>NC_090935.1:117142265-120136015 GCF_040938575.1 Ambystoma mexicanum | reverse complement strand
TTCTTCTTCAGAGTAGATAGCTGACTGTGATTTCTGGGATCCTGACTTCAGGCCAGTCAGCCTTGCCAAGAAGCTCCTTCAGCCTATTATTCTGTTGCAACACAGTTTTTCCATTCCTGCTTCATGGTTTCTGGCTTACTTTAAACATGATACCATTATCCAGTTTCTGTACAATTGTGGCTTCGCCTGCATTCTGTTCACTATTCATAACTAGCTTCTATGATGATTTGATCTACCTTGAGTTTCAGCATCTGTACATTCATTGAACTTTTGTTTTCTGCAGCACTTTGTTAACGTGTAATCTTCTTCTTTTACACATGCGAGTTCACTTTATTCTTTACTTCATCATTAATTTCTTTAGGATTCACACATTGTCTTTGCTCAATATCGCAGGACGTCGTGTACACTTTCTTATGACGTAATCAGTTCATTTACTTAACTCCTTCTCATATTCCTTCAGGGAGTTCTTCCTGAAGGTTGTTGTCACTTTGAGGGTACAGTCAATAGGGTTGTCTCAATGGGTATCTCCTTCCAAATACTCACTGTGATATTGGTACATTAGCTGGTGTCAGGCAAGGCACGGTCTCATGTCTCCAATACAGGGAGGTAGGGGGGGCGGGATCTCCTGCAGATGTTTAAAGCTGCTCCTCTACATATTGTTTGCACTCTGTATAGTTATGCTCTTTATTTTGTTTACAGTTGCCTTAAGCAGAAGCAAACACTATGTATGGTTATGCACGTGTATATTGTTTACAGTTACCTTAGGCAAAGGACATGTGGTGAAATATGGAATGAGTATACCATACAGGTGTGTATCACAGCCTGTAATAAGTGGTAAAATTGTCCATGCCCATTACTTTTTGGGATTCTATGTTCAGTCTTCTACTGTGTGACCATATAGTAGTGCATTAGAGTTACCTATATTATCACTGCCACAGAATTAAAAGGTTAATTGCCTTTGTATCAGAAAAATATTGCTACTTTCCAGCACTGAACCAAATTCACTGGACTTGGTCAAGCAGTTGTATCCATTCTTGTTTCCAGTTACACTTGTATGGCTTCACAGTACTTAATTAGCCTTATAGGCGGAAGTAGAGGTCCTTATTGCAGATAATATGGCCTGAGGTGACACCAAGGCACATAAGTTGGAGAAGGGTCATTATCCCAAGTGATAATTACCCCTACTGAGGTATATAAGGCTATTAGCACATGATGGCAGTAGCAATACATGTTGTGGAGTTTTCATGGTGAAGTTACAAATGGTGCTTTAAAGGTGAGTAAAGTAAATAGACAAACTGAGTTGGTAAATGAAACATGGTTTGGTAGTACTTAAATAACATGGTTGTTTTCATAAATTAAGAATTTTACTTGTAAGTTGGCTGAACTGAAACAGCTTTAACATGAGCATGTGTTTGGTGTCATGTAAAAGTAAATGGTTTCTCTAGAAGAAAGTAAAAGCATGTGCCAATGTTTTCTCTTTTTTGTTTGTATTTGTGTTTGTGTTATGTTAAATAGTGTATTGCAGCAAAAAAAAGGTCCTCCCGGAGATGTATTCTGTTGTTGAGACAGAATCTTACCTGGAAATTGCATTGTTGTTATCCTGTCTTCTGCTGATGACAGAATATTCAGAATGCAGTCAATACCACTAGTAATTGAATGCACTGTAAACATTCTGATTGGTTGAGGGGAGGTCAATAACATTTTCCATGCACTAATTGGCGCAAACATTGTGTTGACATTGGAAATTAATTTCACTGTTCTTGGAATTCAGCTTTTTCAAGCATTGTAATGACCATTGCCTATGACAAGTCCTAATTAGGGTAAATGATTGGGAGAGCATAAATGATGGATGCATATGCATTTGAAAGCGTTAGTGCAGCTTTCGCTATCTACACACCTATTTGCCTTCTCTCACGACAGGCTGAGATGCAAAATACAGTCCTTTTAAAACAGTCGTGCAGGTGTAAAATCCACAGCATTTGTGTGGCTTGCATTATTTGGAATTGTGCCATTTATAATATTCCACTTAGTGTGTAAAAAATTAACATTTAAAAAAAAAAGACTTTTATGAGGGATGGGCAAACCTTACAGTGTGTGAATCAAATGTTGATTCAAATCTCCTTAGAGATGGCTCTCGAGTCGAGTCGAGTCAAGTCACTAGATATTGGTGAAATAGGTATGACACAAATCAAGTCATATATCCATGTGGATTTTAAGAAAGGCTTGGGCAGATTCTTAAACCTTTTATCAATGCAAGTGTTGGAATGTGCTTGAACCATATTCTCACAGATGCACAAATTTGGTGGCCCTTATTCACCCCTTTGTGCATTTACCCGAATAATGGGAAGATTGAAATTTGCAGAAAATAGTCACATTGACTTTTTGGAGTACACCCAGGAGGATAAACCCCCTGAGTTCTTCCAGCCCTCTACTTTCACACTTTGCATGTGTACCTTCCTTCCCCTGCACTCTCTGCATTCCCCTGGCTCTGACCGCCTGACCTCCTCTGGCTCTTGCTTTTCCATGGGCTTTCTGCCCTTTCCAGCACTTCCCCTTTCCCCTGTCCCCCACACTTCTTGTTACTGCACTTGAACGATCCGAATGTCACAAGGCGTAGTAGGCCTGTTTCCTTGTTTTTTCTCCCCTGTTTCCCCATCTTCAGAGACGTCATTTCACCAAAATGGCAGGGGTAGCAGAAGTGACATTACATGACCTTTGACCTCTGATGACATCATAGGCAGTGATGTCATTTGACCACACTCCAAAGTGACATTGCAGGAAGCGATGGAACCAGTGGTCGAAGTGAACAAAAAGAAGTAGCGGAACTATGTTCCCTTCTGGCCTGCCCCCACTCCCCACAAACCACATCGCCAAACCCCCTACCACGCACAATCCAAACCCCAAACACCTGCACCTGCTTTTTAAGGGAACATTCAGTGTATTGCACTGAAAGTGCAAGTTTCAACTTCTTCCTATACTTTTATTTTAAAATGAAACCATTCTGGAACGGTTTATTTTTAAGATAAAAGTATAGGAACAATAAAATTTAAAAGAAGTAGAGGAGCACCGCTCCCGCCTACTTCGACCACTGGATGGAACATGACCTTTCAACCCTTGACAAAACAGGACGTGGCACCAGATAGCATTGTTTCTAAGTGCACTATGAAAAATACTGTTACGATAGCACTGTAAAGTGATACACATGTCATACAAAAATGGATCAACATATCTATCGTGTTAATATTGGCATGTATCGGCCCATGTTAACAAATTACCGTGAATGCAATCAGATGTCCAAGGCCAAACGATAATGTTGTGTTATTATATAGCACTTACGCTTAAGCACTTCATAAAGAACAAATATACATACACTTTCACACAACCGGTGTTGGCACTCATTTATCAACCTCAGCAGGATGAAAGGCTGAGTTGACCTTGCCGGGAGTCGAACCTGCAACCTGCAGATCACACACACATTGCAACAGTGAGCGCTAAACCCACTGAGTTAAAACCAGTCACTCCAGACACACAGATCCACCGGCTGCTAGCCACAGCCCAGGAGAGTCAATTTAAACAGTTTTGTTGGGGGGTTGCAAGGGAGACCACAGGAGTAGCAAGGGAGATGTCAGGGGTCACACTTGCGACCACTGGTGATGTCTAAATGACATCCCTGCCCCTGTTGTCTTGTTGTGCCTTGAAACACTTATGTAAGGGTGCATTATACATACCCCAAAAAAAGAAATCCTTGAGTGGGTCATTTCCCACCCGTTCATGCATTTAAATGGAACAGCAGCTGTATCACCATTGCTGTCCTACTTGCTTTATTTTTGTTATTTTTTTTCGCCCAGCCGTAATGTATGTATTTGTTAGGATGAGTTTTGTTTTTAGTTGTGTATACTTCACAAGTCATCTTTTAATTATTGCACACCTTTGTATCTAAACGTGAACACATACTTACCAATTAAAGCTGAGAGATGTGGCAAGGTGTTTCAACTGCACATTGGGCTGAAATCCTGGCTTCACCACTTCACTAAACCGTGATACTGTGCAACTTTTTAGGTTTGGCTGAAGACTTTGGGCCTGATTTACAAAAGCATTTTCCTATGGGAAAACCCTATTCAAAACGTTTTGTAAAGCAGGCCCTTTGTTGTACATCAAGGTACATATTTAAACAGTTACTGCCTACAAGCATTCATATAAGCAAATTGTCGAATCCATATTGTTGTAGTGTGGTTCCCTTGAATCCTGGCTTAACAAGTTAGGGCCGATTTGTGGAATAGTGTGCATGTGTCACGCAAAGGCCACGTGCCGAGAACGACGGTGCGTGAGTCTGCACACAGAATTTATTCTGCACGCTCCACGTATTAATGTAATTGTTTGCTCAAAGTAACAGCATACGCAAGTCGTGGCCGGAACGCCCCCAACATGTCCCCACGCAAAGCAAAAATGGTCAGAACAGCTACCTTTGCATTTTCCCCCGTGTGGAAATACACGCGCCCTTCAAATCTCAGGGACCCTGCGCGGGATCTCCCTAACTGTTACCGGCACCATGACAACATCCATATGATTTTTCGCTTCAATGTAATAATGTCCCCCGCAAAAATATCGCCATGCAAACACATCACCGAAAAATGGCCGTTTTTTGTGGGGAAATTATTACAAGGAACATGCGGGGAACACCCCCGCAACCCCCAAACCTTTGTTTTTTCTTCATGGGGAGCGGGGGACACCCCCGCAGCAACCCCTGCTGCCCCTGTCCCCATATATATGGTCACCCAAATAATATTGCCACGACTTTTTCCCGCCGATATTATTAACGGCGACCATATATATGGGGATAATCTTACCTGATACCGACTTATCGTAACTCAGGTAAGAATCGGAAAATATGCATGTGTACCCCCGTAAATTGTTCCTACACATTGCTACACTGTGTACTGCCAACCCTAAGTTAAATTGGAACCACGGCTGCGTAAATTCACCCCTACATCCGACACCCAATCATTGCGTGGTGAATCCTATGCACAAGTCTCTGTATGCCTGCCTTTGAGTGGCAGATAGTATGAGGGCTTTGCGTGGCCTTTTCCCCGCCAAGAGGTTGCGCGCTCGGAGCCATGAATGTCTTTCTCTGCCTCATTTTGCATGTTCCGTCCCCTACCCTGCCCTCTGCGCAAGCCACGCCCATGCTCTGCGTGTTGTCTCGTGCAAGCCACTCGGCCTCTCGCAGTGACATGCCGAGCCTGTGCGAAGGCCCTGCAAAGTACAAAAGAGTGCAGCACAGTCGATTCCATGAATACACAAACGGGATCTATCATGCAGTTTACCACGCAAAGTCCAGTTTTTCCATGCAGATAATTCCGAGTCAGGCCCTGCATTCTGATAATGAATACATGACACATTTTATTTTTACACATCTTCAACGACTAGAGTTGAGAACATATGCAGTGAAGTGTTCAAATTGCACACTGAGCTGAAATCCTGGCTTCCTTAACTGACTAAAGTGTTTATGTTGGGTGTCCTGACCCACGTTTAAGCTATCATGCTACAACATTTGGTGCTGTGGGCTTAGAAAATTCAAGATGGCGGAAAACCCACATGTGCGCCGAAATCCAGGAAAGCTGCGCAGTTTGTGCGCACACCAAAATGGTTGCCTCACTTGCCACCCACCAGTGCGAGAATGATAGGTCGGGTTGCCATGAGGGAAATGGGTTGCCAAAGGAAAAACAGTAGCGCCGGTTAGCTTCAAAGCGCTTTAAAACCACCCTGTGTTTCTCTGAAGGCAGGCTCAAAATGTCTATTTTAAACATTGCAACACATCTAAAAACTCACTGGACACCAGCAGACATTTGGTAGAATGGAGTGTTGTGTGCCTACAAAATCTGGGAAATGAAGAGCCCAAAACAATGCTTATAACAAAACTGCTATGGAGTCAGCAGTTTAAGTTGCACTGGATTTAAAGACACTAAAATCGAAAATGTTTAGATTAAATGAGTGACCTATGTTTGGTGTCACATGCCTTTGTAACTGTTGAAATGTCATAGTTTTGCAATTAGAATCAGCATTCTAGCTGCATGTGTAAAATTGCAAGTTAATTTAAAAAGCAACAAAAAAACATGACAGTTAGCTGAAAGTCTGGCTTAAGGAACTTGATTTTGCTTGACAGCTACCCCCATCAGGAGTGAAACTTGAGTCACAACTGTGTTCCCAGGCCTATCTGCCTTTTGCTGGCCACACTAAGGATATACCATCTCTCTGATAATTGAATTAAGGGGAGCCCCCTACAGAATACAGGAGCTCTGAACAATGTAACCCCCTTCACCCAGGCAGATGGTTTATGGCAGGAGTCGTAAATGGTCGTAAAAAGTGGCTTCCTCCTGAAGGAAAGGGGAGGAGCACTGCCTGTGAGAGCAAGCTGGCTCAGCAGAACTGGAAAAACCAGAAATTCAACCTTGTGCTGAGGGTAAACCACACCCCTTTGGAGCCAGAACATAACTTTAAAAAGATGGATCATTCATAGAGCGGACATGTGAAAATTTTATAAATGATACCATAATTCTTGTGATTCTTCTGCCCACAATTTAAGAGGTTTTTAGAACCGGTGGCATGTTCAGGGGGGTGTTAGCGGAAAAGTGGATATTACTCTAAATGTATGCATGTTAAAAATCTGAAACTTCATCAATTAATGTCCCTACTCCCTGCGCACATGTATGTAAAGTGGGGTCAATGTCAGAAATGGCAAAATCAGTTAAAAAGTGAAATATGTGCCATTTCTGAATGCAAGCTCCTAGAAACAGCAGATTTGGGACAGAATATACCTCATGTGATATGTGACATGGGTATGTAATTTCAAACAACTGTGTAACTGTGAAATAGGTATTTTTATCATATATAGATTTGGGTGCACAGATGACAGGGGAGTTGTTTCAAGAGATCATAAATGGCTGACATCACTCTGACACAACTTAGCTCCCCCAATCAGGGGAGAAATGAAAGCTGGACCAATGATAAGTGGAGAGGGGCTGGCTAGCGATGCTGTTCACACACACCCATTTTGAAAACACATAAAAGCAGACAGACAGGACAGATAGGGACCTTCATTTCCATCTGCAGCTGGAAGCTCTGCCAGAAAAATCCATACTTACCTCCATCAAACTTCAAAGAGCCAACACTTAGACTCCAAGATAAACAGAGACTTCAAATCCCTCAATCTTCAGAATTCAGAGAGAGAGCAGACCCAGATCACTGTGAAGTGCAGAGACCAGAGGCGAGTCTAAAACCTGACCAGATCCGTGGCGTGGCCCATTTCATTCAAGAATATAGTGTGAGTACCTAGCAAGACTGTGCAGAACCAATCTCTTAGTTAAGATCATATAATTTAAGCTATTTTAATCTAAGTAGAACTGCCTCCTAACTGTCACCTGTCATTTGTAAAGCTGTCACTTGTCATTTTTTTGTTGCAAGCTGCACTTGTCTTTTTGAACTTTAAAATTTCAAATCTGAAAAACGACCTTTATTTAATCGCTCATATCTCCGTGACCGTTTGTGCTAGAGACTTGCAGTAACTTTCATCTGGAAGCTGAGATCCTAGGCTTTCTTAGGACCCCAAAATGATTGTGATAGTCCTTGTAGTTCCTCTGTGATCGCGCTCGGCGCATTCGCAAATTTAGCCGCGATTTGACATTTTACCGCGATTTGCAAATTTCTCCACGTGTGAAAACAGCAGTTTGTTTTTGCCTTCCATTTGCCAGAAATTTGTTTAACCTGCTAATCATCCCTGAACCATTGCTAGTGTGAGCCTGGACTAATATTAACTTGATTTCACTCACCCTGAACTTCTAGAGGGAATTAAAAGCAAATTTAGCATATTTTTCACTCCATTGCCATCACATATAAAAGCATTTTGCCTGTGTTTTCAACGTCTGTAGTCTAAGTTGCTGGGTGAACTGAATCACATTTAATTGCATTTCTGAGAACTGTGTGCTTCCTTCCATTTCCTTGCATTGCATAAAAGGGGGGGGGGTGAATTGTCCAAGAAAGTGATTACATTGTCTTTGCTGAAATCCTATCAAGTTATTTTCGGTACTGCATTTCATTCCACATTGCATCCATTTGAAACCATAAAAGTATTGTTGCTACCTTATCCATTTCATGTCAACTCCTTAGTGATTATCAAGAAGTGTGCTAGTGCCAGATTCTCCGTTGTTAATCTTTATCATATCAGATTAAGTGTGCTATTCAATTATTAATTTATTATAAGGTGTGACATATATATATCTATTGTTTAAATTATCAAATAAACCTTTTAACTTGCAAAACAGAACTACTTCTTGGCTCAGTGGGGTCAGGGGGATTCTGAGAGAGGGGTGTTATATAGGGGTAGTTATCCAGAACGCATGAACTGGACATAAAGTATATCAATAAGGGTTTTCATTCAGTATTATAGACTAGGCGTTGACTTAGCTGTAGTGTTGAATTGAATCCTCTTACATTTAGTCCCAGGCAACAAATTAGATGTGACTTAAGACAGCTTTATTTATGTGGAACAGCACTTAATGCATATTTAAAAGGATTCAGCTTTTAATTAGTTGCGCTGTTTGCAGAAACCTTCACAAACGCTTTTACTTTGTATTGAATAGTATCAATTGAGTGCAAGTGTGATCTTGACTCACACTGGCTTCATATCTCATTGAAGCAGAAGTCTTCAAACTGTGAGGCGTGCTACCCAAGGGGAGCGCTGCTGCATTCTCGGATTCTCGGGGGGAGGGGCGTGAGTCCCCAGCCTGAAATTGATAACATTTTTTTTCAAAGTTTTTTTTTTTTTAAGTGGAGGAATGGGACAGGGTCGGCTCACAAGATCGGACTGGAGCATAAAACTGTCTTTGGCACCAATGAAAGAGTGGCCCACAGTTGCAAATGGCAATTCATTCCTTTAGTGACCGACTGTTTGAATAGTACAGATGGGGGTGTTTTTTGTATGCCTTCTTCTGTAACCTGTATCACTTGCTCTGGCATGATATGCTGTTCTTCTGTAACCATAGAACACGCATACCCCCTACTGCTGTTTATTTTATATGCATTGCTGCTCACCCTACGTAAACCTGTACTAAGCAAACAGCGCCACGATGCCCCAGGGCCGCTGTGCGTTATATCAATTCAAATAAATAAAAATAAAAATAAGTGAGCAAATTGTGATATTTAAGGAATGTTCAACAATGTTCAAAACTATTAGCTTTAATGACTAAAGCATGATAACAGGTACATTATTTTATTTTGCTGTACCTTCAATGCCAAAATTAGCAGATTTTAAGTGATTTGACTGAGTGTAGGGTAATCCAAAAATATCAGCTATGGTTTGATAGGGGCATTGCAACATGGAGCATAAAAGCAGTTTAAGTGTGATTTTCATTTTCGAATTGTGTTTTTGTTTTTTGTTTTAGATTCTTGCCTTAAAGGCTATCAAGATTGTTTTGGGTCCAATCTTTGCAAGAGTTGGACCAGCACATGATCCTACTGGTGGCCACACATGGCACCTGACATTGGTGGCATTTACACACCAGTTGAAGGTGCCACAGTACTATTGCTGTCCATGCACATGCATGTTTTACTCTCTCGGAAACTGCATATCGGCCATTCTATAGTTCTCACCTCCTCTTCTCTTTCTGCAACTGTTACTTTATATTTAGAATTTAAGCCCCCAGCACCCTGTATGATTCTCACAGAGTAAACCCGTGTCATGATGCAACTGTTACTACAATCGCATTAATAATGGTATCCCAATAGCTCTCTATTTCCCCAGATGTATCCCTAATATCAGCTGTCTTATCACTTTCCACACTGGATGGCACTGCACTGTCTGAAGGTGAACTCCTATCACTCAGTTCTCCCTGCTTCCAGTTCCTCCCCCAGGCTATCACATGCACCCTCTGATCTCCTCACTATATCACCCAAGGATTGCCATTTCCAATGCGTTTGAGCTGGTACCAAGGACTCCAAACATCTCTTTCTGTTGACAGGCTTGACTGTCACAAGATAACATACACCAACCTTTAATTAGCTGGACTATTGCTCCGGCCTGCACCCTGGCCTTTCACATTTTTTATTCGCAACGGAAGCAATGTTCTCAACGTGTCTACACACCGCTGGTACGAAGTATCCAGATGTACTCCTACCCTCATCTACCAGCAAACAGAAATAAACATATGTTGCAGGTAATTACGTATACACAGTGGTGCTTGCTTGGAAAGGTAAACATTCCTGTGGGGGAATTTGCCCTTTCGTTTTATATTGCAGTTTCATTTTTGAAGAACACATTATAATATCAGGATAACTGATATAAATTAGAGTGATTTATTCCTCACAGTAAGAGTATGTACATGCTTCTTGTAAAAATGCTTCAAATGATTAATAATAATTGCTTTGGTTTTGTTAAAAAAAGATGCGTTCTTGTATAGTAAGAGATATCATAAACAATTGAGCTGCCTTTAACAAAAAAAGTGCAAATTCAGGAATGTGTGTGTTGGCCACTATTTATTGCATTTCTCATTTGCAGTTAGTGTTCAATAAATGCTTAGGGCGTGAATACCAAGTGACTATAATCAGTACCAAAGTATTTGGAATGTTAATGTTTGTAGACCCTGTGTTCTTATCACACAAGTAATCACGTTGCAAATACATGTTATCCATGCCCCATTCTACAGTTTAATATTATCTTTGACACAAGTCACCCAGACTCATCACAGATATTGTATTCTACAAGTAGTAACACCTAGCCCATGATTCTCACAGCCTCCAGCATCTGCCAGCCTTGCTATTTTGATTGCATCCATATTCTGGTCCATGTTGAATAGTTTACCTTACAGTGTACAGATATAAACATAGGTGAACTCAATTAGTTACTAATAGCCCATAATCCACCGGCATTGGTCAAGCTACCCAAAGTTCAGAGTGAGCCATCACAACCATCTGAATGCAGGCAGTCATAAACTATGTTACTGCTTCCCAGCAGAGCTATATTAAAACATATAAATGCTGCATGTGTGCAATAGTTTATGTATGCACATGCAATACATTGCATAATTTACCTATGATTGTAACAGCTCTTAATCCAAAGCAATTCCCACTATAGAAGTTGCCCTTCAAGCACAAGTGAATAATGTACAGAATAATGTTCAAACCATTCATTTAAACCTTTAAGAATGCATGATCAGGTTAACCTGTTTTTACTGCATGATTTTATGTTGTACAGGGCCACAATAGCTACACACATCATTGATTGATGATAGGTAGTTTCAACAGTTTAGAAGTTAACAACTACTTTATTGCTAATATTAGAAACTCTATGAGCCTCATTACGAGGTGGGTGGTAAGGGATTACCAGCACCTGTAAGGGCACCGGTGCCGATAATCCCTTACCGCCCTACTACGAGTTCCCTTTTCGGGTCCTCCCTTTATGCCCTTTGGAACCCTCAAAGGGACTCTGGAGCTAATAACGGTACCTCAATTTGCGGTACCGTTATTAGCGCCTTCCCCATTCCCATTGAGCCCTATGGGGGCTCAAATGGGAATGGGGAAGGGCCCTGGTGAATGGGGAATTATCGGTCCCGCCAACCTTGGAATGGACCGGTAATTGCTCCATTCACCAGGGCGGAGTCGGTAGGGTTTTGGAGGCAGCCAATGGCTACCTCCAACCTCGTAATGAGGCCCATGTTTTTTTACTATACTATTTGTAATCCTCATATATCATCTCTACAAGAGAATATACATCAATCTTAAGCAAGAGAGTGAGAGCATTTGTAATGTGTTTCTTTTGGTGATATAAAAGACACTGGGCCTCTTTACAAAATAGGCACTCCCGTATTGAAGGGTGCCGGTACAGGACCGGCACCCTTCATCACGGGAGCGCCTATTACGAGGTTCCCTTGCGGGACCCGGAACAGACGTCTGGCAAAACCAGACGTCCTTTCCGGTTCCCACGAGGTAACCAAGAAGCTAATAACGGGCCCGTTGTTAACGGGCCCGTTATTAGCTCCATCCCCATTCCCATTGAGCCCTATGGGGGCTCAAATGGGAATGGGAAATGGTTCTGTGCATGAGGAATTGCCGGGTCCTCCAAGGTCGGAATGACCCGGTAATTCCTCATTCACAGACCCCGGTATTGGAGCCCGGTATGGAGGCAGCCATGCTGCGAATAGCACCATGGCTACCTCCATACTCGTAATGAGGCCCACAGTATGGCACATACACACACTTGTTTTGTTTGTTGAGTCAGAACACTTTGTAGTGGAGATATTGATAGCATAGAGCTACAACAATATAGCTGTCCAATTGTAAGCATGTCAGGTGCTCAGGGATACTTTTTTTTATCTTGCTCTATTGCACAATTAATAGAACAAGATCCACTAGACATTGTTATTATTAAGTAAGTCAACTGTTTAGTATTGTGTTGTTACACAGTTTCGAGCATAATGATAACACAGCAGACTACTTCTATCATTCAGAAGCACAACAAAGAGTACCTCCTCGAATGCATGCATTGCTATGGATACCGAATGTGGGCCTCATTACACGGTAGGCGGTAAACCATGGCGCTATTAGCGCCATGGTTCATGCCAGTAATTTACCGGTACCGCCTTGGAGGAAAGGGGACTTACCGCCCTATTCCAAGGTTGGGAAGGCGGTAATTCCTCCTTCCTCCATTGCCCTTCCCCATTCCCATTTTTGCCCCATAGGGCATAATGGGAATGGGGAAGGCGCTAATTATGGTACCGCAAATTGTGGTACCGTAATTAGCACCCCGGTCCCTTCGCGGGTTCGTTTTTTAACGCCTGCTAAAAGCAGGCGTTAATGTACCAACCCGCAAAGGGACCTTGTAGTAAGGCGGTAAGGGTTTACCGGTAACGGTAAAATACTGGTACCGGTAAACCCTTACCGCCTACCGTGTAATGAGGCCCAGAAACAAAAGATTTTAAAATATACTTTGATGTGTACATTTCATTCTCCCAATTATTTCCACAATATATCATAGCTCTAGTACAGCTTCAAAAACACACACAAGATCCAACAGGCAGATATCATTTTACAAATTATTCATTGTTAGATTTTAATATATATCAACTATTACCAGAAAAAACACATATGAATTGCAAAATGATGTATGTAATGGAAACTAATCTAATGTAATGCAATTTGGCATTTGTATATCACCTTTCCCCATCGGTATGGCCTCAAAGCACTGTAGGTGTACGCCCTCGGGTACCGAAGTCCGTGGTATGGGAGATTTGTCAAGTGAGTTTAGAATCTGTGTGCGCAATTTAGCTAGTATGAAGGTAAGTAGTGGTGGCCAAGGCCCTGCTAGCGACCAATGTTGAGGAGGCTTGCCGATGGGTGTTGTGAGGTTGTCGGAAGAGTATGCAAATACAGTAGACTCATTATGTGTCCAACTAGATGACATTTTTATCCTGAGGCATAGCTGCATTCTGATGGCAGAGGTGTTGTGCGATGTGTCTTATTGTGGAATATGAGTGCAGATGCATGTGGGAGTGCGATACCTACCCATGCGTCCTAGCTGGTTTCTTGTTTCGTTGAAGGGGCACGTATCCTGTCCTGCCGCCTGCTGGAGTAAATTCTCTGGATCGCACAGTACATTCTTTGAGGGACTAACTTGGCCTATCTGTCAAGGGCGTCACATAACCTGAGGGGTGGAATGTGTCAATCCCCTCCCAAGTGAACTTAGCCGTGCCCTCTTTGTTTAAATGTGGGCAATTGTGTATTTGATAACAAAATAAAAGGTCATCAACATAGAAAATAAGCCAACATTTCCTTTCGTAAAAAAAACAAGTGGCCTTTCTTGCAGTGTCTATTCGCAAAATTAAGTCTATTGACACAGTTTAATAAGTTATTGACTAAATCACTCAACACCATTTTCTGATTGAAAGCTGCCTGCAAAATCTATCAGTTTGAAAACATGCCGTTGTAAGATCACTGCCCAGAATTGCTCAGTTAATTCACTGATTCAATTACTGAGTTGCCTTCAATATTTTAGAAATGACTGGGCATGTATTCTGTAGAAATGGCTGGACATGCAGCATGCAGCATTTACACCTATGCAGCCTAGCGTTGCATTGTGTCATATTACAGGCACCAATACAACGTGCCCCACAGTCGCAAATGCCAATGCATTCACTCGTGACAGACTGTTTGGGTACTACCTTAGCGGGAGTTTCTTTTGCAAAATGAGCTGCACATTATGCATTGTAAAGAATATTTGTTAAGTAACACTGGTCAATCTGATAGCTGCACAAAGAAAGTAGCTCATCAAACTGGCTCATTTTGACCCAAAAAGCTGGCCCACAGTAGCATGCTGGGTCTTCACTTAGGGCATTGCCCTGTAGGCTAGTCCGAGACTGATGTATTCATCTAGTCACTAATGATCCACGATTCTGAGCTGAGTGGATCCCGGTCTTGGAGGGTCATGAAATCATCATAAGCAGACAATCGCGATGGTGATTAATTCTCTCAGGAGCTTAACTTGAGCCTTAGTGTAGGGCCCCAATGGCACACTGATATGATATGATATTTTATTTGTATCACGCTCATACACAAGTGTTTCAGAGTGTGACAAGTCAAGGGAGTGGAACAGGGGAGGACAAAACACTGCTATTACTAGGACCAGTGACATTGAGAACATGCAAGTGCAGGGGAGAGGGAAGGCGGAAAGTGCAAAGGAGAGGGGAAAAGTAGAAAGTACTGAGCAAGGGATAAAACAACAACGACTGGTAGTGCAGCAAGCAAAGTGGCAAGTGCAAGGTTTAAAGTGCAGACAAGGTGTGTCTGATAAGCGCAGGTAAGGACACTGTAGGGTTACAGATACAGATCCAAGTGCAAGGCAGTGCGGATGGGTGGCTGGGTAGGCAGGGACCTGGTCCGAAGTCAGAGGGTAACCAGGTGCATGGTGTTCCTTAAGCTTCCCTTTGATCACATATTGGGATCTGTGGCGGATGACTCAATGCCAAGCATTTGTCAAGAGATTACTCTACAGGAACGCCTTATGGAACCTTCCTTAGATTGTAAACACTAGGGTAGAGTCAGTTTTCACAGCAGCAGTGCTCTGGGGAGATGGTGGAACATTCTCAGGTCAACTGGGATACACGTGGCCTAGATCTAGTCTATTGATTAAGATGGTCACGTTGCTGAAAGGGTCACAATTGGGTGCTTAGGCAGCATATGGAAAGACATGTTTGTGCTTTTCCATGGTTTCTGACTCCAATAGCCAGTCTGGTCCACAGGCAACGAGTATGCAGGTGCTCTGATGCCCTGACATTCCCCGGAAAACCAATCTCTAACAATGTAAATACTCTTACAATGCTACTGGCTTAAAGTCTGTGAAGCGACACCCGCCTGGAAATTGCTAATTTAGCTCCCCTGCTCTGGCTGTATTCCTCAGAACACCTCTCTGTGGATCAGAAGCCCAGAGTAGGTACTTGGAGCAAAGAAGTCAAGATCTTCTTCTTTTCCCCAGCCAATGGCAAGTGACGTCAGGCAAGGTTTTCCATGAGACTGGGGCAGCTGGTACAAGGGTCCAAATAGTAGTCATGTTATGATATGATATGATTGGTTATTTATAACACACTATAATACCCAGAGATTTCTAAGCGCATACCCGAGGATCGAACCAGTGCTGCTCCAGGTTGTCTTGCTTCCAAGGCGAGCACGTTGCCCTGAGCTATCCTCACATGCCTTGCATGTAGTGGTAGGTTCGATTGTCTTGGATCCAATATGATGGCAGTATCAGGTTAGCAGCTTATGCTGGTCCATGGCATACATAGCTGCCACTGTATCTTTGTGCTGCAATTGTGATTGAGATCAGCATGGCTGGCGATTGACCCAAAAAATATTCCACAAGGAATGTGGGACAATGAGTGCCTTATATCCTGCTTGGACTATGAGGCTGGCTGGGCTTTAACCATGTGTAGCCTCACCCATATCACATGCACACAACATAGTATCAATGTCCAGCTTCCGGGCTCTGCACTGGATTGTACGTGTGGGTCATTGGTAGGCACCCCTCTGGACTATAGTAGAGCTTCAGTCCATGGTATTAGGCGAATTCTATAACTCACTGGTGAAAACCCCCAAACCAAATATCTAAGTATATATGCAAACAACCAATGCTATAGCCTGGCCTAAGGAATCCTGACATTAAGATCCATCACGGTAATAAGCAGTAAACCAGCCCAGGGAACAGTTGACACGTCACTAGATTAAAACTTTATTTCTTTCGGTCTGACAGATCCAAACAGTGACCAGTCAATACACCATTGAGAAAGGGCCCTGTTAAAAAGCAGGTTCCAGGCTCTTTTAAGATTTCTTCAGGTAAGTTTTTTTCCAAGTTCTTAGTTACAAATCCACATGAAGACATAAAGGAAATAAGCTGTGACAACACCTGCTCCCATCACCCAGGGCCAGCCAGCTGTAACCGCCTCTACACAGAACACTCACTCAGAATATTCCATCATCCACACATAAACATTCCACATGACATCTCAAGCTACCTCACCTCAGACAGGCACAATACAACACACCTCCCTCCTTTACTAAACATACATGCACAGAACAAGTCACATACCAGAACAACACAACTACCACCTTCCAAGATATACGCACATGTAACACTGAACTGGCAGACAGACACTTCCACGGCCAAACCTAACCATCAAAACATCACACCCTGACAAACTACATTCCATGTACCAATAACAAAAATACTGTCATCCATCTGCCTGTTCCTGCCACAAACAAGCAACTGGGCTCTCACCCCAGGACCTGGCCAACCCTGAAACTGGGCTACTACAACTACATTCCTGAACAACCACAAGACTGCTACACCTCCTACCACCTGCCCCCCGCCTACAACAACGCGGGTGTCCAGGCTGCCACCCTGGAACCCCAGCAGGCCTCTAGACTGCCACTCTAGAGAAATGAGACCTCAAAGCCTCCAAAAAGACAATCACAACCTCACTCCAACAGGGATTCACAAAGTGGAAACATACAACATCACTGAGATCACAAACACCCATGGTCTTAATACCATACTCATTACACCAGACCAGGATGTACAAGCCTTCCAAACACATTGGGAGCGGTGGCCACACACTCCCAATGGCAACATCAATGACTGGTAAAAACTAAACGGTTTTATAGCAAGGAAAACATCCTAACCCAAAACAAGCTGTTGAACCCATGGATACAACGAAATCCACAATAAATACCACAAGTAACATAGAAAACAATTTACTCATCATCTCAGGACTTACGACACTCAATACCGACGGGTCATTGCCCTGGGTCCCCAGCTACCCCTTTACCACCAGCTACCTACTGTCCAATGTGATGAGAAGGATAAAAAAAAACCTAGAGGAGGCGCTACCTCCCTCACAGAACAACCTCATTGCTGTTCAACCTTTACCGGAATCAGGTAAACCCTATAACCAGACCAATCCCCTCACATGAAATAAGAAAATCCTAACATCCTTAATTGAAAGAGTCGAGGCGCAACCTCACTATAGAACAATTGCATGGATGTTCAACTTTTACCACGACAGGTAACTACCCAAACCAAACCAAAACAATGTAAGGAAAACTATATACCCCACTGACATTACCCAAACAATTCAAACCATGCATTTCACACTGCAAAACTTCCATGCTGAATGTGAGTTCACCCAATACCCAACACTCACTGACTCTCTCCAACTTATCTGAGTCAGATTCATCATAACATGCATTCCAAAGTCATAGAATGCTGCAACCATATGCTGTAAACAATACATAAACCGCATTGAAAACATTTGCGTTGTGCACATTTGAATACAAAACCATGTTGCTCATAGTAAGTAAAATCCCCAAAACTAACACTTTTATGAACTAAAACGTCCATAGCCATTTGTAGGCTCTTAAGCGAACCTATGAGTCCATAGCCGTTTACACAGGCTCTACTGACATGTGCAATATAGCTGAAAATCCTCAAAATTATTAAAGCTATCACACTCATACACATACCACCCATCTTACACCAACAGCAACGATTTATGCACATTAGTGTCCATGTGCCATGGTGCGTGGCACTCGAAACCTGCAATTCCTCAAAAGAATTATGCTAAATACCCTTCAATACAACATATTACCACACTATATTGTCACTGTTTCACTTACCCATTTACAGAACAGCGCTGTTTAAGATGCATGTATATCTTCTATAAACACGAACTCATTTGCATCCTCGCAGTGCCCCCATTCTACAGATACGCATCGCACCAAGGCACTCACCATCCTGCACATGCAAAATGCTCCGTCAGTTTTAAATAGGTATATTAAAGTCCCAAACTACCCAACATTATGGATGTTACTCTCTGCACAAGCCTATACCCCACCATACTGTCATGACCTAAAAATGTCACCTTATTTGTTGGCCGCTACCTGTCACCTCACTAACTGAGACGGAGCGGCATGCCAGCATCACAATCCACCAGAAATGTCTCTTTTGCCAAGCAGAGACCACAGCATTTGGCACCTAAACAAACCATGTCTCTTGGACCCGATTCGTATCATAGGGTTCCCATGTTCTAAGCATTGTTCATTCCTGCCTTAATATAGCTGCACGCATATTTTGCTTCCTTCCTTCTAAGACACATGTCTTGCCAAACGTCAGATTCCTTAAAGTACTTTCCCTTTTACATCCTCAGGGCAAACAGCACTTATAATACGAAGCTCTAACAATAGCATATTCCAAAGAGCATTCTACGGTTCACCATCTCCCCCTGCTGCATGTGTGACATCATCAGTCACTACTGCTCAGCAGGGCTATGCAGAGCTTCATAGGCCAATGGTCGTTCACTTCCCAGGAGACCTCGCCACGAAAGGCTCATAAATCACCAGAGTTTCAGACAGCCAAAAACATGATGTGCACGATAAGCACAGTACGGTGCTGCCAGGCTCCCATAACTTCAAAGCCTGCAATTATCTCGTGAGAAGGACACCGTTTAAAACAACAGCTCCCCATTGCTATGAGTGCACAAGACATGGGAGTGACGTGTAGTCAGGCAAACAGTCCTCCTTGTTCATGTCAAATTCACATCCATTTCCCAAACTCAGAGCAGCATCTGAGCATGTTTTTTTTCTATTGCGATTCTAACTTTAAAAGAAACGTAGAGTAGCATCACATTCCTCCCAGTGGGCTAGCTCTTCATTACATCTCAGGGAGGACCAGGGTACAGCATTTGCTTTCAACATCAATTTCCCAGTATTGCCCATATTATCTTTCACCTGGTGGTCCAGTGCCATCTCCAGCCCCCAGGGCAGAGCTCTGCCTCCTACTTAGGAGCTGCCCATCCAAAAAGGGGCCCCTTTCTTGAACTTCCCCTGAACCCTGGGACGCAGTCCTCCTTCCTGCTCCTGGAGCTGATCCCTCTGCAATGGGTCCCAATTCCTGTTCCTGCCCCTGCGCTCTGGGGAGCCATGTCAGGGCTTCTCCCTGAAGACTCCCTGGGGCCCAGCTTGCCCACTACTTATGTGCGCCGGTCCCACCAAAGATGGGGCTTTAATCCTCCTCCTCCCCCTGCACCCTGGGTGATGGGACTTACAGTTTTTTTGGGGGGCGGTGTTGTCCTTCTCCAGAAGCTTGTCCTTCCTGAACCCCCCGCAGCAGGGTCCTCAGTCCATCAGCTTTTGGCACGTAGGTTACCAAAGACCGACTTGTTGCCATTGTTAAAAAGCAGGTTCCAGGCTCTTTTAAGATTTCTTCAGGTAAGTTTATTTCCAAGTTCTTAGTTACAAATCCACATGAAGACATAATGGACATAAGCTGTGACAACACCGGCTCCCATCACCCAGGGCCAGCCAGCTGTAACCGCCTCTACACAGAACACTCACTCAGAATATTCCATCATCTACACATAAACATTCCACATGACATCTCAAGCTACCTCACCTCAGACAGGCACGATACAACACGCCCCACTTCTGATCATGCAGTGACCCGATCACACAGCTACCCTGGATCCAATCATAAGCAAACAATCGCCCTGAGAGGGACACAGATGATTAAGCACAGCTGATGTGGTGTGACGCATGCAGACTGCGGAGACTATGATGGTTGGGTATACATCAAACGGGTTCAGGAGGTGTCTAAATGGTTGTTTGATTAGGGTAACACATATTTTTGCACTAACACCTGGATTTCTGGTCTTGCTGACCATTAGCACCCCACCCCAGTGGTTGCCAGCCAACCAGGAGGTGTACTGTATGGTGCAGGCCTGTCATCCAAGCTGCCCTTCTTCCCTTCCCCAGTCCCCCTCCCACCTCATCACTTAGCACCTGCTTAGTTCACTACACAGGTGCTAAGAGTGTGTTTTTTTATTATTTTTTTTTAAAGACACCTTTGTAACAAGGTCCGGCAGTGGGCAGTGCTGTCATCCAAGAAGTCTGTTTTCAATGCTGATAATGTGCAACGTCATCAACATTGAAAACGGACTTCCTGTCCAACAGCACTGCGCGGCGTTGGAGCATGCTTCAAAGAAATGTTTAAAAAATATATATTAACAGCATTAGCACCCATGTAGATAACTACACAGGTGCTAATGGCGATATGCCCATGTGTGTCATGCCGACCCTTTTGGTAACGGCACCGCCACCCGCCTTAAGGGCCGCTCTCTGCACTTTGGTCCATTAACTTGGGCAATGCCCGTTACCTACAGCAACGGCCCACCACCTCGGGGCATATCACCTCATTCTTGCCTTTTTGCTCAGCAAACCCCCCAGCTTATTTGCACATGTTTCTCAATTATTTGTTCCATGATATATATGAATGTTTTGTAGTGGTCTTTCTGGATGGCATGTTGGTGTGTTCGCAGTTTCTACAGGAGACGTTTGTCCCCATGAGCCAAGGCTATTGGCCCATAGGCTGCAGGAAAGAAGAAGAAAAGCCTTACAAGTCTCTTAGATTACGCCAACTATTATTGCCAATTCATTCCTCTTTTTATTTCCATGACACTCATACAGAACTGTTAAAACGAGGCTGCCTTTTTTGTTTGACTGAATTCACACTATAAAATATATCCGCGGTCAGGGTTAAGAGTATTGCTATTAAATACCTTGTGAGACCTGTTACAGGTTGTCTGTCTATGCAGGTCACAGAGGGTATTAGTGAGTTGCCAGTTTGTCAGCTTTATTTTGAACTACCTCAAGGAAATATGTGGCTGCTGCATTCAGGCGCAATGGCACAATTCGCTTTTTTTTTACATTAAAATACTTTCTTTTAGACACCATGTATTAACTTACAATGGTATCCATATACAGTTTAGGATTATTGTAGAGTAACTGTACTTATATACTTACCTGTGGTAATCGGCATGTTTCTGCCCCTTAACAGGAGCTCATCCCACATTCCTGTCCTGGGAGAATAGCTCAGCGGCAACGTGCTCGCCTTGGAAACAATACGACACTGAAGCAATACGGGTTTGATTCCCGGGTCCGTGCTGAGAAACTTCTGGGCATTAAGAGCGTTATAAAATTGAGCCAGAGGCTTCACGCAGGCCAGCAGGGAGTCGAACGTCATGCTATTGCCTCTCATCTGTGCACTATCAGAGTATACCATGTGTGATAGGCAGGGTACAGGAGTGGACTATCTGGGGGTGCAGGGATGTGGCTTGGAGGTCAAGGAGCATTGTATGTATTTGTTTTTTTGTTGTATGTATATTTGAGTACATGGAAAGGATGTGTATGCATGTGTTGGTGTGAGAGAGGTTTCTGTGTAAGTGTACATATGGATCAGAGTACAGTGTGACACATGTATATGGGGGTGAGTGTGCATGTGAATGAGAACGCAGTGTGAAGGCTCTAGTGGTTGTGGTTGTGAATTATTGAGAGAGAAGCTGTATGGATGCTTGACTGCTGGGTAAATGGGCATGAATGTGTGTGCGTGCAAGGCTGGGGGGCATTGGTGTAGAGAACATGGACATGTTCTTACAGTGGCATGTTATGCTTTACTGGCCCCTTCGCACAAAGCCAACATGATGAATGTTATTATGTAGTGGAGAAGTTGGGATTTGGGGCCGGGTACTTCATTTGGTCAGGGAACCTGAATGTTTGGCTACTTTGGCATGGAATTCTGTACTCTCATTAAGGGTAAAGCCAATATGAGTGTTATTAAAAGGGTTGTGCAGCCAGCAAGGGCATATTTTTTGTTTTTTGTTTTAATGTGGCATGGACATTTTTACTGTCATTAGAGGGAAAGCCAACATGATGGGTGTTCCTAAATGGGTCACGGAACACATGTGTGTAGAATGCGAGGATGTGTTTTCTTATTGTGGCACGGAACTCTCTTTACTGGCTTTAAGAGCAAAAGAACATGGTGATTTTCCTTACAATTGCAAAGCAAGAAGCACATTCCTGATTCTTTTATGCAGTTGTTTCAGCTACGTTTACTTGCCTTTAAGTTCTTAATTTTCCCTAAGAATTAAAGACACAGCAGTCTTAAAGATCGTGTTCTTGTGGCGTTTGACTCTTCCCAGCACTGCAGTTTGCAAGTTTTACCTCCTGGATGTCCAGGTAGACATTTATTTTCTCTGTCATGGTTTATCCTGTGTTTGTCTTTGGGTCACAGTCTCGAGCCCTTGTGAAGTAGTTGCTAACAGTTCGTGTTAAAACTTTGATAATGAGTTGTTTTCAAAAGAGGCTCCAGACATTGTGTGGCAGAAGTTGGGTGGACATTGGAAAACTAACTTTGCATCAATCCCATTTTGTACTGCCTGGCTATATAATGTGATGTTTGTGTGGGTGATAAAATGATTCAAATTATACACTGATATGGCGGTGTATCACTGCAACACTGGTTCCGATCCATGAGGTGAGCATTTAAGTCTCTTGAAATCAATGTTTTGGGGATTAATATGTGGATTTACAAAGAACTGGGATAGAAACACTGGTTCTGTGCAGCACGTGGCTGGGTTTGGGTACCAATTCTCCACCAGACATGATCAGCAGACACAATGGCCCTCATTACGAGTTTGCTGGTATCCCTGTAACGGTTCATTGAGAAGCCACCCTCAACACGGGGAATTCCTTCCCTCCTCACTCAAGTGGTCATTGAACAAACTGTTTAACTGATTCTTGTTTAGCCCTTTATCTCAGACACATATCATGCCCCTTGGATCTCTCTCGCCTGAGCTAACAATGAGCCAAGAACCAAGCCAGTGTACAGGAAAGATATTGGTATTTATTTAAATAAAAGTAATAGAATTTAGCACTAAAATGTTAAACTCCACTTCATCTGTGGCACAATACAATCAACTTCTCTCAGCATAAATAAATCACAAAAGTGAGTTAAAAATAACACAATTCCAATTCTTAATTCCTGCAAATTTCACTTCACAAAATAATTACACTGATCAATAAAAAAGGCACGTATGTAATGTTGTGCGATTTTGATTTTTCTGCAGACTTAACAGGGTAGCAGTACGATTTCAAGATTGGTAAAAATATATATGGCAATTATAACTTGGCCCACACTTTTGGTTTAAAATAAACACAGGGTTATTTATCGCTTTGTTTTCCAAACCCCGCCCCTTGCTTTGGTCTAGGTTGGGAAGTCAGACAGAAACATTAGAATGCTTTGGAGAATTTTGGATTTCAGACCTCCCTTACTGAAAGGCCTGTGTTGGGGAAGCTGGATAAAATGTTTGGAATGATTGAAGAACAAAGGCACCCGTCTTCCTTAAAGAAGTCCCGGTCACCTGGTCAACAAAGATTACCCAATTCAATTATAGGCTATAGTTTTCAGCGCATAGTGGAAGTGAGCTTTGTTAATTTTAAATGGAAAACACTGACTTTTGACGCCTTTAGCAGGACATTTTTATTTGGGTTTGGTCATTAGATGGGAGATGTGACATCCAGGCTGGGAATGGGAGTTTTTCTTGTGAGGTTTTGCCCACAACCAGTAAAAGGGTCTGCCTTGGGCTGACATTTTTTCATGAAGACAAAGGGCCTCATTCCGAGTTTGGAGGTGGATGCCTCAAACCCGGGTCCGTGTCTGGTCTGGGTGAATGAGGACTTACCGGGACATTCCGACCTGTGCGGACCTGGTAAGTCCCCATTCAACCAACCATTCCCCATTCCCATTTGAGCCCCCATAGGGCTCAATGTGAATGGGGAAGACGCTAATTATGGGCCCCTAAATTGCGGGCCCGTTATTAGCACCCTGATCCCTTAGCAGGACCCACAAAGGACGTGTGGTCAGACCACACGTCCTTTGCGGATCCCGCTAAGGGTACTCCAAATTGGGTGGTAAGGGTTTACCGGCACTGGGTTCCTTACCGGTGACCCTTAACCCTTACCGCCCAACTCGGAATGAGGCCCAAAGTGGCTGTTCAAATTTCACTGGAGTTTTGTGGGTGAAACATAATATTCATTGCACTTTGTCAACCCACACATCATGTTTTGATTTCCTGACATTTTTCTGTGAGCGGTGATATATTGTTTCCACTTTTACTTTTTCAACCAGTTTCTATTTGCACACACATGTTCAGGCTGTTTTTCTTTTCCATGTTTACAAATCCTGGTTTCCATGTGACAGGGATCTTTGATTCCTCCTTCTTTTGTAAATTAAAATACTGCCTGTCCATTCGTAATCAGAGGTGGGCCACTTTCCACATGGCTCTTTGATTTTACTTGAAAAACAAAAATAAAAGTCAGGCTGTTTTTGTTTCAGTATTTAAAATATTGCTGTTCATATGAAAGGGACTTCTGTTTGGGGCCTTTAAATGCACCGCCACATTGCGCCGGTAAATACGGCAGGATACTAACAAATGGACCTACCATTACCAGTGCCAGATATGCCAGAATATTGCAGGTGCCAGCAACATAGGACTCCATAGTGGGATTGCTGGTATCACCAGCACTCGTTTTTCTTTGCCAGTGGGGTGCCTGAGTTACCTCCTGCTCTTGGCTGCTGGTTAATCAGGCCACCCCACCAGCAAACTTGTAGTTAACGGAATTACTGGCACTTTAATTCTGGACCGGAAAACTGATAATGGTGCCCAATGACTCCTAATGAGGATGCACACATCTGGAGTTATCTGATGCCACCATATGCTGGTGCCAAAGCAGTACCCACCTTCACTCGCATTGCACATCTAATGCAGGACTTCCATGATCACTGTAGTATGTTTCCAAAAGGATCTGACAGCTTAGGCTGACAACATCTTCTTGCCTTCAAGGTTTGAGAAGGTGGGTAACACTTATAGACACTACTTCACAGCCAAGCAAACACTTGGAGTTCATCCAGACAGGCAGTTGCATGTTTCCAACACATTTTGTAGGGAATCACGCAGATCCTGGTGATAGTTTGGAGATTAGGGAGACCCATCCGAGAACTACACTTTGCGGCTATACAGAGAATTCTTTCAAAGAAAGGAGTGTTTACAGGAACATTGGCACTGAGCACAAATTAAGAAATCATTATTTTGGAATAGTGTAGGAAAGTCGCTGTCTTTACTGGGTTCCATCTAAACCTGGGATTACTTCAAGTCTATTTATCAAAGAGCTATTGATACCTCTAGTCAATGGGACTTACACAGATCTGGCCTGGATGGGAGTGACTCCCATCTCAACTGAAGGATCACAATTGCCAGCATACAAATTAATGGAAGGCTTAACACATCTAATATGCGTTTTTGAAGTGCACTATTGTGAGTGACAACATCACACTCAAAAAAATGCATGATGCAATCAACTGCTTGTAGTCATTATTTTATGTAGAAAGCAGCTTCATGCATCAATCCCTTCCTACTGACCCAACAGCTGCACATCATAAGTGACAACAGTCCCATCACCCACGTACTATTGTGCCTGATGCCATTGAACTCTCAACGCACTTCAATGCACTTAAATGCTCTGTTAAGCTCTGAGGTTTTTTTCGGGGCATGGGGAACAGCTATCGATTGAGATGCAGAGCGTGGTGGATTGGGTTTTTCATCTCCCCTGGTTCATAATCTGTAGAGATAATGTTAGCTAGTTTCCTAATCCAGGATCTCCAGACCTAGTCCAGCAATGTTTAATGCTGCTTTGGGGACAAAGGGAAGGTTCTTAGAGAATGTTTCCCAGCAGCGGTCAGCCATACTTAAATAACCTACTATATTGGCTTGCAACAGCACCATATTCTTGATTTGTATTTAGATTTTGAACCACACCAAAGAAAATGAGTTGTGCTAGTATGTCCATTAGTATACGCCTTTTTAAGACTGGATACTTTTCTCGGTGCCACAGCTCATGAAGGTACATGTTAAAGAGGAACCGCGGTGCCAGTCAGCCGCTTAGGTATCTAATGCATCCTGGAGAAAGCCTACTCACAGCAAAGGCAATACTGGCATACTTTTTAGCTAGAGGCATCATGAACATGCATTTCACAGTGCCACACTGCCATGCAATTGGGCAGAGCCTGTAAAGCAAGTGTTTTAAATGGCATGTTGGCATATATTGTGGATGGACTCATCATGAACACACACTTTACAATCCTATGTGTTTATATATTTCTGCAAAGCCAGCATGAGCACGTGTTTACATGGCTATGCTGCTATAAATATGGTGTGGCCAAGGGCATCATGAATATGCACTTTACAGTGGAATGCTGGTATATGTTTGGCCACAGCCAGCATGTTTTATTGGCCCTGCTGGCATATATTGTGGACATAGTCTCAAGAACATGCACGTCATAGTAATATGCTGTCATATATTCTTTTCACAGCCAGCCTTTGCAAGTGTGTTACTGGTCAATGCTGACATATATTTTGGACAAAGACTTCATGAACCAAGGCCTGGAGGCACATAGGCGCTAACAACCAAGCAAGAAAACTACGGGGCCACTCCCCTCCTCGAAGCAGGAAGATTTTGAGAGCTCTGTGGAAGCACAGATGATCCAAAATCTCTTTCAGGTAAGCTGGGAGAGAATTCCACAGTGTCGGGGCTAGGACCGAGAAGATCACGCTCCCACTCGAGATTTATAGAAACGCAGAACTTGCAGCAGATTAGCAGAGGCTGAATGCAGAGAGTGACTGGTGAGAAAAAAAGGCATGATGTGCAATACAAAGTGCCTTGAACTTTATACTACTTCTAACAGGAAGCTGATGGAGTTTAGCCAGTAATGACGAGGCGGGAGACCGTCCTGGGGTATTCAGCACCAGTCGTGCTGCAGAATTATGTAGGATCTGAAGCTGGTGGACATAACAGTCAGGTTGACCTAAGTAGATGCCCTTGCAGTAGTACAACAAGCCAATAATCGAAGCCATGACTACACTAGCACTGAACTGCAAAGGGAAACATTGAAGCCCTTTCCTTAGAAGTCTCCGTCTGAAGACACCCACACTACAAACTGAGGCAATCTACCCTTATCTTGATCCAGAGGGAAGTAGCTTGACCCCTAGGTTCTTAACGGAGGGGCAAGAGGCAGGGCAGGGTCCTAAAGATTCAGGCAAGAAATCAGAATGCCGAAAGAATGTGCATGTGCAGGACCGACTACCAGAATCCGTTTTCTCACCATTAAGCCTCACCCAGTTTTGAGACATCCACCGACCAATATCCGACAAACAAGATTTTAGTTTGGAAGGGGTTCAGATGTCTGCAAATTCAGTTTAAAAATGAATTGCGTGTCATTGGCGTATATATAAAAATATATGCCAAATGAAGCAATAAGGTTAGCCAGAGGACACAGATATAAATTACAAAGAACAGGAGATAGAGATAACCCCGGCAGAATACCACACAGAATTGGAGTGGTTGGTGCATGGAAAGAAGATAATGAAACTGTCCGTGTGCGGTCTGACAGAAAAGAAAAGAACCCTGCTAAGACTGGTCCTGGCAGCCCGACTTATTCCAATCGCTGTAGAAGAATTATGTGATCGCTACTGTTGAACGCCATGGAGAGGTCAAAGAAAATCACAACTCCGAACTCCCTGCAATCCTGAAGCAGGACAGGGTCATTGAGGATCAATAGCATTACCGATTCCGTCCCCATAAGTGGCCTACACACAGAGTGGAAAGGGTTCAAAAAGACCATGTTCTTCAGGAAACCTTCAATGTTGAGGAATAACAGTGGCTTCCATCAGTTTCATAACTGGC
The DNA here is from genome assembly GCF_040938575.1 of Ambystoma mexicanum. Lineage (NCBI taxonomy): Eukaryota > Metazoa > Chordata > Amphibia > Caudata > Ambystomatidae > Ambystoma > Ambystoma mexicanum. The sequence continues at coordinate 120,107,851 of NC_090935.1, read as the reverse complement.
AGGAGGCAAATAGGGTGATAGCTAGCTGGGGACAGGGGATCCAATTGTCGCTTACGTAACCATTGCATGCTTCAAAGAGGCTGGAACGACACCACTCGTAAAAGACCGGTGAAGCGTGGTGGTGAACAGTGCAGCGGTCTCCAAAGGGAGAGATTGGAGCAGATGTCGTTGAATCAGATCAGATGGGCATGCTGATTTAAGCGTACAGATTGCAGCCATAGCCGTTGCATCAGAAACAGGCTTAAGCCACAGAGACACCACTGCTAAGGGGGGCCCGAGATACCGGTATGCTGGCAAATATCCAGCATGAGTGCGTTTTTACAGGGCAATACATGCCTATTTATTGGACAGTGTCATCATCAACATGTACTTTACATTGTATCTATGTGGCCAATGTCAGGGATAGGATGTTTTTTTTTAATGTCAGAGTTGGCAGTGGGTTTACAGAGACATTCTGTAATACTGTATATGCCAAGCTCTCACTGGGAGCACGACATGCATCATTGCTGAGGTCAAACACGAAATAGAGTCAATAGATCTGCACATGAGCAGCATTTTCCATGCTGCATAGTCCTGGGAGTAAGCAATGACTTGGAACAATCAATGTGTACAAACAGCTCTACCCCTTTTCAGGGTTCTTTGCTAGATAGGGATAATTGTGTGTTTTTTTCAAATCTGTTCTCCAGTTAGCTCTCCTTAAAAGATTCTAATTGAAGAACATGGAAATATAATTTTTATGCTGAATGTTATTGAGCTCTTATTTGGGTTGACATTAAATTAGAGCACATGGGGTTTAAATATGAAATATAATGTTTTATTTTAATGCATCAAATGAATGTGTATATATGTTTGTTTGTTTGTTTGTTTGTTTATTTATAGGGCGCCCGAAAACCCTTGGGTAGCTGGGCGCACAGAATAACAAGAATGCTTAGAACTTGGTTACAGGTTGCATATTACAGGTTGTTGGTAACATAAATTGTATACAGTAATTACATTATGTACATTCTTTACATCCAAGGGTGGAAAGGTAAAAAATTATATACAGTAAATACATTATGTACATTTTACATGTAAGAGTGGAGGGGTATGTGTGTCATCAGGTCACAATACTCAGGGTGTTTTTAAATAACCAAGTATTGCTTATTTGACAGGAAATACGCTGTTCCTTGGATGCTTGTGACAAATCATCTTTCGGGGGATTAGCAGTGACTAAATGTTGCCTGTAACAGTACTTTTATTGTTGGGTGACAAAGCTGTGCGCCTATGCTCCACCGATCCGACCGCTTGCCACAAATGTGACGAATCAACTTCGGGGGCACCAGTGTTCCAGGGATGAATATCGGTTTCTAAACCATCATTCAGCCCTACACCTCTAGTACACCAGAAGGGATCTGCACAGATTGGAACACAAGTAAATTATAAACCTCCTAGTCCAATTTTGGTTACGTGGACGGAACGGCAGGCTTATCTCTGCAAGGACGTGGATCATTGGTTAGTTGCAACACAGCGAAAATGCAATTATCCCTCACAATGCCTCATGCTCATATTCTCAGGTCTATCTTCTCAAGAATGCCTATGTGTTCCTGTATCTCCAAACACCTCGTGCATGGTTGAGCCTTGAGGTCGGCCTTCACTACATAAAGGTGAGCTGACGGTGCTTTCGACAGTAGTGGCTCACGTCTTTCTGTGACTATCTGAGTTTAGGTGTGATGGAAGCTTGGGCAGAGAGCATCAAGCCTGCATTTTACCTTCTATCCCTATGCTGGCAGTGCCTAACTGACATCAGGCTGGTTGTAATACCAGACTACCACCATAAAAAGTTACACAAGGAAACTTGTTTTTTGTTACTAGTTCTAGAGAAGTTGTTATCAGTGTGGCACTCAAATCTGTGAAAGAGGCGATGGCTAACAAGTACCTCTGGAATCCATTATGGAACTGGTGTATGTGTGAGGCCACTTTCTCATAAACCCATTAGCTCCCCGCTTCAAGCGTATCCGGGTGAATAAGCCGCATTTCACTCCATGACTCCTGAACATATTGCCGGCTTCATATACCGCCCCAACTCCGGGACCATGGACGCGTTTGACAGGCCTCATTGGTTTCTGAGCGCCGTGTTGTTACCGGTGCCACTGGCGCCCTCCGCGCGAGCAAGACACTTACCGCCAGGCATGCTTCCAGAGGTGCTGCCTCACGAGGCTGATGGTAAGTGATGCGCAGAGCACATCAGAGGTGCCCAGGCAGCCGTATTGATCTGTCAAATGGGAGAACAACAGAAGCGCAGGGTGCCCAGGGAGGTGTAGGAGGGGGGCGACATAGACAAGAATCCGGGGGCGGAGGCCGTGCCATCCTTGCATCCATTGCGCTGTATCATGGCAGCAGCGCTGCGTGCAAGCGCCGGGAAGAACAGATCCAAGGGGGGTAATTAGTATCCTGACAGTCTCTAACCTCAGGCGTTTATCTCTATTCCGCTTCTAGCGTTTACTCTCGTCGCTTTGCATTATTGATCTTTGTTTATGAAAAAAAAAAAAAAAAACACTGCTCCAAGCATTTTCCGATCAAGCTCACCGGGTCAGTTCTCTTCTCGAGAGAGACGAGGAGCCCTGCGGAGTGCAGGGCACAAGGTCGCCGCAGTTTCATAAATGATGGGAGATGGAGCATTTCCCTTCGTAGCACCCCGCTGGGGAGGACTGGGGTCAGATATTTTGACTTGGGGTATTTAATCAGTGTTCCGCTCTAGGCTAAAGCGATGAAGAGCCATCCCATGCTTCATCCAGACGTTTACCACCCGCCCCCCCCTCACAAACACTCTTCCCCCCTCCCCCCGAGGAGCAGACCTCTTGACAGGTTGCATAGACCTATTTTTATCGACCCCTCTGAGCTGCCTGTGACGTTTTAGTTTTGCTTCAATGGAGCATTGACTTCCTCTCTATCGAAAAATGTGTAACTTGAGTCATTATCACGAAGGAGAATGGGTCCTGTAACCCCCCTATGTTCACTGTGTGTGCTAGAAATCAGTATCATGCCGTATGAAATACAAAAGTCTTTTTTTTTTTTTAAGCAGTGGCCTACAACAACAATTGTAATGCACTGGGACTGATACAGCACATATTTCTTGTGTGGGGTAACGGGAGCAATGGACAGGGTAGCTTTTGATGAGGAGATGTTGGGTGGAGTGGAGCAACTTACAAGTGGTTTATTGGAAACGTGTCATTTACGTACATTGACATGGTGTGATGTTGTGTGTGCTGTGTCACAACCTCCATACGCAACAACAATGTGTACAGGCTTGCTTTGGAGTATTTTAAAACTTATATATTTGTTTGTTGACTCCATGAAGGGATTTTATGGGTTACATTGTTCAGTTTTACACATCAGAACTGGAGAGTTGAATCCAATGTATATCATTCTAGCAGTCATCCGAAGTACACTTCTTGGGATGACCGTGTCGTAGTCATATCCGTTAAGAAATGAAGTTGATTTAGTGAAGGCTGTGTGGCCCTTGTATCATTTTATTCAAGACATGTTGATTTAACCATTTGGGAACAGCATAGCATGAACTCAAATTCCTGTATCTCACAGTTGGACTAGAGCCATCTGTAACTTGTCAGCCATCTTAGATGTGTTGCAGTTTAAAAAACGATTGTTATATTGTGGCTATATCAACCTAGGCCGTGAGACGACCCTGTCGGCAATGGCCCCCTGCCAGAGCGAAGCGAGGTTCCCTTAACGAGGCAAAAAAGGGGGGTTCCCTTAATGTGGGTGGCAGTGCTGTTTACCAACAGGGTCGGCCCGCCGCTGATGTCAATATCGCCATTAGCAGCTGTATTTTTTCCCTACTCGGGTGCTTAAATGGAAGAAATCTTACCTTTGTGGTGCAGCTCGGCTCTGGCAGTGCTGTCAGGGAAGTCCATTTTCCATGTTGATGACTGTGATGTCATCAGCATGGACAACAGACTTCCCAAAGAGCAGCGCTGTCAGTGCAGAACCGCACCACAAAGGTAAGTTTCATTTTTGAAAAAAGGACACCATTAGCACCCGTGTAGGAAACTACACAGGTGCTAAGGGTGAAGGGGCCGCCACCAATGAGAATGCTCAGAACGCGGGCTTTCCTTAGTGTATACAGCCAGCGTCCCGAGCATTCTCATTGGTGGATGGCGCCTCCCAGGGTGCTATTGGGGATTATTAGTTGTTCATATTCAATGCCCATCTGCGTGCCTGCAGCCAGTGCAACCTGGGGTCATCAAGGATTGTAGTGTTCCATCATGTAATCTCTGTGCAGAATGTTTAAGGTCAAAATCAGGTGGGGTTTCCAAGCAAGGAGAAAGTTAGAAAGAGCAAGAGGCGGGGAGATGCTTATGGTGGCTGGGGTCACATTTACCCAAGTACTTCAAGTGTGTGGTACCTGCAATAAAAGAAGTCATGTGGTCACTGTCTGGACATACCTTGTATTACTGATCCTGCCCAGTAGACCCTATCCATAATTATTGGCATCCTTAAGGAGTGAGTGGGTTGCCATTGAGCTCTCTTTCCACAACTATAGAGCAAACAGGGTGGAGCAAATCAGCAGCATGTCTGCGTCTGGACATTTGTAAGTCTAGTCGCCAAGTTGAGAAGCAGCGACGTGTTTGAATTTGGTTGCATAGTCATTACCTGCGTGTAGAGCAGGGGTCTGCAACCTGTGGCTTCCCACAATGTTGTGGACTGCATTTCTCACATCTCCTCATCATCAATTATACTGGCTAGGGCTGATGTGAGGTGTATTCCAACACATTCGGAGAGCCAAAAGTTGCAGACCACTAGCATAGTGACTCTGTACAGAGAGGCCAACAAATATATGCTCATCTGTTCATAGAAGCTTGCTTTTTCATTTCTATGATCTCTAATTTATTCCCTATTATGTCAACTTCAACCAGGAAGTAAGGATTAAAGAAAGAATCCATAATTGATAGTACTATGACAGCTACTCTCCACCCACAACTTTGCAGTGTCACATCCCAATTATTGTGCACAACACAACTCTCTCTCTGCCCTCACCTATTGACCTCTCCAATGTACACACTTTACCATGCCTAGGCACATTAAACTTACATAGACTTTGTTCTAGAATGGTTGGCCTCTCCAAACCCTTGAAGCACATCACCCCGGGGGCCCCCAATCCTATTTGAATGCCCATCTCCTCCCACCAGAAAGCCAGCCCCCCCTGCCTGCACAGGCACTGCCAGATTGCAGCGTCTCTGCTTCCGCACTTACATGCCCAAACTACCTCCTTGTACTGAAGCTCAAAGAACCTATCAAACAACCAAGCCTACAACTGCGTCACCATAAAGTCACCCCATCCAAGACCACCCCTGTACAACCTGCCACCTGTCCTTCCACCTCCACAAGGCCCGACCACCTTTCATGCACCCTTATTAATGCACGTTATATCTGTGCCTATGCTCCTGACATACATGGCCTCATATTACACACCAACCTCTACCTGTTTCAGTTATGGAAACCTGTCTGCAGGAGGCAGCTGGTCCCTCTCCATCTCTCATCATATCAACTGGCTATTCCATTCTCAGAACCGACAGAGCTGCTAACTCAGGTGGAGGAGTTGCTATTATCTCCAAATACTCCCTCCCCATCAGAGCATCCCCCGCCCACCTTTGCCAGGCTATAAGCTCCTACTAGCCAAACTGAGTGTAACACTCAGACCACCATTGACATCTTACTCCTTTACCACCAACCAAACAACCCCAGCTCCCTGAATGCTGAAATCCCCCTTCTCATCGCTCCGATCCTTAAGCACAACACCAACATTTTGATCCTTCAACCTAGAGTTCAAAGACTCCGCTGACAATTAGTCTACTGCCCTCATCTTAGCTCTCTACGAGATGTACTTCACTCAAGCTATTTCCGACCCCATATCCTTGACTGGTTATTTAATATAAACACATCCATCAAGGTCACATCCATTGACCCTGTATAATGGACAGACCACTCCTCGATCCTCTTTACTATGTCCCTTGCATCCACTTCAACCCAAGCAACTGGATACCATCCACCTATCACTGCGAGACAAACCCGCAAATTGACCAAGGACCTATTGGAGCCCACCATTTGTGCCTCCCTTGAGTCGCGACCCAACAGCACCGACCCCAGACCCATTCTCAATGCCTACAGCTATGCTCTCATCGGTGCACTATACCAGCACACCCCCTCAAAACCATGACATGTGATAAAAGCAACCACCATAACTGGTTCACAGAGGAATTAACATCCCTCTGCAAACGTAAAGTGCCCAATAAATTCTCTGGAGAAAAAATGCTACCCCCACCAATAAAGAAGCCTTTAGCACCATTACCAATTCATACAAAAAAGTGATTATCACTACCAAAGCCAGCATCTACAATAATCCTATCACCAGCCTGCCAAAAGACGAAGCCTGTTGCTCCCTTCTACAGTCAGCCCTGGCTAACAAAACCCACAACCTCAGTGACAAAACTATTGTCAATAAATCTTTGCTCCCCACTACAGAATCGGATCTCCCTCTCATCATTGACTTCCATGCTTCCACGAGCCCCATTTTACACTTCTCCCCCATCTCCCCGATGGATGTGCTCATCACCATTAACCCCTGAAAATGTCCAAATGCACGGGCAACATCTGCTCGGCCTACGTCATCAAGATGTGTGCAGACTCTCTCGCATACCAACGTTGCTAAATTCATGAATGCATCCTTCAATTCCAGCATAGTGCCTAATTCCTTCAAAGAAGCCTGCATAATGCTTCGCCTGAAAAAACCCTCTCTTGACCCCAACTACCACCAAATCACAACAGTGCCCTAACTCCTGAAAATTCTTCATCTCACCACCTACTCCCAACTACAAACTCATCTAGAAGCCCACAGTCTACTTGGCACTTGCCAATTCGAGTTCAGGCCCAGACACAGCACAGAATCAGCCCTCTTCAACCTAAACATTCAGCTCACTCAAATCCGTGATGCTGGGGAATGCGCCATCTTCCTCTTGCTGGACTTTTGGCAGCCTTTGATCTCGTCAACCACAATCTCCTATGTCACCACCTCACTGTCTCTTTCAAACTTTCCATTGAAGTGGCAAAATGGATCAATTCCTTCCTGAGTGAATTATCTTCCAGGGTCTTTGCCCGGACTGAAGCAGCCGACCCCATCCTTGTCTCTTATGGTGTCCCACAAATGTCTTGTCACTCACCTATAGCCCAAACATCCTCTACACAAACGTTATCAATAATACGCAGGTCCTCCTGAAACTCACAAGTAACCAAGAACTTGACTCTGCCAATATCAACTGTATCTACAGCAACATCCATACCAGCATCTCTGCTGAATGATGACAAGGCGTAGCTTCTCATTGTCAGTTCTCCGCACTGTCTCAAACACCTTGACCCTGCATTCACCTCTTTTCACATCAACGGAAACATCACCCCTGTATCAACCCACATTCAAACGCTGGGAGTCTATCTCGATTCAGAGTTAAACATGCATTAACATGTCAATGCTGTTGCCTAGTCCGCTGCCTATTCTACCAAACTCACCAACCTATCCAGAAAATGTCATACCCCTAACAAATGCCTCACACTGGCCAGGGCCATTATTGGCAGCACATTAGATTACTGCAAAGCCATCCTTGCAGAAACCTCCACCAAAAACCTCAAAAAACTACAACTGATCTAAAACAACACCTCAAAGTGTTGGGGGGGGTCATGCCATTATCTGATCAAATCTCCCTAGTGAGACGTGAAGCTCATTAGCTACCAATTAAGTCAGGCATTGAGTTGAAAACCCTATCCATCAGTCATTGCTGCCTCCACAACACTGCCTCCCCATATCTCACACACCGCATCTCAAAAAAGTCCAACCTACGCAGCCTACAATCATCCTCCTCCACCTCATTAATTGCCTCTAGATTCAACAGAAGAAAATAGCTGGAGGAAGGAGCTTTACCTTTTATCGCTCCCACTCTTTGGAACACGCTCCAGTCCTGTATCCAAAAAGAACCTTCCTATCAGATCTTTCGAAAAAAAGTCAAAATTGCACTGTATAACAAATATGCCTAAATTATTTCCAACTTACACCTGAAATGTACTGCCTGTTATGAAAACTTTACAGTTTCTGCGACCTCAATGTAACCTCTCCATCACAATGCATTCATTGTAATGTAACCCTCACTAGCGCTGGGATTCCTCTGGGTCTGGGAACTATCAACAAATAAAAAATTTGGATAAATAAATAATTAAACTAAAGAGGTGTGGAGATGTGTTATTATTACATCAATTGCAATACATTTGTGATGATCTAACTCATCAGAACTGGGGCCACCATAATGTAGAAAAAACGACTGCAAAGTAGAATCTCTTAATATTGTTAAGTGCATGTGCAAAGGAAACAAGCTCAATACATTTCTTTATAAGAATTTGTTTGTATTGGTGCATCCATTCTCTCATAACTGAGTTGGCAGAAACCAAAGCTTCTCTGACTCCCTTCTTAAAAATCTGGATTATTATGGACGTTTTACATGAAAGTGGGAATTGTTTAAGGATGGCATATCTAAAAGGGATCTACCTATTCTCCGGGATTGTACTTTAGCATAATGTTAGTAATGCCATTGGCCTCGGGGCACAGGAATTACTGGACCTTTTTTTATCAATGTCATCAAGATAATGGGCCAGGGCGATTCCCCCTCCCCCACTTCCTGTGCTATTGAAATTGAAGTGGGACTGTTACTAGATGGAGAGTTGATTCACCCAAACTTCTTCGGGAACCGCATTTAATGTAAAGGCCTTTTGTGGGGGAACCCAAAGAGTTGAATAATTGCCAAATGTCTCACGTGTTTTCTTAGCAACATTTCAAAGCATGTTTTCTGCATCTGATTTGCAGCATCATCCCCTTCGGGATCGAACACAGATTTTATACTTTTGGCGCCTCATTCTCAACAAGACCCCGTCTCAGGGCCCACATTTTTCTTTATATTATACAAATATGCCCTATAGTTTCTCCTGGCATTGGTCCATGTCAAAGATTCAAATAACCAGGGCCCAGAGTCACAATAACGTTTGACAGGAAGGGGGCATAATCAATTATACTACAAGTATTATCCTCTTTGGAATTCGTAATTCCCCTCTTGAAATTCTGGCATAATAGGGCAACCCATGGGGCATCCATCCTCAAACAATTTCTCCCTTGAGTACACTCCACTTTAAGATCAAATACATGTCTTGGGTCTTGTTTCTTTCTGCACCAACTCACTTCTAGGATATTATGATCGCTCCTAGCTGAGTCTTGTGATTCAAACCTACTTATCAGTGGCAACAAATTACTACTCACAAGCACATAATCAATTGTGGCAGTATATCCCCCATGCTTCCAAGTCATGTGTGATGGAATATCTCTCTCTACTTGACCGTTTAACATAAGGAGATTTCGATTGCCCACTTCTTGCAGTCACAGGAACTTCCTCTTATAAACTGATTTTGTTGCACGTGATACAGGTATGTCAAAGACATGAAAAAAGATCCAGCACAATGTGCCCTTTAGGGTTATAAAAAGTGTTGTATTTTACTTGCTTCCAATCTTGGAACATCCAATATTAACTTTTGCCCTTATAGTGATAACACGTGTTTTGGCCCCATGTGGCCTTTGTCAAATGACGGTTAGTGTGGTTATACCACACCGGGGGTCAGCAGCTCCTCTTATGATAGAAATGTGTTGGGCCAAATCCCATTTATATGTAATCTTCCGGACGGAACTGAATGGGTCAAGCTAAACCTTGTACAAATTCAAAAGTCTTCGATTGGTGAATATACATCACAGTTAGTGCATGCCTGGCAGAGGGAGACTAACTGACTGAAAGAAAGGGATCTGAGCCCAGCTGATGAGGATCTGGAGTGAACCATGAGTCACCCGAGAATGAATTCTCTGAACATGGTTTTGAAAGAGATCTGAACCTGGAAGAGGGGAATACAGGGTGAACACCCAAATTGAACTGTAAAAATGTAACTGTATCCTCGTGCCATAGAAGCGAGAGTATGTGCTTTGCTTGAGTGAACCACCTAGCCCTGTGCTGAAAACCTGGGGAAGGGAGGCCAAAGGCCCGAACATCCAGATTTATAATTGTGTGAACACTTCTTTCTTTTTCAGGAACATCGCCACACACTATTTGTAAATTAGTAGTTAGGATTGGTAATAGATGTTTTAGTGTAGACCATTTTTTATTTGACACGACTCCACTGGGACTGCATTATTATTATTTGATGGTCGTATCTTGCTCCCACCTGTAGATTTAGGATTAGATGGGCATTTATCTCACCCTTGTGAAAGTTCAATAAACACCCTTGAACTGTGGTCTCTTGCGTCTGTTTTACCGCTGATACCATGCCTTCCTTACAATAAGGATGGTCCGATCTGAATTTGTATCCAGGTTATCCTGGACGGACATGACAAAACCCTCCATATAGATTAGCTTCAAGTGAAAAATTGCCAATAAAGTCGAGTGGTTCTTAAGAGTGTCATTAAATGCTTCATATAACTTTTAAAACAGGGTCAATGTAATGATTAAGTCCAATATTGTGCTGGTGTTAATGCCCCCACAGGAGTTATTCAACTCCTGCTCAGCATTCACATTAACTGGAATCCTCATTTTTCTTTTCCTTGTTGGACTTGAGAAACCAATAGCTGAGTGCTCCGAGCTTGATGATTTTCCGAAGAGCTCCTCCTCCCATATGTTCTTCTTGGCCCCGGGGAACCATTATGTCTCGTCAGCCGCCACTCCATAAAGCTTTCTTCTCTCACTCTTAAAGTGGGGTCCCTACCACCATCGCTCTGTATGTGTCTGAATTCCAAATCATGGTCGGTGGGCATGCTTGGGGAGGCATTTCTACTGGGATGAAAGGCAAGTGTCAGTTTGACACTACCGTTAAAATCGCCCCCCTCCTACCCAAGCTTCCTATTGACCAAAAGTGCTCTTTTATAGGGCACCTCCTCCATTTGCTCTGAAATCCTAGCAATGTCTTTAATCAGGGAGGCAACTAAAGTTCCCGGGCCGGAGATGATGCTATTGCGGTGTTGCCTACTTGATTTTGTGTGTCCATCTACCTCAGCTTGATTTACCACAGAACTGATTGTCTCATGAGTAGTTCATGCCTTTTGCATATTTGTGATAGTTTCCAGTTCCGGTTGTTCTGTGATTTTCATCATAATTGAGTCATCAATTTTCCTCCAGTTGCACCCTCTATTCCGGGGTCAATTGAAGCATCTGTTGTTTTTATCAGAGGCTAGCTTTTTCCACCTTGTGCCTTAGCCCCCTTAATAGCTTGATAGATCTCAGGTGTAAGTTAATTCAGGGGGTTGATGAAAAAGCTTGAAGCTTACCATTTTTTAAATTAGCAACAGCTTTTTTGTCGATCTCATGCTCTCTCTCTGTTGCCGGAAACCGTGGCACTGGACTTCATGACATGCTCAGGTTAGTAATGCTAGCGCATTGGGCCGTGGGATAGGACCGCCGCTCTGTAGGTGCAGCTGACCCCTCGTTTGTGGCAATTCAAGGGCGGGTTCCATCACTATCTTGCTAAGTGCTTTGTGTGTTCTGATGAATTTAAACAACGCATGATCAACGCGGGTGGCCTCTCTCTGTTTTTCACACCCCAAAAAATGAATATAGTTTTCACAGATACCTGAAGCCTGTCTACTGCGCACAGCACTTTGCTTTCACACTCTTTGTCACGTTGACTGTGACACAAGAGGCTTCTAGCATACATGGCGTACATTACAAAGGTGTCACAAGAACATGTTAAGTATGTAAATAGACTGAAATATGTTTTGGAGGAAAGAAGAAGGAGTTATATAACTCAATACTCCAACTGCAAAACATGTTGACCAACCCAACACTGAACTGCAGGTTTGTGCTCCTCCGTTATTCAAACCTGCAACACTGAGACCCCTTCTGTCACCTGACAATTCTAAAACAAAGAAGAGACAAAGCGTGTTGAAAAGTAACACGTTAGATGGGCAATAGGAGGCTGGCCCATATTTCTTGCCAGTGGTGCAGTTACAATGTCAGTCCCAGCCCCACTCACGATATTGTGCACCGTCAAGGCACCATCAGGTTGTTCAGACCTCGGCACTAATGCGAGGCACACCGAGGCGCGCTTTACAGCTCAGTTCACATCACCAGCACACAAGGGATCACAGGAGCTCTCTGACTCGACACCTCACCAAGTGCTGCTCACTCGCTCGCCCAACCATATAAAATACAAGGAAAGGACCTTAACATGCCCTTAGCAAATCTCAAACTCAAACACAAATCAAACTACACCTCCACTAGGCTAGCCCTGGCTTTGGGGCTAGCCTAATATAGATATCGCTAGGTGCGGAAAGTGTAAGTCCCGTAGGTATCAATCTTCTCTCATTGGGAGGAAACATTATTTCATCTGTACTTTGTAATTTGAAACCTAATGACTATTTTGTGTATACAGTAGGGGCTCTGGCTTTAGGGGTTAGTTTAGAAAATAGCACAGGTCCCCAACTTCTATCAGTTGGTTGACATCCCACTTCTGCACCATGTGTTGCAGGTCTGAAGAAGGAGTCTGGCACTCTGAGTACATGATTCAATACTTTTACTAAACTTATAAGTGAAAGGCCTAACTTTCCCTATCACTAAACAGAATACCCTACCTATTTTAGGAAACTGAAGGTGATTGCCAGTTGTCAGGAAGTCCTCAAGTAAAAATTTCCTCTGCCAAAACTAACTCTATCTGACCCTATGACTACATTTTAACTAACTTAAATAGGCCTAGGGAATGTCTTATCATTGCCTGGTCTTTTCTTTATCTTCCAATAGGCTTTTTATTTACAGTCTGCGTGGTAGAGAGATTTCTTGCCATAATCTCTCTGAATATTCTTAGAAATACATTCTTGTAGTGCTTCAAGGATAGCCTTGGGTTTCATATTTCATGTAGTTCTATATGTATAATAACTCCCCTTCAGGAACTTTCTCACACTGGTTCATTATATGTAGACTATTTCCTCTATTTACATTCAGGCTTTCCTAAAATGGGTTTATCTTGGCCCTTTTTGAGGCTTACCTCATCATTACCTCTATTTCTTACAGTGTCCCTGCTGTTAACTTGTTCAGTCAGAATGTTTACAATCTGTTTCTCATTACCTATTCTTATGTTCGATTTGATCAATTCTAAAATTCTGAGTTCATGGGGGTTCGGTCGTTTCTCCGAGGAACTTGTTTCCAGTCTCTACTTGTCCACCTAGATTGCATCAACCCCTCTGTTACAGGCTTCTTACTTCTCCTCTTAACTGGTTTCTCTCTTGGTCTCACATTGTCAGGACTGGGATGAGTTCTGGTCTTAATTTAGTAGCTCCCTCCCCTGTTTAGGTTATTCATTTCTGACTTACAACTCCAATTACAAAGTATTAGCATTAGTTTCTAATCTTTAGGAGTGGGACACGTTTCTCTGCTTGTAAAATAAGCCTCTTCCATTGCCGGGTTATTTTTTACTTCGTTACAACTCCAATTATACAGTCTTCCTTTTATTTTATTTTCCTTAAGACTGAAGCAACTGTCTTTTGAATCTATAACAAAGTCACAGTGAGCCCCTGCTTCCACTGGTGCCCCAAGAACCTCTCTATCAATTGGCAAAAGGGCGGGTTCGGCTCTTGCTCGCGTGTGCTTTCTCGTTGCTCTCGCTCATCGAATTCCCGTTCCTGGTTTCTCATTGGGTTACTGCTCTGCACTTGCTTGACGGTTGGAAGATTTCCATGCTTCCCGTACCAGTGATCTTGAGCTTAGTGCCTTTTAGGAACATGCATGTAATGGATGGGATCACACAGAATAACTCAGAGTCCAAATAACTGAACCAATTTAGGAAAATGGCAAAGTACTGTTTTATTAACAATTATCTAAAACAGGGAGTTACAACGAACCTCAATTGACGTACGTTTGATTTCTCACAGCGATCTTTTCACAAAACAGAGGTTATATATCAAAAATACATCAGAGGTGACGTCATACTACGAGGCAAATAATGAAAAACCTACTAGGGATCGGAATTGGCTTAAGGGGAACATCCAAGTATATTATCTATAGGAAAAAGGATTATGATTGGCTGCCCTCTGTCAGGTGGACTACGTATGCCTACCTCTAAAACATGTAATCTTCAGAAACATTAGATACACAGTTTCTCATTGGCTTTCAAACTATAAAGTGCTTTGTTATATGGACTACTACAATTGATTAACACGCTTGTGCCAGTCTGGAACATTCCGTTCACTTAGCAGCATGTAAGCCCAGACTTAGGTGCAAGAGGATGGGCCTGACTCTACCTCCCCAGCCAATTAGCACAACATCTCTCATCGCCAGGCCTTCTACCATGAAGATTGTCATTGAACTTGGTCTTGCAAAGTATCCTTGTCTCTGAGAATACACAGGAGTGCGGGTACTCGCTGTAGTGTTCTAGGACTCCAAGTTCAAACTTTATTTTCATCCTTGGCTCACGTGACAAGAGACCACAATTTGGTCAATTTTGCAGGTTTTAAATGTCGTAAATGAATTAAACGAGGCACTCTTGGTGTTCTTTCTTTGCACCTTAACAAGAGATGATTTGTCCTTCGTACATTTTCTACTTTCCAGAATAGGTAGCTGACCTTGACTGCTTCAGTCTTGACTCCCAGCCAGACAGCCTTGCCATGCTGCTTCACGATTCAGTTTATTCTTGCTGCAACATTGTTTTCTCTTCCCTCTTCATGGATCCTGGCTTACTAAAATTCATGATACCGATGTCTAGCTTCTATAAAGTGGCGGATTTGCCTGCATTCTATGATGAATTAGTCTACTTGTGTTTCAGCATCTGTACAATTATTGAACAGTTGATTCTCTGCAGCACTTTCTGAACATGTAATCTTCTTTTTCATATTTAAAAGTTAATTTGATTCTTTACTTCATCATTAGTCTCTTCAAGATATATACATCCTGTTCAGCCAGTATCCCGAGAAGTCGTTCATATTCTCTTATGATATCACAGGCTTCTTTTCTTTGCTCCTTCTCATATTCCTTCAGGGAGTTCCTCCCTCATATTGTCATCCCTTTGGGGATACATTTGATAGGGTTCGCTCAATGGGTATCTTCTTTCGAACATACATTGCAGTATTGGCACAACTGCTGGTGTCAAACATGGCATTATCTCAGGCTTCCAACATATAGGAGGTAGGAAGGTAGTGTTTCCTGCAGATGCATGCAGCTGCTCCTCTACATTTCCCCCTCTGGTCGAGTCCTCGACAACCTGCTTAATTGTTTCCACATGGAGGTATTTTCTCTTGAAGAAGTGTTTCTTTGGTGTCCATATATTCATCACCCCCCTCAGTGAGCCTGCAGATTTGACATGTTCATCTACACTAGTTACATTGTCCATTCGGGGTACAATAGACCCATCGTCCCACATCATTCCTATGATTATTTGAATACAGGAACATGGTTCCCTCAGGTACTAAAATGCTAGCCTCTATGTATTTGCTAACGGCATTTGCTGTTTTCTTGCATTGGGTAATCCCCATCCTGACAACGCAGAATCTAAACATCACCAACACCAATATTACTGCAAAAAATGTGATTATGTTCGCCAACCACGGAGGGATCCATGAAAACAAGGGTGCAAACCAACTCTCATCTTCAATATCATCTGTCTCATCTTCCATCTTGTTATGCAGGTCTGTCAACAACTTATGCCCTTGTCAAGGTTCCATTTTGTTCATCATGAGAATGCATACCTGTGCAACACGATGGCCCAATTTTGGTGCAAACTCCTCCTTCAATTGCTATGATCTTATCAAAGACACACCTATTCTGGAGGGTCTTCAGTCATATGGCTCTCAGCTCTTCTTTAATGGCATTGTATACCTTTAGCATTAGCATTGATTGTCTGCAGAACTCCCATCTGGTTATCTTGTTATTTGGAACCACTTGGCATTATCCACTGTTTGGATTCCAGGCATAAATATAGTCGTCATTATCATAGCAGTCCTGCTGAATAACCTGTGCTCCTCAGGAATGGTATCATATGTTGTTATTGATTTGGCGGAGAAATAATGTTCTCTTTTTGTCCATCAGAGAAGTTGAAGTGATCTTACTTTTCTCACATGGGAATCCACATTTGGAAACTGTCTAATGTTCAGATCGCTTTGAGGAATCACTAATGCTGGGGCATGGAAAAGCACCTAGGGACATACTACACCTCAATCCTTGGGCAACCTCATATAAACTCTACATCCACAAGCCCAAAATCAATCCATAAAGATGGCTGTCCCTTCTCCCATCTTGTGGATTTGCATTCTTTGTTATGTCCCATATTGTTCTTTCGTTGTCTTCGGAAGCATATTGTTGCATTAACCAATGGGATTACAACTAATGGGTCTGATTCGTCTTCTACCTATTTCAACAGTTTGGAGTGCTTGGCCCATGACTTTCAGCATCCATCATTTACCTTCTGTAACTCTTGTACATAATCCGTTTTTAGCAGATAAGCTACTCAGGACATCATTCCTTCTTCCCATCCCTTCTTGGAATTCACTTGTCCATAGATCAATAATTGAGTTTGTTCCCAACATCCAGGCGATCCGGTTACATAAGGGCAATTAATCCTCTGCATTTCTTCAATGATCACCTCATCCTGTCCTGCGGCAGGATACACAAGCATCTTGCTATTCCGTCCAGGCTCCTTCTCCATTTGTAGATTCTTGAAGTAGTCATACTGGTATGGAAACAACCATTTTGATCTCCATCACTAGGCCGCCCAACTTCTTTGGAACTGTCCTTGAGTAGTACATGTTGCAAGATGACTGAGGCACTTCGTATCATGCACTGAAACCTCTTTGTCAGTGAAAGTCCTTACTGTGTTCATGGCATAGGGGATGAGAGAGCAGACATTGCAACCCTCATTAGATGCTCCCCCTCACCTCTTCCATGTGTTGGTACCACATGTTATTTCCCAGGTGAGCTGTATTATCTAGATAGGTGTTTATCCATTCACTATCTTCCTCTGCATCTCTTTTATGTATCCCAATATACTTATAGAGATCAAAGAGTTTGTCATTATTTGTTTTCACAGTGGGGAGAACCATAGGAACTCATTCTTCAGCCGAAGTATTAAGATGATAGAGACTTTTTAAAACAAGGAACAGAAAGACAACAAGAACAATCATGCAAACATATATTATGCATAGAAATCTGGGCATCTATTTCTCGTGCCATCCTACTGCTTGCTGAACTTGTTCACTTTCTATAACCATACAATTTTCTTCATTAATCAATTTTAATACAATCATCAAGTTTCTTTATATTTGCAACTGTAAAATGTGTTCAATCATAGCAATAAGGAGTCTTCTTATCACCGGACTGTTTTTAGAATCCTGTAAGAAAGTGTGAATATTAAGGTTTCTTCTAATAAGAGCAGGGTAAGATTAAATCATGAACACAAAAAAACATCCACAATCCGATGAACATCGTTGTCAGCAGGTACCATATGTTTGATCACTTAAAACAAATATCCTCTATGAAATGTATCTGGCTACTGCTCTCATTTCCAATTCCTGATCAAGAGCTGATGTTTGGCCATGACTCTGAAAGTTTTTGCACTTCCTGATAAAATAAATATAAGGAGTGTCTATTGAATTCCAGTCCAAATAAAGTACAAGTTAACCACTTGCTGATTTATCATCCTTCTTCTTGGTCATCGATCGGGTCTGCACACGTGGACATTCTTCTTCTTGTCTTGCTTCTGGATCAGCAACGGTGGGAAAGAAGGTCTTGTCTTTATAAATCTTATTGTCGCTCAGGTGCAACCAAGCTCTTTTTCCTTGCACATTAACAGCAGAAGGGGACACTTCTTCGACAATGAAAGAGCCTTGAAAACGTGGCTAATGCCACTTCCAGGTAAGAATTTGCATCAACACTAAGTCCTCAGCATATATAAGCTAGGTGATGGTAATAGTTCACTTGGATTGGTTGCCAAATTATCTTCTTCCGTGTTCTTAGACCGACCACCCTGGCGCTTGACTTGATCTGAAATTAAAGAAATACTAGAAGTCATACATGTCAAATAATCATGCATCTCATCACCTAAAGTTTTTGCTATGCTCTGGGAATCTTGTTACTCTTACTCTTACTCTTAGACCGAGGTGTAAGGGGCATTCTCATTTGGTGCCCTGTCACTAGTTGATGCGGGGTGAGGTGATGGCCTGACCCTGGCTGATTACTCAGGGCCTATAAGGCCAGGGGAAGACAATACAGCCACCCCTTTTTCAAAGTTAATTTAATCTGGTTGATCCTTTCTTTGAGGAGGCCATTGAGTCCCTCACATATTCCGTTCACTTGTAGGTGATAAGCAGAAGAGAACTTGTATTTTATACTTTGTAAAATCCTATATGTTCAAATAGCTTATTAACAAAATGTGGCCATTATTAGATCTTAGTACCTCACACACACCACATCTCAAAAATACTTTGTGCACTGAAAAATTTGCTGCGCTAGTGGCATCAGGATATGTACATGGACCTGCCCCAATCCACCTAGAGAAGGCACATACCACTACAATTAGATAGCTATATCCGCACCAATATATCTTTATCATTGAGCATTCTCCTGTTTACTGGGAACAATCTTCCGGAGACTATAGATTCTGACATCTTGACGAGGTGGTCATCATTTCTGATTTCTGATGTTCTCAGAAGAGACAGTGCTGGCTGTCAATCATAAGATTAAGTCATGTTCCCCGCCCAATGCTGTTCCGCTCACTATTATGAAAAGAGATTGGAGATTACAGCAGCCATACAGCAGCCATCAGTGACTCCTGTCATTCTGGATTTGTGCCACCAGAGCTCAAAGATGCGAGGGTCATACCTCCCCTCAAAAAGCCTACACTGGATTCATCTTTTCTATCTAACTTTCGCCCCATCTCCCTTCTCCCCTTTCTCGCAAAGCTCCTTGAGTCACTGGTGTCACCTTTACTGTCCACTTTTCTTGAATCTTTTCATCTTCTTGACTCTACTCAGTTTGCTGTCAGATCTAAACATAGGAATGTACCCTTACTAATAGTTCTTCTTTTAAGAAAGTGAACACAGACATGTAGGGTGAACAGATATCTGATTCTATAAATCTGTCAACTAGCTTTAAAAAAGTAAAGTTTCCATAATACAGAAATCCTAAGACTAAATCAACCGCAGTTCAGGAGTTTCCACTCATAGAGTGTACTTGCTTTGTGTTGCAAAGGCAAGTATTTAAATGGTAATGGCAGTGATTAACAAGTAAATAAACAATATGGATAGGAAAAAGAAACAGTGAACTCTGAATTTTTTTAAAAAGGGGGTATAAATACTATATTTTTGGCAAACCGTATAGCAAAAAATGTCAATGTTATTACAATCTCAACCACGGGCATAAAAAAGAGATAAATAAATAAATACATCCACATGGTACATACAGTGAAGAATTCAAAAAAGTACGAAGGAATACTGTTTGGTGTCAGGCCTGGCAGGGGTACTGAGAGTGTTTTGGTCTCCATCCACAATGACATGGCCAGGCTGGTAGACGCAGGTGGGGTGAGTGCCCTGATTTTATTAGATGTGTCAGCAGCATTTGACAATGTCGACCACCCCATCCTACTATCTCGTCTTGCCCAGATGGGTATATCCGGTCAAGTGCTGACCTGGTTCACTTAATTCCTGGCGGACTGCACCCAGACCCTTGTCATGCCTCCATTTCTCTCTTTTACTTGTGAACTCAGTTGTGGGGACCCTCAGGGCTCCTCTAGTCTCTGATCCCCCAATCCCTCACTTTGGGTGTCCTCCTTCTGGCCTCCCCGGTTCCGGTAGAGAGGGTGAAAAATCTGGGTGTAGTGTTATCTGCATCCCTGTCTTTACACAATCAGGCTGCGGCTGTTTGTCAGATGAGCCATTTTCATTTGAAAGTGTTAAAAAAAGTGTTCCCTAGGATTCCTGCCCCCCTCAGCACTCCGGTGGTAGCAGCTATGGTGCTATCCAGTTTGGACTACTGTAACTCCCTTTCTCTGGACCAGCCTAAGGGGCTTTCTCTAGTTGCTTGCACAGGGTAATGTAGCTGTTCAAGTGCAACCTTTAATAAAGTTACAGGCATCACTGGCTTTCCAGTGCTCTCCTGTCACCATAAAAGCTTCCAGGGGGGTAAGGAACACCCCCTTTGTTTCCAGCATTCTTGCTCTTCCTTTGGTGCGCTTTCCTGAATTTGTCCCGAGAGGAAAGCTCGGCAGCAACGTGCTCCACTTAGAAAGCAAGGCGACGCGGAGCAACACAGATCCGATCCCGTGTCTGCACTTAGAAACCTGTGGGTATTAGGCACATTATAAATAACCTACCATATCATATATCATATTTCTATTAATTGGGTTATTGACAACTTGTTAAACCCCTCCTGTACCAACATGGTTGTAACAGAATTTTCTCTAATATCATCAGTATCAAAACTCGAAATGTCTGGAAACTATGCAACCATTTTGGCTTCTGCATTTGTGGCTCTGTTTGTTTAGTATGCCCCATGAATTTAACCGCTATTGATACTGGGAGTGTTAGTGCCTTAATGAGCATCTCCAATAAGGATGCATGTTGCACTGGAGTGCAATCTGCGTGGATGTAGCCACTCCTTTTCCAACGTGCCAACCCTTTATGTACGGTTGACATCACATAGGTGGAGTCACTGTAAACTGTCACTTCCTGTCCTTTATGTTTCTCGAGTGCGACAATAAGCGCTATTAATTCTGCTGCTTGCGCTGCAGTGAGATGGTAGTCTTGCACTTGCTACTACTTCAAATTCTCCATTTAATATTTGTCTCGCCACTGTGGCACCTGAATGCCTTTCCCCACTAGTCAAATCAATTTACAGAGAACCATCAATTAAAATAATTTCTCCTCCCGCTAAAGCATTTTCCTTCACACAGGATAAATCATCATAAAATTCAACATAATTGGCACAGTCATGCACATGATCACCTTCTTCTATGGGTTCAGCTATGAATGTGGCTGGATTCACTGTTTTACATCTTACATTTTTGATTACTGGGTTAGAAATCATTACCTCATAAACTGAAGCTCTTTGAGAGGTCAATGTGCCCTTGGGTTTCTCTAGAATAGCAAATAGAGCATACTCCACGTAAAGGGTCATCGAGCAGCCTATGACAATACTTGCGGACCGCTCAATTGCAAAAGTGATGGCTGCCAAAGATTGTTCACAAGGGAAGTGTCCTCTCATAACTGGGTCTAAAATCCCACAGTAATCTGCTAAAGGTTTGTACTCGAATGTGTTTTTTTGTGTAAGCACTGCTGTCATTACTGATCCATTTGTGTGTGAAAATATATAAAGTTCCTCAGCATAATTCAGTATCCCCAAAACTGGGTCTCTACAGATTGATTATTGTCTATTCTTATAACCCTTACTCCTTTTCTTCAGTCCATTCTAGTTTTGTTTAACTAACTTGTGCTTTCTCTAACGCTTGCAGAAGTGGTCTTGTGTATCTACTATAATCAAACATCTAGGCTCTTACGTAATTGCACAAACCCAAAAACTATTGCATTTATCTCAGTGTTTGGTTTTGATGTTTTCATGATTGCCTCAGCTCTCTCAGGTGTTGCCTTTTTTCCCTCATATGAAATCAACTGACCTATGTATAACACATCTTCTTGACAGTACTGTAACTTCTCCTTGTCCACCCGATTATACCTCGTCTGCTAGAATAGTCATTAATCGGATAGAATCCTGCCTGCAATCATCCTCTGTTTTATTGCAAATCAATAGGTCATCTATGTATTGTATCACCGCACTTTTGAGATTGATATTGCTAAATCTGTAGGACTCTGTTTAAGATCGATGGGGACTCACAGTACCCTTGAGGCTAGTATGTTTTAGTCTTTCATGTGGCTAAACATAAATGAAGTTAATTCTTAGATGTCCTTATGCAACAGGATCAATAAAAATGCATTTTTCAAAGCTATCACTGTGAAGTATCAAGCTTCAACTGGAATACCACATATTGTCAGCAGATTAGAAAGTAAAGGAAACATAGCATCTACAATGATATGATATGATATGATATGGCATTTATAATGCACCTATACACAAGTGTTTCAATCTGGTTAAGAGGTATCACATCCTGGATAAATCTCCACGACCCTCCTGTAGATTTTTTATTCAGATACACCACGTATTACTATGATGGCACCAGCATCCCCTGTGTCATCAGTGCTGAAATTGTCTGAAATATATCTTCATCAGCTTCTCGTGACATGGCAATACCTGGTTTGCTCAGGGTACAATTGCTCCTACCTTAAGCCTTATTTTAACCTGCCCTATTCCCTTCAATAAACCTACATCATAAGGGCCCGTCGTCCATAAGGCACTAAGTACCTTTTCAAGATCCTCCTGAAAAAAATCTGGTCGCTGCCGCATTGTCGCCATTTGCTGTGGGGCTTCCCTTTTCTCTATCCTTATCCAGTATGTAATGCTCATGAAGAACAGCACTTCGTCATCGCTTCGGGATTCCCTGTACATATCATTATCAGTTATGTCAGTCAATCTTTACCCTTCTTCAAGGGCTATCACTGTTCTCCAGTGTCTATCCTCATCATCTATTCCTTCGAGCATTGCTATTTCTTTTTGTGTTATAGCTGCTTCAAGCTCTATAGGAAAAGTGTGTCCACCCTCCTCATCCATAGGTATTTGTGGTCTAAATAAAAACTCAGGAGGTATTCTCACAATCTTTCCCACCAGGCCAGGTAGCCACGTCAGTGAAATGCTCACTCCATATCGAACAATCTCTGGATCTACTGGAACGCCTCGCAGAGCCACTTGCCCTGTGCACACCAATATATAAAATAGTTCATTCCTGGAGTGGAGCACACTATTCTTTGATCAGTAAATTAAATTTTCAAGTTAAGTTTAGGCATTAAATGTCTTCCTAAAATATTAACCAGTGTCTTGCGTGAGTATAACAGTGGAACAGACATGTCACATTCTCCTATGGAGACCAGTAATTTATCAAAAAAAGGAACTTGACTCGTAGCTCCAGGGAACACTTCATCATTAATGGCAATACCTGCACCCCCACACCCCAGCTTTCAGGGGCGCCTGCCAGCAGGCCCCCACTCATGTCCCCCAGCACCCCCACCCCCCAGCATTCAGGGGCACCTGCCAGCAGGCCCCCACTCATGTCCCACTCATGTCCTCCAGCACCCCCACTTCCCAGCAGTCAGGGTCACCTGCCAGCAGGCCCCAACTCATGTCCCACTAATGTCCCCCAGCACCCCCACCCCCCAGCAGTCAGGGTCACCTGCCAGCAGGCCCCCACTCATGTCCCCCAGCACCCCCCCCCAGCAGTAAGGGTCACCTGCCAGCAGACCCCCACTCATGTCCCCCAGCACCCCCACCCCCCAGCAGTCAGGGTCACCTGCCAGCTGGCCCCACTCATGTCCCACTCATGTCCCCCAGCACCCCCACCCCCCAGCAGTCAGGGGCACCTGCCAGCAGGCCCCCACTCATGTCCCACACATGTCCCCCAGCACCCCCACCCCCCAGCATTCAGGGGCACCTGCCAGCAGGCCCCCACTCATGTCCCACTCATGTCCCCCAGTGCCCCCACCCCCCAGCAGTCAGGGTCACCTGCCAGCAGGCCCCCACTTATGTCCCACACATGTCCTCCAGCACCCCCACCCCCCAGCATTCAGGGGCACCTGCCAGCAGGCCCCCACTCATGTCCCACTCATGTCCCCCAGTGCCCCCACCCCCCAGCAGTAAGGGTCACCTGCCAGCAGGCCCCCACTCATGTCCCACTCATGTCCCCCAGCACCCCCACCCCCCAGCAGTCAGGGTCACCTGCCAGCTGGCCCCCACTCATGTCCCACTCATGTCCCCCAGCACCCCCACCCCCCAGCAGTCAGGGGCACCTGCCAGCAGGCCCCCACTCATGTCCTACTCATGTCCCCCAGCAACCCCAGCCCCCAGCAGTCAGGGGCACCTGCCAGCAGGCCCCCACTCATGTCCCCCAGCACCCCCACACCCAGCAGTCAGGGTCACCTGCCAGCAGGCCCCCACTCATGTCCCACTCATGTCCCCCAGCACCCCAAACCCCCAGCAGTCAGGGGCAACTGCCAGCAGGCCCCCACTCATGTCCCCCAGCACCCCCACCCCCCAGCAGTCAGGGTCACCTGCCAGCAGGCCCCCACTCATGTCCTCCTGCCCCCACATCATGACGATCCTCAATCATGGGCCTAATGGCCGGCCACATCTCACCCCATGCCACCCCAGCCCAAAGACCCAACCAAGTATTGCATCCACCCACATAGAAATGCCCATTTCATGATACAACCCGAATGGCAAGTATGTAAATGAACACATGTCCGTCACACATACACAATGGGTGCGAGTGAATGTGAAAACCCACATCATGACATGCATGAAATCAATGAGAGAATACCACACACCGAAGTATGAAACAAAAATGTATTGAATCCAAAATGAATGTAATTAAATTAAAACACACAATAATGTGAAGAAGAAATAAAACGCAGCATGTCCAGAAAATAATCAAAAATATGAAATCAGAATCCAAAGAAATCCAAATGAAAATGTGTCCAAAGTCTTAGTCCAACAAAGCAAATCCAAGGGAAAAAAATAAGTGAAATCCATAGCTCCATGGTGAAATGAAAAGAAAAAAAAGAAAATCCACTGTTCAACTATATACAAATCACCAATCCAGGGTCCATGAGCTCAACAAATGAAATGATACCTACAAAAAAGACTACCTAATAAAGAAGTATATACAAAAACGTGGTGCATTGTCCAATCGCCCCAAAATAAACAAAAACAGAAAGGAAACCTAACACTATCTATTTATAATGGCAGCGGGCTAGTCCGACGGCTCACTTATTGATGTCCCAGCCAGGGCATCATCGAACTCCCGCTCAATGTCCTGGAGGCGGTCCTCTTCCATGGCCCCGAGGGTTCGCAGGGACGATGACATGTTCACCTCCAACTCCTTGCGAATTGCCTCGAGGCACTCGGCCCGCCTCTGGGCCCTCCGCATGGATTTCTCCGCCCTGACCATTGAGAGCCGTGCCTCTTCCGCCCGCTGCCGCTCTGCATCTATAGCGTGGCCCAGAAACTGCCACACGGAAGACACTTGAAATCCGGGGTCCTCCTGCCCTATGGCTGATGCCTGCCCCTCTGATGTTGAAGGCCCCGAGCCATCATTGCTCCCACCATGTTGCTGCTGCTGTGCCTGTGCCTGCGTCCCCTGGCTCTTGCTGCCTGCATGTCCTCCTCTGGTTGGGGTGTAGTTGTCGTGGTGGCCACCCCTGCAGGACGTCCGACTCCCGACTGTGGCAAGGATGTGTCCTCCACCATCCTGGCCACTGGGTCAGGGGCAGCTCCACAGGGTACCCAGGTGACACATGGGTGGGAAGATGGCATGGAGGATGACTGGCGAGTAGGGGGTTCAGGTGAAGAGGGGGTCGCAAGAAGGTCCAGCACTGGTGACCCATCCCAGTAGGCATGCGAGACGATGTGCAGTCTCTCCACGAAAATACTGCAGGTCACCTCGCATGCCCCGTTGACGCAACGGTATCCCACTCAGGATAGGCTCAACACGGTCCCGGATAGCCACGTCTGCAGGGAGAGGAAGGCCAGTTGTTGTGCGCTCATCCCCTCCCTGAAAATGGGTCTGGACGTAGGCATCCGCCCGGTGCCAGATGATGCAGTGACAGGATCAGGGACAGGATTACACACAGGCACCTCCGCGGCGGCCTGTGCTGCCTCCTGTTCCTGCCCCTGCACTGCACCATTAGCAACAGTGGAATCCTCACCTCCAGATCCCGTGTGTGTCCCTTCCGCATCCTCCTCCACCAAACCCCCCACCAACCTGGATGACTCTGTGCCATCTTCCTCCGTTGGACCCTGTGGGGTCTCAGCTGCCCCTTCTGCTGAAGAGGAGTTCACCTCCAACCTCTGCATCTTGGACCTACCCTCGGCAGCTGCACCAGGGATGCGGCACCAGACTCCCCACTCCCCGACGAGATGACAATCTGGGAGGGGAGCCGGGCCTTGCGTCTCCGGATGGTGGTGCGATCCCTGCCGCTGTGCTCCACAGCAACCTCTCCGCCCTCTTCATCAGTTGACGCTGCAGACAGGGAGAGATAAAACACAGACATCAGGGCACTGTACAATGGACTGATACACACATGACAGTTGCACATGAGTGGCAGTGGCAAACTTAAGGCATGGCATCACACTTCACGACACACATGTTTTTTCAACTCACACACATGAGCATTTCCACAGCAATATTGCACCAGGCAGCAACATCCATACACATACAACACCATGAACAGCCAAAGGTGAGCCTGACATCACATGAAACACAGGGAGTGCACTAGACACGCACACATGCCACAACACTTACATGCATGTCTACATCTCCTCCAACTGTTGCAGTGATGCGATCGCCATACATGTCACATCTGGCATTCAGCCTTACACATATCAGTGTCACATGCATCCATGTTGCATCACAGTTGCACACTTGTCAAATACACACACATGCACATGTACACAGTGCCGATACATGCAGCAGGAACCACCATCCATGTGTGACACCACAACCATGCCAACGTACATAATAAGAAATTCAAACATGTGTGCTACCACACCTGCATTTGCTCAGCATACTTACCAACACATACACCATCGATGTGTCTCACACCTAAGGGGACTCACATGTGGCAGCCTCACACCCCTGTTCATACACATCCCTACATGGCCCTACGAAAACACATGTGCAACCTGCACACTACTGGCACACCACCACAAGCACAGCGTCCAATCAGTATGCATGTACACTTACCGCTCGACTCCAGACGGGTCTTCCTCTCAAGGACCTGGACGTAGAACGCTGGGCATATGTGTTCCAGGACCCTCATCTGGTGGTCGGACATGTGGCCCCAGCACCTCTTGGCATCCGCTGCCTTCAAGAAGTGCCGGGCCTTGTTGAGGGTCCTGGACCTGAAGTCCTCCCAGCGCTTCTTGACATGGTGTAAGTCGCGGACTGCCACCCCCTCCATGTTGATGGCAGTCAAGATGTCCATCCAGATCCTGGTCCGTCCTTCATTGTCGGCGCGCCATCTTCCAAAGAGGGCATCATACTGCCCCAGGACTTGCTCCACCAGGACACCAACTTCCCTGGCACTGAAGCTGGTGGCCCTCTGCTTCTCTGGCTGGGGGTTGCAGTGGTGCCAGATGGTGTTGTGCCCGACATGGCAACCCCAGAGGCAGGAGTGGGTGGGCAACTGGGTCCTGGGTCTGGGCTGTGGAGCGATGGTATCCCAGTCGGGAGTCTTCGGTTCCAGCAGGGGTAGTCACAGCAACTGCACCCCTCGCTGACATGCAGGCAGCAAATAGCAGGGCACGTGGGCAGCAGGCAGTCAGGCAGCAGCAGATGGCAGGTGGGAGTGTGCTCGGGGCTCTGGGGGGGCAGTAATTCGGCCTTCTGGGTAGGAGCGTGGTCTTCCGTGTGTTGTTGCGTGGCCAGCTTGATACGGAGTGATTTGGCACATGAAAATCTTGCACGTCAGCGTGTAATTTGAGGAAAGGCCCTTCGCGCATAAGCGCGTCAGCACACGTATGCAGTTCCATTGGACCAAAGGCCCTTAGCACGTAAGCGCTTCAGTGACGTGACTCACGCGGGCGTTTCCCTCGTGACGTGGCAGCGTGTGTGGAAAAACTGAACATCCGTGTGTGGATGCGTGTAATCTGAGGAAAGCGCCTACGCGCTTAAGTGACGTGGCGCACACGGGCGTTTCCATCAACACGGGTGCATGTTCATCGTACACGTCCAAAAACTGCACGTCCGAGTGTCAGCTCGTGTAATTGGAGGAAAGGGCCTTAGATGAGTAAGTGACACTGTATGTGTGGGCTGCTTTAAAAGGTAAGTGTAGAACCCCATTTCCTTGTACGTGCTTTTCATGGAGAGCGAGTGGGTGAATTTTGTACTTCTTGTCGGTTCACACGCGATTACTTCACAGCGTTTCAAGTTCGTTCTCCATGTTACCTCTGACAGCGTTCTTTATTCTTTTTGGGCCTGTTTCCTCAAACAGTGTTCACTTCTTCTTTTGTCCTGTCACCTCAGACAGCGTACAATTCTACTTTTGGCGGGGGTGTTGCCAACGCGCGTCTTTTTCACGTTCTTTTTCCAGGCAGACGGTGAGTCACGCACGTATTTACCAACTGTGCTTGCCCGTGTGTCGCTTACCCCTTCAGAGATCATTGTAGGCTGTGTGTATTATGTGTACGTTTATTTTTGTGTTTCTAGGTGCCACAGCATAGTGCGGGTTCATTTTTTCACGCACGTGGTCTACGAGGGGTTGCGTGCACGTTATTTTTTGATTTTGGGCTGCCTGTGCGTTGCGTGACCCATCATCTTCCCCCAGGGGTCACAGACAGCCTTGTTAGAGCACTAGGGTACGAATTCCATCTAGTACCCTACCCCTTTCACCCCCAGGTGCCCAGGACAATAGTTTACTGCTACTCCCATATGCACAACAACATCAGTGCCATGGTTGGGAGGTGACCAAGCGGTAAGAGAGGCAAAGGTGGCTGACCTTCAAAAGATGGGCACGGTGGGCGCGGTAGGGGACGTGGCCGGGATTTGCAGGGTGCCCCTAGACCCCCATGTGTGGAGGACCAATCAGGGACACCCATGCACCCCCCATGGTTGAGGGAAACGTGGCTGACACCATCCCAGCTCAGCCCTTGTTGGACCAGCCCATTGTGGCACCTGACCTGGCACAGGATGACTCCCAGGTTGACTTCCAGGTCAGCAAGTCTAGGCCATGTGTGGCAATGCAAGTTGGTGTCACCAAGCCACGTGGATCTGGGGCAGCTATGTCATCTGCTGCCCCAAGTAGGCAGGGTGGGGAGGCTGCAGGGGCAGCTGCAGCTCCATCCACCACAGCTCTGAGTCTCCCAGCCAGGACAGTGTCGGTCCAGGAACATCAAACTGACGTTCCCCCTGCCAACATCACACTACTGCCAATGCCTTTACCAAGGCCTATGGTCATTGTGCATTCGCACACTCCTACTACCCAGTCCACCGGTGCTTCTGCCCCTACTGACCAGAGCAGTGTACGCCACTCAGGCTCCGCTCCACCTTTGAAAAAGAGGAAGAAGGGTGCTCTGGCACAACAGGCTGAGACTCCAGACACGGCTACACACTCCGGCACGTCAAGGAAGCTTAGCTTTAATGACCCAGAACTTGATGCACTTGTTACCTATGTGTCGTCACATAGCCACGAAATGTTGGTGACTGCAGGTGCAAGACCACACCTGGTCAACGTAGGGCACACTGGCAGACCATCGCGGACCGCATAAGTGCCCTTGGATTTGTGAGGCGCACAGCTGATGATTGCTACAAGCGGTGGAATGACCTAAAACGCAGAGCAAAGAACAAGCTGGCCTCAAATCATGCAGCTACTCTGGTGAGTGGCGGTGGGTCTCCACAAGAGGACAACAAACTCACTGAACATGAGTCTGTTGCTGGGACCTTCATCACAGAGGAACAGATCCAAGGTGTGGGAGAACTACCTGATTACGAGGCATTGTCCGGTGAGTGCCCATGCGTGTGTGTGTGTAATCCATGTGTATGTTGTTTGGGTGACAGTTTCTGATTGAGTGCCAGGTTAGGGTGTGTACTCCTGAGTGTTATGGGTCACCCATTTGCTTCCTCCCATACATTCACGTGCCTTGGATTTGGGTATGACTGTATCCCTTCTGCCCACAGTTGCCAATTATGCCCAGATTAGTGAACTTTACTTTGAACTGTCATCTTGCAACTACATTGGTCAGATTTTGTAAGTGTTCATTCAGGCTGATTGTTTCCACTCTCCCATTTTTAGTACACATTATTCTGCCCTATTGCAACATATGTGATATGCTTCGGTCATTGTTTACAGCCCACACTGGGCCACTACTTTTACCTGGTTATGTTAATGATTACACCATTCAGGCCGATGGAGTATTGGGCTGCAGAAATGTTTTATTACGGCCTGTTTGCATGTGGAAGATGACAGGTGTTTCCTGTAATGTTAAAGTGACCAACCATTGATCAGCCCACAATGACTGTGTTATTGGACACTGGATGTGTTTCAGTGTGTGGCACATGCATATTTTGCAACACTATTCAGCATCAATCTTCGCATCATGTCGATGTGACATGGATGTGTGACAGTACTCATTCACTGACATATTGCTGTAGTTTTGTAATTTACCATGGCTATGCTACATGCCATCTGTGTGGTGGCATGTGTCATGTATGTGTATTGGACATGCCACTCACAGCCTGATGTGTGATGCCAATGCTACCCAACATGCTGCAAAGGTGGTGCATATCCATCTTGCTCTCCCCAGTGTCTGCCTTTTTGACTCCACTTCCAACTCTTTGACAGTGCATGCATGGCAGGGTTATAGTCATGCGGGACATGTGTAATTCATGTACTGGATCTATGACTTGTCACGGCCTATGTGTGTGCTATGGTGCTCATGCCTGTTTCCATTTGTTGTCTTTCATGTTTTTGCAGGTGATGACGCACTTGGTGCTGTTGAGGTTGAGGAGATGGTGCAGACCCAGGAGGAATCTCAAGCACGACCGGGCACCAGTGGGGGACGTGGTGTGGAGGTGGGTGAAAACCCAATGTTACTGAAGACCATACTGTCCAGGGGTGCCTCTGGGTGCACCTCCCCAGACTTCTATTCAGGTGCTGAGTCGGATGATGAGACTTATGTGCAGTCGCAGGTAAGTGTTTCTGGCAGGGATTCTGTTCTGTCCAACCCACCTGGACCAGGGGTAGAACCCTCTATGGGGATGTCAGTGTTGGTAGGTCCGCCTTTGGTGGTTACAGATGCAGGGTCACACTCCACAGCATCTGATCCTGTTCCTGGGCCAGCAGATCAGAGAGGAAATGCAGTCCTGCAGACTCAGGTAGTGCCAGCACAGCAAGGTGCAGATCGCCTTGCCCCAAACAGGTGTGGTGCCCGTCGACGCGGTGGCCGTGCGCCACCAGGCAATACTGTATGGGAAAACTCAATGTACAGTATGGCAACCCAACAGGCAGCATCAGTAGAAATGATGGCTCAGTCAATGGAGAGGGTGGCCACTTCCATTATCCCCTCTGAAAGGCAGATGGAGCAACAACAGCAGGCAACAGACTTCATTTGGCAATCAGACAGGGAAGACATGTTGGCGTCCAACAGGGACCGACGGGCGGCACTGGAGACTCTGCGCGAATCCATATCAATAGAGTCCCAGGGCCACAGGGAAGCCCTGAGGGTAGAACTCCATAACCTCAGGCAGAGTCTGCTTGAACTTGTGGCTTCCCGAAATGTTAGGGCAGAACAGCAGCTGGAGGAGCTCACACGTTCACTCTCAGCTGAGCTGCATACAACACGTGAGGAGATCCGGGCATCAGACGAGGCCATGCGTGCAGAAATGCAGGCAACCCGTGATGTACTGCATGGGGATCTCCGCACTTTAATCCTCCAGAATTAGACCTTCCAGACCTGCATGCTTGCTACCATGGAGGACCATACCAGGGCTTTGCGTGGGCTGCTTCCCATAGTGCCACCGCCTCCTGATGCAGCAGCAGAGGATGAGCAGAGTGACAGCAGTTCTCCCACAATGGCATAGCCGTGCAGGCCATGAGCCCAAGGAGGTATTTTGTTTTTTCGCAACATCCACGCATGTGGGTGTTGGTGTGCACCCTGTCCTCGAACCTCCTGGGTTGCCTCTCCCACCCCCCCTGCCCCCACATGGCCATTTTTGATTTTTGATTATTTCTTTTACAGTGTGTTGCCGTGTGTGGCTCCCGTGGGCATCCACTGTATTCCGGCTGGGCACATGCAGGCTTGTCCTGAGTTTGGGTTAGATGCTTGAGTTCGTGAGACGCACACCCCTCCTGTGTCCTGTTTCCATGGGCTTGCAAAGGGTGTGACCAAGTGACAGTGAATTCACAGTGACGTTGGGCTCCCATGAGCTGTGTGGGCAGTCTGTAGTCAATACTGTGTAGACATCCCTAGTGGATATTGTTGTTGTAGTGTACACTGCATGGTGTATTGATATGTGCTTGTGCATCCATGTCTTCCTCCTAATCTGCAGGTTCCTTCCTCATGTCTTCACAAGGCCGTCTAGTTTGCAGATGCAGTTCATGTTGTATGCAGTACACTGAGACCGTTGCATGGCAGCAACCCTCTACAGTTGTAACGGGTTGATGTGCTGGCATATTCAGGTTGTAAGACTACCACTACTTGAACTTAGTACTGTCATGTGTTTGCATTTTTCTATGGTGTGTTGCAGCATTGTGTTGGTGGTAAGTATTTGGTAATGAGTGCTGTTAGTTATACATTACTGGGAGCATATTCTGTGTGGGAAGTATCCATTAGGGACAGTGTACTTTGTGACACTCATGTCAGGTCTTGTGCATTGCTTTGTTTGCTTTCACATTGCATGACATGCCATGGTGTGTTTGGTGGTGGAGCTCGGGAGGGGTTTGGTGACATGGCACTGTTCTCATGTTGTATTTAGCAAGGGGGTAATGAATTTCGTAGCATAGATGTATCTCTTTTGATGACACAGCATTGGTGGTGTTTGGGTAGGTAGGGATGCACACAATGTAACACTTCCAGGTGACCAATCTCAGGATGGTATAGTTGTGACAGTTGAGTGTCCCTCATGTCATCATCATTGATTGTCTACTGGTATGTGCCAGGGCTGTGTGCACTCCACAGGGGTGTGATTTTAGGTGAAGTAATTAGCCACCAGCTGTGTACGGGCTGCCTCACCATGTGCCTTTTCCCCTCCCATGCGCAGCAGGCGTGGATGTGGTTGGGATGTGGGGGCACCACCATGTCCACCGGCAGGCCCCGGCGTGTTGCAACGTTCTGCATGACACATCCTGCCACTATGATCCTGCACACTACTTGGGGAGCATATAACAGCTGCCCACCAGAGCGGTCAAGGGAGCGAAAGCGTGACTTGAGCACTCCGAATGTGCGCTCCACTATGCCCCGGGTTGCAATATGGGCTGTGTTGTATCTTACCTCGGGTGGCATGGTGGGGTTCCGAATTGGCATCATCATGTGGGTGCTCAGAGGGTAGGCACTGTCCCCTGGGGAGGTGGTGATGGGTATCATTAGTGGGGTTGTGACATTACTCAGTATCTGACATGCATGCATGTGCAGTGGCATTTATACTCACCAAGGAGCCATGTTTCACCATGCCGCCCAGTTTCTAGGTCCCGGTTTAGGGATGACATTCTGTAAATGAAACTGTCGTGGGTGGACCCTGGATAGATGGCATATACTGAGGTGATGATTCCCTTGGCATCACATACTACCTGCACGTTGATGGAATGCCAGTGCTTGCGGTTTCTTTAGATGTGCTCAGATGCCCTGATGGGACGTAGAGCCACATGGGTGCAGTCAATGGCACCTAGCACTTTGGGGAATTGTGCCACCCCATAGAAATCCTGGATGGCAGCCTGCCTTTCTGCAGGTGTTCTGGGCAGGTATATGTTCCTGCGGACTGATGGGCGTCAGTCATGATGGCCAACACCTGGTGTAGGCAGCGTGACTGCGTGGCCTGTGACACCCCCCCCACTATAGCACTTGTCCGCTGAAATGATCCAGTGGCCAAGAAGTACGGTACATTGAGGACCTTCTCCAGGGGGCTGAGTGCTTGGGAGCACAGGATGGGTGATGTGAGGTCATCCTCCCACTCACTCACCAGGTCGAGTATTATGTGAGGTGGAAACCTGTACCTCCCATACACCTGGCCATCAGGCATCCCAAAAAGGCTGGTTCTGGGTATAAAAATTCTGGGCCTGACTATCCTCCTCCTCCTCCTGCGGTATCCCACGACCACTGCTGCTAGGAATGGTATATTCATCTTGCCGTCTGAGCTTGTTTGTTGTTTGTGCGCACTTTTATGCTGTCTTTTTTGGCGCACGCATTAGCCCTGTTCGATTCCATGAATACGTGTTGTAGACGCGCGTGTGGGCGTTCCGCGCATTTGCCTCCTGTCCTTCCCCCATGACGCCCACATTTTCACGCGTTGTTCCCCATTCCGCGTGTTCCGCACCCTGTTCCGCCTACTTTTGTTGTGTGCGCTGCGTTATGTGTGATTTTGCTGTGCACTTAGCGCACGCTGTTTGGAGACGTGTGCGCCAGCGTGCGCCACACAGAATTTTAGCGCTCATCCAGGGATTTACACGGACTTCCATGAATCGCTGTGCGCGGGTTTCGCTGTGATTTTCGCACTTGCACTGCGATTCACACGCTTTCGCATGCTTGCGCCGAAAATTTCAGTGCACATTAATTCCATCAATCGCCCTGTAAATATGATAAAATAAAGCCACTGGGCCTCATTACAAGTTTGCCAGTCCATAGTAACGGCGCTGGTAAGCTACGGGCGCCGTTACTACTGGACCGGCAAACTACAAGTTCTCCTCACGGTTGACTTATCGCCCGCCAGGTCTGACCTGCCGGGTGTACCAGCCCCCGCGAGCAGAGCATGTTGGATGCACCGGCACCATTCACGAATGGTGCCGGTGCATCCGACTTCCCCATCCCCTTTGAGCCCTATGGGGCCCAATGCGGCTCAAAGGGGAATAGGGAGCAAATATTTCCAGCATCCAGCGATGGGGATGTACCGGGTCCGCCAGGACTAGAATGCCCCGGTACATCCCCATTGCCGGGTGCCAGTAAAAAATGACTCCGGTGGCAGCCTTGCTGGTAATTATCGGCAATACAACCGCTGTAGTTGTAATGAAGCCCACTGTTTTTTTTCCCACAGCTCGAGAGTTTCATGCTGCCATTTCTCCTGAATATCCCAAATGTAAGTAATAGGGTCTTCATCTTCTTTCATTTTTCATGTCATAATTGCACCCATATCTGATGTATCAGGATACTGCACCCTGAGAGCCCTCCAAAAGTCTGCTCTAGAATTATTGAATGGTGCTCCGTCATGTGCTGTTTTTTTGCAGTCACACCTGCATATGCCGCTCTTCTCCAAATGTCAGCTCTCTCCCCAAGAATAGCTGCCAGTAGATCTTTTATGTCCCTATTACCAGCGTATTTCCTCCTGTCATTTTTTCTAATTCATATATCCATTTCTCAGTCCCCAAAGTCAAACTAGGGAGCTTAGATTTTAAATTATCCTTGTCCATCTGTGGCCATGGATTGTATTGCGGTCTTGCTCACCCCTTTTCTAGCAAGGGGAATTGCGTAAACCCGTACCATAATCGAATCCCACTATTAGTCTATCCATGGCAGGAATAATTGTCCGTGTCTGTCTCCTTGTTGGTAATGACCTTAACCTGCTTACATATGGCGGAGACTCTCCCTTGTCACTATGTGATCTTCCTCGAGGACACTCAGGATATGATATGGGATCTGGCATTCTTTAGACTGTTTCAGATCTGACTATCTCACTTCCCTATCCATTTGCAGACTTCCTTCAGGGCCACATGCTCTCCCTCCTTCTGCCTCTAGACTGGACTTGCTTTCCTTGTCTGACATATCTAGGCCCCAACTAGTGTGACTAGCATCCTCCCTCAGACTTGTCTAAGTTCAGTGTGCTTTAAAGACACTGCCCATCATTCATCAATGAACAGGTTTCCCTCTTCACTTCACAATTGAGATACTCGGGATTGATCATCATTCCTTCGGGTTCCATACTCACTATCTCGTTTTAACTGTTGATAGACCTTATCGATCCTTTCTCCAATGCTTTCAGCATCAAATCTTTCTTCTTCTAGCGCTGCTTTAGATACTGTTGGTGTTACTTCCTTTATCAGAATAATCTCTTCCACTCTATCCATTGAAATTCTGGACGCAGCCTCATTTTTTCTTTACGACTACGACTGGAATCAAAACCTATCTGTATCCTCATTTGTTCTATTTCTTCATCTACTGCCCTGCCCTTTCATGCATCCCTTCTAATTCTTTCTTCCTCTTGCCTTCATTCTTCTTCTCTCCTTACTCCTTCCCTTCTTTCCTCTTCTTCCCTTCATCTTTCTGTAATGGTTTATCCCTTAATCCTTTTGATTCTTCATTCTCCCTCTTTCTTTCCTTTCTGTCCCTTTTTTCCATCACTCTTTGTCTTGTTTTTCATTCATGACCATGGAGATCTGGGAGCTTTGATTCTTCCTGAGTTCCCTGGGGCCTTTGATACTGTTGACCATCAGAACTTGCTCCAATGCCTTCAGAAGGCAGGAATTTCAGGCAACCGCTGAGATGGTTTACTTTTTTTTTGTCAGAATTGGTTGAAACGGTCTCCCTTCCACCTTTCAGATCTATTCCCATAGATTTAAAGTGTGCGGTCCCTCAGGGGTCTGCCCTCACTCCCATTTTGTTTAAGTTATATATGCAGGCTCTTGCCAATTTGATTACTGGCCACAGGGTACATTTTTACTTATATGCTGATGATACAGATCTTTTTCCGCCTCAATAGGGCATCATCTGACCCACCCTCTAAATTGAAAGACTGCCTGTCTGCGGTCAGAGAATGGATAGCCAATAACTGATTTAAACTTAACAGAGGTAAAAAAAGATGTCCTCCTGGTTGGCTCAAACAGCATAGGAAGGTCTTGGACATGCGGCTATTGGCCAATCTCCCTCGATCCCTGTCCTGAACTCACTCCGATAGTGAAGAGTTTAGGGATTAAATGTTTGGCCATTGCCTATAGAGAGACCCACATCTCTGCTGTTTTCCAATCGAGCTAAACCAAACTGGAAGTTTAGAAAAAAGTCTTGCCTTTCTTACCATTTGATTTTAGGACCAACATTGTTACTGCGTCCATTATGGGTTCCATAGACTACTATAAGGGCATATATCTTGGCCAACCTAAGGCTCAACTACAATGTTTCAGACCCTTTAGAACACAGCTGCTCGTCTCACTTTTGGAGCTCCCAGACTATCACATTCTCTGAACTTAATTTGCCAACAACACTGGCTCCACATTAGGAGCTGAGTTAAGTTTAAAATCCCTTGTCTCATTCATCGAGACGTTCACAATACTGGGGCAGAATTCTTACAGTCTAGGCATATGTCCTATAATCATACTAGGCTGCTTCATTCCGCTAATCATTCCCTTCTGTGTTCTCTCAGATTCTGCTGTGCCAGGGCTGGAGGAAAATGCTTCATGGGGCAACATTTCCAAATGCCTTCATTTCCAGAAAGTCTTAACATCTCATCTGTTATAGACCTGTTTTGGGATTGGTCCTCATCTTTCACCCACTAGTGTCTTGATGCCTTTTTGGTCTTTTCCTGTGCTCTATAAATATCTATACAATAAAATACATTGAAATATGATGTCATCCTACATGGCATATCACAAAAACCTATCGAGCGGTGGGATTGGATTCGGGGAACATGTCTGCATTTAGAATGCATGAATATTAATCTCCCATTGGCGGTCCCTTGTCTGTATGATACACCCTGAGCTACTTCTAAATAGGTATAACGCTGATTACAGGAGAGAATATGGCTGTGGAATAATACTTTGCAACATTGTATGTAAAAGTGAATAGCAGGCTTTTCTGATTGGTTGGCTTGCTAGCAGCATGTATATAGACACGAAACCCAGGTGCTTGGAGATACATCAGCTCTCCCCTTGTATTCAAATTAGTCTACCCCCTCTCATCGGTAGGCCTCATGCCAAAGCCCTCTGTTGAAGGTTGACCTTGCCAGTCTGCACCATCCCGGAATATTCAAGGAATTGTAGGTACACCATTATCTTATCTTCAAGCCTAATGAATAGCCCTTGTTTGCAAGCTCTTCGTCACATGTTACAAGACCATGAATTTGTCAATTTTCAACAGTGTATTCAGCACTAGTTGATTGAGTTATACCCGGGTGCAGTTGTTCATCTTGACCTTTAGAGACTTGCTCAATCTATCCCATATAAATGTTATGCACGTTTAATGATCTAATACTTGGAATCCGTAAATGTTCTTGTTCCTCCTAATCTTGAGAACTATGACCTTCGAAAATGGTCTGCTTGTTGGACTCCCTTCATACTTTGCTGTCATCTCTCGAAATAGCATCCTTGGTCCTAGGCCAATGTACTCCTCTTTTATGCAGGAGAAAAAACAACTTCTTCATCATCTTTTTACTTTGGCTCCTGGGTTCCTATTTTGAGGTAGCTGGACTGATTGACATAAGCTGTCATCCATCGTGATTTAATGGTTGTCCTAACTGTTGAGTATATACCCCTCATAAGCAAGCTTCTATATGTTCTTTCTGCCTTGCATTTCGGTGTATTTACAGTTATTGACCAGTCACTTCATTCTTGGTTATGCTTGTGATTACTGTATCATGGGGTACATGTTTCTCTTAGTGCTTCAGTTGCATCGTCATCCTTAAGTATTTTCATATTGTTTCAACATAGGTACTTATACCGTCTTTATGACATTGTTTTGGTGTTGTCAGACTTTGTTTTAACATACCTTCATTCTGTTCACAGCTGCATTTGGCCAGCTCGGCGAAGAGCATCCTTCTTGGTAACCTTCCTCCACTATGTCAGCTTGTGGGTACACTATGGTTGCCTGAGTGCATACCATCTCTCATATACTCAACATGGTACAGGAATATTGCAAGGATTCATCTATGGGTTCCCAATTGTGGCTCTTCCTCTGTCTTTCCAATAGGACCCTGCTAAGGGGGCGGACGACCAGGGAGAAGGTGTCCACCTACTCCTCTTCAACTTGTTTACAGATGACAAATCAGATGACGAGGTAGCATTTAACATAAGCCTTACTTATCAGCTAAAAACTGAGAACAGAAAATTGCTGCAGATAATGTCATTGGCAAATAATATACCATGTTTTTTTCAGGAAGATTTTGAACAGGTACGAAGCATATTATATACCAGTGGTCCATATGATGTTGGCCTATTAAATGCAGTAGGAGCAGTTCAAATTAAACTGAAACTAGGAGCTATTTTGCCGCAGGTGAGATAGTACCCAATGTCAACAGAAGCAGATGAACGTATTTCTAATACCATTTCTGCTCTAGTGCAACAAGGAATACTGGTGCCAACAGAATCCCCATGTAACACGGTGGTGCACTGTATGGAAGGCATGTTATGAACACTAAGACAGACACAAGGGACCACAGTTCAAGGGTGTTTATTGAACTTCAACAAGGGTATGATAAACGCCAATCTAATCCTAAATCTACAGAGGAGAGCAATCTACGACCATCAAATAATAATAACACAGTCCTAGTGTTGTCTTGAAAAAATAAAAGAGCCTATACTAAAAACAACTATAGCCAATCCGTACCTCTAAATATATAAAAGCATGTGGAATAATGTTACAAAAAGAAAGAAGTGTTCAAAATGATATGTCAGGATGTTCAGGAAGTTGGCCATCCTGCCCCTCGTTTTTAGCACTGGACAAGGTGGTTCACTCGAGAGTAGCACCATCTCTGGCTTCTTAAGCAAAAGGATACAGTTCAATCATCACATCTAGGCCTTCTGTATTAAAGTATCTTTACTTCTCGCACTCTTCATTCAGAGGGCCTGATGTAACCAAACAAAAACAATAAGTTATTTTCCTCTTTGTATTTCTACAAGTATTCACTTTAGGTGATTCACTTTTCACCAGGATCCCCCTCAGTCGGACTCAGATCTTTTTATTACAGGGTTTGTTCTCTTTTGATCCCCCCCAGTCAGGCTCATACCACTTTAGTACAATATGTGTAGGATATTCTTTCGGGTGACTCACAGTTCACCCAGATCCCGCTTAGCCAGGCTCAGAGCCCCTTTTAAACGCAAGTAGTCTCCATCAGCCAGACTCAGACCATTTTCAACCAAGTATAGAAGAAGTTCGATTTTACAATTCCTTCTTTTTACATTTGTCTTTTTTGGGTTTGGATACTCAACAGAGACTTTCGGATGAGCATGCACATGGTGCTGGACCACTCTGTTTACGGTATCTATCTTCGCTTCAAAGTTTCAGACATCACTTGCCACTTATGCTTCATACACTGTCCTCTTCAAATTCCTTCATACAATGTTGCTGCTTGCAACCTTGGGTGCAGACAGTGCAGGTTGGTATCAGTCTCCTCAACTCATCGGCTGTGTTGCCTTCCCTGCCTTGCCTTTTTTATAGGAGCCAATGACAGTACCACTGCGGCAGCCACTTATCCCCATCTCGACTATCGATGCGGAAGAGCCCAAGGTACGTACCTCTGACACACAATGCTGGAGTCTCCAGCTTTGATTCCAATTCTCAAGTTTTCTATTCTTGAAGGCTCATAAAAGTTACAGTCTTTTGTTGAAAAGTTCAAGGGCTCTTCTTTTGTGTTCCTTTTCAGTCTCGCCATCTTTCTCCTTGTATTAAACTGCCATCTAGGAACTGCTTCTTCCTTGTGTGCTTTGCCTCACTCAGAATGTTCTCTCGTGCTCAGCCTTATATCTGTGTGGAAACAAAGGGGGGTCTGGGAATCTCTCTACCAGCACGAACACAGCCCAATGACTTGTTCTTGGGTGAATAACCCCTGGGAGAGACTCTACCAAGTCTTTAGCTCACTGTCCCTTTCGCAGAGAAGAAATTTCCCTGCATATCAGCCTTTGTCCTGCCCAGGGGCAGTCCAGCGCCGAAATGCTAGGCAATTCTCCTCTGAACAAGAGTACCATCAGTAACCCCATTCACGTGTTTCAGCCTTGTTGGGCATCATCAGTGAGGTGAAACTGTTGCCTCTCTCAGAACAGTGACTGCTCCTGGGCAGGACAAAGGCTGCTATGTGGGGAAATTTCTTCTCTGTGAAAGGGACAGTGAGCTAAAGACTTGGTAGAGTCTCTCCCAGGGGTTATTCACTCAAGAACAGGTCATTGGGCTGTGTTCGTGCTGGTAGAGAGATTCCCAGACCCCCCCTTTGTTTGCATAAATTAACTTTGGGTTTCACCCTAAGTTAACAGGGCGATCCAGACGTGGACCCCTTGCTCACTGTTCTTAGAGAGGCACCAGTTTCACCTCACTGATGATGCCCAACAAGGCTGAAACACGTGTATGGGGTTACTGATGGTACTCTTGTTCAGAGGAGAATTGCCTAGCATTTCGGCGCTGGACTGCTCCTGGGCAGGACAAAGGCTGATATGTGGGGAAATTTCTTCTCTGTGAAAGGGACAGTGAGCTAAAGACTTGGTAGAGTCTCTCCCAGGGGTTATTCACCCAAGAACAGGTCATTGGGCTGTGTTCGTGCTGGTAGAGAGATTCCCAGACCCCCCTTTGTTTGCATAAATTAACTTTGGGTTTCACCCTAAGTTAACAGGGCGATCCAGACGTGGACCCCTTGCTCACTGTTCTTAGAGAGGCACCAGTTTCACCTCACTGATGATGCCCAACAAGGCTGAAACACGTGTATGGGGTTACTGATGGTACTCTTGTTCAGAGGAGAATTGCCTAGCATTTCGGCGCTGGACTGCTCCTGGGCAGGACAAAAGCTGATATGTGGGGAAATTTCTTCTCTGTGAAAGGGACAGTGAGCTAAAGACTTGGTAGAGTCTCTCCCAGGGGTTATTCACCCAAGAACAGGTCATTGGGCTGTGTTCGTGCTGGTAGAGAGATTCCCAGACCCCCCTTTGTTTGCATAAATTAACTTTGGGTTTCACCCTAAGTTAACAGGGCGATCCAGACGTGGACCCCTTGCTCACTGTTCTTAGAGAGGCACCAGTTTCACCTCACTGATGATGCCCAACAAGGCTGAAACACGTGTATGGGGTTACTGATGGTACTCTTGTTCAGAGGAGAATTGCCTAGCATTTCGGCGCTGGACTGCTCCTGGGCAGGACAAAGGCTGATATGTGGGGAAATTTCTTCTCTGTGAAAGGGACAGTGAGCTAAAGACTTGGTAGAGTCTCTCCCAGGGGTTATTCACCCAAGAACAGGTCATTGGGCTGTGTTCGTGCTGGTAGAGAGATTCCCAGACCCCCCTTTGTTTGCATAAATTAACTTTGGGTTTCACCCTAAGTTAACAGGGCGATCCAGACGTGGACCCCTTGCTCACTGTTCTTAGAGAGGCACCAGTTTCACCTCACTGATGATGCCCAACAAGGCTGAAACACGTGTATGGGGTTACTGATGGTACTCTTGTTCAGAGGAGAATTGCCTAGCATTTCGGCGCTGGACTGCTCCTGGGCAGGACAAAGGCTGATATGTGGGGAAATTTCTTCTCTGTGAAAGGGACAGTGAGCTAAAGACTTGGTAGAGTCTCTCCCAGGGGTTATTCACCCAAGAACAGGTCATTGGGCTATGTTCATGCTGGTAGAGAGATTCCCAGACCCCCCTTTGTTTATATCTGTGTGGGTAAGTTTGATGGAAGTCAGGTGAGTATAATGATCAGTAATTGCCTAAGACTGCCTTACCTCACAGTGAGTTGTTCATGAGAAAGTGTTCATGTCCCGAAAAGAGGGGGCTTGAATCCCTAAATATCCTACCTGATAGGATGGGGTAAAGGTGTTATAGGGAAGAGCATACCGTGCCACACCGCCCTGTGTCCCACTTCCACTCCCCGAAGACTTCCCCATCCAGGTGATCCTCATGAACTGGTCCACCCCCAGAAACTGGAACCAAAAGTGATGGCCGTGACCTGGGCACCTGGATGACAGCTCCTTCAGGAATAATGGGTGAGACACATTCAGGTTTATCACTTTACCCAGTTAAAAAATCAATGAGGGGTGTTAAGGAGATTTGAGGAGATTTATTCAGGATTTGCACCCCTAATCAATATTGTTGAAGCAGTGTTCCCATTGTTCCCGAACCCAGCCACAATATTGTGTAATATTTTGTATTTTATATTTTATTTGGGTTTTAAGAAAACGTGCTGTGCATATAATAAATGAGGATCAGTAAACATAATGTCAATTTAAACCAGAGTGAAATAAATGGGATCTCAGAGAGTCACAGAAAACAGAATAGACAGAAATATAGTGAAGAGAGAGAGGGAGAGCATTCAAGTGCAAAGGAGCAAGGAGCGAGAAAGAGCAAAATTGTGACTGAGAACAAGTAGGACGAGGGACAGCGAGAAGACATTGGAAACTTGATCGAAGCGAACGAGACTGGGCATAGAATGAGACTAGAGAAGAAATGTAATCAGGAACCAAACCATTGAGCCCTTTAAAGATCTAGCAAAGAAGTTAATGGGGTAATTCATAGAATCCAGCGCAAATGTGGCGCATGCGGCTGTCGCACAATGTGCGCGTGCGACAGTCTGCACCAGTCGCGTGCACTAAAATCCATTTCCGCGCACAGCGTATTCATGGATTTTAACATCCAAAACCAGCCGTGGTGCAGAGTGGCGCAGCGACCCTGCAGCAGCGCCAGTTACGCCCCCAAACCCTCCCCGTGCGCCATGCACAGCGCACAACTCCTGTACATGGCGCACAGGCCCCCAACCACGAAAACACCTGTAAAACTCCCCGCGCACCCCTCCGAATACATGTAAACCCCGGCGTGGGGAGTTTCACACGCGATTGGCCATGTGCGAGCAGGGTACGTGTATTAGTGGGGTTTGCGGGAAGTTTCACAAGCGATTGGCCCTGTGCGAGCAGGGTACATGTATAACTGGGGTTTGCGGGAAGTTTCACATGCGATTGCCCCTGTGCGAGCGGGGTACGTGTATCACTGGGGTTCGCAGGAAGTTTCACATGCAATTGGCCCTGTGCGAGTGGGTTATGTGTATTACTGGGGTTCGTGGGAAGTGTCACACGCGATTGGCCCTGAGCGAGCGGGGTACGTGTATTAATGGTGTTCGCGGGGAGTTAAACACATGATTGGCCCTGTGTGAGCAGGGTAAGTGTATTTCTGGGGTACGCGTGAAGTTTCACACGTGATTTTGCAGTCAGAACGGGTTACGTGTATTTCGAGGGTGCATGTGAAGTTTCACATGCGATTTCGCTGTCAGAGCGGGGTATGTATATTTCGAGGGTGCGCGTGAAGTTTCAGACGCGATTTCGCTTTCAGAGCGGGGTACGTATAT
The DNA here is from genome assembly GCF_040938575.1 of Ambystoma mexicanum. Lineage (NCBI taxonomy): Eukaryota > Metazoa > Chordata > Amphibia > Caudata > Ambystomatidae > Ambystoma > Ambystoma mexicanum. Next base: position 120,063,724 of record NC_090935.1, on the reverse strand, counting down.
CCAGTGGGGTGAGCGGGAAGTCCCACACGTGAATTGGCAGTGTGGGTCCTCCCAGGTGTCCCCTCTATCCCCTCCACGGCCCCTGCAGGCAGCCCACACCACAGGGGACTACCCTGCACCCCTGGTCATGACCCACAGGCAGCCCATCCACCATGGGCATGCACCCCAGCCAAGCCACATGTCACGTTGCAATATGATCACCAACTCGTGTCCCCCAGCACCCCCACCCCCCGGCAGTGAGGGGCACCTGCCAGCAGGCTCCCACTCGTGTCCCGCTCATGTCCCCATGCACCACCACCCCCCAGCAGTGAGGGGCACCTACCAGCAGGCCCCCACTCATGTCCCACTCATGTCCCCCTGCACCCCCACCCCCCAGCAGTGAGGGGCACCTGCCAGCAGGCCCCCACTCATGTCCCCCAGGACCCCCCATCCCCCAGCAGTGAGGGTCACCTACTAGCAGGCCACCACTCATGTCCCACTCATGTCCCCTTGCACCCCCACCCCTCAGCAGTGAGAGGAACCTGCCAGCAGGCCCCCACTCATGTCCCTCTGTACCACCACCCCCCAGCAGTGAGGGGCACCTGCCAGCAGGCCCCCACTCATGTCCCACTCATGTCCCCCTGCACCCTCACCCCCAGCAGTGAGGGGCACCTGCCAGCAGGCCCCTACTCATGTCCCCCAGCACCCCCACCCCCCAGCAGTGAGGGGCACCTGCCAGCAGGCCCCCACTCATGTCCCACTCATGTCCCCCTGCACCCCCACAACCCAGCAGTGAGGGGCACCTGCCAGCAGGCCCCCACTCATGTCCCACTCATGTCCCCCTGAACCTCGCACCCCCCAGCAGTGAGGGGCACCTGCCAGAAGGCCCCCACTCATGTCCCACTCATGTCCCCCTGCACCCCCACCCCCCAGCTGTGAGGGGCACCTGCCAGCAGGCCCCCACGCATGTCCCACTGCACCCCCACCCCCAAGCAGTGAGGGGCACCTGCCAGCAGGCCCCCACTCAGGTCCCCCTGCACCCCCACCTCCCAGCAGTGAGGGGCACCTGCCAGCAGGCCCCCCTCATGTCCCCCGGCACCCCTGCCCCCCAGCAGTGAGGGGCACCTGCCAGCAGGCCCCAACTCATGTCCCACTCATGTCCCCCTGCACCCCCAACCCCCAACAGTGAAGGGCACCTGCCAGGAGTCCCCCACTCATGTCCCCCAGCACCCCACCCCCCAGCAGTGAGGGGCACCTGCCAGCAGGCCCCCACTCATGTCCTCCAGCACCCCCACCCCCCAGGAGTGAGGGGCACCTGCCAGCAGGCCCCCACCCATGTCCCACTCATGTCCCCCTGCACCACCACCCCCCAGCAGTGAGGGGCACCTGCCAGCAGGCTCCCACTCATGTCCCCCTGCACCCCCACCCCCCAGCAGTGAGGGGCACCTGCCAGCAGGCCCCCACTCATGTCCCCCTACACCCCCACCCCCCAGCAGTGAGGGTCACCTGCCAGCAGGCCCCCACTCATGTCCCACTCATGTCCCCCTGCACCCCCACCCCCCAGCAGTGAGGGGCACCTGCCAGCAGGCCCCCACTCATGTCCCCCAGCACCCCCACCCCCCAGCAGTGAGGGGCCTTGCCAGCAGGTCCCCACTCATGTCCCCCTGCACCCACACCCCCCAGCAGTGAGGGGCACCTGCCAGCTGGCCCCCACTCATGTCCCCCAGCACCCCCACCCTCCAGCAGTGAGGGGCACCTGCCAGCAGGCCCCCACTCATGTCCCACTCATGTCCCCCAGCACCCGCACCCCCCAGCAGTGAGGGGCACCTGTCAGCAGGCCCCCACTCATGTCTGCAACACCCCCACACCACAGCAGTGAGGGGCACCTGCCAGCAGGCCCCCACACATGTCCCCCAGCACCCCCACCCCCCAGCAGTGAGGGGCACCTTCCAGCAGGCCCCCACTCATGTCCCACTCATGTCCCCATGCACCCCCACCCCCCAGCAGTGAGGGGCACCTGCCAGCAGGCCCCAACTCATGTCCGCAGCACCCCCACACCACAGCAGTGAGGGGCACCTGCCAGCACGCCCCCACTCATGCCCCACTCATGTCCCCCAGCACAACCACACCCCCCAGCAGTGAGGGGCACCTGCCAGCAGGCACCAACCATGTCCCCCTTCACCCCCAACCCCAGCAGTGAGAGCCACCTGCCAGCAGGCCCCCACTCATGTCCCCCAGCACCCCCACCCCCCAGCAGTGAGGGGCACCTGCCAGCAGGCCCCCACTCATGTCCCCCTGCACCCACACACCCAGCAGTAAGGGGCACCTACCAGCAGGCCCCCACTCATGTCCCCCAGCACCCCCACCCCCCAGCAGTGAGGGGCACCTGCCAGCAGGCCCCCACTCATGTCCCACTCATGTCCCCCAGCACCACCACCCCCCAGCATTGAGGGGTACCTGCCAGCAGGCCCCCACTCATGTCCCCCAGCACCCCCAACCCCCAGCAGTGAGGGGCACCTGCCAGCAGGCCCCCACTCATGTCCCACTCATGTCCCCCAGCACCCCCACCCCCCAGCAGTGAGGGGCACCTGCCAGCAGGCCCCCACTCATGTCTGCAGCACACCCACACCACAGCAGTGAGGGGCACCTGCCAGCAGGCCCCCACTCATGTCCCCCAGCACCCCCACCCCCCAGCAGTGAGGGGCACCTTCCAGCAGGCCCCCACTCATGTCCCACTCATGTCCCCATGCACCCCCACCCCCCAGCAGTGAGGGGCACCTGCCAGCAGGCCCCCACTCATGTCCCCCTGCACCCACACCCCCCAGCAGTGAGGGGCACCTACCAGCAGGCCCCCACTCATGTCCCCCAGCACCCCCACCCCCCAGCAGTGAGGGGCACCTGCCAGCAGGCCCCCACTCATGTCCCACTCATGTCCCCCAGCACCCCCACCCCCCAGCATTGAGGGGCACCTGCCAGCAGGCCCTCACTCATGTCCCACTCTTGTCCCCCTGCACCCCCACTCCCAGCAGTGAGGGGCACCTGCCAGCATGCCCCCACTCATGTCCACCAGCACCCCCACTCCCAGCAGTGAGGGGCACCTGCCAGCAGGCCCCCACTCATGTCCCACTCATGTCCCCCTGCACCCCCACCCCCCCCAGCAGTGAGGGGCACCTGCCAGCAGGCCCCCACTCATGTCCCCCTTCACCCCCACCCCGCAGCAGTGAGGGGCACTTGCCAGCAGGCCCCCACTCATGTCCCTCTGCACCCCCACCCCCTAGCAGTGAGGGGCACCTGCCAGCAGGCCCCCACTCATGTCCCCCAGCATCCCCACCCCCCAGCAGTGAGGGGCACCTTCCAGCAGGCCCCCACTCATGTCCTACTCATGTCCCCCAGCTACCCCCACCCGCCAGCAGTGAGGGGCACCTGCCAGCAGGCCCCCACACATGTCCCCCAGCACCCCCACCCCCCAGCAGTGAGGGGCACCTGCCAGCAGGCCCCCACTCATGTCCCACTCATGTCCCCCTGCACCCCCACACCCCAGCAGTGAGGGGCACCTGCTAGCAGGCCCCCACTCATGTCCTACTCATGTCCCCCAGCTACCCCCACCCCCCAGCAGTGAGGGGCACCTGCCAGCAGGCCCCCACTCATGTCCCCCCCAACATGTCAACACGACCCACAATCATGGCCCTCATGGCCACCAAAATCCCACGGCACGCCACCCCTGCCCAAATAACCAACCGAGCATAACATACAACCTACATTGAAATGCCCATTACATGCAAAAACCCAAATGGCATGTATGTACATCAACACATGTTCGTCACACCCACACAATGGGTGCCAGTGAATGTGCAAACCCACATCGTGACATGCATGAAACCAATGAGAGAATACCACACATTGAAGTACGGGAACAAATGTATTGAACAAAAAAAGTGGTGAAAGAAATTCAAATACCAAACAATGGGCATAAGGAAAACAATGCAGAATGTCACATAATGATAAAAAAAGGAAATCAGAATCCAATATATATGACATCAAAAATGTCTCCAAAGTCTCCTTCCAACAAAGCAAATCCAAACAGAAATGAAAAAGTAAAATCCATTGCTCCATGGAAAAATCAAAAAAGAAAATGCCGACAAATCCACCAACTATTTACAAGGATGAAATCCTGGGTCCATGAGCCCAACTGTCCAAATGAAACCCACAAAAATACACTAACTAATGAAGAACTATACACAAAAATGTGGGGTATTGTCCAAGCGCCCCAAAAAAAATGAAAACCAAAATGAAACCTAACACTAACTAACTATTTAGAATGGCAGCGGGCTAGTCTGACGGCTCACTTTTGGATGTCCCGGGCGAGGGCATCATCGAACTCCCGCTCAATGTCCTGGAGGCGGTCCTCTTCCATGGCCCGAGGGTTTGCAGGGATGATGACATGTTGGCCTCCAACTCCCTGCGAATTGCCTCGAGGCACTCGGCCCGCCTCAGTGCCCTCCGCATGGAGTTCTCCGCCCTCACCATTGTGAGCCGTGCCTCTTCCACCCGCTGCCGCTCCTCATCTATAGCATGGCCCAACCACTGCCACACGGAAGGCACTTGCAATCCTGGGTCCTCCTGCCTCTGGGCGATGCCTGCCCCTCCGAAGTTGAAGGCCCGAGCCATCATTGCTCCCACCATGTTGCTGCTGCTGCTGTGCCTGAGCCTGCGCCCTGGCTCTTGCTGCCTGCACGTCCTCCTCCAGCTGGGGTGCAGTTGTCGTGTTGGTCACTCCTGCTGGACGCCTGACTCCCGACTGTGGCAAGGATCTGCCCTCCACCAGGCTGGCCGCTGGGTCAGAGGCAGCTCCACAGGGTTCCAGGTGTTAGGGTGAATTCTCTGTTTAGGTTGAATTTCCTAACCTGGTGAGTCCCCCAGCAGCTTTGCTGGATTTCTGGAGTTTGTTTTTTCCATCCTACCAAGAGTGAGACTCTTTTCTCCCACTCTTGGACATGAATGTGGTTAATTCCTTTGAATGTCAATGTGTTCTATGGGCTATGGGGTCTTTTACTCCATGGGGTCTCATATGTTTTGCTATGTGTGTTACACCGCACCCTCCATGCCGTAACACTGGGGCGTCCTAGAGGATCCCCACCATAGACTCCATACCCTGGGACTGACTACTGTCTCCCAGGGCATGTAAAGTCACCATTGGCTTTACTAGACCTAAATTTACTAACAAAACTAGTACAAACCATCCTCTTATGGACGTACTGGTAGGGGTAATTTGATTACCCCTGGGTCTGTTATTCGAGGGGGCACTGTCCCGTCCCCCCTCGTCGAGTTTTGGCTGGTGGCAGTGGAAACTACTTGTTATATTCGACTCCGAATATGATTCTATGGGATTCTTCCCATTTTTGGAGGCTAATACTTTTTCCCGTTAGTCTCTAACATACCGCCGGTTTATTTGTCTTAAATAAATCTACCGGTCGGTATTTTCTGCCAGAACTCGGTTTTTAAAATGGTGTCTGTGTTCACCTCTGTAACTCCGAACCAAAGGTTGAGCCCTTTGTTCCACTTTTGGCGGGCATCTGCACAGAAGCCCTCCAAAGTGGTGCCATTCTGTCTGGGTACCACAGGGAGTGTGGGAGGGGGTTTAGGCACCCTGGACTGAGTTGCCTTGCCTACTCAAGTCACACTCTGGTGTGATTGGCCCAAGTGGTGAGCCACCCCGCTCACCACTTAGCGTGTTTTGATTAACAGCTAGGCTGAATGAATAAATGGGGGTTTGCTGCATAAAAGCAGGGCTTTTGGGACTGGATCTTCAGAAGTCGCCACAGGACCTAAGAATCCTACGAGGGTAAAGCTGAGCCGACCTGCAACGACGACACCTCCGGTGGAGCCCTGCTGAACCGACTCACCACTTCCCAACGACAGAGGAGATCTCCCGGCAGGAGAGTCTTCTTCCCCTGACTGGTGGGAACAACCAGTCCCTTTGCTTTATCTTTGCTTCCAGGACATAGTGGTCGAATTGCCCGTGCTGAGCACCCCGGCAACCGGATAGCCCCTAGCCCGTACTGCGACCAAAAGGTGGTGCCTTGTGACGGAGCACTCTGCGGCTGTTCTCTTCTCTGGTGGTGCAATGATCTTCAACTTTCCTTCGATGACGAGATCATCCCATCTCTTGGCAAAGCCTCGACTTGCATCCACCACCAGGAACAAATGCCCCCGCGGAAGCTGTCTCTCCACAAACAAGGTACCGTGTCCGCCTGGCTTCCCTTGTGATGGTTAGCGTGAGGTATCTTAATCCTTGCCTTTCCTTTGGGTCGCCACCAGACCTTCTTAACTTTTTGTTCTAAACTGGTCCAACCTGTCGGTGACAATTTGCTACAAAGACACGAAGTGCATTTCCACTGTGATACTTTTTGGGACATATCCCCTTGCCTCTCTCCGAGTGGGCCTGGCCTCTGAACTTTGTGATCCACAGTAGACTCTGCCTTACTTGCCTTGCATTTGCTGCGTAAACGTGTTGGTACCAAGTTGGTTTCATACCCTGCCTTTTCTCTCCCGTTCTAACAAATATTAGAGTGCCATCTAGGTTAAAGCATTCACCTCTGTCTGCAAATAAGTGGTGCCGTTGAACCTAGACTTGTCGAACTATTGTTAGAGGTGTGAAATACTTATAGTAATTGTAATTGAAGTTGTTTGCCGTATTAGTGCCAGTGTGTTTTTCATAGATGTGTTTTTATAAATAAATAACTATATATCTTTACACCCAAGCTCTGTTCCGTGTCTGCTTATTCTACTGTGTATATTGCCCTATTTTGTATACTCCACATACTGCCTAACTCTTCTTGAGGGAAGTCTGACTGCTCAGCCATAGCTACCAAGTGAATCTGTGTGGTACAGACTGCTACCAAGTGGGTTTACTGCCAAGCACCTTTAGGCCTAAATCTTTTGCAGTGGTCCCAGAGGGAACTGCACAGGTTTCCGCTTAACACTGGTGGCAGCGGTGGGATTTGTATCGAGTATACAGTTTAGAGTGCTTTTCAACACTTTAGGATAACTAACCACAAAGCTTAGCACTAAAAAGCAACTTTCAAAAACATGTCTATTATGGAAGTTTACAGTCAAGAGTCCTTGTGAGGTGAAAATACTGAGAGTTTGAGAGCTCTCTGTAGACAAGAGAATCTTTCTGTAAGAGGCAAGAAAGTAGAACTGATAGCAAGATTGCTGGAAAACCAAAGTCTGGGTATTGGTTCAGAGGAACCAACTTCTCCAGCAAATGTAGAAAACAGTGATGGTATTGATCTGAATCAAAGTCTTGCTAATGAGTCAGAAGAGGAAAGTGAACCTAATGAAGTTAGCCACTCTGAGCCTCTGTCTGCCTTACCAACTGTACCAACGGGGCCCATACCAGGTCCCACATGTAACCCTGCTTATTTTGAACTTGAAAAAATGAAGCACGAATTAGAATACAAGCATTTTTTAGCCCAATCTGAAAGAAACCAAGAGCTAGAGTTCAGACGGATGAATGCCCAGGCTGAGCAGAAGCAGGCTGAGTTAAGGCTCAGAGAAATAGAACTTAATCATGAGTTAGAGATGAAAAAGTTGTCTGTGGAAAATGCTTCTCTCTCCTCTGGTTACTCTAGAAGTTCCAGTCCCAAAAGACCCTGGATGCCTAAGGAATTAGTGGGTATGTATGAACCTAGATTGGATGTGTTGGATTGGTTAAAACTGTTTGAATATAATCATGGGCTCCAGGACATCACCGGGAATGAGTTACTTCCCTGGTTGTTCTCTAGGCTTCCCCCTGTTGCGACTGATGTGGTAATGGAGTTGGGGGAGGTGGATAAGAAGGATTACAAAAGTGTGAAACTCGCTTTGATAGCTAGGTTCGGGAAGACCCCTTCCCAGTATCTTAAGAGGTTTAGAACCCTCAAAAAGCATGATGGTACCCCTTGGGCTACCTTAGTGAGTGAAGGGTTGAAAAACTTAGAGGGATGGATTAAGGGTTACAAGGTGAACACTTATGAGGGTATGAAGAATCTTTTTATGTTGGAGACTATTTATGATCCCTGTTCTCCTGAGCTCAGACAGCACTTGGCTGATTCGAAGGAATTGGATTCCAGGGAGCTAGCTAAGCCTGCTGACTTGTGGTTTGCCAACAGGGCTACTCATAAGGATTCTGGGGCAACTCAGAAAAAGGATGAGGGGAAACAGCCTAAAAAAGACTCAAAAGAGAATTCTAATAACTCAAAGTCCAAAGAAGGCCCCAAACCAAACCAGAAGGGTAAACCACAAGGAAAACCACAACAGAATAGTGTAACTTCTGGTGCCAAACCAGAAGGAGCCCAGAACAAGCCACCATTCCAGAAAGCGTGCAGTAAATGCTTTGTTTGTGGCTCGACTGACCATGTGAAAGGAGATCCCAGATGCAAGGGTAATCCTTCAGGGGTCCAGCTTGTCTCCTTAGCCTTCGCTCCAGAGGAGGAAGTCCAAATTGCAAGTGGAAACTTTCTACTACTGGCTGATGAACCCACGGGAGTCTCAGCCAGTGTTTCTTTAGTGTCTCTGGTTTTGTGGGAACAACAGAATTTAGATGTCTATAATTCTATCCCAGATAATACTAAAGAGTATTATAAGGACAGTGTCCAGGTGAATGGTCAGGAGACGCCTGCCATTAAGGACACTGGGGCCAGCATAAATGTGGTGGATAAATCTTTTTTTCAGGCTGAGGATGTTGCTAAGGCACCCAAACGCCTCACCAAGTTAGCTGGAGGGCCTGTGCAGATGCTTCCCCAATTACCAGTTCTCATCCAGAGTAACAACATGACTGTGAAGATACCTGTCAGCATACAGAGTGAGGTACCAGGACGCGTTCTGTTGGGTAACAATTTAAAAACTCTCAGAGTTGTGTCGCATACCCCCAGACCTCCTAGTAAACAGTTGCAGAAGCTAACCAGGCCTGCAAGGGAGAGAACCATGAGAGGTACTCTCCAGGAGATGATGAAGAAAGATATCACTCCTGCTCCACTGGAATTGTCAGCTGCTGTCTCAAAGAAAGCAGAAGTGAAAGGGAAACCTAAGACTTCTATACCGAAACCAGCAGCCAGCACTTCAGTGCAGCCAAAACGGACTTCCCCGCGGTTGTCCAAAGTTACACCCGTAACTCCCCCTCCAGCTGAGGCTGAGAGGGAGGTACAACCCAGTGTGGTAGAATTAGACTCTGAAGAAGAGCTAATGGAAGGCCAGGAACTCATTGGAGATCTGGATCCTGTTGACCATCCTGAGCTGCATTCTTTACTGGCAGAAGGTGGACCCAGCAGGGCAGACTTCAGTAAGGGACAGAGGGAATGTCCAACTCTGGAAGGTCTTCACCACCAGGCAGAAGCTCAGGCTGAAGGGCAAGAGCCTGGGAAATACCGGTTGCACTGGGAAGATGGCCTCTTCTACAGTGAACCGACCGAGTCTGCACCTGGAGACTACAAACAACTTGTAGTAACCCAAGAGAACAGACCACAGTTCTTGCAGTAAGCCCACGAGATTCCTTTGGCTGGTCACTTGAGTTTCAAGAAGACTAAGGAAAGGCTCTCGCTCTACTTTTATTGGCCAAAGATGGGGGCCGAAGTAGAAAAACACTGCAGGAGCTGCCACACCTGCCAGACTTCTGGTAAGGTTGGCTCCAAGAATGTCGCACCTTTAGTGCCTCTCCCAGTTGTGGGAGTCCCATTTGAGAGAGTAGGGATTGACATTGTTGGTCCCCTTGATCCTCCAACTTCCTCAGGCAACAGATTTATACTTGTTGTAGTAGACCATGCTACTAGGTATCCTGAGGCAATTCCTATGAGGACTGTTACAGCTCCGGTTGTGGCTAAGGTCCTCCTAGGTATTTATACCAGGGTCGGGTTCCCTAAGGAAGTAATCTCTGACAGGGGGTCAACGTTTATGTCCCACGACATGAAAGCCATGTGGAAAACCTGTGGAGTTACTTACAAGTTCGCAACAGCTTACCACCCACAAACCAATGGATTGGTAGAACGGTTCAACCAAACCATGAAGAGCATGATAGGTGCTTTAGAAGAACCCCTCTAAATGAAAGTGGGACCTTCTACTGCCATGCCTTCTTTTTGCTTATAGAGAAGTCCCTCAGGAGGGAGTAGGTTATTCTCCCTTTGAACTTCTCTATTTCTCTATGGTCATCCCATCAGAGGTCCTTTGGCCCTGATTAAGGAGGGGTAGGAGAGTACTCCTTCCCCCAAGCCAGTCAGAGTGACTGACTACGTGATAGGTCTCCGGAGGAGAATGTCGCACATGATGACAGAAGCAAGTGATAACTTGAAAGCTGGACAAGCATTGGTCAAGCACTGGCATGATCAAAAGGCTAACATGGTTGAGTTCACTGAAGACCAGCTAGTTCTCGTAATGATCCCAACAAGGCAGAGGGCCTTGCAAGACAAATGGATGGGACCCTTCAGAGTTGTGGGTAAACTCGGAGAGATCAACTATCTGGTGGACTTGGGCAATCCCAAGGAGGCTCCGACAGTCTTCCACACCAACCGACTCAAAGCGTATGTCTCGAGACCTGATGTAGGAGCGTTGCTTCTAGCATCATCAGAGGAAGAAGAAGAGAGTGAAGCTCTTCCGGATCTCCTCAGAGGCTTACCTTTAGACGAAAAAATTGAACGAGTAAACCTCTCTTCAAATCTGACACCTGAGCAACAAGAAGAGTGCAAATCCCTGTTAAATCAGTTTGCCTCTCTGTTCTCACTTTCACCAGGCTTGACCCCTTGGGGCCAGCATGACTTACTCACTGGTACTGTCTGCCAGTCAAAAGCAGAGGATACCAAATGTCAGAAAATGTAAAAACCCACATCAAAGGTGAGGTCAGCAAGATGCTTGATCTCGGGGTAATAGAGCCCTCTACTAGTCCATGGTCTAGCCCAGTTGTGTTAGTACCAAAGGCCGATCTAAAGAACTTAGATTCTGCGTGGATTATAGAGCTCTTAACACAGTCACCAAGACTGATGCCCACCCTTTGCCAAGGACAGATGAGTTGGTGGATAAACTTGGTTCAGCCAAGTTCCTCAGCACATTTGACTTGACGTCAGGCTATTGGCAAATAGCCCTGACAGACCATGCCAAGGAGAAAACTGCATTTTCTACCCCCGTTGACTTATACCAGTTTAAGGTAATGCCTTTCGGATTGAAAAATGCACCTGCTACATTTCAACGGATGGTAAACCAGGTTCTGACTGGGATTGAGGACTTCTGCATGGTATACTTGGATGACATAGCAGTGTTCAGCACTTCCTGGGACGAACATGTAACCCACCTAAGAGATGTTTTGCAGGCTCTTGGACGAGCCAATCTGACAATAAAGGCAAGTAAATGCCAAATTGGACAGAGTAAGGTAGTCTATCTTGGACATGAGGTAGGAGGTGGAGAAATAAGGCCTTTTCTCAGTAAGATTGAAGCTGTGCAAAATTGGACAACACCTACTACTCAGACCCAGGTGAGAGCCTTCTTAGGTCTCACTGGGTATTACAGGAATTTCATTGAGAACTATGGGACTATAGCTTCTCCTCTGAATGTCATCTCCTCTCCCAAATTTCCTAAAATGATTAGATGGAACGAGGAGTGCAATCAGGCTTTTGAAAGTCTGAAAAAGGCTCTTTGCCAAGCCCCAGTACTCAGAGCTCCTGATTACCACCAAACTTTCATTGTACAGACAGATGCTTCGAATGTAGGAATAGGTGCAGTACTCAGTCAACTGGATGGGAAAGGTAGGGAGCACTCCGTTTGCTTCATCAGCCGCAAGCTGAAGGATCCTGAAACAAGGTGGGCAACAATCGAAAGAGAGTGCTTTGCTATCGTCTGGGCTCTGAAGAAGTTTAGGCCATACTTGTATGGTTCTACTTTTGTCATTCAGACTGACCACCAACCCTTGAGATGGTTAATGCAAATGAAAGGGGAAAACCCAAAACTACTGCCTGCAAGGGTTTGATTTCACCATTGAGCACAGGTCAGGGTGTCACCACCAAAATGCTGATGGTCTCTCTAGGATGTATGTCATTGACTAGAGGTATGAGATTCATCCAGGAGTGGATTAAATCCTCCTGTCCCTTAGTCTGACGGGGGGCGAGTGTTAGGGAGAATTCTCTGTTTAGGCTGAATTTCCTAACCTAGTGAGTCCCCCAGCAGCTTTGCTGGATTTCTGGAGTTTGTTTTTTCCATCCTACCAAGAGTGAGACTCTTTTCTCCCACTCTTGGACATGAATGTGGTTAATTCCTTTGAATGTCAATGTGTTCTATGGGCTATGGGGTCTTTTACTCCATAGGGTCTCATATGTTTTGCTATGTGTGTTACACCGCACCCTCCGTGCCGTAACACTGGGGCGTCCTAGAGGATCCCCACCATAGACTCCATACCCTGGGACTGACTCCTGTCTCCCAGGGCATGTAAAGTCACCATTGGCTTTACTTGACCTAAATTTACTAACAGAACTAGTGAAAACCATCCTATTATGGACGTACTGGTAGGGGTAATTCGATTACCCCTAGGTCTGTTATTCGAGGGGGCACTGTCCCATCCCCCCTCGTCGAGTTTTGGCTGGTGGCAGTGGAAACTACTTGTTATATTCGACTCTGAATATGATTCTATGGGATTCTTCCCATTGTTGGAGGCTAATACTTTTTCCTGTTAGTCTCTAACATACCGCTGGTTTATTTGTCTTAAATAAATCTACCGGTCGGTATTTTCTGCCAGAACTCGGTTTTTAAAATGGCGTCTGTGTTCACCTCTGTAACTCCGAACAAAAGGTTGAGCCCTTTGTTCCACTTTTGGCGGGCTTCTGCACAGAAGCTCTCCAAAGTGGTGCCATTCTGTCTGGGTACCACAGAGGGTGTGGGAGGGGGTTTAGGCACCCTGGACTGAGTTGCCTTGCCAACTCAAGTCGCACTCTGGTTTGATTGGCCCAAGTGGTGAGCCACCCCGCTCACCACTTAGCGTGTTTTGATTAACAGCTAGGCTGAATGAATGGGGTTTGCTGCATAAAAGCAGGGCTTTTGAGACTGGATCTTCAGAAGTCGCCACAGGACCTAAGAATCCGACGAGGGTAAAGCTGAGCCGACCTGCAACGACGACACCTCCGGTGGAGCCCTGCTGAACCGACTCACCACTTCTCAACGACAGAGGAGATCTCCCTGCTGGAGAGTCTTCTTCCCCTGACTGGTGGGAACAACCAGTCCCTTTGCTTTTTCTTCGCTTCCAGGACGTAGTGGTCGAATTGCTCATGCTGAGCACCCGGCAACCGGATAGCCACTAGCCCGTACTGCGACCAAAAGGTGGTGCCTTGTGACGGAGCACTCCGCGGCTGGTCTCTTCCCTGGTGGTGCAACGATCTTCAACTTTCCTTCGACGATGAGATCATCTCATCTCTTGGCAAAGCCCCGACTTGCATCCACCACCAGGAACAACTGCCCCCGCCGGAGCTGTCTCTCCACATACAAGGTACAGTGTCCGCCTGGCTTCCCTTGTGACGGTTAGCGTGAGGTGTCTTAATCCTTGCCTTTCCTTTGGGACGCCTCCAGACCTTCTTAACTTTTTGTTCTAAACTGGTCCAACCTGTCGGTGACAATTTACTACAAAGACTCGAAGTGCATTTCCACTGTGATACTCTTTGGGACATATCGCCTTGCCTCTCTCCGAGTGGGCCTGGCCTCTGAACTTTGTGATCCACAGTAGACTCTGCCTTACTTGCCTTGCATTTGCTGCGTAAACGTGTTGGTACCGAGTTGGTTTCATACCCTGCCTTTTCTCTCCCGTTCTAACGAATATTAGAGTGCCATCTAGGTTAAAGCATTCACCTCTGTCTGCAAATAAGTGGTGCCGTTGAACCTAGACTTGTCGAACTATTGTTAGAGGAGTGAAATACTTATAGTAATTGTAATTGATGTTGTTTGCTGTATTAGTGCCAGTGTGTTTTTCATAGATGTGTTTTTATAAATAAATAAATATATATCTTTACACCCAAGCTCTGTTCCGTGTCTGCTTATTCTACTGTGTAAATTGCCCTATTCTGTATACTCCACATACTGCCTAACTCTTCTTGAGGGAAGTCTGACAGCTCAGCCACAGCTACCAAGTGAATCTGTGTGGTACAGACTGCTACCAAGTGGGTTTACTGCCAAACACCTGTAGGCCTAAATCTTTTGCAGTGGTCCCAGAGGGAACTGCACAGGTTTCCGCTTAACACCAGGTGATACATGGGTGGGAAGATGGCATGGAGGACGACTGGCGCGTAGGTGGTTCAGGTGTGGAGGGGGTCGCTAGAAGGTCCAGCACACAGAGGAATCCAGCACTTGTGACCCGTCCCAGTAGGTCAACGCGGTCAAAGAGGCATCCGAGATGACGTGCAGTGTCTTCATGAAAAAACTGCAGGTCACCTCGCATGCCCCGTTGACGCAACGCTATCCCAGCCAGGACAGGCTCAATACGGTCCCGGATAACCACGTCCGCAGGGAGAGGAAGGCCAGTTGTTGTGCACCCATCCCCTCCCTTAAAACTGGTCTGGATGTAGGCATCCCTGCTGGTGCCCGATGATGCAGTCACAGGATCAGGGACAGGATTACACACAGTGTGTCCCTTCCACGGCATCCTCCTCCTCCAAACTCCCCACCAACCTGGATGACTCCATGCCATCTTCCTCCGTCGGACCCCATGGGGTCTCAGCTGCCCCTTCTGCTGCCGAGGAATCCATCTACAACCTCCGCCTCTTGGACCTACCCTCGGCAGCTGCGGCCTGGGACGCGGCACCAGACTCTTCACTCCCTGAAGAGATGAAAATCTGGGAGGGGAGCCGGGCCTTGTGTCTCCGGCTGGTGGTGCGATCCCTGCTGCTTTGCTCCACAGCACCCTCTCCGCCCTCTTCATTAGTTGACGCTGCGGACAAGGAGAGATAGAACACAGGCATCAGGGCACTGTACAATGCACTGATACACACATGACAGTTTTACATGAGTGGCAGTGTCAAACCTCAGACATGGCATCCCACTCCCTAACACCCATGTCATTTCTACTCACACACATGAGCAATTCCACAGCAATATTGCACCAGGCAGCACCATCCATACACATACAACAGCATGAGCATCCGAAGGTGAGCCTGACGTCACATGAAACACGGGGAGTACACAACACATGCACACACACCAACACACTTACATGCATGTGTGCATGTCCACCAACTGTCAGAGTGAAGAGATCGCCATCCATGTCACATCTAGCATTCAGCCTTCTACATGTCAGTGCCACATGCATCCATGTTGCCTCACAGTTGCACACTTGTCAAATACACACACATGCACATATACACAGTGCAGAAACATGCAGCTGGAACCAACATAAATGTGTGTCACCACAACCATGCCAACGTACATACACAGTAATTCAAACATGTGTGCTCCCACATCTGCATTTGGCCTGCATGCTTATCCACAGATACACCATCCATGAGTCTCACACATGAGAGGACTCGCAGGTGTCAGCCTCATGCCCCTCTACATACACATCCATACATGGCCCTACAGAAACACATGTGCAACCTGCACACTACTGGCACACCACGACATGCACAACGTCCAACCAGTATGAATGTTCACTTAGCGCTCGACTACAGACGGGTCTGCCTCTCAAGGACCTGGACGTGGAGCGCTGGGCTTATGCGTTCCAGGACCCTGCTTTCAAGTCTTTCACCATTGATGGGAACACCATCCCTATTGCTAAGGACACGAAAACCCTAGGGATTTACATTGACTCAACCCTATCCTTGACTAGACAGTCCAACGCAGTCTCATCTGCAGCAGCGTATACTTGCAAGCTCATCACCGCCTGTCGCCCGTTCCTAACCACAGCCAACTGCGTAACCTTGGCCAGGACCCTCGTACTATCCAAGGTCGACTACTGTAATGCCCTCTATCTAGGTACTAATCTCCGCAATCTAAACAAGCTACAAATTGTCCAAAACAATGCGATCAGAGCGGCCCTTAACATTCCTAGGCGCCAGCATATATCTGACACCAGGCGCAACCTGCACTGGCTCTCTATCCCACATCGCATCTCCTTGAAGTCCCTGGCTCTCACACACAAATGCCTCCACAACCAAGCCCCTCGCTACCTGGCAAACAGATTCTCTTTCCACAATTCCACCAGACCTCGCAGAGCGGACCAAGCCAACTGCCTTGTCATCCCGCGTTTTAATCTCCAAAGATCAGGTGGAACCAGCTTCCCCATCCTGGCAGCCAAACTTTGGAACTCACTCCCCAATGATCTTAGAGCAGAACCTTCCTTCCTGAAATTCAAACACCTTACCAAAGCCTGGCTATCCGCCCAAGACAGCTAACACTAGTTTACTGCCCTACTTGCACTTTGACCTACTCTGCATCCCTTATTAACTACCCTGTAAATCACTGCTTTATCGATATTCGCTTGAATGTATATTCTGTAAATTCTCCTGTAATACTCTGTCACATTGCCTTGTCATGCTTTCATCTTGTTGTAACTAAGTTAAGCGCCCGGTTGCCCCTGGGCCTGGTGCGCTATAGAAATAAATAAAATACAAAATACAAATACAAATACAAAATACCCTCATTTGGTGGTCGGACAGGTGGCCCCGGCACCCCTTAGCATCCGCTGCCTTCAAGAAGTGCCGGGCCTTGTCGAGGGTCCTGGACCTGAAGTCCTCCCAGCGCTTCTTGACATGTTTGATGTCGCGGACTGCCACCCCCTCCTCATTGATGGCAGTCACGATGTCCATCCAGATCCTGGTTCGTCCTTCATAGTTGGCGCACAAACTTCCAAAGAGTGCATCATACTGCCCCAGGACTTGCTCCACCAGGACACCAACTTCCCTGGCACTGAAGCTGGTGGCCCTCTGCCTCTCTGGCTGGGGGATGCCAGTGGTGCCAGATGGTGTTGTGCCCGACATGGCAACCCCAGAGGCAGGTGTGGGTGGGCAACTGGGTCCTGGGGCTGGGCTGTGGAGCGATGGTATCCCAGTTGGGAGTCTTCAGTTCCAGCAGGGGTGGTCACAGCAACTTCACCCCTGGCTGACGTGCAGGCAACAAATAGCAGGGCACGTGGGCAGCAGGCAGGCAGGCACCAGCAGATGGCAGGTGGGAGCGTGCTCGGGGTTCTTGGGGGCAGTAATTTGGCCTTCTGGGCAGGAGCATGGTCTTCCGTGTGTTGTCGCGTGACCAACTTGATACGGAGTGATTTGGCACGTGAAAAAATTGCATGTCAGCATGTAATTCGAGGAAAGGGCCAAAGCGCGTAAGCGCATCTGTAACGTTACACGCACGGGTGTTTCCCTTGTGATTGGTGCATAGTGAATCAGCACATGAATACGCTGCACGTATGCAAATTCATTGGACTAAAGGCCCTTTAGCGGGTAAGCGCATCTGTGACGTGACGAGCAAGGGCGTTTCCCTCAACACGGGTGCATGTTCATCGTACACGTGCAAAGACTGCACATCCGAGTGTCAGCTCGTGTAATTGGAGGAAAGGGCCTTAGCACGTTCACGCATAAGTGACGTTGTACGTGTGGGCCGGTTAAAAAGGTACGTGTAGGACGCCATTTACTTGTACATGCTTTCCGTGGAGAGCGAGTGGGTGAATTTTGTACTTCTTGTCGGTTCACATGCTATTATTTCACAGCGTTTCAAGTTCGTACTCCCTGTTACCTCTGACAGCGTTCAATTTTTTGCTTGGCCCTGTTTCTTCAAACAGCGTTCACTTCTTCTTTTGTCCTGTTCCCTCAGACAGTGTACAATTCTTCTTTTGGCGGGGGTGTTGCCAACACGCACACGTGTGTCTTTTTCACGTTCTTTTTCCAGGCATACGGTGACTTGTGCACTTATTTACCAATTGTGCTTGTCCCGTGTGTCGTGTACCCCTTCAGAGGTCATTGTAGGCTGCGTGTATTAAGTGTACGCTTATTTTTGTGTTTCTGGGTGCCACAGCGTAGTGCGGGTTCATTTTTCCACGCACGTGGTCTACGAGGGTTTGCGTGCACATTCATTTTTGTTTTCGGGGTGCCTGTGCGTTGCTTGACCCGTCATCTTCCCCCAGGGGTCACAGACAGCCTTACTAGAGCACTAGGGTACGAATTCCATCTAGTACCCTACCCCTTTCACCCCCAATTGCCCAGGACAATAGTTTACTGCTACTCCCATACGCACAACAACATCAGTGCCATGGTTGGGAGGCGACCAAGCGGAAAGGGAGGCAAAGGTGGCCGACCTTCAAAAGGTGGACGTGGTGGATGCGGTAGGGGACATGGCCAGGATTTGCAGGGTGCCCCTAGACCCCCATGTGTGGAGGACCAATCAGGGACACCCATGACCCACACCCCATGGTTGTGGGAAACGTAGCTGACACCATCCCAGCTCAGCCCTTGTTGGACCGGCCCATTGTGGCACCTGAACCAGCACAGGAAGACTCCCAGGCTCACTTCCAGGTCAGCAAGTCTAAGCCACATGTGGAGGTGCAAGTTGTTGTTACCAGGCCATGTGGATCTGGGTTGCAATGTCATCTGCTTCCCCAAGTAGGGTGGGGAGGCTGCAGGGGCAGCTGCAGTTCTATCCACCCCAGCTCTGAGTCTCCCAGCCGGGACAGTGTCGGTCCAGGTCCATCAGACCAACATTGCCCCTGCCAACATCACCCTGCAGCCAATGCCTGCACCAAGACCTATGGTCATTGTGCCTTCGCACACTCCGAGTACGCAGTCCACCGGCACTTCTGCCCCTACTGACCAGAGCGGCGTAAGCCACTCAGGATCCGCACCACCTTTGAAAAAAAAGAAGAAGGGTGCTCTGGCACTACAGGCTGAGACCCCAGACACGGCTACACACTCCGGCACGTCAAGGAAGCCTAGCTTTAATGACGCCGAACTTGATGCACTTGTGGCCTATGTGTCGGAACATATCCGCGAAATGGTGGTGACTGAAGGGTGCAAGACCACACCTGGTCAACGTAGGGCACACTGGCAGACCATCGCCGACCACATTAGTGCCCTTGGATTCGTGAGGCGCACAGCTGATGATTGCTACAAGCGGTGGAATGACCTGAAACGCAGAGCAAAGAACAAGCTGGCCTCAAATCATGCCTCTACGCTGGTGACTGGCGGTGCGTCTCCACCAGAGGAAAACCAACTCACTGAACATGAGTCTGTTGCTGGAACCTTCGTCATAGAGGAACAGACCCAAGGCGTGGGATACCTACGCGATTACGACGCATTGTCCGGTGAGTGCCCATGCATGTGTGTGTAATCCATGTGTATGTTGTTTGGGTGACGGGTTGTGATTGAGTGCCAGGTGAGGGTGTGTACTCCAGAGTGGTATGGGTCACCCATGTGCTTCCTCCAATACATTCACGTGCCTTGGATTTGGGTATGACAGTATCCCTTCTGCCCACAGTTGCCAATTAGCGCCACATTACTGCAGTTGCCATTGACCTGTCATCTTGCAACAACATTGTTCAGATTTTTTCAGTGTTCATTCTGGCTGATTGTTTCAATTCTCCCATTTTTGCTATCCATTTTACAGCCCTAATGCCACATCTGTGACATGTTTCTGTCATTGATTACACCCCACATTGGCCCACATGTGTTGCCTTGTTATGTGAATGATTAGACCATTCAGGCTGATTGAGTATTGGCCTGCTCACATTAATTTTTGGGGCCTTTTTGAATGTGGAACATGATAGTTGTTTGCTGTCATGTTAAAGTGACCAACCATTGATGTGTACATCTGACTACAATCACTGTATTATTGTACACTGGATGTGTTGCAGTGTGTGGCACATGCATCTTTTGCCACACTATTTAGCATTTTTCATCTCATCATGGCCATCTCACATGGATGGGTGACAGTACTCATTCACTGACATATCGCTGTAGTTGTCTAATGTACCATGGCTATGCTACATGCCATCTGTGTCCTGACATGTGTCATGTATGTGTATTGGACATGCCACATCACAGGCTAATGTGTGATGCCAGTTCTACACGCCATGCAGCAAGTGTGATGCCTTTCCATCTTGGTGTCCTCAGTGTCTGCTTTTTGCCTCCCCTTCCAACTCATTGACAGTGCATGCATGACAGGATTATAGTCATGTGGGACATGTGTAAATCATGTACAGGATCTCTCTCTTGTCAGGCCTATGTGTATGCTATGGTGCTCATGCCTGTTTGCATTTGTTGTATTTCATGTTTTTGCAGGTGATGACGCACTTGATGCTGGTGAGGTTGAGGAGATGGTGCATACCCAGGAGGGATCTCAGCCACTACCGGGCACCAGTGGAGGACGTGGTGTGGTGGTGGGTAAAAACCCTTTGTTACTGCAGACCATACTGTCCAGGGGTGCCTCTGGGTGCACCTCCCCAGACGTCTATTCAGGTGCTGAATCGGATGATGAGACTTATGTGCTGTCGAAGGTGAGTGCTTCTGGCAGGGATTCTGTTCTGTCCAACCCACCTGCACAGGGATAGAACCCTCTATGGGGATGTCAGTGTTGGTAGGTCCGCCTTTGGCGGTTACGGATGCAGGGTCACACTACACAACATCTAATCCTGTTCCTGGGACAGCAGATCAGAGGGGGAATGCAGTCATGCAGCCTCAGGCAGTGGCAGCACAGCAAGGTGCAGATCGCCTTGCCTCAAACAGGTGTGGTGCCCGCTGACGCGGTGGCCATGCGCCACCAGGCAATACTATATGGGAAAACTCCATGTACGGTATGGCAACCCAACAAGCAGCATCAGTTAAAATGATGGCTCAGGCAATGGAGAGGGTGGCCACTTCCATTATCCCCCCTGAAAGGGAGATGGAGTAACAACAGCAGGTAACAGACTCCATTTGCCAATCACACAGGGAAGACATGTTGGTGTCCAACAGGGACCGATGGGCGGCACTGGAGACTCTGCGTGAAGCCATTTCAATAGAGTCACAGGGCCACAGGGAAGCCCTGAGGGTAAAACTCCATAATATCAGGGAGACTCTGCTTTAACTTGAGGCTTCCCGAAATTTTAGGGCAGAACAGCAGCTGGAGCAGCTCACATGTTCACTCTCAGCTGTGCTGCAGGCAACCCGTAAGGAGATCCGGGCATCACGCGAGGCCATGCGTGCAGAAATGCAGGCAACCCGTGAGGTGCTGCATGTGGATCTCCACACTATCATCCTCCAGAATCAGACCTTCCAGAACCGCATGCTTGCTGCCATGGAGGACCATACCAGGGCTTTGCGTGGGCTGCCTCCCATTGCACCACCACCTCCTGATGCAGCAGCAGAGGTTGAAGAAACCAACAGCAGTTCCCCCACAATGGCATAGCCGTGCAGGCCATGAGCCTCTAGAAGTATTTTTTTTTCCCCAACATCCACACAGGTGGGTGTTGGTGTGCACCCTGTCCTCGAACCTCCTGAGTGGCCTCCCCCGCTGGCCCCCACATGGCCATTTTTGATTTTTTAAAATTTTTGTTTACAGTGTGTTGCCTTGTGTGGCTCCCGTGGGCATCCACTGTGTATTCCGGCTGGGCACATGCAGGCTTGTCCTGAGTTTGGGTTAGATGCTTGGGTTTGTGACACACACACCCCTCCTGCTTCCCGTTTCCATGGGCTTGCAAAGGGTGTGACCAAGTGACAGTGACTTACACAGTGACATTGGGCTCCCATAAAGCTGTGTGGGCAGTCTGTAGTCAGTACTGTGTGGACATCCCTAGTGGGTATTGTTGTTGTATTGAACACTGCATGGTGTATTGATAAGTGCTTGTGCATCCATGTCTTCCTCAAAATTTGCAGATACCTTCTTCATGTCTTCACAGTGCCGTCTCCTTTGCAGATGGAATTCATTTTGTATGCAGTACAGTGACACATTTGCGTGGCAGCAACACTCTGCAGTTGGAAGGGGTCGAGGTGCTGGCTTATTCAGGTTGTAAGACTACCACTACTTTGACTTTGTACTGTCATGTTTTTGCAATGCTTCATGCTGTGTTGCTGTATTGTGTTGGTGGTAAGTATTTGGTCATGTGTGCTGTTTGTTATTATTTACTGGGAGCATATTGTCTGTGTGCTGTTTCCATTTGGGACAGTGCAATTTTTGACACTTGTGTCAGGTCTTGTGCATTGCTTTGTTTGCTTTCACATTGCATGACATGCCATGGTGTGATGGGTGACGGAGATGGTGAGGGGTTGGGTGACATGGTGCTTTTTTCATGTTGTATTTTGCTAGGTGGTAGCCATTCATGCAGCATGAATGTATGTCTTTTAATGACACAGCATTGTGTAAGAGGATTCAATTCAACACTACAGCTAAGTCAATGCCTAGTCTGGGATACTGAATGGAAACCCTTATTGATATATCTTTACGTCCAGTTCATGAGTTCTGGATGACTACCCCTATATAACACCCCTCTCTTGGAATCCCCCTGACCCCACTGAGCCAAGACGTAGTTCTGTTTTGCAAGTTTAAATGGTTTATTTGATAATTTAAACAATATATATATATATATCACACTTTATAATAAATTAATAATTGAATATCACACTTAATCTGAGCAGTAATCAATAATGGATAGTCTGGCACTAGCACACTTCTTTATAATCAATGATGAGTGGTTATAGGATGGATACGATAGCAACAATACTTTTATGGTTTCAAATGGATGCAATGTGGAATGAAATGCAGTACCGAAAATAACTTGATAGGATTTCAGCCAAAGACAATGTAATCACTTTCTTGGACAATTCACCCCCTCCTTTTATGCACTGTAAGGAGATGAAGATGAGAGCACACAGTTTTTAGGAATACAATCAAATAGAATTCAGTTCAATTCCCCCCCAGCAGCTTATACAACCGATAGGAGTTTTGAAGCACAGACCCAAGTGCTTTGAATATGGTGACAATGCAGTGAGAAATATGCTGAAAATGGTTTTGATTCCCTTTAGGAGGTTCAGGGTGAGTGAAATATACTTGGGATGAGTTCAGGCTCACTTTAGCAAGGATCTAGGAGTAACTAGCAGGTTAAACGAATTTTTGGCAAAGGAAAGCAAGGAAGCTGCTGTTTTCACACGTGGCTGG
Organism: Ambystoma mexicanum; assembly: GCF_040938575.1. Lineage (NCBI taxonomy): Eukaryota > Metazoa > Chordata > Amphibia > Caudata > Ambystomatidae > Ambystoma > Ambystoma mexicanum. The sequence continues at coordinate 120,040,633 of NC_090935.1, read as the reverse complement.
ATTTTTAACCAAATCGCAAATCGCGGTAAAATTCGTGAGTGCGAGAATCGTGATCACGGAGAAAGTATAAGGAGTAGGAAGTTGGTTCTATGCTTGTCGGAAAGGTAAGATTCTAAGCTTTCAGAGGAAAGTTTAACCAAGTTCCTAGCACAAACGGTTCCAGAGTTATGAACGATTTTGTGAAGGTTGTTTTTCGGATTTGAAATTTTAAAAGTTCAAAGCGACAGGTTACAGCTTGCAGCTAGAAAATGACAGGTGACAGCTTTTAAAAATGACAGGTGACAACTTCTAGGAGGCAGTTCTGGTTAGATTAAAATAGCTTGCATTAGATTATTTTAACTAAGAGATTGGGTTCTGCACAGTTTTGGCGGAAACTCACTCCTAATTTTTAGAAGGACTGGGCCTCGTCACGATCTGGTCAGCGGGTTTTCTTCACTCGCCACGGACGGTCTCTGCACACAGCGTCTGGGTCAGCTCTACTCTGCTGGTCTGGGTCTCTGGTTCTGATCAGGTCTGTGGGTCCGGATACAGCGGTCTCCGGTTCAGCTGGTCTCTCTCTGGATACAACACTGCTTTCTGGCAAATGGCAAGAGTTCTTGCAAAGAATTCAAACAGCTCGCCTGGCTGTGAATAGTTGCAATGATTTCAGGCCTGCTAAAGAGGGATTTAGCTTGTAGTTGACCTCTCTGCTACAAATTCTGAAGTAAAGTCTTGGTCTCTGAAGGTGGATAGATTGAAGTCTATGTGTTGGCTCTCTGGAGGTTGATGAAGGTAAAGTATGGATTTTCCCGGCAGAGCGACCCGCAGCAGATGGAATAGAACGTCCCTATCTGTCCTGACTGTCTGCTTTTATGTGTTTTGAAAGTGGGTGGAGAGGCTAGCTTTCTAGGCCCTACCCCTCTCCACTTGTCATTGGCCACTTCCTACTCTTCCCCTTGATTGGGGGAATGAAATGAAGTGTCATCATGATGAGGTCTGTTTATGATACAGAGAACCCACCCCTGTCAACTTTACACACAATCTATATCTGATCCTAATAGACATATTTCATAGATAGACAGTTGTTTGGCATTGCATACACGCATCATGCATTTACTGATGGTAGCCCCTGTTCCAATTCTGTCGTTTCTAGGAGCTTGGGTTCAAAAACGGCAACATATTTCACTTTTTGGTCGGGTTACCAATATTGGATTTGTCCCCGCATTTACACAAATGTTCGCAAAGCATGTGGGCATTAGGTGGTGGAGTGTCAGATTTTTAACATACATACATACATTTAGAGTAATATCCTCTTTTCCGCTAAAAACCCCCCTGAACATACCACCTGGTCCTAACACGTCTTCAAATGTGCACAGAGAAATCACAAGAATAATGATATCACTTATAAAATGTTCACAAGTCTGCTCTATGAATGATCCATCTTTTTAGATTTATGTTCTGGCCCCAAAAGGGTGTGGTTTCCCCCAGCACAAGGTTGAATTTCTGGTTTTTCCAGTTCTGCCAAGCCAGCTTGCTCTCACAGGCAGTGCTCCTCCCCTTTCCTTCCAGGAGGAAGCCACTTTTACGATCCACCCCAATAAAACATTTGCCTGAGTCAGCCCAGGTAATTCAATCAGAGAAGTGTCATATCCCTTTTGGTGGGAACAGCAAAAGGCAGCTAGGCCTGGGAACACAGCTGTTGTGCAAGTCTCAACTCCTGTCGGGGGTAGCTGGTGGGCAGAATTCAGTTTCATTAAGCCAGGTTTCAGATAAAATGTCACTTTTTGTTCCCCAGTTTAAGTCAAGACAATTTTTACATATGCAGCTAGAATGCTGATTCTAAGTTTAAAACGATGACATTTAAACAATTGCAACCTATGTGACACTCAAATGTAGGTCACTCATTTCTTTTAAACATTTTCGATTTTTGGTAGTTTTAAATCCAGTTTCAGTTAGGCTGCTGCAGACCTGCAGAGCTCAGCCAGTCTTGTTATGAACATTCAAGTCACTTCAGAATATAACTTTACATTGTATCCACCTCTCAGTAAGTCTTTCTTTGGCCTGCTTTGGGTTCATTTATTCAGTTTTACACAAAAGTCTGGTGGTTTTAAAACGCCGGCTTTCTGATAGTGGTGAGTACTGGTAATGCAACCATTTGGGGATTTAAGAAAATGAATTCCCCACAGTTCTAGGTTGCTTTTGGCAATCAGCATTGCCATTCCCAATGGTTTCAGGCTACTGTGTGGGTAGTCCAATGGTGGTTTTAGGCAGTGCCCTTCTGTGCCCATAACATCGCAAAAATGGGTGGCAGCCTATTCTTCATGCATTTCCCTGGGCATTTTCTGGGAAGCTCTGGTCATCATGATGTTTTCAATGCCAATACTGCACAGTTTTTGTGGTAGGGCTCAGACGCATGGGTAAAAACATCCCACAAGCCTCCCTCTTGCGATGGCCATTCTGTTTCACTGATGGAACTCGCCAGATCTAGGATGTTTCCTCATCTTCTTCTAATAGATGGCACAGTTCAGCATCTTTTTCTCCATCCGGTCGGATCGATCGGTTCTCCTCGCCGGTCCTGATGGGAAGATTGGGCGGTACCCCAGGCCCCTTGCGTCTCTGCTCCCGGTCTCCGGATCGTCCTCCCTGGCCAGTCTCAAGGTTTTCTTTCTCCTAGGACGACAAAGGAAGAGCGGCAATACCTATTCATAGACATTTTTCCCCCACCATTGATATAGTGGGGTGGCATATAAATTTATAGTCAAAACATATGAACATGCACATTTCTTTTTGCATTCAAAAACGAAAACAGCAACATTGAGAAACTCAGAATTTGATAGGCGATATGTAGGATATTTTAAGTTAGAACTGAATTAATCAGAGACAGTACCCTCTAGGATTACCGAGGACTCCTCCAGTTGCTGCAAAGTGTGCCTGGGTTGGCAACACTTCAACTGGTTTATATGGACCCACTTGTCTTCCCCCTCTGCCAAACCGCCTTTGGGGATGCGGATCTTGTAGGCCACAGGGGAGATCTTGTCTATAATCTCATAGGGTCCCTTCCATGTAGGCAAAAATGTTCGCTGCTTGGCCTGGTTCCTTTGGAAATTGTATAGATAGACCCGGTCCCCCACCTGATATTCCTTCCTGGAAGTTTTCAGGTCATAGTGGGTCTTCATACTCTCAGCTGATCTTTCTAGATTCCGCTGAGCATAGGCAAAAGCATGCTGAAGGTGTTTCCTTAAATTCTCCACATACTCATGAGTTGTGGAGGCATTTATCAACGTTTGCTCTTGGGTTCTGTAGAGCAAATGCTGAGGAAGTACCATCTTGCGTCCAGTCATCAACTCAAATGGTGACATTTTGGTTGCAGATGAAGGGGTAGATCTGATGGCCATTAGGACGAGAGGTAATCGGATATCCCAACTTGGCCCAGAATCTGCCACAAACTTTTTTAAGATGCTCACAATGGTTCGGTTATATCTCTCTACTGCCCCAGAAGAAGCTGGCCGGTAAGCAATATGCAACTTTCTTTTGACCCCCAATATCTCCCACATCTTTGTCATCACTTCACTGGTGAAGTGGCTACCTCTGTCTGACTCAATCCTTTGAGGTAGACCAAAACGGGAAAATATGTGGTTAATCATCAAGGCAGCTGCCGTTTCTGCCTTGCAGTTTGGGGCTGGGAGACATTCCACCACTTGGTAAACAAGCATGTCACAGTCAACATGTACTTATTCCCCCTAGCAGAGCGAATCATGGGGCCTACAAAGTCGATTTGCAAATCTGACCATGGCAGTGTCATCCCCCTCTTTTGGAGGGGTGCACGGTGCGTGAGGGATGATGGCTGAAATTGTGCACACACAAGACACCCCTTCAAGTATTGGTCAAGGTCCTGCCCCATGTGTGGCCAGTATGCAACCTCTCTTAAGATTTCCAGTGTTGTGTGAAACCCCCTATGACCGGCGGTGGCCGCATCATGGGCGTGACTTAACATCAGGCTTCGGAATGAGGTAGGAACCACCCACTGATCGTGGCCAGCTTTGGATTTCCTTACCAGCAAACCGTCTTGTATTCGGAACATTTTTGGACATTTCATCAACACTCTTTCCCAATGTAATCGGTATCCGTCAGGGGAAAGTTCTCAGGGTCCTCAAGGTGTTGGTAAAACTTACCAATAATTGGATCCCCCTTCTGAGATGTAATCAAATCAGCATCAGTGGTCTCCTTACTCCATTGTGCAATTGAAAGATCATTGTGAGCATTTGTCTGGGACCTAGTGATAGCAGTGACCTGGATTTCCCCCAACAGGGACTCAATCTCAATTAGATCCCCTTGGATGGCCCCGGTTTTGGCCAGCTGATCAGTCATTTCCAGTTTTGTCTGGTCCCTCTACTTTGGAATGACCCTTGATCTTTTTCCAATAGATGGTCATCTCATTCGAGGTGACCAGATCGTCAATGTTTTGGATCAACTTCCCATGTTTCAAGGGTTTGTTGTTAGCACATAACATGCCTCTGGTTTTCCAATTAACCAGGTGCTCCACGAACCCGTTCCGTACATAATCAGAATCTGTGATTATGACCAGTTCGTGGAGTTGATGTTGGACAGCAGTGAGGATGGCTTGATGCACAGCCATCAATTCTGCCACCTGACTACTTTGGGGACCAATTTTGTATCCAGCGGAGGGTTCTGGAAACTCCTTCACCCATGCATGCCAGCCACCAGTTCTTTCTCCCCGTCGTTGTCAACATGGTAAGAGCATCCATCCACATAGACAGTGGGCATTCCCTCACACTTGTCTTCTTCAAAGACTTTGTGTGGGGAATTAAGGTATGCCTCCGTGTTGTCCTTGATCTTTAGACTTTCGTCCTCGAGACAGTTTTCTCTGGCACAATCATGCAAGTCAGCCAGACCTTGCGCGAGGGGACTCTTCTTGTTTTGGCCATATCTGACCTCCACAGGAAAGCCTTGCATTGACAGAATCCAGGAAGTAATTCGGAATTACTCACATTTCCGGCCCGGATTCTGTCACTTTGGAGATATTGCAGAGGCTGGTGTGGAGTCTCCACTATGATGTGTTCCCCCTGGATAAACGGGCGGTAATTCTTCAATGCCCACACCGTTGCCAGGAGTGCCTTCTCACAATCGTTGAATTTTTCCTCCACAGAGGATAAAGTTTTGCTCGCATAGGAGATTACTTTATTGACCTTGTCATGCTTTTTGGTATAATACCGCCGTCAAGCACGTATTAGAGAACCCCGTCTCCAGGAAGAACTCCTTGTTTCTGACAAGGTAAGCTAGGCAAGGCGCTTGTGAGAGGCTTCTCTTGAGTTGTTTTACCGCCTCGGCTTGTTCTGGACCCCATTCCCACTTGACCCACCCTTCAGGAGATGAATCAGGGGTCTTGTGATCTCTGCGTAGCCCTCAATGAACTTTCTGCTGTAATTAGTCAGTCCAAGGAGGCTCCTTAGTTCCCGCAGAGTTGTGGGGTCTTTCAGTTTCTGAAGTGCTTCCACTTTCTTTTCCTGGGGACATAGACCGTGAGGAGTAATCTCATGCCCCAAGAAATTAACACGAGTTCTACACCACTGTGCTTTCTGAAAGGAAAGTTTTGCTCCGGCGGCCCTCAACTGGGTCAGAACATAACGGATCTCCGCTATGTTTTCCTCCACAGATGAACTTTTGATGAGGACATCATCTACATAAGCCAGGTTACCCCTTGCACCCAGGTCAGGCATGGCCTTGTGTAGGAAAATGTTGAATTAATTGCCGGAGTTGAGGTATCCGAAGGGAGTCCGGGTCCATGTGTACTGCTGGCCCCCAAAGGTAAAAGCCAGCTTGTATTGGTCCTCCCTACTGACAGGCACAGTCCAGTATCCATTGGTCTGGTCTATTGCAGTGAATACCTGTGACCCCTGGATCTGGGCCAGCCCTTGGTCAATGTAGGGCAGAGGCCATCGGGAAGTATGGACCCGTTTGTTGAGCTCCCTGAGGTCGGTGCAGAGTCTCCACTGGTGCTGTGAACTGGACGGATTATTCCCCGGGACTCAAGGTTCTTAATTATTTCAGTAAGGGACTCCATGGATGCGAGATTCAAACGATATTGCTTCACAAACACTGGAGTCATGCCAGGGTCCGTGGGGATTGTTGTTGTGTGGATGTCGGCGCGGCCACAGTCATATGAGTCTACCGCAAAGAGATCTTGGAAATCCAAGAAAACTTGTTTCAACTTTTGCTTTTGTTCCAGAGTCACACAGGCATCAGCTAGGTTGACTCTCTCTTCCACCATCTGCCTGAAGCCTGGAAAGACTTCTGGTTTGGCTATCTCAGCGGCCTCCTCCAGCTGGGTGGAGAGTCCCTGGTCAGAGTGCTGATTTGGACTGGAGGCTTCAGGTGGAAAAGGCAGCCCTCATGGACCTGGTAAATCACCTCATCCCGCCTGAAGTCACAAGTCACATCTTCCTTACCATAAGGGCAAGAAGTGTGCACCAGGAAGTTCCCCGCATGCCGGGTAAAAATCCTGTCTGGTGTTGTATTGTCATCACTGTCACTGTCAAAGCAGTCCTTGGGGATTGGCCCTAACAGTTCATTACCTAAATCGATGGAAAAATGTCGGTCATCAACCGCCATTCCAATAATGGTGCCTGGGGCTAGAGTAATACTCTTTAAGTCGCTGTTATCCACCTCTATTAGAATGGTGTCATGTTCTATGTTGACTAATGGAGTTGGGTTTACCCCCAACCCTTGCTGTTGGAGAGAAGCGTTTAGATGTATGTAAGCATCAGGGTTTTCAAATGTTGTCCTCTTTTAGCTTTCACTTCCAGGGAGAATTGTCGGGTCCTTTCTGGGATGGTGACTTCCTCTTTGATCTGAATTTCAACTGCATAAGGTAGCAATTGAGCTGACCTAAATGCTTTTTCTGGATCATCAAAGCCCATGGGATTATCCGCTAATCGGGACCAAGCTTTGAAGTTTATTAGGTCCAAACTAATGGCAAAGCGATTGAGAATGTCACTGCCTAAGTAAAAAGCGGCAGTGGCGTCTTGCACGGCCCAACAATTGTGGACTATGCTCTTGTTGCCAATGGAGATTTTGAGCATACACCTGCTTGGCAGCAGATGTTTGGAATTGGGTGCTTCCAGGACCATTTCCCATTTGTCTATCAGTTTGAATGTGGGAATGGCTGGATCTTTTGGGAGTTGGCGGAACATGGCTTCGCTGATGAAGCTCTTACCGTTGTTCACACACACTCGAGCGAGAACAGAGTCCTTCCCATCATTTAACTGAACAGGGATGAACAACTGCTCTCCAATTTGCTGAATATCAGCCAGGCTCTGAGCTGATTTCACATCTTTCTGGACTATAGGAGGGGGAGTTTCTGATTGTGTATTAGTATAGAATTTCAGAGTGTTTCCTTCCAGCGTGGAATACCACTTTAGACTGGAAGGAAGGTTGATTTTCAGAAATAGAGAGGACCCCCCATCACCAGTCTGTTGTCCTACTGCTATTACTGTCACGTCTGGAATTTGTTTATTCTGGAAGTGGAATTCTACTTGGTCAGATTTTTGTTCAACCATGTGGCATGTGCCGTTTAAACTAACATGGTTGTCACTCTGTTTTAATTTTATGGGTCGGCTAGTCTGGGTCCAGAGGACCTTGTTTACGCAATCTATTAGAGGTGACAACCTTCTCAGGAGGTCATTCCCTAGTAAACAAGGGGTGCCCTCTGGAGTCACAACTATGACCGGGAGTTTCAACTTGTGTCGCCCAATTTTAATGTCCAAATCCGCCGTCCCCTCGACGGGAATTTCCTTCCCGTCAAAGTTCTGGAGTTGTCCAGGAAGTGAGGTGAGAGGAATTTGGTAATTCCCTTCCCTTCCTGCATTCAGTTCATCAAAGGCCCTTCTGGACAGAAGGGTAGCTTGAGATCCCGTATCCACCTGCGCTGAAATCGTACCCTGCCCCTGTACTTGTACCGGGGCATAATATCTTCCCTCCTTCTCCTCAAGGGGGCACAGATAATGCACATTTCTGGACAACTGGTGGGCTAACTTTCTGGTTTTGGACATTGCAAGAGAAGAAATCTGGGCAGAATTCTGTGGAGAGCCTTGGGAATCTGAAAGAAAAAATTGGCAACTGGAGATCAGAGCGATTGTGGGTTCCCTTGGTTCCGGTTCTGGGCCGCCCCCCCCTTTTTGGAGGCAGTCATCAGGATGGGTTTGAACCAGGGGATTTTGGTATTGTGGGTTCTGGGATGAGATGATGGGCGGCGGTAGCTCAGTCTCCATATCTCCCCAGTCTGAATTGGCATCCCTTGGGACCCATTTTTCCTTGGGAGGAGTTTCCCCATCTCTGAAGGAGAAGGTCCTTTCCCCAGGATCCTCTGAGGATCCCTCTCCCTCAAATTGGAAGACCTGTACCTCCTCCACAAAGTGGGTCTGTTTGGGTCCTTTGTTTCTCCTACCCCCCCTCTGCTCCTTGGGAGACAGGCTTTCAGTGGCAGGAGATTTTGTTTCCGGTTCCTGGTTTTCCAGGGGCTGTTTACAAGTTGGGAAGGAAGCTTCCTCCAAGGCTTTACACCCCCCTTCCCCTTGTGCATCCTCCCTAGGAACCGGTGTGTTATTGGGGTGCTGCCCCTGTCATTGTTCTGGAGCACCAGGTCCAGAGTTTGGGGCATTCTGCGGTGGCATGCTCATCTGAGGGTTCTGTTGAGCCCTCAGTATGTGACCCAGATCCCGTGCCATATTTTGGACCTGGCGCTCTAACTGGGAAACCCGCTCAGGCTGATACGGGGCTCTATTTTCTCCCCTGGGCTGATCCCGGGAAGGGTAGCTATCCCTTCTCTGGTAGTAGCCCTGGTTGGGAAGATTTTGGTACCCCTCCACTCTTGGCCTCCCCTCTCCCGGATTAGGTTGTCTGGGCTCAGGGAATTGGGGAAAGAAGGGTGGAGGATTTTGGGGCTGGAAATTGGGCGGATACCTGTGGAAAAAGTTCTGCCCAGGATTTGGAGAATTTCTGCCCTGCTGGGGGAAGTTAGGAGGGAAGTTCCCCGGGTCAGGTGCTTGGCTGGACCCCCCCCCTTGGGCTGGAGGAGTCCACACATAACCCAGGATTGGTCAGTTTCCTTTGTAGCGGGGACTTACATAGTCAGGGGAGCGGGGGACCCCATTTGTGGGACTACCTCCTCGACTCCCTGTCTGTGACTGGCCCGAGGGCCTTCTGGGCTGTGAATTATTAGGTGCAGGTAGGTTTTTAGACCCCCCCATCTCCAAGTCCAAAACGGGGGTGACCTTTACCTCTGCCACCTTGGCAGCAGCAGGGATGCTGTTGGTTTTGGGATTTTTCTGGGTATTGCTTTTATTTTCTATGGGCTTCTGCACCTCATAGATCCGGGTAGCCTGTTCAATGACCCAGTCTAAAGATCTTTTCTCATGAAAATCTCTCACAAGCTGGGTCATTATATATTTGGGCAAGGCGTGGAAGAATGTATTGACAAATTCTCTGCTGTCTGTGCGCACCCGTCTGGTGGTCTGCGCAAAGGCACGTTTCAGTTCTTGCACGAATTCTTGTGGGGCCTGATCCTCCCCACATTGCAAATTGTAGGCTGCCTTGCGAGCCTCTTGAGGATTTCTGTGAACAGAAAAATGTTTTAAGATGGCCGCCTTATAGGTGGACCATCTTAAATGATTTTGGTCCTCCAGCCCCGCAAAGAAACTGGAGTATTCTGGTGAGAATGTCCATTTGACGTACTGGATGCAGCTACTGCTGTCCTTCAAATGGAAAGTCTCCATCATTTGCTCATAGAGCTCCAAGTGTTCCCAAACAGAGTACTTGGCGTTCTTATGATAAGGCGTGATGACACTCCTGATTGCCTTAATCTGTTTCAATGGGTCCTTAAGCAAGGCCCTTTTTGCCTTATTGGCCTTTTTGGTTCGGGTAACCCTTGTCCATTCATCCTCTGACTCAGAGGCACTGCTCCCAGAGATTCCTGTCTGATCTTCCAGGTTTTCCCGGATTCTGCGAGCCTGGGAATGGCTGGCAGAATGTGGGGACCTGGTCTCCTGTGTCCTGCGCCGTTCAGAGGAGTCTTCAGATCCCTCCTTGCTGCCAGGATTTGATGGGTACCCCCCCACTGACCTAACTGGGCAGAAGTTTTCAGGATGCCCTTAATGGGCCTATTCTCCTGGGGTTCCCCACTAAATTGCACTGTGCTTCGGTGTCCATACCCGGATGCCCGCCCATCCATTCCTGGGAGGTACTGGCCTATGAGCCCCATGCTTCTGGCTGGATAGTAATCTGCCATCCCTGTGGCCCGGTGCTCATGTGCGCCCAGGGACATGGGGGTGGCAGAGTCCATGGACTGAGAGAGATAAAGGCCTCTGTTTCTAGGGCTCCTGAGGTTATGCTCAGGAGTTTCCCTTTCCCAGCGAACCTGGTCTCTATCCGCCCCTGCTCCCTGTTGCAACGCAAGAGCCTGCGCCTTCAGTTCCTCAGTTAAGTCCTTACTAGACTCTATCAGTCTCTCCTGCATCGCTACCTGTTGTTGGAGCCTATCATTGTGCTGGCAGAGAGCCTCATTCTCTCTCTGCGTTTCCTGATTGGTCCTGGAGCACTGGGCCAGTCTTTGCTGCAGGAGGGTTACCTCCTGAGCTGTGTCCTTATTGGCCTGCTCTTTTCTTGTCAGAGCCTTCTCCACCCTCCTAGTGTGCTCTAGCAAGTCCTGGTGTTCTTTTTGGAGGTCACCCGGTCCCTGGTGGGCCCGGTGATTTTCTTCCATTTTTATTTTTAAGTGGCAGACTTCCTGGCCTAAGGTGTCCCTTTCCTGACCAAGAGCTTGAATTTGTGACGCCAGGTCGTCCCTTTGCCTTTGGAAGGCACCAGCTTTCTGGCGCTCCTGATCAAACTCTGCCTGGGTATCCAGGTCTTTCAGGATCAGTTTATTGCTCTCCTCTTTCTCTCTGTCTAGTTGGATTTGCAGGGTGGCTACCTGCTCTGTGCATGCCCTGTTGAAATTGATCTGTTGCTCCAGCTTTTTCTTGCTCTGCAGTAGGGAGTCCAAACTGTCTTGGCGTTCCTTCTGCAAGGCCAGAATTCTGGTATCCTGTTCAGCCTTTTCCTGTTGCAGTATATCCATGTCCTCTTTTATTTTAATGATATACTGCCTACTATCATTTTCTGACTCCTGGCTCCTCTGCAGCCTCTGCTCAGAAGAGTCCAGATCAGATTGGGCCTTCTGTAATGCCAGCAGTTGCCTTCAGTACATTTATCCTGCATGTCTCCCATATATAGGTACAGGTATGCCGCTATCCTAACCATCTTGTCTTGTTCATCCTTAGCTTTAGGAGCCATGTATAGTTCAATCAGGGCCACATGTAAGGGACCCTGATCTCTCCATGTATCTGACCCTGTTTCAGTGACCTGTTGCGTGATGACCTGCAACCAGACCATGCGGTCCTGGTGAGTCCACTCACCTCTCACAAATAACTTATGTAAGAAATGCTCTCTGGCTATTTTCATGTCTACTAAGGTTGTCATTCTAGAGATTGGTCTCTGTCCTGACTTACAGAAGATTGTATTTTTTTTTTTTTTTTTTGCAAAACAGACCTTTTCCTTAGAGCGTTCCTTTGAGGAGTGCTTTACAGCGTAACACAGCGTGGTGATCCGACCGGATATGTGTATCTGGTCAGCTGGCACGCTGTATTAATCTGCACAAGTGATAGATCTAACCAAAACGTCCGGCTCGAGCCCCCAATTTGTAAGAGGATTCAATTCAACACTACAGCTAAGTCAATGCCTAGTCTGGGATATTGAATGGAAACCCTTATTGATATATCTTTACGTCCAGTTCATGAGTTCTGGGTGACTACCCCTATATAACACCCCTCTCTTGGAATCCCCCTGACCCCACTGAGCCAAGAAGTAGTTCTGTTTTGCAAGTTTAAACGGTTTATTTGATAATTTAAACAATATATATATATATATCACACTTTATAATAAATTAATAATTGAATATCACACTTAATCTGAGCAGTAATCAATAATGGATAGTCTGGCACTAGCACACTTCTTTATAATCAATGATGAATGGTTATAGGATGGATACGATAGCAACAATACTTTTATGGTTTCAAATGGATGCAATTTTTAGAAGGAATGGGCCTCGTCACGATCTGGTCAGCGGGTTTTCTTCACTCGCCACGGACGGTTTCTGCACACAGCGTCTGGGTCAGCTCTACTCTGCTGGTCTGGGTCTCTGGCTCTGATCAGGTCTGTGGGTCCGGATACAGCGGTCTCCGGTTCAGCTGGTCTCTCTCTGGATACAACACTGCTTTCTGGCAAATGGCAACAGTTCTTGCAAAGAATTCAAACAGCTCGCCTGGCTGTGAATAGTTGCAATGATTTGAGGCCTGCTAAAGAGGGTTTTAGCTTGTAGTTGACCTCTCTGCTACAAATTCTGAAGTAAAGTCTTGGTCTCTGAAGGTGGATAGATTGAAGTCTATGTGTTGGCTCTCTGGAGGTTGATGGAGGTAAAGTATGGATTTTCCCGGCAGAGTGTCCCACAGCAGATGGAATAGAACGTCCCTATCTGTCCTGACTGTGTGCTTTTATGTGTTTTGAAAGTGGGTGGAGAAGCTAGCTTTCTAGGCCCTACCCCTCTCCACTTGTCATTGGCTACTTCCTCCTCTTCCCCTTGATTGGGGGAATGAAATGAAGTGTCATCATGATGAGGTCTGTTTATGATACAGAGAACCCACCCCTGTCAACTTTACACACAATCTATATCTGATCCTAATAGACATATTTCATAGATAGACAGTTGTTTGGCATTGCATACACGCATCATGCATTTACTGATGGTAGCCCCTGTTCCAATTCTGTCATTTCTAGGAGCTTGGGTTCAAAAATGGCAACATATTTCACTTTTTGGTCGGGTTACCAATATTGGATTTGTCCCCGCATTTACACAAATGTTCGCAAAGCATGTGGGCATTAGGTGGTGGAGTGTCAGATTTTTAACAAACATACATTTAGAGTAATATCCTCTTTTCCGCTAAAACCCCCCCTGAAATTACCACCGGGTCCTAACACGTCTTCAGAAAAATCACAAGAATAATGATATCACTTATAAAATTTTCACAAGTCCGCTCTATGAATGATCCATCTTTTTAGATTTATGTTCTGGCCCCAAAGGTGTGTGGTTTCCCCCAGCACACGGTTGAATTTCTGGTTTTTCCAGTTCTGCCAAGCCAGCTTGCTCTCACAGGCCGTGCTCCTCCCCTTTCCTTCCAGGAGGAAGCCACTTTTACGATCCCCCCCAATAAAACATTTGCCTGAGTCAGGACAGGGCTTTGTTCAATTTCCTGCAGAGCCCAGGTAATTCAATCAGAGAAGTGTCATATCCCTTTTGGTGGGAACAGCAAAAGGCAGCTAGGCCTGGGAACACAGCTGTTGTGCAAGTCTCAACTCCTGTCGGGGGTAGCTGGTGGGCAGAATGCAGTTTCATTAAGCCAGGTTTCAGATAAAATGTCACTTTTTGTTCCCCAGTTTAAGTCAAGACAATTTTTACATATGCAGCTAGAATGCTGATTCTAAGTTTAAAACTATGATATTTAAACAATTGCAACCTATGTGACACTCAAAAGTAGGTCACTCATTTCTTTTAAACATGTTCGATTTTTGGTAGTTTTAAATCCAGTTTCAGTTAGGCTGCTGCAGACCTGCAGAGCTCAGCCAGTCTTGTTATGAACATTCAAGTCACTTCAGAATATAACTTTACATTGTATCCACCTCTCAGTAAGTCTTTCTTTGCCTGCTTTGGGTTCATTTATTCAGTTTTACACAAAAGTCTGGTGGTTTTAAAACGCCGGCTTTCTGATAGTGGTGAGTACTGGTAATGCAACTATTTTGGGGATTTAAGAAAATGAATTCCCCACAGTTCTAGGTTGCTTTTGGCAATCAGCATTGCCATTCCCAATGGTTTCAGGATACTGTGTGGGTAGTCCAATGGTGGTTTTAGGCAGTGCCCTTCTGTGCCCATAACATCGGCAAAAATGGGTGGCAGCCTATTCTTCATGCATTTCCCTGGGCATTTTCTGGGAAGCTCTGGTCATCATGATGTTTTCAATGCCAATACTGCACATTTTTTGTGGTAGGGCTCGGATGCATGGGTAAAAACATCCCACAATTGGTTGTCTTTTGGTAGGTAGGGATGCACACAATGTAACACTTCCAGGTGACCAATCTCAGGCTGGTATGGTTGTGACAGTTGACTGTCCCTTATGTCATCATCATTGATTGTCAGCTAGTATTTGCCAGAGCTGTGTGCACTCCACAGGGGTGTGATTTTAGGTGAAGTAATTAGCCACCAGCTGTGTACGGGATGCCTCACCACGTGCCCTTTCCCCTCCCATGCGCAACAGCGGTGCATGTGGTTGGGGATGTGGGGGCACCACCATGTCCACAGGCAGGCCCCGGCGTGTTGCAACATTGTGCAGGACGCATGCTGCCACTATGATCCTGCACACTACTGGGGGAGCGTATAGCAGCTGCCCACCAGAACGGTCAAGGGAGCGAAAGCGTGACTTGAGCACTCCGAATGTGCGCTCCACTATGCCACGAGTTGCAATATGGGCTGTGTTGTATCTTACCTCGGGCCGTGTGGTGGGGTTCCGAATTGGCGTCATCATGTGGGTGCTCAGAGGGTAGGCGCTGTCCCCTGGGGAGGTGATGATGGGTATCATTAGTGGGGTTGTGACATTACTCAGTATCTGACATGCATGCATGTGCAGTGTTATTTATACTCACCAAGCAGCCATGTATCGCCATACCGCCGAGCTTCTAGGTCACGGTTTAGGGTTGACATTCTGTATATGAAACTGTCATGGGTGGACCCTGGATGGTTGGCATATACTGAGGTGATGATTCCTTTCGCATCACATACTACCTGCACGTTGATGGAATGCCAGTGCTTGCGGTTTCTATAGATGTACTCTGATGCCCAGGAAGGACGTAGAACCACATGGGTGTAATCAATGGAACCTAGCACTTTGGTGAAGTGTGCCACCCCGTAAAAATCATGGACAACAGCCTGCCTTTCTGCAGGTGTTCTGGGCAGGTATATGTGCCTGCGGACTGAGGGGCGTGCAGTCATGATGGCCAAGACCTGGTGTAGGCAGCGTGACTGCGTGGCCTGTGACACCCCCCCCCCACTATGGCACTTGTCCGCTGAAATTACCCAGTAGCCAAGAAGTGTAGTACATTGAGCACCTTTTCCAAGGGGCTCAGTGCTTGGCAGCACAGGGTGGGTGATGTGAGGTCATCCTCCCACTCACTCACCAGGTCGACTATTATGTGAGGTGGAAACCTGTACCTCCCATACACCTGGTCATCAGGCATCCCAAAAAAGGCTGGTTCTGGGTGTAAAAATTCTGGCCCTGACTATCCTCCTCCCCCTCCTGCGGTATCCCACGACCACTGCTGCGAGGAACGGTATATTCATCGTAGCGTCTGAGCTTGTTTGGTGTTTGCGTGCACTTTTATGCTGTGCGGGTCCACGTACGCCTGCTTCCTGCTGGCGTACGTGTTTTCGGATTAGCGTGTCTTTTTTGGCGCACACGTTAGCCCCGTTCGATTCCATAAATACGTGTTGTACGCGCGTGTGGGCATTCCGCGCATTTGCCTCCTGTACTTCCCCCGTAATGCCCAGATTTTCACGCGTTGTTCCCCATTCCGTGTGTTAGCCCCGTGTTCCGCCTACTTTTGTTGTGTTCGCTGCGCTATGTGCACTTTCGCTGTGCACTTAGAACACGCTGTTTGATGACGTGTGCGCCCACGTGCGCCACACAGGATTTTAGCACACATCCGTGGATTTACACGCACACAGACTTCCATGAATCGCTGTGCGTGGGTTTCGCTGCGATTTTCGCACTTGCACTGCGATTCGCACGCTTTCACATGCTTGCGCAGAAATTTTCAGCCCACATTAATTCCATGAATCTGCCTGTACATTTGAGGCGAGACTGGAACTAGAGCCAGCCAAAAAATGAAAGAGAAGAAGAGAAAGAGCCATGGGGGTAGAAGACAGAGAAGATGAATAGAAAAATTAAAGAAGGATTTGAGAGGAGCTAGATGAGTGAGACCAAATAGGGCTGAGGAACAGTAAAAAAGGAAAGGAAAGAATATTGATGAAATCAACAGTTTGTGGCTTCAAAAGTAAAAAATGAGTGAGCCTTCTGGATATTGTACAAATGAAAGTGGCAGGCATGTGAGGACAGAGAAATGTGATGCTTAAACAAGGGGTCTGAATCAAAGTAAATTCCAAGATTACGAGCAGTAGGGAGAGCAGTAGAGGAGATAGCTAGTTGAGTAGGGGAAAATGAGACAAATGTGGGAGCAAGAGGAGGGGGTATAGCATTAGCAGGAAAGAAAAGTACTTCAGTTTTAGTAGTGTTGAGACCGAGAAAATGAGCTGACATCCATGATTGAATAGCCAAAAGACAGGTAGGATGTTTGCTATGAATCTTGGGGGGAGAAAGATGAAAAAGATTGAAACAACTTAGTATTGTCCGTGTAGAAGTGATGGGAAAGACTCGAAGAAGAAATAATACCAGCTTAGGAAGATATGTAAAGGGAAAAGGTCCGAGGACTGAGCCTTGGAGGACACCATAGGTAAGGGGGAGTATGGCAGACAAGGAGCCTGCCCAGGAGACAAGAAATATCCAATCCAGAGCTCAATATTTCCCAGGATCGATTTAAAAATTGCATTCTTTTCAATAACCCCCTATTAACAGTCTCAAGACTCAAATATTTTTCTATCGCAGGACCAAATGGACACATACAAGGCTACCTCAAGGGTAATGTTAGTCCTCCTCGATCTTCACCAAGTGCTTCAGATGGACCTAGCAAAAGTACACCTTGACAGTATAGTGATACAATATGTAGATGACATTTTGGTGTGCAGCATGTGAGAAACCTGAAGGTGTCTCCCTAGCTAGTCCCCGGGGATCTGTCATAAAGGTGGTCAGGACACACCCATTACTATTGGATCCAGTTTCTGGGGGTGCACCAGTAGGGAGGATCACCTGGATGGGGGGTTCTTGGGGAGTGAGAGTGGGATACTGATGGGTGAGACACGATATCCCCCTTCTTCTTTCAACACCGTTTCCCCATCCCATCACGTAGGATATTCTAAAACACCCTCCCCCCTTTTTCCACATGAACACTTTCACACAATACAAAAGACAACAGACTAACACCAGGCACGTTTACCTGACGTGTCCCAATACCATGGTCAGGCAAAGTCAGGCAATAGACCAGAATCATACACACCTGATGGCCCTTTCCCTTGCCCACAGGGATAAAAGGTGGATTGCAAGAGCACAATATGAGAAAGGCAAACCGCACGACGTGAGAGCTAACTGAACATGGCAGCATAAGAGGAGGAGAAAGATGACGCAGACTGATCGGGTGACAAGGAGAGAGTCGACCTTGCTCTTTCTGACCAACGCCCGTGAAACCTTCACAGACGGAAACATAAGATCGCAAACAGAGTCCAACGTGTGTTACAGCAGATGTCAATGGTACACAAGACCTTCTTCTCTGATTACCAAGATGGGGAGAGATGCTAGCCTCAGTGGTACCTACCTTTACTCCAAAGCCTAGCAGTTCATCACTGCCAGTGAGTCGAGGGTAGTGTTGATAAGAAACCAAACTGTGCTGAATTAAATGTAGCAAGAGCTAATTTGAACTTTGAAAAGATATGATTGTGGAAAGAGGGGGAAAACCAGCAACAGAGGAGGCCGGCACCACATGGATGCTCAAGCAGGAAACTCGGGGTGATTACCCAATGGTAAAGACTACTGTAACCAGAAGGCCTTGGGAAGAGGAGAAGAATGGTCAAAGTAGTCATACAGGGGTCTTGTAAAATCCTCTGTACCGTTGAAAATCTTTGACTGGAAGATGATTGCAAAATCTAAGGGAAGTGAATCCCACATGGTGAAAGTTAGTATATGAACTGTATATTGGAAAAGTCGGCGAGAGTGAATCCGGCAGAGGGAAACTGACAAGAAGGGGCAAAGCCTGAAAACCTGTTTAAAAAGACATTAAGATTTGTGAAAGTAAGAAGTATTGCAAGACAAGGGGAATGGAAGTGCCCCCTTGTCATTTGGGATCCAGGCCGGCCAAGGGAGATCCAGGGGTAGAAAGCTATCACCCAAAGTTCACTGAGAAGGGAACTGTCTTGTGAATTTGTTGAATATCATTACTGAGGGGTCTGAGCCCAGAAGAGGGAGACCCAGAGGTGATGTCATCACCCAAAGTGTTCGTAGAACAGAACATTTGTGTTAGTTGAGAGCATCAGGCTTTGAAGGTGAGGGACTTTTATTGTAAAGAGACTTAACTGTCAAAAGAACTTGATATCTGATATGGAACGGTTAGCTTGTGCTGGGAAAGCTCAAGTGTGTGCTGTGCTCCGAAGTCCCACCTTGTCCCGTGCTAAAATCATGGGGAAGTGAGACCTCAAGGCAACCACATCCTGACTTATTATTTTGAACACTGTTTCCTTTATTGTGATACCCTACCCCACACTCTTTCTGTAATTAGTTGAAAGGAATTGGCAATAGTATTTTCTTAGTATAGGCTCTTTTTATTTTGACACAATGCCACTACGACTGCCTTTTTTTTTTCCTTTCATGGTCAATGCTTGCTCCCATCTTAAATTTAAGTTTAGGTTAGGCATTTTTTCCAACCTGCATTCATAGTTCAATAAACACCCTTGAACTGTGATCACTTGTGTCTGTCTTTACTATTACCCACCTCTATACTTGCATGCGGAGTATTGGGTGTGCTTTTACGCCAAACATTAACATACCATCTTTTTTATGAGAGTATATCAAGACAACTAAACAGACTACATATATTCATAACCAGACACATACTCAAAATAGTATCAACAAGTTATATGTTTTATGCAAAAGGTTAAAAAAAACACCATATTGTTTTTCACAAATTTCACATAATCCTTCAAACCTCAATTGTTTGTTAATAAAAAAGAGAAAGAATGAAGGAACAATAGGAAAAAATAGGGTACAGTCGTGAGTAGCTAAACACTGGTAATATTGAGAAAGTTCTCTATAATTCGTACAGGGGTCAATTAGAATTTTTTTGTATAGACTTATAAACAATGACAGTTTTTTTAGATTGTCGACATGTTTCGGCTTTGGTGGAGACATTAGACACTATCTCTAGTGGCATTTCACATTTTGCTGTTTCTGGCCTTCTTCAGGACATATGAACTTCTTCTATTCAGTAAGAATACTGTCTTGTAACCCCAGCCTATTTCATGGAATCTAAAAACATGATATAAAATAACAATTACAAACAAACACTGGTTCATATATATTCTTCTAAACAATACAAATAGTCATCTGGTATGTCTACCACTCCCTCTATGTCAACTCAATGATCTTTTAGTCACTAAAAAAGATGCCCTAAGCACAAACAATCCTTCACTACTTCCATTGCCGGTATGAGACAACTCATAAAGAATGTTGAGTGATTCAGAGGGACTATGTTCTAATCGCCAATGAAGATATATTTATTTCCTACAAATCAATGAAGAGGATGCTTATTCAGGTGAGTTAACGTACAGCATATCAACTCTAATTCATTCTTAAATTTCTAACTTTTGGGATTGATAATGTTTTATTACACCTAAATAGAAAACACACCTCCTAGGCAGTGCTAATGCAAATCTCTCTCATGCAATAACTGTATACACTTACTTCTGTGACACTCAGTTTACACTTTGCACTAATTTGGTGGTAGTAAACATCCCAACCTGGGGGAGTGTTGATGTTGATGCCACGCAGGGGAGGTCCTTGCCTAAATGATCTGCCTGCAGGGTGGAGGAAAAAGAAAACAGGGGATTGTGGATTACAAAATAGTTCCCAACTGTGCCCGTGTGCTTATTCATCTCATTCATCTTAGTCTCTTACATTGACTGATGGTTGCTTCTTCTAAACTTATCTTCAAAACGCAAAAAGTCCACTGTCCTGGAACACTAGGTAGTGAGACGTCACGGATAAGTCCAGTCATCAAGCTCTTCAAAAGAATGGTCAACCGTTTGCCGCAAAATGCCCTGCGATGTTGCTGTTAATAAAAACAACAAAAAGCTTGGTTTACCATCTAGCATACACACGGCTTGAAATAGACAGAGAATGGTTTGAGCGTTAGTCAACCCCTCAGAATGTGGGTAGATTATGATGTCTCAATGTGTGGAGACATAGAGCCTTCGTATCAATTCGGAGATACCCGCGTACCTGCAGTTTTAACAGCAGGTAGAAGCCTGCTCATGGTGTCTGAAAAGGCACATTAATTGCAGAGGCTTACCTTCAAATAACAGGAGGCCCCAGTCTCGCATACCTGTTCCACGGCTGGCAGTGGTGTACTGCAGAGGGACCTTGCTATTTATCTAAACAAAGGCGTCAGCCAGGTTCAATGAGTGACGTCTGTATCCAGTCATATGACTCGTCTCATTGAGTGCAATTAAAGAGAGACGGTACACACTTTCGTTGTTTATATAGGCAGATTTATCACCGTTTCTTAAGATTCTATTTCTCTCTATGTGCTGGCGTCAATCGGCTAAACCGATGTCCAGAGACCCGGGTTCAAAAGTATTAATGCACACAATGAGGTTGCACACACAATCCATATTCTTTCTTTCCTGTGACATTACAGAGCAAACCCACTCATGCTTATTTGTAAGTGTATTGGCGAAAGTCAAATGGCCAAATGCTTTTCACACATCTAAGTGACAGATAAGGTGATGGTCAGATAAGAGGCGTTAAAGGCCATATATTTAGACAAGAAGGCTATTCCATTCAACTGATGAATTAAGGCCTTCCTTGGCAGAGTTCACATAATATATCCATTTTCGTTCACATTTGGTCAGTATAGTCTCCCTATTTCCGGCTCTTGCTGTTGCGGGCAGCGTTTGAATGACAAACCAGAAAATCTCATTGTACTTGTGGTTCTCTTCAACATAATGTGAGAATAGTGGCTTGTTATCTACTTTGATTTTAAGGCAAGACCTGTGCTCACAAATCCGTTGCTTGCCACATCTTTTTGTCTTGCTGTCATATAAGAGGTTGCATGGGCATTTGATGCCATAGATGACCCATGCCGAGGAGCAGTTGGAAAATGTCTGTAACTCCCAGGTTTTATCTTTTAGAATGACAGACTTGAGGTTTTTTGTAAGGTCACAGACTAAACAGTGGCCACATTTAAAGTGGCCAGTGACAGGTGGCAGATGCCAAAGTGTAGTCTGTCCAATGGCTTGTTGTTTACTAGTGTACGTGTGTAATAATATATCCCAATAGTTTTTTTGACACTTGAATGTGAACCATGGTTGAACAGGATTGAAATCGTCAGTCACAAGTATGTGCCAGTTTTTCCTGACACTTTTTCTTAATCTATTACTAATGGGACTAAAAGTAGTCACACACGTGATTCTCTCTTCTTGATTCTTAGGGTCCGGATGCAGACATCTATCTCTGTTTGTATGTTGGGCCCTTTTGAAAGCTGAATGTACAGTTTTTCTTGGGTAGCCTCGCGCTTTGAGACGTTCTTTAAGGTATTTACCTTGCCTGATATAATCTGACATGTTGGTGCAATTCCTTCTGATTGTTAGGAATTGTCCAATCGGTAGCTTGTCTCTCAGGGCCAAAGGGTAAAAACTATTGTATTTAAGCAACGTGTTCTTGTCGGTTGGTTTGCGATAGAGCTTAGTACAGATCTTACCTGATGCTGTCCTGCATACTAACAATTCCAAAAAGGGGATCTGTTGAGTGTCATATGTCATGGTGAACTTGATATATATTAATTTTGGTTGTTTAGCCAGGTGAGGAAACTTACCAAGGTGTTGCTATCGCCTTTCCAGATCATCAGGACATCATTGATGTACCTGAACCAATACCCTATGTTTTCTTTGAAAGGATTGGTTGTGTGGTAGATGGATGCCTGTTCGTATTGATCCATAAGATAAGGTAGGCGAGCATCATCTGGCCCTCAATTGTGGCAAGTGACTTACCCACTATAGGTGCCCCTGCAACCACAGATGATGTAGTGTTGCTTACACAAAAAAGAAAAAACTAGTGAGAACAGAGTCACATGGCCAGATTATGCTCGCCTCTCTTAAAGCAGGCATCATACCGGAAGGTCTTGGAATTAACAACGTCCTGCAGGTCTTTATTGATAACTCACAATTTAAGGGTAAGTTCAGCGCGGTGGGGAACAAGTGTTCACGAGATTCTCTAATATTGATTACCGACACTGCTGCTGAAGAATCTGCAAAACAAAAGGAAGAAATTGAAGTGCTAGAAAGTAAAATCAAAGGCAATGCCTTGATAAGAGACATTAAGGAATAACTGACACAAATAGAAGAAGAAATAACAAAATCCAAGAAATTCACACTGGACAAGAAAGTCTGGAAGTATAAGAAAGATCTAGAAACTTATAAAGAAAACATGACATACCCATACTTAGTTGAAACATTACGAAGATCAAAACAAACTATCACAACTAATATATAGGAACACAAGGCGCCAAAGGAACCAACATGTGAGCTTCTCAAACAAATCTAATACCACCTCAAGTAGTGATTCGGATAACATCAGTATAGCAACGAATGCCAACCCTCTGAACCAGCACCAGTTTTTTCGGAGGCGCGGGAGAAGATTGTAGAGGCCGAGTTCCCTCTAGTTCCTAATCCAGCTACAATCTTACATAATATACCTGTTGAAGCATGATATTTTACTGTGATTGATTTGAAAAATGTGTTTTTCTCAATCCCATTGCAAAAAGACTCATAGGATCTAACATCATTTACGGTCAAACAGACTATCACGAGATTGCCTCAAGGGTATTGTGAGTCCCATCAATTTTCTATAGAGTCCTACAGATGTTCTTAAGCAATATCGATTTAGGAAGTGTTGTATTGCAATACATAGATGTTGTAGATGACATTATAGTATGCAGGAAGAATGCAGATGTGATTCTGTTAAGCTAATGATTACGCTTGCTGACAAAGGATATAAAGTTGACAAAGCGAAGTTACAGTATTGTCAACAAGAAGTTTTATATATAGGACAATTGATTTCACATGAAGGATAGAAGGTTACCCCTGAGAGAGCTGAGGCTATTTTGAATACCACAAAACCACACATGATAAAACACATGCAGATATTTCTGGGACTGTGTAATTCTGCCAGAGCATGGGTCTTTGACAAAGGCTCATATATAAGGCCTTTATTGCAGACTTTAAATAAAGCAGAGGTAACACAGGAACAAATCGGGTGGACTGAGGAAATGGAAGAGGGGGTTCACGAGTTGAAAAAAGCAATTTGCACAACTTCCGTTTTAGGGATTCCTAATTAGGCTTATGAATTCTTTTTATTTTCACATACAGAGGGCACTGTTATGACAGCAGTCCTTAGACAGAGAACCACATTAGTGTACAAGCCCCTTGCAAATTATAGTGGTATTTTAGACCTAGTAATGAGCAGTCACTTTCTGTGTGAACAATCGCTGGCAGCAACCGTGTTCGCTACAGAGAAAGCTGTGAGCATAGTGATCTGATGTTCTAGGACTTTATTTGTTGAGCACGCATTATTTGCCATTCTAGAGACACCAAAAGGCATGTTGACTTCTCAAAAGACTTCTGCCTAGGAGGTAGTCATATCAAATCCGGCGATCAAATTAGTTCGATGCAGAATAGTGAATCCTGCCATGTGTGTAGCTGAACCACTGGCAGAAGATGAGCATGTGCATGACTGTACAAATTATGAAGAGTTCTATGATGAAATCCCGAGGATAAAAGAAAAGGCCTTGACAGGTAGAGAAATTGTTTTTATTGATGGTTCTTCAAGAATCAATCAAAGTGATGGACAGTGATACATAGTTGCTGCTGTGGTAAAACACACAGCCAATGGGGAGTTCCAAACATTGGTAAGTGCACAACACCCGTCTCATTATTCAGCACAGTCTGCAGAGCTAGTGGTGCTAATTGTCGCACTTGAGAATCATGCAGACCAGGAAGTAACAGTGTACAGCGACTCCGCCTATGTGACATCAACGGTGCATGCAGGGTTAGCACGTGGAAAATGAGGGTTTACCTCTGAGCGGATAGCACGCAAGTGCAGCACACCACCTTATTGGACAGACTTATTAAGGCACTGCAACTCCCAGTAGCCATTGCAGTTGTTAAATGTGCAGCACATACTAAAAGGGCAGACTTTATCTCACGTGGAAAGCAAGCAGCAGAGGATGAAGCGAAACTTGCTGCATGTTCAGATAATGTAATGATCTTTGAAACACCTGATGTAAATGAGAAAATGGTTGTAATGATGAACGTGTTTGACAGATAATGTGATTTGTCAAGAACGCAGTTGATGGAAATTTAGGGGGAAGCACCTCAAGATGAAAAGGATTTATGGATGCAAAGAGGGTGTTCTTTAAACCCCTCTGAAGCATTGTGGTGACAAGACAACACTGGTAAACTGGTGATGCCTGTAGCCTTATTGAGGGTGGTGCTGGAACAGCTACACTACCCCGCACACACAACTAGAGAGTACCTCGCTGCAACTATTGCAGAGTATTGGTTCATACCAAATGTGTTAAAGCATGTTGTGTTCTATGTAGAGAACTGCATTGTGTGTCAAAAATATATAGCTGGGCATACACTGCACACAGTTAGGGGAGTTATTCCGAGACCTACTGGCCCCTTTCAGCATTTGCATATCGACTATGTTGTCATGCTGCAACGATGTAATGGATACAGGTACATGATTTTTGTAGTTTGTCCTTTTTCAAGATGTATTGAGGCTAGTCCGTGTACACACCCAGACAGTTCCTGTGCAGCCAAATTATTAGTGCAGGATGTATTTCCCAGATGGGGAGTATGTGAAGTAATGAGGACAGACAATGGCCTTCACTTTGTGAATCAAACATTTGAGCAGATCAGCTTGTTGCTTGGTATAAAGCACAAGTTCTCGTTGGCCTATCATCCACAAGGAAATGGGATCTGTGAATGGATCAACGGCTTGCTTAGAGAAATAATATCCAAGTTGAAGCTTACCTTGAAGAAAGGTTGCTTTGCCTACCACTGGCATTATATGCATTGAGGAAGCAACCAGGTTCAGACCACCATCTCACCCCTCATGATATAGTGACAGGGAGACAGATGAGGCCATCCCTCATGCCTCCATCCAGAGTTAGCAGTGATCCTCAGCCGACAGCAGAACTGTTAGGAATGGAGCTACGTGAGTATCTTATATGTATGACTTCAAGTATCTCTGTCATTTCAGGTCAGCTACGTCGACAAAGGTGTGGGGCAGTACAGAACACAGAAGCAGATGCTTCAACAAGTAGTGTTCAAGAACTTTGTAATCCCAAATTATTCCCTGGAGATGCAGTCCTATTCCATAACTTCAACAGAAAGTGGCACGAGCCAAGATTTAACGGCCCTTTCATTATGGAAGACGTCACGCGTCTGCAGTCAGATTGCAAGGCAGACATGCTTAGACTTTCTTAGGCGACGTCAAAGTTTATACTGGAGAATTCAATCTGCCCCCACCCCCTACAGAAGCGAGCATCGGGTAAGATCCTCAGCAAATGCAGTCAAGCTCTATGATGAGAAGAAGGACACAGAGGCTGTCGGGTTGCTTTGTTCAGGGCATTCTTTTAGCCATCTCTGAAAGGGTTAAGGAAAGCTCATGTGAACACACTGTGCTGTCAATTCAGGGTGAAAGAAAACTATTTTGTTCTTAAAGCCACAGCAGCATTATTAACTTTGGACTGAGGCATGTTTTAAGCCTTGATAAGAAGAGAAATATGACAAATTCTGAGTTCATTTTCGATAATTGGAAGAGGGTGCAGTACCCCATTGCATTCCTTACTGAGTTCCTGTTCGGATTTGCCCATGGTGATTCCCAATGGCAACGTCTCAAGGATCATATTTGAAGTCTTTCTCTTCATTCTGATCACAAATCCACCTATTGTGGAGATAACTACTAGTGTTTATACTTTTCTGCAAGATCCTAAGAATGGTTAAATAGAAAATAGAAAGAAGGCTGCTCACAGCACTTATTGAACAGATTCTGCAGTTGCCAGAGGATAGTGGGGAAAGGACAAATTCCCATATCCGCTGATGATGCTCACAGACTAGTAGGTGCAGTTTTACATCTTCTGATTGAGGTATACCATCATCTGATGTGTAGACGTTCCTAAGGGATCAGAGAAACAGTGCAGCACTAAATGAAAACCTGAGAGGCATCATGCTGCAAGTGAACGCCTATTCTGCAAGAAATCTGAGATCAGAGTGAACATTTCCTTTGAGGGACAGATCGAGAGGTTGCTGGTCAGACAAAACTTTCATTTCATGCTGAAAGATATTTTTCATGTTGTCTGGTCTAAAGCGGATTTGAGGAATAGACTGGGAACTAGTGTATGTTGTTGAACTTTTCTAGACATACTGAGAGCAGTTTTCTTCTTGCTGGAGAGGCTTCCACATCTCATCTGGTTAAAGTCTGGTTTCAGGGAGACATCAAGAGTTTATTCTTGTTATCCAGGAAAGCAGACAGCTGATAGAGGACGAAATTGCTGAGTCAAGACAGCAGCTTCCAGAAGCAGTACATAATGCTGATGTATTAAAGTAACTTTTTCCTTCCTTAGGCAATTAAAATGGGCAGTATCAACAGTAATATAATAATGCCAGATGGAGAGAGACGTCCATGTTGTCCATGAAATTGATGCTGCAAATTGACATAGCTCTATGTTATTTATGCTTGCATTTTGTTCATAATCATACTGTTTTCACTCACAGTGCACACATTGTTCTATATTGATGTACATGGAGCTAAGACTCCTGTGAATCTTCCTGAGCAGAAGGAAGGTGAAATTGTGGCAACTACTAGGCACCTGAGACTCTATGTAGTTATTCCTGTTCCAAAGAAAGATGAAAAATTAGTCTTAGATAAGAGGCAGGACATAAGGCTGTTAGACGATGAGCCTATACAGGTAATGCATGCACACATACTTGGTCCTGTGATAAATGAGCCAAAGAGGATCCCTACAAGACAGTCACACATGGAGATTTTGCGAGACATTTTCATGCCCACATGGTATGTTGAGAGGATGAAGCTTTCTGAACTTTCTCCTACTCAGAAAACACATGTAGGTGTACCCCATCCACTGGTAGATGTGCCTATGATTTATCCAGTCAGAAGGAGTTATACTGGCACACTTCATGAAATGGTCATGGAAGGGAACATGAGGAGAATGAGAACTAAAAGAAACACCCAAGAAGATGATTTCAAACTAAATGATTACCTGGACAGCACAGCTCACTTGGGACATAACATCTGGTATCAGCATATGAAAGAAGTGGGAAGAAGAACCTCAAATGAAGAATGCTTTATGTGTGCACTCCTGCCTTATAGTATAGGAAAATCCAAGATCTTCATAGCTATCGAAATAGATGTCCTGGCAGCTCATTGAATTTCGCACGTAGTACTTTGCAAAACAAGAGGCCAGTTCATGGGTCGAGATGCCTACCTCAAATGGATGGACAGTTCCAGATGACGATGACTACATCCAAGACACAAAACGAGAGACAGAGCTCACACGAAGAATCCTCTGATCAGATATGAGAAGTTTGGAGTGAAAGGAGATGGAATCAAATGGTAGGTAAACAAATAATTGGAGAGTCCAGGAAAATCTGCAGAAGAAATTCAAAAATGGAAGAACAGAGGCCAAATGCAGATCTGGGTATCAGTGTTATTGACAGATGGCTGTGAAGAAGGAGTGGTTATCTGCAGAGCATGGATGGTGTACGATCATCCTGAATTGAATTTTTGGAGTGCGCGGGTACTATGCATGCCCCTGTGTAAGAGCATTGCCAAGTTACTGACCTGGGTCGAAGACAGAGGTGGGCCCTTGCAGATATACCATTGGAGAAAACAAAGCTGTGCTTCAGAAACAATGGTACAAGAAAAGTTGGAGAAAATCATAACTGTGATAGAATGTTTGATGCACCAAGAATGAGCATTGGTACTTCAATGATCATGGATCATTATTGGGCATGTGAAGCCAGAGCTTATATAAGATTGCCTGCAGACTGGGGAGGATGTTGCTCCTTAGTGAATGTTCATGTTCCAGCATTGGTGATTCCAAAAAGTGACCTACACCTTGACAGTTCACAAAAAGCAGATGCTCAACTGAGGAAGAAGACATCTTGGAGCTGATAAAGAGGATGAAGAGGGAGAACTATTTCTCAGCTAAGTCAATAGAACAGCCAGACCTCATCAGTGTTCATCTTAATTTTCCTGCCGAGAATCCAGGTTGGAGCAAATACAAAGTGGCTTCAAATCACCAGTGGTCCTTTTTAGAGGAGGGCTTAGTTGCCCCACATGATGTTCAGTAACCAATCGAATATTCACACTTTTTCAGGCTAGTATGGACCATATACTTTGATGTTCAATCACTCAGAGCCAATCACCCATACTCGTAGGTTTTTGTAGTTTGCCACGTAGGATGACGTTGGTACATATGTAGGTTAACGTCATTGATGACGGGTTTTTCTTATAGGATCTCAGTTTTTACTAAGAATATTTGAGTAAGAGGATCGAGCGAGTTCGTTTGATGTTCGTTATGCTCCCTGTTTTCGATCATTGATATTAAAACAGTCTTCCTTTTGCCAGCTACCTGATTCGTTTCGATTATTGATGTATGAATAACAATCTGCATCCCCATCCATCTCCAGAGTAATTGCTTCTCATCAAAGGGGCTGGAATATCCAGTTCACCTTGACTAAATAGTAATTTAGTATTATGCTAGTTGTCCATTTGATTTTTAGGTGAATGTCAAGAGACCATGTACATGTTTTTAGCACCTGGCCATGAAAGACGCATTTTGGGTTAAAATTTAAATGAGACAGATATGAAACTAGGTGGAAATATGCACAGTAATATGTGTAGTCATTGGCAGAATTTTAAATATTTTGCATTTCATAAAAATAGTGAAAATATGCCAAAGGGCGATGCAACCTCGCACAGAGCCGGCAAACTTATTGTCCAATTCCATGTGACCTATTGTATCCACATGCATACTTCTTATGGTAGTGGCTAGTATAAGTTTGAAATTTTGATCTGTAACTCATTTTTGTTAAAAAGTAGACTTGAGAGACATTGAAAGGTCTTAAATGCAAACACACAAATTATGCCATTTCCCCTGAAGCAATTGGCCCAGGGGGAGGAGAGAGGACTGGTAGGCTGTCCTATCTTAGGATAGGAGTAATTCCAGAGTACTTTCCACCAGATTGTACATGAGATGATGTAATTGTGGATATATAAGGGGGAGACAGAGAAACACAAGTATTCAGATTCAAATAACGAGATCCAGACATCCATCCAGGCAGAAACGTTCATGCATCCAGACCCAGGCATACCCAAGAATCTAGGGAGAAAGGAGAGGAGGCGGCTGACACCATCCAAGAAAGTGCAGTGACCAGACCTTGCCTAGCTGTCCAGAATCCCATCCAGGAGAGCCCAGAGACCATATCCCTTGGCCTCGCTGTCCAGAGTGACCAGTTCCCTTGGCCTAGCGTTCCAGAGTGACCAGATCCCTTGGTGTAGCTGACCAGAGTGACCAGAGACATCGCTGGCTTTCCAGGATCCCAAACTTAATCTTACATTGTAAGTAGCACATTACCTCAGTCCCAAACTGCATATCCCACTCTGTTGACTCTTGCATCCCATTTGAAAAATCCCATTCAAAGTCCCAAATTGCCAGTATAATCTGTTCCCCTTGCCATAGAATAATCTGTATCAACCTGTGCATGTGAGTGCATTCTTTGATAAGTCCTTCAATAGTATGTATAAATCCTTAGCATTGTTGTCAGGTACATCAATTAATTCCCCTATAAAGAAATTCACAGTGAAATTCGAAATTAACCACCTCATGTCAAGTGACTTTCTTTAATAATTATAGCCATTAAAATATAGCCTCAACAGAATTAGTCTTCGTAGCCCAAAAAATGAATTTGCCCATGCATTGGGCATTCCTACGAATTGCAATCTGCATCTGTCCCATCGAAAAACCCAAACCGTATTCCCATTGAGAACCCCTTTCTGTCAGAATCTTATCTGTTATGTGCCTCTATTCCTTGTGCTGAAAACCGATTTACGATTTTGATGGCTAAGTCCTTACCGTGGCTGTCTGTCATCCCAAGTCCTGTGTAGAAATGAATTTCCATTCTGCCGCGTGTATTTTCTTTTGCATTTTTCTTTCCCAAGTACGAATTTCTTACCTTGTGTTCATGTTGAATTGGTGCCCAGCTTAGTAGTCTGTAAGCTTCCTGACCTCTAAAGTGTAACAACACAAATGTCCTTCCTAGCTATCCCACGGCGGTTGTAAGCTGCTGTGCGAGAAATAATTGAAATCTGATTATGCCATTTTGCTCATAAATCAGGTTTTCATTGTCTTTTCTGGCCTCTCATCTTGGGGTGGTGGGCTGAATTCTAAATCTGATGTTTCCCTCTTCATTCTGGCTTGTGCCTTCCAAAAAGAATTTAGTCTGCAAATGTTTGGGGGTGAGTGTTGCAGGGGGAGTGCTTAACTTGAATGCTATCTGTTGCTTTCAAAAAACGATTTTTCTTCTGTTTGCTATTAAAGGTTTCTGTAAATTATGTTAGGAGATTGCACTAACTTGGTTGTGAGAAACTTTGTATTGTATTACCACAACATTGGTGGCTGCTGCGCAATTTTTTGATTTTGCTTTATTTTTCACTGAACCATAAAAATTAATAAATGTTATGTTATGTTATGTTATGTTATCTAATTTGTAAAGCTTGCTAGGTACCCTAGGGCTTAAGGGCATTGAAACAAAAAATACAAACACATTACAACAACACACCAAAGAGCAAGTGGTACAGAACAGGAAGATATCAGAGACGACCAGATAGATACACACATAGTAATGTTTAGGAAAACAGGGCAGTTTTTAGCCCTATCTTGAAAACATCTGTCGATGTTGTGACTCTTAGCAAAGGAGTAAGAGAGTTCCAGGACTGAGGTGCTGCAGATACAAACGCAGCATCGCTTGATTTCTTGGTCTTAAGGCGTGGAACCAAAAGAGTGTATGACTCATCGGATCTAAGATTTCTGATGTTTTTCTTGTGGGTAATGAGTTCTTTCAGATAGGCCGGCATAGAACCAAATGTCATATTGATACACACCGGCCTGGTTCCCCGCCTACTGTGACACAGGGTGTTAGTGAAGGTGGGTGCGAGACGGGTTGGGGGCCTAGTCAAATTAAAGAACCTGTGCTTTTTTAAAGATAGAATGCATTTTTATTGTGCTCCACATTCATTGTCAGTGGAAGGAGTCCCTGAGTGGAGTGTGCCGTGTTATACAACTGTTACAAAGGAGAACAGCCTACTTTAAGTACTAATTGATGGATTCTCTAAAGTATGTCTATTTTCAGTGTGGTAGTTTCCACAAATGTCTGGCAATGTGTTCTCTCATTGCACTGTGCACTTATTTTGAAAATAAAATTGTTGTTTTTTAAAGAAATGTCAATTTATTTTTATAGAGTTTTTTACACAAAATGATTAGCTTCTCATTTATGTAGGAGGCCAAAGAAAAGGACACACAAAGATTTTAAAATAATCATTTTAAAATCAAGTTAGAGAAAATCACAATATTTGAACTGAACTATAATTTAATAGAAGAAAATGAGTCCACCCTGCACACATGTTTTAATGCAAATAGAAGTATTAAATAACAATACACATTTTAAAATCAAAGATGGTGTGTAGATTATGAAATCTAATCAATAATTTATCGTGTGTGTAGGTGGCCAAAACAAGGACACACACAGATTTTACAAGAAGTATTTAAATGACATTTCAAAGATTCTTAGTGTAGCTTTTAGTAAGTGTTGATGTATTTACACACTGGGACGTTTTTATTGTCTACCTATTATTTAAAAATAATGGTATCACTACTCTTTAGAAAGATTTACACTCAAAATAATGGTGCAATGTTGGCATGGCTTCATACATTTATTTGTAAAACTGAAGATGTAGTTAGGTTATATGTCTCGGTTTCCTGGTTAAGGTTGCATAAACTACTCAAATGTTATATCATTTAACATGAAAAGCCACTTTTAGATTTTTTTTTATTTTGGCTCACATGGAGTAGCGTGGCAGTGCACATTGGTTTGGCATGGGTGCACTACTTGGGCTGAGTGGCTGTACACACTGGGATGTTGAAAAAGGTACAGGTTGTTTCATTTGAGCAATGGATGCACGCACATGCCCACATATGCAGAGCAAGGCTTGCATGCTGATGTATTTTTGTTCAAAGATTCCTTAGTTTTGATTTAATATATTTCCTTTTGTTAACATAATATTTCCCTTTCCTAAACTGTGTTCGTTGGCTCTGATGAAGGCAGAGGTTTTGTGAAAATAGACTTACTTCAAGGCGAAACTCGAGTTGGCTTCTACTAATTCATCCATTCATTCACACACATGTTAATATCCATGAACGGGTGTTGTTCCCGGCAGGTAAAGGTTCTCACCATAGGCTTGGAAGTTTCTGTTTTGTTTATGTGGCTTACAGCCGTAATCAGACAGGGGTATTTACTGTTGTTTTTTGATTTTTTTCCTGTGATTTTCAATTCTGTGTTTGTGTTTTGCATTTGTATGTACTTACTTTTGTTGTTTAGGTATGACTGAGGCATGGGTTATGCATGTATGGGTAGGGTTGTTGTACATTTTGCATGAATTTGCATTGTTTCTCTGATTGTTTTTTCAGGTGCTACAACATTTTAATGAATATTGACAACTTTTGCAATGCATATTTTATGCCTTGTAGTGCCTTTGGCTGTTTGATGAATTGAGTTGGTGCAAATGGGACCCTCTTTGTTTCACTGTCAGGTGATAATACAACAAACTTCAAGCAAATGGCAGAGCATGCAGATCGCCGTAAACATTGCAGTGCCTCGGTATTTGGCACATACAAGAGAAGTGTCATTTAATCTTAGAACTTAAACTTCAGAATTGGGTGTGGGGTACATTTAAGGCCCATGACAGAAATCCCCTTGAAACCAAAAACCGCTTTGGAATAATGCCACTAAAAATGGTTGTGCTTTCTTCCCCTGGAGCATGTCTGGCGAGCATTGGACACTGCCACCCAAAGAATGGCTCTGCATTGTTTTACCTTCATTTAAATCCTCAGAAAATGACCTACAAACAGAACAGCATCACATTTGCTGTTCTCTACTCTGAAGACTAAAGCTGCAACCTGACATCCAAAACGGCTTTGCAAGTTGTTCTTTATTTCAAGAAAACATCACACAGTTGTGCTATTTATACAAACACACCCTTGCATGCTTTATTTCTGCTGATTACCAAGAAGTGAGGCAATACATTTCAGGAACAGCTGCTGTACTGATAAAGTACTTGAGGAGCAAAGAATTATGTTTTCCACTTAACACAGCTTTTGTTTACTTTTACTGTGAACCAATACGCTCAGAATTGCAGTAAACGAAAGAAATAACGTGCCGTTTCTTTTTCTCATGTCAATATCAAAGAAAGCCTGGGCAGCATCCTTTTGTGTCCATAAATCAACCGTGTATGCAAAGCTCCCCAGAAGATTAAGTGAAATGACACTATGGTTTACAGAACTGCATTTATAAACTCAAAATGAAAGGAAATGAACACACGTGTGAATCTGCTCTTCTGAAAACCATGGAAATGCTTTTTAAAAGTGAAATGACAAATGACAGCTTGTGCTCGCACAGAAATGTGATTGAATATGTGGGTGGGCGGGTTTTCTATATATTGTACAGTATATTTATCCCCATCAGTCTTGGCATCGTTGAAAAAAAAAACTCCAGCAGAAGTGTTTTTTGGCCCAGGCACTGACTTCAAGGATGCCCTGCCTCCCACAGAAAAAGTTTCATCCATAAGTAAACCGACCCACAAGGACACCTGAAAGGCCCAAGAGTTTGAAACTTCACTGCCCCGCTAGACTGTTCCGAATCCCTGCAGAAAGGAACAAAGAACACAGTAGGGCTGGAGCATGACTAAGAGGTGCACTTTCCTCCAGCATCCACCCTGAAGAGGGAGCTGTTAGAACTTCAAAGGGCATCATAAGAATCCTTTATTCCAAGTCAGGCCTGGCAGAGACAGCTGGCTGTGGGGGTTTGCAAGACCGCCCACACTGTAACAATTCCCTATGACTTATGGAATCCGTGTACCTGCTTCTTATGGCGGTGGTTAGTAGAAATTTTAGATTTTGCTCCATAACTCATTTTAGGTAAAAAGTAGCTTTGTGAGACAAAGAAAGGTCATAAATGCACACACATAAATGCTGTAATTTCCCCTGAACCATTCAGCCCTGTGGGAGTTGGGAGGACTGACAGGCTGGCCTATCCTAGGATAGGAGTAATTCCAGAGTACCCCCCCCCCAGATTGTAAAATTCTATGATGTCACTCTGGCTATATAAGGGGGTGTTAGGCAGAATCATATGCAGTACCCTTTGGGAACACTATATACAATTAAGACTACAAGTGTCAGTACAATTTCACCATTGGTACAAGCCTTCACTAAACATAAATGTGGTAGCAGTGGCTGAGTAGCCAGACTTATCTCAAGAGTAAAGTGAGCAGTAGAACAGGTTACACAAAGGACCAACAAATACAGTGATTCAAACAAACACTTCATCAAAGTTTCTTGGTAAAATAATATACATTTATTTACACAGTCATTTGGAAAACATTCCACTAGTAAGAGCAGCTCAATAGCACAATCTAATATACTACAATACACAACCAATTAGTTTCTGAACAAGTTCAGCTCTGCTGAAGTGGGAGCAAAATGGCACTTCAGATACTTTAAAAAGGGGTAAAAAGACAATGTTATAAGAATCAACAGCACAAATGCATTCATAGGCAGGGCAAAGGGTTTCAGTTCACTTCTATCAGCAATTCAATTCAATAGGCTTGGGCCAATGTCAATGGTTCAGAGTCTTGTATAGTAAAGCACAGTTCTGGTAGGAAATGGTGAAGTCTTTGCCACGGATCTTGGAAGAATTTGGTCAGACGAAAAGTTAGATGTTGGTTTAGGGAAGGACAAACCTTCAAAGTTGGGAAAGTTTCACAAACTTTTGCCATGGCCGAACAGAGTTCTGCACCACACTTGCACAGTACCTTGTAAGTGAAGAAAAGCTGTAGCTGAGGCAGTTGTTCCTGGCAGTTCATGCAGATCTCGCTGCTCCTAAGCTTCAGTCATGGGGACAAGAAGGAGGACATTGGTAGGTTCCTGCGCTGCCCAGGGAAGAGGCCACAAACTTGGCAAAACGTCGGTTTAAGGCGTGAGTGCCTTAAAGTCCACAGCCTGGCTTCCTTCCCCCTGGATATTCGGTTTTCAACAGCACTCTGAAGACAATTCAACCAGTTTGGGGATGGTGTCCAGGTGGCTTACAAGTTGGTTGTTCCACCAAACTCAAGGGAAGAAGTTAACCTTGAAGGGCTTCTCTGTCAATGGAGTTTCAGGCAATTCAGACCTGCAGCAGGGCTTCACCGGTGGACCAGGAGTCACAGCAGTCGTCTTCCTTCAGCTCGTCTTCGGTTCTTTCATTCTAGTGGTCGACTCTGCTTTCCAAGTCCCAGAAACCTGCTTTTAAACAGTTTTCCCCCATTCATTCCAGCCTGGCTGTCACTCACGCAGCAGGGTGGCTGTCCTTGCTGGACAGCCAGCCAGCCAATCACGCCTGAGTGCATTCAAGTCTCCTAGGAGAATTAGCACTGGGAGTTTCTGGCACCTCCCTCACATCCTGTCCACCCCAGACACTCAGGTGCCAGAGGAGGGCTTCAGACCTGAAGCCCACCAAAGGCCAATGAACAAAGGGACCAAACCTGGTTTCCTGAGTCAAACACAAGGAGCTTTCCAAAAAGAAATGATGAAAAAAGATGACTGGGGTCTATTTTTACAGATAGGTCTGGGGCGCCATATTGGAAAACATGGCTGACCCGATTTTTAGCTACTGGTGTTCGCGGTCGGGAAAAATCATGGCAATTTGTTTAAAACCACTGCCACCAGCCATTTCAAGTGGGAAAGGGTAACATTTTTTTATATCACATTTTATTGCATTTAGTAACAATATATAACATATAAAATACAAACCCCCTCCACCCCACCTGCCCCCCGCCATTTCCTGATGCCATGTTCGGACCTTAAAGTTTTGTTGTGCGGTTGCAGTCCTGCCTCCCCTGCCATATGACCAAATGTTACATTATTAAATACACTCCCTTCCCCCCTCCGGATTCAACACACTACTTTACAGTCCACTCCCTCTTCCCACTTCCCCCAGATCTTGGCAGCTTTGGCTGGGCACCCCCATGCAGTATATATTCTGTGTTCTTTCGCTGTGCAGATGTCCATTTCAGCAGACCATTGGGCTAGGGTGGGACAGTCCGGGGCTCCCCATTTTTGTGCAATGTCCCATTTTATTAACCTCATTGCATTAGCCATGAAAATTCCCCCCCACTTATTTGAGACATTTTCATCTGGGACCCCTAACAGCAGCTTTGCAGGTTCCAATGCTACTGTGCGGCCCAGGACCCCAACAGTCTTTGGAAGAAGGTGCCCCCCTCTCCCCGCCACCTCAGACAATTGGGGTCCGAGGCCCACCCCCATCCGAACAGGGCAACACTGGCAAGCCCATTTGCCAGGTGGGATCAGGGCTCGGGTCTCTATTAAGGCCTTGAAGGTCTGGCATCCACTTTCAAGGCTCTCTTGGGGCCAGTCCCGACACCTATGGCACCAGTCTAATGCACCTTGAAGAACATGTGTACAGGGGACTACTTTTTTCATTTGCGGCCTTCAGCCAACATGGAGGCACCCACATTGCTTGGCTCCTAGAAACCAAGCTATGCGGTGTAGTGTTTTGGGTGTGGTGGCCTAGGGACTACTTTACCTGGACTACTTTGTTGAGGCTATGTAAAGCACATCCGAACAAGAAAGCATGCTTCGCGTTACTTTTCATTATGCAACGTGATGCTCACCGTGTCCAGCGATACCCACAAGCCTCGGAGAAGCAACCTGCAAGGAGACAAAAGGAACATTGTTAGCAGCATCTTACCTGCATTCTCCATATTTTACCCGCTCGCAGCTCCAGTGAACAGCTTCCTCTGGATCCGCTAGCCTCCCGGACCGAAAGACCTGACAGAGGAAGGGAAAAGACGACATTAAACAAGGCATTTTAGACATTGCAAAACCACAAACTGCTCAAAAGACTTACCTGGCTGGTCGCCTCCCCGCCAGCATCGCTCTGGAATTCCACACACGTTGGGAAAACACCGCGACCTGCAAGGAAAGAAGAAAACAGGTTAGCAAAAGAAAGACGATGCAGCGCTGCACATAGCGCTTACTTACAGCATCGTAGCGCACATCACGCGCCATCATTTACCGGCGAGGCCCAACTCAGCAAGTTCTCCACGCTGAATCTCTGCACACCTAAGGGAGAAAAAAGACATTATTAAACAAAGAAAGGCATGCAAGAATAACAACACAATACAAAAGACCTTCCTGAGAGACACCAAACGGGCCCGCGCCAGTGAAGTAACTTGGCCGCACATGCCACAAAAGACAACGCACACTTGCCAAGAAGGCAGGATGGAGAGCATGCCTAATTCCACAACAAGGCAGAATCTTCCCCGCAGACCACATCTGGAAAACACTGGGAAGAAGATACCAGCAACGACCCCGGCTGAGTGGCGTCCCCATGGATACCAGGTGAGCGTAACACTATGGCAATCTCCCGTGCTTGTATAAGTATTTGATCCAGTCATCGGGTTCTATAGGGCCTACATCCCTTTACCACTTGGTCTTAAGGCTGGTCAGTTCCGGTGTAGCGAATGAGTTAATAGCTTTGTATAAGATTGACGTGACTTTAGTGGGAATGTGTTGTGGAAGTAGGTTGTGTTCCGGGGGAAGCACTCTGGTGCGTCCGTAAGCACCTGTCTGTGACCATTGATGGCGTGCCTGAATTGCAAATAGTGGTAACGCTCATTTTCGGGAATTCCAAATTTGTGTTGCAGTATCTCGAATGGGAGAATGGAACCATTTGTCATTACGTCCCCGATTGTGGTTATCCCTGCCTCCACCCACCGGGTCATCATTGCAAGTTTCCGCACATCAGTGAGCATGTAGTTGGCCAAAGCGGTTACGCT
Source organism: Ambystoma mexicanum (assembly GCF_040938575.1). Classification (NCBI taxonomy): domain Eukaryota; kingdom Metazoa; phylum Chordata; class Amphibia; order Caudata; family Ambystomatidae; genus Ambystoma; species Ambystoma mexicanum. The sequence continues at coordinate 120,002,360 of NC_090935.1, read as the reverse complement.
AAAGTTTTTATTCCCCCAGCCTATGTGTGTATGTGCCTGCCTCCAGATGACTGCAATATGTGGAGAAATAGTTTGCAGACAGGTTCTGGGAAGGTTTTGGTATAGTGTGTCGAGTGGCAGGGTGTCCTGTATGATGGACATTGCCGCCCTAATATGTGGGAGTTCCTGGTCTCCGTAAAGCAAGTTGTTGACCACTTGCAGCTGGGCAGCCCAGTTATAGGGCCGGAGGTGTGGTATTCCGAGTCCCCTCTCCCAAATAGACCTCAGCAGTGTTGTTAACGTGATACGGGGATGCCCACCCTTCCATATCAGTTTACTAAGGAGGTGCTCCACTCGGGCGAATTCTGTGTCCGGTATTACATGTGGCACGTTCTGTAGCATGTATACGAATCGTAGAAGCGCAAACATCTTAAAAAGCGCTGCTCTACCATTATCATGAGGGGGAGGAGCAACCAGTGCTCACATCCTTGGTGAGGCGATCCGTTAATGGATGCAGGTTCCGGGGCGCGTAGGCCGAAAGGTTCCCAGAGATCCATATTCCCAAAGATCGGAAGCCCTCCCTCTCCACTCGATAGGAGACCTCCCGTGGAATTGCCCGGTCTCCTCCTTTAACCAGAAAGAGGACCGATTTGCCCCAGTTTACTTTTAGACCGATAAAGTCCCTGAAGGCTATCAACATCCGGGTCACTATCGGGCCTGTGTTTTCTGGGTCGCTAAAGTAAAGTAGCAGGGCGTCTGCATAGATGGAGACCTTATCCTCCTGTCCTTCCGGGCATCAGAACCCATGACAAATGGTGACCTGTCGGAGCAGTGGTTCTATTGCCAGTGCAAAGAGGAGGGGGGACAACGGGCAGCCCTACTTTGTGCCCCTGCCTAGTGGGAAGGATCTGGAGGACCAGCCATTTACCCTGACTTCCGCTCGTAGTTCCTCATATAAAAGCTGAACACATTTAATAAAGGTTTGTCTGAAACCCATGCGTCGCATCATCACCCACAGACTTCCCCAAGTCACTGAATCAAACACCTTCTCAAAAACAATTGCCAGAAGGGCGAGTGGCGGCTCGAGAGTAGGGGCACATTCTAGCAGTAAGTGGATTTGGCGTAGATCCATTCTAGTCAACCTATGCGGCATGAAGCCGCATTGGTCCGGATGAACCAAGGAGGATTTAACTGATTGCAGCCTGCTGGCTAGTGCTTTAGCGAGAATTTTAGCTTCACCGTTGATAAGTTATATCGGTCTGTTTGATGCACATTAATCGGGGGGTTTCCCTTGTTTGAGAATTATCACGATGCTGGCCCTTCTGAGGTCCATGGGGAGAGTACCTTGCTCTTTGGCTGTGAGGAACATATTATGGAGGGGTATTGCCATCTTGTCGCTGCCCAATCTCTTCCACGTCTCAACCGGAAATCTTTGGGGATTTGCAACTGGGCTGTGGCCTCCGCTATCTCAGTTTCCTCTAGGTCTCTGTCGAGGTTTGTTCTTTGCTGCTCTGATAATTGTGGGATCGCAATTTCGTTCAGGAGGGACGGGTCTATTGGGGCCACTCGGGCCCTATACAGATCGGCATAGAACTCGGCAAATGCCTCCACTATATCCGAATCTGTTTGGGCCAGACTATTCCTGTTGTCAACAATCTGTCTGACGTGTCTATGCACTTCTTCACGTTTCTCCAGCCAGCCCAGGAACTTGCCCGCCTTATCACCGCATTCATAGATTCTAGTCCTTGATTCCCTATGCGCCTGTTTTGCATTGTCTAGAGCCGTGTTATGAAGGGATACCCTGGCTTTTAACAGTGAGCGGTTTGTCTCTGGGGAGGCATCAAGTACATACTTACTTTCCCATTTCTCCACCTCCCCTTCGGCCTTAGCAACCTTCCTGTGGAGCTATTTCCTTCTGTTACTAGTCCAGGCGATGATCTCCCCTCTGATTACTGCCTTGTGTGCCTCCCATAGTGTAATTGGGTCCTCTACAGAGCCTGCGTTTATTTTGAAATATTCATCAGATTTCTCTGTGATGAACTCTACAAATTCGGGATGCCCCAGATAATAATTGTTCAGTCTCCACATCCTAGGGGGCAGTGGTCGACTTGTGCGAATCACCATTTCCAGGGGAGATTGATCTGAGATAACCCGGGGGAGCAGTTCTGGCTTAATGACTCTGAATGCCTCGGAGGCTGGGAGGATGAAGTAGTCTATCCTGGAAAGGGACATGTGGGCTCCTGAGTGGAAGGAGAATCCACAATCTGCAGGGTAATGTTCCCTCCATACGTCACATAGGCCTAGCGTGGATGAAAAGGTAGCCAGTCTGATGGGTATGTTGGGGTTACGGTTCCGAATGTGAGTTTGGTTGTTAGTGTTACATAGCACGTCATTGAAATCCCCCCCCCCCAAAGACCCACAAATCCGGCTGGTGATGAGCTAGCATTTGTCCTTGCCCATCCTCACGTCCAGGATTCATGCGGAGGGGTGGATGGGCAATGTGAGAGGGGTACAGGATGCATCACCCATGCCACCGGGCCACCCACAGGCTCGAGCGTCGCAGCGGTCTCTCTGCTGTAATCAAACGCCCTTTTGTCACTTGCCTTATGGAGGAATAGCCCCAGGGCAGTTGTAGGTCTCTCCAGCCTCTAGTAATGTTCGGTAGAGAGGGGCCACGACCTGTGTCACTTCAGGCTTCCCCTTGATGTAGTGTTGTCCATTGCGCTATCCTCTGGAAGGACAAGGATTGCACCGAACTGGGGCTATAGATCAGGATGTCCAAAAATACAGCCTGGTGAGCGTGTCCCGGTGGCAGTGAATTGTTCTTGTACAGGGTGCTGCTGCGAGCCGTGCCATTATGTCCCTGGGTGGTATATGCCTGGCGTGTGCCCCCGCGTCTCTGCACCCCCCGGGCGTGTTGGTGTGTCCCATGGCGCTCCATTCTGTGCGAATCCTATTTGAAGCTGTCTCATTCACCTGGTAGCCTTGGGGTGATCTTCTGGGGTCCCAAGTGCGCACCGCACTTACGGCGTCACTGGACCACACCGGGGGGGTTCCTCAAGGGCAGTTGGCCTCAATGTTGCTTTCCTTTGTTCAGCGCCTTTTTGATGAGTTGGGGGAAGAGCTGGTGTGCATTCCAGCATGACAGTGGCTGCAGTGTGGGGATACTGTTCTGTGTCGTAGGTTGTGGCAGTGGTTGATCGTTACGCTGATTAGACGGTCTCAATTATTGGTTGGCGTGATCCTGCACCTCCCTTGTGTTCTGTTGTTTGTAGAGGCTCTTGCAGACTCCCCAGGTGCAGAGGCAGAGCAGGGGCAGTATCCTCCCGTAGAATGTGGGCCTTCCGGCGCGCCTGGACTGAAGTGCTCCTGCAGAGTAGCTGTCGGTGTTGCTATAACGGGGGAGAATTGTGAGTGTGGGCATGCAGGCTAGTAGGCCGGTGCCTGCCACTTCCCACGGTTACGGGCTATAGACTTTGTGGGCCCTGTGTGCACCAGCAGCGGCTCAGCAATGCCTTGCACCCAGTGGGAGTCGTGTGCAGCTCTGCTGCCACGTAACAGAATTGAAGGGGTGATCCCAGAATAGGTGGTGTGGGCCCTGGGGGTGCAGCAGACGTGCTGGTAATCCAATTGAGGAGCCGGCTCCTGTGGCTAGTGCCACCCTGCCGTCTCGAGGAGCACACTGCCCACCACCCACAAGTCCATATGTCCACAAGAGGCCACCCCTTGCAGAGGCGCTGGTATCGAACCAGGTCCTCTCCCAGAGCCCAACAGGTCTCAGGCTCACCTCAATCACTCTTGTTGCTGGGGTCCCAGGGCGATCGCTGACCTCTCTGCGGTGTCACTGGCGCAGTTCGGTGTGTCCCGGAGTTGGTTCAAAGCAACCAGGTCTAAGCGGAGCACCAGGGGAGGGGCTCCACAGAGGGGACAAAGTCCCACGGTGAAGTAATCGTGGCTGTGGACGAACGTCTCACCGTCCGGGCGGCAGGTGCACTGTTCAACAGAGCAGGAGGTCGGGAAAAATCGTGGTAGTTTGTTTAAAACCACTGACACCAGCCATTTCAAGTTGGAAAGGGTAACATTTGACTGTTACATGAGTGTTTAGACTCAGGGGAAGCTAGGCAACCGCTCCAGCACTCTATAGTAAGATAGTGTGTGTTGTGTCTGTAAATTTAAAAAGACTAGTAAAGTCAATTTAACTTTACATGCTCTGGGAGACAGTAGTCAGTCCCAGAGAAGGTATTTAAACCTTGAGGAGTCTGAAAGACACCCCTGTGCCACTGCACTGAGGGTGCTGTGTGATACACAGAAACAGATGAATCCTATGGAGTTGTTTTAAAACTCCATAACCAAAGAACACAAAAGTAAAACGCTCATCAAAATACATGGAAAAACACTCTTCCCAGGTAAAAAATCAAATCCTAGAAATCCAGCAAAAGTTGCTAGGGGTCTCAAAAGGTAAGTGAAATTAGCACATTCTTGAGAATTCTCCCTAACACTAGTCCCCCCCAGACTAAGGGAGAGGAGGATTTAATCCACTCCTGGATGAATCTTCTTACTCCAGTCGGTCAAAAATCCTGGAGTGACCATCAGCATTTTGGTGATAACATTGTGTTCAATGGTGAAATCAAATCCTTGCAGGCTGATTGACCATCTTAGTATTTTAGGTTTTCCCCTTTAATTTGCAGCAACCAACTCAAGGGTTGGTGGTCAGTCTGAATCACAAAAGTAGATCCATACAAGTATGGTCTAAACTTCTTCAGTGACCGCACAATAGCAAAGAAATCACGCTCAATGTTTGCCCACCTTGTTTATGGTTCCTTCAGCTTCCTGCTGATGAAGCAAATGGGGTGCTCCCTACCTTTCTCATTCAGCTGAATCAGAATTGCACTTATACCTGTAGTTGAAGCATTTGTCTGCACAAGGAAGGTTTGGTTGCAGTCAGTAGCTCTTAGGATTGGAGCTTGACAAAGGGCTTTCTTTAGGCCTTTAAATGCTTGAGCGCACTCCTCATTCCACCTGACCTTCTTAGGAAATTTGGGTGAGGAGACTACATTCAAGGGAGAAGTTATGGTCCCATAGTTCTCTATAAAGTTCCTGTAGAAACCAGTGAGGCCTAGGAAGGCTCTCACCTGGGTTTGAGTAGTAGGGTGGCCCATGTTTGTACAGCTTGTACTTTGCTAGGCAATGGCCTGATATTACCTCCTCCTATCTCATGTCCAAGGTAGACCACTTTACTCTGACCAATTTGACACTTACTTGCCTTTATGGTCAGGTGGGCCTGTTCAAGAACCTGCAAAACGTATCCTAAGTGGTCAACATGTTCTTTCCAAGTAGGGTTGAACACTGCAATGTCATCCAAGTATGCCATGCAGACGTCCTCCATCCCATTCAGAACGTGATTAACCATCCTTTGGAGCAGGTGCCTTCTTTAGTCCAAAGGGCATTACCTTAAACTGGTAGAGGCCTGCTGGGGTTGAGAATGGAGTTTTCTCCTTGGAATCGTCGGTCAGTGCTATTTGCCAATTGCCTGAAGTGGGATCAAATGTACTGAGGTACTTGGCTGAACCAGGTTTGTCCACAAGTTCATCTGTCCTTGTTAAAGGATGGGCATCAGTCTTTGTGACTGCATTAAGAGCTCTATAGTCCACACAGAATCTCAACTCCTTGGATCCTGCCTTTTGCACTGGTAAAACTGGACTAGACCATGGACTTGTGCATGGCTTTATTACCCCCAGATCAAGCATCTTCTTGACCTCCTCCTTTATGTGGGTTCTTACATGGTCTGACATCCTGTAACCTCTGATTTTAACAGGTAAACAGTCACCAGTGAGAATATCATTCTGGCCTCAAGGGGTCAAGCCTGGTGATAGTGAAAACAGGGAGGCAAAATGATTGAACAGAAACCTGCACTCCTCCTGTTGTTCAGGTGTCAGATTAGAAGAGAGATTGACTCCTTCGATTTTCTCATCTAAAGGCTGGCTGCTGAGTAAGTCAGGTAGAGGTTCACTCTCCTCCTCCTCTTGAGCCGAAGCTAGACCCAAAGCTCCCACTTCTGGTCTTGAGACATAAGCTTATAGAAGGTTGGTGTGAAAGTCTCTGGGAGCTTCCTTAGGATTGCCTAAATCCACCAGATAGTTGACCTCTCCAAGTGTTCCCATAACCTTGAAGGGTCCTATACACTTGTCCTGTAAGGCCCTCTGCCTTGTAGGGACCATAATTAAAACTTGCTGGTCTTGAGTAAACTCAACCATGTTGGCTTTCTGGTCATGCCAATGTCTGACCAGAGCCTTACCTGCTTTTAAGTTATCTGATGCTTCTGCCATTGTGTGTGACATTCTCCTCCGGAGACCTATCACATAGAAAATGACTCTCTCTGGCTTGGGGGAAGGAGCACTCTCCAACCCCTCCTTAATCAGGGGCAAGGGGCCTCTAACTTGATGGCCATAGAGAAGTTCAAAGGGACTAAATCCAACTCCCTCCTGAGGGACTTCTCTATAAGGAAATAGAAGGCATGGCAGTAGAAGGTCCCACTTTCTCCTAAGGGGTTCCTCTAAAGCACCTATCATGCTCTTCATTGTATGGTTGAATCTCTCTACCAATCCATTTGTCTGGGGATGGTAGGCAGCTGAGAACTTGTAAGTTACTCCACAGTTTTTCCACGTGGCCTGCATGTAGTGGGACATAAAAGTGGATCCCCTGTCCGAGATAACTTCCTTAGGAAAACCCACCCTGGTAGAAATACCAAGTAGCGCCTTAGTATCAGCCTGAGCTGCAACAGTCCTCATAGGTATGGCTTCAGGATACCCAGTAGCATGGTCTACTACAACCAGGATAAACCTGTTTCCTGAAGATGTTGGAGGGTCTAAGGGACCAACAATGTCGATTCCTACCCTCTCAACAGGGACTCCCACCACTGGGAGAGGCACCAAGGGTGCCACATTCTTGGCTCCACTCTTGCCAGACGATTGGCAAGTGTGACAGCTCCTACAGAACTTATCTACATCAGACCCCAATTTAGGCCAGTAGAAATATAAAGATAGCCTTTCCTTGGTTTCGGATTGAACCTCAAGTGACCAGCCAAAGGTATCTCATGTGCTAACTGTAGGAACTAGAGTCTGCTTCCTAGAGGCACTACAAGTCTTCTGTAGTCCCCTCGGATAGACTCGGTTGGTACAATTTAGAAGAGGCCATCTACCCAGTACAACATATGCTTCCCTGGCCCTTGCCCATCCAGCTGGGAAACTGCCTGTTGGCGAAGACCTTCAAGAGTAGGACACTCTCTTTGACCTCTGCTGAAGTCTGCCCTACAAGGTCCACCTTCTGCCAGTAAAGACTGCAGCTCAGGATGGTCTTCAGGATCCAGATCTCCAACAGGAGCAAGGTCCTCTTCCAGCTCTCATTCCTCAGCAGCTATTTGAACCACACTAGGTTGTTCCTCACACTCAGCCTGAGCTGGTGGAGGAGTCACAGGTGTGACTTTGGACAGTCCTCTCGGGATGTTCTTGTTGGTAGCACAGGAGTGCTGGATGGTTTCGTCCTGCAGGTTTTAGGTTTCCCTTCTTCCTCCTTCTTCTTTGAAATATCAGTCAGTAAGTTCTGTGGACTGGGAGTTATATTTTCTTCTATAATCTCCTATTGATAGCCTTTTAAGGTAATCTCTTTGGCCTTCCTAGAATGCTCCTGTTTCCTTTTGCTGGAAGACCTGGGGGTGCTTGATACAACTCCAAGAGTCTTTAAGTCATTCCCCAACAGGACTCTGCCAGGTACTTCACTCTGCACACTTACAGGTATCTTGACAGTCATGTTGTTGCACTGGATGAGAGCTGTTAACTGTGGAAGCATTTGGACAGGACCTCCAGCAAGCTTAGTTAGGTATGTGTGTGCCTTAGCAACATCCTCTACCTTGAAAAATGGTTCATCAACTACAGTAATGCTGGCCCCAGTGTCTCTGATGACAGGGGTCTCCTGACCATTCACAAGAACACTGTCTTTGTACTACTCTTTAGTATTGTCTGGAATGGAATTATAGACATCTAAGTTATTTTGTTCACAAAGACCCAGGGATATTAAAGAAACACTGGCTCAGACTCTCATGGGTTCCTCAGCCAGTAGGTGAAGGTTTCCACTTGCCATTGGTACTTCATCCTCAGGGGAGAAGGCTAAGGAGACAGTTTGGATCCCTGAAGGTTTACCCTTACATCTGGGATCCCCTTTCACATGGCCAGTTGACCCACAAGCATACCATTTTCCAAATGTCTTTATGAATGGGGGTTTGTTCTGACCTCCTTCTGGTTTGGCACCAGGAGGTACACTAGCCTGATTGAGTTTCCCAGGGGACTTACCCTTGTTATGTTTGTGGCCCTCTTTTGGAGTGGAGGTATTAGAATTCTCTTTGTTGTCTTTCTTGTGCTGCTTTCCCTCATCCTTCTTCTGAGTTACCCCAGAATCCTTGTGAGTAGCGCTGTTGGCAACCCACAAGTCAGCAGACCTTGCTATCTTCTTTGGATCAATTTCCTTAGAGTCAGCCATGTGATGTCTCAGCTCAGGAGAGCAGGCATCATAAATAGACTGCAACATGAACAGATTTTTCATTTCTTCATATGTGTTAACTCTGTAACCCTTAACCCATCCATCTACGTTTTTCAAAAATTCAGTCACCCAGGTAGCCCAAGGGCCATCATGCTTTTTGAGGGTTCTAAATCTCTTAGGATAATGGGAAGGGATCGTCCCAAACCTAGCTATCAAAGCTAGCTTCACACTTTCATACTCCTTTCTGTCTATATCCCCCAAGTCCATTACCACATCAGTTGTAACAGGGGATAGCCTAGACAAAAGCCAAGGAATCAGCAGATTCCCTGTAATGTCCCAGGGTTATATTCAAAAGCAGCCAACCAATCCAAAATATCAAGCTTAACCTCATACATACTTACTGCATCTTTGGGCATTCAAGGCCTCTTAGGACCGAAAGACCTAGAAGACTCTGAGAGAGAACCCGTTTCAAGAGACAACTTTTTCATTTCAAGTGCATGATTCAACTCCATTTCTCTCAGCTTAAGTTCTTGATGTTTGTTTTCAGTTTGGGCTTGGATTCTTTTAAATTCTAACTCAAGTCTAATTCTTTCCAGAGAGACAACTTCAGGACTTAGTGTTGGAGCTGATGGGGTCCCTATGGTCAAAGGTTGAGGCTGATGAGCAGATAGAGGTAAAACAGGGCCTACATTGTAAGACTCTTCTGCCTCATCTAACTCATCCTTAACATTAGAGTTTGGCTTAGACACATTTTAATCCTCCTCATCATTTTCCAAATGTGCTGTAGGAGTTTCAGACACACTCCTCAGACGTTGGTATTCCAATAACTTTTCTATCAATTCAACCTTTTTGCCTTTTACAGTGAGATTCCTAGCTTTACACATTTCACTCAAGTGATCAACTGTTAAAGGGACTAGGGTCTCCTGTCTGCAGCTATCCATATCAGACATGATAAAACAATTGCTTCTCTAGTGTTGCTTAGCCTTTTGAAGGTTATTTGAACAAAGGTAAGAGTAGCACTCTAAGTGTACCAAGTATACTTTTATCTTCACCACTGTAAACCATTGTTAGGCAGGACCATATGCAGTACCCTTTGGGAACACTACATACAATTAAGACTACAAGTGTCAGTACAATTTCACCTTTGATACAAGCCTGTACTACACAGTAATGTGGTAGCTTTGCCTGAGCAGCCAGACTTATCTCAAGAGTAAAGTGAGCAGTAGACAGGTTACACAAAGGACCAACAAATACAGTGATTCAAACAAACACTTACTAAAGGCTTCTTGGTAAAATAATATACATTTATTTACACAGTCATTTGGAAAACATTCCACTAGTAAGAGCAGCTCAATATCACAATATAATATACTACAATACACAACCAATCAGTTTCTGAACAAGTTCAGCTGCCCCGAAGTGGGAGCAAAAAGGCACTTCAGATACTTTAATTAGGGATAAAAGGACACGGTTATAAGAATCAACAGCACACATACTTTCATAGCCAGGGCAAAGGGTTTCAGTTCACTACAACCAGCAATTCAAGTCAATAGGCCTGGGCCAAAGTCAATGGTTCAGAGTCTTGTATAGTAACGAGCAGTTTTGGTAGTAAACAGTTAAGTCTTAGCCACAGATCTTGGAAGAATTTGGTCAGACGAAAAGTTAGATGTTGATTTAGGGAAGGACAAGCCTTCAAGGTGGGGAAAGTTTCACAAATCGGGAAAGAAGATTTAGCAATGGCGGGATTGATCTACCAGCATCGTTTAAGAAGCACAGCAAATCGTCTGCGTATAAAGCTCATTTATGGCATTGTCCCTCATATTCAAAGCCCAAGATCACAGGGTGGAGCCGAATACGTTGGGCCAGGGGCTCCATCACCAAGGCAAACACGAAAGGCGACAGGGGACAGCCCTATCTCGTACCTTTGCCCAGAGTGAACAGAGGAGTCCACCATATGCGGATGACATAGTAGTCCTGGATTATTCACAAGTGGGGCTACAACGTCCGTTGTCTGCGTTAGAATCTTATGCTAGGTGCAATAAATAAAGTATAAACCCCTTAAAATCCAAGATTCTCCTATTTAAGAGACCAAATAAAATAGTGAAGAATTTTGTGTGGAAGTTGGATCAGTCTTCGGTAGAGGTTGTTTCTGAATTAACTTATTTGGGTGCTGAATTGAGATCTTTTCCATCTAAGAATAGTCTGCTGTCATCTAGTGATCAAAAATTGGTGAAATCAGGTGCTCAGATGAAAAAAAATCAACTCCAAGTTCCGCAAATTTTCTATCCTTCCCCTTATAAGATTCTATATTGGGATGGTAGTCCCCATAATTTTATATGGTTTGGATTATAACGCTATAGCTTTAGAGATAGAATGGGATGTAATAGAATCTAGGATTTGGAAACGTATGTCTGGTCTGCCAGACTGTGTTCCCATTGTTAGCTTGCGCTATGAACTTGGTCTCTAGACTGGAAGTGGTTGACTCTCTACAGATTAACCTTAGATCCCCCCGAGAACTCCCTCTTTGAGGAAGCAGCTATAGAGCTGCAACTAGGGACAAATGCTTTTCTGCACGGATTAAGACAAAAATGTATGGAGCTATTGTCTGGTTGTGACTGTGATGTTGTGCTGCTTCTCCAGAACCCCTTAAAAGTGAAACAAAAAATGAAATTGGCTGATTGGATTTACACGATTGAGGATATGCGAAGAACCAAAAGATCAGCCTTTATGACACTGCTGAATGAAGGCTTATCATTCGTGCGTGCTTATTTAAAGAAGTTCCCTAACCCTTGGTTTAGATCTACTTTTCTGAGATTCTGTTTAAATTTACTCCCTACTCTAGAATTATTAGCTATCAGATATAAAGAAGGCGGGACCTTATCAATTTGTGACAGGTGTCCAAGTAATGAAGTTCAGACTATTAAGCATTTATTTTCTAATTATCTTGGGACCTGGAGTATCAGGGCCAGGCTTTTTGGTAGATTTGTCCATGATGAGTCTCATCTTAATACCGATGATTTTTGGGCAAGATTATCTTCTGGTAATGAGACGGCTTTATCAATTGAGGTGGGAAGATGTTTAAGGGAATAGAAGTTAGTAAAAGATTGAACTATTTATGTTGATTTGTGTTGATTTGAATTTCTTTTTAATCTTTTCCTCTTCTTTTATGATGTGTGCTTTTATTTAAAATTTGTAAACTGATGGATGATATTCTCTTTTGTATTAATTGTTTTATTTTGTATACTGTATGTTGAAATGTGTTAAAAGTCAAATTTTGGCTATTGCACTGTAAATAAATAAATTTAAAAAAAAGGAGTCCACCGGGCATTCATCTTTACCCTGGTTGATGGACATTAAAAATTTGCAAGAATCAGTTTCGAGAATCAACAACCGAATCCAAAACCATTCAGAACTTACACCAAATAATCCCAGGGAACACTATCACAAGCCCTATGGCCACCCGAAGACAAGAGAGATGACTTCCCCGGGGCTTCAGGAGCAAGGGCAATGAGATCTATCGCTCAGCGGGCATTGTTATACGTGGAGTGGTTGCAGAAAAATCCTGTCTGACCCGCTCTATTAGTGATGGCAAAATTTCCCCCAGACACCCCGCTATTATTTTGCTTAATAATTCACATCTGTGTTTAGTAAAGTAATCAGCCGATAGGATGTGCAATCTAAGGGGTCCTTTCCCGGCTTCAGGATCAAGGTAGTTGCTGATTCTGCCATAGATCTAGATACCAAACCAGTGTCCCAAATGATGTTAAACAATTTTGTCAGATAGGGGGACAGAACAGCACTAAAAGTTTTATATAATGTATTTGTGAGGCCATCTGGGCCCAGAGACTTTCGGAGAGGGAGAAAGCAAATTGCTGATTTTGTTTCTTCTAACGTTATCAGCTCTTCCAACCTGATCTGATATTCCCGGGAAACTTGGGGAAGATGCGCCTTGCATATAAAGTCCTGGGCCATGTTCTGATCAGTCTGAAAAGGGGCTGTATGTTGCCTAAAGAAATTCTCTATTACCCAAAGCTTATCTTCTTCTTTATGAATATGCCTCCCACTCGAATCCCGCAGAGAGTCAATGCGATTGCGTAAAGCCTGTTTTTTTAATTTGGCTGGTAAAAGGCGATTAGCTTTGTTCCCCTTCTAATAGAAATACTGCTTAGTTCTCATGATCCCATATGCAGCTTGGCTCATGTGGTGAGCCTCCAGGGCCTTGCGAGCTACTCACACTTCCAGCAATGTCCATCGAGAGAGACTCGCTTTAAGCCTTTTCTCCCTTCTGCTTAACTCAGTCTCTAACTGAGATTGTATCGGTCCCCTCTCTTTCTGTCTGGCTACCGCTAAGGCTGTGATATGTCCTCTGATCACAGCATTCCCTGCACCCCATACCATGAGGTAATTCACCTCCCCTGTGTCGTTCTCCGTAAAATAATGGGTTATGGCTGCAGAGATGCTATTTCGAAGCTAGAGATCTTCTAATAAGAGCTAATTCGGGCGCCAGGTACCCATAGGCCACGGGCTGCCATTAAGGGGTGCCAATGTAAGCATCAGAGGGGCGTGATCAGATAATGCTTGTGGGAGGATTTAAATATCAATTAGCTGAAGGACCATTGTGTCTGAAATGAGAAACATATCTGATCTAGAGAAACCCTGGTGCACTGCAGAATGAAAGGTGTAATCTCTCTCTTCCTGATGAGAGAATCGCCAGGCCTCTATAAGCGAATGCTCACGAAGCAGGGAAGTGAGAGCTAAAAAGTTCTTTTTGTCAGCTGTAGTAGGAGGCAGAAATGTATCTATTAATGGGTTGACCACAGCATTAAAATCACCCCCCACAAGGAGTTCCCTTTCCCCTTGTTCAAATAGCACCTTAGATAAGGAGGTGATAAACACATCTTGATGAGAATTAGGTGCATATATCGAGACCAAAGTCACTATTCACCGCCCGAGTGCAGCAACTAACAGAATATAGCTGCCATCTTTGTCTTGCAGCACTCTCTGTACTTTCAAGGGAAAATCCTTGCGCAACAAAATGGCCACACCTTGCTTTTTCAATCCAGAGGAGGCACAGTATCTAACAGGGAATGTTTTATTGTCCAAATGAAACTCACCCATTCGTAATAAATGAGTTTCCTGGAGAAATAGGACCTCGGGGTTAAGGTACACAATCTGTGGAATAATGCCTTACATTTTAGGGGAGAATTTAGGCCCTGCACGTTCAACGTGAGGCAGTTAATAGGCGAGGCGGTCACTCTGGTATCGCAGCAACCTTTGCATTATCCCATATATATTTTTCCTCACTATAATAACCCTCCAGTTTCCAGCACACATGAGTACTAACATACCCATCAATTACACCATCATGATAGCACTCGACAATCAAGCTAGTTCGACAATCGAATGAAAACCCGACACAAGTTAGCAAAGCAGCTCTGGAACCGACATTGTAAAAAATGCACCAAAAGTAAAAGAAAAAAAAACTGCAAAAACTAACAGGTGGAATATGTCCAAAGATCAAGAAAGAAACGGACATAACAGTATAGATGAAAGTAAGTAAAAAGAAGTGCAAAGTCACAAACGCCCCTTCATGGCAATACAACATCACCTAAGGACAAGAGAAATAGGCACAAACTGTTTCCGGACGCCCAACCAAACCATCAACGACCTTAACTTGAATTTGACTAAGAATGCTCCGATAACCCGCCAATATCCACATAAACCTCTAACAACAATAAGGGTCTTCCCCGTAGACAAATTTATGCCCTGTCGAATTGATCCAAACCGCAGGGGTCAGAGCGGCATCTCTTCGGGCAAGAGGCCCCAGGAGGGCTGGTTCACAAACCAGCCAGAGCAGCCAGGCACGCCAGCTCGAACAATTCCCAGGAAATACTAAATCGGAGCGAGATAGACCCAGCCCCATCAGGTAGAGCCAACATTCCCAGACCCCAGATTCGGAGTGCCTTTTCCAGCAGCCCAGCCTCTGGGTTGCCTTCTCTCATCGTTTGGTGTTGTGCTTGCAGCTGATTCTCTCGATTCATCAGCCTTCCTGTTAGCGTCATCATCGATAGAATCCGACATCAACTCCTTCGCTACATCATCCGACCCGATAGAGTAGGACTGATTGTGAAGATCAAAGAGCAGCTTGCACTGATACCCCCAGTTATACCGGATCTTTTTCATTTGAAGCCTGGTAGTGACCCTCTGGAGATGCTTATGGTTCTCGAGTGTGTAAGGAGATAGATCCTGAAACAGCATCAATGTGGAGCCATAAAAGGTCACTGGCTCTGGTTTTCTAGCCGCTGCCATTATTACCTCCTTTTGAAAGAAGAAATGTACACTGGAGAGCACATCCAGGATCAGCTTCTCTGAGTCTCAGAGAGACAGTAAGGATTTAAATAAAGCCTGCATGTATTCAGGGAGCTCTTGGTCCGAGATTTGCCTTGGGACCCCCCAAAGCTTGACATTATTTCTTCTGGAGCGGTTTTCCAGGTCCTCTTGTTTAGCCCATTCCTCATCGAGCCGGTCTTCTACATTCTCAACTCTTTTTGTGAGTTCCCCCGTTGCATGCTCATGATCACATACCGTGTTCTCTAGGTCATTAACTCTGGCTCCTAGACCTGTCAAATGGGAACTCAGATCAGCAATGGAGTGAGCCAGCGAGTCCTTCGAGGATTTTATTTCCAGATTTATCTCTTGGGTAATATTCTTTTTGAGGGCCTTCAGAATATCCTTCGTAGCATTGCTTGCACAAAGTAGGGTCAGCGGATAATTCCGCTTCTGGTGCTGTATTGTGAACATCAGCTTTCGTAGATTGCATCTTCTGGGCCATAGAGGTGGAGAGAGTCAGAAACGCTGTAATCTCACTCTTCTTATGTCTGTGTGTAGCTCTGGGCATTGTTAGAGGGAGCAGGAGCCAAACCTTGCATTCAGGCAGAGATGACTGCAATATGCAAATGAGGTTTCCTGTATTCTATACTTTGTCACTGTGCCAAAAACTCCCCAGGCATCAGCAGAGTCTCACCTCCAAGATATACCAGGGCAGGACTACTCGTTGCACTGTCCAAGTTCCGGGGTGGCCATCCGCAAATCCAGAGGCTGCGCACAGTGTCGGGCACCTGCATTAAACTGCTCTCCTCCCGTCTCACTACAGACAGGGCGGCTGCCCAGATGGTGCTGCTCCACCAATCTTCAGACAGTACCGGGCGGCACAGACAAGCAAGCTTCATTGCTAGGAGCTACGCGCCCCACTCACACCTTCCCGCCGTCCAGCCAGCAAAAGCGCCAGGGCCGCGCACAATCCAGCGACCCCCAGCAAAGTCAGGTGTAGCTGCCGACTTCTCCTCTCGCCATCTACCACAAGACAGGCGGCCACACAAGGAACGCTGCTACTCCGCTCCTCTTCACACCGGGCAGAGAAGTCAGGTGAGCCCCTCCGCCAGGAGTCACAGCCTCATTCACCTCCTATTGCTGCTTCGCTTGTACATGCACCAGGACAGTGCTGCCCTCAACAATGGGGGCACAATAGCAGTCCAGCACGCCTCAGGGACCAAGATTGGGGGAGGTCACTCACCCTCTCCTCGCAGTCTCCTCCCTCCTTCTTCCGGCAAAGGTGATCCCCTCCTCCGCGCCGTCTCGCACGCTGCTCCACACAGGGGAAGACTTCCCGAACTGCTCGCTTGCCCAGCACGTGTCCCCGTTCCCACAGCAGCACGGCCGGCTTGCCGTATCTCTGTGCCCGAAGCTCCTCACTTTCAGCTTCTCCTTTGGCGCGGGGCCACCAATAACCTTGCAGGACAACCTCAGGATTCCAGCGATCCGCCCGTCATTTTGTATGGCGGCACCTGATCCCTGCAGCAGCTCGGGGTTCCGAGCTCAGATTTTCTTCGGCATGCCCTAGAAACAGCACAAACTCTGCACCACCGGATCAAGGGACCCCCAACTAGGGTTTGAAATTGAGTCGCAGCACTTACAACATTGAAAACGGCTCAGCTAGCCATCCATCCACGAGGCTTACAGCAGGCACGTCCACATGGCACGCTGCCTAGCCACGTCCAACGGCTGACCCGATTTTTAGCTACCAGTGTTCGCAGTCGGGAAAAATCATGGTAGTTTGTTTAAAACCACTGCCACCAGCCATTTCAAGTGGGAAAAGGTAACATTTCATTGTTACATGAGGGTGCTGTGTGACACACAGAAAACGATGATGCCTATGGAGTTGTTTAAAAACTCCATAACCAAAGAACACAAAAGTAAAACACACATCAAAATACATGGAAGAGTGGGAAAAAAAGCTCACAATCTTCCCGGGATCTAATCCTAGAAATCCAGCAAAGTTGCTGGGGTCACAAAAGGAAAGGGAAATTAGCACATTCTTGAGAATTCTCCCTAACAGGATGAGAGAGGGAAACACAAGACAATCCACTGAAACTCACCTTCAAGATCCAGGAAAGTAGACCAATCCATCCAGATCCAGGCACACACAAGAATCCAGGGAGAAAAGAAGGAGGAAGCTGATCCCATTCAAGAGAGCCCAGTGACCAGATCCCTGGTCTAGCTGTCCAGCAACCCATCAAGCTGTCCACAATGACCAGACCTTGCCTAGCTGTCCAGCATCCCATCCAGCTGTCCACAGTGACCAGACCTTGCCTAGCTGTCAGCATTCCATCCAGGAGAGTCCAGCGACCTGATCCCTTGGCCTAGCTGTCCAGAGACCTTGCTGGCTTTGCAGAATCCCAAGCTCAAGCTTACCTTGTAAGTATCACATAACCGCAGTCCCCCAAATTGCATATCCTGCTCTTTTCACGCTTGCACCCCAATGAAATCCGATTCAAAATCCCAAATTGCCAATATCATCTGTTCACCTGTCCATAGAATAATCTGTGTTAGCCTGTGTCTGTTAGCGTATTCCTTGTATGATTCTGTCAGTTATCTGTTTAAGTCCTTAGTGCCATTTTGAAGTATATTAATTAATTCCCCTATAAGGAGATTCACAGTGCGAGCTGGTTAAAATTCGAAATCAACCCCCTTGCATGCAGTGTATTTCTTTACTAATTATAGCCATTAAAATATAGTCTCATTAGAACTAGTCTGTGTGCAACAAAAAATGAATTTGTCCGTATATTGTGCTTTCCTAGAACTTTCTATTTGTATTTGTCCCATAGAAAAACTCAAATATTTATCCCATTAAGAGTAATCCCTTCCAATCAGAATCCCATCTGTAATGTGCCTTTGTTTCTTATCCTAAAAATGTATTTTTAATTTTGACAGCCAGGCTCTTTCCGTGGCTGCTGTCATCCCAAGTTCTGTGTAGAAACTAATTGCCATTCTGCTGCGTGTGTTTTCTTTTGCATTTCTGTCATTTTCCCCAAATCGATTGTCTTACAAGTGTTCATGTTGCTTTGGTGCCCTTCTCCTAATCTCTTAAGTGCAAGCTTCATTATCTCTTAAGTGCAACCACATGAATTTCTGTCCTAGCTATCCCCCTGCAATTGTAAACTGATATGCAAGTAACAAGTAAAAGCGGATTATGCTATTTTGCTCTTAAATAAGGTTTTCATTTTCATTTCTGGCCTCCCATTTCATGGTGGTGGGCTGAATTATGAATCTGTTTTGTTTCCTCTTCTCTCTGACTCTTTGCCAGTGCTTTCCATCCACAAAGAAACACTTTCTGTTCTGTTTTGATATTAAAGGTTTATGTATATTGTGTTGTAAGTTTGAATTAACTGTGTTGTGGGAATCTTTGCATTACATTGCCATTGTGTTAATGACTCCAATCAAGCATTCCCACTAAGTCTGTGCCTTGTCTGGGATTTCTCAAGGGAAGCCCTTATTAATATATTTTTATGACAAGTTATAATCTGGATGATGAACCCTTGTATAACGTCCCTCTCTTAGAATCCCCCTGAACCCACTGAGCCAAGAAGTAGGTTTGTTTTGCAAATTAAAAAAGTTTATTTGAAAATCACACAATATATATATATCACACCTTTACAAATAAATTAATATTTGATATCACACTTAGACATATGACAGTGATCACAATGGATGATGTTATACTAGCACACTGGTTTAATTACATAGGAGTAGTATAGAGGATAAGGTAGCTGAGAATGCTTTGTGGTTTCAAGGAAATGCAAAGATGAATAAAAGGCAGTACAAAAATAAACTTGATATGATTTCAGCAAAAGATAATATGATCACTTTTTCTCTGACAATTCACTCCCCCCCTATGCAATGTAAGGAGATGGAAGTAACACACACAGTCTTCAGGGATACAATCACAGTACAATATGAATTCAGTTCCCCCCTAGCAAGCTTATAGCACCAGGGATGATTTTGAAACACAGGCGAAAGACTTTCAGGTGATTTGCATGTGAGTGAAATATGCTAAAATTGATTTTAATTCTCTCTAGAGGTTCAGGGTGAGTGAGAGATACTTTAAATCAGTTCAGGTCCACGCTAACAATGATTAATGAGGGATAATCAGGTTGAAAACGGATTTCAGTAATGGAAGCAAAGGACAGATCTTTCTACACATGGTTGAAATGAAGCAAAATGTAAAATCACAGCACTTTTTGTGAGTGCATCAAGCGCAATTATTGAGGCGCTAGCGAGACGTCTTAGAGCTTGTTGGAAAGCTGGGAATCTTAGCTATACAATAAACATTACATTTTGGTCCTAGGATGCACGGTTCCAAAGATACAGACAATTTTGTAAAGGTAGTTTTTCAGAAATGAAATTACAGTTTCGGAATGACAGATGCGCTTTGAAAGGTTTGAATCAACAGGAGGAACACACAATGTCTTATGATGCAGTTCTAAACAGGTTCAAATGTTTTGAATCAGATTATTTTAAGCTAAGAGATGGGTTCTGCACAGTTCTAACTGGGTACTCACACTATAAATTTGAAAGGAATGGCCTCGTCACAGATCTGGTCAACAGGTTTAGCTGTGGTTCTCGCTGCTCGGCGGGTCAATCAGGCACCGGTTCTGTTCACAGCGGTCTGGTCTGGGTCTCTGGTTCTGTTGGTCTCGATCAAGTGGATTCTGGATACCGCACTGCTTTCTGGGTACTGGTTCTGTTCTGGATACACAGGACTCTTAGCAAGCAGCAGACCGCACAGCCCAGCGGTTGAATAGTTTGCAAAAGATTTTGAGGCCTGCTGAAGAGTTCAGCTCTTTGGAGTTTTTGTTCTGGAGTTAGCCTGGATCTCTGGAGTTCTGGATTCTGGAGTTCTCCGTCAGCATGCTGCGCAGGAATTCAGTTGAAGGTTGGAAAATTAATGTCCCTGTCCGGCTTCCAGTGTCTCTTTTTATGTCTTTTGAAAATGGGTGTGGATGCTAACTTTCTATGCCCAACCCACTCATGATTTGATAGGTCAAGGATTTCTCTTTGACCTGATTTAAGAAGGGAGCAGTGAGTCATCCTATGTCATCAGGTGTCATGTTTATGGCTCCAAAGAAAGAACACTCCCCTTTCTTTTACCTTAGAAAATCATTTTCATAACTAAACATATTTCCCAAATACACAAGTGGTTGACATTACATGTACATATCATATATTACTACGGGTAGGTCTCTGTTCCAACTCTGATATTTCTAAGAACCAGGGTTAAAAAATGGCAACTTATTTTCGTTTTTAGTTGGTTTATCAATATTAGATTTTTACCAAAAATTACACAGATGTACACCGCCTTTCTACACATATTCCAGTAAATTTTCATTTTTCTAGCGTGAAACCCGTGTCTGAAATCTCCATAATTCATGGGGTTTTGCCTCAGAATATGGTACAGAGTCCTAACACCTCTTAAAATGTGCTCAGAAAAATCACAAGAATAATGATATTAATTTTGACAAGTCCGTACTATGAATTATCCATCTTTTTAAAATTATGCTCTGGCCCAGAGGGGTGTGGTTTCCCAAAGCACATGGTGGAATTTCTGGTTTGTCCACTTCCTCCAACTCAAGTTGCTCACAGAGGCACTGCCCCTCCCCGAATCTCTCAAGAGGAAGCCATTTACGACCCCCCCTAATTTAACATTTGCCTGAGCCAAGGAAGGCTCATTGTCCTGTTTCCATCCAGTCCTAGGTGCTCCTTCCCTGATTCAATCAGGGAGGTGTCATCTCCTTTTGGTGGGGGCAGCAGAATGCAGCCCAGGCCTGGGAAGAGTGGCTGAGCAAGTTTCAACTCCTGTCGGGGTAGTTGCCGGGCAGAATTCACTCTCTTCAAGCCAGGCTTCAGCCAAATGTCACTTTTGTTCCTAGTTTTTCTTCATTCAAATCAAACTTAATATTTTTACACATGCAGCTAGAATGCTGATTCTAAGTTCAAAACTATGACATTTAAACAGTTGCAACCTATGTGACACTCAAAGTAGGTCACTCATTTATTTTAAACATTTCAATTTTATTGGCTGTCAGTCCAATTTAACTTAAGCTGCTGACATCCACAGCTCAGCCACTTTCATTATGAACATTATTTTAGGCTCTTTCTTTTCCCATATTTTGGATGCACACAAGACTACATTCTGCCAAATGTCTGCTGGTGTTCAGTGAGATTTTTGAATATCTTGCCATGTTTAAAATAGGCATGTTTAGCTTGCATTTTAGTGAAACAAAGGTGATTTCAAAGCGCTTTTTGAGCTAACAGGCACTGCTGTTTTTCCTTTGGCACGCATTCCACTCATGGCACTCCTGGCCCATCGCGCTCGCACTGGTGGGTGGTAGGTCAGGTGACCATTTTGGTGTGCGCCAAAACTGCACAGTTTTCCTGGATTCTGGCACAATGTGGGCTTTTCTGCCATCTTGGATTTCCTAAGCCCACAGCACCATATGTTGCAGCATAATAGTCCAAACGTGGGTCAGGACACCCAACAAGCCCCACCGCCCAACTGCGCTTTGATTTCGAGTCGAGGGGGAGTCGGGTGCAAAGGATGTTTTGATCCATGCACTGGGATGTCCGCATCATCTTCTTCCGATTCTGCAGATGACAAAGTTCAGCATCTTTTCCTCCATCAGGGTGGATCGATCGGTTCTCCTCGCCGGTCCTGATGGGAGTTTTGGGCAGTACCCCAGGCCCCTCAGATATTTGCTCCCTGTCTCCAGGTCGTCTTCCGTGGTCAGTCTCCGGGTTTTCTTTCTCCTAGGATGACAAAGCAAAGCGGCAATACACATTCCTAGACATTTTTCCACCACTATTAATAGTGTGGCGAACAGATACATTTTATACATCAGGATACATTTAGCAGTCTTATTTTAAAAACAGGATATAATTAGGAGCCATTTACATTATGTTACTATATTTTTGAAATGTGGAATATTTTAGGGTTGGAACTGAATTACTCTGCAGCGCCCCCCCCCCTGGTATTGCAGATGACTCCTCCAGTTGTTGCAGAGCGTGCCTGGGATGGCAACACTTTAGCTGATTAATATGGACCCACTTGTCTTCCCCCTCTGGCAAACTACCTTTGGGGATGCAGATCTTGTAAGCGACTGGGGAGATCTTGTCCACGATTTCACAAGGTCCCTTCCATGTATGCAAACATTTTCGCTGTTTGGCCTGGTTCCTTTGGAAATTGTATAGATAGACCCAGTCCCCCACATTATATACTTTCCTGGAAGTTTTCAAATCGTAATGGGTCTTCATGCTATCAGCTGATCTTTCTAGATTTCGCTGAGCATAGGCAAAAGCATGTTGGAGGTGTTTCCTTAAATTCTCCACATACTCATGAGTTGTGGAGGCATTTATCAACGTTTGCTCTTGGGTTCTGTAGAGCAAATTCTGGGGAAGCACCATCTTGCGTCCAGTCATCATCTCAAATGGTAACATTTTAGTTGCAGATGAAGGGGTAGATCTGATGGCCATTAGGACCAGAGGTAATCGGATATCCCAACTTGGCCCAGAATCTGCTACAAACATTTTTAATATACTCACAATGGTCCTGTTTTAGCATTCTACTGCCCAAGAAGAAGCTGGCCGGTGAGCAATATGTAGCTTCCTTTTGACCCCCAGTATCTCCCACATCTTTGTCATCACTTCGCTGGTAAAAAGGCTACCTCTGTCTGACTCAATCCTTTGGAGTAGACCAAAATATGAAAAGATGTGGTTGATCATCAGGGCAGCTGCGTTTCTGCCTTGCAGTTTGGGGCGGGAGACATTCCACCCATTTGGTAAATAAGCATGTGACCGTCAACATGTACTTATTCCCCATAGACGAGCGAATCACAGGGCCTATGAAGTCGATTTGCAAATCTGACCATGGCAGTGTCATCCCCCTCTTTTGGAGAAGCGCCCAGTGTGTGAGGGATGTTGGCTGAAATTGTGCACACACAAGACACCCCTTCAAGTATTGGTCGAGGTCTTGCCCCATGTGTGGCCAGTATGCAACCTCTCTTAAGATCTCAAGTGTTGTATGAAACCCCCTATGACCGGCGGTGGCCGCATCATGGGTGTGACTTATCATCAGGCTTTGGAATGAGATAGGGACCACCCGCTGATCATGGCCAGCTTGGGAGTTCCTTTCCAACAAACCGTCTTGGATTTGGAAAATCTTTGGACATTTCATCAACACTCTAAGGTCCTCTTTCCCAATGTAATCGGTATCCGTCAGGGGAAAGTTCTCAGGGTCCTCAATGTGTTGGTAAAACTTACCAATTATTGGATCCCCCTTTTGAGCCGTAATCAAATCAGCATCTGGGGTCTCCTTACTCCATTATGCAGTTGAACGATCATTGTGAGCATTTGTCTGGGACCTAGTGATAGCAGTGACCTGGATTTCCCCCAACAGGAACTCAATCTCAATTAGATTCCCTTGGATGGCCCCGGTTTTGGCCAGCTGATCAGCTAAGTCATTTCCAGTTTTGTCTGGTCCCTCTACTTTGGAATCACCCTTGATCTTTTTCCAGTAGATGGTCATCCCATTCGATGTGACCAGATCATCAATGCTTTGGATTAACTTCCCATGTTTCAAGGGTTTGTTATTAGCACATAACATGCCTCTGGTTTTCCAATTAACCAGGTGCTCCACAAACCCGTTCCGTACATACTCTGAATCTGTGATTATGACCAGTTCGTGGAGTTGATGTTGGTCAGCAGTGAGGATGGCTTGATGCACAGCCATCAACTCTGCCACCTGGCTACTTCGGGGACCAATTTTGTACCCAGCGGAGGGTTCTGGGGACTCATTCACCCATGCATTCCCTTCGCCGGCCACCAGTTCTTTTTCCCCGTTGTTGTCAACATGGTAAGAGCATCCATCCACATAGACAGTGGGCATTCCCTCACACTTGTCTTCTTCATAGACTTTGTGTGGGGAATTAAGGTATGCCTCCATGTTGTCCTTGATTTGTAGACTTTCGTCCTCGAGACAGTTTTCTCTGGCAGAATCATGCAAGTCCGCCAGACCTTGCGCGAGGTGACTCTTCTTGTTTTGGCCATATCTGACCTCCACAGGAAAGCCCTGCATTCACAGAATCCAGGAAGTAATTCAGGAATTACTCACATTTCCGGCCCGGATCCTGTCACTTTGGAGGTATTGCAGAGGCTGGTGTGGAGTCTCCACTATGATGTGTTCCCCCTGGATGAACGGGCGGTAATTCTTCAATGCCCACACCGTTGCCAGGAGTGCCTTCTCACAATCGTTGAATTTTTCCTCCACAGAGGATAAAGTTTTGCTCGCATAGGAGATTACTTTATTGACCTTGTCATGCTTTTGGTATAATACTGCTGTGAAGCACGTATTAGAAAACCCTGTCTCCAGGAAAAACTCCTTGTTTCTGACAGGGTAAGCTAGGCAGGGCGCTTGTGAGAGGCTTCTTTTGAGTCGTCTTACTGCCTCGGATTGTTCTGGACCCCATTCCCACTTGACCCCCCCCCTTCAAAAGATGAATCAGGGGTCTAGTGATCTTTGCGTAGCCCTCAATGAACTTTCTGCTGTAATTAGTCAGTCCAAGGTGGCTCCTTAGTTCCCGCAGAGTTGTGGGGTCTTTCAGTTTCGAAGTGCTTCCACTTTCTTTTCTTGGGGACAGAGACCCTGAGGAGTAATCTCATTCCCCAAGAAATTAACACGGGTTCTACACCACTGTGCTTTCTGAAAGGAAAATTTTGCTCCGGCGGCCGTCAACTGTGTAAGAACATAAAGGATCTCCGCTATATGTTCCTCCACAGATGAACTTTTGATGAGGACATCATCTACATAAGCCAGGTTACCCCTCGCACCCAGGTCGGGCATGGCCTTATGTAGGAAAATGTTGAATATATGGTCGGAGTTGAGTTATCCAAAGGGAGTTCGAATCCATGTGTACTGCTGGCCTCCGAAGGTAAAAGCCAGCTTGCATTGGTCCTCCCTACTGACAGGCAAGGTCCAGTATCCATTGGTCAGGTCTATTGCAGTGAATACCTGTGACCCCTGAATCTGGGCCAGCCCTTGGTCAATGTAGGGCAGAGGCCATTGGGAAGTATGGGCCCGTTTTTTGAGCTCCCTAAGGTCGGCGCAGAGTCTCCACTGGCCGTTTGGCTTCAATATTCCCAGCACCGGATTATTAAAGGTGCTGTGGACTGGACGGATTATTCCCCGGGACTCAAGTTTCTTAATTTTTTCAGTAAGGGACTCCATGGATGCGAGGGGCAAACGATATTGCTTCACAAACACTGGAGTCATGCCAGGGTCACATGGGAATTGTTGTTGTGTGGATGTTGGTGCGACCACAGTCATATGAGTCTACCGCAAAGAGATCTTGGAAATCCAAGAAAACTTGTTTCAACTTTTGCTTCTGTTCCAGAGTCGAACAGCCATTAGCTAGGTTGACTCTCTCTTCCACCATCTGCCTGAAGCCTGGAAAGACTTCTGGTTTGGCTATCTACATGGCCTCCTCCAGCTGGGTGGAGATGTCCCTGGTCAGAGTGCTGATTTGGACTGGTGGCTTGAGGTGGGATAGGCAGCCCTCAAGGACCTGGAAAATCACCTCATCCCCCCTGAAGTCACAAGTCACATCTTCCTTATCATAAGGGCAGGAAGTGTACACCAGGAAGTTCCCCCCATGCCGGGTGAAGATCCTGTCTGGTGTGGTATTGTCATCACTGTCACTGTCAAAACAGTCCTTGGGGATCGGTCCTAACAGTTCATTCCCTAAATCAATGGAGAAATATCGGTCATCAACCGCCATTCCAATAATGGTGCCCGTGGCTAGAGTAATACTCTTTAAGTCGCTGTTATCCACCTCTATTGGAATGGTGTCATGTTCTAGATTGACTAGTTGAGTTGGGTTTACCTCCAACCCTTGCTGTTGGAGCTGTTGGAGAGAAGCATTAAGATGCATATAAGCATCAGGGTTTTTCAATTGTTGTCCTCTTTTAACATTCACTTCCAGGGAGAATCGTCGGGTCCTTTCTGGGATGGTGACTTCCTCTTTAATCTTAATTTCCACTGCATAAGGTAGCAATTGAGCTGATCTAAATGCTTTTTCTGGATCATCAAAGCCCATGGGATTATCCGCTAATCGGGACCAAGCTTTGAAGTTTATTAGGTCCAAACTAATGGCAAAGCGATTGAGAATGTCACTGCCTAAGTAAAAGGCGGCAGTGACGTCTCGCACGACCCAACAATTATGGACTACGCTCTTGTTGCCAATGGAGATTTTGAGCATACACCTGCTTGGCAGGAGATGTTTCGAATTGGGAGTTTCCAGATCCATTTCCCATTTGTCTATCAGTTTGAATGTAAGAATGGCTGGATCTTTTGTGAGTCGGCGGAACATGGCTTCGCTGATGAAGCTCTTACCGTTGTTCACACACACTCTGGCGAGAACAGAGTCCTTCCCATCATTTAACTGAACGGGGATGAACAACTGCTCTCCAATTTGCTGAACATCAGCCAGGCTCTGGGCTGATTTCACATCTTTCTGGACTATTGGAGTGGGAGTTTCTGATTGTGGATTAGTAAAGAATTTCAGAGTGTTTCCTTCCAGTGTGGAATACCACCTTAAACTGGAAGGAAGGTTGATTTTCAGAAATAGAGAGGACCCCCTATCACCAGTCTGTTGTCCTACTGCTATTACAGTCACGTCTGGAATTTGGTTGTTCTGGAAGTGAAATTCTACTTGGTTAGATTTTTAGTTCAAACATGTGGCAGGTGCTGTTTAAACTAAAATGGTTGACGCTCTGTTTTAATTTTATTGGTCGGCTAGTCTGGGTCCAGAGGACCTTGTTTACGCAATCTATTAGGGGTGACAACCTTCTCAGGAGGTCGATCCCTAGTAAACAAGGGGTTCCCTCTGGAGTCACTACTATGACCGGGTGTTTCACCTTGTGTCGCCCAATTTTGATGTCCAAATCCGCAGTCCCCTCGACGGGAATTTCCTTCCCGTCAAAGTTCTGGAGTTGTTCAGGAAGAGAGGTGAGAGGAATACGGTAATTCTCCCCCCTTCCTGCATTTAGTTCGTCAAAGGCCCTTCTGGACTGAAGGGTAGCCTGGGATCCAGTGTCTGCCAGTGCCAACATTGTATCCTGCCCCTCTACTTGTACCGGGGCATAGTATCTTCCCTCCTTCTCTGTAAGGGGGCACAGATAATGCACATTTTTGGACAACTGGTGGGCTAATTTTCTGGTTGTGGACATTGAGAGAGAAGAGATTTGGGCAAAATTCTGTGGAGAGTCTCGGGAATCTGAAAGAAAAAGTTGGCAAATTGAAAGAGGATATTCGAGTTCCCCTGATTCCGGTCCTGGGCCGCTCCCCTTTTTGGAGGCAGGCACCAGAATGGGTTTGAACCCGGGGTTTTTGGTATTGTTGATTCTGGGATAGGATGATGGGCGGCGACAGCTCGATCCCTACATCTACCCAGTCTATTGATTCGGTTTTAGGTTCCCCTGGTTCCGGTTCTGGGCCACCCCCCCATTTTGGAGTCAGTCACCAGGATGGGTTTGAAGCAGGTGTTTTCAGTCTTGTTGGTTCTGGGATAGAATGATGGGCGGCGACAGCTCAATCCCCACATCTACCCAGTCTGGGTTGGAATTCCTTGGGACCCATTTTTCCTTGGGAGGAGTTCCTCCATCTCTGAAGGAGAAGATCCTTTTCCCAGGATCCTCTGAGGATCCCTCTCCCTCAAATTTGAAGACCTGTACCTCCTCCACAAAATGGGTCTGTTTGGGTCCTTTGTTTCTCCTACCTCCTCTCTGCTCCTTGGGTGGCAGACTTTCAGGGGTAGGAGGTTTTCTTTCCGGTTCCTGGGTTTCCAGGGGCTGTTTAGAAGTGGGGAAGGACGCTTCCTCCAAGGATTTACACGCCCCTTCCCCTTGTGCCTCCTCCCTGGGAACCAGTGGGTTATCGGGGTGCTGCCCTCGTCATTGTTCTAGAGCACCAGGCCCAGAGTTTGGGGCATTCTCCGGTGGCATGCTCATCTGAGGGTTCTGTTCAGCCCTCAGTATGTGACCCAGATCCCGTGCCATATTTTGGACCTGGCGCTCAAGTTGGGAAACCCGCTCAGGCTGATACGGGGTTCTGTTTTCTCCACTGGGCTGATCCCGGGAAGGGTAGCTATCCCTTCTCTGGTAGTACCCTGGGTTGGGAAGATTTGGGTACCCCTCCACCCTTGGCCTCCCCTCTCCCGGATTCGGTTGTCTGGGCTCAGGGAATTGGGGAAAGAAGTATGGATGATTTTGGGGTTGGAAGTTGGGTGGATACCTGAGGAACAAGTTCTGCTCAGGATTTGGTGAATTTCTGCCCTCCTGTGGGAAGTTAGGAGGGAAGTTCCCTGGGTCAGGTGCTTGGCTGGATCCCCCCCCTTGGGCCATAGGAGTCCACACATAACCCAGGATTGGACTGTTTGCCTTATAGCGGGGACTTAGATAGTCAGGGGAGCGAGGGACCCCATTTGTGGGACTACCTCCTTGACTTCCTGTCTGTGACTGGCCCGAGGGCCTTCTGGGCTTAGAATTATTCGGTGTCGGCAGCTTTTTGGGCTCCCCCATCTCCAAATCTAAAACGGGGGCAACCTTTACCTCTGACACCTTGGCAGCAGCAGGGGTGCTGTTGGTTTTGGGGTGTAAGCGATATTCAATCAACACTACAGCCAAGTCAATGCCTAGTCTGGGATGCTGAGGAAAACCCTTATTGATGTATTTTTATGTCCAGTTCAGTACTTTGGATGACAACCCTTGTATAACACCCCCCTCTTAGAATCCCCCTGACCCCTCTAAGCCAAGAAGTAGGTTTGTTCTGCAAATTAAAAGGTTTATTTGGACAATTCAACAATATATATCTATCACACTTTTATAGTATATTAATATCTGATAGTACACTGAGACATATGATGTGGATCCACAATGGGTAATGTTACAGTGGTACACTTGATTACTTAGGAGTAGTATAGAGGATGAGGTAGCTGAAAATGCTTTATGGTTTCAAGGAAATGCAAAAAAGGAATACAATGCAGTACAGAAATATTTGATATGATTTTAGCAAAAGATAAGATAATGGGCCTCATTACGACCCTGGCGCTAAGTGAAAAACAATGGCGGTAAATGGTTACCGCCATCGTTTTCCGCTAGGTCCGATCATGACCCGTGACCGTTAACTACGATGCCATTAGCGGCATCGTAGTTAACGCTGCCGCTAACTGCGCCAATGGCGCGCACGCGACCTCCCACACCATACTTAGCGCCATGGCGTAAAGGTACGCGAATGCCGACCCAAGCGGACATGCACCTAACGCCATCACCCAGCCCGTTAAGTACCTTACTGCCATGGTGCTAATTACGCCATCGCGAACCAACCGTAAAGGGCCTTGTGCAGTGAATCCAGCTGCCACAGGCGCACAGAAACAGCACAGGTGGAGGCAATACAGAGTCAGGAAGTACAAAAAGAGCACACCTAACCCCTTCCCAGACTCAGTCACACTCCACAATGATTCCAATAGGACTAGCAATGTTGGGGCTGGAGGACCTGATAGCAATGCAAGTGCTACAACTTCAACTACAACAACAACAACAATAGGCTGCACAGAGGAGACTCAGGAGGAGAAGGAGGGCAAGGCAGGGCCAGCAAGCCCCACCAGTACAGCCAGTGGCACCACGCAGGCAGCCCACAATCCCACGCATCAGAGCCAGTCCATTCAACCTCACCGCTGAGCAGATCCACACCCTGTACCGTTTGGACCAGGACACCATCAACACCATCGTATACATGATACACAAACAGCATGATAGAAACACCAACCGCCATTCCACCCCTACTGAATACCCCACCTGGCTGTGAGTAGCAGAGACAACGGAGCCAGATCATACCCAAAAGCAGCACAAACCTCAGCTGACACCACTAAACTTAATGCCCGATGTATGCAGCCCCACCACGTGAATGAAGGTGCGCCCCAACATTGACACAACCATCTGCAAGTGCATTGTACCAATTCACACTACATTGACCTCAACGAAATGCACCTACATGCACGTCACCAGACACCATCCACCGAAAGGCCTGTCCCCAGAACTGCGCACGAATGAGGCACATGACGGACAGAAACATCAACACACCATCACACAGACAGCAAGGCCCACAAAATGTCCCTATCAACATCAGTATTGCTCACTGGGGTCATGATGACGCTGACAGCAATGTTGCAATGATGTGAGCGTCCTGTGAGCGTTGACCTCACAGGACACGTGCCAGCCCACCAAAACAAACGGCATGAACGAACACAGTGGATGGACACTCACAAGGCACCTGACCCCCCTGCATACATTGGTTGATGGCATGCACCACATTCCATAGGAGCCATGAGCATATACTGGTCGCATAGTGTGAATCAATTAGTGCATTCAAAAGAGGTCCGAAGTAACAGTTGGATGCAAGCCATGGTGGCACGTCATGTTTTGAAATAGACGTCATGACTGACACATACATTCTCGCCCACATACAGGTGATGCAGGCTATCCCCTGAAGGGGTGGCTCCTTACACCAGTCCGGAACCCTCAGAACCAGCACGAGGAGGACTCCAACCGTGCACATACACGTACCCGTGTGGTGATTGAGCAGGCTTTTGGCCTATTGAAGGCACGTTTTCGCTGCCTCAGCAGGTCTGGTGGGGCACTCCTTTACCGCCATGAGAAGATGGCAAAGATCCGCATGGCATGTGTCATGCTACACAATATGTGCGTCAGACGCAATGTGCCCCTGCCCCCTGATGCTAAACTGCAACCACCTGTCGATGAGGATGAGGAAGGAGGGGATTCGGCAGCACCTCATGGAGGCGGCGATGCACAGGAGGGGCATGAAATGCGTAGTACTCTGATCAACCAATTATTCTAGCACACGCGAATGGGGGGTGTCACCTGGAGATGACGATTGTGGCACTGTGTGCGTCTGTTATATGGACACTGGGGACTGTTTACCAATAAATCACACATACGCAATGAGCAATGTCCACACATCTGATTTGTGCAAGAATGAAAAGTGTATTGTGATAGTGATTTTGTTAAACACACCCACTCCCCCCTCCCCCCTCCCCCTGAACTCCCCAACACACCCACTCCCCCCTCCACCCTCCACCCTGGAATCCCTACAAAGGTGAGAGTATGTCTGTGCAGCAGTGTCTGATGCAGGATTTCTCCACTGTCCGGCAACTATTGGCAGCCCCCTCCCCTGGCCCCCGGGGCACCCCTGCCTGTGCTGCGCAGGTTCCTCCCCGATCGGCGGATGGGGCTGCTTGGTGTCGAGCTGGCAGCCGAGGAGGTTCCTGCCTGCTCATTTGGACGCATTTCCCGAATTGTCTGCACAAGTTCAGTGATGACGTGCCGCACAGCGGCGAGTTCTGCGCAGTTGTCCTTCGTGGAGGACTCTATAGCAGCCTTCACTGTCTCCGCACATTTCTCCATTGCTGCCGTTGACCCCCCACATTCTGCAACATGCTCATTGAGGAGCGAGGATAGTTGCTGCTGCCGGGTGATGATCTCCTCCAGGCTTAGTTGTTCTTTCTGGCCCAGAGCTAATGGCAGTGGTATTCCCATTGGGCTGCTCACCTCCTGCAGCGGGGATGGAGTGCCTGGCCAATCGTCATCCTCTGACTGCCCCTGTGTAGCACCCGCCTGCGGGCTGCTTAGGGACAGGTAGGGGGAATGAGGGTGGGCAGTGGGGCTTCCGACATCAAACTCCTCAATGATCCCTGCTTCGCTATCGGAGGAGGCTGCGATGGCAGCAGTTTCCCCAATAGTGCTGCTTGCAGCAGAGCCCATCCCTTCTGTGGGCACGATTTGGGTAATGTGTGCTGCTGCTGCTGCTTCTGTGCTGCCTGCTGGGGTGGCTGTCAGTGCCCTGTCCTGTTTTCCTGGCATGGATTTTGGCTGCTGTGGGGCTTTCCTCGGGACGGCAGAGGTGGAGGGTTGTGGTGTTGGCACAGTTGTCCTGGCCCTCTTGGTGGGTGTGGAGGCAGTGGTGTCCTCATCCTCAAGGTCGGAATTGGAGCCTGTGGTGGAGCAAAGGAGGGAAAGTGTTATTGATGGGTCTGTGGACATTGGGCGGGCATTGTGACGACTGACATCTTATCAGTTAGTACATGCGGCACATTTGAGGCAGGGGAAAACAGGTTGTCTCCCTTTTGTGTGGAAGTAGCATGGAGGTATGTGGGTGCCTGCAGTTAGGGTGTGCATACTGCATGTGTACAGGGTGGAGATCGGATGTATCTGTGGGCAGTCTCCTGCTGATGTGTTGCATTTGCACTATGGGGCAACATTGTACTTCACATGAATGGACTTTGGTGAATTTTGCATGGCTTGATTTGAGCCACCTACCTGCATCGCCTGATGTCGGGGCTCCTCTCTCCATTCCTCCTACTCCTTCTATGCTCTCCATTCCGATGGTGGAGGCACAGATTTCCTCCCATGGCTGCAATTTGATAGGGGACTCCGATCCTCCCCCGGTTGCCGTGGCCAGGTTTCTGTTTGCCGATAGAATGCTCCTGACTCTGAGCCGGAGATCGTCCCACCGCTTGCGGCACTGTCTCACATTGCGGGGTGTTGTTCCCACGGCACTAACCCGCTGAGCTACCAGTGCCCATATGGCCTTCTTCTTGGCTATGGCCGGTCTGGTCATTTGGTTGGAGAATACCACTGCGGCGTTCTCCTGGAGGGTCTCCGCAAGCATGGTGAGCTCCTCTCTGGTGAAGCGGTCTTGCCGCTGGCGGTCACAGGCTTTCTTAACCACTTTAGGCATTTTCTTGCAGGAAGAAGGTTGATGATGGTATTTGCCGGGTCCCAGGCTCGGATGTCCAGTGGTTGCGGTGGATGGCAATGGATTGTGTTTTTAAAGATGGCCGCCGTGCTCTTTCCCGTTCCGCCGCGGTGACGCTACTTCCGGTTCCGCTTATCTACGGTCACCGCTAATTGCGGTGACCGCTAACTACGGTCACCGCTATGAACGGTGGTCGGGGTGGCGGTGGTGCACCTTGCGCGGCATACGATGCCGGTAGGTGCCGTTTTGGGGGCATTAACGCCATGGCGCAGTTTACATTACCGCCATGGTGTAATGCTCGTGCGCGATGGGTCGTAATATGGCGCTCTTATCGCCATCGGGCCATGGCGTTAACGCTCATTACGCCATGGCGGTAATTTTGATTTCTTAGCGCCAGGGTTGTAATGAGGCCCAATCACTTTTTCTCTGGCAATTCACCCCCCTTCCCTATGCAATGTAAGAAATGGAAGGAGATGGAAAGAGGAGCACACAGTTCTCAGGAATGCAATCAAATACAATATGAAATTCAGTCCCCCCCCCCCCCGCAAGCTTAGAGGAAACAGGTAGGAGTTTGAAACACAGGCCCAAAATGCTTTTTAAATGTGATGGCAATGGATGGGAAAATGTGCCAACTGATTTTAATTCCCTGTAGAGATTCAGGGTGAGTGGAAGATGCGTGTTGGTATTAGTTCAGGCTCACTTTAGCAATGATCTATGAGTTATTACCAAGTTGCAAACGGATTTTAACAAAAGAAAGAATGGAGCTGCTATTTTGACAAGTGGAGAAATTGAGCCAAAATCGCAAATCGCGGTAAATTTCGCGAGTGCGTAAATCGTGATTGCGGAAAAAGTATAAGGAGTAGGAAGTCGGTTCTAGGTTCGTTGGAAAGCCTAGAATCACAGCTTTAAAACCACGTTCCTAGCCCAAACGGTTCCAGAGATATGGACAATTTAATAAAGGTAGATTTTCGGATTTAAAGTAAAACTCAAAATGACAGGTGACAGCTTGCAGCTGCAGAATTGACAGGGACAGGTGACAGTTGTGCAGCTTTAAAAATGACAGATGACACGATTTCTAGGAGGCTGTTCTACTTAGGTTAAAATAGTTTGGATTAGATTATTTTAACTAAGAGATTGGTTCTGCACAGTTCTGCTAGGTACTCACAATATCAATTTGAAATAGTCCTCGTCACGGTCTGGTCAGGTTGGACGGGACTTCCAGCGGGTGGTTCTGAAGTGCCGACTATCTGGGTCAGCTCTGCTCTCTGGGTCTGTCAAGCACCGGATCTGCTCACAACGGTCTGGTTTGTGGTTCTCTCGGGTTCCGGATACAGCACTGCTTTCTGGATACTGCTACAGGTTCTTGCAAAAATTCTTGGCAAAAATTCAAACAGCTCGCCCAGCTGTTGAATAGTTTGGTTGGTTTTGAGGCCTGCTGAAGAGGATTCAGCTGGTGGATTCAGGCCTCTCTGCTACAAATTCTGGAGTTAATTTCTGCTACAGGTTCTGGAGATTGATGGATTTGAAGTCTGGATCTCTGGATGTGAAGTCGTCGGTCAGCATGCTCCGCAGCAAATGGAATTGAATGTCTCTACCTGTCCCAGCAGTCTCTTTTTATGTGTTTTGAAAATGGGTGTGTGCCTGGGCCTAGCTAAGCCTGCCCCTCTCTTCTTGTCATTGGGCCAATTCTCCCTTCTCCCATGAATGGGGGAAGGAAATGGATTGTCATCATGATGAGGTCTGTTTATGGGTCAGAGGATCCTCCCCTGGTCAATGTGCACACAAATCTATTTCTGACCCAAATACATATTTATCTATGCACCATTTTTCTAATATTATAGGTCCAGTTAACATATTTTCTGTAGCACCAAACCATCCGATCCCTGTCTTTGTACGATGTCGTGTCCACTGATGACAGAATTCTCCCCTTCTCATCCAGATAACGACCTCTAAACCTGTCCAGATTTTACACAAATGTGCACCAGAGATATGGGTTTCAGATGATAAAGTGTCAGATTTTTAACATGCATACATTTGGAGTGAGATCCTATTTTCCGCTAGCAACCCCCCAGAATAAAACACAGGGTCCTAACACCTCTTAAAACGTGCACAGAAAAATCACAAGAATAATGATATTACTTATATAATTCTGACAATTCTGCACTGTGAGTTATCTATCTTTTTAAAATTATGCTCTGGTCAAAACGGGGTGTGGCTTCCCACATCACATGGTGGAATAACTGGTTTATCCACTTCCCCCAAGCCAGCTTGTTCACAGAGGCACAGCTGCCCCCCAGTTTCTCCCAAGCGGAAGCTATTTTACGACGCCCCCAATATAACATTTGCCTGAGTCAAGGAAGTTGCATTGTTTTGTCCCTTCCAGTTCCCAGGTGCTCCACCCCTAATCTAATCAGAGAGGTGTCAACTCCTTTTGGCAAGGGGCAGCAGGATGCAGCTAGGCCTGGGAAGAGTGGCTGAGCAGGTTTCTCTTGTCGGGCGTAGTTGTCAGGCAGAATCCAGTTTCATTAAGCCAGGTTTCAGCTGAATGTCACTTTTTGTTCCCAGTTTTCTACATTCATATCAAACTGACAATTTTTACCTATACATTAAATAATTACTTCCTTCAAGTCATTTCAGAATATAGTTTTACATTCTTCCACCTCTTAGCAAGTCTTTTCTTGGCCTGGTTTTGTTTCATTTGTTCAGTTTTACACAAAAGTCTGGTGGTTTTAAAACGCCGGCTTTCTGATAGTGGTGAGTACCGGTATTGCAACAATTTTTGGGATTAAGAAAATGAATTCCCCACAGTTCTGAGTTGCTTTTTGGCAATCAGCATTGCCATTCCCAATGGTTTCAGGCTACTGTGTGTGTAGCCCAATGGTGGTTTTAGGCAGTGCCCTCCTGTGCTCACAACATAGGCAAAAATGGGTGGCAGCCTATTCTTCATGTTTTCCCTGTGCACTCTCTGGGGAGTTCTGGCCATCATGATGTTTTCCATGCCAGTACTGCACAGTTTTATGGTAGGGCTTGCATGCATGGGTAAAAACATCCCACAAGCCCCCCCTCTTGCAATAGCCATTCTGTCCTTTCACTGATGGAACTCGCAAGATCTGGGATGTTCGCCTCCTCTTCTTCCAATTCCATAGATGGCACAGTTCAGCATCTTTTCCTCGCTCCAGTCGATCAATCAGTTCTCCTTGCTGGTCCTGATGGGAGGATTGGGCGGTACCCCGGGCCCCTCGTGTCTCTGGTCCCGGTCCCCGGTCATCCTCCTTGGTCAGTCTCCATGGTTTCATCTCTCCTAGGATGATAAAGCAAAGCGGCAATACACATTCCTAGACATTTCTTCCCCACCATTGATATGGTGGGGTGGCATATACAGTTTATAGTCAAAACATTTGCGTTCTTATTTTAACCAAAACAAGATACAATTATAAGACTTTTTTTTCCAAATCATAATATTTTAGAGACTATATGTGGGATATTTTAGGGTTGGAATTGAATTACTCTGGAGCGGTCCCCTCTGGTATTGCAGAGGACTCCTCCAGTTGTTGCAGAGTGTGTCTGGGATGGCAACACTTTAGCTGATTTATATGGACCCACTTGTCTTCCCCCTCTGCCAAACCGTTTTGGGGATGCGGATCGTGTAGGCCACAGGGGAGATTTTGTCTATAATTTCAAACGCTCCCTTCCATGTAGGCAAACATTTTCGCTGTTTGGCCTGGTTACTTTGGAAATTGTATAGATAGACCCGGCCCCCCACAGTATATTCCTTCCTGGTGGTCTTCCGGTCGTAGTGGGTTTTCATGCTATCAGCTGATCTTTCTAGATTCAGCTGAGCATAGGCAAAAGCATGCTGAAGGTGTTTCCTTAAATTCTCCACATACTCATGAGTTGTGGAGGCATTTATCAGTGTCTGCTCTTGGGTCCTGTAGAGCAAATGCTGGGGAAGCACCATCTTGCGTCCAGTCATTAACTCAAATGGTGACATTTTAGTTGTAGATGAAGGGGTAGATCTGATGGCCATTAGGACCAGAGGTAATCGGATATCCCAACTTGGCCCAGAATCTGCCACAAATTTTTTAATATGCTCACAATGGTTCGGTTGTATCTCTCTACTGCTCCAGAAGAAGCTGGCCTGTAAGCAATGTGTAGCTTCCTTTTAACCCCCAGTATCTCCCACAACTTTGTCATTACTTCACTGGTGAAGTGGCTACCTCTGTCTGACTCAATCCTTTGAGGTAGACCAAAATGGGAAAAGAGGTGGTTAATCATCAGGGCAGCTGCTGTTTCTGCCTTGCAGTTTGGGGCTGGGAGACATTCCACCCACTTGGTAAACAAGCATGTAATGGTCAACATGTACTTGTTTCCTCTAGACGAGCGAATTACAGGGCCTACAAAGTCGATTTGCAAATCTGACCCTGGCAGTGTCATCCACCTCTTTTGGAGAGGCGCACGGTGCATGAGGGATGATGGCTGAAATTGTGCACACACAAGACACCCCTTCAAGTAGTGGTCGAGGTCCTGCCCCATGTGTGGCCATATGCAACCTCTCTTAAGATTTTCAGTGTTGTGTGAAACCCCCTATGACCGGCGGTGGCCGCATCATGGGCGTGCCTTAACATCAGGCTTCGGAATGAGGTAGGAACCACCCACTGATCGTGGCCAGCTTTGGATTTCCTTACCAGCAAACCGTCTTGGATTCGGAACATTTTTGGACATTTCATCAACACTCTTAGGTCCTCTTTTCCAATGTAATCGGTATCCATCAGGGGAAAGTTCTCAGGGTCCTAAAGGTGTTGGTAAAACTTACCAATAATTGGATCCCCCTTCTGAGCTGTAATTAAATGAGCATCAGGGGTCTCCTTACTCCAT
Organism: Ambystoma mexicanum; assembly: GCF_040938575.1. Taxonomy (NCBI): domain Eukaryota; kingdom Metazoa; phylum Chordata; class Amphibia; order Caudata; family Ambystomatidae; genus Ambystoma; species Ambystoma mexicanum. Next base: position 119,964,757 of record NC_090935.1, on the reverse strand, counting down.
TGGGCAGTTGAAAGATCATTGTGAGCATTTTTCTGGGACCTAGTGATAGCAGTGACCTGTGATTCCCCCTACAGGGACTCTATTTAGATTAGATCCCCTTGGATGGCCACGGTTTTGGCCAGCTGATCAGCTAAGTCATTTCCAGTTTTGTCTGGTCCCTCTACTTTGGAATGATGCTTGATCTTTTTCCAGTAGATGGTCATCCCATTCGATGTGACCAGATCATCTGTGTTTTGGATTAACTTCCCATGTTTCAGGGGTTTGTTATTAGCACATAACATGCCTCTGGTTTTCCAATTAACCAGGTGCTCCACGAACCCGTTCCGTACATAATCCGAATCTGTGATTATGACCAGTTTGTGGAGTTGATGTTGGACAGCAGTGAGGATGGCCTGATGCACAGCCATCAATTCTGCCACCTGACTACTTCGGGGACCAATTTTGTATCCAGCGGAGGGTTCTGGAAACTCCCTCACCCATGCATTCCTTACGCCGGCCACCAGTTCTTTCTCCCCGTTGTTGTCAACATGGTAAGAGCATCCATCCACATAGACAGTGGGCATTCCCTCACACTTGTCTTCTTCAAAGACTTTGTGTGGGGAATTAAGGTATGCCTCCATGTTGTCCTTGGTTTTTAGACTTTCGTCCTCGAGACAGTTTTCTCTGGCACAATCATGCAAGTCAGCCAGACCTTGCGCGAGGGGACTCTTCTTGTTTTGGCCATATCTGACCTCTACAGGAAAGCCTTGCATTGACAGAATCCAGGAAGTAATTCGGGAATTACTCACATTTCCGGCCCGGATTCTGTCACTTTGGAGGTATTGCAGAGGCTAGTGTGGAGTCTCCACTTTGATGTGTTCCCCCTGGATGAACGGGCGGTAATTCTTCAATGCCCACACCATTGCGAGGAGTGCCTTCTCACAATCGTTGAATTTTTCCTCCACAGAGGATAAAGTTTTGCTCGCATAGGAGATTACTTTATTGACCTTGTCATGCTTTTGGCATAATACTGCCGTCAAGCACGTATTAGAGAACCCTGTCTCCAGGAAGAACTCCTTGTTTCTGACAGGGTAAGCTAGGCAAGGCGCTTGTGAGAGGCTTCTTTTGAGTTGTCTTACCGCCTCGGATTGTTCTGGACCCCATTCCCACTTGCCCCCCCTTCAAGAGATGAATCAGGGGTCTAGTGATCTCTGCGTAGCCTTCAATGAACTTTCTGCTGTAATTAGTCAGTCCAAGGGGGCTCCTTAGTTCCTGCAGAGTTGTGGGGTCTTTCAGCTTCTGAAGTGCTTCCACTTTCTTTTCTTGGGGACAGAGGCCCTGAGGAGTAATCTCATGCCCCAAGAAATTAACACGGGTTCTACACCACTGTGCTTTCTGGAAGGAAAGTTTTGCTCCGGCGACCCTCAACTGTGTCAGAACATAACGAATCTCCGCTATGTGTTCCTCCACAGATGAACTTTTGATGAGGACATCATCTACATAAGCCAGGTTACCCCGCGCACCCAGGTCGGGCATGGCCTTATGTAGGAAAATGTTGAATTAATTGCCGGAGTTGAGGTATCCGAAGGGAGTCCGGGTCCATGTGTACTGCTGGCCCCCAAAGGTAAAAGCCAGTTTGTATTGGTCCTCCCTACTGACAGGCACGGTCCAGTATCCATTGTTCAGGTCTATTGCTGTGAATACCTGTGACCCCTGGATCTGGGCCAGCCCTTGGTCAATGTAGGGCAGAGGCCATCGGGAAGTATGGACCCGTTTGTTGAGCTCCCTAAGGTCGGCGCAGAGTCTCCACTGGCCGTTTGGCTTCAATATTCCCAGCACCGGATTATTGAAAGTGCTGTGGACTGGACGGATTATTCCCCGGGACTCAAGGTTCTTAATTATTTCAGTAAGGGACTCCATGGATGCGAGAGGCAAGCGATATTGCTTCACAAACACTGGAGTCATTCCAGGGTCCGTGGGAATTGTTTTGGTGTGGATGTCGGTGCGACCACAGTCGTATGAGTCTACCGCAAAGAGATCTTGGAAATCCAAGAAAACTTGTTTCAATTTTTGCTTCTGTTCCAGAGTCACGCAGTCGTCAGCTACGTTGACCCTCTCTTCCACCATCTGCCTGAAGCTGGGAAAGACTTCTGGTTTGGCTATCTCAACGGCCTCCTCCAGCTGGGTGGAGAAGTCCCTGGTCAGAGTGCTGATTTGGACTGGAGGCTTCAGATGGGAAAGGCAGCCCTCATGGACCTGGAAAATCACCTCATCCCCTCCTGAAGTCACAAGTCACATCTTCCTTACCATAAGGGCAAGAATTGTACACCAGGAAGTTCTCCCCATGCCGGGTGAAAATCCTATCTGGTGTTGTATTGTCATCACTGTCACTGTCAAAACAGTCCTTGGGGATTGATCCTAACAGTTCATTTCCTAGATCAATGGAAAAATGTCGGTCATCAACCGCCATTCCAATAATGGTGCCTGCGACTAGAGTAATACTCTTTAAGTCGCTGTTATCCACCTCTATTGGAATGGTGTCATGTTCTATGTTGACTAATGGTGTTGGGTTTACCCCTAACCCTTGCTGTTGGAGAGAAGCATTTAGATGAATAAAAGCATCAGGGTTTTTCAATGTTTGTCCTCTTTTAACTTTCACTTCCAGGGAGAATTGTCGGGTCCTTTCTGTGATGGTGACTTCCATTTTTAATCTGAATTTCAACTGCATAAGGTAGCAATTGAGCTGCCCTAAATGCTTTTTCTGAATCATCAAAGCCCATGGGATTATCCGCTAATCAGGACCAAGCTTTGAAGTTTATTAGGTCCAAACTAATGGCAAAGCGATTGAGAATGTCACTGCCTAAGTAAAAGGCGGCAGTGACGTCTTGCACGACCCAACAATTATGGACTATGCTCTTGTTGCCAATGGAGATTTTGAGCATACACCTGCTTGGCAGGAGATGTTTGGAATTAGGTGCTTCCAGGTCCATTTCCCATTTTTCTATCAGTTTAAATGTGGGAATGGCTGGATCTTTTGGGAGTTGGCGGAACATGGCTTCGCTGATGAAGCTCTTACCGTTGTTCACACACACTCGGGCGAGAACAGAGTCCTTCCCATCATTTAACTGAACAGGGATGAACAACTGCTCTCCAATTTGCTGAACATCAGCCAGGATCTGAGCTGATTTCACATCTTTCTGGACTATAGGAGCGGGAGTTTCTGATTGTGGATTAGTAAAGACTTTCAGGGTATTTCCTTCCAGTGTGGAATACCACCTTAAAATGGAAGGAAGGTTGATTTCCAGAAATGGAGAGGACCCTCCCATCACCAGTCTGTTGTCCTATTGCTATTACTGTCACGTCTGGAATTTGGTTGTTCTGGAAGTGAAATTCTCCTTGGTCAGATTTTTGTTCAACCATGTGGCAGGTGCCATTTAAACTAACATGGTTGACACTCTGTTTTAATTTTATTGGTCGACTAGTCTGGGTCCAGAGGATCTTGTTTACGCAATCTATTAGGGGTGACAACCTTCTCAGGAGGTCATTCCCTAGTAAACAAGGGGTGCCCTCTGGAGTCACTACTATGACCGGGTGTTTCACCTTGTGTCGCCCAATTTTAATGTCCAAGTCTGCAGTCCCCTCGACGGGAATTTCCTTCCCGTCAAAGTTCTGCAGTTGTCCAGGAAGAGAGGTGAGAGGAATACGGTAATTATCCTCCCTTCCTGCATTTAGTTCATCAAAGGCCCTTTTGGACAGAAGGGTAGCTTGGGATCCAGTGTCCACCAGTGCCCAAATTGTACCCTGCCCCTGTACTTGTACCGGGGCATAATATCTTCCCTCCTTCTCCTCAAGGGGGCACAGATAATGCACATTTTTGGACAACTGGTGGGCTAACTTTCTGGTTTTGGACATGGCGAGAGAAGAGATTTGGGCAGAATTCTGTGGAGAGTCTTGGGAATCTGAAAGAAAAAGTTGGCAACTGGAGATCAGAGCCATTGTGGGTTCCCCTGGTTCCGGTTCTGGGCCACCCCCCCCTTTTTGGAGGCAGTCACCAGGATGGGTTTGAACCAGGGGATTTCGGTATTGTGGGTTCTGGGATGAGATGAAGTGCGGCGGTAGCTCAGTCTCCACATCTTCCCAGTCTGAATTGGCGTCCCTTGGGACCCATTTTTCCTTGGAAGGAGTTCCCTCATCTCTAAAGGAGAAGATCCTTTCCCCAGGATCCTCTGAGGATCCCTCTCCCTCAAATTGGAAGATCTGTACCTCATCCATAAACTGGGCCTGTTTGGGTACTTTGTTTCTCCTACCTCCTCTCAGCTCCTTGGGTGGCAGAATTTCAGGGGTAAGAGATTTTGTTTCTGGTTCCTGGTTTTCCAGGGGCTGTTTACAAGTTGGGAAGGAAGCTTCCTCCAAGGCTTTACACACCCCTTCCCCTTGTGCCTCCTCCATGGGAACCGGTGGGTTATCGGGGTGCTGCCCCCGTCATTGTTCTGGAGCACCAGGTCCAGAGTTTGGGGCATTCTCCGGAGGCATGCTCATCTGAGGTTTCTGTTGAGCCCTCAGTATGTGACCCAGATCCCGTGCCATATTTTGGACCTGCCGCTCAAGTTGTGAAACCCGCTCAGGCTGATACGGGGCTCTATTTTCTCCCCTGGGCTGATCCCGGGAAGGGTAGCTATCCCTTCTCTGGTAATACCCCGGATTGGGAAGATTTGGGTACCCCTCCAACCTTGGCCTCCCCTCTCCCAGATTAGGTTGTCTGGGCTCAGGGAATTGGAGAAAGAAGGATGGATCGTTTTGGGGTTGGAAATTGGGTGGATACCTGGGAAAAAAGTTCTGCCCAGGATTTGGTGAATTTCTGCCCTCCTGGGGGAAGTTAGGAGGGAATTTACCCGGGTTAGGCGCTTGGCTGGTTCCCCCCCCTTGGGCTGGAGGAGTCCACACTTAACCCAGGATGGATCGGTTTCCCTTGTAGCAGGGTGTAACGCTCACCTAATTCCCGCAGAGGCGCCGGTCTTGACTGGGTGAATGCCGTATCTTCAAAGGTGATGTGTAACACACGGTTGGCTCTTTGGGCTGGACCTCTGTGCACTGTATGTCTGACTCGAAGAGTAAGATGTCTGCAGATAGAAAATATGGGATTAATGAACTGGGGTTATTGGGTGCCTCTCTCCTCTTCCCTTTCTCTTCTCCTGTAGAACCCCAAAGGTTAACGCCCTCACCTTAGGTAAGTGAACGCCGAGCTCTCCATCTGCCTCGGGGCAGGGTGCCGTAACCAGTTTCTTCACTGGATAAGGGTGCAGGCCTCTTGACCTCAGAGGACTGCTGTCCGTCGTTAACTGCACGAACGGTAAGTTCTGGGCACTTCAAATGTCTTAAAAGTCTTTTGTAATGATATCTCTTGTTTTGCAGGGTTCCGGCGATGGCGGATGGCGGGCTGATGAGAGTTGAGGATCGAACCCGCGTGAGGAATAGAAGCGCCTGGAAGCACGTAAGTAAGCGCTTGTAGCCTGCTTCACGATGCGCACTAACTGTCCCTTTTATCTTGCAGGTACAAGTTCGGAGCTTTAGAGAAGCTGAAGGGTGCTGGAATACCCACTGGATTCGGCGTGGGAAGGAGTAATGGCACGTGAGTAATAAAGTTGCCCAATGTCTTTAAACGCACCTTCTTTTGTCTTTCAGATGCGGGATGCAGCGCCGAAGGCCTCCGGAGCGTGCGAAGAGCTGGTAAGCTTTTGTCTTTCAGATGCCGGAATGCAGTGCGAAGACCTCCGGAGCATGCGAAGAGTAGGTAAGCCTTTGTCTTTCAGATGCCAGAATGCAGCGCGAGGCGTTGGTGACAGCCGATGGACCAGGTAAGAGATGCGCTGCCACTGAAGACCGTAGTGCTAACCTGTTCTTTCTTTGTCTTTACAGGTGCTGCTGAAGACTGGATTCCAGGATGGTAAGCCTTTGTTCCCTTAGGCCCAGGATCAGAAGCAGAAGACACGATGAGCGTTCTGCTGCAGAGAATGCAAAATAACACAAAGCAAGATTCATCCATCGGGTGTGGTTTAAATAGCCTCCTGTAGTGCTTAGGTGTCTCCTTCCACAGCCACGCCTAGGTAAGAAAAGAGTTCCTGCTTTCCAGAAGAGTTCCAGTGTTCTGAACCTAGGGAGTGGCTCCTGCCCCACCCAACAGGAAAAGTAGTCCCAAACAGAAGAGGATCAGGGGTTCAACTGGCAGGTAAGTAAGCAGCATGGTCTGCTGCAGGTAAGTCCACCCAAGCATTATGAGCCCGGCGCTTCCAGCGCTGGGACTGGGCATCTTTAGGAGCCTGGTGCCACTGGCGCCAGGACAGGGTCCAAAAGGTCCCAATTGGGACTGGCTGGCACTCGGAACCGGGGTTATGGGTCTGCTTCCAAGGGAGTCGGGCAAGTCCTGATCTTTTGGAAGCAGAGATCATGACAGCACCCCTCCTCAAGGCCCCTCCCAAACCGGGCTTCTCCGGGGGTTTGGTCTTGTTAGGAAATGTTCGATGAAATCTTTTGATTAGACGAGGCGCGTGGACATATTCTGCAGGTTCCCAGGATCTTTCTTGGGGACTGTAGCCTTTCCAGTCAATCAGGTAAAATAGTTTAGATTTGGAGATCTTGGAATCCAGGATGCTTTTGACTTCAAACTCGAGTTCTCCATAAACTAGAATAGGTTTTGGAGATGTAGTTAGTCGGGTTTGAGGATGCACGGGTTTTAATAGAGAGACGTGGAAGACCGGATGTATCTTCATGTGAGGGGGCAAGTCCAACTTGACCGCTACTGGATTTACTATGGTAGTGATGGAATAGGGACCAAGGTATCTTGGGTTGAATGTGCGTGGTCCTTTTAGAGGTAGATATTTGGTGGATAACCAGACTTGATCTCCTACTTGATATTGGGGTGCTTCCTTCCGATGTTGGTCTGCTCCTTTCTTGTATTGTTCTTTAGCCCTTTGAAGGTGAGAAACGGCTTCCTTAAAGGCTTGGGTGATTGTAGAATGCAGGTGGTCTACTGCTGGTGTTCCAAGATCTTGGAGTGGATCCAACTCCGAGGTTTGAGGGTGACTACCGTATAAAAGAAAAAACGGGGTTTTCCCAGTTCTCGAGTGGACAGAGTTATTGTAGGCATATTCGGCTATCCAAAGGATATCTTTCCAAGTTTTTTCAGTTTGTTGTAGCATGCAGCGCAAATACTGTTCCAGAGTTTGATTGGTCCTCTCAGTTTGTCCGTCGGTTTGAGGGTGGTGGCTGGTCGAAAGTCTCACATCAATTTGAGCCGACCGACAGCAACTTCGCCAAAAATGAGAAATAAATTGACTACCTCGATCCGAAATTAGAACTGAAGGAAAACCGTGCAGTCGGACGATGTTTTCGAGAAATTCTCGGGCCAGAGTTGCTGCTGTTTGTAAGCCTTTGAGTGGAATGAAATGCGCCATCTTGGAGAATAGGTCCACGATTACTAGGATCGTATTGTATCCGGAGCATGGAGGTAGATCGGTGATGAAGTCCATAGAAAGCGTATGCCAAGGGCGAGGCGGGATGTCAATAGGGCGTAAGAGGCCGGCTGGTTTTTCCTTTTGACTCTTGTTTTGGGCGCATACTCCACAGGACATTATAAAGTCTCTGATATCTTTTTTCCAAGACGGCCACCAGAAGTAGCGCTTGATCTTTTCCAAGGTCTTGGTCATACCGGGATGTCCTTCCATTAAAGAATTGTGATAACAAGAGATTACCTTTTTCTGTAAATCTGTGCTGGGCAGGTATAAACGTTCTTGGAAATATAATAGGTTGTCCTTCACCGTAAAGTCCTTTCCCTGCAGATGCCAATTCTGTATGTCTGCTGGAGTTACCAGTAGCCTGGCTTTATCCTTAACTTCCTCTATGGATTGTGTGGCGATTACACCTAGAATTCTTTGTTCGGGAATGATAGGTACAAATTTAGGATTGATCAAATGTTCTTCCACTCCCATCTGAGAAAGGGCACCAGCTTTACCGTTTTTTGTACCAGGTCGATAGGTAATTATGAAGTCAAACTCGGCAAAGAATAGTGCCCAATGGAGTTGCCTAGAGGATTGAGCTTTTGCGGTTTTCAAATATTGCAGGTTTCGGTGATCTGTAATCACAGTAACGGTGTGTCAGGCCCCCAGAAGATAATGCCGCCAAGCCTTAAAGGTGGACTTGATAGCTAGAAGTTCCTTATCAGTAATAGTGTAATTGATTTCAGGAGGCGAGAATTTGCGGGACCAAAATGCCACGGGATGCAACTGATTGGTTACTGGGTCCTTTTGTGATAGAACTGCCCCCATGGCAAGGCTCGAAGCATCAGTTTCAACGATGTAGGGGAGTTCTGGGCGAGGATGTTTTAAGATCGGTGCAGAGATAAATCTAGTCTTCAAATTCTGGAAAGCTTGTTCCGCCTCGGTAGACCATTCAAAAAGTTTGTTTTTCTTTAACAAGGCGGTGATGGGCTGGACTATTCGAGAGAATTCGGGGATAAACCTGCGGTAAAAGTTAGTGAAGCCTAACATGCTTTGAACACCTTTTACGGAGGATGGCGATGGCCATTTGAGAATTGCATCGGCCTTCTTTGAATCCATACGCACTCTGCTGGGTGATAATATGAATCCCAAGAATTCAACTTCAGTCACGTTGAAAACACATTTTTCCAACTTAGCGAAAAGTTTGTGTTGACGCAATCTCTCGAGGACCATTTTCACGTGTTTCCGATGTTCAGTTTCCGATGAAGAATAAACGAGGATATCGTCAATGTAAACAACAACACACACATCTATGAGCTCTCTGAGGACATCGTTCATAAAATATTGAAAGGCGGCCGGGGCATTGCAAAGTCCGAAGGGCATGACCTGATATTCAAATAGCCCATACTTGGTGCGGAAGGCCGTCTTCCATTCATCGCCCTCTTTTACTCGTACCAAGTGGTAGGCTCCTCTAAGATCCAGCTTTGTATATATGCATGCTTTTCTGACTTGGTCCAGGAGTTCAGGGATCAAAGGTAATGGATATCTATTCTTAACAGTGATCTGGTTCAGGGTGCGATAATCTATACAAGTTCTAAGGTCCCCTTCTTTTTTTGGAACGAAGAACAAAGCTGAGGAAGCAGGGGACTTGGAAGGACGAATAAACCCATTCGCTAGGTATTGATCCAGGTATTGTCGGAGGTGAAGATTCTCAGGCTCGGTGAGGGGATAAATTCTACTACAAGGAGGAGTAGATCCAGGTATCAGGTCTATCTGGCAGTCATAAGACCTATGAGGAGGTAGAGAGTTAGCCTGATCCTTCCGGAAAACATCTTGGAATTCTAGGTATTCAGGAGGTAACTGGGGAGCCTCCGAGGAAATTGCTGCCAGTGCAACACCAGGTCGAGGGTGACAAGTAGAGACACATTCTGGAAACTGAACCGTTCTTGCTCGCCAATCGTTCTGAGGATTGTGCTTCTCTAACCAAGGAATTCCTAGAATAATCTGGAACTGAGGGGCCTTGATCACATCGAACACGATCTTCTCATGGTGTCCATCTTGACTTACTAGCGTCACTTCTTGGGTGCTATGCTTTACTGGTCCGGAGGCTATCTCCGTACCATCCACCGTAGTAATGACGTCCTTTACAGCCTTTGGACAAAGAGTCAGATTCATCCTCAAAACCATTTCATGATCCACATAATTGCCGATGGCACCGCTGTCGACGTAAGCTTCAATCGCATGTAATTGATCCGGATGTTCAGGGCTAATGAGGACCATAGGTATTACGAAATGCGAGGTCACGGAACTGGTTTTAACGCTCGGCAAGAGGACCTCTATTCTTGTCGGGCGAGGTTGTTTCCCTGCTCAGAGTTTGTGACCCTGGTAACTGCAGCTCCTACTGCCTTCTTGGCTGGTTTCACCGGACAGTCTCGAAGAAAGTGCCCCGAGTTTCCGCAATAGAGGCATAATTGCAGCTGTTTTCTCCTTTCCCGCTCCTTTTGTGTTAGTGGTCCTTTCAGGCCCCCTATTTGCATGGATTCCCCGGAGTCTACTCCTTTGGTAGGAGTTGGTGGTTTGGAAAATACTCGAGCATCAAACTTGGAACGATCGGCCTTCCTGTTCTGCAGTCTGTGGTCAATTTGAACGACTAAGTCAATATAGTCCGAACAGTCTTGCGGGGGATTCACTACTTGGGCTAACACATCTTTGAGCTCTCCACGTAGACCTCTATAAAACAGCGTAATCCTTTTGTTCTCAGGCCATCGAGTTTCCACTATCAGTCTGTTGAAAGACGCAATATAAGCCAAAAGGTCTTGATTACCTTGTCGCCATGAAAGGAGCTCATTGTCCAAGGCCTGCCCCTGTGAATGTCTTGCAAACAATTTTTCCATACTGAGCTGAAAAGCTTGAAAATCATGGAGAACCGGATCATCTTGATTAACTAGAGGGATTGACCAGTCTGCCGCATTGCCACTAAGGTACGAAAGCACGAAAGCTACCTTAGCTTGATCAGTTGGAAAGGCTGCTGGCCGGCATAAGAAGTGCAACTGGCACTGATTAATAAATACTGCAAACCTCTTTGGGTCACCAGAAAATCGTTCGGGCGGAGCCAGAGGTACATTCCCAGGTAGGTTGATCTGCACTGGGTTCGTAGAGGATGTTGAAGGAAGATTTGCCCCTGATGCGGGTAACGGAGTTTGTCCGGCTTGTGACTGTAGCAATTGTCTAGCGAGATCGTCTGTTCGCTCCTTGGAAATAATCAGTTCCCTTCTTAGAGCATTCGTTTCCTGACGGGCTGCATGCACTTCTGCTCTTAGTTCCCCAAGTAACTGGGCTAGCTGGTCGGTATCCGAGGTTTCCATAGCGCCTGGGTGGGAGTTTTGCGGTAGGCTTTGTGTTCTGTAACGCTCACCTGATTCCCGCAGAGGCGCCGGTCTTGACTGGGTGAATGCCGTATCTTCAAAGGTGATGTGTAACACACGGTTGGCTCTTTGGGCTGGACCTCTGTGCACTGTATGTCTGACTCGAAGAGTAAGATGTCTGCAGATAGAAAATATGGGATTAATGAACTGGGGTTATTGGGTGCCTCTCTCCTCTTCCCTTTCTCTTCTCCTGTAGAACCCCAAAGGTTAACGCCCTCACCTTAGGTAAGTGAACGCCGAGCTCTCCATCTGCCTCGGGGCAGGGTGCCGTAACCAGTTTCTTCACTGGATAAGGGTGCAGGCCTCTTGACCTCAGAGGACTGCTGTCCGTCGTTAACTGCACGAACGGTAAGTTCTGGGCACTTCAAATGTCTTAAAAGTCTTTTGTAATGATATCTCTTGTTTTGCAGGGTTCCGGCGATGGCGGATGGCGGGCTGATGAGAGTTGAGGATGGAACCCGCGTGAGGAATAGAAGCGCCTGGAAGCACGTAAGTAAGCGCTTGTAGCCTGCTTCACGATGCGCTCTAACTGTCCCTTTTATCTTGCAGGTACAAGTTCGGAGCTTTAGAGAAGCTGAAGGATGCTGGAATACCCACTGGATTCGGCGTGGGAAGGAGTAATGGCACGTGAGTAATAAAGTTGCCCAATGTCTTTAAACGCACCTTCTTTTGTCTTTCAGATGCGGGATGCAGCGCCGAAGGCCTCCGGAGCGTGCGAAGAGCTGGTGAGCTTTTGTCTTTCAGATGCCGGAATGCAGTGCGAAGACCTCCGGAGCATGCGAAGAGTAGGTAAGCCTTTGTCTTTCAGATGCCAGAATGCAGCGCGAGGCGTTGGTGACAGCCGATGGACCAGGTAAGAGATGCGCTGCCACTGAAGACCGTAGTGCTAACCTGTTCTTTCTTTGTCTTTACAGGTGCTGCTGAAGACTGGATTCCAGGATGGTAAGCCTTTGTTCCCTTAGGCCCAGGATCAGAAGCAGAAGACACAATGAGCGTTCTGCTGCAGCGAATGCAGAATAACACAAAGCAAGATTCATCCATCGGGTGTGGTTTAAATAGCCTCCTGTAGTGCTTAGGTGTCTCCTTCCACAGCCACGCCTAGGTAAGAAAAGCGTTCCTGCTTTCCAGAAGAGTTCCAGTGTTCTGAACCTAGGTAGTGGCTCCTGCCCCACCCAACAGGAAAAGTAGTCCCAAACAGAAGAGGATCAGGGGTTCAACTGGCAGGTAAGTAAGCAGCATGGTCTGCTGCAGGTAAGTCCACCCAAGCATTATGAGCCCGGCGCTTCCAGCGCTGGGACTGGGCATCTTTATGAGCCTGGTGCCACTGGCGCCAGGACAGGGTCCAAAAGGTCCCAATTGGGACTGGCTGGCACTCGGAACCGGGGTTATGGGTCTGCTTCCAAGGGAGTCGGGCAAGTCCTGATCTTTTGGAAGCAGAGATCATGACACAGGGACTTACATAGTCAGGGGAGCGGGGGACCCCATTTGTGGGACTACCTCCTCGACTCCCTGTCTGTAACTGGCCCGAGGGCCTTCTGGGCTGTGAAATATTTGGTGCAGGCAGGTTTTTAGGCCCCCCATCTCCAAATCTAAAACGGGGGCAACCTTTACCTCTGCCACCTTGACAGCAGCAGGGGTGCTGTTGGTTTTGGGGTTTTTCTGCGCATTATTTTTATTTTCGATGGGCTTCTGCACCTCATAGATCCGGGTAGCCTGTTCAATGACCCAGTCTAAAGATCTTTTCTCATGAAAATCTCTCACAAGCTGGGTCATTATGTATTTGGGTAAGGCATGGAAAAACGTATTGATAAATTCTCTGCTATCCGTGCGCACCCTTCTGGTGGTCTGCACAAAAGCACGCTTTAATTCTTGCACAAACTCTTGTGGGGCCTGATCCTCCCCACATTGCAAATTGTAGGCTGCCTTGCGAGCCTCTTGAGGATTTCTGTGAACAGAAAAATGTTTCAAGATGGCTGCGTTATAGGTGGACCATCTTGAATAGTTTTGGTCCTCCAGCCCTGCAAAGAAACTGGAGTATTCTGGGGAGAATGTCCATTTTACATACTGAATGCAGCTGCTGCTGTCTTTCAAATGGAAAGTCTCCATGATTTGCTCATAAAGCTCCAAGTGTTCCCAAACAGAATACTTGGCGTTCTTGTGATAAGGGGTGATGACACTCCTTATTGCCTTGATCTGCTTTAAGGTATCCTTAAGCAAGGCCCTTTTTGCCTTATTGGCCTTTTTGGTTCGGGTAACCCTGGTCCACTCCTCCTCTGACTCAGAGGCACTGCTCCCAGAGGTGCCCATCTGATCTTCCAGGTTTTCCTGGATTCTGTGAGACTGGGAATGGCTGGCAGAATGTAGGGACCTGGCCTCCTGTGTCCTGGGCCACTCAGAGGAGTCTTCAGATCCCTCCCTGCTGCCAGGATTTGATGGGTACCCCCCCCACTGACCTAACTAGACAGAGGTTTTTAGGATGCCCTTAGTGGGTCTACTTTCCTGGGGTTCCCCTCTAAATTGTATTGTGCTGAGGTGCCCATACCTGGATGCCCACCCCTCCATTCCTGGGTGGTACTGGCCTGTGAGCCCCATACTTTTGGCTGGATAGTAATCTGCCATCCCTGTGGCCCTGTGCTCATGTGCGCCAGGGGACATGGGAGTGGCAGAGTCCAGGTACTGGGAGAGGTGGAGGCCTCTGGTACTAGGGCTCCTGAGGTTATGCTCAGGGGTTTCCCTTTCCCAGCGAACTTCATCTCTATTAGCCCCTGCTCCCTTTTGCAATGCAAGAGCCTGGGCTTTCAGTTCCTCAACCAAGGCCTTACTAGACTCTATCAGTCTCTCCTGCATGGCTACCTGTTGCTGGAGCCTATCATTGTGTTGAGAGAGAGCCTCATTTTCCCTCTGTGCTTCCTGATTGGTCCTGGAGCACTGGGTCAGTCTTTGCTGCAGGGTGGTTACCTCCTGGGCACCGTCCCTACTGGCCTGCTCCTTTCTTGTCAGAGCATCTTCCACCCTCCTGGTGTGCTCTAACAAGTTCTGATGCTCTTTTTGGAGGTCACCCAGTCCCTGGAGGTCCAAGTGATTTTCTTGAATTTTTCTTTTTAAGTGGCAGACTTCCTGGCCTAAGGTGTCCCTTTCCTGAGCAAGAGTCTACATCTGTGCCGCCAGGTCATCCCTCTGCCGTTGAAGGGCACCAGCTTTCTGGGGCTCTTCATCAAACTCTGCCTCGGTATCCAGGTCTTTCAAAATCAATGTATTGCTTTCTTCTTTCTCTCTGTCTAGTTGGATTTGCAAGGTGGCTACCTGCTCTGTGCATGCCCTGTTGATATTGATCTGTTGCTCCAGCTTTTTCTGGCACTGCAGTAAGGAGTCCAAACTGTCTTGGTGCTCCTTCTGCAAAGCCAGAATTCTGATATCCTGGTCAGCCTTTTCCTGGTGCAGGATATCCATATCCTCCTTTATTTTAATGAAGTACTGTCTACTATCATGTTCTGACTCCTGGCTCTGCTCAGAAGAGTCCATATCAGATTGGGCCTTCTCTAATGCCAACAGTTGTCTACTTGCCAGATCTTGGCCTTCAGCACATTTGTCCTGCATGGCTCGCATATATAGATATAAATATGCCGTTATCCTGACAATCTTGTCGTGTTCATCTTTAGCTTTTGGAGCCATATATAGTTCACTCAGGGCCACATGTAAGGGACCCTGATCTCTCCAGATATCTGACCCAGTTGTAGTGACCTGTTGTGTGATCGCCTGCAACCATACATTTTGGTCCTGTTCAAACCATTCACCTCTCACAAACAGTTTATGTAAGAGGTGCTCTATCGCTATTTTGATGTCTACCAGTGTCGTCATTCTGGAAATTGATTTCCTTCCTGACTTACCGAAGTTAGTATTTTATTTTGCAAAACAGACCGTTTCTTGAGAGCGTTCCTTTTTGAAGGGTGTTGTCACAGCGTAGCACAGCGTGGTGATCCAACAGGATTTATGTATCCTATCAGTTAGTACACTGTATTAAGCTGCACACGTGGTAGTTCTAATCCAGAATCCCCGGCTACGAGCCCCCATTCTGTTAATGACTCCAATCAAGCATTCCCACTAAGTCAGTGCCTTGTCTGGGATTGCTCAAGGGAAGCCCTTATTTATATATTTTTATGACAAGTTATAATCTGGATGATGAACCCTTGTATAACGCCCCTTTCTTAGAGTCCCCCTGACCCCAATAAGCCAAGAAGTAGGTTTGTTTTGCAAATTAAAAAGGTTTATTTGAAAATCACACAATATATATATATCACACTTTTATAAATAAGTTAATATTTGATATCACACTTAGAAATATGACAGTGATCAACAATGGATGATGTTATACTAGCACACTTGTTTAATTACTTAGGAATAGTATATGTCATGATCTCTGCTTCCAAAAGGTCAGGGTTTTCCCAACTCCCTTGGAAGCAGATCCATAACCCAGGTTCCGAGTGCCAACCAGTCCCAATTGGGACCTTTTGGACCCTGTCCTGGCGCCAGTGGCACCAGGCTCATAAATATGCCCAGTCCCAGCGCTGGAAGCGCCGGGCTCATAATGCTTGGGTGGACTTACCTGCAGCAGACCATGCTGCTTACTTGCCTACCAGTTGAGCCTCTGATCCTCTTCTGTTTGGAACTACTTTTCCTGTTGGGTGGGGCTGGAGCCACTCCCTAGATTTAGAACACTGGAACTCTTCTGGAAGGCAGGAACTCGTTTTCTTACCAGGAACTCTTTTCTTACTCAGGCGTGGCTGTGGAAGGAGACACCTAAGCACTACAGGTGGCTATTTAAACCACACCCGGTGGATGAATCTTGCTTTGCGTTATTCTGCATCCTCTGCAGCAGGACGCTCATCGTGTCTTCTGCATCCAGTCCTGGGCCTAAGGAAAAAGGCTTACCATCCTGAATCCAGTCTTCAGCAACACCTATAAAGACAAGAAAGAACAGGTTAGCATTCCGGCATCTGAAAGGCAAAGGCTTACCATCCTGAATCCAGTCTTCAGCAACACCTATAAAGACAAGAAAGAACAGGTTAGCATTCCGGCATCGGAAAGGCAAAGGCTTACCTACTCTTCGTGCGCTCCGGAGGTCTTCATACTGCATCTGAAAGACAAAAGCTTACCAACTCTTTGCACGCTCCGGAGGCCTTCAGCGCTGCATCCGCATCTGAAAGACAAAGCAAGGTGCGTTTAAAGACATTGGGGAACTTTAATACTCACGTGCCATTACTCCTTTCCACATCTAATCCAGTGGGTATTCCGGCACCCTGCAGCCGCTCCGAACTCGTACCTGCAAAATAAAAAGACAGTTAGAGCGCATCGTGAAGCAGGCAACAAGCGCTTACTCACGTGCTTCCAGGCGCTTCTATTCATCACACGGGCTCCATCTTCAACTCACTTCAGCCCGTCATCCGCCATCGCCGGAACCCTGCAAAACAAGAGACATCATTACTAAAGACTTTAAAAAGACATTTGAATGACTCGAAACTTACCGTTCGTGCAGTAAACGACGGACAGCAGTCCTCTGAAGTCAAGAGGCCTGCGCTACCTATCCAGTGAAGAAACTGGCTACAGCACCCTGCCCCGAGGCAGATGGAGAGCTCGGCATTCACTTACCTAAGGTGAGAGCGTTAACCTTTGGGGTCTACAGGAGAGGAGAAGAGGAAAGAGATAGGGACACCCCAATAACCCCAGTTCATTAACCCCATATTTTCTATCTGCAGACATCTTACTCTACACGTCAGGCATACAGTGCACAGAGGTCCAGCCCAAAGAGCCAGCCGGGTGCTACACATCACCTTTGAAGATACGGTAGTCACCCAGTCAAGACCGGCGCCTCTGCGAGAATCAGGTGAGCGTTACAGTATAGAGGATAAGGTAGCTGAGAATGCTTTGTGGTTTCAAGGAGATGCAAAGATGAATAAAAGGCAGTACAGAAATAAACTTGATATGATTTCAGCAAAAGATAATATGATCACTTTTTCTCAGACAATTCACTCCCCCCCTATGCAATGTAAGGAGATGGAAGTAACACACACAGTCTTCAGGAATACAATCACAGTACAATACGAATTCAGTTCCCCCCTAGCAAGCTTATAGCACCAGGGATGATTTTGAAACACAGGGGAAAGACTTTCAGCTGATTTGCAAGGGAGTGAAATATGCTAAAATTTATATTAATTCCCTCTAGAGGTTCAGGGTGAGTGAGAGATACTTTAAATCAGTTCAGGTCCACGCTAACAATGATTAATGAGGGAATATCAGGTTGAAAACGGATTTCAGTAATGGAAGCAAAGGACAGATCTTTCTACACGTGGTTGAAATGAAGCAAAATGTCAAATCGTGGCACTTTTTTCTGAGTGTGTCGAGCGCAATTACGGAGGCGCTATAAGGAGTAGCAATGAGTCTTAGAGCTTGTTGGAAAGCTGGGAATCTTAGCTTTACAATAAAAGTTGAATTCCGATCCTAGGATGCACGGTTCCAAAGATACAGACGATTTTGTTAAGGGTGTTTTTCAGAAATGAAATTACAGTTTCGGAATGACAGATGCGCTTTGAAAGGTTTGAATCAACAGGAGGAACACACGATTTCTTATGATGCAGTTCTAAACATGTTCAAATGTTTTGAATCAGATTATTTTAAGCTAAGAGATGGGTTCTGCACAGTTCTAGCTGGGTACTCACACTATAAATTTGAAAGGAATAGCCTCGTCACAGATCTGGTCAACAAGTTTAGCTGCGGTTCTCTCTGCTCGGTGGGTCAATCAGGCACCGGTTCTGTTCACAGCGGTCTGGTCTGGGTTTCTGGTTCTGCTGGTCTGGATCAAGTGGATTCTGGATACCGCACTGCTTTCTGGGTACTGGTTCTGTTCTGGATACACAGGACTCTTAGCAAGCAGCAAACCGCACAGCCCGGCGGTTGAATAGTTTGCAAAAGATTTTGAGGCCTGCTGAAGTTCAGCTCTTTGGAGATTTTGTTCTGGAGTTAGTCTGGATCTCTGGAGTTCTGGTTTCTGGAGTTCTCCGTCAGCGTGCTGCGCAGGAATTCAGTTGAAGGTTGGAAAATGAATGTCCCTGTCTGGCTTCCAGTGGCTCTTTTTATGTCTTTTGAAAATGGGTGTGGATGCTAACTTTCTATGCCCATCCCACTCATGATTTGATAGGTCAAGGATTTCTCTTTGGCCTGATTTGAGAATGGAGCAGTGAGTTATCCTATGTCATCAGGTATCATATTTATGGCTCCAAAGAAAGAACACTCCCCTTTGCTTTTACCTTAGAAAATCATTTTCATAACTAAACATATTTCCCAAATACACAAGTGGTTGACATTACATGTACATATCATATATTACTTCGGGTAGGTCTCTGTTCCAACTCTGATGTTTCTAAGAGCCAGGGTTCAAAAATGGGCAACTTATTTTCATTTTTAGTTGGTTTACCAATATTGGATTTTTACCAAAAATTACACAGATGTACACTGCCTTTCTACACATATTCCAGTACATTTTCATTTTTCTAGTGTGAACCCCGTGTCTGCAATCTCCATAATTCATGGGGTTGTGCCTCAGAACATGGTACAGCGTCCTAACACCTCTTAAAATTTGCACAGAAAAATCACAAGAATCATGCTATTAATTATATAATTTTGACAAGTCCTTACTATGAATTATCAATCTTTTTAAAATTATGCTCTGGTCCAGAGGGGTGTGGGTTCCCAAAGCACATGGTGGAATTTCTGGTTTGTCCACTTCCTCCAACTCAAGTTGCTCACAGAGGCACTTCCCCTCCCCCTTTCTCTCAAGAGGAAGCCATTTACGACCCCCCCCCCTAATTTAACATTTGCCTGAGCCAAGGAAGGCTCATTGTCCTGTTTCCCTCCAGTCCTAGGTGCTCCTCCCCTGATTCAATCAGGGAGGTGTCATCTCCTTTTGGTGGGGGCAGCAGAATTCAGCCAGGCCTGGGAAGAGTGGCTGAGCAAGTTTCAACTCCTGTCAGGGGTAGTTGCCGGGCAGAATTCACTCTCTTCAAGCCAGGCTTCAGCCAAATGTCACTTTTGTTCCCAGTTTTTCTTCATTCAAATCAAACTTACAATTTTTACACATGCAGCTAGAATGTTGATTCTAAGTTCAAAACTATGACATTTAAACAGTTGCAACCTATGTGACACTCAAAGTAGGTCACTCATTTATTTTAAACATTTCGATTTTAGTGGCTTTCAGTCCAATTTAACTTAAGCTGCTGACATCCACAGCTCAGCCAGTTTCATTATGAACATTATTTTAGGCTCTTTCTTTTCCCAGATTTTTGTATGCACACAAGACTACATTCTGCCAAATGTCTGCTGGTGTTCAGTGAGATTTTTGAATATCTTGCCATGTTTAAAATATGCATTTTTAGCTTGCATTTCAGAGAAACAAAGGTGATTTCAAAGCGCTTTTTGAGCTAACAGGCACTGCTATTTTTCCTTTGGCACGCATTCGACTCATGGCACTCCTGGCTCATCACGCTCGCACTGGTGGGTGGCAGGTCAGGCGACCATTTTGGTGTGCGCCAAAACTGCACGGTTTTCCTGGATTCTGGCGCAATGTGGGCTTTTCCGCCATCTTGGATTTCCTAAACCCACAGCACCAAATGGTGCAGCATAATAGTCCAAACGTGGGTCAGGACACCCAACAATTGGTGATTGTTGCCCAAATTGTTTGATTTGCTGGATTTTTATTGAATCCCAAAATTAATAAATATCACATTGTTACACACCGTCCTGGTTCATAGTCCATTGTGACACGGTGTGTTTGTTAAGGTGAGTGTGAGAGGAGTTTGGGCCTTCTCAAAGACAGAACCCAAAATTGATTAAAGATAAAAAGCATGTTTATTGTGCGTCACATTCATTTTCAGTGGAAGAAGTCCCTGACTGGAGTGTGCCATGTTATAAAACATTTACATGGACCTTGGGTGTTGTCATACCACTCGGCTCACCTGCATTTGGTGCTTGTCAACCGAGGTGCAGTCAGGTGGCACGCAGGTCCAATATCCATTCATAGAGTCCAGTGGGCCCTAACCCACCGAAAACAAAGATAAATAATTTCACCCGTCCTGGCTACATGAAAGGTTGAGAGGCATGCGTTTGTCCATTTTGTGTTTGTACAATGTGAAGTTTCAGAGCTTGTTCCTAATTTCTTATGGTCTTGCATTTAAGGTACATCCGTGGTCGAAGTGTAAACAAAAAAGTAGTCGAACAGTGTTCCCTTTTCCCCGCCCTCTTTTCTGCCCCTGCACCGCCTGCCCAATACTCACCATAACCCCCCCACCCCCCCGATTGACACCCCATACCTGGGCCTTTCCTTTCCTCCACTCCACCCTGCAACATTTTGTTTTACAATAGTTTGGGTAAGAATGAAGAAACCCCAAAATAAAAGGCATTTAAATGACCCCCTATTATTGTGTCATTGTCACCCTCAGCATGCACCTTTTTGCAGCCTCATCTTCTCCCAGTTACACACCACAACCCCTCTCATTGCCTGCAAAAATGGCCGGGCCTACATTCATACGCAGATTGCTGTAACACAGTGCTTTTTGGCTGCTGGGAACGGGTTCTATATCGCATGCAGTGTATTGAATTAAGGGCTGCAGCGCCCTGGGTGAATTGGTGCCCCCCCCATGCCCACCCCTGCTTAACAGGGTGCGGGGCATAAGGGGGTGGGGCCAGGATGGGCCTCTTTTTTTTAACCTCCTCGCTCGGGTGAGGAGGTTAAATAGGGCGCATTAGCACCCCATTGTCATTGAATGTGCCCGCCGCTGCGGGTTTCCCAATGACAGTGAGGCACCTACCACGCCTTCTGCCACTATGGCAGCTCAGGGGAGCCCTTGAAAGACTCCCCTGAGCTTGCGTGGTGTGGGGCTAATGGCGCCTTTTCTTATGAAATGTGGCTGCGGCTGAGGGGCGCATTTAAATGCACCCACCGCCGCGGGCACATTTTGCAGTAAAAGGCCACCTGCTGCGCCTTCTCCCACAATGCCATCTCGGAGGAGCCCTTGAAAGATTCCCCGAGCTGGCATGGCGGGGGCAAATGGCACCCTGGGGGGCGTGACGCCCCGGCCGGTCGCCCGGCTAGCCCCCCCCCCCAAGGCCAGCTCTGCTCAGCACATGTGAAATAGTTCAGTGAGATGCTGCACTGGTTTCAAATTTGCAGATGTTTGGTTTGAGGCGCCTGCAGGGGTGAGGTTTAAAACAAAACGTTTGAAGTTGCCAACCTGGATCGGTATTCTCGGTCGCATAAAGTAAGGGAATGATGAATGATTGCCCGAAAAGTAAGGGAACTTCGTACCCTTTAGTCCCCGCCCATTTGGACATCTGCGGTACATACACATGTTTGAATAACATTGTTCGGTGAATGATGAGCTTTGATTTTTTTGTTAAAATAAACTTGACCGCCGGTTAAGTGACCAGATTTAAAAAATAAAAAACCGGGACAGGGCAACTGACATAAAAGTAGGACTAAATCTTGAAAGTGGCCATCAAGGCACTATATTTCAGTAGAGGTTGGAGAAGGGGGTTTAAGTGTTACTGTTCAAATAGACACATATTATAACTAATTTATCACAAAATAACAGTATCTTAGGTTGTACAATTTAGCATTTCTTCTGTGTGAGATTATGCATTCATGGCCGTCAGCTATAAAGACCGACTACCAAAAACCGGGACCACTGCAGTTTCCTATGGAAACATAATCTTGAGAAAGGGGGACAGAGCACCAAATGCTGGGACAGTCCCGGCAAAACCGGGACCTCTGGTCACCCCACTGTTGGTGGATATTGACCTCTATTGCTTCCCGAGTTATGGTTAGACCTTGATCCCAGTAACACGTCTACTATCCGGTTTATGAGCCAAGTAAGCTGCAGAACCGTAAGGCACTATATGGTGGCTGCAATGTTGCAGTAGGGCTACCTGGAACTGCCAGCTGCTCTCATCAACTCTAGGACGCGAAAGCATCGAGAGTCACTTAAAATGCTAAAAACTAAAACTACAAATCCCATCATGCAAAGTGCCGTTAGAAGTCACTCTGAATACGTGGAGCCATCTGCCTCATGTGTGTCCGTCCTCCTCTTTACAATGTTTGTAACACCATTAGTCAAAGAATCATAGCCAATACGCATGGCGTGGTACTCATGTTGCCACCTCGAGTCAGCGAGCAGGTTGCAAGACTTGTGAGTGGCATCTTGTACGAAGAATTTGGCAGTTGACTTGGCACAGCTTTCGACTGAGCTACCTTGTAGCCAGGGTGGGATCCGGACCTGAACAAGGCGAAGCTTGGCTCCGGCAAAGAGCCATAAACGTGTGTGCTGGGACTCCGCTTCTCGCAACGCCTACATGCACTCACCCCTCCCTCCCCCCCAATCGCCGCACGAAGAGGGGTGGGCCGGGGCCGTAGCACATTGTTTCCATTTCCAGACACTGCTTGTAGAGTCTATAGGGGGAAAGATCAGCTGTATGGAGGTGAATTGCAGAAGTAGTGTTAGAAGAGACATTATTGTATAAATGTTAAATGGGCGCGAACATGACAGCGCGGAACGGTAAAATAACAGTTCGTGTAGGGGCACTTGCTTGGCGTGGGTGTGCCAGAGCACCGGCCTCCCCCCAGCTGGGTCCCGCTGTCACGAGCTGGCTGCACACCGGGCACCAGGTGTTTGAGGCAGCGTGTGACCTTGTTCAGCGGTGACAAGGAACATTGCTGCAGCTCTGCTACCCCTCACAATCCCCAAAGCTGTGCAGCCTCAGGCGAACATAGGCGGGAGGAAAGAGGAGGGGGCCCAGGTGAGGGAGCGTGGAGTAAGTGAAAGGCTAGGAAGCAAAGTGCTTCACAGACAGGGGAGGGCGCGAGTGGGGAAAGCATGAAGGAGGGGGGCATGAATAGGGGTGGGGGTCAGGAATAAAGAGGAGAGAAGAGGGCGAACGGGGGTGCGCGGAGAAAGAGGAGAAGATGAAGCGTTGGGGCAGGAGAGAACAGAAGGGAGAGATAAGGCAGCGGAGAGTGAAAGGACACGGCAGGAACGTGGTGTGAGTCTAGTCAAAAGAACGAAGAGGGGAGCGGTGACAGGGGCGAGGAGAGGAGAACAAGGAGAGCCAGGGAGGCAGAGAAAGGTGTGGCGTTTGCCGAAAAGGAAGGGCGAGTCGAACATTCTGAATGAGGAAGAGGAAGGGCGGAACGGGAACAGTGAGTAGAGGCGGAGGAATAGAAGATGTGAGTTGCAGCAGTGGGGTAGAAGACGAGAAGAACGAGGAAGGAGGTGAAGAAACGAGGAGGGAAAGTAGTATACAAAGCAGGTGACCTGCCAATTGAAAAGTAAGGAAGCGGAAGTCTGGTTCAGAAGGAGGAGAAAAAGAGGGGGTGCATTTGGAACGAGAGGGTCAGGGAAACGCAGTGAAGGAGGACAGTAGAAAAGTAGATGGGGAAGAGGAGATAGTGGGGAGAAATGAAGGAACGTGAATGGGAAACACGAGTGGAACTCGGAGGTAGAGGACAGGGGAGGTTAAAAGGACAAAAGAGGATGGAGTGGCCTGAGAGAGGATGAGGGGAGAGAATACGTGAGAAAGGATGGGGGAGGAAAGCGAGAATGGAGAAAAAATGCTAAAGACGGCTAGACGGGTGAGGGGGGAGAAAGAAGAAACGAGGAGGGAGAGAAGACAAGAGGGGTTGGGAGGAGGGGCTACAGGGAGAGAGAGACAGGTGAGGAGGGGAAAGAGAATGAGGTGGGGAAGAGAGTGATAGAAGAAGCCAAGCAGAGAGGAGGTGTGATGAGAGGAGACGCGGCGATAACGTGTTACATATTGGTATGTTCCGGCTCACGTCAGGAGCTTATAAACTGGGAGCGGAGCTCTCCCGCAGTAATTGCTAGCGGTGATGCACGCAGAGCCGCTGCTGCTGCCGCCGGGAGCCGCACACTGACACAGCACGCACAGGGCGGGCGAGGGGCGGCAGCATCTCCCCGGCTGCGCGCTCCAGCACTGCAGCACTGCCTGCCCGGCCCGTGCGCCCTGGGGGCCAGGCCGGGGTGTGGCTCGCAGGGAGCGGTGCACGGAGGACGCCACCGGGGCCGAGAGGATTGCTCGAGACGGAACTGGGATGCTTTGGGGATGGATGCGGTGAGGCTGCCGAGGCTGTGATCAAGGAGCCGGTTCCCACAGGCGGGCGAGCTCGCGGCAGCGCAGACGGGTGAGTGTGCGCCGTGCAGCTCTTCTCTCTTACTACTGACCGACAAGCGGGTGCAGGGTCGACCCTTGCGTGGGGGAGGGCTTCTAATCAGAACTGCGGGCGCCTGACTCTGAGATGCCTGGGGATAGCTCCGGCTTCGAGGCGTGGGCGCTCCGCTCCTACCACACGCAGTCCTGCGCTGGGCCATCTGTCTCCGAGGTGTGTTATCCTCTCCCGTCGCACACAGCCCTGCTCTGAGACATCCGGCTTCGAGATGCGTGCTCCCACCATTCCACCACGCACAATTCTGCTCTGGGGTACCTGCCTGTGAACTGTGGGACACTTGTACTTGCTATTCTTGTTTCTAAGCACTCCTTACTCTGGGGTCCTTCACTATGAGGTGTGTGCTGCTCTCAATAACATATTCTTTCCTACGCTACTGGGCCACGAGGTTTCTCTCTCTCATCTCTCCCCCCTGCATCTCACACTCTCCCCCTCTCAACTTTTTCCTCTGCACCTCAAACTCTCATCTCGCTCAGCATCTCTCTCCATCCTCCACTCACTCATTATCTCTCTCTCTCTATCTCTCTTCCTCTGCATCTCACACTCTCCACACGCTCAGCCTCTCTATCCTTCTCCCTACTCCACCCCTCTCTCTCTCTCTTTTACCCCCTGCATCTCACACTCCCACACTCCCTCCTCTCTCTCATTTCTTTTTCCTTTGCATCTCAAACTATCATCTCGCTCATCATCTCTCTCCCTCCTCCACTCACTCTTCCTCTCTCTCCCACGCTCAGCCTCTCTATCCCTCCCACTACTCTTCTCTCTGTCTCTCTCTCTATCTCTTCCCCTGTATCTCTTTTTCCTCTGCATCTCACACTCTCCCCCTCGCTTAGCATCTCTCTCCCTCCTCCGCTCACTCTCTCTCTCTTTTCTCTCTTCCCTGCATCTCCCACACAGCCTCCTCTCTCTCTTTCTCTAATTTCTTCTTCCACCGCATCTCACACTCTCCCCTCGCTCATCCTCTCTATCCCTCTCCCTCTCTCTCTCTTCCTCTGCATCTCACACTCGCATACTCCGCCCCTCCTCGCTCTCTCATCTCTTCCCCCTCTGCATCTCACTCTCTCCTCGCTCAGCATTTCCGCCCCTCTCTCCCCTTCCCTCCGCCTTTCTCTCCTCCGCTCTTGCGATGTCTCCCTCTCTCTCTTTCCTGTCTCTATCTCCCTCGCGCTATGTCACTCTGTGTGCAAACAGGGTCCTGTTCTGGAGTGTAGCCGACGCGTCGTCTCTCTCACGCATTGCCGTGCTGTGGAATATCAGAGCGAGTTGCGGGCTTCTGCCTCTCTCAGGACCCACATCGCTTCACTGCAATCCCAGGTTCCCAGGCGTGTGGTCCTCTGGCTCTGCCCTACGCGTCTGCGAGGCGTGTGTTCCTTTCTCTACGCACACATTTCCGCTGAGGGGTAGCACGCTCTGAATTGTGGACCTCCTTCTCTGCATGCACTACATACTTCCCAAGCTATCGGGACTGCAAGTTGAAAGCATTGGGTGATTTGAGCGTCCTTTGAATTCTACGGAGTGTGAGCTGCGTCCAGGGTGGGTGATATCTTGGAATGAGGTGCGTGCTTGCCTGTCTTGCATGCGCAGTCCTGCTCTAGCATATGTGTCTGAGGCGTGGGCGCCTCTCCCCCAATAGAACAAGCTGGTGTGGCTCTGTTTCTGCACACATCGCTCTGCCATGAGATATCCGGCTCTGAGGGGTGTGGTGTGTGGTGCTTTCTCTGCAGGCAGAACCTTGCTTTTACTGTAGTGAGCGTGCCTTTCTCTGCATAGGCCACCATGCTGTAACATGCTAGGCAGGGAAACCTGTTCCACACGTGCCTATATCTCCCTGTACACGTATTCTTGTTGTTGGATACTTGCCACTTGGGGGTAGGGGGGTGGTGAGTAGAGGGCGGCTCTGGGGTAGCTGGTTATCTATCTACGTTCTTGTATTGCGCCACTAACCCGAAGGCCTCAGGGCACACACAGAAGAAGAAAGGAGACAGACAACAGACAACAATAACAAACAGAGAAACAAAAAACAGAGATCCATGAGAATCCAGTACTCATAGAGGCCAAAAAAGATGGTAAGATATGGCGGGATACAAGAATCCGTACCAAAGTACTGTGCCAAAAGAAATAGATTTATCATAAACTTTGTCAAACAGGCAGGTCTTTAACTGCTTCTTAAAGATAAACAAGGAATCACTATTAGCAAGATATTTGGGAAGTGAATTCCATAGAGCCGGTGCCCATGAGTCAAAGCTTGCACCTCCAGATCTTTTCAGGGTAAATGGAGGTTGAACCAAGACAATATTACTGCTTGAGCGCAGAGGAGGGGTAACTAGTTTCTTTTTTAGCCTAGCAGTAAAATAAGATGGAGCTTTACCATATAGGCATTTAAACACAATGGTTAAACCTTTATGTTGTAGTCGCTGTTGCACTGGCAGCCAATGTAGGCTGCGCCTGGCATCGGAAACATGCATATTGCGCTTGAGGCCCCTTACAGCATGTACTGCACTGTTCTGTATGACCTGCAAGGTTTTAAGATTGGCCTGCAAAGTACCAATCATCAGACTATTACAATAATCCAGCTTGCAGTTTGCAATTGCAGCTGCGATCAGAGCAAGATTTTCTTTGGACAGATATGGACGTATCTGCCATAAAAGCTGGATATAATAGTGGCAGGAGGATTTAAGGTAATTAGTCTGACGGGTAAAATGTAGCTGAGGGTCAAAAAAGACCCCCAGAGTTTTGACAGATTTAGATACAGAAATAACATGTTGACCAATCAAAAAGTTGTCATAAATTGTATCAAGTTTCTTTAATCTCTGCTGGGTACCTAAGATCAGCAGCTCAGTTTTGGCATTATTGACGGCTAAAGAGTTTATCCACTTCTGAATTTCAGCAAAGATGGAATTGATATGCTCTGCATCTTTTAGATACTCACCAGTAAGTTTGATGAAAATCTGCGTGTCGTCAGCATAATTGGCAAAATAAATGCCCATAGCTGACAAAATAGCGCAGAGAAGACGTGAGTAAATATTAAAGAGTAAAGGCAGAAGACATGAGCCCTGTGGAACACCAAATAATAGTAGGGATGTAATGGAGTAAGTGTTGTCCTTTGTTACCCTCATGTTCCGTGGGCTCAAGAATGATTTGAACCAGGCTGATGCTTTAGAAGAACATTTACCAATTGTGATTAGTCTATCCGCCAGAAGTTGGTGATCGACTAAATCGAACGCGGCGGATAGATCTAATAACAACAACAGGGCTGTGTGATCTTTGTCAACAAGACCAGCAATGTAGGAATTTAAATTCCGCAGCGCAGTCTCAGTCCCATGATTGGGGCGAAACCCAGATTGTCGGGAGGCTAGTATGTCGTGTTCCTCGATAAAATTTTGATATTGGCAATACGCGATTTTGTCAAGGATTTTCAACATAAAGGGAACATTGGTAATTGGATGATAATTTCCCGTAATGTCTTGTTCTGGTATGCGACTGAGGTGCAGGCCCTGCTGAAGAAGTGCAGGGACCCATTTCAACAAGATTGTTGCCCACCTTTGCTTGGAGTGGAAAACAATTTGGGCACGCCCCCATCCCCACTGGGTGGTGCATACATTATAATGGAGACAAATACAGCTGGAGCTTAGTAGCCACCAATTACCACTAGACGGCCAACCAGCTGAGGGCTGAATCACTAAATGCCTATCACCTTGTTGTCTTTTAATACCAGTTTCTCTGCATCAGCCACTTGCTGACAAAGAGGAATACATAGCTTTTCAGTGGCCATTTATTGATCCAGCTCCCTGCTGGCTGGCGTCTCATGATAATTGGTCGTTATTAACACCCAGGTGTATTTCTCAGCTTTAAATTAGCACTTTGCATGCTCGCATTATAAGTTTCAATGGCTGGAGACTTTTTGCCATCACTTGGCAGCGACAGGATGAGGGCTCCAGCAAATGGAGCTTGTTGCGCAAGTACTTCAAAGTGCACATTTAAAGCCCAAGAACAAAAGTAACATAGAAGGGAATAAATTCCCATGATTTAAGACTGCATACTGGTAACATGGGGGCGGCAAATGCTGCCCCACCCCTGAGTCTCGAGGCCCTTTTCATTTGAAATGGTGGACAGGCCCTGATGCAATCCCTTCTGAGGTGAATGCTCCTATCTCTCTCCACAGAGGGCGCGATTCATGGAATTATTTGCGAGGAAATGGGGTATTTGCACGCCAAACTGCATGCAAATTCGCATTTGTCGATACATGGAATCGAATGCGCAGTACTTTTCCTGGACTTGTGTGGAGTTCGCGCAAACACGGCACGTCTCTGCAAGCCATCAAGGGCCTTGCGCGAGACTCCACGCAGAGCGTTGGCATGGCTTGCGCAGAGGGCAGAGAATGGGGCAGAATACCTAAAATAGGGAAGAGCTTGCAAATAATTGGGCACACTGATGGAGGCCCTGCATGCAGTCCCTCGCATGTCCACAATTGCTCGGCACAAGAAGTATTTGTGGTTTTGATCGTGCAACCTCATGGCCAGGAAATGGCCACGGAATTCCTTCATACTTTCTGCCACCAGAAGGCATGCTTAAGTACACTTGCACATGGGAATCGCAGTGCAGAGGTGGGGTTGCATGTCGTATATAGGTGTGTGCACACAACCGGGATTCCGCTCTAATTTAGGGGTGTGTGTACGCAGTTTAGCAGGGTGCAGGAACGGTTTATGGGGGTTTGCATGCAGATTTCCTGAGTAATTAACGAGTTACGATTTAATTGTATATGCATGTTGTCGGGGTGCTGGATATAGTTATGGGGACGCCACGCAGGGTCCCCGAGATGCAGGACTGTTTGTGAGGGACACTACACACTATTTGAAGGGTACATGTATTTTGTGCCTGGGGGAGGGCACAAAGGTAGCTGTTCTGACTGTTGATGCTTTGTGTGCTGGTGTGTCGGAGCGCTTCGGCCTCGACTTGCGATAACAGTGACTTGGCGCTGTAAATGTAATGAATATGCAGGGCACACATTTTTCTTTCTGCACACAAGCTCACGCAGTGCCCTTCTCGCCACACGGCCCTTGCAGGATTTCTGTGCACATTGCCATGAATCAGGCCCATAGTGTGCAGCTCTGGGATTCACCAGTCATGGGTGGATGCCTCTCTCTCTGCACACACAATGCTGTTCTGCGTTGCCTGGGTCTAAAATGGATGCTCGTCTCACTTTGCAGATGGTGCTGCTCTGGAACAACCATGTCCGATGGAATTCTTCTCTCTCTCCTCACAGAAAGGGCAACTCTGGGATACCTGGGTGGATGATCCTCTTTCTGCACACACAGTGCTTGTCGCTGATACTGAGGTCTGAGATGGATTCTTGTTTCTCTGAATGCACTGTGCTGCTCTGCGAGACCCGCGCATTTACTGGATGCTCCTCTCATTTCACACAGTGCTGCTCTTGGAGAACCGGTTGGGCTGTCTGTACTTCCGCTCTCTATATAGTAGAGGAGAGGCACAGAGGACCCCAGCCAAGATTCTCTATTGTGGTAGCAATGGACGAGTAATCAAGGCCTAGCTTCTCAGGAGGTGATGAGGGCTGGTTCTTAAGTACAGTGTAGTCCCCAAGCACCCACAAAGGAATGTCCGCACACTGTATCGGTTTAAAACAGTCTTTATTATTATTATTATTATATTAGAGTATTATATAGAATATTATTAATATTCAAAGTTGTACAGGATCACAATAACTCACTTTGCACTCGGAAAATCAGCAATGGCAAATATATACAGTTCTAAAGTGGTAACACAAATGTTATTTGATCTCATTAAAGTGCATACAGTCAGAATGACACACAGATCAAAATAAAGAGGAAACCAGCAGTAGAGAGAGGAGGGAAAGTAAGATGGTTGAACAATTGGCAAGATGCGGTCGCTACCGTTAAACACAGCTCTGTGTGCAGATCCCCCCCCACCTGGGCAACCTGTAGGATAACGATACAAGCCCAGTCCATATATTGTTCACACTAGACTTCCCAATAGTT
The DNA here is from genome assembly GCF_040938575.1 of Ambystoma mexicanum. Lineage (NCBI taxonomy): Eukaryota > Metazoa > Chordata > Amphibia > Caudata > Ambystomatidae > Ambystoma > Ambystoma mexicanum. The sequence continues at coordinate 119,934,564 of NC_090935.1, read as the reverse complement.
GTGCAACCCCAAAGTACTTGGCCTTGTAGCGTTCCTCGTCGGGGAATCGACGGCCCTTCTTGAGTGCTCTCCCTTTAAGTCAGGAGTCACAGGTCATCAAACGTCTGCCTGTTCCCTGCTCGTTGACAGGGAAACGGAAACGTCCTGCAAGGAAGAGGCGTGCGGGGCACCTCAGTGTGGATAGTTCCGGACAGCAAAGAGTTTGAAGAAATGTGGCCCAGCAAGGGCGTCGGGTCGTTGGCGTCTCTGTGGTCTTTGGGTGGCGGGAAACCCACCGGTGGATGCTCCTCGGCGCGTCAACGGTCAGGCCTTCTCCAGCAGGACAAAAACAAACAGGTGATGGCTGGAAGGTTAAGAATGAATCTTAACCACTGGCATTGCTCTGGGCAACCCTCCAGACCACCGTTCCTTGCCTGCCAAGCCATTACAGAAGGGAAAGACCATATGCAAATCAGGCTTGGCCCCACCCCAAAAGGGGCAGTCCAGCCCAAACTGCTAGGCCACATCCCTTCTGCACGAGACCACAAGCATCCCCAAACATGTTTCGCCCTTGTTGGGGCTCATCAGTGAGGAGTAGCTTGGGTCTCTAGGCCTAGCAGGCACAGGACCCACGTCTGGGCATACCCTTCCCACTCAGGGTGACAAAGCAAAAACAAAGAGGTGATGGCTGGAAGGTTTAGAATGAATCTTAACCACTGGCATTGCTCTGGGAAACCCTCCAGACCACCGTTCTTTGCCTGCCAAGCCATTACAGAAGGGAAAGACCATATGCAAATCAGGCTTGGCCCCACCCCAAAAGGGGCAGTCCAGCCCAAACTGCTATGCCACATCCTTTCTGCACGAGACCACAAGCATCCCCAAACATGTTTCGTCCTTGCTTCTCCAGCAGGATATAGCGGCGGCGATGCGGACGAGAGCGTCCTTTGATTCGAAAGTTCTTAGGCAAACGGGAGCACAGCGGCTCCAGTCGGCGACGGCAGTCGTCGACAGTTGCGGACAACTGTCCGGGCGCTTCTCTTTGGAGTTCTGCAGCAGTCCCCGCATTGGGTCGGCAGCCTGTCGAAGGTCTGTCTACCAGGGAGCTTTGGCAAAGATCAGCTGGTGCACGATGGTCCCTTGTAGCTCGGGAGGAGGGCACCTTACCAGCTCCTCACTGGGTCAGTCATTGGAGGCGCAGCAGCTTTCAGATTGCGAAGGAGAGTAGCAGCACTTCTTCTCTTCCAGCAGGGCTTCAAGGTCAAGCATCCGTTTTACTACAGTTACTCTTCGTAGGTTGGGCTTCAGCTGTGAACACTTCTGAGCACGACTCCTAGCAGTGTGATGTCTCCAGATATACTGTTCTCCCGTTCATTCCGCTTGGTCACACTTAAGCATCCAATCACTACAAAGGGCATTCATGCAGGCAGGCAACCAATCAGGTGCACAGTGCCTTCAGGCTAGTCACTTCTCTCCAGACACTCACAACAAGTTGTGTATTGGGACAAGTACCCAGCCACTCAACACTCCACACTGCATTCATACCAGTTTTGGGCAGGGCTGTTTCAGTCATTATGTCAAAAACCAAATACTAGACATCCACAGCACAGAATGCGTATTTGTCAAACACTCTATTCATGCAGGTCCCACCCACAGGCGTACCAACAACATATGGACGTTGAGAAGGCTCCAGCCAGTCTGGTCGGCACTTCCCCACACTACCATATATGGAACTTCCATCCAACAGCCAGTCAGGGGGAAGGGACTTTGGGAAGATCATGGTAACAGGTGATGGAAGGCAAGAGGCCACGGGGGCCATTTTGTCTCCATCAGGAATCTACCGATTCCAATGACCGGGCCTGGGCATCCCAAAATGGAGGATGCTCAGGGCACCAGTCAATTCAGCACGGGGCTACCACCAGCCCGTACCCTGCTCTGCGGGTCACACACAGGTACCCAAAAACATACACTAGGAGCACAGGGTTGCACTCCCACCCATGGGTGCCATAAGGGTATACAATGGGTCTGTACACCAAACCAAAAGAGAGCTGCACCACCAGGAGTCCCACATGAACTCCTACGTGGAAAACACGGCAGAACACACAATAAAAAGCAGTAAAGGACAAGGATACGGAGGTCATGTCCCTCCGATGCATTTCCAGCATCACACCGGGCATGTACTGGATGCTCTTCTCAGTTCACACAGTGCTGCTCTGGGGAACCTGGTTCTGTGCTGGATGCTCCCCTCAGTTCACACAGTGCTGCTCTGGGAAACCTGGGTGTGTGCTGAATGCTCCTCTCAGTTCACACAGTGCTGTTCAGGGAGAGGCGGGCATGTGCTGATGCTCCTCTCAGTTCACGCAGTGTTGCTCTGGGAGACCCGGGTCTATGCTGTATGCTCCTCTCAGTTCACACACTGTGCTGTTGTGGGATCCCTCGGTCTGTGGAGAATGCTCCTTTCTCTTTCTCTGAGCACAGGGTGCTTCTCTAGGATTATTAATTCTGGGCAAGATGCTGCTCTTACTGCACACAAAGTGCTATTCTGCGATAACCAGATCTGAGACCGACATTTCTTTTTCTTTTAAAAAAAAAAAAGTGCTGCTCTGGAATCCTCTGGTCTGAGGTCGATGTTCCTCTCTGCAAACATAATGCTGCTGTGGCATACCCAGGTGTGAGGCGGATGTGCCTCTCTCTGCACACACAGTGCTGCTCTGGGATACCAGAGTCTTGGGTGGTTATTCAACTCTCTGCACAAACACTGCTGCTTTAGGACACCAGGGCCAGAGAGGAGTTCTTCCTCTCTCTGCACACGCACTGCTGCTCTGGGATACTCGGGTCGGAGGTGGATGTTGCTCTCCTTGCCAACATAATGCTGCTGTGGGATACCCAGGTGTCAGGGGGCCTCTCTCTGCACACACAGTGCTGCTCTGGGATATCAGAATCTTAGGTGGATATTCCTCTCTCTCTACACACATTGCTCTAGGACACCTAGGACAAAGAGGGGGATTGTCCACTCTCTGCACACACACACTGCTGCTCTAGGACACCTAGGTCAGTGAGGGGATCATCCGCTCTCTGCACATACAGTGCTGCTCAGGGATACTCGTGTCTGAGGTCGATGTTCCTTTCTCTGCAAACATAATGTTGCTCTGGGATAGCCAGATGTGAGGGGATATGCCTCTCTCTGCAGACACACTGCTGCTCTAGGACACTTGGTTCAGAGAGGGGGATCTTCTTCTCTCTGCAAAAACAGTGCTTCTCTGGGATACTCGAATGGAGGTTCCTCTCTACGCAAACGTAATGCTGCTCTGGGATAGCCAGGTGTGACGGGGATATGCCTCTCTCTGCGCACACAGTGCTGTTATGAGATACCAAAGTCTTGGGTGAATATGCCTTTCTCTGCACACACACTGCTGCTCTACGACAACTGGGTCAGAGAGGGGGTCTTCTGCTCTCTGCACACACACACACTGCTGCTCTGGGATACCAGAGTCTTAGGTGGATATTCCTCGCTCTGCAAGCACACTACCGCTCCAGGACACCTGAGTCAGAGAGTGATTTCTTCCTCTCTTTGCACACACAGCGCTTCTCTGGGATACTCGGGTCGGAGGTGGATGCTCCTCTCTCTGCAAACGTAATGCTGCTCTGTGATACCGACGTGTGGGGGGGTGCCTCTCTTTGCACACACACTGCTGCTCCCGTACACCTGGGTCAGAGAGGGGGGTCTTCCTCTCTCTGCACACACAGTGCTGCTCTGGGATACTTGGCTCGGAGGTGGATGAACCTCTGTTTGCAAACATAATGCTTCTCTGCGATACGCTGGTGTAAGGTGGGTGTGTCTTTCTCTGCACACACAGTGCTGTCCTGGGATACCAGAGTGTTATGTGGATATTCCTCTCTCTGAACACACACTGCAACTCTAGGACACCTATGCCAGAGAGGGGATCTCCCTCTCTCTGCACACGCAGTGCTGCTCTGGGATACTCGGGTCTGAGGTGGATGTTCTCTCTTTGCAAATATAATACTGCTCTGGGATAGCCAGGTGTGAGTGGGGTGTGCCTCTCTCCGCACACACAGTGCTGCTCTGGGATACCAGAGTCTTAGGTGGATATTCCTCGCTGTGCACACACACTACTGCATCCAGGACACCTGAGTCAGAGAGGGGGTCTTCCTCTCTCTGCACACACACTGCTGCTCCAGGACACCTGTGTCATAGAGGGGGATCTTCCCCTCTCTGCACACACCGTGCTGCTCTGTGATACTTGGGTCGGAGGTGGATGTTCCTCTCTTTGGAAGCATTATGCTGCTCTGCGATACCCAGGTGTAAGGTGAGTGTGCCTCTCTCTGCAAGCATAGTGCTGCGCTGGTAGACCAGAGTCTTAAGTTGATACTACTCTCTCTGCACACACACTGCTGCTCCAGGACACCTGGGTCAGAGACGGGGATCTTCCTCTCTCAGCACACAGTGCTGCTACAGGATACCCAGGTGTGAGGGGGTGTGTCTCTCCCTGCAAACACACAGAGCTGCTCTGGGAAACCAGAGTCCAAGGTTGATAATCCTCTCTCTACACACACACACTGCTGCTCTAGGACACCTAGGTCAGAGAGAAGATCTTTCTCTCTGCACACACAGTGCTGTTCTGGTATACTCGAGTCTGAAGTCGATGTTCCTCTCTCTGCAAACCTAATGTTGCTCTGGGATAGCCAGGTGTGAGGGGGATGTGCCTCTCTCTGCGCGCACACACAGTACTGTTCTAGGATACGAAAGTTTTAGGTGCGTATGCCTTTCTCTGCACACACACTGCTGCTCTAGGACACCTGGGTCAGAGAGGAGGACCTTCCTCTCTCTGCACAAAATAGGCTGAGTAGTGTGAGCTCGCTTTGCTCTTCTTACCAGATCCCTACCTAAATAATAAATGACAGACCAATTATGTTTATGGAAAAGTTGTAGGCCGTAGGCATTTTATTTTCTTACAGAAAATACAAAACAAAAATCAATACACTGCCATATGCTTTTGGGCACCTGTGTGTGTAGCCCAATGGTGGTTTTAGGCAGTGCCCTCCTGTGCTCACAAACATAGGCAAAAATGGATGGCAGCCTATTCTTCATGTTTCCCTGTACACTTTCTGGGGAGCTCTGGCCATCATGATGTTTTCAATGCCAGTAATGCACAATTTTGTGGTAGGGCTTGGATGCATGGATAAAAACATCCCACACCCCCACCCCGCGCCTAAACTCCCAGGCCCTCCATCGTCCCGCATTTCATGTGGCCCGGGGCCTGGGGCATAGGCTGAGTAGTGTGAGCTCGCTTTGCTCTTCTTACCAGATCCCTACCTAAATAATAAATCACAGACCGATTATGTGTATGGAAAAGTTGTAAGCCGTAGGCATTTTATTTTCTTACAGAAAATACAACGCAACAAAAATCAATACACTGCCATATGCTTTTGGGCACCTTGTGTCCCGTCCCGAAGTTGCCCAAGGCTCCTCCTGAGTCCTTGTTATCCCTGGGCACATGCCGCCACACCTGAGCGGGTGTTATTCGCGCCAGTTCAGGCCCCCCCCCAAAAGCACCCTACCTAAACCCCATTCCTGGAGTGCCCTAAAAATGTTGTCGAAAAAAAAAACCCATCCCCTTCCTTGATAGGTGTACCCCATCCTGGTGAAACATGTCCGGATTGTTCTGGTGTAGTCCATGTTTTATGAAGTGTAGCCCTGTGCTCTTGCAGTACTTTTCTACTGATTTATTTAGGTTCTTTCTGGCTATTTCCATTGCGTGCCTCCTCTGTGCCCCATACCAGACCCTTCTTGCTATTATTTCTGACATGAAAATCTCGGTTTTACACCAACTGCGGGCTATGCTATGCAGCGACTCGCAAATGTTCCTCTTGTGCTCACCAGGTCGTTCCCTCAGAGGTGTATAACCAGGTACTGGAGGGGGAGGGGGGAGGAGCGTGAATGTCCTCCCAGTGCATCCCCGGGAGGCCCCACCAGGATGTAATTGTGTTTTTGAAATGTAGTCCTTGCTTCACTTCTTCCAGCCACCTGCCTGCCTGGGTCACGAAAGAGTGCCCCACTATCCATGCCGATTTGTAGGGTCCAGCCTCTATGGAAACGGGGGAGATAAGTGTTTATATCAGTTCCTCCCTTATGTATTTTTTAAAACATTGCGACTTCCATCCCCCAATTCTTTTCACTCCCTTTGCTCCCAGGCCCCCCGCCCATGCAGAGGTTTCCACCCCTATCCTGAATAAGTGTTCCAAATTCGGCTGGATCCGATCCTGCTTTTGCCACTGCCTTTTTCAATACCGCCTGAAACTGGTACCTGCTGAGTGCGCTGCCGTCCCTGTGTATTAATAGCTGCCCGTCGACTTCTGGTCGGAGATCTAGGAATTCTTGAGTGATGCATCTGGGACAGTGGTCCTTCTCTCTGATGCAATTGAGGTCTATTGCTCTCCCCTTCCCCGTTTGGTCTGTTTTAGATTTCTTTAGTATTATAGACATCCCCTTGTTTCTCATACTAATATCCCTCCTTGCCAGGCCATCTCATGCCACCGTATCACTGGCCACCAGTTCCCCTACCCTGAAAGCCCCGTAATATGCCAGGGCAAATGCTGCCCTGAACAGCGCAGTTTCGTACGTGCTGCTGCATGTATCTCGTTAACACTTTTAACAGAATTATCAACTTCCCAAAGTTCACCGGCCTTCTGTTATCTGGTTTCTTCCCCTCTAATTTAGCCCATCCTCTCATAGCATATTTTATTCTAGCGCTGTCGGTTGGGTCCGGTATGCCCACCACTTTTGTGGTATATGCCACCGCCGCTAGGTGCGCTGCCCCCAGCTTTTCTTTTTCCCTTTGGCAAATGCCCCTTCGAGAAATTCACACATTTTTTCGGTTGAAATTTTTCCACCTCTTTTACACCTGTTTCCACCGACACATCTTTTACATGCTTTTTGTACTGCTTACCCGTTTTGTACGTTAGGGCGTTCCTGGTCAGTTTGTCAATGACCCATTCCGTTCTCCGTTCATCTCCCACTTCTTTAGAGTCGACCTTGTAGCCAACCGTGCTTTCCTTTCCAGTGCCTCCAACGGGACCTATGCCTTCCGCGGTGTGGGCGTTCTTTCCTTGTCGGCGTCCGGTCTCAGCTCCCTGAATTTCTCCAAATGAAAGCGAGAGATTGCATCAGCCACCACGTTTGCTTCCCCATCGATGTGCCTCGCCCTTATGCATATATTCATTTTTAGGCTTTCCAGCGTGATTGCCCGCATTAATTACTACACTATTATGCATGACACAATTCCTTTATTTAACACATGCACCACCGCCATGTTATCCGACCAACTCATTGTTTCCTAGCTCTTCCCCCCCCCCCCATGCGCATAACACGAACCATATTGGAAAGAGCTCCAGCAGCGTTATGTTTTTTGTCCATTCCGCCGCCTGCCATGTTTTTGGCCACTTGCCTGCACACCACTGTTTCCCCAGTATCGCGCCAAACCCAAGGCCACCTGCTGCATCGGTGAACAACACCCTTTTCCCTTCCTCATTTACCGGTGAGCGCCATATCACCGACCCATTGAAGTGCTTCAAAAATTTTGCCCACACTTCCAGATCTCTCTTGATTCCTCCCCCTAGCCTGACTCTGTGGTGCCCCATTGTAGCCCCTATTTTCAGCTCAATGCTTCTCTGGAACACCCTCCCCTGTGGTATGACTCTTCCTGCGAATTTCAGCTTTCCTGCCAGCGCTTGCAATTCTCTCACTGCCACTTTGTTTCTTCTTTGTAGTTCCTTTATTGTCTTCAGCAGATCTGTCACCTTGTCATCCGGGATCCGGCACACTCCCCTGCTTGTGTCAATGTCTATTCCTAGGAATCGGATAATCTGCGTTGGGCCCATCGTTTTCTCCCCCGCCAGTGGAAAACCCCACTCGCTTGTTATTTCCACAAATATATCCAAGGTTGCCTTCCATACCTTTGAACCTTTGAGCCCTACAAATAAAAAGTCATCCAGGTAATGTACCATCATGGCCTCCCTCATCTCTTCTGTGACTGCCCACTGCAAAAATGAATTTACCCTCTCAAAATATGCACATAAGATGGCGCACCCCATCGGGAGACATTTGTCGATGAAGTATTCTCCCTCCCAATGATACACAACCATCTTTGAGATCTGCTGTTGACTGGCAACAGCCGGAATGCAGATTTAATGCCTGCTTTCGCCATCCATGCCCCTTTTCTTGCTTTCCTGACCAGTTCTACTGCCTCCTGGAAGTCTGAATATGATACTGTTGCATCGCTCTGGGCGATGCCGTCGTTCACCGAGGCCCCCGGGGGGTAGGATAGGTGGTGTATCAGCCTGTATTCCCCTTCATCCTTTTTCAGCACCAGTCCCAGTGGAGAGCATATAAATTCTTCGAATGGTAAGGCTGTAAAGGGGCCCTCTACCCTACCCTACCCAGTTCTACCTCTTTTCGGATTTTACTTGTCACTATATCTCTGTTCTCGGTTGCAGACTTCAGCTTTCTAGGAATGTCCTGCACTCCCTGCCTGGTAAACGGGATGTTAAAACCTTCTCTAAAGCCTTGCCTGATCTCATCTGCTGTTTTTTGGTCTGGGTATTTCTGGAGCCACCCTTCCATTCTCTCAATTTTTACTGGCATGGCCCCCTTCCCGCCCCAGCTCTTATTTCCGCATCTCATCGCTTCTGCCGCTTGGAGCTGCGGCCCTTGTGCACTTGGAGCTGCTGTGGTCACCCTTACATCTCTCGCACTTGTGGCTGAACTTGCACTTCTATCCCCAGCTACAGGGTACTCCCTTCTCAAAATTCTGACATTGTACCGGTTCTGCCCGTGTTGTCCCCGTGCTCCCGTTGCCCCCCACCTGTGTTGTTGGGGCAGGCTGCTCTGCCACCCTCTCTGTGACTCATAATTCCTGCTCTGAAAATTTTGGTCTCTATTTCTGTCATAGCTGTATTCATATCTTCTGTTATTGTATCTATAATCAGCTTTGTAATCATTCTGCCAATATTGCCTTCTCTGCTGCCCTCCTGTGCTTCACTCCTTGGAATCCCATTTCTCCTTCAGCACATTAAATATGTAAAGATTAAAATTTTTCCCATCCCATATCCGGAAAGCAGTCCATCTCCTTTCTGAACTCGTGATCGTACTCCAGCCATGCGTCTCCCCCAAATGCTGCGTGTACCTTCAGCACCCTCTGCTGATACGCCACTAATGCTACCCCGTCTTCTGGGAATTTCTGTAATATAATTGTAGACATTATGGTGAAGGCCGCCATCCAGTTGTCAAAATTCCTTACTACTGGCCCCTTTTTCAGTAAGCTTTTCTCGTCCTCCTAATGTCCTCTAGTGCCACATTCATCCCCCTCTTTTGACAATCTAACAATGTGAAAACATCGATCAATTCCTTAACCATATTTTCTCCTTTACTTTGTCATTTATATACCAAGCCATTGCCTTCATTGACCTGCCCTGTGCATCTTTACCCATGGATGGTCTGCCATATTTCGTCATGAGTGGTCCCCCAACCTCCGCCGCTGCCACTGGCGGTACTGCCCCAGGCGGTGGGTCCCCTGCCACTGGTGCCGCTGGTGTCCCCGTTGGCACCACCGGTTGTGGGTTGGGTCCTTGCGGTGCTCCCCCTGTGTTTGGCACTACTGGTGCACCTTGTGGCGCCGGGACTATTGATGCCCCTGGTGGCGTCGGGACTACTGGTGCCCCTTGTGGCGCCGGGACTGGGGTTTCCCTGGGTTCTGCCCCTGCCCTCCCTGCCCCTCTCTGTTTCTCCCTGCTCACCACTCCTCTCCATTTTACCCAAGCCCTTAAATGATCCCTTTCTTCGTCATCACTGCTTTCTTCAGTTGAAGAATTCCCTGCCGCTCCTCCCTGGATCCCTTATGACGTCTGCTCTTCTTGCCATTGGTTCTGGGCGACTTACCCAAAACCGTGACACAATTTTGTAATCATTTTTACGATTATATTCCCCACATTATTATTCACAGTACCTTTTTGTTTTTATCTTTTCTTTTCTTCCTCTTGGTAGGTGCCTCTGTCTGTTCCTCCAATCTCTTTGACTCCTCTCTCCCCCTCTTCTGTCCTTGTGGTACCTCGTCTTCTCCTTCGCTGCTGCTGGGCTCTATGAACAGCAAGGGTGACATTGCCTTCACCCTTTCTTCCTTCTGCATTATCTCCAGCACCCATTGTGCCCTATATTCTTTCTCTGCCTTCCTTGCCCATTCTGAGAATTCTTGAGCCCTTTTTGCTCTTCCTTCCGCCATCCTTCTCGTCTGAATTCTGTCAGCCACGCCTTCCTGCTCCTTCACACCGTGCGTCCTCTGCTTCTCCTGCTCTTCCACTACCGATCTTTCTCGCCTGCCCACGGCGAAAGTGCTCTGTTCACTTGCTGCTGGTACTTCTGCATCACTCCTGCTCCGGCACGGCTGGGGGAGTTCGTAGCCACTGCGTTTAGACCGAATTAAGAGGATGTGGAAAATGCGTGAGCCCGCAAGAGCAAATGTTTTTCCTTCCTCTTATCCAGGCACTAAGAGCCTACCCGAGAGAGGTGAGCTCTTTACCTGGTTTGTGCCGCATCTCCTTTTCCTGGCTTACTTATAAACCCCAGGCCTTTTGTTCCTTCTTGGGGGCCGGGTTTCCCCCCTGGCCCCTTGCTGTTATATTTCGCACCTTCCCCAGGTGCTGCTTCCTGCCATTTCCTGGGCTTTTGTTTCTTGTGGCGCCGTTCGGAAGCCCCTCCCTACACTTTCGCGCCGTTTCCCCCCACCCCACGCCTAAACTCCCAGGCCCTCCATCGTCCCGCATTTCATGCGGCCCGGGGCCTGGGGCACACTGCTGCTCCAGGACACCGGAGTCAGAGAGGGGGCTCTTCCCCTCTCTGCACACACAGTGCTGCTCTGGGATACTTGGGTTGGAGTGTGATGTTCCTCTTTGCAAGCATATTAATGCTCTGTGATACGCAGGTGTAAGATGGGTGTGCCTCTCTGCACATACAGTACTGCCCTGGGATGTTAGGTGGATATTCCTCTCTCTGCACATACACTGCTGCTCTTGGACACCTGGGTCAGAGGAAGGGATCTTCCTCTCTCTTCACACAGTCTCTCCAATTTGCTACTATGAAAGAGAGCAGACCACACAACCTTCACAATCCATTCTAGTTATCTCAAACTGTCTCATGCAAGGTGTGAGGAGGTCACCCATTCGTGTGCTTAGACTGCTATTGATCCGGTGACCATGGGGTGACACATGATTGTCCCTGCGCTCAACACCACCGTTCTGTGTTATTCGATGGCTAATAGGCGTTCCATCTGATTCTACCCCTGTTAGAATGGGACTTGATGTTTGCATCTGCCTGGGAGACTTATTTCAAGCTGGCATTCAGTGATGTGCCCACGTGTGCCGAGGGGACCCACTTCGGTGCCTGTTAGGCGTACAGTGAAGAGCAATGAAATAAACGTTGCATAATTCTGTGTGAGCAAATTGTGCTACAGTCCCCAGGATGTGTGGGAACTGTAAATGCTAAGGCGAGCCGTGAAGATGGGGCTGTTCAGGTGGGAGTTGATTGACATTCTAGAAAACCCCCATTGACGGGGGCTACTGACACCTGACATGGGATACGGTAAGATCTCTGGGCTTGTGAGTGCTGTTGCGAGCAGTACGAGTGCTGTCGGGTGCATGGTGAGTGCAGTAAAGTGCGCTCAAGGGCAACATGTTTCCGGTTTCTTCGGCGGCCGTGTGTTCAGAGCTACTCTTCCCTAGACTGCCTGCTGGGCACAGGACAGGTAGCTGTTAAGAAGCATACATTAGCACAATAAGGTAAATAAATAAATAAGAACTATATATAAATATAGCGACCAAGTGTTAAACGCGAACAAATACACAAAAGCTACTCTTCCCTAGAATGCCTGATGGGCACAGGACAGGTAGCTGTTAAGGCGCACGCATCAATATAATAAATACATACATGCATTCGTAGTATATATAAACATTGCAATCCCGTCTTAAACGCGAAGACACTTGTCTTGTTAACCATCTGCAGTTTGCATTCTGGGAGGTGTTCTTTACATATCTGATATTGGCCCACAGGTTTTGTTCAGACGCGTGCAATTGACAGTAAATCCAAAACTGTTTCCCGGTGTCATGATGGAAGCCGTCGCCATGCATACCTTTCTAGGCACGTGCTAAGAGCAGGCAATGTGTAGCCAATCTATGTCTGTTGAATGGTTTTCATGGGCTGCATATTTGCTGCGCCAAGTACAACATTAAGTGTGACAATATGTTCAGTCAAAATGTCCTGCTCTAATTCTCTCACCTGTAACAGTATAATATCCATATCCTGTTTGTGAGAGGTTTCTGATGTTGTGGTGGTGACTTTCTGGCACTATGGGCTAGCTGAATTGCACATCTGGAACCACCTAACCCTCACCAACTGCACTGGTGTGGCATCAGTGGCACAACTACCATTGAGCAAATGGGGCATTAGCCCCGCCCACCCAAAATGTTGGGTTAGGTTCACTTGAACTGGCACACCGAACGGGCCGTTTCATACCCCATTCATACGCTCTCTCTGCACAGACATGCGTTGGCTGCTGCGCAAATAGAGGTATACCCACTCACATGAGGACTTGCGACTCTGCCTATTTGCCCTGTTATCTTTCAAGTATGCTTTTGATAGAGCTAAAAGGGAATTCTACCTAAACCTCATTGACTTTCACTGCAAACATCCTCGCTGGCTATGAGGCACCCTAAACTAACTCCTCACTCCTCCTAAGTCTATGACTATGAACTCCACTCTCACAGTGACTGACGTAGCTGAATACTTTTCTGCAAAAATTACCTAAATTCAAGACTCTCCTGACCTTCCTCACACTTCCTCCTCCTACATTTTACACTCCTCCTACTGTACCATCAGCCTGTGCCTTCATCTCCCACTTTAGCCACACTAATACTGATGAATTGCTATCTCTATTGCTGAAGGCTAACCCCTTGCGTTGCCCACCAGTTCCTCTTGCTCCTCAGCTACTGAAGCCTATTGCCCCTATAGTAGGGTGACCAGATGTCCCGGTTTTCCTGGGACAGTCCGGGGAAATCACCCTCTGTCCCGGGGTCCCGGGAGTTTTTTCGTTTCAGAAACCCCTTCCGGGGTTTGCATGGTTGGGCGGCTATGGTAATTAAAATGTTTAATTATTTTTAACACATTTGGCTCGAACCCCCAACCTTTCAGGTACAAGTCACAACACTTACTGACTGTGCTACAGAGACTGGCTTGGAAATGAATGTACAGCAAGCCATGTAATATCAATTGGAGCAAACGCTTGTTTTTAATTAACATGCCAAGATTCACAGACAAAACTGCACAAATGAGATCATATACAGTTTATAAAAAGAAGTGCTGGAAATATGATTGGGTGGTGGTTGTGGGGGCGTGTTGGGGAAGGGGCGATAACTGGTGGGCTGCGATGGGGTTGTCCCTCTTTTGTTGTTGGTTGTCCCGGTTTTTCATTTTGGAAATCTGGTCACCCTAACCTATAGAGGCCTCTCACCTCGCTGAACTCTTCAACCTGTCCTCCGACTCTGATTGCTATCCCTCTATTTTCAAAACAGCCACGGTCAACCCTCTCCTAAAAAAGCAAGGGGCTGACCCGAACCTAGCAGATAACTTTCACCCTGTGTCTCTCCTTCTGCACTGCTCTTAAGTAATCAAAAGGATTTGTTCAACCGCCTTACCAATTTCGTAGACATCCATAACCTTCGAGACTCCCTACAAGCAGGTTTTTGCTCCTGTCACTTCACAGAAACTGCTCTCATGAATGTGTCCAACTTCATCGCCTCTGCTAAGCACTCAAACCTATCCTCTATACTAATTCTCATTGACCTGTCTGCTGGCTTTGACACTGTTGATCACTCTGATTTCCTTAATACGCTATTTCTTCTTGGGATTCGCGATCAAGCCCTTGCCTGGATTGAATCCTACCTTGCACCTCGACAATTATGTCTCCTGGAGCAACACCTCTCAACTCACTCCTCTAATTGTTGGTGTTCCACAAAACTCTGTTTTGGGTCTGCATCTCTTTGCACTACACTTCAGCTCTTGGGGCACTAATCTCGTTGTTGGGTTCTCGTACCAACTCTTTGTGGATGACACCCAAATCATATTCTCTTTTCCTGAACTCTCCTCTCTGATCTCTCTATCAAAATTACCAGGTGCCTCTCTGCCATTAAAAATTGCATGGCTTTGCACTCTCTGATGTTAAACTCTACCAAAACAGAGGTACTTGTCTTCCCTGCGAAAAGCGCTTTCTCATCTATGCCTATGCCTATCCCGTTCCCGCCTGATACTCTCCCCTATGACCTTTCTAACACTCTGAAACTGGAATAGCAACTCTCTCAACCTCCTAAATGCCAAGCATTTCTTAACCACTCTTCTCTTCTCTAAACTGGACTACTGTGCCAGTATCCTCTTTGGTCACCCCAACTATGCTTTCTGCCTTCTCGACAAGATCATTAACTTCGCTACCAGGTCTCTCTTTGGTCTCCCTCACTTCACACCTACTTCCTAGTACCAACACCAGGCTGGATGGCTGATGATGCAAATCTGGGCCAGATTTACATTTCTTCTCCTGTTTCACAAATCTATCCACTGTAATGTACCAATGTATCTATTCTCCTCTAACCAACTCTATAAGCCTTCTCGTAATCTCTGCTCTGCCTCCTCGACTATCCCTGTGGCTCCTCTCCCTCCCTGTGCTTCCTCTCACTTCCGCTCGTTCTCTCTTCTTGCTCCACTTGCATGGAATTCTCTTCCTCAGACATTTGAGAAACAGTTCACAGATTTGTCCAAAACCAAACTGAAAGCTTACCTCCTCGCTTCTGAGTTACCCTCTTAACTTACCTCTCATCTGCCTGCTAGCTTAACATGTTCCCTCACTGTTAACCTGCCTCTGTCTCTCACATCCTCTGCTGCCACTCTAGAACTCTAGAACTTCAACCATCATGGTCACGTCCCAAGCACAGCTGGCCGTACTGCCTACCTGCACTTAAAAATGTCCAATGATGGTTGTCCTTAATCTGTGCATGTCCACTTATGTATTGTCCCCGGTGACTGTTCCATTTACTCCCCTCAACAACCTGGTTAGAATGTCCCTCAAATTCACCCCATTTTAAGAAGCTCACTGTTTCCTGTCTGTGACAAATCAACTTCGGGGGTAAAAGTGGTCCAGGGATGAACATTGGTTTCTAAACCATCCATCAACCCTACACCTCTAGTACACCAGAAGGGATCCAAACAGATTGGAATACAAGTAAATGATAAGACCTCCCAATTTTGGTAAAGTGGACGGAACGGCAGGCTTATCTCCGCAAGGTCGTAGATCGTTGGTTAGTTGCAACACGCCAAAATACAATTTTTACCCAATGATAAAAGGGACTGTCCAGTCAAAGTTGTTGTATAAAAATATCTACTTTATTATTACTACAACAGACTGTTGCTCTCCCATCATTCATTCTTTTTAAGTAAACAAAAAATCAAAAAGCCTAATCTATTGTACATACCTTTGTGATCAAAAGAGCATTGTTCCTCCTGTTTATAAATGCATAAATAAGATGATATACAGTGTGTTGGGCTGCACTATTAACAAAGGCTAGAAAATTACTGATGTAAAGCATTTCATTGCTAACAATTGTTTTTGCAGCATACATTTTTATGCAACCGAAATAATGATGAGATGTTAGCACTTGCATGTCAGGGGAGTGATTGGAAAGGTAGGGGATGGTAGGAGACAGCCAATTCTCACATCAGTGGTCAAGGGTCTGGTGTCAGAGGTGAAGGAGAGAGTTAACTGTTTTTAAAATTGAAGCTTCACAGAAGAGTCTCTTTAGAATGTGTAAAGAAGTCAGATGCCCCCACACAAATAAGTCTGCCCCATCTCCCATCATAAAAAGGGTTAGCACACTTCAACCCGAAATTATTAGTCTGGTTGCACCTCTGCGCGACACTGTCGTCCCACATAGGGTTACTGGTAAACATGTTACCTGGAGACAAGGATCTTGATACTAAAAGTGTATTTGTAAAGGCCTGCCTTGATGTAATTCTCAGGGTACCATGCCACCTCTTGGGTATCTTTCTGTACAGGGTGATGTGGGTTGGATTAGTGTTTCCATCACTGGTAGTTGATCTGCGAATTAGTGGGGACGGGGAGCATGTAGACCTGAAGCTGAGGATTCTTTTTTTAATGTAACACTTTCATTGCTTCTAAGAAGCCTCTATGCACCCTCATTATTTCAGAGAGAGATTGAATGTGTTGCTGCTGATTAAATAATATAGATTCTTCTAAATCGTGTTGATGCAAATGGGATGATCTTATGTTTTAGTGACAGTTTGGTGATGGGGAAAGGATTTGCAGGACTTTTCGGTTTTGAGTTTAATAGCATTTGTATTATTTCTGAACAAATAATCAATAACATAAATGCCAGGACTGGAAAAGAAGCAAACAATTCATTAACACGACATATCAATGGGAAACAAACAAAACATACAATAGTCCTATATGATGTGATGGATAAATTGATACTGGAATAAATAGGTTAATAAAGCTAAACATACACATTTTTAAGTATTTACCATCCACAAAGCAAAGATGGCTCATAAACCGATAAACATACTCTTCCTATTTTCCAATGAACAATACAGGAGCATGCTCTCTCTTCTTATAATAAAAGTATAATATGACATGGGATGCATTCTATAGGGCTCCTGGAGAATCCCTGACCTATCCAGGTTAAACAAGTAGTAAAGACACGATTGATCACGGTGATGAAGCGACCAAAAAAAAAACAAAACCCACCTGCTTAAATCAACTTGTCTTCTTTGAAACAGACTTTGCTATCCGACAACATTTGTGGGAAACATATTTACTCTATGCTTGTCTTGTACAAAATGTATTGACAACAAAGTATGTTGATTTTATGTAACACTTGTACAGTTAACACTTATTTCGTCCTGGTCAATATTGATTTGTCATTTCACTAATGTTTTTATCTACCTGTATTTGACAAAACTAAAATTGATTCACAAAATAACAGCAAAGTTGTATGTATTTGTGTGACTCACTGAATTATACAGGTGGGGGTTTTGTTTTTTGGTTGCGTAGTCACCCTGATCAATCTTGTCTTTACTAATATGACATGAGGACAGGCAGCAATTAAACAAAACATCACGGAACGGGACACGGAAAAACATGCCGAAGGAAACAACGTAAAAACGAAGGTAATGCAACACACCGCATATCATTTTATATTATGAATAACTCTGAATATATGCATATTCATTGACTATTCAAGAGCCATGTGTGGACATATAATGATAGATTAGATAATGAACATAAACCATTTGCATTCATATTTAGCTAATAGAGTGGGTGATCAGCCATACATGTTTCTAATCAATGTACGGGACATGAGTTATTCCGCCAAACCACAATGGTCATGTTTTGGATCTGATTCCAGTTATCTGTTATCAGCTTCATGGCAAAAGCAATACAAATATTACACAAAATGAGTGGCTAGTTGATTTTTAACCCATTAAATGCCATTCTTACCAGCAGTATATTAGTGAGGGTGAGGGACAATGGGATATTTACTTTAAAGATCATCTTCCAATATCTCCACACATCCCTCCAAAACCTATTTACATATATACAATCGAAGAACATATGTTTGAAAGAGCAGAGGTTATCTTGGCATGACTAGCAATTAACGTCCTGGACACATTAGGTTTTAAGTAATGTCATAGGAGTAATACATACTCTATGCATAAAGAAAAGAGGTTTTGTGTGACATAGGCCGATGGATATATGAGTTTAAATTTACACCACATTAAGCCCCACCTGTGTTCATTGAACACTTAATTGCAATCTGGTTCCCACAGGGCTTCAGATGCCACTTAATGTCATGTTCACTCTTATGCAATAACATTGTGTTGAATTTGGCTGTAATAGACAATACATCGAAAACTAAACATTGTACTCTTGATGCATCGGGAACTAATCTATGCACAGTATAGGCGTTCCATTTGTCTAAACAAGCATTGATTATGTCATTATAACATTTGTAATTTGAGTTTAACAATTGGAAGTTGTCTTTAAAGTCATGAAATACAATTAGATCAGGCCCCACAAATAGTTGATTGCCAACCTTTATCCCTTTAGTCAGGCATTGTTTCCAAACGTTATGTATCTCCCATTAATAGGGATATTTCTGTTACAACATGAATAGGGTGAGAACAACATGAGTGGGATGCAGTGCTTTTCGGCATACACCATGTATTACCCAAATGATGTGACCATTGAATCAGGTTGGATTATTGAAACATTAACATGTGTTCCCTACTCTGCCTTGTTTTGAGGCAGTAAAGGAAATGACTACTGGAAATAGGATTAGAGCACTAGAATATACAGATTACTGTGCTGTTCATGATGTTTGGGAGTGGGTCCTGCTGCAAGTGAGAGGTTCTTGGGAGATGGTGCTCTTCTGTCTCAGTGAATTATAAGTGGGTTTTTGGTAAGAACCTTGTTCATCTGGGTGCTGGAATACTGGTAATATTGGCTGTGACTTGACTTAAGTTGTTAAGCAGTAAATTAGGAGTCGTGTCGCTTGTTTCTAGGGTATAACAGTGATTTATTACACACTTAAATCCAAGAGGTGTTTCTACCCAACATGAGTCTTTTTCAGGGCATGTGTGCTATAAGTGGTAAGGTTGTTGTTGGTGTGAGCTCTTGAGTAAGGGCTCTTGTTGAGTAACCTGGCATGCCGGGGGGAGCATAAGCCAAAGACGATCAATCACATCGATCTTTCAATGATCTTTCAACCACGTCGGGTTGAAACACATGTCAACTTTAAGTGTGTAATAAATCACTGTTATACTCTAGAAACAAGTGATGAGACTCCTCAGATATTGCTTGACAATTTAAATCAAGTCACAACCAATATAACCAGTATTTTAGCGCCCAGGTGAATGGAGTTCTTACCAAAAACCCACAGTAAAGTTAATTACACATACTCACTGGCACAATTAATGTACTTCTTGCTTAAAGTTCCATATTTTATAGAAAACATCCAGTGTGGATGCCCAGCTGTGGATGGATAATTAAGCCTGAACACCTGCAAAAGGAGGCATTACTTCATATTAGGTGACTGGAGAGTCAGGCTTAATGTCCTGAGTGATGCAAAGGTGTTAAGGAGGTATTTGGGCACCTATTGCCTGAGAATGCTTCCCCTGCTGGTGCTAAGGGTATTAGTACCCTTGGGCGTACCTTTTAAATAAAAAGGGATTATTTTGACATTGAGCACAGTGTCCCCACCACTCAGTGTGGCATATAAACATGGCTGCTCAGTGGGACATTGTGTTGGCTTAGCAAAGCATTAAGCATTGTGGGTAGGTCTATCAGACGCAGAGAGTGCTGCCAGTGAGGGAGACCAGTCCACAAGTGTGGAGATCGAAAAGGTGAGGTGGGGATTGGATGCCACTCAAGGAAGTTCTTCTTAGCTTGGCTGGGCAGACAGGCATATTTGTGTGCAAATGTCAGGTAATGGTGCCTAGAATTATTCACAAATCTGACTTCCTGACCGGTCGAGAAAATCAGATAGTTGGAACCATGGTCCAAATATATAGAAGTCAGCACCTAACCAAGATCAAAATATCATAAACCACATAATATATTGCACTGTTTTATCGCACTTCATGCCAGAGGCCAGTCTATAAAGGCGGGACGGGGTCGTCTTGCTTCCAAGATAATTATTTTACCTCTGTGCTCTCCAACGATCCTTTTAAATGATATTTCTTTTGATCAAACCCCATTTTCTGTTTACCAGAAGAGATTATGCACATACAGTAAATGTTGCTTTACATATTGAAAAGTCAATCCGATGTATCTTGACTGAATTACTAACGTAATGTCCCAAGGAAGGATGTGTGTATTTCTTTAAAAAAAAATGATTAATTTTGCAATTAACATAGATAACATGAGTAAAAGCAACAATGTCCCACATTAATCAGATCGAACCAAATTTACAGAATATCATAAACATCATAAATAGGTCATACCAACAAAATGACCACATCCCATGAAACACAATACACATACTGACAGGAATACACAAAAGACAACACAAAAGACAACACAAATGGGAGTTAAAAAAGGACCCCCACCCTCCTTACTCCAGCCACTACCATGAATGCCATTTCCATTGAAACAACCCAACCATCACATCAATCATAAAGAATCACAAACAGACCCCATAGCTTCATGTAGTCCTCTTCCGTATCCTTATTCTAATCTCCATTTTCTTTTTCCAATAAAACCATCAGCCATATCTATTCTCATACTGATCATAGAAACTGAAGCCAAGTATCTATTCTTTTCACTCTGCCTCAAACCATATTTACACTGTAATTCCACAAAACTCAACAGCCGGACTCCATCCAACAGGTTTGCTAGCCTCAGAATTCCCTTATTTATGCAACTTATCCAACTCAAACATTTATTATATATCTGCAATGCTTCAAATATGCCATAGAGAAGCATCAGAGCTGATGCCGTAGCCCTGCCCATTTTCTCTAAACCACACCCTAATCACCTATCTAGTTGCCACCACTGGGATAAGTTTCATTCGTCTATGTGGTAATTTACCCATACTATAGATATTCCCTAGGTCAAATGTTGCACAAACTTCTCTTTCAATGCGCAACCAAATCCGTTCTTTTGCATTCCATTCTCTAAAGTAATATGATTTTTTTTTTAAGTATAAAGGCTTTATAATAT
Source organism: Ambystoma mexicanum (assembly GCF_040938575.1). Taxonomy (NCBI): domain Eukaryota; kingdom Metazoa; phylum Chordata; class Amphibia; order Caudata; family Ambystomatidae; genus Ambystoma; species Ambystoma mexicanum. The sequence goes on along the minus strand of NC_090935.1, from coordinate 119,913,739 downwards.
TTTATTAAATCAGGGTATCCAAATCCCCCATCCTCAACCTTTTGCATCAGTCTGTATTTTGGAACACAAGGCCTTTTCCCAGGACCCGAAAAAAAAGATTGAAAGAGTTTTTCAACTTTGATTAATTGTTTTTTATATAACAATAAAGGGATGGTTTGAATAACATATAAGAATTTAGGGAAGGGGACCACTTTAATCGCATTCATTTTTGACCATTAATTCAATGTCAATCTTTCCCACCTCTTAATCAGTAACGATATATTCGCGGTTACCAAGTCCAAATTATATTGTAATGTTTTACTCAATTCTCCAATAACATGTATTCCTAAATACTTGACGCCCCCTAGTGACCACTTACAATTCCACGAGTGCAAAATATTATTTTCACATTGACTAGACAATGGAAAGATCTCCGTTTTTTTCCCAATTCACTTTATGCCCTGATAGTTCCTCCACTTCCTGAAACATATCTCTTATTACATCCCCACATACTTCAGGATTTGACAACAAAAGAAGCATATCATCGGCATATGATAACATTTTAACTTCAACTTTCCCAGCCACAATTCCCTTTATCATCTCACATTGTCTAATGTATGTAGCAAGTGGCTCTAACGCCAAATCAAACAAAAAAAGGTGATAACGGACAGCCTTGTTGCATGCCCTTTAACAATGGAAATGATTTCGAAATTACTCCATTAACCAATACTTGAGCCCTAACATCCCTGTGAATACACCCGACCATCTTCATAAATATTGGGCCAAATCCCATTTTCATCAATGTGTACTCCATAAATTTCCAATTAACCCTATCGAAGGCCTTTTCAGCATAAAAAAAATAACATTATTCGAGTCCTTTCCAAAATGTTCACTAATCACATTTAACACAGTTCTAATATTGTCATAACCATACCGCCCTTGAATGAAACCCAGCTGAGGCTCATCAATAAGATCTCCCATACATAACATTAACCTATTGGCCCAAATTTTTGCGAAAATGTACAGATCCACATTCAGCTAAGAAATAGGCTTGTAATGTTCACAGTTTTTGTGATCCTTATTAGGTTTCGGGATCACAATAATCAATGCCTCTTCCATTGATTCACACATTACTCCTGATGCTTTAAATTCATTATAAAGCTCACACAAAATTGGTGCCAATTGAACATCATATTTCTTATAAAATTCGAAAACTTATACCATCAGGACCTGGTGATTTCCCATCTTTCATTTGTGATATGGCAGTACGAACGTCTGCAATTTCAATCACAGAGTCAAGTAAAGCTTGTTTTTCTAGAGCTAGTTTAGAGAGAATTGTTTTTTCAAAGAATGCGCCCAAGTTATTAGCAGTAGGATCAAGTTCCTCCCTTTAATGCCTTTCATAACAAATATTGAAATATTCACAGATGTCACTATTTCTATGTTAAGTATTACCCTCCTCAGTTTGAATAGAAGAAACACAGGTATCAATTACCAGTCCCCTAAGCTTATTAGCCAATAATTTACCATTCCTATCACCAAATTCCCAAAACTGCTGTTTTGAATGAAACATACTTTTACCCACCATGTTTTGTAAACGAGTCATCAACTCTGCCTCCAATTTTTTTAAATTTCATTTTGTTTTGACCTAAGTCATCACTAGCACAAACCCTTTGCAATTCTTTGACTTTCGCCTCTAGATTCCTAATTATTTCCTGGTTCTTCTTCTTTGTATAAGCAGTCCTACTTATCAGTTCCCGCCTTAATACTGCCTTAAAACAATCCCAAACAGATTTGATACCAGCCAAATCCATATTCTCTTCAAAGTAACGTTCAATAAGTTCATCTAAGCCCTCTGTAACCAAACTATCCTTTAGTGTGCTGGCCTGAATTCTCCATCTTTTTGTTTTGTCACCTACATTATTCAAAAGTAACTGCAAATCCAATAAAGCATGATCAGAGATGTTCCTTTCCAGTATATTTGTGGTCACCGTCTGGCTACTTAAAGTATTACTAATAAATAAATAATCAATTCTTGAGTACGAATCATGAACAGGTGAATAAAATGAGTATTCCTCTTCACCATGGTGTAAGTTCTCTCCAAACATCTATGAGTCCATATTTAAATACAAACACCCTTAATTCTTCACTAATCTTCTCATTGTAAAATCTGCAGTCCAACTTCCGACCATCTTACTAGTCATCACTAGATTAAAGTCACCACCCGACACTAATGATTCACCCTCCATACCATCCAGCAAGAAACCCAATTGACTGAAAAACGACGCTGCTGGTGAGCATGGCGCATATACAGTTCCAATTGTCATTTTTCTGCCATCATTAAGTATGTCAAGCAATAAAATTCTACCCTCCTCATCTGCAAACGTCTTCAACTTTAATCAGTAGGCCTTTCCTAAACAATATACTCACCCCTCTAGACCTAGAATCATAACAATTCAAAACTACCCTAGAGCATTTGGAATTGGACAAATACCTTTCATTCTGCTCATCTAAGTGCATTTCCTGAAGGAAAATCACATCAGCTCTACTCCTCCATAATCTTGCTAAGACCTTACGTCTTTTCACAGCATTACCAATCCTTTTAACATTCCATTCAACAAAGGTCAATGGAACCATGTCTCTCTACTCCATTTAAGTATAGTTACGCAGTATCCATCCATCTCAAAAGGTATGGTTTGACAAATTAAAAATAACAAGTAAGGAAAGGGTAGAGACAACGACAAAAAACACATATATGGACAAACAAACATAAAGCAGAAGCTTTGCAGAACATTTCCAGTCCGATAAACATCAGACGTAGAATAAGCATAAGTATGTACATCAATTACACTATACCCACCAGAAACAAAACTCTATGCCCAACTAATATGACAGTCAATATTTTCCCTATTTCATCAAAAACCATATTAACTCCCTTATTATTTCCAACCCTATACGCCAATGCCCAATAAATAAATACTCATTGTATTGCTCATATATTACAATGTATCCCACCAATCACAATCTCTATACTCTCATCACTAACTACCCTGAAAGTGTCTAACATTTATAAAAAGTGGATATTGACGTCTCTGCACTCTATCCAGAAACCCTCTTCCCTCCCATTTTCAACATATACAAACACATCTGTGCAATCATCTGTATCCAATGCATCCACCACTACAGTCAACAGTATATACTAATCCCATATAGCCAGTAAAGCAAGCTGTCACAAGCATCCAAGGGACAGTTCTTGACAAATTCCCACAAATCAGCATCTCATATCAATAATAACAGCTTCTGATCAGCACATCAACCGCCAAACAACCCAACACCACACCCCAGAATAAATCAACTATCTACAATACTAGCCCCCTTATCCTTTCCCCCCCTCCCCATATACCCTATACACAACAGCTCATCTTTTCATTAGCCTACAATTTTCCCTATTCCAAAATTATTATCTTTATTCACATACATGGTCAGATTATTGCCACAACATATTACTAATTTCTGAGTATGCAGTTGGACATGGTGTGCCACAACTTCCTTCTCCAAATCAATCATGAAGGAAAGCCCTCCTTCCATGCTCTCACCAGGTCAAGGAGCAGTGGTGAGTGACAGTGATGGCGGCTGTATACCTCTTCTCCAAGTTAGCAAGTATTATTCTGTTTGTTCTTGGAGGTGTGCATCCTTATATCAAGGGAACACTATTTTACATTTTACTTCTTCGATCCCCCTATTTATGTTCTTTATCTGAAAGACATTTGGGATCACGTATTTCACTTCTCATATCAACTGCAGAAATATCTTGGCCACCGTACATTGTGGTTAAATTTGCACTAGTCACTCAGAACCGCTCAGCTGAATCCCTTCTGGACCCGCTTGCTGCCAATAGTAGCCATTACACCCAACACCTTACCAGTATAACTGTAAAACACAGGAGCCAGAGGCAAGGAACTAATTTGGTTCTCGATTCTACACAACTGGATCCATTTGGTCTGGTGGAAAAAACACCTTCTCTTTAAATTATCCACCATCAGAATATGCTTGAACACCAGTCTATTAACAGCCCATGGAACCAGCATTGAATCCTCTATGGGCTTGACCGGAAACCACAAGAACGATCCATGTCCCCACAATGGATTGTGTGTTGCCTAGTGCATGGAAGTTATTTGATGTATCATAATACAGTGACTCCATACCTCTAAAAATAAAATTCAAGTTTTGTGCCCATGTCTCCCCACTTGTACATCTTTTTTAATGGGCCTCGTTCGCTTTCATTATAGACAGTATGATACATTCTGTAGAACTTTGATCTGACAAAGAATTATCAAACGCTCCATGTCATTCTCCAGAGAACCCAGAACTAGGCGCGCCTCTACATCATCAGATCATATCACCTCGAGTGCCTACCATTGGCTATCAATCCGTGAATAAACCCACTTTCAGACATTATTTAGGCAATATGACCCAAGGAGGGGGGCATTACTGGTCGGGTAATGCCCACAGGGCCATAGTTAGAAGCCAGAGTGACGCAAGGGCTTTATCAGAGCTGTGGGGGCATTACCCGATCAGTAATAGGCCCCACTGAAGGTCATATTGCCATTAGTACCCCGGCAAGTCATACCAGGGTACTAATTGCACTTTTTCTCTGGAGTCAAACAGCGCTGCAAACGATTATCAACTCGAGAAAAGAAAAAGAATAGCCGCCGGGGATCGCGAGAAGAGCCTACATGTAGTCGCTTCTCCCTTTCCATGGTGGCAATCGAAATCAATGTAAATAAAAAACAAAACAAAATGGACATCATGGAATAGAGAGAAGGTACTACAAGTACTCCTCTCTCCATTTCCATATCAGCCAGTGGATGAAGGAACCCCAGAGCCGCGGTTGTGAGGGAGACTTGTCGGCTGGGTAATGCCCCGGTGAGGGCCAATGAGCATGCTTGTAACAAGCTCATTGACCTTTGCCAGTTACTAATGCTAGTTAAAATGTTACTCCATTGAATACAGAGTTATACCTTCATAGCTTCCTTTGCCCCAAACGCCTAATAGAAACCTAAGATAACCCACTCTTGAGCAATATTGCACTAACCCAATTAACTACAAGCTTTTCGTCAAGAGATCTTTTGATGCACAAGATCGACTCCCGGGTTCTTGTGGTCTTTAAAACAATACACGTGAGACTTTGTGAGGACATCTCGAGATTCAACAGAAGGGGTACAATGCACCCATTCCCTGCTCCTTACTGACTGAGAGCCTCAAAACCTGCCAACGATACTGATCTCTGAAGAGTTGAACCTTAGGAACGGGTATCGGTATAAGAGATACAGATTGGGAGATAATTTGAAACTGCAAGAGGACCAACAACCTCCCAAGATAAATGACTAATAAATACACATTAATAGCCCAATGTTAATTTGTACTTTACTTTTACTATTACTATTTGTAAGGCTAGGTCACGCACTATAGGAGTGGGTTAGGTTCCAGCATTTGTAAATTGACCACATTGTGAACAAACCCTGAAACTAACCTTGTAGACGAGTGTCAATGTCGAGTTCTTTGGAAGATTGACAGATCTGCAATGGTGGCATACAATGCCCATGGTGCTGCCAGCCCTTCAAGATACAGTCATATCTATGTGTTCATAGGCATTCGTGAGTGTTCTTGAGATGTGTTCAACATTGCTCTTCCCCTCCCCCACAGGACCGCAGAACTATGAACACTATATTAAAAACAGAATACATGTTTATAAAAATGGATTTACCTCTGTCCCGTTAGAGGGCTTTTATCAATATGTAAAGCCAATGTAATACATACGTTACATTCTATTTTCTAGTTTCTATATTAGAATTACAGCATAGTCAACTTTCTATATTCATAATTCCAGATTTTGACTAATTAAAACGTAATTTCTATAAGATGTGTATCCTAGCTCTGTACGATTTATGCTATCGTTATCTTGAAGAGGGTGGTAGCGCCAGTCCATGGAATGGATGGAACTGAGGAGGTTGCAGGCAGAAGGTCACACTTTGCAGTGGCTCAGCCCGCGTTGCCGATGGGAAAGGGATGCCACAGCTTGTCAAATTCCTGACCTGGGAGAGCCCAGTATTTACATCAAAGCAATCATTGCCAAGGCAGCAGCAACACACGCACAGTGGCAGAGAACAAAAGCCCCCTAGGGCAGCAGCAACACACGCAAAGTGGCAGAGAACAAACGCCCCCTAGGGCAGCAGCAACAGACGCACAGTGGCAGAGAACAAAAGCCCCCTAGGGCAGCAGCAACACACGCACAGTGGCAGGGACCAAAAGCCCCCTAGGAAGAAGCTTTAGCTGCTCTGCTCAGCTTTTAGATGTCTCCCGCCTCCAAAGATTGCCATCGCTTTGGGAAATGAAATATCCTCTGAAATGGGATGAAAGGTGCATCTGAAGGGCAAAGGAAGGCGTAATAGCTATTCAGCCTCCTGTGGTCAGTGGCAGGGCGGAGGCTGACAGCCGGATGTGATATCTCTACACACCAAGAGCATCATTTACGACAGCGGGGAGCCTGCATTCACTATTTGTTTCAATACCGCTGCAGTATGCTTCCTGATTGCCAGTTTGTTTCACATTGTTTGACTGAAAATATATCAAAAAGGAAGTCTTGAGGTACCCGCGTGTCTGATGTTAGTTATGTCGAGGCAGTGTTTTTAAGGCCCCATATATTGTAGGCACGTTACGCAGCACTCAATAAAAACAGGTGGGGCATACATAACGAAGGGGACGGTGGGTAGGGCCAGGGGGAGTTCCTTCGGGGAAGGGGTGTTTATCATATTTTTGTTTGACTTTTCCATGGAATGGTATTTAGTTATTCTAAACATCCCAATATTCTAAACCTAACAGGGTTGGGTAATCAATATGGAGAATAAGACCTATTAAACGTTGGCCCTTTAATCTGCGTGGGGGGTGGGGGTATTAAAATAGGCGTTTGCCATGTCCTTATACCTTGAAGCAAATCCTCTTTTGCTCCAGTGTTTCTCGATTCTGGGTTCCTTCAGCACAGCGCCCACTTGAACACTTTAAAACCTTTACACAGCAAGACCCTTGAAGGCTACACACATACTATCTATCCATGAATATTAAACATGCTTAATAACCAAAAAAGTAGTTCTTGCTACACATTTCCAGACTGCATAGAAGAACATTAGTATTTTAAATCAGTAAAGGACCATTCAAAAGCCCCCACTTATATCTGAGCATACAATCAAACTCAAATGTCATGTCTACTGAACCAATACAGTAGATAAAACACCCCAGGCAGCGCCCTCAAAATGATGTGCCGCTTGAGTTTCTGTCAACATTATTTCTCCTAAATCTTGATAAGGGCATAGAGTCATATTCAATAACACTTACAGGATCAGGATTAGTCATTAAAAGTACCTCGATACATGACTCTTTCTGAGTTTTAGTAACATACTTTGAATTAATTATTGGGTGGCCATGGAATAGCAGAGCACAGTCAAATAACATACACATTGTGTCGACCCCTCCTTCTTTGCTCAGTAAACTTTATTTCAACGTGTATACAATTTCACAAAAGCAGCATAAAATATATTGAAATAGAAAATGATAGCAAATTCCATAATTGCACATAAATAAAAAGGTAAAATCCCAACCGTAGCTGAGGTGGTATGATTTTATCTGCCCCAATTCGTAAATTCATTTTGTCTAAGTGAGTCAAAACAGGAAGCAATCACGGATTATGAGCACGGATTGCTTGCCCCGGCACCTGCTTCTTCTGGCTAATGCCCGTCTTCAAAGGGAATCCAAAATATTTAATGAACGTAGGATACATGATTTATTTGTTTTATTTATTTATTTCCATTTATAAAGTGTACAACTGCCTTCAGGCATCATGGAGCTGTTACAGAATATTCACTTACGTGCACGATACATATGTACAGCTCTCGAGGAGTGATACAGATGTAATGAGACAAAACCGTATTCATGTTCCATGGTTACCGGGGAACGACAGTAATAGCATTCTACTTGAATAGTTTGGTTTTCAACCCTTTTCCGAAGGCCATAAGAGAGGTTTCTTTCCTGAGTTTGAGTAGTAATGAGTTCCAGGATTTTGGTGCTAACACCAATTATGTATTTGTTGTAACATTAGTGATACATAATCTTGCTAGGGATTTTCATCACAGGCACCAGTGTTTCTAGGTCTGGAATTGATCCGGGGCTACGCTAATGTTGGGACTGTCGGGATTCGTGGCTAGCTAGCCTTTTGGTTGTATGCCCTGAGCCTCTATCCGGGGCAACAACCAAAAGATCCGGGGCTATAATGACCTAGTCCATCACCCTCCCCAACAACACCTCAGATCACAGGCAATGTGATCTTTCAAAAAAGAATTTGTGAGATCATCCTGTCCGTTATACAGAATTAATGACCACAGATCCAAAGGATTCACCTTCTAAAAAAAAATGGCATTTGAGTTTTCTGCAATTGCTTACTCATTGTCCACCACCATATAGCTGTAGCAATAACTTCACTTTTTGCCCTATTGACCTTTAACAAAATCTGTGCCCGTGCATTCTGACCACCACAGCCAGTCTCAATATAGCCCCATTTGTTTGCAACATTCCTGTTACATATTTTGCAACCTGGGCTAACCAAGTCCGATTATCCAGCAATATGACACTGGAATCATGAAAGGTTGTGTTTTTAGTTAAGCAGAATGCCCTGTTAATGTCTTGGGGTGCTTTGCTCCTTACCCAAGAGCATGGTTTCAGAGCATGGTTCTTGAGTGCAAGAATAGAATGCCCCTCTAACTCTGCCTGAAACCCCAAACCCCCTATCATGCCTCTTTCTGCTACATAGTTTATGACAAATCTTTTGAGGGTGCTATTAAGTGCATCATTGGCATACTAGAGTAAAGCACCCCTACAAATGTAGTGCACCGACTATCAATTCTTTCTGAGAATTAGTGAGCTTGTAAATGAAGAAAACAGGAGTGGATCCAGAACATGGCTGTATCTGACTGAGGCAACAGGAGATGTAAGATTGATGTTTTTCCAAAATGTTATCAATTCAATCTAGCATTTATTCTTTCCCTGTTCATGAAGTCAAAAGCTGCCATTATGTCGATGAAGGCAACTGAAGACCCCAAGACGTTGAAGCTTGGAGTGGGTACCCCCTCTCGCTACCCACCAGGGCTGATTGCCATGCCTGTCACTCAACTGAAATGAGTGTCTGAAGCAGAGCTCCCAGCAGCAGGACTGGACCTGTCATCTACAAACAAAAACCTGAGGTCCTCCACTGTTTATTATTGTCTAGGTAGGGAGAGCATGGAGATCCTAACACAAAAGCCAGTCTTCCATACAATAGTTTGTTGTCAAAAAGTGATTGATCTCAATTTTCCATCACTAAAGGTGATTTGGTTAAAAAAAATGTTAATTTTATTTATATAGTTGTAGAAACAGAAAACAGTAAAATGCATCATTAGGTGACATTTATTGTGCAGAAATCGATTAGAATTGTGATCTCGTCCTGAATATTAAATCACAACTAATCACACGTTCTCACAATCACAAACTACTGAACTCGCCAACCAGACATACACAACACAAATAACAGTAACGAATTATGTGCAAAAAAACATAAATGGCAAATGGCACAATGTAGCACAAAAAAACATTTCCTATATCTGCAAGGAAATTGCCCGCTGTTATTCCAGTCCAGCAACATTGATGAAAAAGCAGTTTGCCCCAAAACAATCTTTGTGACATTAAAATATGGTATGGGAGATTGGCTTTTGTGTAGTGGGCCAATCATCTACAGCATGTGCTTGTCCCTTTCCCAAAATGGCTGTTGTCAGTGCAGAATTTCCAGGATTGGATTAGCATCACCAGGTTCTTGAAGAGGCATCCGACCCATCGACAACCACCTTTGCACTAAGCCACATTCACTGAAAAGACCAGGTAGTCAAATTTTGGAGTCAGCATTTGCTGTCTCCCCACAAGGCCTTTTAACAAGGGCCCGTTAATCCCCACACTTCACTTGGAGCCTGATTCATAGTGTGTTTTCCAATGGTATTGTGCCAGAATAAAACACTTCTGTGAATCAGGCCTTTAGTGTTCCAAACCTGGAGCTCCCAGCTTGGCTGCAGTGTTCAGCATCCGCATCAGCAGCCTGTCCCTATACTGAAACTGGCATTTAATGAGGAGGCTGCCGAGTATGCACAGGCATCATAACAGGAGAACTATACAGAAGAAACCAAACAATGGTAGGTAAGCCCCTAATACTTAATTCCCAGAGCTAATATAGTCAAACACATGCACAAAAGTGGAATGAAGGTCCAATAATAGACGAAGAATACAATTCAGTAAACATTTTCCATATTTAAATGCTTCTTGAGCTGGCTCATAGATTAGCAGCACAACATAGTAAACACAGTGTAAGAGATATTCTTGGGTTATATCTAGTATTTTGTGTTATATTGTGGCAGTTTGCTATACTGGTATTATGTTGTACATTGCTATGATATTTTGTTTTGGTGGTATTTTATAGTGGTGAGACTAATTTCAGAATGCTGCCTAATAATTATTTCAGCAGGGTCATTAACAATAAAGACATACTGGACTTAATACACTCTGAATACATGGCTAATTCTCTCCTGTGATGTTTACTTGCAACATGACACTTATGCCCTTCTGGCCGTGGTTCAACAAATATAAAGCATGCAAATGAAATACAAATAATCAGTCAGCCTCTCTAAGTAAAACAATTTACTGCAGCTAACTTTACTTTGAACAATTGTTTGCCACACTTTTATCTCTATGCATTTCAAATCAATGAGACTGAATGCAGACGAAACACACAAACTAAATGATCTGTTCTTTATCATAGACTAGAATTATGCAAGTTACACGGAGTGACAGTAATCCCATGTTGCAATTCACAATGAAAGCAACGTTTTTCCTGCAATGGCTTTTAACACGCCATCTGTGAAAAGCTCTGCCAAATCAACCTTGGCTTCGTAACAAAAGTTGACAGGATAAATATACTTTGACTTGCAGCAAAACCTTGAAAAATACAACCACAGTGGTACATGCACATTTAACTTCTCATTGTTAATGCAGTGCCTAAAATTAACAGAACTATTTAAGCTATGCCAGATATTCTCAAACAGCCACTTCACATGTACCTCAATTAACAGATTATTACCTAGGTTAAGCTGGTGATATTTCCCGACTCACCTTGGTAGTGCTCCACGATCATTCACTGATACGGTCGCTCGAGACTTTGCAGCCCTTCTAAAGATTGCCAACCCAGGAGAGAGACAGCTTCAGCCTCAGTCAGCTTGCAAGCACAGGTCTGAGTCTGCCCAGGAACTAGCTCTTCTGCCTACTTCGTCAGTGAGTGCAAGAATAGAATGCCCCTCTAACTCTGCCTCAAACCCCAAACCCCCTGTCAATAAAGAGCACCTCCCCTGGACACGATCCTCCAACTAGCATCACGTGATTTCATCTGTGCCTTTCCCATTGTGCATACTGCATTGCTGAATAGACAAATGATACATCTTTCTTGTGCTTCCTGCTCCAATACAATGCAATGATTTTAGTGTAACAGATCTTCATATTCCTCTGCTTATAACACAGATCCACCCTGCACATTTAAATCATTGTTCTTTTCCATTTTCAGAGCATAATGCATTTCCCTCAATCTGCATCCAGCTTGTATCATGGGCTAATTTGCAGTGGGAATCAGTTACGTGTTAAGTGGGGTTGGGTTAATTATTCTATTAGTATCAAGTTAGTATTCGTTTTTCAGTGCAGCTCAGCCCATTAAAAACCATCATGGAGCAAAGCAATCATTTACTAGCATGTGCTCTGTGCATTGGCATCTATTTAAAGTCAGCTTGAGACTCATACACTCAAGTCCTAGTTCAAGTGCAAACCCTTGCCTTATTGTGCATTATGAAATCCAGAGTCTAGTTGCTGAAATGCAAAATCTAGTTGTTGAATTTGGGCCTACATTCTTCTTACAGTCATATATATATATATACATATATATATATATATTAGATGACAAACTCACAAAATATCTGACAGACATCCATATCATGAAGTGCAAAGTGCAAATAGTGCCATTATTCTCAGTGTTACTTATGTGAGCAATGGAATCTAATCTGCAAATAATGTATTAGCGACCTAGTCAATCGAGAGCATATATCTATCCAGAAACCAGTACATGGAAGATCCTGAACCACCTGGATAGAGGGACATACACAATGAACCACATACAAATATGTCACAGTCTACTTGGTGTGACAATTGTCTGATAATGTTGTCTTCATGGACAATTGAGCTCTTTGGTTAGGTCTTATATTTTCAACATTTCAACAAAATTAATTAGGCAATGTTTTTTTTTCAGGACTGACAACCCATATCTAAACATTGAAACATTACACAACTTAATGTCAATGTTCGCTGTCAAAACAATGAAAGCTTAAATTCTAATCAACTTAGTGCAAAGTTGAAAAAGTTTGCACTTACTAATTGTTTTCAGAAATGCGTGGATTACGTTGGCTCAGAATCACTGAAGATGATCTAACAAACCAACCAATAGAAGAAAAATTGACATTACTTGATTGGTGCTAGAATATCACTCATGCATGGAATAACAGAGGTGGTGGAAAGATACCTGTGATGAGACACGAGACGCTGTAAATTTCTAAATTGTTAATGTTGTAGGCAGGTGTACGTTTACCACAATTGGGACACTCAAGTAATGTCTAATTCCTGTGGTTCTGCACATTTTGATTGAATTGCAACTCTTGATTGAATTATAAATAACCCTTCCTACATGTCATGATTAAATCATACATTTTGTTGGATTTGTAGCACACCAATGCATGTTGATGGCACCTGGTAGATTGCGTCTTTGTCTCTGGTAAACATGTTTCCATGTTACACCACATCCCATACTATCACTGTCATCTCCATACCCATCGTCCACTGTCCCCAATCTACCTAGCCAGAACCTTTATTTCCTCGTCCTGCATGCACAGTACTCTGCCTTACATCCCAGAATGCACTCTTCTCTCCACCTACTATTACTACTCAGTCTGTCCTTTCCTCCATCACTCTGTATGCTCTCGGTTACCTCTGCTTATCCCACTTGTGTCTTCCTTCTGTCTCCACCTCCTTCTACTAAGCCCGCAGCCCATGTCAATTCAAGAAAATGCATCATGCTAGACCTACCACTGCAATGTCCTGTATCTTTCCTATCTTTCCCAAGCTGATTCCCTTACCCCCCCCCCCCCCTCTATCTTCTCCCACCATTCCAACATTCAGGCTCTGGAATTCCCAATCAGTCTGCAAAAAACCTCCCTCATCACTGATCACTGTAATTCACATGATCTCCTCTAGTAGACGTAGGCTTTACTGAACCATGTATCACTCCCCAGATCGCTGTTCCACTGCTGCCTCAAACCCTGACTCTGCTATCTTTCTCAGTTCTTCCAATCAATGAAAAGAGTTGGGGCTTTTTCATGGCCTAGTTCTAAATTATGCCCACCACACTTCCAATCACTGGATTCTGTAAGGGATTTCAATCAGGCACATACCCAGGTCTCGCCTAGCATGTAGTGCGCAATGAAACCCTTATTTATATTTGTCTATAAGTTCAATATTGTGAATGATATACCACTCGTATCACATCCGTCTCAAAATAGCCCCCAGGTCACACTGAACCAGGAATCAGGCTAGTTTGTAAAGTTAAATATTTATTTTATTTATTTAATATTCAATACTAATGGTGACAATACATTTCCGAATATGTCAAGCAATTGAATTCACTTATAATGAGGCAGCATAGAAAACGCAGGAAAAAGAACAGCTTTGATTTGTGAACAGATAGCGTTTAGGTTAAGGTGAATATTCCCCCTGCAAAGTTTTGTTTAAATACAAAAAAGCAATCCTGCACAAATGTGAGTAATCAGCAGGTATTCAGGAATGAAAGACAATGTCTAGAGTTAAATGCAATCGTCCCTCCCCCAACAAGAGAGAAAACCGTTTCAGGCAAATTGCACTTTTAAACTGACAGGTGAAAATTGCTTTGTAAAATAATGCAAAAGGGTGCAAAATGCTTACATGGAAAGCTACACTAAACAGTTCCTAACACACATGAGCTATAATATAAACAACAGTACCCACTGTAGATCAGAATTGGATGGAAGAAGCACTTTGAAATGGGACAAAGGCACGTGTAAACCTTTGAACTTGGCAAATTCGTGGCAAACTTTTACTATGCGATATTGGAGAAAAACGGTTCAAATACACTGTTCCGCTGTTTAGATGTGGATGTAGCTAAGGGTCTTAGGTGTCAGTGAGAGTTCAAATTTCGTTTCTATCTTTAAAATTGAAGAAGTTATAGAGGTTTTAGTGAGAGGCATTTTTGCAGAATAGGCGCGAAAATGAAAACAGAAATTCGATTTTAAAAATGACAGATAGGTTTTCTTATACTATATTAAGGACTATGAAAAAGAGAATGCCACACAGGAATCAGTTATTCATGGCCGCTCATAACATTTCATGTGGTATAGTTTCCGTTCTGTATGGGAATTACTTTAATTAATCAAAATCACTATGGAGTTATGGTTTTGTAACACAGATGAGAGAAAAGTCAGCGCAAGAAGGATTCTAACGATACTAGGGTTCTGAATTTAAAGATGGGATGGGTTGTGATTGGGTAATACAATGCAGATACACTTTGGGTTACTGTTCTTCCTATTCATACTTGCAGTCCTTTGTAATTAAATTGGACCGTCAGCACTGGCCATTGGGTGTATCAGGTCTACCGGCAGCAGGGCCCCTCCAGAGGGATTGGATCAGCGGCGCGGTTCTGGTCAATTTTGGACTGCACCTCAGACTGGTTTTGGATTGGCCCTTCTGGTCACTGGACACGGCAGATTGCAGGATGCACGTTTTAGCGGGAAAGCCTTAATGGTAGCAAACCAAGCTGAATCAGAATTATTCTTTTAAGTTTTGGAGGTTTGCAGTTGGGTCAAGCTAGCAAGAGTTCAGCAATGCTAAGTCTGGATTCTGCAAAGACATCTGGATCTTCAAAGAATTCTGGAGTCAGCTACAAGATGAAGAGTTCTGGACCAAGGAGCTGAGCAGGAATCTGGATGTGTTTCTGCAAGCAGTGTCCTGTGTAGTGAAACTCCTATATTTATACTGTCAAATGCCATCCCCCAGTTTATGGTGTGGGCAGAATTTCAAAAACACACCCCCACGGCTGTGAGTGGCTTCAAGCACATCCTTTGTCCTGGTTGTCAGTCTGAACAGAGCTGTCATCTTTATGATGCCATTGCGGAACGCATGTGCATTTCTAACATTATGTACCCTAATAAAATTGGACACCCACATTTCATATTTGATTGTCTGCATTCACATTCAATCCCCATCTTTGTGCGAGCTGTCTTTCTCATTCTACGGATTTTTATCAAATTTAAACCTAACAGTTTGGATTAATCATTTCTAACTTGGTATTTCTCTGGGCGCTTATCAGTGGACCATGTACCTACAATCTTGGGTTTGCAACATTAATCGTTCTGCTATAATGAGATCTTTTTTCATTACTTTGGTCCTTAAATGGTACAAGTTTCATCAATGTCTTCAAATCAAGAGCCTGGAATTAGGTTAATGTCTACCAATTTTCAGATTTATGCCTCTTTAGGTTGCTCAGTTGAAGAGTTTTAAACTTTAATCCCAAATAAGGATTTAACATCAAAATTCTCCTTTGTAACCTCCCCTTCCCTGGCAGCCGCTGTCCAGTCCTTGATTAGGGAGGTGTGTCTCCGTCCTGGAGGGAAGCTCCTCTGTAGAGATCAGTTGGGCAGCTTGCCATTTTCCTTGGCTCAGCCCCAGATGAAAGTCTACTGAGATTCCATTGTGCTGCTTGTTGTCATTATGCGGGAACCATTAGGCTTCCTGTTTTCAAAGGAGTGTCAAGCTGAGATGTCAACTTTCCCAGGCCATGCACTGTCCAATAAGAATTTAGCAGTTACTTCCACTGGGTTTTATAAGATTCACTTACAATCTTTTATTTAAAAGATATAAAATGAACAGTTTATAATGGATTTTGACATTTTAAGGAAATTAAGCCCCTCACAGAAAAATGCTTTAATCAGGCAGATTTTTCACTTCTTCAGGAACAAGAAAACACTTTTAAACTGGGTTTAACAGCCGATTTCCTTAGGCAGCTGTCAGGCAGTGATGCCTGGATTTCTCTGACTGCCTGGAGAATTTTTGATTTCAGCACACTTTTCCTTCCCATAATTCACTGGAAAGATGACAGAATTTAGCGCCAAAACAGCACTTTGAAGGATGCCATTGATTAGAGAGCTGTATTTAAGGGCATGTTCTGATTTGTAGCCCTTCTGTGGCCTTGTGACAGGTGACTCCTGTTTTTACACCATCTTTGCCTGTGTGGCAGCGTGTGCAGCTCTTTTGTGGTTTATGAACCATGCACAGTTCAGATTTGGCGCGCACAGGGTTATTGCCTCCATTTATAGCAGTTTTCTTCCCCATTGGCAAAGGGGTGTAGTAGGGTGCATTGGCATGGGTTGAAATATCCCACAAACGGTGCCCATTCAAATTTGCTGCCAAGTAACTCTCCCCACCCACTCTCCTCTCCATCCTCCTGATCAACCAGCCCCCTAGCCCTCTCAACTACTTTTTGGCTGACCTGGAACATCTCTCTGGCTCCATTCCCACTGATGCTCTTCTCTCTTTCCACTCCCTTATCTGACTTCACAATCTTCCTGCTGACTTCCCCGGAAACCCTCTTGACCCTCTGTCCTCCTTCTCAGTCCCTGCATGTCCGCTCACCATTCACCCCTTCCCTTTTATACATTCTATCATTTTATTTATTTTTTATTTATTTGCATTTATTTGCTGCGCACATAACCCATAGGTATCTAGGCGCTAGTTTAATTTATAACGCGCTACGTCTTGTTCTTTCAAGCGCGGGTCCGGGATTCGAACCCTGTGTTTGCTCAGCATGATCTTGCTTCAAACACCCGCGCATTGCCACAGAGCTATCCTCCCATCCTTTACATCTCCATCACAGTTGCTCCCCATGTAAACTCTACCATCTCTAAATGCTAAGTCAGATCTGATTCTCTGCCATCATACCTATGTGAAGCCAGGTCCATCATTCTCTTTCTCTCTCCTCCCTAGGCTACCTGGAACCCCACTTCCCCTTTGACTACCACTATGCTTCTTGCATCTTTACTCCCTGTTCTCCTCATCCCCAGCCCTGTATTGCCCTTTATATTTATCTCCTTTAAACTGATATGCACCATTACCTCTAGAGGTGCTATTGACTCCCCTTTCCTCTCCACACAGATTAGAATACAACCTGTCCTTCACCCTTGCTCTTGACTCTGCCAAATCAGCCTATTTCACCAATATAATGACCTTTTCTCACACCCCAACAACTGTCCTCCATGCATGCAGCCATGCTGACCTAGCCCATGCTATTTATTACACCCTATCTGTTCATGACAACCTCAACTTCTCTTCATGAACTGAGCATATTCACATCACTCTCTCCACCCTCCTAGCCATCTGTCCTTCTCTCCATGTTTACATATCTCCATTACCTCTTCTCTTTGCTCCATACTCTCTACTTACAGTGAAGTGGTAGTCCTTCTTGGGGCTAATCACTCCTCCCGTGTCCGAGTGATCCATTTCCCCCACAGGACGTCAAAGAGTGTGCAACTATTACCTGCTCATATCTCTCATCACTCTTCAACTTATCCATCCCCCTTGGAGTTTTTCCAGCCTGTTTCAAGGTTGCAACAGTGCTATGAATCTAGAGGAAACGGTTGTCCGTGCCTAACAACCCATCAACTAATAGCCAGCTCTCGCCTACCCCACTATTCTGAATTGCTTAAATGTCTCAGATTCAATTGAATCTCCCCCTGCCTCTTTTCTAATGGCCCTCGTCATCCTCAACAATCTACTTTACAGCCGTTCCTTAATCAAATCTGCCCTTACCAGTATCTCAAACTTCCATAACTCTGCCCAACACTTCATTATTTCCTCTATTCTAATTCTACTTAAAAACTCATCTACCTTCAACATGGTAAACTACTCCTGTCTTCTTCTGATCCTCAATAACTTTTATTCAGGACAGAGCTCTTGCATGTGTCATATCTTACCTCTGTAATCAGTGATTCTGCTTTTATAGGAACCCAGCCTCTCCTCTTCTACCCTTCTTCTGTTCATCTTTTCCTACTATTCACCCAAAACACCTCCTCCTGCGGTCAAGTGACCTTGGGGTTCTCCATCCACCTATGTGCACATTACTCCCATGTCATCTTCTCCTTCCCTACATTCACATTTCACCTACTTGCCTGCAAATCGTAGTGTCTCTCTACTATGCACCACTGCATGGCACTCAGCTGCCTGATGCTTGACTCGTCTAAGAAAAATATTAATTTGTACCTCCACGGCCCCTCTCCTTCTCCATCGTTTCCCTACTTGACCTACTCTCCACCACAGCAAGGGTGTGCAACAATGGAGTAATTTTTACAGTGACCTGAACTTTCACTACTTCATTACCTTGACCTCCACAGCGCCAAGGATTATCCAGTTATTGTCAGCAAAATCTGACTCCTCCTCACTTTTCACCCTGCTAAAACCCTCTTGCTGTCACTATTACTCAGTCTCCTTGACTACAGTGACATAATATTCTTGGCCTCCCCATCTACTTCTTCTCTTCACTTGGCAAAGTACTCAACTTTACCATTCACACCCTATCCAATCTTCTCCACTCTTACTGACTATGTGCCGGGTGGTGTTCAGTGAGGTACTGGCCCCACATTAAAATCCTACTGAAAATTCCTGAATTTTGATCTTGTCCCTACCTGGCTAACATTGTCTCCCACTTCCTCTCTACTCTACCTAACACCCCAACCTCTCCATCCTCGACCACCCCAAAACCCTCTCACTTCTACCTCTTCCCCCTTCTTTCCTCAATTCACTGGAAGATGCTTCTGCTCCACATGAAAAACACTAAATATTTGTTTGTTCAAATCTTCACTTAAGCTCCATCTCATGAGTCAAAAAGGACCACCATATGCCTACTGCCACATTATTCCACCTACCTCACCTTCCAGATCCCACATTCATGGTATAATGTAACCTGTTCGTCGCCAGCACACTTGAAATGCTGTCTTTATTGTATGTTCTTTCCTTGGTATATGCCAGATTTAACTCTCCACCAGATCAGACACTGGTCTTTTGCTCACGATCCCCAATCCAAAAATATGGGACTCTGTACAGCATTGCCCAATGCATTGTCTATTGCTCTGTAAGTGTTTGTAGGTGAGAAACTTGTTGCTCTGTCATGACTGTGACGACACCCTGTCTCACCCCTGTCTCATCACATCTTGGCTACCAGACAAGGGGATCTCCTGTTATTATGTAGCACTTTCCCTAACATCTTAGAGGAAGTATCTAAAATAGAATGTGGGTGATAGGACTTAAATTGAACTTCATATCCCTTTATGTCATTTGTCACAGTTATAGCTGCAGAAAGAATGAAACATCAATTTTAGAATCAGTGCCCACAAATCTAGACAGTGCAGAAACATGTTAGCACAGACTTTCAACCGCTCCCCGCCCCGCACAAAAAAAGAATGAACAGAAAAGAACATTCCTGATATCTTCTTGGGAAAATGCAGGCACTTTGCATTACATTCACAGAGTCGGACATTAGGTTATCACACACACCCCTTTGATGATGTCAAAGTGCTCCCCTGATGAGTCTTTCCTCATCCAGGCACAGTGACAAGGTGCTTCTCCAAGGACAGTTATTGGACGTGAGAGTGTAGAGCTTTCCTATGCTCTTTGTCAATGTATTGTCCTTTCTAGATTCCCCAATGCCACCTGGGTAAGGAGGAGGTTTTCCTGGCATAATAGCTAAGGCTTCAGCTTGAGACAACATCAAACTACTGACAAAGACTCAACCGTAAACTGAGTCGGGCTCTCAAATGCCAAGAGTTTATTGCTATCACCTGAGTGCAAAATTATAATTGTGTATGTGTTTTCCTTTGTCTTGTTTACAATTCTTTCTGGAGACTGAATTGTCTCCCTAGGTAATTTATTGATTTCTTAATCCTAGTATAGGTCAGTGTGAGATGTGAAAAGATTATTGAAACAATTTAGACAATTGCATGAAATTGTTTCAATAATCTTAATTGTAATTACTATTAACTCTAATGTACAATGAGCTTGTATTGATCCATTATTTATACTTAAAAGTTTTTATATTTATAACCTTGTCTGCCTCCTCAACTATATTTACACTGTAAGAGGATTCAATTCAGCACTACAGCCAAGTTAACGCCTAGTCTAGAATACTGAATGAAAACCCTTATTGATATATCTTTAGGTCCAGTTCATGCGTTCTGGATGACTACCCTTGTATAACACCCCTCTCTTGGAATCCCCCTGACCCCACTGAGCCAAGAAGTAATTCTGTTTTGCAAGTTTAAAAGGTTTATTTGATAAATTAAAATATATATCACACTTTTTAATAAATGAATAATTGAATAGCACACTTAATCTGATATGATAAAGATTGACAACAGAGAATCTGGCACTAGCACACTTCTTTAATCACTAATGAGTTGACATGAAATGGATAAGGTAGCACACTGGTAAATAGGAACAAAAGTATAATGTGGTAGAGGATGCTTTATGTAGGCTCAGGTGGATGCAATATTCAATGAATGCAGTACAGAAAATACGCAATATGATTTCAACCAAACAATGTAATCACTTTTCTCTGGCTACTCCCCTCCCCCCCTTGATGCAAGGCAAGGAAATGGAAGGAAAACACACAGTTCTCAGAAATGCAATCAACTGTAATTCAGTTCAATCCAGCAAGCTTAAACAGAAGTTTGAAAACACAGGCAAATGCTTTGATAGGTGCTAGCAATGAATGAGAAATATGCTGGAAACGCTCTTAATTCCCTTTTAGAGGTTCAGGATGAGTGGTATCTAGTTAATATTAGTCCAGGCTCACACTAGCAATGATGCAGGGATAGTTAGCAGGTTAAACGAATTTCTGGCAAATGAAATCAGGGAGCAGCAGTTTTTTTACATGTGAAGAAATTGCAAATCGCGGCAAAATTCGCGGATGCGCCGAGCGCTATTACAAAGGAACCGCAAGGACTATCTCTACCGTTTTGGGGTCCTAGGAAAGCCTGGGATCTCAGCTTCCAAATGAAAGTTATTGCAAGTCTCTAGCCCAAACGGTTGCGGAGATATGAGTAATTTAGTAAAGGTCGTTTTTGGTTTTGTAAATTTTAAACGCACACTTTTTCAAAATGACAAATTTTACTAGAAATGACAGGTGACAGATAGGAGGCAGTTCTACTTAGGTTAAATAGATTGAATTAGATGAATTTAAACTAAGAGATGTGTTCTGAGTTTTGCTAAGTACTCACAAGAGATTTTGAACAGGAAAGCGACTTGGTCACGATCTTCAGTCTGGTCAGGTCTTTCCGGATTCTGCTCACAGCGCCTGGTCTGGTCTCGGCTAGGCACAGCACTGCTTTCTCTCTGGTCTGGTCTCTGCTAGGCACAGCACTGCTTTCTCTCTGGTCTGGTCTCTGCTAGGCACAGCACTGCTTTCTCTCTGGTCTGGTCTCTGCTAGGCACAGCACTGCTTTCTCTCTGGTCTGGTCTCTGCTCTGGATAGATTGAAGTCTCTAGTTTGGCTTTCTGGAGTTTGATGGAGGTAAGTATGGATTTTTCCGGCAGGGCTTCCAGCGGCAGATGAAATTGAATGTCTCTATGTGTCCTGACTCTCTGCTTTTATCTATTTCTTGAGAGTGGGTGTGTGTGTGCAGCATCACTAGCCTTGCCCCTCTCACTCGTCATTGGTCAAATTTTCATTCCTTACTTGATTGGGGGAATGAAATGAAGTGTCATCATGATGAGGTCTGTTTATGATACAGAGAACCCACCCCTGTCAACTTTATACACAATCTATATCTGACCTAAAAACATATTTGCACAGGTACACATTTGTTTAAAATTACATATACATGGTGTAGCTGAATTTAGCCATGTCTCTGTACAAATCTGCTTTTCCTAGGAGCTTGCATTCAAAAATGGCCACTTCTAGCACTTTTTCATGTGCTGCACAACATTGGATCTTCATTAAATTTGATACAACTGTTCCTCACATATCTACCCATATACCAATGCATTTTCGTTTGTCTAGCTGAAACAGGGAGTCTGTAATATTAATAAACAATGGGGTTTTGCCCCAGAACATCACACAAATTCGAATTTGGCCTTGAATTAAAGGTACATTTTTTAAATTAAAGCTCTCAAAGTTATACATTTCTGTCATTTGATTACAAAGAGTTATCAGTGTTTTTGTAAAATATATATTTTCCTTTCAATTCAATCCTCAGAGTGTTGAGGTCCGCCTCCAAGACTTGGGTGGGTCAGTCCTCTGATCTCTGCTGGCTTGCAGATCTTTGTTGACAGCAAACATTTCAGAATTAACATATTCCTTTCAGAGGAAAGGGTCCTTTGTGTGGTCTCTGGGAAGCTCCCAGCCAGTCTGCCTTCTATCAATTAAGAGGTCATGTGAGATTCTAACTCCTGGGGTGAAGCTCTTGAGGTGATAGGGTTTCCCAGGCTTCAGGCCTCTGGGAACAGCATGTGGCTAATTTTTTTAATTAAAATGCAGCCTTTGAAGTCAGCTGAGTCAAATCCCTTTGTCAGCAAACTGCACTCAGTTCTCCAGTCAGAGTTTAGACCGCTAGTGCCGCCTAGAGGATTTTGTTGGCACTGCATGCAACTTTGGGATTTTCTTGGATTAATGCATTCTAAACAGGAATGGTTCTTACATGGTAGTAAATCCTTGCTTAACATTGTTTTGATGGGGCTCCTTATAGTAAGATGGTTATGTGGAACCCCACAAAAAGGGTTGAATCTTTAAAGTGGTCCAATGAGTCACGATTTCAGCAACTTTTTGACATCAGTAAAAGTGGATTTTGTTAACAAAGACCTTTCTTTACCCTGGTGGGTGGCAAGTTAGGTAACCATTTTGGTGTGCGCACAACTGCGCAGCTTTCCTGGATTTCGGCGCACATGTGGGTTTTCCGCCATCTTGAATTTCCTAAGCCCACAGCACCAAATGTTGTAGCAGGGTAGCTTAAACGTGGGTCAGGACACCCTACAACACAAACCCTTTTTGTAAGAGTGAAATATTTGGTGGGCGAACATGTAATTTACCTTGGATTGGTCTCTTTTATTTAGAGCCACGTGTAGAGTCTTTCATTTGTGTAGGAAATGTTGTCATTGTTGTGAACTAAATTGTAGAATACGGGTATTTAAATGTGTTAAAAAGTGATCCCTTTGTCTCTAAACTTGGGGAAGTAAGAGCAAATGGCATACGATCTGATTTCAATACTACTCTGTGTATAGTACGTACATTAAGCATGTCCATGTAAGCACTCAAGCAGCAAGCAGTCTCTAAACCTCAGGTTGTTTTGCAATGTACTTGTTCATGGGTTTTTCTTGTTATTTGTTGTGTGTGATGATGTCACTATGTGACAACATTGTACTGTATGGGTGCCATCTTGGACTATTGTTCTGCCTTTTGTAATAGTAGTGTCTAGAATTTGAATTGTGAACTTGGGCCTTTAAGCAATCAATGTTCAAGTGTGAGCAATTTATTAGTGTTGAGTGGTGTTGATAGGAAGTGTTAGGTTACGTATATGAGTGTATTATTATTATTTATATGTTTCTCCTTGCTTCCTGCTGTTGCTTGCTTTAGAGTGTAAAGAAACATGATAATATCATAAAATATTCAACAGTGTTATCCATGATTCCAATTGTTACTATCAATTGCCACACTATCAAACCTCTCACAAAATTGTAACCATGCGATGATTTGAAACCAAGCAATGATATGATGAAACAAAGTAGTCCAGAGATGCAATTTAAGGGAAATCATGTTTTTAAAATGAAGATCACTTGGGTTGAATCATAAAAATACATGCAGTTCATGGTCCACATTAAGACCTTAGTTGATATTGTCTGTCTGAAATATGAGTGTATCTTACTTTTTTAATCTAAATTGTGCTTCCATGTTTCCACCTTTTTTATTGAAGAACATTCTTTCGTCTCCAATTAATCTTATGTAGTCCAGTTTTCCTTTTACAGTCTTCTTGTGCCAGTGAACAGCTAGAGGATAACTGTATACTTCATTCCTGATGAGTGGTAGATGCTCTCCCTTGCATGATCGCTGTTGACTCTTGATGCTCCCAATATATCATTTTTATCACAAATCTAGCTCATAATGTAAATCGCCTAACTGCTTTTCAAACTGTTAAATTGATGAATTTTCATCTCATAATTGGTAACTGTTATGGTCATTGTTTTATCTTTCCCAAAATCACACATTTTACATGTGAACTTTTGAGAAAGCACTTAAAACTTGCTTTAGCTAGGTATTAGACCCGGTGTCCTTTGTATGTAAATGACATGGACTAATTTTCTCATGTATAGTTATCGCCTTATGATAAAGTAAAATAGGATGACCATCAACATACTGGGAAATTATAGATTCTGTAGTTAGAAAGTGCTAATGACTATTCAACAACCTGTGAATACAGTTACTGTTAAATCAATACAGAGAAATGTACTTAACTCTACCTTGACTAGATATCTTTTTCTGATACTGTTGGGTTCTCAAGTCTTTCTCTACCCTTTTGGTCCACTCTTTGCCTGTATTAATGTCTGACATTTTGGAGCCACTTTGTCCGAAACTATTTCTGCTAGCTCTCTTCATTACTTCACAATCGGCATTATATTGAATTTGCAGTGAATGATTGAATGCTTTATGCTTAGTGCTACCTTGGGGCATGAAGAAGTGCAGTCTCCTCTCTAGAATTCCTATATAATCTTGTTTTAATTGTCCATATTGCAAATACAAATATGTAAATCTAAGAAAACGTATTTCCGTTCTGCTACTGTTGCAGGTTAGTATGATGCCATGTTTTTATCATTCAAGTAATCTATATAAGTAGTTAGTTCCTGGTAATTTCCTTTCAACATCAAGGAATCTCATCTATGTACCGCATTCATACCACTACATGTTGTATTGTCTGATCACATATGAATATTATCATTGGTGAACGTGTATTCTGTTTCAAAATATCCCAGAAATAACTTTGCCAATAGAGCGTGGAGGTGTGTTTCACTCCTATAGCCATAATATATGATATGGTATTTATAATGCGCCTGTGCACAAGTGTTTGTAGGCATGACAAGGGAGGACAAAACATCGATCTTACTAGGCCTTGTGTCATTTAGATCACGCAAGCGCAGGGAGGGGGTAGGGGAGAGGTGCAATAGGGGAGGGCTGGAGAAGTCCAATAGGTAGGGGGGAGGGAGAAGTGCAAGTAACAGAGTGCATTCAACGGGTGGGTAAGTGCCGGTAATCAGAGGGTGCAGCCAGCAGGTGGCTAATAAGTGCAGACATAGGGTAGACCAGGGGAGCCAAGAGGCAGTGCAAGGTGCAACTGGACAGGTGGGGACATGAGCCCAATTCAGAGGGTGGCCAGGTGATGAGGTGCATGGAACATACAGGTCATAAGCAGAAGAGAGGAACGGAGAAAGCAGAAGCAAAGTGGAAGATCTTGAGTTGCTTCTGGAACTGAAGATGGTTTTGCTCAAGCTTGAGAGAGGCAGGGAGGCTGTTCCTGAGGGAGTCCACAGCCGAAGGAAGAGATCTGCCCACAAATCTCTGCTTGGAAAGTCGACTGACCCTCCGAGAGTTGGGGTGGATGAGTGGCGAGCACGAGAAGGCAGATAATTAGGAAGAGAGAGTTGGAGTTTTTAGGGGGTTACCTCCATATGGTAGCCAGAAACTTAAATTAGAAGAACTATTAAATATATGGCATTGAGTTATAAAAAATAATGGTATTGTGGGAGAGGAGCCTTTGCTTTGAATATCTGGATCATTACCTGCCCCCACTTCATTCTCATTAAGTGGGCAATACATTTATATTTTCTACACAGTGAGCTCAAGAGAGGTCTAGGAGCATTGTTTTCCATAGGGATCTATCGGTGCTGAGTGTAACGGATGCATGCCTGACACACACCTTTTGACATCTTTTTTGTCCTTGTTCTAGATGCTTTCAATGAAACAACTTAATTGAGGGGCAGGGGAAAGATGTAAACATTTTAAAAATCAGCTCCAACACTTTTTATGCTTCATCGACACTAATAGAAAACAGGTCCAATAAATATCTTGATTAGGTGATTCAGTAACAGCTAGCACCATTAACAGTCTCCAGCTGCCAGTGGCCTTTCAACAGCTTGATGGTGTTGTACTTGGTGCTCTTTGCATGTCTGCCTGCCTGCTCCATCAAGGTCCTACATCCCTGGTCTTGATGATTAATATGTGGTCATGCATTGTTACAGGTAAGCAGGGTGTAGGCAATAATCTCCAGGCCCATTCTACGCCTCTGTCACCCCCACTGCAGACAACAACTTGATAAGCAACACTATGTCACTGCTGAGTTGTCAAACATTGTCTCCGTCAAGCAGCACAGGAGTCCACGTGATTGAATAACTTATCTAGCATCTTCTAGTAAGAGAATAACATTGTTTGTTTGTGCCAGGAATATACATGTCCTATGAAATAATAACTTCTCCCTGCAGCTGTCATTATAAGTTGTGCTAAAAAACGATGAATCATAAAAACAATGAGAATTCTGGCATTGAAATCGGCAGGGCGATAGTTCCTGTTATCGTGACAATCTGCAATTAGTTTCTCAAAAACAAGATGACATCCTCAGAGAATATTGGTTGCACCTTTGTGAAATGGATTGCATTTTGCACTATTGCGAACATATTTGAAAACAGCCCATACAAATTGGCACTCGCCTCCTATTGCAGTAGCTGCAATTAAAACACTGTATTCGGAAAGGCTAATAGTTTACAATACAAATGGTCTAGACCTGGTACAATATCTGAAAATGAATTGCCTTCTCCTATCCTGCAAATGATCTTATGAGGACATGTCAATAGATCCAAGAATACACTGAATTTAATGCATCAGCCTTGTACTCTAATGAAATAACCCATGCATAGCATTGTTATCATGCATACATTCAAATTAACAAATCATTGGCCTCCATACGTAGAATCTATAATATACTATCACTGGTGACAAGAAGGAATATCAGGGTTTCAAGAGTGAAAAGACCCAGGAGCAAAACATTCTCAGGGTAAGGGTGAGCGACGGCAGTGGCAATGGCCGACATTAGGAATATGAAGTTTGATTACTTTGCTTAACAAGAAACACTTCATTAATAAGTGTCTTTTCTTCATCATTAACCTACTGCCTTGTTTAATGTCATCTGATCAGCACAGCACATTTATCCAAGTGCTTAATGGAGAGGTCAAAAATGGGTTGATATTCGGATTGATTGTTGAGGGCCCCATTTCATCAAATATGAGTCTATTGCATTGTTGTTTGTGTGCATTGTGATTTGTGTGCATTGTGTGTGCATTGTAGACATGAACACAATCCACAGAGGGTCAAGGGCCTAAAAGAATACAGCATAGGCGTATTCTGTAGTGATTAGAATGGACTCAGTAGTGTGTGACATTTTAGGACTGACTTCTGCTCTTCTCTGGACCTCATTTGGGATTGTACTGTGTTCTATTGTGCCTGGCTTTGTGAATCTAAAGTGAGAAACTAAGCAAACTTCGGTCTCAAAGGATTGTAATAAAATGTCCACATGAAATTGTATTTATTGTTAACTGTATCTTGGTCCAAAACATGTTTCACTTGACGTTGTGCTGCTTCAGTGCCAGTAAAAGATGTTGATCAAGTTTCACTATTGTATAATAATATGCTATTAACACAATTCCCATTATTGTATGGTATTGTTTATTACTTGTATTTCGCTCCAGACACATAGGTATCCGGGTGCTTTTCAAAAGGTAACTTACAGCTTAGTTACACACATATAGTAATCACGTACAAAATACATCTTAGTTACAAAGAGGAAATAGATCATATACATATATAAAGTTCTGACGGAATTTAGGATATGATTGATCCACTCGCAGGGGAGCAGGTAGTGAGTTCCAAAGAAGAGCTGCCTTAACCTGAAAGCTACATCCCCCAACTCTAGAGAGTTTAAATCTATTGAATGTAATGTTCTGTCAATCTATGTCACATATATTAAAAAATTAAACAATATGGGTCACATCAGGAAAAAAGACACATCAGATATAAACATCACAATTAAATTGTTTGTAATAAAAGGGTTCAAATCCAAGAGAGAAAAAAGAAAAAGAAACAATATAATCCATTGGGTATGAAAGACCAAAGGAAATATCGAGGCATAGTACTACCAAAATGAAATACACCAATCATGAGTTCAGAGATGCATGTATTATTTAATATGTATATACAGATAGCTATCTAGCTCTCAGAACCTCGCAGTGTGTACCCGAAGACACTGTGAGGGGAGAGAGGACTGGACATTACAAAGTATGCGTCTTTTATACACGATCCCGGTTACATCGTCCAGCTCTTCTCCAGATTAATGATTGGCTAGGGTTCATACCCAGTTCACATGACGAATACTGCAATGCTGTCTTCAAACACTTGAGATGTTTTTTCTACACACATAGCACAATGGTAACATCTGTTTTTCGTGCTTAAAGTAAGTCCAGTTTCAAGAATAACCACAATGGATTTCTGCAAAGGCACCCAGTTTCAGCTATTCAGCATTCAGTTCCACTATCTGAACAAGGATGAAGCTATTGGTGCAGACAACATCTAAATTGCGGTTCAGTTAAGCTCCAAGGTTTCTTAGTGCAGGACAAACATTCTGCTCTCAGTAGTCACAACATGTTTACACAGTGCAAAGTTCATTTCTTTCAGCTTGAACCGAAAACATAGTTTTAACATAAAACAGAAAAGAGGAGTTAAACAAAATGGCAAATGAACCTAAAATGGCGGCAAAGTCAGTTTTGAATCAGGTTCATTCGGACGCCATTTTCAGTGCAATGAGAATGTGATTAGGCCAATGTTCATTATCAAGCAGTATTATGCCAAATATGGTTTTACAGGTATCAAACACAAGTACTACAATGCATAAACAAGACAATACATATGTGGTTAATATATTTAGTTTTGATATGGTATAATTTCATAATAAAGCAATTAAGACTAATGTGTGCATTGTTAAATCAGATTTATGGTGCACTGGTAGTAACGTAGTCGATTATTTAATGAAATCATTGTTTATTGTGTATTATTTTATTAAACATTTCACAAATGATCAATACGCATTACAATTACTTAGAAACACATGGGGCTGAACACTAATATCGAACATTTAATACAGGATTTTTACAAAATGTTAGATTTAAAACAAGAACATCACCACATACATTTAATTTTAAATTATAGAATGAAAGTGCTACATAAGAAGACCGTAGCACAGTTACAATGTCGCTTTCAGTTCCCATAGACCTCTCAATATATTTAAATATTTTCCCACCCAGTAATTCATGTATATTTTTTATCACACTAATCAGAGCAAGTATTCAGTAGGGTTGATTCTCCCAAAGTGAATATTGCTAAAACATTCTTGTTTTATATGTATACATGTTGTGTATACATCTCCCATAAATCCTATGCCTATATCCATAAGTAAGCTTGCAAACTGAAATTGGATGGTTTCAAGTATATTAAGACACTTACGCAGTCAACAGCCCCTATCTTATTTTGCAATGCTGCTACTCTTCGTTTTGTGTGCATTATACCTAAATAGAGCTAAATAGAGCCCTAGATTTTTGATCTAGAAAATAATGGAGGTAATGAGGTATGTGCTCATAATTTATTTTTTTATAGTTGCATATTCATTGAGCATTTTATATTTAGAGATTAATTATATTGAGACCACAAGTGACACAGTTCAATTTTTCAGTGTAATCTTGTTGGGATTGTTTACAATCTCCTTTTGGTTTAACTTCTGCACTTAACCTCATTCTAGTGGGCTTTAAATAGATTTTATGTAAACTCTTGTCTTAATTATACTATGGTGCTAAAATTATCGAAACAACTCTTCATTCATTGCAACATGGAAATTAATAATTTGTCATATGTTGGTCACAGGTAAATGGTTAGTCAACACTTTCTGGAGACTAAATTGTCTCATAGGTAATTTGTTGATTTCCTAATCATAGTATAGGTCAGTGTGAGATGAAAAAAGATTATTGAAACAACTTAGACAATTGTATGAACTAAAAGGTCATTAGAATGATGTAATGCATTGTAATTACTATTAACTCTAACGTACAAAGAGCTTTTATTAATCCATTAGTTATACTTAATTAGACACCATATTTATAACCTTGGCTGTCTCCTCAACTATATTTACACAAAACCGTTTTTGTAAGAGTGAAATGTTTGGTGGGCAAACATGCAATTTACCTTGAATTGGTCTTCTATATAGAGCCACATGTAGAGTATTTAGTCTTGTTGATAATATTGTCATTGATGTGAACTAAATTGTGGAATGCAGGTATTCAAATGTGTTAAAGTGTGATCCCTTTGTCTCTAACATTGGGGAAGTACGTGTAAATGACATACAATCTGATTTTAATACTACTCTGTGTATAGTATGTACATTAAACATGTGCCTGTAAGCACTCAAGCAGCAAGCAGTCTCTAAACCTCAGGTTATTTTGCAATGCACATATTGATGTCTTTGTTTGACAGGTTATTTGTTAAGTGTAATGGTGTCACTATGTGATATCATTGCAGTGTATTGATGCCATCTTGGACTCTTTTTCTGACATTTTTAATAGTGATAGTGTCCACAATATAGAATGCTGAACTTGGGCCTTTAAGAAATCAATGTTCAAGTGTTGATAGGAAGTGTCAGGTTATATTTGAGAGTTTAGTAATATTTGTGTGTTTCTCCTTGCTTCCTTCTGTTGATAATTTCTAGTTATTGTCTAAGGTCAAGTTGTAGATACCTGGCACAATCTGTGTGTAAAGAAACATGAGAATATCATAAAATATTCAACAATGTTATCCATGATTCCAATTGTTACTATCAATTGCCACACTATCAAACCTCTCACAAAATTGTAACCAAGCAATGATATGAAACCAACTGATACTATGATGAAAGAAAGTAGTCCAGAGATGCAATTTAAGGGAAATCAAATTTTTAAAATGATGATCACTTGGGTCGAATCATAAAAATACATGCAGTTCATGGTCCACATTCAGACCTTGGTTGATATTGTCTGTCTGCAATATGACTATCTTCCTTTATTCGAATCTAAGTTGTGCTTTCATGTTTCCACCTTTTTCATTGAAGAACGTTCTTTCGTCTCCAGTGAATCGTATGAACTCCAGTTTTCCTTTTATAGTCTTCTTGTGCCAGTGAACAGCTAGAGGATAACTGTATACTTCATTCCTGATGAGTAGTAGATGTTCTCCCTAGCATGATCACTGTTGACTCTTGATGCTCCCAATATATCATTTTTATCACAAATGCAGCTCATAATGTAAATCATCTAACCACTTTTCAAACTGATACATTGCTGAATTTTCATCTCATATTTGTTACCTGTTATAGTCATTGTATTATCTTTCATGAAATCACAAATTTTACATGTATACTTTTGAGAAAGCCCTTACAACGTGGCTTAGCTGTGTTTGTGACACTGTGTCCTTTGTGTGAAAATGACATGTACTAATTTTGACATCTATATATTGCATGGCCATAAACATACTGGGAAATTATGTATTCTGTAGTTAGAAAGTGCCAACGTCTATTTAACAACTTGTGAATAAAGATACTGTTAAAGCAATAACGAGAAATGTTCTCAACTCTACCTTGACTAGTTATCTTTCTCTGATACTGTTGGGTTCACACGTCTTTCTCTACCCTTTTGGTCCTCACTTTGCCTGGTCTGCCTTGAGCCACCCAGAAATAGTGTAAAACGTTCTTACTGATCTTAGACTGTGTTTCACTGGGCATAAAAGTAAGTGTAATTGTAACTCTTTGCCTGTATTAATGTCTGTTATTTTGGAGCCACTCTGAATGAAACTATTTCTGCTGTTTTACTTCACAATCGGCATTATCATGAATTTGCAGTGAATGATTTATGTTTAATGGTACCTGGTGGAATGAAGAAGTGCATTCACATCTGTAGAATTCCATTATAATCTGGTTTTCATTGTCCATATTGCAAATACAAATTTGTACATCTAAGAAAAGTGTTTCTGTTCTGCTACTGTTGCAGGATAGTATGATTCCATGGTTGTTTTCATTCAAGTAATCTATATAAGTAGTTAGTTCCTGGTAATTTCCTTGCACCATCAAATATTGTCATCTGTGTAGTGCGTTCATAACACCACATTTTGTATTGTCTGATCACATATGATTATTATCATTGGTGAATGTGTTTTTTTTTTTCCTTCAAAATATCCCAGGAATAAATTAGCCAATAATGGGTGGCAGTGTATTTCACTCCTATGGCCATGATATATGATATGACATTTATAACGCACCTGTACACAATTGTTTGTAGGCACGACAAGGCAAGGAGGGGGAAACAAAGGAGGACAAAACAACAGCAATCTTACTAGGCCTTGTGTCATTCAGATCATGCAAGTGCAGTGGGGGAGGGGAGAAGTGCAAAATGGGGAGGGAGGTATGGAGAAGTGCAAAAGGGAAGAGAGAGAGGGAGGGAGAGGGAGAAGGACAGGTAACAGAGTGCAGCCAATGGTGGCTAAGTGCCAGTAATCAAAGGGTTCAGCTAGTGGGTGGCTAATAAGTGTAGAGAGATGTTGGACTGTAGGCTTACAGATATAGACCACAAGTACTGCTGGGGGCAAGAGGCAGTGCGAGGTGCAACTGAACAGGCAGGGTCATGGGCCCAATTTGACAGGGTAGCCAGGTGACCAGGTGCGTGGAACATACAGGTCATAAGCAGGGAAGAGGAAGAGAGAAAGCGGAAGCAAAGAGGAAGGTCTTGAGTTGCTTCCGGAACTGAAGATGGTTCTCCTCAAGCTTGAGGGAGGCCCCAACCGAACAAAGGGATCTTCCCCCAACTCTCTGCTTGGAAAAGCAACTGACCCTCAGAGAGTTGGAGGTGGATGAGTGGAGAGCTCAAGAAGGGAGATACTTAGGAAGAGATAGTTGGAGGTAGTGCGGAACAAGGCCCCTGAGAGCCTTATGAACAATGCAAAGGGTCTTGATCTTGATCCTTGCCACCAGCGGGGGCCAATTAAGAGATTTCAGAGCAGTAGAGAATAGATCCCTGGGTTTGAGGCCAAGGACAATTATTGCAGTCCTGTTCTGGATAAGTTGTAGAGGACGGAGAGTAGATGCAGAAAGATTTAGAGAGAGGCTGTTGCAGTAATCCAGCTTTGAGAGGACCAGAGCTCTGGAGACAGTGAGCTTCTGGGGGAAAGTGAGGAAAGGAAGAATACCTCTGAGGAGGTGCAGCTGATAGGTTCACTTCTTATAGACCTCAGAAATGTGAGGAGAGAAGGAGAGGGTGGAGTCGAAGAGGACCCCAGGTTTCTTCGTCTCACAGGTAGGAGAAGGAAGGGGACCCAGTGTGGGTGGCCAGAGAGAAAGAGTAAAGGAGGGAGCTGGTGTTCCTATGAGGAGTATTTCCGTCTTACTGGCATTGAGGCAGAGATCATTAGCGGCACACCGCTCCTGGATAGCAGACAGAGTCAGAGTTGAGAGAAAGAGAAGAAGCGGCCAAAGGAGTCTGAAAGAGAGCGGGGTGTCATCCGCATAACATTGAAATTTGGAGCACAGCGCATCCTTTTAAGGTGTTTATAGAAATTATTGTTAAATAAATGGTTATTGTATATCCACATGTTCTAATATCATTCTGCGTTGTGGTTAATTACAGGCTGATTTTTTTGTTGCAAAAATGTTGAATACTTTCAAAGCTAACTTATGTTTGATCGATGTATACACTGCATTGCTATCCATTGTGAGAAGGTAGTAGTTGTTGTCCCATTTGAAGTGGTCGAATGGTTACAAATGGTTGTAAAAAATAAGTCTATAAAATCTGACATTTATTCCCCATCTCTCTTCCACCCTCTGGGGAACTCTTACCATTTCCCTTCCCACCTGTGCTTCTTCTACCACCTCGTCTCAGAAACTGTTCCCCTGAACTCTGTGCAGTTTCCCCCTCCTCACTTCCAATTTTCAGATATCCCTTTCCTCTCATTTCCTCTCCACCTGACTCCAGCCCACTTTGCATCTCTTCCCACTCCCTTTCTGCTTTTTTGATGGTGTTTCTGCACCTGTTTTGATCATCAACTTCCTGGCTCTTGCACACTGCATCTTCTCCACACTCCATTCTCCCTTTTCTAGCATTATTTCTCAGTTTTCTTACAACGCCCATCTCTAGCAGTCGTTGATATTTCCCTACTCAGTCTTTACCCTTCTTTTGTCCTCTGTTTTCTCTCCCACCAACCCCCAACTCTCTGTGTAACTCCTCCCCTCTCCCTTCTGCACTTAACCCTTACTCCATTTTGTGTGCAAAGCAGTGGGCTGATAAACATAATGGTGACACATGTTTTGACATGATGGGGTGTGGAAGATGCAGAACCCCTACACCAGACCCTGCAGGGAAGCAACAAACATGTTTATTCACCCGTCTTTCTTATGAACGCATCCTTACTCTTATCAGACAATGCACATGATACAAAGCGCTTTCACCGTCATGGACTCCACAACAGTTCTACTCTTCCATAATCTGATCCACCCAACACATGCAGTACCAATACACATAGTAACTGAAACCAATGCTCATGAACACACATACTCAACATTTGTAAAGACAACTAACATTCAGATACCACCACCACTGACAACCTCAAAGCACTCTTCATCACTGAAACTTAACTTACATCCAGCTGGGAGCCAGGCAGATTGGGCCTTCTTGGCTATGTGTTTCTGGAAGAACAGGCTGTCAATGGTGAAGCCTAAGTATTTTGCAGTATCCTAGAGTTGAGAATCAAATCCTTATAGCTGCATTTCATTGAGCCATTGTTGGACAAGCTGTGTTTCATCTGGGGGACCAATGAGGATTAATTCTGTCTCAGATGGGTTATGTTTGATATAGGCAGTCGACATCCAAGAATGGATGATGGCTAGGTAACTGTGGATATATCTGGAGTTCTTAGTCTCATGTACACCTGACTATTGTCCGCATTTTGATGGATGACTAAATCAGATATTTGAGGAGTGTTCTCAGTGGCTCCATGTAAAGCTTAACAAGGATGGGTGAGAGGAGGGAGTCTTACAGGACTTTTCAGGAGACTGAGAGACTGTTAGAATGCAATGTGTTAATTTGAACAGCTGGTGTCTGGCCATGAGGTAAGAGATAAAACAATTCAAGACAGTTCCAGAAAATCACATCCTATTGTCGAGAAGGGAGAGGAGGATGCCGTGGTCAACTGTGTCCAATGCAGCTAAAAGGGTCAATGTGGATGAGGCATGAGTTGCCTGTATCATTGATATGGAGGGCATCATTCACCACCTGGATGGTAGATGTCTTGATGGCACACTTGGGATAGTACACCAAATGTTAGTTGTTTAGGAGGTGGAGTTGTTCGATTCTGACAAGCAGTAGTTTAGAGACTACTTTTTCCAAGATTTTGCCAATAATTGGGAGGTTCGTAATGAGCCGTTAGTTGGCAAGGTCGTCTGGGGTCTTTTCTTTCAAAGTTGTTGTATGAGAATAGTCATGAGGTTGTCTGGAAATGTGCTTTCTGTGAAGGAGGCATTAATGGTGCATTAAGCTATGTGACATTGCATGTTATATGAAGCTACGGTGACGGCCATTTGTTCTTCCAGCACACCTATAGAATAGCATACACAAACGTAGTCATACAGTTCCAATAGAATGTAGCAGATATGTATACATTTCTCCTCGGACTGAATCTAATTATCTCAATTTAGCAACAAACACTAATTCCCAGAGTGTTAATTTACAGCATATGCTATCAATCTCTAAACGAATAACATGCTGATAGTCTTGCCTGACTTCAAACTTACAACTTGGCAGTTTTCATGACTTCAACATCATCATCAATTATCGCGATTCATCGGATCATGATCAGTCAGTATATGACATAATGCTGCTTTAAAATTGTCCTTCAACTCACATTGTCTTGGGAGGATAGCTCAGGGGCAACGTGCTCGCCTTGGAAGCAAGACGGCACTGAGCAACACAGGTTCGATCCCCGGGTGCGCGCTTAGAAACATCTGGGTATTAAGCGCATCATAAATGACCTATCATATCCTCCTACTCATCATAGTGAGCGACACACAGTAGAAAACATGTGAAATAATTGCTACATTTGGGTTTCATTTAGAAAAGCATTGAAATGCTGCCACTTCTTGATCTACACTATGGCTTGTACACCCTCAGCTCTGATTGGCGGTGATGGATGGACCACACGTTAACGTACAGATGTTATGCGCTTCTCATTGACTAATTTCGAACTTCTGGTTTGTGTGAAATTACAGCCTGTAAATAAAAAAAAATGTATGAAAACAAAGCCCACTTTCACTTTGGCGTCAACGTGTTCTTTTTTCACCACTTTCTGAAGAATTTTCCAGCCTCTTAATTAGCCAAAAGCTCAGGAAAATATTGGAAAGAGATGGGCAGAAATTTATATTCTTTGGGAAAATGACCAAAATGACAAATTTCACTGTCGAGGGAAAGATATTTACCCAGAATTAAGGCAGAGGGTAAGATGTTTACCCATAACTCACCAATTTCTCTCTTTAATCATTTTGATACCCCTCCCCCGCTCGATTTAGCACAATGTATTGGCTAGTCAACCTCACACCAGACAAACGCATTGAGTACTTTATGGAACGTTCATTGTGCTCATACAATAATAGCAGATGCTGGTATTTCCGATACAAGGAAAAAGGTGAACATCCTTATGTTGCAGTCCTTAACGTGTAAGAAATTTCAACGTAAAAGATTTTTCTTGATCAAGCACAATTATTGAGAGTTTTGCATCATTCTAAATGTGTGGTGGCCGTTTTCAAATAATGCTTGATGCAGGGACGTTGTTTCACCACAATGCCATGGTTAGTGGAAGTGACCTCACACAAACCTTGACCTCTGACAACATCACAGGAAGTTATGTCATTTGACCTCACCCTGAAGTGACATCCTGAGATGTAATGGAACACAACCTTTCACCCCTTGACAAAACAGGAAATGGCATCAAATAGCATTGTTCCTAAGTAGACTACGAAAAATGGCGACGTTCTCACAGTAATGTGATGTACATTTCATACAAGAATGGATCAGCATATGTATCATTAATAGTAGTGTGTGTATAGGCCCATATTAACAAATGACTGTGCATACAAGCAGACATCCAAGGCCAAATGATAATGATGTGTTATTATCTGGCACTTACACTTAAGCGCTTTGTATAGAACAAACAAACATACAATATCAAACAACTTGTGTTGGTCCTCGTTTACCAACCTCAGAAGGATGAAAGGATGAGTTGGCCTTCTCAGGATTCGAACCTACAACCTGCAGATCTCTCACACACACACACATTGCAGCATTGAGCGCTCAACCCACTGAGTTTTCCAACTGGCTATAGTAAAATAAGCACTGACCTGTCTGAATGTTTTCAGATTAAGAAAGCAAATTGCACTCTGCAGTGAATACCATAAAACTGGTAACTGAGATTTAACAGCAGGCCAGTTCATGGGTCTGGTGCAAAGATGACCACATGTCAAGCCTGCGTGGATCTAATTTTCAGGATTCAGAGGTTGCCAAAATACATGCCATTGGAAGGGTTCATAACAGTGTATAGAGTAGCACAGGGAAAGCAGCACACTCACACCGCATCCCTGCTCTGGGCACTCGTTACCTCATACCTGCAAACAAACATCCTGAACAGCATGCCAGGGAGATAGGAAAGATTGGTATTAATTGTGGGAACATAAAATCAAGGGCCACTTTATGTGCTATGGTCAAACTTTTCTACACTGTACACAAGCTTTTAGGCACAAGAATTTTGTCAAGTGACCGCGGACACTGAGATTGAATGTCTTGAGATGATCGTAACAGAGACAACGGCTGAAAAAAGCTTGCAATAACTGCAACTTGCAAAAAGTAAAAAGTCCGAAATGGATGCTTATTTACTCTAAATGATATTTGGAAGTTATTGTCTGCAGTGTGAATTTGAGGTGTTTAAGAACAGACTAAATCAGTGTCTCTCCCCCTGAAGTGTACCTGAAAAAAACCTTTATCGAGTCTAGCAATTATTGTATAGAATTCCAGAAAGACAAATGATTTGTTATTCCTATTCTTTCTTATTTAGGGTCAGTGTTCAAAGTGTTACACTTGTGGCACCCCCTATTTTTTTTTTTTTTTTTTTTTTTTTTTTTTTTAAGATGCCTGATCAAGAAATCCAGCCACTCCAGAAACAAAGAGCCACATGGCACTGTCCACAGCCCAGGAGATTAAATTGAACAAGCATGTTTTTGGTTAGGGGTAGCCAGGGAGAACACAGGGGTAGCCAGGGAGACCTCAGTGGTTGCAGGTATGACCCCTGGAACCCCCAAATGACATCCGTGGCTCGAGGCCAGTGGACAATCAAGAGACAATGTTGCTTTGCAAGGAAATATGAAATATAGAATTCCATAATCAGTTTGTTTAAATTGTTTTAATATCAATTTAGTTAAAATGGGAAGACACACTGTGTAAATGTGATCCCCGCCTATTGTCTTCTACCTCAGAGATTTATGTGGAGTTTAATCTTGCCAAATATATCCTGATATAATTTTAGAGAAGTAAATGAATCTACCAATCAGACTGCACTGTTGTTCCTTAGTTTATAGTACACAGAGCCACCAATGTAAAGGTTTCTTTTTCCTAATTAGCACCTGGGGTGGTTGCTCAGATCGCGGGCTGAGTCCCACGATGCAAGCCCGTATTCCGTTCAACATTGTGGCTGCTTCCCCTGCCCCGCCATCCTTCCCCATCCTCCCTACACCTTCAATTTCCTATCCCTCCCCAGTCCCACTTCCCTGATTGCTTCAGCAGCAACGGTGGCACCTCCCCGTCAGCCCTGCTGTCACTCCACACTGGAAATGCAAGAGGTGCTCTGCTTGGAGCCCCATCGTCCAGCTCTATGGCAGCCATCTTGCATCATTTTTTTTTTTTGTATGAATGACGAGACGCTGTGTGGCATCCCGTTCACTCATACAAAAGACATGGCTATCAGCGTCCCGGCATACCGGATGGTGAACCAGGGGTGTTAATGGCAATAATCACCTGTCCCTCATTGAAGCACGAGCGTAGGCGATTAT
Source organism: Ambystoma mexicanum (assembly GCF_040938575.1). NCBI lineage: Eukaryota > Metazoa > Chordata > Amphibia > Caudata > Ambystomatidae > Ambystoma > Ambystoma mexicanum. The sequence goes on along the minus strand of NC_090935.1, from coordinate 119,874,287 downwards.
TGCTTAATTCTTAAAATATTGTTCAATTAAATCTGTGATCATATATATGTATATATATATAGCGCTCTGCGTAATCTGTGTTTCATTCAGGGTCGTGCTGGCCTTTAATGTGATTCGCATCCAGTTCTCTTGACAGGCCTGTGCCTGTGGCAGATATGAGGTTTGCAGTAGTGCAGTCCCATGTCTGGTGTGGGTGACATGAGACCGCTCCAGCCATTAATGCCAGATGAACACATTTGCACGACTGTGTGTCCTCCTAGTCTTGACAATCATTCGTACACAGCTATATATTACTTCTTTACCCTTGTCATTGCAAATGGCTCCTGCTGCTGTCTGCCTGTCACTCCTCTCTTTTCCCAGTTCCGTGCAAGGCATACATTGCCACTGACTCAACCCACGCCTCATTACGTAATCTTTGAACTGCATGAGTACCATTAAAAGCCTGATTCATGGAATGTTTAGCATGGTGCAAAGTAACTTTGCACTGCCAACACACACCCAGATTCACAGGGAAGTGCAAACAGTATGTTTGCAGTGCACTCTGCACTGCAAAAGTACGCTTTGCACTGTGTATTAGGCCCATTTAGCACTGTGCAAACAGTACTTTTGCTGTGCAAAGTGGCTTTGCACTGCAAAAACACACTTTGCACCGCTCTGTGAATCAGGGTGTGTGTTAGCAGTGCAAAGGCACTTTGCGCCGTGCTTACAATTCCATGAATCAGGCCCTAGGTTGGGTAACAATAAACATGTTATCTGTCAACAGCGCCATGATCCCCCTGTGGGATGAACGTACACTACAAATACACCTGTTATCTTATTAGCTCGCGGGCAAACATTACCCAGATGCAAAAAGCATTGAAAGAATGCACAATTTTCAGTATGGTATTTTTTCGCCCGAGTAGCATTACAGGAGTATTTGTAAAACACACGTTCACACCCAAAGGGGCATCTTGGCGCTAATAAAAGATGTTTATGGTGCTAATACCATGGGAAATTGCACTTCCACTGGTGCACATTTCTGTAATGGGACCCCGGGCTTTCTGATGTAGGTCTGGAAATCACTCGTTCTTCTTCAGACGTGCCCTATTTCATCTCCCATTTCTGTTCTATTAATCTTCATTGCGTCCAGGCTCATGCTTGAACCCCTCCCTACCTCGAACAGTGGCTGCCTGTGGCTGATCATGCGTGAAACGAGCCTGTCAGATATCACACACGAGCGTCTTTCAATCCTGGATGTTGCCAAACGACCTCACCTAGTGTGTAGATTGGTCGCCGCCATGTTGCATCTTGATGTTGGTCATGCATTCTCCTCTAGCTCCAGGCTCCTCATTCCCCACCGCCTCCATACATTTCTCCCAATGTTTGTGTGGGAATCTCTGCCCAGATCCTTGCCTTTCCCAACCAGAGATTGGGGAATTCAGACTGATTTTTTTTTTCCTAAAGAGCAAAATGTTACTGGGAGAATCAGGCATACATCTCATCCTTAACTTCATTTAAACATGTGTGGACCTCTAAAAATCACAGAGTAAGAAATCTGGTCAGCAATCGGTGGGATCTATATGGTCACTTTTGTCCAAAATGCATTTTTTTTTCTTTAAACATGTTTCGCCACATATATATGCAGGGGGAGGCCCCCTGCAGCCCCCCAATACACCTCCATATTTATTATCAACCTAACCCAACCCCCACATATATATGCAGCAAATATAGCATTTTAAATTCAGTATGTTGGGCTTCGGTACTTTTGGCTGCACAGTGATGGGGTGATACCCTATGCTTGTAAGTAAGTGGAGACCACGGTTTTAGATGAAGGCAGGGAATGGTCCTTGTGGTCTTCTGCTGTAAGTAATATTGTTGTATATTACACCCTTCTATAGATCTTAAAATGCACTGGTCCCGGGACATGCCTTTGCTTTTTGCTGGAGGTGACGGTTGGCCAACGAGATGCCACTCTTCATGCTAAGTCCAAGTGTTACGACTTACACTTAATTGACTGTCCTAAAAGCAATGGTGTCAGTAGGGATTTGTCAATTTTCTAGAACTCACAAGGACTAAACATTTTCGCCCAAACTATGCTGACGATTGTGGTGACCAAGGTTTTCTCTGGTGAACAGCACATGCCAGAGTGCCATGGCCTTTGTTCTCCAGCCTTAACGTTTGGTTGTGTCCTCTGCCCTGGCAGACGCAAGTTCAAGAGTTGAGCTGCAAGCAACAGTCAAATTGCCACACTCACGTGAGTGCCCTCCTCAGGCTGTGCCTTTACTCGCCTTGTTGGGGGGAGTATTATGGGTCCGATTCGTGGAATATTTGCCCGCTTCAAAGTGACTTTGCACTGCTAAAAAGTGACTTTGCACTTCCGACATTAGTGTGCTCTTCAGCCGTAGCAAGTGGAACTCATCGAAGATCCCCTCAGCTCGATTACTGGAATCTATTAGTCTTTACTATAACAACAAGCTACTACCCAGGCTATTATGCAAAGTGCAGGCGGGACAGTGCACTTCAATGCAAGCATCCCCTTCCGATATGGATCGAATGCTACAGTAGGTTTGCATTCTTATTTATAATGCAGAGGGATCGTCTTGCATAATAAAGCAGGGGTAGGGGCCCTGCATACCTTCCTTATTTACAGATGGCAGGATCCATATAACTCTGCAGGGATGCAACGCATGCATGGCTATTTATTTACTGCAGCCGGCATCTCATCGCTTTCCCGGACGGGTCGAAGATCTTTGCGCAATTACGGCCGGGCCCCTGACAATGCAGATCGCCCATGGAGGATGGGCCTTCCTTGAAAAAGCGGCTGAGGAGTGATGTCAGAATTGACTTATTTGATTTCATCTTTGCAGACCTTTACTTCTGGCAAGGAGAAGAGTTGTTGCCGATGCTAATGTTATGGTTATGTTTATTTATAACGTGCCTATACACAGGCAAGTGTTTCAAAGCGCTCAAGGAGGGAGGGAACATGGGGGGGAAAACAATGGTTTCTCAGAGCGCTTGAAATTCTGAGACAATAATAGTCTGCACAGGCAGAGTAAGCGCAGATAATATCTTTAACAGTTGAGACACAGCAAATAGGCCTGAACGGCGATTCTGCAGGTTTACCAAGTGCATTTTGGGGTGAAGACAAGGGAGAACCGACAGACGATCTTACAGCGCAGTGCATTTGGATCGTGCAAGTGCATAAACGATCTAGGACATTTCCCTCTGCCCCACCCTTGCTCACTCACTCATAAGGGTCAGGGCTTCTTTGAAGGACTGTCGGGAAGCCAATTTAGTTCTTTGACATCAGATTATCCCAACCTTGGCTTTGGCCAAAATATTTTATGAAGTATCATTAGCACCACCCACACCGAGAGGAATACCCACCACCGTACCCCTGCAGAAGGAACACTACCTTTGCACCTCACCTCTGGGACAGCATTGCAATGGGTTTCATTGTGTGTGTGTTGTGTAGTGTCACATGAAGCCAGGAGCCACTTCAGTCCAATGCTAGCTAGTATAAATGTAGCGTTAACACCCGAGCCAGCGGAACCTTCCAGCCGTCACTTCTTTGGTTGTGTTCCATTTGGAGCAGGGAGACCACTTTTATATTGATCTGGATGTAAAAAAAAAAAAAAAAAAAAACAGAGCTGAAATTCCCTGTGCAATTAAAAGATATATAGATGTTTAGAAACATAAGGTTTACACATGGAGACATTTAAAACTGCTCAGTGAATACTAGCATCGGCTCCAGCCTGTTATTCCTACGTGTATTGCAGAGATTGAATAGTTGTCCTTCACTCATATCATTTATTTATTCATCATTTGTATAGCACACCTAACCCGGAGGCATCTAGGCACTTCATAAATGGGTTTTCGGGAGTGGTATCCCAGGGGACGGAAAAGCTTCCATCATGTTTTGCTTTCAACCAAGAAGCGTTGTTCTATTTGAAAACCAACACAAATGGGTTTACAGTATTTTTAATTTTAGAAGGAAAATACTAAAGCGTCTCGCCCACTGCCTAAAAGTGACACTATTTGTATGCCCTTCCTTAAGGATGGCTGCGCACATGTTCCGTTCCTAATACACAGAGATCCTAAGAGAATTGTGTGAACAGGCCAGAGTGCTGCAAACATTCGTAGCTCCTTAAACCCCCTTTGCACGTGCAAAGCCCTTAGTGCAAATTAAGAGGCAACGACAATGATCTCCAAACGATTTCACCATTTCATCCAGCAAGCACTTCAGCACATATATCAACACACCTTACTGACAGTTTGTTTCTTTATATGCCGCCAAATTAATTTTGTACAACTTCTCAAATAATATTTTGTTTCATATTCCGTGGTTGTATTGAAAATCTGCCATAGTTATGACCGGTAATTAGTGTGACTAACTAAGCCTAGCGCTCCCGTTGATATTGACTCCATATTCTCTGGTCCGCAGCGGGTCATAACTAAACAGAGCTTATGTAACGATCTTCTAGGTGTTTCATAGAAACTAGGAGAATCTAGTATTCCTTAAATTAAGAAGGGTTTTTCAAACAGTTCTCATTTAAAACTATTACCAAATAGACTACCTTTCGCCCAAACCCTGCAAGAGCCCGCGTGCATTGGAGCACACATTGTACCTTTTCATAATAAAAAAGGGCCCCATTTATAGAAAAAGTATGAACTCCCCGCAGAGTATTCTGCGTGTGAAATAACTTTGTGCACAACTGCGCGTGACAGTCACTTAGCGCGTTCAACGTATACATGGATTCCAAAAAGCAAACTAAACCGGCGCGCAAGGAAAACCAAGCTGCGGCAAGGATGCCCACAACACGCTCCCATGCAAAGCACATCCAGCCACATATACCAAACTTTGTGCATCCCGCTTCCCCACCATCATGCATCCCGTCAAATCTCCGGGCCGTCCCACTGTAATCAAGGCAGCACAACTGTGACACTACATGCAGTCCCACATAACTCCCAGCTGCACCCCGACAAAATGTGTTACATGTCTCGTAACTCAAGTCAGCCCCCAGTAAATCTGCATGTGCACCCCCATAAATGATTGCTGCCCCCCGCTAATATGCACACGTGCACCCCTAATTTCAATCGGCACCTCAACTGTGTACCTGCACCCCTAGATCCCTCACTGTACCTTACATTTGCAGGTTGGTTTATATGCGATTGGGACTTTGCGTCTCTTATCAGGTGGCAATGAGATTGCAAGCTTTGCGTGCATCTTACTCCTACGTGACGTTGCGCGGTCAGATCTATGAATACCCTTTTGTTTGCGCATTGCTGGGCATGCAATTTCTTTGTGTAACCCGTCCCTTGACACTCCCACAAAAGTTCTTGTTCTTCCTCATTCGGCGTGGGGAATGGGGCTTATGCATGTTTCGCCCCCTATTTATTTCATTGCATAGGTCCATCCCATACTGCCCATGGAGATTTGAGCAAAACGCTCGACTGCATGCAAGGACGTGACGGACCTGCGCAAAGTCCCAGCAAGGTCCGGGAAGAGCATGCACATTTGGTTCCATGAATCGACGAAAGGAGTTGCGTGCGCTGAAAAGTGCGCTAAGTCACTTTTCACCATGCAACAGAAATCTATAAATCAGGCCATTAGTTGTAATCGGAGGGTGCCCCTCTGCTGCCTCGCTCCCTGGCTCCATCTGAACTGAGCAGCATCCCTTACATCATCTTCAACCCTCTTGGATTCTAAGTCCATCACAGGAGGCTTTCAAAGCTCTTGCCTCAGTCCTTAGGCAATATCACGTTCATATCAAAGAAGCCAACACTCACTATAATCAAGCCAGCTTTACAGTGCCCAAGGGAGCTTGTCTTCTTCAGTGGCAGAATGCATAACAAAACCCTGGGAGGGGGGGACTGTCCAATCAGGATGCTCGCAAATGGGCCTTGGTTGAAAGCGCCCCTTCCCATCTGTTTACATGTTGAAGACGTCAGCGGACTGTGGCTTACAGCAGCACTGTACGGTGGCAGGCCAGGCTGCTCAGAAAAGGAAGGTTGCTTACAGCAGCACTGCACGACGCCAGGCCAGGATGCTCAGAAAAGGAAGGTTGCTTACAGCAGCACTGCACGACGCCAGGCCAGGCTGCTCAGAAAAGGAAGGTTGCTTACAGCAGCACTGCACAGCACCATGCTAGGCCGCTCAGAAAAGGAAGGTTGCTTACAGCAGCACTGCATGACGCCAGGCCAGGCTGCTCAGAAAAGGAAGGTTGCTTACAGCAACACTGCACGGTGCCAGTCCAGGCTGCTCAGGAAAGGTATGTTGCTTACAGCCGCACTGCACGGCACCAGGCCAGGCTGCTCATAAAAGGTATGTTTCTTTTGTTTTTAAATATAAATAAAACACACCATCAGGGGCTGGATGTGATCAACACGTGAAAAAGCAAGACAAGGAAAGTTAATGTGAAAAATTGAAGGGCAGGATTTAGGGAGCACCTTAGCAGGGAAGGCTTGATTGGGGGAGGCGAACAGTGTGCAGAGAAAACCCAACATCTTCAATCACTCGCAATCAAAGCAACATTAAAGGAGAGACAGACTCGTCCCTCCCTGCTTCCTAGTTCCACATGCCAGGGAAATGAAGAACGTTCAGCCGCTGCAGATCACATGGCAGGAGCATACACATGAAAGGAACAATGGAGCCTCGCTAAGGCGGATGTCTACTCGTATATTCTTGCTGCCGACATAAAAGTGCTTTTCCGAATAGATGCCACTAGCAACACCTATGAGCCAAAACATGAAATTGCCCTGCCAGTGTTTCCCCTGCAAAACACATGTTTTATGCTGGCATAACTGTTATGACATTGGTAACAATTTGAACGAGTTTGAAGCTGGTTGGGCCACATATAAATTGGCATGGAAATGTTTAAACAGACAGGCTGGCATAAAAAGCTGTACTTTGGCATATATAATACACAGGCAACACTTGCAGCTTATTCTGATTCCATTTCTATATTCTTGCAACTCAGATTCTCCTTTGTTATGTGGCTCATTGAACAATGCCCACTGACACTGTCATTTAGACGAGAATATGTTCTAATTGCTGTACAATTTATGATTGGAATGTTTCCTAGTGTGGTAGTGAGACACTTGTGATGAATCAACTTCTGGGGCACCAAGTGTCCAGAGATGAATATCGGTTTCTAAACCATCAATCAGCCCCACACCTCTAGTACAGCAGAAGGGATCCGAACAGATTGGAAATAAGCAAATGATAAACCAACCTCCTTGTCCAATTTTGATGACGTGGATGGAACGGCAGGCTTATCTCCGCAGGGTCATGGATCCTTAGTTAGTTGAAAAACAGCAACAATACAATTATTACCCAATGATAAAAGGGACTGTCCAGTCAAGGTTGTATAAAAATACGTACTGTATTATTATCACAACAGCCAGTTCTAGAACACTACAAAATACAGCCCACCCTGTATAGGAATGCAGAGTACAGACAGTTTCAAGAAGGAAAGGGGATGCCCTGTGCATACTGACAGCGGTGTAGTCAGTAAAGCAATCAGTCTTGACTGTTCAAGGTTATTTGGTTTAAGCACCAAGGGAGCAAGGAGTCGTAAATGTCAACAGGGAGAACAGGACTACAATGACATGTAACCATGTCTAATGTTGCGCCCAGATGCCTCTGGGCCTGAAGGTGCAGGTTACAAATAAAACAAATAAATAAATTAAATAAATGTACCTGATGATTGATATTATGTTGATGCTCTGCAGTGTTGAGTCGCTTCCAGGACACTTTGCAGCTCCTGCTACAGAGTTCAAGATGGGAGACAGCAGCGGGTATCAGGCGACAGGTAGTTTGGCAACCGAAGCTGGATGGACGTCTGTAGGCTGGCCTACACAGTGACTCAGGATCAAGAATCTGTGTCTCTGTGCTAGTTGGGGGTTCCGGAAAGCTGGTTGAGGCATCTCGGACAGCTTTAGTGACTGCAGCGTGACGACAGTCAATGGTGCATTCAGTTGGCGTTCGAGGGCTTGACTGCCTTGATAATGTCCTTAAAAGATGGACACTGGTTGCTGTTTGTTGTGGCACTGCTCATACCTTCTTCGCAGGGCTTCTGTTGTCTTTTAAGGTGGAAGTCCCAAAGATAAGGAGAGTGTTTGCAGATACCAGCCTTGTCCTTTGTTGAGAGACTCTCTGGCACTTCCCACCTAGGAAGTTTTCTGGCAAAACCTAGCAGGGCACACTGTGTGCTGGCTGGGTACCGGTTCTGGAGCTGCTGGATTGGTCTTCTGAGTCTGCTATCTCCGTCTGTTCCCTGGGAGATGTTTAGGTGATGGATCTTGCTTCCCTCTTGGAAATCCTGGCCTTCCTTCACTGGCAGAAGATGTAAGCAGACTGTACCTTCAACCAGTGTCCAGTGAGTCCTTCTTCTTACTCCTTTTGAAGTTGTCAGATGTTCTGCAAAGTGAGGAGCTCAGCCCTTTTTTAAAGCCAAATGGGCCCTAGTGATTGGTGCAGGCTAAGCCTACCTTATTGAACCAATCCTGGGTCACTACCAACAATCTTCTGTTATGCGTGAGGTCAGGACCAGAGTGCTTTGCAACAGGAAAGGTAAGAGGTGACAACATGTACTCCTACGTCCAACCAATCTTCCTGTCTATTGTAGATCAAAGTGTCTTTCTAGTTAACTGAGCCCTCTGTGGCTCTTGATCAAAGCACATGTCTCCCTTGAAGTCTGTGGTGAGAGTATACTTCTGTCTCCCTCAATTCACATACTAAGTCCCTCTGAAAATGTTCAAATCTGCAGGAGTCGCCGACGGTAAATAGTGGACCTAGACATGCCATTCACTGTCCTTCATATATTGCGGTGGGAACTAGATTTAAGTTGGCACATTGCAAATCAAAGAGGTGTTAGCCCTGCCTTCCTTTTGTCATTTCTGCGACAAAGCCTGTTGTAGGCTTGTTTCAATTAACTCTTATTAGTATGTGCTGCGACCAGCTGTTAAGACAATAGGAAGACAGATCCATGGATCCATTGCTATTTTAATTAGGCTACCTATGGCCAGAGGAAGGTGTTGCCTTCCCCCTCCTTGAGATGCATTGATGTACCTGTAGCTGTCATATTTCAGCTGAACATGACAGGGGAGGACTGCGCCTGTAGGCTCCCTGAGCGGATGGTTGAATTCCTCACAACACTATTGTGCACCGCTTCATTGAATGACATGGCACACATATATATTTGTCAACTGTGCATTTTGGGGCCGATTCATGGAACAAACGTGCACCGAAAATCTACGCGCAAGCAGGCGCAAGCAGGCGCAAGCAGGCGCAAGCGGAAAAAAAGAGGCGCACGCGCACGCGTGCGATTCATGGAAGTCCCTGTGCGTGTCTTCCTCGGGATGTGCGCCAAACCCGTGCATGGCGCACACGTCACTGCAACATCCCGAAAGACGTGCGTGACGCGCACAGTGAAAGCGCACAACCTCTGCGCATACACTAGAAAGTGGGCGGAACACGGGGCGTAACGCGCGGAATGGGGAACAACTTGCGAAAACAAGGGTGTAACTGGGGATGTACTGCAGGGAAGCAGAGGGAACGCCCACACGCACCCGAACCACACGTATTCATGGAACCGAATAGGGTAAAGCCACGCACAGCGAAAGACACGCACAAGCCGATACACGTCCGCCACACGAAGGCAGGCGGTAGCGTCCCTGCGCATTACAAAAGTGGCAACATACAGCAATAGTGCCTGTGCGAGCGGGGCACGTTTATTTCGGGGTTGCGCGGGAAGTTACACATGCGATTGAGCGGGGTACGTGTATTTCAGGGGTTCGTGTTCTCACGTGATCGGGCCTGGGGGAGCAGGCTACGTGTATTCCAGGGGTTCGCGTGAAGTTTCTCACGCGATCGGGCCTGGGGGAGCGGGCTACGTGTATTTCAGGGGTTCGCGTGAAGTTTCTCACGCGATCGGGCCTGGGGGAGCGGGCTACGTGTATTTCAGGGGTTCGCGTGAAGTTTCTCACGCGATCGGGCCTGGGGGAGCGGGCTACGTGTATTTCAGGGGTTCGCGTGAAGTTTTACACGCGAATAGCCTGGGCGCGTGTATTTCAGGGGTGCGCGGGAAGTTTCTCACGTGATCGGGCCTGGGGGAGCGGGGTACCACTCACCGTCTGCCTTGCGTGTAGTAGAACGCGTAGCCAACACCCGCTGTGAAGTAATAGCGTGTGAACCCCAACGGATGGAAAACACACGCACCGCACGAAAAGCACGTACAGAACATAAAGGCACGCGTGATCTCCAAGCCCTGCCAGGGCAACGCCCGTGCGCGAAACGTCACAGACGCGCCTACGCTGTAAGGGCCTTTGGTCCAATGAAATCGCGTACGCGTGCTGACGCGCTTACGCGCTAAGGGCCTTTCGTCGAATTACACGCTGACGTGCAGATTTTTCACGTGCCAAATCACTCCGTATCAAGCTGGCCACGCGAAAACACACGGAAGACCACGCTCCTGCCCAGAAGGCCGAATCACTGCCCCCCAGTGCCCCGAGCAGCCTCCCACGTGCCATCTGCTGCTGCCTGCCTGCTGCCACCGTGCCCTGCCATTTGGTGCCTGCACATCAGCCATCTGCAGGGGTCCAGTTGCTGTGTCCACCCCTGCTGGTACAGAAGACTCCCGACTCAAATAACATCGCTCCACAGCCCAGCCCCAGGACCCAGTTGCCCACCCACTCCTGCCCCTGGGGTTGCCATGTCGGGCACATCCACATCTGACCCCAGTGGCAACCCCCGGCCAGAGGGGCAGAGGGGCACCAGCTTCACTGCCACCAAAGTTGGTGTCCTGGTGGAGCAAGTCCTGGGGCAGTATGATGCCCTCTTCGGATCGTCCCGCGCCAACAGGGAAGGACGGGATAGGATCTGGGCCGACTGTGTGGTTGCCATCAACGTGGAGGGGGTGGCAACCCGCACCATCCAGAAGGTCAAGAAGCGCTGGGAGGACTTGAGGTCCAGGACCCTCATGAAGGCCCGGCGCCTCGTGGAGGGGGGCCGGGGCCGCATGAGTTCCATCCAGTTGAGGGTCCTGGAACGCGCACACCCAGCGCTCCACGCCCAGGTCCTTGAGAGGGAGACCCGTCTGGAGTTGAGCGGTAAGTGGCCAAGCATTGCTGTGTGAGACAGGGCATGTTGCAGTGTGCTGGTTGTCTGATACTTGCCTGCATGTGTGACATAGGCCATGTACGCATGTATGTGTGCAGGGACATCATGGGAATGCATGTGCGACCTGTAATGTGTGAACCGCACGGTTGTTGCATGTGTTTGAATGCGACATGGGGAGCCCTGTGCAGATTGCACACATGAGAGCATGGCAGTCTCTGTTCCTGGACATGGGTGGGGGCGAGGGATGGGTGCTGATGTCAGATACATATGTGGTATCCATGTCTGTGTGCCTGACCTGCGTGTCTGTGACTTGTGAGTGCCATGGATGCATGACACATGTCTGTGACAATGTACAGATTCACTGATGCAGCCTAGTCATCCTTGTATGCACTGTGATTGGGGTGTACGGGGCCAGATGGATGTGACTGAGGTGAAGTGTGTGCATGTGATAGGCATGACCCATGATGCATGTGAGTCCCATTACATTGTATGATTCGAGAGTCCATTGGACATGCATTGAAATGTCCATGGCACGCACCATGACTGTCACTGTGTGTGTTTTGCCTGGACTGACACATGTGTTGTGGTGTGACATGATGGAAGTATACTTTGACAGTGGCACTCATCTGCTATTGCTTCCTGTCTAGGGGACCATTGTACAGTACCCTGATGCTTGTGTTCTATGTCTCCCTCTACGCAGCGGCTAGTGAAGGAGAGGGCGGAGACGGCGCTGTGGAGCAAGGCGGCGGGGATGCCCCCACGGCTGCAGCGGAAGGGGTGGGTGAGCCCCCACAGGGGCCTGCTACGGCGGTAGACGGCGAGGAGCCATCCAGGTTGGTGGTTTCCACAGAGGAGGAGGAGGCCGCCACTGAGGCGCACATGGGGCCTGGTGGGGGCATCCCTGCTGGTGCAAGTGGTGCAGTCCAGGGGCAGGGGCAGGAGACAGCACAGGTCACCGTGGAGGGGCCTGTGCATGTCGCTGTCCCTGAACCTGTGGGTGCACCACCTTGCACCAGCAGGGATGCCCCGTCCCAGGCCCGTCCGCAGATAGAGGGGATGTCCATGTCATCTGACTCCCCTCCACCTGCGGACGAGGGGACCCCTGGCCGTGTGGAGAAGGTCCTGATTGGGGTCGCGATGCGCACGGCTGTGATTCGTGATGCCGTGCGTGCTTTCCAGGAGGAGCACGCACGTCATCACGAAGAGCACCGTGCCGACGTGGCCCAATTGGGATCGGCCCTGTTCGGGGGTTTCCTGCATGTGTCGGCCAATCTGGCGGCCCTCTCCTCCTCTGTGGAGACTATACGCCAGTCGTTCTCCTTGCCGTCTTCCGGCCCAGATGCCACCAGGGCCCCCTGTGGACCTGCCCTGACCAATGCAGCCAGCTCGGTGGGGATCCCATCCCTGCCACATTCGGGAGTCAGAGGTCCAGCAGGGGTGGACAACACAGCAACTGGACCCCAGCAGATGGAGGATGTGACAGCATCATCGGGCAGGGCACGTGCACGACGGCGTCGGTGGTTTCCATCATCCTGGATGCCGTCGTGCTGGCAGAGGCAGTGGCGTCGGAGGCAGCAGCAGGCTCGACGTGGGAGGCATCATGGCTCGGGGCCATCAAGATCAGAGGGGCAGGCATCGGCCGGAGGGCAGGAGAACCCTGGGATGGTAGTGTCTTCCGTGTGGGAGCAGTTGGTCCAGCGGATAGGTGCGGAGCGGCAGCGGGCGGAAGAGGAGCGGCTCACCATGGTCAGGGCGGAGTTCTCCATGCGTCGGGCGTTGAGGCGGGCTGAGTGCCTCGAGGAAGCTCGCAGGGAGTTTGAGCTGGACATGGGGTTATCCCTGCGAGACCTCCGGGCCAGGACAGAGTCCCGCCTCCAGGACATCGACATGGAGTTCGATGATGCCCTGGCCGGCAACATCACAGAGTGAGCCGCAGGACTTGCCCACTGCCATTGTATATAGTTATATAGTTAGTGGTAGGTTTCCTTTGAATTGTTTATTTTTTTTATTTGGTTGCGATTGGACAATGCGCCACTTTTTTGTATATAGTTCAGTTTTTAGTTAGTTGACATAGTTAGGTTTCATTTGGTTGGGCTCATGGACCCGGGATTGTCTTGTATATAGTTCTTCTATGGATTTTTGGATTTATTGGATTTTTTTCATGGACATTCAACTTCTTTTTGTTGTTTTGCTTTGTGGTTTTTCTTATTTCATTTCCATTCTTGTTGATTTTCAATACATTTTTATTTTCATCCTTCAATGTGTCGTATCATCTCATTACTTTCATGCATGTCATGTTGGGTGTTTTAACATTCACTTGCAGCCATTGTGTGTGACAGACATGTGTTCATTTGCATTATTTACATTGGGTGTGTAACATGTAATTGCCTTTGATATGTGGGTGGATGTGATAGTTGGTTGGGCCTTTTGGCAGGGGAGGATGGCCATTACGGACATGATTGGGGATTGTTGGGACCCAGGTGCAGGGGGGCATGGATGGGACATGGGTGGGGGCCTGCTGGCAGGTGCCCCACAGTGCTGGGGGGTGGGGGTGGTGGGGGACATGAGTTGGACATGGGTGGGGGCCTGCTGGCAGGTGCCCCACAGTGCTGGGGGGTGGGGGTGGTGGGGGACATGAGTTGGACATGGGTGGGGGCCTGGTGGAGGCTGCCCCTGGTGACTGGGGGGGTGGGGGCGCTGGGAGACATGGGTGGGGGCCTGGTGGTGGGTGCCCCTGCACTGCTGGGGGGTGGGGGTGGTGGGGGACATGGGTGGGGGCCTGCTGGCAGGTGCCCCGCAATGCTGGGGGTGGGGGTGCAAGGGGACATGAGTTGGTGATCATTGGTGCAAGGCGACATGTGCCTTTGCTGGGGGGCATGCCCATGTTGGGTGGGCTGCCTCCGGGACATGACCAGGGATGCAGGGTAGTCCCCTGTGGTGTGGGCTGCCTGCAGGGGCCGTGGAGGGTGTACAGGGAACACCTGGGAGGACCCACACTGGCAAATCACATGTAGGACTCCCCGGCACCCCTGAAATACACGTACCCTGCTGAAATCGCGTGTAAAACTTCATGCGCACCCCTGTAATACCCGCACGCAGCCCAATCGCGTGTGAAACTTTGTGCGCACCCCTAATACCCGCACGCAGCCCAATCGCGTGTGGAACTTCCCGCGCACCCCTGAAATACACGCGCCCAGGCCAATCGCGTGTGCAACTTCCCGCGCACCCCTGAAATACACGCGCCCAGGACAATCGCGTGTGGAACTTCCTGCGCACCCCTGAAATACACGCGCCCAGGACAATCGCGTGTGGAACTTCCCACGCAACCCTGAAATACACGCGGCCAGGCCACGCGAACCCCTGAAATACACGTAGCCCGCTCCCCCAGGCCCGATCGCGTGAGAAAGTTCACGCGAACCCCTGAAAAACACGTAGCCCGCTCCCCCATGCCCGATCGCGTGAGAAACTTCACGCGAACCCCTGAAATACACGTAGCCCACTCCCCCAGGCCCGATCGCGTGAGAAAGTTCACGCGAACCCCTGAAATACACGTAGCCCGCTCCCCCAGGCCCGATCGCGTGAGAAAGTTCACGCGAACCCCTGAAATACACGTAGCCCGCTCCCCCAGGCCCGATCGCGTGAGAAACTTCTCGCGAACCCCTGAAATACACATAGCACGCTCCCCCAGGCACGATCGCGTGAGAAACTTCACGCGAACCCCTGAAATACACGTAGCCCGCTCCCCCAGGCCCGATCGCGTGAGAAAGTTCACGCGAACCCCTGAAAAACACGTAGCCCGCTCCCCCAGGCCCGATCGCGTGAGAAAGTTCACGCGAACCCCTGAAATACACATAGCACGCTCCCCCAGGCACGATCGCGTGAGAAACTTCACGCGAACCCCTGAAATACACGTAGCCCGCTCCCCCAGGCCCGATCGCGTGAAAAAGTTCACGCGAACCCCTGAAATACACGTAGCCCGCTCCCCCAGGCCCGATCGCGTGAGGAACTTCACGCGAACCCCTGAAATACACGTAGCCCGCTTGCCGTGCTGGTACAGGGTTAGCGCAGCCCTTTGCGCTGGATTGGGGATTTTGATGGCTTTTCCCTGCGCGGAAGGCGTTCTTGGGGGCGTAACTGGCACTGCTGCAAGGTCGCTGCGCCACTGTGCGCCACGGCTGGTTTTGGTGGCTGGAATCCATGAATACGCTGTGCGCGGAAATGGGTTTTGGCGCACGCGGCTGGCGCAGGGATTCGCACGCGCACACTGTGCGCCAGCCGCGTGCGCCACTTGTGCGCTGAATTCTATGAATTACCCCCTTAATGTTTCTGTTGGGTACAGACCTTTTTGATTGGCATGTATATGATTTGCTCCTGCAAAATGCTCTTGCATATATGCATAAGGAGCTGCATTGGAAGCATTGGATTTGTGTTGTCTTCAACTAAAGAACTGTTTGTGAGTCTTTTAAAAATGTAATCAACCCAAACTGTACCTATAAAATACACCATTTTGATACAATGTTTAAAAAAACGCATCTTGGTTAGTGAATCACTAAACTGCCAAAAGTGAGTACAGCTACAATCAGCCCTAGATAGCATAGTCAATAGGGCTCATGGAAGCCCTACTCCTAAACATCTGGAGAGCCAAAGGTTGCAGATCCACGTCATAAGGTAAAAGGTGAGCTCCCTTTCATGGGCTCCAGCCCTCTGATCGCCCTCTAATCACTCTGCCATAAGGGAACAAGGTGAGGTTCATTTCTGGGGACTAGCCTCAAGATTGCCCTGCTGTAAGGGAACAAGGTGAGCACCATTTCTCGAGCTGCATCCTTTGATCGCACTGCTGTAAGGGAGCAAGGAGATCTCCCTCAATCAAGCTCCATCCCTCTGATCATCCTGCCATAAGAGCAGAGATGTTTTTATGGGTGGGGAGATGGGGCGTGTTCCCTGAGCCCCCAACCTTTGCTGGGGCTCCGCCTGCTGCCCAACTTGGGAGGGCTAGCACTGCTTGAGGAGGGTAGGTCAGCACTTCATGATGTATGGCCAAGTCATGAGGCCGATGTCAGAAACAATTTTGCATTTTTTATTTCTTCTCACATTTACATCATCATTTAGACACTGAAAAGAACATATGCTTGTGTGTGCATGCCTGCACGCACATTTGAAACACACAGAAACTATGCATTAGCAATCCCAAAAGGTTTGAGCTTTTGTGTAGGCATAGGAAAGGCACTTGCCAGGCACTAAACTGGCTATTGCTGGTAGCAGGTGTAAAATGGGGCGAGTTCCAATTTATAAATTGAGTGGCTGAAGCCAGACCTGGCTAAGACATTTTTATTACACAAGTAGAGCGTGTTACTCCAATAAGTCATTACATCTCTGAAGATTGCTTTGAAAATATACTGGCAGGTGCTTTGGTAGCACAATGTAATGGTAAGGCTTGATTAAAGCAAGCTGAAAGAGTTCCCATGATGAGGTGGTTTGGGTGTGGAGGGCAGGAACTGGGTGGGAATGGCCATAGGAATTTGCATGGGCAGTCAATTGATTGCCAACTAACCAAACAACAACTACAAGCATTGTGTCCCTACTCATGACATTTCTCAATATCTATACTCTACTGCCATAGTTTAGGCTTATAGGTGGTGCTAAAGCACCACCTAATAGCCCAAAAGTAAAACAGTAATATTGATTGGCATGGATGCACTTGTGTTGTCAGATGGCTCCACCACTCCTTGCCGCAAGCCAATCATGTTGTACTGTTCTGTCTGCCTTCACTGACAGCTGGGCGTGACCATAAGTCTGAAAGCCTCAGAGTCGAGCAGCACGAGGGCCCAGGCTTTGAGAGACAGAATGCCCTGCCTTCTATCCTAATTTCTGCCTGCCTTGGATCAGATGCTTCCCCTTCGCCTGTGCAGGTCGCTGCTTTACCTCTGCCCTCTCTTGGTGTGTGGTGCAGCAGGTCGCCACCACTGTTACTGTTTCGTCTGCCCCCCACAATCAGCACTTTAACTTTGCTACCTAGAGCCTACCTGCCACAGAATGGCAGCCAACCAGGAGCCTGAGGAGCTCTTACTCAAGTTGGTCCTCCGCAGGTTCTGAGGTGAGGGAGACAAATGGTCATCAGATGGGGAAGGGGCATACATTCATCATCCATTCAGCTCCATCATGAAGGAAGGTTCAGTCAGAGGGGCAGACTGCCCCAGACCTGGCAGGGCAGATTTGCTGGGTGGGTGTTCCTCATGTTTTGTGTTGTAGGTTATTATTTGCATGGCACTTCTGGCATATGTCCCAAGTCACAGTAATGACACATTGGGATGTGTGGCCTAGTGACCACATTACTGAGTTTAGAACACAGACAGATACTTAGATTTAAATCCTAGCTTCAGTACCTGATCAGCACAGTATTAATCTGGACCAAGCTCTGCATATCCCTGTGTCTAACAGTGCAATTATGAGGCATGCGATGTGAAACTGTAGCTGCCAGCTGCTGTGCTGCTGTGTGCTACTATCGTCCCATCACTTTAGGGTCTAATCTGACCTCCACAGCCCCAAGGCCAGATTGTTATGTGTACGGTAGCACATGTTTTAGGGAGTCCTGCTGCCATCTATCTCAAATGTCAGAATTTAACTGGCAGGATATGGGAGACCGGCAGTAACAGTTCAGCTTTTACATTACATTTGTTTTGTCATAACCTGCTAAGAGTACAACAAATATACACAATGTTAAAGGAAAAGGAAATGGATCACTGAGATCTGTAATCTGCAGGACAATGTTTCTGAACCCCATCAAAGGTGACTCCGCCTTTCATCCATTCAGAGGTAGATAACATGAGTACTGTTTAGCTGAGCACTGAAACCCCTGTTTACTTAAGCACCAGGTTAGTTGCCCAAAATAACTTGATTCGTAGATTTAAAAAATAAATGCTTGTCTGAGGAAGAAATGCCATTGTCACTTTAGGGGAGGGAACCTGAGGAGGGCACTGGCAGGTCCTTACTTCAGTGGAATGTATATCTGCCGTACCAGCACCCACTGATCTTTTGATTCTGCATGGCACACAGTGATGGGGCTCCTCCTTCCACAGGCTACATAAATAAGTGTATTGTTTCAGAAAGGAGCAATGTATAGCCCTAGAGGACGCTAATTCTGAAAGCAACTGAGTATAGCTTTCACACAGCCTGCACTCAGCTAATTATGTCTTTGTCTTCTAATTGTTTGTAAAGCACCTTGTACCACACCAGACCAGGATAATGCTATCTCAGTCAGATACTGGGCCACTTCTAAGCCATGGTACATTTGATTCACAACCGTTATTCGCTGGGATAACCACCCTGGAACCTGTGTCTCCAAGAGAAAATAAAAGCAGGTGACAGAGAGGCCGCGTCTCCAGATGTAACTGGAAAGTAATAGTCATGGAAATGATGTTGACCCAATGCTCAATAAATGTGTTATGGTGTGTGAAGGCTTTCATTGAGAATATTTTCTCTGGCTATTATGTGTGGGTTGAACTGTGAGGAGCTGTACACATTAGAATAAACAGACATAGGTTGCAATCTCACCATAGTCCCTGTCGCTCAATGGTGGCAAACATTTTGAAAAACAAAAAATACTGACATGCTTACTTCTCTGTGAGTGTGCACCTTGCAGTATGGCTGTTACAGTTCATCTTTGGTGCAGGGCTGGCATTCACGCCATGCCCATTAGTACTATGTCAATTTCAATCAGCGCCTAACTAAGGTGGTGGCTGTCAACAAAAGGGGACTGATAACAGGCAGGTCATGTGTGATCTGTTTGTCTGCATACACTGAGATGTTGAACTATGTGTGGGGCTTCTAGGTGGCTACCCGGCAAAGTAGTTGTTACACTTTGTTAAAGACTTAAGCACATCATGATAAAGCATAGTGTGTTGATGAGGTATTGCAATTGAGTTCAGATTAGATGAACTTGACCTCTAAATGCCCAGTTTGTGCATTCAATACAGCACGGCCTTTGGGGTGATTTCCATCTTTCTTTGAGGAATATATTAATAAAATGCAATAATTAAAGTTGAAATGAATATTAATAAGTTTGAGTTCCACCATAAGGAAGAAGATAACTCAGTGATTTAAACACTTGTTGCAGAGATCTGTATTTGTGTGCTGGTCTTCATGATTGTGTATATGAATGCTATTGATAGCAACATGTATGTGCTACTAAACAACATGCCTCCAATAAAATAACTAGGTGTGTAAACTAAAATAGCTTCATTATTTTGCCAGTCTAGCTTGTTGTGTTGTGTGTCTTATCTCACACCGATATTTTTTTTATAGCTAGAACAGCATTGCAAAATAAATTATAGCTGATACATTTCCCAGTGTCACCAGTCTACTGATTTATGCAAAATGCATTTCTCAAAGCCTCCTTATAATTGCCCTCATTGTCTCTTGTTTACTTTGCAGTAATTTGGCTTTCTTTGAGACGTATTGTTCATATTATGGGTACCCTTTGATCTATTCCCTGAGCATGATGTATGTCACATTTAAGAATGTACACAATTTGAAGAATTCCAATCTGGCATGAAATTAAATGAAATGTAATGTTTGTTACTTGCCTTTTTGTGTTCTCTGCTGCCTAGTTAAGTAATGTTTTTCCAAAGCCATGTACTTTGGACACATTCATACAGAAAAATTGTCAGGTTGAACTATTTTATATAAAAAATATTTTCCTTCATTTTCTTTTGAAATTAATATTTTATTCAATAAACAAAGTGGAACTGTCAATATAGCACCTTCTTGGGGAATCGGTTCACAGAGATGTATGATGTTTATAGTTAATTAACAACTAGATAATCCATTTAAAGCCTAGACGGGTTTCTTTTGAATCTGACTCGCAAAATGATTTTACGGATTGTGAAGAGGAATGAGCTTCAGGAGGGGTGGAGGGGGTAACATGGGTTCCAGAGTGGGATTTTAGGAGGCTATTGGTTTCAGGGGTTGAAAGGCTGTGCCTTGGGCCATAGAAGCTGTTAAAATGGTCCTAAAATCTAGATAAAGGAAAGAAATTGCCTCCCTTATGGGAGCATCCAGGCTTCTGTTAGCCTTGCCATAAAGATAGCAAGGGGAGCTCCCTTTGTCATGTTCTTTTCTCCAGACCATTACAGCTAACATAACAAGCCCTTACTAGCTTGCATATGGGCTATTTTGAAAATGTCTTTTCATTCAAACACAGAAACGTCCAAGCAATAATTACGATTGATGAGGGTCAAGAATGTGTTTTCACTGAAGAACGCCTCATCACTGATTGTATTTTTCAATCCACGTGTTTCGTGTCAAGTGTTTCGTGGTGGAGCCACTTGATCAGGAGCCGATTTACCTATTGAAACATTGCACCCGCTGTGTGTAATTGGCACTCTGTGCCGTGTCTTGAATAGTTTTGGACGTTTCACCAAAACCCTAACAGCAATCCAACAGCCTTCTCGTTGGTGGCTAATTGAACTTTAATGTCCCTCTTACCATATCCTAACCTCGATCTTCATGGACCGTTAAGAGCTAACCAATGACTTAATTCCTGTGATTTGTTAAAAATAGTGTGTTTGATGACATCGACACTGTGAATTGTGGGCTCTGACGCATGCGCAAACGGTGTTAAACGAACGTGTTAAGTATTCGAGCATTTAGCCACACAGCAGCTGCTTCCTGGCTACGAACGTTCTCCAAAGGCCTTGAACTGTCCTAAAGTGACCTCCTCGTTGGAGGTCATCTATTCAGGGGGATGTGGGATATTTGTGCTGCACTGAGCTGTGCCCCGGGAGCAGGATGCTCTTGGAAGGAACTCCCGGGCGCACTGCAGCATTTGCTGCTCCGCTTATCCAGGCTGCCGAGGGGCGCGTTAGTATGTCTGACCTCGGGAGGGCTCGTGTGATATTCGATCCCACTCTCGCGAGCGCTGCATCCCGCAGCAGCGTCTTGCTACTTCAAAAAGGAGCAGTGAGCAATTGGCGCGAGATGAGAGGTCTCGAAACAGCCCGTGAGCTGCACTTGCACCAACGGCGCAACCAAACCTACATTTCGGGGTTTAGTCAAATGTTGGGAGAGGCGCTAACTTCAGGGACTGTGGGGGGAAGGGGCAGACTTACTTGTGTGGGGGCATATCACGTCTTTACATATTCCATTGTGACAATTCCGGTGCAGCTTCAATGTTACGAGCAGTTAACTCTCTCGCGTCATCAAAGCATGCACTTAAGAACTACTGTGAGAATGAGCTGTCGATTTGTCCGCCCCCTACCCTTCCAGTCACTTGGCATTCAAGTGCAAACCCCCAATCACTATTTCAATTGCCTAAAAATGCATGCATACGAATGCAGCGCTAACAATGTATGTTACAAGCTTTACGTTAGTAAGTGCACTGTCTTTGTTGACAACGAATCCCAGGCGCCATTTAATACCCAAATATTCCTCGTGGCGGAGGGGGTTAGAGCCTGTGATGCTCAATGGTGTTGAGCCACTGACTTGCAAAAGTACATGTAACATGCAGGGCTTGATTCATGGAATATTTGCACGGTTCAAAGTGACTTTGCACTGCTGAAATGTGACTTTGTGCTGCCGACACAACGCCTGATTCATAGAACTGTGCAAAGGGTATTTTTGCAGTGCAAAGTCTGTGCAAAGTAATTTTGTACTGCAAATATGACTCTACACTGACCTTGCACGGATTTTGCACTGCAGAAATGCACTTTGCACAGTTCCATGAATCAGGGTTTTTGTCGGCAGCGCAAAGCACTTTCAATCGTGCAAAAAAATCCATGGATCATTCCCACAGTGTGCAACATCTAGAGTTTACACAATAAAGATAATGACGAGAAGAGTAAAACATTCAGCTATTAGGTACCCAAGCGCAGAAGGATAACAGTGTGCAACCTCTTCCCCTCCCCAAAAAACGTGGAACAGGTTTGCACAGTGAGCAGGAATCCTATCTTGCTACTCTTTCAGCCTGCTTTCTTACCTCTGTGATTTAACCAACCAGACCAGCGAGCTACTCAAGGGAGAAGATGGGATTGGTGGTTAATACTTTTAGTGTGTGTCTGTACCTCTTAACAATCAATGTGCATTCACATGTAGAACACACGGATGTTAACGGGCATTGATTAGAAACACAAGGCAGGGATTGAATTGCTATCTTTTAATCGTCTGCACAATCAAATATTGACTTACACCTGGTGCTTGGAGACAACACTCCTGTACACTCCCTACAACACTTTCCTTTTTCCAATCCGCAGGTTTTCATCTGCTTCTTTTGTGATCTGTTCGTCTGTCCTAAGTACTCTGCCATACCAAACCCACCCCTTTACACAGGGAATATTTAACTGATCGGTTTACACATAACTATGTAAATAACTGTATTGTCATGAGTCCCCATGCAAAGTTCATATGCAAATGACCATGTAAACAACTGTATCGTCAAGTGTCCCTTACGATGTACATACATAACCAAGAAAATAACTGTATTACATCACATGGAAGAAAAGCACACAGATGCCCAAGGGTTAGGCGCGCTGTACAAATGACTAAATAAATACATACAGTGTCACAGTAAACTCTTGGGATGCACATTTTAGAAACAGTCACGCAAAATGAGATCTTAACCTGGAGCAACAGCAAAGACAGTCATCAACCAAGAAGGGACCTTGCCTCCTAGGTTTGGAAGCAGCCTTTAAGGCTGGTGGCCATCACCTGAAAGTGGAGGCAGTTGGCAGCCATGTATTCCCGGCCACATGTTACTTAGACTTTCAGGTCACAAGATGTTGTTATAATCTTGCACAGAAAATGTAATCTAAAAGTGTTTCATCACTTGCATGTGGCAGGAAACGGAGAAGGGAAAGCGTTAATCAGTGCAGACCTCCAATGAAACATTTCATATACAAACGGGTGCCCATTCTCAACACATTTTCAGGATACCTTTGCCCACAACCAGTGTTAAAACCTGTACCACACTGGCGGCACCCATGCATTTCCATTCTAGCTTTATCAATATGTGTCAGTATTCCCATATAACTACATTCTCATGTTTGCATTGCACATAATGGCAGTAATGATACTATAAGCAAACAGGTCCACATAGGCTCTGTCAATATATGGCAGTAATCCCACAAAATAACGTATTTGTGATGGCTTTTCCATTAAACATGCCATGCCACAATATGAAACCATATGCAAACTGCCTGTACGATGTAAGCCCTTGATGTCCAGTAAACCATGCTATGGCACAGTATGGAAAAGCTAGACCGGCTGCACCAAAATGCCAGCCTAGCCATGTAATTACACCAATCATGCTTAGCCTAGCCACTTAATAACACTTGTCATGCTTGCTTTATCATAGATCCAAGTAAATAAATGGTTAGACTGACTGCACTAAAATGTCTCTCTAGCCAGATTATAAGACCTATGCTTGGGTTATCACAGGTGCCCAGTTCGAAAATTCCATCCACTGACATCTATGAATATTTTCCATTGTCAGTTTAGGACAGCCCATGAGTACTCCCTCAGCTCCAGCAAGCAGCTCCTTGTGTTTCCACTGGACTAGAGTGGCTCCTCCATGATGGGATAGTGTACTGGTAGGTTTGTGCTCCTTCGACCCAGTATGGATGAACCACCCATGCACAGCATAACTCCTGTTTTATTGGCAGCCATGTTGGAAAGGGTAAACATAAAGAAAATTCATTGTGTCTATACAATTGTGGCAGTATTGAGGAAAGTGAAGGGGGATTGAGGAGTGGTATAATGAGGAAGGATCTTGACAGGTTTGTGAAAATAACATTGCTAAGTAAGGAGGCACACAGAAGGCGATTAGTAGCTGAGGGAGGGGATGAATGCTTGTATTGAAAGATAGTTCCTTTTTTTATGCAATTCAATTATACAAATACTGGCAGTACCACCTGGCATATAGCCCTGGTCTATAGTTCAGATCCATGTGGGTGTCTACAATAGCCTTGTTTATGTCATATTGTGTCTGAACTTCCTATTTTTGAAAACAATTGCAAAATCAGCAATCTCCCGAAATCATCTATACTAATTGAATGGATGGGGTTGGTAAGATTTCACTATCGCCAGAAAACCTCAGACTGGTATGCTGACCTCGGTCCAAAACTTCAGCCCACCAACTGTTGTTGATCAATCACGTCATTGTTCCAAACTGTTGACCAATATCTACCCATAGGCAACACACCACCTTAATTATTATGACGACTTAGTATCCAGTATATGTCAGACACCAAAAGGTGGAGCATATGCTCTTCTGGGTACTTGCAGCAACGGTCCACTCCTGCCGCATGAGAAACACGCCTCTGTGCTCACCTTGCATTGTGCCTGCATAATGCTATCCCACACAACAAGAGGCCCTGTTTCTCCTCTCTCTCTTGAGGAGTCCCACCACAAGGCACGCCTGTCTGGCGTCCCCTTCCTCCAGAGTAAATGACTTGCCTTCTCTTCCACCTTCCCTCCTTCTACTGTGCCTGGCCCCCAAAATCTCAGCCTTCGCTTGACCCGGAAGCTCAGCGATGCAGCAGGGCTTGTGCCCTTGAACTGGCGCAAGACACAGCATGAGGATCAGACCCTTTGCACCTTTTCCTCCTGGTCCTTTCAACACCAGGTGAGTGTCATTCACCCTTGTATTCAGTCCAGTGATTTGAATAAAAAAAAGAAAATAAATAGAAACAGAGAATGTGGACGTAAAATGTCCAGAGTACCAAGGCACAACATAACCCAACACTAGCGTGCTCTCAATTAACCTTGGGCACTGAACTAGAATGACAAACAAACACAATACACACCTCGGGAAACACTGGCAAAGGGGAACGAACTTTCTAGGTTTTTTTTTAATTTTTTTAAATGTTTATTTATTGGAAAGAAGACGGAAACAATTGTTTTACCCTTTTAAATATTTTCAGGGTAAACGAAAAAGATATGAGTTCAGAAGAAAAATAAGTTTATTTAACTTTTTTTGTGCTTCTTTTATCAGGGGAGGATGATGAAATACTGAACACACACGAACACTTAATATTAAACAGACAGATAAAGGGCTTTAAGAAGGTTCCATGTGATAATGTCCCCGCAAAAATGTTGCCATGCAAAAAATTTGGCGAAAAATGCCTGTTTTTTTCTGAGACATTATTACATGGATCATGCGGAGAACACCCCGGTAGCCCCCAAAACCTTTTTTTTTTTTAAAGGAGAGCCGGGGATCCTCCCTCAACACCCGTTCTCCCTCTACCTAGATATATGGTCACCTATATAATGCCGCCACAAACATTTCCCGGCAATGGGGACCATACACAGAGGGACATTATTACGATACCTTTAAAAACAGCAGTCAAAAAAAATCCCTAAACAACAGCACACTTCGCAAAAACAAATTCCAAATTAATCAAAATTTGTGAAAATGCACTGACCCCCGCTCAGATTGTCCCCTTGCCCTGGTTAATCCTTCTCTCACAGACTAACAAATACCCACAAAAGAAAGGGAAGTGGGATGGGTCTTTTATATAGACGTTAACTTGCTTCAGAGGATTCAAGCCCTTTCATTGCGTGAACGAACCTTATTCTGAGCCTGGGTTTGACATGAGATTCAAGTCTCCTTAATGCAGCCTCAAAGCAATGTTAGACTCGGGCATCCAAAGGATGATTCAACTGTGCTAAAAACCCAAAGGCACACTAGTATCTTGCAAGACGCATTTTAGAAAGTTCATCCAGGTCCGGCTCTATAGATGCATTTATTTATTTATTTTGCAATTTGTAAAGCGCACCCAGCCCGTAGGCAACTGGGCGTTGTTCTTACTCAATGGTTACATAGATACGCATATACATAGACAAAGACCTATAAAAATACAGATGCAACTACAATGCGTTGACTTAGTGTCATCCTAACAGCGGATACAATGCGGATTACTGATGCAATGCCAACTCATACTGTTGAAAATGTTTGTTTTCTTTTCGTCAGTGGCTGCAGCGCACACTCGTGTCTGAGTTGCCTTTGTGGTGGCTCCCATCGTGCACAGGAAAGGCATTTTTGAACACGAGTTATGGGACTACATTTCAGGCCAACTCATCTTTCATGCAGTAAAAGACCCATTTTTCTGACATAAATCACATTTTTTGACATTCTGTGTGAGTGGGCCATTGACCACTCTCCCTGGCTCGGTGACCACGGGGCAGTGAAAGGGTCACTCACTGGGGGGTTGCCAGGGTCATCAGCTTCTAAAACCCTCCAACTCCTTGTGTATGTCCATGTCTGTGTCCTGAAATCTGAGAAGAAAAATCTGCTACATTGAAAACAAAGGGATGAGGTGAACCATACAAAAAGAGAGCGTGGAAGACATCCCTCTAAAAAGAGCAAGTATTAAAAGGAGAGCGTGCAGGTGCGCGTGTCATGGGGATACTAACGATGTGTTTATTTATATAGTGCTTAGGCCAAAGCGCTGTACATAGAACATATTTACATGCATCCTCCAAAACGAGATTTGTACACGTTTGTCAACCATGGAATGATGAAAGGCCGAGTTGGCCTTGCCGGGATTCCAAACTGCGAACTGCAGATTGCACATAGATCACAGCAGCAAGCGTTCAACCCCCTGAGCTATCTTATCGGCTGAGCTCTACCGTCCCTGCTCTGTTTGGCTGCCATGGAAATGGAAGAGGGGAGAGGAGCCAATGCGGAAGACAGACACTTGCAACAACAGGCAATGGAAGGATAGAACAACAGTCCAAGAGGTAGGGAGAAAACTCTCCTTCACTAGAAGGGAGAAGGTTGGGGTCACTCAAACACTAGGTGGAACGAAGAAAGATCATTTTACAGGGGAGTAGTTAAGGTTAAATGCACAAAGAGGGTGTAAAATGCTTACCCACTCACAGGGAGCGTAAAGGAAGTCAAGTAAGAGTAGACCAGTGCACGAGTGGTGTTGCAATGTACCATTCATACACTGAAGGAGTCATGGGGAAGACTCACAAACATGAAGTGGTCTGTAGGCAAACAGAAAGACAGAAGAGGAGTTTCCTGACACAGATAAACCCAGAGGAAGGGAGCGAGGAGACAAATATGCAAACACAAAGGGAAATGGAAGGGGGCAACCAGATTTGAAAGCAGAAGAGCAAAACCAATCTCTGTGAAAATACCACAGCATTAGAATTTCATTCACAATCTTAACATAATTTCTGCAAGCACTCTTTTTCCTGTGTGCCATTCCCCCTCTCCAAGAGGTTAACTGTGACAAATCAACCTCCGGGCACCAGTGGTCCAGGCATGAATATCGGTTTCTAAACCATCAATCAGCCCCACACCTCTATTAAAGTAGAAGGGATCTGAACAGATTGGAAACACAAGTAAATAATAACCCTCCTTGTCCAATTTTGGTAACGTAGACGGGACGGCAGGCTTCTCTCTGCAAGGTTGTGGATCATTGGTGTTAAGCGGCTTAACTTCAACACTACAGCTAAGTCAATGCCTGGTCTGGGATGCTGAGGAAAACCATTATTGATGTATTTTTATGTCCAGTTCAGTACTCTGGATGACAACCCTTGTATAACACCCCCCTCTTAGAATCTCCCTGACCCCACTGAGCCAAGAAGTAGGTTTGTTTTGCTAATTTAAAAGGTTTATTTGGACAATTCAACAATATATATCTATCACACTTTATAAATAAATTGATAACTGATATCACACTTCAGAATATGACCGTGATCAAAAATGGATAATGTTACAGGGGTACACTGATTTGGTTACTTAGAAGTAGTATAGAGGATGAGGTAGCTGAAATGCTTTATGGTTTCAAGGAAATGCAAGGTGGAATAAATGCAGTACAGCAAACAAACTGATATGGTTTCACAAGAGATAATATGTTCACTTTTCCCCTGGTGGCAATTCACCCCCCCCCCCTATATGCAATGCAAGGAGATGGAAGTAACACACACAGTCTTCAGGAATACAATCAAATACAATACGGAATTCAGTTCCCCCCCAGCAAGCTTAGACAACAGGTATGCCTTTTAAAACACAGGCCCAAAATGCTTTTAAATGTGATGGCAATGGATGGGAAAATGTGCTAACTGATTTTAATTCCCTAAGTGTTGGATCTCTGGATGTGAAGTCGTCGGTCAGCACGCTCCGCAGCAAATGGAATTGAATGTCTCTACCTGTCCCAGCAGTCTCTTTTTATGTGTTTTGGAAGTGATTGGGCCTCATTCCGACCCAGGCGGTAAGTTACCGCCTGGGTCGTACCTTTACCACCATGGCATAACTACGTTTACGCCATGGTGGTTGGCGGACTTACCGCCCCATTCCGAGGTTGGCGGGGCGGTAAATCCCCAATCCCCATTAACCCTTCCCCATTCCCATTTTTGCCCCATAGGGCATAATGGGAGTGGGGAAGGCGTTAATTACGCCACCGTAAATTACGGTGGCATAATTAACAACAAGGTCCCTTAGCGCCATGGATTTTAACACCTGATAAAAGCAGGTGTTAAATCCTCCATGGCGCTAAGGGACCTCGGAATCAGGCTGTAAGGGTCGGCGCTGTTTACGCTGCCGTAAACCCCTTACCGCCTGGGTCGGAATGAGGCCCTATGTGTGTGTGGCATAACTGAGCCTGCCCCTCTCTACTTGTCATTGGCCCAATTCTC
Organism: Ambystoma mexicanum; assembly: GCF_040938575.1. Classification (NCBI taxonomy): domain Eukaryota; kingdom Metazoa; phylum Chordata; class Amphibia; order Caudata; family Ambystomatidae; genus Ambystoma; species Ambystoma mexicanum. The sequence goes on along the minus strand of NC_090935.1, from coordinate 119,845,549 downwards.
CCCTCTCCCATGATTGGGGGAAGGAAATGGATTGTCATCATGATGAGGTCTGTTTATGGGTCAGAGGATCCTCCCCTGGTCAATTTGCCCACAAATCTATATTTGATTCAAATATATATTTCCCAGATACACAATTTGTTGAAATTACATGTACACATTATATATTCCTTATGGTCCATGCTTGTCCGCCTTTGATCTTCCTGGGGGCTTGCATTCAAAAATGACAACATTTTGCGCTTTTTGACTGGTTTACCAATATCGGACATTTACCAAAAATTACACACATGTGCGCAAGGAGTATGGACATTAATTGATGAAGTGTCAGATTTTTAACACGCAGACATTTGGAGTAAGACCCTATTTTCCACTAGCAACCCCCCAGAATACACCACAGGGTCCTAACGCCTCTTAAACGGTGCACAGAAAAATCACAAGAATAATGATATTACTTATATAATTTTGACCAGTCCGCACTATGAGTTATCTATCTTTTTAACTTATGCCCTGATCAAAAAGGGGTGTGGCTTCCCACATCACATGGTGGAAGAACTGGTTTATCCACTTCCCCCAAGCTCAGCTGGCTCTCACAGGCACTTCTCCTCCCACTTCTCCCAAGAGGAAGCCACTTTACGGCCCCCCCAATATAACATTTGCCTGATTCCAGGACAAGGCTTTGTGCAACCTCCTGCAGTTGCCCCTCCCCTAATCTAATCAGAGAGGTGTCAACTCCTTTTGGCGGGGAAGCAGGATGCAGCTAGGCCTGGGAAGAGTGGCTGAGCAGGTTTCTCCTGTCGGGGGTAGTTGTCAGGCAGAATTCAGCTAAATGTCACTTTAGTTCCCAGTTTAAAACAAACTTACAATTTTTACCTATACATTAAATAATTACTTCCTTCAAGTCATTTCAGAATATAGTTTTACATTGTATCCACCTCTTAGCAAGTCTTTCCTTGGTCTGGTTTGGGTTCCTCTGTTCAGTTTTACACAAACGTCTGGTGGTTTTAAAACGCCAGCTTTCTGATAGTGGTGAGTACCGGTATTGCAACCATTTTTGGGATTAATAAAATGAATTCCCCACAGTTCCGAGTTGCTTTTGGCAATCAGCATTGCCATTCCCAATGGTTTCAGGCTACTGTGTGTGTAGCCCAATGGTGGTTTTAGGCAGTGCCCTCCTGTGCTCACAACATAGGCAAAAATGGGTGGCAGCCTATTCTTCATGTTTTCCCTGTGCACTCTCTGGGGAGTTCTGGCCATCATGATGTTTTCCATGCCAGTACTGCACAGTTTTATGGGAGGGCTTGGATGCATGGGTAAAACATCCCAGATTGGTTAGTTGCAACACAGCGAAAATACAATTATTACCCAATGATAAAAGGGACCGTCTAGTCAAGGTTGTAAAAAAATATCTACTTTATTATTACAACAGACAATTCTAGCACACTACAAACTGCAACCCACCCTGTAAAAGAACACAGAGTACAGACAGTTTAATTAAGGTGAGGGATGCACTCTGGATCCTGACAGGAGGGTAGTCGGTAAAGCAATCAGTCTTAACTGTTCAAGTTTATTTGCTATCAATACAAAGGGAGCAATGGGTCATTAATGTCACTAGGGGCCTTCAGAGAAGGACCAGGGGACAAAACCACAATGTGCCAGAGGCCTGAGATGATTTTGATGCTCGTCAGCATCTTAAAGCAAATAATGATTTGCTTTAAGAATTTTTGCTTTCTATTGGCAGATCTGTCTTTGGTAAGCAATATTGCCTTGTGAGTTGTAGTGATGCTTCCATGTTTTGTTATTTTGTCTTTTGCTCATAGGTGTGTTGTGAGGCATCTTGATGAAGTCATTTGTTTTGTTTGAGAGGGTGATGTGCTTTAGTCGTTTTCTAGTGTTGTTAACATGTATTTCAGCAGCAAGAGTTCTGTGTCATTGAGGTTGGGCCTGTGCGCTTCCATACGACACATCTCTGTTTTCTGAAGAATCGCTCATTTTGATATTTGTCTTTATTACAGACTTTTGTATTTTGACAACAATTTCCAGAATTCAATTACATGTTTCTGGGTCAATTTTTTTCCAGTATGTAGTTGTGTTACTTTGAATTCATTTTCCAATATGCACAGTCAGACCCAACACATATACACTTCCCTCCAAGGTGAATTATCCCTTTGGCCTTACTGTCATACTCCTTCTTGTTCCATCTCGGATTTACCAGCACACCCACAGCATCAGTGGCTTTTCTGACCTCTCTTCAGCTTTTTCTAGACTTCTCAGGGATCTTGTAGTGGTGTCTCAAGCATCCATGACTCCTTTGGTGATCATATATTGTCTGCTGTTTTCCTACCTCGAGGTCCCAGAACCCCTCCAATTGTCAGGCTCGATGTCTTGCACCTGGATCCAGCATCATCAAAGTTGCAGAACCCCCGCTCATAGCATCTATCCTGCTGGCTTCATCAGCTACCTCTTTCAGTTCATTCATAGCTTCTCCCCACTATTGTCACCCCCCCTTTCACGATTCTCATGTCAGTTTGTCATTAGACAGGAGTCTCTTGACATGCTTTTACTGCTCTCTGCTCTATTGGTCGTTGGCCAGTTTCTACTGGTCGTGAAACAAAGCGAGTGTTGGATCTGGCCCTGTAGTCTTCCTTCCCTCGGGGCGCACAGGTCGTTGTTGTTCTGTGTGGTATATGCAAGCCAATCGTTGAATGGTTGATGGCTGTTTCTAGTATTGGCGTTGCACCTTTTAGATAGTCCCCTTCTGACTCTGATGTCTTTCCTTGGGCGTGCCATTGTCACTTTGATATGGTCAAATGTTGAACTCTGGCCAACTTAAAAACTCTGATGACAATGTTTTACTGTTGTTGGGTATGTTTTTCCTGAGGGTGACTGGGTGCATGTAAAGATCTAATGCATCACAGTCAGCTTTTACTCTAAGGAATTGTGGAATGTGAAATGGTGGGTGTAGAATGTTTTCGTCTGGGTATCTAGGGATACCTAGATGTGAAGCACAAGACGGCCCAGTATACAGCAATCCAATGAACTTTTTAATGATGCCTATATATTTCCCAGCATTCCTACTCTCTAGGGGAATAGGAGGTTACAAAAGCTTAGGTTTCCACCGTGGATATCATGACCATTTCTAAATGAAGTTGTTTCTCCAGTTAGGTCACTGTTGTTGGTGCAACTGGTGTATGAGAGGTGAATGGCTGGGTTTCTGCTCTCATTATTAGTAGTAGTTTGTCATTTATACCGCACCTTTATCCATTTAGTATGGCCTCAATGTGCTTGTGGTGGGAAAACCCCCGGGTGACGGAAGTCCAAGGTATGGGAACATCATCAGAATGATTAGGATGTGTGTGTGCATTTAGACAAGCTAGTCAATTAGGTGTGCTGGCCGAGTTCCATAAGGCTACCCATGAAAGGCAGGCATGTGGATGGGTGCTGAGGTGATCAGGAGAGTGTGTGAGTGCAAGAGACTCGTTATGTGTCCAGCTAGACCAGGATTTGTCATAGATCATCCCTGCCTTCTGATGCATGCAGGTGAGTAGCCATGCCTGTGCCAGTTATCCATCAAAGTGGTGCATACTCACTCCATCTGAGCCTCACCGGTGAGGCTCAGATGGAGTTTTGTTTTGTATGTAGCTGTGTGAGCAAATCCTCTGTATAATAAACAGGCTACCCTCATGGATACACAAAGTGCAATAGACAGGCTATCCTCATACATCTAAGCACAATAGACGGGGTACCTCAATCATCAGAGTGCAATTCAAGACTACCAACATATGTCTTGTATGGGCAATTAATTGGCTATCCCCATCAATTGCCAAGTGCAATAGATAGGATAACATGAATGTTCTAGGTGCAATACCAGTCTAAGTGCAATAATCAAGCTAGCCTAATACATCTTCTAAGCACAATAGACAGGCTACCCTCAGAAATCATTAGGTGCAATATCAAGGCTACCTGCATATATCTGCCTTCCTCCCAAAATATTCATCAAAGTTCAACACATTGCCCACCCCAAAGTCCATCAAGTGTAAGACACTGCCCACCCTCAAAGAGTCATCGAAGTGCAACACATTGACCACCCCAAATTTCATCCAAGTGTAACTCATGGCCCATCCCCGAATATCACCTAATTGCAATGCATTGCCCACCCCCAAAATCCATTTAACTGCAACACATTGCCGGCCCCCAAAATTCATCTAAGTCCAAACATTGCATGCACAGTGGCTATCTAGAGAACGCAGGAAGATTCAACACATTAGCAATCCACAGCACAGCACAGATCACACATCGGCTATTTAACAGTGCATAGAGGAGAACATCACGCTGTTACGAACAGGTGGTAGTGATGTAAGAGTATCAGGGTTTTACCAGAGCACAGTAAAGGCTGTGCTACCCACCCCTACCATCTTACCTGAGTGGTCCATCAGGCATCCATGGGCGAACAGGGCCAAACGGGGAATGAGAGCTGTCCATAAAGGAGGTGCCCTTTGCCTCAGGCACTTAGCCGGTAGCCCTGGGGCCCAACATAAAGCGGCAGTGTAGCAGCGAAGGACAGGGGAGGGAGTTTGGGGAATGAGGCAATGGGCAGGTAAAAATAAGTGCATATCAGAGTCAGGGAAAATAAATAAGTGAACGCGGGTGGTGGGCGAGGGAATTAAATACATAAATACGGGCAGCGGGCAGGAAATTAAATAAATAACTGTAGTGGGTGGGCCATTAAATAAATAGATATGGACAGGGCCCACTTACCACAATGTGGGTGTGAGGGGAGAAAGGAGAGGGCACAACCTGCTTCCATGGGCCTGAGATAGCAATCCCTTTCAGCAGGACTTGAATACAACAGATATCTAATTTTTGGCTGTGTCATTTTGGGTAGAAGAATTTGAAAAACAACAGTCTTTCCCACTGCACAGATACTTGGAGGGACATTCCAAATCCATTGGTTACCGTTATCACTCTTGTTTCAGCCATTTTGTCACTGAACTCTTGATGTGTCCTTTGTTATTAGGCCCAGAAGTGCATGGAGGTCTCAAACAATTTGACACATCTCAAACTAGGGTTGTCGGCCATATGATATGATATGGCATTTATATGCACAAGTATTTCAAGGTGCGACAAGGCAGTGGAGGGGAAACCAAAGGATGACAAAAAACAATGTTCTAACTAGGCCTAGTTACATTGAGATCGCGCAAGTGCAGGGGAGCAGGAAGGGGGAAGTGCCAGCTAACAAATGGCCAGAGCGGGTTGTCTAATAAGTGCAGGAAAGGGGACTGTAGGGTTACAGATACAGACCACAAGTGCAGTGGATGCCAGGAGGCATTGCGGCTATGCTGCTGGACAGGCATGGTACCTGGGCCCGAATTTAGAGGTATGTAAAGTACCCATGAGGCTCTTCAGCTCGCCCATTATCATTTCCTGGCCCTGACTATTCCCCATGCCCTCATGGGTTTCTAGTTGCCCTCTTTAACTCCCACATCAATGACTTTGTGCCAGCATTTGCTGCTCTTAAGTTTTCCTAACCACAATGTTCTTCGGCTTGTCGATGGGTGATGGTGGTTTGGGGTCATCAATGTTAGCGGAATCACCATGGCCCATGTCTGCGCCTCATTGACCAAGGCAATGACACAACACTATGACAGACTCCCCTGCTGGCCCCTACTGTCAGTCCCCATAGAAGCAGCCCTCTCAGTGCCCCTGTGCAACTGGCCCTTGTTACTCGTATTGCATGATGCCTTGACTTCAGTACTCTCGGCCCCGTCTCCAGTGATGTCAGGAGGATCTTCCATGGGAGTCATTACTTCATTGTTGAAAATCCTGATAGGTGTGACGGGAGAGCATTAAGTATTAAACTGGAAATATGTGTGGCCAGTGAGAATGGAGGAGTTATTGACGTGTTGTACTGTATTTTAGTCATCGTTTAAATAGCAATATTTTTCCACTCGTATGGCTTTGTGTTTGGATCGCCCTTGGGGACCGATGTTCAGGTATGGGAAAACATTCTAAGTGTACACATTAAGATGTGTGTGTGCATTCTGCCCACATCAGGATTTAGGGGAGCTGACCCAGTAAGCCACCCAAGACGTCAGGTGCGTGGGCAGGATCTGTCAGTGATCGAGCGCTAGTGCAGGAGACTCGATGTGTGCCCAGCTCGTCAACATTTGGCGTGGATTGTTACTGTATGCTAATGGCAGAGGTGTTGAGGCAAATCCGGGGTTTCAGTGTGGTAAGTAATGTGAGCAGCTAGGCCTATTTATATATAGCTGTAGCTGCATTCTACAGCGCATGGATGGAGAGCCGTGCCTTTGGCAGATGCCCACAGATGTGGTGCGTTTATACATACCTTAAACTCGGATGCAGTTTATCGTCGATGTCGCTTTGGCTGATTCTTCTGCCACTGTGGTCCCGTTACCCCAAAGTCACCAAAGGTGATAGGCTGGTCATCCGAGTGCATCTTCTAGTGGGGGGTAGAATTTTACCATTGGGAAGGACCTGGCTAGCGGGATTGCTTGAGTGCAATATGCAAACAAATTAAATTGTCATAGCTACTGCGTGTCATGGCCAACAGTAACATAAATGCTTAACTGAAGTGTTATATCGATTGGCAGGAGACCTTAGAATTAAGGGAGCCTTCAGTGATCACGTACTCCACCCATACGATGTCCTAGGATGTATGCCATATGCAGCAGGTAATGTGATGACATGTAGTTCACTTCTGAGCACCCAGGAAATGTTCTGCAGCACCTAAACATGTCTTTGTGTTGACTGTTCAATAGTATGTAATAGGATTTCCATTTCCTAATGAGTTCTGCACGGCAAGAAATGAAATGCATGGCGTACGCTATGTATGACTGGTCCAGGCCCTTTGCTTTTTACACACAATCAACACACGGCTCTGTAATGATGTGACGATCTGCTGTCACCTACACGTGTGTCATGCTGACATGCAATCCCATGGAGGTGCTGTGTGGTTTAACTTGCCGCAGTGCTCAAAAGGTGCCACCGATAATGCTCAATATGCGATAGACACATATGTGGTTTCTGCATCTTGAGAGCAGTCGCCTTGGGATGATGATGATAGGTTGTTTATAACGCGCTTAATACCCAGAGGTTTCTAAGCAAGGACCCGGGGATCGAACCTGTGTTGCTTTGCATCGTCTTGCTTCCAAGGCAAGCGTGTTTCCCCTGAGCTATCCTCCCGATGACAATGCTATGTATAAACTAGTGCTGCCCGATGGGACAATGCCACTGATGTTTTGCGGAGCAAACATTAGCTTTCATTTTATTTGCATGCCCAAAATGCATTGCGCTGCAGTTCTGAACTAGACCTATGCTGGGTGGTGCTGTGACATGTTGGGAATGTTAACTGTCATGGCCTATTCTGCTTTCCTGTCAATCAGTGCATTGTGTTGGTCTACCAGTAATGATATCTTCCAATACAATTAATTTCCCTAAGCCTGTGCAGCATTGGCTGTCAATGCTATGCTGGTATTTTCCTCTCCCTCTCCCACTGATGTATCGAATGGTATCTGAATATCAGTGCCAAAAGGATCTTTGGTTCTATGGTCTATGTGCACAAGAGTCTACATTTAGCTTCCCAGGTCGTATTCTCTTGTTTGCAGTTGTTTTTCCCTTCATGATAGAGCAATGCGGTATGTGTCTGTAGTTCTTTGGCTGGTGGCAGTGTGACTGTTTTACTGGAGCTAGCGATTGTTCTTTCCTGCTCCAAGATCCCCCTCTGTTGTGTTGCTTTTTGACCAGTGTTTTTGGTGAAATACTGTCGCCACTGCTGTCGGCGTCAGTCTTGGTCGTCGATGACCGGTCTATTAGGGCATGTGGGACGGTAACATGTCAGAATCGATACGCTTCTAGCACCATGTGCATAAGTGAGAGGAGGATTAGCACAGCTTTCCTCACTCATGATCATTGATTGACCAACCTAGCACTACAGCAGATGTAAAATGGGGCTCACCTTCAGAGCTTGTTATCAATCTGCAAGCACCACTTTCTAGAACTATTGAGGGAAGTTCTTAAGACTGCTAAGTGTTCACTGTCCTGCTCCGCTTCTGGACCTCATGTGTTATAACCGATCTTTGTTGCCCCTCCCACTGCATTGATTGCTCTTCATTCTCTAAACAGGTACTGTGATGCGGCCAACAAGGCCGAAACATGTCTGGGGATGCTTGTGGTCTCATGCAGGAGGGATGTGACCTAGCAGGTTGAGCTAGACAGCCCCTTTGGGGGTGGGACCAAGCCTGATTTACATATGTCCGCTCCCTTTTTATAATGGCATGTCAGGCGACGATGGTCTGGAGGGTTGTCCAGAGCAATGTCAGAGGTAAAGATTAATTCGAATCCTTCCAGCCATCACCTCTTGGGTTTTGCCTGATTGAACCAAAGAGCGGGGTGAGGTCCAAATAAAGCACTGCAATAAAGAAATGCATAACAGCAGAATGTCTATTACATGTTTACCACTCCAAGTGAATGAGCTTTGTACCTCTTACTGGAAATCTATCAATTTTCCACTGAGCTCTAGACAGGCTGGAGTATAATTAACTGCAGTTGAATTGCTAATAAGATGAAATTACCACTTGTTGTTTGGAATAGGTGGCAGGTGTAGGTGATTTGTGCTGAAACGTGAGACGTTAGGGATTTATGGATGGATCCCAAGAGAGTTACGGGTGGGAGTGTTCAGTAGATGCTGTGATTTTGCACATGCTGTTATTGATGCATCCTCAGCCTTTCCTAGAGTCACAGCAACTTTAAATTAGGCTGGACACATTTAATTCCATTTGGAGTTCCTAGTGTTGGTTGGACCAGAATTCCCTTTAAAAGGGAGCCCTAAAGTTGCTATCCAGCACGCGTTTTGCCTGTGCACAATCACCTTTGCTCACCACTAATATTTTCATGTTATGATTCAAACCTTTTAAAATTGTAAGTAAATAAGCTGAATTTAGGAGGATTCAATATTTAGTATTTCATGAAAGTGCAGAATGTTTGAGATGTCTTAAACTGAAAAGATATACTGCAGATTGTGAAATAAACACTGTACAAGAAAGGTATCAAATCAGGAAATGTGCAGATGAATATTCTGTTATTTTGTGGGGCGCATAACAAATATATCGATGGTGGAAAAAAGAGGTATAGGTAACGAATTGACGCCACATTTCCTGCACCACCATCCTACGGGTATGGTCCTGAAGTGGGGGATTTACCGCCATCATCAACTGGAGGTAAATCCTCACACTTTCTGCCGAAAAATCGGTAAAGTCAGCAGAATTACTGTGGTGGTAAAAATGCCCCATAGAGTCCAATGGACTGTAAAACAAAATGGGGATTAACTCTGCCACTTGTAATATGTAGGTAATTCCACCGGACCAAGTGGCGGTAACAGTAATTCTTTTGGCCGGTATTCTAGCAGATTTACTGCCAGAATATCATACAACTCGTACTGAGGCCCTTTATCTATTATTTGCTTTAAACTGCAACATTTACGAAATAGGGTAACAGATAAACAACAAAAAGGACAAGTCTGTACCTCCAAACCAGGGCTGGACGGCCCCACCAGGACATCCCCCAATACTCATTTAGGCATTGTGCCTTTTTGATGCAGAAGGATATGTTTGTCGCGTGAATCTGCCTGGGTGGTTTTGCATAACTTGGCTGCCTGCCGGCTGGCATCACCAGTAGCACACTGACGGCTGACGATGGCGCTGTCTGCGCATTTCTTTTTTTTTCTTTTCTTCCCCGGGCTGAGCATGGGCTTTGTTTCTGGGATGGGAAGCCTACGAGTGCTGTTAATTTACTGTTAAGCACTGGGGGTGGCTGAGTGGCTTATTCATTTCGCATTTTCGGGGCTCTGTTGAACTGGTATCCTAGATGTGAGCTACGGCCTACGGTGTTATTTGCGGTGACCGGTCAAAGATTCGAATTCAAAAGGATCGAATGCCATAGGATCGAGTCAATTTGACCTAAAACAAAAGGGTCGACATTTTTTTATTTTTAAATATATAATTTTTGGGGTTTCCGTTTTAGAAAATAAAGTGGTATTTACCATAAAAAACAGGGTTTGGGGGGGACCCCCCAACAAAAAAAAAATCGACCTTTTTGTTTATGGTCCTTTTGATTTGACCCTTTTATCATTCAATCCTTTGCATTCGAATCTTTGACCTATAACTGTTATTTGCTGATAGGGGATTGGGGCAGAGTTTAGTTGGGCCTAAGGGCAGGCTGGGGGAAGTGGTCCACGCTGAAGAAATAGGAACTGGGGAGGGGGGCGCATAGAAACAGGGGATCTGGTACCTGGGTAGAGGGTGAGCATGGCAAATGTAGGGGCCAATGTTTTGCCAGTCATGTAGGGCACAAGAAGTGTTTGTTTCAGCACAGGAGTATGCTGCCTATGTTGGAAGACTCTGGCAGTGCCAGTCCCATGGAGCAAGGCCCGGTCAGTGATATGGGACTCTAACACTGTGGGTATCCTCTCAGCAGTGTCCTATGTGCAGTGTCTCATTGGTCTTAGAAACACCCCCACTGTGCCCAGCAGTATCCTGTTGCATTGGCTCTGTTATGGCCTTTAGCAGTGTGGCCATCATGGTGCAGTTCACTTTCTAGTGCAGTGTGAAGCATCTCTGCGAGTGCTCTGTCTGTGTCATAGGACTAGCAGTGTCAGCTTCACAGAGCTTACCTGAGAGTACTATAGGACGCCAGTGCATTGTGATTCCTCCCAACAGTGTCCCATCTATGCTACAAACAGCATCAGTGTGTATTTTTGCCAGAAGTGTCCTGTCATCTACGAGAAGCTAGGCAATGTGAGATTCATTCTAGCATTACCCTATAGACCCAGCAGTGTGGGCTTCATCCCAGCAGTGTCCGATATGTGCGTCCGGGCAGTGTGAAGTTCTCTGAGTGCCAGAGGACTAGCAGTGTGAGCTTCACAGAGCATCCCTGACAGTACTATAGGACTCTGGCACAGTGTGACCTCTCCCAGCAGTGTCCCATCTATGCTACAGACAGAATCAGTGACTCTTTCTGCCAGCAGTGTCCCATCTATTTTAGGGACAGCATCAGTGTGAGTTCCTGCCAGCAGTGTCCTGTCATCGACAAGAAGTGAGGCAGTGTGAGATTCATTCTAGCATTACCCTATAAGCCCAGCAGTGCGAACCTCATTCCAGCAGTGTCCTATCTGTGCTTCAGGACTCATGCAGTGTGAAGACTCTCTGTAAATGCCATAGGACTAGCAGTGTCAGCATCACATAGCTTCCCTGACAGTACTACAGGAATCTGGTGCAGTGTGATATTTTCCCAGCAGTGCCCACTCTATGCTACAGACAACATCAGTGAGTGTTTCTGCCAGCAGTGTCCCGTCATATATGTGAAGCCAGGCAGTGTGAGTTGCATTTTAGCATTACCCTATAGGCCCAGCAGTGTCAGCTTCCTCAACTGGTGCTTTATAGCCCCAGCAGTGCTTACATTGACAAGATCTAATGTTAACTTTGTCCACATCCTGTCTGCATTTTTGTGCCTGCTGCCAAAAACGATCTAAAAATTAAACATGTATGCTCCTCCCACTCGCCACCCTCAACCCTTCACTTTTTTAGATGCCATAACCCATAAATAAAACATGGCGCATTTTTCATGCATTACCGAATTCCATTCCTGAAACCAATGCAAATATTCTCACAAACTTTAAGCTTCTTTCCCTGTGCTATAACTGGCCACAGAATGGGATAAGTGCAATGGGCCGGGTGCTTACGGGCGATGCAGGGAATGCATTCCTGGGGCACACCGAGCCGGTTTATGGGGTACAGGCAGCAGGGTTCTGTGGCAGGTTGCTGCGACAATAAAGCAATTGCAAGCAGCTGCCTAGCCATAAGCTGACGGGCAACCTAAGAAGCCATGTTGACCCTAAAATATAAGAGCTGACCCTATTGTAAGGAAGGGGGCATCAGCATTGCGCATTGCTTGGGGCAGCATAATCCGGGAGCATACTGTTAAGGATTCCAATCAGGCGTCACACACCGGACCAGGACTCTTGCACTTAGCCTCGGAGGTAGCTCTCAATTAGAATGCTTTTTCTTTATTTCCTATGAATTCGAATTGAGCTGGCACCCAACCCGTCTCACACCCCCATTTACAAATACCGCGGGACACAATGGACCATGAACCAGGCCTTTGGGTGGTAATACAATATTTATTTATTTTAAAGTCAAAGAAAATCACAATGTTTGAATATTTGGCAACAATCACCAATGGGGTGATAGTTACAATGTAATCTCATGAAATGCACTTGATTGGCCTGCTACAAGAACATATCCAAAGCACAAACGAATAAGAGCACTTTTTCTATTCGGGTAGATAGCACCCAAGTTAAGATTGCCCCCTGCAAAGCTTCCTCAAACCTCAATGAATTGAATTTTGAGTGGATAGAAAGGAGCAGCATGTAGTCAGGGATATAAGGCAGCAAACAGAATCAAAATCCGAACTTCCATCACAAAATATTCTAATACCCTTTTCAATTGCAGAAAATGACACTCGTAATTGGTAAATAATTAATTTGTATGCGGTTGAATAAATGAGATAAATATGATTTATCACAGTATCAGGAATGTAATATCACTAGCAACTACAAGGCAAGGTATGAACAGAGGGCATACAGTTCAAAAAGCAACTTGAGAGTAAAAACACAGTACAACCAAAATCACACGTTGAAAAGCTGACTTTTTCTCTTTTTTCAGTTTTAAATGTCAAACCATTTTTTTTAGAAAAATGGTGAAATGGGCAGAATCGGAATCGGTTTTTAGGCTTGGGGTAGATGCTCATCACAGGGATAATATAGAAGTGAAAGAGTGACTGTAGCTGAAGAATTGGATGAGATTTTCAATATGGAAGAAGATTCGGTTTTTGGAAAATAAAGCAGTTAAAAGAGAAAATCGGTTGGGAAAGGAAAGGACACGTTTCACTCATACTAGATTATCAAGACTAAATTGTTAAAGAAAGACACGGTACGCTCCAAGGTTATTTTGCAACTTAACTTTTTTTCACCCCACGTTCAGCTCTGTGTGGGAATTACTTTATTCAAAATATGACTAAGGATTTATGCAAGAAAAAAATGAATAGAAAACCAAAGACAGGATGAACAGAGAATTCAGCCTTATCTTAACCAAGTTATCAGGGTATGGATGGGATTACTTGGAGAGTAGAACCAAGACAAGGTATCAAGATAGGGTAGGCTATGTGTGATTCGGAGATGGGGAAATACTCACAATCAGCACTTAAGTTGGGGATTTGGTAAAGCCAACTGGGTTCTGGACTCAAAGGCTCTGGTCACCACACGGCGGACTTTCCTGGAAAAAGATAGCTGGGCAAAGGTCTGGCCATGGCACAGCGATGCCTCAGCTGGATGGAGTGGGTAAGCAGAGCTCAGCCACCTTTCCTCTTTCTCCCTGAAGTTAGTGGGATTTTGTTATGGGGTGGTTCTGCCTGGATGGGAAGGTCTGGATCAACTATCCCTTTTCTAGCAGTGTGGTCTGGAATCTTGCAGAGTGAAGGTGGAATATTTGGATCCGCAGTTGCTGGAAAATTCAGAAGAGACTATGCCCCCTCCTGTTATCTTCCCCCTTTTATTTATAAAACGGGTGACATCACAGGGTTTATTGGTGGGCAGAACTAAGCTAGACCTACCCCTCAGAACTGGATAGGTCAGCCCATGTTGGTCGCCTCCTCAAGGAGGGGACTCAGTTTATGAGGTTGTGTTTTTATGAGGTGCAAAGCCATCCCACAGTCATTTTTACCAAAAATCAATTTAGACATAAATCGCTCCTTTTTACAGCTGTGGCACATTTGCAAATGACAAAGGCAGATTGAATATTTCAGAAAGAACATGGTAGTCCAACTCCGAAGTTTGTAGGACTTTGTGTAGCCCTTCTAATAATTTTTTGTGCTTTCTAGTGGGAACCGCTTCACCCAACAAACCACAATTGTAGGTATGTGTACATATCATCATAGAGCATATTTCCATTAATATTTAGCGTTCCACCATACATACTTTTCCGATGATTCACATTTTCCAGGTGTTTCTGTCCCATACATGCTTTGGACAGCCACAATATCTTGTTTTAAAGCCACAAAAAATCAATTTAAATTATACAACTTGTACTTTCCTGTGTTGCCAGTTTATCGAAATAACAGTTTTACACTTTATTAATAAAAACAGTTTTTTAAGCCAGATGGGCTGCCCTTTGTCCTCCAAATATGGTCATGTCTTTCCAGACTACCACCTAATGTCAGTTTAGCCCAAAGCTGCCATGGAGTTTCTCAGTTTGAGTGAATGTTAGGTGTCACTTTCAAAAGTAATACATCCCAGAATCTATTGTCTCAAGCTCGTACACAGACACAAGTCTGCCGAGCATGTGAGATGCATCCTCTTGGCCATTCAAAGTTTCCAAGGGCAGAAAATAACACGTAGGTGTCCCAGAAATGTATGGTGGCTTCCTTTGGGGGGGGAGACCACTCCTGTTGCCAGCACACAATTGTCCATTGAAGCCATGAAGGAAACCTGTTTGGCTGGTTCCCCAGTATAGCCAATGCATTTATTTATGTATTTATTTAGTTTTCCTGAGCCCAAAAAGCAAGGCTGTTAGAATAAAACATCATATTATATTTTAATCAAACGCCCCTTACATTTTTAGGCAATGACAGGGCCTTATTCAACATTACACTTTTAAAACAGATATTTTTCTTGTTTGCAAAAGCCAATTTTGACAAATGGTGAATTCTGCTGGGGTGTCCCTTTCAAATTCGGTTTTCTCTTCCCTCTGGATTCCAAACATTGTTTCCAGCCCTAGTCAGTTTCTCTTGCGCAGCAATCTGTTCAAGGCACAGGTCCACTGAAATTGACTTATACACATTGAGCTAGGGTTTCTTTTGAAGCATTTATTTTTAACACTTTGTAGCAAAGTCACACATTTTTCCATACGTCTGAGGGTACATTTTCTGGTGATTTCCCAGATCATGCCTGACGCAGCCTGTCATTCAGTGAGAGATGATTTATTTTGCTAAAGCACGACTGGAATATGGCTGGGCATAGTTGGGCCTTACTGGATCAGAAGTGTATATTGTTTAACAGATGAAAAAAGCATCAGGGCACCATCATTTTAAATATTTTTAGCTAGCAGTAAAACAGTGCTGCTTTTTGATTCTCTTCTTTGGTGCGCATAAGGAAACACAGTGGCAGCCTTTCTTGTTGTGTTCCCTGTTTCCTCTTGTCCAATAGGTGCTTGACAGGACAGTGCAGCCATCATTTTGTAGCTGCAAAATGCAGTTTTGATGCAAAGCAATCGTGCTCAAAGGAGCCAGTGCAGCCATTCAGCTGATAACTGCTGAAGTGCAGCTTGGAGATGGAGGGGAATTCTGCTAAATGGGTAAATATATCCCACAATACTTCCTTGCACCTGCCGCAGGCAGGAATATTCGGGCAGGTGATGGTACCTTGCTCTGTTGGGGGTTGAGGTTGGGGGCAGCAGATGTTTCTCTGAAGCATGGGGTTCGGCAGTTAGTGCACTAGATGGGTTTCTGCATTGGTTGGTGTCACGTTTCTATGCATAAATATGGGTTCCTGAAACATACCTCATAGTCATTTGGCAGGTGTCAGTCCCCAGGGGCTCCGTGCAAGCCTCGTGCATGTCCAGATTCTAATGGGATCTCGCCCACTAAAACGTCTGATTGAACACACTTTGCTGCTTCAACAGGCTGAGAGGTATGTGTTGGGGAAAGGTTCTTGAGACATCGGTCAGGTTTGTGGTGGGACATATCATTGGCATGGGTTTGCGGGATGGTGGTGGTTTTGTGGGGGAACAAAAGAGTTGCATAAATCAATGGATCCTGAAGTAGGTGGAGGGGACACTATATCCGAGGAGGGTTCTAGGGAGGCCCTGTTCTTGGAGGAAGCATTCCTAGGACTAGGGATGGGTACCTAGTAATGGGATTCTACACACGGTATGTGTTATTTAGGTAGATAATTACTGCCTGGGGCTGGAGCTGGCTTCAGGGGGCTCACGCGCTATGCTCACTCCTTCGGTGAAATATGGAGCCATTTTGAACACGGAATTGCACCAAATGACAGCCATGTTGACTGCGAAGTATCTGAGATTAATCAGGGCATGTGGGAAAGGGACAATAACTTGTGGCTTGGCTAGATGGTCAAGAATACCAAAGAGTGAAATAATGGTGTCAGATGTAAACAAAAAAAAACTATTAAAATAAAGAAGAATGGCGATGCCTCCCAAATTTGATCACATTTGTATCTGCTAGTCTGTGTTTTGTATTCCAACTCTTCAAATGTGTCAAGAAGACACATATCCGGGAGGCAGTCTATTATGTTTGGCATTGCGAGCAGAAGTTAGCACAGGGGCAATGTGCTGGTCTTGAAAGCAAGACCATGCAGAGCAACAGTGGTTCGAATCCCGGATCTGTGCTTAGAAACCAAACTCAGGTATGGTATTTGGTGCGTTATTAAAAACAAATAAAATAAATAATTTTGCTTACTTTTTCAAGACTGCAAGATAATTTTCAGAGCTCTCGGAAGGAACTCCGTATGCCCCAACAGACACCCAACCCTTATTGTCTAGAGAAAATTATATTAATTCCACACGTATGTTTCTATGGCAGATCAGCTTCATGTCTAAGTGAGTTAAAATACCCATTCAAAATTGCTCACATGTAGCATACAATACAGGGTTGTCCTGAAAATATTATAGCACCATAATATCTAATCTTAGAGTAAACCAAACATCAACATTCTAACCCGTATGCCCTATGCACGAAAAAGGAACCTCTAATCTATAGTGATTTGAAACACTGCACGCAACATTTCATCCACATTCCAGCTCCATAATTTTAGAGTCTGATTACTCAGAGCAGTAAACACAGAAGTTGAAAAGGCAAAACAATACAACCAGTCTTTTACATATTTTAGAGGTGGGCATGCAGGCTTTTTACAGCACAGTGAGATGATTGTGTTTCCCTTTCAGTCAAAGTACTTTGGGCCTCATTGTGGGTTTGACGTTATTAGCAGCACTACCACCAAACATGATTGCTGCTACTTCAGATGGTAAATGTAGTACCTATTTTAGAGAAATGTTTATTCCCCATTCTTAAGTTTCATTGTACTGGTGGCAAATCTGCCAACACAATTACTGACACCATTACCATATTTTTGTGGAGGAAATACCTCCATTGAAAGGCAATTCATTTCAATATTTAGCGCGTCATTCCGAGTCGGCTGGTCCAATGGAAAAAGTGCTGTTATTCATGGATACTGCCACTTATTTGACCGGCTGACTACAGGTTGGGTGGTACACCTGGGTTACCAGGTGCCCTACCGGCAAAAAAAGCCCTCATTACTGGCATTGCCGGTGCCAATAACAATGGGAAATCCCCTCGTGGAGTCCTATGGGACTCCTTGAATGGGGATTTACACTATCACTGCGGCACCCGTAATCGAGGGCAGATAAAGGTATCTACATTTGCCAGTATTCTGGTGTCTCTACCGCGAGGATACCGTCAAGCTTAGAATGATGCCCCTAGTATCCCAAACTAATACCATGGTAAGACAGTAAATAGGCAGTATTCCCAAAAATAAACCTGTTTCCTATTAACACACAACTCATACTGAAGCCCATTATCTGTCTGAATAATTTAACTGGCTCCTCCTTCAATCCCAGATATCTATCCCCTATACCCTTCACATAGGTTGTGCTTGAATATTAGGAATTAGAACGACAACATCGGTCCATTGGCCTGGTCCTGCCTGCACCCACGACAGAGCCTTTGCCCCTCGATTATGTTTAGTGAGTCCTTCTAAATTGTATTCTTGTATAGAGTTTGTTCTCCTGCCCCAGGCCTTCCATTATCCAGCAATCTAACAAACCTCCTGAGCTGAAATAGTCACAAATCTGCCTATTCCTGATTCAAACCTTACTACCATAACCTATTATCACACCAACTTTCTTTACCCTCGGAATTATAGGAAGGCCGGAATCTTAATTGTCGTCATAACTTAAATTGTATACATCACACATGATTCATATTTAAATGATACCAATGGGCTTTTTATCCCCTTTACTCTGAGTCTGGGATGAGGTTGCTGGGACATGCATTTATCTTTTAATTAAAAAAAGGTGGACCATTGTTAATCATACAGCAAGCCATCACATGGGTCCTTCAGTTTCACGTAGCCCCCACCTATTCCTAAGTTGCATTTCTCCATCGTCACCTGACCGTAACATCTGCTTATCAACAATCTGTTTCATACACAATGTTTGATCATCCATTTGTAGCTTTGAAGCCATTTCTTGAGGTCGAGTTAGACATGAAAAGGTCATTTCCGTTGGCCACTAATGCACAGTTGATGGGGAGGGCTGACCTGAAAGGTGATTTCTGCTGGTTGTGTTATCTGTAACTCCCACAATTTTGATCTACATTTCTGTATTTAGTTGCATTTAAACTGAAACCCTGACCTCCTTCTCCTAGAGGTCCTCAGCCAAAGGTCTTGAGATCACCATTTCAGACTCCCAGACCTTCCAGTTCAATAGGGAAAAACAAGTTACATACATAATTCTAAAGAATAGCATTTTACATTGACATGTGTTTAACATACAGCATTTTGTATCACACCTAGGCCTGATGTTCATAAATACAATCTTTCTTTTCTAGTATGTTAGAACAGAGGTAGATTCATTATTAATCTCATGCACACAGATAGGCCACAGTTAACATAGGAAACCAGTGTTCACCTTTGCAAAAAGCGAAATAGGCCTTTCTCTTTACATGCTGTAATTTCATATGATGAAAATTAAGTCTCTTTAAGATGATAATGTGATCTGTCACTTGACTTTATTTCTTAAATGTCAGGCATCATTCCTCCTTTTTATCTTCCAAATGCGCAGCATTTCAAATGTATCTTTTCTTTCCACTGCTGCCGTTTTGAATCTGTAAAAGGTGCCTTTCCCACTTTACACAAATTCAGCATCTTCAAACCCTCATGTTATTTACCATTCATTGATTGATTGATTGATTTTATTTCTATCGTGCCCGTACACAAGTGTTTCAGAGCGCGATTCATTGGGCATATCCATCAGTTTTAAGCTCTCAGGTAAATTTCTCTTCACTTGCGCACCTGTCCGTTTTGGTGGAGTTGGCTAGGTCATATGTCGGAAATCACTGTTTGCACTGGCTTTGTATTTCAGTGGAACTCCACATTAGCCAGATTCACTCTCACAATAGGGGCCTAGCATGGCCTCTCTATCTCTGTCACTCTGGAGCTGTATTCTCACCCCACAGTATTCCCTGTGGCTTTAGTTGCCGATCCAAACAGAAGATGTCAGGTCATAGACCAAGGGTCTTCAACCTGTGGATCTCCAGATATTCTCTATCAGACTTTCTAAGTGCAAAATTGTTCTCACTGATAAAAGTGAAGACAGAAACATATGTGAATGTTAGACGTAGGGTGGAGTCATCTATTAGGGTCTGAGTTTACATGATTTTTTTAAAAACAATTATTATTTATTTTTAACACTCAAATACAACAATGTACACTTTTAATCATCACACACAATTATCATTAAATAATTAACAACTTCTCTTCCCAACCCCCCTACTCTCGCGCCCCCCTCTTCATGGCTACCCTACACATCCAATCCTGGTCACTGTTTTATTAGGGCCACTCCATCTGTGGCTACAGACTCGCTTACGGGGATTTCCACTTTATACTGAGTATCATGTATAGAGGCAACCAAATCAGCTACAAGCTGTTTCCACATATCGACTCCTCTCACTCCTAGTTCCTCCTCTCTTCTGGATGGTTCCACCACACCACAGTTTCCACATGGGCCCATTTTATCAGATCTACCCACCATACTCGTGCTACTGGTCTCGTCAATGCTTTCCACCCCATTGCTATCCTCCGTTTCACCAGAATATGCGCTAAATCCTTCATCTTACTTGAATGTTTAGCCTGCCTGGGTCTTGGGAAGCACACAAGCAGGCAGGCTTTTGGAGAGTCCACGTCTAAGGTGATCCCAGCATTCACGAGCTGCTGTGCCACCTCCCGCCAGAATCTACTAATTTCCACGCATGCCCAAAACATATGCACCAAGTCAGGATTTCTCTCCCCACATTTCGGGCATGTTGATTACCCGCTTCATTAAACCTGGCTATTTTATGCAGACCCAGATATGCCCCATGTGTCACATACAGCTGGATCTGCTGAAATCTTGCGTTTCGCGATACCCTCTTATGATATATCTTCACTCTGTTCCATGCCCCATCTGGCAGTGCTGTTCCTAGGTCTGCTTCCCACTTCCCCTTGACCTGATCTATTTCCCCATCTATTGCGGAAATCAATAGCTCATATATATACGTGAAACTTCATGTCCCCTTTCCGATACACCATAAAAGAAATCATTCACCCTTTTCAGCTGCATGTACATGTAGGGATCTGGCCATCTCAGCCAAGAGCTTTTCAGAAGTATTGCTTGTGTGATGTACTGTCTTCTTTGTATCCCAGCATCTACCACTAGCTCTTCAAATCCCTTGGGGTTTCCTTCTTTAAGCACATCTATTACTGTGGCTACTCCCATGGGTTCCCAACTCTTCCATACATTTCTTCTGGTCTGCTCATCTTCTCCCTTGAACGCCGCCAGCGGCACCTGTGGGGATTACGGTGCTGCGGTACCTAGTAGCTGCAGTGCCCTATGCCACATGTTGCAGCCCAGGCGCAGCAGGAGGTGCCCACTGGTTCTATGCAAGTCAGGTACCCAAATCACTTCATTCAAGAAGAACGTTCTGCCCTCCGTATTTAACAGCCTCAATTCAGTGGTCGGTTCATCTGACAGACATCCGGCTATGTATTGCAACTGACTGCCTCTAAAGTACACCTCAAAGTTGGGCATTTTAATGCCTCCCTGTTCAAATGAGTTTTTGAGCCTCCGTAAAGTCACCCTATTTCATCATTTGTGCCAGATGAACTCCGGCATACTCTGTGTAATTTACTAAAAAACTTTTTGGCGATTACAAAAGGTACATTGGCGAAATAATGCAAAAGTCTTGGCAGCACCACCATCTTCAATAGTGTTGCTCGTCCATTCATGGTTAATGGCAACCTCCCCCAGAATGCTATACTGTTCTTTATCCTTTCCACCGCTTTCTGTGTTGTGTTCATGTTCCTCCTTAGGATCATAATATATATCCACTCCCAGGTACATTAAACATGGCCAGTTCCCATTTGATAGGCAGCACCGGCAGCCTGTCCATGGGCTTCCCTTTGTAACCCCCTAGAGGGTACAAACTAGATTTCTCGAGGTTCGACGATATACCCGACATTGGGGCATATCATGCCAACACTTCCAGTACATATCGTAAATTCTCTTCTGGATAGGTTCGATACAGCAACATGTCATCTGCATAGAGTGAACCCAAATGTATACCGTCCTGTGTGCTTACTCCCACCTCTCCAAACTCCACCCTCAAGTACACCGTCAGTGGCTCTAGTGCCAGTATGAAGTTCCCTTGCTCAATTGTCACTGCTCCGAAATCACAGAACCAGTTTTGACTCTGGCCATCGGGTATTATACAATATTTCCACCCACCTTATACACGTAAGTCCTATGCCAAAGGCCTTCAAAATCGCCAGCAACCAGTGCCACTTAACTGAGTCAAATGCTTTCACCGTATCGAGTAAAACCACTGCCACCTCTTCGGTCTTCCTATTCGTGTAAACTATTATGTGATGCAGCCTCCTCAGGTTGTTGGTAATGTTCCAGTGTGGGACGTACCCTGTTTGGTCCGGGTAGATAATCTTGACTATCATCGATCTCAGTCTCATTGCCATGACTGCCGTGAGGATCTTCCCACCCTGATTCAGTAGTGACAGAGGTCTATATGACCCACAGTCAGTGTCTACTTTGTTGGGTTTGAGGAGGGGAACAATTACCGACTCCCATAGTGATTCAGGAAGCATTCCCTGTTCTAATGCTTCATTTAACATTGTCAACAATGGGGGGAGGATGTCTACTCTGTACTCTTTGTAGAACTCGCTGGAGAGCCCATGCGCCCCTGGAGCCTTGTTGGTCGGCAGACCTTTAATCACAGCTTCCAGTTCCTCAATCGTTATCGGGACTTCTAGTCTGTCCATATGCTCTTCGGTGAGTCGAGGGAGATTTATCTCTGATAGTGCCCCTTGTTTGTCTACTACTTCCTCCCTCGTGGGCACACTGTACAGATCTCTGTAAAAATCATAAAGACACTTGTTTACCTCTTCTTGGGTTTCACACAAGCGACCATCTGTCCCCTGCACCGCCCTTATAGGTTGTTTTATGACATCACTCTTATATAACCATGCCAGTGGGCATCCAGGCTTATCCCCTTCTGCATGTTGGTGCTCAATGTATTTCTTATAGCTCAGGTTACCCAGTCTCTCCCATTGCACTATATATTCCTGCTTGAGGCATAGCGATTCTTTTTCTTCCTTTTGTGTCCCCCGTCCCGCCCATATCATGTCTTCGAATTTCTTCTCTGTCTTTTGTAATTCCTGCACTATTTCCCCTTGTAACCTTTTGGACTTAGCTATTGCCTCTCCCCGCACCACCACCTTGAACACCTCCCACAGCACCCCGGCTGAACTTACACTACTGGTCTTGTGTATAAAGTATTCCTTCACCACTGATCGCATGTGGTCCCTGGAGCCCGCATCTTTTAGGGCTTCAACTATAAGTCGCAAGGTAGGGATCCCTGCACGGGGAGGTTGTGATTGCCACATGACCAGGGGCTTGTGATCACACAGTACTCTAGCATTATATTCAGCGTGTGTGAACTCGTGCATCACCTTGTGGCCTGCAAATATATAGTCCAGTCTTGTGTATAAGTTTTGTGGGGCTAAATAATGTGGATATGTTCGATTTAGCGGGTGCAGGTTTCTGGTCCCGCATCAGTGCCTTCAATGCTTTGGCCACTGGGGTTTGGTTAAGAAATCTAAAATCCAACATAGCTTTTGTCGAGTCTATCATGCAATTAAAGTCCCCCACCATATGATCCCACAGTCCCTGTGCAGGCTGATCTTGGGGTATAGTGTTTTAAAATAAGCCATGGTGTTATGATTCGGGGCATAAGTGAGTTTACACGATTGATGCCATTTGTCTTAAACATTCAGGTGCACAGTGTATTCTCAGATATGTGCGGTAGACCTATAGAAGCCGTTACATAACATTTTTTGTGAGCAAAACTGTGATATTGAGACGTCTTCATTTGCACCAGATAAATGTGATCCCTAGTCTGAGGAGGCATCAGAGAATCACACATTCTATATCCCATCTTCTCTCTCTCTCTCATCCCCAAGATTATGCAAAGCATGGGTTGGAACGGGACGTTTCTGCATATTTAAAAAGGTCATTCTATATTAGCAAAAGGGCTTGAGGTTTACATGCATAGAAAATTAACACATCTCCCTGTGCCAGTTTGGAAAAGTTGCAAGGAAATGTACAAAGCATAAGGTGGACATCTCTGACCCACATGTGTTCATTTGCATTTCTAGCCATGAAAAAGGGTTAAACATGTTCTTTCAGCATTTCACAATGACATATTGTGACAGATTCACTAATGCTAAAACAAACTTGTCACTTCTTTGAACAATTAAGGGGTAATGAATTCCGCATGAAAGGGAGGTCTGCTAACCAACCTCGTTTTCAAAAAGAGCTCCCTGCCTTTAAATATGGGCTTGATTTACACAAGGGATTTTCAATGGGGAAAATCCAATTAGAAAACGCTGAGTAGATCACGTATGTGGTCTCTGCCTGTGGGCCTGCTGCATATCCGGGTTCATGACACAATCATTACCCTCCATATATAAGTCACTAGGTATGCTTTCTGATGTACGCCCTGTATTTAACAAACCAACAAACCAGCAAATGTTAGGCCACATAGATACCTAACTTGGATGTCTACACAACAGTGGAAATGTGCACCTGACATTTTGAAACCGGCATGCATTAATTATCATTTAACATGCCACCGAATTTTAGGATATGTGACTCATATACAATTGTCAACTGAAACCCCTGATGCTGACAGCATCAAAACTAATGCTTGAGGAAATTGTATTAAAGAACTGCTAAGCCACAAAACATGTCAATCAGCAAGCTGTTGTTTATTTTAAAAGTGTAGATCCAAAGTTAATATTAATACATCGGCATATCACAGAGTCTAATATGACATTGCTGTATCACTGTGGCTGCCATGGCTGTTATAAGTGACCTGGGTAAATGCCGAACAGCATGTCAAGCTGGCTTCCATAGGATGTATATAGGGATTATATGGGGGCAACCTTATCACCAATGTGTTTATTTATTTAAATTTGTTTATAGCGGTGCATGGCCAAAGGTCTCAGAGGGCACATTTACATTTCATTATCATCACATTTACATTTGCTAACGTGCAAATGCGAAGCATGAAACTTTAATTCATGTTACCTTTCATTGGCTTATTGAATTGACTCGGATGCCCGGTGGTAGAATTCAAGCCTCCTCTAAACTGGGGTCTGGGTCAATACACGTGGGGCCTGTACACAGAAAGACTTGTGTACAGGCGCATTATACATGACATATATCATATCATATAGACATTAATAAATATCCTCCCAAAAATGCATGTTGCGGCATGCAGAAAACATGAAGTTAAAGCCAATATCTTTTTATGTGTTTCTGTATTTTTGGACTAATTTGTCTACCACTCAGCCGACACATGCTAAATGCATTTTCTTTTTATAATAAGGAAATGCATATCAGCACATGTGAGAATAGAGCACCTTCCTCCGCCATGCATTTGGAGGTCCTCGGTTACTGTGTGTGTACTTAAAAGAAGGCTGCAAGGAAAGGGGGGGTTTTCGATAGCCTAGGCAACAAGCGGCACAGATAAGAAACGTTCTGGGTTTCCTGTATACGACCTCTAGGTATGTATGACAAGCAAAACAAGTGTTGGGAACTTTCCAGGCACGGTCATAGTGGTATTAATTGCCTGTTAATGCTAGCGGGTACAAAATGGTGTGAGTAGATGGGAATCTAATAGCAATGCCTGGCAAATACCAAATACATAAACACAAGTAAAAACTGTTGGCTTTGCCAATGTTTGTTTTTGAACAAGACTTCAGTGAAGGACACGCATAGTGCTTATAACTCGAGAGGCTGACGGCAGACCTGGATAAGACATTTTTAGTACACCAGTAGCAAGTTTACAAATCCAATTAAGTGATTACATCCCAGAAGACTGGGTCAAGCTATTATACAACAATCCTTCTGCGAGTGTGCTGACAAACAGACTTATTTCTGATATTTTTGGACTTCATCGAGGTCCAAGACAGGGCTGCCCACTCTCGCCTCTCCTGGTCATTTTGTTTATGGCGCCACTTGTGGTATGCTGAAGACGGATACAAACCTTCAACCTATAATTGGAAATGGCCGGAGTAACTTGCTTTGGTTGTATGCAGATGATTTGTTTGTCGCCCTTCAGGACCCTGCTATTGGTATCTCTCACCTGATGAGAGCTGTTCATTATTTTCCCACATTATCAGGCTATAAGATTAACTCGAGTAAATCTGAGATCTTACCGATCAATAATCTGTGTCTACGGCATACATGTGCTCAGTTTCACTTTAGATGGTGTGCGAACAAGATGAAATATCTTAGCATCTGGATTGGAGCGGATATAGTGAAATTAAAATTATCTGCATAAATTTTGCATGTATCCTCCCGAGACTCAAACCGGATTTGGAATGGTGGGGTCTCTTGAAGTTGTCAACATGGGGCAGGATAAACTGTATAAAAATGAATCTGACACCTCAGATAAATTACACCTTAAGCATGCTCCCTGTTAAGATACCAAGAAGCATTTTCAAGGACGTCAATAGAATTTTGCAAAATTTTATTTGGAATGAAAAACCTCTGAGGCTCGTGATTTGGAAACTTCAACTCCCATTAAAATTGGGGGGAATGAACCTGCCTAATTTCCTAGATTACTATTTATCATTCTCCGCTCGCCACTTGTGCAAGGTTTTTGACTCTATCAATGATCAGTCTGAACAGTCAGATCTGTTGTCTTGGGAGTGTGGTGCCGTTTCCCAGCTAGACCCTAAAGCCCTGCTAACTTCTAAAAGATGCAAATCCAGAATGACCAGTGCACTCACTTCGTTTTTGCAAGACTGCTGGTGTGAACTCTTGAGCCGAATGGGTACTGATCCCTACTTACACCCAGATGCCTCCATTTGCAATAACCCAGCATTGCAATACCAGGGTAAGTCCCTCTTTTGGACAAAATGGTTTGTGGCTGGTATAAAATATTTTAAAAATTTGTTTGAAGGTGGCAATTGGATGCCGTACACTCAACTTACACGGATGTATGAAATGACAAACTGTTCATTTGCTGAATATAGGAAATTGAAGATTATAATTTCAGCTTGTGTTGAGGTGCCACAATTGAATATTCAAAGTACCGCCCGGGCAGCTATAGAGATATGCTCGAGTGCAGTACACCCTCCGTCCACCCTGCACGGATTCAAAAAAGCTCATCGAAAAGGAGATCCAAGGCTGCCAACGGTTTGGGCAGAGGAATTAGGAGAAGATGTTGGCTTGAGATGTTGGCGGAAGTGCTGTGAAAACACTCGTCTGGTGAGTTTGGATTGGGGCCTCAGAGCTTCTCAAACAAAATTGCTATTTAGGGCCTATTTGACTCCGGAGAAGTTGTTCAGGAGGCAGCTGTGGGACACCGATCTCTGTTAGAAATGAAAATGCTCCGGAGGTTCCCTTGGTCATTTGATTTGATATTGCCCCAAAACAATGCAGTTCTGGGAAAAGGTCTGTGAACGATTGAGTTTAGTCTTAAACATTGCAATTCCCATGAATGCCTCTTTATTCATTTTAGGTGATATTTCTTTGCTGGATGAAATTGACTTTGGCAGGAAAGTTTGGTGCTTGCGCGCATGCATGGTTGCTAAAAAAATAATATTGAGGTCTTGGAAATCAAGTCATTCCTTTAATATTGATGATTGGGTGGAGGAGCTTCTTACTGTCTCAAAGTATGTAAAAGCCATTTACAAGAACAAGGATAAAATTGACAAATTCTGGGACATTTGGCGCTGTTTTCTTGATGTCTATGGTTGAGTTTGGACTTTCGTTCGGGAATGATGTATCCCTAGCTTTGTATATTACTGTTATGTATAATTACTTATAGTTTTATGGAATGTTTTTGTGATATTCTTGTATCTGCTGCATGATTATTACATTTGTGATGTTCTGTCTCTGGCTTTAATGTTTTCTTTTGTTTTCCTTTCTTCCTTTTCTTCTTCTTCTCTCCCCTTCTTGCACCTCTATTCTTTCTCTTATATAGGGTATTTAGTGGTAGTATATGGTGAACTGATTAATATGCTTTGACTTTGATTGACTAGGAGCGTGATTTAAAGATAAATGCCATATTTTGTGATTATTTGCTGTTGTGGAAAATAAAAACAAATTGAACAAATCAAATTAAGTGATTACATCCCCGAAGACTGCTTTGAACAAACACTGGAATGAACTTTGAGTGCATTGTTTGATGTTAAGGCTTGATTAAAGAGAGGTCAAAGAGTTCCCATGAGGAGGTGTTTTGGATGGGGATGGGTAGGAACTGGGTGGGAATGGCCATAGAGATTAGCATGGCCAGGGGAAGTCAATGGGTGGACAAATAACAAAACAACACCTACAAGTTATGTGTCCCTCCTCATATTACAGTTCTCCCTATTTGTACTCTAATGCAAATGTTTTAGCCTGTAGGTGAAACAAGTGCCATCTAGTAGCCCAAACTAAAAAGGAAGGCAAGGTATTCAAAAGTGGCAATGATTGGATCCTAACAGCGGTCTTGCAAATCCACCAATACCATGCTAATATTCAGCCATATAAAATGTGACTACCCATCACTCTGGTGAATACATTTTGAATCTGTTCATAGTTCACAAGACCTTGTCTAGGGCTGCTGATAAATTATCAGCAGAGATAAAAATCAGAGATAAAAAGCGTGTGACAGAGAGGTTAGCTGATGGAAGACTCAAAGCATGATTGCAGTAAAGAAACTGGAAACCAGGAAATTAGTCTTAACCTTTTGGAAGAAAGGGTTCTGCAGTTAACTTTCCTGACTAAGGAAGAGTAGAAGGTGGCCTCATTCCTTCACAGAACCTGCTTTGGAAGCCAGAACATGTGGAAGTTTGGGGGCCATTACTCCTGGCATGTGTTGCTGCTTAGCATTGCAATATCTCATTGTGAAGAATTTTAGCCTGATTTGAGAAAGCTAGCTACATCCAGTAATCTGATGAAACAGTGTAAAGCTACACACACCTGCCGGCTTTCTCAGTCCTACACCGCTGACAACATCACGATGCCGGGACTGAACCTTTCAATTCTGCTGCAAAACAGTGGAAGAGGTTTACTTGATACAGCTAATTCTGCTGAACCTACTAAGGTAGTGAACCTTGTGGAATATAAGGCCCATTGCAAGGCATTCCAGGGTACCCTGACCATCTGACCTTTACCTTGGACCCTAATAAATGGTTAGGCTCCTTCCTTACCCAATGACATTTTAAAGTAACCTTTTTTAATTGTTTTCTTGGTTTTATTCCATTTTGTCTGCATTTGTCTCCCCTGTATTACTCTACTCAGAGTGTTCAATATATATCTTTAGCCTGCATTGACTGTGCTATAACTTGAACATTGACAGCAAATTTAAAAAAAAAAACTCAAAAACTGTGAGATAAAGTAGCTATTCTTATTAACACATTCTTGGCTATTCCTTGTATTTTGGTATTTGACATAATAGTGTTGGTTCGATGTGTCAACTACTGATTCGTATCAATGAAGGTTGTGGCATCACTTTGCCTATATAGGAGAGAAGCAGGTGCAGCACTAACTTTCTATCTGCTTAATTGTGTGACAGAAACACCACGGAGTAGAGTTGTGGTACAGGTTTCGGTATATCACCTAGACATCTCTTGTACTTCTAGCCAGAATAGAATTTCATCATGCAGGCCTTCAGAGGGTGGGTTGTATTTATTTATGTATTTATTTATGTATTTACTTATTTATTTATAAGGCACCGAAGCCATCGGGGCGTACCACATTAGACAAAAGTGTAGACAGACACAAATCAGATGAGACACAAAGAGCTCCAGCAGGATTAGAGGACAGGAAGGAATGTATTCAAAGAGGAAGGTTTTCATTTTACGACAAACGCTGAGATGGTTTTCCTCAAGTCTCAGATTAGAGGAAAGTGAGTTCCATATTTTAGCTGGCCCAACTGGAAAGGATTTACCTAGGCCATTGGTCCGATTTGAAAGATAAAGATCTTACTAACCCCATCTTGGAGGAGTGCAGGGATCTAATTGTTACTTAGGGAAGAATCATGGATTTTAGTTAAGCAGGAGAGGTGCCGTAAATACAGTTGTGTACCAATATCGCAGCTTTGAAGGATATACGAGCGGTGATGGGAAGCCAGCAGAGTTGTTGCTTACTATTAGAGATGTGGTCCCGCTTCGATTTCCTTCTGACAATTCTAACTGCGTCATTCTGGGAAATGTGAAGTTTAGACAGGAATTTTTTAATAGCTCCAATCAAGTGAGTTACAATAATCAAGTCTAGACAAGATTATGTCCCGAACAATAGAGCTGCAGTGTTTCTCAGATAGGAAAGGCTGGGTCTTCCTCAACAGTTGAAGATAGTAGGAGCAGTTTTTTAGACACTTGGTTTATGTGGAGGTCCGCAGAAGGAGATGAATCCAGATTTGTACCAAGCGTTTTGACCCTTTCTATAAACAAGATGTTGCAACCGTCAAGACAAAAAGATTGACATTTGGGGTCCAATTTTATGACGGTTGCAACATCTTGTTTATAGAAAGGGTCAAAACGCTTGGTACAAATCTGGATTCATCTTTAGTTTTGGGTAAACTAAAGATCAATAACTCTGTTTTGTTGCCATTAAGGCACATCTAATTGGTATTCATCCAAGACTTGATTGAAACATAGATGTACCCAGGATGGTTCGAGTCCAAAGAGTAGTCACCCGATAATTCCATCACCAATTGGGTGTTGTCGCCATAGTTGGTACAGTAGGCACCCTTGCCTTCCAGAAGAATGCACAGGGGCCTGATGAAAAGATTGAAAAGTAAGGAAATTCTGGGAGTCAAGTAAACAGTGGTCCGTGTGTGGCCCTAACACTAATCATGCAATAATTTAGTGGATCATTTAAGCTGACACACAGCCTCTATACATTTTCAGATCACCCTGCATTTGCTTGTGTCTGTTAGCCTTGATGCTCTTAGTTGTCTTTTCCGGAACTCTTGTTGCCAACCTTGTAAAAACTAGATACATATTTCTCAGTTTCTTTTTAGTATCACTGTATTAGATATCTTACCGCCTAAAATGTATCATTTTAGTTCATGTATTCCCTATATGGTTACTTCTCACTATTTAGTGTTGCTCATGTGCCTCTTTGTTCTTCTACAACTCTTAAAATGTGGTCTTTAACTGGATGGATTGGGGGTCTCCAAACAGCCCTTTAAGATGATTAGCAGCACCCTAGAGATAAATGGGTATGCAGATTCATACTCTTGCATAAAATAACTATGACAACTCAATAGTTTGGCAAAGGGAGTAAAATGAACATCAGCAACCACTCTATCTTCCTTCTCGCTTCAACTCCACTTAATTTCAGAAAAAATACAATATTTATATCAAAAACTCATCATCACTGACATACAATCTTAAAACACCTAACATGCAACGTGGTTGGTTCTAGGAAGGTAACTTTAACATAGGTACTGTAACCGTATGTGGTAACAGGGAGAGGGGATTGGATAATCAATGTCAGGTGGGGCAACTAAGCCCTTCCTTGAAAATGGCCACTATAAACGTCACTAAAAGTACGACCTCCCATTGGTTCTACTCACTATAGGACCCTAGATTACACTGTCCACTACGATTGGGTTGCTATCAACCTCTCTCATACTTTTTCCACTTACGTCTAGCAGCATGCAGAACAACCAGCCAGGTGCAGGGAGTTTGTCTGCACCCCAGCTTCCCTCCAATTATTTTACAATCAATCATCACTTCAGTGTTCATGTGTCAATTACTGCTTTGTAGTTTGGCCTCGAGTCTGCTTCTTGGTCTGAGAAAGTTTAAGGAGTATGGGTATGGTAGAGGTCCATACGTAGGTGTGAAAGTCTCATCCCTTACTGCCTGCCTTGTCATGTGATTTGGGCACCGTAAAATCGGCCTCTTCATGTATTTTCGTATATTTGATTTAATTCTGCCAGTCTTCTACCATCTGTGGCTTATCTTGACCTTTCGAAACAGGATACTCTGTTCTTTTTCTCCTTAATTGTATCCACTGTTGGCCTTTTCCAGCCCGATATGACCTTGGCTTCTTGGCATGGTTACCTTCAGCTGGGTTTCTTTCTGTCTTAATTCTCGATTTGTTTGCTGCAACACTCTCCTCTTGAGACCTTTAGTAACCTTTTGTTCAATTCTGCTTATCTGTGTAGTGGATTTACACTCATCTATAAAGTGCTTTTGAGGTATATATATATATATATATATATATATGTTGCCACTTGCCGCAATCTATTTACTACTAAGCATAAGCAAGCTTAACAATTTCTTTGCTTCTTGCAGTTTCTTGCATCTGTACACGTTTAAACTAACTGATTATCTTCATCGTGCATATGGCATATGTTTCTACATCTTGACATCAACTGTTTCACCTTAGGCTCAAGATGTCACTTATCCATGGTATTTCGTCTCTTTGTCAGTATTCTTAGGTCATTATATCTTCTATATGCGCGTTAGTCCGATTTCTTTTGACATCACCATTCGTCTTCCTTTATTATCTTCTTGGCTTTTTCGGGTATTCCATTCTGACAAACGTCATTTTGTCTTGCCTGTAGATATGGTTTTCTCAATGAGTACCTTACTGTCCAAGTTTTCTTAGGTGTCAGCACTTCAGTAGGTTCTGTTACTCTGATAGGCACTGGGCAGAGCCCGACTCCGGCTCTCTGCTGGTTTATCTGTTCTTCCTAGGTCACATATTTTGGCCTGAATGTACCTGGCACTATGAAGGGGATGAATGGATTGTGGATGGTGCTTGGCACTTCCTCTTCACTCCCCCCTCTGGGCGATTCATCGACTTCAAACTTCTTCTGTAGATTTCCCTTTGACTTTCAGCTTTTTGTTTGTTTCTCTTCTGATCTGCGCTCCTTTAACTCCAGGCTTTTCATATCTGATCATAATGTTATTTGTTTTGGCATTGTTTCTCATCTTTAAGTCTTGGACATAATCATCTTCATCTAGGTCAGTTGCTTCAGTTGCCCATTTGAGTGAAGCACCACTTTCTATGAACTGGCCTCTGGACGTGTACATTGCTAAATGTGATAGGCAGTGTGCTGTTATGATATTTATCTCAACAGCTACAAAGATTTTTGACTTCCCCCATGCTGTAGTGTCGGAGTGCACAAACAAAGCATTCTTCCTCTGAAGTTCATCTCCCAACTTCCTTCATATTTTGTTTCCCAAGTGTGCTGTTCTGTCCAGGTAATCGTTCAATTCGTTATTGTCTTCTTGTGTGCTTCTTTTAATTCTTAAGGTCTTTCTGTAATTTGCTAAAACCACATCTTTTAACACATGCGTATAGCTTCTTCTTGCTGGAGGATTCTCAGGTATCTCCATCAATGATCTGGGCATTTTCATCTGTATTATTTGAGTAGAAGGAAGTCCAGTAAGTCTTTCCTTATCTTTCTGTCTCTTTTTTGTTCTGTTTATGAATGTCCATATTGATGATGCTATTATCTCAGCATGTGATTGTATTGCAGGACTTAAGCTTGACCCTTTCATTACTAGATCAGGCATGCTTGTCAGTGCTGTCTCTGTTTGTTCATTTTCTAGAGTATTTTGTCTACTTAACAGTTCCTTTTCCATGTGTTTTACAACACGCTTTGGCAGAAATATTCTTGTTGATCTCTGTCCAAACTCGCCCCATTTTCTGGAATGTGATTCTGAAGTCATTGACACTAGACCAGGTGTGTATGTACTCCTTATTTGTGTACGTGTACCTTTCATCAACCCCTTCTTGGGACCCTGTCTCTGGCGTTTCAATTCATTTGTTACCTCAAGTGTCGTGTGTGTCATTGTTTATCACATCCATCTCAAGCCCAGTAACTCTATCATTCGTTCTAGGAACTGGAATGACTATGTAAGACCTGGGCACCTTTGTAGGTTTCATGCGTACATCATTAGGTGGGTGCACAGGAATCTGAACGCTTTCTGCACCAATGAAAAACGCAGTTCTAATCATCAATGACAGTAATATGATAATGAACACAATGCATGTGTAAATTATACACTTATAAATCAACGTGCAGCATTTGTTCCTGGGCCAATATGAATGTATTTCCTCATGAGGGAGGACAAAGTTGCTGTTCTGGTTTCCCATCTCGATCATCTAAGGAAGCAAAACAAATTCTTTAATACATGCTAAACATTGCCACTTTATCTGGATTCTGCTGCCTCTGCTTGCAGGTCACGAGTGCTGGACTAACTATCCTCTTTGTCTGAATAATAGACTGTCTCTTGTCTCTAGAAACAGTTCTTTTTCCATTAATGAAAGTTTCAAATGAGGCAGTAAGTTCAGTAAGTCTTAATTTGCATGTTCCATGTAAACCAATTCCCAGTCTATGCCTCTAATCTGTTTCACTTCAGATGACATGTTGGTTTCTTGGCAGTAGAAACAAAAGTGAAGTCCTTGGTAACACCTTCATGATCTGTCCCTCGAAGGAAAGTTTACACTCTTCTCCTGTAATTCTGATGCTGAATACAAAGTTTGACCTGCATTACGATACCATGCAGGAGCATGTGTAGTGTTCGCTGGGTCTCTGATGAAAGTGAGGACGTCGACATTGGTATGTCTCCCCACAAGTTCTGGAAAGTCTTCAATTAAGCAAATAAGCAACAAAATACATTACTGGCTAGTCTGCTATTCTCTTGTGACAGGGACATTTGTGTTGTCCTCGTTGTACTCCAGGAGTAAAATAAACTATTCTGCAATCACTGTGAGCAGCCTCTTTATTATATTTTCATTTTCAGGATCTTGAAGAAACTCTGTTATGGTCATGATCCTTCCCACCAATGACGGGTATGACCTCAATGCTAACTCAAAAAAGATCAGAATGTCTTTGGTGAGGTTACTATTACATGACACCATAAGTGAGTCCAAACAGGGATTCTGTGTCAAAAGACTCAAGATACTGTATTCTCTTCCAATTTATGTATCCTCAATCAAAATTTGGCATATCTTTTCTTACCAAGGGTTCAGTGTGCCTCACTCCAAAGTAAAAAGTCAACAAGTTATTTTGTGGCTTATACGTGCAATTCTTCTCCTTCACCTTGCAACTAGGATGCACAGAGTGTCCTTGTTTTTATGTCCTTTTTCCTGTATTTTGCTCAAAGGAAATGTCCGGAACTAAGCCACTATTTGCATCAAAGTTCTTTGCCTTTTGCTTGGCTGGTCATGCATCTTTCTTCCTTGTCATGTATCTCATCTGTACGTATTGTGGTTCTTCCCCTTCGTCTGTAGTCTCTTCATGGTGGGGTGCAGGCAGAGGGATTTCTCCGATGTATGGCTTGATGTCACCCAAGAAGATCCAAGCTCTTCTTCCTTGTAACTTGACTGCAGAGGGAGAGACGTCCTCCACACTAAATGGGGCGTTGAACTTGGCTCGTCGCACTTTTTTCTTGTGTGATTTCTCACCAGGACCGTGTCTCCAGGGAAAATTGGAGGAACACATCATTCTGAAACTTTGTCTTTTGCAGCATTTCCTTCTGTGTTCTGTACTGCCCTACACTCTTCTTGTCGTCGCTGCAGCTGTCCTGAAATTACTGTAAGACAAGATGTCATGCAATTCAAGTAGTTTCGCATTTTCAATCCTGACACTTCTTCTGTTGGCTGAGCATCACATCTAGCTCTATTTTGAGGTGTTAATGGCGTTCGAATCCTTCTGCCTGGCACAATTTTGTGCAGCATGAGATGGTGGTCAGAACCAGGCTGGTTTCTGGGTGTATACAGTGCCAGTGGAAGACAGTGCAGCCATCCCTTCAGAGTAAGCTTCAACTTGGTTATCCTTTCCTTTAACAAGCCGTTGAGCTTCTTGCATATTCCATTTCCTTGAGGATGATACACTGACAGAAAACTTGTGCTTTATTCCAAGCAACAAGCTAATCTGTTTAAATACTGCAATAACAAAATGAGGACCATTGTCTGACCTCATCACTTCACACACTATCCATTTGGGAAACACCTCCCTCACCAGGAATTTGGCCGTACAGGTAGAGTCTGGGTGTGTACATGGACCTGCTTCTATACATCTAGAGAATGGACACACCACAACAATTAGATACCTGTACCCGTTACATACTTGAATTATATTGACATAATCGATATGCGAGTGATGAAAAGGTCCATTAGAAAGCAAAAAAGCAGTCACACAGAAAATAACTATTATAACATTAGTCAATGAGTGGTTTGACTTCAATAATGCAAACCGAGGAGGGGCTAGACTAGGTCGAGGATGGTATAAAACATACATATATTATTAAACACATATGGCCATGATAAAACACACGCGATAACACATAATAAGTGATAAAAATGGGTTTAAATTAATGGATGAAAGTTATTCAAAATGAAGTACATATCTGTGTCACAAGTCTGTTATTTTATGTGTATGTTGATTGGTATTTGCAAATCAAACATCTGCCGTAGTGACCAAGTACAACTGCTACCACAATAAGCTGATGGGAGTTGCAGCATTAACCCCATATATGTTAACAGCAATGGGAGCATCCATGGGTGGTGGCAACAGAAGTTGGGAGCTGCCCATCCTGATGTGTTAGAAACTAGTTGAGCACCAGAACTTATTTCTTTACAAATTAAGCACTGCATTATCCTGGGTGTATTGCTTTATGAAATAAGCACAGTGTGTTCTGTTTGCTGGCCACAGTTAGACAGTAGAGAGTATGGCTAATCAGTCTCTCATTTGTCTTAACTAAAAATGAAAGTAGGCTCGTGGATACTGTAGTCTGGGAAACAGATAGTTTGGCCATTGAGCCTTGGACCTTATAACGTAATAGAACAAGGGTGACATTGCTTCTGTACCCACCAGCCAAAACCTTGTGAGGGAGGAAAACATAGAGAAGATTATTCTCGATGAAAAATGTATCACTAGACATTAATTTGACATCACATGCTAGATTCAATGTGGACCTATTCATGAACCCCATAGGTCTCACGGCGGCCAGCAGCGTGCCAAAGTTGGCA
This sequence comes from Ambystoma mexicanum, assembly GCF_040938575.1. Taxonomy (NCBI): domain Eukaryota; kingdom Metazoa; phylum Chordata; class Amphibia; order Caudata; family Ambystomatidae; genus Ambystoma; species Ambystoma mexicanum. Next base: position 119,809,124 of record NC_090935.1, on the reverse strand, counting down.
AATGCCTAGATATCATAGCTACTAGGACAGAACATAAAGTAGCCAGCTAAAGACATGTGGCCAGGGTTTCAAGTGGGTCTGCATCCGGCGGGCTGAGCGGCAGTAGGATTTTGAATTGCAGCAAGAAGGAGACTTTTCCAGTCACATTTATTTTAAAGAGGGGCAATCAGAAAGTACATTATTCAGATTTTGTGGAATGATCTGGAATAATGAGTAGGTCCTCAAATTTTCTGTTTTGGTGAGTGATAGGAATGGAAATGATTAACCGTGGAAGCCCACGAGCGACGTTGGTGCCCGGTGGTGGCACTCTGAGTCTAAATTTGTACTCCTGGTCATCTCCTATTTTTTTAAAACACCCTCTTTCCTTGTTTTCAACATTCATTTTAAACAGCCCTTAGTCCCGAAATCATGGAGTCCATTAAAAAATTGCATCACCCTGATGCTTGAAACCATTTAAACTGCAGAAGACAGCCAGACATATGTGTAGTGCCCTACTTGTCTTGACATCACACAATGGTTTCACACAAGCATCTTGTAAATAAAATGTGCAAGTGTGCATGCATTACTACCTCACTGCTTTCATGTTAACTAAGACACTACAGATTAGCTAGAAAACAATCAGGTGTATGTGGTTCAGGCAGGGTTGTTGCTAGGCCTGGAAATGCTCCAGGGTTACACTAATGTTGGGACTGTCGAGACTCTGGGCAAGCTAGTCTTTTGGTTGTAGCTCCCAAACTTCTATTCTGGGCTACAACCAAAACACCCAGGGCTATAGCCCCCTCAAACCCTCTATCCACGCCTCTGGGTTCAGGTATTTACTGTGGAGTACACACAGAATGAGGGGCTTTGCAATGCTAATGTCTCCTTCCCAGTGACTTGTCATGGAAAGGGGCCATTCGCATTCTTCAGTTTGCACTTGTGCCTGCCCCAGCACAGTAATAAAATATAAGACTTAAAAGAAATATGACAAAAAAGCTACGGGCAGCTGAAAAGGCAGGATGGGGATTAAGTGCCAACACATAAGATAATGTATGCAGTATTTAATGGACCAACAATAGGATACAAGGATGATAACTTTTAAGAAATGTGGAAATAGACAGTAGAGATTGCTGATCTCTGCAATGCTTACTATCATAAAGATGTTGGGAGTCAGATAAATACATCATTCATAGCATCTGCCCCACCCCTGGCCCAATGTGATAAAAGGTGGGAAACGTTACTCACTAAGACATCTGTACCACCCTTATTTTACCTAGTCAGTCAAAGAGCACAGTGAGCAGAGTGCTCGCTTTGGTACCCGTGCAGAGCCTGATGATGCAGGTTTGAATCCCGGCAGGGACAAATTCAGCCTTTCATCCTTCCGAGGTCGATAAATGAGCAACACACACCGTGGGTAATAATAAGCAGCGCTCAGATACCTGAGGGTTTGTAGTGCTATATAAATGCCAAATTATTATTATTATTATTATTATTATCATTATCATCATCATCATCATCCCAGGCTGATACAGAAGAAGATGGACATAGTGTAAGCTGAAGATGAAAAGAGTAACCAAGCTAGCATTGTAACAATACATTAGACACAAAGCAAATTTGCACTCAACATGAAGAACGCGAACATTAGTTAATATATGCATTTAAACGTGAAGAATATTAACAATAGCATTCATAAGACATGAAGAAAACTAATATAAGCAATGGATAAGCTGAATGCAACATGAATGACATGCAAATATAGAAATGCAACAGTAACAGGCAGCCGTCTTTTCTAAAATGGATGCTTCACTAAGCTTTCAGATAGACAAAGGCCTCAAGGCTTCGAGAGAACACAAGATGCTGAAACCATAGAAATACAGATGCTTGCAGAACCAAGGCAGGAGCTGACAACCACAGTCAAGGTTACCGCAAATTAAGCGAGGGTCAGAACTTTACAGTGAAGGCACGAGATTGTAATTCCCAAGGCTCAAGGATACTCACTAGAATAGTACATGTTTAATAAGAGAACAAACATCCTTTGTAAGCCAAGTGCGGGAATACTATCAGCAAAAGACCCCATGAAGAATACATCACGAGTGTCCCCAGTGGTAAGACAAAAATAGAATACTTGCATACATTTTTGCTAAATTCCCAATAAATGAAGGGTCAAACATTCCAAAAACAGCCCATAACACGTGACCCATAATTAAAAAAACACTGTCTATTCGTTAGCTCAAACACAGTTAGAACTCCTGCCTTATTCATTACATGTATCTCCAGAAACGAGATGCCACACAAACCCAATTACAAAGAGATCATCCTGGCTGATGGTCTAGAAATTAGGAATGTTATCTTCTTTAATTGAATGGAAAGCAGTCGATGGACCTCTCTCCCCCTACTCCTGTCTGGCTCATGTCTTGATGACCTGTCAGTTGTCCACGGTTGGTTAGGAAGAAGCCAACCAATTAAAATCTCCAATGTTATGCCACCCATGAAGTACTGTGCTAGCCAATTACCTATTGCAGAGATGATGTCTTTTTTTACCGTTATCATTTTAGAAATGGTTGTAGGAGAAGCCATGAGACAAGCATTACCCAATTAGAAACGTAACCCTAATTGCATGTATATGTAGTCACCACTATTAACAAATCCCTGTATCCCATAGATTTTGCTAACTAACATTACAGTATGTCAGCTATGACAAATGTTGAATATGTAATCCATTGTCGAGAGTGCAATGCTTGTATGCTGTCCCTGTTTTATTTTGATGATGATAAAGCTGAAATTTACCCTGCACTTTGTTTATTTCCAATATTGAGTCTGTTCTGAACTGGTGCCAGAACCTCTATGTGATTTGAGACTTCCCAGGCCGTCCTAACAAAATAAATTGTCAACCATAATGTGTAGGTTTGCAATTTTGGTATAGCTAATAATACACATTTTAGATCTGTGAATCAAAAGACATAACTTGCTTAGTATTTCATTTGGGAAGGACAGTGAAGGTTTTCTCACATAAGATTGAGTAATATATTTTTTGCATGCAAGGCATGTCTTAGCTGGAGAGCCTAGGCTGTCTTTAAGAGATGTCCGTGCATTACAATGATCTGCCTACCCATTTCATGCAGCACGCATACAGCCAATTTATTTTAATGAGTCTGTGGAGAGTGCAGTTTTTAGATAGAGCAGCATATGCAGATCTGTAGCTAATGCTGCAATTGTATTTGAATATTATTAATCTAGCGATGAAAGAAATAATTCAAAATGGAAAGCAGAGTGAAACTAGCCAAGGATGCTATTAGTTTTGCTATTACATTTCCTAAGTGACTCTATTGCAGGAGTATGGCTTCTGGCCCCTATAGATATGACATTTGCCAGTCATTTAGTACCCAGCTGTACAGAATTACTATGGAAGTACTAATCAAAGTGACATTTGAATGTTGTCTATAAAAGGGCTCGGCTTATTCTCTCTAGTTCTTTTTGATTTGTATATGCAACCTTCTTCATGGATCTAGAAATAGGCTCCATGAGATTTTTTTTGTTTGCATGTTTGTATTCATTTGAAGAAAATGGATGGCAATTTTGACCAAGACTAACTTACTGTAACATATTTACAGATGTAGAAACATTCCCGCAAAGAGTGCATGTATAATAGCATAAGGATGAGAACATGTTGTGAGCCAGTTTATAGAACAATTTTAAATATGACAAAACAAACAGAAACACAGTGTGTATAGGGGAACAGGTGACTTACAAAGGTAACATTAACCTAAAGAGAATACTAATGAAATATACAAAATTACAATTTTAAGAGTCACTGGAGGAAGTGGTGTGGTCAGCTACGGAAGATGGGGGGGGAGGGGAGTGTGCTCCCTCTTTTGCAAGTATGTATAGATTAAACTGAGCTTTGAAAAGATCCACAGTTGGGCTGGCTTTGACTGTTTTGGGCAGAGGATTTTAGTGGAGCATGGCCAGTAGGTAGAACGAGTGGAAGAGAGTGGAGGCACAGGGAGGCTATGGGATGTTAATGTTATAGGATATTTGTCCCATGCACTCTCACCACTGGAGTGGTCCCGTGGTGCTCTGGCGGCTCCGAAAGAGGGAAAAAGGGGAAGGGGGGTTAGTGGCAATAATCTGGTAAAGTGCAAGGGAGCAGTGATGTGCTGTTGTCGGCCTCAACCCAGTTAACTCCGTTGGCTGGGCTTGGGGTGTTTTCCGGTCGGTAGTCGTTGTGTGCTGTTGTGTGAGTCTATGTGTAGTTTGTTATTTTGTTGCAGTGTAGTGAGGTTTGTGCGGATTGTTGTGTTATAGGGTTGTGGCTGTGTTTAGTTAGAGTTTGAGAGGTGTATGCAGAGCGATGAAATTGTTGTTGGTTTGGTTAATTGGCATGGCTGTTTGGAAGCGAGTCGTTAAGCTTCCGTATTCACTCCATGGTGGGTGCACAAGCATCTCCACGTCTGCATCCGGATCTGAGACCGTCCGACACTTACATTCCCTTTCACACATGGCGTCCACTAACATTCATACCTTGCCCAAGTTCGGGGATGGTGAGGTTGAGTGCAGAGGAGGATCAGAGAGAATGAGATGGTAAGGAAACTGAGATACAATTATGCAGGTATTGAGGAGCAAGATCATTGATGGCTCTGTAGACTCAGAGAAGGAACTTGAGAAGAGAGTGGTTGTGCTTGAATAGCCAACCAACATTTTTCCAGAAGGGAGAAAGGCCGAAGTCCAGCAACAGTACCTCCCTCTAATGCACCCTAGGGATAGTTAGGGATCAGAGACGTCCAAATGTGTATTCTGTTTCTTCCGGATGTCCTCTTCCTTATAAACACATATGGCCTCATTACGAGTTTGGCGGTAACCCTTAAATGCAGTGGTAGCACTATTACCACCGCATTTAAAGGTCCACCAGATCATGGCCTTGACGGATTTCCCCCCAGCTTTGAGCTGGAGGGAAATCCACAGTAAAATTGATGATTTTCGGTGCTATTACCGCCAGTGGGAAATCCGCCCGTGGTAATAGCGCAAATGTTCTCCATTGGGCCCAATGGGGAATGAGGAATTCCCGATTGGGCCCAATGGGGAATGGGCACTAACCATTCCGCCAAACCTGTGATCCAGGGTTTGCTGGTCGGGCTAATACCGCCAGCGTTACCACCCAACTCATGATGAGGCCCATAATGTCCTAGGTGATGTTTCCAAAGATTGACTTAACAATTGAACCCTGCTTTTGGACATACCAGAGTGCCTTGTGCTTTAGGAAATTCAGGGGACAGGAAGGAAGAGAACCTTGACAGAAAACCAAGATGTTGGCACCCCTCCTCACGTCTATATTTCCCCTCTGGATGTTCTAACACTGCCCCTTTCATATGCCTTCTGACTTCAAAGACCCTCTGGCATGTAACACCCTGGCTGAGATTGGATTTGTTATGTCAGTGTCGCCTTTGAAGCACTGACTGCCAGGAGATCTTCTTTGCAGTGTTGTGCTTTCAGGGGTGGTGTTGTACTTCCACTCTGAGAATCAATAGAGGCAACATCCAGGGTATAGCCTCATTTTGTTGTTTGGAAAAAGCAATGCTAAGCATACTACCACATTGTGTTGACACAGCTGGGCACATAGGGTTTCCACTTATATGAAATACAATTGCTGTGGCTTTGATAATTGTGTGCTTTAATGAGTGGCCATAACACAACCAGGCATACCTCAATTTTAGAGGTTATCTTGCCACCTGACTGATTACAGCATATACTTATTACAATTTAAATCAGAGGTGCCTTACAAAACTGTACAGGTTACCTGGCCACCCTCTGATCTCAGGCCCACATCCCCTCCCCCACCAGTTACACACCTGCACTGCCTACCTGGCAACTCCCGCACTTGTGGACTGTTTTCTGTATCCCTACAGTCCCCTACCAGCCCTTGACACTTGATATCTGCACTTACCTTTGCACTTACTTCTCTTATTGTTATATATTCTATTACCCCATGTACTGCACTGCCCCCACCCCTTCCCACTCCACACTTTTCCTCTTCCCCATCCCCTGCACTTGCGTGGTCTGAATGACACTTGGCCTAGTAGGATCGCTGTCTCTGTCTTCCCTCTGTTCCCCCTCCCTTGCCGCGTCGCACCTTGAAACACTTGTGTATAGGAGCGTTATAAATGCCATATCATATTAAATCTCAGTCTACAGGGATTTGGTTTCCCAACAGCTGTCAGGAATGCACATGTAACCTTTACACCTGGCCTGTTCAACTAAATAGCAGGAGCTGAAGGTGCCAGAAGAGTGGTGCAGCAAAGATATGTGGATGATTTTGGTATTCAGCTTTTTCTGAAAGGGGTGGGGCGGTTTGTTTATCGGGCAGCCCTATCAGAAACAGAATTAGCTGCATCATTTTATAATTTAAAACAACTATCAAAATGCTAGGTCTTTCACACCTGCTCCAGCTGGCATTCTTTCACAGCAAAAATGTGTGTTTAGTTAGTTTAGCATGGCCTCATGTAACTAAGTAACAAGAGCCAATGCTTTCTTATCTTCCCTCTGAGCTACTGCAATGCAGCCCCTGCTGGTCTCCTACAGTGTGCTATGGCTCGACTGCAAAGGTTTCGGAACATGGCAGCTTGCACTTTGCTCAAGCTGACAAAGTCCATTTCAGATTTCGCCAGCCTGAAGACATCTCTATCAGCGTCCTGAAAATATAGCATTTATAGCACATGGAGCTATATTTAATGGTAAACAAACTTCCCTCATAATAAGCTACTGTCATGTAAATCCAGCAGGACTCTGCAGTCATCTGACTGCAAGCTCTCTTTTATGCTAATTGTGTTGAATAATAAATATATTGGAGCAATTGGGCATCATGCTGAGACATCTAACAAACAGGGGTCTGCATCCTTTGGCTCTCCATGTATTTTGTAGTACAACTCCTATTAGCCATTTCCACCATGTTCAATGGTTAGGCATCCTGGGAGTAATAGTCCAAAACATTTAGAGAGCCACCGTTTTCAGACCCATGATTTTACATGTTGCCAGGTGGTGCAGACCTTCCACATCATGTTACTTTGTGCTCCTAGCAACACAATGTCCCTGGAGGATGAACGTTGGCACTTAACAAACTGAGCAAATCTAAACTGAAACTCAAGTGCCAGGATTTTAATCAAAATTTTAGTAATTCTGTGCCCTATACAGGATGAAGGTATCTGGGAATATAGTTCTATAGGTGAGAATCCAGCAGACGGAACTCTACCTCCAACCTCCGTTAATTTACAATTGCACCCTTAATCTATTGGACCTTTGGGGAGATGGTTCACTGCAAGCTGCTTAGCCTACCAGACAAAGCCAGACTTAAGCCAAGTATAGCTGCCCTCAACTGTTGAATGATCTGTGAGTCAAGCAGTGAATCCTAAAACAGATTCATTTTAGTCAAGATAACCAATGATATGAGGCCCAGGATCTGTGCGATATGATCCCTGCAAAAAGTCAGTGATTGCATTTTGTACTCTCTTCGTCCCATGTCACCAAATTGCCTGGAAGGGACAATCCCATCATGTGGAATTAATGAAGAGAGGTGACAGCTTGTACTTTACCACCATATCTCCTTTAAGGCACTCAGATGGTGGTAGTCAATTTTTTAATGATGGCCAAATTGTAATCTTTCATCTCTTTACCACTCCCAATCACTGTCTGCTTTCTGTAATCTGGTCTTATCCACTCAGCACTAGGTATGTCTACTGGTTATCAAAAACCTTAAATAATAAAATGAATACATGAATTCCTAATATAATAATGTCCACATTAGCTCTCTTGAAGTCTTCTAGTCAGCTATGGAATCCCACAAAATGCTGCAGTTGATTGACTTTTGCCTTTTTAAATAACTTGTCTAAATTAAGGAGGTTGGAGACAGAGTTGAAATTCTGTGAATATTCAATAGGTCACAAGACCTCTCCAAATACACGTTTAATAAATTGATCATTTCAATAAAATGCTTGCTATCAATGGATGTTTCATTGAACGGTTTGGCCAGGAGAGGCTATAGGCGGGAGAATGTACCTGTATTCGGTCAAACAAGACCATGAGTATCAGGCACGTGGACATATGACTTGCTGGAACAAGGAGCCTTTATCTGCACTGGCAACATAGTGAAATTGGGTCCTATTGGCATTAGAGATAGAGTACTGTCTTTCAAATCAAGGTTAACATGTATTCCTCTGTTAAGCTGTTAAATATCTGACAGTATTATCACAATCTCATTGTCATAAGGACTCAATGTTATGATGATGGATTCCAAAATGTATCCAAGATTCAAAATAATTATTTCTTACTACAAAACCTTTCAGCAATAAATAAGCACTTCTGCTTTGTGAATGAAGAGTTTGGAAATAAACCACGGGTGGAGATCATTATATTCAGCTACTGTGTGGTATCGATTCATTCTGTCCATTCCAAGAAACAATGGATGGCCATATCCTTTGCCAGCTGGAGAGGAACCATTCTGGGGGTACTGTATGCTAGCTCAAAACCAAAAATTGATAAGGGGCTCCATATAAAAAGCTTTTCATGAGGGATTCGACATTTCATTGGGTTTCTGTGATGTTCTAGGTTTTCTGCAAGCGTGTTGCACTGCAGTGAACTGCAGCCTGATCAGACTATGTAGATTTATGTTTATGGGACTGTTAGTTTTTAAGGTCCAACAACTTAATCAATATTATAGTTGTATTTGTTAATGTCTTTAAAGTTCTGGGACTCTAAATCTTAATTTGATCTTACCACTAATGTATTGTGCCACACCTGCATAGTGCTTCCCAAGGTGTTCCAACAGGGGGCTGGTTACATTAAATCTCTACACTTTTTACATTTCACCCACCAGGGTGTTGTAAAAAAATGTGAACCCAATTTTGAATAATACTGCTGCATAGTTAGCACCAAATTTGAGTTTTGCTGTTTCATAACTTTGTTAATGCTGCTTCTGAAGTCAGTGGCACTAGGATTGAAACCCACTGCTTGTTAATGTAGTCACAAGAGAATTGAACTGAGTTGGTCAACACTGCTTTTGAATTTAGCCACACTAGAGCCATACTGAGTTGGTTAATGTTGCTTGTGAAAGTTGCCACACTAGAATTGCAACCTACTGCTTTTGTATTTAGCCACATTAGAATTGTACAGTGTTAGCTAGCGCTGCTTCTGTATTCAGCCACACAAGAATTGCAACCCCCTGCTTATGAATTTAGCCACATTAGAAATGAACTGAGTTAGTTAACGCTGCTTTTGGATTTAGCCAAACTAGAATTGCAACCCAGTGCTTTTGAATTTAGCCATATTAGAATTGTAAGCTGTTGCTTTTGAATTCAGCCACATTTGAATAGCAGCCCACTGCTTTTGAATTAATCCACACTAGAATTGTACTGAGTTAGTTAATGCTGCTTTTGAATTTAGTCACACTGGGATTTCAGCCTGCTGCTTTTGAATTTAGCCGCACTACATTTTGTAACTTACTGGTTTTTACTTTTACGACACTAGAATTATACTGAGTTAGTTAATGTTGCTACTGAATTCAGCTGCACTAGAATTGCAACCCACTGCTTTTGAATTTAGTCACACTACAATTGCAACCCGCAGCTTTTGAATGTATCCACACTACAATTGCAATCTGTTGCCTTTGAATTTAGTCACAATAGAACAATACTGATTTGGCGTCTGCTGCTTTTGAATCTAGACACACTTGAATTGTACTGATTGTCCACTGATTTGGCATGGCATATTATTATAAACAGATACATAAATAATAGTTAATACCACTACTACAGTACCTGCCAACTGCCTTTCCCATGCCTTCATAAAATCCCAAACTGTTGGCATTGCCAATGCTTGTTGTAATAGATGCTTACCAGGGGGCTTCCCTTTCACTGACAGCATTTAGAATTTAAAACGTCCCAAGCTATTTGGCAGTCAGACTCTGTAACCTTTGGTGTGAATGCCATACGTTCTGCATCTGCAGACAGTGTTGGCCTGGAGCAATTAATGAAGCCACACTGTGCAACAACCTACCAGCAGGCTTCTAGAGTACTGACAAACGTTCATAAAGGCTTTAGATTGAAGTGTTTCATTAATGTGCTATGCATCGGGTTCACGGTTTCTGGTTTCTCAATTAGTGCGTCTTGGGTTACTCTGATGCTGTACCGCCATCCATTTCTGTTGTTCTGTGGCTCTTCTGCACCCACGGATCTCTAGAGGTTGGATGTGGAATAACGATAAGAATAACAGGAATAATTCAAATGGACAGCCTCCACGGGCCTTGGGAATTGCCCGTCCACAGAGAGGTTGTGATGGGTTTCCCTTAGGTGTATCTTTGGTGCAAATGGCTAAGGGACATGATATGGGCCAAGTTAAATCTCTAACCAGGGGCGGATGGGCAAGGAGAGCAAAGGGGCTGCTGTGGCATGGGCTAGAGATCTGAAATTTAAAAATGTTCGAAAAAGTTGAAATCGATCAGAATCTAGCCTGCCACAAAGGAATTGAGTGCTGCAAACCCTGCCCAGATTCAGTGTAAACTGGGTGAGGCATTTGTCCAGATGCCAGCAATGTTATAGATGTGCCTGGATGGCCCCCCACAGATGACTCCACAGTGAGTGAGGGGGAAAGAAGTCTAGGCTTCAAAGGCATGATCATGCCACCCAGTAGCAATGTATGCATTTAAATAATGAGAATTTGTGTCCCTGACTGGTAATGTTGGCACCACTGCTCCCCATAAACCATTGGTCTAGAAAAATCCACACCAGCGTATCACAACTCCTACTTGCCAAGAAGTAAGGGTCTATAGCATATTAGAGTTTGTCCACAGTTTGATTCTTTACAAATGCTGCTCTATGTTCTGGTGAATTTCTTGCTCACCAGTGTGTTCAAACAAAAATATTTTAATAACACACATTGATGTTACTTATAAAGTGGTTATAAAAACTTTATTGGACTATTGGACTGTTTTTTGGACTTACTTTTGGACACAGTTGAAAAACACACATAGAAAGATGAAATATTCCGGTATTAATTATTAGAAGACTACAAACTGAGGGGGTCATTCAGAATTGGGTGGAATTTTTAATACCGCTGAAGGGCAGTTACCAGCTCCGACTGGTATTTCTGGAAATCTGCCCTACTCAAAGTTTACCACCAGCAGAGGTGGTTTTTCTAGAATAAATTGAGCTCTATTTCAGAAAGTAGAGCTTTGCTAATGTGTAACACTGCTGTATGTTTTTTAAAATCCATTTTGCAATAGCTATCTTTGTGACCGGATCTCCCTCTCTTCTGGCTGCCAGTTACACAAAGAACTCGTCTGTTTTCCTGGGTGTTTTTGTCCTATTGAGATAGTACTTGACCGTTCAATGCACATCTAGTGTGTGGAGAGCTCACTCACCAGAGACTTTGCAGATTTTGAAAAGCAAGGAGGCAATACCATGAACTGGTGAATGAGACTTTGAAATGTCATTTGGTGATAAGTGTGGCTGCGTTCTTAAGACTCTCCTGTTTTTATGTATTAGGACAAAAGGTTCTGGCAAAGGTAAAGCTTGAAACTCACTTACCCTCGGAATAGATGTAATTGCTACAAAGAAGGCAGTTTTGAAAGTGAGATCTTTGAGACTTGTTTTATGCATTGGCTCAAAAGATGATATATTGAGGTTGCTGAAGACAATGTTCAAATCCCATCCTGGAGGTGAGTTTGCAATTGGAGGATGAAGTCTTATTACACCTTCCATAAAGGCTTTAATGACTGACACATTTAACCATGAAATCTTGCTTTGCGATTTAGTATAAGCATAAAGTGCAGCTAGATGGACTTTTAATGAATTAAAAACTTAACCTGAGTCCTACATGTATAATAGGCTGTTTTGATCTGTATTAAATAACGCTCAACTGAGCATTACTAAATTGTGTTTGTGTGTGCAGTTACTGGTAGCAAACCAACTCTCATCACAGTCCTTGATGTGGACACCTTGGCAGGGTGCTCACAACTAGCTCCCATCTGCAGCCTCCCAACACATCCAATTTCTTGTCAGGGCACCTAACCTCAATTGTCCACCACTGCCAAAACCCTGTCTTCTTCAACATGTATAATAGGTAGTGTACTATTTGTGATGATGTATATTCAGTAAGGGTGATGTTTGACCTTTTTACGCCACATTACAAACCTTTTCCTTCTGTTAAAGTAACAGTATCATCTGTTTAGTTTAAAGGCTTCTATTAATGTTTGCATGCATCTGTCCAGTGAATTAAGGTGTCCAAACTCTATGACCTCAGGAGCCAAACTGCAAAGATGGTTGAGGTTGAGGATGTAGGGTGTTTCCTTGGTTCTGTGACAACATGCCGCAAGTTCATGTTAGTTTAATTGGTGGACAAATTGACATTTTGAGGAGGTGGAGGTACCACATCTGACATGTCCACACTGGAGCTATTAGAATCCTTGTTAAGTGTTCCTGGTGCAGCCTGTGGATTACTCTCTTCAAGAGTGAGGTTAGAGGAAAAGCTTATGCAAATATCCCTGACCAAATGTTCCACAGTGCGTCCCCTACATTCCTTCTGTGGGAACATGATCCGGAGGGGTGACTCCCTTCACCTGGACAAACATAGTACTTGTCTTCATCAGATCCTATGTATCTAAGTACTGCCACTCCTTGGCTGTCAGAGGGATATCTTTCTTTCCTCAGCCTTCCTCAGGCTTACAAATCAGTTCTTTTGGGTCCCAGACCCTGGTTGGTAAATTTAGCTTACCCTTGCCAGCTATTGCGCTGAAGAAGCACAGCCTGGAAACTCTATACAAGTGGTCATGGGTCCTCAACCCTTGGGTGCAGACCTGGTACCCTCTCACCAAATGTCGCGCTGCAAAAACATCACCTGTATGTTCTCTCCATGCTGTTTGGGTCACTGATCCTTGGGTGCAGATCTGGTCCCTCTCACCAAGTGTTGCACAGGAGAAGCAATGCCTCTGTGCTCTCTCCAACCTTTACGGATCCCTGACCCTTAGATATAATCCTGGTTCCTTCTCACCAAGCATTGCACTGAAGAAGCATTGCCTGGATGCTCTCTCCAAGCTGTAGACTTGGTTCACTCTCTTGCCAAGCCATAGTGCAAGTCCATGTACAATTTGGATGAGAGCCCCAAACTCACCTTTCTGGCTTTTGCAACAACTTCCTTGAGGTTTCTGAGCCCATGTGGCTCCCACGTACATTGTGTTATGGATTACGCGACAGCTTGCTCCCTCAAGGCAGCTGGGCTCACTAGCGATACTCTGCAGTGGCTCTTCAGATTTCTTCTGCTCAGGGATGTTATGCTGGTCTGCTTTCTTCGTCCCCCAGTCTCTGGATCACCTGAAGTCTCGGTCTGCTACTAAGCCGTGTGATCCTCCCTTCCTGGACCAGCCCCAGAATCTCTCCCCTTCTGCACATCTTCACGGTCAGCACCCGTCGGCTCATGGGCTTGTCTCTCCTCTCATGGTTCCTCCTGGGATGGCTTGACAAACTGTCAAGTCCTTTGTTGGTGGTTATCCTACTTCTGCCAGTCACTGTGCATGAACCACTAGACTGGGGAAAGTGGTTCCCATGCGTACTCGGCATTACTCTGCATTCCCTCCTCGTCTCAGTACTAGGTGATTAATCATATAGTAATTCATTGGTACTCCTCGTCTCAGTTCTTTCTATTTGAGTTTCCTTAGCAAAGTATATTTGGTGTGAGGCTCAGTGTGAAGAGGAATGAAGAGAGGAAGGAAGCGTGGGTCATTCTGAAAAGGGGCACCAGGGTTATGTGCTTGGTGGGAATACTATGTTTTCCGATGTGATCGTCACTGGTCCCAACAGGGGTTTCCACTCCCCTGAGATCCATCCACTGAGTACCGCCCACAGGGAGACTATAGGGTAGCAGCCTCAACACCTTGGCCTCATGGGAACGGGCTTCACCTTCAGAAGCAGTGATGACATCATGGGAATTATCGCATTTGACATAAGTGTCTGCTGGCCGGAGGTCGGGCACTGCCCGTTTTGTTTTCTCTCTTTGGAACAAAATGGTACACAGGATAAGTACCCTTGGTTAACTCTGCTGGAGGAATGAGTATGATGGTTCCCTTCTGTTGGTGTTCTAACAGAATGTACTTGTGTCATGGTGGATGATTGTGCAGCGCTTCATGGAACTCCATGCAATACCTGTCTTTTACAGTATCTAACACCAACCTCTATGATGTGATACCCTCCCATACATGAACAAATTGTTATGCAATTCCCTATCCGGGTGATATGGGAGGCGACTTCAAACTGCGAGTCATTGTTTTGAGGATGTTGCTGAACCTCTTGCAGTTTGGGTCCTCCCTCTGCCTCTCCCCTGCCTCGACACTTGCAAAATTGTCTGGGAAATAAGGACTTAGTTTGTTCCCTGTTCCACGTTGATGTACCTGCCCCTGTAGAGTAGGATGCTTGTGCTGGTGATCGTAAGTATCCTTGACCACGAAAAACACAGCAGTTGGACTGTGATGCCCTTTGAAAGGGATGAGTTGTGATCTAGTTTAATGTCTTCATTGTTTTGTGATCTTTTTTTTACCAGTGCCCCATCAACTGCTTTCCCAAACAAGACATCATTTTATATAGGCAGATTTAATAATGTTGCCTGTGTTTCTACCCTAAAACCTGAATTTGGCAGCCAAGCATGCCTCTTGATCAGGGCTCCTTTTGCGATCACTTTACCCATTGTTTCTGTGGCATCAAGGGTGTTTGTGAGGACTGAATTAGCAGTGTGCTTGTCTTCTGCTAGTGTCTTCAGCATTTGTTTTAAGGGGCTCTTGTGCGTTATTAACCAACTCCACCATGTTATCCTGCTTGGCTATGTTATAACTTTGCATAATAGCAGTATTGTTGGCTAGACGCATTTGAAAGGCTGCCGAGGTAGCAATTGTTTGCCAAAAGTGTATATCTTCTTGCTTTCCTAGTCAGGTTGGGCTTCAGACATTGCAAAAGATGCACCTGCCCTCTTCTGTTCTGTAGCGACAACTAGGGAATCCGGCTTTAAATGACCCTGATGAACAGAGGGTCTGTAGGGGTTGGCTTAAATCACGTTCGCTTCATCGATTAACTAGACTTGTTAACCATGGTGTGTTAGACAAGTCTGTCTTTTAACAGACTTCAGAAGCAGTATGTACTGGCTAAACAGCTTCTTCCTGTGGAGGTTCATGCAAGGGAAGGGAAGGGGATTGGATTATTAGTAAAAGGAAGGAATAAAAGGGGAACAGATATCTGAAGGTTAATTGTAAGAAACAGGGGGGGGGGCATTGAGAAGGTGGTGCAAGGGAAGGACACCAGAGGATGTTGTGTAAGGACAAAAGGGTACATTTGATGCAGGTGCACATCTGGAATTGTAGGCTAGCAGGTTGACTTTTGCTGAGATCTATGCCTGACCTGCATGCTACTGCACCCCATTGTGGGACTGGGCAGATCCACTTTCTTTTTTCTAAGTGATGCATAATTGCTTTATGAACATATGTTTTGATTCCTACTTCTCTTATGTTTTTTCAGGTTGCTTTATTGTGTGACTTGGTGCTTGGAAAATACACACAATTGTACAGGCTACAGATATAAGTGTTTCTTTATATTCATATTTTCATATGTATTTGCCTCAGGATACAGACCATTAATAGGCTTCCCCCATGTAGTCGCATTAGTGTTTTCAAAATCAGATTTTATTAACCGTATACTAGTTCATCCCTTGAATATCAACTTTGCTGAAAACATGTTTCTATTTCTAATATTGAAGGTGGAATAGGAGAAGAGAAAGTCTTCCCTGCTTTCTGAATTGGGAACTATGGAACCAGGAAGACAGGGCTCAAATCTCCAGCTTCCACAATTCATATAGTATGTCATCCTGAGCAAAATCACTTTTCATCACTGTGCATTATTTCCCTTACATATATTTAGATAAAGCCTCACTCATATGGGTTAATACTCTATAGTCTTACTCTATAAAACATTTTAACAATTTATATTAAGCATACTGGTAAGGAGGTAGGGTGAAAATTGAGGGTCTTATGTTGTGGGGGGTGAGGTATGGGCTTTGTGTTGTGTGATGAGGAAGCCAGAAGCCAGGCATGGGTCTTTTGCCATGAAAGCTCAGTTTGACTCTGAGGGCAAACCCAGGCACCTTTGGTTCAGCAGTGGCTCTACCAATAAATGCTTTAGCTTTGCCACTGCTATACATTTTTCTAAAACTAAAGATGAGAGGTGACGGGATAGCATGGGATGCACTCTATTGTCAAATTACAAACTCTAACACATCGAAAACTGTGCTCAAATCCCAGCCTTCCAATTTCACCAATTATATTATCCTGGTGAAATAAAATGACTCTGTTTGGTAAGTGGGAGAATTTCAAGGGGTCTGGGTCTCTAGGAAACCACAGACCTAATTGAAAAATATATTGTATAAAAGGAAAGCAACATCAATAATGCCTATTATATATACTTGAGAATGTGTTGGTGGGGGAGAGGTTGGTATTGAGATTACTTGTTTTACAAGTTGGGGGCCGCTGCGCTGGGGGCTTGTGCCAATACAGTATGGGCCTCAAAAGTTAATTTGTCCCCCAGGCCAGATGCTGCCAGTCCTCCCCTGTCTCTAACCTTGATTGCATGGAAAGTGTCAGCAGGAGCTTAAACGCTGTGATCATGGAATCAGAAATGTAGAACACATGGAAGATATACTGCAAGTAAAATGTGTCATCCATTTCAAAATTAAAACTATGTTGCTACATCATTAGTCAAGGATCATGAGTAAACATAAGAACAGCATAAAAGGTAGTCAAGTAAAAGTGGATACAGCTTTGCCTGGCATAGGCAGCACTGCCTCTGGCAGCTGGTAGAGCCATCAGACGCCCTTAATGTTAACATTTATAAAGAACACATTTAAAAGTTAATGAATTTAAAAATAGCTGCTTCCAGAAAAAAGTGTAGTTTTCTCACCTGGGATGCAATAATTTCTTTATTGGATATAACATATGTCCTGGAATTCTAGGCGTTAACTCCCTCAGCATTCCTGACTTGAAAAATGGGTTCCCTAAACTTCCAGGCAGGTCCACAAGCACCCCCTTTCAAAGAGTGTTTCATCCTGATGGACAATGACGTCTACCTTATCTCATGAGCCACCCATAGGTATGAGACTAACCCCACCAACAAACTCATCGGAGGCCCATCACAGCACATTTTTATGATCGACATAGGGCTTATGGCACGAAGGTTATGCCTGACCCAAGCCCAAGAAAATGGCCAGTCTTCACGTTCGATTATTCTCCCGATTAATACCACCTTAAATGTTGCCGGCATTTACTGTATTATGTAATGTAACTTCTGAGCATGTAACCAACCAAATTGTAACCAAGCAAATTGTATTAAGCATGTGTCCATGGGCCGCACTCCTGGTAACCCTCAAGCAAGCTCTCTTACATTTCCTTATAGCGCCTCGATGCCAGTGGGCTGTGGTGCACTCTACAAATCCAAAAATAAAATAAAATAAATGTATAATTATAATTGGTTGTTCATAACATGCTTTAAGCCCAACCGGGGATTGAACCTGTGTTGGTCAGCGCTGTCTAGCTTCCAAGGCGAGTGTGTTTCCCCTGAGCTACCCTCCCGAGGCTAGTCTTAACCCTGACGCCTGATTCTTTGTATGTTGGATTCACTCTGCCCCATCAACACACACTGGAGAGGCCATGCACTGGCGGGAATATATCCGGACTCAGATACTCCTATGACCCTTTAAGAAGCGTTATTGCATTCCAATCATGTACAGCTTCACGACTACCACTAAATCTAGCAAGCATGTGGCCAATACAGTCTAATGAGTCTGCAGGGAGTGTGCAGATGCAGATGGAGAAATGCACAAGGATATCCGCCTCACGCCGCAGTGAAGTTCGATAGTATTGATCTCTGCATAAGTAGCTCTGGTGTCTCAGGGCCTTTAAAAATGGAACAATTCAAAATGGTGGCGCTGAGTGAAACTAGTCATGTATGCTCTCTGCTGAATGCACTCCTTCTGCCCAATAGCCATAGTAAGATTTTTTTTTTTCTCAGAACACTTTCAACTCCCTCATACACATCTCTTTTACTCGAAAATAAAATACAGACTTGTGCTATTGTCCTATATGCAACATTCAAAGAAGGCTTGCAAGCAAGACGTGTGTTGGAGTATGTGTCAGAGTGGCCCAGTGCTATTAGGGGAAGAAGGCACATTGGAAACACCACCTAAAGAGAGACTGCAATTCTGGGCCATTGTGTATTCGAAAATAGTGCTGTGGGAGGCACTTATGGAAAAGGCATCAGGGATTATTGCCATATGTTCTAAAGATGAGTGTGTCAACGATTATACTTTGTTGGACATAAATGAGATTTGCTTCAGGTGAACAGAGAAGGAGAAAAGAAAATCACCTACCTGAACTGAGTTAACGGAGAGCAATGTCCCGTGGACTGGTGATATCCAGTAATGAATCTCTGTGACCTTTCCTGCAGTAATTAGGAAATCCCCTGAAAATCCCTCCGGAGTCCGGCACAAAGGCTTGATCCCCGGGAGGTCCCCAGGGAAACCCTCACGGGGGGATAAAACCCTGCGAAGAGCTGCTAGGGAGCGTTGTCTCCCCGATATGTTCTTGCGCGGGATGTGATTCTGCCTTCTGGTGTTGGAGGCTTCTTAGCAAACGTAATTAAGGACTGGATATGAAAGTAAAGATTAGAGTAGGTTAGAATAGGATAAGATTCCTTTCAAGCTGTCAGAACTCCAGTAATATTCTATTCTATATCTTACCCCCGGTTTGTGGAAAGAAATGCGTCTAGGGTAATAGATATGAAGGAAGGGGGAGGCCGCCTGGCGTTCCCAAGAATACTGGATAGATGGGCTAAGGAGAACAGTATAAATATAAACAGGGTAGTTGAGGAAAAGATGATGAAACAATATTAACAATCCAAAGGAGCAACAAAGAATGAAATACAAATGCCTACCGGTTTGTGAAGAAGTGAAGCCACCCGGAGACGGCTCACGGGGGAGTGGCTGTAAGCCTGGAGTGTCGTGGTAGAAAGACTGCACCAGAAGGAAAGCATGAAAAAGGGAACAACAGATTACGGAGTACCCTAGAATGCAAATGTAAGGAGGATCAAGACGGGGCGTAATGTAATACCTCGTGAAGAGCGAGGATCCGAATACCGAACCAAAGTGAGACTGGGCTGAAACCACGCTCCTAAAGGATGTGTTTTTAATCGTCCGAGATCAGGTAACGATTTCTCTCGAACTTACGTAGCTGTCTGCGGATCAAGAATAGAAGGAAGCGTTAGCGAGGTTATGATGAGCGTCAGAAATGGAGTCAAGAGTAAGGGAGTAAGGATAGGTAAATCACAAACAAACAAACTAACTCACGTAGCGCTTGTATACTCCTATGAGAGTAGCAACGCTCTGGGCTCTTGGAGGTTACTGTTGATAAGCTGTTTGGGAGGATGTGACATCAGTGAGTTGCAGTGTGTTCTGGGATAGAACATCTAGACTGTTGCGTTTGCAATGATCGCCAGATAAGGTGTCCATGTTGGAATACTTCCCGGAATAAGAATCTGCCATACAGAACATGACAGTATGCCCCCTCTTAGGACCGCT
Source organism: Ambystoma mexicanum (assembly GCF_040938575.1). NCBI lineage: Eukaryota > Metazoa > Chordata > Amphibia > Caudata > Ambystomatidae > Ambystoma > Ambystoma mexicanum. The sequence continues at coordinate 119,789,501 of NC_090935.1, read as the reverse complement.
CTTAGGACCCTGGTTTGTCGGGGTGCAATAGATGAAACTTTTTCACTAAACTGGGTGCACGTATAGCAGATTCAGGTTCCCAGCTCCGATCCGCGGGTGAGTAGCCTTTCCAGTCTGAGATATTGTAGGCGACCCCAGTGATACCGTGAGTCACATATCTCTTTGACCTCGAATTCAGGTCCGGATGTGACCAACACTGGTGGAGGGCTAGTAGATGTTTTTGGGTGAAAAGAACTCTGATTGTCTGGTATTAGTTGAGATACGTGAAACACCGGATGGATACGAGCCCAGGTGCTCGGTAAACGGAGTCTGAAGGAAACTGAGCCTATCGCTGCGATCACCTGGAATGGTCCAAAATACCGAGGAGAAAGCTTGGACGGCACCAGATGGCAGGGGAGAAAGCGCGATGACAGCCAAACCCAATCCCCTGGTTTGATTACTGGGGCTGGAGACCGGTGACGGTTTGCAAAATGTTTCATTCTTTCCTGAGACTGCCGAAGCGCTGTGATAGCTGTATGATGACCTTGCCGGATTAGATCCATCAAGCAATCTACATCCGGGAATTTGGACTCTGACTTCTTCAATGTGGGAAAGGATGATGGATTGAACCCATAAGTGCAATTGAATGGAGATGTACGGATAGCCGAGTGATATGAGTTCTTATAAGCGTATTCGGCTAAAACTGGCAGATCCTTCCAATCATCCTGTGCCGCCGAGACGTAGCTCCTGAGGTATCCTTCCAATGTTTGGTTGAGTCTTTCTGTTTGGCCGTTAGATTGGGGGTGATAACCTGAGCTGAGGGCATGTGAGATTCCAAGATAACAGCAGACAAGTTTCCAATACTGTGAAGTATTTTGTGAACCTCTGTCAGAAATGATTGACTCCGGTAGGCCATGTAAAGTGAATATGTGATCGATAAAGATGCGGGCCATCAAGGCAGCAGAAGGCACTCCAGCAAGTGGGATGAAATGCGCCATCTTAGTAAAAGTATCTATTGTTACCATTATGGCAGAGCATCCTCTTGATGGTGGTAGGTCCACTATGAAATCTGTGCATATTATTTGCCACGGTCGAGTGGGCAAAGGCATCTTGACTAGGAGTTCTAGAGGGAATTGCCGAGAAGTTTTAGTTTGAAGACATACGGGACATGATCTAACATATTCTTTTATGTCCTTCCTCAATGAAGGCCACCAGAAAAAAATGAGAAACCAATTCATGGGTGGAGGCAAATCCCCTGTGTCCAGCTGATTTTGAACTATGGCACATATTGAATACTTCTTCCTGGAGTGTTTGTGTCGGAATAAACACCCTGGGTCCAAAGAAATAACAACTGTCTTCCAAAGTTAACGCCAGTTGTGTAGACCGTGGTAGTTCTTTTTTAGCTGCTGGATTGGATTGAGATTTCAAACGTGTGAGAAAATCGGGACCTGTATGTAGTCCCAGAGCCATTCGAGTTAAGACGGGTTCAGACCTGAAAGGGTTGTTCGTAAGCTGTTCCTTACGGGATAGAGCATCCGCCTTTAGATTTTCCTTCCCTGGGATGAAGGTAAACGTGATTCGGAATGGAGAAAAGAAATGAGCCCATCTGGCTTGACGACTGTTACAAGTTTGGGCACATTCCAGGATCATGAGGTTGTGATGATCTGTCCGGACATCTACTGGGAATTTAGCTCCCAGTAGTAGATGGCGCCATTCTTCGAATGCACGTTTGATTGCCAGTAACTCTTTCTCCAGTACTGTATAGTTTAGCTCTGCCGGAGCAAGGGTTTTGGATAGGTACACTACTGGGCGTTCATGATCTGAGTTGTCTATTTGGAGCAGGACAGGCCCTAGGGCATACTGTGAGGTGTTGGTTTTCACAATAAACCGACGGTTTCGATACAGGGTTGACAACACTAGAGCTGAGGTAAAGAGCTCCTTAAGCCTTTTAAACGCTTGATCTGTGGTTTCTGACCAAGAAAAGGGAACTCCTTTCTTAAGGAGATTCGTCAAAGGCTGTGTTAGTCTGGAGAATTCAGGTATAAATTGTCGGTAGAAGTTAGAAAACCCCACAAAACGTTGAATATCTTTGCAAGAGACAGGCGTTGGCCAATCCTGATGCTCTGCCATAATGGTAACAATAGATACTTTTACTAAGATGGCACATTTCATCCCACTTGCTGGAGTGCCGTCTGCTGCCTTGATGGCCCGCATCTTTATCAATCACATATTCACTTTACATGGCCAATCCTGAACAGCGGACACCTTGTCCGGGTCCATAGCTATTCCCTTTGCGGATAGAACGTACCCCAAAAAAGTAACCTCGGGCTGATGAAAAGAGCACTTTTCCAGCTTGCAGTATAAATGATTCTGCTGGAGTCGCCGTAGAACCTCTTCCACGTGTTTCTCATGTTCCTGGGCTGTGTTGGAATAGACTAAAATGTCATCCAAATAGACAACTACGTTATGGAGGAGTAGGTCGGCGAATAGATGATCAATAAATTATTGGAAGATAGCGGGAGCGTTGGAGAGGCCTATATTGGAAGTGGCCAAAAGGTGTTCGAAATGCCGTTTTCAACTCGTCCCCTGATTTGATTCGGAATAGGTGATAAACTCCTTTCAAGTCCAATTTTGAATAGATGGTGGCCCCTTTGACGGCCTCCAAGATGTCAGGGATTAAGGGCATCGGATACTTGTTGGGAACTGTGATCTTATTCAGTCCCCGAAAATCTATGCAAGGACGGAGCTCAGCAGTGTTCTTTTTTTGATACAAAGAACAGGGAAGCGGCTGCTGGTGAGGTTGACTCAGTGATCAATCCATTCATTAAATTGACTCGAAGGTACTCTCGTAAAACCTCCTTTTCGTTGTTTGACAGAATATACATCCGACCAAAAGGTAAAGGTTGATTTGGAATCAACTCAATTGTACAATCATCTCTTCTGTGAGGAGGTAATTGATTGTATTCAGTGTCGGCAACTACCTCTCGGTATTGTTGGTAGGCTTCTGGGAGACCTGGAATCTGATTTAGGGTTGTAACCCCTGGTGACCCCTGGAGAGTGGACATCGAGTCTACCGATACTTTCTGTTGGTCCCCTATGCAATGTGTCAGACAGTACTCTGACCCTAAGAAAAAAGATGCAGCAGTCCAGTTTATGAATGGATTGTGCTTTTTGAGCCAAGGTAGACCTAGGATGATAGGATGATGAGCTGCTCGGATGATATCCAGTGAGACTCTCCCGATGAGATGCAATGGACATCAAAAGAGGGTCTGTCTGTTCTTTGATAGGTCCTGAAACCAATGGACTCCCATGCACGCTTTCCACTGGTATGGATTCTGCTTTGGAGGAACGTGGGATACCATGTGAAGCAGCCCAGTGATTGTCTATGAAGTTCCCTGCAGCTCTGCAGTCGATAAGTGCTGGAATATCCTGTAATAATCTATCTCCAATGGAGAATGATACCCTCAACACTACCATGTTGGTATCAGTATGACTGGTACACATTGAAGAATGAAACGACTGTGAGGAACCCGGTTGAAGAGTGGGACCCCGCACCGTGGTTCCTCCTACGACCGGGCGCTGGCGTTTCCCGAGCGCCTAGGTGGTGTTATCGGGCACTCTTGTACGGTATGTGTATTGGTGCCACAGTACATACACAAGCCTAAGGTCTTTCTGCGGTTCCGTTCTTCTGGTGTTAAAGGACCTCTTGAAGTTGACCCCAACTGCATCGGTTCGTCTGGAGCCTGAATCCTGGGCGAGGGAGGAAAGGAGGAGGAGAATCGAGGAGCCCGGCCTCTTCTCCTTTCACACAGTCTCTCCTTCATACGATAATCTAACTGCAGAACTAGAGCAATGAATTTGGTTAGGTTGGTGGGATGTGGTACTCTGGAAACTTCATCCTTGAGATCTTCTGAAAGCCCTCTCCTACAGATCGTAACCTGTGCATCATTGGACCAGGTGGTCTCACTCGCCATCTGCTTAAATGTTGTAATATAGGACAGTATATCTAGATTTCCCTGCTTGAAATCAATGAGATGTTCTTGGGAAGCTACCCGGAACTCTTGTCGGCCGAACATGGTACGAATGCTGGTACAAAAGGATGTATGCGAGTACAGAATGGGATTATTGCTAGTATTCAAAGGAGTTGCCCAGGCTAAGGCTGGCCCTGTCATTTGTGAAACCATGTAACCCACGTGGTCTCGATCGGTATGGAAAAATGCCCTAGAGCCTCCCTCAATATTGCTGTGCACTGAATACTGGCCTATGCACTTTCATCCACTGACTATTTATAGACAGTCATGTTTAAAGCATATCCACTATTAAAGTATATATATATATATATATATATATATATATATATATATATATATATATATACACTTTTTGGGCCTACAAATGATTTGTTCCCATGAATATTTAGCCACTTACTTTCATAACATAACAAGATGTATTCATGTATTTGAACATGTGTTGCTTAGTACATGTAATTCAGATAATTGAACTAGCTTTAGTGTGAATTTGGGTGGAGAACCCCTGCTCTAGATGAGATGCATCTTACATGCAATGTTTCTTGAATGCATTGATCAACCCAATATGATGGCTCCACAACGAAACAAGAACTACGGGCTTCATTATAATGATAATGATGTGTTATTTATATAGCGCCTTTTTCCAATGCGCTTTTACATAGCACATATTTACATACAATATCACCCACCCGAAATTGGTACTCATTTATCGATCTCGGAAGGATGAGAGGCTGAGTTGGCCTTGGCGGGATTCGAACCTACGACTTGCAGATCACAGCAGCGAGCGCTCAACCCGCTGAGCTATCTTACTGGCTTATAAGTGTGGCGGTCCCTAAACAACGGTTCCAGTAAGTACCTGCTGGTCACAGCAGCCACGGTAGACAAGCCATCACAGAAGAACCGGCACCGTTAACAACGGTGCTGGTGTTTCTGTGGTCCCCATTCCCATAGAGTCCTATGGGACTTACAATCTGCTGGCGCCTCACTTCCCGGACCGCCAGGGTTGTAAACCCCAGGTGTCTCCGGGAAGTCAGGTGCTGGTAAATAATTACGGGTCCAGCGGGCAACCTGCGGGTAGCACTGCCAGACCCGTACTGAGGCCCTATTTCTTTCTTTCTTTCTCTCTTTCTCTCTTTCTCCCTTTCTCTCTTTCTTTTTCTCTTTCTTTCTTTCTTTCTCTCCATGTTTTATTTGCTTCTTTCCTATTTCCTATCTTCCTTTCTGTCTTGGTTGCTTGCATCACGCTCATGGGGGAGCAAGAAACGAAAAATATTAATATAAGTGCTCATTTGTGTACTTGTACTTTCAAAATAATCTTAATTAAAACAATTTCAATCATTTCTTTGACTTGCTCCATGGGCTATAATTGTCTGCAATAACACTCTATAATACGACATTGCCTTTCGGTGTAGGGCGATGCTGTGCTCAATTGATCGGGCAAATCAGACAATGCAGGATCAAACTGGGGGTCTCAAACCATTTTAGATGGACAGGCCTAAAATACCTTTAAATAAGGATAATGTGATGTGATGGGGGTAGACTGCTCATGAAGTGCCGAAAATGGTATTCTTGGATTTGTTTGGCAAGTCTGTGTAGGGTGGGTCTCCATTATTGGGTGCAGTTTGTTCAAAGTGATGTGGTTCTCCTGTTTTGTACTCAGAATGCTTATATATTCTTCAGAAGAATTTAAGAGGGACTGTAAATGGTTGTCAAGGGTATTTCCAAAAATAGCGCATGCCCACGAATCCTCAATAATTAAGAGATTGATCAGAAAGAGGATTGAAAGCGATATAATGGAAAATGAATGCTGTGTTTTCTTGTTTGATTCGCATATGTAGCACTAGCCATAGCAATGGCAATAGCCACTGAATTTACTAGTTAAAGTTGGCTGCGTAAATTACATAGACATATCGTTATCTTGCATAGTGCTAAAGGAATCATTGCGAGAGTTCACACAAAGGTAAAGGAAGGCATGGGAGATAACTCTAGTGAGTGCCGGGCTATATTCAGAAAAACAGCATGTCAGAAAATATAAACGGTTCTTAGTTGGAAAAGCACCTGGTACAATATTTACTTAATGCTTCATTTACTTAACACTATATAACTAAGCTGTCTTGCACTGGCTATTAATACTGGGTAAACTGGTTTAGTCGAACACCGAATCAAGCAATTGCCACTTTATTCTGGATTCACTTTCCCTACCAGGCCCAGCACCATCTTGTGTCCATGTTTTGTGCTGGGGTTGCTTGATGGAACATGTGCTCACACACACTTAGGTTAAGTGAAAAACAGACAGGAGCACATGAATTTCTTTGAAACGTATTAGCACATTTTGAGGGAGGGGACATAAGGTCTGGGGCATACTCTCCAATCATGTTTGTTGAGGGCCTTAATGGCACTTCTGATTGGATGGGTGACACAGCACACCACTAGCTCCTCCTACTGTGTGCTGTGGCTCAGTCATGCCCCACCTTCCTGCAGCCAAGCTCAGCCAACAAAACAATCAACAGGTGGCAGGTTTCCATGTGCAGGTTTACAAACACGCGTTACGCCTAGGAAATCACCTGACTAGTCGAATTCCATGTGCGCATCATATTATTTAACCATTTATTTATTTATTTATTATTTATTTATTTATTTACTGATTCTGAACTGTAATATTATGTGGAAAAATGTTTGAATTGATATGTATTTTTGCAACGGTTTGAATTAACCAAATGTAAATAAATAAATAAATAAAGGTGAGCATCAAAAGCAAAGCCGAATCCTTGCATGAGCTTCCAGACATCACCGTTAAGTCTTGCTATTGACCACACAGGGATTCGCGGATGGGTTTTTGGGAGATTCCCCCAGGCCTACTGGTAATGTTAGCCTTTCCTCTGACCACGAGCTCAGTGCACCTTGAACCCCAAATATTATGCTCCCCATCACAACAATAATGTCAATGTGTGCAGTCAAACGCCTCAACAAGGTGAAATAAAATGTTCGCTAGGTTTCAAAAAATACACATTTTCCTAACTCTAAAAACATGCAAATATTCTGGAAAGCTGAATGACCAGAATATCAAACTGTTAGCATGTACGATTTGTGAATGTCTTTGGAGACTTCAACCCGGGGATGGACTGGGAACTTAAAGTGGCCTACGAGCGAAAGAAGCACACAAGCACATCTGTCCCCATGTATAGATTTGTTAAAGTATTTAAACACAACCATAACTGACATAAACATTTGCTAAGACTGGAGAATAACGTACAGGGAGCTTTGTATCAAACGCTTTGCTTCCAATGGATGTGGGTGGAGAGGAGAGATGGAAGGACCGGCCTCTGGTGGCTGAGAGATAGGGTATGAGGGACAGAAAACTCAGAGGTCCCCATGGTGCAGACAAATCTCAGTAGTTCCCTGTAGGCCAGTCCACCACTGCCAACCTCTGTTTCCTGCATTCGACTATTCTTGAGTGTTTATAGATTGTTTATTGTTGTTCAGAATAAGAATGCTCACATACAGGAACATCTGGGCACTGTTTGCTTTATTGTTCAACTCATTGATTTAAGGAATACTCACATTATCATTATTATTTTGCCCGTAAGTGAACTTGCTTCTGTGCGCTGCAGTGCTCGATCCTGTGTTCAAACAGCGATCCAATCCAGTACAAGCAGATAGTCCATCAGCCTCGTTACAAGTTGGCCGGTCCGGAAATAAGGCGCCGTATACCAACGTATACCAAATCCAAGTGTGTCGGTAAAAGCTCTGATCTACTGGCAGACCTGACTTGCTGATAGATCAGGCCCCTGCCGGCAGATAAATGCCTGAATCACTGGCAAGAACAAAAATAGGGTGTTACCGGCATCCCCGCTGGCTGTAACATCCCGCTAATACTGGGATATCGGGCGGCGGAGACGGTACGTACGGTAGTCCCCCAGTATCCCACCAGAATTACCGGGGGGATATCGGGGAGCTCATAATGACCCCCCATGTGTATGTGTAGATAGCTCATTGGTTAAATATTTCTCTCTGATAAGGAACACAGCCTGCATGTTGTAAGAGCAAATCCCAGCCAGGCTAACTCAGCACTTCACGTTTCTGAAGTTGATACAATTGGCTTTTGTTACAGCACTAAAAAGCAGGAAGAATCTGGCATCAAGTGCTATGAACAAACCTGACATTACTATGCCTTCTGCATCTCTGGCAAGATTCTTCTTCAGAGCTCTCAGTACTGCTAATGGATAAGTGAAAGATCACTGGAGCCCTAGTGCCTTGTGGCTATTTTCCTGCTATGTTACCCAGTCCATCCGGATGGCTGCCTTTCCTGACATTATTTGTGGTCTGAGCATCCCACAAGAGATGTCCTTGGGGGCATGCGCTGTAAAAGCCACAATCCCTGCAAACGCGCTCAGATAGATCCTTTTGTAGTTGTGTAGGGTTTTTTTGTCACACAAAGGGAAAAAAATCAATGGGAAGGCTTCAAACGAATGGGAAAAGCCGGTTTGAATGTGCTGCAGAGCGACTCAATTATGCGTTCCCTGTAGGATGACGCCATTAATGCTGACCTAGAAATGCGCGCGGCAACCCCAAAATCCACTCTATTGGCATGACTCTAAAGCAGGATATTTGAATTTTGAATCCCATTGCAGTGTAGCTGCCTCTGCTTTTTATCACCAGTGGGCATTCCCAAAATGTGTTACTGTCACCATAGTTTGGGCAACAATGTGAATGTGGTGATGGCACTGGTTTGTGAATGACCTTAACCATTCAAGAACTCTGGTTGGGACATTTGCATGGAACCTTTTCTTGTTCTTTCATTCAATGCTCTCTTTTCAGGCTCTTAATGTTTTTTTGTTTCTGCTCCCTTTATTATATCTATCGGTGCAGTACCCCAAAAACTGCAAACGTTATTCATATATTATGCCTGTAACTTGTCCTAAGCGCCCTTTTACTCACGGGTCTGGAGCGCTATATAAATAAAATAAACAAACAAACAAACAAACTGATGATAACAGCATGTAAAGGTTATACAGTGTTTCTCCCACTTCAAGTGCTGTGATAGTTGCTTGTATTATTAATGTTGGATAATGTTCTCATTAAAAGGTCGGAAAGGACTGAAGACCTGGCTCTTCCTACATCTTGTGCACACCCTATCTGTTTATTGTCTGTGATAACTATTACTAATATTTACTTCGGGCATTGTTACTTTATCACTAGCAATATTTTTCTTTATGACCTGGACAGTAAGGTATTGCACCCATGAAGGATCACATTGTTAAAGCAATAGAACCCGAGGAGGGTGGGCATTACCATTTCGGTAATGACCCCGGGGCGATAGTTACAAGCAAGAGCAAAGATTTTAAAAAAAAGAAAACAAATAAAATGACAGCCATGGGCCGGGGCAAAGTCCCTTCTCCCTTTCCGAAGTGGCCGGTGAAGAAAAGAAAGTAACTCCGTGGGACGCAGCACTCTGCTCAGAGTGCAGCTGGTGAGTCTTTGTTGTCCGGGTAACTACCTGGTCGAGCGCCAATCAGATTGTTTGTAGCAATCTGATTGTCAATCGCTTGATACTAAAAATATATAAATAAACTACTAATAATACTATTATAAATAATAATAATATTAATATCATGTTTTACTTTGAACGGATGAAGGGCTAAATCGGCCCTACCATGATTCAGATATGATGAAAATAAAAACCTGTAATCTTGAGCAAATTCTTGGACTTTTAATTCAGAAAAGATCTGCGCCTAGATGCGGCTTGCCGCTTGTTTCCCCGGGGATATGCGCAATACAAATTAAAATATCAAATCAAATCTCACAAACACCAATCAGAAGATGGGAGATTAGTCGATTGATTTAAGGGGAAATAAGTGAAAGTCAGCAGATAAAAAAAGATCTGTTCTATATTGTTTTCTTTCTATTTTTTCAGATTTTCTTTCATCAAACTTTTTGCTTTGTTTTCTCTACTGTGGTATGAGAAGTGGGAAACACTGGAGTCCATCAAACGTGGGGGTCCTCAAACTTAAAGCAGTGGTTCTCAGGAATTGGGATCATCAGTTGGTATTGACATCTTATAAATGGATGGCATAATATCAGCTTGTTTTAGAGCACCGCATGCCAAGTTTCCCCTGATTTTAAGCACTGTCATTGAGGCTGTTGGCTCATTGAAGTCATCATGGACCACTTCTCATCTAATCAGAATGTTTGCAATTCAGTCAATACATTCTGGTATTGTCTGCATTGCAGGCATTCTGACTTCAGGAACAGCCAATGGAACAACAGAGAGCGTTTCCCTGCATTCAGAAATGCAATTTCCCAAGAATTGTCTTTCAACAGCACACTGCAGCCTAATGTAAAACAGCAAAGTGAAAGCTAAAACCTGGAGCTATGCTTTCACTATTGCATAGATAAACTGTTTATTTTGCCAATGCACCTAAAGAAAGTGTGTGCTAATACTGCCCAGTTCAACCAATTGTACAATTAAATTGCTCACCTTACAAAGACAACCGAGTTATCTAAATATTACAAAATGAAATCACATTTAATTTTCTAACACGTTTTGTGTACTTAACTAATTATTAAACGAACATATTTTACTTCAACACCACAACTCCAAAACCCTTATTGCTACTAGCAACATGTGCTAACAGCCTTATGCACATAGGGCAGGGTCATAAAGAGCCATTTCAGACGTATTCTGCAATAATGATCCCTCCCCCAGTCTATAAGGCTATGCTATTACCTAATCTAAAAGAACTCTATATAACAGCTTCAAAACGATGAAAGGCTGTGTTTGCCCTCCTGGATTAGAACGTGGGAGGTTTCAACTTGCCTCATTTCAGGGGCAAGCACCTACTTCTTTGAGGTATGGGTGACAAATTGGATTCTACTCTGCCGGAGTACACGGATGAGTAGGGGCGAAAATGCTCACTTGGCCCTCACACTTCTACAAACCAAGAGCCAACACAATCATAAAGGTAAAGCAGACAGAGTTAAGAGATATACCTCCTTTGCCTTTTATGGTAATGTGGGCTGAGGGAAGGCTATTCTCTTAAGAGTAGTGGAAATGTTACCCAGTAGTGACCCATACAACACAGTAATACAGTCCAAAATAAAGGGAATGTCCAGTCAAGTTTCTATAAAATATATTTGTCAATCAAGCACAACATCTGCAATAGAACTATTTAGGAAACACTGTACAAAACCCACCCCTGTGGAAAAACAGAGACGATACAACAGACAGACACATGTAACACTCGTATGAAAACAGGGGTGATGGGCAGATTAAAACCACAAAAAAGATAGGTATTTGGGTAACAAAAGGTGCAACAGTGACACAAACAATCTCTAGGACCGAACTTGATCGAGGGGGCAGTTATCGGTCGACAGTACCGTGTTTCGGGTCTTAGGCGGGTCAACAGCATTGAACTCTTCATTGCGCAGTGGTGCTAGCATATCAATCTCAGTTTGGAAACCGTGGATCATGGGGGCCAAAGTAGCAAGTGCGTGTCAAGCAGGTTTAAATGTGGTTGCTCTGTGTGTCTTGAAGGTGGTTTACGGCAATGCTCGTCATGATGCTCAAAAGGATCTCTTCAAGGTCGGGTCCAGTCCGTTTGTAACCACCTTGAAGATTATATGAGTGAAGCTCCAGCGCTTCCAGTGGACAGACTGTGGTTGTCATAATGGTGATCCTGTTGCTCCAATGTGCAATTTGGCGAAGCAGCAGTTCAAGAGGTGAGTCGGGTTGAGTCAGCAAGTGACTCTTCAGAGGTTTGAGTCGGGTCCTGGTGGTGAGCAGTTGATTTGAGCATAGCAGGTGGCTAGCTCAGTAGGACACAATGTAACATTGTGAAACGCAATGTACAAGCAATTGTTCGAAGGTACATAAGAGTGCCAGAAAGTAGTGACAGCGGAATACCTCAGCATCAATGGCATCAAATTCACTTTTATGGCCGTCCAACTGATTTTTAGGTCTCAGAATGGGAAGCCTTATCAGATTTGGTCTCCAAGTGCTGTGAAACCCAATTCATGGACTTTAGAATAGGGTGCATTGTCTACGGATCTTCCCTCACAGCCCTTGGAGATTCTGGTGCAAAGTGTCCCCCCCCAATGTGCCCTGCGAGTTGGTAGGGGCTAGAGCTCTACTGCACCTTCTTCACCTCAGTGGTTGAGGGCTTTGAAACGTACAAATCCCGCAAATGAGGTTAATTGAATCCTTCTCAGGTGTTGTTCCAGAGTGAATAAAAGAAGTTGAGGGAGACCCCTTCTTTTAAAAGTAAAAGTAAACATGCACATGTGCTTGGACTAAAGCTAGCCTGCCCTAGTGGTCCAATTCCTGTTCTTGAAAGAAGTGGACTTGTTTCCATTCTGACATCACACCCAAAGTGCTTTGCTCTAGATAAAGTGGAGGGGACAGGAAGGAGTGGAGGAGGCAGAGAGAAACAACATGGTGTAAGTCTCCTTCCGCTGAGCCCTCCTGACTATTCTAACCCTGCTCCATATGCGTCTCACTAGGATCAAAGGCCCTTAGAACCGAGCATCAAGAAATGCAGCACCCTGTTGTGAGGCTCCTCTCTTTGAATGGGTGTGCTCCTTTGGTGCCTGGGCCCAGGGCACCAGCCTTCTGGAGGCTGTCTCTGGCCGAGGGCATTACCTACCAACCCAAAGAGATCAAAGAAGAGGCATGGCCATTCATGTTCCTGTCCTGTCATGAAGCAGGTTCAGCCCGTCTGGCCAGAATACATATCACCTTGCTGAGCTAATCTGACTAAAAGGAGCTGACACATATGTGATATCAAATTTGATGTGGCTGCAATGATCATAGTAGGTGCCATGCACTGTGACTTAGCTCAGACATAGCTTTATTTTTCAGAGTTTACCTTGCCATCATCATGGGCTATTTATGATCATCATCGTTTTTGTACAGGGGTGCATATCTTAAATGCAGGTCATGCTCTGCAGAGAATAGGCTGTCACTGCAGCTACCAAAAGAGCAAATGTGACCTCTGAACCTGCTCTGTGTCATTGGTAGAGCAGGTGCTATGAATCAGATACAAATGCAGCTAGAACCAGATACACACTATGCTTTTGGCATAGAGCTTATGAAATCTGAATCTGATCAGTAAATGTCCCTTTCAGAGATGGAATCAACGACATCAATTTCATTAATTTAATAAAAATCAAAAAAAGACAGGGCATCCACACCCTTGCCAAGTTGCAATCCATCACAGAATCCGCCCAAGATATTCAACAAATCGGCAAGTTGCTCATTTTTAGGCTCCAAAAGTTTGATTTTGAGCTCAGGTCATTGTTGAAGCTCAACAATTTTAGAAAGATGCTCGCTTTTGAGGGTAGGATATGTTAGTTTACTCATTATTCTTAGTTTTATAGTCAAAGAAATGTGTGTGTGTCTATGAGCCCCACTTTGATGTCTTGTTTAATATTAAATTAAATGAATAATACAAAATAAGCATGTCTATCCTGGGTTTTACTCTAGCCACTGCAGGAAGAAAAGGAAATCAATGCCTTTTGCTCAAGCTGTAGACCAGACACGCCAGTCAACATTTTCCTAAATCAAAAGCCGTAGTGCTCGTTTGGCTGCCATTTTATGATCATTTGTAAGTCTTTCCCACAGAACATGAAAGGAGTACAGTTATGTTTTATTAAGTTGAAATTGCTTGTGTGTTGAAGGATAGAAGTTTGGCAGTTTGTGCGATGTGTTAATTATGTGTGCAAATTGCTAACATTTGCCCTAACATCTAGTAACCATGACCATGTGAACAACTGACATCAGTCCTGGACTTTGCTTTTAACTTATTTAGCCAGAACTATTGCATTTCTGTACATCTAGGGAGGAGATAACATTGGAAGTGGCGGTAAAGTGAAGCTGTCTGCCCTTGTTGCTGGTTGCGTTTTTTGCAACTTCTGCTAAATCGAAGTTCCTCACTGCTCCTTCCAGTATACCTGCTCATATCAACAAATCTTGAGGGATCTGCGAAGCGGACCACAAAGGGGCCACAAAGCCAAGCGTTCTGCAGTCCATGGGCTGCAGAGTCGGAGGAATGTTTACTTTATAGGGTTACATCGTTTTCTAACAAGGAAACACCAGGAGAGCTAAACTTGGACTGAGTAACAGTGTGTTTGCTATCGGAGTGACTACACCCACCTGCGTTAGACTTTGGACTACACTCTTTGTCATACAAACTTAAGGGGAGCCACACTCTCTTTAACGAGTGCATACAATTATGCTGGGTTGCACAGGGCTGAGAAGTCAGGGGGCAGCAACGTTACCAATAACTCTCCACAACGAGGATAAAGGCCCGTGTGTCGATAATCCCCAATTTAGATTGGGATGACCGACCAATTGTGTGTCCCTTCAGGAGGACGTTATTGTTGCTGAGTTACTATTCATCTTGGGAGAACAACGTGGTGAGGGACAACACTGAGTAGCCTGTGGAAATCAAGCGTTTGAAGAGAAGGCAGAGGCGCCCCACATAGACAGCCTACTGGCACCAACAATCCATCAACCAAGGCTCACTAGGTTTTCAGAAATAGTGGGACGAAAGAATCACTCGCTTTAAAAAAAAAGAAAAAAAAAAGAAAATCTGTTTAATGTATCAAAGCCTGATGGGTTGGAAGACCCAAAGCCATTGCAATAATTGATCATTCCCATGTGAACAGTCTGGGTATGATTGATTTTGCTGAGTGATTGATCCTGCCCCAGTTCCTCCAGTGAGCGTCATGCAGCAATCCTGTGAGGTTTCAGTAATTGGCTGCCGCATGGATCTTACAAACCTACTGAATAAAGGCAGTGAGGGGGCGCCAATACTCAGAGACAGGGAGTGACAATCGCCCAAACGGGAGAATGGGTCTGTACAACAAATTGCTGGAAGCTGACAAAATAATTTGCCTTACCACACCGACTATTTCTGCTTTGAATATGGTGCTTAGTTCATTCATGGCACTATGGCACTTCTACAAAGAGGTCAAAGGCCATTCCAACTTTCTAGCGCCATTGCACAGAAACTAGACCTCGTGGGTAATGTAATATGCGCCCTCCCAGGGTCTGTTTAGCAGAGACACCTGGGCAACCGCAAATTGGTGCAGTGCCTTCTGTTGTAGGGGACTCGTCGGAGGTTGTTGAATTCACTCCCACCATCTCGCCTGCACTGAAGAGGATGGCAAACCCATCAGCTACAAGGACGGGGTCTGTGAACTGTGTCATTGAGATCAGCAAAACTGTGGAAACCTATGTTACCGCCCCTCCTTGAAAGGGTCCCACGGTCTGTAACACAAAAAAGACATCTCAGAACCAAATGTTGACTAAACGGAGAAAAAAAAAAAAACTTCTTGCAGGAAATACCTAGGAAACTTAACCGTTGCAGAGTCAATGTTTAGTAAATCTGGCCAAAAGGACTTTACAGTTCAGGACTCCGTGTGTGGGGCTGTATTATCGGGTGACCCCCTCACACTTGCCAGTAATTCCAACAGGGTCAACTGCCCTTCTGGGAAAGGGGCATCCAGCCCTAAGCTGAACTTGTTTCGCGTGGTCTATAGAGTTGCTGTGGATGAGTAGCCGTCCACTACTGCTACGGAAAGGGCCCAAACAGCCGTATCACAAGACTATCGGTTTGGAGTCCTCCTACCCAATCAGCAGGTGTCGGCCACAGTGGATATTCGCCGGCCGCGGGTAGATGTGACCGTGCAAACCGAAAATGCTGCCGGATTTGAGAGTGTATATGTTCATTCTTCTTGCATGGAAACTGTACCTAACAACAACAACAACAACAACAGAGTATTTTCTTTTGGGTCAATCAACCAAGAGGCACAATTAGTTCATTTTAACCAAAAGGAATGTACTCTTGATTTTGTGGTGGCGATAGGGAAAACAACACCAATGCTCCCTCAAACCCTAAAATGAATATTGAACTAGACTGCTGGGAAGATTTTACTGGTCCAGGATGCCAAAAGGGGCGGCACAACCCACACTAATAAC
This sequence comes from Ambystoma mexicanum, assembly GCF_040938575.1. Lineage (NCBI taxonomy): Eukaryota > Metazoa > Chordata > Amphibia > Caudata > Ambystomatidae > Ambystoma > Ambystoma mexicanum. Next base: position 119,773,514 of record NC_090935.1, on the reverse strand, counting down.
AGAAAAGACAGGGAACGATGTTGGAAATGTATTTACTCCGGTCAGGGCCACAATCCTCAGACCACTGAATGATTCGATTTCAGGGCCGACGCACCAGGACACTTGCTCTAATCCTCTCAGTCTCCTGCGTGGCAAGAAGGGCGAGGGAGGTGGCGAAGTGGGCCCGCCTTTCTACTTACCTAGGCACGAGGAATAAACTACTGGCCTTCACCAGGCCCTTCTTCTACCAATATGATCAATGAAGTGTATGTTCAGTGCCTTGAAGTGTGGTGTAGAAGTATGTTTAAACAGGTCAAATGTTTTAACCATTTTTTCAGAAATTCCAAATTTGAGAGCAATTTCTTCATTTGACATAGATAGGATGCACTTTCCTAATCGTCACTAGTCAGATAGGTGTGCAATTTATTTTCATTCACGCTTTGTCTCCAGCCTCGTTTTAGTGGAGGGGCCCAAACTGAAGGTTTGGGATTTAAAATGGAAATGTGGGAGCCCCAATATTCCTGTGTGAATGTGAGGAATGCACCCAGTAAGCTGAAGGTTTCGTTGAATATGGGTGGTCTCTACCATATACATAGAGAGACCCAATTCAGACACAGAGGGTGGGTGGGGTAGGATCCGCATTGGCAACAGCAACAGCCACTCTGTGGGGTAAGAAGAGTACATGACCACAGTAGTGGTGTTGCGTTAAATGGAATTGTTCTAAAATGTGTTACTTGGAATTCCTGTGGGGTATCCATCTTCGAGCTATTAAAGGTGCTATGGTCTGCTTGAAGGTAAATAGTTGTATTTTCCTACAGGGGACCTTGTTAACCAGCCGCCCAGTACTCGATGGATAACGGGTATTCCATCGGGCAGCAAATGCGGGTTGGACAGGCCGTCCAGCAGGGGGGCTAATCACAACGATACAGAACGGTCACAGCTTGACGCAGTAGACATTTCCACCTCCCATTTGGAATACTGGTGGTCGGATTACTTAACGAGGCGCTTTTGGTCCTGTTTCTTTTGCTTAACGTTTATTGGCATACGGGTGTTGCAGACCTAGACATGTTGTTACATATAATCCAGGATTGTGTAATCAATTGCAAGAGCGTCAATGAGCACAGTCATGTCTTGGTTGCTGGGGACTTAAATGCTGACTGCTCAGACTGCGTTTCATGGGCTGAGACATGGGCTGAGACATGGGACGCAGCCCTGGAGTCAGCTTCAACAAATCAGAAATCCCAAGGTGGCTTGAAATCGGTATCGCTGTTAACATCGTTGGGCCTCTACATGCTCAACTATGATGACGCGGTCTCAGGTGAACGTATCTCCACGTGGCATAGGGAAAATAGCTCCTCTACCTTGGATTATGTTTTTGTTGACCATGCACTATTTTGGGCTTGCTCCGAGCTTTCAGTCTTCCAAAATACTTGGAGTCACCCCAGCATGTTGAACTCAAACTTTGCAGTACAATACAGTAGACTTAAGCAAAGCACTTGGAGCACTTGGACCTGAATCAGGGAGGGAACAGGCTGAGCTGGACCCCTAAGCCTGTTTTTGACTTAAATAGAAACGTGTTTAATATCCTGTGAACCTCCTCATATGAACGGAAATTTGACTGCTTTGACGTCAATAATTTAAAAAATACAATGGGCCTTATTACGACCCCGGCGGTAGCGGTGCTGGTAAACACGGCATGGCTGCAGCCTGATTCATGTTTTTTACCAGTGCCTGGCTTTGGGGAATAACCGGGGCATTACAGCAATCAGTGCTACAGGCTGAGGAACAGTCAGGAGCTATCTTTTAGTTTCCTTGCAAACCTAGAACGGTAGGTGACCTGCTTCTAGGTTCACTCGAAGTGGACCTAGACGCATTGGTATTGAGGTCAATGAGGTTAAAGTGTCTCTGCTTAATCAGGACTGGACCGGCTCTTTTGATTCTTTCCACGGGAACTCCTCTCTGCAGCATTTTTCCCACGAACATTAAAGTAGGGGTACGATTGCACCATATTTACTTCCCTTTCTGAACACATATTATCGTTCCCTCATAATGCGCTTTCGTTAGAACCTGCTGCCTACAAAGGAGATTCTCCCGAGAAGAAGGTAGATGGATCGATGTGAGATACCTGCAGGTTCTGTACAAATCAGGAGGTCTTAGAATCTGCCAAAAATGTTTTCATGGAGGGCCGGGCCCTGCACTTTGCAAGATCAGCATATTTTAAGAAATTAATAGCTTCCTGAGGCTGTCCGGACTTAAATAACCTAGGGAAAAGATGTTTGTATACAATCTCAGCCTCAGACGGTTTAGCAGTAGCGGGTTATATAAAGTCCACAGTGTTGGTATATTATAATTGGTTATTTATAAGCTGCTTAATACTGAAGACGTTTCTAAGCGCAGACCCGGGATTCCAACCTGCATTGTTCTGTGTCGTCTTGCTTCCAAAAACTAGCGCATTGACACTGCGCTATAATATTAATTTGTGATGGTTGATTTTACATGTTGTTTTTTTTTATTTTTAACAAGACAGTATTGGCATACAAATGAAATGGTATGTATTAACTTTGTATTTTAATTGGTGTGTTCTTTTTAAGATGACGGCTGGGTATGTGTTTTGTATTTTGATTTCTTTTATGATGGTAAAGGTTTTTTAAACCATATACTATTAAAAAAAAGAAAAATACAAACTTAAAATATAACATTTGAGGATGGACACACAGATTGTGGCTGTTTCGTTATTTACCCAGCCATTGGCAATCCATGGCCATAGTAAACCATTCCCAACCATTACCAGCCCATCCCTGCTAAAAACACATCCCAGCGGGATCTCTTTAAGCTAGCTCGTTCAATTAGTAACATCAAACTTTGGCCTGCCAGTGTGATTTCTAAGCAGTCTGCTTAGAATGAATGGCTTGCAAGCAACCGCAAATAAATGACTAGTATAGTAAAAATGTGTTAACCTTAGCCACTGTATTGATATATGCTCCTTGCACTGAAGTCCTGTTACAAACAAGCACTGGCCAAGCCATCTGTTTTAGCTTGCTATCATATGCCCAGTCAATTACACAATTTTTCAACTGTTTCCATCTTACAGACAAGAAGCATACTGTCACAGCAGTGCCTGGCAATAATAATAATAATAATTTGGCATTTATATAGCGCTATGAACCCTCAGGCATCTGAGCGCTGCTTATTATTACCCACGGTGTGTGGTGCTCATTTATCGACCTCGCAAAGATGAAAGGCTGAGTTTGGCCCTGCATCAGCAGGCTCTGCACGGATGTCAAAGCGAGCGCTCTACTCGCTGTGCTATCAGATTGGCAAATGTCTACCCCTTACCTGCTCTAAAGCCAAAATGGTTGGTTTAGCCAATGCTTGTTTTATTTGAGTCCGTATTAAACAATTGACTAGAAACCCCGGATGGCTATTGACCGACTAATTAATACTCAGGGCTTGGGCACAGTGTACCCTGTGACGCAGCGTCATCTTGTAACGTCACCTCACAGAAAGGCCGTGTCTAATCGTTCAAATGACTATTTGTCCGTTGACGTGTTTGACTGTCTTTTTTAGCTCCCAACGCAGCCAAGAAGATCTTCAGAGAGCTGTTTCAATTGAAGTGTTTGTTTTCTTGTTCACGACTGTAGCATCTTGCTGCCATTCACATAGCTTGTTTTTAAAATAAATCAAAGCGTGTTTTCTTTCTGCATTTTGACTTTACTTTCAATGATCTCTTCCTGCTGTTTTCGACACAACACAATTTAGCCACATAATCCGTGATATTTCTGTAGAGCGCGCGGCCTTTATTCAGGGATCAATAAATGAGCCATCTTCTCGGCCTGTTGCTGCTCGTTTTACTGCTCGTGACAGACGGCGTGAAAAGGTCACCTTGTAAACAGGAAACTGTTCCCACCAAAACAGCCCACGCTATATTACACCTGCAAGTGTTTTTTGTGTTGGGCAAAATGGGAGAGTAAACGGCGGCATTTAAATCAGTGCAGACTCATCTAGGAGCTGTATATTAAGGATTAATGGCACAGTAAAAGAAAATCGGGTGATTTTATATTTGAGTGTACATATGATTGCATAAATAAATCAATTTTGATTGAAGTTGAAGGTGATTTTTAAAAAAAATGAAGATTAACTGTAACGTTTAACCTAATTTTGTAATGTCCTTAACGTTTATTTGTAATTAAACTAAACAGCAAAAACAGTTGATTTGCCCTTCAGACCTGCTGCTCTGTTATTATAACCCAATGTATTGGTATACCTTTTACCCACTGCATACATTTGATTCCTCGACCAATACTTACCAAATTCCATTGAACTGCTATCATTAGTGCAACTAGTTGGAAGTTGAAGTAATATTGGAAACGGTGTGCGTACTCGCAGGTGCTAAAGGCGCCACGGGGGAATGGGAGGAGCTAGGAAGGTACGTGGTGAGCGGCACGCAGTACTGTGAGAGCTCAACACATAGGTTTATAACAGAGAATACAGCCCGCAACCCCAAGCTCCCTGATTGGCTAGCAGCCCGCTCAGGTGCTTGAGCACTGTACCATTGTGATGTTGAAATGGTGTTTTTGTAACTTTTTCCTTTTGGGAAAAGGGAATGTTAAAATGTTCTTGGTTGAATTAATGAAGAGAGTCAACTTTGACAATGTAAAGGGGCAGAGTGACTGGCTTTTTTTGTTCAATCGGTGACTTGTGTAGTACCGGTTCTGTTGATGCCTGTGCCGTACCTTTTCTGGGTGAAGGATGCTTCCTTTTCTGCTGCCTGTGCTGTGCCAGTTTTATGTCTGAGGCATGCGTGACCCGCAGCTTCCACTGCTGTCTCCGTGTGTTTGAGGGAAATGTTAATTCTGCCATCTCTCCCGTGTATGTTGTCTGCAGAAGAGCTGTTATCTATGATGTTGTTATCCTGTGTGTTTGAAGAACACGCCTACTGCTCACTAGGACCTAGGGTGTATGCAATTGTATTTATATGTCTGGTTAGTTAGAAACACCTGCCTCTTGTCAGGGAGCCTTTACACATTTTTAGTGGTCATTTCAGTGCATGTGAGCCAGGTATTGGAGAGGAAATGCATTGGTATGTAAGGAGGGGGACATGGGTAGGGTGACCAGACTTCCCGGTTTTCCAGGGACAGTCCCGGGAAATCGCCCTCTGTCCCGGGGTGCCAGGGGTTTTTTGAATTTTATAAACGCTGTACCGGGATTGGAAGGATGAGTGGGTACGGTAATGGTTTTTGCAGGGACCCGATTTTGAAATCCCGAAATCGGACTCAGCGTGAGTCTTCCTGTGCGTGAATGGGGGCGTGGATGCATTTCACGCAACCATTTCAACTCCTAACCCTCCCCGTCTGCTCTCCACCAAGGAGAGGAGTGTGCCTGTGAACACACCCCCCCACCATCACTGCAACAGGCCAGTGACCTAGAAGTAGGACTACCGTTTTATTTGTTTGCACGCTCGTCCTACTTCTATGTCTATGGCCTTTGCCAGTTTTTTTTTTTTTGACATGGGTATGTAGTTGTGCACTTCAGTAGTGAATTCGGGATAGGACATCTCTGCTCAGAAGGGAAAAGGTGACTTATGATCTGAAAAGAAAACCATCCAATTTCGAAGTGGTTTGAAAGAAGTAATTGGGTGCCACAAAAAAGGCTAGTAGTGACTTCTGGTACTAACTTTGGGTGGTGAGGCGATCCAGCCATTCATGCATGCGTCGCCTTTGCACTCACCCTCCAAACTCCCCCTCCTATTTCCCTTTACAAAAGCTTCTTCCCTCATTCTTCACTGCATCTGTTCATCAGTTTGAAGTTCTAGTTTATATGTCGTTACGTCGACCGATGAGCATACTGCTCAAAGTACCACTCTTCAACTACAATAACATATACATCCTTAAAAGCATAAACTATGCAGACTCTTTTAAAATAGGCACTGGTTCTGCCCTTTCCCTGGGTATATTTATTTGTATCTATTTATTTATATGCATTTATTTATTTATTTATTGATGTATTTATAAAGCGCTTGAGCCCATCCCATAGGCGTCAAAGCACATTCAACATTAAACAGGACAACACGAGCTAGACAGTAAAGGCAAGACATTAGAAAGTCAAGCCACGGTGCGACTGCAAAGACTATGGCCCTCATTCCGAGTTTGGAGTAAAGGATTACCGGCATCAATTACCGCTACGGGCTATTCTGACCAACCAGACCGCTATTAACGACAGTGTAAAGTGCGATGCCGTAAATAGCGGTCTGGTTGCGCGCGCGACACTCCATGCCGGCATCAACGGCATGCCGTAAACCGGAGAGGATCACAAGTGAGGCGGACATGCAAATAACGGCATCATGAAGGTGGAAAAAGTGCATTTCGGCATGGCATAAATACCGGCATTGCCGACCAGGCATAAAGAGCCCTGAGCAGTGCTTCCAACTGCCACAGGTGCACACAATCAGCACAGGTGGAGGCAATGGAGTCAGGGCCAGTTCAAAAGGAGCACACCCACACACCACACCCCCTCCCACACCAAGATGATACCAATAGGAGTAGCATTACTGTAGCTGGAGGCCCTGCTTGCAATGCCTCAACATCAACAACAACAGTAACAGCCGCCACCACAGAGGAGACGCAGGAGGAGAAGGAGGGTGACACAGGCACAGCATGCACCACCAGTGCAGCCACCGTTACCACCCCAGCATCCCACAGTCCCTCGCATCAGAGCCAGTCCATTCAATCTAACCCCTGAGCAGATCCACACCCTGTCCCGGCTTGACCGGGACACCATCACCACCATAGTGGACCAGATACACAACGACATAGTGAGCCTCATAGAAATACGCACCGCCATCCACCCTCTACTGAAGGTAGTGTCTGTGCTCCACTTCCTTGCCACATACACCTACCAGCACACAGTGGGGCACATGCATGGCATATCACAACCCTTATTTTCCTGGATCCTAAACCAAGTGCTGGATGCCCTCCTCAAGCACACAAGCGAATACATATCCCTACCACGGACTCCCCAGGAGATATTCGATACAAAAGTTGCCTTCCATGCACTGGCAGGCATTCCAAATTGTGTAGGTGCCCTCGACTGCACCCACGTGGAGTTCGTGGTCCTGCATGCCATGGAGGTGGTGTATCGCAACCGCAAGCAATACCACTCCATCAATGTGCAGATGGAATGCGACGCCAGCAAGACCATCAAACATTGCTGTGCCTGATATCCCGGATCAACTCATGACTCTTTGGTCCTGCGGAACTCCACGCTACCACGCTTCATGGAGCGACATGCTGGACGACGTGCCTGGCTGCTTGGTGAGTTGCCTGACTGGGCTATTGCAGTGTATCGGAGTTGTGAGGTGGGTGGATGCATACTCCAAATGGGTGGGAAGGGGGGGATGCAGACTCCACCTGGGTGGGAATGTTGATGTCAGTGCACGATGTGCACATCACCGAACACTGTGCCTCAAAGCAACCAAAATGGTACATGACACCCAAATCCCATAGTGATGAAGTAAGGCTGACACCTATCACTACATGACTAACAGGTAACCAAGCCACATCCCACAACACATGCACCACTCATCAGCGGCCCTCATACACCGTAAGGCCATCCTGCACCATGCAGTGCATATGCACTATGTTGCTGTCTCCAGCATATCACCACACAGTACAATCATCCCTGGGAGTGCATTGAACTGAGCCAACCAGGGATTCCACAGTGTGTCACTGGTTCGGCACACCCATAGGAGTGCTGCATGTCACCATGGAAATGATCAGTGCAGAATGCCCAATATTGTACACACTACAGGCAACGCTCCCTACTACTAAATCTCACAGAACACAACACATCACTAATATTACACCAACACTGCTGTATGCATATACGATGCACGTGCAACAAGATGCATCCCACACCATTAGTGCATTGCACAGGACACATAGCGGGACCTGAAATGGGGTCAATGCATCCAGGGACATGTGCATGTGGGCACAAATCACCTGCAGCCATGTGAGACTAGCACAGTTGTCCAACATTAATGTGCAAACATTTACCTTCATTCACCTCTCATGCAGGTGATGGTGGCTATCCCTTGATGCCGTCGCTCCTGACCCCTGTCCGAAACCCACAGAATAGGCACGAGGAGGACTACAATCATTCCCATACCCGTACACGTGTGGTAATTGAGCAGACCTTTGGCCTGTTGAAGGCACGATTTCGCTGCCTCAGCCGGTCGGGTGGGGCTCTCCTCTACAGCCATGAGAAGGTGCCCAAGATCACCATGGAATGTGTAATGCTGCACAATATGTGCATCCGCCAGAATATAACCCTGCCCTCAGACATGGAACTGCTGCCACCTGATGATGATGAAGGGGAGGAGGATGATGTGGCAGGACATCATCACGGTGCCGATGCACAGGAGGGACATGCTGTGCGGCAGTCAGTGATCGCACAATATTTCTGACACACAAGTGAGCAGAGGGTGACATAATGTTTCCCATCCTAGGAGCAGGTGTGTCGGACCCCTTGCGCGACCCTCTCCATGTGTTTTTTTATGGCCAAAATGCCCCCAACCCCCGCGTGCCCCGAGCTCCCCAGCCCCGCTTCCTGGTCCTCCCCCTCCCGCCTCCCATCCCGCCCCCCTCTCCATGTGTTTAAACCTAAATAGTGCCCCCAGGCCCCCGTATGCCCCAAACTCCCCAGCCCGTTTCCTGGCTCTTCCCCTCCCGCCTCCCATCCCGCCCCCCGCCCCTGATTGGTTGTTGCGGCCGAGGCAGCGTCGGTGTAGCGACCCGCTTCCTGCACCTGCTCCTATTTCCCATCCTAGGAGCAGGTGAGTCGGACCCCTTGCGCGACCCTCTCCATGTGTTTTTTTATGGCCAAAATGCCCCCAACCCCCGCGTGCCCCGAGCTCCCCAGCCCCGCTTCCTGGTCCTCCCCCTCCCGCCTCCCATCCCGCCCCCCTCTCCATGTGTTTAAACCTAAATAGTGCCCCCAGGCCCCCGTATGCCCCGAACTCCCCAGCCCGTTTCCTGGCTCTTCCCCTCCCGCCTCCCATCCCGCCCCCCGCCCCTGATTGGTTGTTGCGGCCGAGGCAGCGTCGGTGTAGCGACCCGCTTCCTGCACCTGCTCCTATTTCCCATCCTAGGAGCAGGTGAGTCGGACCCCTTGCGCGACCCTCTCCATGTGTTTTTTATGGCCAAAATGCCCCCAACCCCCGCGTGCCCCGAGCTCCCCAGCCCCGCTTCCTGGTCTGGTCCTTCCCCTCCCCCTCCCGCCTCCCATCCCGCCCCCCTCTCCATGTGTTTAAACCTAAATAGTGCCCCCAGGCCCCCGTATGCCCCGAACTCCCCAGCCCGTTTCCTGGCTCTTCCCCTCCCGCCTCCCATCCCGCCCCCCGCCCCTGATTGGTTGTTGCGGGCGAGGCAGCGTCGGTGTAGCGACCCGCTTCCTGCACCTGCTCCTATTTCCCATCCTAGGAGCAGGTGAGTCGGACCCCTTGCGCGACCCTCTCCATGTGTTTTTTATGGCCAAAATGCCCCCAACCCCCGCGTGCCCCGAGCTCCCCAGCCCCGCTTCCTGGTCCTCCCCCTCCCGCCTCCCATCCCGCCCCCCTCTCCATGTGTTTAAACCTAAATAGTGCCCCCAGGCCCCCGTATGCCCCGAACTCCCCAGCCCGTTTTCTGGCTCTTCCCCTCCCGCCTCCCATCCCGCCCCCCGCCCCTGATTGGTTGTTGCGGCCGAGGCAGCGTCGGTGTAGCGACCCGCTTCCTGCACCTGCTCCTATTTCCCATCCTAGGAGCAGGTGAGTCGGACCCCTTGCGCGACCCTCTCCATGTGTTTTTTTATGGCCAAAATGCCCCCAACCCCCGCGTGCCCCGAGCTCCCCAGCCCCGCTTCCTGGTCCTCCCCCTCCCGCCTCCCATCCCGCCCCCCTCTCCATGTGTTTAAACCTAAATAGTGCCCCCAGGCCCCCGTATGCCCCGAACTCCCCAGCCCGTTTCCTGGCTCTTCCCCTCCCGCCTCCCATCCCGCCCCCCGCCCCTGATTGGTTGTTGCGGCCGAGGCAGCGTCGGTGTAGCGACCCGCTTCCTGCACCTGCTCCTATTTCCCATCCTAGGAGCAGGTGAGTCGGACCCCTTGCGCGACCCTCTCCATGTGTTTTTTAATGGCCAAAATGCCCCCAACCCCCGCGTGCCCTGAGCTCCCCAGCCCCGCTTCCTGGTCCTTCCCCTCCCCCTCCCGCCTCCCATCCCGCCCCCCTCTCCATGTGTTTAAACCTAAATAGTGCCCCCAGGCCCCCGTATGCCCCGAACTCCCCAGCCCGTTTCCTGGCTCTTCCCCCCCCGCCTCCCATCCCGCCCCCCGCCCCTGATTGGTTGTTGCGGCCGAGGCAGCGTCGGTGTAGCGACCCGCTTCCTGCACCTGCTCCTATTTCCCATCCTAGGAGCAGGTGAGTCGGACCCCTTGCGCGACCCTCTCCATGTGTTTTTTTATGGCCAAAATGCCCCCAACCCCCGCGTGCCCCGAGCTCCCCAGCCCCGCTTCCTGGTCCTCCCCCTCCCGCCTCCCATCCCGCCCCCCTCTCCATGTGTTTAAACCTAAATAGTGCCCCCAGGCCCCCGTATGCCCCGAACTCCCCAGCCCGTTTCCTGGCTCTTCCCCTCCCGCCTCCCATCCCGCCCCCCGCCCATGATTGGTTGTTGCGGCCGAGGCAGCGTCAGTGTAGCGACCCGCTTCCTGCACCTGCTCCTATTTCCCATCCTAGGAGCAGGTGAGTCGGACCCCTTGCGCGACCCTCTCCATGTGTTTTTTTATGGCCAAAATGCCCCCAACCCCCGCGTGCCCCGAGCTCCCCAGCCCCGCTTCCTGGTCCTTCCCCTCCCCTCCCGCCTCCCATCCCGCCCCCCTCTCCATGTGTTTAAACCTAAATAGTGCCCCCAGGCCCCCGTATGCCCCGAACTCCCCAGCCCGTTTCCTGGCTCTTCCCCCCCGCCTCCCATCCCGCCCCCCGCCCCTGATTGGTTGTTGCGGCCGAGGCAGCGTCGGTGTAGCGACCCGCTTCCTGCACCTGCTCCTATTTCCCATCCTAGGAGCAGGTGAGTCGGACCCCTTGCGCGACCCTCTCCATGTGTTTTTTTATGGCCAAAATGCCCCCAACCCCCGCGTGCCCCGAGCTCCCCAGCCCCGCTTCCTGGTCCTCCCCCTCCCGCCTCCCATCCCGCCCCCCTCTCCATGTGTTTAAACCTAAATAGTGCCCCCAGGCCCCCGTATGCCCCGAACTCCCCAGCCCGTTTCCTGGCTCTTCCCCTCCCGCCTCCCATCCCGCCCCCCGCCCCTGATTGGTTGTTGCGGCCGAGGCAGCGTCGGTGTAGCGACCCGCTTCCTGCACCTGCTCCTATTTCCCATCCTAGGAGCAGGTGAGTCGGACCTCACTTCCCCTCCTCTAAATCCTCTTCCTGATCCCATCCCTCCCGCCCCCCCCCCTCTGATAGGCCCCTCGTCCTTTATCACTGGTCCTCCCAGGGCAGCCCTCTGCCCGGCAGCCCCCAGCGGCTAAGGGCCCCAAGGCCAAGGGCGGCTCCAACAGAGGCGGCTCCAAGATGTGTCTGCAGGTGTCCGCAGGGGAAGCCAATGAAGCCAGCAACTAACAGACACCACCAAAACCGTGAGTGTGGTATGGGTGGGAGAGTAGAGCAATCACTCCACTCCAGAAATCCCATGCCACTCTATTTTACCTCCAAATAACATAGACTGCCATAATGTTAGCATGTCCACTCTTAGAAAGAACTGTGAAAGTTAGCATGTCCACTCTTAGAAAGAACTGTGAAAGTTAGCATGTCCACTCTTAGAAAGAACTGTGAAAGTTAGCATGTCCACTCTTAGATAGAAATGTGAAAGTTAGCATGTCCACTCTTAGAAAGAACTGTGAAAGTTAGCATGTCCACTCTTAGATAGAAATGTGAAAGTTAGCATGTCCACTCTTAAGAAAGAACTGTGAAAGTTAGCATGTCCACTCTTGGACGGAACTATGAAGGTTAGCATGCCCACACTTGGATGGAATTGTGAATGTTAGCATGCCCACCCTTAGATGGAACTGTGAAAGTTAGCATGCCCACCCTTAGATGGAACTGTGAAAGTTAGCATGTCCACTCTTAGATAGAAATGTGAAAGTTAGCATGTCCACTCTTAGAAAGAACTGTGAAAGTTAGCATGTCCACTCTTAGATAGAAATGTGAAAGTTAGCATGCCCACTCTTAAGAAAGAACTGTGAAAGTTAGCATGTCCACTCTTGGACGGAACTATGAAGGTTAGCATGCCCACACTTGGATGGAATTGTGAATGTTAGCATGCCCACCCTTAGATGGAACTGTGAAAGTTAGCATGCCCACCCTTAGATGGAACTGTGAAAGTTAGCATGTCCACTCTTAGATAGAAATGTGAAAGTTAGCATGCCCATACTTGAATAGAACTGTGAAGGTTGGCATGCCCACTCTTAGATAGAATTGTGAATGTTAGCATGCCCACACTTGGATGGAACTGTGAAGGTTAGCATGTCCACTCTTGGATGGAATTGTGAACGTTGGCATGTCCACTCCTGGACGGAATTGTGAAAGTTAAGCATGTCCACTCTTAGATGGCATTATGAATATTGGCCTGCGTCGCATCTAGATGGAACTGTGAAAGTTAGCATATAAAAGTTGCATTTAGAAAGTGTGCCCTACAGCCTCTCCATCAAGCTTAGAAATGTGCCCAATAGCCTCTCTGGCAAATGGAACATAGAAGTGCGCCCAAGATCCTCTGTGAAAGTCTCATTTAGAAGTGTGCCCAATAGCCTCTCCGTAAATCTTAGAAATGTGCCCAATAGCCTCTCTGGCAAATGGAACTTAGAAGTGCGCCCAAGATCCTCTGTGAAAGTTGCATTTAGAAGTGTGCCCAATAGCCACTCGGGAAAGTTGCATTTAGAAGTGTGCCCAATAACCTCGCTGTGAATTTAGTAGTGTTCCCAATAACCAGTCTGTGAAAGTTGCATTTAGATGTGTGCCCAATAACCCCTCTGTGAAATTTAGAGGTGTACCCATTAGCCTCCATGAGAGTTACATTTAGAAGTGTGCCCAATAGCCACTCTGTGAAAATTGCATTTAGAAATGTGTCCAATAGACATTCTGGAAAGTTGCATTTGAAATGTACCCAATAGACACTCTGGAAAGTTGCATTTAGAAGTTCGCCAATAACCTCTCTGGAAAATTGAATTTAGAAATGTGCCCAGTAGACGCTGTGCGAAAATTGCATTTAGAAGTGTACCCAATAACTTCTGCAAGAGTTACACTTAGAAGTGTGCCCAGTAGCATCGCTGATGAATTGAGTTTAGAAATGCTCCCAATAGCCTCTGTATGGAAAAATGTACTTAAAGGTTTGCCTAGTAGCCTCTCTGTGGAAAATAGAACTTAGAAGTTCGCCCAGTACCCTATCTGGGAAAGTTGCATTTGAAGTTTGCACACTGAAAGAGCATATAACCATTCATACCACACCCCACGCTTACTCTCTCCTTTACATCACCACTCAACTAGAACACAGGGATACTATGACACCATTCGGTATAACTGTTCTCATACGAACATCCGCCGCCTACTCCACATCATTCTATGTAAACACTGCTGGTCTCACACCCTCAGCCAGGCATTTTCCCCAGGCCTAACGCAGCCACATCCGTTCCGGATTAATCCTGCCAGAACGAACACATTCTCCTGATCTCTCAACCACCACACCTACCGATAAGAACCAGCTATTACACGTGTACCGCACGAGCTGCACACATATCCGGTGCACACACGCACCTTTTGACTCTCCCTTCTCTCTCTACTGATCTGAACTTCGGTTCCCAAGGGCGTTCAACCTACCAGCGCCTTCAGACCATACCAATGGTATATAAGGTGCTATATAAGTGCAAAATAACAATAACAATAACAATAACATAGGGCACTGGGTGTGGGGATACATGTACACTATGCACTGTGCAAGATTAAATGACGCATGCGTAATGATGAATGTCCACTCTGTTTTTCTTTTTGTAACACAACCGGTATATTGAAATTATTAATATGAACTTGAATAACAAACCCTCCACCACCCTCACGCCCCCAAAACTCCCCAACGCACCCTCACCCCCCTCTCCCCACAACTACCCCACACAAGTCCCATAGGGTCCACGGAGCCCACATGAGGCTGCCAGTACAGTCACTCTGCGCTCCCGGAGCCTGGGGGAGGCATGTCCCATCGGCGCAGTGCACGGAGGGACCGGCGGAGTGGGCTGGTCTGTGTACAGTTGCTTGTGGATGGTGTGTCCTCATGCTGAGGCTGTTGACCAGGAAGAGCTGCCTCCAAAGCATTGGCTATGCTGCCGAGCACCTCGCAGAGGCGGTTTGTGTTTTCAGTGATGGACTGGCCCAGTGCCCTCAAACCCGCACATGACTCCTCCCTGGCTTGCCGATTGTCCTGCACAAATTCTGATATTAGGACAGAGAGCTAGTCAGCCCACTGTGCTCCTGCATCTGCACCAGTGGCCCTGCTGGGGATCGGGCTCCCATGTCCTGCCGGCTCATCCTCCCCGGGACTGTATACGGGACTGATATGTCCCTGTGTCTGTTCTTGCCCAGACTGCTCCGGTGTGTTGGTATCGCCAGTGTCACTCATGGATACCTGGGGGGTGGACAATTGTGCTGGGGTGTGGACTACTTCCACTGAGAGGGGGGCGGTTGCTGCCACCTCCCCAGCCACACTGGACTCCTCCGAACGTGGCGTTGGACAGGTGTCTGCAGGCAGTGCAGTGAGGGGTGGGGGTGGGGGGTGGTATGCCCTTCACGGGTGTTGCTGTTGCTGGTGGTATATGTCCCAGTGGTGGCCTCCTTGCTGGGACACGGCGCCTCCTGGCTTGGCCCCTGGATGTGGAGGGACGGTTGCTGTCCTCCTCCTCTCTGTCATGCTCACTGCCTGTGGGGGTGAAAGAGAGGGACCGCATGAGTGATGTTTGGATAGCCAGCATACATACATTGGTACGATTGCACATCCACACAATTGTGGGTAATAGGCATTTGTGTAGGGAACGGCACATCATTCTGCACACGGGTGGTACATGCAGGCATATGTCGGTGTCACTCATGTTGGCCAGGTACTGTGCTGTCTGACATGCACACTATTTAGATCATGGACGCTGTGTGCCTCATGGAATTTGCTACTTTGTGTGGTATGTGTCATGTATGTTACGGCCTTACACCAGGCACCGGATTGTGTCTCACTTGCTTCAGCATACTTTACAGGGAGTGTGTGTGTGTGTGGCCGTCCATGGTGTCACTTTTTGGACAGACATTTGCCATTGACTCATCACTTTTGGATTAGCAACTTTTGCTTTGGACACTCACCTCCATCAGCTGATGAAGTGGTGCCACACTCCATCCCTCCGACCACTTCTATGGATTCTGGCCCAATCATGCCCTCACATGTTTCCTCCCACGATGTGAGCTTAATTGGAGAACTTGGTCCTCCTCCGGTCTCCAAGGCCTGGGCATGGTTTGCAGAAAGAATGTTCCACACCCTCAGCTGCAGGTCATCCCACCTTTTGCGGCAATCCTTGATCGTGCTGGGGGTGTTGCCCACTGCGCTGACCTTCTAGCATACTAGTGCCCAGATTTCCTTTTTTCGCAACACGCCTTCCCTCCTCATGTTGCTGCTGAACACAGTCCCAGCATGCTCGTGTAGGGTGTCTACGAGCATCTGGAGTTCATCTGGGCTGAAGCGCTCCTTTCGGAGGCAGGCAGATCTCTTCTTGGGTGCTTTAGGCATTCCTGGATGGTTTGATTAACTTTCCAGACGATTACCAGTGTCCCAGGGGTCCTGTGTGGTGAGGATGGCAATGGATTGTGTTTTTAAAGATGGCTGCTGTGCTCCTTCCCGTTCCTGTGCGATGACGCTATTTACGGTTCCGCTATTTAATGTGACTGTAAAAAGCGGTCACAGCTAATGCCGCTTTGGACTATGGTGGTAGTGTTATCTATGGTTCGCTTCATGCCAGTAAGGGCCTTTTGGGACCCTTTTGCGACATGGCGCTAGGTACCTTACCAGCATGGCGCAAAGCTTGTGCCCGCTTTTAGCGAGCTTCTGCCAGCTCGGACACGCTATTTGCGCCATGCCGGTAAGGGACGGAACTTGCCTCCAAACTTGGAATGAGGGCCAATGTGAAGTGATCTCTGAAAAGATGTGTTTTCAAGTTTTTTTAATTTTTTTTAAAGGAAACAAAATATAAACCAGAGCGCAGGCAGGATGGTAACATGTTCCACCAATCTGAAGTTGTTGTCTGAAGTGGTCTACCACTAGCACGACTATCCTTATAGCGCTTACAAGTGATAAGTTGTTGTGTGCTAGAGCGAAGAGAACAAGGTGCTTTGTTCGAGGCTGAGTACCCCAAAAAGAAATACACCAGACACGGGTTACAAAGGAACATACAAAGTACTTTATTTTATACTGAATCCAGTTACTAAGAATAGAACAAAAATCAGATAGCTATCGGCCCTTAGTGCAACACAACGAACTCCAGCGTGGTTCAGTGTGTTCAGTGAGAGACGCTGTACATTAGAATGAATTGGTTTTTATACTCTTTGTGAGCACGATGTCCAGCCCCACTTCGGGTTAATATTCCGCTAATACATCACCGATTTAGGGTTCATGCCAAATCTCGCACATCCGCATATAACTGGTTTGCTTTTCAAACATATATCAACAAGCCTATACGGCAACTGTGTATTCTGGGATTTCCCATGCAGGTCTTCTCAAACATGAATACAATGTAGTTAAACAAGTGTTCTACATTCAGTATTTGAGTACATTGGTCTTAACATGCTTGTGGATTAGTTTCATTGCACAAGTAATCCTTTACACACAGGTCAACGAAGGACAAGGTCTCAGTTCACGACCTCAACAAGTGGCCTGCATGCAAGTTACATATTAGCTACATACAAAGGTCAAGATGGCCATGTTGTATTTTGGAATTACATCGTCCACCATTTTAACTCACAGGGTGACTTGACAAAATTAACCTAAAATGGCAGATTGACCTAAAATGGCGGATTGACCTAAAATGGCGGCTTACATTGTTTTTAAGGTCAGGACCTTGCGACACAGATTTCTTCGCAAGTGACTTAAAAGCAGCTGGGTGTAGGCCAATATACATATATTTTATTGCGATAGGAGGCACGATATAATTTCTCATTTGACAAACCCTCCGTTTGGCCTATGCCAAGTGCTAAAACTACTTTGGATATCCTTGCAAATAACTCCATGCATCATCGTCCATGCACCCTGAATCACTGTCGGAAATATCTATTGCCATTAGGTAATTCGTTAAAATGTCTTTCAACACATATTCTTTAGAAGTTTTATCTGGGGCATACACTTCATGTCCTATCGTACCTATCGCTTGTGCGCAACATCCCCCTAGCATCAAACATATACTATGTAGACACTCAATACAGCAACAAAGAAACAGGATTCCCAAAATAATCAGCAAGACCGAAAGTACCTTCCAAACCCAAGATCGCAAGAAGTCCCAGAACCAAGCGCTAAGATCCGAGTTTCCCTTGGGAACATGCACTTCTGAACTAAGGACGTGCAGATTCTGTATTGCCTTGAAGATAGTTGGGGAGGAATCTGGCACGAAAACACAGCAAGTGGACCTCACTAATTTACACACTGCACCACGTTCAACCAGAATGGCATCTAATGCCATCCGGTTTTGAACTGCTACTAGTCTTATCACCTTTTGTTCTAATGTCATATTAAAGAGTATGTCTGTGGTCTGGTTGATGGTTCTCTCCAGTACTCTCGCTAGTCTTCTGATATCTTCAGAATTCGCTATCTGCCCCCAAAATGGCACAACTGATTTCGTTATATCTCCCAAGATTTGTGCTGGGGTGTCACCATTCTCGTCCCGCCGTGGACGAGCCTTTGAAACTTCTATTGTACTAGCTATAAACACCCCAGGTAACAGGATCCCTAAATAACAGGTTCCCTGCCAATCCCTGGGCAACCATGGGAATGCTACATTACCGCAGACAAAGTAGACAGGTTCGCCTACATACAGAGGTCTGTTTTCCCCAGTCAAATTTGCAACGTTGGCACATCCTAGAAAATCTCCCATTGACTGAGTTCCATTCCTCTGTATGCAAAAAGAAACTGAATCAGGGCTATGATTAACAGCGTAAGAAGGAGGCATGGCATCCTTATTGCCTATCGGAGCCATCTTAAAGGAAATCAAAGATTGGAAAGGACGAGAAAGTCTATCAGAAGGCCTAATAGAAGCAACGTTTGGTTTACTCCTGTTTGCAAAAAGCAAGCATCCCAGGGGAATCAAAACACGTTTCTCAAAACTATTCAAATTAGTGCCGTCAAAGTTCCCTGAGATGCTTTCATTCCAACGGCCAAAGAACAGTGCTCTAAGAGAAGCATAACAAGCAGTTGTAAAGGGTGAATAAACCAACCTAGCCCCTTATCCCTGTGTTGCGGTAAATGTGAGCAGACCCAACAGTTAGACTTATTAAAAATGGCATGCGTAGCATTCATGATAAGTAGTAGAGTATTATTGTGGTACCTTTGTCTATGCTGAGAGTCCCTAGGGGACAGAGTATGCAAATGTACAGAGGAAGTCGGAACAGCAGGTACATTTTCCGTGGGCAACAAGGATTCTAAAGGATGCATTTCCTCAAGGTACCACAATCCTAAAACAGTGCCTATTAAAAAACCAAATATCATTATAAAAACACAGCAATACGTTTTCGGGGCCCAGGCATATTGTCCATTGTCCAGGTTGGTCACCCCCTCATTTACAAGTCCCATACAAGTGGTAGAGGTGGCAGGCATTGTAGTCTTCAGACGGAAACCCCCAATGGTCATTGCTGGCGACTTCCCGGCCGCGCAAGTTCTTAGTCCTTCCACAACCCTAGCCAACAGAATCCCCTTTCTCAAATTTTGGGCAAAACAAGCCCTCGATGATCCTTTCCTTCTTTGAATGCACAGCCGAACTGTGCCGTAAGTCTATCAGATGCACAGCAAAACTGTGCCGTAAGCCTATTTTCTTGGACGCAGATTGTACCTTGCTTTTCCCGGTACTGATTGGTCCGAAAACAATGTGTCGTCACTTCCCGTTGGAAGCAACGTATCAGAGACAGGTGAAGATGCCGAATTGGGACAGCAGTTTCCGGATGCAAAACATTTGGAGAGTGCCGAGACGAAATGGCTGTTTCCTCAAGCCTCACGGGCTCAGAAAAATTCTCTGACACACTCTCGGCGCTATTTACTGCTTTGGGATCGTTGGTTGCAGCATTAGCGAGGGTTCTGTTTCTTCTGTAATGTGTGGCACTGGGTGAGGAAGTTTCTTGACGTGGGAAGCATGGATCCAGTTCTTTCTTCCAGAGACCCGCAACGCTGTTTGGGTGACCAACAGGACCTGGAACAGGCCACGCCAGCGAGGCGCAAGGCAGGAAGAGCGCTCACATGCCTTGATGTGCACCCAGTCTCCAGGCCGTAAACTGTGGCCCGGGCCCTCGTATCGCACAGGTAAGGCTTCTCGTACCTGGTGATGAATCAAATGCAAGTTTTTAGTCAACTGGCTGCAATAATCTGAAAGTAATACATTTTCTACATTTCTTAATGAATTGTATTTAGGAAGATTCCAGATTACCACCTCAAATGGAGAGAGCCCAGTCTTAGTTTGAGGGGTTGTATGCATGGATAATAACACGATCGGTAAGGCGTCCTACCCATTTTAATGTGGTGCCGGCACACGTCTTAGCGAGCTTGTTCTTGATGATACCGTTGTGTCTTTCTACTAGTCCGGCGCTCTGAGCATGTCTGGCCGAATGGAACCGTTTGTTGATTTGTAATGCCGCACATATCTGCAGAATTACAGCAGCGACAAAATGAGGACCATTATCCGACCAGATAACTCTTGGTAGCCCGAACCGCGGGAAGTACTCCTTTAACATGGTTTCTCAGTAGTCATGGCTGTAGCATCTTTAACGGGGAAAGCCTCAACCCATTTACTAAAAGCACATATGACCACCAGCACATATTTTTTAGTGTCACATCGGTCCATTTCAATAAAATCAAAGTGGATAACTTCGAAAGGGAAGGAGGGTGGCCCAAAAATTCCCCTGGGAGTTGCTGTCCCCTTTCCCACATTGTGTTGTAGGCAAATCATACAATCCTGGACATAACGCTGGGCAATTTTTGAAATTTTGTCATTTGCCCAAACTTATCCTAACATTTTTTCTAACATTTTTATCATTTTCTGAGCACGTACATGCGTAGGACCATGGGCCATGATGACCATCATCATTATATACGCGTCAGGGAGTAGCCATTTCTCTTCAACTATGTCCATCCAACACCCGTCATCATCAAGTTTCCCCAAGCCTTCAGCCCACCTCTTGGATTCTTCCACTGTGGCATCAGCTTGAATATCCCGTACAGACCCAACACCCTCATCCATTGCATAAGCATTTACAGTCTCCCTTGAAACGTACATGTCTGTAAGGGGATCGGTAGCAGTTTGTCTAGCTATCTGACCAGCGAAAGCATTCCCTTTTCCTATGTCATCTGTAATCTTTCGATGTGCTGCACATTTCATAACTGCTTACTGAGTAAGGAACGCAAGCGCTGAGATTAGTTGTACTATTAGGGAGCCATGTTGAATTTTAGTGCCATGTGAAGTTAAGAACCCTCTCTCTGACCAAAGTCTCCCAAAGTTGTGAACCACCCCAAAGGCATACTGACTATCAGTATATATGTTTAGTGCAAGCCCTTTGGAAAGTTCACAAGCTCAGGTCAATGCTATAATCTCTGTGGCCTGCGCAGTGTTATGAGTGATTCTTTTGGTTTCCACAACCATGCTTAATGTGGTGATTGCATAACCAGCTGTGGATGTACCATCCAGAAGTTTAAAGCAGGAGCCATCACAAAACAGCTCTCCTTGCGGATTATCCAAAGGAGTGTCTTTCAAATCAATTCTACCCTTTGTTTCTTGTTCAGTAGTATACAGACAGTCATGTGACTCTTCATCGCAACAAGTAGTATCTTGCTGGAAAGGTAGGAGTTCAGCCAGATTAAGAACACAACACCTCTTAATTTGAATGTGATTAGCAACCAAGATCAATTCATATCTTGTCAACCGAGCAGAAGTGAGGTGTTGCGTTTGGGTTCAGTTCAGTAGAACATTTACAGAGTGAGGCACCATCAGGGTTAGATCATGGCCTAGGACCATTCCCTCACTCTGTTTTACAGACGCAGCAGCAGCAGCAGCGACAGCTCACAAACATCTTGGCAAAGCGCATGCTACAGGATCAAGGGAGGAAGAAAAGTAACCGCGCGGCCTATTCTTCCCTCCATGCTCCTGCGTTAATACAGCCAAAGCGCATCCATCACATTCATGCACAAACAACACAAAGGCCTTTTCATAGTTTGGTGTGCCCAAAACTGGGGCAGAGCATAATGCAGTCTTAAGCAAGTCAAACGATTGCTGGTGTTCCATGTTCCATGGCAATGGTGAAGAAATGCCCTTCTTTGTCAAAGCCAACATCGGTTTGATCACTAGTGAAAAATGTGTGATCCACAACCTACAGTAAGTAGCCATACCTATCAAGGCTCTAACCTCCTTCCGTGTATTTGGGACAGACATGCCAGAAATGTGTTTTATTCTTTCAGGTGTCAATCTTCTTCCCTCCTTTGACAGGAGATAGCCTAAATAGGCGACCTCCTGCAACAATATTGAAACATTTTAAGCTAAGCTTTGTGACCATGCTTAGCTAGATGGATAAGCAATAACACAGTGGCCTCCTTACAGGCACTCTCAGAGTCAGCAGCTAAAAGCAAGTCATCAACAGACTGAAGCAATGTACAAGTAGAGGGCAATTCAAGGGTATCAAGCTGTTCTTTCAAAGCCCTACTATAGATGTTAGGACTCTCTGTGTACCCTTGAGGGGCACGATTAAATGTGAACAAGCGCCCCCCTAAGGTGAACGCAAACAAGTATCTACTATCCTTGTGTATAGGAATACTAAAGAAAGCATTCTTTAGATCCACAAGACTAAAGTAAGTAGCTGTACCTGGAATCATGGTTAAGATTGTTGTCACATCATGCACAATTGGAAATTGCGGAGCGACGACCTTATTAATTGCCGTAAATCAATTATGAAACGGAATCGAATTGCATTATTACCTTTCTTGTACACGGGTAAAATCGGACTATTGCACAAACTTCCTGAAATTTCTTCAATCACCCCTCGATGCAGAAAATCGGAATCAATGCATTTCAAAGCTCGCTCGCCCTCAACTGAAATCTTATACTGGGGTATGCGTGGCAGCTCAATTCCGTGTCTCAAAACTATCTTAACAGGTTCAACACCGACATAATTGTCGACAACAGCCCATAAGCTCTCTGGTACATCAATGAATTCTGGCGGCAAAGGCCTAGTCAAGAATTGCGAAACAGAAAATTGCTGTGGTGAAATCGGCAGGCGCACTCCATCAGAAGAACAATAAATCACTGCATTTAATTATTTTAACAAATTCAACACCAGCATGTTCTCTCAACAATTCAAAGTCAACAGAAATGGACAGTGGTCCGTAAAGAGAGCCAAAGCAATGGGTACCGGCGAAGAAACCGGCCAAACAGGTGTGCCAGAAAACCCTGCAGAAACATTGGTTTGCCCTGACAGTGGAATGTTTGGAACCCATGAATGATCAATGGAACACTTCTGTGCTCCAGTGTCTATCAAAAACTGATGTTTCCTATTTCCCACCACCATTTCAACGTAGGGACCTTTCTGATTTACGGGAATAGGTGTAGGTTCCAAACCCTGCTTTGGGCAATCCTAACGAAACAGAATGTCATCAAAAGGAAGCTCTTCAGATAAATATGCAGCGGACGGATGATCAAATATGTTCCTGGTGTCCACACTCGAAATCTGATTATCCTGTGAAAAAGGTTGCTGAGGATCCTGTGTAAACTGACCTCTACCAGGGCCCCCTACACCCTGCACCCTGGCGACCTCTGGACCGTCTACCCATATTCCCAAATGTTTATTCGACCTTTGTCGAAGGACGGGGCATTGTGCATGCCAATGACCCTCTTGATGACAATAGACGCACTGGTTAATGTTCACAGGACCCAAGGGCACATTCCCTTGCGGGACATACTGACCTCTAATCTGAGAACTACCCCCTCTGGGAAATCTAACAATTTGCTGTAATAGCACTTTAGTATTCAAATCACCTTTTCGTTTTTCAACTTTCTTTTTCATTATTGACACGATTCTCGTAGTACTGAGCCATGTGCAGTACTTCTGATTGGGACTTCGCCTGCCAAGTGCTCTCAGAAGACATCATTTGTGGCTGGATGTCAGGCAGCAATCCACGCACAAATGTGTCCACAAAAAACTTTTTCCCAGACTCTGTGCCTAGGTCTTGTCCACTGAAATCCAAGAATACCTGCTCAAACCGATTAAAGAACTCGGTAGCACCCTCAGACTTTCCTTGGACACAGGCCGTAAGTTTGTCCCAAATAATAATTTCTCTGGAATTATGGTTTTCAATTTTGCAATGATTCTATCAGGCAAAGTTAGTATCACCTGAGGCGGTCTTTCACCAGCTGGCCTTTCTCCATCGAGTCTAGTTATATTCACCCATGTATCCCCCAACCCTGGCACGTCGACAAATCGACATCGCCTAAGGTGAACACTGAGGACTGCAAGACGGACTCTATTTCTTTATAGAATCCTGTCGGATTTTTCCTAATATCAGGAATAGATTGTCTAATAGTATTCACTTCCTGTCTTGAGAATGGGACCGAAACGAACTGCGATACATGATGGGAGGAATGTCACAACGACTATACTCCGTGCAGCATCGGCCGCAATCTCAACCTTTGGGACAAATGTCGGAGGAACTTCTCTCATAGGCAACTGAGAAGTAGGTGACTCCGAACGCTTACTAAGCAACAGAGCTAAATCAAGCGCTAAGGCAGACGAAGAAGTGTCAAGTGAAAGATCTCTCTTATAAATACTCAATAACTCTGTGGGACAACTAATCTTTCTTTTTACACAATCATCCTGTAGGTACTCTATCATTACCTGTTGTAAGAGGATTCAATTCAACACTACAGCTAAGTCAACGCCTAGTCTATAATACTGAATGAAAACCCTTATTGATATATCTTTATGTCCAGTTCATGCGTTCTGGATGACTACCCCTATATAACACCCCTCTGTTGGAATCCCCCTGACCCCACTGAGCCAAGAAGTAGTTCTGTTTTGCAAGTTAAAAGGTTTATTTGAGACTTTAAACAATATAGATATATATATCACACTTTATAATAAATTAATAATTGAATATCACACTTAATCTGATATGATAAAGATTAACAACGGAGAATCTGGCACTAGCACTCTTCTTTATAATCACTAAGGAGTTGACATGAAATGGATAAGGTAGCACACTGGTAAATAGGGACAGAAGAATAATGTGGTAGAGAATGCTTTATAGATTTCAGATGGATGCAATGTTGAATGAAATGCAGTACAGAAAATACTCAATATGATTTCAACAAAACAATGTAATCACTTTTCTCTGGCAATTCACCCCCCCCTTTTATGCAATGCAAGGAAATGGAAGGAAAACACACAGTTCTCAGAAATGCAATTCAAACGTAATTCAGTTCACCCCAGCAACTTAGACTACAAAAGTTTAAAACACAGGCAAAATGCTTTTATATGTGCTGGCAATTAAGTGAAAAATATGCTAAATTGCTTTTAATTCCCTCTAGAAGTTCAGGGTGAGTGGTATCTAGTTAATATTAGTCCAGGCTCACACTAGCAATGATTCAGGGATGATTAGCAGGTTAAACGAATTTCTGGCAAATGGAAGGCAAGCAGCAGCAGCTTTTTACACGTGGAGAAATTTGCAAATCGCGGCAAAATTTGCGAATGCGTGTTCCGCGATTGCGGTAAAACTATAAGGGGTAGGAATGTGGTTCCTGGTGCGATTAAAAGCTAAGATTCTAAGCTTTCAGATGAAAGTTACTGCAAGTCTCTAAGACAAACGGTCGCGGAGATATGAGCGATTTAGTGAAGGTCGTTTTTGGTTTTGCAAATTTTAAACGCAACACTTTTTCAGCCTTAAAAATGATGGCAGAATAACACAATTGCTAAGCTGCAGTTCTACTTAGATTAAAAATGGATTGAATTAGATGAATTTAAACTAAGAGCTTTGGTTTGGTACAGTTTGGCGGTACTCACAAGAGATTTTAAACAGGAAGGCGGCTTTGTCACGATCTGGTCAACAGGTCTGGACTTCGGACGGTCTCTGGGCACAGCGTCTGGTCTCTGGAACTGCTCTCTCTCTGGGTACAGCACTGCTTCTGGATTCTGGAGATTGAGGGATTTGAACTCTCTGTTTATCTTGGAGTCTAAGTGTTGGCTCTTTGAAGTTTGATGGAGGTAAGTATGGATTTTTCCGGCAGAGCTTCCAGCTGCAGATGGAAAACGAAGGTCTCTACCTAAGTTTCAGTGGTCCATTTATATATTCTGCAAGTGGGTGTGTGTGTTGGTCATAACTAAACTTGCCCCTCTCACTTGTCATTGGTCCAGCTTTCATTTCTCACTTGATTGGGGGAGCTAAGTTGTGTCAGAGTGATGTCATTTTATGGCTTGCAGAGAGGACACTCCCCTGTCAAATTGCACACATTCTATATTTGATAACAAAAGACATATTTGCACAGGTACACATTTGTTTAAAATGACATACACACATGAGGCATTACTGATGTTAGCCCCTGTTCTGACTCTGGCGTTTCTAGGAGCTTGCATCCAGAAATGGCAATTTTTAGCACTTTTTAATGTGCTAAACAACATTGGATCTTCATTAAATTTTATACAACTGTTCCTCACATATCTACCCACATACCAATGCATTTTCGTTTGTCTAGCTGAAACAGGGAGTCTGTAATATTAATAAACAGCAGGGTTTTGTCCCAGAATATCCCACAATTTGGAGTTTGGGCTTGAATTAAAGGTACATTTTTTAAATTAAGGCTCTCAAAGTTATACATTTCTGTCATTTGATTACAAAGAGTTATCAGTGTTTTTGTAAAATATATATTTTGCTTTCAAGTCAGTTCAGAGTGTTGAGGTCCGCCTCCAAGACTTGGGTGGGTCAGTCACATGCATCCTCTGGCAGGCAGGCCTTTGTTGACAGTAAAACAGTAAAAATCAACATATTCCTTTCAGAGGAAAGGGTCCTTTGTGTGGTGTCTGGCAAGCTGACATCAGGAGGCCAGGGAGCCACTTTGCATTTAATTAACAGAACCCTGTTATTTCCTGGCTACTTGTGTTGAGTTCTGAAGTGTCAAGAGTTCTCAGGACAGGCAACCCCTTTGAACTTTTAATGACATGGGACCCCTTTCTTTGCACTTAGACAGTTTTGCAAGACAGCTCTCCTGTCAGAGTTTAGACCGCTAGCGCCACCATCAGGATTTTGTGATTACTGCATCCATCCTTGGGATTTTTTTTTTAGATTGATTCATTCCAGCAAGTGATATTACATGGAGTATATTGTCCATGTTCAGGACATGGCATTGGTGTGTTTCTGAAGTTAAGTAATTCTGTGCCCATGATTTTGCCATATTTGACATTCAAGAAAAAATGAATTCCCAACAGTTATGGGTTTGCTTTTGGCAACCAGCATTGTCTCTCTGAGCTCACAACATAGGCGAAATGGGATTTTCCTGTGCATTTTCTGTGGAGCTCTGGCCATTATGATGTTTTCAATGCCAGTAATGCACAGTTTTGAGGTAGGGCTCGGATGCATGGCTAAAAACATCCCACACTGTATCACTTTCCTCTGCTTTTCTGGCGTTTACTGACTATATGTGTCATATACTTCAACTGGAGTTATCGACATGTCTGAAATCCATCTAAGTGCATCCTTCGTACAAATACGTACTTCCTCAGATATCGATTTACGACAAGCAAGGAACCATTTCTGCACATTCCCCCTATTCATCCTCATTCTGCAACTTTTCTAACTCCTTTCTATACCCAAATAACCTCTCGACATGCTCATTTACTTTCTGCACAGTGTCTCTAGAAAACGCTAAAGTGTTTACATCCATTAACCCTTGCGGGAGATCTGTATTATTTAATTTTCCCCACATTAAAGATAAATGAATCCCTAAACCTAAAACATTTTTCTCAGGAAAATTATCCATATTACAAAGTGTGGCAGAAACATTAGCTTGATCATCCCTCTCCATACAATGCTTAGCCCATGCAATCAAATCACATTTCTTCTCTGGTGGTACAGTATTGCGAGTGACATCCTTTGACCCTGCACCTCGATCGACTACAAGCGGCTCAGGACCACTTGGAAGAGAGGGAGCAGGCAAATTTAATGGAGGCAATGTAACTGGTGCGATGAGAAGAGGTGGAGGAGCTGGAGGAAGGGGAACATTAGGAGGAGCAGGATCAACGGGAACAACAGCAGGTAGAGCAGGAATAGCAGGAGGAAGAGGCAAAGCAGCAGGAAGAGGAACATACGGAGGTGGCGCAGAAGCACAGGCCTTCGTTCATTTAACAATTTGTCTATGAATTCGTCGGAAGAATGCAGGTCTTTGGAAGGATAGATTTTCTGAATTCCAAGTGAGAAAGCTGTATCCATATTCCTAGTCGATTCAGAATGTTTATCTTGGTCATACAATAATGCTTTTTCAGCGTTCCTCTTATGACGGCGCGCATGTTTTTATCTACTTTTAAGTTGCTGCAATGCTTCTTTTTTCCAATTCTGCAAAACATCAAATGCTGCAGGTCTAGCCTTTTTCTTTTATAGAATTGACTCTAAATACTCAATACGAGGGATCTCAAAACTACCATTGATTGGCCACTGAAGTTCGGAGGCATGTCTGGTTTGTCTGTGCCAAATGTCATTAAATACTATACTTCCAATGCCTTGCTTACAGTACATAGTACATGCCGGTGACCCCTCCTGTGGTGCGGGATGGCTACATTCCAAAGATTGTCTATCGCTGTGGAACAATGCCCTGAAGCATGTAGACAATTTCCCAGGCATATCAAATTATTGGTGTTAGCTGGTCATTTATTGTGTCTGCAGATTGAAATTATCAGGGTTGAATTAAGAGTCGGGTCACGACTCACCTGAACAAACCTAAGGAGGTCCGTTCGGATTTCAAAGAATCTTACCTAACTAATCTTACCTCGTGTATGGTGATTTCAGCAAATCTGCCCGCCTTGATAAGTGGACCCTCGTCAAGATGCCGTCTCGGACCACAAGCTAATCATCCAGGGATCGGGTTGTGCAGCGCTGCTGAGGTGTCACGTCTCGTTCAGTGGGGCCCCCTTTTGTCACACCGTCCGATCCCGGTCCGATAGCCTGCGTCAACCTTCAACAATCCGGCATCAATCTTGAGGGTCCCTATTCGGGCGCCAACTGTGAAAACAAAATCAAAATATTGAGGCTGAGTACCCCAAAAGGAAACACCGGACACGGGTTACAAAGGAACATACAAAGTACTTTATTTTATACTGAATCCAGTTACTAAGAATAGAGCAAAAACAAGATAGCTATCGGCCCTCAGTGCAACACAACAAACTCCAGCATGGTTCAGTGTGTTCAGTGAGAGACGCTGTACATTAGAATGCATTGGTTTTTATACTCTTTGTGAGCACGATGTCCAGCCCCACTTTGGGTTAATATTCCGCTAATACATCACTGATCTAGGGTTCATGCCAAATCTCGCACATCCGCATATAACTGGTTTGCTTTTAATACATATATCAACAAGCATATACAGCAACTGTGTATTCTGGGATTTCCCATGCAGGTCTTCCCAAACATTAATACAATGTAGTTAAACAAGTGTACTACGTTCAGTATTTGAGTACATTGTTCTTAACATATGCTCGTGGATTAGTTTCATTGCACGAGTAATCCTTTACACACAGGTCAACGAAGGACAAGGTCTCAGTTCACGACCTCAACAACTAGCCCGCAGGCAAGTTACATATTAGCTACATACAGAGGTCAAGACGGACATGTTGTATTTTGGAATGACATCATCCACCATTTTAACTCACAGGGTGACTTTACAAAACAAACCTAAAATGGCGGATTGACCTAAAATGGCAGCTTACATTGTTTTTAAGGTCAGGACTTTGTGACACAGATTTCTTTGCAAGCGACTTAAAAGCAGCTTGGCGTAAGCCAATATACATATATTTTATTGCGATAGGAGGCATGATATAATTTCTCATTTGACAGCTGTTAACTCGATTTACCAAGTCATTCAAACATGGATGGGGCAACATGAACTCTGCCTTAATGATGAAAAGACAGAGCTTCTCACGTTAGGCACCCATCAAAGACTCAACAAACTTGACCCCACATTTAAATCCTTCGTCATTGATGGCAACATCATTAATGTTACCAAGGACAAAAAAAACCTAGGTATTTATATCAATTCCACACTCTCCCTCTTTAGGCAATCCAATGCAGTATCCTCCACTGCAGCATATACTTGTAAGCTTATTACAGCCTGCCGCCCTTTCTTATCACCAGCTAACTGTACCACATTAGCCAGGACTCTGGTAATGTCTAGCATCGACTATTGTAACACCCTCTATCTTGGCACCAACCAATTCAACCTCAACAAGTTGCAGATTATTAAAAACAATGCTATCAGAGATGCTTTAAGCATCCCTAGGAGCCAAAACATTTCTGACACCACAAAGTCTCCGTTGGCTGTCAGTAACACAAAGAGTATCGCTAAAAACTCTGGCACTAACTCATAAGTGCGTTGCCACATAGCATCCAGCTACCTTGCCAATAGATTTACTATACACACTACTAACAGACCCCTCAAAAGCGCCCAGTCTAACTGCCTCGCTATACCCCACTTCAACCTCCAGAGATCTGGCGGGATCAGTTTCACAGTCCAGGTGGTGAAACTTTGGAAATCGCTTCCCATCCCCCTCAGAGCGGAACCCTCCTTCTCAACGTTCAAAAAGCAGGCCAAACCTGGCTATCTGCCCAAGTCCACCCTTTGAGTTAGACTTTACGCTAACCACCCTTATGCTCAGACTTGATGAATACTTTTGTTGTACATATGTAATTTGGATGTCCATATAATTGTATAACTTGTACATTACTTGCAATAATGCCATCTTCTGTATATTGTCTGTAAATCTGTACTATTTCCTGTATGTTAAGTTATGCGCCCGGATGCCCTTGGACCAGGTGCACTATATAAATAAATAAAATACAAATACCTTCTGACTATATGAATGAAACGCTGTGTACTGGATTGGGAATAGTTATGTCTTTGGGCATGGCATCAAAGCATTCTAATAGTGAAGTAATTGACCAGGTCAGACATCTCAGTCAGTTCAGCTCGTGCTGCTGTGATGTGTGTGTCTTTAGCCTGCAGGTCACAGTTTCAATCTGGGCATGTGTGCCTGAGCCTTTCATTCTTAAGAGTTTGACACATGAAATGCCAGTACATTCGGCAATAGTAGCACCTGCTTGTGTTCAATTGCAAAGTCACAAACATGAATGTAGGCACAGGAATTCACATTTTGTCAGTTTTTCCTTTGTGCTGCGGACAAGGTTACTTGGGAAACTTACATTATTGTGCACAAATATCAGGAGGTTCTGCGAAGGATGGAAAAGCATACGTAAGTGTGGAGTGGAGCAGGGGGCTGGTGGCATCCAAGCTGGTGGGTACAGCAGGCTGACCGCCCTCCCACCCCCCTGAAAAGATGTAAGGATGAATCTGGGCCAGAGCGTGAGATTGATGTGATATGGGACATAGACAGCATACAGGAACCAGGTAAAGAGGAGAGGGGCTGGAATGGCTGGGTGGTTGCTACAAGGGGATAGGGGCATGCATATGAGAAGTGGGGAGGACCAGGGGGGGTGGCAAAAGAAGAAATGCACAAGCGGCTTCCGGGTGGCGTGCAATGGAGGCAGTGTTAAAGGGACACGAGGGCTGAGGTGCAATTTTTTTGTCATCATGGAGGAGTCGGAGTGAGGCCATGTCGACTTGTTGAAGGCAGACTCGGACTGGCCTATAGGGCAATAGTCCCATGGTGGAACAAAAACATAAAATGCTGGTGTGGGCCAGTTTTGTGGTCAAAGTGTGCCCTTTATTTGGCCAATTTGGGCCAGTTTGATGAGGTAATTCACTCTGTGGCTAGTGGTTTTGAACAGTGTTGCTGAATAAATATTCTTTAAAATGCACAATTTACATCACACTTTAACAAAAATCTCCACCCTTGGTTACTATTCAAATTGTGTCACACAAAGGAATGAATAGCCCTTTGCAACTCTGGGCCACTTTTTCATTGGTGCCCAAGACAATTTTATGAACCAGTCCGACCCTTGTTGAAGGGAGACTCACACTTGCTTTATGCATAGCAGAACTGTTGCATTAGATGATGTAATTACTGCAGGCCTGTTCAATTCACTGTAGGATTCAATGGCGTTCTCACGAGATTAGCTTTCTAGCAGCAGACACATATTCCATGTTGTATAATGAACTAGCTGAGGTACCCAGTGCTTCCCGTGTCCTGATCGAGTAGTGTCTAATGTGCCGTGGAGGATGTTGCTCTTGTCCTCATGCCTGCTCTGGTGTCTCATGTGTCCTGGAGGATGTTGCTTTTGTCCTCATGTCAGCAAGTATTGCTTTAGTTTGCTCTGGCATCTCATTTGCCCTGCAGAAAGTTGCTCTTGTCCTCCAGTTGGACAAGGCGTGCTGCTGTTTGTTGTTTTGTTTCAGAAGCTCTTGATATTGATTTTCTCTGCATCAGATTGAGCTTTTCCAAGTGATTTTCGTTTTTTGTGCAGCATGTTTCCGTCGCTCAATGGCTTCAGCCCATTTGAGAAAATGTCCAAGAAAGATCGATTGATTGTGCTCTCTTCTAGTGAATGAACTTAAGTAAACTGTAGCCTTACCATTTCCCATATTTGGAGTGTTGTGATATATTTATTTTGTTATTCCCTTTGAAAATGCTTTAATAAACATTTTCAAACTGAATACAGTAGTAATACATTTCAAAAGAATAACCAACACATCGAACATTTTGCTTCAGACACTTTTCCAAATGTTGCCTCCTTCTTGTACTTACTGTAGGGAATTTGGGGGAGCATCAGTAAATGAGGGTGTCTACGGAGTGTTTTATTCCATCCAAACATAGATTACAATCTTGCCCCAGACAAATGAGGAATACATGCAAAATTTGGTAGACGCAGGTTCAACTGTGTGGATGTGTATAGCCGGACAAACATACACACACACACACATACATACATTCAGCTTTATATATAATTACTGGGAGAGGGGATGCAAATCTACATACAATGCTCTTTCTGTGGTGTTTAGAGTGAGCCACAGCTGTAATAATGGCCCAGGCCCTGGTGAATCAATTGAGGTCCAGTGTTTCTCTTTGCCCGGAAATGGATTTGAAGTTGTGCTGTCCTTTTTCAGGTTGTATATCAAAGTGGGCTGATGCTGCATTAACATGTCATAATGGGACTAGACACAACACCTGAAATGATTATTCATTTGTTGACAAACAGACTTTATTTGAACCCCTATATGTTGCTCTATGACTACAGAAGCAGGAATGGGGGAAAACAGATGTATTTAATCGATTATCACAAATGTGGCCTTGAAAACAAATTAAGAATGAATCACGTTGCGTGCATATTTACACATGTATGCATAGTTTATGCTCCACCAATGTCAGCCAGCAGTACAGATTGTTTTTCTTCTCTAGAATATATCATTAATTACATCAGATGGTTTGGCTGAGGCTCCAAGCTCAATTTTTCCTGTATCTTCGAAATCTTCTCTTGTTTACCTTTCAGCTGATCCCTGGAGATCCCCCCTGAAGGCTCCCTAGGTAATGTTGTGTTGGCATAGTGACAGGAGAAGGCATGCAGATGGAGATAGACTGGCATTAGGTTGCATGACAGTCAGAGCAGAGTACCAGGGAGTTGTCTAGAGATACAATCTGCTGATCAACAACTGGAGTTAGAATAGTCCCCATGAAGAGACTAAGGCGTGTCTGCATGTGGGGGGTGAAGCGTGGGCACAATCATGCATCTGTGGAGGTCTGGTCTGCTGTTGCTTTATTCATTGTGAGCTTTGTCACTTTTGTCCACCGCTTGGCCCAAATCAACACTACAGAGAAAAGAGAGATAAAGGGTGCTGGAACCAGAATATCTCTTTGGCATGTCAACTGGCAGCAGACATTTGTCGATTTACTTATTGATATTTTTTGTCTCCTTCAGCCATATTCACTAATTATACCTTGTTTAACAATATTTCAGACGATTAGATGTTCCCTTGTATGAAAATGTGTACATAGACATTCATGTGGCAGAGTGGTGCAGTGATGTTTGCTTCCTGAGCAATCAGGAGCCTGGTGTCCTGAGGCAACCCAATGTGAGAGTGTGAGGAATAAGCCTGTCAGCATTGAGCGGCGCGTGGCAGGAACAATGACCTGTGCCGTTTGGGAAACATGGTGCTGAGATGTCTTGATGCAGCCCGTGTGGTTTATCTCTGCTGCTTTGAAAGAAGCCGAAGGGACTGAATGATTGGAAGTCTGTGAAGTATTTAGGGACATCATATATCCTCATCTGTTCAAACCTCACCTCACCTGACAGCCCATGCCATCGACATAAGTATACATGCCATGTGGTTTGCAGACACTACAATGTTAAGGTGAGTGTTGTGGCAAGTTAAATGACCAGAGAGGCCAGTTTGCAAAGAAGGGTTTCATGCTTGAATCGCTCTCACGGCCATACGTCAAATATACAATTCTCTGGTCATTGCACTTGCGCTTTCTTAATGTCACTGGGCCTAGTAAGATTGCTGTTTTCTTTTTCTCTTTTTTTTTTTGTTCTCCCTTGTTTCCTTCCCTTTTTCCTGGTCGCGCTCTGAAACTCTTGTGTACGAGCGTGTTATAAATAAAATAGCATTTCATTTTATTTCATTCCATTCTATGTCTCCAAAATACTCTTTAATTCCATTCAAATTGCCACTAAAACACATTGTGGGTGAGGTATTCATTCACTGATAGAAATTTGTATACTGAGTATTTTCCCTGTCTCTAAGATTATTATTAGTATATTAAAGCCATACAAAATCTTTTTTGTACATCACTTATTATTTATACATATTAATTGATGTACCCTCATATACCTACTTTTTATAGTTATCATTAGGACATACCCCATTCAGAACAGCCTATGTACAAATCCAATGCAAAAAACAAGTTAATTTGCATCTTGGCCTGTCTAGTTACCTGAACACAGGCAGTACATTCTTAATAGTCAACCAAAATGTAGAAAATGAGCAATGATTTCCCACCATTAACCTCGCCCAACGTGATTGGCTGTTAGGCACAGGTCTTGCTGTCCATAGGCGATCAAATATTGTTGCTGTGGTACTGTCAGGGTTTACCAAGCCATAATTTAGTGTGTGCATGTTTCAGGTTGATGTCTGCCCCATAATCTACACAACCACTGATCCTTATCTAATCTATCTCCTGCTCCCACGATTTCCGTAGTCTCTGCAACTTTGAATTTAATTTTCATGTATTCTCTTTTCATCACATGATTGGGAAAAGCTCTAAAATATTCTGGGGTGCTGTAGTATGTATGAATATTCTGAATAAAGTCCCTGCTATGTGCGATAGTGACAAGGTAAACTCAATTATGTTCCCAGTCGATTGCCTCTACGGTTTGTCTGGTCATTGCTTTATTTTTAGATGCTCTAGTGTGAGAGCCCAAATTGCACCCCAGGGCTTAATGTTCGCCAACTGTTACAGTCATAAGAGTGTTTTGCTCAGCAGTTGCCATTTTCCAGTGCAGACTCAGACATCTTTTCATGATCAGAGAATGAATAGAACTGTTGCCCAGGTCTATCTGTAGGTAATGTGAAGAATATAAGGGCGTCCTCATCTCTTTCCCCAATATATCCTCCTCCCAGGGGGCCTGGGAAAAACCATCACGTTTGCATCCCGACCGTGGGGGTGAATATGTGAGGGAGGATCCCCTGGGTGGAGGGACTTGGGGAGTATGGATGAGGCACCATTGGTTGAGATGCATTATCCTGTATCTCCCTTTCACAGGGAATCAAATATCCCTCAAGCCTTTATAGGGTGTTACCATTACTGCCCCTATGTTCCCATTGACATTTGCTCACAAGCACACCATTTTGGTATTGGGTCGAAGAAGAGTACTAAACATCACGTTGGTACTGGGACGAGAAAGAAGACAACAAAAACAGTGACATGGAAAAGACAGTGAGTGGTCTAGTGTTAATAGACCAATCTGTCTGGTGGAGACTTTAAAATCCCCAGGACCCATGAAGTAGGAGTCGGAGTGGCTGAAGCAAGCTTGGAGAGCTGTAGCCACAATCAGTGGCGCGCATGGACACAGCATGTTTGCAAAAGTACCGGGGAGTGCAAAGCTGAGGCAGCGGAAGGAGGACGCAGTTGCGAGGTGGGGGTCCAGGCTGAACTGCTGTAGTGAAGTAGATGAGAGCGGAAGGACCCACGAGGAAGTGCCCGTCCCATTGACAGCCTGCCAGTGGAAGAAGCAAAGCTGGCAAACACCAGCCAGCACAGATGTGAGACGCCACACAGAGAAGTTGAACTGTGGCTGGTGGGATACTCACAGAACCGCGGTACACATAATCTGGTGAGTCCACCTAGAGAAGGAGGCCTGCGCATGGGGAGGGGGCTTTTGAGCCGGTGTGAAATGTTGAACGTTAAGTACTCTTCATGCTGACCTGAAAGATTGAAAACTCAACAGGGAAGAAAGTTAATGTGACTAGTGTGTTTGAAAGACATTGAACTTTAAGAATAAACGTGGTCCAAAGCAACAAATGAATCGTAATGCAAAATAGTGACCAGCTTGTGACAAAGTTGCAAATGAATTGATACAAATCTGCTGGGTGAAGGACAACCTTAACAGATGAAAGGTGTCCAACCACCTATGGAGAAACAACATGAGAAATTGGAATAATAGAAATCCTTGCACCTGTGAGATGAGTGAACCAAGCTCCACTGTAGAATGTAAGCATTGGCATCATGTGCTTGAAGAGACTGATGAGGAGCACCAAATAATGTTTATGGGTTGCATGACCTGTAATGGGTGCATCTTGTGGTCCAACAACTGTACCTAGACTGCAGACACATGTCTTTTGAATATTAAAGGAAGTTGTGTGTTATAAGAAACCGTCAATCAATGATATTGGAAGTTTTGTTTTTTTAAGTGAAAACAACTGTGAACCTTATGAACAGTAGGTAATTGAATAATGAAGACACTCAAAGGCTTGGGCTCTATCATGAGTTGGGCATTATCCAGGCGCTAAATGCACCAGGATACCACCCAATGCAATTAGCCTTACCGCAACTCGGTACAGTACAATTTTCACCAGATCCAGTACTGCAGAGGTTCGGGGGCGGTAAGTCTGCATTCCCAATGGATCCATTGGACCCAATGGATTTGGGGGCGCTATTACTGCGGCTGTAATGGCACTGAAAAAATTGCTTTAAAACTGATGCATTCACCTCCAGCTCAAAGCTGGTAGTGAATACCCTGGAACATGGGATTGGGCGGAGCGGTAAATGCGGCAGTAATAGCGTTGCCAAGGCATTTTCCCACTCCTCCCAACTCATGATGACCCCCTTGAAAGCTTGGGGAAGGGAACCCCGTTCAAGCCAGAAGTAGAAAGAGGTTCTGAACAGTAATTGTGAATTCTAAGGAGAAATATCTTGAATCTTGGGCAAGGGAGAACCCCTTTTCCAACACAGACCTGGAAGAAGCTCTGGCCTTGGAGGTGAACACCTTTCTATTTGACATCGACTTCCCTACACTTTATGTACAATGGGATTTGAGGGGAAGCATGGACACAGACAGACATTTACTTTGGATTTCCTGACACAGACTAGCCTTAGTTTCAATTAGGTAGGGACATCCCACCTTAGCAAAGGGCAAGAAAGGAGTTTTCCCAACCCTTTTTTACTTTGAATAAAAGTGTGTATCCCAAACTTCACTTCTGTTTTCTGTGTCTACATCATGATGCCTTCACAGTAGTCGGCAGATACATTTTTTGGCATGCTGGATGAAGTGCACAAGCTGACCAGTAATGCCCCCAGGCTTGCGTTTATATTGCTTACATATAGACAATATATATAATATATGTGTACATTCCTCCTACTTCTGCTACACAAACTGTGCAGTAAGCCTCTGCTGCTACAGATCAGTAAACAGTTTCGCTTCAAATACAAAAAGGAAACAAGTGAAAATAGGCAGCTATGCGACCACTCTACCAATGACACTTCACTTATCACAGTTTAATGAGTGAAGTAACATTTCCCTGATATCATTTCTCATGAGGTCATCTGCTGGATGTTCATAGAATTGCAGACGTTCTGTCAACAACAGATGGATAACATTTAGAAGAAAGGGTGGGTATCCAGTGACGTTACTCAATTGAAAACAACAAATTAAGTGTTACCGGAGAAAATACAGAACAGTAAATATATAGGGGGTGGGGGTAAAGGGCTAAAAGGTGTGGTGATGCTTCGGGGTGGGGTTAGAAGCGTAGGGAAACGGGTGGTTGATGGGGGAACCCCCAATTAAAAAAAAAAAAAAACTTCAGTAAGAGTTCGTTACTTTAAATTATTTTCGGTAAGATGACATAGAGCCGAAAGAGAGCAGTACGACTGACAAAGTACAGATGCCCACACAAGAAATCACTGGGAAATCGACACTCCATTCCAATGAAGGAAAATAATTACAGATCTGCTCCTATATTTTTGCCACAACATGAGTAGAGATCCCAGACACTGCCAGCAAAGCAGTTTCCCAGTTAGCCTGCATTAATTAGTAATTTAGTTCAGCCATATGGGACTTCTTTGAATGAGTGTTTGTAAGGTGTGTTGGACTATTCCCACTTCACCCCACACCTTCCGATCATTTCACACCAATACACCACCACCAAGCTATAAACCACCCACCACACCATTCCAAACCAATATGTTATGCTCCATTCCATAGCATTACTCCACAAGCACACCCCACTTCACCAATTGACAACCTTCACCCCCACTCCAGCTCACACTACACACCACAACTTCACCTCAACCCCACTACATACTGTCACACACCTCTACACTAACACTCCATCCCACACACCCATACAACACGTCCATATCACCACTGGACATCACCACTCCTCCTCATTTCACATCTTCACCTCATGCCACCAACTTACACATAAACACTGCCACTCTTCTCTCCACAACACCACACTTTCACAGCCATACCGTACAGCCCCATCACCACTCTACACCACAACCCACCTTCACATCACCTCACTCAACATGACCACTTCAAAACATCACCACTCCACAACAAAGCTCCACTCTACACCATCACACCACTCTAACAAGCCAATCCTCAATGGCACCACTTCATACACCAGACTACCCCATCATTCCACACCAATACTGTACACCCCACTCCACACCCCAAACACACCACTCCACACCTTTCCACCACTCCCCACCTTCACATCACACCCCACTCCAGCACATCCACTACACACCTCCACAGCACACTTCTATATCCCCACCCTAAACCACGTCACTCTAACACCATGCCTCAGTCTATACCTCTGCCTCCTTCTACTTCTCCACACTGTGCCCTCCCCCGTCTGTTTCCCACCACCACACACTATCAACTGTACATGCAGGGCAAGCATCCATCTTCACCCCGACAAAAACGTGGCCTGTCCCATTTTAACTCCAAGTGCCCTGTTCTTCAGACCCAAAGACATTCTTCAAGGCTGGGACAGACAGGCCCCTCCACCCACTCACCAATGTAAAAGTGGAAACCAAACTCAGAACTGGATGCCATTAGCGGGGCATTTGAGGCTATGCTTGGCATAGTACATCAGCGGCTGGACATGGGAGGCTTAAACCTGCTGCTCAATGTTCCCAGAGCTTCCCTGCTTAGGTTGCCCCGGGTCCTGTTTTAGTGCCCATGCCACTCAGAAGTAACCTGTAAAAGACATATGCAAGTTTCAAGCGTTCACAAAATATTCCATGCCAGGATTTTTCCCAGACATTCTTTTGCCGGCTAAACTCGTTTTAGGCTCTTAAAGGAGACCTAGGAATGCCCTGGTTTCCCCACCTCCATTGGCATCTTCCTCTGCTTGCAAGCATATCAACACTGTCTGGTGAGATCATCATTCAATGAATTACCAATGCGTACCGGCCCTGGAGGCTACCTTTGCTGCTTGGGCTCCACTCCCCGCCTCGGTTGTATTTATCCCACTGCGCCTCAATCTATAACAGTTAGTTTCATCTCGCTGCTGCACGCTCGCGATTCTGCGGCGCGGCGCACACTCTTTATCACTATAATGCTGTTGTCGTGACTTTAGACTCCTGTTCTCCTGACAGCCACTGCAGGCTGTTTGCTCCTATGTGGATGAGCTGATGAATGCTAGGTGTGAGATCCAATGTGCTGATATACATGGGGGAGCCCCCGGCCTTCTCCAGCAGCTGCTCACACCGGTATGATGAATATCTCACCACTGAGAGACTCCTCAATATCACCAAAGAAGTCCAGGCGAACCAGGAAGTAGTGCGGGGAGACGATCAGAAGTAGTTGTTTACTTTTGGGGGGCGCACATAAGTCAAAATACTATTCAATATATCGACCATTCAAACAGCATACATCACAGAGAGATGTTTCAATTGGCTATGTATAAGTTTATATAGCATGCTCAAGGACCCACTGTAAGGTACCACAGCATTTTACAAAGTAACCAATATAAACACCACCCAAACTAAAGTTTAAAATTAAACGGATTGAAAGTGTTAAATATCATGCAATTTAACAATACTAAATTTCTTTTCTCTGTCCTTTTCCTATTATCTTTTTTTTTTCTCTTTTTAATGAAACCTTAAAATGTTTGAATTTACTACATTGTGTCACAGATTTAAAAGACACGGCACTCTCCAGACCAGGACTCTTTTCACTGGCCAGGGATGTGGCGCACAATAGATACTTTTTCAATGTAATTAATTTTGTTTTCTGCTATGAGAAGGCAGCCAACCCGTCTCACACTCACCTTGACAAACACCCTGTGTCACAATGGACCATGAACCAGGCCGGTGTGTAATAATGAAATATTTATTTATTTAAAAAATTCAAATAAATATCAATCAGATTCAATATAGGGCTGCAACCACCAGTGGGGTGATAAATATACAGCAAAATGATAGGATCCACTTAATTTAACTTTCTAAAATCAGACCCATCAATGCAAAAATGAATGAAAACAGGATTACTTTTGGGTAATAGTTTTAGATGGCACAACTGTTATGCATTCCCCCTGCAACGTTCCCCAAAACCCCTGTTAACCACGTTTTGTGTGGGTGAAGAGGAGTAGCAAGGAGTCAGACGTGAGTGGAAGGAGGAGGCATTTTGGACGCCCCCCTCCCTTATTCCTACACTTCCTGGGTAGGCCCAGCCTTGGCTGCTTTGGGTCCAGGGCCCCAGCCCCAGGGCACTTGTGCGGGTACACCCCTAGGAACTGTGAACCCTTTCATACGGGAATATCCCCAGGAACTGTGACCCCCCTTGTGCACACCCTTTATAACACAATCAGAGGTAAATAAGACTCAATTTTGTAAGCCAGTGACTCCATTTTGCAATATTAAAACGGCCATGAAGGTTTCACTCCAGCCTGCAGCCCTCCCCGTTAAGCGCGCACAGTAAGCGAGTTCCTCTCCCCGCCTTCTCCCCTGTGCCGTCACCACAACTGCTCAGTTCCCATGAGAAGGCTGGCGGGGAGAATGCAACAAAATCCACACTGTATCATCGGCCTTCAGACTCCCTTCACTGACTCAGATGCAACCCAGAGCAGGGGCCAAAGCAAGAGCTAGTCATCTCTATAAACCTGCCCCACACACCAAAGCCCTGGCCATAAAAATGCAATCCCAGTGCCCTTCAGGGCAAAACCAACAGTTAAAAAAGACCCTTAAACCGGTGAGCCTATTTTTCCTTTGACATGGATAAAAGTAAGCATGCTTTTCTTCTTATGAGAAAATTGTACAAACCTGATGATAGACTAAGGCGGCCTATGCGTTAACAATGTATATACATATACGTGTTTAAAGAAGTTCATATTTCAACCTGCTATGTTGAAAGCACAATGTATGTCGACCTAGGATTCTGAAATGCTCATAACAATATCTGCAACATTACAATGTTTAACCAAATATAAATCTGTACGTACTAGCACCATGCTACCTCATTTCTGATTAAGCTGAATGTAAATACATGTATAGTGTCATATAAACATAATACAGAGGTAAACCACTCCTAGTTAGCTGTGCCCCCCCAGCTAAATGCGCTCCTATAGACCCTTGCTGTGATTTGCACATGTATGTATCAGTGAATCTTGAGTTAAAGACATGTGTAATTCTCAATCACTCCTTAATGAATCCTCTGCTTCCCTTTTTGCTATAATGACAGTGTCTAGTTAAATGAAGATAAAAGTATTTTCTAAACCTGTGTGATTTAAGTGTCAATCAGCCAGCCACGTGCTAAGCGCGGTATGTTAAATTGTGTTTTGAAAGACCCAGGACTGTCAAGTGACTCCAATCAAGCAATCCCACTAAATCAGTGGCTTTGTCTGGGATGCCCAAGGGAAGCCCTTAATTATATATTTTTATGACAAGTTATAATCTGGATGATAAACCCTTATATAACACCCCTCCCTTCGAATCCCCCTGACCTCACTGGGCCAGGAAGTAGGTTTGTTTTGCAATTTAAAAGATTTATTGAAAAATTAAACAATATATATATATAACACACTTTTAAAATAAATTAATATTTGATCTCACACTTAGGCATATGAATATAATATTGATCGACAATAGATAATCTGACACTAGCACAATCAATGAGGAGTTAGTATAGGAAGGATAAGGTAGCAGAAAATACTTTTATGGTTTCAAGGAAAGCAATGAGGGAAAAATGCAGCACAGAAAGAAACTTGATATGATTTCATCAAAAGATAATATGATCACTTTTTCTTTGACAATTCCCTCCCCCCCTATGCAAGATAAGGAGATGGAAGGAGAGCACACAATTCTCAGGAATACAAAATGCAATACAAATTTCCAGTTACTCCCAGCGAGCTTAGAGGAAAACAGGTATGATTTTAAAGCAGGCAAGATCCTTTTAAATGGGGTGGCAATGAAGTGAAAAATATGCTGAAAATGCTTTTAAGTCCCTCTAGAGGTTCAGGGTGAAAGAGAGATACTTTAAATCAGTTCAGGTCAGCCCTACCAATGATTTAGGGATGGTCATCAGGTTGAAAACGGGATTGAGTAATGGAAGCAAAAGACAGATATTTTTACATGTGGCTGAAATGAAGCAAACTGTCAATTCGCGGCACCTTTTTCTGAGTGCATCGATCGCGATTACGGCGGAACTATAAAGAGTAGCGAG
Organism: Ambystoma mexicanum; assembly: GCF_040938575.1. NCBI lineage: Eukaryota > Metazoa > Chordata > Amphibia > Caudata > Ambystomatidae > Ambystoma > Ambystoma mexicanum. The sequence goes on along the minus strand of NC_090935.1, from coordinate 119,730,878 downwards.
TTGGTTCTGGGCTTGTAGGCAAGCATAGAATATTAGCTTTCAATTGAAAGTTAAATCTCGTTCCTAGCACCTACGATTCCAAACATAAGGACAATTTTATGAAGGTAGTTTTTCAGAAATGAAATAATGATTCAAAATGGCAAAATGACACTTTTACCGGTTTAGAATCGGAGAATGAACACACGATTCCTATGATGCAGTTCTCGACAGGTTCAAATGTTTTGAATCCGATTATTTTAAGCTAAGAGATGGGTTCTGCACAGGCCTTAGGATACTCACTCCTAATTTTGGAAGGACTGGGCCTCGTCATGGATCTGGTCAACAGGCTGGACTGGACTCTGGGGGGGTGGTACTGAAGTCACAGCTCTCTGGGTCGGCTCTGCTCTGCACTTCACAGCGGTCTGGTCTGGGTCTCTCTGGTTCTGGTCAAGTGGATTCTGGATACATCACTACTTTCTGGGTCTGCTGGTTCTGGCAAAAGTTCTTGGCAAAGATTCCAACAGCTCGCCCGGCTGTAGAATAGTTTGGTTGGATTGCTGGATTCAGAAGGCCTGCTGAGAAGAGTTCTCAGCTTGTGGGTTAGGCCTTTGCTTTAAGTTCTGTATTCTATCTGGAGTCTAAGTTCTGGATGTTCCTTCTAGATGTGTTGTGGTCCGGCAAAATGCTCCGCAAGAAAATGGAAAAATGACCCCCTGTCTGTCCAAGCAGTCTCTTTTTATGTGTTTTGAAAGTGGGTGGGTCGGCTCATTCTGCATGCCCAACCCTCTCATGATTTGATAGGTCAAGGATTCTCTGTGACCTGATTTGAGAAGGGATAGTGTGTCAGAGTAAGTCAGAGTCTTACAGTCTATTGAAGAAACGCCCCTTTGCTTTTACTTAGAAAATGAATTTTTCATAACTAACAGGTTTCCCAGATACACACGTCGTTGAAATTACATACACATTTCACAGATTAATTTAAGATACACTCTCGCCCAACTCTGATCCCCCTCAGAGCCTGAGTTCACAAATGGCAACATTTTGTGCTTTTGAGTGACTTTCGCCATATTGGTTTTTCCTCAAAATTTACACCGACCTGCACCCCTTCCTTGAGCATATTACTGGAAATTACTGTCTCTATCCTAAACACAGTGTCTGCAATATTAATAATTAGCGGGGTTTGGTCCCAGAACACTGTACAAAGTGGAATTTGGGCTCAAATCGTGAGGGCATTTTTCATTTTCATGATCCCCAAAGTGTACATTTCTGTGAGCTTAATACAAGATTTTAGAAGCATTTAACATAAACATATATTTGCTGCAATATGAATCCACAGTCCTGTCTGGCCCGCCCCTAGGAACTGGGGGAGTCAGGGATCACATGTCTCTACTTCCAGGCAGAGCTCTGTTTACAGTCCACACCCAAAATCAGCATACCCCATTCAATTGCAATGGTCTATCGTGTTGGGTCCAGCAGGCTGCAGGGAAGTCCCCTCCCTCTCAATCAACAGGGCCATGTGATATCCTGCCTCCTGGTGTGGGTCTCTGGGGTGTTAAGAGTTCTCACGAAAGGCAAGTCTATTGAACTTTTAATTACATAAGACCCCCTTCTGTTCACTGCCCAGTTCTGTAAGAGAGCTCTCCTGTCAGGATTTATAGAGTGCCAGCGCCGGTCTGTGTCCAATGCCGGTACTGTACCTATTTTTGACAGCTGTCTTGAATTAATACATCTCAAAAGGAAAGGATTTTACTTGTTAGTATATGATCCTTGCTTGATATGGCATTGATGTGGATCTGTGCTAGAGTAAAGTAAAACACTCAACCGTAGTTGGATTTTTGTTTGGTGGTTTCGGGCCCATGATCTTAGCAATTTTTGACATTAATAAAAACAGGTTTTGAACAGAACCATCTTTCTTTGCACTGGTGGGTGGCAGGTCAGGGGACCATTTTGGTGTGCGGAAAACTGCACGGTTCTCCTGGATTCTGGTGCAAATGTGGGCTTTTCCGCCATCTTGGATTTCCTAAGCACACAGCACCAAATGTTGCAGCATAATAATCCAAACATGGGTCAGGACACCCAACAGAACTATTGTATAATATGGAACCAGATTGCAACAGGGACCTCATTTCGTTCCAGTCCATCTGGTTGTCAACAGAGAGTTAGTGATGTTTGGAAATTCAATCACTGAACCCCCACAATGAATTGTATGCTTATCATGATATGTACCTTTTGTGACCTAGTCATCTCAACCATATATTCTGAATTCCCTTGTTGGTATCTAATGGACACCTCCGACAATACACTGACCCCTTGAGCTCTACCCCCTAGCCAATATATTCCTAATTTGTTTGAACAAAGGGAGCAATACCTTTGATGAGAGATGGTTAATTCATGACTGGCAATAAATAAACCTGCCTTAGAACCCTCTTTTCAGAAGTGTTAAGATACAGGCCTTGTCACCAGACGAGCAGGTCAGAGTTCTGAATGGATGAGAATGTGTGGGCACAAGGGCAAATGTTGCGAAGATAGGATGTCAAAACACTACACAAAGAATCCACATGAGATACCAGGCTGATGAGCCCAGCGGAACGATTGACCCCGAACACCATGTCATTTCATCATGTGCCCGTGGACCAATCAGCCGTCTCCGACCCTATAGCACCTATAGGTGCCTACTCTTAGTATCCAGTCCCAACCTCTCTTGTGCCCCCCAGGCCTTTCCACAGGGATGATGATTTTTGTAAATAAAATGAAAGTGCAACATGTTTTCTGCAGAGCGCTCTCGGCGTGAGTAGAGTAGATTCTGCATGCCCTAATTTTAGATAAAAGCCTTTAATCACACTCTCACTTGGTCTTGGTCTCATTCCCTCCTGGGATGTAATTTTATTGACTCTGTTGGGTGGTTTTCCAGCAGTATTGGGGGTCTCTCACTTTCATTGGTGACCCCAACGTGATAGCGGTCTTTCCCGTCCTTCTGGCACGAGACGCCCCACTGCTTTGACCCACAGCGCGCTCCCTCAAGAGCTACCCGCCAACGGCAACCAGAACACCTAGACATGCGCACGCAATAGGGCGAGCGTGTACGGGATCCCTCTTAACAAATCCCAAAACGTACCACTCGCCGGAGCCGGGCGTGTTCTTTGAGCAAGGAGCGGCGCACTGATCGATCGGTTCCAGAGGGTCTCGGATCAAGACGGACACGTGAGTATCAAGTGCGGGTGATATTAAAAGTACGGGTGGGAGTCAGATTAGGAGGTCTTGGGATAAACGGCACTAGTCTGGTAAAACAAAAAAGGTGTAGATGGCTGTAGCAGAAGGGGGTAAAAGGGTTCTGGGAGTCTGAGTCTTTTCTATATTCCATACTATTCTCATTCTATCACATTTGGCCATTAGGACAGTGATGAAGTACAAGGTGAAAAGAGGTTGACAGGGATCCTATCTCCGTTGGGGGGTGGAAAGCGGCACTGCATAGTGCTATCTCAACTAGTACAGGATATTTGGGTATGAGGAATTGAGGTAAAAGAAGATAACGTAGGGGTTCAAAGGGGAGACCCAGAGTAGTATTTAGAAATGCTTTTTCCAACTTTATCTTATCTATCCTGACCTCTTCTCTCTAAATGTGGGTAAACTAGAGTAAGGTGGAGGGAGAGAATCAATGCAGAAAAGGACGGGGGACTGGTCAAGAGAGAAGGGGTATTAGGGACGGTGAAATATAATCTATGTTGTTTATGTTTTCTGTTGTCCATGTGAACTGTTAACCGTTCGTTTTTATGGAAAGAGTCTTTTGCGCATGAACAGTAATGAAAGAATTTGGCATTATATGAAAAGAGTTGCATGCATCTTAATGTGGTTTTACAACATTGAAAAGTAAGTGAACATTCCGTTTTGGTTGAGAAGGATTGTAAAGTGCATTAAATTGGTTATATGAGAAGTAAACAGACATAAAATAGAAGTGTCAGGTAAAGCATATTGATAGTAAAAGTACGATGGGTGCAGAAACACCCTTTGTCCATATTTGTAAAACTCTACCATGGGATGCAGAGAAGATTAATAACTACCACAACCAGTGGGTCGTGGAGTTGAAGGGAGAAGGATTACCCCAAGTGTGGCCTGAGAGAGGGTCCTTTGACAGGGCAGTGTTAGACATGGTTGCCACCTGCTTGTCTATTAAATATAAGGGGAAGCAGTTGCAGAATAGGAGAGGGATATTGGACTTGTGGCACTTATTTGAAGAGGTGCCCCCAGGGTAAAGCAGCGAACACAATGCATCTCCCCTGACAACAACTGACAGTACAGGGCCGACCACACAAGATGGGAAAACAGTAGAGGTCACATGTGTTTATCCTTTATTATCAAAGCCAGTGCCTGCAGAAGGATGATCCAGAATATGTAGCACAGCCCACAGCGCCCCCCCACATTTAAACCATCCAGCACAGCACCACTTCGTCATGAGAGCCAGGGGACAACCAGACAGGTAAGTACCCCCGCAATCAATATCGGCAAACACACACAGGATCTAGATTTGCGGCTGACGATGGCTCGAGCTAAGTTATCACGTTTAAGAGCTATGGGTGAGCAAGGCGGGGGTCACCTTCCCCCCGAGCATAATGTGATGAGATGCCCCAGCCTAGTGTAAGGGCAGAGGAAGATGGGTGGAAAAAGGACAAGATACTATTTTGAATAAATGACACCCCTACGCGAATCATAGAAATCAATACAGCTGACAGTGAACGGGGGATAGAAGAAGGTGGGGTAGTGTCAGATCGAGAGGAAGAAAATTGGAGTGTGCTAGAAGAGCAGGAGGAAGAGGGGAGAAGGCTGGGAATAGCCAATGTTGGGGCCTCTATTGGAGAGAGGTTGTCTCCCATGGAAGATTGGAGGGGGAGGTTAAGAAACAGAACAGGGCGCATGGCTGTGATTGGGAAGAAAGGGAAGAAGGTGAGTCCTAAGAAGGGGGGGGGGTCTGTAGCTGCCACTAATTCACAGAGGGCGGGAAGGCAAAACTACATTCCATGACTCAAATGGACAAGGCTAACTTACTCAAGCAGCTACCCCCACTATAAGGAGATGCCAGCAAATGAATATATGCATTTGAGAAACACACGGCAGGAGTGCCCTTGGAAGTGGGGGATGTTAATAGTCTGCTCGTATCTGCGTTGGGAGACCAGGCTAACTGATTTTGGGCAAAGGCGGGATTCCCAAGAATAACATTAGATTGTGACCACCATGATGGGGCCTCATTCAACACAGTGCGTGCACGCGTGTGGGATGCATTGAGGGAAACATTCCCAGACACTCCTGATCTACAGTCAGTGATGCAATGCACAATGAATGATGAGGAAGATTTGATGTCTTTCATTCTCCGGACAGACATGTGGAGAGCGGAAACTGGTACGGCCTGGGACCAATCAACGTCCCTGTTTTACTTCATTATAAAAAGGGGGCTCCCAAAGGAAGTGCAGAAGGCACGTGACAAAATAGTTGGGATAGAAGCCAAGGGGTGGCCTGAAATTCAAAGCATCATAGTGTACCACTGCAAGAGGATCAAAGAGAAGGAAAAGGAGATAGCTCAGTGGCGGTTTGCAGACAAAGCTAAATTAGTGCAAAGTAAACTACTGAAGGTCAGTACAGTAGCAGCAGCCAGCGCAGAAGGACGGGAGCAGGAGGAGGAAGACTGAGAGCTGGGTATACCAATGCAGATGGTGGCAAAACTGGACATGTAACGGCCAGGACCAATGGTCAGGGGAAAACCAATATGAGGGATCACAGTGGCCAACAAGATGGGGGCGGGGCAATAGATAGAGGATGATTCAGGGGATCAAGAGGAGGGGGTGCGGGGTATGGAGGGCCTGAGGGGAAATGCAAGGGCAATGCTGGAATTGTGGGAGGTGGGGTCATTTTATGAGAGAATGCTGAAGTAGACCCAATAATACATGTTGAAATGAATATCAGATCGGACACCCACACCCGGAAAGCCCCCATGGGCTACCAATGGGCAGAAACAGACGGGATAGCCAGGTCGACCCTAGACACATGAATGGGAGCCCATTACCCCTGCAAGACACGTCCTCACACCCCGAGTGTCATGGCAATACCGCCCCCATGAGCAACAACACTTATGCTACCACAGCAAAAGGGGCACCAATCACACCGTATATGGGGACAGCAATGGTAACAGGAAATGTTTTCGATGTAGATGAACTCCCATGGCAGTCAGCATAGGACAGCCCACAAAGAGCACTTGCGTGTCCAGTCCTGTCTACAACATGTAACGCACAGAGGACCACTCATGGGGGCAGCAATCGGAAACAAACAATTAATTTTCATGGTGGATTCATGGACTTTGGAAACACAGGGGTTCGCTGGGGCGGTGGTCAAGGTTCCATACACTGATGAGCTAGACATAACAGTGGGAGGGAAGACTGTATGTGTCCCCATATTGTATTACGAGGAATCGCCCATCAACCTGCTGGGAAGGGACCTTTAAATTCTGACATGTTCATACAAGGGTTGAGAATACTAGCGTGAGTAGTGCCAGAATTGAAAAATAAAAATGGAGGGTCCCCTCAGAGATCATTTTTCATCCAATAGCTGACCCAGAAATAGTGCCGGGGTCCATCGTGTCCCTGGATATACACGCAGTGCAGGTGTCGGCTCAGAAAATAGCAGTAAAAGCAATGGACATGCAGGGATGTCAGTGGAGAACAGTGCTGTGCATCGACGCCAATCGGGCCCTGCGACACATGACAGATGAGGAACTTTTTTGTGATATAGAAGATGATGGGGAGATAGTAATGGGAATTGCAATCCCCTGTGATGTCATGATCCAGCTACCTCTCCTAGAAATGATCAAAGCTACCCCAGCATACTTTGAGGAAGACATGTCCCAAGTGCCACAGCAGCTGTGGACCACTAGCCCACACGATGTAGGGCTACTACACCAGTACAGATCAAGCTCAAACCCGGAGCCATTCTACCACGGGTGAAGCAATACCCCATATCGAGGGAAGCTGAGGAAGGAATAAAAGACACAATATATGCATTAATATTACAGGACATAATAGTTCCATCAAACTCACCCTGCAACATGTATTTACCTGATCAAAAAAGCCAACGGAGTGCCGTGGAGGATGATCCAGGATTTACGCCCACTTAATGACATAGTACAGAAGGAGTTCCCTCTTGTCCCAAATCCTGCCTCAATTCTATGTAGCATCCCAACAGAAGCCACTCATTTCACGGTAATGGATCTAAAAATGCATTCTTTTCAATCCCACTCGATCAAGGTTCTTGGTACCTAACAGAATTCACGCTAGGGGGGAAAAGGTATTAACATTGCAGAATGCCCCAAGGGTACTGTGAAAGCCCCAGCATTTTTAAAAGAGTATTGCATGAAGACCTCGGAAATGTACACAACGAGCCCCATAATTCAGTACGTAGACGATTTTCTAATCTGCGGAAAAAAGTAAAAACGAGTGCAGACAAGACTCCATCACCCTGCTAAGACATCTTGCACAGAAAGGGTACAAAGTAGACCGGCAGAAGCTGCAATACTGCTTGACAGAGGTATTTTATTTAGGACAATTGTTTTCCAAAAATGGTAAAAAAAATCATAGCAGACAGAGCAGCAGCAATAAGAGCAGTGAAAGAGCCCAATACAGTTAAAGAGATGTAGAAATTCCTCGGCATGTGTAATTACTGCCGTGCCTGGATATTGGATTATGCATCATACACTAGACCCCTGCTACAAGCACTCAAGGAAGCATAGTGAGAAAATACCAACCTGCAACGGACACAGGAAATGCACATAGTCTTTTCCACACTTAAGGAACTGATATCCACTGCCCCAGTTCTTGCGACCCCCTAACTATGAGCAGGAGTTTTACTTATTCTCACATTGTAATGGCACACTCAAGACAGCCGTGCTGACACAAAAGACGTCCTTGGGCCATAAGCCCCTGGCATTCTACAGTGGGACACTTGATGCAGTACTGCAGGGACATTTCGCGTGCGAACAGGCTCTCACAGCCGCCACCACGTTCACGATAGAAAAAAGCTCTATGATCGTGATGGGCTGATCCATTACCTTATACGTAGAACACTCTGTTTGCCATTCATGAAAGATCAAAGAGCACATTGACCAATCAAAGAGCCACAGCATATGAATTGATTATCTCTAGTGCCAATATTCATATTGTGCAGTGTAAAAGCATGAACCGAGCCATATTTATCACAGAGGCGTGCACAGTAGAAGACATGCAGCAGCACGACTGCACCACATACACAGGAGATGATGATGACACACCCAAAGCACATGAAAATGCACTGTCAGAAGGGGAAATTTACTTTGGGGATGGGTCTGCCTCTATAGATTGTGAAAATTGTGAAATAATTGTGCAGAAAAGGTGGTCACCACACTTCTCGGCCCAGGCAGCAGAATTAGTAGCACTCATAGAGGCACTTCACACTGCAAAGGGGTGTATAGTCACCATCTATACAGATTCAGCATATATGGCTATGACAGTACATGGAGGGTTAGCAAGGTGGGGAAGACGGGGATTTGGAAGGGCAGACTGTCCCCACTACAGCACACAGCACTATTAGGAGAGTTGAGTGATGCATTAAAGGACCCACGCTTGTAGCAGTTGTAAAATGCCAGGCCCATACCCGAGGTGATAATGTCATCTCATTGGGAAAATGAAGCGTCTTATCTTCCAAAAGTCCCAGCAGGTAACTACATACTTCAAAAGACAGTGGAGGAAATGCAACCAGGTGGCTTTAATTCATTACCAATTTCTCAGATACTTGAGCTCCAACATGATGCTCCTAGTGAAGAGAAGGAGATGTGGGTAAAGAGGGGGTGCAGCCAATCGTCCACTGATTTACTATGGAGACAAAATAATACTGGCAAGATAGTGATGCCAACAAAATTGCTAGAGGTAGCCTTTAAACAGTTACATTACCCGGCTCATAATGCAAAGCAACACATCATTGCAGATATACAGGAAAATTGGTTTGCCCCCGGAATACAGGAACATGTCACAAAGTGAATAGTAGAATACATCACTTGCCAAACATACAACTCCAGCATGACATTACGAACCCTCAGGGGAACGGTACCAAAACCAGAAGGGCCCTTTGGAGAGATGCATATAGACTATGCAGACATGGGAGAGTGGTCTAACGGGGCTAGATATTTGATTGTTGTCGTGCACCCCTTTTCCCGGTGGGTGGAAGCAGGACCCTGTGCTAAATTTTTAGAAAGAGCGGCGTTTCTCCGCTGGGGCATCTGTGACGTCATACGTTCCGACAACGGAACGCACTTTGTGAATGACATGTTTAGGCATATTACTGTAATGCTGGGCATAACACACAAGCTCTGCACGATTTAACATCCGCAATTGAACAGTATTGTGGATAAAATGAACAGATTGCTCAAAAGTAGATTGTCAAAACTATGTCACATGCTCAAAAAGAACTGGGTGTATTGCTTACCCCTGGCGCTTTTTGAAATGAGAAACCAACCCAGCAAGGACCACCACCTGTCACCGCATGAAATAGAGACAGGTAGGAGGATGCATACAGCCCACAACACACTTGCGTAGGCAATCAGATGCGCACCAAAGCACCACTGTTTTAGGGGAAGAATTCAATGAGTATCTCAGAAATTGGACAAAAGCAGCACAAGCCGTAGCAAAGCTAATCACACCCCTCGTCACACAGGACAACTCCACCGACACAGTAGCCCCAGCTACAGGAAGTTCAGACTGCCAGTTGATAACAGGTGACATGGTATACGTGAGAAGTTTTGTGAGGAGGTGGAATGGGCCAAGATTTCATGGTCCATATAAAGTGACCTTTTGCATACCCATGGCGGTTAAAGTGCAGGGGCTATGGTAATGGGTACATTTGACAGATGTGCATAGGTCCCGTGGGAACGTAAATGGTACAGACACCGAAGAAGGAGAGGACGAGGGTAGTGCACAAACCTAGCAAATAAGAGAATACAGGGACATGTACCAAATAAATACTGAGGAAAACTCAGGACTGGTAAAACATGTAAGTAATTGTATAGTATAATAATGTTTTGATGTTCGCATGACAGAGTAAGTTAACGGTGAACTGTCTATTCTTTCTCCCTCTCTTCCTCTCCCTATTCATTTTCTCAGGCTTATTTTTCAGTTGAAACGTGCATATGAATAACATTTTTTCCTCCCCTAGCAATGAATTGAATGGACAGTATTTTGCTTCCCTCAGTTCTCTTCCCCCAGACTTGAGGTGTGGGGGAGGGAAATGGAAGGATGCGGAAAAACAGAGAAGTGCATACATAAAGATGATTATGAAGCTGACTATGAGTGATAAGGAATTGTAATAATGACCCGGAAAAGAGAATTTAAAAATGTACGAAATGATGGTTGTAAAAAAGACAGGCAAATAATATGCATAATTAACAAATGCTTATATTTCATTTAGTAGGAGCCTCAATGGGTATGGAAAAGGCCTCAGCTGCAGCAAGCAGCAGTGTAGATAGGAGTAGATGGAGGAGGGATGCCAATCCTAGTTATTCGTATGAATGCATGCTGTTTATGTGTGCAGTAGTATTATTTTCAACATTGTTTGGCCTGTTTCTATACTGGATAATTGTTTATATCACAATTGATGTTGGCCGAGGGGGGGGAGGTGGGGGTTTTCATGAAAACAATCAAAAAAGGGACCCGTCTAATTTGGGATGGCGCCAAGTTAATATGGGGTCATGGGACTCCCGAGGACAAACACAATAATAATGCCACAAGTGTTCCCCATATTACAACAATGCAAGTTACTACACAGTCTCCAAAAATTAATGATTCCTGTTTTAGTGTGTACACATTGAATGACAGAACCCCTTCGGAACTCACGTGGGTGCAGAACCATCCTTACCCAACAACTGTGTCAATTTCAGAAGTAGCAACATCCAATGGCCCAACCATTAAAGAAGGGGGTAGTAGGAGTGAACCCATGTCAAGTACTTATTACAATTTATATACTCAATGGGAAGACAAGCAGGGCCTGGGGACCGAGGGAGACGTGCCCAGGAGAAAGAGAAGGCAAACATTACAAGAAAAGCAGGAAGAACATTATAATTCAGCTTAGACACAGTTGTTGATCCACAACACCCCCACCAAACAAATAAGTGGTATGCAGACATGAGCAACACGGCAAAACAAACAACTAATGAGAGTTGCTATGTCTGCTCACTTATACCCCATGCCTCAGGCACTCCCAAGGTACTATTGCCACAAGAAATTCCATTTGCAGAGGCCCAATGTGTCCTACATCTTGCACTGTGCCGAATTAAAAATACTTTTCAAGCACACACAGTTTCCTTCAAACTTCTGCAGAACGAGCAAACATGTCACTCCCGGCCGCAAGGAGTGATGTGTGTGAAGGAGCCTTTTCTGGTAATAAAGGGGACATTACACATGGACAATAAGTGGTAGAAGGAAGAGGTATTGTGCAAAGCAGAAGCTTTACGAGGATTGTCTGAAGAAAGTCTCATGGGTACATGCACCCCCATATGGACTGAAGACATAAGCAAACTCACCTGGGTCACCACCATCGAGAAACCCTTCAAGCTATAGAAAAACATTTCATATGATCTGTTCTTCCATGGAGAAGGGAAAGGGGACATGAGGAACAACAAAAACTGCAGCAAAACCTTCATAATACATTTATGACATGAAGAATGGAGCAGCATCATTGTTAGACACATATTGGGTTTGCGGCAACATGGCATACCTGTATCTCCCGCAATCATGGAGAGGAACGTGTTCCTTGGCAATGCTGCATTCTGCACTAATGGTAATCCCTGAGAGCCACATCCATGGAGGGAGTAAGCTTGAGACGGTACCTGCGTATGCCATAGGCAAAGAAGGCATCCAAAATCCACTCTGGAGAAAGAAGCAATCTTCAAACTACATCTCAGCTAAGTCCTCAGAACTTTTGGCCCAAATACTTGACCGATTTCGACTCTTTAACTCTGTGGAGAAATTTTTCACGTCCCTCATTCCCAGCATCCAGGCGAGAGCAAATGCCAAGTGGCTCCAAATTACCAGATGGGAGCTCATCCAATTGGCCAACGACACAGAAGAAGGGTTCAATGTTATCAAGGTAGAACTCAGAGCCTTGCAGTTAGTGATGATGCAGAATCGATAAATGCTGGACCTGCTAACAGCTATTGATGGAGGTGTTTGCCGAAAAATCGGGAGCACATGTTGCACATTTGTACCTACTGCAGACGCTGAGAACGGTTCCCTGTCACACGTAATAGCAGCAGTGCATGACCTTGGCGAGCGGATGAACGAAAGAGGAGCACAGCCCAGCACCTGGTTCGACAATCTTTTTTCATGGGTACCCTCCTGGCTTGGAATGACAGTAAAGCTCCTCGTACCACTCATAGTCTTTTTGCTCCTCATTTTTTGTGTGTCAATTGGGACTCTGGTGCTGCGAGAATGCAGTACCAAATGGTGCACTGATGATGGTGACAATGGGACGTGCAAATGGTGTGGCACAAATTAAACATGAGGCGGAGGTACAAACAGGAGATAGTACAGAGTCCATATACCGGATGACTGCCATATACAACACAGGGCATATAGTAGATAGTTTGTATCACACAACCATAAAGGAGCCCAGAGAATTACAATGGTATAAGGAATCATGGATAGACCTGGAAGGTGAGGGAGAATGTATCTATATGAGCTGCACCCCAGATGAATACCCTAGAAGGGGGCACAGTCTCAGAGCGGTATTCAGGGCATGGATGCCAATAAAAGGGCCACCTGCATGGGATGAAGCAGTGGCAGAAGAGGAAGAGCGTACGATATTGGGACAGTTACAATATTTGTTTCTTCAGTAACGAAAGGGGGGGATGAGTGGAAGGAGGGGGCATTTTGGACCCCACCTCCATTATTCCTACACTTCCTGGGTAAGCCCAGCCACCGCTGCTTTGGGTCCAGGGCCCCGGCCCCGGGGCACTCATGAGGGAAACCCCTAGGAACTGTGAACCCTTTAGTACGGGAATATCCCCAGGAACTGTGACCCCCTTGTGTACACCCTTTATAACAAAACCAGAGGTGAATAAGACTCCATTTTGTAAGCCACTGACTCCATTTTGCGATATTAAAACGGCCATGAAGGTTTCACTCCAGCCTGCAGCCCTCCCTGTTAAGCGTGCACAATAAGCAAGTTCCTCCCCCTACCTACTCCCCTGTGCCATCTCCACAACTGCTCGATTCCCATGAGAAGGCTGGCTGTGAGAATGCAACAAAATCCACACTGTATCATTGGCCTTACGACTCCCTTCACTGACTAAGATGCAAACCAGAGCAGGGGCCAAAGCAAGAGCTATCCATCTCTATAAACCTGCCCCACACCTCACAGACCCTGGCCATAAAAGCGTAATTCCAGTGCCCTCCAGGGCAAAACCAACAGTTGAAAAAGACCCTTAAACTGGTGAGCCTATTTTTCCTTTGACATGGATAAAAGTAAGCATGCTTTTCTTCTTATGCGAAAATCGTACAAACCTGATGATAGACTAAGGGAGCCTATGAGTTAACAATATATATACATATAGTTGTGTAACTTGAAGTTCATATGTCAACCTGCTATGTTGAAAGCACAATGTATGTTGACCTATAATAATAATAATAATAATAATAATAATAATATGATTATTATGATTCTGAAATGCTCATAACAATATCTGCAACATTACAATGTTTAACCAAATATAAATCTGTACATACTAGCACCATGCTACCTCATTTTTGATGAAGCTGAATGTAAATACATGTATAGTGGCATATAAACATAATACAGAGGTTAACCACTCTGAGTTAGCTGCACCCCTCCAGCTAACGGCACTCCCATAGACCCTTGCTTTGATTTGCAGATGTATGTATAAGTGAATCTCGAGATAAAGACATGTGTAATTCTCAATCACTCCTTAATGAATCCTCTGCTTCCCTTTTTGCTATAATGACAGTGCCTATTTAAATGAAGATAAAAGTATGTTCTAAACCAGTGTGATGTAAGTGTCAAACAGCCAGCCATGTGCTAAGAGCGGTATGTTAAATTGTGTTTTGAAAGTCCCTGAACTATTGTATAATATGGTACGAGATTGCAACAGGGGCCTCGATTCGTCCCAGTCCATCTGGGTGTCAATCGAGAGTTAGTGATGTTTGGAAATTCGTTCACTGAACCCCCACAATGAAATGTATGCTTATCATGATATGTACCTTTTGTGACCTAGTCATCTCAACCATATATTCTGAATTCCCCTTGTTGGTATCTAATGGACACCTCCGACCATACACTGACCCCTTGAGCTCTACCCCCTAGCCAATATATTCCTAATTTGTTTGAACAAAGGGAGCAATACCTTTGATGAGGGACAGTTAATTCATGACTGGCAATAACACTTGTGAAAACAGGGTTCTAAGGCAGGTTTATTTAAGATACAGACCTTGTCACTGGACGAGCAGGTCCGAGTTCTGAATGGATGAGAATGTGTGGGCACAAGGGCAAATGTTGCAAAGATAGGATGTCAAAAGAATACACAAAGAATCAACATGAAATACCAGGCTGATGAGCCCAGCGGAACGATTGACCCTGAACACCAAGTCATCTCATAACGTGCCCGTGGACAAATCAGCCGTCTCCAACCCTATAGCACCTATATGTGCCTACTCTAAGTATCCAATCCCAACCTCTCTTGTGCCCCCTAGGCCTTCCCACCGGGATGACTATTTTTGTAAATAAAATGAAAGTGTAACATGTTTTTTTTTTGCAGAGCGCTCTCAGCGTGAGCAGAGCAGATTCTGCTTGCCCTAATTTTAGATAAAAGCCTTTAATCACACTCTCACTTGGTCTTGGTATCATTCCCTCTTGGGGTGTACTTTTATTGACTCTGTTCGGTGGTTTGCCAGCAGTATTGGGGGTCTCTCACTTTCAGATGTAAGAGGAAATAATCTGATTAGAAATCTGACCTACCACCCCTGAATGGGAGGCCAAAATCAGATTGAAAACCTTTGAAATGAGCAAAAAGGCACTTGGAATTCACTAAATAGTTGTTTTACATGTGTGGTTGAATGAATGAGACAGGGAGTTGTGTGGCTGTACTAAAGAAGCAAGACAACCTACAAGCTACAAGGCAAGGCACTAAACAACATGCATACAGGTTAGAAAAACTACTTTGGGAAGGGAATTTAGTGGAGCAAGAACCACATGTGGCAAAATTGCAATTTCACAGGTTTAATACAAGCAAACAGCATCAGAAATAAGCTAAACAGACATAGACAAAAATTGGTTTACTGACGAGGTACCAATGCACATCACAGGTATGATACTAAAGTGAAAGGGTGACTCTTGATGGGTGACAGGATGGGATTCTTAATAGGAAAGAAAATCAGATTTTAAAAGGGGAACACTTTCATGGGAAAACTCGTTTTTGTTAGCAAAATGATTGGTCCTACTGCAACTATATTTCAGTGGGTAGATATTTAAAGAAATACATGGCACGTAAGGAGATTAATTTATAAGGTGAACCTATTCACACCGTTTTCATCTATATGGGAAATTAATTAATGTATTCAAAATAGTACAAAGGACTTACACAACGGTCTGAAATGATTTGGAAAGAATTGTGCTAAAACATGGAGACTAACACAGATTCTTTTAAGGACAGGATGCAGACAGGATTCTGACAATTTAAGAAGTTACTATGGTACTTATAGGATTTTTATGGAATTAGACAGAATGCAAGGTAACAGAGTGGCGTGTGCAGCTTTTTGGTTACTGTGGAAGGTAATACTAACAAAATGCACTTAATTGGGTAGTTTGGACAGCTAACTGGCTTTCTGGACAGCAGCACAAGGAACTGGTCACTGTGCAGTGGCTGGGCTCTCCTTTAAAGGAACAGTGGGGCAACCAGGGTCTGGTCACAGAGGACAGTGGCGTGCATCAGCTGGGCAAAGACAGGTCTGGTCACTGGTTTCTCCAAAAGGAGCCCACAGCCTTTCCTCCTTTTTCCATGAATAATTGGGATTTTTGTTGGGTTTCAATTTGGATAAGTGGTTCTGCCAGTATAGGAGGTTGTGCCTGGATCTGGATCAGCTACCTCTTGCCTGGCTTTGGAGTCGGGAGTCTTGCAGGCTGAATGTTGAATGTCTGGATCTCTGGATTTTAAAGTTGTATTTTTGAATGTCTGCACTCTTCTTATGCCTCCTCCTTTTATAAGCAGGATGATATGAGGATTTGTACAATGTGGGCTGAAATAACCTGGACATACCCAGGATAGGTCAGGCTGTGGATGTCACCGCCTCCCGGGAAATAGATTTGAACCAGGGAAGTGACATCAGTTTTAGAGTGTGTGTTTTATGATGTGCTTTGTTACACCACAGTTACTTTTGCCAAAATCAGTTATGAATCTAAACCCTTATATTTATAATTGTTATCATCCTGGAAATCAGATAGGAAGACCCCATATAGTACAAGGAATATGCCATTTTAAACCCCAAGTTTGTGCAATGCTGTTTGTCCTTCTGGAAATATTTTGCCATTTCTATGGAAAACATTTAACCTAAAATTCTACAAATGGCTACACATAAGACGAACAGTGTTGGGCATACTTCCATCAAATTTTACATCTGTGTCATATACGCTTTCTCCATATATGCCCCTTTAATGCCGTTCAGGTCCACCACATGCAAGGAAGACCCACATAGTCTCATCTTAATGATACAAAAATTACATTAAAAACCATTCTAATTTCACATTACTGATTATTCAGATTACTAAAATAAATATCTTAATGTAAAAAGTATTTTAAATCAAATGGGTTGGCTTTGTTCCAAAAAGTGGGCAGTCTTTCCAACCCACAGAAGTCCAATGTGCAGGTGGGCACCACGGTAATAAGATACTTTAATATAGGTAATGTTTGTTTAGATAAATTGTATAAATCAATGTTTTGACCTGGAGCTACCAGTCTGTAAGAGATCCTATGGCATCCGGATCGCACTAAACAGATTTGAAGAAAAAGTAAGGTAATTATACCATACTTAAGACTGGTGCTCTCAGTTGACTTTAAATAAGGTTGCACAATTGTATATAACTCTTGCGTGAAGTACTTATAATGTCAAACAAATGTATCACCAGACGGTACATGGTTTTCCAAAAGAAATGTTTAATTCACATTTCTTGGTATTATGTTTCTTAGTTCAAATATTGCGAGGCAACTCGAAATAGATAGGTCAATTATTCAAAAAAGCACATATGCCAATGCATTTCGGTCTATGACCATCTTCAGGGCTGTACTGAAGTGAATATAAAATCTAAACAGTGTTAACATAATTCTGCTAAATGCAAGTTGTCCTCTCCTGTGAATGCGTTCGAAGAATGTCTCCAAAGTTCCTGCACACGTATGACTCGCGCGCAGAACCGATCGCGATCGGTTAACGCATTCACAGGAGATGACAACTTGCATTTAGCAGAATTATGTTAACACTGTTTAGATTTTATATTCACTTCAGTACAGCCCTGAAGATGGTCATAGACCGAAATGCATTGTCATATGTGCTTTTTTGAATAATTGACCTATCTATTTCGAGTTGCCTCGCAATATTTGAACTAACTAAGAAACATAATACCAAGAAATGTGAATTAAACATTTCTTTTGGAAAACCATGTACCGTCTGGTGATACATTTGTTTGACATTATAAGTACTTCACGCATGAGTTATATACAATTGTGCAACCTTATTTAAGGTCAACTGAGAGCACCAGTCTTAAGTACGGTATAATTACCTTGCTTTTTCTTCAAATCAGTCTTTCCAACCCCCCAGCCAAATGTCTTTCCCTGGCCAGCTTGCCCAGATGCTGCCATGGCTTATCCTTTGAAGTCCTTCAGTTTGAATGGAGGGGATTTCACACTTCTGAGGGAAACACATGCCGTGGAATCCCCCTTTGTTCCTGGGAGCATCTCTGCCATTCAGTCTGAGGCACCCTGTAATTATCACACCTGTCAGCCCAAATAACAAGGTCCCTGCACTGGCAGCATCAAATCACAGGGAGGTGCGACATTTGGCCTTTGAGCCAAACTGTTTTAACAGGAATGCTTGCCTCACTCATGCTATTGAAGTTCTTTGTGTATTTTATTTTTCTTCACAAAGCGTTAAATATACCTATATTTTTGCAGCGTTTCTTCCCCAAATGTACAGTTGTGTATTTGGGCATTTGACAGTATTCTTTCCCATTGGCTTCCATAATGTCATTTCATTTCTTTGCAAGGCAGTGTTACACGGATTCATTTTATTTTTATGTTCCTTTAACAAAATGCGGTTTTCCTTGCATTTTTCTTTCTGAAAATGTTCATAGCCCTGGTCAATCTCTGTACACATGGATATGTTCAAGGAATGGGTTCTTTGAAACTGACACCAAGCAAAGGGAGATTTTACTTGGTGCCATTCAGGGAGGAACGGCCCTCATTTGATGGTATTCATCCTGAATACAGATGGGCATGGCTGTGTTTTACTGGAACCAAACTGTGTAATGTTTAAAGATGGAAATAGCACCAGTGCATGGTCATTTTAAATGCAGGTCCTTTCTGGGTGCAGCCTTGCGTTTTCAAGATGACAGCAGAGCAGTGCAGAGACATTCTGCCTTTAATTTATTTTCTTTGGATTGACATGAAGAAATGCAATGCAGCCATTCTTGGGGTGTCTATGCTCCATCTCGCCCCAAATGTGCTCAGCAGAGACAGCACAGTCATATTTTGTAACTGCCAAAAACACCGTTTTGTGATGCAGGGGAATATGTGCTCAGCAGACACAACACAGCCATTTTTTGTAACTGCTAAAATGCAGTTTTGTGAGGCAGGAATTGCTGTTGGGCTGTTAAATGTACCCCACAATTGTAATGGCTAAAGATTTTCGATTTGTAAACCATGTAGAGCCTTATAAATAACATTTAAAAAAAATGCTAAATTACATAGCAATTTGTGAAATATAGTTTTTATAAATTCCTTCTGAAAAGCATGAAGGAAGGCATGTATGGTCTGTGAGCAGACCACATAGCAACACTGTTTGCAGATGCAGGCATCATGTAAACGAGAGTATGAGGATGTAAATGGCCCATAACATGTTTGCAAGAATGACATATGTTCCTTTTTACCAATGATATCATTCATTGTCGCTGCAAAATAATCCTTTCCTCCTGATTCTTGACCTTTATTATCTTTTACTTAAATTATCATACATTTTGGGAACTGATTTGTAACCGTGAAAAAAAAAGCGCCATTGGAGGAGAGGAAGTTTAGTCAGCAGATCCTTTATTGCAGCAAAGATGAAAAAAACAAGATTCCCATTGTAGTAATCCTAACCCCATTAATCATGCGGTCTGATCCCATTGACAAACGTTTTGTAAATCAGACCCATTGTGTTTGTAATACCAATAGTGAAAGCAGTTCGACAAGTAGAGGGAGTGCTATTTCAACCATTAGTAATACTACTACACTCAAAGACCACTGCTACTGCTTGTAGTAGTGCTAAATAATAGTCATGCAACTATAGTACTACTGCTATTGTGAGGCACTTCCCATGTGTCTAATACTACAAAAACTGCAATTAGAAGCGATAATGGAAGTACAAGTAGTACTATTATTGGATATGGGTTGTCTGCCTGCAAATGTTTTGCTCGTGGGTGGACTGCCCGAAGTTTAACTGCTTGGCCCCCCGTTTTGACCATTTATTAAAAACAGGGGTCCAAGCAAGTTTTGTCTCCCACCACCAATGTTAAGGGTGCAGGGAACACGCCCACAACCTCTAAATCCAAAAGATACCGAACATGGGGAGTGGGGAACACACTTGCTCTTCATGTTCAGTATTTTTAGATTCAAATTGATCAAAAAAATGTGGTCAAATGTTCCATTCGTTCAAATTTTTGATATCAATGTGTGTAATACCCTATTATCACCAGGAGTACTATTACTACTCGAACTTGTACTACTAATACTACTACTTGCATTACTACTACACATATTAGCATTACTAGGGATTCTTTTGTTTTATTTATTTAGGTGCTTTAACTTAATTTAATTTTTCCACCTCCAAAGAAAGTTAAAAAAGTAGAGTTATTCTCCTCACGCAGAGGGTCTCGCCTGATGGCAATTGCTTAGAGTCTCATGAATAGTTTGAATAATTTCCCCAAGAAAAATAGTCAAGCCAATGATTAAAGAGATCCTTTCCCCCTGCACGAATAATGTCCACATTCCTTAGATGACGTTGTTTTGCTCTCTTCAAAAAAATGTGCCAGCAATCTATGCTCAAGTCCATTGACAGCTCTGCAGAATAGCACAAGGCGTTCCAAAGTTTCTTTTTCACCATCCATCTTGTGTATATCTGTCGCTTTTTCTCCAATTTACCTCCTCTTTGTTTAAACCTCAAGAGAAGGGTATAGTTTCATCCAGAATATCCTATATTGTGACCTGAGGGTGGTACTAGGGTATTTTATCAAGTATGTTGGAAGGGTATTGAATGGTCTCCTCGCTGGAAAACCATCTGTGTATAATTAAAACTGTTGTGTTTGATCTTGAGTCACAATCCAATCTTATTACCCAACCTTTACTTTCATTAATGCTGGGTTGGCCAACAATTTAGCCTCCTTTGTATCAAGGCTAATCAGAACTTCCACACCAGCTTGTTTCCAGTCACTGAGGGATTGCTCACGCCCAGTTTCAATTGCTCGTTTTAACAAGGAGAAGCATCTCAGTGGTGTTATCAGTAGGCATTTCAGTTACAGTACCAAGCTCTTCCACTTTACTAGCACCTGTCATGAGTTATTGGTGGTCACTCTCAACTCAGTGAGTTCCTTCCCCCACAAGCAAGGTGGCACGCAACAAAGAGCTTTAAAGAATCAACTTTAGTTAGGTCTCCAACCTGTCTCATGCCATTTAGCAAAAACCATCTTTACCACCAAAGAACTAGGAACCAGGCCGGTGTATAGTAAGAATACATATTTAAGTTTTTACAAGGAATCATAGAGCAGTCACACACACACACTAGCCACCAACACAGTGGCCCTACACAATATCACAATTTCAAATTACTTGTATCAATTGACTGAGTTGTATTTCTAATTGACTTTCAGTCACTACAACAAATACAGGTTGAATATGAAGACTTTAAATCAATATACACATAGGATTTCATTACACATTAACAATGATGACATTTGAAACAACCCCCAGTGATCACTTGGGGCATCAGTTATATATGACCACTTAATTGAAGGCAAGGTACAGACAGTGTGAATACAGTAGGGACATTGTTTTGGCTTTTTATCAGAAAGGCAGGGTTTAAGAAATAGACACAATGTCAAACTTGTTTTGGGCTTTCTATTTGAAAGGAAAAGTTTAGGAATGGAACTCAATGGGAAAGTTTTGGGCTTTTTATTTGAATAGCATGCAGGTCCGTAGGACTCTGATTTGGGATGTTAATGTTAATGTTAAAGGACATTTGTACCGCGCACTATCGCCACCGTAGTGGTCCCTTGGCGCTCTGGCGGCTCTGAAAAGGGAGAGAGGGGGTTGAGTTAGTGGGAGGAAGCAGGGAAAATGCAAGAGAGCAGTGATGTGCTGTTGGCGGCCTCAGCCCGGTGGGTCCGTTGGCTGGGCATGGGGTGTTTGGGGCCGGTAGTCATCGTGTACTATTCTGCAAGGCTATGTGTGTTTTGTTTTCTTGTTGCAATGTAGTGAAGTTTGTGCGGTTTGTTGTGCTGTAGGTTTTGGTTGTGTTTGGTTTTGGGTTTGAGAGGTGTATGCAGAAAGGGAAGTTGTTAATAGGGTTGGTTAGTTTGCATCTCTATCCTGAATAGAAGTGCTCGGCTTGCGTAGTCTCCCCTGTTGCGGCTCTGTCCTGATCTGGGTCTGAACGGTCTACAGGTTCCTTACTCCTCTGGCCCCCACCTCTAACATGCTCTCTTGTGGCTGCCCTTATCCTCCATTTAGACTCTCGTGGCCAGTGCTTCTGCTAATGACAACCTCTCAGGTAGTGTGGGGATTGTCAATGTCTCTATAATTCCACCCCAATGTGGTACTTGGCGGTAATTAAATTACGGTGCGGGCGAAGGAGTTGGGGGGATTGTCTGGGTCAGTTGACTCAATCTCCATGTGTGCCGCCTGTGTTCCTGTCTATCCGATGTCACCCGTCCAGCTGCCATGGGCTTTACTCTCCATGGTCAGGGATGTCCGTGTCTTTTCGGTTTAGTTATCCTTTTTTGCCAGTTTCGTTTTTCAGGTTTAGTCTGTGGTGTTGTAGAGACAGGTTTTTAGTGATTTCCTGAATTTTAGGTGATCTTCAGTGTTTATTTCCTTTGGGATGTTGTTCCAGATTTTTGCGGCTAAGTGGTAGAAGGAGGTGCCTCCAAGTTTTTTCTTGAGGTATGGTTTGAGTTCCAGGCGGATTTCGTTGCTCGATCAGAGTGGTCTCGTTGGTTTGTAGACTGTTTTTTCTTTTGTAGGAATTCTGCTCCTTGTCCACTGTTTGCCATGTGTGTTATGCACATTGTTTTGAAGGTGATGCGATGTTTAACTGGGAGCCAGTGTAGGGTTTTTAGGGCTGGAGTGATGCAAGTGAATACACAGGAAATGTTTTGAACACTCTAGATTCACTAGAATAGCAGAGTTTTAGGGTTACCTTCTGTACAGAGGTTTCAGAAAAATAGTCGCCCAAGTACTTATTGTCTATACTCACTCTATTACAATGGGCATGAACGGTGTTAATTTTGAACTCTAACAACAATCATCCTGTGACCTTCCATTTGGGAATTAATTGATTTACATGAACTAAGGGTCTACACAGTTTCACCCCCTCCCCCACAATTTATTGGAAAGGTTTAAAGCAGGCAGTTCCCAACACAATTCAATTTAAATGGAGAGGGGGTTTTTCTATGGGTGAATTAATGTGAGTTATATTTAATAAAATATGACAAGGGTCTACCCAGTTGCACCCCCTACTTGCTATGCAAGATGGAGATTAAGACTGGCAGAGTCCCCTCACACTTCTGTTGGCATTTGGATTAATCTAATTACATGGGAGGCCTTGGTTATGGGGCATCTAGGGAAACAGCAGTGCTCCTCTGAGGTACAGCACAGATCTGGTCAAAGGCTTCATTCAAGGATAGCCCCAAGCACCAAGTCCTCCTCTGGCTCCTCAATGACAGGCCCAGCTCGCTTATATATTACTCAGTCTCTGTCTCCCATTCGATGTTTAATGCATTGTTACCTCTTCTTGTCTTATGGCTAATTGTTCCTCACAAAAGTCCAGAAGTAGACCACCTCCAGGAATAGAGTGGAAAAGTCAAGCCAAAAGCCACTCTCAGATTGAAAACTGATCTCTTATAGGGGTGACACTCCATTATTCTCATAATTCGCCATGATATGGATTGCTAGCTCTCTCCAAATCCCTCCCCCCAATATGCCCACTGCCTGCTGATAGACAAGGAGGTGGAAAGTGTGGATGGTGGAGGCTGAGGAAGGAGAAAGATTCATCAATCATTCCAAAATGACAAGTGGGTTTACGTTTCCAGTGTTCGTAAAAATCTACAATGTGGCAGCTACTTTGATTTTTCAGATAACTGCAGGTACATATACATATTTGAGTTATATATTTTATGATGGGTCAGAAAATACTAATCTTATTTCGGCACGCCTTCCTGGGAGGAGCTACTGTATCTTTCGATTTGCTGCAGAGCAAAAATAGTTACAAATCTGATCCTTCAAGAATTAAATGTTCAGTTTCCAATCTATCACCACGCCAACTTTCAATTTTCTTGGAATGATGAGAATGTCGAAATCATAATTTTCTTCACAAATCAACTTGTATACATCTCACAGAATTCAGAATACATATTTACATGGTACTGACAGGCCTCCTATCTCCTTTAATGAGTCTGGAATGAGCTCACTGTGAACCAGAGTTCTCTTTTAATTCAAGAAAAGGTGGCCAAATGTTAATCTATGGCAAGGCATCACCTGGGAGTTCATGGTTCCATATGTAGCCCACATTTGTATGTTACATTTCATTTCTATTCTGTGACCTGACACAAACATCTGTTTATCAGCAGGGTCTGTGTTACAGGGTTTGAAGATACATTAGTGGCTCTGAAGTCTTTTTCTTGAGGTCGAGCCAGCCCTAAAAAGGTAATTTCTGTTGGCCACTAATGCATAGTTAATAGGGATGCCTGACCTGAAGTCATTTCTGCTGGCCAGTTTATCTTCCCCTCCATAATTCTAATCTAATTCTCTGTAATTCTTAGCATTTAAACAGAATACCAGGCCTGCTTTTCCTGGCGGGGCCAGCTAAAGTCCTTAAGGTTGCAGTTTCATTTCAGTGGAAAGACACAAGCTGCAGCCATACTTCTGAAAGTACAACTTTTAAATTGACAAGATGTGTTTGCATGTAACATTTAGCATTATATCTGGGCATGTTGTTTATAATACAATCTTTCTTTACATATGGTTTGGACAGATATAAGTTCATTTTTTGTATTATTCACACATAGGCCACAGTTCCATTGAACAGTATTGCTCACTTCTCTAACAAGTAGGTCTTTCCATTCAAATGTCAGTTTATTTGTGGAAAGTCAGTGTCTTTCTCTGAAATATGTCACATGGCTTCACATTCTAAATGTAAGGCACAATTCTTCCTTTATATTTTTCAAATGCACATTATTGCAATGTTTCTTTTCCCATGTGTACTGCTGCAGTTTTGAATCTGTCAAAGGGTGCCTTTTCCCAGTTTACACGGTCAGCATCTGCAACACCACACATCTTTTCCCATTCATTGGGCATATCAAAAAGTTTGAAGCTCTCAGGTAGATTCCCTTTAACTTGAGCTCCTGTCCATTTTAGTAGAGTTGAAAAAGGCCCATTTCTTTCACTAGGCCTTATGTCGGAAATTACTGTTTTTGTTTTGTTTTTATATTTCAATGGGACTCTACATTAGCCAGTTTCACCCTCACAATAGGGGCCTAGCATGGCCTCTCAATCACTTTCACTCTGGGGCTGTATTTTCACCCCACACAACATTAAAGAAATAAAGCCTAGTTCTTGTCGAATCACTTGAATTGGGACTCAATTTCTGCCGGTTCAGCACTTTTTTTTCCAAAAATGACCTTCCAGGGCATTCCACACCTTAGCAGGAAGGGCCACTGCGGCCTCCACCCTATATGTTAAGATAGGCGTGACCTTCATTTTATAGAAGGGCACCACTGGCATGATTGAGAACTTGCCATCATTTTTTCTGGAGCAATCTGCCTTGTGATACATGGGCTTTGGCTTCATTCCGTAGCATAGCTTCCCAGGGGGCTTCTCTCAGGTCTGTGTTGATGGCCACTCATAGGTATAAGAACACGTCGACTCTAGTCAGTCTTTCATTGTTCAAATACCACAATACTCTGTTAGATTTCCTACCTACAGCGGACTGCAATATCAAGATGTTTGATTTCCACATGTTGATGTTTAGGGCATTGCTCTCAGCGTAGGTGTGCAGGGCGTTCAACTGGCATTGCAGGCCTGCCAGAGTTTGGTCGATTTAAGACCAAATCATTCACATTTAGTAGGTGAACCAGTGGTACTCCGACGATGAGCAATGGGAAGCTCCTGGCTCTCCTCATATCTTCTGGCAGGTGCAATATGAATAAATTAAATAAAGCCGTAGCAAGGGGGCAACCTTGTTTCAAGCCCTCTTGATCTCTTGATTGCAAGAGATAGTGTGCCCTTTTGGTCTAGGGATAATACCAATACTAAAGGGCAGGAGGCAGAGTGGCAATCATGCACAGGAGCAGTTGGCTGTATTACATCATGCTACCCTCTTCCAGAAAAAGCTTGTTCAAATCTCTCGCCTGCTGGTTCCCTTTATCTCACAAGGAATCAATCACCTTCCACCTCATCTACAGACCATCTCACAGAAGTGACTCTTTCATTGCCGACAGCACCAGCTTACTCTCCACTGCCAAAATGTTCACACAGAAATAAGGTATTTCTCAGAGAATTTAACGCCCCTGGGTCTGACGCTGACAAAAACACCAAAATCATGCTTTTTGCACTGATCAGAACCATGGGCCCTAAGCAAATTGCGCTTTCCACCAGGCACAACAAAGGCAATACCCTAGATCAGTCTTTACATCATCTCCCCTCATCACCTGCACAGATCCGTTCCTACTCGACTGGTCTGACCACACCACCATCACACTGTTGATCACCCACTCAATCATGGCCCACAAAGGATACGCTAAACAACCCCTCACTCAGCGCTACCTTCTCGGTCAATGAGCTAGAAGCAAACTTCACAGACGTTCTTCAACACCTCTATGAATCTGGTGGAGACTCATGCCCCCGTAAAAACCATCTGTGCTATGACTAAGCCATCTACCTCCTTGTACACCCCCAATATCGCCTCCAACAACCACTCAGAGTCCTAGAGAAACAGTGACACAAAAACTGTAATCCTGGAGATCTCAAATACCACAAACTGCTCTGCACCAACCATAGCATTATGATTACTGAGGCCAAAGCTGCTTACTACTCCCCCACAATAGTGGCAGCCTCAAACAGGAGCAAAGCCCTCTTTGATGTAGTAAAAAAGTGTACCAAACACTCACCATACTCTTAGGTGCCAGGAATTTAGGAACAATGTGATGGAATCAACAACTTTTTTCTTGAATGTGCACATTGCCCTTCCTGATCGGATTCTCTCCTCTCCCCCATCATACCTCCTAAAAGCAATTGCCTCCCTTAAACCTACTTCCTACCCTGACAATATCATCCTCTCTTCATTAATCAACTGATGGGCACGATGCTCAACACAATCCTCAGCATCAATAATGCCTCCCTTACAGGTGGCTCATTCCTGGACCCCCTAAAGAGTGGTATCATACAAAAAACGAATTCTACTTGAACCTGACGACCTGGTCAGCTACCATTCCATTATGAACATCATATTTATTGTCAAAATCTTGAAAAAAATTCCAATGCACAACATGAGGAGATATCACCATATGTGTCCAAAGTCATGCGATTCTTTCTCGAGCTCAGCGTGGACCATCTGGTAGAGATTTAGGTTGCGGGCCCTCATGTTAATTCCCTGCAAAATATCTCTTGCTATATCCCATTTAACCATCCGAAAACCTCAAGTCAGGTACCTCTTGGACCTCATTTTGACTTTGGTGGTATTACTAACTAAAATACGGTTAAATTTGTGTGCCATTCCCACCACTCATAATCCTGATACATCTTTCTAATTACTACTGGTGGAATGCCAGTGTCACTCCCATTTCCTGGAGTCCACAGAACACGATTAGGGATTAGAAGGATGTAGTGTGGATGGTCTTTCACCCTGAGGTACACCCTCCAGTGCTTTGAGGCAAACTAGACGAGGATCCTTCAACAGTTGGAGGATTTCTTTGCTCTTTGGACGCCACATTCCCATTACAGTGTCTTTGGTCCAGTGATGGAGCTCCCTTCAGGGGCTGGGAGTATAGTTTAGGGGCGATGCACGTGTCTTGGAACGAAGACAGAGCTCAATAACTGGTCCTGTGCTTACAAAATTCGAAATAATCTATCATTCGTTTTTTTTCACAGTGTTTTATAAGGATTCTCTTTGCAGCCAGTGTGATGTAACCAGTCTGACTACTGGTGTTTTTCCCAGGTTTTATATCTATATGTTCGTTTGCACGCTGTCAATCCGTGCTTATTAACATTACACATAGTTTAATTTCCCATATATAGTTTTTTTTCTTTAACTAAGTCATGCATTGGGCTTCCATTGATGGAAGATCAGGCTAATGTTTTCACAGCCTGTTCTTCTATTTAGGCCTGAAAGGGGATTTTATTTATTTATTTAATTGTTTTTTTATAACGTGTCTAATACCATACCGAAGTTCTGTCTCTAAGCGCAGATCCAGGATTTTGAACTTCTGTTGCTCTGCGTGGTCTTGCTTCCTAGACCAGCCCGTTGCCCCTGTGCTATCCTCCATTCACGATGAGTTATATATTGCATCTTAAAGATGGAATCACCAAAGGGTTTTTGTCAGCAGTGGCTGAAGGGTGTTCATGGTAGTTGTAATACTGTCCTGATGTCATGGACATTCACATATTCTAGCGCGACCTCTTGTGTTCTATGAACCTTCCTGGTGACGAAAAGCCTCCCCCCTAATTCATGGTATGAGCAAAATGGGTCACATGTTGCATTCCATTCTAGACTCCTTTCCTTTAAGAAGATAGAGCCAATTAGAAAACCCTCCCATTAAAATTAAATCATACACCACTTCGCCCAGCACAACCCTCATTGTTGGCAGGATAGCCTCTTTCGAGTTACACATGTATTGGTGCCTCAGAGAGCAGGTAACATTATTAAATGCAACTGAGCAGCTGCTTTTGAAAACTGTGCCACGCCAGCTGAGTCTGCGGGCGGCCGGTCACAAGACACCTAATTATACACTCAGAGACTCCTAGGCGTCTCTGTTAATTCAGACAAAACAAGTGTCAGAGAATTTATTTTAGGTCACAGTCATGTTTCAACAATAAACAACATCTGTGCAGAGCGAGCAGAACTCCTCCAGGACCCGACTTCGCGCATCCTTTTCTGCCAGGCCTGAAGCAGAGCAGGCTAACTCATAATTGGGCATGGGATGCAGGGGTCCTCAACAATGCCTGAACCACGGCGCTGCCATGTGACTTTAAACACGGATTAAAGATCTTGGCACAGAAAGGGAGGGATGGGCTCTCCCCTTGAAGAATTCCCAGGGGGTGCCAGCTCCCCAAGCGTTTCCAACCACCACTGTTTAACACCTGGGCTAGGGCCAGGGGCCTCGGTTCATTCTTGCGCGACATGGGATTGCATTAGGACCAGCTAGCTGTATGCCTTGGCGAAGCTTGTGAACGATAAGCAGCTAATATGTACCTAGCACGCCCTCGAAATTAGGGCAAATGGTGAATATCCCTATCTTTTTACTGAAAAGGAAATCTGTGGGTGCAGGCCTAGCCTGAGAGCGTTTCTTTTAACTTGGAAAAAGATCAGAGGATCTATCTGTTTTCAATTTACCATAACATCCATGTGAGTAGGGTTTGGTCAAATCATTTAGGCCATGCCAAGTAAATAGTATAGCAGATTCTCCACTATGATGCTTCTTTCTCCCCTTGGGAACCACTCTGGGGCCTGTATCATATACTATCACACCTGTGCTCGGTTAGTGCAGTGGTCATTCATCAGTTATGCACATCAAGCATCAAGTTATGGAAAAGGAGAGATTTTGAAGGGAATTGTCCATTTGCCTAAATATTTATATAAGAGGCATGAAAGATTCATGTATATGTGCATTTGGAGCCATGCTTTTACTGGAAGTGTTGACCTTGTCACCAGCCACATTTTAAGGTAGATCTTTTTTGCGAATCATATCTTCCTTTTTTAATAATAAATAACCTGCGATTTCCTTGATTTACTTTAAACATTAAATGCCACTTCTCTAGAATTATTAGTTTCCCATCACCTCTGATGCCCCCGATTTTAATTCAAGGGGTGTTCATTGCAACATGTGCTCCTCCGGGTGCTCCAAGATTGCACACTACTGCACTGAAGCTTTCTCTAGTGTTTAGGGAAATGTAAATCTCCCCAGAGACCGGAGATCCTAAGCAGGATATCTGCCCAGAGGCAGGATATCCTACGCAGAGTCCGGAGATTCTACGCAGGATATCTCCCCAGAGACACAAGATTCTATGCAGGATATGTCCCCAGAGACAGGAGATCCTATGCAGGATATGTCCCTAGAGACAGGAGATCCTACCCAGAGAGAGGAGATCCTATGCAGGATATGTCCCCAGAGACAGAAGATTCTACCTAGAGACAGGAGATCCTATGCAGGATATCTCCCCAGAGACAGGAGATCCTACTCAGAGACAGGAGATCCTATGCAGGATATCTCTTCAGAGACAGGAGATCCTATGCAGAATATCTCCCCAGAGACAGGAGATCCTACCCAGAGACAGGAGATCGTATGAAGGATATCTTTCCAGAGACAGGAGATCCTATGCAGAATATGTCCCCAGAGACAGGAGATTCTACCCAGAGACAGGAGATCCTATGCAGGATATCTCCCCAGAGACAGGAGATCCTATGCAGGATATATTGCCAGAGAGAGGAGAACCTACCCAGAGACTGGAGTTCCTATGCACCATATCTCCCCAGAGACAGGAGATCCTATGCAGGATATCTCCCAAAATACAGGAGATTCTATGCAGGATATCTCCCCACAGACAGGAGATCCTATGCAGGATAGCCAGGTCTAGTAGAGAGCTGCAATTTAAAAGCTGGGGTATGGCGCTGTATCGCGAGGGCCTACACCGAGATGAGAAGGTCGCAGAGATGGATTCTGGCAGGCTCGTGCAGCTGTATTTGTGCTTCATTGAACTAGACCACCACTGCATCATGCCAGCAGAGCGTTTCACCTGCCTGTATTGAACAAGAAGCTAACCACTGTGAATACCTACCAAACGCCGGCTCTGTGCAATGCATCCAACTGCCGGCATCTTCTCATCGACCAAAGGTCAAATGTTGAACATATCATGGTGTTCTCATCATACTGAAACACTAAAATGCTACACTGAAAAGTGCAACGTGTCACATTGAACCCGACTCAATGCTGAATCACTGCCTAAATAACCACTACGCACAGCATTTGAACAGTTTTCAACCCACATGCACAGCGCTGAGAAGCCCAGTTTGATGCTGCCAAACCACCAAGTAGAGAGAGTTACTTTTTGCGGTTTAGACCCCTGGACCTCATTTGCAACCCAAGAGACACATAAGCGACCCTTTCTCACCTTTTCTCAAATGGCATATCCTTTTAAAAGTGATATTATTGCCATTTCTTGCTCTTGACTCCTGCTACATTACGCAGAATACTTTATTTTCCATGTTATGCCTCATATGTGTTAATTCCACAGGGGTGGGCTTTCGTTAGTGTTTTTATGGTTTGTTATTTTGCAAATTGGTGTGTTAAAATATTAATATTTTGATATGATTTTGATAGGATATTTCTTTATTTTGGAGTCTTGTTCTATTGCGATTCATGTGAGTCCTGTTTTCACCTTCAAACCTCTCATAAGATTATAGCATTCTCTTAGCTCACATCACCACAAAAGATGAAGGAGGTGTTCTCTTGACTTTGCCTGTTTCACCTTTGATTGGGATCACTTTTGGTTCGAAGTAGCGTGCGGGCAACTACTCATCCTTCGACTACTACAGGGCAGTATTAATTTAGTCACGAGCAGTCATGATTGCACTGGTGACAACTCGCTCGTCCCTCTGCCATAAAATTGCATGGATTGCTTATAGTTTATTGCTCTTCCAGAAAAACAGACATTTCCAGCATCCACATAAGCTGGACTGCGTTTGAAAGTCATTACCACACTGAACATGGATTAAGGACAGGGCAGAGGTCAGCTAACCACATAATGGAAAGTATACATTGTAATAACAAATGACAGAGGCACAGGGACTTAAGTCACTCTAGCCTGGAACAGAGTAAGGACAGACATATGTAAATACTACTGCTGTATAAATACAATCCATAAACCAGCAATCCGCACCCGTGACATAAGACAGATATCCATGATACATGATCAGATGTATGAAAAAAGCTCCCTGCTAATGTTTTTTTTTTCCTATCACAATGAGAAAAGGTAACATTCTGGAAAACTGTTGCATGCTTTTTAGTGTCAGCTATTAAGTGGCACCTCAAGGCTTAATGAGTTAATTGGAGCTGTAAACATACTACTGGTGTAATAAAAATGTCTTGAAGAGGTCTGCCTTCAGACACTCGATTTATAAGCACTATGCATGTGTTTCCTCTTAAAACCAACAATTGGCAACAATAATTGTGGGTTATGAATACGATGTGCCGGTGCACACACAATTTTTCACCTGCTGCCATCAATGGGCAGTTAATAACACTATGGCAGAGCATGGCAAGTGCCTTTCCCATGCCTACACAAACACCCAAAATGTTGGTATTGCCAGTGCTTGTTTAATATGGATGGTGGACCCCAATTGTTGCATAGACCATTTCATTCAAGTAGTGTTCTGCAGCATTCATAATCAATGACCTAAATTAAGACTCCAATACCAAGCAACTCATTTTTATAAAGCAATGTAGTTATTGCATTGTCCACAAACATATGTTCTGTTATGTTGTTTTATACCGCACACCATTACCGTTGGGGTGGTCTCCAGGAGCTCAAATGGCTCTGCAAGAAGGGGATGGGGTGGGTTTGGTGAGAGTAGAACGATAGGCTAGATTCAGAGCCAGGAGAAACTGGCGTCTGTGTGTCTTGCAGATTAGTTGATTGTGTGCACTGGTTTGCTGCACCCCTAAGGATAAGGCACAATACCTGGGTTATTTGCTGCATGCAAATGTGTGTTATGTTTGGTGTGTGTTTGTGTGCTTCATGTGTAGATTGTCTGCAGGGTTGGATTGGCCCCTCAGCCTCTTGGCCCATGGCCAGGTCGAAATCGCTCCTGGTGAGTAGGGGGCAGTTTTTGCCCACACTTGGGCCCGTTTAAAAAAAAAAATAAAAAAAAAAAAAGCTTTTTTGAAAAATAAAAAAAACATTGTTTTAAAAAAAACGTGCTGGCTTCTGGCACGGTGCTCCCTGGAGTGGCTGTGCTGTTGTATTACTGATAAATATGTATTAGTGATATTAGTGATGAGCGACACATTTTAGAGTAGAATAAGCATCCATTTTGAACTATGTTTTTTGCCTTTCACAAGTTGCAGTAATAGCATGTTTTTTTTTCTGTTGTTGTCTCTGTTACGATCATCAGAAGCCATTCCATCTTAGTGTCCTTGGTCACTTGACAACATCCTGGTGCCTAAAAGCTTCTGTACTGTGTAGAAATATTTGACCATAGCACATCAAGTGGCCATTGACTTCATTGTGCCACAATGAATGCTTTGTTGTGATGTGTCTATCTTTCTCATCTCCCTGGCACGCTGTTCAGGATGTTTGTTTGCATGTATGAGGTAATGAGTGGTCCAAGTATTGGAAGTCCTGTGAGTGCGCTGCTTTCCCTATTTTGCCAACCTCTGCAACCTGAAAGTAGATGCATGCAGGCTTGACATGCGGACAACTTTGTACCAGGCCTGCAGATGAACGTACCTGATCTGCTGTTAAATCTCAGTTACCAGTTTAATGGTATCCAATACAGAATAATTGCTCATTTTACTATAGTCGAAATGATAGCTCAGTGGGATAAGCGCTTGCTGCTATGATGTGTGTGATCTGCAGGTTCGAATCCCAGCGAAGCCATCTCAGCCTTTCATCCTTCTTAGCTCTATAAATGAGTACCAACACAGATTGGGTGATATTGTATGCATATTTGTTCTATAAAAAGAGCTTAAGCGTAAGTGCTATACAATAACATATCATTTGGCCTTGGACATCCGCTTGCATTCACAGTAATTTGACAATATGGATCAATACACATGGATATTAATTATAATTATCTAGGAGGATTCATCAATAGCATCCTGCCCCTGAACCACACCAAGCTCCAACAGACCCACGTCACAATAGATAACAAGGCAATAGGGAGAAACCAACCACCACTGCCACACCAGAGGGAGAGATATTAGACATACCCAATCACATTATAGAATGCTCACTAGGCTGCAGCTGGGAGAGTGCCACACCATCACACACTAAAGTCAGACAGCCAACAAGGAATCAGCAACACCGCAGGAACACAACTCAAATGGAATAAGAAGTATTAGAACCAGGATATAGACTCCACTAAACCAACTTTCAAATCTCTGTATACCTAATCCACCCAAAATTCACACAACCATCTCTCACCCAGCAATCCGCATGCACTTTACCACACTGCATCAACAACATACAAACAACACATAAACAGCACATTCAACAAAGGTAGCAGGCGCCCCTCTCTCGGAAGAACAAGGCATGATAACCTGTTCAGTGGTTGTTAACCACATTGAGAGTTCGCAGCCATCTGCTGTTTGCTCAGCGCACGGTGTATACCAAACTGAAGCCGCCAACAGCACACCACTTCTACCACTCTCCTATTCCCCTTCACCTGACCAACCCTACCCGCCCTCCTTCTTATTTACAGATCCACCGGAGCACCTGGGGACCAACTTCATTGGTGACAGTGCGCTATATAAGTACCTTCAACATAACATAACATATGGTGATGCATAAGACTAGCTTGTAAATGGTTATCTATCCAACAAAAAATCGACTTGAAAACCCTCTGCCTCACCTATAAAGCCCTAAATCACCTTGCCCCCCAGTACCTCACCAACAAATTCTCCCTCAAGCCTAACACAAGACTCACCAGATCATCCAATACTCTCTGCCTCACCGTGCCCAGATTCTCCGCCAAAAGAGCGGGGGGCTCAAGCTTTAGTGTCCTTGCCCCTCAACTCTGGAACACCTTGCCACTGAGTATTAAATTGACCAAATCCTTCCAACTGTTCAGAAGATCAGTCATTAGCTGGCTTCTAGAGAAGGAAATCCCCAGATAAATTAAGCTCAGTCCCACTTGCGTTTACTGTACATACCTTGAATAGATGATTGTCTTAGACCTGCACCAACTGTATATATTGTACATACCTTGAAATGCTCCTACTGCCTGCCTGTATACTCTATATTTGGCATCTTAACGCCACAATTGTATAACTGATTATTTACTGTAATTATGTAACCTATCCTTAAGCGCCCATTTACCCCTGGGTCTGGAGCGCTATACTAAATAAAACAAACAAACAAACAAACAAGCATTCTTGTATGAAATGTATATCACATAAGTGAAATCATGACCATATGTTTCGTAGTGTACTTGGGAACAATGCTATTTGATGCCACTTCCTGTTTTGTCAAGGGATGAAAGGGTGTGCTTCATCACTTCCGGGACATCATTTTGGGGTGGGGTCAAATGACATCACTGGCGGTGATGTCAGCAGAGGTCAAGGGTCGTGAGGCGAGGGATGGCCCACTTTTTTGAGGCGCAGGGTGGATCACTTTTCTTGGGTGTCCGGGCCTATTTCGTGTCCAGTCCGACCTTGATTGTCTGGTAGTTTTTATTGTGCAAACTGGCCTGTTGTATCCGTAGGGGGAAGGCCCAGTGCCTGGGCTGTTTGTTGTTTGCGAATGTTAGTTATGTTTGGCGTGTGCTGGTGTGTAGTTTGGCTAGCCCATAGGATGTGTATAGTACTTGGGAGGGATGTTGGAGGGATGCAGGAGTGGGGTGGTTAGGACATTACAACACTATGAATGCAGGATTCCCAGTGAGAAAGGGAATGTCAAATACAATCCACACTCCAAAATAACCAGTGCAAAACTCTGTGGTTTGCTTTTCACAACAGAACAAATTGTGCTTGAATTGTGCCACTGCAATGGCCTGTTTCCTTTCCGGATATGGCGCTGGAGAATGGTAGATTTACCTTTCCACTTTGTTTCTATGGCACTCATACTTCGAGCAGGAAACTCACACAGACACTCTGTCCCTAGCAGGTCAGATAGCACAACGAGTAGACTGCTCGCGTTGACATCTGTGCAGAGCCTGCTGACACAGGTCCGAATCTTGGCAGGTCCAAACTCGGCCTTTCATCCAAGTTGGGTAATAATAGGCAGCGCTCAGATGCCTGAGGGTTTGTAGCGCTATATACATGCTAAATTATTATAATCCTCCATTACTCATTCCATCATCTGCATTTTGTTGCCTAAACATTATTACAGTAACGCATGCGACTTGGCTGCCTTTCTTGATTCAGCATCTGCATTTGAAAGACATGTGCAGCTGCAACTAGAATGTTACGAATCAAGTCACAAAACATATAATTATCGAATCAAGTCGTGCATCTTCACAATTAATTGAGGCACAGCCAGAGCAGGGCGCTCTTTGTCCTGCTCAAAGCAGCATCTGAGCAGAAGTGAAGCGAGCCACACCCAGATCGATCCAGCACCAGTCCGCCAGGACTCACGTAGCTTGGGCTGACTGGGGCTCATAAGTGGGCGGGGCAGACACCGGCCTCATGGGACTTCTCAGCCCACGCCCCTGCAGCGGGACTTCAGATCAGCTGAATGGCATATCTGGATATTTAAATAATGTTCCTGAAATTAGATGGCATGATATATAGGACATCACAACATCTATTGTAAGAGATTAGGTTTGAACATGGATGTCATTTAGGGGTGGCCTGGGGTCACAACTGCTACCCATGTGGTCTCCCTTGCTACCCCTTAAAAGTGTTTTTTTTTATTTTTGTTTATTTTTTTACATTGAGGCTCATGGGCTGTGACCAGCAGCATGTAGTTCTTTGTTTCTGGAGTGGCTGGTTTTCTGATGGCTATAGCCGGTAAAATAGCTCAGTGGGTTGAGCGATGGCTGCTGCAATGTGTGTGCGATCTGCAGTTTGCAGGTTTGACTCTCAGCAAGGTCAACTAAGCCTTTCATCCTACTGAGTTTGATAAATGAATACCAACACAGGTTGGGTGATATTGTATCTATATTTGTTCTATATGAAGCGCTTAAGCGTAAGTGCTATATAATAACACATCATTATCGTTTGGCCTTGGACGTCTACTTGCATTGACAGTGATTTGGTAATATGGGCCTATACGCACTTATATTAATGATACATATGGTGATCCATTCGTGTGTGACATGTATATCACTTTACAGTGATATCCTAACCATATTTTCCGTAGTGTACTCACAAACAATGCCATGTGATGCCACTTCCTGTTTTGTCGTGGTTTGAAAGGTCATGTTCCATCGCTTCCCATGATGTCAATTTGGGGTGGGGTCAAATGATATAACTTCCTGTGATGTCACCAGAGGTCAAGGGTTGTGCGATGTCACTTCCGCTACCCCTGGCATTTTGGTGAAATGACGTCACTGGGTTTGAGTGCAAAAAAGAGCAATGATTAAGGAGAGAAATGTGAAGAAAATGCTGATGAATGCATGTAAATAAAATAATCCACTGGCAGCTTTAGAACTTTGAAGAACACGTTTTTCACTGAAGAAATTCCCAGAAAGGAAATGTGCATGTCTGCAAAAAACATTCTATTATATGCTCACATGCTTAAATGAACATCTAGTGTAGAAATCTAGCGTTGTATTGCCTAATACATATGCTAGTATGTGTGCAACATTTGAAAAAGTTGATGGCAGATATTAAATTAAACCAGTATCTGTGTTTTGCCATAAGGTATTATTTTTTATAGTACATATGCTAAGTGGCTGTTGTTTCACATAAGTTATTATTTTTTATAGAAAAATAGAGTGTGCATTTAAACAAAGAACATTCTAATGAAATAAACATTTTCATTTCTGCAACACAAAAAGACTCAGCACAAGAATACGCAGAAAACACATTTGACATGTGATAAGTGACTTTTAATCGGCTACATGTGGCAGCATTTAGAATTAGAGGGCATGGTATTAGTTAAAATGTGGAGACCCTATAGGCGCAGAGAGGTTCCAGGAAAGACAGAGATGGTGCAGGTATTTGCCCTACCTCCAGCGAGAGGGAGAGAACCCAATAATCCACATATAATAACTTGTTATTTATATAGTGCTTTTATCCAAAACGCTTTACATAGAACAAACTTACATGCATTATTATTACCCAATCCAAACTGGTACTCTATCTCGGAAGGATGAAAAGCTGAGCTGACCTTGCCGGGACTTGAACCTGTGACCAGCAGATCAATCACAGATCACATCAATCCGTTGAGCTATCTTACCAGCTGTATGCCCTCCCACACTGTGGATAGTGGCATATAATAGACTCGTAGGAGTGGTAACGCAAGGCCAGTCAGGATTAATGAACAATATTTATCCCCACCAATAAAACAGAGGATACTACTCTCCTGAGCAAATCCCTCCTGCTCGAGCAGAAAAAAAGTGCCAGACGCGATCGGTCATACACCAGAATATGAATAGAAGTGCTCATTTTCCCTACACAATGCAAAGACTTGAATGGGAATTGTTGGCTGGTATTAATGTTATTTGACCCAAAATTACTTCTTCCCAAATGCATGAAATGGAGGCTCAGGAAAACTCTTTTTTTGTATTCCTTTTGCCATGTACTGTCTTTAACCAAATTATTGTTTTCCACTCTATTTCTTGATCCAATCCTACTTCCACACCGTTTGAATTCCCCAAATCTTAAATTAGGAATATAACTAAGGCTATTGAAAATAAAATATGGTAAATGGGTGTTCATACAGATCTACCTAAGTGATGAGCCATTAAGCCCTCCTTTTGTTTGTTTACGGCACTGTGATTTCCTAAAAGTGGAACACGTTTCTTTTGACTTTGCTGTCATTGAATGCCACTGACAGCAATCTACTGGACAGAGCCCCAGATGTCTGAGGCTTGACCGAAACATATTTAGTTCACTGCACTGTTTTGCCGTAGCTTTTATAAGTGCCTTGTTGATTGCTTGCACATGTAATGGTTTCCACTTATTATACTACAGAGAGATTTAAAGAGCTTGGGTGGGCTATACTTCCAGTTGTAAGAGGATTCAATTCAACACTACAGCTAAATCAATGCCTAGTCTGGGATACTGAATGGAAACCCTTATTGATATATCTTTACGTCCAGTTCATGAGTTCTGGATGACTACCCCTATATAACACCCCTCTCTTGGAATCCCCCTGACCCCACTGAGCCTATAACCACTCATCATTGATTATAAAGAAGTGTGCTAGTGCCGGACTATCCATTATTGATTACTGCTCAGATTAAGTGTGATATTCAATTATTAATTTATTATAAAGTGTGATATATATATATATATTTATATATATTGTTTAAATGATCAAATAAACTGTTTAAACTTGCAAAACAGAACTACTTCTTGGCTCAGTACCATCCGGGTATGGGCACCCAAGCACAGTGCAATTTAGTGGGGAACCCCAGGAGAATAGGCCCATTAAGGGCATCCTGAAAACTTCTGCCCAGTTAGGTCAGGGGGGGGTACCCATCAAATCCTGGCAGCAAAGAGGAATCTGAAGACTCCTCTGAACGGCGCAGCACACAGGAGACCAGGTCCCCACATTCTGCCAGCCATTCCCAGGCTCGCAGAATCCGGGAAAACCTGGAAGAACAGACAGGAACCTCTGGGAGCAGTGCCTCTGAGTCAGAGGATGAATGGACCAGGGTTACCCGAACCAAAAAGGCCAATAAGGCAAAAAGGGCCTTGCTTAAGGACCCATTGAAGCAAATAAAGACAATAAGGAGTGTTATCATGCCTTATCTTAAGAAAGCCAAGTATTCCGTATGGGAACACTTGGAGCTCTATGAGCAAATGATGGAGACTTTCCATTTGAAGCACAGCAGTAGCTGCATCCAGTACGTCAAATGGACATTCTCCCCAGAATACTCCAGTTTCTTTGCGGGGCTGGAGGACCAAAATCATTTAAGATGGTCCACCTATAAGGCGGCCATCTTGAAAAAATTTTCTGTTCACAGAAATCCTCAAGAGGCTCGCAAGGCAGCCTACAATTTGTACTGTGGGGAGGATCAGGCCCCACAAGAATTCGTGCAAGAACTGAAACGTGCCTTTGCGTAGACCACCAGAAGGGTGCGCACAGACAGCAGAGAATTTGTCAATACATTTTTCCATGCCTTGTGCAAATATATAATGACCCAGCTCGTGAGAGATTTTCATGAGAAAAGATCTTTAGACTGGGTCATTGAACAGGCTACCCGGATCTATGAGGTGCAGAAGCCCATAGAAAATAAAAGCAATACCCAGAAAAATCCCAAAACCAACAGCACCCCTGCTGCTGCCAAGGTGGCAGAGGTAAAGGTCAACCCCGTTTTGTATTTGGAGATGGGGGGGCCTAAAAACCTACCTGCACCTAATAATTCACAGCCCAGAAGGCCCTCGAGCCAGTCACAGACAGGGAGTCGAGGAGGTAGTCCCACAAATGGGGTCCCCCGCTCCCCTGAATAAGTAAGTTACGGCTACAAGGGAAACAGCCCGATCCTGGGTTATGTGTGGACTCCTCCAGCCCAAGGGGGGGGATCCAACCAGTCACCCAACCCGGGGAACTTCCCTCCTAACTTCCCACAGGGGGGCAGAAATTCTCCAAACCCTGGGCAGAACTTTATCCCCAGGTATCCACCCAATTTCCAGCCCCAAAATCCTCCACCCTTCTTTCCCCAATTCCCTGAGCCCAGACAACCTAATCCGGGAGAGGGGAGGCCAAGGGTGGAGGGGGTACCAAAATCTTCCCAACCAGGGATACTACCAGAGAAGGGATAGCTACCCTTCCCGGGATCAGCCCAGGGGAGAAAATAGAGCCCTGTATCAGCCTGAGCGGGTTTCCCAGTTAGAGCGCCAGGTCCAAAATATGGCACGGAATCTGGGTCACATACTGAGGGCTCAACAGAACCCTCAGATGAGCTTGCCACCGCAGAATGCCCCAAACTCTGGACCTGGTGCTCCAGAACAATGACGGGGGCAGCACCCCGATAACACACCGGTTCCCAGGGAGGAGGCACAAGGGGAAGGGGGGTGTAAAGCCTTGGAGGAAGCTTCCTTCCCAACTTGTAAACAGCCCCTGGAAAACCAGGAACCGGAAACAAAATCTCCTGCCCCTGAAAGCCTGCCTCCCAAGGAGCAGAGGGGGGGTAGGAGAAACAAAGGACCCAAACAGGCCCACTTTGTGGAGGAGGTTCAGGTCTTCCAATTTGAGGGAGAGGATCCTCAGAAGATCCTGGGAAAAGGATCTTCTCCTTCAGAGATGGGGGAACTCCTCCCAAGGAAAAATGGGTCCCAAGGGATGTCAATTCAGACTGGGGAGATATGGAGACTGAGCTACCGCCGCCCATCATCTCATCCCAGAACCCACAATACCGAAATCCCCTGGTTCAAACCCATCTGGTGACTGCCTCCAAGAAGGGGGGGACGGCCCAGAACCGGAACCAGGGGAACCCACAATGGCTCTGATCTCCAGTTGCCAACTTTTTCTTTTAGATTCCCAAGGTTCTCCACAGAATTCTGCCCAAATCTCTTCGCTAGCAATGTCCAAAACCAGAAAGTTAGCCCACCAGTTGTCCAAAAATGTGCATTATCTGTGCCCCCTCCACAACACTCCATAATTGACACTCTATCCAGCAAGCAACATCACAACAATATCATACAGATGATGAGGAGGTGATGTATCCAATGTGGGAATTGAGGGCAGCAGAAGGCTATTCAAATCCGACATACTGTGGGATGTTTTTACCCATGCATCCGAGCCCTACAAAAAAAAACTGTGCAGTACTGGCATGGAAAACATCATGATGGCCAGAGCTTCCCAGAAAATACCCAGGGAAATGCATGAAGAATAGGCTGCCACCCATTTTTGCCGATGTTATGGGCACAGGAGGGCACTGCCTAAAACCACCATTGGGCTACACACGCAGTAGCCTGAAACCATTGGGAATGGCAATGCTGATTGCCAAAAAGCAACTCAGAACTGTGGGGAATTCATTTTCTTAATCCCAAAAATGGTACTCAACACTATCAGAAAGCCGGCGTTTTAAAACCACCAGACGTTTGTGTAAAACTGAACAGAGGAACCCAAACCAGACCAAAGAAAGACTTGCTAAGAGGTGGATCCATGTAAAACTATATTCTGAAATGACTTGAAGAAGTAATTATTCAATGTATAGGTAAACATTGTAAGTTTGATTTAAACTGGGAACTAAAGTGACATTTAGCTGAATTCTGCCTGACAACTACCCCCGACAGGAGAAACCTGCTCAGCCACTCTTCCCAGGCCTAGCTGCATCCTGCTTCCCCACCAAAAGGAGTTGACACCTCTCTGATTAGATTAGGGGAGGGGCACCGGCAGGAGGTTGCACAAAGCCTTGTCCTGGACACAGGCAAATGTTATATTGGGGGGGCCGTAAATTGGCCTCTGGGAGCCACCCGAGCTGGAGGCGGGGGCAGACCTAAACCACACCCATCTGGGCCAGAGCATAATTTTAAAAAAGATGGTTAATTCATAGTACGGACTTGTCCGAATTATATAAGTAACATCATTATTCTTGTGATTTTTCTGTGCATGTTTTAAGAGGTGTTAGGACCCTGTGGTGTATGCTGGGGGGTTGCTAGCAGAAAATAGGGTCTTACTCCAAATGTCTGCATGTTAAAAATCTGACACTTCATCAATTAATGTCCATACTCCTTGCGCACATGTGTGTAATTTTTGGTAAATGTCCGATATTGGTAAACCAGTCAAAAAGCGCAAAATAGTGTCATTTTTGAATGCAAGCCCCCAGGAAGATCAGAGGCGGACAAGCATGGACCATAAGGAATATATAATGTGTACATGTGATTTCAACAAATTGTGTATCTGGGAAATATGTATTTGAATCAAATATAGATTTGTGGGCAAATTGACCAGGGGAGGATCCTCTGACACATAAACAGACCTCATCATGATGACAATCCATTTCCTTCCCCCAATCATGGGAGAGGGGAGAATTGGGCCAATGACAAGTAGAGAGGGGCAGGCTCACTTATGCCATGCACACACCCACTTCCAAAACACATAAAAAGAGACTGCTGGGACAGGTAGAGAGATTCAATTCCATTTTCTGCGGGACGCTCTGCCGGGAGACTCCAGACTTCACATCCATCAATCTCCAAAGACCAGAACTTTACTTCAGAACTTAAAGCAAGGGCCTAAACCCACAAACTGAGAACTCTTCTCAGCAGGCCTCAGCATCCTTAAAATCATATGCAAACTATTCCACAGCTGGGCGAGCTGTTTGAATTCTGTGCCAAGAACTTTTGCCAGAACCGCAGACCAGACCCAGACCGCTGTGAGCAGAACCAAAGATCCGGATCGCTGTGAGCAGAACCGGTGCCTGATTGACCCGCCGAGCAGAGAGAACCGCCGCTGGACGTGTTGACCAGATCCGTGACGAGGCCTATTTCAAATTTATATTGTGAGTACCTAGCAGAACTGTGCAGAACCAATCTCTTAGTTAAAATAATCTAATCCAAACTATTTTAACCTAATTAGAACAGCCTCCTAGAAATCGTGTCATCTATCATTTGTAAAGCTGCACAACTGTCACCTGTCAATTCTGCAGATGCAAGCTGTCACCTGTCATTTTGAGTTTTACTTTAAATCCGAAAAACTACCTTTATTAAATCGTCTGTATCTCTAAAACCGTTTGGGCTAGGAACGAAATTTAACTTTTAAAGCTGTGATTCTAGACTTTCCAACAAACCTAGAACCGACTTCCTACTCCCTATACTTTTTCCGCAAAATTTACCGCGATTTGCGATTTGGCTCAATTTCTCCACTTGTCAAAATAGCAGCTCCATTCTTTCCTTTATTAAAATCCGTTTGCAACCTGGTAATAACTCATAGAGAATTGCTAAAGTGAGCCTGAACTAATACCAACAAGCATCTCTCACTCACCCTGAATCTCTAGAGGGAATTAAAATCAGTTAGCACATTTTCCCATCCATTGCCATCACATTTAAAAGCATTTTGGGCCTGTGTTTTAAAAGGCATACCTGTTGTCTAAGCTTGCTGGGGGGGAACTGAATTCCGTATTGTATTTGATTGTATTCCTGAAGACTGTGTGTGTTACTTCCATCTCCTTCCATTGCATATAGGGGGGGTGAATTGCCACCAGGGGAAAAGTGAACATATTATCTCTTGTGAAACCATATCAGTTTATTTTCTGTACTGCATTTAATCAAGTGTACCACTGTAACATTACCCATTGTGGATCCACATCATATGTCTAAGTGTACTATCAGATATTAATTTGTTATAAAAGTGTGACACATATATATTGTTTAATTTTTCAAATAAACCTTTTAATTTGCAAAACAAACCTACTTCTTGGCTCAGTGGGGTCAGGGGGATTCTAAGAGGGGGTTTTCATACAAGGGTTGTCATCCAGAGTACTGAACTGGACATAAAAATACATCAATAAGGGTTTTCCTCAGCATCCCAGACTAGGCATTGACTTAGCTGTAGTGTTGATTGAATATCGCTTACAGCACCCGGGAGTCAGGGGGCATCGCAATGATGCAGGGCAATGAGTTGGGCTCACCCTGCCACTCCTGCGAATGCTTCTGTATCCGCAGTGGCTGCACTGGAAGCATCCAGTCGCTTATTATTCATAGAGCCCGCAGAGTGGCTTGCATTTAATCATTGCTGCTCTTTCCGGTGCGCTCAGCCTTTGCCATCCCTGAGATTGATTCATCCAGGCGGATCCAGCTGGGCCAGAACAGATGACAAACAATCACAGCATCCCATCAATCAGTGCATTTACACTGCATGCATGTAATTTACCTTTCTTAGCCCCTGGGTTGCGTGGCTGGC
This sequence comes from Ambystoma mexicanum, assembly GCF_040938575.1. NCBI lineage: Eukaryota > Metazoa > Chordata > Amphibia > Caudata > Ambystomatidae > Ambystoma > Ambystoma mexicanum. The sequence goes on along the minus strand of NC_090935.1, from coordinate 119,686,420 downwards.
ATCCGAGAAAGCCAAAGCACACTTGGGCTCATGCAGTCGAAGGTGGGCAAGGTAACTGCCAGGCTATCATGCAAGTCTATGCAAAAAGGACGATCATACTGGTCCTCGGTACTTAAGGGGTTAATATCACACTATAGGCCTGCCATGGGGACATTGATTCTAATTCAATATTGTCTGATCAATTGAGAGAGCATAGGGGTAATTGCCTGGTTTCACCTCTGGCTAAATTCTGGCATGGGTGTGCCTATGACTTCTGCTTCTCTCCTTCAGATGACTGACACAGTAGCTACCTCCTGCACGCTCCATAGACATGAACTTCATTAATTACATATTAAATTGACGTAGAGGAAGAGTGGCCTTGATTATGCCACTGTATGGACCCCATCCCACATTGCCCACCTTATCGGGATGTCTATTGCTTATGGAAGGTGCAGCTAAACTACTCACTACACTGATGATATCAGCATTGAATTCCACTTTGTGCCAAAATGACATGGGGAATAATATCCCTCTAACTGATAACCAAGCATGTTGTTCATGCTACATGCCAGAGGCATCCCTAAAGGAGTGTGGGGGCTATAGCCCCAGATTATTTAGTTGTAGCCCCTGGTTGAGGCTCTGGGGCTCCAACCAAAAGGCTAGCTAGCCCTGAGTCCCGACAGGCCTAACATTAGCATAGCCTCAGATCTTTTCCAGGCCTAGCAACACCCTGCAACATTCGGTGAACATCAGATTTTCGTCACTTTAACCTGTTACAATGTTTACCATTGACGCGACACAGAGCTAAGTTTATCTCTCTGCACTATTGCATGTCTCGCTAATGTTTGCATGAAACGTGTTTGATGGCCATCTTCGATACACAATTAATCTGTCTCCAGAGAGTGCTATATTAAAGTATGTCAGTCAATAAAACTTCTTTCGGATATAAAAATCCATAAAAGTAACAACAATCACAAAATATTAAACACAATGTATTATTTATATAAACTCAGTTTTGGTATCAGGTGAGTACCTGTTGACCATACACCACTTTATCCGTGATATTCCATATGGACTTTGCAAAAATGAATGTGCGAGTTATGATGCATGATTCAGATCCAAAATTAGTGACCTCCAGCAAATGCCGGCCTGGAGTGAGCCACTAGGTGCTATTCTAAGCATCCCTGGGACTATATCTCTCAGAGAACATTAAATGACATTCCTCAAGATGGATCATAACCCATAATGGCTATGTTTGATAACTGCAGGGTGAATCCTTCCATGCACATGCCATATTGAATACGTTGTTGTTTGGTGGGGTCCAATGAGGATACATTTTATCCTACTACCGCTTTTGACCAACAGGGACTCCCTGTCCTTACATAGACCCCTCCTATGGCCCTGACTACTCCATCTGTCCCTTCTGCAGCATGGCGCTTGTCAATATACTGCCACTGCTCATGCTCACCCCTGTCTGCACGGTCCTGGTTAATGATTACCAATTTAAAATTATTGGCAACCACAGTTGAAAGTAATAACCACCTTTATGCACAGATTGTTGTCTCTTCTTCAATCCATCTTCTTTTTTTGTATTCTACATTTTGACCCCTATAACTAATGATACATTCTGATTTGACAGATTAGGGCTACAATTTTATAATATTCCTAAAGTGAATAAGCTTATCACAGGGAACGGGTCATGCACCAACACATTTGTAAGTCAGGTTTCCTCCATCCACATGGATATATCTGTCAAATACTTTGAGATTACCACTATGAAGTCTTCCATCTACATGTCAAGGGCATTGCAGATCATCTTTCGAAATGATATCCTCAAATACCCTTTGAACAGCCAGGTCTGTATCACAGACCCCTTGGATTCCACCATAATGCATTTTGGGATACTGGAGAACCCATGATTATGTGCTTGGTAGAACTGGGGTAACCCATACTATTGGAGTCCATCGAAAGTCACCGAACTGTGCATTTGCTGATTGGTCGATATTTGTAAATGCTAATTATAAGATCTAATGGAGACATCCAATGAGCACACACCCATGGAGGCTGTGTTCCATATCTAAACTGACTAAGTGGTTCTTATAGAGCCAGTTGCCTCAAGATGACTGCCTGCAGAGATCTGGTCATCTACTGAACCTTTCATACAAATGTTACATTGGAACATTTCTCAGGAGAGGTGACCCCAAGATGTTCATTAAAAAGCCTGTTACCCTGGCTCGTAACAATATGTGTAATATAAAAAGAGGTCGAGATTGGTTCCTTCAAGCCAATAGCCAGTCCGTAGCAAATCAGTAGCCAAACCCTTTAGCCAATCTCAGTAGCCAATCTCTGTGCAAAATACATATACCTAATTACAGGTGCTGACAATATGGTGCACTTACAAAGATGGTAGAATTCCAAGAGTAAACAAATAAAGAAATAGACAGAATGAGGGGTCTGCTACCTGTGGTTTTCCAGATGTTTTTGACTATGGTTCTCATGATACTTCACCATTGACTATGCTACCTAGGACAGATGGGAGCTCTTACACAACCCATCTGTAGCTTTAGTGCAAATCTTCCAGAGACAGTGCTGGATTAAACCCTGTGGAGGCTCCTAGGCAGTCAAAATATTGGGGTCCCCCTGGCAAATAATCTTCTAATACATTTTTAATTTTCTGCACTTCTTTGGTACCTCTTCTTTTCGGGCGCTGACATTATGGGTCTACAAAAGAGTGACGACAAACAATATTTACAGTTTGTTCAAGGAAATGAAAGCATTCATAAGTCTCAGCCAAAAATTATTAAAAGTGCCTGAACAAGACAGAGTTGTTCTGTTGCAGTAGAAACTAGACAGCAAAGTTAATCAAAGTTCATTATAACTCAGAAAAGCTAATTAGGGCAGAGACGTTGGGTACCGCATACATACTCGTCTGTGTTCTCAAAGCTTCTTCTAGCAAAAATTGTACTAGGGTCTGGAGTCAGCAGGAACGCACGACACACTAACTCAGAAAAAGCTTTGTTTATGAAGTATTCTGTGTGCCGTGTGCTCTGGTGGTATAACATTGAACTAAGTAATGTGCACGTCTGCTGCTAGATGGAGATGACCATCACTGCTCTACATTACACGTACGTAGTTTGCAAATAAAGTTTTTGTTTGTTTCTTTGAGTTGATTCATTTCTTTCTGTCTTTTCAAAACAATTTAAGAAAGCTTGATTGTAATTTTCTTTCAAGATCAAGTCAATATTATTTTGATCCGTTGTTGCGGGGCCCCTTTAAGGAGTGAGGGATATAGGCTGGTGCCTACTTTGCCTTTGCCTGTTTGGTAATCTGGCACTGTCCAGAGAGCCAAAGGTTGCAGACCACTGCACCAAATCACAAGCATTGTGATTTAACAGGGTAAATATGTCTGTAGACGTAGATGTATAATTCCCATGCTATGGGTATCCAGACAGTAGACTGTGTAGGAAGACGATATGGATAGAGTTGTAGAGTGAGGTGAACGCATGAAGATGAAATAAAAACGCATTGGCTGTGCCAGCGGTTTGGCCTTTTGTTTAGAGAAAGGACAGACATTTCCAGACACTGACGTAATGTTACTAACTGGCCATTAGCTGCAAATTTGTGCGAGTACCTGGACATTTGATAACAGTGCCAGCAAATGCCTAATACCTATGACAAGACATTACTGCTGGCTTTGCCAATGCTTGTTTTTAAGCGGTCTTCGGTGATACATGCATATTGCTTATAAATACGTCGAGTCGCAGACGATTGACTAGGTTAAGACATTTTTTTCTACTCCAGGGTCACATCTGCAGCACCAATAAATCCATTAAGTCTCAGAAGACTGCTTTGAGATAACGCTGGCAGGCACTTGCAGCACAGCGGTTGATGTTACTGCTTGATAGAGCAGGGCCAAACAGGTCGCAGGAGGATGTGTTTTGGGAGGTAAAGGGCAGAACGTGGGTGGGAATGACCCTAGGAATGACCATTGGCAGTCAGTGGGTGGGAACATAACCAAACAATGCCTACACGCTTGATGTGCCTCCGCAAATGGAGAGCCACAGGCTGCAGATTCCTGCATGTCACCATTTCCTGATTAGCCCTGACAGGAAACACCTGTGCAGTAAATACAATCGGAGCAAAGACATGGAACTGTGGAAACAATGCTTAGAGTCAGAGGATGGTGTGAAGGGAAATATGAGTTATATGGGAAAGGGAACGGGTGAACATGGCTGAAGTAGTTCGCCATGTGGGTAATGGTGTGCCCCTAAAGCAGCATTCAAGGTGTCACACGGCTGCCGCCATAATGGGAAACGTTGATGGATACGGTGGTGACATTGACACGTGACTAACATTGACTTCCTGAAACCAACATGTCATCACTGGACCTGGGCGGGAAATGGAGGCACACGTTTCACAGAAACAGTAGCACCCATACTAAGCGTAAAAGGATGTTAATGCCTCTATAATGAAAGACAAAACATTCAACCGTATTTTTTATGTACAACTAAATATATGAATATTGTTTATAGCAGTCGTTTATGTCAATAAACACAACTGAACATAGGGAACACTATGGAAACTGTGTCTCAGCTTGAGTGCAATTGGCCCTAGGATTAAAAATAAACATTATGTTATTGCATGTTTTAACCAAGGCAAAGGTCTACGACAAAGGCAAACATTTCCTTCGTGAACGAATGCATTGAAATAATGTTTTTTTTTTCTTTTTTTTGCACTAGAACACGTTTTCCCAATAGCACTATTGCAAAGGTACTGTAATACCACTAATATTCCTGCATTGCACGTTTGCGGTCTAGGACCAGGCACACATAGCCTTGCTTCAAACATGCATTACACATATATGTTTGCCCTAGTGCTCGTTTCACTTGCTGCAGTCTGGATTTCCCTACTACAGCCCTTAGTGTCCATGGAATTGTGGGCAATAGTGTTTCTTTGGATATTTTAGGAAATGGAGACAACCACAGTGTTAGCCAGGATTGATAACCTTCTTAACCCCGTAAGTGCCAAGGACGAGGTATCTCGTCCTTAGGATTACCTCCTTGTTGCCAAGGTCGAGATACTTCGTCCTGGGCACTTAAAGGGTTAATGAAGGACAAAACGTTAGAAGGCATTGAATGGTGAAATACCGAAATCACCAAAAAAGGCCTTGGCACTGGGGGGGCCGTGGGGCATGCCACTTAATGTAAAATTTTATTGGAGTTCATTTTTCGAAGTTAATTTAATCAGCTAAGAAGTAAATACATGGAGACGTACAGACGCAACACCCACCTCTGCCAAAAAGAAAATCAGGACGCAATGGTCAAAGAGACAGTCTACATGGGAAGGGGCAATAACAAGCATGCTCGACAGCAGGGCTTTAAGTGGGGTAAGAAATCGAGAGGGGGCCCTCGTTTGGGGGCGTGGCTTCTGGGAGGGGCGTGGCCTAAAAAGCACGCAAATCGTAAGGTCTGCACACAAATATATATACATGTTATATATCTGTGTGCGTACCTTACTATGGTATGTGTACTTTGCAGGCCATCTTTTCTAAACATAGAAATATGTTACATATGTTACATATTTCTATGTTTAGAAAAGATGGCCTGCAAAGTACACAAACCATAGTAAGGTACGCACACAGATATATAACATGTATATATATTTGTGTGCGTACCTTACGGTTTGCGTAGTTTTCAGGCCATGTTTTCGGGTTATAAAAGATGGCTTTGAAAGTACACAATTCAAGCCATCATTTATAAAGCTTTGACTACGGACAAAATTGTCTGTCGGCAAAGCTTTATAAAAGATGGCTTGAAATGTGTACTTTCAAAGCCATCTTTTATAAACCTCGAAATATGTCGAGGAATCCCCAGGTTCGCCGAGGGTTAAAGACGCCTCGGCGACCTGGGGAAACAAAGGAACAGTAACTGCCTCTGATGACCCCTCGCGCGAGGGGTCACCAGAGGCAGTTACTATGACTGACAGAAGTGGCAGCCAGGCACAGCATCGCTGTGGTTGGCTGCCACTTCTGTCAGCTAGCCTGACTTCATGGCAGGCGCATCTCCCGTCGCGGCTGCAGCCGCGACGGGATAATGCATCCCGCCAATGTTGCGTGCGGTGGGACTGGGGGCCCCGGCAGGGCCCCGGCTCAGCCCCACTTTTTGGAGACTGCCGGGGCCCAGCCCCGGCAGGCCCCGGCCCACTTAAAGCACTGCTCGACAGCATCAGAATGGCAGCCAAGGCCACATAGGAGGGGCAGCCAATGCATTGGCCAGAAGAATGTAAGGGTTGTGTATGCATCCAAAATCTCTTTCATTTCTCTGGAATACGAGCAATTTAAATACAGCATCAAACATACAAAAGAATAATCCGCTATTGTGATCTTTCTTCCTTGCCACCCCCCCCCCCATTCCCCCCACACTTTTGCCTTGTGGTGCTTTGAAACACAATTTGTTGTATAGACACCTTACTAATTTCCAATAAAATAAAATAACCCAGCAACCCTACACGTGTCTCCAAGCAAACGTTCGGGGATCATCTGATTTGAATTGCAAATCACTTCGGGCTGTGTCCATGCAATTTTCTTCATTTGCAAACTGGAGTGCAAAACCAATGAGTAAAACCAGGCAAAACGTACCTTTAGCTCTCGCCTCCTGCATTCCGTTTTGCAGAAGCTAATAACGCCACCGGCCATGTATTCAGGGCAAGCAGCATTTTCAATGGATTCCTCTGGAGTTTCCCTGATGTTAGAGTGTGTGGAAAACAGGTGGATTCCATATGAATACAATGGTTTTTCACCAGTTGGAACATGAAATGCTGGCTGAGTGCCAGGATGCTTTTGAAGGCAGAGTGAAATGCAGTGTACACGTCATTTCCGTTTCGTGCCTGCAGGCCAACTCCAAAAGCCCTCAAAGGCCATTCAAGTGAAATGTAAGAAGAACAGGCTTACACCTTGCTTTTACACCTTGCTTTTACTACGTACTTTGTATGGTATTGCTTGAAAATAATGAAAAAATAAAATGCTGAATGCAATTTTACCGCGCATTCGGCAGTTACGAAAATGCTGAATCCCATTAAAGCAAACAGAGCGGGGATTGTGGGGGCGTCCCCCGTTGCCCTTGAACGGTATAATCAGTTCAGGGACTGTGGGGTGTCCTGCGCTTCCATTAGAAGGCTTTCAGCGGAACTCGCGTCATAGGGAGACAGGCGAGGCGAGGCACAGGAATGAAGGTAAGTGAGACGCCAAGATGAAGTAATGGGTACACAGGTTGCGGGTAAGGGGAATGCGGTACAATGCCATATTTGTGAGCACTGCACGCCTCCATTTTCCTTTATGATATTTCGGGACGCACAGTGGTCTCATAGATTCGTTTTTACGCCATGGCTCGCATTACTCCCTGGGATTGTAGTGAATGGAGAGAGGCTGCCTGTACACAGGTGAATAGTAGGGTGATGTTTGTTAGGACCTGTCTGGGATGTTGCATCACATTAAAGCTCCTTTGCAAATTACTTAAATGTGCGATTTGATGATCTAATGATGATCTAATGTGTACATTAATAGAAATGGTTTGAGAAACGGTTCAGAGTTTTCAGAGTTAAGTCATTTCCGTTGCACCTGTAATGTGAAAGTTGGTTTTGGATTTTACATGGGGTGCATGTGTTCCTTGCACCCACATGTGAGTCTAGCTTCCTGCATTAAGTCACACCTCAGTTTCTCAAGTTCTGTGTCTGTCATAGTGAGAATCATTGTTTGGCATATATCAGTAGTGGGCCTACTGAATTGTTTTGACACCTGCGTTTTGGCATACAGCTCCCATGATCCCTTGTCATTCACTACGATGACTCTGTGGTCTGGGAGTTGTAGGCCAAGGAAGGTGGAGCACCACAAGTCATCCACTGCTGTATGCTTTAATGAGACTGAGACTGGATGAGAGTATTAAACTCGTCCTCAGACATGTGTTTCCATGCTCCAAGAGAAATTCAATGCTTAATAGCCCATGCCAATGGTGTGCCAGTGTTGTAGACCCACTTTGTGAAGCACCTTGCATTGGACCTGGCACAGTCCAGTGCCACTTTATCCTCATATCACACAATGCGTGTGCAGGTCACATTACCATTAGACTATGCTCCCGTATTCAAGCAAGACATTTATTTATTTATTCAGATTTTTAAAGCGCGCGATCAGCCCGAGAGCATCGTGGCGCTGTTACATTCCAGAAGACACTTGTCTGGTTGCAGAGAGTAAAGGTAGATTAGGGTACAGGCATTATGAATTACAGACTATGCATGCGTTTTGGGTTACAGTCTGTGCATGCAAGGTGATATTTACAAGGCATTACGTTTACAGTAGCGTTATTTTGTTACATTGTGTTTGTTACATTTTCGTCAGCAAAAGTGTTTGCGGTACAGCTTGGGTGGGGGTGGAGCGCGCTGGTTATGTAAAGAGTTTGGTTTTGAGGGCCTTTCGAAAAGGATAGTAGGGAAGGCTCGGCTCTGAGGGAGATGGGAAGGTCATTCCAGAGCTTGGGAGCTATGTGTGGGAAGCCAATGCCTCCAGCTTTAGCTCTTCTTATAGAGGGAACTTGGAGTTGGTTGTCATATTGGCTTCTTGTTGGGCGGAGCGTGGATTTCCTGTTTATGGTTTCTGAACAACAACATCTGTTGTAGAGTGTGTTAATGAAATGCCTGGGATTGCTGCGGGTACCCTTGTTCAGAGGAGAAATGGCTAGCATGTTGGTGCTTCCCTGTCTTTTTGGACTGCATGAGACGGATATGTGAATGGATATTGGCAGAGCGCAGAGAGTAAACATGTGATAGTTGTCCCGCATAAGTGTGTACCACAGCATACAACGCTTTATTTGGCATTTTGTATCCTCATTAAAGGGGCTCTGGGACTTTTGGCACATGATGAAATAAATGCCTCTTGTTCAGCCACATAACAACAACCGACATTTGTATTCAATTGGATACATAATTCGCTATAATTGCACAAAACCCACATACACATTTAGCCACAGCGCCATCTACCTGCATACAGGGGCATTGCTTCGATGGATGTCTGGGGTGTTTCACCCTCCATGTTCATTCTGGTGTTGGGTGAAGGTTGTATTGTTGGGTCTGACTGAGTGCATTGGGTCATGACTCAAATTCATCAAAGCGTCATGCCTGCTCTCAACTGTAGTTTCATTCTGCCTGATGCCTTAGAGCAGTATTTTATGATTGTCTTGTTAGTTAGGGATGCCCAATAGACGATAATTCATCAAATGGGTGCGAGGAGAAGTTCCTCTGCATTAAGCCTTTCATCTGAGAAGCAGCTTATCATTTGTGCTATTGTTGTGAACTGTGATAACGTGATTTGCAATGTACGCAATTTAACCTCAACCTCCTGGCACAGCTCACGGCAGCTGTTTTGTTAATTTGTGAAAGCAAATGTCGACCAAGTACTTTAAACGATGTACAAAACTGTCTTGGTAAAACAAAAAAGAAAAAAAAACAAAAAACAATGTGACTTTTAGCAAACATGCTAATTTTATGTGAACGTGCTTAGTAACAAGCTCTTTTTCTGTGTTAAACACAGAAAAATGCAGGTGGCCTTTAATGGTAATGAGAGGGGCGGAGCCAGCTTCAAAATGTTGTGGTTGTTGCATGGCAGTTTTGAAAGCTGGTAGAGATTGTGTGGCATTAAAACCATTGCGCTTTTCACCCCACCTTCATGTGAGCCCAGAAGGCTGAACAGATGCCCTTTAGTCTTAGTTTAACAAAACTGCTAATCATTGGCGTTTTGGGCCATCTAAAAGTTGTGCCCACCAGTTACGCCTTTTAGTTTCATCGTGGTGCAGTGGTGTTCACGGTTTCTATTGTATGCCAACTCCCTTTTGAAGAAATATTTTTACAGTTGTGCCCCCTTCACCTATCCCTGGTCATAGGGTTTGCTGGTACCTTACCTAGGGGTTGGCTGTGTGTGACTGCATACCAAAATGGCACCCTCACCCACTCTACGTCTCAGTTGAAGCCCCACGATTCGAACTTAGTCTTGTCTCTTTGTTTGCACTGTGGATCATGAACAAATGCAAACGTTATGCAAACATCGATTGGGCTAGAGGCCAATTGGACTCATTATTGAGTCATCCATTGGGCTAGAGGTCAATTGGACTCATTATTGAGTCATCCATTGGGCTAGAGGTCAATTGGACTCATTATTGGGTCATCCATTGGGCTAGAGGTCAATTGGACTCATTATTGGGTCATCCATTGGGCTTGAGGTCAATTAGGCTCATTACTGGGTCATCCATTGGGCTAGAGGTGAATTGGACTCATTATTGGGTCTTATGACAGAGGATACACAGTCTCAGACAGACACAGTATATTGTGTACTGGCACATCTAGTAATGGACCCTTTTAAAGTTGTAGATGATCATTGGCCGGAAGAACATCTCTGTGAAATGTTATTAGAAATTAAAAGCAATACATGTGTCTTTGACCTCTCGTCTAACCTGGAGAAACTGATTTAAATATTGCGTTATGTGACTTTTGCTTCACAGACCTTTACTCCAGGGGCCAGATTACAGAAACTTTGTACCAGTGCAAGTGTAAAGTTTGCACGGTATTAGCACTAGAGAACAGATTTCCCTATGTTTAGCAAAACACTGGGACATGTTAGAAAACTATTGTAGCATGACAAGTGTAGTTTTGCAGAGTATAAGCACCAGTGCAAAATGGCCCAAGTGCAAAAAAGATACTACATTTTCAATGCGTTTAAAAAAGATATATTTTCAATGCGTTTTTTTTTTTAACAGGGAAAAGTTTGCCCTAGTGCTATTACCATCCCGTATTAGCACTAGGGCAAACTTTACCCTGTTGCAATAATGCAATGATAATGTATCTTTTTTTGACCAAGGTCAATTTTTGCCCTGTTCCTTAATACCCTGCCAAACTGCACTTGTCATGGTGCAATAGTTTTCTAATGTGTGCTATTGTTTTAAAAAATAGCGCACACTTTGTCCTAGTGCTAATACCGTGCAAACGTTACACTTGCACCCATGCAAAGTTTCTGTAATCTGGCCCCAGGAATTTTAACACAATGCCAGCAATTAAGTGAATGTTACTGTGAACGCTTTGCTAATCTGACATCATCTATCCAGTTTATAGTTACTGATCAATTCTGGGCCAATTTAATCAGCAGATTCCCTGGTAATGATGGCAGCCTCTTCCCACATATGGCAAACAGCACAGAAGTTCATTGATTGTTTATCATTTTAAATGTGTTGATTTTAGATATAATAATGTAATAATTGTTTTCTAGTTTCTTATGATGAAATTGTGTTTTGTTTAAATTTTGTAATATATATTTAGATGTATTAACCTTATGAATTGTCGGTTTTATGAGATGCTGTAATTGTACTAAACTGCTATGCAAAGGTTTGTATGAACCAAAAGCACATAATATTTTTTTTGTAAACTATCTCTGAATACTTCACACTCCCTCTGTTCTTTCTGTCTCTCCCCTGTTCTGTCACCCTTCTCTCTCTCCCTCCTTCAAACGTCCACTCTGTACTTTTACTTGCTCTTTCACACTCCCTCATTTCTTCTCATATTCCCTCTTGCATACTTGATAATGTTGCACCTTAATGTCCTTACTATTTTGTGCCCTATGCCTTTGTCACTTCATCCTGCTCCTTCTCTATCACCCCTTTTCCTCTCATCCTGACTGTACTTTTTGTTTAGTTTCTTCCCGTTATTCATATAATTCACTCTGCACTTGCTCTTATGCACTCTCTTGGTTCTCCCTCACTTCCTTTCCGTCTCTTTATTCACTTTTTCTTTTGTTCAGTCGCTTAGATCATCCTCCCTCACATCCTCTTTGTTACCATCTCTCAAGCCGAGCAGGGAAGGCCGTGAGGAAAGGCCTCCCATGCTCTTATCAGCCCTGCTGCGAGGACCGCGATCGCATCAGCTGGGAGCCGAAAGAAACGAAGTCGGAACAACCATGTGTTCCACACACACAGCGCCATTCGCCGCGTGTCTCACGGCTCCGGAATCACTCGAAATGGCGTCCATGGTTGCCATGGACGCCATCCCAACAAAGAAGCCAGCCGACATCACCGCCGCGGGCCCGAGTGCCCATTTGCTGCCTCTCTCTGCCTGCCCCTCCCCTCCTGCTTTAAACGGAGGGGGAGAGGGCCGAGAGGCGAAGCCGAGCAGGGAAGGCCGTGAGGAAAGGCCTCCCATGCTCTTATCAGCTCTGCTGCGAGGACCGCGATCGCATCAGCTGGGAGCCAAAAGAAACGAAGTCGGAACAACCATGTGTTCCACACACACGGCGCCATTCGCCGCATGTCTCACGGCTCCGGAATCACTCGAAATGGCGTCCATGGTTGCCATGGACGCCATCCCAACAAAGAAGCCAGCCGACATCACCGCCGCGGGCCCGAGCGCCCATTTGCTGCCTCTCTCTGCCTGCCCCTCCCCTCCTGCTTTAAACGGAGGGGGAGAGGGCCGAGAGGCGAAGCCGAGCAGGGAAGGCCGTGAGGAAAGGCCTCCCATGCTCTTATCAGCTCTGCTGCGAGGACCGCAATCGCATCAGCTGGGAGCCGAAAGAAACGAAGTCGGAACAACCATGTGTTCCACACACACGGCGCCATTCGCCGCGTGTCTCACGGCTCCGGAATCACTCGAAATGGCGTCCATGGTTGCCATGGACGCCATCCCAACAAAGAAGCCAGCCGACATCACCGCCGCGGGCCCGAGCGCCCATTTGCTGCCTCTCTCTGCCTCCCCTCCCCTCCTGCTTTAAACGGAGGGGGAGAGGGCCGAGAGGCGAAGCCGAGCAGGGAAGGCCGTGAGGAAAGGCCTCCCATGCTCTTATCAGCTCTTTGCTGCTCGTCTGCCAGAAATCTATGCCGCACTCCGGAGGTAAGAGCCAGAACCACAACTCACCTCGCTCATACCCATGCCTGCATAGTAGATTCATCAGATTACGCACCCGCACGCTGCAGGCCACTCTCTACTCCCATCCCCTACCCACGAACACCCGCAATGCCCGGCTAAGTTCGTGCACCTCACCGCCCTCGCCATATTTGATCACTGCAAGACTCATCCGCCCAAAGCCTACAGCGTCGATGAATACAGACAATAAAGCAGACAATAAAGTACTGTACCACATCCACAGGTGTGCCACAACCGTACTAAACTTGTCACCACTTGTGCCCACTTCTACTGAAAGTGAGCCCCCAGTGTAAAATCTGTGGTTAGCAATTCTTCTACCACCATTTTGAATGCTACTGTGCCAAGTGTCTTACAACCTGTGTCCACCACTTCTTAAACTAGGCCCCCCAGTGTAAAATCTGTGGTTAGCAATTCTCCTACCACCATTTTGAATGCTACTGTGCCAAATGTTGTCCACCACTTCTGAAACTAGGCCCCCCAGTGTAAAATCTGTGGTTAGCAATTCTTCTACCACCATTTTGAATGCTACTGTGCCAAATGCTTTACAACCTGTGTCCACCACTTCTGAAACTAGGCCCCCCAGTGTAAAATCTGTGGTTAGCAATTCTTCTACCACCATTTTGAATGCTACTGTGCCAAATGTTTTACAACCTGTGTCCACCACTTCTGAAACTAGGCCCTCCAGTGTAAAATCTGTGGTTAGCAATTCTTCTACCACCATTTTGAATGCTACTGTGCCAAATGTTTTACCACCTATGTCCACCCACTCCCCAGCCACTACCGAACCCCATCTTAAATGCGCCATGATTAACGCTAGATCCATCAATGCCCACGCCTTAGACTTCCACGACCTCCTAACCACCCATGACCTCGATCTACTCATGATCTCTGAAACATGGCTTCACGATGCATCTGGCCCGGCACTCGCCCTCGCACTACCGCCTGGATATTCCATCACCAGACAAGATCGGCTATCCAAAGGGGGAGGTGTAGCAATTATTGCCAAAGACTGCTTTTCTATCAGGAAAGTAGAGAAATCCCTGCACAACAGTGACTACCTCCAAGTCAAAATTAACCTATCTCCCCAACGTACCATTGCTGTCCACATTGTCTACCGCCCCCCAGGCCCAACAGGTGACTTCCAAGCCTCTCTCATCCACCTCCTCTCTGACAACCTCAAGAAACAATCTCAAGCCATTCTCCTGGGGGATGTTAACCTAGGTCTCCTGGACAGGAAGGACCCAGCAGCCAAATCTCTTGACTCAGCCCTCAAGGCTCTGGGCTACAACAACACCATCTTTAGCCCAACCCACGCCCAGGGCAGAACCCTTGACTGGATTGCGCAACATAACTGCCCACTCATCATCACTGGAAACCTTCCCACCCCATGGTCAGACCACCACATCATCACCTTCAGCATCCTCACCACCTGCTCCACCGCTCCACCACCCCCCCACCCCAACCACTGCCACCCTGCCTCGCCAGAAGCTCCCACCAACTCACTAAGGAAAGGCTACTGCCTTTCCTCCAAGGCCCAGCCTTCAGACCCCCTTTCTCCACAGACCCAGAAACACTCGCAACAGCCTACGAAGCTGCCATCAAAGCAGCCATTAACTCCATTGCCCCCCATAAACCCTGTAAAGCCAAACCCACCACCCATTCCAACTCCTGGTTCACCCCAGACCTCCTCGCACTCCGCACTCAAAAAAAGGATGCCCTCACTCAGTGGCAAATGTCTCATTCTGACAAAGACAAGATGACTTTTAAATCATGCTCCACTAGATATAAAAAAGCAATCACCCTAGCTAAGGCCAAATCCTTTGAATCCAGAATCTCTGAAGCCCAATCCAGCACTAAAGAAATCTTTGCCATTTTCAGGGAGCTAGAGACACCCGCGCCTGCCCCCCAGAACTTCACCAAAGACAAGGCCTGGTGTGATGATATACAAGCAGCCATGAAAAATAAACTGAGTCTGCTCCAAAACAAAATACTAGCCACCAAGCAAGCCCTACCCAACACACACACCCCTGTCCCACCACCAGCCCCGGACACCCCCCAACCCTTTTCATTCAAACCCATTCTAGAAAAAGACATCACCAACATAATGAGGAACATCAAACCCTCCAATTGCAAAGGTGATGTATGCCCAGCCACCATTATCAAAGACTGCGCCGAAGCATTAGCTCCCTTCCTTACAGCCTTTGTAAACGCCTCCTTTGCTACAGGGAAAGTCCCTGCCTCCCTCAAGGAAGCCTGGGTCCGCCCTCTCCTAAAAAAAACCCACCCTTGACCCCACCTCCCCCAACAACTATAGACCCATCACCACTGTCCCCTTCCTCCTCAAAATACTGGACAAAGCAGCATACCTGCAGGTTCAACATTTCATTGAAGAGAACAAACTCCTAGGACTCCGACAATCAGGCTTCCGCCCCAGACACGGGACCGAAACCGCCCTACTTGACCTGAAAAACCAAATGGACGATGCCAGAGACATGGGCAAACCAGCACTTCTCCTACTTCTTGACCTATCCGCGGCTTTCGACCTCGTGGATCATGACGTCCTATGCCACCACCTCTCCTCTACGGCCAAATTTTCCCCTGAAGCCACAGCATGGATCACTTCCTTCTTACAAGACAGAACCATGCAAGTATTCTCGGACCTAGCATCCGCCTCACCTACTATCATACTCTGTGGTGTGCCCCAAGGCTCCTGCCTCTCCCCCACCCTCTACAACATCTTCACACGACCCCTTTTTCTCATCCTTGACGCCATGGGCATTTCATACACCAACTACGCTGATGACACACAGATCCTCCTCACCCTCACTGGCAACTACGACACTGACTCCATGACCCTCAACAACCTCTACAACACCATCCAAGCCTGGATGGCAGACAATGGACTATGCCTCAACTCAGACAAGACTGAACTCCTCCTGGTAGGCTCACCCGACACGCTGAAAAATCTAGACTCCCAGTTCAGTCACTTCACCATAGACTCCATCAAAATACCTGTCTCAGAATCAGTCAAAACACTTGGCGTCTACTTAGATTCCAACCTATCCATGGTTAAACAAGTCAACACTATAGCCTCTGCAGCTGCATATCATGACAAACTAATCAACGCAGTCAGGCCCTTTCTCTCCAAAGAGAACTGCACTAACATAGCCAGAGCCATCACTGGATCTAGGCTTGACTATTGTAATGTACTCTTCCTAGGTACATCCAACAAAAACCTAGAGAGGTTACAAATCATTCAGAATAGCACTCTCCGGGCAGCCGAAGGCATTGCCAAACGAGAACACATCTCGGAAGCCAGAAAACGAGCACACTGGCTCCCAATAAAAGAAAGGATCATCTTCAAAACGCTGACACTGACTCACAAGTGCTTTCACCTTACTGCCCCCGACTACCTCTCCCAAAGGATCCACCCCGTCTCTACTACGAGGCCAACCAGATCACCATATACTAACATGCTTTCTGTGCCATTAGTAAAAAAAGCCAGAGCTGGCGGCTCCAGCTTCCCATATCTCGCACCCACTCACTGGAACGCCCTACCTCCTACAATCCGAGGTGAGGCCTCCCTTTGCACCTTCCGCAAATCCTTAAAAACCATCTTATTCACATAAGATTCCTCGCACCAGCTGAATACATCTCCTATGTTCCAGTGCATAAACTGTTTGTAATGACCAACTGTACCAACCAAAACAGCAGCTCTATGCCTGTTGAATACATAATGTACTGATGAATGCTTCTTTGCCTGTAACTAAGCTCTTGCAAGTAACAGCGCCTCAATGCCCATGGGTTACTTGCGCGCTATATAAATTTAAATAAATAAATAAATAAATCTCTCATGTTCTTTCTCTTTCACTCCCTTTTGTTCTCTCTTCTCTCCCACCCATTCTGTCTCACCTTTCTCTTCCTTCTGGTCTGCTATATGTTCACTTCCTGTTTTGTGTTGTGTCTCTCTTACTCCCCTTCTCCACAGGACTGCTGTTGCCATAGCCCATCAATAAGTAGGTCATCCAGTCCATGGCAAGGTCAAAAGTCCCATTATGCAACGAATAATCCATGGACTGGATGAGCCAGTTATATACCGCATGTGCAAACTCTATAGCTCTGTGTGTCTCTGGTGTACTGGTCTCTCCCTCCATCTCTATCTGTATTTATATACATCTTGCTCTCTCTCTTTCCCTCCCCCTTTATTTCCCTGTCCACTCATTCAATCACTTGCTTCCCTCACACTCACATTCTCTTGGCTTGTGCTCGCTCTTACTCCCTATATCCCTCTATCATTCTTAATATCCCACCTGTTCAGTTTCATATGTTTCTCTGTCTCCCAATGTCTATCACATTCCCCTGTCTTTCTCCCCTGGCATGCCTGTGGCTGTCACACTTCTGCCTTTCAGTTCTGTTTCTCCCTTCACCTCTGTATATGCTATTGATTCATATATAATGCATCTCCCCTTGTATCCTGCTCTTTCACTTCTGCCCAGCCCCTTTGCAATTTATTATCTCTCCTTTCAGGTTTCACAGGGTTCCTCTCTTTCAGGAGACTCTGCTGCCAACTTCAGTTTACGAGAAGTAATCACAGCCTGAATCCTGCTTTCAGGCTGAGCTTAATTTCCATAAGGTGCCCACTCACTGGAGTGACCATGCACAGAGCTTCAGGGTCAGTTGCAATGTAGATAAGACTAAACAATTTTGATGGTGCTTCCCGCTGTGGGACCCGCGCCATCCCCAGGGGAGCGAGCGCCACAGTTTGAAGACCACTATGGTCTATTGACATTGCCTCAGCAGGAATTTGTCCTCTGCTGCTGTGTTTGATGATGCTGCTGCTGCTGTGCCATCACGTTAATGATGGTTTAAATACACAGAGATGTGGAATGTGCCCTTGCCATTGAAGCCAGGGGCTGGGCCTCGCATTCGAGTAATGCCTTCTGCCTCAAAGTGGAGGGGCTTCTGCCCTCCCAAGCCCATGGCTGGCGCCGCCCATGGTAATGCAACCAACACAGAGGAGTGTATACAGACATCTCTGGTTATCGCTGTACCACGTGTCAATTAAGAAATTAGCCCCATGCAGGGGGGGCATTACCACTTCAGGTAATGCCGCGGGGCCCATAGTTATTAACAAAGTTCCCGGGGCATTACCTGAACTGGTAATGCCCCCCCCCCTGCAAGTGGCTTATTGCTATTAGTACCCCGGTCTGCAAGACCGGGGTATTAAAAGCATTATTTTTCTGCTGCAAAACGCTCCTGCTTTATCAAGCCCTGTGTCCTTGTATTGCATAGTGTCACTTGCAGCCCTGCATTTATAATGGGAATGCTAAATTATAGCTCCATAATTCAAATTAGTACACTTAGTACCTGGCAGGGGGTGGGGGTAGGTGTGGCAGCCTCCCAGCCAAGAAGGCTCAGAATGGGGGAAGGAATTACCACATGGTAATCCTCACATCATTCCTTCACATACATTAATTTCAGAAAAAATATGCAAAAGCAAAGCTAAACCAAGCGATCTAGCTATGCCTCTGTAAGGTGTCAGTGATGCATTCTGTGCTGTTTGTTACTTAAGCAATAAACCCTGAGCGGGGTGGGGGGGGTGCATTACCACTTCAGGTATTTCCCCGGTGCCCATCGTGAGGGCGTTAACGAAGGCCCCGGGGCCCTGTGATGGGATTACTGCTATTATTACCCCAGCCAGAAAACCGGGGTACCAAAAGCATTTTTTTTTCTGCTGCAAAACGTTCTGGCATTTTGTAAAAAAAACAAAAATGGCTGCCGGGGTACGGAAAACAAAGTACATTTTTCCTTTCCTTTCCATGGCCGCCATTGAAAACAAGTAAACACAATTAAACAAACAAAATGGCCACTGTGGAAAGGGAGAAGGGACTGCACATTGTTCTTTTTCTCTTTCCATGGTGTCCATTCAAAAAATTGGGAAAAGTAGAACAAATGGCTGACATGGAAAGAAGAGAAGAGACTATGTGTTGTCCCTTCTTCCTTCCATGGTGGCCTGTCGCAGATCGGGAGCGGACGTGCTGGAGACAGAAGTGTTTCCAGAGTATTTCAAAGAGGAGGAGAAAAGCAGGTAAGTGGAGGGAAGAGGGATCTGTGGAGGGAGAGAGGAGTAGGGGGGAGGGGAGCCAAACACTTACATGAATCCCCCGCCAAGGGAAGATGGTGGCCTTCAGCTGTGAGGAGGTTCGGAGGGGGGGTATTACCATGTGGTATTTCCCCTGTTCCGAGCCTCTTCATTGGCTGGGAGTCTTCTACCCCCCCTTAAATGGGTACTAATATTTGATGGCTTTAGCCGACCTCACTAAAATTGACCAGTGATTTGGCAAGAGGCTGGAAAATCATTAAAGATTCTTCCAGAACTTTGAGGAGGAATATAGATCATACTACTCAAGAACCAAACACAGACAAAGCTTTGAACAAAGGAATGCTTTGCTGTGTAATAGATGGGGTTGCATCTAGATAAATGCAGAGAATGTTTTGTCTAGAATTCTCTGACATCATAAACTTTCAGCTTTGTGTTATCCTACCAAACAACACACAGAACTGATAACATGTTACGTTGTTTTAAATCTCTGCTGAACATAGAAGCCCATTAAAAAATATATAAATTCATTTGGGAAGCAGACGACACACGTCTTTGCTAACATGTGCCTTTTAGGAAAAGTGGATAAATTACTTTGACGGTGTATATTAGTAGTCTAGCGATGGGGCAAGTTCTCTCTATGTACTACCCCCTCACCCTAGATAAGCGGAACAGCCAGTGCAATCTAGCGATAGTAACACACAGGGGCTTAGTTCAGAGTGGTGAAGGGCAAGGAAGACTAGCGCTACATTTAGAACAAAGATAGATCTTAGTAGCAATTTAACCTGAGACTTTATTGTGTGAATAACCGTATTTGATGGCATAACTTGACATAATAAAATACTGTTTTGACCCTACGAAGATTCATACCTGTGACTTAAATATCACACTAATCTCTCTTTTTCCGGTTGCATATAACTGAACAAATCATGGTAAGCAATTGCTAAATGCTAAATAAGAGGAATTATGCTATGTATTAGCCTGGTTTGTCAACTTCTTAAGTAGCTACTCATGGCATTCCATTCATTTGACATGTACTGTTGAGAACCACATAGATACATTGTTAAGCCACATACTTTGCTCGATTGCTACTCCTTGCAGCTACACATTCTCAGTTATATATGTTCTCATTGATTTATCACGAGCTTTGGTGTTTTTCAAGTCAGACTTATTGAATAAATAGAAGTAGTATTGTTTTTGAAATGTATCTATGCAGAAATAATAGGACATTGATGCGAAACTAAAGATGGGATAAGAGGAGATGTTTTCTACTGCCTTAATTGCAGGATGTGGATGCTGGAAACCTGTAGAGAAATAACAGCCTCTCTACTTGATTAAAATATGTAATCCTGGGAAAATTACTTCAAATCACTGTGCCATGTTTTCCAAAGCACCTCCAATCGATTGATTCCTTGAGGTGTGTGCTAGACGAAGAGGTTCACCCATGCATTTCCAATATGCTACAGTCCTGCACCATTTTATATATATATATATTTTTTTTTTTTGGAAGTAAGCAGAGTCCTGAGTGCTTGGGTGTCTTCACACACGTCCAGTGGGTTTTTTGAAGTGTTGCAACCCTATTAAGAATGTGTTTAAAAAAAAAATATATATATATATATTTATATATATATATATATACACTGTGAGCCATTGTTCTCTCCTCACAGATATGTCAAATAAATTACACTCCAATGTTTGTCAGGGTGGGAGAGGAGAGAGGAGTTTGGAGAGAACTGGTTAGGATTTTGTTAAGTGACATGAATGGATGTGATTATGTATGTAGAAACATTCTGTAAGTGTAGGGCATTGCAATGCAAAATCGACATAGAACCTAGGATACAATAAAGCAATCATTTCATTTATAACTAAATAAGATGGGATACACGGAGTTGCCCTTGTCCTGATCGAGTGGTGTCTCATGTGCCTTGGAGGATGTTGCTCTTGTCCTCTTGTCAGCAAGTCTTGCTTCGGTTTGCTCTGGCATCTCATTTGCCCTGGAGAAAGTTCCTCTTGTCCTCTGGCTGGCAAGTCGTGCTACTGTTTGTTTTTGTGTTTCAGAAGCTCTTTATATTCATGTTCGCATTGTATTAGATGGGGGTTTTCCAGGTAACGTTTGTTTTTTGTGCGGCAATTTTCAGTCTCTCATTCGCGTCAGCACATTTGAGAAAATGTCCCAGAACGATTGATTGTGCTCTCTTCTTGTGATTGAATTTAAGTAAACTGTTACCTTGCCATTTCCCATATTTGGAGTGGCATGATAAAAGAAAATGTAACATTCTTTTTTTTTAATTCCCTTTAATAATGCTTTAATATACAGTTTTGAACTCTATACAGTAGAAATACATTTTGAAGGAATAACCAACAAATCGAACATTTTGCTTCAGACACTTTTCCAAATGTTGCCTTCTTCTAGTCCCTACTGTGGTGAATCGGGGTGATCATCGGTAAATGAGGGTGGCGACCGAGTACATGTTTTGCATCCAAACATAGACTACGATCTTACCCCAGACAAAAGAGGGATCCATGCAAAATTTGGTAGATGTGGGTTCAACGGTGTGGATTTGTATAGCCGGACAAACATACACACACACATACAACATTCAGCTTTATATATAAAGATACTCAATTTTCCCACCTTTCTGATGTTTCATCGTTCGTCATGTACTGCACTGCACACTGCAATGTGTGTTGGGAAAATCTAAGCCCACCCTCCAAGCCCTCCACTGCAGCTGACTATGCTAGGATCCATGATACCATTGCTCAGCCACATACACGTCCAAAAATGGAAATGGACATAGACACACACATGATATCCTGCAACCATGAATCCATGTGCTGACAGACCACAGTCAATGGATAGCCCTTGATGATGCTGCTCTCTTATGAAATGGGCAATGTCTTGGAGATGACCATGTTACCAAAACATACAGTTGTTGACATGCATAGCCAACTGCACTGTATAAATTAATTTCCAGTTACAATGCAAAATTATATACAATGCATTTTTATGCTGTTTCCATTCATGTATTAATGCACTCCGGTGGTGATAGTGTGTGGTACAAATATCCTTTAACATTAACACTTCAAACTGTGGTCCTCCAACACCCCAGCACCGTAAAACGTTCCCTATGAAATCACCACCAGCACTAACAGGACATACTACTGGACCATCGGCACCTTTCAAATGTCTCGTATCTATACTATTGTCTAAATGAGAATGGTTTAATATCATTTATTGATAGTCATGTTGTGATAGATTTGAATGAGACACTTTTATAAAGCCTGATAACACATCTTCTAGAAGCATTCTCTATAGGTCATAGACCTGAGCTCTAATTTGCCTTTTCTCTTCCTCATGCATTTGAGCCACATCTCCCTACCTCCTCATCAACCTAGATATACATGTACATGACAGCACCAATTTGCATACTCTGCCTCCACAACTAATAGTTTTGATCCACATTGATCTGAGTAAGTGGATGGATGTCTCTGTTATGAATATATAGGGCCTTAGGGTGCTGTGGGAGACCATTTGAATAGGCACTTGCAAATCTATTTACTAATCCTAAAGGATTTGGAAGGCTCACACCAAACAACCTCTTTTTGTGTTGCATTTTTCACACACATACCGTAGGTGCAGAAATCCATGTATGATTATGTATGCCCTAAAATATGCTTCTACCCACCCAGTTCAGCTTCATTCTGCAAAGCATACACTTTAGGGCAATATAGTGTGCAGTAGAACCTGGAGCGTATCATATGCAAGACGGGATTACCACAATAACTGATTTCATACCTAAAAACTGGACAGACTCCAAGAATATGGCAAAGTACCACTTTATTATACTTATACTTACTTATTATAAGTTTTAAAAAGTAGGGAAATCTGGCAAGCAAAACAAAACACAGCTCACACACTCTTGAATATATTTCAGTTAGACTAAGGCTTTATAACTCAATGTATGTCAGATGTGATGTCATTCTACGTGGAAAATAGTAAAAAAAATCTCCCGGGCGAAGGTACAGGTTAAGGGAACATATATACATATAGCTTATTTAAGTGTTAGTAACATCCTTGGCTGACCCTTATCAAATAGGCATACCTCAAACTACGTATGATACAGATAATAGTAGAATAATAGAAGAGGATTGGCTTCTGCAACAATGTATAGTCAACTATAGCAAAAGTCCCCATGATAGGTTGGCACTCTCTGTCAAACTTGAACATTCGCCTTGTTAGCAGCACGTAAGCAAAACGAAACTCAGATGGGGAAAACAACGTCAGACAACTGCCCACCTGTCCAATTAGCCTACCATCTCTCATCAGTTAGCCCCTAAACCAATGCCTCTTCATTGTAGTTGACCTTACTGACTGTTCTCCTCTTCAGAACTTTAAAGGGAGTGAAGGTACATTACTATCTTCATCTGGGGCAATATGAATAGGCTTTGTTTTCTGGTTTTGCACCACGTGTGAGGAGACATGAATTTGTCCATCTTTTCCTCTTATTCAGTGCTATTTGATTCATTTATACTGGGTGCTATTAGACTCCTTGGCCTCTGGAGACTTGGCTACTCTGTCTTGCATATGCTTTCTGCATCGTTGATTGTCCAATACTTGGCACTCACAAATGTTTACTCCTTTGTTTAATCTAAGAGAAATATGTCCTACGCACATGGCTTATCTTCTACTTCTTTTGTTCCTTGCAGTTACTCCTTTCTGTGGCATCCATGATCCTGAGACAAACAAATATTCTTTATTCTTGCACAAATTTGTATTTCAGTGCCTATCAGCTCTGCAGCCTTGATCTCTTTCGATGGGGCTTTTAGCTTATTATTATACTAAACTGACCTCCATCTTCTCAACATGGCTGCTTTACCTGCGTTATATGTCCTACGTTTAGCAAGCCTCTATATGTCTCATCTACATATCTACATCTACTGCATTTCTTCTTCCTTATCTTACTTATAGCATATATCATTTCTTTGTATTCACAAATTTGTTTACTACCTTATCACACCTACCTTGAATGCCATCCCGGCTCGTACAGATCCATTCACGATGGTGGACATATATAACAAAATCATGCTCTCATCCCTCGATGCTATAGCCCCTTTGAAGCTAAAAAAGAGTAAGCCCCGGAAACACATCAATTCCTGGTTTTCACCTCACCTCAAAGCCCTCAGACAGGAAAAGCGACGCCATGAAAAAATCTGGCGCGCTTACCCCTCAGAAAACAACAAAAAAAACTTGAGCAATCTAGCTTCCCAATATAAGAAAGAAATTATACTGGCCAAACAAACGTCCTATAGTACACGCATCGCTCAAGCTAAATCTAGCACTAGAGAGCTTTTCACAATACTTAAAGAGGTTGAATCCCCGATTCAAGTGCCTGACTCATGTATCAAAGATAAAAACTGGTGCACGGGCATACAAAATGCCCTAGCATACCAAATCTCTTCCCTTAAGACCAAGATAAGCATCAAAAAAGAATCACTGCTCGCCTCTACTAAGCTGAGTACTGACATCCACAATAAGGTTCACCTGACCCAATCAACTCCCCCAACGCACAACCCCCCCTTTAATTTCCATAAAGTATCCACCAAAGAGGTAGAAAACACCATTCTTACCCTCAAACCGTCAAATTGCCACGGAGACCCATGCCCTGCTCAACTGATAAAGGATGCAGCCCGTGATCTCGCACCATTTACTACCAAACTAATAAATGCGTCTTTCACATCAGGCTCCGTACCCAACAATTTAAAACAGTCCTGGGTCCTCCCTCTGCTTAAAAAACCGAATTTAGACCCATCCACTCCAACTAACTACCGCCCCATCACCACAGTACCATTCCTTCTTAAAATCCTCGACAAAATAGCTTACCAACAGATCCAACATTACCTTGAGCACTTCCACCTCCTAGGCGCCCGACAATCTGGTTTCAGGCCAAAGCATGGAACCGAAACTGCACTCATAGATCTCAAAGCACAAATAGACGAGCTGAGAGACCAGGGTAAGACAGCACTATTGCTACTCCTTGATCTCTCTGCGGCCTTCGACCTGGTTGACCATGAGATCTTGTGCAACCACCTACAAAAAGCTGCCCACTTCTCTCAAGAAGCAACCAATTGGATCCAATCCTTCCTTAACAACTGCACGATGAGAGTCTTTTCATTGTCAGCAGCAGCCGACCCTACACCCATCACTTGCGGCGTGCCTCAAGGATCTTGCATCTCCCCTACACTTTATAACATCTTCACGAAGCCTCTCTTTGATGATCTAGACGATCTGGGTATCACCTACACAAATTACGCCGATGATACCAAGATCCTCATCCCGTTGTCGGGGGACTATGACAAGGATTTGGCCTTCGTTAATAAAGTGTACCTCATCATCCAGGCATGGATGGCCACACACGGTCTATGCCTGAATGATGACAAGACGGAACTCCTTATACTTGGCTCAACACACTACCTCAACAAGTTGGGCCACAAATACTCCTCATTCATAATTGACGATAACAAGATCAAGGTAGCTAAGGAGGTCAAAACCCTTGGCTTCTATCTAGATTCCTCCCTCTGCGCCTTTCCAAGCCACTGCGTACACTTGCAAACTCATTAGGGCAGCCAAACCATTCCTTTCCCCTACCAACTCTACCACCTTGGCCAGGGCTCTGATCCTGTCCAAGTTGGACTATTGCAACGCTCTTTATGTAGGATGTAACAAATATATCTCAAACAGAATCCAAATCCTCCAAAATAACGCCCTTAGAGCTGCCCTCAGTATCCCAAAGAAAGCCCACATCTCTGATTCCAGAAGATCCGTCAACTGGCTCTCCACCAAAGACAAGATATTCCTTAAATCGGTGTCTTTGATTCATAAATGCCTCCACCAAGCAGCCCCTCAATACCTCATCTCCAGATTTACTAGACCCACCTTCTCTCGCCCCGTGCGAACGGCCAATTCCAACCTTCTTCTGGTACCCAGGTTCAAACGAACTATGTCTGGAGGCAATAGCTTTCCAGTGAAAGCAGCGCAATTTTGGAACTCCCTTCCTCCTACCTGCAGGGAGGACCTACCCTACCGACAGTTCAGAGCCAGAACTATCCATTGGCTTAAAACACTTGACTCATAACGACATTAAGCCAATGACCTTCCGATGCCTGGATGCGCCACTACCACCTGACTCCGCACCTCAGTGCATGTAAATATGTATATAGTACTGCTTAAAGTGTATATGTTCCTCCCCTCATTTTCGGCGTGAAACGTCCTGCACTGTAACCACAGCGGGACCTCACCCTATTGTATGTAACTATGTTTTTGCAACCCTCTTGCTGCCTCTGCGCCTGGTTACCCCTGGGTTTGGTGCGCATTATAAATAAATAAATAAATAAATACCTAAATACCTAAATACTTTGTTTCTTCAGTCAAATCTTCTTCTCTGAGTATTATATATATACTACATATATCATTACAGTGCACTAGCGTAACTTCTCTTTATGACATCACTTTTCAGTTGTCAGACTTTACTTAAAGTGCGTCTATGTCCAGTGCTGTCTGCAGACTTCTTTGTACCACATCAGTTTGAGGGTAATTTGTACTGGGATGATACCAGGTGTCATGCACAGTGCTTCCTGCTGTTCTTCCAATATGACAGAGGTGAGGGGGTGGGGCTCCATAAGTGATGTGTATATCTGCTTCTCTACATACCACCCTTTTATCTAGTTCTCGACCACCTCCTCAATCTTCTTCACCTTCTCTTCCCACTGTGGTTTCTTTGGAATCCATATCTGTGTCACCCACCTCAGGTAACCTGCATTCTTTTTTATGTTCATCCCCACTCAAGGTCATATGGCAACACTCCCCAGTCAGATGACAGAATACCCAACATCCTAAATAGTTCTTATGATACTTGGGGTGATAAAACTTCATTCTTAGGGGTGCCAGAGGACTTCCTTTCAGATGCTCATGGGTGGAGCTTTCGGCGTGTGTGTGCTCATCAGCCACAACATTCACACCGATCATTAACTTAATCCCAATAGCTTTTTTCGCTGTTTTCTTGCAGTGTCCTTTGATTATTCGTACAAGACAGAATCCTAGCAATACCAACACTAGTATTTCTCCCATGAGAACAGAGACAAAAACCAATCTTCATCTTCAGTTTCATCTACTTCCTCCACCTTTTTCATATGCGGGGTCGCTAGCATAGTTATTGCTTCTATCAAGGTTCCATTTTCTTCATCATGGGCAGGTAGGTATGTTCAGCAAGAAGGCCCGATTTTGGTGCACACACCTCCTTCTGTGGCTGTAATTAAGTCCAGGACATACCTGTTCTGAAGGCTAATAAGTCTAATGGCCCTTAATTCTTCTCTAATCATACTGAATCCTTTATTGTTGAGTTGACTGTTCATAGCAGTTCCCACCTGGTGATTTTTAACCTCTTGGTGTTCATTGCAGTTTGAGTTCCTGGCACGAATATATCTGTAAATATCACCGCTCTCATCTGACGTTCTCGTCTCCACATCATTTATGTGCTGATACCACATGGTATTCTTCAAATAGGCCATACTATCAAGATATGAATTTATATCATCATGATCTGCCCCAGCGTCTCCCTTAAGTTGAATCATTTGTTTGAAAATATCAGGGAAAATATCACTTGTGCTTTTGTTAGGGGTAGAAATAGATGTGTTATTGCTAAACACTCCATCTGTAATATATTTATTTTATTTATTTAATTCAATCATTCCGTTTCTGTCACTTTTATAACAGAAATTGTTACATGAATGCAATAATGATTCTGAAAATAATAGAACTGTTTTTAGGATTTCTAAAAAGATAACGATATCAATATGTTGTCTCACTAGAGCGTGATAAGACTGAATGATGTATAAAAAAACAACATACATAAATGTATTTAATGTTACAGGCAGCATAAAGTGTCATGTGCAGTCTTTGTGTTCTTTGTTTTTTAACATATTGCGTATTTTACCCTAACTGGGACAGTTGTGTTGAACACAACAGAGTGGTGTTCGCTTCCCTTCAAACTTGGGAATAATTGAAAGTTCAAGTCGATTTTTCTTCATCCTTTCTTGTTGGTTCTTGGTAGCTGATCTGGTCTGCATTGTGAATTTGTTTCTATTGCATTACAGTCAACGGATGCTGGAATGGTAAGGGTCTCTCCTTTGCAAATCTTTATGTCCTTCAAGTGCAGCCAACATCATCTTCCTGCTAGCTTTGCAGCAGTAGGAGTGACCCCCTCTATTTGGTGCAGTCCCCCAAAGCGGGGTTATTCCAAGTGCGGACAAAATTCTTTACAAGCACTTGGTCCTTAGGGTATAAACTAGGTGGCTTCAGCAAGTCTATCGGACCAATTTTTTTGTCTATCTTCATCAATCTTCTTCGACCCTTCCCTCCGATTTCTGACCTGTTGAGAAATAAAGGAAACACTAGCGGTCATATTTGACCAATAATCATGCATTCCATCCCCTAATGTTTTTGCTACACCATGGGCATCAGTTTTTATTCAAGTTGGAGGCGCAAGAGGTACACTCATACAGCGTCCAGACTGGTTTCTCAGTGCAAACAGAGCAAGGGGTAGGCAATTTAGCCATGCCTTCTTCAAAGTAATTTTGATCTTAGATATCCTTTCTTTAGGAGTCAGTTTATCCTATCACAGATACCATTTGCCTGTTGGTAATAAGGAAGACAAAAACTTGTGCTTTATGCCTAATAGAAGAACTGTCAGTGCGAATAATTCATTTATGAAATGCGGCCCATTTTCAGACTGCAGAAATTCACACACCCCTCTAGGAAACACCTCACATATGAGAAACTTGGCAGCACATGTGGCATCAGGGTGCATACACGGGGCTGCCTCAATCCATCTGAAAAGGGACATACCCTTACTAACTTATATTTGTAGCCATTGCATGCTTGCAACATATCCACAAAATCTATAAGTTGAGGCGGAAAAGAACCATTTGGTCTGGGTATTTCTCCTGTCACTGTTTGCAAGGTGTGCCCTGCTGTGAACTTCTGGAAGCCAATGTAGTTCACAATAAACTATGCAACGTGTTCTAACAAATTTGGTGAGAAAAAAGTCTTCTGCAATCATAGCAGCAAGATTCTCTCTGGTTGTATGCGCAGGATAGTGAAGTTGATCCAGCGTAACTTTCAATAATGCTAGAGGCATGCCTGGCTGTCAGGTGGTATCATGTCTTCATATAGCCTCTGTTGGGATAAAGAACACCCACATCTTTTCCATAAATCCTGCTCTTCCTGTGGAGCTCAACCTTGCAGCTCAATTAACTGTACAATGGATAACATATTGAAACCTTCTCTTATCAGCATTCAAAGTTCTCACATTTGCTCAACATCTTCTACTCCCTATTAGAAATATTTGGAAAATATGATGATTCTCTTTTGGCTTCAACATATGTGGCATTGTTACTGCAAGAAATCATGTGTTCCCCTTGGGTATGGACTGCACGTTTCACCATGGCACTAGCCAATGAGAGTTTTATTACCTTAATAATTTTGCCAATAGCGGCACAGGTTGCACTGGTGTGCCGTCTTCATGGAGGAAAGCCTTTCTTTTCCAAAGTGACAGCCCTGCTTGAACGGTTGACATCACATAGGCAGAGTCAGCGTACGCTGTCACTTCCTCATTCTCATATCTCTAGAGTGCGGTGACAAGCGCCACCAATTCTGCAGCCTGTTCTGAGCAATGTGAAGGAAATTTTGCACTGTAATTGTAATTTTAATTGTTTATTTGTCAAGTGCTTATACATAAGTGATGTGCTTCAAAGCTCTGGTCACAACTTCAATTTCAGCATTCCTTTTTAACTTCACTACTGCTGAACCAGTATGTATTTTTCCAGTCGTCTAATCTGATTGAAGAACCATCAATGAATAGAATTTTCCCCCCTTCAAGAGCATTTTCTCATAGTCTTACTCACAGACCCTCATTCCGAGGTTGGTGCTAGTCATGGCGCTATTAGCTATTAGCACCATGACTAGCACCATTACCGGTACTGTGTCCGCCCTCGTTCAATGGGGACTTACCGGTCAAGTCCGACCTTTGCGGGACCGGTAAGTCCCCATTGAAAATGTCAATTCCCATTTGAGCCCTCATAGGGCTCATTGGGAATGGGCGGGGTGCTAATAATGGTACCGTAAATTACAGTACCGTTATTAGCTCTGAAGTCCCTTTGCGGATCCCGTCCATAACACCTGGTAAAAGCAGGCATTAAGGACGGGGCCGCAAAGGGACCTTGTAGTAGGGCGCTGTAAAGACCGGAGGGGGGGTCTGCACTTCCGCTCTCTATATGGTAGAGGGGAGGCACAGAGACCCCTGCCAAGATTCTCTAGTATTGGTAGTTGTGGTCGAGCAATCAAGGCCTAGATTCTCAGGAGGTGATGCGAGCTGGTTCTTAGGTACAGTGTAGTCCCCAAGCACCCACAAAGGAATGTCCACACACTGTATCGGTTTAAACACAGTCTTTATATAATTAATATTCAAAGTCATATACACGATATTACGATAACTCACTTTGTACTCCGAAAATCAACAATGGTAAATATATACAATTCTAAAGTGGTACCGCTAACGTTATTAGATCCCTTAAAGTGCATACGGTCAGAATGACACACAGATCAAAATAAAGAGTAAACCAGCAGTAGAGAGAGGACGGAAAGCAAGATGGTTGAGCAATAGGCAGAATACTGGTCCCGCTACCTAGACAGTTCTGTGTGGAGATCCCCCCCAACTGGGTAACCTGTAGAAGAAAGATACAAGCCCAGTCCATATATTGTTCACACTAGACTTTCCAGTAGTTCTGCAACCCCAAAGTACCTTGGTGTTGTAGCGTTCCTCGTTGGGGAAATCGACAACCCTTCTTGAGTGCCCTCCCTTTCAGGAAGGAGTCACAGGTCGTCGAACGGTTGATGGAGAACAGGTTGAGCTACGACGGTGAAGTGGCTGCGTCGTTCCTAGCGGTGCTTGTTGACGGGGAAGCGTAAATATCCTGCCTGGAAGAGGCGTGCAGGGCACCTCGGTGTCGATAGTTCTGGACCGCAAAGAGTTGAAGAACTGTGGACTAGCAAGGGCGTTGAGTCGTCAGCCTCTCTGTGGTCTTTGGGTGGTGGGAAACACACCAGTGGATGCTCCTCGGTGCATCGACGGTCAGGCCTTCTCCAGCGTGATACAGCAGCGACGATGCGGACAAGAGCGTCCTTGGATCAATGAAGTTCTTTGGCAACGGGAGCACGGCGGCTCCAGTTGGCGACGGCGGTCATCGACAGTGGCGGACAACAGTCCGGGCGCTTCTCTTTGGAGTTCTGCAGCAATCCCCGTATCGGGTTGGCAGCCTGTCGAAGTCTGTCTACCAGGGAGCTTAGGCAAAGATCCGCTGTGCACGATGGTCCCTCGTACCTCGGGAAGAGGGCACCTTACAAGGTCCTCTCTGGGTCGGTTCTTCAGGCACAGCAGCTTTCAGATTGCAAAGGAGAGCAACAGCAATTCTTCTCATCCAGCAGGGCTCAAGGTTAAGCTTCAGTTACTCCAGTTACTCGTCGTAGTGGACTTCAGCTTCCGAACACGACTCCTAGCAGTGAGAGGTACCCAGATATACTGTTGATCTATCTCCCATTCATTCCGCTGGGTCACACTCAAGCATCCAATCATGACTATGGGCATTCATGCAGGCAGGCAGCCAATCGGGCACACAAAGTATTCAGGCCTTTCACTTCTCTCCAGACACTCACAGTTATGTGTATTGGGACAAGTACCGAGCTATTCAACACTCCAAGCTGCAAAGTTTCCCGTCCTGGTTCAGGACAACGTGCCTGCGAACATTTTGTTGGGAAACGATTTGGTCGAGTTGGGGATGATCATGAACGGTCTAACTATGGCTGCTGTGGCGGTCACCCGATCGGAGGTCACACAGGGTCCGGCTGCGAGCCTGGTATCCTTGCCGATGGGGAAACCCAAGGCACGAAAGAAACGCAGGAGTAAGAAGGCCGCCCCTGTGGAGGGAGCCCCTGCTCTTCCCGCTGTTCCGGCGGCACCCATTGGGATCCATGCTCCGGACGGGCTGGGTCCAGTGGTAAATCCCGTCTCAACTCCTGTGGGAGACGAGCCAGAAGACTTTCCTGTGGGCGAGGCTCTCAACCCGGAGGATCATCCCGACCTTCAATGCTTGTTGGCTGAAGGGGGACCCTCCCGGGCAGACTTCTGTAAGGGACAGAGAGAGTGCCTCTCTCTCTCTTTCTCTCTCTCTCTCTCTCTCTCTCTCTCTCTCTCTCTCTCTCTTTCTCTCTCTCTCTCTAGGGTCTGTGGACACAGGCCCTGTCCCAGGCACAAGGAGAAGTTCCTAGGACATTTCGGGACTTCGGGAAGATCAAGGTAACAGGTGATGGAAGGCAAGAGACCATGGGGGCCATTTTGTCTCCATCAGGAATCTACTGATTCCAATGACAGGGCCTGGGCATCCCAAACTGGAGGATGCTCAGGGCACCAGTCATTTCAGCACGGAGCTGCCACCAGCCCGTACCCTGTCCGTGGGTCACACACAAGTGCCCAAAAACATACACTAGGGGCAGAGGGTTGTACCCCTACCCATGTGTGCCATAAGGGTATCCCACGGGTCTGTTCACCAAACCAAAAGAGAGAGAGCTGCACCGCCAGGAGTCCCACATGAACTCCTGTGCGGAAAACAAGACAGAACACACGATAAAAAGCAGTAAAGGACAAGGACACGGAAGCATTTCCAGCATCACAGGCGCAAAGGGTTTACCGGCACCGAAGTCCTTAACAGTGCCCGGTATCCCTTTGGGCCCTACTCGGAATTACCCCCATAGTCTTAGTTCCCTACTTCTACTGCAATAAATGTTGCTGGATTCACTACTCTACATCTAACACTTTTGATTACTGGGTTTGAAATAATCACTTTGTACCCTGATGTCTTTCATAGCTCCGATGCAGTATTGGGATGATACCAGGTGTCATGCACAGTGCTTTCTTACTGTTCTTCCAATATGATGGAAGTGACGGGGCGGGCTCCATGAGTGACGTTTAGATCTGCTTATCTACAATAGTATTGCCAAAAATCACACAAGATGTCACGCCAAACCTATCAATGGTGTTTCTATGGCTGTAATCACTGGATTCTGTACTGTGTTGTAGACATTTGTGATGGCCAGTCTGCTAACCATTCCAAATGGTCAAGAACTCCTCGAGAATCTAGTGTTAGTAACAAGTGTTGCCATGAATTGCATTAACATGAGGACGTTCATATGACGCTGAATTCTCACAGCTGATGAAATGTGTGCCATCATGCTTTAAGACATGCATTTCTTCTGCCTCCTCAGGCATCTTCATGGGGTTGTGGCTTTGATTCAGTTACGTCCCTAGGCACAGAGCATAAGGGGGTCAATGTCTGGATTCCCCTGCTCACTTACCAGGAAACCCCAAATGATTTGTGAGTGGGCAGAGCCTACAATGTTCCCTAATGGGAATTCAGGACGAACATACTTAGCACTTAAGGGGTTAACCAATAATGTGAGAATCTTCTACTGAGAACAATCATCTTAACATACCCAGGGGGAACTGTATGGCATCTTGGCTTATTTGCTATACGAGAAGGGAATAGCCATTGGTTCATCACACTGCTTTCATAAATATTCTTG
Organism: Ambystoma mexicanum; assembly: GCF_040938575.1. Classification (NCBI taxonomy): domain Eukaryota; kingdom Metazoa; phylum Chordata; class Amphibia; order Caudata; family Ambystomatidae; genus Ambystoma; species Ambystoma mexicanum. Next base: position 119,652,707 of record NC_090935.1, on the reverse strand, counting down.
TATTATGCCAGGGAGAAGAATGCAGACATTCTGCTAGCAAATTCTTCAGTCTCATTTTTAAAGCTCAAGACTTTTCCAACAGCTAACAGATTTCAGCAACAGGAGCCTATGGCGATATGCAGGAAAAACTTGATATATGTTTAGTGCAATGCCTATGGGAGGATAAAATACAAAAAAGGGCACAGGCACCTTAAGAAACGGAAGTATTCAATTAGATAGGGCACATTTTAATTTTGAATAAAATAATACAGACACAAAAATTTCCAATTTTTGTATTTTCTATGCACAATATTTTGAGCTAAATTGGGAAATGGCATCAGGGTAGTGGCTTAGTGAGGTGTTGCAGTCAATCAGAAGGTTCCACCTGAAGTCCATTCCCATGGTCATGGTAGGACTCACATATCGAGCACCCAATGGCCTAGTAATTGTATTAATATGTGTTGTTATAGCACAGATCTAGCTTGAAAGCAATGGAGAGCTGTACAGGTGATTGAGCAAAATATTGGTAGCGAGGATTTAAGATGGCATCAAGTAGATATGTGTAATGTATAATCACAGGACATGATATAGGGCCTCAATATGAGTTTGGCGGTGTGGCCAGAAATGGGGGTAATGCAATGGTAATGGAGTTACCACTCCATTACGGTATAATTACTGCACTGCTTTTTTGGAGGTAATGTGGAGGAAAAACCTCCAGCAAAATGCTGGAGGTAATTCCACCACCTTACTGCCAAACAAATGCAAATTTGATGACATTTCAGTCTGCATAATTGCTGCCAGTGGAAATTCTGCCGAAATCTCCATGGAATTAATCCACAAATGGGGACTAACACCGCCATGCTGCCACTTGTAATCCAGCTGCAATTCCACCAGACCATGTCATGGTAATGGTGATTCCATTTGGTGGTATCTTGGTGGATTTACCACTGAGATACCACCAAACTCATAATGAGGCCCATTGTATGGATGGAATTGGGCACAAGATAACCGGACTCTAGGTTACACCAAAGTGGTGTTGGAAGAGCCAGGTCTTCAGTTCTTTCCTAAACAGAAAGAACTTCAGATCATTCCGGATAGCTTCCTGAATGACCAGAGCCTAGCAAGGGAAGGGCTTTTTCCAGGTTTTATCCTTGTCAGTCAATTTAGTCTATAGTCTGGTGATGATCTCACTTTTAATTTGGCTGTCGGGCAGGCTTGCATATATGTGGTGGATGCCTTATTGGTGAGCCAATTGGTTTTGAACCAGATCCTATCTAGCAAAGGGAGCCAGCGTAATTCTTGCAAGGCATGGGTGATGTAATCAAAGTTCCTACAACCAGAGATGAGGTAAGCCGTAGCATGGTGGGCCACATAGGGGGGGGCAGGTGAGCAGACAGGAGCCATATGAGGGAGATGTTTCCCTACTCAATACGCACTATCACAAGGGTCTACACCACCATTTATAATACCAAAGGTCATGGGGAGGGAGAGATTGATCTTCCGGAAATAGAGTGGTCTAATACCCAGCTGTTTGAGTCTTTTTCACATTAGGTTGATTGATAGCCACAATGAAGCCTTGGCATTTTGCAGAGAGGGTTAGGCAAGGGTTGAGCCCGTCCAAGCTCTGTGTACTTCATAGTGCTGCGCCCGACCTGCCTCCCACCACACAACCCCGCTCGTACTACCACTTACCTAATGGACCCTGCTATTGCCGGTTTTACCTCAGCATCTTTCACCCTTCCCCTCCCCAATACCCAACACCGTCTGACCCTCACTCATTACCTCCTGCAATCCTGTATTCACTATGCCGCACGGTGCACTGCTGCTCCCCAGCTAGGAAAACAGAGAAGGGACTACCGGTAGTTATTCACCATTTACAAGTTGCTCATGGGTTTGGTGTGGCTTTTATTTATCTTTTGAAATGGTTGGTGCACCGTTATGTGGCTGTCAAGAGTTGCGAGTGGCATGATTCGCAAACATTTCTCAATGTCGTACACACTTAGGTTCTCTGTCAGTTTGTTCAACCAGTCTTTCATGAGTCATCTGTGGAGGGTGTCATCCATTGTCATCGTCGCTGTTCTTACTAATGCCACACCCACCTTTTCGAGAGTGATAATGAAAACGACATTTCCCTGTGCCCAATTGTGTACTCCTGCTCACGAATCTCACTGCAACCCACTAGGGTTGCAGGGAGAGAAGAATGCAAGCAAAGGGCATCCCGTTCTTGCATTTCTCTGGCCGCTCACCAGTGTGTCATGCTCTGCACTTCTCCTTACAAGTTGCTGATCCGGGCATGCTCCCAGGCTATTGTAATGTACCATCCCTCGCCTGCATGTCCACTTCTAAACGATGAGGGGATTTGCACCCTCTACAATGACCTGCCACTTGCCCTCTCCCCATGCCCACTCCTTTCCTAGTTCTATTCCCGTATCTTTGCACCACGCCCAACTCCTTTCCTAGTTCTATTGCCTTATCTTTGCACCACGCCCAACTCCTTTCCTAGTTCTAATCCCGTATCTTTGCACCACGCCCAACTCCTTTCCTAGTTCTATTCCCGTATCTTTGCACCACGCCCAACTCCTTTCTTAGTTCTATTCCCTTATCTTTGCACCACGCCCAACTCCTTTCCTAGTTCTATTCCCTTATCTTTGCACCACGCCCAACTCCTTTCTTAGTTCTATTCCCTTATCTTTGCACCACGCCCAACTCCTTTCCTAGTTCTATTCCCTTATCTTTGCACCACGCCCAACTCCTTTCCTAGTTCTATTCCCTTATCTTTGCACCACGCCCAACTCCTTTCCTAGTTCTATTCCCGTATCTTTGCACCACGCCCAACTCCTTTCCTAGTTCTATTCCCGTATCTTTGCACCACGCCCAACTCCTTTCCTAGTTCTATTCCCTTATCTTTGCACCACGCCCAACTTCTTTTGCACCCTACAGTGTACCCGATTCCTTTCAACCATGGCACACTGCAACCTTTCCCTAATCATTACAGGGGATGCGTGGATGTTGTCATTGTGGTAGGATTTAAGGAAACGGCTTTTATCAAGATGAAGGGTAAATATTAGAGATGATCTCTGTCTGATGGCACCTCCTATATGGGCCATGCAACACAGTCCTTAAAATGTTCACATTCACTGTGTCTCTACCCCTACAAATTTCCTTCTGTCACCACGTTCTAGTGGGTTGTTAGATCGTCTTCTGATGACCTGTGTTGTTAGATCGTCTTCTGATGACCTGCTGTGCCTCCAGGGTTTGTATCAGGACCACCCTTTGAAGGATTCTTTCAGTATATTAGATGCAAACCCATGCAATGCCAGATTGCCCTTCAGCATATATGGGCCCAGCAACTGCACTCTTGACTCTGCCTTGGGAGGGAAGCTGCAGGTGCCACCACACTTCACTTCTCATGTTTTTTTTTTCCTTCTTAAGTGTCTCCTTATTAATATTAGATGACAATCCGAGTGTTAGACAAATGGCAGTAAACGCGTCGCTGGGAATACATCCTTCCTTATAAAAGAGTAAGGTACATAGGTGGTAGGGAGATGGGTAGCCTTAGGGGAACCCAGAGGGACACCTCTCTGTGAAAGCAGAGTGGAAATGCAGGCACAGTATTTTTACCACCGTACTCTATGGCCTTAGTACTTGCATAGAACTGCCTACATAGTTCACGGAAGGATAGCTCAGGGGCAATGTGCTCGCCTTGGAAGCAAGATGACATGGAACACCACAGGTTCGATCCCCCGTTAGGCGCGTAGAAATCTCTGGGTATTTCAGCGTGTTATAAATAACCTACCATATCATATGTGGACCTCCCCCTCCCTGGTCTCAATCAGCCTGATAACAGTTGGGGTTGTTGCTAGGCTGGGTAACCATTGAAGTGGTTACCCAACCTAGCTGCATAACCACTTCAATGGCGGAAAACTGCCTGAGCTGGCACATGACCATACAATGGCCAGCACTTCCCCTAGGAGCCACTCCTTTGAAAAATGTGTCAAGACGCCCCTGAGACCCCATCCTGACATAGAGATCAATATCAAAAAAGCGCGATAAGGACTGTCCTGATAAGGACTCGGAAAGGCACCCTCCTTTGCAGCAGAGAGATATGCACTCTTGTACTACTAGACCCAAGCAAGTGTGTTCAAGTGATGTGGGCAGGCCACATGCTATCTGGCTGCATAGGATTGTGTCTCTCACACTTGCTCACGTTTGGTCTCTGTGTTACCTCTGCGTGCCACGATGAGACCTGTACCGTCTACGAATCCATTTTGCCCCATCTTGTGCAGGATCATGGCCTCCTTCAGCCCCTACCCCAAATATCATAGACTATCCTCGCATGGCTGGCACCAACATGCCACCAATAGATCTGCCATGAAAAAAGAGCCGGACTGAAATCCAAAACCAGCCCAGGAAAATCATGCCGAAATAACCCCCGTTGGAGGCTTCCGAAGCAAGCTGGTGGCGGAATGGAGGCCTCTTCTACTACAAGGACCAGTGTGTGACTTTGCGGTCACAGGTTCAAATCCTGGTCGGGCTGCTCAGCGCTTCGCTTTCCAAGATGTATAAAATTAGAACCCTTTCATTGAGTAACAGCATCAATGATCAAATTAGCAAATCCCTACCCTTGTGACCCATTGCAAAAACGATACAAATTAATACAGAACCAAATGTGCTACTTCGATAATACAAAAGAGAGCAAACGGGGTTACCCCAGATGTGTATTATATAAGAATGTTTTAACTAAGGCAAAAAGGAAACCAACCGTTTTAACGATTATGATTGCTGCATAAGAAATGCAATAAACAAGACTTCTTTTTATTTAGCAAACATAGTACAACAAAGTCTGACATGACATAATGTGCTATACAAATAAACTTATTTTCTTAGCAGGCAAATTCAAAAGTGACGTTTGTGATTGGATTTTCCGGGGGCTTCAAGTTCCTCAGACGCATCCCTCTCAAGACATCCGAAATCAGCCCCCCATCACCATCAATCAACCGGGGAAAATCAATGTCACCCACTGGGGTGATTCAACCCCTCTTATTGTGCATGAATAATGTTTAAGATATTAGTCAGCACAGTAGTAGTGATGGTATACAGTCATTCCATCGAATCCAAAGCATCGACAGACCATACCATTGAAAAAAATGCATCGAAAAAAAAAACATTGAATGCATTCTTTTAATAGGTAAAGGGTTTAGTTTAGTAAAAATGTGGTTTTAAGGTTATAAAAGAGGATTTGGGAGAGGAACACCCCATAAAAAAAATACATTCAATGCTTTTTTTGTCAATGGTATGCTTGTCGATGGTTTGGCTGTCGATAGAATCACTAGGAACCAGCAGTGATGGCACAAGCAGGAACAATTACCCACGTGAGCTCTATTTCTTTCTTCACCCCTTGCAATCATAATATATTCATCCCAGCATGCAATGCAAAATGGATTCCCAAAGGTTTTGGCCACTGCACTTATATTTGTATTTATCAACATCTTTTGAGGCAAAAGATCATCAGGCAGATATTGGGGTGAAGGGTATTTTATGGCACAACGTCTATGAGGTGATTATTTTGTAGTAGGTCGCCCCAAGTTTAAAGGTGGAGCCATGCTGATCTGGTCTTTTTTATTACTGATCTGACTTGCTTCACCTCAACACGAGGAAAAGCAGTGCACGTTCCTTCTTCAGTATGTTATGGAGACAGGGAAGTGGGAGGAGATCTAGTAGAGATGTGCGGCTGACAAGGGTGGCTTACGGCAAACAACATCTCTCCAGGTGGACATCACCAGCTCCGGCCCTTGAGGAGCCATCAGAAGAAGAAGAAGAAGAAGGAGGAGGAGGAGGAGGAGGAGGAGGAGGAGAAGAAGAAGCATATATGAGCAGCTGTTAATGCTGTGAAAGCATCTGCTGCTCACCAAATGTCTCCTGCTATGCGTTTTGATGCAGTGGGTGCTCGGCTGGAAACTCACATCTCTGATTCTGTTTTCTGGATTTTAAACTGATTTCTTACAAATGAATTCCATTTAAAATATGCAAATGGGACACACACTTTGGCAGTCGTGCATTATTCAGATGAAACATTGCTTCTGCCCTAAGATAAATAACGTAATGTGAACGCAAGAATAATAGAAAAAAACACATGTTTGGCTTTAAATAGCATTATTTTGATTTGAGAAGAGGTGTGAAAATGGCTAATAAGGGGGCTGGCAGCATAACATGTAAAAACAGTAACGCTAGCTGGATTGCAGCACAAAACATACATGAATATGCAAATTGTTTCCAAGAAGAGCGCGAATGCCCCACATTTATTTATCATGGTATGCTCTACAATATTGCTAGTCTCCGAGATGTGTGAGTTCTTCCTGTTCATTGTGTACATGATGTCATCATCAGCTGCTATTTGTACAGCGCCTTTCACCATTGGTATGGCCCAGCGTGCTGTAGATTGAACGCCAGCGGGGGCGGAGTTCATGTGTGGGAAGAATGTGACAGAGGAGTTTTAGAATGCAGGTGTGCACTTGGGATGCAGAGGAATGGACCTTGCAAATGCATTCGATACCAAACTCCCACCTGCTCTCCAACCTTGTCTTGATCACACCAACACAGGGGCAACGCAGCTGGTCTTGAAAGCCAGATCACGCATAGCAACAGAGGTTCGAATCCCGGATCTGTGCTTAGAAACCAAACTCAGGTACGGTATTAGGTGTGTTATAAAAAATAAAAAAAAAACTATGAAATACATAAATATGGTTAAAGTGGATGGGCTGCCTTTTAATAATAAAATCGAACAATAAACCTGTGAAATGTATGGTCTACTCGGCATCCATCAGGAACCACAGCGGAAGGCTCTTCATAGATTCACTAGTGGGATACAAGACACTAGAAATAGGGGAGCACTGCGAGGAGGGGGCAATAGATGACTCCGAGCCTGATGCGCATGCAGGAGACAGCAGAGCAAACCAACGGAGGCAATTGACACTGGTGTGTATGTACAGTCTCTTTAGACATTGGTTTATATGAAAAGGGAAAATGGCCAACAGAATATATTCAGATTTTTTCTTCTTGCCCCAGAACATGACCCTGCTGCCAATCTTCCCACTCCCGTCACCTCTCATTTGCCCTGTGGGAGGTCGCTTAGCCCACTCCCAGCTTTCCTTTGCCTCCTTCTCTTCTTGGACCTCCTGCCCCCCCCCCCAACGTTCTGATTTTTGGCTTCCCGTGCCCTCTTCTGCTATCATAGATCTGGGCTCACCTATACCACTCACCCACTTAGTGGTGTGGTCCACTATGCATGTTGGACACTGGGGCATACCCATGGCCCCTGTCCTTCATTGAAATCCCCTGTTTATTATTTTGTGCTGCCCCCACTCTCCTCAGCCTGCCGAAACATGAACTCTATCTGAGTCAAATCACGGCCATTGACTCCACAGAAAAGTGCACAATTGTAGCGGAAACAGGAACACGTCAACAGCTACAATAGATACTAGTACCTATGTACTAGGACATACTGAGATTGTACTAGGACATAATGAGATTAAAAACCAGAAAAAGGGAGTGCCAAATAGGTGTATCAATGTTTCGAGATCCACGGGCCACAGAGATTCTGATTGGGATTGGTAAGGGAGTCATTTCGGACATTTATTGAGCATGGACTTAGTTTCAGGAAGTAAATGAGAGATGTACATCAGTATGAAATGCTGGCATACATTAGATAGTCTTGTAAATTGATCAGGTGAGCTAAAATAGTCAAAGGTGTGATAAGAATGCCCACTCTTAGGATAATATGAACAACATAAACAAAAAGGCAAATTGTCACCATAGATACAACCGATGTTATGAATATCAGTATTACAATGCATAATTATATCAACAGGTAGACCCAATATGTTTCTGTCATACATTCGAAATGCTCGGCATTCTTCAGGGGTAATGAAACCATATTATATCTCCTGAACATATTGTCACCCCTGCATATGGGGTACTGATTTGTGGACCAATGGTTCTTCCACAAGATTCTTGACACGTGTTCCCAGATACTAACCACAGTGTCCCGATCTGTGCCGCATTAATAAATAGTCAACCCACTTCAAAAGACAAAACCAAATAAACACACAATTACACAAAGGCACTAGTCCTAACCACTAGGTCCAATTAGTTTACAATCTCGGTAATTGTATAAATTCTAACCACACCTATTAACAGAACCACACCTGTAATCGCTCATCAATCAGGATGGTCAATACGTCATAAATACGAAGACACATTGAATGTGTCTATTCCAAAACAGGGTCATAAAAGTCCCAAACAGATGCCATCTCTCTACATTTAGGGAAAAGGAAAATCTCAGTGTCAACTGTCCTATACTTCCACTGAAAGACAATACAACTCTCAATGAAGCCCTTTGAGAACCCTCCCGTGGAGGGTGTGTCAACTCCCGTGGAGGGTGTCTCATTCACATCTAAACACGAATCATGCTAAATATATCACCAAGATTATTTCTACGCCACCACCATAAATAACCTTTGCCAATGCACCATGATACACCAATAACACCATCGCCATATAGCACAAGACTGTATTGTGGTGCCCTTGCGGACTGAAACACTCCTATAATTACAACACAGCATGTCGTTCACCTAGTATCACCAGCTCGACCAACTCAAGGTGATAATGTCAAAAAGACTTACAGTTACACCAAGTCAGAGGGTAGGTCAAATGGCTCACAAGATTACTTGCATTGTCCTACGGTGGATATAAAATATCTATCACTCATTAATTAGCCACAAATATGCTATTCCATTCGAAGTTGCAATTATTCCACACTTTAATATATGTATCCTCGCAAAGATTGCCAAGGTATATAAAACCCTTACAGCACTCCCCCATACTGAGGCACCATCCCGAAGTTCTCTATTCAATCCACTGAAAAAGGAAGCCTGTTGAAGACCGTAATCTAAATAGATTCTTTCAGTCCCTATACTTATCACGTGATAGATGCCCCTGTACACGACGACAACTTGACTGAGCACAATGTACACCAGAGACCCAAGTGGCCCGGCACCCAGGCTTACATCTGAAAATGAAATTAGGACCACTTCTAAACACCATGGCATAAACGGCGAAAAACAAGAAACCATCTTATACTGCTCCAATCGCAATCTCATATAATGGGCCCGGCACCCAAAATCAATGGGCAACTCTCAACAAGGGTTAGTCACCTTTATATCCTATGTTTATGAGCTCCAATGTTGAATACATATGAATGATGGCAACACACAGTATCAAACCTGCTCTTAGGAAATGAACAGTCGAAACCACAGAGGGCACACTAGAAAACATTTCAGCTATAATATCCTGTGAAAAATAAGACATCTATCAACCAAAGGCCTTAAGCACATCCTTGTGTTAAGGGTCCCAATCATAAGCTTGACTAAAACTGCCAACTATGGCCAGGAGACACAATGACCCAAAATTGATTAGTTACCACATATCCATCAGATAATTAAAGACACAGAATGCAATCAACCTTCTTTCAGTACCTCCATCTTTAATCCCACAACAGGCAGCAATACAATAGAGATCTTACACATGCTGCCTCTCAATGCTCTCATTAAGCCCCGTCATATGGCTTCTAGTCATATGAATACGTTTCTGTTCAGCTTGTAAACATTTGTTATTAATCAAAATCTGGCTAGGGCCTTTTATTTCCATCAAGACTATCCATCTGAGATCCATAAAGGAGTGACCCTTGTCCATAACATTTCTGACTAAATGGGCTGTCTCGATCTGATTCATCAGGCAACTCCTATGTTTGATGATGCATGTTTTGCAGGTATGATTTGTCTGACCCACATAAATCATATCACAAGGACATTTGAGCAAATAAACAACATTTGCAGTATTACAATTCGTAAATTCCTTCATTGTCCACATCTTAGGTTATCCCAAATCAACAGTTTGTGCAGTCATAGTTAAATCACACACCGAGCAAGCTCCACATCGATGATGCCCCACAATAGACTCCAAACCCCTTTACTCAGCAATATTATGTGGTTTGTTCAGACCAAACTCTACATCAATATGTATCGCCACATTTCTAATATTGGTGCTCTTTTTGTAAGCCACCAATGTTTTAGGTAAGGTGTTATCAAAACATTTCCTTCAATTATTATTGATACAAGATTACATTTTTTATGACATGTCGTATAAGTAGTTACAAAAACTAGACTCGTTGAAGTACCTCTATCCTTCGGATCTGCATCAAGTAGTGACTCACGGTTGTGATTATAGGCTTGCTTCATACATTTTTAACATGTTTCTTTGGATAACCTCCAGTTTGGAGTTTATTGCTCAAATGTGTGGCTTCACTTTTGAAATTCTGCTGCTACTGCTGTTGCGTCTTAGACGTAAGAATTGCCCAAGCGTAAAATTATTCTTGACATGTCTCGAATGGTGGCTCTGATACTGAAGTAAGGTATTTTTATCAGTAAACTTATGATGAGGAGGCCCCAGTAGAGAACCATTAGTAATATCCAAAAAGTTCACCTCAACTGGGCTCATTGAATGACTAAATTTCAAATGCATATTCTGCTGATTCAACCAATCAATCAATTCCAAAGCCAAATCACTCGACCCTGACCAAATGATAAACATGTCATCAATATAACATAGCCATGTACCTATGTTCCTATAAGGTTTAGTATTGCTATACACGGTCAGTTGTTCAAACTTGTTGACATACAAATTAGCCAGAATAGGGACCATGGCTGCCCCCATGGCCGTACCTTCTATCTGCTGGAAAAATTGATCTTAGAATTGAAAACATTCATAGTCAGAGCTGTCTCCACACACTACATAATGAAACTATAAGTGATAGGATGTTCATCAGTTCTAGCTAACAGGACCTCGCCAATCACCTCCACTGTGGCCTGCTGGGGGATCCAGATGTAAAGGGATTCAATATACAATCCAAGAAGTATCTGACTAGTAGAATCAAAAGGAAGTCCTTCTATTTTATTGATACCACTTCTGGTGTCCTATACACAGGAATCCATTTTGGATATAAAAGTTCTTTAATATACATCTGCAAATTTATAAAGCGCTTCCAACAGAGAGGAAACCCCTGACTCAATTGGTCGACCATGTGGTTATATAAGGCGTTTAGGAATCTTTGGTAGGATGTAAAAAAAATGGGGGTATGTGCCCCTTTCCTAACGAAACACCCTGTTTTTTGTTTACTTATCCATTTGTTATCCAGCACACGCTATCTTTCATTGAGTCAAAGGTACAATAATTCTGGAGTGGGGTCTTTCGATAGTTTACAGTAGTTCATTGTATCAGCAAGTAGGCATTCACATTCTTCAATATATCACCCAATACATTAGATAGTAACAGCAGGGGCCAGCCCTTGGAATATGGCTTTTATTACCACCATAACACTAGGATAACCAGGGAATTACTGATTTTTACAGTTAGTGAGACATATTTAACAGTGCCGAAAGGGGGCTTTAGGGTGGTGAGCTGTAGAACGAGGATGACAAGAGTAACACTGATCCGGTTAGTTTTGGTGGGTGTATCCTAGGTGGGGAAAAGGGCTGTCCTCCTTCAAGGGGATGATCTTCATGTCTTTTCTGAAATGCCTTTGGGTGGAGATGGGTATGAGGTTCCACTAGGCAAAAGTGCAAGTCTCAGAAGCCAAAGAAAAACAGGCCAGGATGAACATATCTTGAAAGATATGGGACACGTTCGAATGTATGTGAGAGGTTTAACTGAGCTGGTTTGGAATGTAAACAATGTTCTCCAAGAGGAAAGAGAGAAGTGATGAAAGTTGGTGGGATAGAAGTCAAGTAAGCTAACATCATTTTATACAAAGCTGCCATTTTCGAAAGATAGTTACATGAAACACTATGTCCTACTTGGAAGTGCGAGTAACTTGGGGTGAGTAACATTTTGAAATGGGTCTGCTAACAATTAGTGGAACACTCTAGTGAAATGGTTTCACATGATGTTCTTACAAAATCTACATATATATTGATTTGTCGTTTTCATTTCCCAGCAAGGTAAATACAAATCAACAAGCACAAGGGACCACTTTCTTATGTCGCTGCTCAAAAAACAACTAAAACAACACCTTTTAGATGTTTGTCAGTACACAAATTAAAGTTAAAGTTATTTGAACTCAATTGCTCCTGTTTTGTGACCTTCTGGCTAGTATTTGTTAAACCTAGCTTGCTGCAACTTGTACCTACCACAAAAACGCCTTTGAACAGGGGTAGCTTTGTACGCCTTGTCTTTCCTATATGTAACCCACCCTCTCGAGGCAGGCTCCCCTTCAACAAAAAAGAGGGTCCCCTTCCCCCCTTATCTCTTGTGGATGGGAAACATTCATGATATGCCTGGAGATCTTTTCTCTACTTTACTAACAAAAGATTGGAGGAATTACTGAAGGTGTACTTTTTCCAAATCCCCATCACTGCCATTTGCTATCTGGATGATTAATAACTGGACCAAGTGACAGTAACAATAATCGAGTTTGGCAGTTTCTCCACAGGGAACTTGTCCAAACTCTTAATGAGTTCCCTAATGTTTAGACATTGCAAGTGGTAAACTGACCGGTAAATGTGCAAGTCTTTCTTGAAGCATGTTACTCTGCTCCTTTTCGATAGGACCAATTATCATCAACACCTAGGCCATCACGTCGCCCCTGCGCCACCTTCCTTTGCTAGACGCCCCTCTCCTACCTGCCACCCTTTGCAGCTCTACCCCTCCACTGTGCCCCTCTTTATCCTACCCCCGCTGTATATCTGTTCTCGTGTTACCTCTGAAAAGCCATCTGTTATGTATCTGTATTGGTGCATACCTCTGTAAAGAACTCCATTGCTTCTCGAAGCGATGTCCACGCCAATAATAATAATAATAATAATAATACTAATAATAATAATAATAACAACCATATTAATAATAATATCCTGAGATTGGATTCATGTTAAGAATGTATGGTCTATATTGTAAACGGGTATCTTTGTTAATAATAATAATGCTGTGAAGACATTTATGACACACCTATGACGGATTCCTCCTACTCCTAAACATTGTCATAATAGCAGTTATTAACACCCAATAGTATATGGGGCTTGAAAATTGCCATGCGCACCATGCCAAAGACGAGCAATTAAAGTGTAACCTATCATCCCAGACAAAAGTTCTTTAATTACAAACAATGGCTACAGAAAGGTGGTGGTAAATATGTAGTGAGTCTTCTGTTATTCACAATTAACATGTGCCTACCTGAGGATCTGGAGGTACAGGACATGTAAACCTTAAACCGCAAGCTGGTTCTTCTTTTACTTGCAGCTGCCGCGTGAGCCAATATGCCTTGGAATGAAATAATCAATACTGAATTGGTTTCCTTCTCCTTTTCAGAGCTATGGGGGTGCTGATGTCCAAGCGTCAGACAGTTGAGCAGGTCCAGAAGGTCAGCTTGGCAGTGTCAGCCTTCAAGGATGGTCTGAAGGAGCGTCCACCCAGCAAACGGAAATCGGAGACATCCGGCCGTGCCAGCAGCAAGGTGGAGACCCTGGAGCAGATGGTGGAGGAAGAGGTGGGCGACCGGGGAGAAGAGGCCATTGTCGCCGCTGCCCAGAGCCAGCCAGAGGAGAATGGCATCAACAAGGCAGCCTGGGAACGGTTGCGAGATGGCCGGGGCGTGGAGCCTGAAGAGTTTGAGCGAGCAAACCGATTCACTCCTCCGGCCTTCATCAGGCCAAGTCGGGGCCGGGATGATGATGAGCCTTTGGATATAAGCCTAGATGTGCGGGAGCAGGTGAGCGCCCCCTGCATTCCTTTCAGAGTTCATTACATATTGTTTGACTATATGCTCTAGGATTAGTGCAAAAATGCCGGCCATATGCTTATTGTCCAGAGGCCATGTTCATTCAGCATTGTGTCATATTATAAGATGGGTGAACATGACAGATGTGTGGTCTTGCCTTTGATTGTATCCAACGTATTAAGTTATGGTACAGTGCCATTTGGCAGACGTTTGTAACTACTATTTTGCATATTCATTTTAGCTGTAAGGAAGCCATTTTGTGTCTGTCTCATTCTAAACAGGAGTGAACTATTATCAAACAAACGCCCTGGCAAACGGAGTGTGTAGAGGGGCCCAAAACTAGCTATGCACTAAGGACAAGCTTCCAAAACTATCTCTCGAAAAATTCGACACAGTAGGACCCCGCAAAGAGGAAGCTTAAATACCAACACGCATCTCTCACAAACAGGAACTGTGGATGCCAGATGGACATGTCAGACTATTTGGAGTCCCCCTCTAGGGCCAATGTGACAATCTGCTGCCACTCTGCAGTTGAAGAGTTTTCTCTGCTGTCCACAGATCAGCAATTGAATGGGGCCACGCGGGGCCCTGCAGACCTCCAGCTATATGCTATTCAAATGCTAAAGTCTTGTTGTTCCTGACAGGTGTGACCCTGGGCTTTGAACCCTACATGTTTGCATATGCTTTAAACAGAGAAACATTCCTATTGTAAATGTTAGGAGTTGGCCAGAGTAGGGCTGACAGATACTCAGTGCAGGCTGCCACTTTGGATCTAAGTCTAAAAGCCGGGAACAACAGACAAACTTTGCAGATTCCGGGTCGAGAAGGGTGCACCACTAAGGTTTTTTTTTTGTCCCTGGTACACTCCAGACCTTTTTTTGGTGGGGTCCCACGTACCGCTGTTGTGCTGGGCAGCTCCCTCTGCCTGACTCCATACTGCCCCTGTCCCCATATATATGGTCACCCAAATAATATCGCCACAACATTTTCCCGGCGATATTATTTACAGCGACCATATATATGGTGATATTATTACCTGATACCCCTGTTGCATTATCTGGCTGCCCTCCGCACTGGTCTTGAGGCTGCCTAGACGGAAGTCTGATGCACAGCACCTCTGCACGCAAACATTTCTGCTTTGGGCTTCTGTCTTCACAGCCTGCAGACCGCAAACTGCCACTGGTCATGATCATCCCCACTCAATAGCATCTCCCACAAGAGCAGGACATTCAGATGGCCTTCAAAGGGCAGATTCCACATGCGTCCTGTCTGTCCTCAACTGAAGTGCCAGCATGTATAGTTTCTACACCCCTAGACCTCTGTTGAACAGTGTCCCAGGGTGTCTACAACTACCACAACCAATGTGTAAAAATGTGCCTGTTCGATTGGTACTTTAATGCTGTCGCCAATGGATCCTGGCATAGTTATACGCAGTAAGGTTCTTCTACAAACTAGAGCTCACTTCTAATACAGAAGATGAGCTATTTCATGCTAGCTCCAGCCCCTCTTACATGAAAACAAAAAACACAGTTTCACCTTCCATGCCTGTCTCATGGCCCCCAATCTCAAGGTTGGTAGCCATCAGATGTGCAGTGAGGAGGAGTCTGGACTTTGAGGGTTCCTGACACTAGATCAGATTATAGCAAGGCAATGCCTTGGATGCACTCAATGGGAGCTTTAACACGCATAGATAGAGATATAAAATAGATATAGTAAGCACTTCAGCTAAGAGAGTGTATGATGACACCTCTTTCTTGGTCGGTTAAAAACCAAAATCACTCTCCAGTTCCTGCTATTTCAGAGCATTTGAGGAGCTTCTTCATGTAATTTTCCACCTGGTCATTTAGTGCAGATTTGACATGCCTTCCTCCTCTTGTAGAAAGAGACAGAGCTCTCAGTTACCATTTGGTTTCTGCAGGTCTACAGATATTTGTATATTTATTGACATTCTGCAGATTTGTGTCTCCTCTTCACAAAGACTCATAGGCATAAGCATACGCAGCTAGATAGAAAGGCTGGGCACCGCAACAGAGTAGAAGCTCAAGTGTGCAGTGCACACCTTTGTTGTTTCGTCTTCTCAGGGCCTCCATGCCAGAAGACAAAGTCACTTTAACTCCCGGAGGGCAGGTGAGTGGTGTTCTGTGGCATGCCAAAGTGTGCATCAGTCTGTATAGAGGTCGGTACTTGCTAGTCCACCTGCAAGGATACTTGCTGATCCAGCACAGATTGTTTCCTTTGCAGCAAGGATACTTCCTGATCCAGCACAGATGTTTCATTTACAGCAAGGGTACTTGCTGATCCAGCACAGATTGTTTCCTTTGCAGCAAGGATACTTGCTGATCCAGCACAGATTGTTTCCTTTGCAGCAAGGATACTTCCTGATCCAGCACAGATTGTTTCCTTTGCAGCAAGGATACTTCCTGATCCAGCACAGAGTGTTTCATTTGCAGCAAGGGTACTTGCTTATCCAGCACAGAGTGTTTCCTTTGCAGCAAGGGTACTTGAAGGGTTGCCTGAATCCTATAGTGCAACTTTGGAGCTGGAAAAGACACAATCCTGAACTAGTCTTAGTTTGCCTTACACTGTGTCATGCATGGTCACAAAGGGCAGAGCTTTGGGGCACTGTGATTTTCACAGAGCACAGAAGCTTCTGGACTGACTTGGCTTTCAAGGTATTTGGGACAGTGTTGTGCTAAGGCTCATGTGGGGGAGCAGGTTGCCAAGGAGCCTCAGGACCATGAGGGGCGGTCTGCGATTCAGTGCCATGTTGTGATTCTTTTCTGAATAGAGGTTATAGTTCTCTGTCTAGGGTGAGACTGGCACATGGCTCAGCGTGGAGAGTTTTTTTGGGCTTCAAAAGTAGAAAGTGGACATGTAGTTTCTTTCTTTCTTTTTTATTTGTATGTATTCATTTATTGGACATTTATATGGTGCTTATTCACAAGTGTTTTCAGGTCCCTCAAGACAATGGGATGGGGGGACAGAGGAGAAAAAAACAATGAAAATAAAACAGTTCTACTAGGCCTTGTGACATTCGGATCGTGCAAGTGCAGTTGGGAGTGGGCAGGTCAGGGAGGAAGGGCTTGGATGAGGGGAGGGGGAGAGAGAAGTGCAGGAAGGCAGGGGCCCCAGGGGTTAGGCAAGTGCTGAGGACTGTCAAGGAGGGCAAGCGCCATGGGGGCATAGGGGTAAGGGTCAGAGAGTGCTAAGATGGGGTGGACCCGATTCAGGCTAGTCGTAGGAAGGGTGACCGAGGGAGTAGTGCTCCTAAGGGGTACTAGGCTAGACTGGACGAGAAGGGCCTGGCCCTTGAAGGGTTCACAAGGGAGTGGGTGCCAGTCGCAGAACCAGGTGGACATTTGCCAAGGGAGGGGAGAGTGGTATATGGAAGGAGAAGGAGAAAAGGAAAGTCTTGGGAAGTTTCTGGAACTTAAGGAGATCCAGCTCAAGTCTGAGGGGCAGGAAGGCCATTCCAGAGATAGGCTCCATCCGAAGAAAGAGATCTAGGCCCACTCTTTGCTTGGATAAAAGTCTGATGTGTAGAGGGTGGAAGCTAAAGGATTTGATCCTTGCAGCCAGTGGGAGCCAGTGGAGAGATTTTAGGGCTGGAGAGATGTGGTCCGTGGGCTTGAGTCCTGTGTAATGTCTGCAAACATGTGGACGTTAATGTTTCATGATGGCAAAAGTGGCAGGTGCCATTAATGTTTTCCTCTCTAATCAGGTCTGGAATATGTGCGTGCTTTCATCCTGTGTTTGGGCTAGATTGGGTTTATAGGCAAGCAGTGATGTAATGTTGTTGTAATGCGTTTTACACAGAGTGCAC
The DNA here is from genome assembly GCF_040938575.1 of Ambystoma mexicanum. Lineage (NCBI taxonomy): Eukaryota > Metazoa > Chordata > Amphibia > Caudata > Ambystomatidae > Ambystoma > Ambystoma mexicanum. The sequence continues at coordinate 119,635,080 of NC_090935.1, read as the reverse complement.
AGATGCTGCTGTGATGCCACTCATGCAGTCTAATAGGTGTAATCTTGGGACGGTAGAGAAATCAAGCAGATGTTTCTTAGCTTGACTGTTGGAGTGGCATTGGCTGAGGTCTGGATGGTCCAATAGGACTGTCTCTACACTAGATTTCTAAATTGTACTTACCTGGAGTTAAGTTGAAGAATAATAATTTTTATTGCATGGTTCCTGTCCAAGAACTTCCTTCAATACATAACTCTTCATCTTCTCAATGATTACCAGCTTTTAAATAATCAGAGGATTAGTCACTGTCTTGCCCCCAAATGTTCCTGTTGTCCCCAGAAGTTAAGGAGATCATTTTCGTGCTGCCCCATCGATTTCGCAGGCCACTTTCCTGCTGTCCTGGAGGTTTAAAACACCATTTTTGTGTTGCCCCTGGAGGTTTCTAGACCATTTTCCTGATGGCAAACTCTCTGGGTCTAATACAGAGAAACGTTTTATAATGGTGCAATCCCATAGGAAAATGCTCTGTGAATCTGGCCCTCCGTGTGGACACAGTCGTCAGGGTGATTCTGAGATCAGGCTGTCTTTTTTTAGAGGAATGCCCTAATTGTAAGCTTGGTGGATTTTGTGACCTGCTTTCTGCATGGAGTAATTCATGTTACAGAATGCAGAAATGTTAGAGTTAATGCATGAATATTCCTTTATTGTATTTGGTTGAAAAATTGAACCTTAACAAAATATATCAGTTCAAACATTTTCACATAACAATATTTACAAATGATGATCAGATTTAAAAAAAAAAAAAACACACATTCAAAAAAAGAAAAAAAGGAAAAGGTGGAAAACAATATCAATAAAAACGAATCTCAATAAATAACATCTTACAGAATCTTCATAATAGCAATAGATAAAAGGAATGTAGATTACCACATCAAACACAAACAATACTAATTACCTCATCAAACTATTGCAAACCTAAAATTGATAAACTCTTCTAACTGCTCTTCCGATCTGCCAGATTTAGAAATTTCAAAAAACGAATCAGGGCTAATGAGAGAGAGATAGCTCCCTCCCCCCACTAGACTTCTCTGCCACAGATACCCACTCTCCACAGATGTCTGGGAATACACACTTTTCTAATGCATGAGTATGTTTCCCACTGCTGGCGTGCACTGAGCTCATTGGAATATTGTTTTAATACCCTAAACAAATTTGCAGCTTTTTAAAGATGTATTTAAATCAATATCCTTCTCTCTCTGAAGGATGTAATGGAATAGGCTTACTAGTGGTTAATGCTTCCACAGTTTCCTATGAGATAATGCGTCGTGAGTCAGTATTGGCACTTCTGTGAGTTACATATCAAAGGGGGTAAGAAGGTGGGTAACTGAAGTGTCCCCATTTTCACTACTTTTGAGATTCTCTACATTTGGTATCTAAAAACATGACTGTTTTAGAAACACATTCATGTTTTTCGTTTGTTTGGCAGTTACAGATTGTACCTACACCTATTAGCTGGAGTAAACAATTCAAGAAATGTTGCATTGACGCATGTATGCACTACATAGTAAAGTAGATGAGAAGGCAAACAATCCCCATTTTTACCAATTTTGAGAGTTAGCTGGAGAATTAGGCCATATTGCCAGCTTGGCAATAATGTACTGCCAAATTACCACCAAACTCGATTACCGCTACCACCACATATTTGTTTCTTTATTATTTATTTAAAAATTATGAAGTGCATATTAAGGCCCAAGGGCGTCTAGGCACTGGTATTTGTGGTACAGAGAAAAAAAAAACATATGAGTCTTAAGTGCCCAACGGAAGGCAGTCTATGATTCTCAGTGAGAGTGGAAGCGAGTTCCTTAATGTAGTAGCCATAAGTGAGAACCTCCCATATGTGCACACCGATATCTCGGTATTGTAAGAAGAAATTGTGAGCCCTGCACAATTACTTAGTTGGGTAGTAGCTCTCAATCTTGTTTTTCAAATACTCTGGGCCATCATTGTGTAAAGCCCGGTGAGTGACACAGAGTATCTTAAACTCAATCTGTGCCGCCACCGGGAGACAGTGAAGGCAATGCAGAAGGGCTGCCGAGGGGGACGGTCTTGCTGCAGAGTTCGGGAGTACCTGCATACGTTGTATCTGATATTTAGGCTGCCCTAAATATATCCTGTTGCCGTAGTCCACTGTCCCCATTATAGTAGATGTGACCATCCAAGTACGGCTGCCTGAAGGTAGCATGGTTAGTATCTTACTCAAGATTTTAAGTTTCCCAAACCCTGCTTTGCAGACTGCCGAAATGTGTGCTTCTCTCGAACCATTGGGAAGGAGCCTCACCCCAAGGCTTTTCAAAAGACGCACATACTGCTGGGCAGGAGCCAAGCGAGTCCAAACACCAGGACCTCTGTTTTATTTCCATTCAGCTTTAACCAATTGGTCGCACGGATGTTACCGCAGTCATACAAGTACTGGTAGAGTGTTGTAAGTTCCCTTTTTTGGAGTTCATAGGGCTCCATGGGATTTAGGCAGAATTACCCCAGCAGTAATTCCTCTGGGGGTAATTCTGCAGATTACTTATTTTCAGTAAGGTGGATGATTTACTTCCAGCGTTTCGCTGTACGTAAATCTTCTACCTTATGACCAAACTTAAGTAGTTCACTGGTGTGGTAATGCAAAGGTAACAGAATTGCCACTGCATTACCGCAGTTTTTACCCAACACCACCCACTTGCAATGAGGGCTTTTGTCCCTTACATTTAAGGACAAAACTTAAATGAAAAAAAGGATGTGTTTTAGGATGCAAAGCCAAGGGCCATACATTTGGGAAGGGTAATTATCCCATGCGATAAAGATCCCCCTCTCGATCTCTATCAGGCTATCAGCACATAATTGTAGTAGCAATACATGTTTTGGAGCTTTGCTGCTGAAGCAAAAAGTAAAATAGTGAGAAAGTAAATTGACAAAGTGAGTTAATAAATTAAATGTTTTTTTTTTACTTTGCAGTATTTTAGTATTTAAATCACAAGCTTGTCTTAAATTGTTCAGCATTTCAATTAAAAACTTGGTTAAACTGGTGCGGGCTTAACATGAAATCGCACTAGGGGTCATGTAAAAGTAAACGATTCCCTATAATAAAAGTGAAAGCATTTTCCCATGATTTCGCTTTCCGGGTGATGTGCTAAATAAGATGTTGCAGTGAAAGAAATAGTTCTCTGAGACAGGAAGTGTCTTCTTGAAGGGCATCTTGCCTGGACATTGCATTATTGATTCCCTGTCTGATTCGAAACTCAGAATGTTAAAAATGCAGTTAATACCAGTAGTTATTGACTGCACTCTGAACATTTCGATTGGCTGAGAGGCCAATAATGATTTGCATGTGCTAATTACATTTATTCAGATTTCTAATTTCAATATCATAATCGAACATCCCTTCATTTCCCCACATTACTTAAGTCGCTAGAATGAGGGAGATGTGTCTCTCTCAAACGTCTGCCTCTTTCAACGCACCTCTGACTCCAGCCAATTTAAATGGAAACACCATAAAGGCTGTTTAATATTGTCAGTCCTAAAATGAATGTATGTATAGATGAGGCTTGTTATTGAAGACAATACGGTTGGTTGGAGTATGAAGGACAGTGGTGCCCCTGCGCTCACTGGTGATAAGTAAAATTTGTAACTATGATAGGACCTCCAGCCTAATACCTGGTTTGTCAGGGAACCAAAACTCCAAGATTCCCAATGGATGCATTTTGGGAAGGGTTGCTTGGCAAACCTTGTTAAGTAGAGGCGCTGTTGGATGGCTGTAACCAATGGTTGTCGTCATGGATTACTTGATTCTTATTTGTTGAAATAATGGAGCAACTCCTGACTGTTCATTATCAGTGAACATTTTAATGTTGTTATACAATAAAAACAAGAGGCCTAGCAAGAGATGCTAGGTGCATTTCAAGGGGGAGCCAACACGTGTTTCGACCGTAGTCTTAGTCAAGGCAGTGCAATGGTTGGTGGTCCTGCATAAGGCTTGTTTGAGCCAGGTGAGTAGTTCCCAATTCCAATGGGCGGTGGGCTGGTTAGCCAATCTGTTGGTGCACTCGCAGTGTTCTGTGCATCATAAAACACATCATTGTTTCATTTAAGTTTTGTCCTTAAATATAAGGGACAAAAGACCTTGTGCACGGAACACTAGGAGAAAGGATCTTTTCTCAATATTACTTTCGGGAATTTGACAGCAAAGGTATTGACTGGCAACCTGATCAGTTGCATGATGACAGAGCATGGCGCATGTTGCTAAGAATCATACCTTTAAGATTGCTGCCCGTCCATCCCAGTTCACATGCAAATTACACAAATAATTCAGATTTATGTTTTAAAAAGCAATGATATATTGTGTAGCATAGTTTATAACACGTTGACTACCTCTTTACTCTTCCACTTAATGGCTCTCATACGAGAAAATACTAAGAGCCTGTCTCATGGAATTTGCAAAGTGACTTGACAATGGTGGAAAGTGACTTTAAACTGGTGGAAAGTGACTTTGCACTTCCAACAAACATCTTGATTCATAGAGCAGTGCAAAATATTGTAGCGGAGCAGCTGTATAACTCTGCAGGGGACCCTTCACCCTTCCTCCCCTATATTGGAGACATGAAACAGTGCTATGTTTGACACCAGCCGCTGTGCCAATACCGCAGCAAGTGTTTCCCTGAAATGATGATAACCTGAAGTAATATGAGAAAGAAAAAAGAAATGGAGCTAGTGACGTCATGAAAAGTATGCATGCCGTCCCAAGATACTAGCTGAAGATGATGTATAGATTCCAAAGAACCTAATGATGAAGTAAAGAATCAAGTGAACTATTCAAATATAAAAGAGGAAGATTACACGTGCACGAAGTGCTGCAGAAAAACAACCGTTCAATAAATGTACAGACACTGAAATGCAAAGTAGATTAAGTCATCATAGAGGCTAGCTATGAGTAGTAAATAGAATGCAGGCGAGGCCGCCATTGTACAGAAACTGGACATTGGTATCATGAATTAAGTGTGCCGGAACCCATGAAGCGGGAATGGAAAAAGGAATGGAAAAAGGAGTGTTGCAGCAAGAATAATAGGCGCATGGAGCTGCATGGTGAGGCTGAATGGCCTAGAGCCAACACCAAAGCAACCAAGGCCAGCTATCTATTCTGGCAAGGAGCGAGCATGCAGAGGATGAATCTTCCCTTGTTAAGGTGCAAAGAAAGAACACCAAGGATGCCAAGTTGTATTAATTTAGAGCATTTAAAACCTGCAAAATGGACAAAATCGTGGTCTCCTGTCACATGAGCTAAGGATGGAAATAGAGTTTGAACTTGAAGTCACAGACATGATAGTGAGTGCCCTCACTCCTGTGCATTCGCAAAGATGAGGACACTCTGCAAGGCCAAGTACAAAGAAAATGTGATGGCAGAAAGCATGGCTGATGAGAGATGATTGGCTATTTGGGTGGTCGGGTTGGTCCATGCCTTATCTCCTTGCAACCGGATCTTGGCTTAGATGCTGTTAAGTGAACCGACTGTTCCAGACATGGCACACACGTGCCAACCAATATATTAGTCCATATAAAACGAAGGACCTTATAGTTTGAAGGCCAATGAGAAACTGTGAATCTAATATTTCTGAAATGACATTGTTTTTTTAGAGGTAGGCATAAGTTGTGCACCTGATAACAGACAACCAATAACAATCTTAGCTCCTATAGAAAGGTATATTTGGTTTTCTCCCTTAACCAATCCTGACCCTTGATATGTTTCTTCAGTATTGGACATAGTATGGCGTCACTCTGAAGTATTTCTTGTACAATAAATATATTTTGTGTAGAGATCGTTGAGAGACTGAGCGTACGTCCGTTGAAGTTCATTGTTATCGCCATGTTTTAGATAATTGTTAATAAAACAGTACTTAGCCATCTTCCTGAGTTGGTTTTGTTATTTGGAATCAGAATTACTGTGGTGTGATCCCATCCATTACATACGCCCGTTCCTAAAGGGCCATAAACTCAGTGTATTTCTTTGCAGACTAGCTGTGTGCTATAGAGCACGACAGCAGACAGTGCTCACAGTTCGTCTAGTTACTCCAAAAACATAATTCGAATGCATTTTGCTGTGCTGGAATGTGAACATTCTGTATTTGCTTTAGTCTGCAATTGGTGCCCTCTATGATTCCTGTTTTGATTTAAAAACTGCATTGATTGTTGTCACTTTTAATGGTGTGAACTTATGGTGGTCTCTTGGGCATGGCACAAGGGCATTGGGCATGCAAGCCAGCACTTGTCACATGATAGCTTTACCAATCCAAGTGTCTGGGTATATAGTTCTAAGTACTTTGGTCTCTGAAAAACGTGTTCTTTTCTCGAGAGTGAATCAATCATTGTAATCGTTTTTTGGCATGCATATACATGCACAGCACCCAAGGGCGCTGTAGAAATAAATGTCAGAGAGCTAACGGGCAATACATCCCCAAGCAGCCTTGTATCTTTCAGAGGCTTCTTCTGTGCGGATGTGAATGTCATCCTGGCACTATTCACTGCCACAAGGCTCCCAGCAGCGAGTGGCTTATGTGCAAGAAAGCACTGATGAGTTCAGGAAAGCGTTGAGTGCCCTTGCTCCCTCCTCTCTCCGCTGGAACCACACTGCGGCACCCCCCCTCATAAGGAGACCGCACATGCAGCCACAAAGGGAAATTCTAGTTCCCTGCCATGTTCTCCACGGCAGTAACACGCTTCTTCGTAAGAAGCTGACCTAGCTACAAACAACCCATGCACAGCAGTAAAGCGCCCCTATACAGTCACCTCTAGGGATAGCATGGCCCACCCGTGATGCCTCAATGAGCAAAGACATGCCCGTATCTGCCTCAGAAACAAACCTGAAGGGAAAAGGTTCTGTGCAGCTATTTATTGAGGGGTCAACACACAAGTTCAGTACTTTGGTCCTGAGGAAGGCGCCCATTCGATCTATCCGCCGAAACGTAATACCCTTGCGCCCTGATTGACACATGCAAGGGGTCTGTGCTGCATGTAACTCACAGTGGCGCACTACGTAGACCCCTGAACTACAGACTCATTAACCGGTCAACCCACACATTCCAACCTACTGTATAATCCGTAGCGTTTAATGAACACTATAATAGTAACGCTATGTTTCAGATAGAGTGATAACAAGTTATGTGCTCATTTGAACTATGGTGGATTGGTAAATGTATGTATGCCATGCTTTCAGATGATTTCAGTCTTAATGTCTCTCACAGGACATGTTGACAACATTATATGTGCATTTCTGTACTATGTCTAAACTTTGATGCTTTTCCTTGTTTTTGCTGCACGTGCCTCCAGCATACTTCTATGTGTACAGCAATTTATGCATGTGTTCTTTTAGAGATCACCTTGTCTTTTACTGAATTAATGTGTAATATATACACATTTTGGAGATTTAGCACAAGAGTGTTTTGTTCTAATTAATTACAGAAGAAGGATTTGTAATATGTAGAAATAATATTACATAACGCCTAGATTTCTCCCCACAGACAGTGATTCAAGTCCCAGGAGGATAGCTCAGTGGCAACATGCTCGCCTTGGAAGCAAGACCACACAAAGCAACACAGGTCGAATCCCGGGTCCATGCATTGAAACCTCTCGGTGTTAAGTGCGTTATAAATAACCTCTCTTATCATATCGCTTGCAGTAACCTCTAATTTTTCCTGTCGAGACCCCTTTTGTTGTATTCATCTAGACTTGCCCTAGTCCCTTTCAGAGTAGGGGCAGGCGCCCCCTGTGTTGCAATCGTTTTTGAACATGCATATAAATGCACAGCACCCAAGGGCCTGGTAGAAATAAATGTCATAGCGCTAACGGGCAATACATCCCCAAGCAGCTCCGATTTTTTCAGAGGCTTATTCTGTGTGGATGCGAATGTCATCCCGTTGCGATTCACCGCCAAAAGGCTCCCAGCAGCGAGTGGCTTGTGCACAAGTATGCGCTGATGTGTTCAGACAAGCGTTGAGTGCCCTTGCTCCCTCCTCCTTCCTCAATCCCCATGTGCTTGAAAGACGCGGACCTGACTATGTGAAGGGATCGTTCCATCTGAAGGGTTATGTAAGTACATTATATGCTTGGCGGCAGCTGGGCGGACGTGGCTCATTGTCCAAACATTTGGTCGCTCCTGAAGAAGGCCCGCTAATGCCCGGGAGTAGAGAGTGCCTTCTGTGCAGTGAAGTGGTGTCTTCTCTGCAGCGTGAAGGATGACCTCGTATCATGCAAGGTAATTCCAGGTCCTCCCTGCAGTGATCTTGCACGCCTGGATCCCCCCCCCCACATGCGTTTTACTTTCAGCCTCAGGGACTTATTCCTGGAATATTTTGCACGGTTCAAAGTGACTTTGCACTGCTGAAAAGTGACTTTGCACTGCCGACAAAAACCCTGATTCATGGTACTGTGCAAAGAACATTGTTGCAGCGCAAAGTCATTTTGCACTGCAAAAATAACATTGTAATGATTTTGCAGAAATACACTTTGCACAGTTCCATGAGAGTATGAGGAAAACAAAACCAAACGCTGAAATTAAGAAAGCAGGATTATCGTGACAGTCGCATGTCAGGGTAGAAGACTCTAGAGTTCACCACAGAAGTGCAATTCAGAAATCCAGGGCATCAGTATTTTTGGTCTCACTAACCGTTTTGACTCTCAAAACTCACAGGCAGTGGTCGAAGTGTACCAATAAAAGTAGTGGAACTGTCAGCCGGCGGGGAGCAACATGCAACACATTTCTGAACTGAGTAGGTCTGCTATTGTAAACAGATAGCCAAAACTGCTGGGGGAACAGTTCACAGAGGACATGATACAAAGTGTGTTTCTCAATTTTGAGAAGGGTGCCAGTGAAGCCAAACTTAAACTGACACAATTCAAAATTCTGCAGGCCTGGTACTGGACTCCAAAAAAAACCTGGGGCTGCTAAACCTACACCAAAAGCTGCACTTCCAGAGCCACTTGTTAGGCAGAATCATATGCAGTACCCTTTGGGAACACCACACACAAATAAGACTAAACGTGTAAGAACAATTTCACCATTGGTACAAGTCTGTACTACACAGTAAAGTGGAAGTGATGGCTGAGTAGCCAGACTTGTCTCAAGAGTAAAGTGAGCAGTATCTGAAGTTACACAAAGGAAAGCAAATACTATGGTTCAAACAAACACTGGTTCAAGGTTTCTGAGTAAAATAATATACAATTATTTACACCATCAGTTATAAAAACAGTTCACTAATATAAAGCAGCAGGAAATCACAATCTTAATACACTACAATAACCCCCAATCATTCTGGACAGGATAGGCTCAAAATGAAGTGTGAACAAAATGGCACTCCAGTAATTGAAAAGGGAGAAAAGACAAGGTTATCAACAATCAATACGCACAAACAAGTTATAGGCAGGGCAAACTAGAAAAGGCTTACAACAACTAGGATTCAATAGGCCTCCTGGGCCAATGTTAATGGTTCAGAGTCTTTGAGTTTGCGGTTAAGTCTTTGCCAAGAGTTCAAAGCGAAGTTGGTCAGAAGAAAAGTTATTCAAAGGAAAAGAGAAGGGCAAGCCTTCAAGAGATGAAAGATTTCAAACACGTGGTCGGACTGAACAAACAACCAAATTTGCACAGTATCTAAATGAAGAAGAATGCTGTAGCTGATGTTGTTATTCCTGGCAGTTCCTGCAGACTCGCGGTTCCTGAAGCGACTGTCGTGTTGACAAGAAGAAGGAAGACTGGAGCGTTCTGCACTGCCCAGGGAAGAAGCCAGAAGCAGAGCAAAGCGTTGAATAAAAGGTGTGCTCCTTAAAACCCAGACATGTTCGGTTCCTCCTTGCTATACGTTTCACTGCAGCGAGGCACAGCAAATTTGACCACGAGAGGAAGGCCGGCGTTTGGTGTTTGGTGAGCTAGTTGCTCCCACTAAGCTCAAGGGAAGAAGATTCCTTGCAGATCTTCTCTGTCGTCGGAGTTTCAGGCGATTCGGACCTGCAGCAGGGCTTCACCAGGATGTCCAGTAGTTGCAGCAGTCCTCTTCCTTCAGCTCTCTTTCCAGTGGCGACTCTGCCTTCCAAGTCCCAGAGACCTGCTTTTAAGCTGTTTTCCCCCATTCACACAGCATGGCTCTCAATCACACAGCAGGGTGGCTGTTCTGGCAGGACAGCCACCTAGCCAATCAAACAAGAGTGCGACTTGGGTCTCCAAGGAGACACTGTGCATGGGGCCTCCAACCCTTCCCTCACCTCCTGTCCACCCACAAACTCAGGCGACTAAGGAGGGCTTCTGTGCAGAAGCCCGCCACAGGACGATGAACAAAGGAACCAAACCTGGTTTGGTGCACAGAGCAAAACACGAGAGAGACCTTTACAAAAAGAAATAGCGAATAAATCCGACTGGAACCAAATAAAATTAAAACCTTTCAAGCAAATTAGAGTTTTAGGCTACCACCATAGCCTCTAACAGTACGGAGGCTATTTCCATAGCTTGCAGTGAAATACAAATGGTAGATACAACTGCCACCAGCCAAATCTTAGAGAAAGGGGAACAAAATAATGTTCCATGAGAATCAGACAAAAAGGGATAACTATTAACCCTAGATAGTTTGTACGGGGACTGTACATTTAAAAAGACTAGTAAAGTCAATGGCAACTTTAGATGTTCTGGGAGATAGTAGTCAGTCCCAGAAAATGGAGTTTAAAGTGGGAAGTCTAAAATGACAACCCTGTGGTTCTGCACTAAAAGTGCTGGTTGACACACAGTAAAAAGATGATGCCTATGGAGTGGGTGAGACGCCATAGTCCATGAGCACAAACATTTACAACACACAGCAAAACACATGTAAGAGTGGGTAAAAAAGGCTCACACTCTTACCAGGTGAAAAAATTAATCCTAGAAATCCAGCAAAGCTGCTAAGGGACTCAACAGGTAAGGGAAATTTGCCATTCTGGAGAATTCTCCCTAACACCACTCAGGGGATATTGCAAACATTCTGTGGTTCTGTCCGATATTGTAAAAATGCTGGGCCGACGTGTTTGGAGTGATGGGTCACCCAACGATACCCAATGCTCTGCATACTCTGTGATATGTCAGGGATTACAATTGTCCCTAGGGCGGACTACAAGTGGTACAGCATAGCGTTATTGGTGGCGAAGCAGGTTATTCTGCATCTGTGGAGGTCTGTCACACCTCCAGTGGCCATCACATAGTCAACTAGGGATGGTTAAAGTCGCCTCTTGCTAGCGGTTAATACACAAAGCAAGAGATATGGAGGCTGATTTTCTTACAACCTAGGAATAGTTTCTACAATTAATTGGTTACCTGACTGGTGGCCTGGCTACCTTCAGAGTCTCACTGAGTACCAGGCTCTGCCCTGCCTCTGGGCTTACCACGCACTTAGGCGCTGCCACTGTAACCCTACAGTCCCCTGCCTCTGTGCCCTTATCCAGAGTTGTGCTGCCCTGGATGCACTTACTCAGAGCAATGCTGTCCTGATTGCACTTCCCCTTTCCCTCTCCCTGGCACTTCCCCTTCTCACTCCCCCCTCCACTTTTGCGTTACCGCCCTTGCACAAACTGAATGACACAAGTTCTAGTGAGATCGTTTGTTTTGTCCTCCCTTTGTTTCCCTCCCTTGTCTCATCGTGCTTAGAAACATTTGAGTACAGGCGCGTTATAAATGACTCATCATATCATACATAACCTAGAACAACAAGGATCGTGTAGAACGTGGTAGGCCAGGGAGGAACACGTGGAACCAGAAGGGCACTAGGCCGGGGCTCATTGTGCGTGAAATTACAGATCCGGGAGAGTCCTTCACTACTACAGCTGTGCCACATCCCAGATTCATGATGGGGCATGTCCTTTGGGTTAGGGCGGCTGCCTAGGGTTTCTTTATGTTCTATTTGTGTTTAGTATCACCACTTAATTCTTGAAGAAATGGCAGCTGCATCACTTAGTAACAAGGAAGGTTGAGTTCAATGAAGGGCCAAGGTGTATTGGGGTCCTTTGTGGTGCATTTCTGGGCGGAGGGACTGTAAAAGGAGCAGCAGGGCTCGGCCCTATAGACCTGATTCACAGAGACTTTTCCTATGGAATTCTGCCATTATAAACCCTTTCTGTGAATCAGGCCCAAAGCATCACAAGCCAGCACGACTGCATTCACGTAAAGTGGATGTATGCCATGGACTGGGGGGTGCTGCACACAAGACTACTGAAAAAACTCTAAGTTTAGTGCAATGTACAAAGAAAGCCCCGAAAGCCAGTCTGGAGGGTGGCTGACACTCTTAGGAAGTGTTAATGAACTTATTCATTGTAATGGTTCTTATGAATTTGAATAACAATAATAATGCAAGCCAAAGCTTGAAAACCTGCCTTTTTAACACTTCAGGCACCATTCGGCCAATCTGCAAGCAATGCATGGGACCTACATTCTAAACTGCCTACTGGGAAATTGCCTATTACCACACTAACTCTTGCATCTACCAAACTCTTACACACTACATGCTTACCAAGTATGCACCCTACACATGGCATGCCAAAGATCCCTCCATTCATACTCAAAACATTGCAAGACTGCAACTCGCCGTACATAATCTCGATGGGAAAATTTGTGGCGACATTATATAGGTGACCATATATATTGAGATAAAGATAAAGAAAAAAATAGTTTGGGGGTTTGCACGGGTGTCCCCTGCATGTTCCATTTAATAATGACACCCCAAAAAACACCCAATTTTTTAAAGAATTTGTTTCATGCCGACATTTTTGCGGCGACATTATGACATTATCACATGGAACCCTACCCATGCATCAGAGCACCAGAAGCACACAAGTCTCCCCTTTGGAGAATAAAATACAATTCTGTGCAAGAGATAAATAACTAATGTTCCTGTCTCTATCCTATCCCCATCCCCCTCTGTTCCCGATCCATCACAGCACCTGCAGGCCATGCTGAAGGCAGGGGTGCATTCTATACACTGCATATTACAATGGAGTGCCCTGACTTGCACAGGTGGGAAATGAAGGGTCACATGGTATCTCCGTTCAATAGATCTGCTATGGTCCATTGCAAAAGCAATGGAGTCATTTCGTTAACCCCTTTGACACTGATCCACACTTGTTTCCAGTGGAGAGAATGAGGAGATGCTCGTGACAATGGGCCTCATTACAAGTTTGCCGGTCCGGGAAATATGGTACCAGTAAGCTTGCCAGTACCGTAGTTCCCGGACCGGCAAACTACGAGTTGTGCTTGCGGGTGCCTTTCTGCCCGCTAGGTCTGAACTGGCGGGCAGAGCGGCAACCGCAAGCTCAGCATGTCGGATGCACCGGCACCATTCTGAATGGTCCCAGTGCATCCGCCCTCCCCATTCCCATTGAGCCCTATGGTGCTCAAATATGAATGGAGCGCATTGCGTTCCGGCCCCCACGAATGTGCAATTACCGTGTCCAGCAGGGCCATAATGACCCGGTAATTGCCAATTCGTGGGCAGAGGAAATTTTCGGCTGTTTTACCAGCAAGGCTACCGCCAAACCCATAATGAGGTCCAATATGTGCTTATTACCATACTCTTGATTCACAAGTTATAAAACTGGAGCACATATGGAGAAGGCTGCAACATCTCGAAGATGTCCTTGAACACACCTGTGTGGCTACCTGCATGCGACAATGTCACAAGAAGCTCCAGGCAGATTTAATTCTTTGGCTCTCCCTTGCCCGGGTCTGCCTTCTCTCTCCTCCCCGCCCCCCCTTGCATCTAGTATAAGGTAGCATATGCACATCTGAAATGATCATGGGCCTGCCATCATGTTCTCCAGCACAAATATTTAGAATAAGGCTGAATACACACAGAGTGGCACCCAGTGGGCATCCCCTGCATTGGTGGTAGCCAGGAATTGGCATGTGCTTTTGCCCAGTGGTGGAAAGTTCTAGGGATTGATGGGATTATGAGAGCGCTTCCCATCGAGCTTCCTTTGTGGGCAATGTCACCCCATTAGCGGCCCGCTCCCCGTACCCTTCTGACCATGGGTATGAAGCAAATACTAATGCAAGGCAAACGTGCTAGTATGGCTTTTAATTAAAACCAATTAATTGTGTGCAACAACAGCTGAAACGATGTACTTGCACATACAAAAACAATGGATGCTGGCACTCTGGAGAGGGTGCAAAAGTGTGCGTATAATAGATTTTTCAAAGCCTCCCATTTTTCTGATGATTGAGCAATCTTTTTCTTTTCAATTAAGGATTATAGTCTGTCCTTATTGTTAGGACTGGGGATCAGTGTTGGATTGCCCAGCACCCACCTACTATGTTATTTGGAACCTGGTTCCCAAAAAGGGAACTGACGAACTATACTCAGCTGTCAGCCACTCCCAGGGAGAGATCTGTCACAACTGAAACCGCCTCTGAAATAGCAAGAACAACACCCCCACACCCCCTCTGCCGTTGGTGCCCACATTTATGGTCACATTAGTCAATAACTACGTTACACATGTTAACAATTAGAACAGTGGTTGTTTATACAGTGTTCCTAAGGTCACTTAGTCGCCCATTAGCCTACAATATCCCTTAGATCACTTAGTCATCCATTAGCCAACATAAAACCATTGCTACACATGTCAATGTTTTACCAATCTATAGGATTTGTCTAGGCTGTATATATAAATTGTCTGTAGCGCATAGGTTACATTTACAAATGTTTTATCAATGTCATTCATAATGTGACACCTTTAAATACATTGTTTGAAACACTGATGGAGAACAATATCATTGATGTTCCACCTGTACAAAGTCATTCAAAAATAGGGCTATTAATGTTGTCTGTATCCATTTTTATTGGTTAATCTCGTCTCATTGGTCCGAATGATGTTATGAATGCAAACATTTGCATTTTTACATTAATTTCAACCCAGAACACCACCAGAGCGTTTGTAGTTGGATATGCTGTGAAACAGTTGTGCATGTTTTAGTTGTGGTACACCTTATTCTAATAGAATTATGCAGAATAATCAAACCCTCAGCCTGACACTGGAGCTAATTAGAGGTATGGCAGAATGAACGCTGGCAACTATGGCATATATATTATTATTATCACTGCCATAATAACGCCTCACAACTAGAGATATATTCATCATATGCCGAGGTGTTGCTGTTCTGCCTGCAGTCCCATTGCGCTCTTTCGAGGTTAGGAGGAACTACCGTAAGTGTTAACTCGGATGTTAGTCATTTTTTGGTGGCAAAATGCAGGAGAAACCTCTAGACAGCTGTGCGAGGTATTTCCTCCACTTTTCCTCCAGACTTTGAACATGGTGGTGCAGTAAAAGTGGTAGTAATTCTGTTTCTGCCACTTTTTCCAACACACTGCCATCACCCTCACAAAGCCCAATGTCTCTTGACATCTACTTCCACAGGACTGTAGCGGACGGCCTTGAACACACTTATATAAGTAGCGGACGGCCTTGAACACACTTATATAAGTAGCGGACGGCCTTGAACACACTTATATAAGTAGTGGACGGCCTTGAACACACTTATATAAGTAGCGGACGGCCTTGAACCACTTATATAAGTAGCGGACGGCCTTGAACACACTTATATAAGTAGCGGACGGCATTGAACACACTTATATAACTGTGACCTCCTATTAACCGCAGGCTAATACCTCCATGTTGTACCATTTATGTTGACATGAGGACTCATTACCAGTATGGCAGTGCCATAATAATGTGGCAGTAAAATAATCTACGTCAATTTTACCAAACCACCACATTATGAGTTTGAGGGAAGGTTTGAGGGAAAGTGGAAGAAATACTCATGCGCTCAGCAGAAGATATTCCCTCAATTTAACCTCCAAGAAATGCAGCAGTAACCACTGAAATAATTCCTCCAAATCCCAATTGAGTCCTATAACTCCACTTGCTAATCTGAAGGATTTACCTCCAGTTGTGAGTCAGTATTACTTTGGTAACGTTAAATGAGTTTTCGGTATTTTAGGCCAAAATAAATAAGGCCCATGTTTTTTAATTTCTTCCCGTCTAAGGAAGCGAGAGGCGGGGCTCCCACCATTGTGCGCACGCTCTAAAGGCACTCACCGGCAGAGTTTAGCCCGCAGCAGCACAGGCTCTTCCCACTATGTGTGGTCTCCTGGAGGAGGAGTGAGTGAGAGGCGGTACTCCCACCATTATGCGCAATGCCACGCTCTTAAGACGCTTACCGGGAGAGCGGGACGTGGCATGTTCTGTTCCTGTTGTACCCCACTCTTTTATCGAGCAGTCTGTGGTCGTATGTGGAGATCATGAAGCGTTTAGGGTGGTTCCCTATCCTAAAGCATATTACCAGCACAAATCATCACTATTTATTGCTCTTTGCCAATTAAGTCAAAGGAAGAATCTAGTTTGTAATAGGCATATCAAGTGTGCTACTCTCAGTCGTGCACCTACGCTCACGGAATCATCTGTCATTCTTTTGTTGAATACTTTGTGAATTTCATCAGGGGAAGGGGGTTGAAACAGACTAAGGCAGCTCCTTGAGCTAGTCGGCGTACCCCCTCCCTGGTGGTTTATTCTGAGCCGTGCTTGCAACCCACACTCGTTTCCTTGACATGTTGTCAAAACGTAAGGCTACTATTTCTCCTGCATGGGATGGAACCACCTGGTGGCTCCAGTTACTGGATCCAATATCCTGATTAATGAAATTAAGACTACTTTTAGAAGACATTGACTTGCCCAAGTCAGGCTTTGTGGGCAATGCTACCAACTCAGTGTGCAATAGTAATCAGAGTTCTGGCAAAAGCCTGTTTTTGGAAGTAGGCCAATGGGAACACCCCTTTACAAATATCATAGCTAAACCTCCTACGGCTACTAACTGTGGAAACACTTTTTTTGATTGACAACTGCTAGAAAGTCCACGTGTCCCAGGACCAGCTGGGTCATAAAAACTGGAAATGCATGGCAGCGTGAAGGGTCTAGACGACCTGACCTTTATGATACGATATGGCATTTATAACGCGCTTATACACAAGTGTTTCAAGGCGCGACGAGGCAAGGGATGGAAAACAGTGGAAGACAGACAACGATCCTACTAGGCCAGGTGTCATTCAGATCGTGCAAGTGCGAGGGTAGAAGTTGAGTCTGATGGGTCAACCAGGAGACAAGTTGATGACCCACAAAGTACCCACAAACAGCACTTGCAGAACCATCAAGGTCATGTCTTGGAACACTGCTGGTCTTACAAATCATCTCAAAGACCATGACTGGGTTATGTGACTTATTATGACATGATATCCTTCCAGGAAACCTGGGCAAGCACTGGACGTGTAGTTAGAATTTACGAACCTTGCAACCCTAACTAAGAATCTGGACCAAGCGGGGGTGGTTGACCACATTGGTAAATATCAAATGTTATGCCAGGTTGACCCCGCTAGCAACAAGTTGTCCAGACCTAAAAGGGTTCTAGGTCATTTTACATGGAGGGAATACCATACTGTTAATATATGTAACATGCTATATGGGAAAAATGATATGAACATTTTTAATTGACTAACTAGCATAGCTGAAAAATAGCTTGACATCATGTAATCTCCACCTACTATCTTGATTATGGGAGGTTTAAAACTCCAATTTGAGCTGCACCTCAAAATGCACGAACTGCTTGTAGAGGAGGATCTCATAAGAGACATTCCTCCAATAATTCCACCTGCAAGGAAACAATCCTACAAATATGGACAAAAGTTGTTCTATAAATTGGGGGTACGAGCCTGTAACCGGCGACTTAATACAGACATACTGCCACTCCCCATTTAATGTAGTTGCAACAAATGTATCCACATTGACTATATCAGGGTTAGTGTTTAAGATTGAAAGCTGTTCATGGAGCTGAAAATCTTCCAACGGTGGGTCAGTGACCACAGAGCAGTGACTGCTCTACTGACGTTTGTCCATAATCTAAATGTCCTCACTGAACCGTCCCATATATAGTGCCCTACTGGCACAAGGAAGAAACTTAAAAGGGTACATTGGGATCGAAAATTGTCTTTTACCTGCCGTATTTCAAAAAACAATACCCACTTTTGAATATATATTTGGCCAACAGGTTGTACATCGTATCGTTATATTAAAATCCCATGAAACTCTTACATCCTTGTCAGCCCCCTTATTTATAGGATGTGTGTGATTTCATCAAATATTCTTCACCTAAAGGTGAAATATTTTATTTTATTATTATTCCGGGGAGAACCCCTATAACCCTCCAACTTCTCCCTACCTTATCCTATCCCCTTACCCCACACCATCTATGTTTTAAAGGTTCCCCACTTACCCAACCAAATTGGAAGACATTTTCTTTCGAAGATTTCAGTGATACGTTGTTTATGAACCTAGTTAAGATAGTTTCTTCCAGTCTTCAGTCTAGGGATAGCTGGCATGATAAGGTCAGTAGGTGGAAAATTGCTGATCTCCTGAATGCTTCGAAAGATAGGAAGGAGGGTGCCAATCTAATTATTAGCAAACTAAGGAAAGGCTCGCAACCCTTGTGAAATGTCCGTTCTGAAACAATAGTTCCATAAGAAGGGGTTGGCAGTACTTTAATTGCAGAACATGAACAGTTGCAAAGGGATTTCAGAGGGATTTTTAAGAAAGATCTGAGGAACTTTGGCCCAACCAATGAACAGAACTGTCTCTAACCCAAGGGATCTTCCTGATACCAATAAACCAAGGAGTGGAGTGCATTGAACTGACCCAGAGTATTAAATTGACCAGAGGAAATATCTCTTACAAAACAGGCTCTGTGGAATGTACCCATAAAAACATGGGGGACTACCACCCCAAGCTGCCACGTCCATTATTCGGACCAATGAGACAAAATTAACCAATTACAATTGATACAGACAACACTAATAACCCTATTTCTTAATGACTTTGTACTGGTGGAACATGAATGATATTGTCTTCCATCAGTTTAACCAATGTATATAAAGGTGTAACATTATGAATAATATTGCTAAAACATTTGTAAATGTAAACAATGCATTACAGACAAGTTATGTATACAGCCTAGACAACGCCTATAGATTGGTAAAACATTGGCATGTTTACCAATAGTTTTATGTTGGCTAATGGATGACTAAGTGACCTTAGGGACATTGTATAAATAAACACTGGACTCATTTTCAACAAGTGTAACCTAGTTATTGACTAATGTAACCATAACTCTGCACACCAACGGCGGGGAGATATTTTTCTTGCTAATTCAGAGGCGGTTTCAGTTGTGACAGATCTCTCCCTGGGAGTGGCTGACAGCTGAGTATAGTTTGCCAGTTCCCTTTTTGTGAACCCGGTTCCAAATAAGATAGTAGGTGGGGGCTGGGCAATCCAACACTGACCCCTAGTCCTAACAATAAGGAAAGACTATAATCCTTAATTAAAAAAAAAAAAAAGAATGCTCAATCATCAGAAACATGGGAGGCTTTGAACAAAGCCAGTTCCCAAAAACATTTCAATGGTTTTTGAAGGCTAATCCATCAAGGCTTTCTAACCTCTGCAGGTGACCTTTCATATAATAACAGTGTGGGTTTAGTGTTTCCCCTCACTCTATGGAGTATCTATTGATAATATCATCTAGGAAAAGGCCGGCAAATGTTAAATAAAAAAAAAATTAACACGCACTTTCCTCAAATATTCTAGGACTGGAGTTAGAATAGAACATTGTACCCATCCTACAGTATGTGGGGGAAGGAGTTTAGGTGTGCAGGGAAAAGGTTGCCTACAAGACGAGTTTGTCCCAGGGGACATTTTCACCTAGAACCCTTTATGCTGAGGTAAGGCCTCAATTCACTGACTAATTAGCTCCTATTCAGTAATTTACCTGGCATACAATCTGTGTGCCTTTAGTTATTTCTCTAGATCAGGTCCGCGTCCCATTGTTTAAGTCAATCTATGCATAAGGCCCCAGAACCTGATATAATCCCAGTGGTTCTCAATCTGGGTGGTCCACCTATATGGGCTCCATATTCCGTTCCACCTGTTACTTCTATCATTAAATATGGTAAGGTTCCTGCAACATGGAGTATGCAGGAAATGGTGGCGATATATAAAAAGGATGGAAATTATTGACCAGTCTCTCTCCATGATCACAGTAGCAAGATCTATGGTAAGTTCCTTTTGAATCGACTGGAAGAATGGATTACTGAGAACTGCATAACAAGACATCTCCATGCAGGATTTACTAAAGGGATAATTACTATTGGTCAAGTTTTCAGACTCAGGCAGACTCTTGATATGGAAGTGAGGGATCTATCCGAGCGACAACATAAGTTTGAAGGCAATACACAGGAAATTGATGTTTTTTTGAAACAACGGGAGGTGCGCTCATGGTCGCCAACATAATAGCTAATTGAGGCAGTAACAGAGTAGAGCCTTGGGAACTACCATATCGTCGAAACACGTGTCGGCTGTCAGTTATGTAAAAGGATTTTGATTAACTGTACAAGAATAGTGATTGATTTACAATAGGCACTTAACTAAGCTGTATTGATTCAAGTTCAGTAGGCTGAGCGCAATTAGCGGCATTTCATATTTTTTGATTCGTGATAAGTACACTAGAATCAAGGGTAGTTTTATCAATATTATGTTTACTAGCCTAAAGAACGACATTGATGGTATCCTGACGTCCAAACTTTGGCACTCTATAGAGAGAACAAATACTCCCTTATCCCTCTTAATGGTGATTAGGGAGATCTATTTTAACACTAAAGCTAAGGACAGATGGAGTCCAGGTGCCAAGACTACATAATGGTGTTCTTGATGCGTTACGGCTATGTGCATCTGATGTCCCTATGACAAATCAACTTCCGGGGCGGTCCCAGGATGAATTTCAATTACTAAGCCATCAATAAGCCACACACATCTAGTACACCAGAAGAGATCCGCAAAGATTGTAAACTAAAGCAAATTATAAACCCCCTTGCCCAATTATGGGAACGTGACAGAACGGCAGGCTTTTATCCGCAAGGTTTTGGATTGTTGGTTAGTTGCAAGACAACAAAAATACAATTATTTACCAATGAAAAGGGACTGTCCATTCAAGGTTGTTTGAAAAGATCAACTTTATTATTATCACAGCAGACAGTTATAGAACACTACAAAGCACTACCCACCCTGTAAAGGAATGCAGAGGATAGACCGTGTCAAAAAGTAAAGGGGATGCATTCTGGATACTGACAGGAGAGCAGTCATTAAAATAATCAATCACAATAGTTCAAGGATAACTGGTTTCAGCAGAACGGGAGAAATGGGACATACAATGTCACTAGGTGCCTTCGGAGAAGGACCAGGGGGACAGAACCACACTTCTGCGTGTAGAAGTCATTGGTGCTTGACAGGGTTGTGTCAGTTTCAGGGCACTTTGCAGCTTCTGTGACAGAGTTCAAGAAGGGAGACCAGTAGCAGTTCGGCCAGTGAGGATGGATGGACGTCTGCAGGCTGGCCTACACAGCGGCTCAGCATCAGGAATCTTTGTGTCAGTGCTAGATCGGCGGTCTGCAGCACTGGTCTAGGTATCTCAGATGGTGTGAGCGACTGCAGTGTGATAACAGTCAGCAGTGCAGTCGGTTGCAGCAAAAGTGGCTGAACTGGCTTGGAAATGTCTTTTAAGGTGGATGCTGATTGATGCTTGTTGATTCACTCCTCCTACCTTCTTCATTGGACTAGTGTCATCCGGTAAGGCGGACGTCCCAAAGCTGAGAAGGGTGTTGCAGGCTCTGCTTTGTCCTTGGTATGGCTCAGAGACTCTCTGGCAATTCCCACCGAGGAAGCTTGCTATCAGAACCTAGCACGGCATGATGTGTGCTGACTGGGTACTGGTTCTGGAGCTGCTGGAAGTTCCTCTGGATTCAGCATCTCCCTCTGTTCCCTGCGAGGTGTTTAGTGGAGGGATCTTGCTTCCTTTCTTGGAAATATTGGCCTTCCTTCACTGGCGGTAGCTGTAAGGCAGGCTGTGTCTTCAGCCAGGGTCCAAATTAGTTATTCTTGTTAGTCCTTGCAAAGTGTTTAGATGATCTTCCCAAAAGAGGGGCTCATGCCTCTTTTAAAGCTAAATGGGCCACAGTGATTGGTTTACGCTAAGCCTACCTTAATGAACCAATTCTGGGTCCCCATCAAAAATCTCCTCTATGTCTGAAGTCAAAACCAGAGTGTTTTGCAACAGAAAAGTTAAAGGGGTGAAAACATGTAATACTAAGTCCACCCTATCGTCATGTCTGTTGTGGATCAAACAGTCTCTATTGTTAATTGAGCTATCTGTGGTTTTCGATTAAAGCGGCAGGACTCCATTGAAGCAGCAGTGAGAACTTACTTTCTGTCTCCTGAAAACCGCATTCTCATACCTTCTCAATTGTGCACTCCTGCGGGGGGTGGCCGCTGTAAACCCATAGTCAAAGACATGAAAGGTCACTGCCCTTGATGCTGAGAGGTGGGAGCTGGCTTCATGGTGACACAGTGCATATCAAAGCTTGTTGGAGTTTCCTGTCTCCTTTGTTAACCTCTACAGCCAGACACCAAGTAGGCCTGTTTGCAGTATACTCTATTAGTTTGTTAATTATGTCTATTGCTTCCACCATACGTAGAGGGTAAAAAAACGGACAATGTGGATTCATGGAGACTTTGATCATTAATTCGGCTGGCCATGCCAGGAGGCAGGTTTTGCCTTCCCCCTTATGAGATGCCTTGATGTACTCTTTGCTGTCATTTTCCAAATACATATGACAGGGTGGACAGCGCCATCTACTATCATTCAATTTCATTAAAAATTTCAAAACAAGCCCTGGTGAGAGCACACCTACTGTGCGGATGGTCGAATTCCTCACAGTCCCAGTTTTGGGTGGATAAAGGCTTCCTGCATTATTATTTGTAGACAACATAGCACTTAGCTAAGCACTCCGTGTGGCATTAAATACCTAAAAGATAATGTAATAAAATACTGTATCTGTCATGGCCTTACAGGTAATGAGGATAAAACCAAGGTCATGAAATGTGGTAAATCCCATGTTGCCTACTCCAATGTTGTGATAGAAATTGATGGCTCTAGGAAACACTTTCAAAATGTCAGTGACAGAGAACTGTTTCCTTAAATGGCTATTATCTCTTCCACTAAGTACTCTGCATACTCCAATAGTTCCAGTACTAGACATTATGCTGACTGCCAATCAATTGCCCATTAAATCATTGTTATATTGGGTGGGAGTTTGGTCACACGATACCCAAGTAAAGAGCAGCATTACAGTTCCTGCTGAGTTAAGGAGAGACAGGGTCTCTCCCCAGGTTCAAGTATGTACACAATATGCTGACTTTACTTGAGTTGGGAGATCTCTGGGTGAACCCAGCAATCATTACCAACAGCCATGAGCAGTTGGTAACCGTTGCACAGACACCTACCTGCCTGGCTAGGTTGATAAGCAAATGCCTTGAAATTTCGACTAATCATTGCTATCTCTGAATCAAGCAGGGCCATCAATTGGAAGAATACCTATGCTTGATCCCAAGTCTGGTGCACTGATCACTTTAAATCAGATCGTGTTTGGGCACTTCACCCATTTCACTTTTCAAGGTGGAATAGTAACAATTTGTCTTTTTCCATTCTATCGTCAAGTGGTGAATCGCTGCAGAATTTTCTATTTCTATCCCTGAGGTAGGCTGATATCAGAGCTAAGACTCTAAAACCATGTAGGATTGACAGGGGGCTTGTTTCCTGAGCATGACTGAGGAATTTGACAAAAGAGCTGGCTCTGCAGTTGTTATTGTTGCTGTCATATATATTTGGACTGTGCATGCTGGAGAAGAGAGACACTGATTAAATCAAAATGTTGCTCTGACGACTTTTGGGTTTTTGCAAGCTCCTTGGTAAGTCTTCAATAGGTTAAATTTGATATGCATGGTTTGTGTTTTATTTGTATACATGAGATTTGAATGCTGGTATATATTCTACAAATATTTGCTGTTTTAATTTTTATATCTATTTTATATATTTTATATATATATTTATATATTTATTTTATTTTAATATAGCTCAGGGGCAATGCGCTCGACTTGAAAACAAGACAATGTGGAGCAATGCAGGTTCGATCCCCGGATCCGTGCTTAGAAACCTCTGGGTATCAAGCGTGTTATAAATAACCAATTACAATTGTTGTTTTTTTTTATGTCTTGTTGTTAGTATCTCCTGACTCAATATGCAGACCAATTCGTAAGGCGGTTGCTCAGAATTCAGCATTAGGAACATTGAGTCCATCTTGATTTCGGTCATGGATCAAGTTCATTACTATTACTTGAATTGGATGTCAGTATTTTATATTAATTATGTATAAATTAAATGTACGCATGAGTATGATGCTTACTGCTGGTGCCGCTTTTGTTATTTGTACTATTGCTTGCCTCTTTTTATGAACTTTCATGGCTTTGCCAAAATAAAGAATATCTTTTAATCAGAAAAGTGATGGGTGGGAGCTTTTGAATACATCCGAACCACTGGCACTGCTCTGGGAAACCTTGCACTCCAGCATTTTTTAGCCTGTCTGCGCCATTGCAAGAAATGGTTGGGAACCGCGAGGCCAGGTCTCCTCTGCAGGGAAACACAAGCAACCCCAGACACGTTTCTTCCTTGTTGGGCCTCATCCGTGGGGTGCTGCTCGATTCCCTATGGCGCAGCGAGCAAGGGACGCAAGTCTGAGCACACCCTCTCTCACATAGGGAGACAAACTACAACCAAAAAAGTTATGGGTGGAAGGTTTTGAATACATCTGAACCACTGGCTCTGCAATGGGCAACCTGCCACACCATAGCTGGTTAGACCATCTGCACCATTGCAAAAAGAATAACAACAACAGCTTTTAATTTTCCGAAAGGAGGTGCTCACTTGAATAATCTCGAATGCTATCAAGTAATGTAAGGCATCCGTCCACTCAGAGGCACCTTATGAGGGGGCAAATAGGGCACTCACCTGGCCCCCACCTTCGGAGGGTGGGGAGTAACTTACTTCCTGATATAAAGAAGGCAGTTTACTTATTTTACAAAATATAAATAAAACGTCATGATACCGTATAGTGTGCTGCTGGAGCTATGCACTTGCTGCATGGCAGTTTATAATTACATTCTGATTGGCCAATTAATCCTGTATCACATTCTGCATGCACTGTAATACTTACAGTTTGTGTGTTTACTATAGTTGTGGAACATGTTTATCTTTCTTTGTGGAATGCATTGATTGCATGCAATAACCAAAGTTGAAATGCTGATATCTAAGCTTAGGTGTCACAATGGTTCGGGCAGCTCAGTGTGTTAAGCACATGTCGCAGTGACCTGTGTTCATATGTCATATCTCAATTCCGAATCCTGACCAGGCAGATTTCACGTATACACTGAGTTCAACCCACTTGTGTATACAAACTTCAGTGATAGTAAGAAGTATTGTACTGCAAAACAACATACTTTCCCGAGAAAGCACTAGTTATACAAAAATAATAATAATAACAGCATTAATATGGTGCAGGTTGGGAGCTCGTTCATTCCAAACAATGTTTGTCAATATTGAGTAGTCACCCCTATTGAAGAAAACAAGAGGTCTCATTATAGTTTGGCAGTAAATCTGTGGGAATTACTGCCAAACTTGTTTACCATTGCCACCACTCAGGCCCACGGGTTTACTGTGGGATTACGCGAGGGGCAATGTAGGAATCAATCCCCGTGTTTTGAATCCTCAGGACTCCATGAGTATTTTCGCAGATTTCCTGTGAGTAGTAATTCTGTCACAATAAATCCATGGATTTTAGGAGGTAAAGTGAAGGATTCCGCTCCAGCTTTTTGGTGGAAGTGATTCCTCCACTTCACCCCTCACCTTGTAATTTGGCGGCGCAGGAACATGAAGATACAATGGCATTACTTCTATTACTGCCATTTTACCACCACTTTTTCTCATACCGCTGAACATTTGTTAGTAGGGAGAAGTGATTAGGAAGCCAAATTCAAGACGGTCGAGACAAAGCGTCAAGAATTTGCCACCAGACAAAACTGTGATCCTGGTCAGATCATCTTAACTGATGCACAGTAACAAGTTGTCTTCATAGACAAAGTTTGCCTTCTCAGATTATGGTGTCATTTTTAGCCTATTGCGTGCTCTTTCTTTTCTTGTGGGCAATTGGAGTGTACCCTCTTACTGTACCCTCCTTGTACAGCACTCTTTGGTTTCACAGTTACATTTGTGCTTTTTAAACTAAGAAGGCGAACATATCACATCATTTATTTTGTTGGGTTTATTTACAGCGTTAAAATACAAAAGTAAAAACAAGATGAGACTTGGTCAGCTCATGTACATTTGTATTTTGGTCCATGGATATTTCCAGCTTGAGTTGTTCTGCTATTGCATAATCTTATGCAGATCTTTTATTAATATAGCAAAAGTGACACTTTATCATATCATATGTGTTCTTTCCAAGTCAGGTCTACAAAACAGATTCATCATTTTAGTTTACGGAAGTCAAACATTCACAAATAATAGCACCTTGGTGCATAACAAGAACCGGTAAGGAATGTGATGAAACGCAGGATTTCCCTACTGGACTGAAATCCCTGCTCCACCACTTGACCAAAGTGTTTTCTCCTGGGGAACTAACTAGTGCCTAAAATATCAAAATTGCCACTCCCTAATTGTATACAAATTGTCAACCCATAAATGGGAATTTCTTTCTCTTCAAAAAATCATCATACCCATACTTTAACTTGCTGCAGTGTGTCTTCATATATAATTTTAGTAACCATTGGTATATTGCAAACCACACCATCAGGAGTTTCTTGGCACACTCATAGCAACCCCACTTGAAAGCCATGTACCTTTTCTAATCTCAATCTTTGTTCAAATCTGTGCACCTTTTGGTGACTTCTAATCTGCCTTCGCTATTGTGCAGTAATTAATTATGTAATCTGTTATAACATGCTAAATCCCAGAGACCTAAGTCTCCAAGCACAGGACAAGGATTCAAACTTGTGATCCTCAGCATTGGCCCTGGGGTATCCTCCCTTCCCAGCATACGTATCTTCTTTGTTTCTTGAAGTATGTGTTCTGCGTTAATGCTGGAGCAGGTGTGCATTTTGTTAGGCTGCAAATCGGATGTCCGTGTCAATGCTGGTTAATGTATACATTTTTCAAATGGCTATTGATCTTAGTTTAGTTTACTTTAATTACTTGTATAACACTGATGTTGGACCTGCAAGCATGAGGGTGCTTGAAAAACAAAGAGTTGAACACGGTTATAGGCTGAAACATACTAATGTGGAGGAGCCCACAGGAGAAGACCTAAAGAAAGTTCTGGAATCTAAGATCAGACAGATGATTATTCCAAGCTTTTGGAGAAGCAATAAAGAAGGCCCCTTTTCTGTTTTATTGGTTCTACATTGAGGGATCATTAGAACTTTCTGATCATTAGCCCTGCATTTATCCTACCGCCATTATACTTTAATTTGGTTTAGCTTAATTCTGTTTCATATTGTTAGCATGCGTTCTGTGGCTTTGCTACAATACAAGTACCTGCATGATGGTACTTTAAAGAAGTTTCCATGCATATGTTAAAAGGTTCCATGGCGTCATATCAAGCTATGAGTTTCAATCATGAAAAAGTGGTGAGGGGTGGTGGGTGTGGGGCATTTGCAACCAGAGATTATTGCATCCATATATGCCTGTACCCTGGGCACCACAATCCCTAAAGATAGCCCTGCATAGTGTGGGGTACATTTACCCACCCAGCAGAATTCCCCTCCATTACCAATCAGCACTCCAGCATTTACTAGCAAAATGGCTGTACTGGTGCTGTTGAGCATTATCACCTTGCATTAAAAACTGTGCTTTGCAGTCACCAAAATAATGGCTGTGCTGTCATTGCCAAGCACATATCGGGCAAGATGGAACCAGGAACACACCAAGAAAGGCTGCCAGTGTGTTTCCTGATGTGCCCCCAAAGAAGAAAGTTGAAAAGCAGCTCTGCTTGGCTGCAAGCTCCAGAATTGCAGATGAAAAAGGAAATATTGTGCATTAAAATGGTGGAGCCTGATGCACTTTTTCATCTGTTCAACAATACACAGTCCAGTCCTGATCCAGTGAGACCCAGCTATGCCCAGCCATATTTAGGTTGTGCTTAAACAAAAGAAAGCATTTTTCACTGAATCACAGGCTGTGTCAGGCAAACATATGTGATATCACAAACAACTTTATTTCCAGCTGTAGAGAAAAATGCTTGACTTTTTGCTACAAAATATCCCAGATAAACTCTTCAAAAGAAACCCTATATTTCAGTCCATATGTCGGTTTCAAGGGATCATTATTTGGACAGATGCCTGTGTATTAGAAACATGACTGGGGCTTTGGAAAGATTCAGAAAATGAATGTAAGAAGGCTGCATTTGAAAGTGACAGCACAGCAGAATTCCCAACCTGTAAAAAGGGTTGCTTTTGCAAACAAGAAAAAATGTCTAAATGTCTGTTTTAAAAGTGTCATGTTGCATAAGGCACTGTCCTTGCCTAGAAATGTGAGGCGGGGGGGGGGGGTTGGTGTTTGATTCCAACAGCCCTGCCTTTTGGCTCAGGAAAAAAAATGCATTTGCTGTACTGGGGGACCAGAAAAACAGGATTTCCTGCTTGGCTTCAAAGGACATTTGTGTGCTAACAGGAGTGGCCTTCCCCCAAAATAATCTACCCCCTGGAAACGTTGCATGGACCAAGAGGAAACATATTACACGCTCATCAGACATAGTGTCTGGGCTTGGGCCTGTTACAATAGAATTCCAGGACACTTAGGTGTGAAATTGCAAATAACACCTCCCCTCAACTTCAACTGGGGGGCTTCAAAGCCAACTCCTGAGCAACCTTGGAAGTAATGTCCTTATTTGTAACACAATGCTGGCCATCTGCCTCAAAAGACTATTTTATTAATAAACTTTAAGACTTTTATCTCTGCAACCGGACCACACAGGAATGTAAACGTTTAACAGTTTAAATGTAATGTGTGTGGCTTTAAAACAAGATATTGTGGCTGTCCCTAGCATGTAGGGGACTGAGATGACGGAAAATTGTATATTCTGAGGAAAGTGTATATGGTGCCACTTTGAAATTCAATACTAACATGCCCTATGATAATAGGCATATATGTATAAAGTTATAGAATTTTAGGTAAAATATTTATCACTGAAAATGACAAACAAGTATTAGAAGGACAAAACAAAGTCCTAAAAACTTGGGAGTGGAGTATTATGCTCTGTGTGGAAAATGTAATTTGGCTATATGATTTGTGGAAGCGCCACTACTGTACAAATGTGTGATCTATGTCCTGAATTGATTTTGGCAAAAGTGAATGTGGGATAGATCTGTACCTAATAAACCAAATCCCATAAAACTCAGTCTCCTCCTTCAGTTCAATCAGCCCATCAGGAGGAGCCGACATAACAAAGGCTGACTTATCTGATTCTTTGGGGTAGGTCTAGCTTTGTTCTGCCCAACAATAAATCCTGTGATGTCACCCGCCTTATAAAAGTTAGAGGCACACAGAGACAGGACACACACTCTTCCGAATTTTCCAGCTTCTGCATATCAAGACTTTTCATATTCATCCTGCTGATTCCAGATCCACCCTGCAGATTCCATGCTCCACTGCCAGGAAAGGGCTAGTTGGTTCAGGCCCTCCTATCCAGGCAGAACCACCCTTCAGAACTAAACCCCATAACAAAATCCCACTAAAATCAGGGAGAAAGGGGAAAGGTGGCTGAGCCTGCTTTGGGATTCTCCAGTGCCGCCTGCTTGTCCTTCTACCCGCTCCATCCAGTTGTACGTCACTGTGCCGTGACCAGACCTTTGCCCAGCTGTGTGTTGCCAGAAGAGTTTGCTGCAGTGACCAGCTCCTTTGAGTCTAGAATCCCATTTGGCTGTCCCAAATCACAAACTCAAGCGCTGATTGTGAGTATTTCCCCATCCCATAGCAACACATAGTATACCCTGTCTTGTCCATTCTCTTAGTAATCCCACCAATAACCTGATAACTTGTTTAAAACTGTTCGAATTCTCTGTGCATCCTGTCCTTGATCTCCCAGCGTTAGCGCCATTCCTTCACTCATTTCTGTCTTGCATAAGTCCTTAGTCATATTTTGAATAATTTAAATTGATTCCCATATAAAGCTGAACACGGGGTAAAAAGGCTAACCTTTCAAATTAACCTTGGAGCGTACCATGTCTTTCTTTAACGATCTAGTCATTAAATCTAGTTTAAGTGAAATGTTCCTTTTCTTGTTAAAACGATTTTCTCTTAACTGCTTTATTTTCCCTAAACCAAATTTCCTTTCACCTTGATAATCACCTCCAGTTCTCCAGCTACAGTTCCTCTTTCACTTTCCTATTATCCCTGTGATGTGCATCTATCACCCAGCCTAAAAACTGCATTCTAATCCTGTCTATTTGACTCGTTTTTCAAACCGTTTTTGACATTTAAACCTGTGTAATTCGGAAAATGCATATTTTGTGTGTGTAATTCTGGCTGAACTGTGTTGTCATATCAAAGTGGATTTTTGAATTGTATGCCATTTGTTGATACCCATTTTTTTCTAATTTTATTACATCCCTGATACTGTGATAAATCATACTTACTTCATTTATTCCACCACATCTTTAAATTAATTATTTACCAATTCCGAGTGTCATTTATGCAATTGTAAAGGTTTCCAAACTGCTGCCTAGTATCCCTGACTCCTTGCTACTCCTTTCTATCTACTCAACATTTGATTAACTGGGGTTTGAGGGAGTATTACAGGGGGAAATCTTAACACAGGTGCTATCTACCCAAACAGTAAAATTGCTCCTATTCATCTGTGCTTTGGATATGTTCTAGTAGAAGGTCATCCAAGTGTATTTCATCAGTTTACATTGTAATTATCACCCCATTGGTGATTGCTGCCCAATATTAAAACTGTGATTTTCTTTGACTTTAAAATAAATAAATATTGTATTCCCACCAACCGGCCTGGTTCATGGTCCATTGTGACCTGGGATATTAATAAAAGTGGGTGTGAAACGGGTTGGGTGCCAGCTCAATCTGAATTCTAGGAAATAAAGAAAAAGTATTCTAATTGAGCGCTACATCCTAAGCTAAGGGCAAGAGTCCTGGTCCGGTGTCTGACGCCCGATTAGAATCCTTAACAGTAAACTCGACATGAGTTTGAATAGGTTGTGCCTTTGTTCCCTCCATGCGAAGAAAACATTATTTTCTCCCACAGACACAAAGACCAAGTCCCTCTTACTGGAGCTGCTGAGCTCAGCACTTCAGTGTGGTTGCTGTACAGAAATTAAACACCAAATTGCAGATCGTCAGATAAAGTGCTGATGCATGATCAATTTCCCTTAATTAATGCGGGAATTATTGGAAATAATCTGAAAATGCATTGGTTAGGAAAATTATGAGATAATGAAATGACAAATAAAAACACGAGCAATCACAGCAGGATTTTGGGCCCGAATAATGGAATTTTTAGCACTGTGCAAAGTCACTTTGCACTGCTAACACACACTGTGGTTCATGGAACTGTGCAAATTGTATTTTTGCAGTGCAGTCAGTGCAGTATTTGCTGCAGTACAAAGGGATTTTGCACTTCCTTTGCACTGCAAAAATATACTTTGCATAGTTCCATGAATTAGGGTGCGTGTTGGCAGCACAAGATCACTTTGCACTGTGCTAAAGAATTCCATGAATCGGGCCCTAAAAGTGGTAATGCCAGATTATTGCTTGTGTTTTAATCAAGGTGTTTGGAGGCACTGATTTATGTACTTGCTTATTTATGATTAGAGCTGCACCAATTGCAACCGGATGCATCAGAGTGTCAAACTAGTCACGTCAGGGCATCAAACCACTGAAGGTAGTAATATATTTCCAATGAATAGGATGAGATGTTGGTAAGAAAGAACAATGAGATGACAGGTAAAACCGGTGATTGTAATTGGTTATTTATAACGCGGGTAATACTCAGGGATCGAACCTGTGCTGCTCCGCATAGCCTTGCTTCCAAGGCGAGTGTGTTGCCCCTGAGCTTTCCCTCCAGCACTGGTGCAACCCCCACTCCCACCCACCAACATATATTAACACCATGGAATGGTCGGCTCTTGTGAATCTGCAAATATGGTTTGTGAGGTTATCTCAGGGGAAACACTGCTCGTTTGGAATAAAGACAACACCAAGCAACACTGGTTCAGTCCCGTGCTTAGAGGGTTTCTTTGTTTGTTTATTAATTTGTAATGCGCACCGGACCCTTAGGTAACTGGGTACCACAGCATACAAGGTTACTTTAAGGGTGGAGTCCTGGATGAAGTGCTCTATTAAAAAAAAAAAAAAAGTGTTTACATTTTTAATCAGAGCACAATTGAATAACTCCCCAATGTTATGGAACTCCCAAATTCAATTTCTGAATCGATCAACAATAAGAAAAATTGAACATTTATAATATGTAATTCCAATCAGTATCATCATCATAAACACACATTGGCCTAATCCTTTTACACTAGAATATAGTGCAAGAATTTCAAACCAATCTTTTATGACGAGAATGTGATATACTTCTCTATTTCATTAATTTACTATCTACAGTTTTTACTCCAAAGTGTAAAAGGGTGTCCATGACATCAGAGCATATCATATGTTTGAAGGCACTGACCTATCTGACCAGATTAACGAACGTCAGCCGGCAGAGCAACGTGGATGAAGCCCTCTATCCTTGTGACGGAGGATAGCACAGGGTCCAACGCGTTGTTCTTAGAAGCAAGACTAGGCAGAGCAACAGAGGATCGAATCCCTTATCCATGCTTAGAAACCAAATTCAGGTATGGTATTAGACATGTTCGAAAAAGCCAATAAAATAAATGAAAAATACAAATAAATCCTTAAACCATGAAGTCTGGGGCTTGCGCTTGTGCAAAAAAGCAGAGCTATTGAATGTAGCACCAATTCTGCAGTTTTGTTAATAGAAAAAGGTTTATCTACAACCAGTATTATCTCTAATGTTTTCACCTGGGGAACATTGGAGCAGGCTGTTTTATTTATGATGCATGATGCATAACATAAAAACAAATGTATTAGACAACTTGCGTATGTTATGCAGCAAACATAGTACAAAAACAGATTCATATGGGCCTGCGTACAAACACTTTTAGATAATGTGGATTGTGACAAAATCTGTCAATGTTTAGCGCCAGTGCAAATTTTAGATAATCTGTCCCCAGGTGTATAATGTTCACTTGTTTATATAGTGCATAGAAAAGTGTAAACTGCAAAGTCACAATTGCCCAATCCTCCAACATGCGTGCACTGTTATCATCTAGGGCTTCATAGCATTCCTCAAAGGTCGAGGCCAAAATTACATCATTGAATCTCAATCCTCAGAGAAGAACTCTCTTACACTTGTACTGAGTTGTCAGTGTAAATGTTCGTCCATCATCCCCTTAGTTATTAGTTTTGGTTTTTAGCTGTTGCTGCGCACGCTCCCTGCGTTAGAAATGCCATCTGCTCGGGTGTGCAAACCTGAGCATTTCTGATTCAAGCTATACATAGTAATGCTAGTTTCTCTGCCTCAAATCACATCACTTTGCAAATGCTCCTTGCTGAAAACATGTAATACACATGTGTACTCCTTTCTGGACACTGTCTGCTGACATCTTAGCAACTGCCATGTGTTTCAGCAACATGGCAGCCCCAGAGTAACATATCCAATAGCTATGGACTGCCTTTAACAGTTGACAACTGTTATTATTTTTGTTATCATAATTGATAATTGTTATGATTTTGAGTATTATTAGTATTATTATTGTGTGTAATGAACACAGTCTTCACTTTGGGAAGCAGCAGGGTGATTGACAGGTCATGGGGGAAGGAAACACTGAGGTAAGCACAGATACATGGCACAAAGCATGGGGAAAGGAGAAGACAGGGAATTTGGCGGCAAGGGGTCTACAAACTACCTAGGAATGAAACAGGTGAGCAGATCACCCAATCTCAGGATAGGCGGGGAGGGGAGTTTGAGTGAAATTATACATTACTGTGTTTTCCCAATGCCTGGTGACAGTTTGGTTGCTATACATATAAAGCTATGTACAGTTTGATGTAGTGATCTATGAGGAAGTGCAGTTATATAATTGCAAAATGATTAGATGAACTGTTATTGTCAACTGGTTTCCTGTGACTCCTATAGTTGTAAGAACGTGTGTATATTACTGTATAGGTCTCAGGTCAGCACTCAAGGGCTCTCTTTGTTCTCTTCATGGTCACATTCTCAGAGGAATAGGGCATACGCCCAGGTGACAGGGTATGCCCCATGCCTATGTCAGTACTTTGAGTGAAGCTATGCCAGCTCATTGAGGAAGACACAACGTGGGATAAACACTTGAGCCTTTTTGAACAGTCAGAAATGAGAGGAGGTGGAATATAGGAGAGCTTAGGAGAGGGCCTGTCCCCAGAGAAAGGGTCCCACCATCTTAGAAATGTTTAAGCACCACTCCTTAGTGTGCCCATTCTCAACTTCCTGCAGATACAGAACTGGGAGACGAGATCATAGAGAAAACACTCTTGGTGTATCAGTTGAGATTGGTCTCTTACAGGAGGCTTGAAATGGACTAATCTGCACTGGAAAAATGTTTATATAAGGGGTGGAAGTACCCCATTTTAGGTCAACTATCTTTGAACTCAAGAGGAGATTTCAATCCAGCCTTTTTAGGGTATCAGTCTGCCTGAAGTCCCCTCCCAAGGAAGGAGAGCATTTGAAGTGAACTGCTGCTCGAAAGCCTCCCTACTGCAGAAACCTTGATACTGAGGGCTCTGCTCACTGGAAGTGGCACATCTGCTGGTGTTCTCTAGAAACCTTTTTTGATGGCATAGGCAGGCGAAGATCTTCCCTTTCCTCTGTAACTATTTACAAGGTCTCACAGCAATCCATAATCAAAAGGATCGGCCTGGAGCTCTGTTGCCGGATTTGCACCACTTTCGAACTGACTCGATTGCTCTTGAGTTCTTTTGAAGCTGAAGAAAGACCCAACAGAGATTTCTCTGATATACTAAACTCTATAACCGCTTTGAGCCATTTTGAGCCACTGACTCAAATATTGTCTGCTTCCTCTACAGCGTCATTGTGCTGGCTCACAGCAGCAGTTCAATTAATACATTGGAGACACTGTTGAGATGCAAGCATCTACACATTGCCTGTTTCCATGCTTCCTTTGAGTATCATACTACCTGCATTTGTTGAAGCTGGGTTTGCCTTCAGTCGAACTGAGTCGATCGTCATGACACTGACTCGACCCCGCAGAAAGCAACCAGAAGCCTTTCTTGACATTGTAGAGACTCAAGTGCAACTTTATCTGTATATATTGTGGATCTCTCCCTGTTCCCTGGTTTAAAGGGCTGTGGTAGCAATAAAGACCCCGCTCAATGCCTTTTTTAAACCTACATTTAAATTTGTGTTGGGGAGAACTCCCAGGTATGCCAGAGCGATGCTGGAAGTACACAGACTTGGAGGGCCCAACACCCTCCTCCAGTATACACAGAGGACTCAATCAGCGGCATGTTCAAACTGCGGTTTATTACAACCAAAACCAACAGGGATCGATATAAGAACACAGAGAAATGCCAGCATGTCACACAGTAAATGTGGAGCAGGCAAAATTTGTCTTGACAACATATCACTACTCCGCCATTACTCGGGCCTCTCTCCGGAAACCTATTATGATTGTGGATTGGCTGTCAGGAGCCTAATAACCTATATGGATATATATACCTGTATTCTTCTGGCTCTTACATGTCAAGTGGCTGACCTTTTCCATCCCCAATTTACTAAATACAACATTGTTGCAGAGTTATGGACTTACTATTGGTTCCATCGCAGTTTATTTTGAATCGATCAAAAATGCGAAATGAAAAATAACACGTAACTACAATAAGTCTCATCATCTTGTAACCTAATCACTTTAGGCTAGCCATTTTGGTGTCTTCGTAGATCTGGACATTGGGATATAGTGCCAATTTTTTATAAAGCCATTCACACCCCGGATGAACACCGGGGTGCAAATGGCTTTCACGCCCCAATGGGTGGGGGTGAACATGGCGGAAAACGGCCGATAGACATAGCTGAGGCCCTCGTTCAGCTTGTGTCTACCATGGCTCAGGCTGGCAGGCCGTTACCGGCCATGGGCGTGAAAGCCGTAATACATTAACAACATTTTCAACCCCAGATTTAAATCATAGAGGATGTCGCTGATATATGAGCACAGACATACTATGTGGGTGAAAGAATGAATGGCTATACCAGTTTTTATAATTCTGCTTGTTTTGCAAGGCTTAAAGAATAACATTTCTGAAGCC
The DNA here is from genome assembly GCF_040938575.1 of Ambystoma mexicanum. Lineage (NCBI taxonomy): Eukaryota > Metazoa > Chordata > Amphibia > Caudata > Ambystomatidae > Ambystoma > Ambystoma mexicanum. The sequence goes on along the minus strand of NC_090935.1, from coordinate 119,598,647 downwards.
GTTGACCTATATGAAGTCAGTCAGGAAGGTCAGGAAGGTCAGGAGCCGGAGTGACTTTGGGCAAGCCCTCTATCCTTAAGCAATAAAAGCATATGTCAAGTATATGTATCTTAATATAATGCATAGAAAAGTGTAAACTACAAAAGTCACAATTGCCAAATCCTACAAAAAAAGATTCTTTTCTCTCCAACTCCTCACGCCTTCTCATCTCTCTCTCCCTGACTCTTCCTCCTGTGTCCCTCTGATGTCTCTACCCTCTTAAATCTACCCCCTCTTCAATCTTACTCCTACTCACTCTCACACTTGCTACTCTCCCTTCTACACTTCACTAATACTGTTCCCTCTCAACACTACTAGTACTCTCTCATTATACTTCAATTCCTTTCCCCAAATCTACACCATTCACCCTCCTTTCACTCCTCAATCTGTACTCTTTCACTACAACACTCACTCACATGCCTTACACCAAATGCCTTACACGTACACTCACAACTCTGTACCATTTGCTGTCACCAGCCAATACCTCACATTTTCTGAAAACCGCCTCCACACTCCTGTCCTCCATCCTTCCTCTTTCTCAATTCTTGGGGCCTCATCACAAGTTGGGCTGTATTCCCAGCTGTAATACCGCTGACTGTAATAGCCCTAGCACTGACTGGTCCGGTGGTATTACAACCGGATCACAGGTTGTGTCTTAACGGTAGATCACCATTCCTGATTGGCTCCTTTGGATCCAATGGGGAATTTTCGGTGCTAATACTGCGGGCTAATACAGCTGGCTGTAATACTGCCAAAAACAGGGATTTTCGCCTCCAGAAGAAAGCTGTAAGTAAAACAGCCAGTTTAGCGCCCAACTCGTGATAGGGCCAGCCCTTAAGTGCAGTGGTAATACCGTTACCACCGTATTTAAGGGCTACAGCCCAACTCGTGATGAGGTCCTTGGTCTGCCACCTCCTCCTCTGACCTCACGTGAACAATGCATACTTTCATGTTTTCTGGCCATAAATTTAACCCCTGCATCCTTCTCCCATTGGTCCACCTCCACTGGGTACCTGGCAAATCTTGTCTGCTCCTACCCGGGCCAGAGATGTTACAGATAGAAGAATCAATAATAATGTACATAAGTCCCGCGTTTTCCTATGTTGTTGGTTCACAAGCTGAATAATGCAATAATACAATAATGTGGCAGTACAGTAGTGGTAACGGAATTAGCGGCACGTTTTGCCACACTGCCGTACTCATAATGAGGCCCAATGTGTTAAACACAACAGAAAACACAAAAAGTAAGTAAATTAAATAACCAACAACATGTATAGATTCCTGACACAGACAGTGAACTGGATGACCCCATCTCTTTAAGACGAGTAGCTATACCCTTGAGATGGATGGGATGCAGAATTTATTCATACATTAATCAAAACGACTCAGGTAGTTGGCAAACAAGATAACTGTTTTAATATCAATTATCTAAAACAGGGAGTACAACGCACATCAACAGATGTCACAGTGCAATTCTCTCTCAATGCATATTAAAAAAAAAGCATCCTTTCATAACAAGAATTCATCATAGGTGACGTCAACCTACGTATTTACTAGCGTCATCCTACGTGGCAAACTGCAAAACCTAGTGGCAATTGTGGTAGGGTCTACGAGAACATCTAAGTATACGTTCCATACTGGTCTGAGAAAGTGAGAGAAACTTCAGGTGAGGCAACTAAGCCCTCCCCTCAAAATGGTCACTACGAACGTCACTAAATATACAACGTCCCATTGGCTACATAAACTATAGGACCCTTGATTACATGGCCCCCTACAATTGGTTGGCACTCTAATCTCCATCAGTACTTTTCCACCTACGTTAGCAGCACGCAGGCTGGGCTTCCAGGTGCTGGTGAGCTTGTCTTAACCATAGCTTCCCACCAATTAGCATACTCATCTATCATCACCTCAGTGGTCTGCTGTCAATTAGGACTTTGAAATTGATAATCTCAAAACTGAATCTCTAGTGCATTTAAAATACTATTTTTTAATAGACTTTTGATGCCTTCCTTGTTTTGTCCATGCCTTCTGAACAGGAGTTTTGTTCTTTCACGCTATTGGTATCCAATGTCAGCTCACTCCAGCCTGATAAGACCTTGGCTTCCTGGGCTCATCCAACCTTGCCTTTCTGAGATTCACTTTGTAATTCAATTGTTTTTAACTGCGACATACTGGAAAAGAGGCCTTCTTTCTTTAGTCCAGTACTGCTATAATACGTACTGGAAACATCCATTCTTTACTTATTCATATACATATATATATACATTGGCACTTGAAACAATCTATTCACTATAAAGCTAGACTCAAGATTACTTAATATGCTTGTGTTTGTTTGCATCTGTACACGTGTAAAATGACTTGATATCTTTATCAGTTCTGTAGCATAAGCTTCTTCACCTTGATCCCAAGATGTCACTTATCTTTGATACTTTCTTGATGCCTTATAGAATATTTTCATTCTCTTGTCTCTGCATCTTCTATGTACATCAACTCAACTTTGTGTGATGTCACCATTTGTCTTTGCCATTCATTCTTTCTGCTTCTTCCGGGATTTCATTCAAATGGCCATCATACTTTCTTGTATGCAGGTATGGTTTTCTCAATGGGAACCTTGCTTCCGGGATTCTCCTTGGTATCGATATTCTTGCTGGCACCGTACATGTCTCACACTCTGGATCCCAACATCTAGGCAATATGGGCGAAGTGGTTGAGGTGGGGGTACTTGTCTCCTCCTCTACAACGGTGATCCTTATGAGTGACGGTGACCGTACTCTGGTCCATTCCATGGAAATACCATGCTTTCCAGACTGTAACCTGCCAATCAGCCCTATATGGCAAATGTTGACTTGACAAATTCTAATTAGTATAACTTTTTTTTAAAAAAGACCATTTAAAACAAAATATAAATGAAATCTCTATATAGTGTTACACTACATAGAACACGTCTTACTGACTTACTTACTGAAAGTAAACCAGATCAAATAATAGCTTAGTTGCAATTATTACATTCAAACCAGCAAATATAACTTCATTTATTTATTTTTTTTGCAGCTAGGCTTTTTCGAATAGTGTAATTCAATCAATAACTCATTTTGTTCAGCAGCACTGAATTCTCCTATTAAACACATCACGAATAGGCATTCTTAAGCTGGGTTTAGCAGTGTAGTGAGCCCGTTCTCTGGCACAGTTGCCTCCTCTTTGTTGAAGGTGGTTACAAAACCGGTTTCTAGCAGTATTTCTGACCTTTCAATGCTTAATTGTTTTTCACTTCTACGATTGCTGTACTTTTTTCAAAATCAAAGCTGATCATTTCACTTGAAGGAAGCCCCCATCACATTCATGTCAAACTGATCTCTTTCTGTCTCTGGAACACTGTAATTACACGATCGCCCACGTCATTTCAAACCTTCCCTAGAAGACTGCCCTCAAACACAGGCGGCCATGATGAAAGAGCTTAATCGTCAACCTACTTGATTTACTTCATTTTTCTATTAGCCATTCAGGGAACAAAAACTTTTCATGGCAACACTCAGCAGCGAATACATTATCAAATTAAGAAGAGGCAGGGTGAGCAATTGAACAAAAACACAAGTGTAGCTTAAGTGACATCACACACCCACTGACCTCACAGGAAGTGACATCATAACGGTCGAAACACCTACAATAATTACAAGATTAATAAAATAATGAACGAATACTAAGCAGACAAAAAACAAGTGTAGTTGGCAACCATGTATATTACCTTGGGTACAACATCTTTATGACACATGTGCAGAGTATCTATGCCAGGGGCACAACCAACAGAGCCATTGTAGATCTTGGAAACTGCCTCGACATGGCAGTCCAGGCTCACATTGACAATTACTGGCCTTCATGGTAGTTGAAGCTTTGTAAAAGCAAGGAAATATCAAGTCTGAGTATCACAAGAGGAAATACACCAAACACGGGCTATAAAGATTCACAGATCTTTAATCTACTGTACAGTTACAGAGAAACAGAAATACAGATAGCTATCTGGCTCTCAATATATCACAATGAGTGCCAGCCCTTCACAGTGAGGAGTGAGAGTGCTGGACATCTGGACATTCAGCTTTTTATGCAATTCAGTAATATTGTCCAGCCCCGCTACAGGTTAATAATCTGTGGTCTAGAGTTTGTGCCGAGTTCACTTACGGCTCACACAATAATATGCACATGGATTACATGGGTTTGCGTTTCCAACAAGTTACAATGGTGATATATATTCTCAGCTCCAACAGTAAGCTTTAGCACATATCCCTTCACAATGCAGTTCTGCCAGTGTCCACGCTTGACATTTACATTACATTGTCCTCAATGTGTATTCATGGATGAGGCTTGTTAGTGCAGGTAATCCTCGGGCAACAAGTCATTCTCAGTACAAGGCCTCTTTACCTAGTCTAAACAGTTGGCCCTCAGACAGTCTAACCATTAACAAGATTCAAAGGTCAGGAAGGCGCGGTTACAAGTTGGAAACACAGTCCAGCATTTTAGAACAGAGAATCACATTCAAACAGAAATCAGAATGGCGGATGATCCTAAAATGGCGGCGAAGTCGATCCAAAATTGGAACTTTGCAACGCGGCTTTCTTCGCAGAGCGACTAGGCTTAGGCCAATATATATATAGAAAGGAGGCACAATATGATTTCCCATTTCACATGCAAGATATAGTCATAATACCCCTTTGCCTGACCAGGTGCAGCGATAATTTGCTAAGCACAGATTCATATATCCACATACTGACGTGTTTGGCAGCTTACACTTTATGTGCATATTTAGCTACGGCATGCAAAGTACAGTGCCAGAGAAACTGGCAAAGCCTGGTATGCCACAAATAGTTATCAAATGTAAGCTAAATTTTCACATCCGTAGGTGCTGCCATGATATGTCACGTGTAGTCAACTTTGCCCAGCAACATCCTTGTGCAACTGGGTCATGCCAGGTCTCACCATCAGTGACATGTTTATGATAAATCTCACAGGCAAGCATAGTCCTGGGGTAGACATAATATAAAAGGGGTAGATGATAAAGGCTGGAATTTGGGATCTGTGGCTTTTGGTGGGATTGGATGTGGCTATGGTCCATTTAAGGTTAAATGATGATCTAATGTTAGTAGTAATAGAACGTTGGGCTCCCTGAGGGAACTCTTTTTGTCAAGCATCACACAATCTGGCCTAGAAAATGGGAAAAAAGAGCAGGTGAATTTCAGTTTCCACTTCAGCCAGTGCACCACATGGATCCCATCGCGACTTTATATGTGTGCTTGCATACAATGCTTTTTTTTCTTTGCTTTTTGATTTGCTAAGACTCAAACTGCATATTAAATTAACGTGACAATATAAAATCAATCTTAATAGAACTGGGTTAAGTGAGCGTGATTCATTTTCTTGTTTTCTATATAGCGCAGGCTACCGTTTCCCAGAGCTGTAATTAACAGCTCTTTCTTTTCTTAAAATTAATGCTACTTAATGTTTCAACTTTGGAAGCTTGGATGTTAGAATCATCCCTGCTGGGTTTCAGGCTGCAGGGTTACCAGCTGCAAGCACTGACCTCATTGAGCCATCTCTATCCATTTCGTATTTCATATCTTAAGAGGTTAAGATCTGTGGATTCCTAAAGAGCACAGAGATACGTGTGTTGTGCTGCTTGCAATGAAGTACCACCCATAATACTTGAAAAGATAGACCTAAACAAATTGCAAACGTGGACACCACCATTCCTATCCCTTAACGCTAGTGGATGGCATCAACACGTTCTAGGGAGCTTGGTCAAGGGCATTTCTTCCAAAGGAGCAACACTTCCAAATCCACCCTTATTTAAGAGTGCCTGTAGCTCAAATCCACCCTGAGTGCCCATAGTTCAAGTCCACCCTTATTTAAGCGTGCCCGTAGTTCAAATCCACCCTTGTTTAAGAGTGCCTCTAGTTCAAACCACTCCTATCTCAGAGTGCCTCTAGTTCAATCCACTCCTATTTAACAGTGTCTGTAGCTCAAATCCACCCTGAGTGCCCATAGTTCAAATCCACCCTTATTTAAGAGTGCCCTTAGTTCAAATCCACTCTTGTTTAAGAGTGTCTCTAGTTCAAACCACTCCTATTTCAGAGTGCCTCTAGTTCAATCTACTCCTATTTAAGAGTGCTTGTAGCTCAAATCCACCCTGAGTGCCCATAGTTCAAATCCACCCTTGTTTAAGAGTGCCCGTAGTTCAAATCCACCCTTGTTTAAGAGTGCCTCTAGTTCAAACCACTCCTATCTCAGAGTGCCTCTAGTTCAATCCACTCCTATTTAATAGTGTCTGTAGCTCAAATCCAACCTGAGTGCCCATAGTTCAAATCCACCCTTATTTATAAGAGCCCGTAGTTCAAATCCACGCTTATTTAAGAGTGCTCAGAGCTCAAATTCACCCATATTTATGAGTGTCCATAGTTCCAGTCCACTCCTATTTAAGAGTGCCTGTACCTCAAACCCACCCATTTTTAAGAGTGCCGTAGTTCAAATTCACACTTATTTGAGAGTGGCTCTAGTCCAAATCCACCCTTATTTAATTGTAATTGTTTATTTGTAGCACACTTAATACCTATAGGTTTCTAAGCACAGACCCGGGAATCGAACGTGTGTTGCTCTGCGTCGTCTTGCAACCAAGGCAAGTGTGTTTCCCCAGAGCTGTCCTCCCCAGACATTTGAGAGTGCCCATAGTACAATCCACACTTATTTGACAGTGACCGTAGTTCATAATCCACCCTTATTTAAGAGTGGCCATATTTCAAATCTACGCTTATTTAAGATGCCTGTAGTTTAAATTAACGCTGTTTTTAGAGTGCCCACAGTTCAAATCCACCTTTATGGTGGAGTTCCCATAGTTCAAATCCAAACTCATTTAAGATTGGCCATAGTTGAAAACCCACCCTTATTTAACATTGCCGGTAGTTGACCTCCTAGCATCTTTCTCAACAACCTGGTTGTTTATAGCCCTTTAAGGATTTGCTAGTAAGAAGATGACGAGTTGTGTGCACTCCTGCTTTATTGTGCAATGGTTGAGCACACCCAGGCAGTGCAATAAGGGTTCCAAGCCTGGCCAGCCCTTAGTCTTACCCACACTCAGATCACCCATACGTTTCACACAACAAGGTGACAGGCTGTCACGGGAAACCGGGATTATATTGGACAGTTGCCCATCTAGAGTGTTTTCCTCAAGTGAACCTATCCTTTCAATTAGCTATCCCACCAGTTATTACTTGCCCTTCTTACCTCGAAGTTTAACCATGTTACAATTCAGAAATGAATAATTACACTATTCCACCCCAGTCACGCCCAACCCTAGGATGTGGCTATGCTATTATGGCACGTGTAATGACAGTCTACACTCCGTACTGCTCATCAAGTTTGTGTCCACCACATTCACCTTGCACAGAGTCCACTCCTGGCTGTGTCAATTCTGACAGCTAGCTTTGTAAGCCCACCTTTTTCATTCTGGGGTCAGGCATGTTACGAAACCTTACAGACAAACAAGCCTCCTAACCCCAGAAAATCAAGCCTCCATACTTCAAGGGTATGCCTCACCACACCTCCAGCCCATCATACAACAATTCACGGGCTCGCTGTAATGCTTCTTGATGTTACTAGAAACTGCTTCTTTGTGTTATGAGCTCAGTACCTGGGAAATTATGAGTGAGGCATTTTTCTGATCAGCTGCATGCTCACACTTTTCTGCACAGACATGTGCAAACACGCGCACACGCCCACCCAACACACACAGAAAATATTCAGAAAAACACTGCTCCTGAAACAGTAATGGATCTGTACATTACTATTTACAGTGAGAGAAGCGCTAATGCATCTTCTAGTTCCAGAGAACTGTTTGAAATCCTCCACGAGCTAGAAGCCCCCATCGCTCCCCCATCCTTTGTCGTGAAAGATAACTTTTGGTGTATTCATGTCTGTGATATCTTCACTGGAAAACTCACACAACTGCCAGCCAAAATCACCACCAAACGTATCCCATCCACCTGATGCCCTGCCACCCACCCGTGAGCTCAGAACACTAGCGGACATCACTTTTTTTCAACTTCCAACCCTTCTCTGGTTCTGACCTGGCTACCACACTTAAAGGGCTGAAACCCTCCAGGTGTAAAGGTGATATCTGTGCAGTATCCCTTCTAAAAGAGTGTGCAGAACCTCTGCTTCGACTCACCACCACTATCATGAATTCCTCCTTTGTATCCTGCTCTATCCCATCCACCCTCAAAGAATCGTGGATCACCCCTTCGCTCAAAAAACCCTATTTAGATCCAGCAACTCCCACTAACTAACAGCCAATAACCACTTTCCCCTTCCTCTTAAAAAATCACTGACAGTGTCGCCTACCTCCAAATTCATGATTTCCTCGAAACTCACAACATTCGGAGCACAAGGCAATATGGCTTACACCCTAGACATGGAACTGTAACAGCCCTCTTGGACCCCAAGTTGATGATGCAAATGATACCGGAAATCTCTCTGTCCTCCTACTCTTTGCCCTCTCTGCTTCCTTCAACCTAGTTGACCACCAGACTCTTTGCCACCAACTCATGTCCTCTGCTCATGTCTCCTGCGATGACACCAAATGGATCTCATCCTTCCCGACCAACAGAACCTCCAGAGTCTCCGCCAGCAATGCTGTAGCCCCTCTCACACCTATCTGCTGCAGCGTCCCTCAAGGCTCCTGTGTCTCATCAACCCTGTTCAATGTCTACACAAAGCCTCTATCTGATCACCTTGACTCTCTTGGCATCTCTTACACAAGTTATGCCATTGACAACCAAATATCAATCCCCTCCTCTCTGGTGACTAGACACAGGACACCCTCAAAGTGAACAACATCTATGAAACGATCCAAACCTGGATGGCCTCGCACATCCTTTGCCTGATTGATGAAAAAACAGAGTTGCTTCTAATAGGATCTCCAGCCTGCCTTGCCAAACTTGACAATGTCTTCAATCACTTCATCATCGATAACCACAAAATCCCCTGTGTCTCAGCTGTAAAAACTCTTGGTGTGTACTTAGATGCTACACTCAACATATCACTGCAAGATAATCACCTCACTTTCTCCTCAGCCCATGCCACGAAGCTCATCAATGCAAGCAAACCTTTCCCTTCTACCGAGAATCGCCTAGCTGTCGCACAGGCTCTCAGTCGTTCCAAACCAGACTATTGCAACACGCTACTTTGTGGCACTACTAAAATAAAACCTAAACAAACTCCAAGTAATACAAAACAACGCTCTCCATGCCACATTGGACCCAGGAAAACACAACCGCATCTCTCAACCCAGAAAATCTGTTCACTGGCCCCCAGTCGGGGAAAGAACCACATTTAAAATTCTTTCAATCACCCACCGATGTCTGTCAAACAGTGCACCCTCGTACTTTGCTCAGAGACTCAACAGACATGCTGCTGCAAGGACCCTACCCACAGCTCACAGTCACTGCTGCATCATACGAAGATGCAACCGCAAAAGAGCAGGTGGTTCTTGCTTCCGGGTTTGCGGTGGCACCCTTTGCAACAACCTCCCTCCTCCCTTGAGGGCTGAACACTCTTTCCGCCTGGTCATAAAAAAAACTCAGAACTCACTTGTTCAACTTATCTTAATGCATAGTTCTGTCTTCCATTCTCGCTGTAACTAGCAACTAGATACCCATGGGCTTTGTGCACTTGTATAAAAGCAAAATAAATAAAATAATTAAATAATTGATTATGTAATGCCATGTGGTACTGTGCACATTACTTAGTTTACTTACGTCCGGCTATGCAACCTTTGCTCATGCACGTGATGTGGTGGCTCTCAGTCTGTACACAAAGTAATTTGTAACGGGGTTGGGTGGTGGGTAAGAACACACAGTGACCGATTCATGGAATATTTTCCCTGTTCAAAGTGACTTTGCACTGCCAACACAAACCCTGATTCATGGAACCGTGCATAATGTATTTTTGCAATGCAAAGCCATTTTGTACTGCAAAAATGGGTATGCGCTGACTTTGCCTGAATTTTGTACTGCAAAAATACACTTTGCACGGATCCATGAATCAGGGTTTGTGTCCGCAGTGCAAAGTCACTTTTCACTTTTCAGCAGTGCAAAGTCACTTTGAACCGGGCAAAGCAAAGAGATTTATTTCAGGACAACACATGTTTTATAGAGCAGAACCTAGCAGTGTCTGAAATAAATCACGTTTGTTTGCATTCTTAGGGCCTGGCCCAGTGTCTACTGGCCACGCCTTAATGAACGGAAGTCAAAGAGCAGTGCAAGAGTATTGCCAGTGCAAGAGTATTGCCAGTGCAAGAGTATTACCTTTGGCGGCCCCTAATCGATGTACTTGACAAAACACATTTAGTTTAGGGTAGAAGATTGTATTGAACAAACAGCCCTAATCCTAACAATTGACACTTTGGTTTAGTTGGTTGCAACCCTTGTCAGGTACACAAAGGTCCCTGTGTTTGAACCCCTGCAGTGTTTCATTTTACTTTTTAAAGCAGTATTTCCTGAAAATAGTGTTTTAAAAAAACGAAATATGAATACATTATTGTAATGGAAGATGCAATCCTTTTCACGTCAGAATCAGTTCTGTGTGTCTCTTCCTGTGTGTCCTTGGTGTGTAATCGCACGATCGCTCGTGTACACTTCATCTAATCTCTATCACATGGTTACTAGCACCATGCCATCGAAACAAAATCAGCAATATTCTTGTCCATCGATCACAGCGAGCATTTTAAAGTAGGCCCCGGTAGATTTCAGAAACTTTGCACGGGTGTAAGTGCAAAGTTTGCACGGTATTTGCACTGGGGCAAAGTTTACCCTATTTTTAAAAACACTGGGCCACATTAAAAAACCATTGCACCTCGACAAGTGCAGATTGGCAAATTAAAAGCACCAGGGATAAAATTGCCCTTGTTCTAAAAAGATACATTTTTGATGCATTTTTCCATCAGGGCAAAGTTTGCCCTAGTGCAATACCATTCAGTATTAGCACTAGGGCAAACTTTGCCCTGGTGCAAACATGTAGTGACAATGCATCTTTTTTGCAGTAGGGCAGTGTTTGCCCTGGTGCTTTTAATATGCCAAAACTGCACTTGTTGAGGTGCAATGGATTTTTAATGTGTCCCAGTGTTTTTACAAATAGGGCAAACGTTGCCCTAGTGTTAATACCGTTCAAACGTTGCACTTGCACCAGTGCAAAGTTTCTGTAATCTGGTCGCAGAATGGGAAACTCCATTTACTGGTAGGGCCCATCACCAACGAACACCTGAAATGTGCCTGGGTCTTCCCATGTATTCCTTCACCCCTCAAGCTCTACTCTCATGCCACTAGTGGTGGCAAGCACGACACCTATGAGACACAACCAAGAAAACAAACGTGTTTGTGAAACAAGGAGAACTGGGATTTACAAGCAGAAGTGATATACATATAAGTAGCCAAATGGAATCAATTATTCAAATCAAGCAGACGAGCATGAATATATACCGTGAGATTGAAAAAAGCCCCCCACACAACATGTGCTGGTTAGATCTGAAAACAGACCTTGTCAATGGGTTTCTACATTTAAATGAGCGTGATGGAGGAAGCATACTTTTAAATAGTGACACAATGACAAATCAGCTGTGCGCATAGGAAGCGACAATTATAGAACGCACTCGATGTAAATAACAGCAGGGAAGGAAGTGTGGGAGCAGGGTATAAATGCACACTATTTTAGGCCATGTGCTGGATAATTAATTGGCAACTTGTAACCAGGGCCCTGCAGCATATGGCACTATAGAGAACAACAGTGCTTAATCTTTGCTTGATCAGCCCACACATAGTTTAAAGGGATGGGATGCAGGATATGAGATTATGGAGGAAATGTACTTCAATACTAATGGTATTATTTTTTTTAACAAGCCTTCAGTGAAAGACCCTTATACTGCTTGTACATCAAGGGGTTGAATGCACACTTGGGTAAGTCTTTTCTTTTACACCAGCCGCGCTGCAATTAAATCATTAACCCTCAGAAGACTGCTTTGAAATAACGCTGTCACTTTCCACCACACAGTTTGATGTTACTGCTGGATAGAGCTAGCTCAAAGGGATCTTAAGAAGGTTTTGGACGATGAGTGGCTGGTAGTGGATTGTAATGGCTATAGAGATTAGCTCAGCCAGAGGCAGTGAATTGGTGGGCAAATATCAAAACAACACTTGCACACTTTGGGCCAGATTCTCAGATATGAGCACCAATGAAAAATGTGCAGACGATGCACTTTTGATATTTGAGCTCATTGTTGAAATTCCCTGGTCTCCTTATTCTCAAAGGCAACCTGCAAGTTTCAGGAGTGGCTGGACAATAGCGCAAAATGGGTTGTCCAGCCCCCTTGCAGACATTAATGTAGGGAGGCACGCTCCTGACACACATGCATGGCAGGCTCCGAGCATTTGAAGGGCCTGCCTCTGTGAAATGAGAACAGGTCAGCATTAGGCCTGTCAATATTGCTGAGGGGATCTTCTGATTGGACAGATGGCTGCACGTGTCTGCGCTACATGCCTTGATTAGGTATTTCAGTAACACATATAGGGTGTATACCCTTAAAAGTTTGTTAAAGAGCTAAAGGGTATGTCCCAAAAAAATGCTCTCCTTATCAAGTAAGAAGAGTAAAATGCAAGGGTGTTCTCCAATAGACTATTGCCATGTTGCTATATCTCCTCGAAAACCCTGTTTATCATAGATGATTGGTTCCTCAGCTCTGTTAGGTCTTTAAAACGCACCTTCTGCAATTTCAAATAACGGAGCATTATTATCATAGACAGACACGTGGAGACTAATTCATGGAGCATTTAGTATGGAGCAAAGTGACTTTGCACTGCAAAAAAAAACACGTTCCACGCACCTAATTCACAGAGTGGTGCACAGTGTACTTGGTGGAGCAAAGTCACTTTGCACTGCAAAAGTACTCTTTGAACTGCACTTAATGTGCCTTATTCACACAAAAAACATTGAGTAGCGCAGACTGGCTCTCAGTATTATTAGGGGATTTTCAATAACTATTAACAGCTATTAAAAAAGACTGTTTTCTACAAATGAAGTACACTTTGCCATTCAAATAACAGTTATACTGTGTACTGAGTAGTACTGAGTTGTTTAAAGTTTACAAGAAATGAAACAGTCCTTAGCACAGCTGGCTATGTACCTACCCAAGAATTATAATTTTAAAACTATAATCAATATTGCTTTTGAATACATTGAGTCAGATCCACTAGTGCATGTCTCTTCACCAGGGACACTTAAGGGTTTTCACAGCTTTGATCTATTATCAGCGTGGGGTGTAATCAATAGAGTCAGGGCCCTACATGCGTAATCTTCGTCTAGATACCTTTATTCAGCTTCTTTTTTTTAGAAGTCATGTTGAGATAGTAGCTGATGATTTGGCCATTTCTGGTAATGCTCTTTCTTAAAGAGGATTTGGTCTGTCCACTTTTGAAAACCCCATATGTGAGGGGAGAACTTATCAGGTGGATGGTTGGCTGGCTGCCTTGATATTTCTTGATCTGTCCTCATCTTTTTTTCACACTCTAGACCATGACATACTGATCCACCACCTATAGAACATTATGAGAATTTAAGGAAATGAATGATCATGTATCCAGTTCTACTTAAGCGTGAGTACTTGGAGAGATGGTGTTACTGGATCTACACTAATCATCCAGTCTGGTGCAAAGTCCCTCAGGACTCCTCTCTAATAATATATATATGCCCATATTATTCCAGGTGCTGGAAGGGTATACTAATGCCTATTTCTTATATAGCGCTACACACCCATAGGTCTCAGAGCGCTGAAATAACAGATTACATTATTATCCCACAGAGTGGTACTCAATTTATCGACTTTGGAAGGATGAAAGGTTGAGTTGACTTTGCTAGGACTCAAACGTGCCACAGCAGTCTGCACACAGATATCAGGGGCCAGCATTCAACTTGCTGTACTATTTGACCAGTTATGGTCTGCGGTGCCAATTTTACACCGATGACACCAAGCTGCTGATTGATCTTCATAGCACTTCTAGTGGTGGGAAAATTCCTGGATGCTCTATTGCATTGGTTGTATGACAACTGGCTATGCCTTAATGGCCTAGTGTGTTCGAGAGAACACAAATATTTGCACCTGAAATTGGGAAAATACATATACCTTGGTTAGGATATGCCGAGTACTTAGGGATCACACGCCAGTCAAGCATGAAAGGGGATCACGGGTGGTAACTGAATACTCTCAGCAGCACCAGTTTACTGTCAATAGTGCCAAAATGAAGATGATATACTTTGGAAAGGAAAACTTCAACGTACAATGGGGCAATTGAGTGAGTCTCGTTCGCAATTGGTGGACTCTGATATCTATATGGATAAACCTTATTCAAAATATAATAATGATACATTGCATTATGAGAGATGTAGAAATAAGAAATAAGAGTATTATAAAAATGGCAATGATACAAACTTTATGAAGAATTATGGAGTCTATTCTTTACTGGGTGTATTAAGGGTTTATAGACAAAGCCTTGTTCCGTCAATACTTTATGGCTAGGATGCGTGTGTCACTAGTATGGAATTGAGGCTAGACAGACTAGAAGCCAACAATTGGAAAAGGTCTCAGACCTTCGAAATTATGTATCTGTCTCTGCTATATGTATACAATTAGGACTTATCTCCCTCAGTATGTTGACTTTGATTAGAAGATGTAGCTTATCTCGAAAAAAAGGAACATACTGATATTATAATATTAAAACGTATACGTGATGTTATGGAAGCAGATACAGGTTGATCTGTTTGAAGGAAATTTCAATAATGTGTTGAAACTTTTGTTAATAAAATGATTTGTGATCCCAGAGCATTGTCGTGAGGAGAATATGACAATGATCATGGTGTGGCTCATTCCTACACTAAAGTGTATTTAAAATAGCTAGAGCAGGACATAAGAGCAGAGCATGCAACCCCCAAGTATAGCAGCACAAATGCTATTGACAACAAGTCATGATATGAGAGTCACACCTCCGCCACACCAGAAGTCAATCACACACTATCCTTTTCACCATCACAAGCCCCACTAATCCAGAACCCTCCTTGTTGATGTGTGACTTGAAGCGGGCTAGTCTTTATTATTGGTGCTGGTGTATGGTGTATTAGCTATGTCTAAGTATTTTGCAATGTAACACTGGTCTGTTTTAATGCAAGTTAATTATTCAACACAGGCACAGCCAGGTTTGTCCTGTGGTCCAATGCAACAGCCTGTACAACACTGAAAGCTCCCGTATGCTTTAGAATGGACCGGAGTAGGTCTGGATGGACTGATTATATGATTTGATATTTATAACCTGCTTAATACCCAGAGGTTTCTAAGCGCGGACCTGGATATCGAACTTGGCTTGCTCCATGTCATCTTGCTTCCAAGGCGAGCACGTTGCCCCTGAGCTGTCCTCCCGAGATGGCAACTATCGTACAATGCTGGCTTGATGGACTGCTAAATAAACCAGTGCTTTAGTAGATCATCCTTCATACTCTTGTAAGATGTGAAGTAGATATGCATTCCCTATATGAGCTGTTGAAGGTCTGCAGTATATTTTTTACACCATGCAACCTGAAGAACCTCAATTACGTGTGGGATGTATCCCATGACTTTGTGTGTCCAATATTTCACAATCAGTAGTGTTAACAGAAGATGGTTCAGGTTGTGTAGAGAACAAGCGTAATGTTTTTCCTTGATGAAGAAGACCGTGTTCTTGAAATCTCTTGTGCCGGTGCATTGAGTACAGGGATTTTTGCATTTTCATCATGACTCTGTTATTTTATTTCCACCCATGGAACCAGAGCATGCTTTCGCATACACACCGTGTCACTTCCTGCTGTGTTCTCGGAGTTCTCATGCGGTTGATAACCAACTGCTGTGATCTTGATGCAGTGGTCATGTAGGCTATGCATGCATCCACAATAAAGGTTGAAGACAGACCCCTCACCATCAAGACTGTTTTAACTTTGCCAGCCAACTCATGGACGATTGTTATGTTGGATAGTTTGACTTCTAGCAGGTACACCAGAGGCAGTACCTTACTGAAGGATACACCATGACAGTTCACATTATAAACACCAATGGGGACCCCTTAGCATCAGCACCGACTAGAGCATACAGGTAGAGATATGCTAAAGAGTGGTATTCATCCTCAGATAGTCAAAGTGATAACTTTAAATTGTGTCCAATTTAGAAATGATATGGAGATAAACAGAAGCAATCTAAGGTTAACACAGAACATGAGAATAACCTAAATCATAAACCATCAGAAAAATAAATATCTGTGCTCTAGTATCCATTTTTAAACATAAAATCACAATGTAGTGATCACAGATTCTCAAAAGTGAGAATCTTGACATGCTAGATTCATAAGTGATCATTATGTTGTGAAATGCACACACAGATGTCAATCTGGAAAAAAAAAACAGAAATGAAACGTTAACAAAAAAAAGATTCAAAGAATTAGAAAAATGCAAATACAAACAGAAAATATCAGTTTACTTATTCAAGACACACACAGCCTTATTTTGCAAAAAACCTGATTATCATATACTCACCTATTTGAAATGAAATGAATCTCAATGCAAATAAAACATTATTTTGAATAAGCAAGATATTGAGGCATCTCGTAGTATTTGTATTTGTATTTGTATTTTTATTTATTTATTTCTAAAGCGCAGCCAAGCCCTGAGGCATCTGGGCGCTCATCATACAAGTTACACAGGCGATCATATACATAACAACAGAACATAGTCATAATACAAAGGTACACAGTAATATTATAACGGCATATCAGATAGTTTCCAGCAAGTATTTGTGAAATAATGCAAATCAAGGGAAGATGCAATGCAAGTGTGATAAATATACAACAGGAGAATAAATACTAATGTGTTGCTGAGTCTAGTGAGTGTCGGTGTGACTAATGTCATAGAGTTGGTGGGCTGGAGGTTACAGACTTTAGTCTTCGTGCGAAATATGTAGAAGGATGGGTCCTCTTATCGAAACAGGGAGTTAGTTCCATTTCTTGGCAGCAAGTACTGGAAAACTGACCCACCAGCTCGTTGGTTGAAGCGAGGGACAGTGTGATTGAGCAGACCTGGTCGGTCGTGCTGATGAGTGACGTGAAAAGGTGTCAGCCGGGTAGATGGGTGCACTTGTGGGTAAGTGAGAGTGATTTTAATTCTATTCTGTGCTTGATATTGAGCCATTTTATAGATTGTCGAGTTGCAGTGGAGTGCTCTTTTTTTGGGATGTTACATGCAGCTCTAGTAGCGTTATTTTGCATGATTTGCATTTTGTTAAGATTTTGTTGAGAGGTGCCCAGGTAAAGTGCATTGCAATAGTTGAGCTATGATTAGACTAAGTTTCTCGTTACTGAGATGCAGTTAGGTGTTATGTAATATGTAAATATGGGCGACAAGCCGTGATAAGCTTACAGGTGTATGCCGTGGATGATGCTAGAGCGTTGGTTTGCCTAGCCATAGGTATTTACACAGTTACTCTGTGATTATGAGGATACCTCAATATTTTGCTAATTGGATTACTTCTTAAATTGGATGAATAGTAACTACTTACAAAACACATGACTGCATGATAACCAGGAATGTTCTTGTTATGTCACCTTCTCTCTCTACGCATTTTGTGGCAAGTTGGGGAACGACCAGCTAGCAATTACCCAAATGCAGTTTACCTGTGTCCTCATGACACCTCTCAGTGCCAGAAGGTTTGTCTTGTGAAGAGTTTGAATCACTATTACCAATACACTCTGTAATTCCTTCTCTTACTGCTCTTGCACTGCAACTCCCAGGATACAGTTCTCTCTGATTCTCTTTCAAAGTCTTAGTATTGTGTGCTCTCTGTTGAAATGCTGCAGGACCACAATTCCCAGCATGCTGCCTGTTGGTCTTCCTTTATGTCTCCCAGAGACACCTGAGCAATATTGCCAAATGCCAGAGCCAGGAGGCTTTCCTTCCATCTCTTGCCACCTGTGCTCTGTCTAGCAGCTTTCACGGTTTCCTCTTCTTCGA
The DNA here is from genome assembly GCF_040938575.1 of Ambystoma mexicanum. Taxonomy (NCBI): domain Eukaryota; kingdom Metazoa; phylum Chordata; class Amphibia; order Caudata; family Ambystomatidae; genus Ambystoma; species Ambystoma mexicanum. The sequence goes on along the minus strand of NC_090935.1, from coordinate 119,580,500 downwards.
ACTACGACTCAGTGTCCATTACCTTCTGCCCTCTTTCTTCCTCTAGCCTCTCGGTGGCTGTGCGTTAGCTCTGTGTTTAGAGGCTGACCAGCCCCCGAAGGGGGGTGCTAGAGGGAAAGCCTACATAGCGGACTGTACCCTTTGGTCGCCCCCTTCCTGTGAGGAGGAAGAGGTGTCCCCCAGGGACTGACTTACGGTTGCAGGCACTTGGAGGACACTTGTAAGGCAGGAGGCTGCTCGGGGTCAATCTCTTTTCCAGCAATCCCCCCCAGCCTTTTGATCACAAAGTGGTCTGTGGTTATTTTGTGATGCAATCTATGACATGCTGTGACCACAAGGGGGGGGCGGCAATGGGGGAATTGCCCCGCTATGTTTGTAAGCTCCTCTTCTTGCATCCCTCCACATGGGCCCTTTATGAGGCATGCTCCTGTGTGGGGCCCCAGTGGAGCAGTAGCTCTCAATCTGCCTCCCAGGGACTTCTCCCACCCAATCCGGCTCTCTTCCTCTCAGCGCTCTCTCTCGCACAACAGCCTCTCACACCAGCCTCAGCTTCACGCTACTCAGTGTTAAAAGTCCCAGTGTATTCTCTCATGACATGTTCAGCTCTGCCTGGCTCATCGCCTGCACTCATAGTGCGGCTTCCCATTCTTTATTAAGTCCTACTCTGCTTGGAATTCCCTGACAAAGATAGGTCCCTCGTACCATATTTAGTCAGCCTCTACTAAGTGTTCCTTGCCACAGAACAACCCTCTAAAGCCATTCTCAGTCTGACCATGCTCTGCATACCACCTCAGTTTTCCTCTGCCCCATTTTATTTTCTTCATATCACAATGCCACGGACCTCCTCACCTGGTGATTGACAGGGAAGAAAGACTTAGCCTGCCTATTTGTTCCTTCTGATGTTAGCACTTTGTCACAGTAAATGTTTTATAACATATCAGTTACTCCTTTGGTTAAACCTTTTTTCAATAAATGTCTAGATTCATGGAGCTTCCATTTCGGTTTCTGACTATTTTACATGTAGCTTTTGATTTCAGCAGCTCTCATACTGAGAGCAATAGCGTTTCCAGGTTAATTTGCGGAGCTCCACAGGTAGCCTGTCGAGCCCAGCAGACTTGCCAGATTTAATTTCCCTCAATATTGACTGTTCCTTAGATTGCCACTGAGCCTTTGAGTCTCTTTCAATTTAAGGCGAACGAGTGAAAGAGCCGTTTATCTGCTCCTTCTTGAAGTGTGCTTAATACTGGTACACTAGTGCGCATGCGCTCCATTGAGCATGCTGTGGGAGAATGCTGGTGGATTATTTTCTTCCCGGGGTGAGTCATTGCTATTTTGCTATCGTTGGAAATAAGGCTTTAAAGTGAAACTCCTGCTTATTTACTGAGGTGTGAAGCTCAGGAAGGAATGGGGAAGAGCTACAGATAACAACTGTCAAAGACATTCGTTCTGGTTATGTTAATGTTGCGGGGTAGGATGTTCCTGTAAACTCCGAGAGGACAAACTACAAGGTGTACGCATTGCATTTGCAAACCCAGACGGATTTGCTTTATCAATGTCAATGCTTTGCTTACTATAGTACATTTACCATTGGAGGGAATTACTTGTAAGGCATATCCTATTAGTGTTTTCATTTCTCTGACCAGGACCTATCATGCATTCTCCAGCAATCACACATTGCTCATTTGCATACCCATAAATCCCTGCTGTTTGGCTTAGGAACTGCTGCTTTCTGTAAATGAACATCCACATGGGATTTGATTACAAATGGTGGACTACAGAATGTATGCAGATTGTTGAGCGAATAAACATGGACACTCTATAATTGAACGTTTTCAGAAATAGTGATATTTGTACACTAATTCGATTTAATACCAAACATATATTTCATTGCAATAAACTGATGGGAGATTTTGCAAGCTGCTTTCACAGAAGGGATGCACACCTTATTAACCCTACTTACAGTATATCTGTACATCTTCATTGAATAAATGGCACAAGTGTGTTTCTGTCCTTTGAAATATACCTTAGAGGCCTTCTATAGTGGGCTTGATTGCCCATGGGGTAATCTGGCAGACCCTGGAATCTATTTTCTTAAAAAAACATTAAAACATTGAATTGCTTTGGTTTTCACTTTTAACAGTTGTACACGTTGTTAAAAATGTAATGTTTTCTGCGAGATGTTTCAGAGAAATATTAGGAAGTAGGCTACAAAAGAATCGTAGAGGCCTATAATCAACTAAAACAATTGCTGTTGACATAAATCCTAACCCTAGAATTTACTACCTGCAATTAGCACCCAAGGCAGGGGACGTAATAAATCAGGTTTCATAGATCGCAGGCTGAATCTACCAATGCAAGCCCGTGTTTCAAGCCAATAGATGGCTGCTTCCGCCGCCCCGCCATCTTCCCCGCACCCTCCCTTAATTTCTAATTTCCTGTCCCTCACACCGACAGCCCCACTTACCTTATTACTTCAGAAGCGTTGCCTGCCGCGACAGCTGCTAATACCTCTCAGTGTCCCTCCTGGCCTCCATGGAAATGGAAGAGGGGGTCCGCATGGTGCCCCGCCTACCTGATCCATGGTGGCCATTTTAAAGTATTTTGCATCAATGAATGGGATGCTGCAAGGCGTCCAGTTCATTGAAACAAAATACTAATGGTGGCTATTTTGACAGATGCATCGGACACTCAAATCCGATGCATCTATGCAGAATGGAGCCATGAGCACATGAATTGGAAGAAACAAAAATCACAGGTAAGCCCCAGACTGCCACCTTATGTTAGACTGTAGTCTATTAAGAGTAGGAGTAAATCCCTGTTGATTTTACTAAAAGCAGTCTTGTCCTCTTATAGAGACCGCATAGCAAACTGCAAACAAGCAGCCAAACCAGGCGAATCTGAATCCCATGAGGATACACTACATAAATCCCCTATGAAGTAGAACCAAAAAGTAAGTGAATTTGACAATTTACATTAATAATTGATATTGGACACTAACGGGCTTACGCTTACTAAGGATACATTATTTCTTGTTCCCCTTCTCCCACAGTTAAACTGTATGACCAACAATAAAGACAGCACCTTATTACAATTCCCTCCTTATGAACCATGCCTAATGTAAGCATGGGGAAACACGTGTAGAGGGTCCCAGAAGGCACCAGAAGGTGCTAGAAGATAACAATGCAAAAACCAGCACAAAGTTAGACAAGAAATGAGGGTGTTGACCCAAACATCTGATTTCAAATTATGTGTAAATGAAGCTCACAATTTATTGTTTCTGAAAGCAAGAAATGTGATTGAAAAAGGCCAATGAAAATGAGTTTACAATTTTCTAACAAATGGAAATCATAAAATAAATAATACTCATTAAGAATGGAACAATTCTGAAAAGGTTTTTTTTTTAATACGATCTACAATTTGGAGCGCGTAGTGGAGTTTCTGTGGTGCTTGAATGTTATACATTGTTGTTAGCACTCTGTGGGCGCTAATAGACATAACAACCCATTAGGGGACTACACAGGTGCTAATGGTGATATGCCCATCGGCGGCATATTGCTTTGCTTTGCTCGCCCCCTTTACTTGGGCAGCAGGTTGTTACTGACATGGTCATACCGCCGTCTCGGGGCATATCACCCCTGTACCTATCTGTGCAATTTTGGGAGTGTGGCATTTCCTCATAGCAATCACTTGAGTGGGGGATTATGGATGAGGCTGTAACACACACTTGTAGTTAAGATGTACAATTTCACTGAAGTTGTGCAGCAGAAGAATAAGGCAGATCAGTTAGCCTTGAAGGACATGTACTGGGAGAATTTGGAGGTCAACCCAGTTGAGCACCAGAGTACCGATTAGGAATGGTGAGAGAAGAAGATGCGAGTTAGAAAGATCTACACCAGAAATGTCCATATCAGACACTTCTCACATGAGGAAATCATGGTCCACAGTTGAGGGGCCATGAGGTGAGCAGTGATGTAATGATCACATTGGATATGTATGTGTAAGCTTAGATTTTGTTTTGCTGCAGGAATCCCAACCCCTATTGACTGTATTTTTAAATGGCACTTTGTTTTTTCTGTGAAGACTTTTACAGGCCTTGGCCTTACCCATATCTTCAATTACATAACTATATTATCTACACAAGACCCACAATGCAACACATGTAAACGTCATGAAGATAGTTTTCTTCTCTAACCCCACTCATTTGAAGGCTGAGTTGTAGAGACAGACAATTAACAAATAGTGACTGGTTAGCAATTTGCAAGGTAAGTGATTGCAATTCATTCTGCACACTCCTGATCGCAGGTGCTGCACACTTTGCAATTGGTATTGGTATTGTAGTGAATGAGCACCTCAATACAACCTCTTCCAGTGACAAGGGGAACAGTGCAGGATAGATATTTAACGATTTCTAAATGTGGTAGTGAGGTCTCAGTGACCACAATAATGGTTTTGAAATGAGGGGCTAGCAAGAAATAAGGTGGGGCATATTTTTGGTAAAGGAGCTAGGAAGGGCGATTCAGTAAGCGGATGGGTATAGCCATTCAGGGGGGGAAAATGGCGGCTATTCCATACACACTATTTTTCAAAGATACCTGGTTTCCTTGTCTCTTGTCAAATGTCAGTTCTTAGCTAATTATGAAAGATAAATGTACTCGAGACTGCGAATAAAAAACAGCAGTTACATTTATTATTTATGTTTGAATGGCATAGATTTAGGCAATTCAGAAAATAAAATCAGGAACCACAAACAAAATGTGTGCAGCTCCTTTAATCCAAACATGACCTGCTCATGAACTGTCCAATTAGAAGGAAAAGTGTTGCCTAGAGAGTGGCCTTTTTCCGACCCTTGTGAATTGTTCAGAAAGGGAAAGGTCACAAACAGATTTCCACTGCTGATGTAAGTTGTGTACCTGCTATGCATACATTTCACGTCAATGGCCTGTAAAACTGATATGGAGACAGCCTTTGTCCACCATTATCAGCATCTGGTCTGGGCATCAGCACCATGGGAGGATGAAAAGACAAGAGAGCAAAACTCACTGCTAAGAGGAGGTGGAGACCTGAAGATGAGGTTGAGAGAAGGAACTTATGGAGTGGAGCGAGTAACATATAATGCTCCCCCACGGTTGAGGCTGAAGGAGCAAGTCAGATGTACTAAGGAGGCAAAGAGTTAAAGCTACACAGAGGAGTACAGAGACATGGAGCTAAAATAAGCAAAAGGAGATTTTTACTAGGAGGAAAGGTGACAAGATAGAGACCAACACATGTGAGCCTAGGGCTCTTTCAGGGACAGATGTAGAGCCGGTCTACGAGAAGAAACAGAACATCTGTAAGGAGGGAGAGGCGAATGGCCTTAACTGGAGATGCAGTGCCCAGAAGAAGGAAAAGCCGCATTGCTGCCTTGCAGTGAAGGAGCTTCTTCAACACTGAATACTGACGACCCTTAGAGCCAGTCCAAAGAGGGGATCCAAATATCCAACCAAGAAAGTGAAGAATTGCTGTTGGTGGGAATTGAAGTTCTATCCAAGAGGTCCTCTGAGGAAGTAGTCCATTGCATCTTATCTCTGAGGAAGTAGTCCATTGCATCTTATCAAGGGAACTGAATACATGTTGCATGTAGCTATTACAGTCTAGATTCTGAAGAATTGCTGTTGGTGGGAATTGAAGTTCTATCCAAGAGGTCCTCTGAGGAAGTATTCCATTGCATCTTATCTCTGAGGAAGTAGTCCATTGCATCTTATCAAGGGAACTGAATACATGTTGCATGTAGCTATTACAGTCTAGATTCACAGCAGCTTTGAATCACTGTGAAGAGATGCTGCATGGAGGCAATGGGAGTTACCATGCTGACAATGTATAAAGGCGATATTGTGGATAGATGGTGTGTCATGGGAGTTAAAGTGGATATATCCAATACCTCTGAAAGTGAGGGTGTGGAGAATGTTTCTATTGAGAGTGGTAAAGTCAGTATTCTGACTACACCTGCAGCAGCAGAGGCTGTGCACACCAAATCAAAGCAATTGAAGAACTATGAAATCCCATTTCCCAGGCCGCTGAAGAGGGACATAGTGATTCCAAAACCCATCATGGTTAACTGTAAGAAGATTCAATTCAACACTACAGCTAAGTCAATGCCTAGCCTGGGATACTGAATGGAAACCCTTATTGATATATCTTTATGTGCAGTTCATGAGTTCTGGATGACTACCCCTATATAACACCCCTCTCTTGGAATCCCCCTGACCCCACTGAGCCAAGGAGAAGTTCTGTTTTGCAAGTTTAAAAGGTTTATTTGAGAAATAAGACAAAATATAGATACCACGCTTTTATAATAAATTAATAATCGATATCGCCCTTATAAATATAATGTTAATCAACAATGGGTAATCTGACACTAGCACACTTCTTTATAATCAATGAGGAGTTAGTATAGGATGGATCAAGTAGCAAAAATACTTTTATGATTTCAAGGGAAAAGCAATGAGGAATAAAATGCAGTACAGAAATACTTGAGATGATTTTAGCAAAAGATAATATAATCACTTTTTCTCTGGCAATTCACCCCCCTCCCCTATGCAATGTAAGACATGGAAGTAGATGGAAAGAGGAGCACACAGTTCTCAGGAATGTAATCAAATACAATACGAAATTCAGTTCCCCCCCAGCAAGCTTAGAGAAAACCGGTATGAGGTTTAAAACACAGGCCCAAGTGCTTTGAATGTGGTGGCAGTGAAGTGAGAAATATGCTGAAAATGCTTTTAATTCCCTTTAGGAGGTTCAGGGTGAGTGAGAGATACTTGGGATGAGTTCAGGCTCACTTTAGCAATGATTCAGAGATGGTGATTAACAGGCAAACAAATTTTTAGCAAGGAAAGAAATGACTGCTGATGGTTACACATGGCTGGATTTTTAACCAAATCGCAAATCGCGGTAAAGTTCGTGAGAGCGTGAATCGTGATTACAGCAACAGTATAAGGAGTAGCAAGTCGAGATTCTAAGCTTTCAGAGGAAAGTTAAATTTCGTTCCTATCCCAAACGGTTCCAGAGATACGGACGATTAAATAAAGGTAGTTTTTCGGATTTAAAGTAAACTCAAAATGACAGGTGACAGCTTGCAGCTTCAGAATTGACAGGTGACAGTTGTGCAGCTTTACAAATGACAGATGACACGATTTCTAGGAGGCTGTTCTACTTAGGTTAAAATAGTTTGGATTAGATTATTTTAACTAAGAGATTGGTTCTGCACAGTTCTGCTAGGTACTCACAATATAAATTTGAAATAGGCCTCGCCACGGATCTGGTCAGGTTTTGGACTGGACTCCGGTTCTGGTCTCGGCACTTCAGTGATCTGGGTCAGCTCTCTGGTTCTGCTCACAGCGGTCTGGGTCACTCTGGATCTCTGGTCTGTCCAGATACAGCGGTCTCTGCACGGCTCCTGGATCTCTGCACTGGTCCTGGCAAAAGTTCTTGGCAAGGGATTCAAGCAGCTCGCCCGGCTGTGAGTAGCTTGCAATGATTTGAGGCCTGCTGCAGAGAACTCAGCTTGTGGTTTTAGGCCTCTGATTTAGGTTCTAAAGTATAAGTTCTAGGTTCTGGAGTATGTAGCTGGAGTCAGTCTGGAACTGGTATCTTCTGGATGTTGTGTGGTCCGGCAAGACGCTCCGCAGCAACTGGATTTGAATGTCTCTACCTGTCCCAGCAGTCTCTTTTTATGTCTTTTGAAAATGGGTGTGTGCCTGGGCCTAGCTAAGCCTGCCCCTCTCTACTTGTCATTGGCCCAATTCTTCCCTCTCCCATGATTGGGGGAAGGAAATGTGAGTCAGAGTGATGCTGTTGGTTTTATGGGTCAGAGGATCCTCCCCTGTTCAGTTTGCCCACAAATCTATATTTGATTCAAATACATCCTTCCCAGATATACAATTTGTTGAAATTACATGTGCACATTATATATTCCTTATGGTCCATGCTTGTCTGCCTCTGATCTTCCTGGGGGCTTGCATTCAAAAATGACAACATTTTGCGCTTTTTAACTGGTTTTGCAATATCGGACATTTACCCAAATTTACACACATATGCGCAAGGAGTATGGACATTAATTGATGAAGTGTCAGATTTTTAACATGCAGACATTTGGAGTGAGACCCTATTTTCCGCTAGCAACCCCCCAGAATACACCACAGGGTCCTAACGCATCTCAAAATGTTCACAGAAAAATCACAAAAATAATGATATTACTTATATAATTCTGACAGGTCCGCACTTTGAGTTATCTATCTTTTTAAAATTATGCCCTGGTCAAAAAGGGGTGTGGCTTCCCACATCACAGGGTGAAATAACTGGTTTATCCACTTCCCCCAAGCTCAGCTGCTAGCAGAGGCACTGCCCCTCCCAGTTTCCCCTAAGAGGAAGCCACTTTACGGCCCCCCAATATAACATTTGCCTGAGTCCAGGACAGGCCTTTGTTCAACTCCCTGTAGTCCCCAGCTGCTCCACCCCTAATCTAATCAACTGGGCCATGTGACCTCAGGATGCAGCCAGGCCTGGCAGCCAGGCCTGGGAACAGAGCTGTTGATCCAGTATCAACTCCTGTCGGGGGTAGTTGTCAGGCAGAATTCAGTTTCATTAAGCCAGGTTTCAGCTAAATGTCACTTTTTGTTTCCAGTTTTCTACATTCAAATCAAACTGACTATTTTTACATATACATTAAATAATTACTTCCTTCAAGTCATTTCAGAATATAGTTTTACATTGTATCCACCTCTTAGCAAGTCTGGTTTTGTTTCATTTGTTCAGTTTTACACAAAAGTCTGGTGGTTTTAAAACGCCGGCTTTCTGATAGTGGTGAGTACTGGTAATGCAACCATTTTTGGGATTAAGAAAATGAATTCCCCACAAGAAGGTTGTATCTTTGGAGTGGTCTCGTGCCAACTGCGCAGTTCTCCTATTCTGGCGTGAATGTGGGCGGCGATAGCTCATCCCCACATCCACCCAGTCGATTGATTTAGTTTGTTCTGGGATAGAATGATGGGCGGCGACAGCTCATCCCCACATCTACCCAGTCTATTGATTCAATATGGGTCAAAACCCATGACAAATCCCCCCGCCCAACTGCGCTTTGATTCAAGTCGAGGGGAAGTCGGGTGCAAAGAAGGTTTTGAGCCCTTCCGCTGGTATGTCCCCATTATCTTCTTCCAATCATGTAGGTGGCACAGTTCAGCATCTTTTCCTCCCTCCAGTCGATCAATCAGTTCTCCTTGCTGGTCCTGATGGGAGGATTGGGCGGTACCCTGGGCCCCTCGGGTCTCGGCTCCCGTTCCCCGGTCGTCCTCCTTGGTCAGTCTCCAGGTTTTCTTTCTCCTAGGACGACAAAGGAAAAGCGGCAATACCTATTCGTAGACATTTTTCCACCACTATTAATGGTGTGTCAGACATATACATTTTATACTTTAACATACCTAACATTTTACTTTTGAGATACAAGTTATCATTCAAAGACAGTGGCTTACAAGAGTATAATATTTTAGAGACTATATGTGGGATATTTTAGGGTTGGAACTGAATTAATCTGGAGCGGTCCTCTCTGGTATTGCAGAGGACTCCTCCAGTTGCTGCAGTGTGTGCCTGGGATGGCAACACTTCAGCTGATTTATATGTAGCCACTTGTCTTCCCCCTCTGCCAAACCGCCTTTGGGGATGCAGATCTTGTAGGCCACAGGGGAGATCTTGTCTATAATTTCAAACGGTCCCTTCCACGTAGGCAAAAATGTTCTCCGTTTGGCCTGGTTTCTTTGGAAATTGTATAGATAGACCTGATCACCCACCTTATATTCCTTTCGGGTAGTTTTTAAATCATAGTGGGTCTTCATGCTCTCGGCTGATCTTTCTAGATTCCGCTGAGCATAGGCAAAAGCATGCTGAAGGTGTTTCCTTAAATTCTCCACATACTCATGAGTTGTGGAGGCATTTATCAATGTTTGCTCTTGGGTTCTGTAGAGTAGATTCTGGGGAAGCACCATCTTGCATCCAGTCATCAACTCAAATGGCGACATTTTGGTTGCAGATGAAGGGGTAGATCTTATGGCCATTAGGACCAGAGGTAATCGGATATCCCAACTTGGCCCAGAATCTGCCACAAACTTTTTTAAGATGCTCACAATGGTTTGGTTATATCTCTCCACTGCTCCAGAAGAAGCTGGCCGGTAAGCAATATGTAGCTTTCTTTTGACCTCCAGTATCTCCCACATCTTTGTCATTACTTCACTGGTGAAGTGGCTACCCCTGCCTGACTCAATCCTTTGAGGTAGACCAAAACGGGAAAAGATGTGGTTAATCATCAGGGCAGCTGCTGTTTCTGCCTTGCAGTTTGGGGCTGGGAGACATTCCACCCACTTGGTAAACAAGCATGTAACGGTCAACATGTACTTGTTTCCTCTAGACGAGCGAATCACAGGGCCTACAAAGTCGATTTGCAAATCTGACCATGGCAGTGTCATCCCCCTCTTTTGGAGAGGCGCACGGTGTGTGAGGGATGATGGCTGAAATTGTGCACACACAAGACACCCCTTCAAGTATTGGTCGAGGTCCTGCCCCATGTGTGGCCAGTATGCAACCTCTCTTAAGATTTCCAGTGTTGTGTGAAACCCCCTATGACCGGCGGTGGCCGCATCATGGGCGTGACTTAACATTAGGCTCGGAATGAGGTAGGAACCACCCACTGATCGTGGCCAGCTTTGGATTTCCTTACCAGCAAACCGTCTTGGATTCGGAACATTTTTGGACATTTCATCAACACTCTTAGGTCCTCTTTCCCAATGTAATCGGTATCCGTCAGGGGAAAGTTCTCAGGGTCCTCAAGGTGTTAGTAAAACTTATCAATAATTGGATCCCCCTTCTGAGCTGTAATTAAATCAGCATCAGGGGTCTCCTTACTCCATTGTGCAGTTGAAAGATCATTGTGAGCATTTGTCTGGGACCTAGTGATAGCAGTGACCTGGATTTCCCCCAACAGGGACTCTATTTCTATTAGATCCCCTTGGATGGCCCCGGTTTTGGCCAGCTGATCAGCTAAGTCATTTCCAGTTTTGTCTGGTCCCTCTACTTTGGAATGACCCTTGATCTTTTTCCAGTAGATGGTCATCCCATTCGATGTGACCAGATCATCAATGTTTTGGATTAACTTCCCATGTTTCAAGGGTTTGTTATTAGCACATAACATGCCTCTGGTTTTCCAATTAACCAGGTGCTCCACGAACCCGTTCCGTACATAATCCGAATCGGTGATTATGACCAGTTCGTGGAGTTGATGTTGGACAGCAGTGAGGATGGCCTGATGCACAGCCATCAACTCTGCCACCTGACTACTTCGGGAACCAATTCTGTATACAGCGGAGGGTTCTGGAAACTCCTTCACCCAGGCATTCCCTACGCCGGCCATCAGTTCTTTCTCCCCGTTGTTGTCAACATGGTACGAGCATACATCCACATAGACAGTGGGCATTCCCTCACACTTGTCTTCTTCAAAGACTTTGTGTGGGGAATTAAGGTATGCCTCCGTGTTGTCCTTGATTTTTAGACTTTCGTCCTCGAGACAGTTTTCTCTGGCACAATCATGCAAGTCAGCCAGACCTTGCGCGAGGGGACTCTTCTTGTTTTGGCCATATCTGACCTCCACAGGAAAGCCTTGCATTGACAGAATCCAGGAAGTAATTCGGGAATTACTCACATTTCCGGCCCGGATTTTGTCACTTTGGAGATATTGCAGAGGCTGGTGTGGAGTCTCCACTATGATGTGTTCCCCCTGGATAAACGGGCGGTAATTCTTCAATGCCCACACCGTTGCCAGGTGTGCCTTCTCACAATCGTTGAATTTTTCCTCCACAGAGGATAAAGTTTTGCTCGCATAGGAGATTACTTTATTGACCTTGTCATGCTTTTGGTATAATACTGCCGTCAAGCACGTATTAGAGAACCCTGTCTCCAGGAAGAACTCCTTGTTTCTGACAGGGTAAGCTAGGCAGGGCGCTTGTGAGAGGCTTCTTTTGAGTTGTCTTACTGCCTCGGCTTGTTCTGGACCCCATTCCCACTTGACCCCCCCCTTCAGGAGATGAATCAGGGGTCAGGTGATCTCTGCATAGCTGTCATGATGTCTACCTCCAAGGAGCCAGGTCCGACCCAGCAACCCCAGAGGCAGGCATCATTTGCCCCAGGGAAGTGCCAGCGGGCCCAAGCTGGGGCCATTTGGACACAGTCCTGGCGCCTTAGGCGCCAGGCTCATGTTGGACCCCTGTCCTGGCCCCTTAGCCGCCAGGCTCATAAAGCTAGACATGTGTTCAAGTGTTTTAAGGTGCACTTACCTGATGCAGACCATGCTGCTACATCCAGGCCCTCTTGAGGCCTGAATGGAACTACTTTACCTGTGGACCTACTTTCCCCTGGGTGTGGTCGGGGAAGGATACATACCTGATCGGTGGAAGGATACATACTGGAACTTCTTCCAAAGCTATTTAAACCACGCCCGATCAGCAACTCACGCTTCGCGTTGTTCTGCTCCTCGCAGCTGGATGCTCACCGTGTCAGCTCCTGCATCTGGACTTCAGCCACGCCTGTCAGCATCCTGGGTCACCTGCTAAGAGAGAATTGGAGAGAAAGAAGACCTTACCTGCTAAAGCTGCATCACGGAGACTTCACACCGATGATCCTGAAAGGGAAGACATCATTTTAAAAGCATTTCGCTTCGATCGCTTCAGCGCTGCATTTCACTCACCTTTCCTGGGCACCTCCATCTTCAGCAGCGATCATCCGGATCCACAGCCACTTCCCAGAGCCTAGAGAGAAAAAGACAAGAACACAAGGTGAGAGAAGGAAGGGAATAGGAAAAGCTCAGTTTCCTTCTAAGACTTACCTGTTGGGTCATTCCCATTTCATTTCGGGTCCTGCCGCTTCCTGGCATTCCGGACCCCGGCCCCTATGGGGAAAAAAGACAAAGACATTGAATAAGCGAATGCAAAGACATTACCCGAACGCTCATCCAGAACTTACCTGTCATTAACTGGAACTGCACGTTTCACTTCGGGTCGGCGCCATATCTCCGGCATTCCAAACCCCAGCCCCTAAGGGGAAAAAAGACATAAGCGATTAGCGCTTGCTGCAATAAGACAATGAACATTATTATAAGGCTTGAACTTTTTAACTTGCTACAGAACTCTTAGAGTGCCTTACCTGAATAGTCAAGCTTATTTGAACTCCCATCAACCTCAATCCAGTGAAGTAACTGGGTTTCAACGCGCCCCTGCATCAGAAGCAGGATGGAGAACTCATCCTTCCAGACCCTAAGGTGAGACTTCACGGGGAATCGAGGAAGGGTATCGTGGAGGGCTGGAAGGTAGGTAATAGGTAATTAGGTAATACTCCCTTTTCACGCACAGGGGAATATTCCTGCGAGCCAGTGAGTCCATCTTCAGAGTCCTGCGCTTCACCATAGAAGAAGCATCAGCACTCGAAGCCAGACCTGCGCCTCCGTGGGAATCAGGTGAGCGTGACAGTAGCCCTCAATTAACTTTCTGCTGTAATTAGTCAGTCCAAGGAGGCTCCTTAGTTCCCGCAGAGTTGTGGGGTCTTTCAGTTTCTGAAGTGCTTCCACTTTCTTTTCCTGGGGACAGAGACCTTGAGGAGTAATCTCATGCCCCAAGAAATTAACACGGGTTCTACACCACTGTGCTTTCTGAAAGGAAAGTTTTGCTCCGACGGCCCTCAACTGGGTCAGAACAGAACGGATCTCCGCTATGTGTTCCTCCACAGATGAACTTTTGATGAGTACATCATCTACATAAGCAAGGTTACCCCTTGCACCCAGGTCGGGCATGGCCTTGTGTAGGAAAATGTTGAATTCATTGCTTGGAGTTGAGGTATCCGAAGGGAGTCCGGGTCCATGTGTACTGCTGGCCCCCAAAGGGAAAAGCCAGCTTGTATTGGTCCTCCCTACTGACAGGCACAGTCCAGTATCCATTGGTCAGGTCTATTGCAGTGAATACCTGTGACCCCTGGATCTGGGCCAGCCCTTGGTCAATGTAGGGCAGAGGCCATCGGGAAGTATGGACCCGTTTGTTGAGCTCTGTCATGCATGCTGGACGTGGTTCTACCTCTTACGCTAATAGAACAGCTAGACCGTTCTATTCCAAATGGCGGTTGTTCGATTCATTGCCGGGAAAGCGACGTCTGCACTTTTCACGTCGCTAAATTCACGTGAATTCTACTTCGTCACGTGAGCTACGGCATTACGTATATAAGTAGTGTGGAAACTTCACTCGCTGCTTCTGATCGAATCATTTGGCGTTGTGCAGCTGAACCTCTGGATCTGCGTCCTTGCATTTTTCCTCAGCTGCTTCTTGGGCCTTCTATAGTGTGTTTTCCGCCACACGCTGATTCCTGGAGCTGGTTGTTCGCGTGTAATTCCACACGCGCACGTTGTCTTCAAACGCGGCTGTCCTGGGCTGCGTGTATCCTGTCAGCGAGCAAATCCACAAGCGCACGTTGTCTTCAAACGCGGCTGTCCTGGGCTTCGTGAATCCTGTTCGCGTGTAATTCCACACGCGCACGCTGTCTTCAAGCGCGGCTGTCCTGGGCTGCGTGTATCCTGTTCGCGTGCAAATCCACACGCGCACGCTGTCTTCAAGCGCGGCTGACCTGGACTGCGTGTATCCTGTTCGCGTGCAAATCCACACGCGCACGCTGTCCTCAAGCGCGGCTGGCCTGGACTGCGTGAATCCTGTTCGCGTGTAATTCCACACGCACACGTTGTCTTCAAGCGCGGCTGGCCTGGACAGCGTGAATACTGTTTGCGTGCAATTCCTGAAGCGCACGCTGTCTTCAAGCGCGGCTGGCCTGGACTGGGTGAATCCTGTTCGCGTGTAATTCCACACGCACACGTTGTCTTCAAGCGCGGCTGGCCTGGACTGCGTGAATCCTGTTCGCGTGCAATTCCTCAAGCGCACGCTGTCTTCAAGCACGGCTGGCCTGGACTGCGTGAATCCTGTTCGCGTGTAATTCCACACGCACAAGTTGTCTTCAAGCGCGGCTGGCCTGGACTGCGTGAATCCTGTTCGCGTGTAATTCCACACGCGCACTCTATTTTCTTCGCGGCTGTTCAGTACCGCGTGTACTTTGTTTATTCCACAAAAGGGCGCTATTTCCGACTCCTGCATCTGTGATATTAACAGGTGGATTTATTCATTTCTATACTTTTCTCTACGTGGGAAGGAGCTTTTCAAGGACTGATGGAAGGTGACAGTGAACAGTACTTTGGACGCTATCCTGTGGTGCAGCAACCCGGTATCTAGTGTGAGCCTCGTGCCGTTCGGGATAAGTCTCCCTTACTAATCTTCCCTTCCTTGTCGTTTGTTCCATTCCGGATTTTCCTCAAGAGACTTCTGCTGGATTCTTCTACACTAGTCATAAGGTCAGTGTGTGAGTTAATGCCAAATACTGTTCTATCATAGAGAGTCGATTTGGGGCAGTTTCTTATGATACTTTATTTTGTTCTAGGCTGACTTCCTGTACTTTACCCACGCCCTTTCCAGTGATCCATCTCTCTGCCTGTTTCATCAGTCAGAGAGTCGTATCATTTGGAAGGTCTAAACTTGACTTCACAACTATCAAATCGTGTGAACAGGGATCCGGAAGACCCTACCATCTGTATCCTTTTGAGTACCGTATCCTTTTCAGTCAATACTTTGGTGCTTTATGACAGAATCAGAAGCCATGGAGGGTACGGATCCTTTAACTGTTTTGACTCAGTTGATCAGCGATTTGAGAAATGAAATGGTTACGGCACAGGACATGTTACGGCACCGTATGGACGTTATGCAAGACGCCATGCACGCTAGTCCTCAGGGAGCACAGATTCCGATGGCTACTGCATCTGGATCTGGGACTATGACACCCCCACAGCAAACTATTAATGTGGTTATGCCCACTCAGTTTCCCTTTGCTCCTCCGGAACGGTTCACAGGTGACCCCAAAACCTATAGAACCTTCGTTAATCAGTGCCGACTCCATTTTCTTTGCCGTCCTACATTGTTCCCTGACCTAACCACAAAAGCAGCATTTGTGCTTTCCCATTTAGGGGGTACAGCTGCTGCTTGGGCTAACCCTTTGTTGGAATCAAATAGCCCTTTGTTATACGACTGTGATGATCTTTTGGCTGCTATGAGTAAAGTCTTTGACATGCGTTATGCTACTCAAGCTATGGATCTGGAGTTACTTAATCTACAACAAGGCAGTCAACCTCTTTTGCCTTACATTGCCCGATTCAATCAACTAACAGCCGAAACCCAATGGCCTGAAGGCAAGAAAACGGCTGTTTTCTACAAGGGTCTTTCAGAAGAACTGAAAGATGCCTTATCCATGGTTCCGGTGGTTCCTACGGGATTCACAGAGTTGCTCGATTTGGTTCTACAAATCGATGCCCGAAGAAATGCTCGGAAAGGAGAGAAAAAAACATTCTTACCAGCACCGGTTCGTTCGGAGGCACCGGCAGTTCCCTCGAACGACCCCGAACCAATGCAGATTGGCGCTGTGAGAGGCCGGTTGTCCAATGCAGAAAGAGAGAACCAAAGAAAGAACAATTTATGTATGTATTGCGGTTCATCTGAGCATTTATTAGCGACATGTCCTAAGAAACCAGTCGAGCGTTCGGGAAACGCCAAAACTCGACAGTAGCAGGAGTCCCTGTGTCGAGTGTTTTATTGGACTCCAGTACCATTCCTAATCATGCACCTATAGCTGTCGAGGTGACGTTACGTTGTGATGACCAAGAATTGGTTTCCAAGGCCATGATTGATTCCGGAGCCACTAACAATTACATAGACATCACATATGCCAGGAATTGTTCCTTAACCCTTGTAAACAAGAACAAACCTGAAACGGTTAATACCGTGGACGGATCTGTTTTGACTTCTGGTATGGTAACCCAGGAGACGGTACCTGTTCAGATGACATTATCTAATAGTCATTCGGAAGTAATCGTCTTCGATGTCATAGCTGCTCCGCAGTACACAATAATACTTGGTCTTGCCTGGTTGACCCTTCATAATCCCGCTATTGACTGGGTTTCGGGATTGCTCCAGTATCCTTCAGTTTATTGCAATGAACATTGCTTTACCAGTCAGGAGGTGTCAAACAATTCACATATATTGGCCTCTATGGGGGGAGCTTCAACTATTAGTGTGGTACATCAAAGCGATACAACCATACCATGCAAATACACTGAGTACGCTGATGTTTTTGAAAAAGGCCAGGCAGAACAACTGCCTCCACATCGACAGTATGACTGTCCGATTGAACTGATTCCTGGAGCTAAAATTCCTACAGGTCGTGTATATTCATTGACTCCAAAAGAAGACGTTGTGTTGAAAGAATACATCGATAAAGCTCTAGTGATGGGATTCATACGGCCATCGCAATCGCCTGCTGCGTCTCCTCTATTCTTCGTTCCGAAGAAAGAGGGAGATCTAAGGCCTTGCATTGATTACAGGGCACTTAACGACATCACCATAAAAAATCAGTATCCTTTACCGCTGATAAACGTTCTATTGGATCAATTAGGTACTTCCAGGTACTTCACTAAATTGGACTTGCGAGGAGCATACAATTTAGTTCGCATTCGTGAGGGCGATGAATGGAAGACCGCTTTCAAGACGCCGTATGGCCTTTACGAATATTTGGTGATGCCTTTTGGTCTGTGCAACGCTCCCGCTACTTTTGAGTTCTTCATGAACGATATTTTCAGGGATATAATGGACCAATTTGTGGTGATTTATTTGGATGATATTCTGATTTATTCATCGTCTTTTTCAGAACACGTCAAACACGTTTCTACAGTCTTACAAAGACTCAGGGAGAACCTTCTTTTTGTGAAAGCCGAGAAATGTGTCTTTCATTCACAGGAAGTGGAATTCCTGGGTTACGACATTACCAATCTAGGTGCTCGAATGAGCCGTTCCAAAGTGAAGGCCATATTGAATTGGCCTGTTCCGCACAATGTCAAGTCATTACAGTCTTTCCTAGGCTTTGCGAATTTTTACCGCAGGTTTATTCGTTCCTTCTCTAAAACAGTGGCTCCTTTGACGGCTTTAACTAGTTCCAAAGTTCCTTTCTGTTGGAACCAGAATGCCCAAGCATCATTCGAGATGTTAAAGGAAGCATTTACCACCGCACCCGTGCTTCAGCATCCAGATCGCCAGTTTATTGTTGAAGCGGATGCATCCAGTGTCGCTACTGGAGCGGTGCTCTCACAAGTTTGCACAGAAACCAAGGAGGAGCACCCAGTGGCTTTCTTCTCTCGCAAGCTTACCCCATATGAACGAAATTACACCGTCACTGAGCGGGAATTACTGGCAATCAAGGATGCTTTCCGAGAATGGCGACATCATCTTCTTGGGGCCAAACATCAAGTGTTGGTGTACTCAGAACATAGAAATCTTCAAGCATTCAAATCTATGAAATGTCTTACGGCTCGACAGGCCAGATGGCATGTCTTTTTTGCTCAATACGATTTCCAGGTCACATATCGTCCTGCCAGAGTACAGGTTAAGTCAGACGCTTTGTCTCGCATTGGTGAGGAGGCAAAGGAAGAAACACAGGTGCGCAATCAGTTGTTGGCAGACCATGTAATATGTAGTTGTTCTGTTCAACCATCCTTAAAAAACGAAGTACAGGAGTGGGTGAAAAATCATCCCCAAGTGATCCAGGATATGAAGCTGGACGTACATAACGGTTTACCTTTCACACAAGGAGTGCTCTATTTACCAACATTTTCAACGCGGAATAAGGCCCTCAAGTGGAATCATGATTCCTTGATCGCAGCCCATCCTGGACAGAAGAAAACACTAGAGCTGCTTAAAAGATGGTGTTGGTGGCCATCCATGACAAAAGATGTCATAAATCATGTATCAACATGTTCTGTATGCATCCAATGCAAAAACACTCCTGGTAAACCAGTGGGCTTACTCCAGTCCCTACCTGTCCCTAACAAACCATGGGACATGATATCTATGGATTTTGTGGTGGAACTCCCACAAAACCAGGAATACGATACCATATGGGTTGTAGTGGATTACTTCACTAAATTGGCTCTTTATATTCCCTGTATTGGTTTACCAACAGCTGCTGTTTTGGCTGACCTGTTCATTCGACATGTATTCCGTTTCTTTGGTCTACCGTCAGTAATCATTACGGACAGGGGCTCACAATTTGCGTCACGCTTTTGGAGAGCACTAACTTCAGCATTACTGATTGATGGCAGAATGTCCAGTGCTTATCACCCTCAAACTGATGGACAGACCGAAAGAGTCAATAGCACTATGGAACAGTATCTGCGGTGTTTGTGTCTGCAGTTTCAATCAGACTGGCTCAAGGTCCTGCCGGCAGCAGAATTCGCCTACAACAACTCCTATCATAGTGCCATAGGCACTTCACCTTTCTATGCTCTCTATGGACAACACCCCCGATCAATACCTTCGGATTCCAGTTTGTCTTTGGATACTCCTGCCGCAGGCCATACTGTTCGTGATCTTAAGAATCTACAAAGGAAAGTGAAGCAACAATTGGAACATGCTAAAAGACACGACAAGCTCTATGCCGATGCTCATAGAGTACCTGCACCTGTCTACAAAGCTGGTATGAAAGTATGGTTATCCACTAAGAACCTGAGGATACCAGGTAAAAAGAAATTGTTGCCTAAATACATTGGTCCGTATGCAGTACTCCAAGTAATTAATCCGGCTGCTGTTCCTCTGGCTTTGCCACAACGATGGCGAGTGCATCCCATATTCCACGTGTCACTCATTAAGCCGTGTTCTGAAGCTACCAGATTGCCGGTACGGCCTGTTGCTATTTCTGTGAGAGGTTCAGATGAGTACGAGGTACAGGACATATTGGATATGAGGCTACGTTCTGGTAGGCCGTATTATCTGGTGGATTGGAAGGGCTACGGTCCCGAAGATAGGTCCTGGGAACCTCTTTCTAATATACATGCTCCTGCTTTATTGAAGCGTTTTCACTCGAAAAGGGGAGAGGTTGCCCCTTTGGGGGATGGCACTGTCATGCATGCTGGACGTGGTTCTACCTCTTATGCTCATAGAACAGCTAGACCGTTCTATTCCAAATGGCGGTTGTTCGATTCATTGCCGGGAAAGCGACGTCTGCACTTTTCACGTTGCTAAATTCACGTGAATTCTACTTCGTCACGTGAGCTACGGCATTACGTATATAAGTAGCGTGCTTCTGATCGAATCATTTGGCGTTGTGCAGCTGAACCTCTGGATCTGCGTCCTTGCATTTTTCCTCAGCTGCTTCTTGGGCCTTCTATAGTGTGTTTTCCGCCACACGCTGATTCCTGGAGCTGGTTGTTCGCGTGTAATTCCACACGCGCACGTTGTCTTCAAACGCGGCTGTCCTGGGCTGCGTGTATCCTGTCAGCGTGCAAATCCTCAAGCGCACGCTGTCTTCAAGCGCGGCTGGCCTGGACTGCGTGAATCCTGTTCGCGTGTAATTCCACACGCACAAGTTGTCTTCAAGCGCGGCTGGCCTGGACTGCGTGAATCCTGTTCGCGTGTAATTCCACACGCGCACTCTATTTTCTTCACGGCTGTTCAGTACCGCGTGTACTTTGTTTATTCCACAAAAAGGCGCTATTTCCGACTCCTGCATCTGTGATATTAACAGGTGGATTTATTCATTTCTATACTTTTCTCTACGTGGGAAGGAGCTTTTCAAGGACTGTTGGAAGGTGACAGTGAACAGTACTTTGGACGCTATCCTGTGGTGCAGCAACCCGGTATCTAGCGTGAGCCTCGTGCCGTTCAGGATAAGTCTCCCTTACTAATCTTCCCTTCCTTGTCGTTTGTTCCAATTCCGGATTTTCCTCAAGAGACTTCTGCTGGATTCTTCTACACTAGTCATAAGGTCAGTGTGTCAGTTAATGCCAAATACTGTTCTATCATAGAGAGTCGATTTGGGGCAGTTTCTTATGATACTTTATTTTGTTCTAGGCTGACCTCCGTACTTTACCCACGCCCTTTCCAGTGATCCATCTCTCTGCCTGTTTCATCAGTCAGAGAGTCGTATCATTTGGAAGGTCTAAACTTGACTTCACAACTATCAAATCGTGTGAACAGGGATCCAGAAGACCCTACCATCTGTATCCTTTTGAGTACCGTATCCTTTTCAGTCAATACTTTGGTGCTTTATGACAAGCTCCCTGAGGTCGGCACAGAGTCTCCACTGGCCGTTTTGCTTCAATATTCCCAGCACCGGATTATTGAAGGTGCTGTGTACTGGACGTATCATTCCCTGGGACTCAAGTTTCTTAATTATTTCAGTAAGGGACTCTATGGATGCGAGAGGCAAACGATATTGCTTCACAAACACTTGAGTCATTCCAGGGTCTGTGGGAATTGTTGTGGTGTGGATGTCAGTGCGACCACAGTCATATGAGTCTACCGCAAAGAGAACTTGGCAATCCAAGAAAACCTGTTTCAACTTTTGCTTCTGTTCCAGAGTCACACAGGCATCAGCTAGGTTGACTCTCTCTTCCACCATCTGCCTGAAGCCTGGAAAGACTTCTGGTTTGGCTATCTCAGCGGCCTCCTCCAGCTGGGTGGAGAAGTCCCTGGTCAGAGTGCTGATTTGGACCGGAGGCTTCAGGTGGGAAAGGCAGCCCTCATGGACCTGGAAAATCACCTCATCCCTCCTGAAGTCACAAGTTACATCTTCCTTACCATAAGGGCAAGAAGTGTACACCAGGAAGTTCCCCCCATGCCGGGTGAAAATCCTGTCTGGTGTTGTATTGTCCTCACTGTCACTGTCAAAACAGTCCTTGGGGATTGGTCCTAACAGTTCATTTCCTAAATCAATGGAAAAATGTCAGTCATCAATCGCCATTCCAATAATGGTGCCTGCGGCTAGAGTAATACCCTTTAAGTTGCTGTTATCCACCTCTATTGGAATTGTGTCATGTTCTATGTTGACTAATGGTGTTGGGTTTACCCCCAACCCTTGCTGTTGGAGAGAAGCATTTAGATGTATATAAGCATCAGGGTTTTGCAATTTTTGTCCTCTTTTAACTTTCACTTCCAGGGAGAATTGTCGGGTCCTTTCTGGGATGGTGACTTCCTCTTTGATCTGAATGTCAACTGCATAAGGTAGTAATTGAGCTGACCTAAATGCTTTTTCTGGATCACAAAGCCCATGGGATTATCCGCTAATCGGGACCAAGCTTTGAAGTTTATTAGGTCCAAACTAATGGCAAAGCAATTGAGAATGTCACTGCCTAACGTCTCGCACGACCCAACAATTATGGACTATGCTCTTGTTGCCAATGGAGATTTTAAGCATACACCTGCTTGGCAGGAGATGTTTGGAATTAGGTGCTTCCAGGTCCATTTCCCATTTGTTTATCAGTTTGAATGTGGGAATGGTTGGATCTTTTGGGAGTTGGCGGAACATGGCTTCGCTGATGAAGCTCTTACCGTTGTTCACACACACTCGAGCGAGAACAGAGTCCTTCCAATCATTTAACTGAACAGGGATGAACAACTGCTCTCCAATTTGCTGAATATCAGCCTGGCTCTGAGCTGATTACACATCTTTCTGGACTACAGGAGTGGGAGTTTCTGATTGTGGATTAGTAAAGAATTTCAGGGTGTTTCCTTCCAGTGTGGAATACCACCTTCAACTGGAAGGAAGGTTGATTTTCAGAAATAGAGAGGACCCCCCATCACCAGTCTGTTGTCCTCCTGCTATTACTGTCACGTCTGGAATTTGGTTGTTCTGGAAGTGAAGTTCTACTTGGTCAGATTTTTGTTCAACCATGTGGCAGGTGCCATTTAAACTAACATGGTTGACACTCTGTTTTAATTTTATTGGTCGGCTAGTCTGGGTCCAGAGGACCTTGTTTACGCAATCTATTAGGGGTGACAACCTTCTCAGGAGGTCAAGTCCCTAGTAACAAAGGGGTGCCCTCTGGAGTCACTAGTATGACCGGGTGTTTCACCTTGTGTCGCCCAATTTTAATGTCCAAGTCTGCAGTCCTCTCAACGGGAATTTCCTTCCCGTCAAAGTTCTGCAGATGTCCAGGAAGAGAGGTGAGAGGAATTCAGTAATTCTCCCCCCTTCCTGCATTTAGTTCCTCAAAGGCCCTTTTGGACAGAAGGGTAGCTTGGGATCCAGTGTCCACCAGTGCCAAAATTGTACCCTGCCCCTGTACTTGTACCGGGGCATAGTATCTTCCCTCCTTCTCCTCAAGGGGGCACAGATAATGCACATTTTTGGACAACTGGTGGACTAACTTTCTGGTTTTGGACATTGCTAGCGAAGAGATTTGGGCAGAATTCTGTGGAGAGCCTTGGGAATCTGAAAGAAAAAGTTGGCAACTGGAGATCAGAGCCATTGTGGGTTCCCCTGGTTTCGGTTCTGGGCCGCCCCCCCCTTTTTGGAGGCAATCACCAGGATGGGTTTGAACCAGGGGATTTCGGTATTGTCGGTTCTGGGGTGAGATGATGGGCGGCGGTAGCTCAGTCTCCACATCTCCCCAGTCTGGATGGGAATCCCTTGGGACCCATTTTTCCTTGGGAGGAGTTCCCCCATCTCTGAAGGAGAAGATCCTTTTCCCAGGATCTTCTGAGGATCCCTCTCCCTCAAATTGGAAGACCTGTACCTCCTCCACAAAGTGGGTCTGTTTGGGTCCTTTGTTTCTCCTACCCCCCCTCTGCTCCTTGGGAGGCAGGCTTTCAGGGGCAGGAGATTCTGTTTCCGGTTCCTGGTTTTCCAGGGGCTGTTTAAAAGTTGGGAAGGAAGCTTCCTCCAAGGCTTTACACCCCCCCTTCCCCTTGTGCCTCCTCCCTGGGAACCAGTGGGTTATCGGGGTGCTGCCCCCGTCATTGTTCTGGAGCACCAGGTCCCGAGTTTGGGGCATTCTGCGGTGGTATGCTCATCTGAGGGTTCTGTTGAGCCCTCAGTATGTGACCCAGATCTGGTGCCATATTTTGGACCTGGCGCTCAAGTTGTGAAACCCGCTCAGGCTGATACGGGGCTCTATTTTCTCCCCTGGGCTGATCCCGGGAAGGGTAGCTATCCCTTCTCTGGTAGTACCCCTGGTTGGGAAGATTTTGGTACCCCTCCACCCTTGGCCTCCCCTCTCCCGGATTAGGTTGTCTGGGCTCAGGGAATTGGGGAAAGAAGGATGGATGATTTTGGGGCTGGAAATTGGGTGGATACCTGGGGAAAAAGTTCTGCCCAGGATTTGGAGAATTTCTGCCCTCCTGTGGGAAGTTGGGAGGGAAGTTCCCTGGGTTAGGTGCTTGGCCGGATCCCCCCCCCTTGGGCTGGAGGAGTCCACACATAACCCAGGATTGGTCGGTTTCCCTTATATCGGGGACTTACATAGTCAGGGGAGCGGGGGACCCCATTTGTGGGACTACCTCCTCGACTCCCTGTCTGTGACTGGCCCGAGGGCCTTCTGGACTGTGAATTATTTGGTGCAGGCAGGTTTTTAGGCCCCCCCATCTCCAAATCTAAAACGGGGGCAACCTTTACCTCTGCCACCTTGGCAGCAGCAGGGGTGCTGTTAGTTTTGGGGTTTTTCGGCACGTTATTTTTATTTTCGATAGGCTTCTGTACCTCATAGATCCGGGTAGCCTGTTCAATGACCCAGTCTAAAGATCTTTTCTCATGAAAATCTCTCACGAGCTGGGTCATTATATATTTAGGGAGAGCATGGAAAAATGTATTTACAAACTCTTTGCTGTCTGTGCGCACCCTTCTGGTGGTCTGCGCAAAAGCACGCTTTAATTCTTGCACAAACTCTTGTGGGGCCTGATCCTCCCCACATTGCAAATTGTAGGCTGCCTTGCGAGCCTCTTGGGGATTTCTGTTCACAGAAAAATGTTTCAAGATGGTCGCCCTGTATGTGGACCACCTTGAATGCTTTTCGTCCTCCAGCCCCGCAAAGAAACTGGAGTACTCTGGTGAGAAGGTCCACTTTACATATTGAATACAGCTTTGGCTGTCCTTCAAATGAAAAGTCTCCATCATTTGCTCAAACAGCTCTAAGTGCTCCCAAACAGAATACTTGGCGTTCTTATGATAAGGCGTGATAACACTCCTTATTGCCTTTATTTGCTTCAATGGGTCCTTAAGCAAGGCCCTTTTTTCCTTATTGGCCTTTTTGGTTCGGGTAACCCTGGTCCATTCATCCTCTGAGTCAGAGACACTGCTTCCAGAGGTTCCTGTCTGATCTTCCAGGTTTTCCCGGATTCTGCGAGCTTGGGAATGGCTGGCAGAATGTGGGGACCTGGTCTCCTGTGTCCTGCGCCGTTCAGAGGAGTCTTCAGATTCCTCCTTGCTGCCAGGATTTGATGGGTACCCCCCCCCACTGACCTAACTGGGCAGAAGTTTTCAGGATGCCCTTAATGGGCCTACTCTCCTGGGGTTCCCCACTAAATTGCACTGTGCTTGGGTGCCCATACCCGGATGCCCGCCCCTCCATTCCTGGGAGGTACTGGCCTATGAGCCCCATACTTCTGGTTGGATAGTAATCTGCCATCCCTGTGGCCCAGTGCTCATGTGCGCCAGGGGACATGGGGTTGGCAGAGTCCAGGGACTGAGAGATATGAAGGCCTCTGGTACTAGGGCTCCTGAAGTTATGCTCAGGAGTCTCCCTCTCCCAGCGAACCTGGTCTCTATCCGCCCCGGCTCCCTGTTGCAATGTAAGAGCCTGCGCTTTCAGTTCCTGAGTTAAGTCCTTACTAGACTTTATCAGTCTCTCCTGCATCGCTACCTGTTTCTGGAGCCTATCATTGTGCTGACAGAGAGCCTCATTTTCTCTCTGTGCCTCCTGATTGGTCCTGGAGTACTGGGCCAGTCTCTGCTGCAGGAGGGTTACCTCCTGAGCTGTGTAGCTGTGTCCCTATTGGCCTGCTCCTTTCTTGCCAGAGCATCCTCCACCCTCCTGGTGTGCTCTAACAAGTTCTGGTGTTCTTTTTGGAGGTCACCCAGTCCCTGGAGGGCCAGGTGATTTTCTTCCATTTTCCTTTTTAAGTGGCAGACTTCCTGGCCTAAGGTATCCCTTTCCTGACTAAGAGTCTGCATCTGTGCCGCCAGGTCGTCCCTTTGCCTTTGGAAGGCACCAGCTTTTTGGTGTTCTTCATCAAACTCTGCCTGGGTATCCAGGTCTTTCAAAATCAATTTATTGCTTTCCTCTTTCTCTCTGTCTAGTTGGATTTTCAGGGTGGCTACCTGCTCTGTGCATGCCCTGTTGAAATTGATCTGTTGCTCCAGCTTTTTCTGGCTCTGCAGTAAGGAGTCCAGACTGTCTTGGTGCTCCTTCTGCAAAGCCAGAATTCTGGTATCCTGGTCCGTCTTTTCCTGTTGCAGAATATCCATATCCTTCTGGCGTGAATGTGGGCGGCGATAGCTCATCCCCACATCCACCCAGTCTATTGATTTCGTTTGTTTTGGGATAGAATAATGGGCGGCGACAGCTCATCCCCACATCTACCCAGTCTATTGATTCAACATGGGTCAAAACCCATGACATAACTGATTCCCAAAGAGTCCCATACGCACTGAAGCAAGAGACTAAAGGTATTGCGGGGTCAGAGACTACGCTAATTTGCCATTTACAGGCCCCCGTAAAAACTGAGTTGTATGCCTGGTCTAACATCATTCCTTAACAAAACACCAAAGGCACTTGCAGTGTCCATCTTGTACCCAAAGCAGTGCAACGTCCCAATGCATATACAGGTGCCATAAAGCACACATTTCAATAGGACATGGGACCCGGTATCGACTTGCTCTTTCAAGCCAGTTTTCATTTGCACATAGGTCTGGTTTGTGTATACAGGGACTTGGGTGTAGAGCCAGCAAGTTCAGCAATTTATTGATTTAGGTATTTACTGTGCATTTGTAAGGCGCTTACACATCAAGTAAATTGAGTTTCAAAGCACCCACAGGGCAACAGGGAGGGAGCATGGGAATGAAAGGCAAATATAGTAACAATGAAGAGAAAGAAAGATATGTGATAAGTAATAAGAGTTCCAGAGAGGGAAGTGCAAGGGAGCAAGTTGCAAACAGCTGTTAAGTGCCTGGCAAAGATCACTTTGGAAGAGTGGTCAACTGCCAATATAATGGGTGAAGGCATGTGGGCGCCCGAAGGCAAGTGCTGGGTGAAGGTGATTGGGGGGGGGGGGGCAGGACCCAGAAGGACACATAAGGGCCCTGGTCACCAATCTCAGCGACTGGGGGGGTTAAGCACAGGAAGGAGAGATGGGGAAGGAGAAGGAGTAAGGAGGAGGTGAAAATGAAAGGCTGAGAGGAGCTTTGGAATTTGAGAAGATCCGGCTCAAGGCAGAGAGGAAGGGGGAGGCTGTTTCAGAGGAGGGAGCCAGCCGAGCGAAGAGATTGGCCAACAGCTGGCTGCTTAGAAAAGCCCCTGACACGCAGATAGTTGGGGCCGGAGGAGCGTAAAGATTTGGATGGAGAGCATTTGGTAAGAGCCAGCTGTAGATACTGTGATCCCCTTCCCCAGAAAGCCTCATGGATGATGCAGAGGGATTTGAACTTGATCCTTGCAGCATCCGGGAGCCTGTGGGTAGATTCTAGGGCTGGAGAGGTGCAGGCCCTGGGCTTGAGGCCAAAGATAAGTCTTGCGGGGTTTATAGTCAAAATGTCATAAACAAAAAAGTCGAAAACAATAATGTTTTTTTTTTAATGGGGGGGTTCCCCCCAACCCTCTGTTTATTTTGTATAGCTAAACCCAAAAAAAATTATAAATAAAAAAAAATATTCAGTTTTTTTTCGATTTTTATTTTTTTCGGTATTATTGTTTTCGACTTTTTGCAGTCGACATTATGACTGCACATTGTCTTGCGGTCCTACACCAGATAAGCTTGAGGGGACGTAGAGAGGACAAGGGTAGATTAAGGAAGAGGCTGTTGCAGTAGTCCAGCCTAGAGAGTAAAAGAGTTCTAGAGACATTGAAGGATTCCCTTCAGGAAGTGGAGTTGAAAGTGGGCCTTCTTGGCAAGATCCTGGATGTGAGGGAGGAAGGAAAGAGGGGAGTCAAAGATGACTCCAAGTTTTCTGGATTCAGATGAAGGAGAAGGGGGAGAGCCCATAGAGGGTGGCGAGGGTGAAGTGAAAAAAGAGGAAGCAGGAGTCCCAATGGGAAGGATCTCAGTCTTGTCGGCGTTGAGGCAGAGATCATTGGAGGCACACCACGATGGCAGATAGGCACTTAGGCATGATAGAGTAAGGAGAGGATCAGAAGGAAGCTTGAAGAAGAGTTGTGTGTCATCTGCATAACACTGGAAGTGCAGGGAGAAAGTGGAGATAAGGTGAGCAAGTCGGGCGAGGTAGACGATGAAGAGCCAGGGAGAAAGGTTGGAGACCTGGGGAATGCCACAGGTAGAGATAGAGGTGGGAGAGGAGAAATAGCCCAGGATAACCTGGGAGGGACGGTTTGTGAGGAAGGAGGTCAGCCTGTCCAGTGCCCGTTCCGAGATACCAAGGGTAACTTGTCATTCTTGGACTACTGTAACAGCCTCATGTTAGACCACCCCAAACATCTGAGCCAGCAACTTCCTATTCTTCCAAGCAACGTGGACATATGTATCGTTGGCGTCAAAACCCAACATCATGTTTCCTCCGGCCTTCCGTCCTCTGCTGTGGCTGCTGTTCAGCGCACACCTCTTCTCATCTCGGCCCAATATCCAGTTTATCTCAGGAACAACGTTATCAGACGCCGACTTCCTGACACCTGCGCACTTCTGCTACTTTTCTTAGCTTGATTGGTTCCTTTGAGAAAAAAATAAACTTGGAGCCGGAACTTGAGACACGGTTAAAGCTTCCCTCAGGAATTAATTCCCCACCACCACCATCAGATGTGAAAAATCGTCTCCGGTTTCAGAAAACCTCAACACCTTCCTTTTCAGGGAATCCTTCTCCCTGGATTCCTTACCTGATCTTTTCCTTTGGCTTCTCTTTGCATACACTGTTGAAGTCTAAATATGTTACATGATGGGGGGTTTGCCTGAACTGCTGTGCTCT
This sequence comes from Ambystoma mexicanum, assembly GCF_040938575.1. Taxonomy (NCBI): domain Eukaryota; kingdom Metazoa; phylum Chordata; class Amphibia; order Caudata; family Ambystomatidae; genus Ambystoma; species Ambystoma mexicanum. The sequence goes on along the minus strand of NC_090935.1, from coordinate 119,551,397 downwards.
GTCCTGATCAACTGTCAGGCTTTCCTTCCTTGAACTTCTTGTCTCATGCTCACACTTTTTTCTACTCTGAGCATGTGCCATGTGATGTACCACTGCTGCTCTCAATATGCTTGATCTGCACTTACCTGACTCGAATGGCTCACAAGCACTTTAAGACCAGCATTCCTTCCTCACTTCCTTTGGAGGAGCTTAAACAGGGTTTTGTTCATTGTTATCATTGTAAACTCGAAGAATAAATTAATAAATAAACAAATAAAATCAACAAATTTGATCATCGTCATGTGTTACAGTCTGTACTGTAATGGTGATCAAAGTGCAACAAATGTGCCATGGTGTAATCATTTGTATAGTTGACTGAAAATGAGACCTGAATGCATTCATATTAACAATTGCTCTCGCTGACTATTGTTTGTCATGTGTTTTATGATTTTTGGTTGCAAGATATTATATACGGACAACACTGTGGGCCTCATTACGACCCAGGCGGATTTCGCGGTGCTAAATGCACCGCGAAGCACGGCGGAAAGCCGTCGATAGCGCCATGGGGGTTGGCGGATTTACCGCCCCATTCCGACCTTGGCGGAGCGGTAAATCCCCAATCCCCATTCTGCCCTTCCCCATTCCCATTCTTGCCCCATAGGGTATAATGGGAGTGGGGAAGGAGTTAATTACGCCACCGTAAAATACGGTGGCGTAATTAACAACGAGGTCCCGTAGCGCCATGGTTTTCTCCGCCTGGTAAAACCAGGCGGAGAACGGCGCCATGGCGCTGAGGGAACTCGTAGTACGGCGGACGGGTCCGCCGCGATTAGCGCTGGCGGAAACCCACTCCGCCAGGGTCCTAATGAGGCCCTGTGCCTTTATTCACAATGAAGTCGCTAACTGGGATTGGCCATTGAAAAGAGCTTTTCCTTATATAACTTTCTCCTGTAAGAAACAAGGATTTGATGTAGGTGTGAATGCGCTTCTCACTCTAGAAAAGTGAAAAACGGAATCTGTGAAAAGTGCTCAATGGAAAGTCCCAGGTGCTATGAGGAGAAAGGAGGACATACCTCGGTAAACTCCTGGTGTGGTTAACTATTTAAGAAAATAGGAACGGGAAGAAGGTCAGAAGCAGGGTGACTCCCAGAGGCTGTCTTCACTGGTGTCATTGGAAAGGGGAGACGCCCTGCTGAGACAGGAGGATGTCACCAGTGCTTCTGGTCATCATACAACAGTGCACACATGAAAGTGAAATAGTGACTGCTGTCTTGACTGGTGTCAAAGAAAGTCCGATGATGAGACTCAGGGTGAAACAAGTAGTAAGAGAAATGTATACATGAATAATACTTGTAGAGGAGTTTCTTACCTGGAGGAGTTCTTGTTATGATTCTAATCGTTCCTGTGGACAGGAGTGTGTGATGATGGCTTGCACACCCCGAGCCATGATAGGCCCAAGCAAAGCGAGGGCCATTAGCACCACCGGGGCTTGAAAGCCATTTGCACCACTGGGTTCATCCGGTATGCGAATGGCTTTATTTGTATTCCTACAGAGATTGTATACCCTAAGCATACATGCCAACATTCTCGACCACCTAGGAGGGAGATTCTGCTCCAGAAAGTGGGAGAAAGTAATTGCCCCTTAGGAATGCATTGGGGTTTTACTTATTTCAGGCGGGAATAAAAAAAAAATAAAAAAAATAAAAAAAAGAGCAATCTTTTTTATCTAAAAATCGGGAGTCTCTCGCCTAAATCGGAAGGTTTGGCGTGTATTCCTAAGCGACGCCAATCTCCAAAGTATAAAACAAAAAGCAAGATTGCCGCCGCCCTAGAGAAAGGCGACTAAGTCCCTTTTCGATTTCAATGGCGGATGCTGGAGTGGAAGGTGCATCCGACAGGAGCATAAAGCTGCGATACTGCAGGTAAGTGGGGAGGGAGGGAGAGGGGGATTGGGGAAGAGCTTTGGCTTGAGGATGGGGAGTAGTGGCCCCTGGCTTACTCTCTGGGGGGCTTCCACATGTGCTGCTCAGCACCATTGTTGAAGGTAGGCCCTTGGCCTTGATAAAACACGTGATCAATTATTGTATTTAATCTGCTGCCTGCATCTTTATTTGTAGGGTTCCTTAGAGACAAGCATATAGCCTTTACTAGCTGGGCCCCGTGGGGCCACTGCCTACATAAAGGTCACAACAGTCAACTTGGAGTTCTATGCCTGTATAAAGCACTGAGAGTGTCCCCCAACCTTTTCTTTCCATAGCAACCATCACAAGGCCCTGCAGATCGTATTATTCATAGCGCCTGGCCCTTCCCTGTGCTGCAGAATATTCTGCCTTCACTGCACAGCTTCCCCTTGATTCTGCTTTCACAGCTGAGATGGTGTACAATGAATTACCACGATCTGAAGAAAACACGGTATTGGTAACTTATAACTAGAGACTCATAATATCACAACCAGGAAATACAATATGAAATCAGATCACATGTTTTAAACACATGCAATACATGGTATCGTGTCCCCCAGAAAATCAATGTTCCTTTCTGAATGTTAGACACTAGCAACATCATTCTCACTATCAGCTTAGTGCAGTTAAATGCAAAATATGCGATAGCCTTGTTACATGATGGGGGCAAAGCCAGAGAGCAAACTTCACAAAACACGCCTAGCCTAGTGGGACCCGGGGTAGTAATAATGAATTTGTGGGACATTTCCTTATGGTGTCCTGAAAGTTCAAAGTATATTTCGTTTACATTTTCAATTGCCTACAGCTCATCTCATCCAAAAAAGTGATTAAAAGTTATTAATTGAAAACCTGTTTAGACCATGCATAAATGGAAGTGAAATCCTGATAACACAACATAACACATAAGTAAATATATATTCATAATTTGCCTACATGCACAGATTTCATACCACACCAATCATAGTCTTCAAACTGTGTGGCTTACCCCCCCTCCACCACACCCCAGGGGCCCCAAAGATGTCTGGTGGTGCCGAGGCTCTTCCAAAAGTGAGTATGGCGAATGATTTTCATAGAAAATATAAGCAGTGTTGGCATGTGGTGTCAGGGGGGGCAGCAACACTATGTTTGCTCAAGGGGGGCTCTGTAAAAGCATTTTCACTCAAGGGGAGCTCTGCATAAAAAAGTTTGAATACCACTTTATCAGCAAAATCAACATTTCATTATCAGTAACAATCGTAGCTCTACAGACATATTCTGTTTAATATCTCCTGTGTCCAGTGGTTCCAAAAAGGAGAACGTTGAGGCCTCAGTCCAGTGTGCTGCAGAATGGGGATACCAAGCATGCTAAGGGTTTCTTAGCATTCCCGCTGCTGCTGCCCCAGCCTCCATTTTAAAAAAAATAAGTCACCCCAAATAATTAAGGAGTGATTCGTTTTTTGTTCTCCCTTGAGTGTAAAATAGCGTCTTTCTTTATCATACAATCCGGTGTTAGGGGCCACACAGGGATGAGATGAGGAGTCTTCTCAACGCTGCAGGTCAGATCTTCTCAGAGAGGCAACTTTCTAAGCCAGGTGTACATTTTGTTAGCCAGAAACTCTCTTGTTTCTGCTCCAGCTGGTATTGTCACTTTGACTATGCGTAGGGGCCACATGTCTTGCACGAGTCCTCAATTGTTGGATGTACCTAATTTAGGGAGATCTTCACTATGCAAGGAAAGTTGGGCATATTTTACGACTACACTCACTGCATGGGATTCCTGCTGTTTTACCTTTGACCTCCATGTTTAGATCATGTTCACTAGCTGTGCTTGTTCAGCCCTTGGGATCAATCATATTATTGAATTCAACGGCACAATGTTTTTCTTCTACACCCCTTTCCGTTTGGGTTCCTTCAGCGATGCTTGGCACGTTTACATAAACAGCCCAGGCACTTCATCACTGCCCAATTCGGCCCACACAGGGTGGGATTCACATCTGCTGGACATCCTTTCTCCCGGACCACGGGAAGACTCCTGCTACCCCGATATACCGTTTACTTGAACCCACGCCATAGGACCCCGCGGCTCACACCCACTTTGATCATTGCTATCAATGATGTCAGGTTCCAATTCCTGTCCCTTTCAGTCATTTCATGTGATTAGTCCCAATCATGCTTTTGCAACCATAACTGATCGGATTCAGCCCCCTCCTCTGAATGCATGGCACATGGTCTTTATTTAGCTCAGAAGTGCTTGGGGAGGGTGATGTTTGTGCATGCAGTGATACTGAGGAATGTTGACCCACGTAAGGTATCTTAGTAGCGGTACATCACATGACTCCCTCAGTCTCATGTTCTAGGGATGGTCGCATTTCAGTTTGGGTTTGAATATTCTTTTTTTTTTTTTTTTTTTTACAGCCATGTATCATTAACGATTTCCTTTCTCATATCCAGGGGTCAAGCCCTAAAACAAATAAAGTTGGGGGGGGGCTCATTAACGTAAGCAATGGGATGTGGTGTCACCACACATGGGTATATCTAGGTACAACATGCACATTTCCTTCAATTGGCTTTGCGTCCCGTACAAATTGCACAGGACGAATGGCATTTGCGGTTCATAACATCAACACACACACACAAAAACAAGAGAGGCTATGTTCTTCTAATAGTGTTTTGAAAACGTTATAAGGTGTGCAGGTTTTAACCTCCAAGAACCAAAACCAATGTTTTCCCTGGGACTTGCAGTCCGGAAATGTGACCTTTCACCTTTAGTTGTTTGCTATTTTCTCTCAGCTTATCTGGTGCAGTGGTGAAGTGCCCCCCCACTGCGAACATGACTGCTGCAGTTCCAGTCCCGAGAATGGTGTAAGTTCAGAAGGTGACAAAAAGACAGTAGTTGTTTCTCCTTTTACACAGGGCCTATAAAATACCCAGGGAGACAGCCTCCGCCCACTGAAAACAGTGGGTGGACGCCCTGTAGCCTCGACTTGAAGCCTGCTCGTATCCCTTCTTTCCTACTCTGTTGACACCTGGTCAGTCTGTGCTCACCACTTCCCAGCAATGCTTTAACAAGGATCTTAAGTGCATACTTGAGTTTGCCTGAAGTGTCGGCAGGCTTGGTGCCCATTATACTGGCTTCTCTGTACTGAATACACAGTAATAACTCTTCACATGAGTACCCATTGAAGCAATATTCCGGGAGCTTTGCTTAGCTCTTATCATTTACTGTTTCTAAGAGAACCCATTCACAGACTTCTTCAAGCCAGCAGCCAAGCAGCCCTTAATTCAGAGTTCGTATAGATGCTGGCCCCCAGCCTGGCCACACGGCCACACTTATTAGCCACCGTCGCCCCTTCACTTTGTAATCAACGTTCAGCTTTTTCAAGCTAGAGTAAAGGCTTTAGACAAACATATATAAGTTGTTTAATTATTTGATTGACGTTGAATGAAATTCACTCACTCATGTTTAGTTGTGCAGATGCGCGAATGTGCGCCAGAATGCCACCGGTTAGCTGCAGTGAGCGGAGACCAGAAGAGATGTTGCCAGGGGAGCAGGCTGGTGGGACAATAGGCCCTGATCTGTTGATTGTAGCCCCAGATAGAAGCTCGGGGGCTACAACCAAAAGGCTAGCTAGCCCCGAGTTCCGATAGTCCCGACATTAGCCTAGCCCCAGATCTTTTCCAGACCTAGCAACACCCCAAAGAGCAGGGTCCTGGTGAGGAAGGGGTGTGGTGACCTTATGGGAGGGAAACCCAGAAGTGGCAGACCGCACTGCCAGACGTGACAGCTTCCCCACAATGCATCAGGACTGACGCTCTAAACAAGCTTAGAATGGTAGATATTCCTAGCTCTGAGAAAGCGGATCTCTAGTCATTCAGAGTGAGCTTCTTGGGGTGATGGCCAATGATGGAATCACTTCCTCTGCGCCTCACGCTGGGAATGCCAGACACATGTTTTAGAAATCTCCAAGTGCTGTTTGAGCAGTAGCCTACCAAGCAGTGGCTTATGAGCAGCTTGACTCGTGTGTACCCTTGGTGAGCTAGACCTGAACATGTGCTCCTGTTTGGTATTCAGCAGCAGCAGGAGGCCGCTGTGGTGCCATGCTGTCTGTAGGTGTGATGGGTGGGGTGGGTCTAAAGAAAGTAAAATGCTTGCTGGAACTGGTGGAGGCATGCTGACCGGCACAGGTGTCCTGCTCCACGGAGGGCTGATGACTGTCCTGCAAGCACAATTAAGGGGGCAGGACAGGGCAGGAGGCTCCTTCTCTGCCCCTTCATTGTTCTTGCCAGGAGCATGCAGGAACAGGTGTCCACCCTCCAGGCACAATCAGGAGAAAGAGCAGCAAAAGCACACAGAAACAACAAATAATAATAACTAAACTAAACAGATGTAAGTATCCCTCTTCATATGTTGCAAACAAAGGTGGCAGAGCAAAGCAAAAGCAACCTGGACTTGAGGAGCAGAAGCAGTGCCCCCTCAGGCCCGCATGCCATGGGTATATTCACGACTTTGGGCAGCTTTGGATCACTGCCCACTTCCTGTACAGCACAGTGGCAGCACAAGGGAACCAAAGACATAGAGGAGTTACCAGCACCATCTAGAAGAGCTGCTTCAATGAGTCTGGTCTGTTTCTCTCCCAAGCAGAAGCACGGGTCCAGTAACAATTAAGAGCCAACAACCAGAGATTTGAAGCCTTGTTCACCACTTGGAAGTCCTAGGTTCTTGGAAGGACTCAACACAACACCAGAAGGTCAGCAGCTCTAGGGGGCTTGTTTACCCCCATTTCATCATCCAAAGGCCGTCGTTAACAGCCTGCAGGGTCTTCTAAGAACCCACCACACCACCAGATGCCCAGCAGGCAGCTCTAGCTGCATTGATGTTATCATTCTAGCCCCCAAGGACATCACCAGTTCCTGGATCACTGGTAGAGACTGCCACAACACCAGATGTGGGGGGGCAATAGCAGCATGCAGGTAAGATATTTCAGGGTGCTCGGAGTCTGGCCTTAGTGGGAATCAGAGGCGGGTTTCAAAGTGGGTGAGAGCTCTGAAACGTAATGTTTTTCCTAGGAAGGGGATTTCCTATATTTCTAAGTTGATTTTCATCCCATGGTGCAGCATATTATTTTTGTAAGCATCTCAGAAAATAGTTTGTAAGGAAAGGGTGATCTTTGGGTGGGGGCATATTAGAAGAAATGCTCAGCAATACTAAAGCATGAGTCCACCCTATCCATCGAAGTGTAAGGGATTTTTGGAGATGAAAGTCTCTTTGCCTTTTGGATTTTGTACAGTCCATAGTTGTAAACATGAAAGCAGTATAATAGCATACCTTGCAGTTTGTTTCCTTCAACCAGTTCTTTACCAGGGCAGTCCAGACGTGGACCCCTTGCTCACTGTTCTTAGAGAGGCACAGCTTCACCTCACTGATATTGCCCAACAAGGCTGAAACACGTGTATGTTGTTGGTACTCTTGTTCAGAGGAGAATTGCCTAGAATTTCGGTGCTGGACTGCCCCAGGGCAGGACAAAGACTGATATGCAGGGAAATTTCTTCTCTGTGAAAGGGACAGTGAGCTAAAGACTTGGTAGAATCTCTCCCAGGGGTTATTCACTCAAGAACAGGTCATTGGGCTGTATTCGTGCTGGTAGAGAGATTTCCAGACCCCCCTTTGTTTTGCAGTTCTTTGGAAGGATGAGAGTAGCAGGAAAACTGTTGAAGTAGCCTCCTGTGGCATTGTATTTCTAGTGTCTTGTCTTTTACATTGTGATTATATGTACACAGTCGTTTTGCTGATGCACCTGTCCCCAGATCTATTGTCGCCCCAAATGACAGCTGTACTAACATTGGGCAGTGTTCAGAGACATATTAACAAGTAGACATATGTTTGCCTAGATCGTTGGTGTTTGGAGACAGATGAGTATGTAATCCATGATTATGGCCCCTCCCCCGGCTCAATATCGTAAAGGCGAGAAACGTTGTTCGTTAAGGCAACCATACTGCCCTTATCCCAGGCAGGCACAGCAAGGGATGAATACAATGTAGATGGCAAGACTAACTAAATACTGATCATAGAATCATGCATATGCATCCATTAGACATGAAGCACATATACACTCACCATGAAGAAAATTTACTAGGTCAAATATGCATTTATATATGAAGAATATTAACTTTGCAACCATAAAGATGTGAAGAAAAAACATAACATATATATAAGCTGATTGCAACAGTAACGACAGTGAGTTTAACTCACTAACATAGAAACGTGACAGTAATGGCCAGACATCTTTTCTAAAATGGAGCCATAATATGCTTCAAGTAAATGAAAGGCCTCAAGGCTTCACAAGAACTAAAAAGGCTGAATTTACTGAAATACAGACCGTGCATGACTCAGACATGAGCTATGCAGACTGAACAATGGTTTCATAAAAAATTCGGGAGGGACCACCTGCCACAGATTAGGCACGAGATAAGTTTGAATCCCTAGCGGTAGAAGAGACCAATAACATTTGCAATAAAATTAGCTAATATACTCATAAATGCAAGGTGCCTTAAATCCAAATGCGGTCCTCTCACATGTGACCCATTATTGAAGAGCACTGTCTATTCATTAGCGAAGAACACAGAGTGGACATCTGCCTCAATCCTTACGCACATTCCCAGGCACAGGACATCGCACATGGCTAACTACAAATGTGATCACCCTGGCTCATGGCCTAGAGATGAGGGATGGTATTTGTCTTGAATGAAGACAAGCAATCCATTGACCTCTCTTCCTCTACTCCCTTTTGGCTCATATATTCATGACCTGTCAGTTGCCCACAGTTGGTCAGTGCAATACCTACCAATTTAAACTCTTGGTGACAATCTGTCCGTTATGTATTGCATAAACCAATCATTAAACATATAAAGGATGTAGTTGTGTTATCAATTTAGAGGTGGTCTTAGGAGGGGCCATCAGTTAAGCATTATCCAATTAAAAGTGTAACCCATATAGAAAATGTATGTAGTCAATTCCCCTAACCACCCCCCCCCCTTACTCCTAATTGAGCTGGGTTTTGCCTTGCACTTTGTCTATTCACGTTACTGAGTGCAAGTTTTTCTGGCTCCTGATCCTTTGCATAAATCAGGGGTTTTTCAGGTCATCGTTACATTGGATTCTGACTTGCAAAGAGGCAAGAGAGCAGGAGTGGAGGCACAGTGGGTATTGGTATACACATTTCTGATGACTGATGCGTATGTATTTGTGGAAGGGAGTCAGAGGACGAGGCCTGAAATGACTATGTTTAATATTATTCTCCCATTTTGGCCGCATCATGTGGTTATAGCTATTAAGGTCTGATGGAATATTTTTTTTACTTTGTTTTTTCAGGTCGATATGTTAATATCCCTGCAAAAATATTGCGATACAAAAATATGGGACACCCCTGCAACCTCTGCATTATTTTTAAATGTGCAGGGTTCACCCCCCCAACCCCAGCTCCCACAAATGATTGCCCCAAAAATATCTCCTATGGCGAGACAAACGACCATATGTACAGCAACATTTTTGGTGGGGGTAATATATAGGGATACCGTTTCTTCATGCTGAATGTTTTATTATATTTTTTTTTCTTGTGAACATCACTGTCAAATGTGTCGTCTTCTGGCCATTGTGTTTGCACTTGCGCTGGACACCAGGGTGTAGACAAAATGTGGCCCAATTATATCTCATCTCGAATGCGGATCTGGATAACATTGAAATCGATGCATATGTGTGCATTGCCCGGTTGCAAATCCACTTCAGAGTTACCTTCGCATTTTACTTCTAATAAACATGAGTGGGAAGAATGTATATGTGCGTGCTAACCATCTTTGAGAAATTCCCAGTGCTTGTGTGAGAATCCTTCCCAAAATAATCGGTTTTGACAAGTGATGATTGCCAATAGAAGCACATTAAGTTTTCACGTAATGATACGTTATTTTGTATTGTCTTTGCCAAAGAACTGCCCATTAAAGAATCACCGAACCAAAGGTCATACTCATGTATCGACCTCAAAAGGTCAAAATAGTGAGATGACATTGCAAGGATACAAAAGTGGGACCTACAGATCACAACAGAAAGCGCGCAACCTGCTGAGCTATCTTATCGGCTCATGTAACCTCTACCCATGCCAAATCCGGACCCACACTTGGTATATTATTTACACATTTTATTTATTTATTTTATTTGTATTTATTTGTACCGCACCGTTGGCCCGCAGACACATCTGCTGCAGCGTATGGAAAACTGATTTAGCTCTTGGAAGACAGGCTTACACTCATAATTGGGTCTCGCCTATCTAGAGGTAAGCTCTCATCAGAGTATTCCAACTTTCAGATTGAGGACTGGATGATCCCTGTATCAAATACTGCGAAAACCTTGCTGATCATTGTGGAGTCATCCATAGGAGCAGAGGTTCAAGCTAATTACACTACAAAACTACAAAACAAATAGTCACTATCAGCTAAAATTATTGAGGCAAATAAGACCTTTCTTGTCTGAAAATAATTGCACCACCCTTGCACGAGCCACAATCGCCCAAGAATCGATTATTGTAATGCTTTACTCGGGGGGTTTAGGGGGGAGGGCAAAGGCTGTGTTTTGAAAGTACAAGTTCTCCAAAATGACGTGATTCGAGTCGCAAAAAACGAACACGCTGCTTTCCATGTTTCCGAATTGCGGAAAGAGATGCACCGGTTGCCAGTCGTGTCTCGAACACAGTTTAAACGACTCACTATTGTGCATTTGTGTGTATGGCTTGGCACCTTGTTACTTTTCAGAAGGACTGATAAAATACGAACCCAGCCGAATGGTAAAATCCTATGGAACTTGTCTACTTAAATGTGTCACGGCTGTATGTAGGGAAACGCAAGCTCCTTTACTGCGCTGGCACCCGAAGCATGCAATGCCTTCCCATTTGCTCTTAGGCTGGAAAGTAATCTACTACGTTTTCGTAAAGAATTGAAAACATGTCCTTTTATGTAGATACGGATAGTCAAGTCAGCTTCCTGTACACTGCCTGTGCTTCATGTTCTGTCTTCATGTGCGCCCTGATGCCCGTGGTCTGCGGTGCTACATAAATTAATTTAAATAAATAAATATATACATAAAATAAAATCCAAGATTCTGCAATATATAGGTCCTTTAGTTTCCAGAGACACCTGTTTTAGGTCTACATGTAAGGAGCAGGGCCACTGCAGAAATAATTCGTGGCTACAAGACTGGCTGGGCAAGCCACAACATTGTGACACACGTCTATGAATTCTGGAAGACCCCATTAAAAATGGCAATGGTGTATTCATATTGGAAGACTAGGCGCCATGTTAAATAAGAAGACCTATCAAAGATTGCCTGTGCGCTATGCATTTGTATGAGGCCATTAAGACTGTGAACTTCCCAGTTGTGTGAAGTGGTTGTAGTGTGATAGTGGAGAAGTTCTGAATATATTCTTCAAAAAAAGAGTGAAAAGTATTTTTAGGAGCCCTTGCTGCATAGCTTCCTTCTTGTGTCAGACGAGATATTCACTTCTGTGCTTCTTTTTTGTTTTGTCAATCAAACATTTCAGACACCCACCATAAATCGTTTAATTTGGAGCCAAGGGCTGCTAGTCATTACAGGCGAAAGGTAGGAGGGAGTGTTTTATCAGAGCACGTGTGATGTTATTACTGTAATGATATCCAGTGTTCTTTTTATATTTTTTATTTGTTTGTTGTGCACATGCTACCTATCCCTATCATCAAACTCATAGCCTCCTTTTGAGGCTGGTGGTAACAGGAAATAACAAATGATATACTGAAATGCAAATGCTGATGGACCAAATTATGAGTTTGGGTCACCTGGATCACATAAAAAGTGCAGTCTGGAGTAAATAGACTACATTTGCCCCATGCAGTCCTTTCTACATACTGCATGTGCTTACCCTTACTCCTACAGTCACGTTGAGGCTCTCAACGATGCTTCACTTGCGGAACTCACAAGGTTGACAACAGAGGGCCTGATTCACAGAACCATTTTATAACGGAACAATCCCATAGGAAAGCGCTCTGTGAAACCACAGCCTCTAGATATGCAGCCTCCAACTTAAACGCAGATCTCAGCAGCATGGGCTAACGCTACTGAGCTATTGTACTGGTTGCATGTGCTTGGGGTCATTTTGAGCAAATCTAGCCGCTAGCATCGGGCATCGTGTTGTAGCATCCTCAAGTTCCGTTCTGTTTTAGATGTGTTTTATTTGAATATTAAACGCAATGTCCTTATTCAGGATTTCAACTGTGTCTCTGGTGAGATATAATTGTTATTCTGTTTGTGAACACATTGTGCTACTCACAGATAAAAATAAAAAAGATGAGAAAAGATATGGTTTGTGAGGGAACCATTTAATTAATCTTGTGGCAATGATGCATAATTGACGCTTCAAATGGAACGAGGGTTTGATTGCATTTTGTAATTATCAAAGAGAAAGGAAGGACTTTTCATTTCAGCCTGCCTGATAACAGTACTGCCCACTTTTAGTATGGATGTTAATCTACACTTGATGACTTGCTGTGCATTTCCTCAAACTAGTATAGCAGGACATTTGTTTTTTCTTCACGTTCACCCGAGAAGATTTGAGGATTATGCATTGTTAATTTTAATTCTTCTTTTATCTTTTCCATACATAAAATCATTTCCCATTCCATTCGGGAGGCGCTACTTCTGCCCTGTTTATTTCTTTGCATTCTGGAACTTGTAGTACTGGTATTGTCTATCATAAATCCAGGACTGCAAGAGCAATAGAAGTAGCATTTTGTTGTGGCCTGAATGGATGACAGGACACTGTAGGATTTCTAACAGTCTTTATTGACTGACAACAAGGGAGAATGTCTTAAGACGGACCGGTGGCGCAGGGCGCTTACTCACTGTTCACTGCCCAGGTCCTGTGCTTCCCCAGTTACTTCACTGTGGAGGGGTTGTGCTCACCGGTGGCACGCCGTAAACTCCTAGGGCCCCCATGAAGCCTCCAGTGGCTGTGGTGTTATGCCCTAAGAGCTGTGATGATGATTCTCTAGAGTTGACTCTCCTTTTTCCTGTAATCAGGAGCAGCGCTCCTGTACGACCGCTCTAGCTGGCAGCGCGCCAACTCTGAAGCGGGAACGTTTTCCCGCGGAGCGTGGGCTCGCGAGATCCCGTCTATCGAGATCTCGCGAGAACACGCTCCCGCGATCACGTGATGTCCCCACACACCTCCTCTGCTGGGAAAAAAGAATGGGAGGTCACTCCATGATGAAGTCCACATATTTCCCGGGCTTCCTTCTCTCTCTCTGGGGCCTGCCTGGATCCGGGTATGTAGCGGGATCGATGAAGTGTCCTTGGGAGGGTGCTGGTGATTCGGGATCTCTTTGTCCAGCTCCTTGCTGTGATCCCCTGGGTGTGGTTGGGGAAAGGGAGCTTGCGAAGTCATTGCGATGTTGCGGCTCTATGATGTCTCCACTCGGGAGATGATGGTTCTCGTATGGCTCTTGGCAGATCTGATCTCCTCCAGTGTCTCCAGGGGAGTGTACAGTATCATCTTTCCTGCGGTACATGGCTACCCTCTCTAGGTTCCATCTCCTGCCATCGCTGGTGCGGATGTGGTTTGTCCCTCTCTCCATGACTTCTATGGGACTGCTGTATCTGGAACCTGTGGAGGTGTCCTTGTGGGGAAGTCGTATCTTCACCAGATCCCCTTTGTTGACTTGTGTGTGTCGAGCGGCTTGGCGCAAGTCCCCCTGTGCTTTCATTGCTTCTTTGTTGCGCTGCATACGGCACGTTACGTCAACCATGTCAACGTCTTCGTCGGCCCTCACTTGCTGAAGCCATGGTGGTACCAGTGAGGATGCCGCCCTTCTCCCCCTCAGCAGATGGAACGGGGACACACTGGTGACGGCGTTGGGGGTGAGACGGTGGGCCGCTACGGCTTCTTTGACCATCTTGTATGGGTCTAGGCCCGAGGCGTGGGCCAGTTGCAGCGCCCCTTTGATGAAGCGGTTGGCCCGCTCGACTAGGCCATTTGCCTTTGGGTGGTATAGACTTGCTTTCCGCTGTTTGATGTTGTTAAGCTTGAGAAATTTTTCCATTTCTCTGGAGACTAGTTGGACTCCGTTGTCCGTGACGAGTTCTTCGGGCAGGCCCTCCCGCTGAAATATGGCGGTGAGGGTTTCAATGACTGTTCCCGTGGTGATGTCCGGGGTGAAGTCAGCTTCCACCCATTTGGAAAAGTAGTCGACCAAGACTATCCCGTATCTGTGCTCAGGGGGCATGTTGTCCAGCGGCCCTATGAAATCCAGCCCCAGTTTTCGCCACACCCCTTTGGGGGCTTCGGTGGGCAGCATGGGGGCTTGCCTCACGGCTAGGCGCTTGTCGCTGTTGGAGCATTCGTGGCACCTATCGACCATCTGCCGAACGTCCTGGTCCATACCTGGCCACCAGTATGCGTCGCGTATCCTTCTTCTGGTCATGTTGCACCCTAAATGGCCCGAGTGTGCTCTGCACAGTATGACTTTACGGATTCCGCTGGGTGGGATGATTTGATCACCTCTGAGAATGAGACCGTTCATGGCGGTAATTTCCTCATTCACCTTCCAGTAGGGACGAAGGCCTTCAGGGATCGCTCTCTCGTTGGGCCATCCATTCCGAACCCAGGTGCTTACGTGCCTTAGAGCGTAGTCCTGCTCGAACTCTTCCTGCCAGTGGCGCTCGCTCATTTCCATGTACTCGACGTTCCTCAGGTCGCCGATGGACGCAACGACACATTCGTCTTCCAGGAATGTGGTGCCGGGGGCGCTTTGGTTGAGGAGCCTGGACATGCAGTCCGCTTGTGCGTTTTTCCAGCCCGCAATGTGTTGTATCTCGTAGGTATACTCTTGGAGCTTCGCGGCGATCCTGGCCAGTCTGGGGGTGGCCGTCTTGGTGCCGCCCGGGCTCAGCATGTGAATTAGCGGCTTGTGATCGGTGATCAACTTGAACCTTGTCCCCCATACGTATGATCTGAAGTAGTCGACGGCCCAAGCGCATGCCAACATCTCTTTCTCTACCGTAGAGTAATTCTTCTCGGATGAGGATAATGCCTTGGATGCAAATGCCACAATGTTCTCTGTGTCGCCTTTTTTCTGGGTCAAGGTGGCCCCTAGGCCGTATGCGCTGGTGTCAGTGGTGATGTAGGTGTCCCATTTAGGGTTGTATGGTTTAAGGCACGGCGCGTGTAGAATCCTATTCTTGATTTCGCCGAAAGCCTCGTCTTGTTCTGGGCCCCAAGAGTACGCTGCCCCCTTCTTCAGGAGCTCCCTCATGGGAGACGTGGTCTCAGAGAACCTGGGGACGAATTTGGCATAGTACTCAGCTAGGCCTAAGAATGAGCGCAGTTCCTCTTTAGACATCGGCGCCGGCGCCTCAGTAATGGCCTCCATGAGGTTCCTCTTGGGACTCACCCCATCACTCGAGATGCAGTACCCAAGATACTCTACTTTGTTCACCCCGAAGACACACTTTTCATGGCGTAGGTGAATGCCTTCCTCCTGAAGTCTGCTTAGGACTGACTTGAGCGCCTTGTCATGGGTCTCGCTGTCCTTGGCGTATACCAGAATGTCGTCTTGGAAGAATGAGACATTGGTGAGGCCTTTCAATAGGGAGTTCATCATCCTCTGGAATGCGGATGCTGCGGACGATAACCCGAAAGGCATGCGGGTGTATTGGAAGGTGCCAAAAGGAGTGATGAACGCCGTCAGGGGGCGGGAGGACTTGTGTAGGGGAATCTGGTGATAGGCATCACGCATGTCCAGTTTCGAGAAAATGGCCGCCTCTTTCATCATGAGGACGATCTCATTGATGCTGGGGAGCGGGAAGCTATCCGTGATCACCTCCAAGTTCAGGCTTCTCAGGTCGATACAGATCCTGAGGTCGTTGCTGGACTTCTTCTTTACTAGTACTACCGGACTCAGCCACTCCGAGGATTCCACGGTTTCAATGGTTCCTTCCTCGACCATCTTCCTCAGGTGAGCGTCCAAAGCTGGTCTTGCGGTGGCAGGTACCGCCCTTACTTTGTGCTTGACTGGAGTGGCGTTGAGTTTCAGTCGAATTTTGTGTACGAAGTTTTTCACTTTTCCCGGTTTCTCGGAAAACAGGTTTGGAAAGATCTCCTTATAGTTTTGCGCTGCTCCTGACGAGATCATGAGCACCTGTTCCGGAGTGCTGGGATCTAGTTTCATGCTGAGTTTGTGTTGGTCATCCCACCCCAGCACGGCTGGACCTTTGGGAGAAAAATACACCTTGGTGGTGGTAGACCTCCCCTTGAAATCGATGCGGGCCTTGATGTAGCCCAACAGGTCGACCGTTGCCCCTCCAAACACGGTGGGTTTTTGCCTAGTGGATCTAATCTCCACTCTTTCTTGTCCCATCATCTCCTTGTACGTGTTGATGGGCAGAATGGTGAGGTTGGATCCCGAATCAGCCATGACGCGCGTTTCCATTCCGTCCACTTTAATGGTGCAGTGGGGCTTTTCTCTTCTGGCATGGGGGGCATTGACCATGACAACCATGGGTCTGTCCTGTAGTTCATCCTCATCGGTGGAGGTGCAGTCACCGTCAACACGGGACACGGTTTTCTCCCGCCACATGCATGCTGGAGCCACGTGGCCAATGCGTCCGCACTTGGAGCATTCTTTATTCCTGGCGGGACAGTCGCGGTCGTTCGCCATGTGCTTGAGGCTGGCGCATCTGTAGCATTTCGGTGCCTCCCTTTTCCTGGGACTTTTGTCTTTGGGGCCGTCGCGGGATTGCTTGTCTCTGCGACCTCTCCATTGTAGCGCCGCCATTTCGGGCACGGGCAGGTGACTTCCCGCCTCCTTGCGTCTGCTGGAGGTTTCTTCCTCCGCCCTGGCAATCTGGATGGCTTTATCGAGGGTGACCTCCTTCTCCTGGATGAGTTTGTCCTGTACTTTCCTAGAGTTGGTGTGGACGACGAGCATGTCGCAGATGACCTGTTCTGCATTTTCTCCGAAGGCGCACAGAGAAGCGAGTTCTCTCATCCTGGTGATGTAGTCATCCACGGTTTCGCTCCCTTCCTGTTTGCGAGTGTAGAATCTCAACCTGTGCAGTACAATATTCTCCTTGTTTGTGAACCTCTTCATGATGCGACGCGTGGCTTCTTTGTACACGTCGTCGTCATCGGCGTCTTCGTCGGCCGCAGGTATTTCTTTAAGGCCTGCAAAGATACGCTGACCTTCAACCCCTAGCGCATTCAGCAGCATCGCCCTCTTCCTGATGGGGGCATATCGCGTGCCGCCCACCGCTTCCAAATAGGTGGAAAAAAGGGGTTGCCATTGCATCCACGGAATCGCCAGTGTCCCTGGCAAGGGGAGAAACGCAGGGGGTGGCGTGGCGCCTTGCATGGTGGGTCCGTGGGACTGCAGGTATCCTCGTCACCAGTTATGTTGTGGCCTGAATGGATGACAGGACACTGTAGGATTTCTAACAGTCTTTATTGACTGACAACAAGGGAGAATGTCTTAAGACGGACCGGTGGCGCAGGGCGCTTACTCACTGTTCACTGCCCAGGTCCTGTGCTTCCCCAGTTACTTCACTGTGGAGGGGTTGTGCTCACCGGTGGCACGCCGTAAACTCCTAGGGCCCCCATGAAGCCTCCAGTGGCTGTGGTGTTATGCCCTAAGAGCTGTGATGATGATTCTCTAGAGTTGACTCTCCTTTTTCCTGTAATCAGGAGCAGCGCTCCTGTACGACCGCTCTAGCTGGCAGCGCGCCAACTCTGAAGCGGGAACGTTTTCCCGCGGAGCGTGGGCTCGCGAGATCCCGTCTATCGAGATCTCGCGAGAACACGCTCCCGCGATCACGTGATGTCCCCACACATTTGCAGAGTCAAGAGAGGGGGAGTTGTTTTGAAGTGCTGTGAGATAGAGCTGGAGATCAGAGGCTTGTCCTGACCTTTCCCAATGTTAGTGAAGGCTTCTTCGGTGGATGGAAAGCTGAGTTCAGTGTAGGAGAAGAGAAAGTGGTGTAGGCCAGAGAGGTAGTCAGGGAGTTTGAAGGAGGGAAACTTTTGTATATGAATAGTTATAGTCAATGGAGAGAGTAAGGAAGAAGCAGGAGTGGAGATTGAGGTAAATACGATAGAGTGATCATTGGGAGAAGGAAGAGTATATATATATGAGGCCGAGAGTTGGGAACAAATGAGAATAAATTCAAGGGAGTTTCTATTTGAACTGGATGGCAGAAAGTGGACAGAAGAGAGTGAGTGGTTAAGTTGAAGAGACTTTAAGTCAGTGGATAGAGCAGCGCAGAGAGAGGGCAGGTTGAAGTCACCAATGACAATGAGGTGGTGATCAGGAGAAATTCAATTAGTTGGGAGATGTAGTCCAAGAATTGACTTACCAGACCAAGAGGCAGGTAGAGAGATAATATATATACCATAGGGGCAGCAATTGTATTTGAGTGAGGGAAAATTAGCCAGAGATAGGGGAGCAGGAGAGATAGGAAGTTTGGGGGATGAAAACAGTCCTGCACCACTACCCCTGCCCGTGGGGTGGAGAGAGTGAGTAAAGGTGTATGCAGGGTCATGAAGGGCAGCACGAGTTGCAGAGTCAGAGGGAGGTATCCAGGATTCAGTAAGGGTAATGAGGTAAGGGGATGTAGAATGAGAAAGGAAGATGACAGAGGTAAAAGAGGTTGTATTGCAGACAGACTGTGCATTCCAAAGAGCAATAGAGCAATAGAAAGAGTGTGAGTTGTGAAAAGGATAGCATCCTTTAAATCTGATATCATCAGGGGCCAGATTACCAAAATGGTACCCTTTTGAAAATAAATGGACAAAAGTAAGTTAGCCCCAATTTGATGGTTGGATGCCAAGGAATGGAGCAAACGTGTAGAGGAGCAGACGAGTATGTCACTGATAGGCTCTTCCCCCCACCGGTGTCATACTGGATGAAAGACAGGAAGCCATTATACATGACACCAGGTATCCTGCCAATACCACATTGAGTGGATGAGAGACATTATGCACTCGGACAACTGTGAGGGAGGCATGGTAGAACAAGTAAACACAAGAGCTGCAGATTTCAAAACCTTTATTGATGTTTTAAAAAGGGTTGGAAAGCTCCCATCTTGCCCTATACCTAAGATGGGAGTATTCTCGACCATCATACAAAAAAGTAAATACAGTCCTAGTCAGTCCTTAGTCAAAATAAAATGGCCTGTACTAATCAACCTAATGCCTGCCTTCTTTCTAATAGGGAATGTGTAATGCAAAAAGGAAAATCAGTGTTCATAAGAAATTTCAGTATGGCTGAGTAAACTCCCTTTCCCACATTTTGTAGCATGGGGTAAGGTGGCACACTTGGACCTTACGACACACTCTGGCTTAGTCACAAGGATGCAGTTTGTTTCATGGACCATGGCCCACTTAGCCTTCCACAAAAAGTCAATACAGTTAACAAAAGTTTGTTTCCTTCTGGTTACCACAATTCTGTACAGGTACCCCTCAGCCGGGCTCAAACCTTTCAATCACAATTTGTAGGGTTCCCTTCCCTAAGCTTCAATGACACTTTTATAGGCTTCCCTCCGTCTGGCTCAAGCCTCTTTTCACATTCCTTCTGCTGTTGAAGACATTCGAAACTGCAAGTCTTTTGCTCTTACCTCGCAATTACCACTTCGACCTTCTTTCCTCAAACCCCACTTTTTCTCTCCTACACCAAGGCTTCAAACCAAGGGATCAAACCTAACAGTTCAAAGACATTTCTCACATCCAGGATTCCCTCTGTCGGGAACAAAACTAGAAATTAAAATCTTGCATCTCAGTTTCTTTCTCTTCCCATCACGTCTACGGCATTACACATTTCATAAAGACTTTCAAATGGGCAATCTTCTTACGCCCAGACCACTCTGTTACTTTGTATCTTTAATTTACAACCTTCATTCATCAGATACTGGAGCCGTCAAGTTTCATTTACCACAGACCAGATTTCCATTGCTTTCATCAACTCACCGGCTGTGTTTATTCATTTTCGTCCTTCGGGGGTTTGATCCTGAAGTCACTGCTGATACCACAACTGCTGCTGCACCTCCCCAACTTGGCTGTTCAGCTCGGAGGGTGGCTGGTATCCTTGAAACACAAAGGAGGTTTGTCTCTTCTCTCCAGCTGTGTTTCCATGTGCAACTTTTAAGGCCCTATAGAGGTAATGATCACTCGCTGAGGTGTCCAAGGTTTCTTGGTACCTCTGGTCCTTCCCTCCGCCTGTTGCTCTGCTCCGCCTGTTTCGCTGTCACCTTGGAGGAACTGCTACCTTCTCATGCATCGCCTTCATCAGAGTGTTTCTCAGTGTTGATCTAATAGGTACCAGGAGTTTGTAATTAAGATCAAGTGCCTAACCCTGCCTGATCATAGTGAGACATGTCCAATTTATTGGATGGGTGGTACTCCTTTCAGCCTCAGAACACCCCTTCCTCGGTTCAGTGTTTGTGTAGGAAAGGGGGGTATCTGGGAAGTTGGAATCTCCTATAAACTAGGATGGGACAGGGGTATTTGGAAAGGGGGATACCATGCCTCGCCATTGGGTGTTCCTCTCCCACACCCCAGGTACCCCTCACCCAGTTGATCCTCCCGCACTTGTCCACCCCAAGGGTCTGGATCCAAAGGTGGTGGCTGTGCCCTGCCACCTGAGTAAGGGATCCCCTGGGTCTAGGCAGTGAAACACCCTCTGTATTTTCACACAACCGTATCGAATTTACCCTTGTACCGAAGTAGTAGCAGGAGATGGGCAGGTACCACTGAATATTGAATGGCTGTAAAGTAATGTCATAAGAAAAAGATACAATGATTCACCAAAACAATATAAGGATACTTAAATAATGAAGATATAACTGAAGAAACAGAGTAACATGCACAAGTAAGGAAGACTCATATATGCAAAGACTAATAAGTGTATATGCACAGAAACGCAAGGTAGATGAGTAATATAGAAGCTTGCTGCAGTAGAAAACGTAGCATGGATAGAGCGGCCATGTTGGAAAATTAGATGCTGGCTCACAATGATAATAAGGAAAGCACTCAAGGAGAGAGAGCAGAGCTGCAGATCTTACAGAAGCTGGAAATACAGATGTGTGCATGAACAAATAATAGTTCTTGGCCAGAGATCAAGGATGCCACAGTGAGAAGCTACTGAAGGGTACAAAAGGGTGTTACCGAGGATAAGCAATATATACAGGACATATTTCTTCTAGATTAGTAAATGAGCGAACCTTTGTGGATGCCAAGTATTATCAATTACAGATAAGGAAAAGCCTATGAACGACGAAGCATTAAGTCTCCAGAGGCCGAAGACTGTAATGACACCTGAACTAACCAAATCAAATAGCACTGAGGGGGTAATTCATAGAATTTAGCGCACAAGTGGCGCACGCGGCTGGCGCACAGTGTGCGCGTGCGAATCCCTGCGCCAGCCGCGTGCGCTAAAATCCATTTCCGCGCACAGCGTATTCATGGATTCCAGCTACCAAAACCAGCCGTGGCGCACAGTGGCGCAGCGACCCTGCAGCAGCGCCAGTTACGCCCCCAAGAACGCCTCTCGCGCAGGGAAAAGCCATCAAAATGCCCAATCCAGCGCAAAGGGCTGCGCTAACCCTGTACCAGCACGGCAAGCGGGCTATGTGTATCACTGGGGTGCGCGGGAAGTACCTCACGTCATTTCAGCTGGGTACGTGTATTTCAGGGGTGCGCAGGAAGTTCCACACGCGAATGTCCTGGATACGTGTATTTCGGGGTGCGTGGGAAGTTCCACTCGCGATATCAGCAGGGTACGTGTATATCAGGGGTGCACGGGAAGTTCCACACGCGAATGTCCTGGGTACGTGTATTTCGGGGTGCGCGTGAAGTTCCACACACGATATCAGCAGGGTACGTGTATATCAGGGGTGCGTGGGAAGTTCCACACGCGAATGTCCTGGGTACTTGTATCTTGGGGTGCGTGGGAAGTTTCACACGCGATATCAGCAGGGTACGTGTATATCAGGGGTGCGCAGGAAGTTCCACACGCGAATGTCCTGGGTACGTGTATTTCGGGGTGCGTGGGAAGTTCCACTCGCGATATCAGCAGGGTACGTGTATATCAGGGGTGCACGGGAAGTTCCACACGCGAATGTCCTGGGTACGTGTATTTCGGGGTGCGCGGGAAGTTCCACACACGATATCAGCAGGGTACGTGTATATCAGGGGTGCGCGGGAAGTTCCACACGCGAATGTCCTGGGTACGTGTATTTCGGGGTGCGCGGGAAGTTCCACACGCGAATGTCCTGGGTACGTGTATTTCGGGGTGCGCGGGAAGTTCCACACGCGAATGTCCTGGGTACGTGTATCTTGGGGTGCGTGGGAAGTTTCACACGCGATATCAGCAGGGTACGTGTATATCAGGGGTGCGCGGGAAGTTCCACACGCGAATGTCCTGGGTACGTGTATTTCGGCGTGCGTGGGAAGTTTCACACGCAATATCAGCAGGGTACGTGTATTTCAGGGGTTCCGTGGAGTACTACACGTGAATTGGCCGTGTGGGTCCTCCCAGGTGTTCGCTCCACAACCTCCACGGCCCCTGCAGGCAGCCCACACCACGGGGGACTAGCCTGCACCCCCACTCATCCCCCTGCACCCCCACCCCCCAGCACTGTGGGGCACCCTCCACCAGGCCCCAACTCATGTTCCCCTGCACCCCCAACCCTCAGCACTGTGGGGCACCTGCCAGCAGGCCCCCACTCATGTTCCCCTGCACCCCCACCCTCCCAGCACTGTGGGTCACCTGCCAGCAGGCCCCCACTCATGTCCAACTCATGTTCCCCTGCACCCCCAGCACTGTGGTGCACCCTCCACCAGGCCCCAACTCATGTTCCCCTGCACCCCCAGCCCCCAGCACTGTGGGGCACCCTCCACCAGGCCCCAACTCATGTTCCCCTGCACCCCCAACCCCCAGCACTGTGGGGCACCTGCTAGCAGGCCCCCACTGATGTCCAACTCATGTTCCCCTGAACCCCCATCCCCCAGCACTGTGGGGCACCCTCCACCAGGCCCCAACTCATGTTCCCCAGCCAACATGTCATCACAGTCTAGATCCCTGGTCCCTATGGTCAGCCTCCAAATGCAAAACACCCACCCGAGTATTGCATCCACCCACTTAGAAATGGCAATAACATGATAGAACACCAATTGCAAGTTTGGAAACGAACACATGTCCCTCACATACACCCAATGGGTGTCAGTGAATCTCAAAACCCATATCATGATATGCATGAAACCAATGAGATGATACTACACTTTGAACTTGGATCAAAAAATATGTATTAAAGGAAACATGAATTGAATCAAAAATAAACAAACAGAAATGGGAATGTAAAAAAATAAAAAGAAGCATGTCCGTGAAAAAATGCAAAACCAAAAATCATAATCCAAAGGAATGGTGTCCAAAGTCACAGTCCACAAAAGAAAATCCAATGAGAAATTATAATTGAAAGCCATTGCTCCATGGGTAAATTGTAAAATTAAAAGAAAATCCAACAGTGAACTATGTACAGATGAACAAGCCAGGGTCCATGATCCCAACAAAAGAAATGAAACCTATCTAACAACACTACCTAATAAAAAAAAAGTATATACAAAAATGTGGCCCATTGTCCAAAAGGTCAAAAAAAAATGCAAAAACAAAGGAAACTTAACTCTAACTACATAACTATTTACAAGGGCAGCAGGCTAGTCCAACGGCTCACTGGATGTTGTCATGGGCCAGGGCATCATCGAACTCCTGTTCAATGGCTTGGAGGCGGGCATGTTCGCTGGCCCCGAGGTCTTGCAGGGATAAAGCAGTGTCCAGCTCCAACTCCTTGCGAAGACCCTCGAGGCACTCAGCCCGTCTCAGCGCCCTCCGCATGGAGTTCTCCGCCCTGACCATTGTGATCCGTGCCTCCTCTGCCCGCTGCCGCTCCGCACCTATCTGCTGGCCCAACCGCTCCCACACGGAAGCCACTCCCATTCCAGGGTTCTCCTGCCCTCTGGCTGATGCCTGCACCCCTGATGTTGATGGCCCCGAGCCATCATGCCTCCCACGTCGAGCCTGCCGCTGCCTCCGACGCAACTGCCTGTGCCAGCACGACGGCATCCAGGCTGATGGAATCCACCGACGCCGTCATGCACGTGCCTGCCCGATGATGCCGTCACATCCTCCATCTGCTGGGGTCCAGTTGCTGGTGTGTCCACCCCTGCTGGACCTCCGACTCCTGACTGTGGCAGGGATGGGATCCCCACCGAGCTGGCTGCATTGGTCGGGGCAGGTCCACAGGGGGCCCTGGTGGCATCTGGGCCAGAAGACGGCATGGAGAATGACTGGTGCATAGTCTCCACAGAGGAGGAGAGAGTCGCCAGATTGGCCGACACATGTAGGAAACTCCCGACCATGGCCGATCCCAACTGGGCCACGTCGGCACGGTGCTCTCCATGATGACGTGCATGCTCCTCGTGGGAAGCACGCACCTCATCACGAATTGACCCTGTGCGCAACGCGACACCAATCAGGACCTTCTCCATACGGCCAGGGGTCCCCTTGTCCGCAGGTGGAGGGGAGTCAGATGACATGGACATCCCCCCTACCTGCGGACGGGCCTGGGATGGGGCATCCCTGCTGGTGCATGGTGGTGCAGTCACAGTGTCAGGGACAGTGACATGCACAGGCCCCTCCATGGCGACCTGTGCTGCCTCCTGCCCCTGCCCCTGGACTGCAACACTTGCACCAGCAGGGATGCCCCCACCAGTCCCCATGTGCGCCTCAGTAGCGGCCTCCTCCTCCTCTGTGGAAACCACCAACCTGGATGGCTCCACCCCGTCTTCCGCCGTTGCAAGCCCCTGTGGGGGCTCACCCACCCCTTCCGCTGCAGCCGTGGGGGCATCCCCGCCGCTTTGCTCCACAGCGCCGGCTCCACCCTCTTCTTCATGTGGCGCTGTGTAGAGGGAGACATAGAACACGAGCATCAGGGTACTGTACAATGGTCCCCTAGACAGGAAGCAATAGCAGATGAGTGGCACTGTCAAAGATCACTTCCATCATGTCCCTCCACAACACATGGGTCAGTGCAGGTAAAGCACATGCAGTAACAGGCATGGTGCTTGCTATGGACATTAGCATACATGTCCAAGGGATTCTTGAAACATACAATGTTGTTTTGGAACTCACATGCATCATGGGCAATGCCTATCACATGCACACACTTCACCCTAGTTTCATCCATCTGGCCTCGTACACCACAGACACAGTGGATACAAGGATGACTAGGCTGCATCAGTGAACCTGAACATTGCGACAGACATGTGTCATGCATCCCTGGCATTCACAGGTCACAGACACGCAGGTCAGACACACAGACATGGACAGCATACATGTACATGGCATCAGCACCCATCCCTCACCCCCACCCATGTCCAGGAACTGGCATGCTTTCATGTGGCCATTCCGCATAGGGCAACCGATGTTGCATTTGAACACATGCACCAACCGTGTGGTTCACACATTACTGGTCTCACATGCATGACGTCCCTCCACACACGCATGCACACATGGCCTATGTCACACATACAGGCAAGTATCAGACAACCAGCACACTGCGACATGCCCTGTCTCACACAGCAATGCTTGGCAACTTACCGCTCAACTCCAGACGGGTCTGTCTCTCAAGGATATGGGCGTGGAGCGCTGGGCCTACACGTTCCAGGACCCTCATCTGGATGGTACTCATGCGGCCCCGGCCCCCCTCCACGAGGCGCCGGGCCTTCAAGAGGGTCCTGGACCTGCAGTCATCCCAGCGCTTCTTGACATGTTGGTAGTCGCGGACTGCCACCCCCTCCGCGTTGATGGCAGTCACGATGTCCGTCCAGATCCGAGTCTGTCCTTCCTTCTTGGCGCGCTTACTTCCGAAGAGGGCATCATACTGCCCCAGGACTTGCTCCACCAGGACACCAACTTCGGTGGCAGTGAAGCTGGTGCCCCTCTGCCTCTCTGGCCGGGGGTTGCCAGTGGTGCCAGATGTTGCAGTGCCTGACAATGGCAACCCCAGAGGCAGGAGTGGGTGGGCAACTGGGTCCTGGGGCTGGGCTGTGGAGCGATGGTATCCCAGTCGGGAGTCTTCTGTTCCAGCAGGGGTGGACAGAGCAAATGGACCCCTGCAGATGGCTGATGTGCAGGCACCAAATGGCAGGGCACGGTGGCAGCAGGCAGGCAGGCAGCAGCAGATGGCTCGTGGGAGGCTGCTCGGGGCTCTGGGAGGCAGTAATTCGGCCTTTTGGGCAGGAGCGTGGTCTTCCGTGTGCTTACGCGTGGCCAGCTTGATACGGAGTGATTTGGCACGTGAAAATCTTTCACGTCTGCGTGTAATTCGAGGAAAGACCCTTAGCGCGTAAGTGCGTCAGCACGCATACACGATTTCATTGGACCAAAGGTCCTTAGCGCGTAAGCGCGTCTGTGACGTTTCGCGCACGGGCGTTTCCCTGGCAGGGCTTGTAGATCCAACGTGCCTTTACATTGCTCTGTACGTGCTTTTCGTGGGGTGCGGTGCGTGTGTTTTCCAGCCGTTGAGGTTCACACGCTCTTACTTCACAACGGGTGTTGGCTACGCGTTCTTCTACACGCAAGGCAGACGGTGAGTGTTAGCCCGCTCCCCCAGGCCGATCGCGTGAAAAACTTCACGCGAACCCCTGAAATACACGTAGCCCGCTCCCCCAGGCCCGATCACGTGAAAAACTTCACGCAAACCCCTGTAATACACGTAGCCCGATCCCCCAGGCCCGATTGCGTGAAAAACTTCACGCAAACCCATGAAATACACGTAGCCCGTTCCCCCAGGCCCGATCGCGTGAAAAACTTCACGCGAACCCCTGAAATACACGTAGCCCACTCCCCCAGGCCCGATCGCGTGAAAAACTTCACGCGAACCCCTGAAATACACGTAGCCCGCTCCCCCAGGCCCGTTCGCGTGAAAAACTTCACGCGAACCCCTGTAATACATGTAGCTCACGCGAACCCCTGAAATACACGTAGCCCGCTCCCCCAGGCCCGATCACGTGAAAAACTTCACGCGAACCCCTGTAATACACGTAGCCCGCTCCCCCAGGCCCGATCGCGTGAAAAACTTCACGCGAACCCCTGAAATACACGTAGCCCTCTCCCCAGGCCCGATCGCGTGAAAAACTTCACGCACACCCCAGAAATACACGTAGCCCGCTCCCCCAGGCCCGATCGCGTGAAAAACTTCATGCGAACCCCTGAAATACACGTAGCCCGCTCCCCCAGGCCCGATCGCGTGAAAAACTTCACGCGAACCCCTGAAATACACGTAGCCCACTCCCCCAGGCCCGATCGCGTGAAAAACTTCACGCGAACCCCTGAAATACACGTAGCCCGCTCCCCCAGGCCCATTCGCGTGAAAAACTTCACACGAACCCCTGTAATACATGTAGCTCACGCGAACCCCTGAAATACACGTAGCCCGCTCCCCCAGGCCCGATCGCGTGAAAAACTTCACGCGAACCCCTGAAATACACGTAGCCCGCTCCCCCAGGCCCGATCGCGTGAAAAACTTCACGCGAACCCCTGAAATACACATAGCCCGCTCCCCCAGGCCCGATCGCGTGAAAAACTTCACGCGAACCCCTGAAATACACGTAGCCCTCTCCCCAGGCCCGATCACGTGAAAAACTTCACGGGCACCCCTGAAATGCACGTGCCCGCTCCCCCAGGCCCGATCGCGTGAAAAACTTCACGCGAACCCCTGAAATGCACGTAGCCCGCTCCCCCAGGCCCGTTCGCGTGAAAAACTTCACGCGAACCCCTGTAATACATGTAGCCCACTCCCCCAGGCCCGATCGCGTGAAAAACTTCACGCGAACCCCAGGCACAATAGCAGTATGGGACATTCATCATTGCTGTATATTGGCGCTTTTGTGATGCGCAGGGACGCTACCGCCTGCCTTCGTGTGGCGGACGTGTTTAGGCCTGTGCGTGTCTTTGGCAATGCGCGGCTTTGCCCTATTCGATTCCATGAATACGTGTGGTTCGCGTTAGTGTGGGCGTTCCGTCTGCTTCCCAGCAGTACATCCCAGTTACGCCCTTATTTTCGCGCGTAGTTCCCCATTCTGCGCGTTACGCCCCGTGTTCCGCCCCCTTTTTGGTGTGTGCGCCGAGGTTGTGCGCTTTCACTGGGCGCGTCACGCACGCCGTTCGGGATGTTTCAGTGACGTGTGCGCCATGCACGGGTTTGGTGCACATCCCGAGGAAAACACGAGCAGGGACTTCCATGAATCGCACGTGTGCGCGTGCCCCTGTTTTTTCGCGCTTGCGCCTGCTTGCGCATTGATTTTCAGCGCACGTTTGTTCCATGAATCTGCCCCTGAATCTCTTCACACGTGCTGCAAGACCAGAAAACAAGGCCTATTCATAAGCCCTGGCCGAAGATAACAATGTACCTTAACTCCCTTTAAAATCCCAGAGAAGAGAAGATCCAGCAATATCAAGTACAAAGAGAAAGCCTTGACCGAAGGCTTGGCTGATGAGAGATGGCAGAACTAATTGAACAAGTGGACAGTGGTCTGACACTGTTCTCTGCACCTGAGTTTCATTTTGCTTAGATGCCGCTGAATGTCCAAGGTTGGGAGAGTTTGCCAACCTATCATGAGGGCCAATGTGACGATGAGCATACCATGTTTCATGGGCCAATCTGCTACTGTTATGCTGCTATACATACATGTACTGTACATAGTTAAAGGGAAATTTGAGGTTTGCCCGCAAGACAAGGGGCAGCCAATAAAGTCACAAACACTTATAGGTTCTATAAGTAGACATGTTCTCCTAGTGAATCCCCTTGCTTGATAGGTTTTATTATTTTGCTACGTAGGATGACATCATAGCTGATGCACATTGGGGTATAAAGCCTTTGTATTAAACTGTGAGTGTGTGAACTATAATTTGCTGTTCGCCAGATTGCCCGACTTTATTGATGTGATGATGAAGTAGTATTTTGCCATATTCTTAGATTCTGTCTGGTTATTGGTTGCAAGATTATTTATTATGGTAATCATATTCTACACATAGATGCGCTACTGCACACAGGTTTACCCCAATCAGCATTATCTGAAACTGTTCTGCTAGTGCATGAATACAAGAGACTGTTTTATTTCCATTATTTGCTGTGTAAAATGAAACCAACGGCAGTCAGCATTTTTTTTTTCTTTTTATATCAGCCATCAAACATAGTACAACACAGTCACTGTTTTGCAGAGAGCAAACCTTTTCTGATAAGACACAATGTGGCAAAACCTTTTTTCTCCACTCATTATCTATGCATTTTCTCTGAGTTTATTACTGGTACAATCGTTAGATAATCAGTCCCCAGATTTTCATTTACGATTTAAAGGGATATGTATGGTTTGCTATTATCATGAGATATTTGTGGACAATTGGATAGGTATTTCTCTTGCACATATGGTCTGAATTGTGCATTCTTTTATTATTTCTCTTTCTGGCCTTTTAATGCAATCAAATATAAAATGATAATATTGAAAAAAATTTAGTTTGCAAAGTGGTGTTGTAAATAACTGTGTTCGTGCTAAGGGTTTAACCATGCCACAAGGACATACACCCATCTGGGATCTTGAGCATTTACTGTGTTTTAATACTTCATGTACTCCATTTCTTTCGGACAAAAATATATGCAAGAGGGTCACACAGATTTTGAGAGAGTATGATGTTTGATTATAAGCCTAGCAGATATCTAACTTCATGGCTATGCGCCCACCCCCAATTGCGAGGCCAAAAACATTGGGGTAATAGTTGACTTCACTCTCTCTTTCCCCTCTCACATTTCTGACATCTCAAAAAAGTCTAACTATCAACCACACCTCCTCAGAGGCACTCTACCTATTCTCACTTTCCCCCAGCATCTCACTGTCTCCAGAGCCCTGGTTCTCTCTAGGCGGGACAACTGCAACAGCCTCTTCCACAACCTCCCTGCGTCTGCGCTGCGCCCTCTGCAACTTAGCCAGAACAGAACCACAAGCGTTATCCTTAGCCTCAAGCCCAGGGACCACATCGCTCCGGCGCTGAAATCCCTTCACCGGCTTTCCGTGGT
The DNA here is from genome assembly GCF_040938575.1 of Ambystoma mexicanum. Lineage (NCBI taxonomy): Eukaryota > Metazoa > Chordata > Amphibia > Caudata > Ambystomatidae > Ambystoma > Ambystoma mexicanum. The sequence goes on along the minus strand of NC_090935.1, from coordinate 119,521,289 downwards.
TGCAAGCATCAAATTCAAGACCCTTTGCATTGTGCACAAGGCTTTCTGGGGCCTGGAACCTACTTACCTGCAACATTACCTACATAAATACTGTCCCTCTCCAGCCCTGCGCTCATCTACCTCCAACCTTCTGCGAGTGAGCCGGTTCTCCAAGCAGAGATTTGGAGGGAGATCCTTATCCTCTGCAGATGCCTTCCTCTGGAATAGCCTCCCTGCCACCCTCCGTCTTGAGCTTGATCTTCTTAAGTTCCGGCAACTCCTCAATACCTTTCTCTTCTCCTACTTCTCTCTCTCCCTACCCTGCTAACCTAGCTCTCTGCTCTCTCCATCTCTCCCTCCTCTTCCATACAGCTTTGCTGACTGGCCGCCTGGTGTACCGCAGAGTCTCACAGGTCCGGGACACCCCTGCCAGTCCTCTTTGCACTTTCCTCAGGGCCCTATACCCCATCCCCCTCACTGCACTTATCCATGAGTGCTTCCCTCTCTGCACTTATCCCAGCCTCTGCTGACTGGGTGCACTTGACCACCCCTCCCTTGACTGTCTTGCACTTGCACGATCTGAACACATCTCTGTGTGAAGATCGTCTGTCTCTTTACCTTGTCTTCACCCCTTAATGTGCACTTGGTAAATAACTGCAGAATTGCCGTCAGGCCTATTTGCTGTTTCCAAACTGTTCATTGTATCTTTTTTTACTTACTTTGCCGGTGCAGACGATTATCGTGTCAGAATTTCAAGGGCTCTGAGTGACTGTTGTTTCTTCCATGTGTTCCCACCCTCCTTGAGCGCTTTGAAATACTGCCTGTGTATAGGTGCTTTATAAATAAACAATACCATACCATATCATGCATACTTTTAAATACATCTTTTTTAATGCTCCTTGCTTGAGCTAGCTGACCTTTATAGAAATTACATTTTCCTGTTCAATTATGCATTTAATTGTAGGCCTTTTCTGTGAATGGAATGTAAGTCTGACCCTTTAATTGCAACATAGATCTCTCTGTTCTTTCCAGCTGCTTTTTTGTCTTTTCAACATTCAGCAGTTTACGGGTAAACCAATTGACATCTATTTTCTTAGGTTTATAAATAAAGGTGTTTATTGGTTTAAAGGCATCACGTTACTAACCAAACACGTAGAGCGTTAAATGCTTGAGGTTTGTTGATTCCAAGTGTAAGGCAGTGACTACTCTGCCAAGGAGTTGCTTATCAGGGTCGCTGAGACTGTTCTACACGAGCTAGCCGTAAGGGGAACAGGGGTTGGAGTAAACTGAGTCTTGTTTATTCCTTTAGATAAGGAAAAAGGCATAATCAGGGATCTGACTAAATTATAAGTAAATGTGTGGCTGAATTGAATTTGTCATCATTGGGCAATATAATAACAAGTGAATGGACATTTACCTGGTCAGAATTTCTCCAAAGGCAGGATAGGCAGGTTTGTGAATGAATGGGTTGCTGAACCCACTTATTCATTTGTCCAGTGACATACAGGTTACGGTGGTTGAAAGCCACGTGAAGAATCCTGTCGGGTACTGTAGATTATCAAACAAAAATGTAGTGTGCTGGGGCCACTATAATGTAGGAGAAAAGAGTAGGTCATATTATGTATAATCTGAGCTTTTCGGAAGATGGATTCAGATCCCTGTAAGGGTGGTGGGTTACTGCTTTTATCAGGAAAAAGTCTTTGTAGCTCAAGGTCAAAGTGCCTTGCATCTCAGAGATATGATGCTTGTAGATTGCCTGCAATCCTGGGATACCACTGGTTCTGTCACTGGTGTCCAGCTATTGGACAGCCAATTGGAATTGACAAAGAATATAGTTTTTGATTTTCTTCTGTGATTAAATCAAAGATCTCTGCTTTATGTTGAACTACAGGGATAGCATTTACAATTGAACCCTGTAGCTTGTTAGACAGGTTAGCCTGTGTGTTTTCTGGAAATATTAGTTTTTTTAAGAAGCACAGATTTTAACAACTGTAGGTGATAAAGGTGTTCTTTGAAAGCTGAACTAAGCTTATAGCGAGTGTTGCAGTTTGCTTTGAATTCATCTGCAGAGTTATGCCTTACTGTGATGGATTGCCATTCGGTAAGGGTGTAGAAGGCCCTGCTTTATTGATTTTTATTAATTCTTATGAAATTATATAGTTCATTTCATCTCCAAAAGTGAAATCTGCTGATCCAATTCCCCTCTCCAAAGGTCCACGTCAAAGGCATAGAGTGTATCTCTGCCCTGCTGAATCAGTATCCGATCTGGGGCACAGAGAAGGTTCAGAAGCCACAGGTACCAATTTGACATCTGTAGTGACAGTCAAATAACTGGAAAGCAACAGCTGCATTTAGTGTAAGCCATCTTGTACTGAAACTATGAAGATTATAAGTGCCCATGGTGGTGGCAGGGCACACTCTACAAGCAAGGCCTGAGTTAGGCATGGTGCATGGCACTGCACATAATCAATGCAGCCACATCCAATTTGATATCATACATGTTTCAGCCCTGCGAGACCAGTTCAGCTCTGGAAGAGTTATATGCCTTCTCCCCAGACAGCTAGACCTTACCCTACTGGCAGGAACGTAGACTGGGGGAATTGCCCCTTTCTTCCTTTCTAAGGGAAGGTAACACCCTTTCCCAGGGACACCCACTCCACAGGAAGCCCACATGGGAAAAGGAATAAATGGGTACAGCCATTCACAAAAGGCTTGTCCTCACACCCGGGCGTTGCATATCTAAATGCCTTTGAACCTTTAGAGAAGTTAAGGGGTGGGGCTAGCATAGACATGGTGTTGGGTGTCTTGACCCACGTTCAAGTTATTATGCTGCAACATTTGGTGCTGTGGGCTTAGAAAATCCAAGATAGGCAAAAAGCCCACATTTGCGCCAGAATCCAGGAAAACCGCACAGTTTTGCGCTCACCAAAATGGTCGCTTGACCTGCCACCCACCAGTGCGAGCGTGATGGGCCAGAAGCGCCATGAGTGAAACGTGGTGCCAAAGGAAAAAACAGCAGTGCCTGTTAGTTCAACAAAAAAAAGCGCTTTGAAATCACCTTTGTTTCTCTGAAATGCAAGCTAAAAATGCCTATTTTAAACATTGCAAGATATTCAAAAATCTCACTGAACACCAGCTGACATTTGGCAGAATGTAGTCTTGTGTGCATACAAAATCTGGAAAGATGAAGAGCGTAAGGCAATGTTTATAACAAAACTGGCTGAGCTGTGGATGGCAGCAGCTTAACTGAAATTGGATTTAAAACCACTAAAATCGAAATGTTTAAAATAAATGAGTGACCCCCTTTTGAGTGTCACATAGGTTACAACTGTTTAAAGGTCATAGTTTTGAACTTAGAATCAGCATTCTAGCTGCATGTGTAAAAAGTGTAAGTTTGATTTGAATGAAGAAAACTGGAACAAAAGTGACATTTGGCTGAAGCCTGGCTTGAAGAGATTGAATTCTGCCCGGCAACTACCCTCGACAGGAGTTGAAACTTGCCCAGCCACTGCATTCGCAGGCCTGGCTGCCTTCTGCTGTTCCCACCAAAAGGAGATTACACCTCTCTGATTGAATCAGGGGAGGAGCACCTGGGAGCAGGGAAACGTAACAATGAGCCTTCCTTGGCTCAGGCAAATGTTAAATTATGGGGGGGGTCGTAAATGGCTTCCTCTTGGAAGAAACTGGGAGGAGCAGTGCCTCTGTGAGCAACCTGAGTTGGAGGAAGTGGACAAACCAGAAATTCCACCATGTGCTTTGGGAAACCACACTCCTCTGGGCCAGAGCATAATTTGAAAAAGATGGATAATTCATAGTACGGACTTGTCAAAATTATATAATTAATATCATTATTCTTGTGATTTTTCTGTGCACATTTTAAGAGGTTTTAGGACTCTGTGGTATGTTCTGGGGGGTAGTAGTGGAAAATAAGGTATTACTCCGAATGTCTGTATGTTAAAATTCTGACACTTTATCATCTAATGCCCATATTCCTTGTGCATGTGTGTGTAAATTCTGGAAAAGTTTAGAGGTTGTGTTCTTGATGAAAAGGTCAGAATTCTGTCATAAGTGGACACGACATCTTACAAAGACAGGGATCGGATGGTTTGGTGCTACAGAAAATATGTTAACTGGACATATAATATTAGAAAAATGGTACATAGATAAATATGTATTTGGATCAAAAATATATTTGTGTGCAAATTGACAAGGGGAGTGTTCTTTCTGTATGCCATAAAATTGATGCCTGATTATGCTCCATTCCTTCCCCCAATCAAGGGAGAGAGGAGAGCTTGGCCAATGATCAGTTGTGAGGGGCAGGCTTAGTTATGCCCACGCACACATCCATTTTCAAAACACATAAAAAGAGACTGCTTTGGACAGGCAACACACTCACTTTCCATTTTCTTGCGAAGCATTTTGCCGGACGACTTCAAGACCCAGAACTCAACTCCAGATAGATCCAGAACCAAGCCAGAACTTAAAGCAGAGAGGCCTAACCCAAACAGCTGAACTCTTCTCAGCGGGCCTCAGCATCCAGCAAACCTAACCAAACTATTCAACAGCTGGGCAAGCTGATTGATTCTGGCCTAGAACCCTGTGCCAGTACCCAGAAAGCAGTGCTGTATCCAGAATCCACTTGATCCAGACCAGCAGAACCAGAGACCCAGACCAGACCGCAGTGCTGCTAGCAGACCCACACCAGATCGCTGTGAGCAGAACCGGTACTGAAGACCGTCCGATGCAAGAGAACCGCAGCCAACCTGACCAGATCTTGACAGCCTATTTCAAATTTATAGTGTGAGTACTCAGCTAGAACTGTGCCAGAACCAATATCTCAGTCTAAAATAATCTGATTCAAACCATTTTAACCTGTCCAGAACTGCATCATGGAATCTTGTGTCCCTTCTCCGATTTTAAACCTGTAAAAATGTAATTTTGCCATTTTGAATCATTATTTTATTTCTGAAAAACTACCTTCACAAAATCGTCCGTATCTTTGGAACCGTGTGTGCTAGGAACGAGAATTAACTTTCATTTTAAAGCTAAGAATCTAAGCTTTCTAACAAGCCTAAAACTTATAGTCTTTCCGTAATCGCGCTCGACACTCTCGGAAAAAGTGCCACGATTTGCGATTTGGCTCAAATTTCTTCACCTGTCAAAATAGCCGCTTTTGCTTGAACTGCTAACATTTATTTTCAACCTACTAATCCCTCATTGAGTATTGCCAGTGTGACTTGAACTAATCTTAAATAGCTATCACCTACCCTGAACCTCTTACAGGGAATTAAAATCATTTTTAGCATATTTTTCCCTTCTTTGCATACCACATTTAAAAGTACTTTTGCATGTGTTTAAAATCATCCCTGTTTCTCTAAGCTTGCTGGGGCGAACGGGAACTGAACTACATTTGATTGTATTCCTGAGAACTGTGTGCTCTCCTTTCCATCTTTTTATATTGCATAGGGGGGGAGTGAATTGCCACAAGGGGAAAAGTGATTATACTATCTCTGGTTGAAACCATATCAGTTTATTTCTGTACTGCATTCTTTCCATCATTGTTTTTCCTTGAAACCATAAAGCATTCTCAGTTACCTTTTCCTTCCTATACCAACTCCTAAGTAATTAAATAAGCGTACAATTGTAATATTATCCATTGTTGATCACTGTCATATTCTTAAGAGTGATATCATATATTAATTTATTTTAAAAGTGTGATATATATATATATATAGTTCAATTTTTCCAATAAATCTTTTAAATTGCAAAACAAACCTACTTCTTGGCTCAGTGAGGTCAGGGGGATTCAAAGAGAGGGCGTTATATAAGGGTTTATCATCCAGAGTATAACTTGTCATAAAAATATATAAACAAGGGCTTCCCTTGGGCGTCCCGGACGAGGCACTGACTTAGTGGGATTGCTGAATTGAAGTCACTTAACAATGGAGGTCTCTGTACAGTTGAGGCAGGTTTCCATCATCTTGTTCCTCTCTGCCTCCATCTCACTCCACCAGCACAAAGTACTTTGGAGTGATATCAGAAGGGTAAAGTCCACTTGTTTCAAGAACAGGGATTGGACCCCTAGAGCTGGTTAGCTTTAGTCCAGTCACCTGTGGACAATTATGTTTAAAAGACCCCTTCTTTGAGTCATATTTTAGGACTTACATTTTGAAGAAGATTGTATTTAACCTTTGTTGGGAGAGTTGATCTATCCAAAGTTCTACGCCAGTAAGCTGAAGACTGAGTATTCAAGACAGAAGCATGTTCTGTCCCCTAACCATCCTCAGAGGCCATTCGGGGTGACCTCCTGTCATGACAAGACCTGCCTCTCTGCCAGCCACAATGGTACCCAGGACCAAACTGTGTTGTAGAACACCTACACATGTGGACTAGCCACCCTGGTGCTTTGGAGAATAAGAACAAGGACCAAATGTATCCTCGGGTGACTTGATTGGGACTCACAGCAACCAGAAGACCAAGCCAGCCAGGAATGGTATGTTCTCCAGTCAAACCTCTTTGAGCAGTGATTTTAGCCTTATTCAGCGTCTTTGAACTTACAGGACACTTTGGCTCTCCACAATCTCGAAGTGATTTGCTATGTGTTCAAACAAGTTTAGAGCAGCACCGGAGCTGCTGAGCATGTCGTTACCTCAGCTGGAACAAGAAGATCTCGGTTGCAGCTGCAGCTGTCAAACTGCCAGCACGCACCTTTGTTGCTGATCTTCATTGACAGTAGTCAGGCCCTGCAGGACGCCTTCAAAAAGCGATTTTCGAATGCTGCTTCTGTAGCACCCAAACCTATCTGCACATCCAGTCACCAGCATCCTCACCATCATTTGGACAGTGGGACAAACACTCGTGGCCGTCAGAATCCACACCTAATCAAGCACCTTTTGCCTCGACGTGGCTCGAAAATCTGCTTGTCGCCTAGAACCAGGCAGCTGCTGTACTCAAACTCTTCAACCCAACATGCTGCACCAATCAAACAACCTTGAAACCACCTTTTACCTCACTAGGCCCCTCACCAACTCAGCTCGAATGAAGGGCTCCTCACCAGATTTCGACTCAAACCTTTGTGATGACATTTGCTGACTTCCTCCCAGTTGTTACCAAGCAATGTGATCCCCTCAACCTCAAACCGCTGTCTCTCCAAACCGCATACTTTATATACAGGTCAATGCTTCAAACCCATACCGACCCTGGACACAAACTGCAGCAGCACATACACCCATCTAAAATGCGCTCAATTTCGAACCGGCCCTGATGCACAATCTGTCCTTCATAGCTCGAGTGCTACATGAGCGACCATATTTGACCTGGCTTGATGCCCGCTCTATTCGTGGATCAACTACAATGCACAGTCCTAAAACGTGGATCGGACCACTTGCACAACAGCTTGACGCCTGAGTCAGCCAGTCCAGTATTAAAGTGCCAGTATTCACTTGGCTTGGTCTCGTTATTATTATCATTGTTATCATTATTATTATGATGATTATTATTATTATTATTATTATTATTATTATTATTATTATTGTTCTTTATTACATATTGTTAAAGTTTACTTGGGAGCAACAGAGTGCTATTCGGTCAGAGAGCAAAACAATGGTTGTGAGAATGTAACAAGTCATGAAGTAAAATGGATAAAATAATTATAACTGCATAACCGCCTTGACTTACCAAAAAAGTAAAACAGAATTTGGAAGAAGACACATTGTGCAATACACAGTGTATTGCACTGCTTAAAGAGAGTTAGGAAGCATTTAGCAATCTTAGATTACACAGCGCAGATGGACTGTGGTCGCTCATTATGTATGGTTATCTGTTTAACATATTTAATGGAACAGTTTTGTTTATGAGGTCACAGAGCGTCATTTTGAAATAGGTGGCCTCTATTTTAGTCACCCCTCTGGAACTAATTGTAGCAACTGTGCTCTTAACTATTATGCTAGCCCTCTGTGAACCACAGTCAGAATGTGGGAGCATGGCATGCACATTGCCATAATTGCATATGCTGGACAGCTGTATGTGGTCAAATTATTGAGACGTTACGTTCATAGCAAATAGCAGTTTGCTGAGTTAGGACAATTTATTCACACTGTTTGTTTTTTTGTGTGTAGATATTGTGTTTCTGCTACTATGATACATCCACATGGGTGCAAACACTGTACAATATGAAAGTACAACAAGTGCTCTGGTTGTTCCACATAGCACCTTTACAGTGTAATGTGTCCATCCACTATATATACCCCGCTGTAAAAAAACAGTGCTGATATATTTGCAACAGAGTGCATGTCGGGCTGGATACATGAAACAGATTCAATAACATCTGGTTTTGATATATGTGAATATTTGTTATCAGCTAAACCACAACTTGTGCAGTAGATTTCTGGCACTGGCTTGTCTATTCCTTGGCCTGACTTTCTCCACACCTTGTGCTCCTGCAGGTCACGAATGATGAGATGTGTGAGATCTGCGAAGTCTGGACGGCGGAGCACCTCTTCCCATGCCGGGTCTGCTCCCGGGTGTTCCATGATGGCTGCCTCCGGCGCATGGGGTATCTGCGGGATGACAACACACTAGAGGTGACAGAAACTGCACATACGGAGACTGGCTGGAGCTGCAACTATTGTGTAAGTGAAGCATGGGGGTCCATTGGGAGTGGGGCCTACAGTCGTGATGCCAATGCAAAGTGTACCGAAAGTCATATTTTCAGACATGCTCCAAAAATGGATGTAACATCGTGCAGGGAACACAGATATTTAATAAACCTCCATTACAGTTGGAAGAAACAGTTCAGAAGCAGGGTCGGACTGGGACAAGAAATAGGCCCGGGCACCAAAAAGAAGTGGCCCACCCCTCGCCTCAAAAAAGTGGCCCACCCCTCACCTCAAAAAAGTGGCCCTCAAACCATCATCCGTGAATCGCGTCAATTCACGACTTTACAGAAAATACTACATTTCGAGGGTTCATGTGTCTGTTACATTACAACACAACTCATAAAATAATATTGCTTTGCATACAGTTCTGTGACAGGGTCCGTCCACAGCTCCGAGGCACAGGAGTGGCATGAACCAACCACGCCCACTGCGGTTTTGGGACCTGCTGCAAGTCAATGCTTATACAGGGCTCCGCAACCCCAGCAGGGAAGGAGGGTTAGGGTGATGATGGTTGGAGGGGAGGGGGGTAGGGAAACCGGAATGAGGTTTAGGGAGAGGTCAGAAAATGCTACGTATGAAGGGTTCATGTGTCTGTTACATTACAACACAACTCATAAAATAACATTAGTTTGCATACAGTTCTGTGACAGGGTCCGTCCACAGCTCCAAGGCGCAGAGTGGCATGAACCAACCACCCCCACTGTGGTTTTGGGACCTGCTGCAATTCAATGCTTATACAGGGCTCCGCAACCCCAGCAGGGAAGGAGCGTTAGAGTAGGGTGACAATGGTTGGATAGTATGGGGGGAGGTAGGGAAACCGGAATGAGGTTTAGGGAGAGGTTATGGATAGGTTGGTTACAGCCCATCCCTCCTCCTTCCTCCTAATTAAGAGGCTAACTGGGAGACCCAGACAATCTCAGTGACTGCCTACTTCTATAATTAACTCTCCTAACGTTCTATTCTTGGCCAATTTGTTGGAAGAAAGGTGCATACAATACACAGCTTGTTTGTTTTCCCGACTTCCGAGGATCACTGCTTGCATTCATTCCTTGGCTTCATCTACCCTACACTCTCGGCCACTTCCTTTCATCCTGACATACCATGGCATCTGCCCTAACACCTTCAGGCCTTTCTCGATTTGCTAGAACCCCCACTGCCGACCCCCACCGTCCCTTTAAATCGACTTCTTTCCCTCCACTTTGGTCCTTAGTTTGCAGGGCCTTTTGGCTTGCAAGCAATGACATCACACTACACCCCTGTTAGGCTCATAAAAAATAGTTGACCCTGTGTCTTCCCATTACACACTAACTGACCAATACTGGAACAGTTTGAGAAATGTCTGCTGTATAGGTCTAGGGCAAAGGAACTTTGCATTACTCCTGCTTGTGCTGGACACATGCGGTTTGTGAAGTAAGCCTGCGCTGCTGCTGTGTATACTATAACAATGTAGAGAAAATAGAAGGTGCTAATGCTGACTTCCCTCATGCCCATTTTCCATATTAAAATGCCCAAACCAATGTTATCGCACTAATCGCAGCATGGAAGAAACTAATTTGAAGAAATGCTGGCATATAAATACAATGCATAATTCAGCAAAGACAAACCTAGGCATGTGGCGCCATATCCTGTAAGAGAATGTACATTGGCACAAAAGCCTGTACGTATTAACAAGAGGTTATAGCCATGTCTCTGAATTATAAATGCATGTGTGACTGCACCTGTGAAGTTGACCATTAACATTTGAAGCTGTTCGATCATACAATGGTGGTTTGTAGCATATGTGGAATGATCAGCATATTATCCATTGGTACACATAAGGCTCGACCTATGATGGCACTGCTTGCATACCTGAGCAGCAGCATGCTGGCGCAAGCAAAGCTAGACGTGGTAACTAACATTTCTTCTTACTGGAATGCAGCAATGCACAGAGGAATGTGAACATCATCCTAGCATAGGTTGGCATGACATCAAAGACTGAAATCACGGAATAGGACCCGGTCCCTGGCATTAATGGTCACATGGGAACGTGAAGTCTTATTACAGGATAAAACAGAGGTTTGTGGCACTAAGAGGGCCCCTTGGGTTAGTCAAGGTTGAAAGCCGGATCAACCAAAGACCCCCACCATCAGTATCCAGAGAGGATTCGCCAAATAAATAATTAAAACAAAAGCTATACTATGAAGAAATGCACCAATTAAAAAGGGAACGCATACGGAAAGAAGGCTGAACGAAAAAGGTTAGGGTTTCAGCAGCCCTTTTCTTCTATTTCCAATGTTGATAAAGTACCAAAATCAGTAGTGAAAGTGTATTGTGCAGACTGTAAGCTCGTTAGTTGGCAAACTTATGTACGTTGCAAACTAGCAGGTTAGCTGCCTGCTTATGCCTATTATAACTGGTGTTTTCACAACAAGCAGCAATCGGAAAAACATGTATACAAATAAAAAACAGACAAAGAAGATAAAGAAAATCAAAACTTCAACCCCTGTTATTCTGACCGTGGAGTTAAAGTGCCTCCAGCCTCCAACAGGGCTATATTTCTAGTCCAGCGGTCACAACGTCCCATGCGAGTAAGATAGCTAACAGGGTTGCTGCGCCTGCTGCAGAAGTCTTTTGCAACATCAAGTGCAGAACCTAACACCTACACAGAAGGACTGTCAATTGAAGACCCACATCCATGCCCTCAAACCTGGAACATATTTTCTCCAATTTGCTGGTCCCTACAGGTTGACATTTTTTTTCCTAGGAGTAAGGCCCGCTTTACTAAATAAAGGGGTTCCCCACTAGAACAGAGTTATCCAGCGGTGCATAGGGTGTTATGAGTGTAGAGGTACTGTTTGCAGTTGCAAGTTTTAATTTACGAGCTTGGTTTAATTGAATGTATTTTTTGGTTATAGCCATGGAGGCTAGATGGTTGTAAGGTGGGACGGTTAACATTTTAATAAATTGCTTTGAGCCAGCTGTTGAAGTAACTTTGCTAGTTTTTATATATTTTTTATTTTTTCTCTTCAGAAAATGTTTTTTTTTACTTAAAGGAGTATATGGTTCCTGTTCTGATAATTTACTATTTGTGCTGAGAGGAGCTACAGCACAGTTATCTTTACAGGCTATTTGTTCCGTAATAATTTGACCAATGTAAGGTAAAGAAGAGATTAAACCAGGATTTACCGCAGTCATATTCGTTTGCGGTAGCGAACATGGGACCAACGGAAGCATGACCAAAGAATCTTTTTCTAATGTTGCAAAGGAACTGTTTATTGCGATGGTTGAGGTTAAGGATTTTATAGGAGATGTGCTTCGGTCAACTAATGGGATAGGCATATTTTTGCGTGAAGTTGGTTCAACTGAATGCAAATCCTTTTGTTCTTAGTAAAATGAAAAAGAAAAGTTTAGATTCAATCCACAAGTGTACACCAAGGGAAAGTAGATCTTGACGCCGTGAAGAGGAAACACTGTGTTGCTCAGCAGTACAGTTCCAAACAAGATTCCAAACCGGCATGGAGAGCGGCAAAGCGGTACTTTTCGGTACTTCGCTCAGGTGCGCGCCCCTTTTTGTTTTTGCAAGAGGGGCCTTACCTTCTTTAGTCATGGCTGGCTTCGTTTTGTTGAGTGAGATTACTAGCTCTTTCGTTTTAATGTTTTCTATAAATTGTTTTAGAGCTGCATGACTATGTGGTGTACTTTTAGTCCTATGTGCTCTACTTTTTGTTTCTTTTCTATGGAGTTGCTGTTTAGTAGCCATTTTGTTGTGTTTGTTGTGTTTGTTGGGATACGAGAAAGGTTGCGTTGGGAAGTTGTGCAAAGTATATGCATGTATGGTGCATGGGTGTGTGGGTGTGATCGGCGAGATGAATGGAGTGCTGTTTGATTGTGAGGTGGTATATTAGGTGAGGTTGGGAAGGTTTAAGAATACAAGTGTACAGAGGTGTGATGGTGTTGGGTTAGTGAGTAAGGCAGTGATGTACAGTTGTATTACTGTTTTGAGGAACAGAGTGGGTATTACAATGGTGGTGTGCATATGTTAATGTTAAAGGACATTTGTACCGCTCACTATCAGCATCAGAGTGGTCCCTTGGTGCTCAGGTGGATTAAAAAGGAAAGGGGATGCAGTGAGTTAGTGGGACCGAGAGGGAAAAGTGAAAGAGAGCAGTGATGTTTTGTTGGCAGCTTCAGTTTGGTTAGTACTGTTTACTGAGCTTAGGTGTGCTTTTCGGTTGGTAGCCATTGTGTTCTGTTGTACGAAGCTATGTGTGATTTGTTTTGTTGTGTTGGTATAGTGAGGTTTGTGTGGTTTTCAGTGCTTGAGGAGTGTGGTTGTGCTTGGTTAGAGTTTGAGAGGTGTATGCAGAAATGTGAGATTGTTAGTCGGGTGGTTAGTTGTCTCGATATCTTGATCTGATAAATGTTAATTTCCAAATTCTTTCTAGATATGGCGCGTACATATCTCCTCATTTCTATCTAGATGCAGCACTGGCTAATATTCACAATCCTGTATAGATGTGTTGTAAGCCAATATTCACAACTCTATCTAAATGTGGCACTGGCTAACATTCATAATTCTGTCTAGTAGCAAAGCAAGCCAACATTTAAAATCCTGTCTAGATGTGATGCAAGCTAAATTTCACAATTCTAACTAATTGTGGCACTGACAATATTTACAATCCTGTCTAGAAGAGATGCAAGCTAATATTCATAATGATATCTAAGTTTGGTACTGACTAACATTCACAATCCTGTCTAGATGTGATGCAAGCTAATTTTCACAATTCTATCTAAATTTTCCATTGGCAATGTTCCCAATTCTATCTAAATGTGGCATTGGCAGTATTCAACCCTCTGTCATTTCTAGATGTTGTCTGTACTGTCAAGGGTTGTGTCAGCCTGTTCTTTTGCATTTCCTGTTTTAGGAGGCATATCCATATATGGAAGAAAGACCGAGGCATAGATTTTGAAGAAAGGAAGAAGGAGGCATAGTTTTTAAAGACAGAAAGACCGGAAGAAGGAGGCACAGATGGTGAAGACAGAAAGACAGGAAAAAGGAGGTACAGATGATGACGACAGAGAGTAGGAGAAGGAGGCATAGATGGTGAAGACAGAGACAGGAAGGAGGATGCATAGTTGGTGAAAGCAGAAAGACAGGAAGAAGGTGGCATATGTGGTGAAGACAGAAAGACAGGAAGAATGAGGCATAGATGGTGAAGACAGAAAGACTGGAAGAAGAGGCACAGATGAGGAAGACAGAAAGACAGCAAGAAGGAGGCATAGATGGTGAAGACAGAGACAGGAAGGAGGATGCATAGTTGGTGAAAGCAGAAAGACAGGAAGAAGGTGGCATATGTGGTGAAGACAGAAAGACAGGAAGAATGAGGTCTAGATAGTGAAGACAGAAAGACTGGAAGAAGGAGGCACAGATGAGGAAGACAGAAAGACAGCAAGAAGGAGGCACATATGGTGATGATAGAATTAGTGGGAGAAGGAGGCACAGATGATGCAGACAGAAAGAGTTGGAGAAGGAGGCATAGATGGTGAAGACAGAAAGATAGGAAGAAGAAGGCATAGATGGTGAAGACAAAAACACAAAGGGAGGAATAGACAGTGAAGTTAGAGAGACTGGAAGAAGGAGGCACAGATGGTGAAGACATAAATACAGGAAGAAGGAGGCATAGATGGTGAAGTCAAAAAGACAGCAGGAGGCATAGGCAGTGAAGACAGAAAGACGGGGGGAGGCATAGATGGTGAAGATAGAAAGACTGGAAGAAGGAGGCATAGATCGTGAAGCTAGCAAGACAGGAAGAAGGAGACATAGATGTTGAAGTCAGAAAGAGTAGGAGAAGGAGGAATAGATGGTTAAGATAGGTAGAAGGAGACATAGATGGTGAAGACAAAAAGACAGGAAGAAGGAGGGAATTGTAGGTGTGTGAATGTTGGACTTTAATGGGCTAGAGTGAAAGAAACATTGGTTTGAAAAGCATAGTCTGGGGTAATATATATAGTGGAACTGTGCATTACATACATATACCTGGTACAATGATGTACTTCGGATGCAAAGGGTATTTGTTTTTTGGTTGTTGATTGCAGTGATCTGCTTTTTACCTGTAATTGTAAAAGAAGGTTTGCAGGGAAATGTGGTAATGACAAAGTGCTTTTAGGATGCAAGGTTCATATTTACAATGGAGGAGGAGTGGTGGGGAAAAAGTTAATACATTTGGTGGATGGTTAAAATTGGTTTCTTTTAGTAGCATTTTTATGAAATGTGTATGTGCATTTGCAGAAGCTCTATAACATTTTGTAAATGGAAGGAAAGGTTGATGGAAACAAAATAGTACACTTTTAAATGCAGTTGGTGTGTGGAAGTTTAATATGTTAGGAATGTATGCTTGCCAACATGATGCATTCTAATCTGTAGGTGTTTATGTAGTCCTAGATGTCTTGTTTGCGTTCTGGGAATTGTAGTTCCACTTTTCCTATTGTGAAAATTGGAGTACAAGTCACAGAATGTAGAGAAAAAATTAGGACTGCATAAGCAGCTGAAGATTGGAATGGGTTATGTTAGGAAGTATACATGTACTGTCTATATATTAAACTGGCAAACGCTGAGTGCCAATTACAAATGGTGTACACATCTTTTTTTTCTGCTTTTACTTTCTTTTATGAACAAGTGACACAGTGCTGCTGTAAATGCAGAAATGCATTTTTTTTACTTTCTTAAAAATGCTCCCTAAAACATATTTTGAAAAGCACAGCATTGTATACATGTTATTATATGCATGTCACAGTTTATAATCTTGAAGTTCAGTCATGTTTTTTTTTCTTTGCATTCTGGGACTTGTAGTTTGAGTTTTATAATGGGAGAAGTGGAATTGGAAGTACAGAATGCAAAAGAAAGACTTAAGAACACCTAGACATTGGAATGGGTGATGTTGGGATGTATGCATGTGCTGACAACTTATCAAATTGGCAGACATGAAGTGCCACTTAAAAATGGTCTACAGATCTATTGTGTCTGATTTTCCCTTATTTTATTGAAAAGTGACCCAGTGCTGCTGCTGTACATGCAAATATGCATTTTCTATCTTTCATCAAAATGCTTGTAAAAATAAACATTTTGAAAAGCAGAGCATTCTAATTGTTTGCTGCTTCATGTGAGAATATACTGATTGAGAAGCTTATTACTGGGCAGGGTAAGTAGCTAGAACCCTGCAAATATATATATATATATATATATATATATATATATATATATATATATATATATATATGTGTGAAATAGTTCAAGAACACTTTTTTTCAATATAAACATATGTGTACTATGTTTTGTTAGATGTAGATCTTGTTGAATCTGGAAATAGAAATCTTGGGCAGCTGCACAGTTGTTTTTGATGTAGATATATTTCATTAACAGGAGACATGTATTCTGAGAGTTCAAGTGTACATCTGAAGTGCTGAAGTGATATGACAGGGTTAGGTGTAGAGGTTTTGGATGTCATTCGTGGATGAATGTGTGACTCTTTGAAAGCAGCCAATGAGAGAGTGTTGCGAACATAAAAGTGGGGGTCCGAAGACAGCACGGTAATCCATGGACAGCACGTGCCACATCCAGGTTTTATGAGGGTGCCTGGCATGAAAACGGGACTATGGTGATTAGCCAATCAGGTGTGCTGGGTGTGGTGTACAGGAAGAGAGGGTAGTAGGAGTTCTGTTTGCAGGAGTTGTGATAGCAGTGACAATGGCTTTGGCTATGCGTTTGAGAAGGCAGTTTGTGTGAATTCTGGGGGACTCTTCAATTCAGTCATTGAAGGTGTATGCTGATAATCACGGCCACCCTGGAAATATTGGATTGGCAGAAGTGGAAGTTTTCTGGCATGCAGTTTGTGTTTTAAACTGGGCAAGCTTGCTTTCATTCTGTGAGAGTATGCCTCACTTTAAAAGTCCAAACACTGTGATTGTGCATTGTGGAGGGGACAGTTTGGGGTGTGTGACTCCAATGTCTTTGCAAGTTGTGATGAATGATTTATTGAAAAGCCTATTGCAACTGTTTCCTGCTGATAAGATATTTATTTCAGAAATAAATCAGAGGTGCACGTTTAGATGTCAAACAAACTTGTTCAGTCCTCAAGTTGAAGATTCAAGGCAGATTGTCAATAAAGATGAATCTGCTTTTTTATATGCTGCAAGAATGTCCTCTTTCTAGATTGATAATATAGGTTCTCATGGTGTGAATGTATTTGTTCAGTTGGAGTTCACTTAAATAACTTAAATTGTGTTTAATTCCCCCTCTTTCCTTTTGATTAACTGTGATGTCCACAGACATCGCAGGAGCCAGCGGACGGCATGTGACACATCTGGGTCTTTTAAGGTTGCCTGGCATGGAAAGAGGAAAGAGGAGATAAGTCAATGATGTGTTTTGATTGTGGTTTACAGGAAGAGTAGGTGTAGTAGGTGTTTTGATTGTTGTGGGTAGGGAAGATGGATGTGGCTAGTACTCAAGAAAAGCTCACTGTGTGGATTGGAGAAGATGGTTTGGTGAATAATTTGAAAAGGTGAGTTGTGTAGCAGCTCTGGTACTATTGGTTTGGAGGTAGTGGAGCTTTGCTGGTATACAGAGTCTAAGCTAAACTTGGTGAGTCTGCAATCGTTTTGTAAGACTTTGGGTCACTTACAATGCCATCATATTATTGCGCTTCATTTAGGAGGAAATATGTTGGGGTACATTACTCCACTATATTTGCAGGTTGTATTAAAAGATATGTTCCAAGGCTTAATGGAACTATTTCCATATGTAAAGGTTATTTTTTCAGACAAACCTCCAAGGGAAGTGTGGAGATGTCAAATGTGTTTTGTTCAGAACTAGAACAAGGAAAGCACCTTGTAAGTAAAGGTGTATGTTTTTTTGAATGCTATGGACATGGCATCTTTTGAAAATGAAAACATCACGGTGGATGCTGCAAACCATTTTCTGAGTGATGGAGTGAATTTGTGTTCCTTGTAAATATTCAAAAAGCACTGATAAAGTTTATGTGAAAAAGATGTACAGTGCATATGAAGACATTTGTAAGAAGCTTTAGAAAATAAAAATCAGAAAAGCAAAGAAAAAAATCTAAATTGATAAAACCAAAAAAAAGGCTTTTAAAGCCAGAAGTGTACAATACATTGTTTACATTTAGTCTGAACCTTCCCACCCCCTTCAATTGGATGATCTTTCTGCAGACACTGCAGTGGTCTGCGGACGGCACGTACCACATCTGGGCTTTGAGGTTGCCTAGCATGGAAAGGGGACTGCAGAGACTGAGGACTGTCATGGGTGTCAGCGGACATTAGAGTATCAGCCGACGTTTCCTGGGTGTGGTGTACAGGAGAGATGTCAATAATGGCATTTGTGATATAATCTTTGATGTCCTGGGTGTTAGTCTCAGCAGTGGTTGTGTGGTACTGTGCGTTATGGTTGCTTATTGTACTATAACTGGTGAATTTCAAGGGTTTTTCGGTTTTCTTTGTAACCAGAACATCCCTTTAACAATATTTTTTCACTGAATTTCATGGGGTTTTGTTAGTGCAAGTTAGCCATAACGTCCCTTTAATAAAGTTTTTCAGTGAATATATACATATATAATAATTCCAATGCATTCATAACCTTGTCTCACTCAGTTTTAGACATGCCCGTATGACATACAATTCACAAACATCTCAAGGGAACAAAATAACACTTTCTAAGCAACACTAATTTAAAATATTACATTATTCTGAGACTTTGCTTGATTTATTGATATGAACACATCAGCATTTATAATAATCCATTACTTATATAGTGCTTTCACCAAATCACTTTCCATAAATCACTCATATAAAAATTAATGTTACCCAGCAGCCAAAATTACTATTAAATTCTCGACCTCTGAAGAATGAAAGGCTGAATAGACCATGCTAGGTTTCAAACCTGGGACCTACTGAACACTCATACATCTCAGCAGTGAGCATTGAACTTGCTGAACTAACTTACCAACTATTTCTTCTTAAATGTGCATCGCACAACATTTAGCAATGCATTGGCTCTGGGGGTTTTGTTTCTTATTAACACAACACTTACAAATAGCGTGCTTAGAAGCAGGAGGAATATGTCATGGCACACCAATAATTGTATTGTTACGTTTGCTTTAAAATGGACTGTAGTGAACATGAGAGGGTGTTAGTTCATTAGATATCATTAGATATCCTTTAAAATACTTTTTTTAAACTGGACAATTAATTACACAACATTGTGTACTGCAATTGGATAGATTATCGAGTTACTAGCCATCACTTTCCAAGTTAATTTCTAACCTGGTCTAAGTCAGCACTTAATTTGAGGTTCATAAATGAAGTACTATTACATGTGTAGTAATAACATCTATTTTTACAAGCTGGAGGAGTGAGGATTCATGCACAATGAGTAACACTATGATATAATAGCAACTATTTTAACATGAGATGGGAAAATCTAGACCACATTAATCTTCACAAGAGTATAGGCTCCAGCAACCAAAAACAATCACGTTAACTCGAAATAAGAATGCTCTGGATCTGGGGCATACAGTCCAACTCTTGTATATAGAAAGATACTTATCTCCATCTGCACATTTACAAATGCAGCACAATAGAGACGGCTAATCTTCCCAGGGTGATTTCTCAATACAAAAAGGGCTCTGAGAAGGCACTTTATTTTTGTTTGCACACTGCCTCTGCAACCCTACACTAGGGACCATGGAGGTAGTGCCAGAGGTGGCAGAGGAGTCACCGGGGGTCGCAGCTGCAACCCCTGGAGACTCCCAAATGACTTCTATGTCCCTTCTCGTTCTCCTCACAACCTGGACATTTTGTTTGATTTTACACTTTCATTTTTCTTACATTTCACATTCCTGTTTTTTTCGCTCCCATAATATCTGTAAAGTGTGTTCTTTTCTTTCCTTTTATGCTATAAAGTGGTCTATTACTTCTATTGTCTCATCTCATCTTGACTATTGATCTGCTCATTTAACCAGACTTCCTGCTCACCAGCATGTTTCTTTACACTCCATCTACAATTCTGCAATTAAAATATGACTTCTCTTTTGTCTCCTTCCTCACTTTTCTGTTACATCCTATACTTTCCATCTCTTGGCTTCCTAAGCACTCTTGTCTTCATTTTCATTTAGTTTGTATTGACTCTAATTGTATTAAGGGCTTTTACAGGCCCTCATCTATCCTCTCTTGTATCAATGTAATGACCTCATGGATCTGTACGTTCTGAAACTCAATTTCCTCTCCTTTTGTTGTCCCTGACACCCCAGTTTTCAGCCCTATTTTCACATGTTTTCACTTATTGCGCCTAAGCAAGGGAATACTTTCCCAAGACTATTATGTCTTCGTCTCTTTCTGTGTTCTGTTAACCTCTCAATATGCCAGCTTCTTTCCACTACATTGTGAAATTATGTGCTAATAATTGGAATTCCGCATTAGTTGCTTACTCAGTTGTTCAATATTTTATTCAACACGTTTTTAAAAGCGCTGCATAAATAATAAAAAACAAATACAAAATACACATGTGGGACCCACGGGCCATGGCCAAAGGCCATAGCTACTGGTCTGGTAATGTTAAAAAATATACAGTGCCCATGGTCAAATGCCATGGCCACTGGCACCGAAAAGACTTTTGTATAGCACAACCTTTAAAATTCAAGGAATATTTTTTAGTTTCAGGGACATTAAGGTGAGAACTTAACGCAGCAAAACCCCTGTATTTCAGCTAAAGCCACCTTAACTTTGCACCCCCTCTTGTGCAGCCTGTCACCACAATAATGACAGCACATATGAAATCCCTGATGACATACTGGTGACATCAGCTTTCCACTCACCAGTGGCCAGAGTAGAACTCCTGCACAATAACAGAGTTTTCTTCCGCTTCATGGATGGTGCTTCAATCACAGACCCTGAATTTGGACAGGCGGTGCTGTCTCTATGCTGGACTCTGCTTCTCGCCATGACACCAGTGTGCCCTTCTGTGGGACTCAGTTTGTCCTCTATTGCCATTTAACTCTCCTACTTCCTTTAATCTCACCCTGGGTGTTGGTATAAGACTCCTTGGGGCAGCGGGTCCCCTCTAACTCTCACTCCTACATACTTCTAAATCAGATGGCATCTTTTACCAAACTACCACAAATTAAAGGTTCTCAAGTAGTGATGTGATGTATGTGTAGCTGCTGACTATTTCTCACAATGTATTCATTGTTATGAACTATTCTAAAATGCTAAAATCCCAAATATAGAAACCTAATTGTGGTCTAAATAAGTGCAAGTACCTAGAGTGATCTTATGTCTGATGCCATCAGTTAAATATTCATTGTTGTCATATTGAAATGAAGTGACTCTCTTAGATATCTTGTGCTTACTTCTTAGCTTTATTACCAGTTCTTACGTTACATCAATACAAGTAATTTACAGAGGACAAGAACACTGGCACACCCATCACCCAGGCAGGGGCTTTCTAACTGCCTGGGCTAGGAACCTTCACCAAGCATTCTCTCATTCATAACCCAAACACTCTGGATGACATCACTGCATTCCCCCATGCAAACCAAGCACTGCACAACACATCTCCTTCCCTTACAACACCACTCACATGCAAATCCAGCACTACACAACATATCCCCTTCCCTTTCATAGTACAAACACACACACATGCAAGTGGATGGAGGACAATTAGCATCCCATCACTCAGCATACACACAACGCACCCTGTTTAAAGAGTGGGCAACTCTGTACATATGGAGAGGCGTCCCTACTCCCTTTTTAGACAAGTTCAACAACCAGGAAGGCGTCCTTCCCTCTCTAACCATGTGCTTGATGGCGCTCCTCATGCACCATACAGACTACAATACTTTAAACCAGGCATGACTCAGACATACCCACCCATACTGACCATATTATTAACCTGGCGTGAACATCTATACACCATCCAAACCGACCTTTCATGTCTCACATACCAGTCAGACTGACCAAACTATAAAACATACTACCCATTGTACAACGTATCTATAAAATATGCATGGACATTTCTGACAATATTGAATTCTAATACAGAATTCTATGTCATATATACCAAACGAAACTCTTGAAACTTGAAACATAGGCCATACTAAACTTAAACGTCCATAACCTGTTAAGGTTCGAACCTGTACTAAACGTGACCTAAACGTCCATGTTGCACTTATTGCAACCAGAATGTTTCATTAACCTAAAAGTCTGTGTGCGCTGAGCAACCTACCAGCTGCAATTCCTCACAAGAGTTATATCTAGTTAAGCAACATGGTATGATATGATAGTTTATTTATATAGCGCCTATACAAAATGTGTTTCAAAGCGCTTCAAGGCAAGGGAGGGAGCAAGGGAAAATACAAGGACATTCTTACAGGCCATGAACAGTAAGGATGTGAAATTAACTATCATACTCGGCCTGATGACATTTCAGATAGTGCAAGAGCTAAGAAATAGATAAGGAAGGGAGGGGGAGAGTGGGAAGGAAATGGAAACAGACAGGTGACTACCGTACTAGGCCTGATGACATTTCTGGTAGAGCCGGAGAAAAACAATAGGTGAGGGAGAGGGGTGCAGAAAGGGAGGGGAGGAGCAATACAAGCGATTATCATACTAGGCCTGACGACATTTCAGATAGTGCTGGGGTGGGGGGGAACCAGTAAGAGGAGGGGGGAGGAGACAGACGAGATTGCTATCATACTAGGTCCAGGGACAATTCTGATAGAGTAAGTGCATAAAAGAAAGTAAGGGGAGGAGATAGGAAAAGGGAGAAGGGAAAGGAGGAGAGAACAGAGAGTTAGCAGTCAAAAGAGTGGAGAAGCAAGAGGGGAGAGTGAATACAATGGCAGAAGTCAGTAGTAACACACAATGTTGTAAGCCAGGATACAAAATGAAGATGGGAACAGCATGCAAAGGAAGTCCAGCAAGAGAGTTGAGAAAGGGTGACGCACCGTGAATAAATGAAGTCCATAAAAGTCAAATCCAGCATTGGCCACAAGGCGGTGATGTTGCAACCAAAATTTATCAGGACAGACCCCTGCAGAAGTAGGCTTGAGGGGATTAAAGGGGGAGCAGGGTAGAAGAATCAAGCAAAACAGGCAACACCTGTGTGCGATAATGGTGGGGGCACAAGGGAACATCAGTGGGGCACCAGAAGGGTTGGGGATGGCCTGTGGGACAGAGGGAGTAACACATGTTGGTGCATGCTTACCTGCTGTCTGAGCAGGGGGTCGGGCCCTGGCATGTCCTGGTCCAGACAGGTGCAAACAGGAGTTGCCCTTTTCTTCGTCTGCCCTTTGCTTCAGACGCCTGGGCGAAAGACGCCCTTGATCTAATAGTTAAGAGCAGGAAGGAAGAGGCAGGGCTAAGAAGGTGGGTGGTGCTTAGGCCAGGTGACCTAGATCCACTTGCATCTGCTCCCCATCTGCAAAGGAAAAGAGACTGGAGGGCTCCTTAGGTAGGGAAAAAGAGTGGTAAGCAGGAAGGCACCAGGTGGAAGGGGCTAGCTAAGTGGTGAAAAAGAGCAGCAGACAGGAAGGCACCAGGTGGGCGGGGCTTGCTAAGTGGTGAAAAAGAGCAACAAGCAGGAAGGCACCAGGTGGGCGGAGCTTGCTCAGTGGTGAAAAAGAGCGGCAGGCAGGAAGGCACCAGGTGGGTGGTTCTTAGGCCAGGTGACCTAGATCCACTTGTGCCTGCTCCCCATCTGCAAAGGAAAAGAGACTGGAGGGCTCCTTAAGTAGGTAAAAAGAGCGGCAAGCAGGAAGGCACCAGGTGGAAGGGGCTTGCTAAGTGATGAAAAAGAGCGACAGGCAGGAAGACACCAGGTGGGTGGGGCTTGCTAAGTGGTGAAAAAGAGCGGCAGGCAGGAAGGCACCAGGTGGGCAGGGCTTAGGCCAGGTTACCTAGATCCACTTGCACCTGCTCCCCATCTGCAAAGGATTTGAGAATGGAGGGCTCCTTAAGTAGGGAAAAAGAGCGGCAAGCAGAAAAGCACCAGGTGGCACCTATATCATACTCCATATGCACTCCTGCTTGCATTTCACTCATTACTATACTGTTTCCTTAAAAGTCCATAGTCCACCTATCCTGCAGTTTCTCAATTTGTGTAAACTCCTACAAATATATCACATGCCATACTTAACCATACCTGTACTCATAAGAAAAAGGGTACAAATTCCATACTTCATATTTCACCAGCTGCTTTCATAATACTGCACCATGTAGAAGTCATTGCCTTGCCTGCTGCCTCCATATTAACTTCTCCTCAGGCCACCTCATAAGGCACACAGATCTGTCCTATGTCAGACCCTGGCGTCTCACTACCCAAAAGAAGCAATTCCTCATATGCTGCTTCATAGTAGTCCATGCCCATATGTAAAGGATATATTGCAGTGTAACAATTCCGACATCCTGCACTTTAATCCTTTGTTATATCTCCTGCCGATGCATCTTCACAAATTCCATGCATCATACACAAAGATACCCCACTGTACTTGACGATGTGCATACCCAAGCTTCATGCATGAGCATCATTGCATTGTTATGCTGGCAAGTTACAGAGGACATGAACACTGGCACACCCATCACCCAAGCAGGGGCTTTCTACCTGTCTGGGCTAGGAACCTTCACCAAGCATTCTCACATTCACATCTAAACACTCTGGATGACATTGCAGCATTCCACCATGCATTCCACCATGCAAACCAAGCACTATACAACACATATATGATGTTGGTAGTGATGCCTCAGTGATGCCATCATGGAAGTGATTCATGATGATATGTATGATGTAACCACAATATGACCATACTGATGACATTACATTACACCATCTAGGACATCACTGATGACATCACTGATAAAATCACTGATTACATTAGAACACAAACTGGCCATGAGCAGTGGCAACACCGTTTGGCCATGACGACAATAAGGGACTGATGTCACTGTAAACTGATGTCCTCATTGTGGTCATAAGGCTGCACAACAGGGGACACGAACTTAAGGTGGCTTTGGCTGAATTTCAGGGGGTTTGTTTCGTTAAATTCTCATCTTAACATCCCTGCAACTAAAGTGGTTTCCTTGAATATATATAGTTAAGCTGACCAGATTCAATGCAACAAAACCCTTTAAATAGACAAGATGTGGGAAGTCATGATCAGCTTAATTCAGTGTGCTCCCATTGATGCCCCTGATAATGCCATTTTGTATTTCATTGTGAATCCCTTCTCTTATAATATGAATGTGCTCATGGGCTTTGCAATGGGAAAGCGCAGAGTTAAGCTGGTCATTATATCCCACATCTGCTGAATTTCAATGGTAATATTGCGTTGAATCTAGTAGATTTAACTGCACTTTAGTTAAAGTTTTTTCAGTCAATGTCAAGTGTTTTCTTATGCTATAGTCTTTTAAAAGGCCACTATCCATGGTCGTGTCCATTATATATGGTAACCCAATTTGTTTATTTCGCATCCACTAGGTGGCCACAGCATGTCTTTTGCACCCACTAGCCAGAGAGCACAGACTTTGGTTGTGCCCACTGTATATTTTAAAATACTACCAGGCAACTATCCATGGCCTTTTTCCATGATATGATATGGCATTTATAATGCGCCTATACACAAGTGTTTCAATGCATGACGAGGCAAGGGAGGGGAAACAGAGACAAGACAGAGACAGCGATCCTACTAGGCCAGGTACGTTGAGCTCGTAAGGACATCGAGATCGTGGCCACGTCTTCTGGTTTGTCCACAGTACATATTTCCCAAATGTGGCCACTATAAAGTATTCACACCATTCTTCTTTATTTTTTCAGTTTTTGACGAATTGTTCAAAAAATGTCCAGTTTCGGACAACCCTTGACAATCCCTTGAAAATGTCATCCAAATCCATCCCGCAAGTCAAATGTTATTAGCCTGTCTCTGTCTCTCTTCATCTAAGCCCCAATACAGATATAAAGGTTCAAAGGTGAAGGGTGCACCACGCTCTCTCTTGAATATTTTCAAAATGACTTGATGGATAGACCCTAACCCAGTAAAGAAATGTAAGTCAACGCTTTGCGCCCAGGTTGTTTCTTATTTGGTCCAAATCTGCCTAGCAGTTTTCATGCTACGGCTGTTCAGAAACTGAACTTTTTCTCTGTGGGAAAATCGAAGGGGCCGAAAACTGAAACTATGGTGTTTTGTTTTCTTAATAGCTTTTTCATTTGATAAAGTACCAGCTTAACTACCCGGCTTGCCCATGATTTCCATTCTCAGATTTTTAAATCTCTGATTGTTAATTCTCACTTCAGTTTCTTTAGCAGTTTCATTGTTCAGCAGCACTAATTCTCCTAAAAGCAAATCGTGTTTCAGTTTCTTCAGCAATGTTGTTGCTTTGTTTTTTAGTTGCACAACTTCCCTGATTAGTAAGTCTTGCTTGAGGTTTTTCAGCATTTTCATAGTTCTGTCTCAAAGAATGTTGAATTCTATCAGCTTCATGGTCTTGAGATCTTCCTTTTCAGAATGTTTGTCATGTTTCAGCTTTCAATGTTTTGTTTTGATTTGCGGTGGGATAATGACATCTTCAGATTATAGCAAAATACCATTTGATGTCATTACGGTGAAGTATTTGTCCTTTACAAAATGTTGTAATAGAAATTAATCTGGTTTTGATCATGTGCCAGCTTGGATGTGCGATGATGAGCATTTTCTACAAATGACCTTTAGATGACAGTGTAACACTACAAAATGTAATGCCAAAAAACAAAACCTTAAACAAAAAAGATGAATTATCTTGGGAATGGGATGACCTATCGAGCCCGAAATAGTTGCATTAATTCTGCAATGCAATAAAGAATATTCCATGCAAAATTCATGACACCATACCTCACTGTTCATGAAGAATTACGTCCCTAAGAATGCCACACACAAACCCACAAACAAATACAACTTTTTTATTGATATAGATTGTTCCCAAACTTTGCTGTTGGGGGGAAGTGGAGTGTCTTGACAAACTTTTTATTTTGAAAATGTAATCCAAATCCATCCAACAAGTCAAACGTTATTAGCAATAGACTGCTGGGAAAAAATGGCTGCTTTTTAATTTCTGAAAATCCCATCAGCCTCTCTGCTGCAATGCACCATGGGAGATATGGCTATAATTTTGGCAGAAGTGGACACCCTCTTCTCCTTCAAAAATAAAAAAATAAACTACAGGATGCGTTAAGCCAAATCTCCTCCTGGATGCATTAAACCAAGACCGCTCCTGGAAATCGATTCAATGCTTCACGCACAAGTTGTTTTGTACCTGGTCGTAGTCCGTCCAGTGGTTTCGGCTGTGAGCTTGAGCAAAAATGTGACTTTTTCTTAATGGGAAAATTAATGGGGTCTAGGCTAAAACAACACATTTTTTTAAATTTCTTAACTTTCTTAAAAAGTGTTCTGTCTGGTGGCCCATTAGTCTTATATTGTTTGCAAGATTTAGTCAAATCAGTCATACAAGTCAACTGTCATTCATTTTTTAGGTTTCCTTACTCAAATAAATTATAGTGCTGCGACCACACTATAAATTATATCGATATATATAATATTTTCTCAGCTGTGGAATTTCGTGTTGATTCACTATTTTATCTGTGAAAAAAGGTTGCAATTTTAAAGCGTCATCCTTTATCAATATAACATGGCGCCTCTGGGCACTCTCCTCAAAGATCAGACTAAAGCTGTCCACCAATATGTGGCCGATACTCATTTGTGAATGAGAATACAGAGAATGCAGGACATCACTCAGCTTCGCAATTACCTAGCCATCATCCAGTCCTGGATGTCCTGGATGTCAACTGCCTACCACAAACTAAATCCATCCAAGACTGATTTGTCCTCATCTGACCGCCGGCTAAACAACAACTTGTGCAACAATGGCTCAATGATATGTGCCATTGCCAGCAGCTTGTCCTTACGCAAACACATATCCAAGAAAGCCGAAACTCTCTGGCTCTGAATTTCCACCCTTCACAAAATCAACCCCCTAATCCCACTGCAGGACTTGCAGACCGTAGAGCATGCCCTTGTGTTCTCACACATTGATGATATGTGCCTTGCTGAAAATGAAGGTCTTCAGCTGATTCTGAACTTCAGGGGGCCCAGCTCAAGTATGAGAGGGGCAGAGAGGCCATTCCAGAGGCAGGAACCTGCAGAATAGAGAGATCTAACCCCCACACTCTCTGCCTGAAGAAGGACCTGATCATCAGAGAGTTTGAGGTATCTGAACGAAACGCTCGAGAAGGAAGGTATTTTGGAAGAGAGAGTTGGATGTAGTACAGGCTTCAGCCCCAGAAAGCATTGTGGACAATGCAGATGGTCTTGAATGTGATCCTTGCAGCCACTGGGAGACAGTGGATACATTTCAGGGCAGGAGAGATGCAATCCCAGGGCCTGAGGCCAAGGATATGTCTTGCAGTCCTATTCTGAAATACTTGCAGAGATTGGAGAGTAGAGGACGACAGATTGAGAAAGAGGCTGTTGCAGTACTCTAGACTAGACAGAGCCAGGTCTCTGGAGACACTGCGATTCTGGGGAAAGTGAGAAGAGGAAGAGCCCCTCTGAGGAGGTGGAGCTGGTAGTGGGCTTTCTTGGCAAGGTCCTTGGTGTGAGGAGAGAAGGAAAGAGTGGAGTCAAAGATGACACCATTGTTTTTTGCCTCACAGGAAGGCAATGCAAGAGGGCCCAATGAGGGTGGCCAGAGTGAGGGAGGGAAAGCAGGAGCAGGGATCCCAATGAGAAGGATATCCGTTTTACTGGCATTAAGGCAATGATTGTTGGCGGTGCACCAATACTGAATCGCAGATATTCAAGGATGTGCGAGAGAGGAGAGGAGGTTGAGGAGAGCCTGAAAAAGAGCGGAGTGTCATCCACATAACACTGCAAGTTAGAGGAGAAAATCGAGATCAGGTGGGCCAAAGGGGTCAAGTAGACATTGAAGAGCCATGGTCAGAGGATGGAGCCCTGAGGAACACCAAATAGGGAGAGAGAGGTGGTGGAGAGAAGGGACCCAAGTTGGACCTGGGCGGGTCGGTCCAGCAGGAAGGTGGTCAATGACTCCAGTGCCTGCTCCGTGATGCCCAGATTCTCACATAGTCGATTGATCAGGATGGTGTGATTTACAGTGTCAAAAGGAGAGTAAAGGTCAACAAGAATGAGAACAGAAGGAAGGCTGGAGTCAGGATTAGAGAGAAGATCTTCACAGGTGTTCAGGAGAGCAGTTTTTCCATGCCTCTGGCTGCTCTGAAGTCAGACTGATGGTCATGGAGACAACTTACAGATTCAGTGAGGAGAGTAAGCTGGGAGATGGTAGGAGTGATAGAGAGTGTGCAGTAGTTTGTCGTACAGGTAGGATCGGCTGATGACTTTTTAAGGAGGGGGTGCATAAGTGAGTGCTTGAGGGGATAGGGGAAAGATCCAGTGCTGAAGGAGTGATCGCAGAAATTGGCCAAAGCTGGAGCAAGGGTGTCAATGTGTTCCTTGATGGTTCAGTAAGAGCAGGGAGCACCTGTTTGGATGACACTTTCCTAGATCGGACCTGTCTAGAAACATTGTTTGGTGTTGTCAGAAAGAAAGAGAAGAAAGGAGGCTGAGAGGGAGAGGTGGCCAGGTGGGGCCGAGAGAGGTAGAGGGAGACGAAGAGGAGAGTGAGTCCTGAGTTTTAGTGGTGAAGTGAGAGCCGTACAGAGGGCCTGAGAGGGAACAGGAGAGGTGGAGATTGCAGAAGGATTAGCCAACTCTTTGCAGATTTGAAAGAGTTTGGCCGTGTTGTTAGAGCCTGCAGAGTGGCGGGCTTGCGTGCAGACTCTTTTCTTGGACAAGATAGAGAGTCTGTATAGCTTTTGGAGGAGGCGGCAGGCCAGTTTGTCAGAGGATGCACCTGAAGCCCTGCACTTCCTCTCAACCACCCTGCACTTGCATTTCAGGATGGCGAGGTCAGAGTTACACCAAGAGTTTCACTTGGAAGTAGTAGGCATAACCTCAATATCGGATAATAAGATTATCTCGTTTCTGTTAAAAAATATAGATGTCTTTGGCTTAGAAATATAGTTACTTTGACTTACAAATCAGAGGTATCTTTGTTTTTTAATGCAGGACCAGGTTCTTAATGACTATTAGAGTTGTCTACATTATTTTACAAAGTTTTAATTGTTTTCTAGAATGGTATCAGTAGTCTAACGTATATAGATGATGATTTTAAAGTTATTTATTAAATCTGTAACAAACAAGTGCAACTATTTTACAACTTAACACAACTACATGCAAGTTTTGAAATGACTGTAATGCTTGCTACGCGTTCATAAATAAACTCTCAACTTAATTATCAACGTGTTGTAAGTGTATAAAAAGTGATTCATTTATTTTTATGAAGAAGTCTTTAACGTTTACAACCATTAATAAAGGCAGGTTGATTTGTTGGAGATTAAATATGTCTTCAATAATATATAAACAAACACTGGGCAATTGTTTTAAAAGCACTAACAATGCGTTCTTGCTGTGGACGCTGTGGGTGCTGTGGATACTGCAATCATTGCCTTTTGCATAAAGTTTTTAAAACTGTTACTTCTACGGGAAGGCTTTGAAGTGTGTAATTTAGAGTATGTGAAGACCCGCCCACTTTTGGCATCATGAAGTGAATAAAGCCTACCTGCCGCGCACGTTGGCGCACGCACCCTGGGCAAGTGTACTGCAAGTGCTGTCTTGCTGCAGCAGTGGCTTTGTTTGCAGTGTAACATTCATATTTGTGTTCCTACGGCCCACGGGTAAGATCATTTATATTTTGTGTAGTGAGCTACGCTGTGCTGGAATTTTTGAGGAATTCCTGTTCACACGCATAAAACCCAGCAAAGAAGCTTGAGACAGAAAGAAGCAGCAAAACCTATCCCTTCAATTAAAACAGAAGGGAACACTACAATTAATCCCACTGGAAATTTGGAATGGCCTCCAAAGTATGGTTCTGAGACAGAGAAAAGCATTAACAACATGAATCACATAGGAGAAATATCATCAGATTCAAGAAGCAACACACAGGGATGGAATTACGCTTCTGAACTCAGAAAAAGGTTTCCACATCATCGCCTAAGACCTGTGGGGAAGAGGGCTCTTTGCTTCCACTGTTAATGAGGCAACAAGGCCCGAGCTACGCTCCGACCTGTAACTAGTGGCCTGGGGGGCATTATCTAGGTTGGTATTGATATGATATGGCTTTTATGACGCGCCTATACACAAGTGTTTTAAGGCGCGACGAGGCAAGGGATGGGGAACAATGGAAGACAGACAATGATCTTACTAGGCAAGGTGTCATTCAGATCGCGCAAGTGCATGGGAAGGGGGAAAGGGAAAAGTACAAGGGGGAAGGGAGAGGAGAAAGTGCAGTACATGGGGATAGTAGAATAAATAAGAAAATAAACACGGCCAGCTGGTGGCAAGTGCAAGGTAAGTACAGACATAAGTGCTGGTACGGAGACTGTAGGGATACAGAAAACAGTCCACAGGTGCTGGGGTTGCCAGGGAGGCAGTGCAGGTGTGCAACTGGCGGGGCCTGGGCCCGAGATCAGAAAGGGTGGCCAGGTAACCAGTGCAGTATCAGCCAGGAATTCATCAGAGAGAAAGCAGAAGTAAAGAGGAAGGTTTTCAGGTGCTCCCGGAACCGGAGATGGTTTCTCCTCAAGTTTCACGGAGGCAGGAAGGCTGTTTCAGATTGAGGCCCCTGCCGAAGAGAGAGATCTACCACCAACTCGTTGCTTGGAGAAGCGACTGACCCTGAGGGAGTTGGAGGCGGATGAGCAAAGAGCTTGAGAAGGAAAATATTTAGGAAGAGAGAGTTGAAGGTATTGCGGCCACAGGCCCCAGAAGGCCTTGTGGGCAATCCAGAGGGTTTTGAACTTAATCCTCGGAGCCAGTGGGAGCCAGTGCAGAGATTTCAGTCCTTGGCCCACTGTCGAGGGACTTATAGCCATTAGTACCCCGACTCGTTAGACCGGGGTACTAATGGCATTTTTTTCTGTTCGTTGCTGCTACGTTTCTAAAACAAAAAGTCAAAAAAAATGCCCGCCGGGAAAGGGAAAACGTAGTCCATCTTCTCTTTCCATGGCGGCCATCGGGAGCGGACGTGCTGGGAACAGAAGTGTTCCCAGCGCAATCGCTCCTGAGAAAAGAAGAACAAATAAGGTAAGTGGGGTTGAGAGGGAAAGAAAAGAGTTCCCAGCGGGGCACGAAAACAGCCTCCAGCCATTGGAAGGCTCGCAGCGGGGATTGCCCTGTTTCGGGCCTCCTCATTGGCTAAGGGGCTGCCACGCCACCCGCCTAGAACTAACCCAGGCACATACATGCGTCCATGGGATTACACCGTGGTATGGCTCATAAACGAGCCAATCACGTTAAGTGTATCCCGTTGACACACGTCCGTCGGGTACGAATTGACAATAATCATTCTATATTGAATCTATACTGTTCCCTCAGCGGGAATTCTATGGTGGGCGCGAGATTACAATTCAGACTGGGCTTGTGTCTGAACTATTCCAAGAGGAAGCTTTACAAACTGCAGAACCCAGATTAAATAGATCCCCTGATTTGGTAAGAGAATATACAAAATTGCATGGGCATTGAAAGTAATTCAGCTACCTCAAATCCCCTTCAAATGGAAGTTGCTGAGCTATCTAAAATTGCAGGTGAACAAAAAGAGCAAACATATGTCATTAGCTGTATTGTTGATATCATCCTGTTTAACAGTGGTATGAGCTCTGAGGGTGAGTGTATTAGTAAATTTTACACATCCAGGCCTAGTACTCTGTTTAGAGAGTATAGGCATGAAGAAAATGAGATTATACTAGAACCAAAGGAAATACAGGCCATGGAAAAAAGCAAAACAAAAAAGGTGATGGCTGGAAGGTTTGGAATTATTTTTAAACGTGCTGGCAATTGCTTGGGCAACCCTCCAGACCATTGTTCTTCGCCCGCCAAGCCATTACAAAATGGGAACGACCATATGCAAATCAGGCTTGGTGCCACCCCAAAGGAGCAGTTCAGCCCGAACTGCTTGGTCACATCCGTTCTGCACAAGATCACAATAATCCCCAAACATGCCTTTGCCTTGTTGGGCCTCATCAATGAGGAGTAGATTGGGTATTTTGTCCCAGCAGGCACGGGACCCATGTCTGGGCATAGACGTCCCACTCGGGTGACTACAGCAAAACAAAAGTGGTGATGGCTGGACATTTTGCAATTAACGCATCAGCTGTTAACGCTATCTACAGATACTAGTGAGAATAGCTTGAATTGCTATGATTTAGCTTGTAAAAGTTCTCCTATTGTGTTAAAATGTAAGGATGTAATCAGAAAGTGATCTCATCCTGAACAAGGGATGAGAGAGGCCGGCGGGATAGAGAGCATACCGAGACCAAAGAACCAAAGTCTCAAACATGGCCTGATGGACCAATGGCTTGTTAAATCTGACAACTGCCCCATTAAATATTACAAAGATGACAAGAAGGATAATGATGGTCTTGTTTGTTGGATGACCAGTCATGGACATCATCTAATACAAAGAGAGGTAATGGGCAATATGATGATATCGTAAGTACTGAATAAACTCAATGTTTCAAAAATGAAACTATTGGAGCCATTGGCATTAGCATGTATCCCCTATATTAACAGATCTAGGGTGATTCAAGTTATGCACAATATACCACAACTTGCTATGATCAAAAGATATAGCATTTATTGAATTACCACAGTCAGATAGTAATCCCAATTGGGCAATAGCTCACTTTACCTCTCCTCTGTTTATAGAGTATATTTTATTATATTCTACAGATTTTTTAAAATTGAAATTTGAAATGACTCACTTTCAGTCAATTGTGGCTGCTGTTGAAGCTGATACTGCATGAAACCTAACAAATCTGAATAACCTCAAAGTCGTAAAATCGGATACTATCGAGACATTATGCAGCTCAATTTCTAATTAGGTAAATTCAAAATAGCCACAAATTAGGAGGCTTGGAGATAGCTGCAGCTGCATTGGATACAAACGATTGAACTTGGAGGGGGAGCTCAAGAGCTATACCTAATGAGAATGCAAGGTTTATATCTGTGAATTCTCAGGGTTGTTGCACCTTCTTGAGCCATCAGGAGGGCCATGAGGGAGGGACGTGAGCGGATAACTATGACTGACATATTCTGCTTACAGCAAACCTGGCGTTTGTTCCCACCTTATATTTATGGATTTACTTTGGTGCAGAGATTGGCAACTAAAATGTCATTAGGAAGTCCGTCAGGTGGCCTAGTCATTGGTGCAAGGGCTGAATTAAAAGTGTATGAATATGCATCTTAATGGTATAACGATAACACATTGTCAGTTATTATATCCAGATTAAGCAGGAAATTACATCTTGAACTACTTCTGATCAATCTATACAACCCTGCGGGTGGAATTAGTACCAAATCATTATAGAATTATGTACACCCGGTCCTTAATTCTTGGCTAAATAATGATAAAGGTTGTTTTAACATGATAATTGGTGATTTTTAATAATGCAACTTGCAGCAAGATTGAGTGCAATTATTTTGATTTATCTGGCAGAGGTTTTGCAATCATGATATGTGCTCTATTTTTTCAGATGGATGGAATTTGAAGTTTTCGAAAACTTGTGGTGTTGTCCAGGGAGAAACTATGAATGATATTTTAACCTGGAAAAGTAACAAACAAAAATCCCAAATTGATTATATATTTATTCAATGAAGCCAATATTTAAGTATAGAATAAGAACAAACCCTTGTAATTACAGATTGTTATAGATTGTTGCCCCTTTCTGATAATATGCCCAAAATGTTTGCCATATACTTGTTGGAAAAATGTAATAAATGGGTGACCGATAATAAACTCATACCTTACCAACAAACGAGATTTCAAAAGGGTCTTGGATCATTGCATAACATCTTTATTCTGCTATATCGGATTTTGAATCACTATGGCCTCTAAGGATAGAAAACTATATATATACGTTATGTTGACTTTTCTAAAGCGTTCGACTTTGTGTCTCGTGAGCTACTATGGCAGAAGTTGTATAATTTTGTTTGTGAGAGGTCTATATTGGAAATGATGATTCAATAAATATCAGGAAACAACTCTTAGTATTAGATTAGATGGTAATGGTTGTATATCTACAGATATATAAACACATTATGGGGTCAAATAGGGGTGCGTTTTAGCACCCTGCTCTATAATGTGTTTTTGTATCAGATATGCAGTACAGCTTAAATGTTAATAATAATTTTCCCTCGAATATTGTCAATCAATCAGTGTCCTGGATTTCCTACACCGATGATACTGTTTTATTGGACAAAATGGCCATAGGATTGCAGCAAAGCATTCAGACCCATAGAAATTATTTGCGCGCGAATGACTTATCCATCAATGTACATACAACTAAAATCATGGATATCAGTGACTGTAGAAAGAAACTGCAAACATTTGTTTGTGAACTTGATAGTACACCGATTGACGTTTTTCCTGAATAGATATAACTAGAAATACCCATTCTTTTTTGGCAAAATGTTGATGTACTAAGGAGTTTTGTAGAGTCTAAAAGTATGAATTATTAAACCTTTTATGTCACACAGAGGGAGTTACTCTGCAGCTGGTTTAATTAAATTATAAAAAAGAGGTATAATTCCAAGCATATTATATGGAATTGAATCTTTCATGGAAAGTGAGATACAGTGGCTGCATGGGTTGGAAGGTAAACTATCAAGGGATTTTCTTGGATTACTTAAGTGTGTCCCGTTTGAAGACATTCATTGTGAACTTGGGCTCACCTCCAATTTAACAACTTGGAAGATAAACTGGTGCCCTTTTAAAAAAAATGAGGAATACCGGCATGAATGTAGAGACATTATTAACCCCTTTCTCCTTTATGGCTAAGGGAGAGGACATTAAATCTAAGACTTTTAGTGATTTGGATGGTGAGTTTCATAGTTTTTTTTGGGGAAAAAAATGTTTTTATGGTTGGAGATAATAACATGCAACACTGACTACTTGTATCGAAGAAAATTACATTTTCAGAGCATCTGAAACATGTTTTTTTGTTTCCCACTTCATTTTAATTATTTTATGAAATGTCAAAACAATACAATTCTATATTTTATGTTGCGTATGCCGATGAAACAGTTACTGATGCAACAGATTCTGGGCTCATGGCAGGGTGTTCTCCATGCTTCACGACTGTGCAGATTTTGTAATTATAGTGTTGAAACCCTACACCATATATTAACTAGCTGTTACAAATTTAATAATTGATAATGAAGCTGCCTATGCATGTTTAATTCCTAGACTTGAATATATTGGATCTGATCAGTTTAGGAGAACTTTTTTTCCGATTAACCAATGATTGTTATCACAGCTGCTTTTTATGTTTGGAAAGGGTTTTTAGATTGGATTTGTAATATTTTAGGATTTAATTTTAAACTGTTATTTCTTTTGGGATATGTATTAGTGTAAATATATTTGTGCTTTAGTATTGTTTTTAGGGTTAACATGTATATATGTTAATGATTGCTTATGAAATGAATGCTTGATTGATTTGTCTCTTTTCTGTTATTTGTATGTATGTGTCCAAAGTTTGTAATACACCATAGTATACAATAAGAATAAGAATATACCAGCAAGCTGCAGTATCTCCAAATCAATATAACCTTTAAACATTTTGTCAAAACTTATTTATTTTTTAGTCTTCAAATCTACATTTCTAACATTCATAAATCATTTTTTTTAAACTGTTTATAAAGATAGTTTGGTTTATTTAAATCATATATCTAACAGTAATACATATTCAGCAAGCAAGCCACATTTATTGAGATATGTTGAATTCAAGTAATAAGTATTTTGCAAGATTTTGTTTATTTTTTTTTTAACTCATAAACAAAAGCACATGTTGAAGAAAATTGGTAAGCATACTTGTTAAATGTATCAATGATTTAATAAGTAATATTATAAAGGGCTTTACATTTCTATATTGATTATTTTAAACATTTCTAAAATGTATTTAGGCATCATAGACAATTGTCTGAAAGACATTTACAGGCCGATTCATGGAATTAATGTGCGCCGAAAATTCCGGCAGAGAGGTGCCAAAACGTGTGAATCGCAGTGCAAGTGCGAAAATCGCAGGGAAACCAGCGCACATCGATTCATGGAAGTCCGTGCGCGAGAAAAATATTGGATGTGCGCTGAAAAAGTGCACGGCGCACAGGTCATCCAACGGCGTGAGCCACGGCCACAGCGAAATCGCACATACCATGGCGCACATAACAAAAGTAGGCAGAACACGGGGCGTAACACTCGGAAAGGGGAACAACGTGTGAAAATATGGGTGTCACGGGGGAAGTACAGGAGGCAAGTGCGCAGAACGCCCACACGCTCGCCTACAACTCGTATTCATGGAATCGAATAGGGCAAACCAGCGCACGGTCAGAGACGCGCACAGGGCCAAAGAAGTCTGCCACAAGAAAACAGGCGGTAGCGTCCCTGCGCCTGAAATAAATGTGCGCCAAAATGTGCGCTTACAAAAAGCACCTATACACAGCTATGATGAATGATCCATACTGTGGCCCTCTAGGACAAATGAGGTGCAAAGGGGTACCGACAAACACGGACACCCGCTGTGTGAAAAATAGCGTGTGCGTGTATTTCGGGGTGCACGGGAAGTTCCACACACGATTGTCCGTGGTACGTGTATTTCGGGGTGCGCGTGAAGTATCACACGCGATTTCAGCAGGGTACGTGTATTCCAAGGTGCGCGGGAAGTTTCACACGTGAATTTTCAGGGTACATGTATTTCGGTGTGCGCGTGAAGTTCCACACGCAATTTCAGCAGGGTACGTGTACTCCGGGTGCGCGGGAAATTCCACACGCAAATCCAGCAGCCTACGTGTATTTCGGGGGTGCCAGGGAGTCCTACACGTGAATTGGCCGTGTGGGTCCTCCCAGCTGTTCCCTCTACACCCTCCACGGCCCCTGCAGGCGGCCCACACCACAGGGGACTACCCTGCACCCCTGCACATGTCCCGCAGGCAGCCCATCCACCATGGCCATGCCCCCCAGCCAACCCACATGTCACCTTGCACTACTGCCCACCAACGCATGTCTCCCAGCACCCCCACCCCCCAGCATCCAGGGGCACCCTCCACCAGGCCCCCACACATGTCTCCCAGCACCCCCACACACCAGCATCCAGGGGCACCCTCCACCATGCCCCCACACATGTCTCCCAGCACCCCCACCCCCCAGCATCCAGGGGCACCCTCCACCAGGCCCCCACTCATGTCTCCCAGAACCCCCACCCCCTAGCATCCAGGGACACTCTCCGCCAGGCCCCCACTCATGTCTCCCAGCACCCCCACCCCCCAGCATCCAAGGGCACCCTCCACCATGCCCCCACACATGTCTCGCAGCACCCCCACCCCCCAGCATCCAGGGGCACCCTCCACCAGGCCCCCACTCATGTCTCCCTGCACCCCCACCACCAGCATCCAGGGGCATCCTCCACCAGGCCCCCACTCATGTCTCCCAGCACCCCCACTCCCCGGCATCCAGGGGCACCCTCCACCAGGCCCCACTCATGTCTCCCTGCACCCCCACCCCCCCAGCATCCAGGGGCACCCTCCACCAGGCCCCACTCATGTCCAACTCATGTCCCCCTGCACTCCCACCCCCCAGCAGTCAGGGGCACCCTCCACCAGGCCCCACTCATGTCCAACTCATGTCCCCCAGCACCCCCACCCCCCCAGCAGTCAGGGGCACCCTCCACCAGGCCCCCATTCATGTCTCCCACCCCTCCACCCCCCAGCAGTCAGGGTCACCCTCCACCAGGCCCCCACTCATGTCTCCCAGCACCCCCAACCCCCAGCAGTCAGGGGCACCCTCCACCAGGCCCACACTCATGTCTCCCTGCACCCCCACCCCCCAGCAGTGCGATTTGCCTGGGTACGTGTATTTCAGGGGTGCGCGGGTAGTCTTACACGCAATTTCATCAGGGTACGTGTATTATGAGTCCGCGTGAACTTCCACACGCGATATCAGCAGGTTACGTGTATTACGGGTTCGCGTGAACTGCCACACGCGTCTGGGCCTGTGAGAGCGTGTAACGTGTATTCCTGGGGTGGGCGGGAATATTCACTCGCGACTGGGCCTGGGAGAGCGTGTTACGTGTATTCCTGGGGTGGGCGGGAAGATTTACACGGTCGCCTACAACGCGCCAAAAAAAAAGGTCCAATCTGGAAACACGTACGCCAGCATGAAGCAGGCGCACGTCCCGCGCAGCATAAAAGTGTGCGCAAACAACAAACAAGCTCAGACGCCAGGATGAATATACCGTTCCTAGCAGCAGTGGCCGTGGGATACCGCAGGAGGAGGAGGAGGATAGTCAGGGCCAGAATCTTCACACCCAGAACCAGCCTTTTTGGTATGCCTGATGACCAGGTGTATGGGAGGTACAGGTTTCCACCTCACATAATACTCGAACTGGTCAGTGAGTGGGAGGATGACCTCACATCACCCACCCTGTGCTCCCAAGCACTGAGCCCCTGGAGAAGGTCCTCAATGTACTGCACTTCTTGGCTACCGGATCATTTCAGCAGACAAGTGCCATAGTGGGGGGGGGTGTCACAGGCCACGCACTCACGGTGCCTACACCAGGTGTTGGCCATCATCACTGCACGCCCATCAGTCCGTAGGCACATATACCTGCTCAGAACACCTGCTGAAAGGCAGGCTGTCAGCCAGGATTTCTACAGGGTGGCACAATTCCCCAAAGTGCTAGGTGCCATTGATTGTACCCATGTGGCTCTACGTCCCCCCAGGGCATCTGAGCACATCTATAGAAACCGCAAGCACTGGCATTCCATCAACGTCCAGGTAGTATGTGATGCCAAGGGAATCATCACCTCAGTATATGCCAACTATCCAGGGTCCACCCACGACAGCTTCATTTACAGGATGTCAACCCTAAACAGGGACATGGAAGCTGGGCGGCATGGTGATGCATGGCTGCTTGGTGAGTATAAATGCCACAGCACACACATGCATGACAGATACAGAGTAATGTCACTACCCCACTAATGATCCCCATCACCACCTCCCCAGGGGACAGTGCCTACCCTCTGAGCACCCACATGATGACGCCAATTCGGAACCCCATCACGCCTCCCGAGGTAAGATACAACACAGCCCATATTGCAACCCGGGGCATAGTGGAGCGCACATTTGGAGTGCTCAAGTCACGCTTTCGCTCCCTTGACCGTTCTGGCGGGCAGCTGTTATACGCTCCCCTAGTAGTGTGCAGGATCATAGTGGCAGCATGTATCCTGCACAATGTTGCAACACGCCGGGGCCTGGCTGTGGACATGGTGGTGCCCCCATATCCCCAACCACATGCACGCCCGCTGCGCATGAGAGGGGAAAGGGCACGGGGTGAGGCAGCCCGTACGCAGCTGGTGGATAATTACTTCACATATAAATCACACCCCTGTGGAGTGCACACAGCCCTGGCACATACCATCTGACTATCAATGATGACTCAATCTGACAATTCTGATGAATTAAGGGACAGTCAACTGTCAGAACCATAGCAGCCTGAGATTGTTCACCTGGAAGTGTCACAATGAGTGCATCCCTACCTACACAAACACCACCAATGCAGTTTCATCAAAAGACACACTTCTATGCTGCAAAAATGAATACCCACTTGCAAAATACAACATGAGAACAGTGCCATGTCACCCAACCCCTCCCCGGCACCGCCACACAACACACCATGGCATGTCATGCTATGTGAGAGCAAACAAATTAATCCCCACAACATGACACAAGTGTCACAAACTACAGTGTCCCTAATGGAAACTGGCCACACATGAAATTCTCACAGTAATGCAGGACCAACAACAAACATTACCAAATATTTAGCAATAATACTAATCACCTACACAACCTCCAACCTACCATAAACATGACAGTACGGATTTTAAAAATGGGTAGTCTCACTACCTGATAATGCCAGCACTTCGAACACTTCCAACTGTACAGTGTTAGCGCCACGCAAAAGTGTAGGTGCACTGCTTACAACATGGACTCCATTTCCAAAGTAGACCACCTTGTGAAGACATGAGAAATGGACCTGCAAATTAGGAGGATGAGATGGATGCAGAGGCACATATCAATACACCATGCAGTGTACAATACAACAACAATATGCACTAGGAATGTATACACAGTATTGACTACAGACTGCCCACACATCAAATGGGAGTCCAACGTCACTGTGTAAGTCCATGTCACTTGGGCAGACCCTTTGCAAGCCCATGGAAATGGGAAGCAGGAGGGGTGTGTGTCACACAAACCCAAGCATCTAACCAAAATTCAGGACAAGTCTGCATGTGCCCAGCCACAATACAGCGTATGCCCACTGGAGCCACACAAGGCAACACACTGTCAAAAAAATCAAAAATCAAAAATGGCCATGAATG
Organism: Ambystoma mexicanum; assembly: GCF_040938575.1. Lineage (NCBI taxonomy): Eukaryota > Metazoa > Chordata > Amphibia > Caudata > Ambystomatidae > Ambystoma > Ambystoma mexicanum. The sequence continues at coordinate 119,480,074 of NC_090935.1, read as the reverse complement.
GGCCAGGGGGGTGGGGGAGGCCACCCGGCAGGTACGAGGACAGGATGCACACCAAAACCCACCTGTGTGGATCTTGCGGAAAAAAAAACACCTCCATGGGTTCATGGCCTGCACGGCTACCCTATTGTGAGAGATTTGCTGCTGTCGCTCTGCTCACCCTCTGCAGCTGCATCAGGAGGTGGTGGCACTATGGGAGGCAGCCCACGCAAAGCCCTAGTCTGGTACTCCATGGCAGCAAGCATGCGGGTGTGTAAGATCTGGTTCTGGAGGATAATCGTGCGAGGTCCCCATGCAACAACTCACGGGATGCCCGGACCTCCGCCCTAGTTGCCTGCATCTCAGCTGAGAGCGTACGTGTGAGCCGCTCCAGCTGCTGTTCTGTCCTCGTGTCAGTTGAAGCCTCAAGCTCAACAAGAGTCACCCTGAGCTGACGGAGTTCCACCCTCAGGGCTTCCCTGTGGCCCTGGGACTCAATAGAAATGGCTTACCGCAGAGTCTCCAGTGCCGCCCGTCCGTCCCTGTTGGACGCCAACATGTCCTCCCTGTGTGACTGGCAAATGGAGTCTGTTGCCTGCTGTAGTTGTTCCATCAGCCTTTCTTGAGGGACAATGGAAGTGCCACCCTATCCATGGCCTGAGCCATCATCTCAGATAATGCTCCCTGTTGGTTTGCCATACCGTATATGGATTGCTCCCATGCGGTATTGCCAGGTGGCGTACGGCCACCGTGTCGGCGGGCACCACACCTGTCGGGGCAAGGCGAACTGCGCCTTGCTGTGCCAGCACTGCCTGAGGCTGCAGGACTGCATTCCCCCTCTGATCTGCTGGCCCAGGAACAGGATCAGATATTGCGGAGTGTGACCCTCCATCTGTAACCACCAAAGGCGGACCTACCAACACTGACATCCCCATTGAGGGTTCTACCCCGGGTGCAGGTGGGTTGGACAGTACAGAATCCCTCCCAGAAACACTTACCTGCGACCGCACATAGGTCTCATCATCCGAATCGACACCTGAATAGAGCTCGGGGGAGGTGCACCCAGAGACGCCCCTTGAGATAATGGTCTGCAGCAAGTGTGGGTTCTCACCCACCACCACACCACGTCCCTCACTGGTGCCCGGTCGGGCCTGAGACCCCTCCTGGGTCTGCACCATCTCCACAACCCCAGCAGTGTCAAGTGCCTCATCCCCTGCAAAGACATGAAAGAAAAGAAATGGGAACAGGCATTAGCACCATGGCACAGAATTAGGGCTGAGAAGCAACAGAAACAGTACTTCATTGACACATGTCCCACATGACTATAACCCTCCCATGCATGCACCGTCACTGCGTATGAAGGGGAGGCAAATGGAACACATTGATGACACCAAGATGGAAGACCAACACATTTGCTGCATGCTGGCTAGCAGTGCCATCACACATTGGCCTGTGATTGGCATGTCCAATACACATACATGACACATGCCATCACACAGATGGCATGTACCATAGCCATGTCACACATGTGACAATAGGACTGAGAAATGCCTAGTGAAAGTGGTGGAATGCTAACAATCAGCCTGAATGAACACAGAATAATACGCAACTATGTTGTGGCAAGATGACACTTCAAGGGCAACTGGCGTGAGGTTGGGCTGAATGTCTACTGTTGCCAGATGGGATACTGCAATACCCAAATCCTGGTGCGCAGAATGTATTGCATGAAGCACATGGGTGACCCAAACCACTCAGGCACACACACCCTCACCTGGCACTCAATCAGAAGCCCTCAAACACACACCATGCACATGGATGACACACACATGCATGTGCACTCACCGGACAATGCCTCGTAATCTGGCAGGTCTCCCACGCCTTGGATTGGTTCCTCCGTGATGTAGGTCCCAGCAACATACTCATGTGGAGTGAGTTCAATGTCCTCTGCTGTAGACCCACCTCCAGTCACTAGAGTTGCGGCATGACTTGAGGCCAGCTTTTTCTTTGCCCTGCGCTTCAGGTCATTCCAGCGCTTGTAGCAATCATTAGCTGTGGGCCTCACGAATCCAAGGGCACCTATGATGTCCACGATGGTCTGCCAGTGTGCCTGACGTTGTGCAGGTGTGGTCTTGCATCCTGCAGTAATCACCATTTCGCTGTCATGCGCGGACACATACTCCACAAGTGCATCAAGTTCGGCCTGATTGAAGCTGGGCTTCCTTGGTGGGCCGGACTGTGTAGCCGTGTCTGGGGCATCAGCCTGTACTGGACGAGCACTCTTCCTCTTCCGCTTGGAAGGTGGTGGGGATCCTGAGTGTCCTACGCCGCTCTGGACACTAGGGGCAGGAGCCCCGGTGGACTGTGGACTAGGAGTGTGGGAATGAACACTCACCATGGGACTTGGTGCAGGCATTAGCTCAAGTGTGATGTAGTCAGGGGGAACGTCAGCAGGATGGACTGGGACCGACACTGTCCTGGCTGGGAGACTCAGAGCTGGGGTGGATGGAGCCTCCCCACCCTGCCTACTCGGGGCAGCAGATGACTTAGCTGCCTCTGATCCACGTGGCCTGTTGACACCAACGTGCACCACCACACGTGGCCTAGACCTGCTGACCTGGAAGTCAGCCATGGAGTCACCCTGTGCCAGGTCTGGTGCCACAATGGGCTGATCCAACAAGGGCTGAGCAGGGATGGTGTCAGCCATGTTACCCTCAACCAGGGGGGGGGGCATGGGTGTCCCTGACTGGTCAACCACACATGGAGGGCTAGGGGCACCCTGCAAGTCCCGGCCACGTCCCCTACCGTATCACCACGGCCACCTCTTGAGGCTCGGCCACCTTTGCCACCCTTACCACGTGCTCGCCTCCCAACCATGGTACTGATGTTGTTGTGCGTATGAAGTTGGTGTCCTGGTGGAGCAAGTCCTGGGGCAGTATGATGCCCTCTTCGGAAGTTTGCGCGCCAACAAGGAAGGACGGACTCGGATCTGGACGGACATCGTGACGGCCATCAACGCGGAGGGGGTGGCAGTCCGACTATTCCATCATGTCAAGAAGCGCTGGGAGGACTTCAGGTCCAGGACCCTCAACAAGGCCCAGCGCCTCTTGAAGGCAGCGGATACTAAGGGGCGCCGGGGCCACTTGTCGGACGATCAGATGAGGGTCATGGAACGCATATCCCCAGCGTTCCACGTCCAGGTCCTTGAGAGGCAGACCCGTCTGGAGTCGAGCGGTAAGTGTACATGCATCATGATTGTAAGCTGTGCATGTGGTGGTGTGCCAGTAGTGTGCAGGTTGCACATGTGTTTTATGGGGCCAAGTATGGGGGGGTGTACAGGGCCGTGAGGCCAACACATGCAAGGGCTCTCATGTGTGAGACATGGATGGTGCTTGTGTGTGTAGGCTTGCATGCCAAATGCAGATGTGTGGCCACACATGTTTGGATGAATGTGTATGTAAGTAGGCATGTTTGTGATGTCACACATGGATGTTGGTTTCAGCTGCATGTATCAGCACTGTGTACATGTGCATGTGTGTGTATTTGACAAGGGTGCAACAGTGATGCAACATGGATGCATGTGACAGCGGGATGTGGAAGCCTGATTGGCAGATGTGACATGGATGCCAATCTGAACACTGCGACAGTTGGCAGAGGTGTACACATGCATGCAAGTGTGTTGGTGTGTGTGCATGTGTAGTGCACTCCCTGTGTTGCATGTGATGTCTGGCTCACCTTTGCCTGCTCATGCTGTTGTATGTGTATGGATGGTCCTGGCTGTTGCAATATGGCTGTGTATGGCTCATGTGTGCGAGTTGAAATGACATGTGTGTTGGCGATTGTGATGCCATGTCTGAGGTTTCCAAATGCCACTCATGTACACCTGTCATGTGTGTATGTGTCCATTTTACAGTGCCCTGATGCCTGTGTTTTCTTTCTTCCTGTCTGCAGCGTCAACTGATGAAGAGGGCGGAGAAGGTGCTGTGGAGCACAGCGGCAGGGATTGCACCGCCAGACGGAGACGCAAGGCCCGGCTCCCCTCCCAGGTTGTCATCTCGTCGGGGAGTGAGGAGTCCGGTGCAGCGTCCCAATCCGCAGCTGCCGGGGGGAGGTCCAAGAGGCAGAGGTCGGAGTTGGACTCCTCGGCAGCAGAAGGGGCAGCTGGGACCCCACAGGGCCCAACGGGGGAAGATGGCACAGAGTCATCCAGGTTGGTGGGGGGGTTTGGTGGAGGAGGAGGCCTTGCAAGCGACAGAGATGGGGTCTGGAGGTGGGGATTCCACTGGTGCTAGTGGTGCAGTGCAGGACCAGGGACAGGAGGCAGCACAGGCCGCCGCGGAGGTGCCTGTGTGCAATCCTGTCCCTGATCCTGTCACTGCATCATCTTGCACCAGCAGGGATGCCTACGTCCAGACCCGTTTTCAGGCAGGGGATGAGCTTACAACAACTGGCCTTCCCCTGCCTGCAGACGTGGCTATCCAGGTACGGGTTGAGCCTGTTCTGACTGGTGTGGCGTTGCGTCAACGGGCCATGCGAGGTGACCTGCAGTCTTTTCATAAGGAGACTGCACGTCATCTCGAATGGCTCGTTGACCCCGTCAGCCTACTGGGACAGGTCACCCAGGCCGGATTCCTCCGTTTGCTGGAGCTTGTTCCGACCCCCTCCTCAACTGAACACCCTATGCGCCAGTCATCCTCCGTGCCATCTTTCCACCCATTTGTCACCTGGGTGCCCTGTGGAGCTGCCTCTGACGGTGCGGCCAGGCTGGTTGAGGACACATCCCTGCCACAGTTGGGAGTCGGACGTCCAGCAGGGGTGGCCACATCAACGACTGCACCCCGGCCGGTGGAGGATGTGCAGGCAGCAGGAGCCAGGGCACGGGCACAGGCACAGCAGCAGCAGCAACGAGGTGGGAGCCATGATGGCTCGGGGCCTTCGACATCGGAAGGGCAGGCATCGGCCGGAGGGCAGGAGGACCCAGGACGGGAAGTGTCTTTAGTGTGGCAGCGGTTGGGCCATGCCATAGATGCGGAGCGGCAGCGGGCAAAAGAGGCACGGCTCACGATGGTCAGGGCGGAGAAATCCATGCGGAGGGCCCTGAGGCGGGCAGAGTGCCTCGAGGCAATCCGCAGGGAGTTGGAGGAGAACATGTCATCGGCCCTGCGGACCCTCGGGGCCATGGAGGAGGACCGCCTCCGGGACATTGAGCAGGAGTTCGATGATGCCCTGGCCCGGAACATCCAGAAGTGAGCCTTCGGACTAGCCCGCTGCCCTTGTAAATAAAGTTCTTTAGTATTAAGTTTCCTTTCGGTTTTGTTTTGTTTTGGGGCGCTTGGACAATGCCCCAACTTCTTGTATATAGTTCTTCATTAGGTAGTATTTTATTTTATAGGTTTCATTTAAAGGACTGGGCACATGGACAATGGATGTTCACCTTGTACATAGTTTGACAATGGATTGGGATTTTTTTTTTTTTCACATGGATCACTGTTTTTTCCTTGTTTTGGAACCTTGGATTTATTTTCTCAGACTGGCACTTTGGAGACTTGCTTTTGGATTGCCTTTCATTTGGATTTCATGCATCTTTTTCATTTATTGGACATGCTGGATTTCATTTATTATTTCCATTTTCTTCTGTTCCATTTCATTGCCTTGCTTTTCTGTTTAATACATTATAATTTGGTACTTCAATGTGTGGTATTCTCTCTTTGGTTTCATGCATGTCACAATGTCTGTCCTATCATTCACATGCTGTCATTATGTGTGTTTGACGGATATGTGTTGATGTGCAGACTAGCCATTTGGGATGCATCATGTGCTGGTGATTTCTTTGTCGGGTGGATGTCATACCTGGTGGTGTGTTCGGACTGGGGTGGCGTAGGCCGTGTATTGAGTGGGCATGGGGGCCCTGATTATGGATCGTCATGAGGTGTTGGGGGGACATATATGGTGGCCTGCTGGCAGGTGCCCTGCACTGCTTGGGGGTGGGGGTGCTGGGAGACATGAGTGGGGGCCTGGTGGAGGGTGCCCCACAGTGCTGGGGGGTGGGGGTGCTGGGAAACATGAGTGGGAGCCTGGTGGAGGGTGCCCCACAGTGCTGGGGGGTAGGGGTGCAGGGGGACATGAGTGGGGGCCTGCTGGCAGGTATCCCACAGTGCTGGGGGTGGTGGTGCAGGGGGACATGAGTGGGGGCCTGCTGGCAGGTGCCCTACAGTGCTGGGGGGTGGGGGTGCTGGGAGACATGCGTTGTTGATCAGTAGTGCAAGGTGACATGTGGCTTGGCTGGGGGGCATGCCCATGGTGGATGGGCTGCCTGCGGGACATGAGCAGGGGTGCAGGGTAGTCCCCTGTGGTGTGGGCTGCCTGCAGGGGCCGTGGAGGGTGTAGAGGGAACACCTGGGAGGACCCACACGGCCAAATCACGTGTAGTACTCCCTGCGCATCCCTGAAATACACGTACCCTGCTGAAATTGCGTGTGAGACTTCCCGCGCACCCCTGGAACACACGTACCCAGGACAATTGTATGTGGAACTTCCTGCGCACCCCTGAAAGACACGTACTCTGCTGAATTTGCGTGTGAAAATTCCTGCGCACCCCTGAAATACACGTGCCCTGATGGAATCGCGTGTGAAACTTCCCGCGCACCCCTGTAATACACATACCCTGCTGAATTTGCGTGTGATAATTCCAGCGCACCCCTGGAATACATGTACCTAGGACAATCGCGTGTGGAACTTCCCGCGTACCCCTGAAATACACGTACCCTGCTGAATTTGCGTGTGCAACTTCCTGCGCACCCCAGTAAAACACGTACCCCACTCGCACAGGGCCAATCGCGTGTGAAACTTCCCGCGCACCCCAGTAATACACTTACCCAGCTGAAATAGCGTGTGAAACTTCCCGCGCACCCCAGTAATACACGTACCCCGCTCGCACAGGGCCAATCGAGTGTGAGACTTCCCGCGCACCCCAGTAATACACGTGCCCCGCTCGCACAGGGCCAATCGCGTGTGAAACTTCCCGCGCACCCCAGTAATACACGTACCCCGCTCGCACAGGGCCAATCGCGTGTGAAACTTCCCACGCACCCCAGTAATACACGTACCCCGCTCGCACAGGGCCAATCGCGTGTGAAACTTCCCGCGCACCCCAGTAATACATGTACCCCGCTCGCACAGGGCCAATCGCGTGTGAAACTTCCCGTGCACCCCAGTAATACACGTACCCCGCTCGCAAAGGGCCAATCGTGTTTTAAAACTTCCCGCGCACCACAGTAATACACGTACCCTGCTGAAATCGCATGTGAAACCTTCCACGCACCCCAGTAATACACGTACCCTGCTGAAATCGCGGGTGAAAATTCCTGTGCACCTCTGAAATACACGTGCCCTGATGGAATCGCGTGTGAAACTTCCCGCGCACCCCTGAAATACACATACCCTGTTAGCGCAGGGCCAATTGCGTGTGAGACTTCCCGCACACCCCAGTAATACACGTGCCCCGCTTGCACAGGGCCAATTGCGTGTGAAACTTCCTGCGCACCCCAGTAATTCACGTACCCCGCTCGCACAGGGCCAATCGCGTGTGAAACTTCCCGTGCACCCCAGTAATACACGTACCCCGCTCGCACAGGGCCAATCGTGTGTGAAACTTCCCGCGCACCACAGTAATACACGTACCCCGCTCGCACTGGGCCAATCGCATGTAAAACTTCCCGCACCACAGTAATACACGTACCCTGTGAAATCGCGTGTTAAACTTCCCGCGCTCCCCAGTTATACACGTACCCCGCTCGCACAGGGCCAATCACGTGTGAAACTTCCCGCGCAGCCCAGTAATACACGGACCCCGCTTGGCGTTTGCTGCCCTGTAGCCCTGTAAGCTGGTCCAGGGTTAGCGCAGACATTTGCGATGAATTGGGGATTTTTATGGATTTTCCTTGCGCAAGGGCGTTCTTGGGGGCGTAACTGGCGCTGCTGCAGGGTCGCTGCGCCACTCTGCGCCACGGCTGGTTTTGGAGGCTAAAATCCATGAATACGCTGTGCGATGAAATTGATTTTATCGCACGCAGCTGGCGCAGTGTATCGCACGGGGACACTGTGCGCCAGCTGCGTGCGCCACTTTTGTGCGAAATTCTATAAATTACGTATATTTAAATATTTGACACTATTCACCTCAAAATCGCATTTGTACATTTTAAAATTTCCAATGAAAATCCAGTTGTGTCCTGTGAGTTAGACATGCCAATATTTTCCATATTCATATTGTTCTGGTGTATTTCACCTAATATCTAAATGTAAATATACACATTTATTGTATTTTACCCTTTGCTAAAAAAAAGTAAATATCAATTCTAGAGAAAGAATGCATTTCTCTGATAATGACAAAAATGGTCTTAAACCTACATCTACTAGAGCACGGTATAAAGAAGGGAGAACTAAAAGTGACATGAACGTTTATGGAGGTAGATGTCGGCAGTAGAGAAGGTGATGATAGTTCAGTGCAATAGTTCTTATTATATCACAAGATGTCAAAGAAAGGACTTTGTTCAGGAAAAACTGTGTGTAGTAATTGCAATGAATATCTGGAACTCCCTGTGAGCAGCAGTTGTGGAGGCAAAGCTCAATACAATAACCTTATTGAAAACATCATAGGGCAGTAATATCTTTGTTGGAACAAAAACAAAAATTAGATTAAGGGGACCAATTAGCGGTTGGTGTGTCTCATGCCTTGTAAACGTTGTGACTTGTAATAGCACAATCGCTATATCATTCACAAAATACTTTCAAACTTCTCCTTGAACATATCACTCGGTGCACCTCACACGTTCTGATTCACTTGTAAACAGGAGACAGCACAAACTACACAGAAATAAAACATACATGTAATGCAGTCCATCCCATGGAATGGCTGTGTCATGGCTAGATCAGCAAATATGTGGATGTGTCAAGTGGTGTGTCACTTTATACATGAAGTACCCATTCATAAATATTTGTCTTAGAAAGTATTTAAAAAGTTACTACTATCTAAACAAAACAAATCTATGTGAACACTGCTCAGCGTGTAATTGCACTAACGAAAATTTCGACGGCAATTACCTTTGCAGAGCAGTGATCATATAAATCACTTAGCCTGCATTCTCGGGCCACATTTCCCTTCCCGACCCCTAACCACCTCACCCCAGCCCACTTACCTTTACAGCGGCACACACCGTGTGCCGCCTACACCCTGCTATCCCTGCAGCGTCAGATCCTCACACTGACGTGGGTCAGAGCTGACGTCACAGGCGCTTTTCTTTTTTCTTTTTTTTACTTTCTTGTCCCCTGCAACCACCGACTGCCGTTACTGCACCCAACCAGAGCGGAGGACACCCCCGTACCCGCTGCTCAGCTTGGGTGCAGTAATGGGAGTCAGTATTGTGTGCGCCCCCAAATTTGCAGTGACTGCGGGGTGCCCAAATGAGGGCAATATTTTTGTATGATTCCAACAAAACCTATCTCCTTGTTCTCAGATTACACCTTGACATATGCATATACAGCATGACATAACAGAACATATTATTTTCATAAACGTTGTTTGGGAAGTTGAAAGTTAAACATTCTCTTACAATTTAATAGGATGGGGTTAGTAGGGCTATGCCATGGAAATATGTTTTGTAGTGTGTTAAAAAATTATTTTAACTGGTGAAAAATGATTTGCTTCACTTGACATTGCTCCGGCACAAGTTGGTCTGGTCAATTTTACACTGGCTAGAAATCTACCTCCATTTTTCAGTCTTGCCTGGGCGTCCAGCTCAGGCATCTCCAACGAACGGCCAACAACAGCAAATGACAGCTTCCTGGTTGGGCTTGTTGGGGTCCAGAAAGGAGCTAGGACCAGAACCCCTGCTCAATCCAGGCCTTCACCAAGGTCACCCTTTTGTGACTTATGTTTCCAACCATAAGGATATTTTTTACTACAAAGCTTCTTTTACCTCAAAGGACCAAGGAACATTGCTGTTTTGGGCATATCATTTGGGAAGGTAAGCCCTTTTCTAGACCAACTCCTTCTCTTTCTGCTCAAATATCCCTCTTTCTGTCTTGTGCTGCACCCTTTTTTATTGTGTACGTTTACCTATTTATTCTACCCTTCATCCTGCATCTTGACGCTCCATTCATCCTTCTTTTCACTCTCTTCCGTCACTTCTGTCATCCCCTTCAGACTCAACTTTGTTTGCTTCTGAGTAACTACCTGATCTCCCCTCCTTCGCATTCCCCCCTGAACTTGGACCCCTCAAATAGGATGCTTCTATTCTACCAGGATCTCCAACCTCATCTATGCCCCTTGTTGGCTGTAAAAGACGTGTTCCTCTCCCCCACTTCCTGTACCCTCTTTCACTAGGCCACTGGAATATGGCTTTCACCCACTAGACATTTTCAGACTTGGCTGGCAAAGGCCCACCAGCCTGTGTCAGTTTGGCCTGTAAGCCGTTACCAGCCATGCCTGCACCCCCACCATCGGGTTGAAAACCATTTGCACCCTGGGATTTAACCATGGTGGCAATATGTATTTCCTTCTTTTTTTCATTGGGAGATGAGTCCAGCATGAAGTGCGTGAACCCAGGTCCCAAGGGAATGAAAAAATAAATGTTGCAAAATGTCCACCACCATTAAAATGGAAAAGTAACTAGGTCCCTTTTCGGATGAATGTGACCATAAAGAAAATAGAAAAGAAATAGCAGCCACCATTTGAAAAGGATCTCTGTTCATGACTCTGCTGCACTAGCTGTTCTCCACACTAATGCTGCTGCCTTCTCCCACTCCCCCAGACCAGCATTGTGGGGTTCCTTATCAATAAGGCCTTCAACACTATCCCTCTACCCTTGTCTTATATCTACTCTTCCTCTTGAGAATTTGCCACCATTCAATTCCTCCCTCCTACGCTCGCTCTCTACAGCCAACAGACCTGAACTTAACTCCATCCAAACTGACCACTCCCCCTACTCTCTCCACAGCAATTTTATCAAATCTAGTTGGACATTTCTTGACCCTGCATTTCACTCTAATTCACTCACCTACTCAAATCTTTCCTTTGCCACATCTCCCTCTGATCACTACTTTGTTCACTTTAATATCTCGTTTCATCCTCCTTCAATGATTAAGACGAACATCAGGCAGGTCTTTCTTGCCCTTTACCATGTTCATGTGAGGACATCTAGCCTGCCTGTTTTCATTATTCATGCCTCTTCCATTGACACATTTTCTCTGATGTTCCCATTGACTCCATTTGACCAAGGCCATCATGCTCCTACATTCATACATTCCTGTCCCGGATCCTCAGCCTTGGATCACCTCATCACCACATCACCTCATTCAGACCCTCAAACAAACATGTGCTGTCACCGACGATGCTGGCTCAAATTACAGACACTTACCCTACTTCTAGCCAGCAAAAATTCCCTTGCTGCCCAAACATCTGCACTAGACTCTGTCAAATCCTCCTACTTCACAAACCTCCCTTTGTAATCACCCCACAGACTTCCATCTACCTCTCCACTCTCTCCTGATTGCATTTGTTCAATTTCCTCATCTATGTGTCATACAATATGTCCAGGCAACCCTGGTCCTGTGTCTTTGATCCTTGACTCACTTGAGATCATTCTTCCGCTCCAGAGGATCTTTATTAATATCTTTTTGTATTCCGCTTATATCCCTGCAGCTTTAAAACATTCTTGGATCAACCCCCTTCACAAGAAGTATTTTTTTCCAGATCCACCTGCTAATTACACCATATTGCTAACTGCCATGTCATTATGATGACTCTGGAGAAGGTGGCGTCCTCCAAACTTCAAGATTTCATTTTACTTAACAACTGCTTGGGTATTCATTAGTCTGGTTTTCGACTCTCACGTGGTTGATCGTCTTAGATCTATCCATGGCTTTTGATACCTTGAACCACCATGTGGTCCTCCAGAGATTGGTGTCTGTGTACAGGGTGTCGGATTCTGCCCTTTGTTAGTTTACCTCTTTTATGGTTGATCATCAGTACTCCCTGACTTTGGATGACATGGTCACAACCTTTGCGGACACCAAATTTGATATTCCATAGGGTTAAGCCCTCTCCCACCTGCTCCTTAATACATATGTTAAGTCACTGAGCTTAGCGCCCCTTGGGTATTATGCATGCAGTGGATGGGATGGAGAATAACTCTAACACCAAATAAACAAACGAACGCAGGAAGATGGTAACGTCTTTCTGTTTTATTATCAATTGTCTTAAACAGGGAGTTACAACAGACATCAACGGATGTTTGCTCGAACCTCTCGTATATTTCATTAAAAATCACAGTTATATAGTAAAACGGTGTCATACGTGATGTCATACTACGTGGCAAATAAGAGAAACCTACGAAGGATTGTGATACGCTCCAGGGGAACATCTAAGTATACCTTCTATACTGAGTTGGGTTATGATTGGATCTCTACTGTCAGGTGTACAACATATGCCTACCTATACTGCAAGTCATCTTCAACACTATTAGGTACACGGTATATTATTGGCTCTCAAACTATAAGGCCCTTCATTATATGGCCCTCTACAATCGATTGCCATACTTGTGCTATGTCTGGAACATTCGGTTCAAATAGCAGCACGTAAGCTCATACCCAAGTGCCAGGACGTGGACTGGATTTTGCCTCCCCACCCAAATAGCCCAACATCCCTCATCACCCATGCCTTCTGCCATGAAGATTGTCTTTGAACTTGGCTTTGCAATGTATTCTTGTTTGTGAGAATATAAGGGTGTGTGGGCAAGCACTATCGATAGTTCTAGAACTCCAAGCTCAACTCTATTCCCATCTTTGGCTCACGTGACAGGAGACCACAATGTGGTCCATTTTGCAGTTATTATATGTCTTAAATGAATAAAACTTGGCACACTTTGTGTTCTTTCTTTAACAAGGGATGATTCAGCTTTTGACATTCACTGCCTTGAGAATAGATAACTGTCATTTGCTTGCTTCAACTTTGATACCAGGCCAGACAGCCTCACCATTAAAGTCTGCAATCTCAGCTAATTCTTGCTGAGACACAGTTCCCAGTCCTTCTCTTCCATAGGTCTAAATTCATGAAACCGATATCCAGCTTCTATACAATGGTGGCTCCGGCCTGCAGTCTATTCACTATGTATTGCAAGCTTCTAAGGTCACTTAGTCTGCTTGCGTTGCTGCATCTGTACAGTTATTGCACGGCTTGCTTTTTCTGCAGTGCCTCACACACGTACAATCCTCTTCTTCGCATATGGAAGTTTACTTGATTCTTAACATTGTCATCAGTTTCTATATGGCGGTGTAGTCTCTTCAGCCAATCTTTTTAGTGCATCACGCTTGTCCTTTGTGAATTTATTAGCTCCTCTTTCGCTCTTTCTCATATTCCTTTGCGGAGTTCCTCCCTCAAATTATCTCTTTGTGAATACATTTGATAGGGCTTTCTGAGGGGGTATCTTCTTTCAAATATTCTCTGTGCTATGGTCACAACTGCTGGTGTCAGCATGGCAGGATCTCAGCCTCCCAACATACCGAAGGTAGGGTGGTGGGACTTCCTGTAGAGGCATTCAGCTGCCTCTCTACATCACTGCACAATATTCTTGCAGACCTGGACGTCAGCTTTCATTGTTATGCTGACGATACCCAGCTTTTCGTTAACCACACCTTCAGTCATATTGATTATAAGTTAACTCTTTCTAATATTCTGACCCAGTAAGAAATTCAGGATGTGCACTAATTGGCTGGGCTTTAATACCACTAAGACCAAACTACTTTTTGTGGTTCATACCCACTCATTGTCTCCATCTTTGTCCACATCCTCTTTCTCTTTTAATGTTGACTAAGATCCCTTCCTTTACGTAGTAAGGTTAAGTCACTAGGTATTTACTTCGATACACTCTTAGATTTTTCTGCTCAAATTAATCAAATTGTTAGCTCTACTTCCTACTATATTTAGTTATTTATTCACATTCATCCTATCTTTCTCAAGGTCATCTTATTGTTTTTGCTCAGGCCATTAGGTGTTCAAAATTGGACTACTCCCATTCAATGCTGATATATAAAACCTTGTATGTCATAAATTACACATATTGTAAAATAACACCTTAAGAACATTGCTGAATCTAACCTTTCAGGCTCGTATCGCCCCTGCATTAAGACAATTGCACAGGTTGCCAGTTCCAGCTAGCATTTCGTTCACAGCCCTCACCTTGTTCCACAAATGTTTTTATGGTAGAGCTCCACTTCATCTATCAAACAGACTGCCTTGTTTTTCCTCAGCTCAAACCCATTGGGCTTCCACGCTAATGCTGGTTACTCTCCTAAGAGGAAATCTCAACTCAGCAGCTGGAAGAAGTTTTGTGGTCTGTGGCACTAAGCTTTGGAATAGACTTCCAGTAACTCTTGGAACTTAATCTGCTTTCCTTAAATTGAGAAGAGCTTTTTAAACCATTCTTTTCTGTCAATATCTTCAAGACTGAGTGGTTACATTTTTGCATTTTGCTACACCACGCTTTTTTACACACCTTGCACTTTCTTGCCTTAGGGTTCAGTGCTTTATAAATAATCATTGGATTAACATAACAGTATTTGCTCATACCTTCCAAGACAACAACCATTGCCTCCTCACTTTCTACTAATGCCTTTGCTCATTACTATTTCCTCTAAAATCTCAGAAATGTGCAATTCTCTGACAGTACTCCTTTCTTTTTCCCTCTCCAACTCTCCTTCTCTCCACCACCTCTCTATGCCACAACTCTTCTACTCTCAACCTCCCCTATTGAATTATCATCCATTCTATACAGTGTAAAATCATCATGCGTGCCTATCAACCCTTCTGCTCCCCAAAGATTTAGTCTCAATCACTTGTCCTTTTTACTCTCAGCTCTTTAACCTTTTTTGTTTTCTCTACTGGACCCTTACCTGCCACCTTCAATTCCCTATTGAAGAAACCCTCTGCTATCTCAAACATCCCAGCAAACTATGGCACAGTTCATCTCCATGACCATTATTCAAAAGTACTTAAGCGGGTGGTCTTAGACATGATCACTAAGAACCCTGAGGACACTGGTTTTAGGGATACACTTGAATCTGGCTTCTGTTGTAAACACTCCACCAAGACTGCACTCATGCATGTTTCGAACTTTCTCTCTACTGCTCACCACTCAATACTCTCTTCCATACTCATTATTTTGGACTTTTCTGCTGATTTTGACATTTTCAACCACTCCTGTATCCTCCACACTCTCCGGGACCTTGAGTTTCGCTCATCTCTGCTTGCCTGAAACACCCCCTTACTGGAAGTTCAATCCTTTAAAATCTCTTTGAACTCAAGCCCCGCCCCCCCCCCTCTCAGAGTCCCCTAAGGATTGTACCTATTTACCCTCTATACTTCTGCCCTAGGAAGACTTATCTCATCCTTTGGCTTTCAATATCACCATTTTGCTGATGTCACTCAAATATTTTTCCTATTTGCCACCTTCACTTCAGCCATCTTGTAATGGACTATGAATGGTCTTCCTGCAATTCATCACTGGATGGCTCTCCACAGCCTCATGCTGAACTCTTCAAAAATAAAAGTCTTTTGTATACCGGCTTCCAATGCCATCCCCTCTTCTCCCTTCTCCTTTCTCCTTCCCGCCTGACCTTTTGCTGCCTCACGTAAGGCTGCTCTTTGATAGTGCCCTACGACTGCAACAATTAATCACTGCTACTACCTCTGCTGTAATAATAATAATACTAATAATAATAATGATAATAATAATAATAAGTGATAATCTCCACTCTATACAAACTCTAATCTCAATCTCTCTCTCTCTTATGCTCAGCAAACTTGACTACTGCTGAAGCCTACTAGCTGGCCCTTCTATCGTCTCCTTCCTCCTCTAGACAAAGTCCTCAACGTTGCTACCCACCCTTCCTACAACCTTCCCATGTCCTCCCCCACATCTACCTACAGACCTATCAATTGTATTGCTTCTCAGTGCCACTAGCTGTCTGATTGTATCTCACTTTACTCAACATCTTGTTCACTTCCGATCCTCCACTGCACTCAACCTCACCTTCCTATACCCTCTCTGGGACTCCTTACGTGTCTGCTCTTTCTCCGTACTCACCCCGCTACACTGCCAATAACAATCAAAGCCAGCCCAACTGTGGATCTATTCTAAGCTCAGCTCAAGCTTCACTAACTTTATAAAGAGGGAGGTTTCCCCTGCCATCTGCCTCATCCCCCCTTCATGATCACTAAATAATGTCATTTTCTATATTTAAATAGTAGTGGTGTTTAGTGTGAAGCACTTTCCCACTGTAGGTTGAATCATACTTTTGTAAGTCACTTGTTTCCTTAGATATGTCTTTTTAGAAGTTTCTTTTGTATTGTGCCTAGTGCAAGTCCCACTTGTTTATAACTCCATAAACTGGCACGCCAGGGGTTCTCCTCTATGGGCTATTGTGCAGGCACTCTTCGTGACATAAGTACATGTGCTACTGTAAGTCATTTCTGTTTGAAATTGAAACCCCTGTTCTTCAAATAAATACAAATACAAACTCCATTCAAAAAGGGATATGTTGAGCTTTCTTTCTAAATCACGTGGGACTTACACTTGATTGCAAATTACTCGCCACATATACCTTCATCTGCCTTGCCCAGGCATACGCATTGCCCAAAAGCAGGATTCGTTTTGCATCTGGCGCTAACCAGTTGCAGATGCTGATTAAGAATAACCTGTGCCTTAGTGCTATCAACAACATATCAAATATTCATACATCGCACATTAAATTTACTCCATTCATTATGAGTGTCCAACACAAAGGCACTGAGCCGCGGATGTGGAGATGCTAATGTTCCCTGATAAGAACATCTAGATTGCAGGTGCTCCAAGGGATTTTGCATGTCTGAAAAGGGAAGCAGAAGAAAATTGCAGGGAATTCCTCTGTAATTAGGTTCATACTCACACCTGTTGCTTTGTGACTCTTGTCTTGGTAAAATTCGTGTAATTTACTGCAAAGCTGCTTTTGAGTTTCTGAATAATTATGAGTTGAATTTAATTTCCACTCTATTCCGCATATAGGCCTTTTCATGTGGCACCAGAAACTACATGGAGGGGGAAGGCATAGGTGTCCATTACCTGTACAGAGGCAATTCTGAGCCAGTTTGATTCTTTTCATTAAGAGGTGTAAATAAATAACAGGCATCCTAGCATCTTAGGTTTCAATCAACGTTGGCACCTTCGAATGCATACAATTGTAAATAGCTCCTGTCGTGTATGGAGATGCTGTTGGATGGTCTCTACAGAAATGATCGAATTGGAAAATACCTACTGCAAAATGACTGATTTTGTTGGTCGAATATGTTAGGGATTTTTGTACATTTTTTGTAAAAACATAGATGGGGGTTCGGTAAGGGTCTCCCCCTGGAATATTAAAAACTCAATTTGACCCCAAAAAATGCAGTCATTTTGCAGTGGGCATTTTGTTTGCAATAATTGTTATGGTAATCCCTGTTGGATCCGTATGGCAGAGCAGATGATGGGGCGGGGCGGGAGATTCAAAGATACTGGGCCTCATTACACGGTAGGTGGTAAGGGTTTACCGGTACTGGAATTTTACCAGTACCGGTAAATCCTTACCGCCTTACTACGAGGTCCCTTTGCGGGTTGGGGAATTTAACGTCTGCTTTTTGCAGGCGTTAAAAACCAACCCGCAAAGGGACCAGTGGAGCTAATTACGGTACCGCAATTTGCGGTACCGTAATTAGCGCCTTCCCCATTCCCATAGAGCCCTATGGGGCAAAAATGGGAATGGGGAAGGGCAATGGTGGAAGGGGGAATTACCGCCCCGCCAACCTTGGAATGGGGCGGTAATTCCCCTTTCCACCAAGGCGGTGCCGGTATTTTATCGGCATGAACCATGGCGCTAATAGCGCCATGGTTCTCCGCCTACCGTGTAATGAGGCCCACTGTTCCTTGGTCCAGCTCCTCCATACAAATCCACAAATATCAATGATTGCCCTACAAGTAAGCTAACACGCTTTATGTGCGCTTTGCGCCATTTTAACACTGCACATTGACACACATGGGGCCCCTAGTGTTGTTTTACACATTTCTAAGCCGGTCAGATAGCACAGCGAGTAGAGCGCTTGCTTTCCCATCCCGACACAGGTTCTAATCCTGGCGGGACCAAACTCAGCCTTTCATCCGTCCGAGGTTGGTAAATTAGCACCACACACGGTGGGTAAGCAGCGCTCACATGCCTAAGGGTTTGTAGCACTATATAAAATGCAAAAAAACAAAGTAGCAAGGTGTTTAAATCTTTTTTTATCGAAACTGTGACATGCTATGTGATGTTTTTTCTTAATCTTTAGTCAGAGGAAGTATAGTTACTGGTCAGAGCCAGGCTTCTACCAAAGTTAGAAATTCACAAAGCGAAAAACAGGTTTATAGAGTAATACATCTTTGCTTTCCAGTGGCAAGCTCAACCATATGCTTTCTTTCAGAAATAATGAAATGGAACAGGCAAATAATGAGCACAATTTAAATAATGATCACAGCCTGGATTATTGGATTCAAGAGCCAGAAGAAGATTCCTAATAGCAGAAGCAACGAAAAGACAATCTACGATTAAAAGCTCTGATGACTGAACACGACTGTCCACACCAATGATAAGTGGGAGCAATGGAGCTATGCCTTTTCACAAACAGTGGGCCTCATTAAGAGTGTGGCTGTGTGGAATTACAGGTACTGGTAGCACCGTACCGGCACCCATTTCCGGACTGCCACTCTAAAACTCTGCGGGCGGGCGGACCGAGTTTTCATAGAAGTACCGGCACCGTTTCTAACTGTGCTGGTGCTTCCGTCGCCACACTCCTATTAAGTCCTATGGGACTCCACGGGAATGGGGAGTAACATTTTCGGGTGCCTTACTTCCCGCACCGCTGGAACTTGCAATTTCCTGGTTGCATCAGGAAGTCGGGTGCCATTAAAGTGCTATGAGTCCAGCAGCAACCCACAGTAGCACCGCAGGGTTACCGCTGGACTCGTAACAAGGCCCTTTGTGTTCAAGAAAAAGAGGAACATCACCAATGCAATTGAAAACACCCCAGAAATGTAGGGAGGTAAGTGTAGTTTAGTGTCATTTGCAGTGGTTTGCAAGTGGGAGACAATAAGGATCAAAAAGGTTAACCCCGCCTTAGTAAAACAATGCATACAAGCATTTCAATAATACACATCTGTAATTCAGGAACAGCATTTTCATTGATGGGGTCTATCACCAGAAAACCTGCTCTGTAAATCATAATCAATTAATTTAATATGACTTAAATTCCATTTAAAACCATTGAAGAACACACTTGAATCAGCTGGAGATAGTCAAGCCTCTATATAGGTGTCAGTGTATGACTTATTCGGATCTACGTGATCCGACCGCGGCTGATTTGCCTACGATGGAAAAGTTTGCATGTGAAATGTAAGAACCACAAAATGTTTGTACATTTACCATGCAAACACACATTGAAAACCCCTACACTGCCAAACCCTACCCACACCCACAACACTACCACAACAACACCACCACCCCATCCAACAATACCCCCACCCACACCCACACCTCCACCACAAACAAATGCTACCTAGCTTGTCTTCATGCTGAGTCCCTGCGGCGGCAGTTCTCTTTCACTTCCGTGATCGGGAACTGGCACTGCAGGGTCCTTTATTTTTTCACAGAAGGCCGCAGGTCTTTCCCCCGCAACTCCCGCTCACTATACTGTAAAGTATAGTGAGCGTGGTGTTGCAGAGGACACCCCCGCAGCCCCACGTTTTTTCTTTTTGTTTCTCAGGTGTGCTGCGGGGGTGTTCCCATAAACACCCCGCTCACTATACCACACAGTACAGTGAGCGGGGTGTTGAGGGGGACACCCCCACAGCCCCCGTTTTTTTTTTTTTATGTCAGGTGTCCCTTCCAACCCCCGCTCACTATACTGTATAGTATGGTGAGCGAGTGTTGCAGGGGACACCCCCGGAACCCCCACAGTCTTTTTTTTTTTTTTACTTACCTTCAATTCATGCTACCACCAAAGGTTTGAATTTTTGGTGTTCGAACCTTTGGTGGTAGCATTTTTCAGACTTTTTGTGTGTTCAGACTTTTTTCGGGTCCGTTCATACACTTCCGTCTTATTCAGCTTGAATCATGTTAGGCCAGTTCGAGCCATGGCTTAAACAACGTGTACTATCCATGTGGATGTTATGACCGGATGGGGCTGATCCTTTGCACATGTCATCACTGGCAAAGGAAAATGTTACCCCTTATTCTCAAAGGGCACCCCAGATGCACATATTCAGATGTATTTTTTTCTCCTCCTTTGCTCATGTCTGTAAATAAGAAGGGGGTTGTCTGCAGTTCAAAGAAAACCCTGATCCCCAAATGCAATGCTCCTTCAAAGGAGCAGAAAATAGTCACGTTCTCCTGCGCACAATGTGATACACAGTGCATGGCAGGGTTATTGCCGCCCCTGTCTTGCATCTTATTTAAAATTGAGCAACTGCTCGTGTCTCAGTTCCATTTCTATTCCTCAAAGAGGGATAGATGATTTTTTGTAACATTGCGCAATGGTGGACGCGGCTTCATCTGTCATACATCACTGTCAGGACACTAAAGTATGCAAGGGGAACAGCCCCCCATGAAATGAACAGGTCACCTTTTTTGGATAAGGTGATATTCAAAGATCTAAAATGAAGCGAAATGAAAAAAAAAAACAAGAAACCCACATCATTTGCACTTTTTTCATTTGCATTTCTTTTTATGGCCCTGTTGCATCCTTTCCTTAGCCACCAATAATACTGGTGCATAATAACATACTAGTACCAAAACGCTGTATTCGAGTCGAACCATAAAATACATGGATCTCTACAAGCAGCTCGAAAATCTTCCCACCATTTCGAGCTTTACCTCCAACTTTTTTAGAATCTTTCGAGTAGATTTAAACCCCCAATGTTTAGATATACCGACATCTTTTTGAGACAACATGGGACAATTTGGCCATCCCTAGTTTTCTTTTGTAAATGACGAGGATGCACTAGTCTGTTACCTTCTCTTCTTGGGCAAACAAATGAAGCTGAGCCAATAAGGAGAGCCACAGAGCAGTGATGCTCACTTTCCAATGTTTAGTTTGCATGGGGATGTGTGATGCCGCCTAAGGGGCATCACTGAACCTTCTGTGCCTTTTTTGTCCATGGAACTGCGATGGAGCATTTTTATCTGCTTTTTGATCCATTGATAGGGATGGATTTATCTCCAAATAATCCCATTGGGTATTTCACGAATACTACGTAAGGTATTTCAGAAATATCTCATGGACAGAATGGTTTCAGCCCTAGGGGCATAACCTCAGACCCTGTGCAGCCTCATGTCACCACAAGCAGGAGTGGTATTTACTAGATGCAGTATTCATTATGGGAATATGGGAAGATGGCCCTGGTCGTAATCAACTCCTTTTTTTTCTCCCGCGCCCTCCACCACTATCTGAAATGTCATCAGGCCTAGTATGATAGTCGCTTGTTTTGTTCCTCCCCTCCCTTTCTGCACCCCTCTACCTCACCTTTTGTTTTCCTCCGGCTCTACCAGAAATGTCGTCAGGCCTAGTACGGTAGTCGCCTGTCTGTTTCCATTTCCTTCCCACTCTCCCCCTCACATCCTTATCTATGTTTTAGCTCTTGCACTATCTGAAATGTCGTCAGGCCGAGTACGATAGTTAATTTCACATCCTTACTGTTCATGGCCTGTAAGAATGTCATTGTATTTTCCCTTGTACCCTCCCTTGCCTTAAAGCACTTTGAAACACATTGGGCCCCATTACGAGGTTGGAGGTAGCCATGCCGTTTATAGGCTACCCCCAAACTCGGGTCCGGCTCTGGGGACCTCGAAAGGGGAATTAGCGGGCCATTCTGACCTTTGCGCGCCCGGTAATACCCCTTGCGTGGGACCACTTCCCATTTAGGCCCCCATGGGGCTCAATGGGAATGGGCAGGATGGTAACAGCGGTACCGTTCATAACGGTACCGTTGCTACCATCCAGTTCTGCTCGCAGGTGGCGCTCTGCACGCCTGCGAGCATAACTCGCAATGTGGCATTACCGGCGCTGTTGTTGCCTTACTGCCACTATTGTAATGAGGCCCATTGTGTATAGGCGCTATATAAATAAACTATCATATCATATCAAAGCGATTTATTTTCATTACAAAATGTTGACACAAATCAATCTCTAGATAGATCCTGCCTTGGTCACCTGAGGGCAATTGACAAAGCCGCTATTGTTAGGCAGAAACCTGTGCAGTTCCCTCTGGGACCACTGCAAAAGATTTAAGACTACAGGTGTTTGGCAGTAAACCCACTTGGTAGCAGTCTGTACCACACAGATTCACTTGGTAGCTGTGGCTGAGGAGTCAGACTTCCCTCAAGAAGAGTTAGGCAGTATGCAGAGTATTCACAATAGGTCAAAAGAACATAGTAGAACAAGCAAACACTGACCAGAGCTTGGTGTAAAAGAGATATAATTATTTATTTAAAACCACATCTAATAAAACACACAGGCACTAATATTAAGCAGTTCAAAAACACGGTCACTAAAAGATATACACTCCCTTAAAAGAATATTAGACAAGTCTTAAGTAAAGCCCCACTTATTTTCAGACAGCGGTGAGCGCTTAACGCAGATGGTACTCTAATAATTCGTTTTATAAGGGAGAGAAAAGCAGAATATAAATTGAAACAGATCCCAACACTTTCACAAGAACACAGCAAGAGGGGAAGGCAGAGTCAAACCGTGAAGTTAGAGTTCAGATAGCCAGATCCACTTTAAGAGGATCAGAACGAAATGTGTCCAAGGTCACAAGGTTAAAAAGTGCACAAAAGTCTCGAAAAGGTTCAGAAAGAGTTGGACCAAAAGAAAGGGACCAGTTAGATGGTCAAGGCGGCCAGCCCAGTCCAGAAGGTTAAGGGATTATTATTACCTTGTAGCAATCTTTAGAAAGGGAGGCCTGGCGGACACGGTACCTTAAAGTGGTGAGAATACTCCAGCAGGGGCAGTTGTTCCTGGCAGCGGATGCAAGTCGGTGCTTCATCCGGGGGAAGAAAGGATCTCGTCGGGGAGGAAGACAGGAGTCCGTTGCACTGCCAGGGAAGAATCCAGCCGCAGAGTTCTCAGTTAAAAGGAGCGGTCCTTTTGTTCGCGGTCCAATGGTAAGTGGCTATCCGGTTGCTGGGGTTCTTGGCACGGGCAATTCGACCACAAGACGTCCTGGGATGCGAGAAAAAGAAGGTAAACTGGTTGTGCCCAACAGGCAGGGGAAGAAGACTCTCCAGCAGGGAGATCTTCTCTGTCGTCGGGAAGTGGTGAGTCGGTTCCGCAGGGCTCTACCGGTGGTGTCGTCGTAGCAGGTCGGCTCAGCTTCTCCCTCGTCGGAATTTCAGGTCCTGTGGCGACTTCTGAAGTTCCAGTCCCCAAAGCCCTGCTTTTATGCAGCACACCCCTATTCACTCAGCCTAGCTGTCAATCAAACATGCTAAGTGGTGAGCCGCCCGGCCCACCACTTGGGCCAATCACACAAGAGTGCGACTTGAGTTACCAAGGTAACTCAGTCCAGGGTGCCTAAACCCCCTCCCACACCCCCTGTGGTACCCAGACAGAGTGGCACCACTTTTGGAGACTTCTGTGGAGAAGCCCGCCAAAAGTGGAACAAAGGGCTCGACTTGGGTTGGAGTCACAGAAGAGAACACAAACGCCATTTTAGAATCGAGTCCTGGCAAAAAATACCAACCGCCGAATTAATATTAAATAAATAAACCGGCGGTATGTTCGAGGCTATGAGAATTAAATAATTAAAGTTGGTAGCCTCGAACAATGGGAAAATCCCATAGGGATATATTCGCGGTCGAATATAAAAAGTAGTATCCACTGCCACCAGCCAAAACTCGATCAGGGGGGGCGGAGACGTGCCCCCTCGACTAACAGACCCCAGGGCAATCGAATTGCCCCAACCAATACGTCCACAATATGATGGTTTGTACTGGTTTCTGTTCTTAATCTGGGACTAGTAAAGCCAATGGTGACTTTACATGCCCTGGGAGACAGTAGTCAGTACCAGGGTATGGAGTCTATGGTGGGGTGTCACTAGGACACCCCTGTGTCACTGCACAGAGGGTGCTGTGTAACACACACAGTAAAAACACATGAGACCCTATGGAGTAAAGGACCCCATAGCCCATAAAACACATTAACAGTCAAAGGAACACCAAAAATCATGTCCAAGAGTGGGAGAAAAAGAGTCTCACTCTTGGCAGGAGAAAAAAACAAACTCCAGAAATCCAGCAAAGCTGCTGGGGGACTCACTAGGTTAGGAAATTCAGCCTAAAGAGAGAATTCTCCCTAACAGCTATGTAGCGTAAATGTACTAATAGAAATCAGATGACACTATACCACCCTTCTGATGATTTTGAGCCAAAATATGACACTCACTTCCACTCTTGTCTCTTCTAGGTCAGGGTGTTCTTTGAACAGATCGTCACCGGTGATGTCAGTCACTCGATACCCTTCTTCAATGGCAGTGATCGCACCCCATTGTCTGCCTTCATCGTCATATTCTTCAACCAATACCACTTTTCCTCGTACTGCGGCAGATTGTATCGTTAAGGGAAATACTTGTCCCTCCTCTTTGTGCATGGGTATTCTTGGTCTGATTAGAAACTCAGCAGGGGTTCTCATAGTTTTGTAGGCGAGGCCTGGCAATCCTGCCATAAGCACCCATATGCCATATGCGAAAACTTCTGGCTCCAGCGGTATAGCTCTCATGGCTGCACGTCCAGAGTATGCTCTGATCATTTTGCACACGTTTGAATAATGCAATCCTGGAGTGGAGCACACTATACCATCCTCAGTGAACAAGATGGTCATATTCAACTTTGTCATCAAGTCCCGACCCATGATATTTACTGGGGACTGACGTGAATATGATAGAGGTACATTCATTTTGCGCTCTCCTACAAAGACTGGAAGTGCATCAGTAAAGGGAACTCTACTATGAGCTTCAGTAAAACTCTGGGTATCTAAGCCTCGCCGGACAAGGAGAACTTGAATTCTCGTATGCACGAGCGCGTTGCACCCATGTCAACTAAGAATGAATATTCTTTCCCCCCTATGGTGACATTTACCCTAGGTTCCCTGTTAGGGTCTGGTGTCACTGATAGGATAGAACATATCAGAGTCCCCTGTGAGCCGTCCTATTTCATATACAGGTTCGGTCCACTGTATACTTGTGGTTTTCCCCCATTTCCAGGGTTAATTCCCCCACTGGAATTAGTGCCCTGAGCCATTTGCGGCGGTGCCTGCTGGGGTTGTCCCTGGGGCAAATTCCACATGTTCAGTAGTTGAACCACTTGCTGTGCACCTTGCTGCAAACCTATCTGCCTGCTGCTGCACGGTATCATTTTGTGCATTGCCGTGTTGCGGAATAGCAGGTTGATTCACCATGCCTGCCCCCATCCCTTGGCTGTTTTGCCATATGCTTTGGCTTCTGCACATCCGCGCCACTTGTCCAGTCATTCCACACAGCCAACATACTGCTGGTGGTCGTGCCATCTGTCCATCTGGCATAGTTGGATTGCCCATCTGTGTGTTCTGGAAGCCACCTTGAACATTCTGAAACCCTCCTTGGTTACCTCGAAACCCCCCCTGATTACTCTGCCATCCTCTATTTCCAAACCCTCTTCCCCTCGGGTAAAATCCTGTGCTACCTTGATTATTCTGCGTGAGGTTAGTCGCTTGCTGTATGCTTGGTTCGTTCGGGCTGGTGAGCTTTGCTCCCTCGAGAGCATACTTCGAGAGCTTCCTTTGCACCAGCTTTGCCTCCTCCCCCTTACGTGTTGCCTCCTTTTTCCAATTCTTTTCTTGTAGCAATCTACAATAATGTGCAATTGTCAACTGGATTTCGGCCCATGGTTTAGCTTCTATTCCTACCAATTCCTTGAGCTGTTTTTGCACCGGTTCTGGTAACCCATGGCACAATATATGATAGAATACAGGGATGGATTTCGTCCAAGATTCATGCGTTTCGAGCACCCACGCATCTTGAAAATTCTGGATATAAAGCAACGGAGCCTCTGACTCTTTCATTTTTCGAGTCATTATCGCTCCCATATCAGACGTGTCTGGATATAGCGTACGCAGCGCTTTCCACACTGCTGCTCTACAGTTATTAAATGGTGCTCCATCATGGGCGGTGTCAGTTAGGGTTACCCTAGGGTAGCCTGCCCGTTTCCATACATCATCGGCTCTTTCACCCAGTATGGTGATTAGGAGGCCCTTTATGTCTCCTATAGCTAAGCTGACACACCCCGTCATTTTCTCTAACTCATGTATCCACTTTCTGGCTCGCAATGTCAACATTGGAAGTTTATTTTTAAGGTTCTCTCGGTCCATGTGTGGCCAGGGAATATATTGTGGACTTGCTCCCCCCTTTTCTAGCAACGTGAAATAGAAAGCACAGTCCTCCTTCTCTTTCCCCATAGTTCTCCGGTCTACCGCCGGGGTTACGTTTTCGCCTTGCCATCTGCCTGGCAATGCCCTGTCTGAATAGGCAGGCGCCGACGCCCCCCACTGACCACGGGGTGTTTTTTCATGTCGGCTGGATTGTCCAGCGGACTTCGGTGTCCTACTTGTGGACCCGCTAGCATCTGACCATCGTACCTCTTGGTCCCTTGGGAGCCGTATTTTGCACTGTCTCTCTTCTTCATATGCCACTTCCTCCATTTCCCCACCAGAGTCAGACCCTGAATACTCCCAGTTTACGCAACTTCTTGCATCTTCTTTGTTTTGCCCAATCTCTAGCCTGTCTAGGGACAGTCCCCTGCTCTCACTACTTCGGGTGACATCCTCAGTGTCATATAGCTGAGTGCTCTCTAAGCGCTCATCCTCCCTTCCTCCTTGGGAAGTTTTAGTTCCAGCCCCATCTCATCATAAATGTTATCAATCGTTTCCTCGGTGTCGAAGTCATCATCAATATTTGTCCCGCTTGTACCTGGTACCGCATCGCTTGCAGAAAGAACTATTCTATGACTTCCCAGTCTACAACAGGATTGGCTATAATGACTTCCCGCTCCAAATACTCAAGATCTCGTGCCCTCTGTCTATGCTTGCGTTCTGCTTCCTCATTTATTTCTTTTCGTTTCTTTGCTTCTTCTCTAGCCGTATCTACTTCTCTCATTCGTTCGTTTCTACGTTCCTTTGCCCTTCTAATCTCCTCATCTTCTAACTTCTTCACTTTCTTTTCGTGCACTCTCCTTTCTTCCTCCAACTTTAGCATGTTCTGCCTGTACTTTTCATAGGCAGCGTATTGTGTGCGACTGAGCGGTATTCCCTGCTCTTCGCGATATAGTTGTTCTCTGCTCAACCAATCCTTCTTTCTTACTCTCCCGTCTCTCATCTCCTGTTCTTTCTCCTTTTCCTTTCTTTGCGCCTCATCAGACCGTTCACTCGGTTTTACGTCATCACTTCCCTTTCCATCTAATTTCAATAATATCTGTCCTTCCATCCATTCGTCTTTTGCGATTGCTAACTCATCACTTCCTTTCTGCTTTTTTCCCTCTCTCTCTCTATTGAGAGGTGCACTAGTCTGTGCCTGATCCTTTCTTCCATCGCCGCGCCTCTCCTTGTCCCTCGGGACTGTGGAGGCCAAATCAATTTCCTGTTCCTTCTCTTTCGTCTCATCACTACTGCATGTACGTGACTCATATGCAGGAGCTGCTTTGAGCTCCCTCAACGGGTAAAGGCCCTCTGACTTGCTTCCCTCAATGACTGGTTCCGGCAGGGCTGGTGGCGCGGTAGGCGTCTCACCCCCCTCCGTACATACATTTAAAATCCAGTCTGCGGGTGGTTCTTCTTCCTTCGCTTGCTCGAACATTTTCCAAAGTTCGAGAACAGCAAGGCGTTTCTCAAGCTTCTTGACGGTATATGTGGCGTGTAGAAATATTGTCATGTGCTGTAAAACAGCCTTAGACAGTGACCCGTTATGGGGCCAAGGTATAAACATCTTATTGGTGGTACCCTTAACCCACTCCTAGCTGTATTTTTTCAATTTTACTGCATGCTTGGGAAGCTGTTTACATAAATGCACAAGTGGGGTAACTTCCTCCATTCTTAATTTTGTCACCAACAATATTCACACAGTTCTTTAAGCTCTCCACTAGTATGAGGGAGCACCACATACGCAAGCTTCAATCCAACCTTTTCCCGCCAAATTTTGTATCAACAATTTACTCAAAACTCATTGATTCCCTCTTAGTTACGAAATTGCGTAAAGCAAAATACATTGCAATCAATCAACAGTACAATCATTTCGCATTTGACATACACAGGACATATACGACAGACTAGACAGACTAGACTTACGCCAGCTGGTCATACATTTACCTGCCTTCTAATCACTACCCCACCATGGGATTTGAACGAACCCCCTTATTTACGTCTTTAAACGTTATCGTAGCCTAAATGTCCCCCGTCTGTGGGCTCTGGGTTCATGTTCCTTCTGACCACTCTTTAAAGCGCAGGAACAAGGCAAATCTTTGCGTTTTTGCTCAGGTGCCCCCCTGGTATTCCTTACGTTTTTACTTCAGACACCCCTGTGCCTGGTGTCCCAAGTTTCACCCTGCCTCCCTTCCATCAATCTGTGTTTTAGGGCGACGTGTCAATTAGTTGGCTACGGATGGCCTCAAAACTGTAGTCCCTTATCAGGAAAAGTTATGGCATCCTCGGGTCCTGGATGACATCAGGCGTTGGTACTTCTTCACGCCTGGCTGGTCACGTGTTAGTTCACCATGAATCTGCTTCAGTTTCCAGCTTTTAGTGCATTTAATTCTATGTCAGCCTAGCCACCTGCATGGGCCCCCCTTCTCTTGACCTTCATGAGGCAGGCTGGTATGCTCTGAAGTTGGAGTCTTGTGAGCTGATGCTCTCCTCCCCTTTCTCTGGTTGACCTCGATTTCCTAGGCATGAGCCGCTCCTTGTTGAGTTTCGATTCGGCTCCTTCTCTTGCCTTTGGCTGGGTTTCGAAACTTGGCTTGTCAGGCCTCTGGCCGCCTGGGTACCTTTCTGCTTTTACAAAATGGAGTCGCACTTAATATGATGTGCCTTATTGAGGTAGATATATACGGTTGGCGCTTGCCGCTCTATCTTCTACTAAGCATTGCAAGCAGTATCAATTTCTTACCATCTTGTGTTTTAAGCCTATTTACACACGTTTAACAGGGCAGTTGCTTCCATCTTGTCTCGTAACACTGTTTCCTCACGTTGTAACATTGTCTCTTCTCTGCGTACATTTCATTCAATTTTGTAGTTACTCACACTGGCGTGTTATCTTCGATAGCTGCTCTTGTTCATTCTCAAATCTGTTCAGGCCCTTGTGTCATTTCCACTGGCCTTCCATTAATGCTTTTGGGGTCTCTTCGTGGACTGTGTGTAGGTACTCCTCATTTTGTATCAGCGGCTGGTATGGCTGTCTGATAGGGTACCGTGCTGCCCAGGGTTGTCGAGTTATGGGTGCTTCAACCGGTATGGATCTTCTGATGTATACTGGGCAGAGTCCCACTGCAGCTCTTTGTGGGTTCATTTGCTCTGCATACGTCACATACCTTGGTGAATACCCTCTTGGTAGCTCGAACTGTGGGGCAGGGGTGCAGGTCATGCCTGGGGTCTCCTTTACACCAGGACCTAAGAAGGGACACACATTTCCCTTTCCAAATCCCAAACCAAGCATCCAAGGATGCCAAACCACTGTGTCTCAGTGTATATCAAAAGGGAGTGAGTTATCAATAATGATGCATTTCCTAAATACAGAGAGAGTTTTCCACATTGCGATTGACTCCATATATTGCAACCTTAGTTCAAATTGGATCACAGCAACTGGCAATACATTGGGCAGTCTTAACACCTTTTGCCAAAGGTATCCTTGCAGAAGCCCCCATACTTTCCAGTCTAAATTCACCATGGATTCTGCTCCATAAGTTAAAATATGGACCACTTTTTGCTTGTAGAAAGCAAGCAGTGGTAATACTGAGAAGGTCCCATGTCTCCTTGAAGAGCAGTTCCCTGACCCGCTAACGCCTTAACCTTGGTTTGTACCATCGTATAATGGGCATTATCATTGAGATTCCTATTGACTATAGTTCCCAAATAGGCAATAGATTCACAATTTCCAATTTATCCTCGCCCACCACCCACAAATATGATCCCTTGTGCTTCCTAAGAGCCTATTACATGTTTAGGACTTTAGATTGTTTTACATTTACTCGCAGATCTTCAATTCAAGATACAATGAGTAAGTGTTAAGTCTGTGCTGCAATCCTATCGGAGTTTGATCCGTGAAAATTAGATTGGCATGCAGGACCCAGGGAAGATATGTTGTATTTATCTTGGGTGGAAACAACCAGATCATCTGCTGGGAATTTGCCAGATCGGAAATATACACATTAAACAAAGTGGGGGGTTAAAGAGCAGCCTTGCTTAAATCCCCAAAATGTATATTTTGTTTTTGAAAGGGCACCCTTTGTTGATTATCTCACTTGCACAGAGGTGCCCGTATACAGTGCCCTGATTGTCTCCACCAAATCCAGAGGGCAATTCCAGCTCAACAATTTGGACCAACGGCTCTCCCTGCACACCCAATCGAAAGCTTGTTGGAGATCCATGAAAGCCAAGTAGATGTTTGCTCTGGTCTCAGTGGCGCTTAGCTTCAGAAGGTTGAGCAGAAATTGGTTTAGAGCGGTGCCAACTCCCCTTACAATGCCAGTCTGACGGGGGTCGAGATGACCAGAGCACTCTGCCCACTTGTACAAGTCTCTCAACAAAATAGATACAAACAGTATGCCCCAGGAGTCCAGGAGGGTGATCGGATGATAGTTTTTAGGATCATCATAATCACCCTTCTTAAAGATCAGCACTATAACTTCCTCCCTTCAGTAAGTGGAGATCTGTTTAGTCTCCAGTATCTAGTTAAAGATCTTGCCTGCAAAATCCGCCCATAAGTAAACATTTGCTTAGAATGTGATTTGTCTGCCCTAGATGACCTTAGCTTTCTAATCATTATTTCAATCCCATTTTCTCCTCCCAGTTTCAGTGCGTTTATTCTGGACCCCTTCCTCACCAGCCTCAACAATTTAGTGTAAAACTCTACCCATCTATCTTCGGGTACCTGACTGATTGCAAGATCCAGTTGAAAGCTTCCAGAATTGTTGAGCAAGCCCCAGAGATTTCTGGTATTGTATGTGCATATCACCCATAGCATGTGCTCTGCATCGTGTGGCATTCTTCTGGCTCTTTACGCTAAGAGCCAATTCCGATATTTTTGATTTGATTCTCACATGCATTACCATTCACTTGCCTTAATTTCCTAATATTGGATCCTAGCGCTTTCTTGGATACCATTACTCCATCATTATAAATGTAGAGAGGAGCAAAATTCGGTCTAGCAGAGGGGCCCTGTTCTTCCATGTAGTCTCTATGAATCCAACCATATTCTGTTCCATTCGGATTGTCTGATGCAAAGTGGTCAAACCGAGATACCATCCAGGGAACTTCAGAGGGTTTGATTCTTAGTCTATTTCTACCCCATGTCACTTTGACCGGATTTGTCATAGCGGTTTGAAGATGCTGTTGTGTTACCACCCACCTCATTGCTATCAAATTGTGGGCACTCACCGGCATCTCCAAAACCTAATATTTCATTATTGCCACAGCCACATTTTTGAGACAAAACAATAGTCCAGGCTTGTCTGCTGAACCACCCTAGCCCATGTCCCAACCCCCGGGATGTTGCCCTTTGTCTGGCCATTCAACATCACTAAGTCCCGTGCCATTGATTCTTTCAGCCACAGCAACTTCCTTATTCACAGCATTGAGTCATTCAGCACCATACCCTGTCTATCTAGGTAGTGCAGATTAAAGTCTCCACATGCAATAATATGAGGGTTCCTCACGAATATAATCACTTCACCCAGGAGTGTCACAATACAGTCAATAAAACCCTGATCAGAGCACCTGTTTACACTCCAAAACAGGTTAATGAGGACTAAGGTCATCCTCCTCTTGTCCTCCAAGTTCTGTTGCTCCATCCTCAGCATCTGAACATAGGGGGTAGGTTGGGAGACTTCTTCAACCGTTAGGGCACTGTCCATTTGACAAGCTTCAATAGACCGAAATAGGGCCTCCCCTGCTGGCCCTTGGAATCCTCATTTAGGTATACCTTGTAGCCTTCGCAGACTGGTTTGATACAAAGCCAGGTCTCATGCAGGCTAATAATGTCAAAACGGGACAAGCCCAGTTTTGTGTTCGAGAACAGTACCACAAAACCTCTAGAGTGGCCTGATCCTGCTTAAAGAACATCATTCACATCCTTTATCTTGCTCTAATGCTGATGAGGCTCAGCCAAGGCCGCTGTGAGCCATGCCTAGCTTTGAGCTTTTTCAACACTGATCAGGGGCTCCCTTGATGCTATATGCCCAATAGTAACTGAGAGCGATTGGTCAATTTTGGGGACTGTAGATTGAGTGTCCGACTCAATGGCTTCTCAACCCTTTGGCATTAGTATTTTCGTATTCCTAGAACTATCTACTTTTAGAGCCGGGTTCTCAAGATCAATGTAGGTTGCATTATTACCTGTGAAGTCACTTAGCTCAAAGCTCAGAGGGAGCAGATGGTCGCTCATTTCCAACATCGTAGATTTTATTAGGGCTGAGGTTTACCTGCAGGATTACCCAATCTGTGCGTTTCTCATTAACAAACTGAACTACACGGATATCCTCTGAAGTGATGTATCTTAATTTCGGGATGTATCGCAGCAGTTTCATCACATTTCAGGGAATCAAGATTAAATAATCTGCTGGCAGCAGTTAATCTAGGCATACTCGTTGTTCCTCCCTCAGAGTATTTGGTCGAGGCCTCGTCAGCTCAAACATTGGTTTGGTACCCTAAGGCTGTTCTTGGTTGATCATTGCTGGTTTACCCATGGAATGATCCCCATGCAGTTGGACCAAGGCTGTCCCATTCACTAGGAGTTGTCTCTTTTCTTCCAGAGTCGTAAAGGGATGTATTAATGAGCACTTGTTTGCCATTTCATCCTTCAACTGGCCATTCAATGAGGAACGGGAGGGGGCTTCATTTGTCATCTGTGACACTTGTCAATACATTTCTACAAATTCAGATCAGCTCAGGTTTCTCCATTCATTGGCTTCTTCATCTCTAGCGATTGTTTCAATGAGATTGCTAAGAACAGAATCTGAGATCAGTTCTGTATCATTATTTTCAGACATCTGCCGGGAATTATTGGTTGTTGGCCCTATTTGACTTGCTCAGGCATCCTTCAATACACTGGTTTCCACTGGGATGTCTTTCCTTGAGCGTTTAGAATTTGGAGGAAGGATGATAGGAGGAGGCGTTCTCAGATTTCTCATGACGGCTAGCGATCTGTTGGACTTTTGTTTATGACCCATTTCATATTTTTCATTTTTTTTTGTCTTTGAGGACTGTTCCCCTCCACTCCCCCTCGGTTTGCATTTTCCCCACTAGTTAATTGTGAGTTTTGCAAAAATCGAGAAGACATTCACAACTGCAGGCACTTCATTTCTTTAGTTGTTGAAGGTTGTTTGTGGAGAAGACTGGCAGTTGGTTAGCCGAATTATGGAACTCCACAGCCAATACCTCGGTTGTGGTTTCGGCCATCCCCACCCTGTTACGTCTCATTAACTGTTCTTCCCTCAGAGTGAGATATTCCCTGAGACCTGATGGGCTTTGTACTCTCTTCAGGTAAGAGTGTTCAAGACATCCCGTCCTCGCCCAGAGCAAGCCCATTCGACTGCAGAGCTTTATGTGGGCTTCTCATTAATTTCCAGTTTTCTAACATGGCTCTCATCAGTGCAGATTTGTCCGTTTCTTCTCTTCTCGCCAAATCACACCATTGATTTCGTCAGTTCAATGAAGTCTCTGCTTCTTAATCAAATCGGTCTTGGACCTTAGTCACAAACCCTTCTATAAAAATCATTTTGGAGTCGGCCATTGCTATAAGGATGGCCTGATCCTTCAAAGGGTCATTGAGAAACTCATATAGTTTAGAGAAGGAGGTCAGGGATATTGTCAGTGCTGACATTAGAGTGTTTTGGAGGTAATATAGCGCTACCGAATTGAGACCGGCCTCCCTGTTCCTATCCTCAGGGTGGAACATAGTCTCCCCTTTGGTTTCCAGTGGAGGTCGAGGAAATACTGCTCCACGAATTCTCGAGCTCATCTTCGTGCAAGGGTAGCATGTTAATGTGTGCCTCTAATCGAGGGTATTGCCAAGTATTGTTCCCATTTCCACTTCCTGCAGGGCATTCTGCATCCACTCTCAAGCTTTAGTGCTACATTGTTTGGGAAAGGGGGCCTCTTTATTGGAAGGCTCAGTTGTGATAATAGGGCCGGCCAAGTCTATTCTCCAAACCTTTCTTTTAGGCTCGCCAGGCTGACACATTTCTGTGTCTCAATTTTAGATGTTAAATCAAGAATATCCTTTGACAAGCGAGTGACCAGTACAGAGGATTTAATCTCTTCCGTTCCTACAACATCCCAGCAGTACCCTATCCCGCAAGGGCCTTGTTGGGAGGGGGAGTTTGCTGCTGTTATCCCAGGGGTGGGAGGGCACAAGAATAGACTTTCCAAGGTAGCATGGTCATCCACATTGTAATTACATGTCAAGAGACCCCCCAACTCATCAATTATTTCATAGGTTTGTTTTGTCTCCATATTAGCAGGCAATGAGAGCAATTCTCCATGTGCTCCCTTGTGGATGTTAATTGCATTGGACCTTCTGTTTGCTCTGGACATGAGAAACTGATTGCAAGCCTCATGGTAGAAGGACTTTTGGAGTTCATCAGTAATGGAGATTGATGCACTGTCGCTGTCAAACAGGAAGTAGAACTAGCCCCACCCCCCCGACGTCTACATCAGATTCCACAATAGGAATTGGCACTGGAGGTACATGTAGAATGACAGGGTGTAGAGTTGTAGAAGGTGGGCCCATTTTCAATTGATCGACCCCCACTTCACCCACTTCATTACTTTGCCGACCAGCTGCGGTAATAGTTGACTTCACACTCATAGCGGGAGATGCTGTAATCTCATAGGGCTCTTGGCGTCTCACTTGCTGGTGGGTCCGGCCACCAATAATTGGAATTTCCACCTCTGCCGGCCGTGTCAAATCAACAGATTCCTCAATTTCTGCAACACTTTGAGGCTTTACAGTCCTTTAATCAGTACCAAACTCTACCACACTTTGAACGTTTCTGCCAGTTGTATGGAGTAATTTGTAGCGGGTAATTACTGTGTTCTCGCCAGTGTTGCCCGGCAGCCATCTTCCACCTCTTAAAGTATCCCGATCTTGTAACATGATTTGCTGTTGCAGAATCTCTAGAGAGACTCCTTTACAGCAGGGCTGATATTGTAGACATATTTCAAATGCCTACTGTATGTGATAATGTTATTTGTAGAAACACGTTAAGGGCACTCTGTATGGTACTGTAATTGGCTGTGAATATGCTGGACCTCTGAGGAATATTTTTCCAATTTTTTACAGCAGTATTTCATCTATTCTAGATACTTACGATATGTTGTTTTGCTGATTGCTGTTTTTGTTGAAAGATTTGCCAATTCTAAAATATTGCTTAATTAATTGAAATTAACTCATTGTTGTGTATATTCTTTAGAAACTGGCTCAATGGTGACGTTGATTATTTAGGCTAGACCTAGGATATCTGGAAATAGTACAAGGTTTTCCCGCCTCTCACCTTGTAGTGCCTGGGTATTAAGGCCTTCTGGCTGAAGAATGGCATTGAAATGAAATCCCAGTAAGATGGAAGTATGACTGATTTATTTGCTGTGCCCTGCATAATGCATAACGATATTTGATGTGATTGTTATTTCCTCCTATTTTAACTCTAATGCCAATCCCCTTTGTCAATTCTCAACATCACATCTTCCTGATCCCACAGGACAACCTCAACCTTCTGCTGACCGAGGAGGAGATGTACAGCCTGATGGAAACCTTCTGCCAGAGCAAGATCATACCAGGTAGGAACCAATGAGAAGGCTGAGCGCTGATGGTGAGGTGGACGGTAAGGTGGGGATAAAATAGATCTGTTCTGACGATCATCTCTAGAATGAACCATAAGTCATGATTCACAGAAAGACCCTTCACGAGAGTGCTTTCCTTTTTTGAGAATCTCTGCCAGGCTTGAATGGTGCAATCTAGCCCAGCATCCTGTTGGCCATGCCTCGCACAATCCCTCCCTGTAGACTATGATGCCAGAGCTGATGGTCCCGAACATCTGAAGAGCCATAGGTTGAAGCCTTCATTTAGTCAATAAAAAATCTACCCTTAATTAATGTAGATATTCAATGCCACATTAGTGTATAATGATAGAGTTTTGACTCCTACATGTCTATTTTCACAGTGTCATTATAATAATGTGCTGATTACAGTCCTGTAGTTCCAAACATGGGTTTTCATCTATGTCTTCTCTATGTCAAACACACATTTACAGATTTACTTTCCTCAGCATTGGCTCCCTCTAACCAAATTATATACATGCTTGAAACAATCCTGGCAAATCCTTAATTGTACACATTTCTGTCAAGTCATCACATATTTACAGAGATTCAAAACACATTCTTTGATCAGGATGGGGTTTGTGCTGAGGACGGTTGGTGGGTATATCCCCACGGGGTCTTCAAACACACACCACTATCCTTAAGGATAAAGGTAGACTTCACACAAGAAACAAAAAGACATATTTAGTGTGGTTATGCACCATTCTAAAAAAGATGCTGGAAATGATATGTTTATTTTTTCTATACCCATCTCAAGACCACCAGTTAAATACACATTTATTTTAATTTCTAGTAGATGGCCCACATTTGCATAAATAGAAAAAGGAATGTTTCTTTCATGACGGAATCATGCTAGAATAACCACACACAACTACCAAGATAGTGCTGTGCAAGGATTCCATGCCGCTGTCAGCTCAAAGCCGCAGTAGGAATGAGGGTAGGGGCAAGGGTTCAGCTCTAATGGTAATGGGGACCAGACAGAACCCCAAATAATAATAATAATAATAATAATAATAATAATAACAATTATTATTATTAGTATTACCCGGTTTTGTTTTTGATAGTCACCCCATGGTTGGTAAGTAGCTGGAGAGTCTAGTTAATGTCAATGTGTGACTGAAACTTCAGGTTTTTCCAGGCTTTAAGGAAGAGGAGGAGTGGAATGGTAATGGGATGGAATTCTATAGGACCTGAGCATAGCAGGAGAATTACTGTTTCCTAGGTTTCTCCTTGTGAGCACATCTAGTCTTGAGACTGCAAAGGTCTTAATGTGAGAATGTGACAATCCACCAGAGGCATTTAACTTACCCACCGACTAAGCTGGGGTGCTGGTTGAAGTAGCCTTCTAGTTGAGGCATGCATTTTGTAACAGGATTCTATCTGGTAAGGGTAACCAGTGGAGCTTGGGTAGGGTGAGGTAGATGTGGTTAAACTTGCATGACCTGGTGATGTGGTGCACCACTGTGCAGCCTGTCACTTTAAAGGGGCCAGATCTGAGGCTGGGTGCTGTTAGTAAGGTGTTCTCCTATCTATGCTGGAGATTACTAGAGCCTGCACTACCATTCAGAAGATAAGTAGCAGTAAGGGTTTGATTTTGGGAAAATGACTCAGGGAGATTTTGCTGAAATTTGTGGGGTAGACCTTTCCAAGTGCATTCATTACGCACAGCCATCCTTGAGTGGCAGCCTGCATAGGTGGTGGAGTAGGAGGATGAATTTTGACTTGGTAGGGTTGCGTTTCAAGTAAGGATTGACATCCATGTTTGTAGGATCCCAAGCCCTGAGTGGAGGCGGACGATGTCCTAGGCACACCTAACTGTTAGATATAGCTGATTGCCATCCTCATATTTGTCTATTTAAATGTTGGAGTAGTTCCCGAGGGGTTTCATGTATAGATTGAATATGACCAAATAGAGGATGGGCCCCTGTAGGACACTGCATGCCCAAGTGGCCCAAGAGAACCCATTTGGATTGGCTGGTGTCTCCCAGACAGATATGCAGAGAAGTATTTTAGGATGGCTCCTGCAAACCTCATTCTGTGAGCAAGTATGGACATTAGTGTGTCTTGGTCAACCATGTCTATTCGACTGAGAAGGTAAAGGTGAATAGCACTTTTTCCCTTACCCCTTCCCCTAGACTTGCACGATCTCAATGTCACCTGGCCTAGTAAGATCCCTCTGTTTCCCCTCCCTTGCCTCATCACGCCATTAAACACTTGTGTACAGGCGCATTATAAATGCCATATCATATCAAGAGACCTAATAGCATGGATCAAATTTATGGATAATGTGCAAGGCGTTTTCCAACACCAGGATGATGGTCATTTCCGTGCTGCATTTGGAGTGGGTTGAGAATCTGGAAACTGGAGATATAAGTACAGAATATTGTAGACTATCACTGCAAATCCAAAAATGTCCTATTTTTAAAGACCCATTTCACTGTATATATGGGGGGATGGGTCAAGTTAATAATAGATGTGGATGGGTATGGGGTGGTTGTGGGGGGTCTACCCCTGCATATATTTATGCATTGAAGTGTGGTCAAAGAAAAGAAAATCAGTATTTTCAGATTTGCAGTGTTTTTTCTCTCAATATTTTCATGCATGTATTTATTAATTTCCAGAGCATGCAAAACAAGGAGGCATCGACGCACTGTAAAATGGTTGTACATAGTGCCAAGCAGGCCAAGTTGGTCAATTTAATGAGTAGCTGATTGGCCACTACCTTCTAATAATCTGTCCGATGAATGGGGTGCTTGTGATCATGTGGCAGTTTTCCATTTCCCTAGGGTTGAAGGTGAACATATGAGGCCTGTTTTTAGTTAATCTTGAAAAGTGCCTTAATTAGGAGATGAGTTACCTATCCTGCGAAGGGCCATCCTGGCAGGACTGCTAAATTATTGTAGGGATATACAGATCGTGGGGGATTTTGAACTGGGAGTCTAATTGCCTAGATTATTCAATGTGTGTCCTGTAGTGTTGATTTTGTTTAGGGAGAAGTAATTGACAGTCTCACATGTTTTTGTGTATGAATCCATTGCCAATGAGTTGGTGTAATTAGTAGATTTGACCTTTCTGAGGAGGCTTTGATGGTTGGACGTGAAGATCTCAGGGACTAGGATTAATTTGGAGCTCTTATGTGTATCAAGGGGCAGGGGGATTTGTCCTGGCCTGGCTTAGATTGAATGGCCTTTTCCTTACTGGTTTAACAAAAGGAATCCAAAAGGGAAAACACCTTCCCCAATGAAGAGAATTCAGAGAATCTTTCTACCATTGTGTCTACATACTTTGAATATTTTGAATGAAAGTTGTGGGCCTGTAGGGCATTTTCTCTGGCCTTTTGGGCTTCCATGGCCTGTGCTAAGAAGAAGGGGAGTCAAGGGCAATGTGGTCAGCAAAGTTTAGGAGGGTTGCGAAGGAGAAGATTTGGTCCAGTGGGTTCACGCTGACATGATTGGTAGGAGAGCCCATGTTGAGTAATGCCTAGCAATTCAGGATTAGAGATCTCCACTGGTATATTAGATTGGGATGGTGTGGGGAGTTTGAAGTCTCTGAGAAAGAGGTTATTCATGTGCGAGATTGAGGCTGTTGAGTCCATGATCTCATCCCAGAAGGTACCACACCTGTGAACTGGTCCGTAGAAGGTCAATGAGTATTTATGTGAGAGTGAGAAATTCTACATAATGTTTTCCATTGTGTTAAGTAGTTGTCAGGTATGAGCCAAAAATGGTCAGTCAATCATATGGATAGCTGCCACAAGCCCCTCTTTTCCATGTTTGGACTGCATGTTGAATGCCATAACAGAGTGATACCAGAACATCTAAGATGTGCGAGGAGGTTGGCGTGAGCTATGCTGCATGAGCTCCAAAATCCCACCACAATGTTTTGTGATCTGAAATTAACCACAGTTCACTAGATGTATATGTAGGTTGGACAGCAAATATATGCTGCCCACAGTAGAAGGACACCAGGGTGACTAGATCACTTTCAGTGTGTTCATTGTCTGCATATTCTTGAACAGATTACAGCTAGCTACTCAGTTTTTCACAGATGTATGTACTTAATGACTGATGACTGGCCAAGTATCAGGAAGTGACTATATTTCAAACTCAATACCACAAGAATAATTCAGTTTTGAAGTTCGCCTCCTCTGAGATGTGGCTGATACAGCAAGTAGGTACTGAAAGACAAGAGACATGCCTCAAGCTTCTCAGACAAAGATTCATACCCATAGAAGAAATCTAACATCACAATAAATTACTAGACAGCTGGAAAACTGCCCCCCACATCTCCCAAAAATGTAAAATAGCCCTGTCCTCGAGGCCGTCTCACTCTTCTTACGCCCGCCATCTCATCACCCCAAGATTGTGACTGGTCAGAGGCAGAGGAACCAGCATCCCGGCCATTGCAACAAAACTATGGAACATCCTACCTCTGACATTGAGATCCAAACGATCCAACTGGACTTTCCGCAAACTCCTAAAAACATGCCTCTTTGCCTAGAGGTCCTCCTCCACCTTGACTTTATCTGTCTGCTAACATATTACTACCTGTAACCCTGTGACTGGTCTTGCAACTAGTGCCTTGATTCCTCCTGGTTTAATGAGTTGCTACAAATGAAATCAATAAATAAATAACATACATAAATAAACTGCATAACCAGTCAGTTCATTGCTACTGATGCTCAACAAGGTTGCTCCACCATACTCACCCAGGCACGTTTTTATTATTGACGATAAGAAAACATATGTCTTCTAACATTTGCAATCGAATACAAATAAAAGCCACGACTTACACACACCCCAGCTTCCAGTAATTACTGTACTATTCTGCTTGTATGTCCTGCGGTCTGTAATTCCAGGAATGTGTAGTGTTCCTTACTGCTACATATGGATATTTGATGCAGAGTACATACTAATTAATTAGACTGTCCTTCTTGATAGGCATTCTGACTTCTTCTCAAACCTCTTCTCTGTGTTGCATGTGCTGTGGCAATTGAGTGCATATGTTCACCACGCCCTTCTTAAAGGTGTACAGAGATAACCAAAGAAGGATCAGTCCATTTGA
This sequence comes from Ambystoma mexicanum, assembly GCF_040938575.1. NCBI lineage: Eukaryota > Metazoa > Chordata > Amphibia > Caudata > Ambystomatidae > Ambystoma > Ambystoma mexicanum. The sequence continues at coordinate 119,438,838 of NC_090935.1, read as the reverse complement.
AGAAAGCATCCAAGTCTTCTGCAAGTCACCCTGCCCTAGATTCCCCAGACCAGCCGACGATTTTAAATGGGTTATCATGGTGTGTGTGTGTGTGTGTGTGTGTGTGTGTATATATATATATATAAATATATATATATATATATATATATATATATATATATATTTATTCAGGCTAACTTGGTAACCGGAGTCTGTACTCTTGTTCATGAAGGATAAACCCTTTGAAACACCTGTCAACAATATGTTATATTATAGGTATTTATGCTCCAGCAAAGCTGAAAGAGAGGAGGATGTAATAGGTTGGTGTGTAGAGAGGGAACATGCCATAACTCAGCCATAGGTATCTGTCTAGACCTTTCAGATGCCTTTGATTCTGTTAACCATCAAGCTCTTTATAACAGCTAGGAAACCACGATGGGCTTCAATGGCCACGTGCTGAACTGGATCACCTCTTTCATGCACAATAGAATATCTAATGGCAATTCAGGCAGTTCATTCTCCTGACCCCCACCAGCCCTGGTGGAACCCCTCAAAGCACAATTCTGTCTCCTGGCTCTAAAATATCTAGGTAAAGCCACTTGCTGATCTCATCACACCACTTGCCCACTACTTCCAAATGTGTGAGGATGATATTCACACTGCACTTAATTACCGACCCTGACCGCTTCTCTTCCCGACTCTCCCACATCCGCTTCTCTTCCCGACTCTCAACGTCCGCTTCTCTTCCCGACTCGTCCACGTCCGCTTCTCTTCCTGACTCTCCCACATCCACTTCTCTTACTGACTCGCTCACGTCCGCTTCTCTTCCCGACTCGCCCACGTCCACTTCTCTTCCCGACTCCCCCACATCCGCTTCTCTTCCTGACTCGCCCACGTCCGCTTCTCTTCCCGACTCGCCCACGTCCACTTCTCTTCCCGACTCCCCCACATCCCCTTCTCTTCTCGACTCACCCACGTCCGCTTCTCTTCCCGACTTGCCTACGTCCGCTTCTCTTCCTGATTCTCCCACGTCCGCTTCTCTTCCCGACTCTCCCACGTCCGCTTCTCTTCCCGACTCGCCCACGTCCAATATTGGCTGATTGACAATACTCTTTGCCTCAATACTTCTAAATAAGAGCTCCTTTTTCTGAGGACAGTATTTCACCGCCCTTTCGTCTTGCTTCCGAGTATGCCCCTCCAATCCCCTTCCTCTAGTCCTGCCCAGCCCACACCCCTTTTAGCCACTACAGGAACATAGGGATCCTCTTGGAAGACAAGCTATCTATCAACAAACAAATGCAGGACCCCACAAAAGGAACCATTTACCGGCCCCATTGCATGAAATGCATATTACCATATCTAATCATGCCCCACACACTGCGGGGCCTCGGTCCTAGCTCAGCTTAATTACTTCAATATCATCTATTGCTTTAACCTAGGTGCACTTACAGCCCTAGTGAACCTTGTTCTAGGGCACATTATATCTTCGTACTGAGTGAGAAAATTGTTTTAATAAGGCCACACAAAAAAAAAAAAACGATTTATAACCTCTGGGAGACTGCTGAGACCGGTCTTTCTAAATAAAACTGACACGCCCCAGGCACACACGACAATGCGCCAGGACTGACGGGCGCATCAGGGCTCAGAAGATCAGTCACAGGAGTCCCAAGTGAGTGGGTTTGTGTGTGTGGGCGTTTGTTTTCACGTGTGTGTGTTTCGGTATGTCTGTGTTGTGGGGGAAGGGAAATGGTTATGGGCAACGCTGCCGGGCCGCCCCAAGCGAGGCTAGGTAACTGCTGCCCCATGGCAGCAGCCCAGGAGAGGGGCAGCCGCCGTCCCCCAAGGCTCAGCTCCCCTCTCCTCCAACGCACAGAGACATGCAGTCTCAGCGCTACAATGCACAGGAACGGTGAGGTGTGAAAGAACAGCTCACCCTTCCACTATGATAAAGGGGTGCTAAGCACCCAGGGGAAGCAAGGTTAGCCAGGCAGGGGAACAACAAACAAAAGCCCCCCAAGGGCTCAGACAGTCTGATGCCTGCCGGCCTGGGGGCTAGCCCCCACAGATGCACAACAATGACCGAGGGGCTACTCCTGGGTCCTCTATAATGAGCTGCTAAATCTGCAGCCTTGACTTTCGGAAATACAAAACAAAACAACTTTAAATTCAAGGGTTGGTACATAAATGGTGACCGGATCCAAGAAACAACAGAAATGCCCTATTTGGGGATACCAATTAATGCAAGTAACAGTGAAGTCTTAAGGGAAGTATGTCTGAGATGTAAATTAAAGATGCTTACCGCCCAGGCAAGACTGATTAAATTCAGATATTGCAAATTTTCTTTGACACCTCTAATAACTTTCTATAGTATGAAGGTTGTCCCTATTTTCACCTATGGGGTTGAATGTTCACTTCAGTTAAATTGGAAGCAATCGCAAATTTTAGAGGGCCTTTTCTGGCGGTCGGTTCTTGGGCTCCCAAATTGTGTGCCAATGGCAGTGATAAGGAAAGCTAGAAAACGCTCTCTTTCTATCGTAAATGCAAACTGCCACCACCAGAAAGTGGCTTTTTGCTACTTGAATTGGCTCTTGAGACAGAAAGAGAGTCCTTACTTGTGGAATGGGGTAACAAATGCCTGGATTTTCTGAAGTCAATTGACACCACAGATATCTTACTTATTGAAAATCCAGACTATGTTTAAAAAAACACCTGTACGAATGTGACTGGATTGAGACCCTGGAGGCCGCACAATCGTCCAAACATTATGGGAAATATTGTGTCTCAGTCAATAAGCGTTGTACAATCCCCAAATACCTGTGCAAGTTTCCCTCAGCAGCATTGCATCAGCAGTTCCTAAGACTACGACTCAACATTCTTACAAGAAAAGAGATCCTTGAAGTTAGGAAAGCAAAAGGCACAAGAGACTATGCTTGCAGACTTTGTGGATATAAAAGGGAGTCGCTTCGCCATTTGATAATGAGCTGTCATGGTGTGATGGACCATCAACGAATTCTGTTATGTAAATGTTTTGCGAACAATCGAATTTTAACAACAAAAAAAATATTTGGATACTTCTGTTACAAGGATCAAGGCTATCAGTGACTTTTGCTTTACTAGAGTTAGTGTCAACTATTATTATTAAGCTTGAAGGAAACAATTGAAAAACAATTGTATAACTGATATGTTTTGGTTGGTTTCTAATTTATGATTATCATTTTTATCTTTTTTCTTTAATTTTGCATATATTTTTTTCCTCCTTTGTGTTTCTTCATTTTCTTGAGTGCTTTGGTTAGACTGTTGTTTAGTTATTTGTTGTCATGTATTCAATTGTCATTTGGTATTGTTATAAATCGTAAATGGCTAAAAAGCTTCTATTGTAGCTAAATGCCAAATCATTTTTTAAAATAAATAAATAAATAAATACATAAATAAATAATGAGCTGTTTCAGCTCAGAAGAACACAAGCGGTTTGTGGACCCTGCACGGGGACCCAAACATCTAGGGAATTCGCTGTGTACTCAGCGTATTCCTCTTTTTCTTTTCCGCAATCCCTCCCATCCTAGAAAAAGAACAGAGAAGAACAACAGAAGGGAAAACAGGACACTGTACGGTGGCCACAACGAGTCATGGGACAAAGAAGGCAGCACGGACCAGAGAGGGTAACCTCAGGACCTGGTGGCCAAAAGTACTATATTATTACAATATGTGATTATTGTTTGTTTCCATAGACATATCTGTAACAATAAAAAACTACAGCCTTTTATTGCCAACACTTGACCAAATGTTGTGGTGTAATATTTCTTGGGCAGGGTAGGGGTCTGCAGGACATGACATCCACATCCCAACACAACAAATGTAAGTCCGCCGGCATATGGGTCCAGCAGTTATAATGGGTGGAGTGGGTAAATGTAACTGCGTGTTTGTGTGTATGTGTGTTTATGTGGTTGTGGAATGATGGGGAATGCTTGGGTGGAGAGGGGGCCGGTGGCTTAGTAAGGGCGGGTTTGGAGGGGGAAACCCCCGACTTCTAATACATCCCACCAGCATTTGTGTTTTTTCCATTTTTTGTGGTGCGTCACAAATCAGCCGAAATAAATTTGTCTTTTTGGTAGGCGGTCTTCAAAAGCAGAAATATTGCATAAAACCGATGACTTATGCCACTGAAGCCCAACCAACCATATTTACCACCAGAAGCAGTGCTAGACTCGCTGGCAAGTGATTTGAGATCAAACAACATTTTGGAACCAGTTAACTCTGGTCTCTATTATGTGGTATGGTATGCAATTCGCCTTTGCCCATACTCAGAACCTACTAGATCTGAATGCTCAAGGAATGGGCATTTTCACTGGTTGTAGGTAGGACATATGATTCACCATAACTGATTAATCAAGCACAGCACGTCCCTTTAGAGGCTATCAAGCCTTGTCCATGTATGTTAAGGTTTGTTGTGTCTCCTTGAAGATTTAGGAGTGGCCACTTTTGCTAGTGGCAATTTGTAGATAGGCTGCTTTGTTAGCAGCACTGACTGTTGGGGAATTGCTGTAAGCGCTTTTTTCTCATCTCTGGAGGAGAAACAGGAAGGAAGCCAGAACAGTGAGGTACGGAATGATACGGGGTGGAGAGCGGTAAGGCACAGGGACAGGATGGATGGGGACTGGTTGGGGGCCTAGAGAGATATCAGAGGTTAGGGCAGTGTCCTCTGCATAACAGAATGGAGGTGCTAGTGGGTGGTGGCTGGTGGGGTGATCCTCACACATTTTAAGGATCAGGGGGGACAGGGAGATGAATACAAATTGCAGAGAGCACCAAAACTGGACGTGGGACAAAGCTCCTCTGCAAAAGTGGTCTGCAAGTCATTTTCATGAATCTGAATATTCCAACTTAATAGTGCCAAAGTACCTGGATACTATTTTACAAAGCTCTAAGAGACTGGGTTGCTTCTGGTTGCAATTCATCTTGACGCACATCTGGTCATTATTTTCTCCTTTCCCTGGCCAGAAACCTATTGTGAGGAATTCAAACATACGCATTGTGGGTGTGTGCATGCCTGGGATTTTTTACATTTTTATTTAAATGAAATGATGTTAGAACAACCTCAGGAAAATGTGTGGGGCTAATCCAAACACATTTTTCTATGCTCACACCATGGCAAAAGCATAGACCTGTATACTCCGGGCTGGACAACATCTACAGGCACTGTCCATCCCTGTCATATTTAGTTGGAATGTGACAGTCGACGACTGCACAATGTCATCCCCAGGAAGGGGGAGGGCCAACCTTCCTCCTCGCCTGGTCAGCGTGATTAACTGACAAAAGCCCCATGGAACCGCCCTTCTTTTGTTAGGCCCTGCAGATGGTGGCGGTGATTAGCATACCAACAGCAGGTATTTCAAACAGGCCCACATAGGGCATGGCTGCAGAGGATAAAAAATGAGGCAGGAAATCCAACACAACCTTTCATATGCATCTGTGTCAACCTGATGTCAGCTCCGGCCTCTCACTATTGATGGCAGTGAACTGTCATGTCTGGGTCTGATGTTTGCAGTAGGCCACCCGCTAGGTGGACCCCATTCATAAGGGATGAGAGTCTGGTTTTGCCACAGCTTCAAGCAAAACCTACTACTTTAACACAGGGAGGACCATTAACTGGAGAGACCCTTTGAACACACGAGACAGGAAGATGGATGGGAGTTAGTAGCACTAGCGAGTAAGACCAGATGTGTTTCTGTTGAGAGAAGGGTTCAGCCATTTTAATTCTGGGGCACACCTTGTTCCTGTTTTCACCCCTTTACCTTTCCTGTCGCAAACCACTTTGGTTATGACCTCACACATACAGGAGATTGATAGGTATTGAAGTAGGCTCAGCTTCCACCAATCACTATTGCCCACCTGGCTTTAAAAGAATGTTGGAGCCCCTCTTTAGGCAGATCGTATGAAGGCTTCACAAGAAGTAAGAAAGAATAACTCAACATTGACCCTGGCAGAAGGTACAGTCTGCCTTACACCTTCTGCCAGTAAAAGAAGGCCAGGATATCCAAAAAGGGAAGCAAGATCCCTCCCCTAAACTTCTTCCAGGGAACAGAGGGAGAAACAGAACTCAGAGGATCCTCTAGTCGCTCCAGAACCAGTACCCAACCAGCACACAGCATGCCCCGCTAGGCTCTGCAGCAAGCTTGCTGGATAGGGAAGCCTGAAGGCCTCTGAACCTACCATCAAGGACCAGACTGCTGCCTGCAACACACCCCACAGCTGTGGGCCGTCCACCTTAAAGGACCACACAATCCCAGTGAAGAAGCTGGGAGAAGTTCCTTGACGAGCATCTGCCGCCGTCCGCCTTAAAGGAAATTTTCAAGCAAGTCGAGTTCCTCGATATGCAACCAACTTCAATCATGACTGTTGTGAAGCCACAGTTTCTAAGAGTTTCGGTAGTAAAACTCATTGTTGGCCGAAACAGTAAAATGTGCAGTATTCAGAAATAGTGCACTTTTTAACACTAGTTCTACATTTCTAATCACAGCTTTAGTATAATTTCTTTGCAATTATTATTATTTTTTTTTCATTTGCAGGATTAGATTTTGGTTATATATTGCACTTTTACCATTTATTCTGATTTCTTGTATTTATTTATTTATTTGTATTGTTTGGGTTTCATGATGCACATCCAGACCAACAATACAAAGGAGTGTTGTACCTGTAGTAGCAGAGACAGTTATGAGAATTCAGTAGCATTATAAAGTACAACACATAAAGCAAACAGAATGGCCACACTGATAAGGCATGTATTAATCCAATAGGGGGGAAAACACAATGGGCTTCATTATAATTTTGGTGGTATCTCAGTGGTAATCCTGCTGAAATACCACCAAACTCTATCACTATTACTGCCACTTGGTGCAGCGATATTACAGATGGATTACAAGTTGTGGTAGGCGGTGTTAGTCCCAATAAATCTGAGTCCACAGGACTCATGGGCGATTTCAGCAGTGTTAGTGCCGGCGGTAACACCACCAAATTGAGTAATGTTGGCAGAAAGGTGGCAGAATACCCTCCAGCATCTTGCTGGTGGGGTTTCCTCCACCTAAACCCCAAACACGTAGTTGAGCAGTGCAGTAATGCAGCAGTAAATATTACCAACAAGTAAATACTGTGACACATCACTCAGTTTTTGTTTTCCACACTGTTCATAACAAGGTCCTTTTGACTGTGGTTCAATGACACAGGCATGTGAAGTGAATTCTAGATTGCAAATAATCTGATTCGATTGTTTATATTTCACATCTTCATAATAATTATAAATGCAGGTTTGTTTTCATTGTATCTTGCAAGAATCCTCCCATTTCTCAGCACTTTACCAATAGTTGCTATTACTACTCAAGTGAATGTAGTTCAGTGTACGAACCCCTGGTGGATGAGGGCTGAATTGGTCCTCCTTTGATTCAAACATGGAAAGTGCAGGCTTGCCCAATGACCGCAGCAAGCACTTAACCTGCAAGCTATCCCCGAAACACAAGCTCAGGTGTGATCCCCAGGTTACTGATTGTGGCGCGCTGGAGAGCTAGGCCAACACTCCCGCTGGAGTAATGGTTAATTCTCATCTGGACCAATAATATGCATATTTTTGTTGAAACCAGAACAGTTTATTAAGAACCTTCCAAATGTTTAGAATGCTGAAGGATCTCTGGCCACCGGACTGCACAAAGAAGATCATGGTTCACTTGCCAGAATATTGCCCCGCTGGCTTCCTATGGCGGATTAGTGCAAGTGGGACACAATCTAAAACTGCAACACATCCAGGGGGGACAAATAACATCCTTAAAAGTTACAGACCCCCGTTCTAGTTCTTAAACAAATTACCTTCATTTCTCTTAATATGGATTTTCTGTAATATGTGCCGACTATTCATTTGAGAATCCTCTACTGTGTAGGGAATGGGGTTGGGACACTGGGGTTGAATTGGTATGGTGGACCTGTACTGAGTTCTTATGGCCTCTTTTTTTAACAATGGTGACAGAAGGTTTTGTGTATTTGTGCACGTGTGCATGGATTGGCCATATCTGAAATTTCACTCAACCCCACCATGGGATTTCTCTTTGCCTGTCTTCTAATAGTGATATATAGCGTTTCTTTTCGAACAAAACCTATACTAAACTTTATGCATTCCACTCACCCCCGTCCATCCCCCATTCAGCAGGGGGCAGCAGAGGAAGTACCTCAGGTTGCCCTAATCCTAGTTCAAGACAATCTGCAAAGGCAGCCCTTAGAGGAAATTTAGTGAACAGAGGCACCTTCTAAACCTTTTCACTCGCTCACTCACTCATTCACAGGAGTTAAAATTCAAGTGAACAAAGAAATGTCAAGTGTGTGTAGTTGATACAATTTATATAGATTTGATAAATACGTATTGTGATGAACCAATAGAGTCATCACGGATTCTCATGCGGCCATGGACTGGCAACCGCTACCTGATCCTGACCCTGGGGGCGGCTGTATGAGGGACGATTGCTTGGGATGAGACAACCACCGGAGAGATGTCATGGCTTCATTGGATAAGATACGGTATCCTCCATTTGCCCATGTGAAAGACCCCCTGCTACCCAATACCATATTGTGCTTTTGCCATGCATATTTTCCCCCTTTAGGGAAAATAGGGAAACCTTTTCTCATCACCCTTTAGGCCAAACTCCCATCAATGGTCCGACAAAGTTAAAGGTCCAAGAAAAAAATTTTTCAGTTCTAATACCCATTCATATAGAATTGATCCTTCATTGGCAATCATTAAGGGAGATTCTCCAAGTACTATGCATCAGTTGATATCAATGGACTCCAATTCCCACAACCACTGAAGTACTGAAACAAGGAGGATGAAGGAAATGATGCAGAGCATCAGGAGCCTCAAGCTCAATAAGCATGCTAGTTGTTTTGAGAAAGCACCTGGGCGTGGGATATTTAAAAATGGAAACCAGACTATAAGAGGCTGCTCAGGAGAAGACATTGCATCTCATGTGGAGGTGTGTGGAAGCTGGAGGCATGAGTTGGAATTGAGCCAAGGGGCTTTGCAGCAAAGAGGGAAAGAATCGCTGTGTGAGCAGAAACGCCAGGAACCATGAGACGATTCTTGGGCATTCAGCAGCTGATGGAAGCAGCGTTACCCTCACTGGGACCTGAAGGTAAGCAGGCATGCTGGAGCAGAGCCGCGGAAGAAGCCAGAGAGACGTCAAAGCAGTCCGTAGTGGAAGGCAAGTGGCAGAATGTGAATGTAAAGAGAAACTATTAGTAGCATATGAAAATAAGAAGTCCTGGCAGGTGAGTCAACCAGGCAACTGCAAACCTACAGAGAAGTCCCAAGAAAGGACAGCATTTGATTGAACAAAGAAGGAACTATTTTAAAAGAAGGAATTAAAAAAAAGGCTAAACAATGTTGTACCTAACAGGAATTGCTTTAGGCTAAGTAAAGACACAGATAACTGTTAGTCCGTGAGACATTGCCACCCCATTGAAGAATCCAATACAACATTCTTTCTCTGCCCTTTTCTTTTTGCAGAGTCTTTTGCCGAAGAATGTTGATGGGGAAAAAACTAATCTAAAAATATGGATAAGGGCATATTAGGGGTGGGGGTGGCAGGATAAAGAGGAGTGGTGTTTGATGGGAAACGGCCCAAATAAATATTAAAAAAATAGATGAGTTTTTCTGGCAAAAACTGTAAGCAAACAACTCTGCAAAAAATCAGGATGAAGGAACATAGAACCAGGAATCCAGGGGAAGGGAACCACCCTCTGGAACCAAGGTTCTATTACTTTGGAAAACATTTATGTTGGAGCTGTGATATTTTTATATATGAACACCTTTTTGCAAATACCAAGTTAAATCTATTTCCCTTCTCACCTCATTATTTAGTTTGTAGTGTCAGGGTCAGCACAGAATGTTTGGACGCAAGGACAGCTTTTGATTTCTGACATCCAGTCAAAGACAGTTCCTTAGTTTTTCATTTTATGTAGGGAAATTCCTCTTAGAGCAGGGTCAGAGAGGCATTTCCCAAATCATTTGTTAATAAAAGTATTTAACATAAAATATAAAAAAAATGTGTTCGGCTTTCATTTCTGACCTCCTACACTGTACACTGAGATGTACAGTAACAGCAAAAAAATTGATGACGGGGAAGAAAACCGATACAGAATTGTCACATCTGATGTCTGACACATGTACAAAAGAGCATGAATGGAGGAACACCTCCAAAAATCTCTCATCTTAATTCTCTCACCTCCTAAACCCTCTTCCATCTCCTCTACTCTTTCCTCTAATGATCAAGCTCTCTATTTTCCTTAAAATACTTCAACATTCAAAATGCCATCCCAAATTACCTTCTATCCCCCCAGCTGCTTACATTTACCCACCGCCTCTACCCTCCTATCCTGCAACAATGTCTTACTTTTCTGCACTAACCATGATGAGATTCTTTACCTTCTCCTCAAGGCTAATCCCAACTCATCTCTTGACAGAGCCACTTTTCTGTCATCCTACAAGTTGGCTACTGTCATGCCTATACATAAGAAACTTGGCGTAGATCCTAACAGTTCTGCCAACTTCTGTCCTGTCTCTCCTTTACCTCACTAGTCCAAAATCATAGAGCGTATCGTTTTCATCCGACTCACTGAGTTGCTTGACATATGCATCCTCTGGGGTCCACTCCAATCTGGCTTCTCAGCAGTCTTCTGAGTCAGCTCTTCTCAATGACAGCTACTACGTCTCTTTTGCTGGTCATGCTAAAAGTTCTTCTATTCTTATTCTTCGCAAACTCTCTACTGCCTTCGATACCAGCAGCCATTCTGACCTTCTCTCAACACTAGGCATCAGGGACCAGGCACTCACTTGGTTTTCTTTATATCTCATACCCAGATATTTTTAGGTGACCTGGGAACAGCCTTACATCCCCACTCACCCTCCTTACTGTGGGTTTTCTCCAAAGGTCAGTCTACTGTCTAATTCTCTTCACTCTCTATACTTCTGCTCTTGGCAACTTGACCTCATCCTACTGGTTCTCCTATCAACTCTTGGCTGATTACACTAAGATCTTCCCCTTTCCCTCATTATCTGACCATCTACAGTCAAAAATGTCTAACTGTCTCTCCGCCATCAAATACTGCACGGCATCTCACTCACACTCAACTCCAATAAGACTGAACATCTCTACTTTTCAGCCAAACAGGCTATGTCTTATTCCCACCCTATTCTATTCTTCTCTCATGCCTGCCTTCCCTAGTCACCTTCTGCTCACAACCTTGGTGTCGTCTTCGATCCATCTCGCAACTTCTCACTCTTCATCTCCAAATTTGCACATTTCCTTCCAGCATTATGCTGGAGGGAAATCCATCCTTTTAAAGTAAAGCAATTGGCAGAATTACTGCAGCAGAATTACTGCTGGCAGTTATTCTGCCAAAAACCCCATGGAGTCCTTAGGATTTCAGAAAGGTGCATTAAAACCACCCTACCACTACTTGTACAACCATGGTAAACACACAGGACCAAGTGCTGGTAACCGTAAGCAAATTAATTCAGCCGATTTACCGCTGGTTACTTTCATCTATTGTCACATGTCATGTACCCACAATCCCGCTGATAACCCACCATCACAGCCCTATTTGCCAAGAAGAAGCCACTGCTGACTCAATGAATAAGAAAAGCTGTGTATTCTTTCTTACATTTACATTCGTCTTGATCCCGTGACTTTACCTCACACTGGTTTTAGCAGTACTCCCGTTACAATAATACCCATGTCCCAAGAACTCTGAATCAGATGTCATGCGGTAGATAAATTAAAAAAATAATAAGTAGATCATTACAAATTACAAAACATTAGGTTTAGCAAAAGTGTAGATTGCAATGTAGATGTATTCTGAAACACGGATTGCCATAGATATATGGGTGATGGTCTGGCTGTGTAAATCCCCAGTTTTAGAGCCTGTAGTACTCCAAAGTTAGTATTGGCTGATTTAATGAACCTTTTAATTCCTCATTGTACATCTGCTTATTAGCAGAAGTAATGTGAAGGGTTTGCTGGAGGTGGATTCTCCACTTTACCACAGTGGTCGAAGTTGGCAGGAGTGGTTGGAAGCTGTGCTTCTCTAGGTAAAAGTGTAGGAAGAAGTGTAAACTGGCATTTCAGTGCACTGCAGTGAACATTCCCTTAAACAGAAGATGTGTTTGTTTGGGGGGGTTTCGAATGTGCATGCAAGGGTGCGTGGTGATGTGGTAAATGGTGAGCGGGAGCAGGTCAATGGGGAACATAGTTCCACTACTTCTTTTTGTACACTTCGACCACTGTTTTACCATCATGCTCGCAATTGGCTAGTGCGATCAAAGTGTCAGTATTCAATTACCACCCAACAAGTTGTGATAACGGAATTCTCACCACTTTTTTACTGCATAGTCAAACTAATAGCGAGGCACTAAGGGCCCCATTCATGGAATATTGTGCGCTGAAAAGTGGGGACTTGTGCACGAACTTGAGCGCAATTCCCTGTTTATCGAATCATAGAACACAATGCACATGGCTTACGTGGGACTTGTGAGGAATCTGCACTGGTCCAACATGTGACTGCGACCCCACGAATGCCTAGCACGAGACTCCAAGTGAAGGTGCCGGACGGGGCTCTGCAGCCACCTAAAAAGGGGGCGGAACACGTGGAATGAGGAAGAACAAGCAAAAATCTGGGTATTACAAGGGACATTACACAGTCAAACAATCACATCGCCCATACGCCCGCAAAACAACTGTATTCATGGAATGGAACATAGATCGCTGGCACGCAAGAAAGCAAGTACAAATCCTGAAACAGCTACGCCATGCGATAGCAGGAGTAAATGTGAATGCGTGCACAAAGAAATGCATAAAAAGCATGCACGATCAACACACACACGTATACAGCCACCATGCATGCACCATTTGTTGCAGCAGTCATCCTGGGGCACCACAGGAGTAGGGGAATGGCCAGGGCCGGATCTTCCACTCAAGGACCTGCATTTTTGGGATGTCTGACCACCAGGTCTAGGCCAGGTATAGGTTCCTCCCTCAAATCATCCTAGACCTGGTCACAGAGTGGGAAGATGACCTCACATCACTCACCCTGTGCTCCCAAGCACTGAGCCATTTGCAAGAGTTGCTCACTGTACTGTATTTATTGGCCACTGTCTCATTCCAGCAGACCACCGCCATAGTTGGTGGAATTTCACAGCCCACACAGTCACGTTGCCGACACCAGGTGTTGCCAATAATAACTGCACATCCTGCTGTCCGTTGGCATATCTATATGCCCAGACCACCTGCTGAAATGCAGGCAGTGGTCCAGGATTTGTCTGGGGTGGCACACTTTTCAAAAGTGCTAGGTGCCATTGATTGCACCCCTGTTGCTCTACGTCCACCACGAGCAACAGAGCATATCTACTGCAACCGAAAACACTGGCACTCCATCAATGTTCAGGTTGTGTGTGATGCCAAGGGCATCATTAATTCAGTCTTTGTCAACTATCCTGGCAGCACCCAGGATGACCCCCCTACACCGGGCCCTGGAAGCTGTGAAGCATGGCAACACATGCTCATTGGTGAGTAGGAATGGTCATGCACATGCATGCCTGTTGCACACAGACAAATAGACACTCTCAACAAATGACAACCATTCTCACCTCTACAGGGGACAGTGCCTACCCTCTGAGCGCATACATGATGATGCCAATATGCAACCCCAACACACCTGCCCAGATAAGATACAAAACTGCACATATTGCATATCAGGGCATAGTGGAGTGCACATTCAGAATGCTCAAGTCACGTTTCCGTTCCCTTGACCACTCTGGTGGTGTGTTGCTATGTGCACTACAAGTAGTCTGCAGGATCATTGTTGCTCCGTGTGTCTTGCACAATGTTGCAACACAGTGTGGCTTTCCAGTGAACATGCTGGTGGCACCCCATCCACACCCACAGGCCCACTGCTTGCGTATGGCTGGGCAAAGGGCACACAGAGAGGTTGAACGTACCCAGCTTGTGCAAACGTATTTCTCCTTAAATCCCTCTTCTGTAGAGTGCACACGGCCCCGCTACATTCCAGGTGCATTTCAATGATGACAATGGTCCAATCCACTGTGCTCACAAAACCACCCTGAAAAAGAGCCCTTGGAAGTGCTAAATTGTTTGCATCCCTTAGAACAAAAAGACATTTCATCGTGTGTTTCCAAAAGAAACACATATAAGAGGGAGTATGCCACTACCACCATGTCAATCATCAATTAAATCACTTCTATGTTACCTCACCAAACCCATCCCATATGTATTGTACAATGATAATGAAACTGTGGTTTGGTACGTTATGGTAAAGTTTATTCAAAAAGGACCTATACACAAGGCAAGTGTTTCCAAGCTCTCAAGCAAGGATGGAACAAGGGGGAAACTAACACTTGTTCAGAGCCCTTGAAATTAATTATCAATCGATAATAGTCTATACAGGCAGAGTAAGTGCATATTATACAATTAACAGTGGAGGTAACAGTGAATAGGTCTGACGATGATTCTACAGTTTTACCAAGTGCATAAATGCGCCACCATGCAGGGAATGAGGACAGGGTGGAACAGACAAATGATCTACAGGCATGGTGCAATCAGATCGAGCAAGTGCACAGATTTTTACAGGGGATTGGTGGGTGGAGGGTAGGAACAAGTTCTGGGGGAGGTCCAAATGCATCCAGGTGGTGGAGGCTGGGGTAAGTGCAGAGAGATGCAACTCTCTAGGGTCATTGACCAAGTGCAGTGATGATGCGGTGACTGTGCAAAAAACTGGCAGGGGTGCCAGGGACCTGTGAGACCCTGAGGTTCATCAGGTGACCAGTCAGTGAGCTGTACGGAAAAAAAAAGAGGGAGAGAAGGATAGAGCATAGGGATAGGTTAGCAGGGGAGAGTGAGAGAGAAGGAAGAGTACAAGAGGAAAGTGTTGAGGAGTTTCCGGAACTTAAGGAGATCAGGCTCCAGATGGAGGGCGGAAGGGAGGCTATTCCACTGGGAGGCCCATGCTGAGGATAAAGATCTCGCTCCAAATTTCTGCTTGGAGAACGGGCTCACTCGAAGAAAGGTTGGAGGTGCATGAGAGGAGGATTCGGGAGGGACAGTATTGAGGTAGGCATTGTTGCAGATAGGTAGTTTCCCAGGCCCTGGAAAGACTTGTGGACAATGCAGAGGGTCTTAAATTTGACCCTTGCAGCCATTGGGAGCGAGTGGAGGGATTTCAGTGCCAGAGAGATGCGGTCTCTGTTCTTGAGGCCAAGGATAAGCCTTGCAGTTATGTTCTTGATCAGTTGCACAGGGCGCAGAGTAGAAGCAGGGAGGTTGATAAAGAGTCCATTGCAGTAGCCCAGCCAGGAGATAACCAGGGCTCTGGAGACAGTGACCAACTGACGGAAAGTGAGAAAGAGTAGAGTACCTCTGAGGAGGTAAAGCTGATAGACTTTTTTGAGATGTCCGAAATGTGACATGAGAAGGAGGGAGTGGAGTGGAAAATGACCCCATGGTTTTTTAGCCTTGCAGTTGGGTGTTGCTGCAGGGACAAGGGAGTATGGCCAGAGTGAAAGTGGTAAAGCTGGAGCAGGGGTCCCATCGCAAACCATCTCACTGCTGCTGGTGTTCAGGCAGAGGTTGTTTGCAGCACACCATGAATGAATCATAGTTGGACAGTCGGATATGAGTGAGGAAGAAGAGGTGGCTGAGGGTAGCATGAAAGGAAGTTGTGTGTCATCCATCTAACACTGGAAATTAGAGGTGAAAGTGACAATCACATGTGCTAAGACAGCCATGTAAATGTTGAAGAAACAGGGAGATAGGTTAGATCCCTGGGGAATGCTACAGGTTGACAGAGCAATTGAAGATGGAAATGCTTTGAGTTCCACCTGGGAAGGACGGTCAGAAAGAAAGGAGGTTAACCACGCCAGAGCCTGATCTGTGAACTCTGTGCACCATACTCACTGTAGTGGTCTCTTTCTGCTGTGGTGGATCTTAATAACAAACATATCGGTCAAATGTGTAAGCATCGATAAATCCAGAAACATCATGTCAGAGCTGCAAGCCATACACAGCCTCACCTATTTACATATACACAATCTTCAACAAGCACACATTGCAATATATGCACGCATGTCTCAGAATGTGCATGATGTGCACAAACATGTCCCTATTGTGGGGTGTACAAATGAAGTGCAGAATAGACCGACATGTCCATCAACATTCCATAATGACCAATATAATAGAACATATTACCTGTCCCCTTGGCATGCACTTGACAGTCAAATTTAATCCATGAAATAGCCATCATTCCCTGGTTTAAGGATCTGAAGACAAAGCACAAACTGAAACATAATTCAGCTAACACATACATGCCCAAAAAATATGAACAGCCATGGGTACCCCTCAGTGACATGGAATACATGCAAACAACTCCAAAGACAACCATCAACATGTGTCCCTGCACACATGCATACACATCTTCACACTGCATGCAAATCAAACACACACTACACACACAATGGCAACCAACAACATCCCCCACACAGCCTGTCCCCCTCAATGACATGCAGCAAATGTGCATGCAACATATCTCCATTAATTACACAATGTCACATACACAATACACACATCACTCAACATGCTGCATGAACATGCGAAGAGAGCACATATGCAGACAATTGATCAGAACAAAAAGCTGACACACCCCTGGAAGACTACTAATGCCATGAGAAGGTAGGCCATCACCTGCATGTGTTGTTCATTTATTAGGCACTCATCCAATAACCCCAAATCTTTCTAAGTGCAGATAGGGAAACAGGGTGGGGACAGTGTAAGATAGCCAATGAATTACTAACAGAGATCAATAATACAATCAATACTACAAAGAAATCATAACAATGGGGGTCATTCCGAGTTGGGCGGTATGGGGTTACCGGTACGGATGCCAGTGCCAATAACCCCCTCACCGCCCTATTCCGAGGTCCCCTAGCAGGTCCTACCAGGCACGGCTGGTCTGATCAACTGTTCTTAGCTGGACCCGTTATGGGACTTTGGAGCTAATAACAGGCCTGCAATTTGCAGGCCCATTATTAGCAACTTCCCCATTCCCATTGAGCCCTCTGTGGGCTCGAATGGGAATGGGTAAAGGTATTTGGCATAGGGACTTACCGGGTCCGCATAGGTTGGAATGTCCTGGTAAGTCCCCATTCCGCCTACCCGGACCCGCACCCGAGTTTGGAGGCAGCCATGGTGCTAAAAGCACCATGGCTGCCTCCAAACTCAGAATGACCCCCAATGACTGGGAGGGGAGACAAACCCATAATGACTTGTGAGTGTTCACAATGTGCACATATGCAGGTGAGGGTGGTAATGGAAAAGGTTCTGATTAGGCAGTCAGTGGAAATTAGGGTGGAAGTGGGTCAGTAGGAACTTTGCTGAAGAATATTGTGTCGTCACCATAGGACTGGAATTTGTGGGAGAATGAGGCAATGAAGCGTTGCAGCAGGGACATGTATATTTTAAAGATGCATGGCAAACAAATGGAGACCTGAGGGACACCACAGATGGAGGATGAAGTCGGGGAGGAGAAAGGGCACAGAATGGTTTAGTAGGAATGGTTGGTTAGGAATAAGGCAAGCAAGTCCACTGGTGGCTCATGGAGCATTTTAATGAGGATGGAATGGTTCACTGTGTGCAACGCAGATGAGCGATCAAGGAGGATGAGGACAGCAGGGGATTATGAATTGAGGGATGCTACCATTTGTTCATGGGTGTTCTGGGGAGCAGTGGCCCTAGCACAGGAAGGTTGAAATCCACACTGGTGTACATGTACACCGCCAACAAGTACGTCACGGGCGTTCATTTGGGGGAGGGCAAACTTCTCAAGCAGTTTCCCCAGGAAGGCGGTGATTGAATTGGGTCAGTTATTTTCTGGGCAGGAAGGCTCCACAGATGGTATAGTAAGTATGGGGTGCACAGGGGAGTGCTTGATTGAGGATGGGAACTAAACAGCAGGAAATCAGTGGTTGCAGAGATCAGAAAGAGCAGGTGCCAGAGAGGAGATGTTGCCCTTGATGCTTCTGGATGAACACCGGCACACCATTTTGGATGAGACCTTCATTGAGTTGACAACTCTGGTGACTTTTTTAGGGGAGACATGAGTGAATGAGGAGAATGAGGAGAGTAACTGGTAGGGGGGGCTGAAGTGTGAAAGGCTGTGTTGGAAGAGCCTGTCATAAGTAGGTTTAGTAAGTCCTGGGTATTTAAAAAATAAATGATATGCAAGCAAATTACAAAGGTACTGTGAAGGAGTAGGTGCAGAAGACACAGTGGATGTGTTGGCAAGTACACACATGCTCACCTCCTGCTCTCCCTCCTGGACCATGCTTGGTGTCACAATGGAATGCTGGCCACTGAAGGAACTTCTATGGAAGACATACGCAGGCAACACAAAGCAATGTGATGCAGCAAGCAGCGATAAATGCATGCTAAAAGTAGGATAAAAGCCAAAAGAGCATGGTAATGCAGACTTCATTGTCACAGCATACAAATGGTCAAAGACAGCAGTCAATTAAAATGCAGCAGTACCATGCACCGAGCTGTGATGAACTTGAATCTGCAAACACCATGCTGCAGCATGATACTACATGCATGACAAAGCACCAACACCACTAACCCTAATGTGCTTGTACACAACAACACATCCCAAAAATATGCATAAATACTCACATGTTTGTGGCTTATACTGGTGCTGCACACCATAATGGTTGATCCATATTCAAGATAGGCCAAATGTGCCATCGACCTATAAACCCACAAACACTGCATGGAATGTGTAGTGTCACTCATGACACATGATCAAAGTACCATGAGACACACATCAGTACAACCAGCAACACCAGTCACAGGCCACAAACAGTCGGCCATGCTACCCACTTCCAAACAACCATGAAAGCCCCACACAGTTAGAATTTGAAAACACAGGCCCCAGCAATCCATCAAAACACCATGCCCAGACCCATCATCAGAAGCACACCCTGTGAAACATGCACCCCTTAAGAAGTACTGTTGGACCACAAGACAAGGCAATCCCATGTCAACACACACTGTGCTTGACTCCCATGCAAGCACCACACAATTGTCTGCTAATGGCATTCACTTACCTGTACAGGCAACCCACCTGTTTTGCATACAGTACACATCATCGGGAAACGCTTCCCCTAAATGAAATAACATGCATTGTAACAACACAAACAGCATGCACATCCATGAGAACACATGATTTGATACAGAAAATATGCAGAGACCACCATCTCCAGGAGGAACAAAGGGTGCCAGAGGGTGACTTGAAATCGATTGTGATCAGCCCAGGAGTGCAGTGTACCACAACAAAGAGAGGGAGAGAGAGTGACACAGAGAAGGAAGCACAAGGAAATGCCAGATCAAAGAGTACACTGCCTGGATTGGGCGCGGCATGTGGACTGCATTACCTGCAGCTGTTTCCCCACCTGTGTTGCTGGTGGGATCATGGAACTGGCCACCCTATCCCTGTCCTCAGCCAAAATATCATAGGCTGCATCGGTGTGCGGCATGCAACAACTGCTGCTCCCACACTGTCTGCCCAGAATGCACACATCCATCATGTGCCCTTGCTGTGATGCCACGGTCTGGACTGCAACCCTCCCTTGGACATCTGACCCAGGACCAGAAACCAATACATGGGAGCGTGACCTTGCATCTGTAACCACCACAAACGGCCCTGACACCACTGACTGGCCATGTAAAGGCACCTGACCCCCTGCAGACTCATGGGCCCCAACTGCTCCAACAATTGGAGCACTCACTTCTGCCAGCATTGAGGATTGCACATCCCATTCAGCACCAGACCTACTGCATTCCCAAGAGTCAGTGTCGTATGCCGGAAGTCCCAGGATGGTCTGTAGCACCAGTGGAATCTCCTGGCCTGCCAAGCCACGTCCTCCACTGGTGTCCTGGACCGGCACAGACTCTTCTTCCTCCTCTTCCTTCTCCTCTGCATCTGGTGCCTCCTCACCTGCCCAAGGACAGAAAAAGACATGAGGAGTCATGTGAAACGTGTCTACAGTAAACATGTGCAACACATTGCTGTCATGTAACACAATGCAGGGCATGTCACCATGAGAGAAACAGCATACACACACTATGTACAAGATGAGACGGCATATGCAGAATGGCAACAACATTCCCTGCTCAGGCCCATGCAGCCAGTGGATACATTAGCAACAAGCATGGTTCTTAGCAAGCACATTATCGCACATGGCACTGCAAACTATTGACTGATACCTGTGAAATGGGCATGGTCATGTAGCTCTGTGACATGCTGTTACATGTCATCAGGTAGGCACACATATTCACATCCATATCCATCACATGCCTCACCAGTGTTGAACTGGCACACAGGCTGCACACAATGGGCACATGTCCTAAGTGTGGAAAAAAGGGCACAGTCCCAGTTGAAGTATGACTATAAAATTAACACCTAGACAAGGTCTGTGAAGTGGAGAGAGCCATTAAATGCAGTTGGAGATAGGAAGAAGGGACAGTGACCCACAAGAGGGACAGGGGCATGGACCCATGGAGTGCATGCTGAGTGTGGGAGGGCAACAGGGATCAGTCCTTACAACATTTTGACACCGGAGTCATTGCCATAACTGCAGCAGGGATGTGCACACTCTAGAAATATGCACTGTCACTCATGGCATGCTGTGAGGCATGTTGGTAGTGTTGGAACTTCTTTGAAGTTCTCTTTAGTATGGAAACACCTACATACATGTGTGAATAGACAATCTATGGTTCCATGTGTTAGTATCCCCTCAAACATATTGCCATACAAAAATATCGACATATTATTGCAGCGATATTAAGGCATGGGACCTGCGGGGGGCACCCCCGAAACCCCTGCTCCTAAAAAAACTAATATTATACCCACTAAAAATATTGCATATGGCTGTTCCCGACGACCATATTTATGGCAATATTTTTAAGAATAATATTACCTGATACCCAATCTACACCATGCAGTGCATGA
This sequence comes from Ambystoma mexicanum, assembly GCF_040938575.1. Lineage (NCBI taxonomy): Eukaryota > Metazoa > Chordata > Amphibia > Caudata > Ambystomatidae > Ambystoma > Ambystoma mexicanum. The sequence goes on along the minus strand of NC_090935.1, from coordinate 119,417,754 downwards.
AGTGTAACTCGTGATTCAGACACAAGCACATGTCTAGCAGAACAGAGTCACTGACATCACTGATGCAACTAACTTGATGGCACATTGTGGTATCATGCTGCAGATGTTGGTTGGGTATGATAGTGGGGGATGAGTACTGTCACATGGCCATGTGCAACAGATTTACAACACATGGGTTGTATCCACCCTTGAGTACACTGGACAGGAGTCAGAACACCATGACATGGCTCACCCAGGACAGTCATTAAAATGCATGCAGAAGCGCAACACAATCATTCATCTTTATTATGTTTCCCTACACGTACTCAGGATGCACAAACTTGGTCACTCACCGGACATGCGTGAGTGGGGGGTAGGGGTGGGGTCCCATCTGGAAGGGGCTGCCTGTGAGCGGTGTCCCTTCTGGAGGGTGACCCTTCTGGAGGGGGCTGTCTGTGGGGGGTGTCCCTTCTGCAGGGGCTGTCTCTAAGGGGTGTCACAGGTGACAGGGGTCTGGGGGTTAGTGTTTCCCCATCTGGAGGGGGCTGCCTGTGGGGGGTATCACAGGTGAGGGGGTCTGGGGAGTGGTATCCCACCTGGAGGAGGCAGCCTGTGGGGGGTGTCCCTTCAGGAGGGGGCTGCCTGTGGTACCTTCCGGAGGGGGCTGCTTGTGGGGGGTGTCCATTGTGGTGGGGGCTGCCTGTGGGGGGTGTCCAGTCTGGAGGAGACTACCTGTGGAGAGTGTCACAGTGAGGGGGGCTTGTGTGTGGACTACAGTGGTTCATGTGCAGTAGCGGAGGTATGTGGACAGGATGGGTGCCGAGGGTGTAGAGGAGAACTCACATTTTTGTAAGGGGTGTAGCCTACACTTACGAGCAGGTGTGCGGTTTCACTGGAGTACGGGCTGTGCTTGCAAGGGCACGCATTTTCTCTGGGGTGCAAACTGGGATTGCAAGGTTTTGTCATGCGATTTTGCTGGGGTACGGACTTGGCTTGCGAGGGAGTGCACGCGTTTTCTCTGGGGTGAGGATTGGAATTGCAAGGTTTTTTCACACTATTTCACTGGGGTATGGGCTGAACTTGCAAGGGAGGGCACGCATTTTCTCTAGTGTGCGGCCTGGGATTGCGAGGTTTTGTCGTGTGTTTTCTCTGGGGTGCGGCCTGGTCTTGCAAGGTTTTGTCGCGCGTTTTCGCAGCGGTACAGACTGGGATAGCGAGGTTTTGTTGGGCATTTTCTCTGGGGTCCGGCCTGGAATTTGGGGTTTAGTCGTGCGATTTCACTCTGGTACGGCCTGGGATTTGCAAGGTTTTGTTGCACATTTTCTCTGGAGTGCAGCCTGGGATTGCAAGGTTTTGAAGTGTGATTTTGCTGGGGTACGGCCTGGGATTGCGAGGTTTTAACGCACGTTTTCTCTCTGGTGCTGGATGCTGGGCCAGGGATGGCACAGAGGCTTGCATTGTGTTAGTCCTTTAACTTGCTTGTTGGTGTGTGTGGGGGCCAGTTGGGGGAGTTCCTCGTGCAGCTTGTTGTTACTTGCGTGACGCTAGTAATGCGTCTTGAAATACATGAATACACGTGACGCGCATTTTGTTTTCTGTGCCACGGTTTGCGCAGGTTCCTTCTTGACGCACGGCTCTTGCCTCTACCCCCCATTCCATGAATCAGGCCTTAAGTCTTTGACGCTGGCTTTATTCAGATGTCGGGTCACGTACTGGTAGCTTGCTTTTGCTCTCCAGAGAGGCCTGACCAGATTGGAATCTTGATACATATCCCGCTTCCTATTCACTGACATCGATTTTTCCACCCATTGAGAGCAAAGCAGGCCAAGAGCAACGCTATAAATAGGCAGGGAGCATCTCACTGCTTCTCAGTGCTGAGAGAGAATGGTGCTATTACGTATAGGGATCAGGTAGAAACGTTATGGAATGTCACATGGGAACCACAGATAATGGGCAAGTTGAAAGGGTAGGGATTCGTGGCACATATTGAGTAGCGACGTTTGCAATGCAGGGCTCCAACATACATGTGAAAGAACACAAATGCCTGGTTCTAGACTATTGATCTGCACCCTCTGTAAGTTCATGCATTCAACTTCATTGATCGATTCAGGATAAAGCAAATGTGTTGCATACCTGTTCTATAGTGCCAATTTAGAGTGGGTAATAATAATGTATGTTAATGTGCTCTTTGTAAAGCGCTTTGGATAAAAGCACTATATAAAGTTATGAATAAGAATAATGCCATGCGAGCTGCTGTGGATCGAAGGAAACATGACATCTCTGACACCAGAAGAGCCGCTTACAGGATCAAATGAAAAGTCCACTCCCTTCCACATCGCTGCCCTTGAGAGAAGCACCATCTTACCTTGCCCAGAAACTAAACAGATACTCACCTGCCAGACCGCTACGGTCTTCAAACAGCCACCCCCTCACCGTAGTTGGGGATCTCCGGAAAAAAAAGCTGGTGAATCCAGCTTCCCTACCTACGCAGCAACACGTTGGCACAATTCTACCCCTCCCCCTGCGAGCCGACCCCTCCTTCCTCTCGTTTAGAAGAACCTCAAGACTCACCTATTTTGTTAAACTGTTGTACCTTGCCTAACTTACTGTTCCTGTACCTTGCCTGACTTGCATTTCCAGTAGCTAGCGCCTCGATGCCCAAGGGCTTTGTGCACTGCTATAAATGAGAACGTAAGTAAATAAATAAATACATAAATACATAAATACATAAAGAGGAGGACAGTGGCATACTTTGAACAGAATGATTGAGGATAGAGTTAACACTCCGGCAGAGGCGTTGCTGGGGGGGGGGAGTGGCTGAGGGGGCTATAGCCCCAGGTCTTTTGGTTGTAGCCCCAGATAGGTCAGGAGTTACAACCAAAAAGGCTAGCTAGCCCACAGTCCCCACAGTCCCAAAATTAGCATAGCCCTGGATCTTTTCCAGACCTAGCAACACCCCTGCACTCCGGGGAGTGGAAGGGCGCGGAAGGTGCAATCAAAAACAGAGCCAAGAAAGTAGGATTAGTAATAATAACATAACTAATAATACAAATAATAATATAATAGTAATAACAACACATTTGTATATAGTACTCTGTGTCACATTACTCCCGCGTCCAAGTGCTATAATATTTGCTATGTTTCCCCAATTGCATGCTGCTCAGTTTATTGACCTAACGGACTGAGTTATCCCTGTCGGGATTCAAGCCTATATGACCAGGTTGTACAGAGAGGTCAGAGGGCAGCACCTTCGCTGATAATCTATTCTCTTTGGCCGTGAGAGCAGATCATGAATCCCCCAGGTGACAAGCCACAGTGCATTGAACTCTTCAGGAAATGGGTCATTCAGCAATGATGCCTGCTAATGGTCTGGGACATTAGAGGCAGCCCGACGTGAAGGGGTGGTGCAGGATTCGATTCACAAAATGGCGGCTCCGGGTTTCTAAACTCTTTGCCGAATGGAACGCCTCAAACAAGCGTTGCTTTATCCACTTTTTTCACGCCTTGAAACACTTCGGCGCGATATAAATACAATATCATATCATATCACTGACCAGAGCTTATGCGTGCAACATCTCGGACAAAATGCACGGCACGCTCGCATGCAATCAAACCGTGCATTATTTGACAGGTTGACGCAGGCTGATCGAGCTTACATAGACCAGAAAATAAAAGTGCAGGCGGTATTAAATCTGTTTCAAATGTGCGGTATTTTTTAAGTCACTGAGTTTTGCAATATTCCTGCAGTATTTCTGCCGAAATACTATCAAAGACGGTTACTGCTACCACCACTTGGTTAGACAGATTTACAGCGGGGGTGTAAATTCCCACTCCTGAAGTCCATAGGACATTGTGGATTTGCTGTTTTACCGCAGGTGGAAGTTCCGTCATGGTAAATCCACAACTGCAATGTTTGGCATGGGCGTGCAATGTTTTCAAACTACACATTGCTTGTATAGAAGGACTACATTATGAAAACTACTAGGCGCATTTTGTATGGAAAATCAGCTTCACACTATTCAAGTCCACCTAGTAAACAAGTACACACCAACATGAGCACTTTCTGAAATAGTACAGGGAGCCCTCGTTACGAGTGTGTCGGTAACCCGTTAACGGCAGACTCGCCTTACCGTTTCCGCTGCCTGATATACCGGAAATACTGGGATATTACGGGCAGCGGAGACACGGTAAGTTCCCATTCCGTATGACTCCATGGGAATGGGGCCCCTGAGCACCGGCACACTTTGCCGGTTCTTCATTGAAACCTCTGCAGGTAGGGTCAGTGAACTACCGATTCGTTTGCCGGTCCAGAAAAGGTGCTGGTAACCGTTATTACCGATACTATTTTCAGGACTAGCAAACTTGTTATGCGGGCCTAGGTCTCCTTTCTAGAACCATGGCATCCACCATGAGGTTAAGGATGCTGGCAATGGTTTGAGATCAGACCAGACGAGGATAGGTAAGTGGTGCAGGGGCTGGGGAGATGATCGGTGCAGGTGGTGGATAACGAAGGGTGGTATAGGAACCCAATGGGTTCCTGTGAGGTCAATTGGTTGGCACAAAATAGTCATGCAGAATAAGCAGAGTTGACCCAGACAGAAGCTAGGCTTTTACTTTTGGATTCAAGCTACTTCCCAGTCCTTCTGCTTGGCCAGCAGCTGCCACGTGGGTGCCAACAGGTGTCATCGCACATGCTCTTTCAACCTTCTGTCAAATGTTTGATTACTCAAACCTCAGGAGAATGCACACATATATTCTTTTTTAGTATTGGTCTACCTATCCTATATTATGGTATGCAAATACATCTGTAATGTGTTTCTCTCTAGCCTCTAAGCAGGATAGGATTGTTTGTGAATCAGAGCTTCATCAGTTTTCAGTTATTCTGCAGATGGAATACTTTGGAATATCCTTGAAACATCAGTGTGAATTATATAAAATGAGATTAGCTGCATCAACATTTTGTCCGATATTCATAATGCTTGGTTGCCATTTATGAACATGGTTATATCATATTGGTCATAACACGTGTCATGCTTAGAAGGCAAGCATGTTCGGGTTGGTCTGTAAACAGAATGAGTGTATCAGAAATGGTTACCACTCTTTCTTACACACTTACAGCTAGTGCACCTCCAATGTAACATTGACCTCAGAATGTTCATGAGTCCCTATGTGTCCCTGGAGTCCAATACCTCCTCCCCTTTTTGACTTCCCACTCACCATTTAGATTATCCTCTTGCCCTCAGATGTAAATTGTCCGGGACAGTCTCCAGTCTCTTCCCACTTCATTGGTTCTACACTTTTTTCAGGCTCTTGTGTCCTCTTCACTTGTGTGCCTTCATGAAGAGTCTGCAGAAATACTTCAGGGCCTCCAGAGACCCTCCACTGCCTCCACAAAATGTTCATAGACTGAAGCACATCTTCAGTCTTTATTCTGAACTCAAGCTCAGGTTAATCTCCAGAGCACAGCCATCTTATGCTGTGGTTTCAATAGCTGTTTCCAGTTTCCCCACAAAGTAAACATTCTACGTTCAGGCACAAATGTCACTGATGCTCTTGCTCCGATTAAGACTATACCCCCATATGAATCTCCTGCTGCCTGCCATTCTGCTGTCTCCTGTCATCTTCGAGTCACCCCTAAGGGATCAAGTTTACTTCAAAAACTGCACTCTCTCAGTTCTCCCAGATTTCACAAACGTCCCTCAAAAATCAACACTCTACCCTCAGAATAAGACTCAAAACTCACCATTCTCGCTTATCTTCTCAAACCGTCAACTCTTTCTTTGTATTGCTGATTACCAAACCTCTCCCTCTCATGCAGTAACAATGCACCCAGTGACCGCTCTCTCTCCATTACTCAGTCTTCCATCATTGCTCTCTCCTCATAACCTCACCTCAGAGTATGCCATCCCTCTGATGCCTTAAATTCCCCTGATTGGCCTTACTCTTCTCAGAAAATCGATGCCCCCACATTTTCAGGGTTTCCCTTACTGCCTTCAAGACCATCTCGGGAGGATAGCTCAGCGGTAATGTGCTCGCCTTGGAAGCAAGATGACAGCAACACAGGTTCGATCCCCGGGTCCGTGCTTAGACACCTCTGGATATTAAGCGTGTTATAAATAAACTATCATATCATATCATATCATAACATGCTCATCCTAGACCAAGGTCTCTTCTCTATTCCACCTTAGACGCTCCTTGCGTCAGCCTTTCCTCTCACATAGGAGTCTCCTCACTTGACCGAGAGGCTTCCCTTTCGACTTCCTCCCTCTACCCACTGCCTCGTCCACTGAGGCTAAGTGCCCCCAAGCGCCATCCCAAAGTCAGGCAGGAGACCAGGCATGTGCTCTAATGTAATGCTGTAACATTGTTTCCTCCTCGTCTCTTGCAGAGTCCTGCCTCTCATTAGATGACTTCCTCCACTACAAGCACCAAGTGTACAAGCAACTCCTGGACAAGCAGATGAGTGAGGAGGAGGAAGAGCAGGCCGTCCTGCAGTTTTCAGCCCTGGATCCCGACAAGAAAGGCCAGATGGAGTGGTCGGACTTTCTCTCCCATGAGTCCATCCAGCTACTGCAAAAGCTTCGAACACAGGTCAGTCTGAATGAATGAGAACCAATATGTCTCAGGTTCCTGCATGAATGCTTCCTCTTACAAGCTACTTCAATGGCAAGCACGTTGAGCACCCTACAGGGCAGTAGTGTGTGCAGGCATGGGAGGATAGTTCAGGGGCAATGTGCTTGTCTTGGATGCAAGACGATGCGGAGTAACACAGGTTCAATTCCCGGGTCCGCGCTTAGAAACCTCTGGGTATTAAACGTGTTATAAATAACCCATTACAATTACCCTGCCCCCACCCACATCTCTCTAGTAGCCGCCATGCCAAAGAAGTGTTGGACACGTTCCAGGTGAACAAAATGATGCAAGGAGTCAAACACTGGGAAACCTTGCAAACCCCATGGGAATGGGACGATGATCTCTACTCCCTATAACACGAAGACAGATAATAAGAGTGATTTTCTGTAAATAATGAACAAGGAAGTACCCTTCTTAACTAGCAATAGTTTAGCTCATTACACCATATGTAGTGGGTATGCACTGTTTTTGATCTTTAGTTTGCAGCACAAGGGGGAAGCAATTGTTCTGCTTTTATGTAAGCATTTTATTTCAACAAAGGTAGCAGGTGCTCCTCTCCAGAAAGAACATGGCATAATAACCTGGTCTGAGATGAGAGTTTGCAGCACACGCGTTTTGCTCACTGTACCTTTCACAGATGGGAAATATTCATTTGCATATCAGTCTTTGTCCCGCCCACATGGGCAGTCCAGCACCCAAATGCTACCGCAATTCCTCTCTGAACAAGAGTACCAACCTTGTTTGGCCCTGCACCTGCACACTCCTGCGTGGCTAAAAGCCTTGGGGTCATCTTCAAATCCTCTCTCTTTCTCCTCTCACATCTCTGACATCTCTAAAAAGTCTATCAGCTACACCTCCCCAGAGGTACTCTAACTTTTCTCACGTTCCCCAGCGGCTCACTGTCTCCAGAGCCCTGGTTCTCTCTAGGCTGAACTACTGCAACAGCCTCTTCCTCAACCTCCCTTCTTCTGCGCTGCGCCCTCTGCAACTCATCCAGAACAGAACCGCATGACTTATCCTTGGCCTCAAGCCCAGGGACTGCATCTATCAGGTGCTGAAATCCCTTCATAGCTTCCCGTGGCTGCAAGGATCAAATTCAAGACCCTCTGCATTGTCCACAATGCTTTCTAAGGCCTGAGACCTACCTACCTGCAATGCTGCTTACCTAAATACTGTCCCTCACGAGCCCTCTGCTCATCTACCTCCAACCTTCTATGAGTGAGCCACTTCTCCAAGCAGAGATTTGGGGGGAGATCCTTATCCTCAGCAGGTGCCTCTCTTTGAATATCCTCCCTGCCACCTTCTGTCTTGTACCTGATCTTCCTAAGTTTTGGAAACTCCTCAGGACCTTCCTTTTTTCCTCTTTCTTCTCTCTCCCTCTGCCCTGCTAATCTAGCTATATCCTCTTTCCCCTTCTCCCTCCTCCACCTAGAAGCTTTCTGACTGGCTTCCTGTTGTACCTCAAAGTCTCACCAGTCCCGGGCATCCCCGCCAGTACCCTCTAGCACTTGCCTCAGGCCACTACACCCTGCCCACCTTCACTGCACTTGAGAATTAACCCAAGAGAGTGTCTTTTTCTGCACTTATCCCAGTCTCCACTTTGACCTCCCCCTCCCTCTCACCGTCTGTGCACTTGCACAATCCGAATGCACCGTGCCTGAAGATTGTCTTTCTGTTCTCCCTTGTCTTCACCCTTAATTGCACTGGTAAAAACTGAAGAATCACTGTCAGGCCTAGTTTCTGTGTCTCAACTTGTTAAATGTATTATACACACTTACTACTCTTGTTTTCCCCATGTTCCCAACCTCCTTGAGCACTTTGAAACACTCGCCTGTATTTAAGCACTATATAATTAAACAATACCATACCAATGCATCACTAGGGAGACCTTTCTATCTACCTCAAACCCACCACCACATGATGTCCTGTAATTCTTCCAATGAGCCCATAATACTATGTTAGGAATTAGGATTTGGTAAGAATGTCCTTATCTATATACAATTACAAACACTTAGTGAATATGAGCTGAGGTGCTCGGACGGTTCGACTAACAAATATATGTCGCAAAAACATACTGCATTTCCTTCAACACTTTGTTCCATAGTTTGTTATATGACGTCAAGGTTTGTAAATGCTGGATCTTGCGACCAGTAGTTAATGAGACATGTAACCCACAGGACCCATGTTCTGCTTACTGCTGTTCCTAATAACTTTAGCTTTTTTTCTGAGGCACGTGGCTGTGCTTGCTTTAATTAAAGGCCACCGGGTTCCGTGGTCCTGTGTGAAGGTTGCTGCAGATTGCACTTTCTCTAGATCACCTCATTACTCAACCTAATTAAAGTAGCATCATATTACGATTGGTCACATCTTTTTTTTTCATTTTCTGATAAATAAGATGCATGTTGTGATGTGCTTGAATGCCTGTGGAATGTGAGTTGTGGAATGTTGATATGTGATTCCCTCCCTGTGAGTGTTCCATATATGATATGTCAGTTGAGACCTGTTGAGTTTGTACCTGAAGACTTGTAACTGGAAACCTGAGTAAAGAGGTTACTTGCCCAATCTGTGACTCAAGTTTCTTTCCTGAAGAACCCATCCATTTTAACATTGGTGACTGTAAATAAACAGCGTAGGGGTGTGTCTGTACTCCTGCTCTCTATATGGCAGAGGAGAGGCACAGAGGACCCCAGCCAAGATTCTCTATTTGGTAAATGTTGGCGAGCAATCAAGGCCTAGCTCTCAGGAGGTGATGCAGGCTGGTTCTTAAGTACTGTGTAGTCCCCAAGCACCAACGAAGGAATGTCCACTGTATTAGTGAAAACACAGGGCCTCATTCCGAATTCGGCGCTAACCAATGGCGGTAGTAGAGCCTTGTTCGGCACCGGACCCGTATCGGCACCGCCCTGGTGGAATGGGAAATTACCGCCCTATTCCGAGTTGACCAGGGCAGTAATTTCCCATTCCCCAGGGCCCTTCCCCATTCCCAAATGAGCCCCCATAGGACTCAATGGGGATGGGGAAATTGCAAATAACGGTGACCGTACTTTACGGTCACCGTTATTGGCTAAAAAGCCCCTTTGCGCCCTCGTCCCTAATGCCTGCTAGAAGCAGGCGTTAGGGACGAGGGCGCAAAGGGAACTCGGAATGTGGCAGTAAGGGATTACCGGCACTGGTCTCGTTAACGGTGACCGGTATCCCTTACCGCCATACTCGGAATGAGGGCCACAGTCTTTATATAATTAAGGTTCAAGGTTATATACGCAATCACAATAACTCACTTTGTGCTCCGTTAATCTATAATGGCAAATATATACACAGTTCTACGTTGGACCACAAATACTGTCAGATTTCATTAAAGTGCATCAACTGTACTGTGGTCAAATGTCACACAAATCAATTAATAACGGGAACCAACAATAGACGTAGGAGGAAAGCAGCTGGTTAGAACAATAGGCAGAATACTGGCCCCAATACCTAGACACAGTTCTGTATGCGGAACCCTCCACCTGGGCAACCTGTAAAATAAAGATATACTACAAGCCCAGTCCATATATTGTTTGCAAGAGTCTTATTTCCTTCTAAATAGTTCTACAACCCCAATGTACCTGGAATCGCAGAGTTCGACGACGGGTCATCGACGGATCTTTCTTAAGCATCTCCCTTTAAGGCAAGAGCCACAGATTGTTGAGATCCCTCGAAGAAATGGTGAACATGGACCTCACCATGGACAGACAGGTCAAGGCAATCTCTTCAGCAACAGCCTACCACTCAAAACTTATCACTGCTGCAAGGTATTTTCTTTCACAGGAAAACTCCCTCACCATCACAAGAGCTATCATAGGCTCCCACCTAGACTACTGCAATGCACTCCTGCTAGGCACTACAGCCAAAAACATTCAAAACTTCAAATGGTGCAGAACAATGCCCTCAGAGCAGCCATGGGAATCTCAAAAAGAGACCACATCTCAGCCACCAGAAAATCCGTCCATTGGCTTCCGGTCAAGGAACGGATCCTTTTCAAATCACTGGCACTCATCCACAAATGTCGACACGACACAGCACCGCGCTACCTTGCTCAGAGATTCTCTGGTCCCCCCTCTAATAGACCAACTAGATCGAGCCACACCAACCGCCTAGCAATTCCAAAAAGCATCAGAACCAGAGCAGGTGGCGCTAGCTTCCCAGTCCTCGCCGCCACCAACTGGAACCTGTTACCCGCCAAGATCAGAGGCATCGAATCCCACCTGGGCTTCAGGAAAGCAATAAAAACTATGCTGTTTGTATAAACCCCACCGGGGCCCTGTCAACTGTATAACCTCTGTAAAGGCAAACGTCCTTTTTCCCAGGCTAGGGGTAGATACGATCTCGCTGTAACAACCTCGATCTAGGCCTCCCTGCACTGCAACTAAGTCATTTTCTTGCAATTGCGCCCCGATGCCTCTGGGCTGCGTGGCGCTTTACAAATGTAAAAATAAATAAATAGCGTTGATGCAGCAACTTTGATCCTGGTGGTGCTCATCAACAATAGGTTGTGGCCATCCTGCGAGGAAGAGGTGTGTGGGTAACCTCGGCCTCGATAGTTCTGGACAGCAAAGAGTCTACAAAGAACTTTGGCCCAGCAAGGGCGTCGAGTCATCTGGTGTCTCTGCGGTCGTTGGGTTGAGGGATACCCACCGGTGGATGCTCCTCGGCACGTCAACGGCCTGGACTTTCTACGGCGGGACAAATCGGTCGACGGTGCAGACGAGAGCATGATTGGATTCGAATGTCTTAATGAGGTGGAGCGTTGTGGCTCCAGTCGTCGGCGGCACGGTGTTGAGCAGTTCCTGGTCCTGGGCAACATGGCTTTGACAGGCCTCCACTGGTTATAGCAAGGCTGCGAACCCTGGTCGACGACGGTGGACGAAATGTCTGGTGCTTCTTTGTTCTTTTCGGCGGTCCCCGTCTCTGGTGGACAGCCTTTCAAGGGTATGACTTCCAGGGAGCTTATACGAAGGTTATAGGTGCATGATGGTCCCTCGTAGCTCGGTAAGAGGTCTCCTTCCAATATCCTCCCTTTGGATCAGTCTTGGAGACACGACAACTTTCAGATCGACAAAGTGGAAAAACAGCAATTCTTCTCTTCCAGCAGGGCTTCAAGATTAAGCATCAGTTTCAATGTCAGTTTCAACTTCAGCTTCTGAGTGATTTCTAGCAGAGAGAGGCACCAGATACACTAGTTGATCTCCCATTCATTCTTCTTGGTCACACTCAGGCAACCAATCCCTCAGAAAGCAGTCAGGCAGCCAATCAGGCACACAGTGCATTCAGGCCACTCACCTCTCTCCAGACACTCACAACAAGTAATGTGTATTGTAACAAGTAGCCAGCCATTCAACACTCCAAATTGCATTCATACCAGTTTCGGCAGGGCTGTCTTAGTCTTTGTGTCACATACCAGATGCTAGACATCCACAACAAGAAATGCATATTCGTCACACACTCCTTTCACCCAGGTCCCACCCGACGGGCATACCCACAACATACAGTCGGTGGGAAGGCTCCAGCCAGTCTGGTCAGTATTTCCCCACACTGCCATATAGGGAACTTCCTCCCAACAGCCAGTCAGGGGAAGTGACAGAGTCAGGACTTCCCGGGACTGCGGGAAACACAGTAATCGGCAATGGAAACCAAGAGGCCACGGTGGTCATCTTGTCCCCATCAGGAATCAATTGATTCCAATGACAGTGACTTGGCATCCCAAAAAGGAGGACACATGGAGCACCTGTCAATTCAGCACAGAGCTGCCACCAGCCCATACCCTGCTCTGTGGGCCACACACAGGTGCCCAAAAACCTACACTACAGGGTTGTACTCCCACCCCTGGGTGCCATCAGGGTATCCCAAGGGTCTGTTCACTAAACCAAAAGAGAGAGAGCTACACCGCCAGGAGTCCTACATGAACTCCTTTATGGAAAAGACGGCAGAACACACACGATAAAGAAATAAAGGACAATGATACAGAGGCCCTGTCCCTCCGATGCATTTCCAGCATCACAGTGACAAGCTGTTGGAAGACCCTGATATGCCTAGAGGAAGCCTGGAATCCTATAATCCTAGAAGGCCACTGTCTGTGAAGCGAACATAGGCTTGAAAGGCTGTTTGTGAAGGGCTGTTTGTGAAGGTGGCTGTTCAAGGGGAACAGCAGCAGCACAGCAAGGTGGACAGTGGCAGGACCAGTGAGACATCCACCGGCCCACGCCCTTCCTGGTGGAGCCCTGGTGTGTGCGAGGGGCTGAACAGCTGTGCCTGGGAGGGCAGCCTGTGCCTGGTAGGCAGTCGGCCCTGGTGGGGGAGGTGTAAGATGTTTTGTGCTGCAGTGCAGCAGCCCTCTTTGGGGGCAGCAACTGTCTGAGGAAGTGCAGCAACCTGCGTTTCTTTTTAAAAGAGCACCGGCTGTGGTGTTGGGGTAACCGCAGGTCGGCCATTTCATTTGTTTCAAGGTTGCAACAGTCAGCCTGCAATAAATATGGTTGGACGTGGGTGAACTCTGTGGCACCATAGCTTTATTGTGTTGGTGCTTCCGCCAATTGGATTTGCTGGTCAGGATGAGCTCTGCTCTATTCAGAGGTCTGGGCTCTATTGATGATATTCGCACAGTGGCAGCGAATGGCTGTGGAAGGTGGTGCACAGCCAATGGGAACTGTAAGCTGCTCACGTGTTGTGGAGACGCAAGGAAAACATTCTTCGTTTGGTGACAAACATGTTACTAGTGGATAGAAGAGACCCACAGACGAGGGGTATGGGCAGTGCTTTAGGTGGGCCGTGGCCTGCCGGGGCCGGGACCAGCTAGTCTCCAAAAAGTGGCACTGAGCCGGGGCCCTGCCGGGGGCCCTGGTCCCACATCACAGCAGGACACATTATCCCGCCACGGCTGCAGCCGCAACGGGAGATGTGCCATGCCATTGAGTCAGACAAGCTGACAGAAGTGCCAGCCAGCCACAGAGCATCGCTGTAGCTGGCTGCCACTTCTGTCAATCACTGTAACTCTCTCTGGTGACCTCTCATGCGAGGGGTCACCAGAGGAAGTTACTGTCCTTTTGTTTCACCCTCCCCAGGTCACTGAGGCGTCTTTGACCCTCAGGGAACCTGGGGACTGCGTGACATATTTCGAGGCTTATAAAAAGATGGTTTGAAAAGTACACAATTCATGCCATCTATTATAAGGTTTTGCTGACAGACAAAGACTCCACAGGCTTTATCCGTCGGCAAAGCTTTATAAAAGATGGATTGAATTGTGTACTTGTCAAGCCTTCTTTTATCAACATAGAAATATTGTGCATATTTGTATATTTGCAAAGTACACAAACCACAGTAAGATATGCATACACATATGTACATGCTCACATACTATGGTTTGTGTACTTTTCAGGCCACACCCATTACGCAAGCCACGCCTCCAAATGAGGGCCCCCCCCCCTCTCATTTTCTTACCCCACTTAAAGCCCTGGGTATGGGCCTTGTCCCAGCACAGCCAAGCAGAAGCATTTAATAGTGTGCCTCTCAGTTGAATGTGGAGAGCGATCAGAGACCCGAGAGCACTTCGTTCCTGCTCAAGTGAAGCTGACGGTAATGGAAGTGGGGAAAGGTTTTCATTCGATCGGGTTGCAAGGGTCCAGAATGCTAGTGTCAGGAGGTACTGTGCTGAGAGAACTGTGCTATGTGGAAGTTGCCTGGCTGGAAAGGATGAGTTGTTTGCTCATTGGGAGGAGCTGTGAGGTTTTTGCCGTGGTTGTGGGGCCATTTTAGACGATCCAAGGAAGAAATATTTGGCAGTTCTACAGGAGTTGGACCTGGATTTCTTGTCTTTCTTTAGTGAATTGTCAATGCAAACTCCTGAGTGATGATGGGTAGTGTTCATGTGATGTCAGGCCTGTTGTTTGAGAGGGTGTTATTTACCAAACTGACAGGATGCAGTGTGTTGGGTGTGTATGATTGGCCTCTGTGTAAGTTCGGACATTTGCCATAACAGTCCTTACTGTTTGTTTAGATGTTAACTTTTTCTCTCCACAGGACCAACAATATTGCAGATTTTGTTAATAACTCAAGGCCTGGACTTGTAAGAGTAGGTTTCTCTAATTTGTCATGTCTTTGGTATGCTCACTTCCTTCATATTATTTTGGGCTAGTGTGTGTTGTGTGGCTTGTTATGCGAACCTTGCTGGTGTCCTATCGAACCACCAGTTAAGTTCAAGGCAGCCAGTGTATTATGTGTGGTAGAGTAGTGTCTGTCGTTGAGGGGACTCCGGCCTACCTACGAGTTGCCTCAGCGGCGTCAGACACCCAACACTTTTGTGGGGGTTCTGTGGAACCGTGCCATTTGTGTGAGTTGAGTGTTGGACACTTGACAGGGATGTAGGTGTGGATACCTAGTTGGATTGTGGTGGTGTCTTGTTGAGCTGCCTCAGGGGTCTAGAACACACAGCACTGTTGTGGGAGTTCAGTGGAACTGTGCCATCTGTGTAATTTGAGTGTTGGACGCTTCCCAGGGGTGTAGGTGTTGATGCTATGTTGGATTGTGGCAGTGTCTTGTTGAGCTGCCTCAGGGGTCTAGGACAACTGGTACTTTTGTAGGGGCTCGGTGGAACTATGACATTTGTGTTAATTGAGTGATGATGGTAGCAATGTTATCAGTGGTTGTGGTGGTGTGTTGTATTGGACACCAGCGAGTGGAGTTGTTAGTGTTGGACCCTGATCCATTAATTTAGTGGGTTGTTTGACACCCTGCACTGTTTTTGGAAAATTTGAACCGGTTTGGTGCTATGCCACTTGTGTTGGGGTTTGGACACCTGGTCCCTTGCGAGGAAGTAGTTCAGCCCGCATTTTGGTTTGCGTTGGCAGTTGTTAAACCATTGATCTTTTCAGTGGTATCTTGGAGAACTAAGAGGTTGGTCACGAAGTGTGCTCTTTAGTGCACAGGCATGTCGGGTGGTTGAGGTGTGACTGAGATGGTTGTGTTGTAAGGTAGTTGGCATTGTTAAGTTGCTTGGCGTGTTTAAGGCTGGACCCTGTTGTGTGAGCTGTTCTGCTCTCTGGCCAGCATGCATGAACTCTGGAGTTGTTTCGGTGGCTTAGTCCTGTGGGTATTTCACTCTGTAGGACTGTAAGGGGTTTGTTGGGAGTGTTTTCTCCTGGTTTGTTTGGGAATGAAGTTGTTGTTCAGATATGTCATCTGTGTGAGCTGGGTATTTCTGAAATCCATATCTTCCTTTGGCTGTTTGCAAAGTAAGGATACATGTTGTGATGTGCTTCTTTCCCTTATGTTATGCTTTCAGCATGTGAGCTGCTTGAATGCCTGTGGAATGTGGCGTGTGGAATGGTGATGTGCGAATCCCTGTGAGTGTTCCATATATGTCAGTTGAGAAGTGAGCTGCCATAGTGAGAGGGTGCCGGTGGATATCGCTGTGTCTCTTAACCTAATGTCCTTACCTGTGCCTTTGAACCTGAAGACTTGTAACTGGAAAACATGTAAACCAGTAATGGTACCCTTACTGGATAAAGGATTGTCAACAGTTATTTAGTGGGACAAGTAGATATGGTTTAGTCCTGTCCAGGGAGTTTTTGACAATTGGCCTCCTAACTAGGAGATCCAAAGGAACGAATCTCTAATTGATACCCACTCACTGCAGTAATGTGTTGAAGTGTTAGAAACGAGTAATTTATTATCTAATCAAGTAAAATATGTGATACATAAATGAAACATGGAGAAATAATTGAAACATACATGTAAAAAATAACAATTCACAGTGACATCATAAAAAATGAACAAAACACATGATATACTATATGTCAGCAATATGAAAAAATATCAATTTTTACTTCATTGACACAAGTAGTCTTGAACACATAAAGACTTTGAGCTAAATCATAAAGTAATCAAGTGCTTATGAACTCATTTCAAAAGGCGCAGTAAATCTCCTGCAATGGTAAGTTGGCTGAGTGACAAGGATTCCTTAATGGGGTTGTGATTTTCATTAGAACAATGAAGGTTCTGTAGATAACTACCTTAAATTGAACAATAAATGTTCCAGGGTCAAAACAGAATGAAAGATATCTTTGCCGACGTGGCAGAGACTAGCTGAACAAGATCTGTACAACTGGGAGCAGACTTAATCAAATGTTCCCAGTTGGTTTCACGTTTCCGCGGGGTTGCAGTAAACCTACGTCCGCCTTCATCAGGGTTCCAAGTAGGCAACCCTGCCAGTGCTATATATCCCAAGTACTCGGTTGTCAATCACTCAGATGCTAGGTGCTGGGCAGCATGGATCATCACTAGGGTGCCGTAGGGTGGCGGGAACCCGGGCGGAGGATTGATCCTGGAAAGATTCTGCTGGCTGAAAGGGTATTGCCTGCAGTAACGTATTGTCGCTCGGTCCAGAGGCTGTTTTCAGGAATGATTGATGCCTAGCGGGGCTCCTGGCATGTATACTCTGCGGTCGCCTCTTGTGTTGTGTATAGTAGCCGGCGTTCGGTGTCCCCGTCTCGCAGACCTTGTAACTGGAAACCTGAGTAAAGAAGTTAATTACCCCATGTGTGACTTCAGTGTCTATCCTGAGGAACCCATCCGTTTTAGCAATGCACTATATCTCATTAACACTGTTGTTCAACACATCACTAATGTGTGTATTAAAGTAGATAATCACAGTGAAGCATTCTATGGCCAATCAGCATGCAGTGAGGGTGGAATGGGGACAATGGACACCCTTTTTTTCATCAAAGAAGTCAGTATATTAATTAATTTTATTTAGTATAAGAAATAGGGAGCCCCACTAAAAAACAGCAAACGGTTTATTCCTCTGAACTCGATGATAAATCTGGGACGACTGTAGGTTTGGGAAACAGTAAACTGCACAGCTGTGTTAGTATATGTATATCCGAAATGGCAATTGGGTATTATGTGTGCCCTTCTAAGAGGTTTCAAGGGTCTGTGGGATTAAAACGTGTGCAGTTCAGGTTAATTGCCAGATGCAAACTATTGCTGGCGATCATAGTACTGTAAACGTATGGGGGCCAGTTATAGAACGTGCAGTAAAAGTCTGGGTAGTGGTTACTAGGCCCCCCTTCTTCTCTGATTCCCATTGCTGTGAAGGATAGGAGATTGTAGGGGTCACGTGTGTTTGGATTCCGAGATCACTGTTGAGTGGGCAGTTGTCTGGGTGGTCACTGTTGAGTGGCCAGATGTCTGGGTGGTCACTGTTGAGTGGCCAGATGTCTGGGCAGTCACTGTTGAGTGGCCGGATGTCTGGGCGGTCACTGTTTAGTGGCCAGATGTCTAGGTAGTCAATGTTGAGTAGCTAGATGTCTGGGCGTTCAATGTTGAGTGGCCAGATGTCTAGGTGGTCACTGTTGAGTGGCCAGTTGTCTGGGTGGTTGTCTGGGTGGTCACTGTTGAGTGGACAGATGTCTGGGCGGTCACCGTTTAGGGGCCAGATGTCTGGGTGGTCACTGTTCAGTGGCCAGATGTCTGGGCGGTCACTGTTGATGGGCCAGATTTCTGGGAGGTCACTGTTGAGTGGCCAGTTGTCTGGGTGGTTGTCTGGGTGGTCACTGTTGAGTGGCCAGATGTCTGGGCGGTCACTGTTGAGTGGCCAGCTGTTTGGGTGGTCACTGTTGAGTGGGCAGTTGTCTGGGTGGTCACTATTGAGTGGCCAGATGTCTGGGCGGTCACTGTTGAGTGGCCAGTTGTCTGGGTGGTTGTCTGGGTGGTCACTGTTGAGTGGCCAGATGTCTGGGTGGTCACTGTTCAGTAGCCAGATGTCTGGGCGGTCACTGTTGATTGGCCAGATGTCTGGGAGGTCACTGTTGAGTGGCCAGATGTCTTGGTGGTCACTGTTGAGTGGCCAGTTGTCTGGGTGGTTGTCTGGGTGGTCACTGTTGAGTGGCCAGATGTCTGGGTGGTCACTGTTGAGTGGCCAGCTGTTTGGGTGGTCACTGTTGAGTGGCCAGATGTCTGGGCGGTCACTGTTTAGTGGCCAGATGTCTAGGTAGTCAATGTTGAGTAGCTAGATGTCTGGGCGTTCAATGTTGAGTGGCCAGATGTCTAGGTGGTCACTGTTGAGTGGCCAGTTGTCTGGGTGGTTGTCTGGGTGGTCACTGTTGAGTGGCCAGATGTCTGGGTGGTCACTGTTCAGTAGCCAGATGTCTGGGCGGTCACTGTTGATTGGCCAGATGTCTGGGAGGTCACTGTTGAGTGGCCAGATGTCTGGGAGGTCACTGTTGAGTGGCCAGTTGTCTGGGTGGTTGTCTGGGTGGTCACTGTTGAGTGGCCAGATGTCTGGGCGGTCACTGTTGAGTGGCCAGCTGTTTGGGTGGTCACTGTTGAGTGGGCAGTTGTCTGGGTGGTCACTATTGAGTGGCCAGATGTCTGGGCGGTCACTGTTGAGTGGCCAGATGTCTGGGTGCTTTTATTTTCAGGATGTATTGGGTTGTACATATTGATTTCTCTTCGTAACCCATTGTGAATATCTGTCGCGATGATGAAGTTGTTATGACTGATATATTCATTGTGAAGCCCTGTTAAACTGAACAAATAAAAAGACCTGTTTAAAATAATAAAAAATACTTGCATGGGATAAGGACGTTTTCTTTTTGCATTGGATTTTGGTAGAACTCATTTTGTGTCCACCTGGACTTGAAGCGCTTCCAGAGGTTGAGTTTTTGCGTGTCTTTGTTAACGGATGAAATTGGGATTTCAGCTCCGATTTCAGAAGGAGGTTTTTGGAGAGGGTTTTGCAGATTATATAATTAGAGGTTTCTAAGCAGGGACACAGTGATGTAACCTGTCTTGCTCCACATCGTCTTGCTTCCAAGACGAGCACGTTGCCCCTGAGCTATCCTCCCGAGACAAAGTCCATAAAGAGCGGTGAGAGTCTTAGTGACTCCCGAGTCAGATGTGATAACATATATTGTGATATTTATGGAGCGACATATCTAAGCAAACTCCCTTCTTCCCCAATACCTCTGTTAAAGGAAAAACAGGAAAAAGTCAGATCCTTTCGAAAAATGGCTGTGCATCTGCTTGAAAATCACTCAAAATGCTCTTTAAGATCTGGTCAAAGTTCCTTTGCCTTGCTGCACACTTCTTCCCATTCTGCTACACTCATTATGGACACGGGGACCAATGGAGACCGCACCAAAAGGCTTAAGACTCAAACAGTGCACAAATGGACCTGAAAGCAACACATTTGCTCAGAATGCTGTCACTAACAACATGCACCGTGTATGATGGAAGGATGGAGCTTCTCAGACCACCTGAAGAAATAAAATCATGTGAGAAGCTGTGGCAACTGATGCATAACACGACAAACAGCCACTGCAATTCCTGGTCGACATACTCATATGTGCTATGCTGTTTCACTTAGCACGAAGTCTGTGGTCGACACTGACTTATATACAAGCTTCATGAAGTCAGTCTTGCATCACTCTGAGCAAGATCACTCTTTAAACTGAATAACGCGTGGCAGGCTGTTGGGTGGGTGATGTGAGTGGGACAGCTCAAATCCGTCTGTAGTTCAGGTTTTAATATTAAGCCAACCGCAATGTGAACGTTTGCCCTATTATATGATCTCTTCTGACAACCACACAGGAACCAACAACAAGGCTGTGTTTGTGAAATAGACAATTACTAAAAGGAAGGTACTGTGTCGTTTCTATGGTCACACTCCCATTAAGACAAAAGAAGAGAATAGTTTCCTCCTGACATGATGATAATAACAATGATAGTAATAATAATAATAATACTGTGTCCGGTTTTAGCAGGATGGAGATGGGCTTTCTCTTATTTCTTAAAGGAAGTTTG
The DNA here is from genome assembly GCF_040938575.1 of Ambystoma mexicanum. NCBI lineage: Eukaryota > Metazoa > Chordata > Amphibia > Caudata > Ambystomatidae > Ambystoma > Ambystoma mexicanum. The sequence goes on along the minus strand of NC_090935.1, from coordinate 119,397,306 downwards.
CTTGTGCTGTAGTTTCTCTGTTGCTGGTGTTTTTAGTATGCCTTTGCCTGGTCACTCACTGCCTGCTTTCTGTTTCATGTCTATCTCTCTGCTGTTCCTTCCTTTTGGGCCCTCGTACACTGTCTCTCCTTCTGCCTCTTATCATCCCGATCAGCAGGACAGGAAGACAATAAATGATGCTGTTTACCTTGCTTTTCTGTGTCAATCCTTTTCGTTTTTTTTTTATTTTTATTTGATCTAATCCTGATTTCCGATACCGTCCCGCTGCTGGAATGCTGTTCAATTGTATAAATAATGGTTGCCCTGATTGCCTCTCGGGTGTCATTTCGATAGCTATGATAATGAGTCTGGATGGCGCTTCTTTATCTCTCTGTGAACTCAGGTAGGAAAGAAGGAGGAGTCTACGTACGAGGAAGGGGGTGGAAAGGGGAGTGGGAGTGAGTACTGTAACACTCTATGAAGGAGATGGAAGAAGTGAAATCGCCAAGAGGGATTTGAGAGCATCCGAGATGCAACCTGTTGCATGTCACCCCTGTTGGGAGACATGGTAGCCCCCAGGGTTGTTATCCTGGTCACATGGGGGAACCACGTGACCAGGTTAATAAAGAGAGCGAGCCGCTTCCGGCTCATCAGTCAATCCGATCCTGACTCCGGTGTCGTCTCTGTCGGGCACCATGCTGGTGCAACACTGCGTGCTGTGGGCCCAAGGACGGGGCTCAGCACGAGGGCGGTGCTCCTGCTGGGCAACGCCGTCCCTTGTGGATACTGTCGCCATGTGACCATGGCTGCCGGTGCTACCCCGGCCTGGGTGCCCCTGAGCCGGGGCCGCCGTGTGCTGGGTGCCACCAGCCACGTGGGTTGCTCCGGTGACCCGGAGCGAGTGGGCGGCGTGAGCGCCGCACTGAGGGTCTGTGTCGGGTGCTCCTGACACACACAGGGGCCTGCCTGGTGATCCGAGGCAGGCCCCCAACACAACCTATCTTTGGACATGAAAAAACGTCTGAAGAGCGCTGGCATTTTCAGGCCATTTTTTACGTTTCACACATTCAATCATACGAGAGAGCGTAGTAGACCCCTTGCAATTTGCTGCACTCTCATACCAAAAGCCCTGTTTCTCCAACTTGCATTATAAGCATTGCCCAGTGAAAGCTTTATTATTCAGCACTTTATTTTCCGTGAGGTTCTAATAACTGGTACCATCTATCCAGCATATTTGCTTATACTGCATTATTAGCTTTGTAGAGTAAAAGCTTTGTTATTCAGCACTGTATTATGCATAAGGTTCTACTAACCAGCACTGTCTATCCAGCATATTTGCGTATCCTGCATGACAAACGTAAAGTGAAAGCTTTATTATTCAGCACTTTATTATGCGTAAGGTTCTACTAACCGGCACTGTCTATCCAGCATATTTGCGTATGCTGCATGACAAACGTACAGTGATAGCTTTATTGTTCAGCACATTATTATGCGTAAGGTTCTACTAACCGGCACTGTCTATCCAACACATTTGCATATCCTGCATGATAAACGTACTGGGAAAGCTTTATTATTCAGCACTTTATTATGCGTAAGGTTCGACTAACCAGCACCATCTATCCAGCATATTTAGTTTAGTTCAGTTTATTCATTTGTATTGCGCACCAGACCCGAGGGTATGAGGGCGCAGGAGCAATAAGTTATTCACAGCTTGGTTACAGGTTACTATTCATTACAGTAATTACAGTGGGACAATGGAAGGCAAAGAGTTTACAAATTTACAAATAAGGCAAAAAGTTTACAAATACAAATTTACAAATAAACATAATTTACATGGTATACAGCGGTGCGGTGGGCTGGATAGTATTAGAGGTCATTGATCTTTATCCAATGGGTATAGTTGCGTCTAAAGTGTGTTTAGGTTTGGGGTGTCCTAAGGGAGGGTGGTAGGGAGTTCCAGTGTTGGGCTGCTTTCACCTGGAAGCTGTTGCCACCCATTGTGGTGCATTTGAACCTGGGAACTGTGAGCAGGTTTGCGTTGGAAGTTCTGGTAGGTCTATTAGAGGTGTACTTGCTTATTCTATCGACTAGGTAGCGGGGGCAGCGTTGTTGAGGCATTTGTGTGTTAGTGAGGCTACTTTGAGTAGGATTTTATCTGTAGTGTTGAGCCAATTATGGGTTCTCCTAATGTTAGAGATGTGTTCTCTCTTGGGGATGCTGAGCGCTGCTCTGAGAGCGTTGTTTTGTAGCGTCTGTATTTTGTTAGTGACCTGCTTGCTAGCTCCTACGTAGAGGGCATTGCAGACGTCCAGTTTTGATAATACAAGGGCTCTGGCTAACGTAATGCAGCTCTGAGTGGATAGGAATGGTTTGGCTGCTCTTATAAGCTTACATGTGTAGGCCGTGGAGGATGCCGTGGAGCTAACCTGTTTATGGAATGAAAGGGAGGAGTCGATGTATATTCCTAAAGTTTTCACTTCTTTGGCTACCTTGATGGGGTTCCCGTCTATAATAAAGCTGGTGTAGTTGTGGTCCGATTTGGTTAGGTTTGAGGTGGAACCAAGAATGATGAGTTCAGTCTTGTCATCATTCAGGCATAGACTGTGAGAAGCCATCCATGCCTGGATGATGAGGTACACCTTGTTCACCAAGGCCAAATCACGGTTGTAATCTCCTGTCAACGGGATGAGTATCTGTGTATCATCGGCGTAATTAGTGTAGGTGATACCCAGACCATCTAGATCATCAAACAGGGGCTTTGTGAACATGTTGTACAGTGTAGGGGAGACGCATGAACCTTGGGGGACACCACATGTGATGGGGATGGGGTCGGCGGCAGCAGAAGTGGAGAAGACACGCATGGATCTGTTGCTAAGGAATGACTCGATCCAGCCGATAGCTTCTTGGGAGAAGTGGGCAGCTGAATCCAAGTGATTGCATAAGATTTTGTGATCCACTAGATCGAATGCCACGGAGAGGTCCAGGAGAAGTAATAAAGCAGTTTTCCCATTGTCTCTAAGGGTGTCAATTTGAGCCTTCAGGTCGATAAGGGCCATTTCTGTCCCGTGTTGGGGTCTGAAGCCTGATTGCTGAATACCTAGGAGATGGTTTATTTCAAGGTATTTTTGGATTGGTTGGTAGGCTGTCTTGTCTAATATCTTGAGCAGGAATGGGACGGTGGTAATAGGTCTGTAGTTAGTGGGAATGGAGGGGTCAAGAGAGGGCTTTTTGAGAAGGGGAGGACCCAGGTCTCTTTAAGGTTGCTGGGGACGGTACCTGAGGAGAAGGAGGCGTTAATGAGTCTGGTGATGAATGGCGAGAGGTCTCTTGCTGCATCTTTAATGATTTGTGTGGGGCAAAGGTCGCCCTGACAGTTAGATGGTTTTAGGCTGAGAAGGATTTTTTCTACTTCAAGAGTGGAGACTCTGGAAAAGCTGAAGTGAGTGGGGTTGGGTCGGGGGTGTTAGGGTGTGGGGCGCGGGGCGGTATTAGTGGGGTTGCTTGGTTTAGCTATGGATTCTTTCTTATTTTTAATTTTAGTTTGTAGGCCTGTGACTTTATTGTTTAGGGCATTTTGGACACTAGTGCACCATTGTTTGTTCTTCACACAAGTGTCTGGAGTTAGCACTGGTGTTTCCAATTCTGTAATGATCGTAAACAGCTCTTTGGTGGTGGAGTTGGATTGTGCAATTCTCTGGTTGTAAGACTCTCGTTTGGCAGCTATGATTTCTTTTTTGTAGTTGGATGTTATTTTATTAAGCACTTTCTTGTTATGGTCTGTGGGAGACTTGCATGATAAACATACAGTGAAAGCTTTATTATTCAGCATTTTAGTATGCGGAAGGTTCTACTAACTGGCACCATCTATCCAGCCTATTTGCATAACCTGCATTATAAGCATACAGTGAAAGATTTATTATTCAGCACTTTATTATGAGAAAGGTTCTACTACCTGGCACCATCATTCCAGTATATTTGTTTAGCCTGCATTATAAGCACAATAGCGTGAAACACTTTGTATATTGATGGTCATGTCGACATGCACACAGTACATTAATATTCATATACAGTGCAGTACCAACAGTATACACACATATAAAGCTTAAAAGATCATGGCGTGGAAGCGGAGGAGAAGTCATCATCGGATATCATGTCCCATAGATAGCTCCTGAACGGGGCCCATACGTCTTTGGGCGGTTTGTTACAGGCATGGACAATACATATTGTTCTTCACATTTGTTTACGAAAGACAACTCACAAAGAAAATCGTCCATATGGGGTGCATAAGTGGCTTTCCAACATTTCAGTATACTTCAGTATACTCGTTTAGCAACAGCACATGTCACATTGACAAGTCTTCTGGTGGTTTCAGCCACCTTACCAATGTCTCCAAACAGGTATTTCAGGGGAGAGAGGGAGACCGGGACAGCGTTATTTTCTGAACAATATCAGCTACATCACTCCAGAACTTGCCAATTGGAGGTAATGACCAATACATATGAAAAACATTTGTATGTGGGTCCCCGCATTTCACGCATTCCCCTGAGCAATTCTTTGTAAACTTGGCCATCTTAACAGGGGTATAGTGCAATTTATTAAGGATTTTGAACTGGATCAAACGTGTGTTTGTACTAGGGCATATAGTCATATAGGGCCTCATTACACGGTAGGCGGTGAGCCATGGCGCTATTAGCGCCATGGCTCATGCCGGTAAAATACCGGCACCGCCTTGGCGGAAAGGGGATTTACCGCCCCATCCCAAGGTTGGAGGGGCGGTAAATCCCCCTTCCGCCATTGCCCTTCCCCATTCCCATTTCTGCCCCATAGGGCTCAATGGAAATGGGGAAGGCGCTAATTACGGCACCGCAATTTAGCGGTGCCGTAATTAGCTCCGAGGTCCCTTAGCGGGTTGGTATTTAACGCCTGCAAAAAGCAGGCGTTAAAACTCCAACCCGCTAAGGGACCTCGTAGTAAGGCGGCAGGGATTTACCGGTACCGGTAAATCCCTACCGCCTACCGTGTAATGAGGCCCACAGTCTGGAAACTCCCATACTCGTGTCCTCCCCCATGGTCACCGCTCTTATACATTCGTTCTGCAGGAAACATCTGCTATTTCCACCCAAAAGCAGCCTCATGCAATAGTATTGTAACATGCGCAGTTGCCCACCCCCAACAGTATGTATGAAGTCCACAAGACTTCATACATACATCTTCAACTTTCTGCTAGGGTCCCAGGTTCTCTGTAGTGCCTCAACAAATGTGGGAGATATCCCAGGGAAGCACCAAAGCAGAGCCGCAGGGTCGTATGGCACCTCTATGTTGATTCTTTTATATATCATAGACCAAGAGACACTCACAGGGTTAAATCTACAGGGGTCTTCGTGGCGTGCGCTGAACATAACTGATCCGAGATTTGTGGGGGATGCTGCATATCTTTCTATTGGGATATGTGTGGCAGTATCTTCTTGGTTATACCAGTGCCTGGTGAACTGGACCTGTGCCTCTAAATAATAAAGCACAAAGTCTGGTGCAGCAATGCCCCCACTAGTATATGTTTCCACCATGTTGTCCCATTTCCTCCTTGCCACTCCCTTTCACCACACACACAAGGTCACAAAGGACTGACGTTTTGTGAAAAATATTCAGCCTGGCCAGAGAGGGACATTACCAAAGTAATACAAAAGTGTCGGGAGGAGAGCTATCCTTCAGTACAAGGAGATGGGAAGTTTGTCCCACATTAGGAGTTTCACTGCTAGCAGCTGTAGGAAAGTTTCATCGTTATCGGCATATGTTTGCCATTCCCGTGATACGATAATGCCCAGATAACGGACCTGGACCGGTGCCCATTTGAATCCGTTGATGTTTGTTGGTCATTCTGTGACAGGTGTGAGCGGAAATATTTCTGATTTGGAGTTATTCATTTTATATCCTGAGTATAGTGCACATTTGTGAATATCTTTCATAATAGGTTCAAGGTTTACTTCAAGGTCCCAGACATACAAGAGAGTATCATCTGCATACAGTGATATTATTTGAGGTAGAACAGTCAGTCTAATACCCTTGTGTCTGTATTTTGTACGGAATAACGCAGCCACTGCTTCAATTGTAAGTGCAAAAATGATGGGAGAAAAGAGACAGTGCTGTCCAGTACCTCTAACCAGAAGGAATAACTCAGATAAGGCGTGATTCATGAGAACTCTCGCTCCTGAGTTGGTGTATAGAAGTTTAATGCCTGATCTCATTGGGATAAAGCCTGATTGGTCAGGATGTACCAGGCCGGGCATGCTGGGGAGCAGCCTAGTCACGAGGATATTTGTGAATATTTTTGCGTCTACGTTAAGCAATGAAAGGGGTCTAAATGATGACATGCCATGAGGTGTGACATGGTTTCGGTGATACAGTGATTATGGCTTATCGCATTGAGTCGGGAAGTGCACCGCAGTCCATGGCCTCCTCTCACACATCCAGCAATATAGGGGCTACCTCTCCTTGATACTCCTTGTACAGTTCAATGCACAGGCCATCAGACCCAGGGGCTTTCCCGGATGACAGGGCCTTGATTTCCTCTACTATTTTCTCCTGGTGATTGGTAACTCCAACTGGGTTTTTGCCTCAGGCGAAAGCACAGAGAGCCCCAGATTGCGTAGATATTCTAAAGAGTCTCCTGTTGCCCTTTTGTCATGGTTTGAGTATAACTCTGTGTAAAACATGTGTGAGTGCCTTGTTTATTTCTTCCTCTTGGGTCACCACCTCACCATTAGTGGTTTGAATACTGGCTATAGGGGTGTGGTAGTTTTCTGTCTTTAGCATATTGACCATGAATTTTCCCGCTTTGTCCCCCTCCCCATACCTGTGCGCTCTAACTGGGGCAGCCATGTATAGTACCTCTCTGTCAGCCAATTTGTGGAACTCGCTTAATAATTTATTAATATCTGCTAGGGTATCTCTGGAATGTGTGGTACTGTAACTCTTCTCAAGGTCTCGCAGTGGGGCCTCCACATGGCTGAGTTCTTTCCAGGCGGATTTGAGTAATCCAGTGGTTTTGGCTATGAGTATACCCGGATCCAGACCTTAAAGGTTTCTCAAAGTGTGGTGTGGGATGTAACAGAGCCTTTGTTGATGTTGAAGAACTCCTCAATTTCTATTTGTAGGGCTTCAGACACATTTGGAACTTTGAAGATAGCAAAGGGCATCCTCCATCGCTTAGCATGGGGAACATCACTTAGCTCTAGACACAAAGAGACCGGAGAGTGATCAGAGAGTGTACACGCAGCTAAGCACCATGATTGAGAGTGAGGTGGTCAGGAGCCAACAGTCAATCCGGGATTCAGAGTCATGAACCGTAGAGTAATAAGTGTATTGCTTGTCTAAGGGGTGGAGTGTTCTCCAAGTATCTATTAGGGGTAGCTATAACAGTATCTGCTTAACTGTACCAGCAGCTTTCGTGAGCACCCGAGGAGCATCAGACAACCAATCTAGTGCTGTGTCAAGAATCGTATTAAACCCCCCCCCCCCGCAGAAAACCCATGTCTCATCAGGTGGGATAAGCATATCAAGCACATCTTGGTAGTATTCTGGGTCGTATATATTGGGTCCATAGATATTTACAAGAACCACTGAGTGGCCAGCTATTTCGCCCCACACCAACACATATCGTCCCAGTGGATCTTGTTTACTGTCTGTGTATCGTAAACCTAGCGATGGATGAATGGGAGCGAGGACTCCCCTGGCCTGTGTGGAATATTCAGTATAATATCGCAGTGAGCCCTACCTGGTAAGAAAGACAACATTCACTTTCTTGGAGCATCAATATCTGCGGAGTGTGTCTTGTCACGTATGTATGCACCCACTTTCCTGGCCTTACCCGGGTTGTTGAGGCCACTTACATTCCAGGTTAACAACTTAATATTCAATACCTTGCCCTTGCCCTTAAGTGTGTTGTGTACCATCTGTGTTTGCAAAGTTTACCATTATCTTTACTTGTGCGTTCAAGTCCAGTACTGCTCATAGCAACATGACCATTTGTTTTGAAACCTTTAACTGCCCCAACACAGCCCGTTTCCCTGACCCACACCACCCTCCCTTCAGATGCATCAGGGATTGGCCATTTCACCCCCCCTCCACCTCCCACCCACACCATCAACACCAACATGATGATGTTTCCCCCTAAACTTATGGAACCTTCTGGAGGTGCATATGCTGCAGCTTTGTGCCTACCACAGCTGAACAGTACCGATCTGGCACTAACTCACATTTTAGATTGGAGCCCTCCATTGGCATTGCTCCCAACACTGCCGAAGGATATTACATTTAGCAACGCTCAGTCCGCCAGATCTCTCCTCTCATCATTGGGTCATGGGCTCATTTTCTGATCCGCTCCATGGTCGCGGGCGGTAGTGGAATCGATGCTTTGATGTGGTCCATTGCCTCTGCAGGAGTTTCAAAGACGTGCACTCTGCCTCTGTGCTTTATCCGCATTTTGGCCGGGAAGATCAACACATATGGGATCCACTGCAGTCGGAGTTGCTTTTTCACCTGTTCATAGGATCTCCTTTGAGCTTGAACACTTGCAGCGAAGTCATTATAGATGCGTATGCTGTTTTCAAAATATTGTAGCGTCTCCATCTCTCTGGCCATTCTAAGGATCACATCTCTATCCCTATAATTGAGCAGTTTAGCAATGATGGTGCAAGGCGGAGCCCCGGATTTGGGCATCAGGGCCAGGGTGCAGTGAGCTTTTTCCACAAAAAAATGATCTGAGAACAATGTCATCCTGAATAAGGATTTTAGAAGAGCTTCGATTTGCTCCTCCATGGCACCTTTACATGAGGATTCTGCGACTCCGGCTATCCGGATGTTGTTTCTTTTGGATCTGAACTCCAAATCCTCGCACTTGCCTTGCATCTTAGAGAGTTTTTCCTTCAGCTGTGCAATGTCGCTGCTATGCTGGCCTATTGTATATTTGTTCGTGCATATCCTGGCCTCAGTTTCTGTTACTCGGGCACTTTCATTTTCCAACCTCGCCTTGAGTGACCCGATGGTGGCCACAATATCATCCACTTTGCATGGTGTCAAGGAGATGGTCGTCTCTAGGATAAGTTGTGGATGTAGTTGGGATGTCTCCAGCTATTAGCGTTGCAGGTGTTGTCGCCAGAGTCTGGGGGTTTGTGAAAGAATCCATCGGGCCCTTCTTCTTTGCACCAGAGTCCTTTCTCATTATCGAAGAGGTATTGCAAATCCATTGCTCTCTGGATCGTGCAGCAGGGGATGATGGGCTGTTCTAGTGGTGGGACAATGTCCACGAGCAGACTGTTCTGTGCCTGTGGGGCTATTCTTACGTGGTTACCTAAATTGAGGTACTCACTGTATTTTTCTGGCTTCAGCATGTTCAGGGTATGAATTTCAACCATTGGTCAGGCTCTTCCATGCAGCTCAATACAGGGTATTATGTCCTCATTGCGTCCAAACCTGGCATGATAGGAAGACTATGCTCTCAGCTCACGACTCTATGTGCCCTTCCAGTACCAAAAGGATCAGCAACAGGGTTTAGTTTGATCTATGCCACTTAATAGCTTCTAGTATCCTCAATCTCGAGTTACATCCTGTGGCGTGCCAAGCAGTACCGTCCACTAGACTCTACGGTGATGTGGCAAAGACCAGTAGTCTCGTAGTGTGTATTTGGGGGCTTTTGTCCCAATGACCTCTGTAGAATTTCATAGTGGTCTATGTGTCGTCCGGGACGTACCAATATCCGAGGGCCAGGTGGCAGTCCTTTTAGCTAGCGTACTAAGCTTATCATGCAGGATACCCAGATATGCTGGATAGACAGTGCTGGTTAAAATATCCTCTTGGAGAATAAAGTTGTGAATGATGAAGCTTTCACTCTACTAAGCTAATAATGCAGTATAACATAAATCAGTTCACACATTCGCCCAGGATCATTTTGCCTAGTGGGGGAGTCTATAGATACTTTATATTACCGCCAAACCCGTTAATTGCCCATTTGCGGGCGCCGGAAAAAAGATGCTCCCCATTCCCATTCGGGCCCATAGGGGCCGAATGGGAATGGGGAGGTCGGATGCATAGGCACCGTTTATAATGGTGCCTGTGCATCCGACATGCTGTGCTCGCAGGTGCCTTTCTGCCCGCCATGTCCGTCCTGCTGGGCAGAAAGACACATGAGAGTACAACGGGAAGTACCGACAAGCTTACCGGTACCGTAGTTCCCAGACCGGCAAACTTATAATGAGGCTCAATGGCTTTCACTCCCTTGGAGAAGTAATCTGTCACCCCTCCACCCCCCTGCACCCCCAGTCAAAAAGTGAGAAAGTAAACTGAGGCTATATGCCAGTCTGCCTATAGGAATCTCTATAGAGATATGGCCCAAGGCCAAATACATTTATTTACACCGGTTATTAAACAGTTCACTAATATAAAGCAGCAGAAAATCACAATCTTAATACACTGTACACCACCCAATGAATTCTAGACAAGTTAAGCTCAAAATGAAGTGTGAGCAAAATGGCACTCCAGCAATTAAAAAAAGGGAGGGAAAGACAAGGTTACTCAAAATCAAGCAGAACCAACAAGTAAGTAGGCAGGGCAATCTAGAAAAGGCTTACTAGAACTAGGATTCAAATCAATAGGCCTGGGCAAGTGTTAATGTATCAGAGTCTTTGCAGAGGATCACACAGTTCAAAGTAGTTTGCGGTTAAATTTTTGCCAAGAGTTTGAAATGAAGTTTGTCAGAGAAAAGTTACTTAAAAGAGTAGATAAGGACAAGCCCTCGGATTAATGAAAGATTTCAAACACTTTCACTGCGGTCGGACAGAACGATCTACCGGATTTGAACAGTACCTTAGTAGAAGAAGAAAACTATAGCTGAGGTAGAAGTTCCTGGCAGGTCCTGCAGGCTCATGGTTCCTGAAGCGACTGTCAGACTGACGAGAAGGAGGAAGACTGGACGGTCCTGCACTGCCCAGGGAAAAAACCAGCAGCAGAGCAAAGTGATGAATAAAAGGGACGCTCCTTAAAACCCAAACAGGGTCCGGTCCTTCTGGCTATCCAGTTCACTGCAGCGATGCACAGAAAATGTGACCAGGGGAGGGAGGCCTTGCTTGGTGTTTAGCGAACTGGTTGGTCCCACCAACTCAAGTAAAGAAGATTCCTTGCGGATCTTCTCTGTCGTTGAAGTGTAGGAGATCCGGACCCGCAGCAGGGCTTCACCGTGAGGTTCAGTAGTTGCAGTAGTCCTCTTCCTTCAGCTTCTCTTAGGTTCTCTCGATCCAGTGGCGACTCTGCCTTCCAAGTCCCAGAGACCTGCTTTTTATGCAGTTTTCCCCTATTCACACAGCCTGGCTGTCAATCACACAGCAGGGTGGCTGACCTGGCAGGACAGTCACCTAGCCAATCAAACAAGAGTGCGACTTGGGTCTCCAAGGGGACCGTTTACAGGGGGCCTAAAACCCCTCCCTCACATCCTGTCCACCCAGACACTCAGGCGCCTAAGGAGGGCTTCTGTGCAGATGCCCGCCAAAGGACAGCGAACAAAGGAACCAAACCTGGTTTGGTGCGCAGGGTAAAATACGAGAAAGACCTTTACAAAAAGAAATGGCGAATAAACCCAGCCAGAACCAAATAAAATTAAAAGGGGTCCAGCGGATTAAAGTTTGAGGCTACTAACTTAGCCTAAAAGAGTACCAAGGCTATTGTCATAGTACGCTGTAAGAAAAAAATGGTAGATACCACTGCCACCAGCCAAATTGTAAAGAAAGGGGAACAAAATAATGTTCCATGAGAAACAGACAACAAGGGATAACTATTAACCCTTTCGAGTACTCTATGTAAGACAGTTTGTACTGGGTCTGTGAATTTAAACAGTCTAATAAAGTCAATGGCAACTTTACATGTTCTGGGAGACAGTAGTCAGTCCCAAAAAATGGAGTTTAAAGTGGGAAGTCTGAAAAAGACAACCCTGTGTCACTGTACTAAAGGTGCTGTGTGAGTGACACACAGTAAAAAGATTATGCCTATGGAGTAGGTGAGACTCCTCAGTCTATCAAAACTAAAATGTACAACACATAGCAAAAAACACATGTAAGAGTGGGAAAAAGGCTCACACACTTACCAGGTGAAAAATAAAATCCTATAAATCCAGCAAAGCTGCTGAGGGACTCAGTAGGTAATGAAAATTAGCCATTCTGGAGAATTCTCCCTAACAGGTGTAGAGTTTCTCACCCTGTGCATTCTCCCTTGCCTGTTTCAACAGACCCGGCAGAGTGAGACACTACCTCTGTTCCTGGCAAAAGTCAGCCTGACCAAGAACTCTAGCTGGGGTTAACTCCCTCAGTTCAAGCATGCCCTTCAGGTCTAATACTGTGCTGTCCACCATCTCAGGTGACTTCTCTGTGTTAGTAGCAACCCTGAAATCACTGAGTCCTGTGCGACATCCATGAACACCTCAGTGCCTTCTGCTCCCTCTCCTGCAAGAGCAGTATCCTGACAGGACTTCATGTCACGACTGGTAGCTGTTAACAAGACCGATCTATGACACTCTCCAGAAGAAAACCTCTTAGGTTTTCCCCCTCCAACTAAGGTCTACAATTGTCAATAGAAAGTAGCTAATACCATCAAACCCCCTTAGTGGTTGGATTGGCACTGTGATATGCCCTTCTTACACCCATTTTCACCTGATACTAGCAGCCGTGTCATGCAAGGTGGTCAATCTTTACACATTTATGAAGATGTGCTTTACACAAATCTTTGTATTTCTTGGGAACTGAGAGCCAATCTAGAGACTTAGATCGAGTAGGGACCCTTTGGCCACTCCTTGGCCTATTGGGACTTCATGTGTTAAGGCACCCACAGTCACTGTGCCCTCCTCCATGAGACCAACAGCAACAATGGTCTGTGTAGATTTGCCCAGCCAGGTTTTTTCAGGTGCGCTATGTGTCATGTGTCATTTCTCCACACAGACAACTTCCTTTGGGAGGTGAGAATGTGGATTCTCCAGTTGTTAATGTTTTTCATCCTTTATTTCTGTGGGAGCTGACAAGAGGAATCGTTGTGATTTCCCTTCATGTTTTTTGGGACTTTTCTTGAAAGAATGGTCAAAACGTCTGTTCATATTCACCTTGTATTTACTATTATTAAATACCTCTGCGTCTCCGTCGGGTGTGGTAGTCTGAGTCTTCTTTTATATGCAAGTACTCATAGTGCAAGTACTCATATAGCTATAGGCAGCACTTTTGAGTCCCTGTGGGTCTGTGATAGTCTTGTCCATTAGAAGCTGGTCTAAACGATCAGCAGCCAGGCTATAATTCCACATAGCAGCTGTAGAGCCAGTCATCTCAGACTCCCGGGAGGGACCTAAATACACCTGGATGTCAACAGAGCACGGGAGAATCAGCAGGAGTGCGAGGAATGCTGGCTTGTGCAGCCTCGTACGGGAGGAGCAGAACCGGAGAGCCATGCAGTCGGTAGCTGAAGACCCAAGGCAGCCCACGGATAGCAGCCACTTTGACAAAGACAGTGATCCTGATGAGCCAGGAACTGCTGGCAAAAAAAGCAAAACCACATGGAAAGAGGCGTACTTCCATACTGTTGCTCCCATGCCTAAATCCTGGAATTGAAGAACCAACGCAAAGAAGCTAACCGAATAGACCAGTGCCAGGTCAAGAGCCTGTGTCCATGCTGGCCAGAGGGACTGCCTCGCTTACCAAAGACTTCTGATGGAGAAAACGTACATGGCATAACACAAGGAGCAGGCCACTATGAGTCCACACATGGCTGAGAATCCAAGTGCCCCACGAAAAGGTGAAGGACAAGTCAAGCAAAGCAGGATAGAGAGACCAATAGCCAACACAGGGCTGATAAACCAAAGCGCCAATGAGGGAGTGAGAGAAACCAGAACTTGGCTGTGCCGGCCCATATCCCATGCCAGCCTAATAATTCAAAAAACCTTAAAGGGGTGAGAAAAACCACAACCAAAATAGCTCTTAGCAGGACAAAAGCCCACGCTAGAGTGATAAACAAAAGACCCCACAAAGGGGTGAGAAAAACCACAACCAGAAGAGGGCAGAGAAGGCCTATAACCCATAACGGGCTGACAATCTGAAGACCCCTAAATGAGCTGAGAGGAATGAGAACCAACATAGGGCTGAGCAGGCTTGTAGCCCCTGCTGGGCTGATAATCCAAACACACCCTGAGGGGGTAAGAGAATTCACGACCAGAACCGATCTGAACAAGCCTGTTGCCCATTCTGGGCTGATAATCCGAAGAACCCAGAAGCAGTGAGGGAACCCACAACCAAAGTTGAGCTAAGCAGACCCTAGCCTACCCTAGTTCAAAGTATAAAATATCCAATCAATCATAAGGAGACAGATTTGTTTTTTGAAATTCGACCTAAACAGTTCAGAAGAACCTATGATGTTTACTAAGGAGAATACATCCCTGGAGAATGGATAAACTAGAGACTATTGGTATTGGCAAGAAGGCCTTTGTGCCCCCAAAAATGAGCTAAGAGACATTTTTGTTTGTTTGTTGGAACTATCAAGACAAGAGCTGGAAAAGACTTTAAGAACTCTTTTTTGGGGCTCAGAAAACCAGCCACCACTGGTTGTCCCAGGGGGAAAGTATTTGTATCTTAAGATAAAGTTTAAACCGTCTTTTATTTTTTATAGTGGTAGGGCAGATGTTAGGACAGCATTGGACAGTGTTTATTTGTAAGACGTCCTGACAAGCATCCATTTGTAGCTTACACTGTGTTTGCAACGCTTGTTGATTGACTCTGTGCGAGGGACAATTGTGGGGCTTTCAATATTTACTACATCTATTTTTTTGTTTACGACCGCAGGACTACAATCCTCAGCTTTCCTCATGCTGCTTTTGTGCCATAAGCTGGCACGTGAACAGCTACGCAGGAAGCCAGGTTGCGCTGGTTCACATCCGGTCCGTCTGGGTCTGTTTGCTAGTCTTGACTGCCTATTGTCTTGCTCCCGCAAAAGGTATTGTGTAAGTCTTTGTTACTTTAATATCTCTTACAAACACCTTTGTTTGAGTGCTGTTAGTGCTTTGCCTGGACATGAGCACAATCTCCTTGGCGGGTTGATAACATCTCACTAATTCTTTGTGAACAACCTCTGTCTTGGTTTGATTATCTGCCCTGATCATAATTAGCATGTCATCTGTTTACCTCAGATTGGAACCACAATCAATTACGGTTATTGACAAAATGCGTAAAAACGTACTCTGACCTCACTAGACCATGGTTCCACCTATTGTTTGTCTTTTTTTTTATTGTGTCAATTGTACAAGTTGTACATTTACACACTCTTTTATAACAGTTCATAAACAGAAAATCAACACTTCGCTCATCAATAAAAAAGTTTAACAACAACAAGACAAAAGAATAAAGAAAAAAAAAGATGTTCCAGTAGGGCTGAGATTTTATCACGTTACCTATCAATGGATAAGGCTTGCATGGGACATGTTATTGGTACTGCCCTTCCATCCCTAGAGGGTCTTTGTGGACAGTGCATGAATACGGTGACGTGTTCCCCTAACCACAGAACCGGATTTCTTAAATGCTGAACAGGCTTCTCATACCGGACCTGTTCATGGTATGAACTCAGGTCCTTTGAACACTCCTGTAATATTACTTACACAAACTTTAACCAATGCTTCTGTCACTAAAAATGGACACGTTCCATTATGGCCTTTAAATCCAGACTACCTCCTACCGGTGGATATATCTGAAGCCGGTGTGTCTGGCACGGAGAGTAATGAACTCTAAGTTTCTGATATGCTGGTGTCTCTGCCCATTACTTCTGATTTGCCTGATGCTCAATCGAATGCCATGTCTCATGGTACTTTTCCAACTTATGGCACTCCTCCTGCTCTACATCAAAAAACAAGGTGAGACTGGCAGTCGTCTCTGTTGCAGTCAACAAGGAAAATGCCTAATGTTACTCAAAATACTCAAGGGTGGAGGAGATGCAACCAATGACCACCCTTCTGCTTTACACAACATTTAGAATGTATTAAATAATCACAAAAAACAAGATATCAGCTCATACTAAATACATCATCATAAAAACATGTACACAATACACATATTCAAAACACCTTAATCACAACACCTTAAAATAGTAATAAAGTGCTCTAGTGACTCTTTTCTACCTTATCCACCCTCTATATGTCTACAAATACAGATTCGAACTCTAAGATAAGGTATAGGACTTTCAGTATTTTCACAAGTCCTATTTAGAGCTTAACCTGTTTCTGTTCCCATGCCCTTAAGGTGGTGATCATTCTTCAGGAACTAAATTCTAGGTCACATCTAGTATGTCATAGTTCTTGAATTTTCTGTGTAATGTTAAAATCATGTTCCTCCAGACATCTTCCCTATAACTGCAAAAGAGACAAAACACACGTATTAGATATTAATGCTATTTGTTAATTAGCGGGAATTAGGATACTGACCTACTTCCACAACCCTCTATGATTGGAAATAGAATACCTATCGGAAAAATGTGACAGTGTAATCACAAAATATGTGTTTAAATAACAGTTCAATCCACTCGGGATCTCTTCCACCTATGGAAACACACAGCATGTGCTTCATTAACCAGTTCGGGTACATTGGCCCTCATTACAAAACCGGCGCTAAACCATGGTGCTATTAGCACCATGGTTGGTGCCGATGTTGTAACAGGTCTGCCATGGTTCAATGGGGAATTACCACCCCATTCCAAGGTTGGAGGGGTGGTAATTCCCCATTGAACCATGGCCCTTCCCCATTCCCATTTTTGTCCCATAGGGCTCAATGGGACTGGGGAAGGCGCTAAGTACGGTACCGCAAATTTTGGTACCGTACTGAGCACCAAGGTCCCTTTGCGAGTCCCTACTTTAACGGCTGGTGTAGACCAGCCGTTAAGGTTGGGGCCCGCAAAGGGACCTCGTAATCAGGCGTTAAGGGTTTAATGGCGCCAACACCTTTTACGACGCCGTTAAACCCTTAACGCCAGGGTCGTAATGACCCCCATTGTCTCTCCACAATAAAGCTCTCTTCCAGCCTCTATACTCACCACCAGATGGTATAGGCGAATGTACCTTCGCGGGTTGGATCACTTCTACCTCGTCAATTGCAGTTGAAAAGTTTGAAATTAACCATGGGTTGTCCTAGTCATCCAGGACCTGCACTGCAGACATCACACAGATGGGAAAAACCACAACCATAGACTCGTTATTTCGTCTGCATTTGCTTCATTTTCTTCCATACCAAAACGTATTGGTCTCCCATCTCATACTACAGTATCTCACCTTAACTGCAGATAGATGGTGCGAGTAGGATAAATACCCTCTGATTATTCCAATTATCTACAAAGAAGCAGAAAAAACAAAAAAACAAAAGCCTGTGAGAAGAGCCCTTTCACTGTATTTTCAAAAAAATAAGTATTACCAAGCTGTCTCTTATTCACTCCTGCTTACCATTGTCACTTTTATTTTCGGTTATTTACGATCTTTCCCGACAGCTAAGTGATTGGTACAAGCAGGCTAGGTCTCCATGTCTGCTATGCGTTAACCTAAGAAATGAAAACGGACCAAGCACTGCAAATGTCACCATTCGGCGTGCTTATAAACAATTGTATGAGCTTCTTGTTATCCCGGCAAGCCATGCTTACCTTTCATACCGGCAAAACAGTGTCTGCATTCTGTGAAACGTTCAACTCGAGCGCACCTCCCAAAACAGAGGTTCATATAAGTACTACTAGCATATTGTTGAACCCAACTACTGACGGATGGGCGTGGCCATCTTGGAGTGGTGTAAAATGCATTACCTCCACTCTGTTTATTATGTCTAGTACAGCTTTTTTCTTATTCACACACCATCGGTGCACCAACTGTCAAAGATCGCATGTATTTCTTTCCACTCAAAAATGAAACAAAATGAAAATGTTATGCTTCATACCCGTTATTTCTTGCAATTCCGGTAAATTTGTGTGATTTAATTTATAACCACATTCCACAACTACACAAGACCGCTTCAAACCTCCGGGAAGACAAATTTTCCCACATGCTCTACGGTACATTCTTTACCCAGCCACCATATTACTAAACTTACAATGGTTTCCAGGACGCCAATGGCCATCTTGGAGCAGGAAAAAGAGGAAAGGTCGACAGGTTACTATCGACCTGTGATGTGTGATGGCTGATCAAGATATTGCTAAATTAATATCCCCAGTCTCAATGCCTGACCATCACAAGGTAAACAGTGACTGTATCAGGATAAGCAGTTTTTATTCAATCACAATACTGTGGGATGTCTTAACCCACTCATCCAAGCCCTGCAACATCATTAGGCATTGCGGGCAGCAGAAACATCAGAATGGCCATTGGAAAGCATGCTGCTCTCACAAAATCATCAGAAAATGCACAGTAAAAACTGAAAGATAGGCTGCCATCCACTTTTGTCTATCTTAGTGAGCACAGGAGATCACTGCCTAAAACCACCATTGGGCCATCCACATAGCAGCCTGAAACCACTTGGAAAAAGCAATGCTGATTGCCAAAAGAAATACAGAGCTGGTTGGGAATCTGTTTTCTTGATTGTCAAAATGTGCTAAAATCATGGCTCACAAATCACCAAAATGATCCAGCCTTCTTGTTGGGTGTTCCACATTATTCTACTGCAAGAATCCACATCAATACAATGTCAGCAAGAATCATATTCTATCAAGCTAAATCCCCTTTTAAAGATAGACAGCTGTCAAAAATGGGTGTAGTACCATTACTCACCTCTGTCAGGTGCTGGCGATTTAAAAGTCTTACAGGAGAGCTGTGTTTCACAAGCTAAATATGTCAAAGAAGAGAATTCCATCAAAATGCCATATAGAGTGCTACACAGTGATTTCATTCTGAAAAAGACTTGATTTAAAGATATATTGTTTATTTTAAGTTTATAAATGTATGTTGTTTTTCACAAGGAACTCTGTGCAATTGATCAAAAGGTAGTCTGATTTAATTAACTTCAAGAGGCCTTCTGTCCATGGGAACCCTTCACACCTGTCCTTACTACCAACAGGAGAGGATATCGCATGGACATGTTAATTAGAACTGTTGTGAGAGGAGGAGATTTCCCCTGCTGGCAGGAAAAAGAGACAATAGATTCCTTGACTGAATAGAATATGCTAATTTGGGTCGTCACTTGTCAACAACTGCTCTGGGAGTGACAGGACATGTGACCTCTGAGTCAAGCCAGCTCTAGGGACGGACCAGACTGGGATGTGGATTTAACATTGCACCAAATATATGTTTAAGGAAAATGGTTCTAAAATATTGTAACATGCTGACAAAAATGCCAAACTTTGAGACGGTTAATATGAAAAATTCACTCACAATTTAAGACTAAGCTGGACATCATGCAATGTTCTGAGACCAAACTCCGGGAATTTTTAATATTGCAGCTGTAGTGTTTTTGCTATGAACATAAGAACTTACAGTAATATGCCCAGGGAGGATCTGCATGCATTTATCAAATTTGGTGCAGAACCAATATTGTGAAACCCACCAAAAGCGCAAATAAGTTGTCATTTCTGAACCCAAGCTCGTAGGAACATGGGACTTGAACAGAATGTACCTTAAGTAATATGTGATGTGTGTATGTATTATGAACAACTTGTGTATGTGGGAAATATGTTTGTTATGAAAAATTGATTTTCTTGGTAAAAGCAGAGGGGAGGGATTTCAGCTAAGCCATAAACACAGCATTGTGATGACACCTCATCACAACCCCACATAGTGCTACAACCTTCTATCAGAAGCTGTTCTTCAGGCAACTCATCCATTGTGGTGTACAAGGGATCCCACCCGCGTCAACAACACCCAAACCTTATGGGTAAATGAGAGATCTCCCCTGGTTCTATAACACCTTCATCTCTTCAGTCACTATGTAACTATCACTGCAACTAATGGAAACTGCATTCTCTATAGTCTGCTGCATGATGTGCATGCAGTATGTGTATGTTACTGCAGAGTGTGTTGACGCTCTACAGCGCACTATACCTATTATGAAATGCCCTTTATAAATTCGCAACTTTGGAACATGCCATTTACCGAGAATGTGCGCGTCATCAGAGAATGACGGCCAGCACGCGCCTTCCATTAATAAAATGACGCATCAGCACTTTCTGTGCTACTGGACACTCATGCTATTCAGTGACTTGGATGCATTTATTACCACGCAGGAATCGTACAAAAATGTCGACCTGGGAATTACGAGGCCGAAAATGCTGACTTTTTTTTTAACTCCCCCCCCCCCCCCTTACACAACATATATATGTGGGAGGGTTTAGAGTATAAAATTAATATGGGGGGTTGCGAGGGTCTCCCCCGCATATTTATGTGATGTAAAGTGTTAAAAAAGTCGGCATTTACAGCCGTCACAATAATCACATAGATTCTTACACGCAGGGCTTCATTGTGTGCTATAATAATGGCAGTAGCCCACCGGCCACGATCACGCCCCTCCCCCCCAATGAAATGTCAGAGCAATGTCCGGAATGATCTCCGCCAATTCCCTCAATGGCCTTCAATGTATCCTGCACCGTCATGTCATTGCTTGATTAATTGCGTTCTTTAATGTGGTGGTTTGGTCGATATCCACGTCCCTTCTTCCGCTCATGTAATATTCTGTGTGATAATAATGTCCTTTCATTAACTGTGTATTGAGGTAATTCGGTGCATTTAATTATGTGTTATTGGCGAAGACTATATCTGGGCATTTCTATGGATCCAGGGCTTTACTCGCCGCCATAAGAAGACACCTGCATTGCCTTTGCACCATAATTACGCCTTAATATATGAATAATATCTCTCAATTTATTATCTGCCACTGCAGCATACATGCCTTAATAATAAACTATTATGCATGAGCAAATTCATCTCCATTTCCATGCCAACTAAATTGGATGAGGGCCACAGGTTCTTAATTTGATGCCATTTGGAAATATTACTAATCCATTAAATGCCTGCTGTTATGTAATGCTGTACCTCGGTGCGTGAGAAATAGAGTGCTGTGCCCAGCAAGAGGGGAGCCAGTGGGGGAAACTGGAGGAGACCCATGAATATTCTGAATGGAGCATTACCCTTGAAACACATGCGGAAGGTATGTCTGGTGTGGTGGTATGCATGACAACTCTCCCAATCCATTTTAGAGATGGGAGACCAGTCCTGGTTTTACATTTGCATTCTGGGTCGGACGTGTAGTCCTGGGGTTCTCCATTATAAAGCCAGGACACCAAGCTGTAGATTACAAATCTACAAATAAAACGAGGACTGGACGACTATCCCCCGAATTAAATGGGAAATGTTAGGGAGTATGTGCTTGGGCCTCTGCTTCACTCCGCCATACCCAGCGCACTTCAGAGCACTTTTCGAAACCTCTCTCCAAGTTTTCCTAGAATATTATTTTTGAGCACATCCTATTTCGTACCTTTTTTTCATGGGATAAAATACGTGAAATGCTACGAGAGAGGTCATTGCAAGTCAACCTGATCATCGTCCAAGTGCAATATCCTGTTCGCTTGCACTTGACAGTATTTTATTCAACATAACATATGGGTTTCTCCATCCCGCACCAAATCCCTTTTGTCATTTCCTTTTCTTCATCGTGGTTATTTGCAGCCTTCTTTATTACAATAACGTCTTAATGAATCTAGTACATTTTTATTTTCATTTTGGAAATTTCATCTACTTTCTACTCCATTAATCCTTCAAGATCCCATTTTATTTTTGTAATTCCTTCCTTTGCCCTTTTTGTCACTGACAAAAGGCACTAAGGCGTCATTACAGCCTGTAATGTTGCATTACAGGCAACTAGTCAGATAACCTCTGATAGAGCTATAAGGTCACAACTGTCAAGGGTTTTGACCCATGTTGAATTATTAGACGGGGTAGATGTGGGGATGAGTTGTCGCCGCCCATCATTCTATCCCAGAACAAAACTAAATCAATGGACTGGGGGATGTGGGGATGAGCTGTCGCCGCCCATCATTCCATCCCAGAACAAGGAAAACCGCGCGGTTGTGAGCACACCAAAATGGTTGTCTAACCCGCCACCCACCAGGGCCAGCATGATGGACCGGAAGCGCCAGGGATGAAAGGTGGTGTCAAAGGAAAAATAACAGTGTTGTTAGCTTAAAAGCGCTTTAAAATCACCTTTATTTCCCTGAATGCAAGCTCAAAATGCCTATTTTAAACATCACAAGATATTCAAAAATCTCAATGAACACAAGCAGACATTTGGCAGAAAGTATTCTTGTGTGCATACAAAATCTGGGAAGATGAAGAGCCCAAAACAATGTTTATAACAAAACTGGCTGAGCTGTGGATGTCAGCAGCTTAAATGAAATTGGATTAAAACCACTAAAATCGAAATGTTTAAATTAAATGAGTGACCTACTTTTGAGTGTCACATAGTTTGCAACTGTTAAATGTCATGATTTTGTACTTAGAATCAGCATTCTAGCTGCATGTGTAAAAATTGTAAGTTTGATTTAAAATGGGAACTAAAGTGACATTTAGCTGAATTCTGCCTGACAACTACCCCCGACAGGAGAAACCGGCTCAGCCACTGCACCCTGCTGCCCCTGCCAAAAGGAGACAACACCTCTCTGATTGGGTTAGGGCAGGGGCACCTGGGGACTGCAGGAAGTTGAACAAAGCCCTGTCCTGGACTCAGGCAAATGTTATATTGGGGGGGATCGTAAAATGGCTTACTCTTGGGAGAAACTGGGAGGGGCAGTGCCTCTGGGAGCCACCTGAGCTGGAGGTGGGGACAGACAGAAGCTTCCCCCATGTGCTTTGGAACCTAAACCCCACCCATCTGGGCCAGAGCATAATTTTAAAAAGATGGATAATTCATAGTACGGACCTGTCAAAATTATATAATTAATACCATTATTCTTGTGATTTTTCGGTGCACATTTTAAGAGGTGTTGGGACCCTGTGGTATGTTCTAGGGAGTAGTAGCAGAAATATGGTTGTTACTCCAAATGTCTGCATGTTAAAAATCTGACACTTCATCAATTAATGTCCATACTCCTTGCGCACATTTGTGTAATTTTTGGTAAATGTCCAACATTGGTAAACCGACCAAAAAGCGCAAAATGTTGTCATTTCTGAATCCCAGCTCGCAGGAACATGGGGCTTGAACAGAGACCTGTCTTAATTCATCTGTAATATGTACATGTAATGTCAACCACTTGTGTATCTGGGAAATCTGTATTTGAATCAAATATAGATTTGTGGGCAAATTGACCAGGGGAGGATCCGCTGACCCATAAACAGACCTCATCATGATGACAATCCATTTCCTTTGCCCAATCATGGGAGAGGGGAGAATTGGGCCAATGACAAGTAGAGAGGGGCAGGCTCAGTTATGCCACGCACACACCCACTTTCTAAACACATAAAAGCAGACAGTGCAGGACAGGGAGGGACATTCACTTTCCACTTTCTTGCGGTACGCTTTGCCGGGAGACTCCAGACTTCAAATCCATCAACCTCGAGAGACCAGAGATCCAGAGAGGCCAGAGATCCAGAGAGACCAGAGATCCAGAGAGACCAGAACTGTGCAGTGCTGAGAGCAGAACCAGAGACCAGACCGCTGTGAAGAACCGCTAGCAGAAGTCCAGCCAATCCTGACCCGATCGGTGACGAAGCCATTCCTGTCCAAAAGATAGTGTGATTACTCTAGGACTGTGCCAGACTAAACTCTTAGTTTAAAATAATCTAATTAAAACTATTTTAACCTATTTAGAACTACCTCATAGGAATCGTGTGTGTCATTCTGTCATCTTTAAAACTGAAAACTGTCATCTGTCATTCTGAGCTCTAAAATTTAAAATCCGAAAAACTACTTTCACAAAATTGTCCGTATCTCCGGAACCGTTTGTGCTAGGAACGAGATTTAACTTTCATCTTAAAGCTCAGATTCTAGGCGAACCTAGAACCCACTTCCTACTCCTTATAATGCCTCCATAATTACACTCGACGTGCGCGATTAAATTTGCCTCGATTTGACATTTTGCACAATTTCAGCCACGTGTAAAAATCAGCAGCTCCTTGCTTTCCTTTGCTAAAATTCGTTTTAACCTGCTAATTATTCATAGAGCATTGCTAAAGTGAGCCTGAACTAATACCAACTAGCTATCACTCACCCTGAACCTCTACAGGGAATTAAAATCAATTTAGCATCATTTCACTTCATTGCCACCACATTCAAAGCATTTTGGGCCTGTGTTTTAAAATCATACCTGTTTTTCTCTAAGCTTGCTTAGGGGGAACTGCGTTTTGCATTGCATTTTGTTGGGAATCTGGATGACTGTGTGCTCTCCTTCCATTTCTTACATTGCATAGGAGGGGGGGGTGAATTGCCAGAGAAAAAGTGATTATATTATCTTTTGCTAAATCATATCAAGTTATTTCCGTTCTGCATTTTATTCCTCATTGCTTTTCCCTTGAAACCATAAAAGTATTTTCGCTGCCTTATCTATCCTATACCAACTCCTCATTGATTGTAAAGAGGTGTGCTAGTGTCAGATTACCCATTGTTGATCAACATTATATTCATAAGTGTGATATCAATTATTAATTTATTATAAAAGTGAGATATATATATATTGTTTAATTTTTCAAATAAACCTTTTAAATTTGCAATACAAATCTACTTCTTGGCTCAGTGGGGTCAGGGGGATTCTAAGAGAGGGATGTTGTACAAGGGTTCATCATCCAGATCATAACTTGCCATAAAAAATATATAAATAAGGGCTTCCCTTGGGCATCCCAGACAAGGCACTGACTTAGTGGGATTGCTTGATTGGAGTCACTTACACAACCCACCTTTAATAATAAAATAAACTGCATGATTTAGTAGCAAATTGCACTTTGTTTTGCATTGTACAGTTATTGAAATGTATTGCAGTTATATAAGCATCATGCCAGTATACCCAAACTCCTCTGCTCATTAGAGCCAAGCTTCAGACAGCAATGTAGCAAAAATAGTGATATGATAATATGTCACATTTATAACGCACCTATACACAAGTGTTGCAAGGTGCGGCTAGGCAAGGGAGGGGGAACAGAGGGAAGACAGACAACGATTTTACTAGGCCAGGTGACAATGAGATCGCACAAGTGATGGGGAGGAGGGAAGGGGAAAAGTGCAGGGGCAAGGGGGAGGTGGCAGTGCAGTACAAAGGATAACAGTAAAATAAACAGACAATAAATAAAAGTGTGGCCAGCTGGTGGCAAAGGTAAGGGTAAGGGCAGACATCAGGAGTCAAGGGCTGGTAGGGGGCTGTAGGGATACAGAAACAGTCCCCAAGAGCAAGGGTTGCCAGGGGGGCAGTGCAGGTGTGCAACTGGGGGGAGGGGACCAGGGGCCCAGATCAGAGGGTAGCCAAATAACCAGTGCAGTTTCAGTTTCAGCCAGGAGATCAGCAGGGGAGAGGAGGAGAGAAAGCAGAAGCAAAGAGGAAGGTCGTGAGGTGCTTCCAGAACCAGATATGGTTCTCCTCAAGTTTCAGAGAGGCTATTCCACAGGGACGCCCCAGTAGAATAAATAGATCTACCACCAACTTGTTGCTTGGAGAAGTGACTGAACCTGAGGGAGTTGGAGGAGGATGAGCGAAGAGCTCGAGAAGGAAGATTTTTAGGAACAGAGAGTAGAAGGTATTGAGGCCCCAGGCCCCAGAAGGCATTGAGGACAATGCAGCGGGTTTTGAATTTAGCCCTCGCTGCCACTGTGAGTCAGGGCAGAGATTTCAGTCCTGGAAAGATACGATCCCTGGGCTTGAGGCCAAGAAAAAGTCTTGCAGTCCTGTTTTGGATAAGTTGCAGAGAGCGGAGAATAGTGGCAGGCAGCTTTAGAAAGAGGCTGTTACAGTAGTCCAGCCTAGAGAGTACCAGAGATCCGGAGACTGTGAGCTTCTGGGGGAAGGAGAGGAACGGAAGAATACCTCTGAGGAGGAGCAGCTGGTAGCATGACTTCTCAGAGACATTAGAGATGTTAGGAGAGATGGAGAGTGTGGAGTCAAAGATGACACCAAGACATTTAGCCTCACAGGTGGGAGCAGGAAGAGGGCCAGGAGAGGCTGGGCAGAGAGTGACAGGAAAAGAGGGAGCAGGTGTGCCAATGAGGAGAATCTCAGTCTTACTGGCATTAAGGCAGAAATCATTGGCGGCACACCACCCCTGAATGGCAGACAGACAGTTGGAGATGAGAGAAGGAGAAGAGGTGGCAGAAGGGAGCCTGAAAATGAGTTGAGTGTCATCCGCATAGCACTGAAAGTTGGGACAGAGGGCGGCAATGCAGTGGGCAAGGAATGCCAGGTATTGGTTGAAAAGCCAGGGAGAGAGGTTGGACCCTTGGGGATCATGACAGATAGAGATAGAGATAGAAGAGAGGAAGGACCCAAGTTGGACCTGTGGGGGTCGATCAGAGAGGAAAGAGGTCAGCCAAGCCAGGACCTGATCGGTGTTAACCAGGTTATCACAGAGACGATTGAGTGGGATGGCATGGTTGGCCGTGACAAAGGCAGAAGAGAGATCAAGTAAAATGAGGTCACAGGGGGTGTTGTAATTGAGGTTGCAGAGCAGGTCTTCACGGATGTCCAGGAGAGCAGTTTCCTTGCTTCTGGCAGCTCTGAAGCCAGACTGATAGCATTGTAGACAACCAACAGATTCAGTGTGAAGATTAAGCTGGGAGATGGCCCACTTTTCCAGGAGTTTTCCCAGGAAAGTAATGATGGAGATTGGGCAATAGTTAGCCGGGCAGGAAGGGACGGCAGAGGGTTTCTTAAGAAGAGGGTGCACATGGGAGTGCTTCAGGGGGGAAGGGAAGTCTCCAGTGGCCAAGGAGTGGTTGCAGAAGTCAGCCAGAGCAGGAGCCAGGGTGTCAATGTGGTCCTTAATGGTTTTAAGGAAAAGGGGTTAACCTGTTTAGACAGGACTTTCATAGATCGGACTTGTCTAGAGACCTCATCTGGGGAGAACAGGGGAAAGGCATAGGAGGGAGGAGAGGTGGCCAAAGAAGGGCCAGAGGAAGAGCAGGGAGGAGAGGGAGAGGAAGAGAGAGAGGAAAGGATGCTCTGAGTTTTAGAGATGCAATGAGAAGCCAGGGCTGTGCAGAGGGCCTTGGAGGGACAGGAGAGGTTGAGACTGCCGCAGGATTGGCCAGCGCCTTGCAGATTTTGAAGAGTTCGACAGAATATTTCAGGTTAAACTGCCCATAACCATGGATATTGAGTGAATTGAGTGTAGTTCTGAAGTTTATCAGGCAGGAAGAACGTGGTGGAATTCGGGGTTAACACATTAGCATTGAGATTTGAACATTGTTCTTTGTAATCCTTTTGTGTTACAATTTACGAATTTTCATGTAAAAGGGTCTTATTTTAGGCACTGTGCATGAGAGTGAACCTTTATGTTTTTTATTGCTTTGGGGCGACCACTAGCTTCAGACACAAGATGCATTGTGATTCCTGGTCACCAGGGATGTCATTTTACCAAAATGCCAGGGGTAGCAGAAGTGACATCCCATGACCCGTGACCCCTGATGACTTTACAGGAAGTGATGCCATTTGATGCAACCCCAAAGTGACATCACGGGAAGTGATGAAACATGACCTTTCACCCCTTGACAAAACAGGGAGGGACATCACATAG
Organism: Ambystoma mexicanum; assembly: GCF_040938575.1. Lineage (NCBI taxonomy): Eukaryota > Metazoa > Chordata > Amphibia > Caudata > Ambystomatidae > Ambystoma > Ambystoma mexicanum. Next base: position 119,369,600 of record NC_090935.1, on the reverse strand, counting down.
CATGATATCACTAAAATGTGATATACATTTCATACAAGAATGTATCACTACATGTATCATTAATATCAGTGTGTATAGGCCCATATTACAAAATTACTGTGAATGCAAGCAGACGTCCAAGGCCAAATGATAATGATGTGTTATTATATAGCACTTACGCTTACGCGATTTATATGGAACACATGTACATACAATATCACGCAACATGCATTGGTACTCATTTATAGACCTCAGAAAGATGAAAGGCTGAGTTGACCTTGCCGGGATTCGAACCTGCAACTTGCAGACCACACACACATCCCAGCAGTGAGTGCTCAACGCACTGAGCTATCCTACCAGCCATGGCTAGAGTAAAATGAGCAATTACATGGCTGATTGTTCACAAAGTCAGAAAGCAAATTACACTCTGTAGTGGATACCAATAAACTGGTAAATGTATAGAATTTCTGAAAGACTATATCCTTTCTTATTTAGGGTCACTGCTCAAAGGGTTATACTTGTGAAACTGTGAAACCACCTGCTTTTTTTTTTTTAAAGAGGCCTGCACAATAAAGCCAGGCACTCCAGAAACAAAGTGGCACTGGCCAGAGCACAGGAGCTTTCATTTTAAAAAACAAAAATAAAATAGTTCTTTAGTTTTTTTTTAGGGCTAGTAAGGGACACCACAGTTGCGACCCCTGGCAATCCCCAAATGACGTCCCTGCTGGTCACTGTAGTTATTTCACAGGTTTTTAAGCCAGTATTGGATGGTGCCTGTGTTGCGGTTACACACGGTTACACACAGGCAATGACTGGTGTATGTTTGCCGAGTTTAGTTTTTTGCTGATTGTGGGCATCATAATGCCCAGTGTGTTTCTGCTCACCAGTCAGTTGATGTACCAGAAGTTCTCCAATTTGTCTTCCCAGCGGCAATTCTTTTTTAATTTATTTTATTTATTTATTTCTAACGCGCTAGAACAAAGCCCTGGGCCATTTAAGCACGAGTACATACTACATGCACACATTAAACATAAATAAACTCAATCAAAGTAAAACTAGTGAAGGTCATCCGAAGAAAACAGATATATATCACTCGAATAGCGCCGTTCATAAATGAGCATGATAATCAATCCAGAATCACTCTTAACTTGCTGGAAGATGACATAGTCCGGAGGTTTTCACATTTACTCAAAAACAGTGGTAAATTACTTTGACCACATCCAATAACAATGTAGTCTGTAAGATCCGTGCAACACCAGTTATTAACCTGCACCCTTCGAAGGACTCTCAGGCCCTGAGTTCCAACACAAACCTGGCCCACTTTTTCATGTAGTGATACCCTTGATTCTGGTTCATTGGACTTCTCAACATTAGTGGGAATACAGTTCAGGAATCCAAAATAAACCTCCCCCGGGTAGGACCATCGACCATTGGCATATGTGATTTCCTCTAGTGAATGTCCTTTAAGGCTGGGGAATCTGGCACGGTAATAACCTTGATCCCAAATCCAATGGTCTTTGCAGGAAGGGAGAACCCAAGACAGCCAACTTCTGCCGCAGGTCTCAGGATAGGATTTGCTTGATCAACTAACTTTATTCCAATGTCCGGGGGTTCCCTAGTGAGAATTTAAGAATCCACATTTACATCAACATTTGTTTGACAGCACTGATCAACCTTTAAATGAGTCAGGGTGTCAGGTCAGGTCTGTATGTACCAAAGGGAGCCTCAAGCCCAAAGACTCAACCCAGATACTAAATTCAGGCACATCAGTACATGCTTTAAGATCACGTATGATGAGGTCCTTAATATACTACCATTGGTCCCTATTACCAGCATCATCATCAACACATTTCTTCGTAAAGGCAGAATGCCCCATAAGCTCGGCAAAGACATCCTCCATCTGTTCTGAAAGTAGAAAGAAAGCGGGTGCCTCCATTGGCAGTGCGCGGATGCACAGTTTGACAGATCAGACGGGGCCCATTTCATCACCTGGCTGCTCGTACACAACTCCACATATGAGTTCATGATTTTTTTCAGTGAGCTCAACGTGATTTTAAGGGACCTCTTTAAAAGTCATCCTTGCAGGTATTTACATCTGTGCATATTGGAAAGGAATTGGCAGGTAGTGAGTCTTGACCATGTTAGCCTCAGCATGCGAAATCTATGTCATACCCTACCTTCAGTTGCAAGGTGAAGGTGTGATTCATTTGATAAATCATGAGGATAATTGTGCTCTGAGCTGCGCACCCGTGATGGGAGGAGCCGCTGCTTTGCAAGCCCCACTGGCAATGTGGACGTGATGTGACCTCCTTCAATTGGAACATATCTGGTCTATACAAAGCTTCCAAACCATACTGCCACATATAACCTAGAAATCAAGCAATGGGGAGTGACCTTCACATCCCCACGGATATAACTGATGATAATGCATGCCTACTGATACACCCACATCACTCTGGTCCTGTGACATGGCTGACACAGGGACATCCATCACCATCCTCCTGCATAATCATCAGGGGGGTTCTAGACTTGTTCTCCACCTTCCTCTCAGTCATCTAGTCCTTCCATAATTCAAAGGTAGGAACATAGGGCGTGAGCGGGTTCAACTATTACATGGTACCAGTGAGAGGCCTACAGGTGGAGTTATGTATACCCATTTGCCCATATGTAAATACCACTCTGCTTTAACTTAGAATCTCTTCTTGTGATGCCCTCAACAAACTGGCCATTGTAATGATGCTACATGGACTTAACCTTTCTTCAACTAGACCTTTTTGTCCTTCTTTTTTCCAATGTCACTCCTCCACATATTTGAATAGCTTCTCACCAGTATCCTTGTCGTTAAGTTTCTCCCCACCCCAACTCCCAAAGACAAACTCTATGGAGGTTTTCTGGAATCGCAATTCAGTACCCACAGTACCAAACAAGCATTAACACCCTGTTGGGACAAACTCCCAGGTATGCCAGTGGGCCACTAGGACTTTGCAGACTCTCGTAAAACCCTTCACCTTCCACATCACAAATGGAGGGCTCAATCAAACAACAAGTTCAAACTGTGGTTTATTACAGCCAAGACCAACAGGGATCAGTACAGGGACAGAAGAAATCCATGGACATCTCAACGTTCCCTGGCTCCCAGTCAAGTTTTGTACCTGAATGACGTCAAAGTGACACTACCCAGAAAACCTATCGGACCACTGGATTGGGTACTGAGTAATAGACCACCTATAGTGGACACTATAAATGTTAGTCTACTGGCCCTATCATATCGGGTTGCGGGCCTGGTGTTTGCTAAATCACGATCTATAACAATGTTGCAGTGTGAGGGTCTTGCCAATGGTTCATGCCTGTTGCTACCCACCCCTAGGATACTAAACTGTGATTGGCTAGAGCTGACCTCCTCAGGCCTGGGATCCACAAAGCATCTTAGCTTTTGGTGTACCTTTTCAAGGTAATAGGAATAATTATGTGTCTGCATTGTAACTTGTGTGTTCCACCTTAATCTATGAGAGTGGTTGCTTGCTCCGTGCAACACTTGTCTCACATTGTAACATCTTTGTTGCAAGCTTCTTTCTGGTATCATGAGATCGGCTCCCTTTCTCAGCACTGGTTGCTGTCCATTGTCTGCATCGGCAGGGTCACGTGTTCCAAGACCATGATTTGGAGCTGTGCAACTCTGAATTATGAAGAATTATTTGCATTTATTGCATCTGGGGCTACTATTGTTCAGTGATTGGAATGTCATCCATATCTTATAGCCTTGGCAGCGGGTCTTCTATCAGACATTTGTTCTTTGTTGAGCCTGAATTCAGCTCAGCTCAGCTCTTGCTGAGCGGCCTGTGGCCTGCTGTATTTTTCTAAGCCATCATGCAGCTTCTGAAGTGTATATACTATTCTATATTATCCATAGGTTAGTCACACTTAGTTCTGTCAGGTCCTATAGCTGTTCCTGCAGTTCCATAAGGTTATTCACATGTAAGCATCTGCAAGCTCTGTTTAGGATCTCTTGTTTCTTGCTGTTTCTGCATTGCTGCGTCTAGTTAATGGCACAATAATAAAAGCAGTGATAGTTTGTATATGTTTCTGTCCTCTACCTATAGAACTGTACGCTCATGTTCTTCCTGTATTCGAGTGCGTGTTTGTGTCACGAAGTGCGGATGACACGTGGGCTGCATGTCTAACACTGCTAAATCATGGTGTCTCTATCGATGTCAGCAACATAGCTTCTTGGTGCTCTAATCAATACTGTCAATTGAGGTGTCTTAAGTCACAGCCTGGGGCTCCTCGTCCACTCTGAGGTAGATTTGTACCACGCCTGGCTTGTAGGGCTGGCTGAGGGGGTACCTCTTGACATACTTGTCAATGATAGGAGCACTGGGAATTGGTCTGGAATAGTATGGACAATCATGGCATCTCCTGTCCTCCTTCCGTGTCATGTATTTTATAGGATGGGGAGGAGGGGATAAACTTCCCCATCCCTCTTCAGTCCAAGCCTGACTCCTTCAGGAAATCAAAGCTGCTCACTTACACAAAGACTTCAAGCAATAGCCCAATAACAAATTGGTCCATTCTGCTGGTGCTGTTTCCCTCTGCATTAAGGGACAGGGGGCTTATGTGCACACAGTGTGTACACCTTTTCTTCTCTAACAGAGTGCTGAGGGGTGAATGGGCATTGACACCAGAGGGCCTGTTACTTCTACAGAATGGGCATGCTCTTCATTTGGTTACAGTGCCTCAGCTATGTGGGCTAGAAAGGAACAGTACACATGCTTACACAAAGCTCAGCTCATAGGCATTCAGCATATCACATTGTGTTCAGGGCCCACACTGCACAATCATCACTTATTGCTCTTGATGAGAAGTCCTTCCAGCTGCCTTGATATTTCCTCAGCTCTCCACCTTATATACTTTGGGTTTTGGCAAAGTCCGAGAGCCCTGTACTTGGTTTTCCTGGCACGGGAAACGAGAAGAGCATGTGACATGATGTACCCGACTACTTTGGTGGAGTCCTCAACTTCCCTCTCACATTAATCCACCTTCCCTTAGTAGGACACTTTTAGACTTCACCCCCTAATACCCTGCCAATGGGGCACAATCTGCTCACCAATGATACAGTGAAAACAATGTCAGCGTTACCATCTTAGTAGCCAGTCACCTCCTGGAGTCAGTTTTGTCAGACTCTGAGCAGCACCACCCTGTGACACGAGTGATAAGTCATGTGTCTTCTGTACGTCAGCACTGGTTCCGTTTTTGATGTCATCTCGCTGAGATGATAGCATTGCTTTGTAAATACATTATTTTATAATGTAGCATTTACAGGTGGCTGTTCCTGGATACTATGGCAACAACAGCATCTCCCCGCTGATGTGCATGATCTGTGCAGGCCACTTACTTGAATGGCACCATAGTGCTTGCTTATGTGGTAACTTCACTTCCCTCATGGACAGGTTCAGGTGGTGGTTGCTATCAACGTCAAAACCAGTTACTATGACAGGTTAGCAGCATACCACAATGCCAAAAAGATATACAAACTCTGCAAGTGCGTTACATTCAGATTCCAACAAGATAAGGTGGGACCTTTAACTAATGCATACATATATATAAGTTCACTACATTAGTACCCAGCGAGGGAAAACCAGATTGTTAGAAATGATCTGATTGGTCCTCGCTGCATCAGTACCCGGCTGACAAAGAATCACCTGATGCGCTCCGATCAGAGCACTGAGTCCTGCAGAGTTCCTTTTCTTTCTTCACTTGCCTTCATGGAAAAGGGGAAGGGATTATGTGGAGGGAAGGAGGCCTGCAGCGAAAGCTGGCACAGAGAACTCTATACTGGATTTACCATTTGGATGCCATTAGTGCCCTAGGCATGAATGAGGAATTCTATCAGGGTCCCTAGCTTTAGTGTATGGTCTGAGCATTGACATTGGCCATACATCTAGGTCTATGTGCACCATACACAATAGCCCCTTTAGTTACATGTATGGATATACCTCTTACATATGCAAATCAGTGTATGTACCAAAGAATATGCTTTTGAAACATGGTGACTAGAGCAGACGGGTTGAATAAATATCATGATTTATAACTGATATGTGTATGCAATGTACCACCATGAGCTTGCTCACATACCTATTATTGCATTACTAACCTGACAAAGAGACCACTCCTATGGGATATGGCATATGATAATTTAGTATGTAAGACTGGATAACCGTTTTTTTCATTCTATATGGACATTAGTACATTGACACTACAGGATTGTACCAACTCTATGGGTACTCATATTATAATTGACAATACTCCGTCCTTACACAGACAGAGCATATTGAGACAACTTATGTCTCTTCAAATGACAGAACTATAAGAGCTCCCACTTACAATGGGGAAACAACAGGTAATAGTTCCACAATGGGTCTTCTTGACTTATGGAGAACATTTACATATGACCTGTTGATTGAGTTCAGGTAGTAGATTTTATAGACCACTTCTGTCCCCTCAAGTGACATCATATTACAACTACAGAACTAGAAGAACTTCCAATCATTATGTGAGAGCTATAGGTAACAGTCCCACCATAGGTACCCTTGTCTTATGGAGAACATTTACATATGACCTGTTGATTGAGTTCAGGTAGTAGATTTTATGGAGCACTTCTGCTGTCCCCTCCAGTGACATCATATTACAACCACAGAACTATAAGAACTCCCAATCATTATGTGAGAGCTATAGGTAACAGTCCCACCATAGGTACCCTTGTCTTATGGAGAACATTTACATATGACCTGTTGATTGAGTTCAGGTAGTAGATTTTATGGAGCACTTCTGCTGTCCCCTCAAGTGACATCATATTACAACCACAGAACTATAAGAACTCCCAATCATTATGTGAGAGCTATAGGTAACAGTCCCACCATAGGTACCCTTGTCTTATGGGGCGCATTTACATATGATTCCTTGAACAAGCTCAAGTAGTAGATTGTTGTATATAGATTTTGGCACCAAGTATTAATTCCCATAGGGATGACGGCACACATGAAACAGGTTACCTCCCTTTTAATTGTTTTTCACCTATGGCACATGAGCTGGTTAGCCACTTCTACTTGATTTTATTAAAATACGTTCCTGCTTTTTTAAAAATAAATCTCATTGCAATGCATTTGTCTATCCATTACTGTGGCGCATTATGGCCTTGGGTCTAGCTTCCCTTTTTTAAGTGATCACTGCAAGAAATGCTTATCTCAATTTGGTAATTTGTTGCACCGAGCGCAACTACATCATTGTGTCATGTGCACACTATAAATATTGGCGACCATCTTGGAACTGCAAGCTCATTTATTGTACTGTGCAGGACCGTGGAGGAACGTTTGTGCCCATCATATGCTATCCGTTGGTACGTTTTCTAAGGACCATTATCTGTAGACCATTTGCTCTGTTCTAGATTTCATTTGATTCTTTACCAGGATCTCTCTATTTGATGAAGACATATAAGACATATAATTGTATGCGTTATAAAAAACAGAGACACAACGTACCTACATAGAGTAGGCCGTGTAATCCTCACAACAACCAGACTGTCGGACACCGTTAGGAGATTCAGGTGGAAAGACAACTCGACTCATAGCTAGCAGCATGGCTGCTACATTATAAACTCTTGTATCTTGTACAATACTGTATTTTGGTCTACAACCAGAGACCTTTTGCTTTTACCTCTAGATACCAACTTCTGAATACTAGGAAGAATAGACCACATGATGTGTATCCTACCCCACTCCGTAACATTCCAGGTTTAGAGAAATGGTAGGGCAACAATTGTATGGTGACCATTCACAGCGATAATCTATAAGGTGATACACAACCTTCATATTCAGGTTTAGATGCACGATACATTATTTTCCTTTCCATAGATTTGGAATCTATCTTTTGAAGGATGATGTTACCAGCTTTGCAGCACTATACAGCTCAGACTTGAATATTATAAATAAAGTGGTAAAATAGCAGATTTTTCTTTCACTTTTCTCCTTACATTTATGGATATGTGTTCCTGCCCAGATTGGGACTCACAAACCTATAAGTACTTGCATGGGATACACAGCTTTCACTTTTACTTTTTCCCCAGATCCTTGGTAACACCAGTTGGGAGATTCTCGACCATTGGCTATTGGCCACCCACACCACCAGAGGATTTCTGGATTTTATTATTTAAAATGTGATTTAGCTTAAGGTGATTTAAATAAACACGTGTATTTAAAGACATGGGCCTGATCACGACTTTGACTATTAGCCCTACCGCCGAACTCCCCGGCGCTATTGGCGCCGGATCACGACTTCGGCGGTAATGTAATTCCCCATTGCCCATTGAGCCCATTGGGGAATGCCCCATTCCCCATTGGACTCAATGGGGAAAATTTGCGCTCTTACCGCCGGCGGATTTCCCGCCGGCGGTAATAGCGCAAATTTTCAGCGGATTTCCCTCCAGCCAAGAGCTGGGGCGAAAACCGCCAAAGTCCTGATTTGGTGGACCCTTAAATCCGGCGGTAATAGCGTGACCGCCGGATTTAAGAGTTACCGCCAAAGTCGTGAGGAGGCCTCTAAAAGTGTTCACATAAGCCCACTTTTTTTGTTAAATTGCAGCAATCTGCACCGTACAGTAACCCTGATGAAGAGTATTATATCTCGAAACGTGTTGGGTTTCTCATTAAACCAGAGTCTGTGAAGAGAAGAGTGTGTTGGGAATTCTTTTTATGAAGATCATCTGTCTGAACATAACTTAATTGAGATGTTTAGGATATTTTCTTAAAACTACATGTTTAAATGTACATATTAATGTTTTGGCCAGTATTTGGCCCGGGATAAGTGCAGGGGACAGGAGTTCCCACACCATTGGGAATGTATTCTTTTGTGTCGCATATTTGTACGGTCCGTGTGCCAGAACTGGGTTTTCGCTCCTGCTTCTTAAGCTTCACTTTATACTGTTAAATATTAATATCCTACAAGTTAAATATTATAAGTAGACTATCCTAACATAGGTGTGCGTTGCATAAATGTCCTGTTTGCCAATTATCAGATGGTAACATCCCTTGGCTCTTGTTAAAGGTTTGATCCAAACATCAGCGAAGGGCCGTTATCACCTGGTGATGCCCTCGGAATAGGGCATTATTGCTTCGTTCAATAATCCATTGCATTCAACTAGAGGAAAGAATATTCTTAAAACGTATACACTTTGAACCCAATGAACGTCTGGAGGATAAACTTTAGGCTTTCTCTTGATCTGATCTAAACTACAGATCTCACATGCCTGCGTTGGACCGGCATGGATCCCTTTCACCTGTAGGAAAAGCCTATGAACTTCCCTCTTTCCACTTCGCCAAAGCTCTGTCGTATTCTACATGCATCGGTCTCCACTAGCGCTCTATTGTCCTTGTGGCTACATCCACGCTATGTGAACACCATGCCTTACTAAACTAATGGAACACAAGCTGCAAACTCAGTTGTCTTTGAACGCTGCCCTTCAATAGGTTTTCCTTTCGGCCAAGTCAATAGTAATGGTGTTATCGACTTCAGAATGGAAATATGACTCATGCCTGCCTACTTTCAAACCTAGAAGCTGCAGCTTACTAAAATCTATTTGCTGGATCATTAATCGACCATACCACCAAACCTCCGAGTTTTATTTGCTGTCTGACCCGGAAAAACTGCACACATACATTTTATATGTTATATTGCGTTAATAAGCTGACAAAATAAGGTTACTTAAAGTACCTATAGGTATTGTATATCAACGTTTACCACAGAATGAACCCTTTGACATGTAGTAGTTGCCAAATGAGCATGCAATGTCAGGTATTCAGAGCCATACATGCATGTGGTGTCCTTCTCCTGCAATGCATTGTGCCGCCTGTTATGTATGTCCGATCTACAGTCTTGTCGTTCTCACCCTTTCATGACCAGAATCTGGTTTACTGAATAAACTTCACAGTAGTTTAGCATGTCTTTTAAGTTTAATAAACCATGTCCATGTAAACATCAGGCTGTCAAGTAGCCATGCAATGTACTGTAATGCCCCATGTAACCTGTTTACCAAATGTGCATATGAGGAGTATTGCAGAACTCCCAACATGCATAAGTTGCTCTTAAGGCAGTGGTCTCCAAACGGTGGGGTGCTCCCTTGGGGGCAGGGGCTGAAGGGTGACCAGTGGGTTGCTAGGCTTTTCTTTTCCAAAATGGCGTATGGTGGCTGATTTTAATAGAAAATATAAGCAGAAATGTCATCTAGGGGGGCAGTGGTCTCTAAACTGTGGGGCTGCCCTCCTGGGGGAAAGGGCTGAAAGGTGACCAGTGGGGTCGCAAGGCTCTTCCAAAATGGAGTATGGTGACTGATTTTAATATAAATCTACCAGGGCCCAACAGCATTTTTTTTTTACTTAAGGGGGAGCTCAGCATAAAAAGTATGAATAGCACTGCTCTAGGGATAGACAGTGGAGTACGTACATGCTGCCCTACCTTATAGTGAAGCAATCGCATATCAGTTGGCTGAGTCCCACGCCAAATTCTGTCCTCTTGACTGCAGCCACTTCACACAGCCCCCCATCACCAACACATGAAGCTGCTAATTTAAATATTGCAGTGCGTCCTCTTTCAAAAGCAATGATTAGCCTAAAATGTAAATGCATAGCTCATGTAATGTCCTTCTCCTCCACTGCAATGTACTGTTTAACATACGTGTTCAAACTATGGTTGGCCAACCTCCCAGACAACCTAATGAGCGTTCAGACCATGCCACAAGCAGTTAGGGTCTATACAACTTTATGTCAAAACATAGCACAACATGCCCTTACTCTCATTATTCACCTCCCAACCCTTCACGTGCCCAGTATTACACTTATTGTTCAGCAGATGTTTCTCACAGTGATTGTGTACATTAAACATTATAGGCCCTCATTACAAGTATGGCAGGGCGGGAAAAAACTGGTGGTAAGGAAATTATCGCCAAATTTCCCGTTCTGCCATACTTTGAGTATGGCCTTTGAGTGGAGGAGTTACCTCCAGTATTATTCTGGAGGTATATCCTCCAAATCTCTCCCAAAAAAACCAGCAAAATTGGCGGAATTGCTGCAATGGAATTACCGCTGTGGTAATTCTGCCAAAAATTCTCATAGAGTCCTATGGACTCATACAAGATGGGGGTTTACACATCCACCGGCACCTATAATCTGACAGTAATTCCGCCGGACCAAGTGGCGGTAACAGTAATTCAGTTGGGCGGTATTTTGGCAGACGTACCAGCGGAATACTGCTTAACTTGTAATGAGGCCCATATGTTGCGCCTATGAATCCTAAACTTCCATTAGAGATTCATTGATCCGATGTTTGCTTCCAAAATCTGTTCATTCTTGCCCTCATCGTCTGAAGAGAACTGGCAGGAGTATTTGTTTATATAGAACCCCCAAAAAACCTAAACTCCAGTAAGGAGCCAAAAAAACATCTTCAACTCTGCATCTTTCAGCAAAAACATATGGCCAAGGCCTATTTCTCAGCTTCCTGGCTGGATCCCAGTAGCGTCCTGCTAGTAAGGATTTCTGTCTCCCAATTCCGGGAGAATAGCTCAGGGACAACGCGCACGCCTTGGGAAAAGGAGAATGAGGTGCAACATGGTTTCGATTTTCGGTCAGTCGCTTAGAAGCTGAAAGCGTCTGACATAGAGTGTTATATAAATAACCAATAATTATAATAATAGATGTCGTTCTTTAGCATTGCTGCAGTGAATCTACTGCTCAAGTGTCGCTGATGCTTTGGGTACATGTTGGTTGTTCTGTTTGTAGTCAGCAGAGGCATGGGTAACTTGACAACAACAGCTAACAGCAGCTATGTTTGACTTCCCAGGGTATCTGGTGCCATACAAACATTTCTTGGGAACATTAACTTTGTGTTTAAGGGAGCATTGGGACATAGAACACATTTGAAGCAAAAGGATATCATTTGCATCTCATATGGTTGTTAGACTTGTGACACATGGTGGCCTAGCTACTCATGTACCCAATGGCAGTGCACTAAAGATGTATACAACACAATGACAGGACCTTATAATGATACCTTAGAGCTGCATTTAGCTACTACTCAACACATATTCAAAGCCAGCTGTACCATGCTAACCCCTGATCTGCCTGCCCAGCTTTTTAAAACCCTGTTTCAATGTTCCTCATCGTCTTGGGTATCCCTACAAAAACACATCCTTTCATAACGTACAACTGCATATCCCTTAGCGTCTAGATCTAGAAAATATCTCTTCTTGCAGCATTAACTAATTGCGGCCTATTGTTAGTAAAAGGGTGTTGATTGACGTAATAAAAACACATCGCCACCACTTTGATCAAGACATTAGAGACAAAAAGCGAGCACTGCGGAGAGAACTTCATAGTTTAACCAGATTGGTAATAACCCCATTGGAAAATGCACATAGGGCAAAAGTGGGTGCAAACAAGTACCAACACTGGCTAAAATTACACATGTTCCAGGTGGAGTGCGCCCGATATCGAGCTCTAGTCCACTCGTCCCTAAAACATAATGTCTGGGGCTGTCTGGGCCCTCAAGCGATCGGACTACATATCTCATGCCAGACGTGGCGCTCACGGGTTGCCAATCAAAGCACGTATTGAATTCAAGATCCTCTCCATAACACACATATGCATTCACAATACAGCACCCTCCTGCCTTACCCAAAGCATCTCCAAAAGAAACAACCTCCCTTGCCTCTTCCAATCCATCATTAGCCATACCCAGATTTTCAAAGAAAAGTGCGGCGGTCACCTGCTTCACAGTCATTGCCCCCACCCTATGGTACGCCCTACCTCTCCACATCCAAGAGAAGCCATCCTACCTTATCTTCAGAAAACTGCTCAAACCTTAGCTGTTTGACAACTGTGACTAAACTGAAACTGGGGTATCCCCATTACCTGAATATATGTTGCATGTACTATACTGCTTATGTACCTTTCTGTTTTGTCTTGTTTCACATGCGTACCAGCACCGTGATACTAATGGGTTTGGGCGCTGTCAACAAATACAATAAATAAATGAAATAAATAAATAAATGGTTTTTTTTGGAAGATCATTAATGGCAGGGATGGCTCTAATTATGCTATTAACTCTGTTCCTGAAACCTCTTGGCTAGCCCACGTTGAGCAGGTATCTGGACATAAGGGAATGTCAGACTTTAAAATGGGGGGTGAATGCTGAAAATTGGTCAATCCCTACTGACATTTGCTGTATCATTACTGCCTGGAAAGCCTCGAGGGCACCTGGCCCTGACACAATTTGTAATTCACTTATTAAGACTGATGGAGCTGTTTGGACTAACACACTACATTGGTTGTTCCATTGTATTAGTGTTACACAAACAATACCATCCTCATGACGGGAGAGCATAACCGTCCCTTTACTTAAGAGAGGTAGCCACGAGGACCCTTGGAACTATCGATGATTGGCCATGTTAGACACCTCTCCAAAGATCTCTGCTGGTGTTTTACTTTGCGAAATCGAGGATTGGGTACAGTTAAACAACATTATTCCCCTAAACCAAACAGGATTCCACAGAGGCACTAGCACTATTGACAACAGTTTAGCTTGTGCTCACCATTGTTTAACAGGCATGGATGAAACCCAAACTCCCAGTATAAACAGCCTTCATTGATTTCAGAGCCGCGTTGACACTGTTGATCAGAGTAGGCTTTGGACCAAATTATGCAACTGGAACATCCTTACTGGTATATTGACAATTAGTATTTACCTGCATTATACACCAGGGTTAATTTTTGGCTTGACCAGCTTGGTGGGACTTCCAGATGGAACTCTACCTAGAACGGCCTTAATCAGGGATGCATATTGGCCCCAATTGTGTTTAATTTATATCTCTCTGATTTGGGAGGAACCATCCTGAAACATACATCCATCCCCCCTAATCTTGGCACCACCCCCCTGGAGTGGATGGGTTACGCTGACAATCTAATTCTGATGGACCTCATGCTGGGGGGGCTTGCAGGTATCTCTGTCACCCTTGAAGGTCTAGTCTGTTCTTAACTCCCTTCAAAGGAACATTTCTGAAACCAAAAATATGTTGTTTAGTCCTGCTCATAGATGAGGTAAACCCATCCAGTGTGAGATTGAGGGGGTGCCAGTTGAAGGTGTCATGGCGTACAGATATCTGGGTGTTATACTGGATTGTAAGTTAAGCGAAAAACAGCATCTGGATCGAATCAGGTTGAGGTCTTCTTTGATCAATGGCGGTATCTGGTATTTTGTTCATAAGGGTTGGGGTTTTTCGATCAAGGTCCTGCTGTGCCAGTAACAGCTTAAAATTGTTCCCATCATTTTATTTGGGGCTAAAATGTCTGGGTTGTAACAAACCACACTCAGGCTGCATCACCATGGACCACTATCGAAATGGTATATCTCGAATTGGAGGTGGTCCCTATACACATCAAGGCTCATCTTGGTTATCTTTCTACTTATTGAAAGATAGCTTATGCTTGCACTAACACTATTAAGGGGACGTTGTGGGGAGGGCTTGCAACCCGATCAAGCCTGATGCCCTCAAGTTACCTAGAAATACTTATTCATATTGCAAAATTATTGTTGGCCTTAGCTTCAGAGCCTGACATAGAAGCGTTTCTTGAGGTCTTAAAAAAACATGAAATCTATCCTGCACAGTACTAGTAAAGAGTAGTTAATAACTAACCTTGGAACGAAAAATGACTGCATTCCTGGAATACGCACAGGAACGGGCACTAAAGCCTGCCTACATATCTAACTTTTTGGGAAATAATCTGGTATGGGACTACCTCAAATTAAAATGTAACACTGTGAAGACACTGGAGATAGTGGGTGCTTGGTTTAAGATTCCAAGAGATAACATGTTTTGTCGTGTGGGGAAATTAAACTGGAGACCATTAATCATCTGTTGTTCTCATGTGATTCTACTAGGAGCCTCCGGGAGAAAGCTCTGATAGCCGCCGGGCTCTTTGGACTCTACACTGATGCTGAACTGTGGGCTATGTTTATGAGGGGTAATCACAAGGATAGTATTTTTTACTTTACTATCCTGTGGAGGAAAATTGGGGTCATATTAGAATTATTGTCGTGAGTCGCGGGCATTGTTTGACAGTTGTCTTTTCCAATTTATTTTGTTGCTAAATGCTATATTATGTTCTGTTTGAGTCATTTTTAATGGATTTTAGGAATGTATTGTGTTAGTATTAAAAGTTGGTATTTGCCACTGTATGATACTATAAAATAAAATAAAAATGAACGAATTGCAGAATGCACATTTTTCCGGAGGTCCCCTTAATGTGTATTGCCACCTGTGTCTCTGCTAAATTCTAAACCATTCTGCCAACATGGCTTTCAATCCAAGGCTATCCAACACATGGGTCATCTCTTTAGTTTGGCACACTATTGAAGTCTCCACTGGATTACAAATAGATCACAACATCTGTCTGCATGGTTATTTTCCCTAAACACCTATACAAAAAGTGGAGTGATGTGTTGGATGTGATTTTCCCTCATGTAGCAGAGTTACTAAGGCCCTTACGCTAAAAGCACTGATCTGTTTACTACTATCTTTCAGAACTCCTTGCTGCGTTTGCTTTCAGCCAAAGAGCGTGAGAAATGCCGGACTACCTTCACATCACTGGATCAGGATAATGATGGACTCATCAGCAGCGGTGAATCCAGGAGAGCCCAGTCTGCGTGGTTCAGGAAGCATCCAAAGGAGGCACCCTCCTGTAACGTGAGGTACCATATTCAGTGCTATATAGTATGGTGGTATGGCATAGATGAGTTAGAGGAGCATAAACATTGACCCCACAAAGGTATCTTTGATGTGTGTGAGGGATTGCCTTCTGGTGAAGGTGTAAAAGCCCTAGCTGTTTTGATGATTTACTAAATAATACAACAATGTGGGTACATTTGTCTCATAAATGGTGGTCAGCAAAACAAAAGCTTCATGCCAAATCATAGTTACCACATGTGCCCTGCTGCATCTGCCTCGTGATCCTTCTGTTCAGTTGCAAAGAGCAGGTTCAAAGGTTGCATGTGCCTTGATCGACAGCTGCTGTAACAGAAAAGTCGCTGAAGACCGTGACTGCGTATATATCTGCACCTCTGATCCAAAAGCAAAATAGTTATGAAGAACTATCTGTTTGGTGGCATGGTAATTTCTAATAATAAGCCATACCTCGGATTTGGTAGTATGCTGACTGATAGTTGACACAATTATTAAAGCCATATCAGATTTGTATCATCTTTAAGTCAATCCTGTGAGCTCAGGCCTGCTAAGGGATGCCTATATGAATTCTAGCCAGACTTTCTGTCTGTGCTCAGCCAGCAAGACAATAGGCATGCAAGCTCTGTCTTTTTGATCCCTTGGGTGGTTGGGTACACCTTCCCAGCCCAGAAAATAAACATTTTGCTGAATAAATTTTTTTGTCAATTTTGTTTGTGGCAAAATGCATATGTAAGTGGGGGTAATGTATATATGTGGGCAGGGAGTAGGGATACAAAGGAGGATGCAGGGGGTCTCCTTTGAGTCATGCTTCCAAGGGCACACCCATTACAAAACTGCCAGCCTCACACCAGGGTGTTGCATACCAAAGGGTCTTTGAAGCTGCAGGTTTGGGAAGGTTGCCAGGTAAGAAAAGCCATACAGAGCAGAAAGGTGTAAAGGAAGGCTGCTTTACAGGAATACTCCAAAATAGATAAAAAATATATTTACACAAACAAATGGGTGTCATGCAGGAAACAAAGATGATTATTTATTCCCCCTCAGCTGGGAGAAGTAATACAAAAAACCATCCTTCTCTGAACTGGCAGAAAAATTATTCAGCACTGCCCACCCACATTTTATACAACAAAACATTAATTACATTTTGAGCAGGGCAAACAAACTGATTGGTGAAAATATATGTAGTGTCCATACATTGTAGTAATCTTACTGGCTAACATATTTGCTAGCCCAAAAACCCACACCACCCATTTTGTGACATCATCCCCTGCAATCTACCTCCATTTAGTGACCTCACCATGTGCTGACCAGCAGAAAAGCTGCAAATACAAGTTTTATCTGGATTTTGTTGCTTGAAAATAACACAAGGAATGCCCGACACTCAAGGGCACTCATAGTAGACCATTGTCTCACCACACTCTGATTGGTTTTATTGTCCCTCCCCATCTCTTCCTTTGCTTTGTGCCAAGTCTAATTACAAAAACCTTCTGCAAGGCACTGCTTAAGATTTATATTTTCTGCTATTCAGTTCTATGTTGCATTACATTTTACTGCCAGAGTCTGTGCACCTGGCTTTCTGGGCAATATCCCTCCTCCCATAGGAACATTCTTGCCTTGCATTTCAACCTTTAGGTTCAGCATTGAACTAGCTTGTGTGCTCAGCAAGCCCTTCTAATCTGCATTTGATTGTGTGAATTCAGCATTGTTTTCTCAGGCCTGGAAGCCCAGGCTAATTCTGAGCTTCTGTGGTGTCCATTTTAAAGAAGATGTCTGCCTAATCATGAATTTTACTTTATGTCCAATGAGTGCCATATTAGTTATTCATGTCTACATGGATGCATTTAATATTCTTTGCATATAAGTGCATATATGACCTAGTGTTTTTTCTTCATGGTGAGTGTATATGTGGTTCATGTCTAGTAGATTCATATGTTTTGTCATAATGTTAGTTTGGTTAACCGTGCCATTTTAAGCTTAGATTGTGTCAGTTTCCTGCTATACCTGCATGAGAGTAGGGTGGTCAGGTTGTCTTAGTGACTAACGTTCCTCACCTGTGTAGTGTTGAGCTGGGGCAGGGGCAGAAGCTGTGGATGACATGTTCCTCTGCCTCTCAACAAAGGACTGGAGGAAGGGTTCATCCATATTGATTTTCTGTGGGCTTCTCTTTTCTTCGAGTCTCTTTCAATTCCTGCAGAGCAGACAACTTTGGGTATTGTGAAAGTAGTCAAAGGTTGTTTGTCCCCTCAACAGGATTCGACCCCTTTAAGCATGATTGCTTTTCTACAATTGCCTGTGAGTGTTTACCTTTATAGGAAAGGGGCTCCCACTCTTTCCTTGATTCATCTTGGACTTTTACAAACAGAAGAATTTGTTTGGACCTTGTTGGGAGAGCAGCCCTTTCCAAATTCCTCTGCCATAGGTAAAGGTTGATCTTTCAAGTCAGAGGCAAGCTATGTCCCTTATTCATCCCTAGGGGGACACTGAGGGTGACTACTGTTGGACAAAGACTTGTACTCTCTGCCAGCTGCACCAGTAACCAGGCTCCTCACAGGAGGCGAAGGACTCCTGCAGGTGCCATGTAGCTTCCCAGGACTGGGAATGAAGAAGAACATGACTAATCGTGTCTCTCAGCCCCTGGATTCAGACGACTTAAAACACCAGAAGAAGCCAAACACCTGGATTCCTGTATTCTGCAGCTTCAAACATTCATTGCAGATGAGGGAGTACCACTGTTTCCTTGATTCATCTTGGACTTTTAAGAACAGTCACATTTGTTTGGATCTTGTTGGGAAGGCAGCCCTATCCAAGGCCCTCTGCCAGAGGTAAAGCCTGATGTTTCAAGTCAGAGGCAAGCTCTGTCCCTTATCTATCCCAAGGGGGACACTGAGTGTGACTGCTGTTGGATACAAACATGAACTCACTGCCAGCTGCACCAATAAGCATGCTCCTCCCAGGATGTGAAGGACTCCTGCAGGTGCCATCTAGCTTCCCAGTGCTGGGAAGGAAGAAGAAAATGACTAATCTTGTCTCTCAGCCCATGGATTCAAACTTACAACACCAGAAGACGCCAAGCAGCTGGAGTCCTGAATCTACAGGCTCAAACATTCCTTGCACATGAGTCAACCATGTGCGAGCACCTTAAAACCATCAGGACCTGCAGTACCGCTTTGAACCACTGTTTTGTTTTCATCAAACCAGTTCAAAGAAATGTCATGACAAAAGAGAATGTCACTTATTTGGCGCGAACACCATTTCACCACTGCTCACAACTTCAAACTGCTTACACTTTGAATAATGTATAAAACAGCCAATGTCACAGCATCAAAATGTATCGAACCTCAACTTGGAGTGTTGGAAGAATTGTGCCACTCATTGGTTCGACCCAGCAGTAATCATCATCTCAAACTGTCTAACCTTTCAGACTAACTGTGGTGGCGTCACTTTATTGCATTGCTCCGAAGTTCAATTGAACCACACTTAGCTCAGCTTTAAACCAGCTCAATGCCGTATTCCCGTATGGACCAACACGACTCAGCCTCTCTAAACCTGGTTTGACTTCAAAAAACAAAATTTCGAAACCTGGTTCAACATTGTTGAACCACCAAAGAACAGATTACAATACTTTTGTAAGGTCTAGCAATCATTGTATACTTGTGGTAGCCTAAGTACTGACGTGCAACCCAGTTGCATCTTTTTCTACCAAGACATATTCTTTTGAGTTCCATTGTTGCATATTCTTGCCTTTTCAACCCTACTACCTTACTGAGAGTGGCTGCTATAGCTACATCCTGCATGTTCTTCTTTTCACAGGGGTGGGTTTTTGCTAATATTGTTATAGTCAGTGATTATTTCATATTGTGGTGTTTAATTTAAGTATATATATATTTATAGTACTTGATTGGTTGTTGCTTAATTTTGGACTGTCTTACTATTGTTGTTTGAGTTCCCTTTAAAGAGTAGAGCCTGCCTTCAGCCCTAATTAACACAAAGGTGAAGAAGATATGTCTCTTGACTGTACCTGTTTCACCTTTATGATTGGAATCCCTGTTGGTTTGTGGTAACGTGTGAACCAATTAGGGACATTTAGCCAATATTCATCCTTGTACTCCTGCAGGGCAGTAGTCATTTTGTCATTGTGTGGGGCAATAATAAGTGATGATGCTATAGAAACCAGGTCAGACTTCGGTGCTACATAAATACATAGGAAGGGGATGGCTACAAAGTGTGGAGTGTATGTTTTGGTGCAAGGGACCCTGTAAATGTAGTTGTGGATGAGATTAAAGAGCATTGCTAAATGGATATAAGGTGGTATAAGCAGTGTTAAATCAGCACTTGATCGCAGACTGACATATTTGTTAGCAGTCTTACCGTTGTAGGAGTGGACCTCTGATCACCTTAACCAAAAGTAGGCCCACCACTTAAAGAGCAACTGTGTGTTTGGTTAATTTTACTCTTCAATATCATCCAGCCCCTCCTGGCCATTTGTGCAATAAACTTGCTTAATGGAGAGAGTCTCCTCAAACCACACAAAGAGCACACATTGTATAGACTTTGTAACAGTTAAAACACTCCCATAGGTTTCATTACAAATTCAACACCCATACATGATTGGTCAAACGTATACAATGTAATCATATCCCCTCAGTTCCCACACTTCTCTTTAGATACATTGATTTAAGTAGCATCCTCTTTAAACTGATAATTGCATGTTTCACATTCACAATATGCCCCTCCCTGGGGTCCTTCCATATATTGTCACATCCCCATCTCTTAGTTACACAGTTAAACAACGGCAAAAGGTATTCAATTATTACAAGTTTCATCTGGTTCCATACCTTTACCCCTACTTGTGATGCACGCGGCCATTCTATGTAAATTCCATTGGATTGAAGACGAGGGGAACAAGAAAACTCCTTTTCATCTATTTGTTTCTGGTTTCATCTGCCCAAACTAGATGGTGTTCACGTTTCATTCTAAACTATGCAGTAAGTAATTTCAACCCAGCACTCCACCTAAATCAATGCCTAGCGTGTGATGCACAGCTGGAACCCTTAATTATATATGTGTGTCTATAAATTCTTTTATTTCTGAATGATGTACCCTTATATCATGCCCCTCTTTTTGAATCCCCCCCCCGGTCTCGCTGAACCAAGAAGCAGGTTGTTTTGCAAAGTTAAAGGATTTATTTTATGGATTGGAACAATATATAGATATCACACTTTTATAAATTTGAACAATATCTAGATATCACACTATTAATATTTATACAATGGTCACCATTGGGTGATATTACAATCAACAATCTCTTTAATCGGTAGGAGTATGGATGAGAAGAATAATGTAGCATAGAATAAAACTTTGTGTGGGTTCAGTCAAATGCAATGATAGGAAATTATTGCAGCACAGAAATAATATTTTTGTGTGTTCAATCAAAGGTAATGTAATCACTCTTTCCCCATGCACACTACTCAATTGTCCCACAATATGCAAAATAGCGATGGAAGGAGAGAAAACAGGTTTCAGGAAGATACAATCTCAACCAATACAGTTTCAATCCCAATTCCCCCCCCCAGCAAGCAGAGAGAAACAAGAATGATTTCAAAACAGGTCAAATGCTTTTGAATGTGGTTTGAATGAATGGGAAAAACACTGAAAAATGACTTTCATTCTCTAAATTGGATTCAAAACTAGTGGGAGCCACTTTGGATAGTTTCAAGTAAACACTAGCAATGATGATTGAATAATTAGCAGGTTGAAACTGAATTCTGAGGTCGGATGCAAAGAATAGCTATTTTACACGTGTTGAAATTGAGCCAAATGCAAATCGGCGGCAAACTTTTCAGCGCACGAGAAACGCAATTGCGGCAAAACTATAAGGAGTTGGAATGCTGTTTTAGGTTTGTTTGAAAGCTGAGGATGTTAGCTTCAATTTGACACTTTTTGTTTCTAGCATGTACGGTATGGAAGTTATGAAGGTTTTAGTAGAGGTTGTTTTTTCTTAGAAAGAGTCAAGATTTTCAAATTTCAAGTGAAAGATGTGCTTCTGAAATTACAAACAGATTTTCTTACACTAAGGAGGCTATGAAGATGCAAGATACCCAACGGTCAGCCACCAGAACAGCGGCGCCTCTGCTCTGACTTTTGCCCGCCAAGGCACTTGTCTTTCTTCAGCAAATATATTAGCGCAAAGATGAATTTATCACTACAATTAACAAAGGACTATATGGATGAGGGAAATATTCAGAAAAACAAGAAAGAGATTCTGCAATGCAGGTCTGGATATGATAGAATGGGTTGGATAGGATTACTTAAGGATACGAGATTGGCTATGGACAATTCTATGCTATAGATACTTACAACTATGGTTTGGAATAGGACTGTCAAAGATCTGATCAAAGGGTACTGGACTGGAATTCTGCTAGCCCACCAGACAGGATTCAGGCACCCAGTTCTGCACTCAGCATGGCACTCTGGTCTCTGCACGGCCTCTGGACTGGATCTGACGGGTTGGTTCTAGGTTACAGCTATCTGGTTACAGCTCTGCTCTACTGGTTTGGATCTCTGGGTTCTAGCAAGAGTTATTGGCAAGAAGCAGAATCAGCACAGCCAGGCTGTTCAATTTTTCGTGTGCCCCTTGGAAGTCTGGGGTTAAAATCAGGTTTCAAGATTTTAAAGGCCAGCTGAGAAGAGTTCAGCTTTGGAATTGGGCCTTCTGCTTTCAGAGTTCTGGAGTCTTGGATCTGGGTTCCTCCTGCAGAGCGCTTCACCAGTAAGTCAGTTGATGGGTGAATCTGTGTGTCTTTCTAGGTCCTAAACTGTCCCTATTTATGTATTTCCCAAAGGGGTGGGTAGGCTGAATTATACTAAGTACACCCTCTAGGAATCCGATTGATAAGAGAATTTACCCTCTCCTGATTTGAGAAGGAATCTAGTGTCATAGTGATGCTGTGTTTTACAATCCAGGGAGTACCTCCCCTTTGTTTCAGTACAGTATATCTATTTTTCACATAAATCATATTTACAATATCAGCAACTTGCTAATAATACATATTCACATTACAGATTTAGCAGAGCACGTATCCATCCGATTTCCATTTTAGTGAGAGCTTTGGTTCAAATTTGACAGTTTTTCGCACTTTTGGTTGGTTACCCAGTGTCAGATCTGTACACATTTTTCCACATATATGCGCATGATATCTGGGCATAACCCTATGAAGTTTCATATTTCTAGCATTATCAAAATTGCTACAACATCAACATTTCGGTTGTCCTGTCTCTGAACATCGCACCGAGTTCAGAGTAGTCTCAAACTGTGAGCAGCATTTTCATATTAACAACCTATAAATTACAGATTTTAACAAGTTTTGCACAGTTCTCTGAGTCTTTCTCCAAAAAGATATTTTCTTGTAATCTAAGATACACACATCTGTCTGGCCTCACCTCCATGGTTTGCTGGGTCCAGAGCACTTCCAGGGTCCCTTCCTGCGAGCAGTTGTTTTCTGTTGACAGTTGAATCTGAATATCTTTTCAATCATGGGAGTCTTTTGTCTCTCCTCAGAGCAACAGGCCAAAATCTCCTCCCACCTCCATTAACAACTCAATGACAGTTCCTGAGCAGAGAGCCGGCGGAAGATGCCTTTGTTTGGGGAAAACTGTGGAATGTGCCTTTGAAGTACTATGGCTAACATTAGTTCACTTTTAAAACCACTTGTTTAAAATTGTCTTTTCTAAATAAACTTACATTTCCAACAAATATACCCACAGATCTCATAATTCTAGTCTTTTTCAAACATAGAGATTGAATTGTAGTAACCTTTATTGCTTTTGATGGCAAGCCTCTTCTTTTCCACAATTTGATTATAAGACACACGTTTTAAACTGACAGTAAAGGTAAATGACAGCTTTGACACAGGTGAGCGGCGGTACTGCGCCCATATCTGACAGATTTTTCCAGGCAAGCATCTTTTTGAATGTGGATTTTCTTATGATGAAATGTGCTTCTCCTAACATTGTGCTTAGATGGATTCTTTAAATAAAGTGATGTTTAACACCCAACAAAGATATTGGATCTTTTCTGGTGTTTGGGAACCATGATTTTGCACTTTCACAGCCAAGGAAAAACAGATTTTAAAGCACTTCTGGGCTTTCCTGACAATGCAGCCCAGCCTTTTCAGGTAATTCCATTTCAATATGTGGGCAGCCCAATGACAGGTTTTGGCAGTGGGGTCTCCTGTTTTACCACTGACATGGGCAAAATGGATTGGCAGCCTATTTTTCAGGTTTCCCTGCACACTTCTCAGAGATTTTTAGTGCATAGAGCTTTTTGGCGGCCATCCTGTTGCTTCTGATGAAAGCAGCACACAGTCATTTTGCAGGGCAGAGTCTAGTGGGTCAGAACATCCCACAATGCGACTTACCATTCCAGCACACATGGTCTCACCCAACACCCTGAAAACTTAATTGAAAACCCATGATCTATCGCTACACCTTCCGCACAAGCAAACCTTGCATCAGGATAATTGTCCGGCCCTTAAAACCAGCCCTGCCAGGTGGCTGGAATCCCCTAGTCATTGAATAACAGGCTCCCAAAGCAGGCCTTGCAGAAACTGACCACAGCTGCTGCTCTCTCCGCCTTCAATCTTGCAAAACCAGTTTCTGGCCATTCCGAGTTTTACATCACAGATGCAAGCTTCAGTGATTCACACAAGCTCCCCACAATGAGGGGACACACGACACACAGAATCATCTATTCACAATATAACCAATATCTCCCAACTATCCCCAAAATCTTACTGTGCATGTATGTTCATGCATGTGTGTGTTATAGACTAGTGTGTCCCCTCATCATAATCTCAATTCACAACCTTCTATCTCGTGTGCGCATGTTTAACTCATCACTTCTCAGTAAGGCTGAATGGCACTCCACGCATTTACATTGTATCTATAACAAAGTTGTCATTATTTTACAATGCGTGGGCAAATATAAAAATGTATCATCTTACACAAATAACACCAAAAGTAACATTTATCCCATTCACATTAACTGCACTATATTTGTGCCAATTTTCAACATTGAAGCAACATCTCTGTCACTCCAGTCCCTAATATGGTAGGTGCAATTCAAACGTCTCTCTACCCGTGAGACCTCTATCATCTAACCCAACACTGTGAATGTGAAGCTTGGGTCACTCGTTTATTCCAACCATACTTTCACATGAGTTGCATTACGTGTGTACTAGGGACATCAGCTGCATGTGCTGTAAAGTCACCTTTCATGGTACAAAGCAACTTGTAAAATACCATACATGGAGGGTGAGAAAAAGAATGAACTGTGGTGGCACTCAGATACAGAGTTCAGCGTTTAGAGCAGAGCTAGTGCAGACAGGGATATATCAGCTGGAGTGCTGTACCAAGGGAGAGCAAATGTGTGGAGTGGATTTCTGCACAGAACAAGGTAGTGGAGTAGACTGTCGTGCTACGTGGGGTAGTTACCTTGAGAGAGGTGGGTAGGCACATGTGCCGAAGTGCCCAGTGATAGCAGATGGGCGGTTTTGAGTGTTGTGCTAAATGCAGAAAGAAAGCTCTCAACATATTTGTGTTTAGTGCCTAGTCGAACTTCACATCTGTGTTGCACATTCTTCCCATTTCCAAAAGGGCCCATTCTGAGAGAAGACACTGCCCTAAGCAATCATAACGCCTCTTTAACACCTCCACACATTGGCACCAGTGGTCTGGCTCTCTCCAATTTCAGAGGTAATGCTACTCATCAGTGGCAGGCAACTTACTCTAGGCAACAGGCTGATCCCTCCTGTCCCTGCCAAAAACACGCCCACAATTAGATCTCCTTAATTATTCTGTATGTTTAATTCCAAAATCTTTCTCTGCAAAGAAACACTCACAGTTTGCGTAGGGAAATGAGGTGGCATCATTAGAATAACTGCATGACGATTCAAAATTGTTGTAACATATATCTGCCACTCATTGCTACTCCTTTGCCACCAACAGCATAGGTATACATGAAGCATCAATAATTCAATCATATAAACAAAGAGGCATCTGTCAGTGCATGAAAAATTAACACGAAACTGTTCTGGTGGCACAATTCACCAGTGGGGTCTTCAGTGGTTTCATCCCTGTGATGTAAGATAGATAGATAGATAGATAGATAGATAGATAGATAGATAGAAGTATGCAGAAGTGAGACAAGAGGGTCGGTCATGGGCAGGGCATGTGGCAGGGGTTGTAGAGTAAGAAGACATTGATTAAATGGGACAATTAAATTGCCACAACCAAACAGTCCACTATAAAATTTGCTTGAAATACCTTGGCCGAGAATTCATTAATGGGCCAACATCGCTATTCAATGTGAAAAAAGGTGGATGAGGCATAAGTGCATCTTCTTCACCCATTATGCCTATCAGGAAATAATCTGCCAAGAGCCATTGGTGTGTAATAGGTTTGATGTAAACATTTGAAGTGGATTAATTTGTATCGACTGCTAATGGCGAGTGTTTTGTCTGCTAAGAACAATATTGCCAGCCTTTGTCTGGTATCGGATTACTCAGTGCCTCTTGACATTTAACCTGTGCTGCCTCTCACCATCGTGCTCTGCTTTAAATAATGTGGGCATATTGAGCAGAGACTAATTTCCCAGCACCTTCATCCTTTATGGGAAAGTGGAGAAGGGAAGACGGATCAGGCAACTTGGGAAAGTAGCAAACATCCCATGAAGGATATACAATGGAGAAGTGCCACCCAGTCCCCTCCACTCCTCCAAAGTGATGAACTGTTCATGAGGAAACAAATCCTTAAACCTACTCGGTCCCAGTTTCTGCATGCTTTGTATGTAGCCTCGCTCGCTAATGATCTGAACATCCGGTATGTGTATAATGGGAAGAAATTGGGAGTATAAGGGTATATTAACCAGTTTCTGAGCTAACTTCTGCCAAGCCCCACATGTACACTGCACTACGTTGCTCGCCCCAGCTGTATCAGGAGATTTGCTGAGTACCATCACCCTCAGGAGCAATGGTACAGCCCGAGGTTGTTCGATCTGAACATGCAGCCTGTCTGGTACTGGAGTATACCAATATGCATGTTAGTGTGCTCGGGTCACAAGATCGTAGGACTCAAAGTCAGGGAGCACCAGTCCATCTTTGTCCAATGGAACAAATAGCTTATCCCTGCTCAACTGTGGACGCGTGCCTGCCAAATAACTGCAGAAATAAGAGTTTTAATTTCCTTTAAAAGGAAACGTGGTGCTACTAGGGGAACATTCAAGAAAATCTATAAAATCCTCAGTAGTAGTACCATCTTGACAAGTAAAATCCTACCATATAAGGAGCGGGGGAGCCTCGTCCACTAGTCCACAAATCTCTCATCTGCCCCATGATCCTACCATAGCTCCCCTTCTAAAGGAAATCAGAATCTCGGGCCAGTTCAATTCCTGGATATCTAGTGCTGGTCATGTGCCACTGAAATCACAGGCCATCTGGTAAGGCCACCACCCACTCAGTGAAAGTAAACAAGACTGATTACTTGGGGTTGATCTTAAGGCCAGACACGTCACCAACCTATTTTACCTCTGTCATAACTGGCCTCAAATTCTCCTCCAGATCAGTGATATAAAAAAACCATGTCATCTCCATACAGTGATATAACCAGCTCATGTGTATATAGTTGTTACCCCCTGTGTTGACTCTGGTAGAGTCCCCTCTGCAAGGGCCTGATGGTGCACTTTAAGGAGGTGTGGGGCCAGTATTGCAGAGTACGCCTTATATAAGTCGGCGGGTAGTCCATACGGACTGGGAGCTTCCCCGGAGTAGAGATTCTAAATTGCACCCTGTACCTCCTGAAATTTAATAGGAATTCTGAGCCATTCCCTCTCTCCCAGACTGAACCAGTACAGTGCTATCTGATCCAGGAACTCATCCACCCTGGCCTGAGAAACCTCCAACTGTGAAAAATATAAGTGAGTGCAAAATTCACTCACGGTATGTATTATCCCTTTATCAGTAACTTTACCTCCACTGTGGAGTCTTTAATAGCCATTGAGTGTGTTTAGGGGTTCTCCACTTTGGCCACCCATGCTAGCAGTTTTCCAGGCCACTGACCCTCCCCATAGTGCCTACCCAGAAACGTAACCCCCCTGTGTGCTGATTCATTAAACTTGCTCAGTTCCTCGAATATTTGTGTCTGACTGTCAGGGTCACCAGCACTATTGGCGTCTGCTTCAAGGTCCTGAAGTTTCTTTTCACTATCTGCTGGTTCTGCCCTAATGGTCTTCATTATCCCTGACTCCTTAGATATGCACTCTCCCATTATGACACACTTAAAAGCTTCACATAGCATTGTATGTGAGTCAACCATGCCATTATTTTCTTTAAAGTAATTGGTAACACTCTCTATGATAGAGACTCGAAAAACATGTCAGGAGGATATCTCAAGGACAACACACTCACCTTGGAAGCAAGACGAGGCCAAACAAGTTAGATCCCCGGGTCCGTGCTTAGAAACCGCTGGGTATTAATGGCGTTATAAATAACCACTTACAATTACCAATTACAGGCACACTATTATAGGTCTTGCTGGTGTTCTGGGAACAGGCCTCTTCCCAAGTATGTGATGCGCCTGCTCGACAACAAAGGCAGCAGAAAAGTCTTCTGAACCCTGGGCTTCCCGTAAAATGAACTCCACCAACAACTCCATCAAACCCCTCTCAGTTAACTCTGACACTCCCAGTATTCTCAGATTATTGCACCTCGATCGTGATTCCAGGTCCTCCTGCTTATCTGCCAACTCCTTGAAAGCTTTCCTGTCCTGAACCATGTCCCTTGACTTTTTCATGGATGCATCCACCACTGTCAGACCTTCATATAATCAACTTTGAATGGCAATGTGTTCAGCTTGCCATCGAAAGATTGTACTCCCACCTGCAGTGTGAAAATGTCTTTGTTGTCTCATTCCTCGCATTCAGATTCGGGTCTTCTTGCCCCATGGGTGGGTCTGAGCAGGGCATTTCACTTTTTTCCCCATTTCTGCCAGAGCTCGGAAAGTGGAACTTTGACTGGTCTTGGTCCGGTTTTCCCATCATGAACAAGAGTATAACAGGATCCGGGGGATACAGGGTGGAATCACACAATCAGTAGATATAAGGTTGAGTCTGTGGTTATTGTATCAACTCGTCAATGCCACAGAGCCCTGGTGATATCCACTACAAGCAAACTAGATGTTGCATGCCTCACAGGCCTGTAAAAAATTATCCCTCAGGATCAGTCTGCTACCTTGCTCCCACAGACCCTAGGTTGAGCGTGGATGGCTCCACCTCCATGTCTAAGTAACAACCAGAAGGACCTGCACTGCCACAAGGTTCCTTCTCTCCCCACAATGCATGCCTATGCAGGCACACCCTCACCTCCAATCCATACTGACATTCACTCCATAGCAGGCCATCAACACCGTTAATGTGCCCCTGCTGCGCACATCCCCTCGAACACCTCTTTCAAATGCACATGAACACCTTGGCTGTAGAGTCAATGAGCCCGGGGCCAGGCATCCACCAATCTACTGCATGGCCTCACTAAATCAATATGTTCCCCACCACAGGGGTAGCAGGCCCATGCCCACTGCCAGGGCCACCCATTCAAGTCAATATCTCAACTGTGTCTGCTGTCCATACTCCAGGCAGCCCGACCTCTACCCCAGAGCAGGGCTGCTCACCCTCGTAAGAGTCTGGGTGGGTGAATAGGTCCCGAACAGCAGCCCCAGGACCGCCGCTCACACTGTTGGGGTCTCTGTTTCGCTCTCCCTGCCTCAACTGCAATGCCACGAAAGATCACAGCCACGTGCCAGAAAAGAGCATCAAGCAGCGCAAATCACAGCCATCCCGGGTTCTGCACTGCTTTGGCGGTACTCAGCTCTACTCCGTGTTTGCACCATCCAGCCGGCACTGATCACAGCCTGAAGTCCGCTTCCTGCCTTGAGGCATCTCCCTCACTGCGCCACCAACACCTCTGCTGTTCCTGCCAGGTGGCCGCATCTGCCGCTGTCATCACATGAGGTATGAAGTCAGGAAGCTCTCCCGCAATCCACGACAGCTATCCGGATCTGCGAAAATTACACTCTCTCCTGGCTGATGACAAAATATTAATTCCGGATTTATATGGGGTCAGAGCCGTGCTCACTTAAGAGCGGCCATCTTGGCAGGGCGCTCGAGTGTCCTCTCCCCAAAAAAGACAGGTTTCAATGCTTGTCCTTAACACGTGCTATCAGGCATATTTTTTTTTATCACCACTTTTAGGATAGCGAGCAGCAACATACCTGTAAAATTATCTGTTTTAGATGCAGAAATTAACCCTCTAGTTGGCTTTTCTGAGAAGGAATTTAAATCTTAATCATTCCCATTCTTGGTGTTGATTTAATAAAAACAAATATTTTTGTGTATAGATTTTGATGCAAACTTGCTCTTCTCCAAGGAACATCTAGTAACTTCTTCAATGTTTCGAAAAGGAAAATAGGCCTTCAAACTCCCTTTCTTTCATTGGGGCAAGGATTCCACAGCCTAAGAGCTAAAGCAGAAAGAGCTGTATCCCTTGTGTTTCACTAGAAATGTCCTTCTATTGCTTAACGTCATCATTCATACCGTTTTATACCACATTATTTTTTAATTTAAGATTGATTAATTATCAAGCTGCAAATACGAATAATACCATTTCATAAGTGTTTCCATAGAATAACAAGAAGGGATGGTGGCAGACCGACACAGTAAGAAATTGACAATGACAAAGATGAATAAAAAAAAAGCTCACATGATAGATGAGTGACATCAGAACCTCACACTTATGATCCCAAGTGGTTGGTGGGAAAATGTGTAGATCTAGGATAACTTGGGGGCAACGTGCTTGGCTTGGACTCAAGGCAATGCCAGGCAGCACCGGTTCAAAATCCACTACTGCTTTTAGAGGCTGGACTGCGGCATGAAGTGCTATATAAGAACCCAAGTTAATGTTTCTATAGCAAAACACACCAATCTCACGTTCGGTAGGAATGATACAATTGGGGTTTGTCCACATCAGGAAATAATGTAATGTTCACTTTGCTGAGAAGATCGATCAAGTGATGTACTTACATGCAACCTATTTGTCATAAAGAAGTCGGATCCCAGAGACACACTATATGTCGAGGTGTGTGTGGGAGACAAAAGGTATTGGGAACAATTACAACTGTTTGAAATCACTAAATGTGAATATGAAGGTTTGTGCATTTTCAAAACCTATGCTTTCATTAAGCTTTTCTGCAGGTCAGACCATCAGAAAAGTGATGGGTGGAAGGTTTTGAATAAATCTGAACCACTGGCAATGCTGTGGGCAACCTTCTGCACCACCGTTTTTTAGCCCGTCTGCGCCATTGCAAAAGGGGTTCAGCCATATGCAAATTAGGCAGGTAATGCCACCAAGCAGCCCAGTCCGGACTGCTAGCCCAGGTCGCTTCTGCACAGAAACACAAGCACCCACAGACATGTTTCGGCTTTGTTAGGCCTCTTCAGTGAGGTGCAGCTTGGTTCCCTATGGTGCAGCGAGCAAGGGACCCAAGTCTGGGCATACCCTCTCTCACATAGTGAGATAAACTACAACCATAAAAGTGATGGGTGGAAGGTTTTGAATAAATCTGAACGACTGGCAATGACCTTCAACACCACCATTTTTTAGCCCATCTGTGCCATTGCAAAAGGGGTCCAGCCATATGGAAATCAGTCAGGTACTGCCACCAATGGTAGCAGCCCACCAACAACTGCTAAGCCAGTACCCTCTGCACGGCAACACAAGCAACCCCAGACATGTTTCCGCAGGTTAAGCCAACATTCTTTGCATAGATAATTACAAGATTGTTGGACCCAAAGACAATGACAATACAGAAGCAATAAGAATAAACATGTAGATCTAAGGAAGGCAACCCTTTCGCTTGAGGGGTTACAAGCTAATGGCCTTGTCATAATCTAAGAGCTAAGTTGTTCCCCCGATATGGTGTGCAGCATGCCCTGAAGTTGTGTTAGGGCACACTGTCAGCTCTACGTGGGTGGGTGGACTACACAAAGCACCCACACACACACATCTCTGACTTGGCCCTATACTGCAGCAGCTCAGGAAGACACACCCTTTCATGAATCACCATCAAGAGCTCAGCTGGGCAATCATCTCACACCCCAACCAAGTGTCTGTCGATTTAGTGCTCTTCCCATGGTGAGATCACTGCACCCTTCTTATGCCCAACAATCTCATTTTGTAAATCCAATATTGTCTCATTGCTAGAATTACTCCTATACAGCTCATGGACCCAGCTAATTTGGACAGTAATCTCTGGCTTCTCAAAGCTTAATAAGTGCCCACAATCAAATAAAGGCATACAACAGATGCAGAAACCACAGCATCCAGTCCATTGGCTGTGGCCCCCAAAATCTTCACTGCAAACCTCTTCAATGGCATCGCTCACCCACTCATGTGGGGCTGATGCCTGACTGCACAAGGTTAAGCACGTACATGTCTAGGAAATGGGTCCATCGTGTAACAACATATTTCATGATCACTTTCAGAATTCCAAATAGCTCCTCATTTGCAGGAGTGGCCTCACTGAAAGCGCGCTGCAAGAATTGATGGAAGAAACATGTTAAATGAAAAGAGAAACTTGTAATCCTAGGTTGCAATTTATGTATACATTCCCATCATGCAATTGAATAATAGAGTAATATGTTTGTGTGTGTCACGTATATCGCTATTCCTCAGACAAAACTATTGTCAGATTTTACATATCAGTCATTAAAGTTATTGGAGGAAGAACGAGGTGCACCACCGTGTTGCCATTAGGTGTTAGGGTGTGCAGCGACAAGCAATGCAGCTTCTTGTGAGCCTGTATTGACCAGCAGCTGTGGGTAATGATGCTATTAGGACCAGGTTATGGGGCCAGATGTTAATGGTATGCAGGCGAAATGAAATAAAAGACCCTGGAAAGCCACTGAGACATGGGCCTCTTACAAGTCTGGCGGTCTGTAAATAAGGGGGCTGGTAGCAACGTACTGGCACCCTTTCCCAATGCCAGACTACGAGTATGCCGGCAGGGGGCGGCGATAACAAGCAGTGGAAACGGTGTTACGAGGTCGGTGGTGAACTGCTAGTAGCACTGGCGTGTTACCACCCACTTCGTCATGAGGCATGCGGTCGCTGAGCAATGGAGGCTTGGCAACCTGGCAGTGGTGTCCTTTGTGCTGTTAGTGGCACAAGGGAGGTGGCCCAATGAGGTAGTGTCTGGGGAATGCGGGCGGACTGGGTCATGACAGCAGACGGTGCTGAGACGCAGAGCAATCAAGGAGAAGGGCACAGGTAGTAGGGCTTGGAATGAGGGGCAGAGTGGGATATGGGAACAGAGACATACGAGATTGCCGGCATTCCGACAGTAAATCCACCAGAACATCAGAAAATTGAATTACTGATACTGTCACTTGGCCAGGCGGTATTACCACTAGAGATATTACCTCAGGCGGTAATAACACCTGATTATAGGTGGCAGTTTGCCTGTGTAAATAACTGTTTAATGGAGTCCAGGTCGAAAGGACTTCATTGAGGATTGCTGCTGGTATTACCTTGAAGCTGGAGATAACTCCTTCACTTCAGCTTCAACAATCGCATGTATTACCATTTGGTAATAACTGCGGCGATAATACCAGCAAACTTGTAATTTGGTGGTGTGTGAAAAATGGAGGTAAACATTATTACCTCCACTTTTTTCTGGCACCATCAAACTGGTAATGAGATGGTCAGAAACTGGTGTGGTACATGGAAACCTGAGAGCCCTCAGGGTCCATGGCAACACCGGCTCATTTTGCCTGGACGTTCTGGCTCCTGATTGGCTTCCAATATTCTAAAATGCCACCCAGGGTCCTAATTTAAGATTATTCTAAAACAGAACTAAATGTAAAGAACATGAGCAACCAAGTACTATAGTACAATTGAAGTTATTTCTATCTTAGAGTCCAGTCACCATGCCCAGAATAAGACTACTTTTTCCGATCTTCTTATGGGAAAAAACAGAAAGACATAGCAATAGAATAAAGGTAGGAGGCAGGGGTTGTGGGAT
Source organism: Ambystoma mexicanum (assembly GCF_040938575.1). Classification (NCBI taxonomy): domain Eukaryota; kingdom Metazoa; phylum Chordata; class Amphibia; order Caudata; family Ambystomatidae; genus Ambystoma; species Ambystoma mexicanum. Next base: position 119,335,717 of record NC_090935.1, on the reverse strand, counting down.
GTTTTTACCCATGCATCCAAGCCCTACCATAAAACTGTGCAGTACTGGCATGGAAAACATCATGATGGCCAGAACTCCCCAGAGAGTGCACAGGGAAAACATGAAGAATAGGCTGCCACCCATTTTTGCCTATGTTGTGAGCACAGGAGGGCACTGCCTAAAACCACCATTGGGCTACACACACAGTAGCCTGAAACCATTGGGAAAGACAATGCTGATTGCCAAAAAGCAACTCAGAACTGTGGGGAATTCATTTTCTTAATCCCAAAAATGGTTGCAATACCGGTACTCACCACTATCAGAAAGCCGGCGTTTTAAAACCACCAAACTTTGTGTAAAACTGAACAAATGAAACAGAACCAAGCCAAGGAAAGACTTGCTAAGAGGTGGATACAATGTAAAACTATATTCTGAAATGACTTCAAGGAAGTAATTATTTAATGTATATGTAAAAATTGTAAGTTTTATTTAAACAGGGAACAAAAAGTGACATTTACCTGAAACCTGGCTTAATGAAACTGGATTCTGCCTGACAACTACCCCCGACAGGAGTTGAAACCTGCTCAGCCACTCTTCCCAGGCCTAGCTGCATCCTGCTGCCCCTTGCCAAAAGGAGTTGACACCTCTCTGACTGAATTAAGGGAGGGGACCTGGGAACTGCAGAAAGTTGAACAAAGGCCCGTCCTGGACTCAGGCAAATGTTATATTGGGGGGGGACGTAAAGTGGCTTCCTCTTAGGGGAAACTGGGAGGGGCAGTGCCTCTGCAAGCCAGCTGAGCTTGGGGGAAGTGGATAAACCAGTTATTCCACCATGTGATGTGGGAAGCCACACCCCTTTTTGACCAGGGCATACTTTAAAAAGATGGATAATTCATAGTACGGACCTGTCAAAATTATATAAATAATATCATTATTCTTGTGATTTTTCTGTGCACATTTTAAGAGGTGTTAGGACCCTGTGGTATGTTCCTGGGGACAGTAGCAGAAAAAAGGTTGTTACTCCAAATGTATGCATGTTAAAAATCTGACACTTTATCATCTGTAACCCATATCCCTGGTGCACATTTGTGTAAAATCTGGAAAGGTTTAGAGATCGTTATCTGGATGAAAAGGGGAGAATTCTGTCATCAGTGGACACGACATCGTACAAAGATAGGGATCGGATGGTTTGGTACTACAGAAAATATGTTAACTGGACCTATAATATTAGAAAAATGGTACATAGATAAATATGTATTTGGGTCAGAAATAGATTTATGTGCAAATTGACCAGGGGAGGATCCTCTGACCCATAAACAGACCTCATCATGATGACAATCCATTTCCTTCCCCCAATCATGGGAGAGGGGAGAATTGGGCCAATGACAAGTAGAGAGGGGCAGGCTTAGCTAGGCCCAGGCACACACCCATTTTCAAAACACATAAAAAGAGACTGCTGGGACAGGTAGAGACATTCAATTCCATTTGCTGCTGAGCATGCTGACCGACGACTTCACATCCAGAGATCCAGACTTCAAATCCATCAATCACCAGAACCTCTAGCAGAAATTAACTCCAGAATTTGTAGCAGAGAGGCCTGAATCCACCAGCTGAATCCTCTTCAGCAGGCCTCAAAATCAACCAAACTATTCAACAGCCAGGCGAGCTGTTTGAATTTTTGCCAAGAATTTTTCCAAGAACCTGTAGCAGTATCCAGAAAGCAGTGCTGTATCCGGAACCCGAGAGAACCACAAACCACACCGTTGTGAGCAGATCCGGTGCTTGACAGACCCAGAGAGCAGAGCTGACCCAGATAGCCGGGACTTCAGAACCACCCGCCGGAAGTCCCGTCCAACCTGACCAGACCGTGACATTGTGAATACCTAGCAGAACTGTGCAGAACCAATCTCTTAGCTAAAATAATCTAATCCAAACTATTTTAACCTGAGTAGAACAGCCTCCTAGAAATCGTGTCATCTGTCATTTTTAAAGCTGCACAACTGTCACCTGTCAATTCTGCAGCTGCAAGCTGTCACTTGTCATTTTGAGTTTACTTTAAATCTGAAAATCTACCTTTATTAAATCGTCCGTATCTCTGGAACCGTTTGGGCTAGGAACGAACCTAGAACCGACTTCCTACTCCTTATATTTTTTTCGCAATCACGATTTACGCACTCGCGAAATATACCGCGATTTGCGATTTTGGCTCAATTTCTCCACTTGTCAAAATAGCAGCTCCATTCTTTCTTTTGTTAAAATCCGTTTGCAACTTGGTAATAACTCATAGAGCATTGCTAAAGTGAGCCTGAACTAATACCAACACGCATCTCCCACTCACCCTGAATCTCTAGAGGGAATTAAAATCAGTTGGCACATTTTCCCATCCATTGCCATCATATTTAAAAAGCATTTTGGGCCTCTGTTTCAAACTCCTACCTGTTTCCTCTAAGCTTGCTGGGGGGGGAACTGAATTTCGTATTGTATTTGATTGCCTTCCTGAGGACTGTGTGCTAATCTTTCCATCTCCCTCCATTTCTTACATTGTATAGGGGGGGGGTGAATTGCCAGAGAAAAAGTGATTATCTTATCTTTTGCTAAAATCATATCAAGTATTTCTGTACTGCAATTTATTCCTCATTGCATTTCCTTGAAAACATAAAGCATTTTCAGCTACCTCATCCTCTACACTACTCATAAGTAATCAAGTGTACCACTGTAACATTACCCATTGTGGATCCACATCATATGTCTCAGTGTACTATCAGATATTAATATATTATAAAAGTTTGATAGATATATATTGTTGAATTGTCCAAATAAACCTTTTAATTTGCAAAACAAACCTATTTCTTGGCTCAGTGGGGTCAGAGGGATTCTAAGAGGGGGGTGTTATACAAGGGTTGTCATCCAGAGTACTGAACTGGACATAAAAATACATCAATAAGGGTTTTCCTCAGCATCCCAGACTAGGCATTGACTTAGCTGTAGTGTTGATTGAATATCGCTTACAGGGTTAAGGAGGAGGACTGGCTGTTTCTCATAGATGGCCATTCTCACTGGTGATCACCCGGGTAAGGGTCACCAGCTAACAAAAAGGAACCATTACCTCCCCCTCTCGAGGTTACCCAGTGTATGTCTCAAGAAACCTATTCCATAACGTGTTAAATATATGTTCTGTTCCTCTGATTGCAAACAAGACCTTTTTATGTGAGCACATAGCTTCATTTATGTGATTTTATTTTTTAATTTGACAGCATAAGCCATGTGGGGCCGATGTCTGAGAGCAGCCCGGCCAGCAGCAGCAGCGGCATGAGCCAAGAAAAGACACTGCTTCCCACTGATCCAGAAGAAGCCAGGTGGGTAATCCACAAACTGGGGTAATAACTCTCATACTAGGCACTACCCACATTTTCCTTCTTGTGTCCCCTCACCACCTGGGGTAATCCTGTAACCATCTTATGCTGTTTATGGTGCAACTATATCTTGGTTGACAAAAACTGGTTGTGAGTGCTAAGCATTATCCACTCTTACTGCAATTAAAATTTTTTGCCACAAACCAATGGATTCCAATAGAAATGCTGGCTTAATAAGTCGCCCAAATTGATAGATATGTGTAATCAGAGGAAACATGATGGACATCATTACTGGTAGGGTGGGGCAGTCCAAAGCAGTGGTACTGTGGTGGTAATTCCAGTACCATCGTGTTACCGCTGCATTAACGCACCACTGTACTATAGGTTTGGTCATAAGGTAGTGGATAAACCTCCAGAAAAAAAGCTGAAGGTAAAATCGTCACCTTACTGCCAAAAATCAGCAGAATTGTCTGAATTACGATGACAGAATGGGAGCAAAGCAAACATGATAAGTGTTATTATGTGGCTCTTTTGGTGCAAACAGTCTCAATATATTTTCTGAGGTTGCATTGCCTTTTTAACTAGCATCAAAGTTAACACCAGTACGATGAGTGTTCTTCTTTGGCAAGACTGGCCCATATTGTTGCAGCCAGTCTTGACACATTTTCTTATTGTGGCATGGCCTTTTCATTGGCAAAGCCAGCAGCAGCATGTTCTTAGAAGGGGCTACTGGCATAGATTGGTAGAGCCAACATGGCATGTTTTCATATATCCTTTCTTGGTGCATAATGCCAGTCAACAGAAGTATGTTCTGACATGGGAATGCTAGCAGATATTGGTTCAGATGGTATAGAAATGTATGGGCATGGCCAGCATGAACATATTTTTTATACTGGCATATATATTACAGGGTCTGCAGTAGCAACCCTGTACTTAGGGTTAAGTTGCACTTCCCAAAGGAAGAGCTGGTTATGGGTGGCTTATAACTTTGGTGCTGTTTGAGCAATTTGCATAAAAGCTTGCAATAAAAGTATAGACTTGACTCTGAATACTTTTTGCAAGGTTTGGGGTAAAAGTTCTAGGGAAGTCCCAAAATCTTTGAAATCTGGTTAGACATGAATCGCTTTTTGTAAATTTTGGGGTTTTTAAAAATTCCCCAAAAGTAGGTCCAGAAAAATGTGTGATATCTCTGTCCGGTCCGTGGACTCACTTCCTAGTTCAGTGTCCAGGGATGCTGCCAGGCCAATAGGGGAGCCGCTTAATGTTCGCAGACATCATACGTGGCTTCTGATCAGTCAATTAAAAGTGTGAAGAGCATCAACACTTTTGAAATGGACACCATGTTGGATTTGCAAACTGTGCCCCTGGTCCGTGAACATCACGATAAAAACGATATGTCCAGTAAAAGTTTACAAACTGGCGATTTTTCTTCTCTGAAGTCCGTGAACATGTCAGATGTTCACAAAACTGTTTAATTTTCGGGGACACCCATGCATACGTGTGCATAACAGAGTTGGTGAAGAGAAGTTATTAAATGGCTAATAACTTTGGAAGTGCATGAAAATGTGCACTACAGATATAGCCTGAACTGAATGTTGTTGCAAAGTTTGGTGGCGTTTGGCCTCGACATGGCAAAATTAGAGGTGGGGTCCCAAAACCTTTTGATGACTTATAACTTTGGTGACACTTGGCGAAACCGCATAGCAGTGTGTAAAATATTAAAGACCCTTCTTTGGATGTTGTGCAAAGTTTGAAGGGATTTTCACAAGAAGGAGCAAAATTCTAGGGGGGCCCCAACATTTTCCAAATTTGGATAGACTTGAATGGGAAATCAGTGAGGTCTTTGATGATGCCATTTATGATGTCATATTTTATGTCCTTTGGCTGTTAGACCTAGCAGTGCAGAGAACTGGCGTGAGTTGTGGTTGCATAGCTTACCATAACTGTAGAATTTATTTGGTTTTTCGATTTTACCTTGCAACCATAATCTTACTTTAACACATGTTTTTCAATGCATTTCATAGGTTTTAATTATTTCAACTGAACCATAATGTCCCTTCAACAAAGTTTTTCTGTGAATATGAGTTGTGGGAAAAAACATCATGAACATGCTCCTATGCACCGTTTCTGGCTTGAATCTATTGGATTTTTTCTTGAGTTACACAACAAATGTAATTGCTGACTGTGTGGCTTTTTACCCAATTTTTCAAAAAGGGTGCTATAAAATTCACAATTTTAATCCATTATTTTAAACATGTTCTCAGGGTAAAACCCTCCCTGAACTCTCCCTTCATAAGTTCAGGCTCATTCGCTCCCGCATAGTCAGGAGAAACATTATGGCCCCTCCAATTAAAAAATGTACCAGCTGCCTCACCTGCTCAGACCCTCCGTGTCCACAGCAACACAAAAATGGTTACCTTTGAATACAGAAAATAAAAATCTTTATAACAACTATATGGGTTAGTTAGAATTTTGATCTCAACCTCTCGGATGGAGGTAAATATTGGCAGATTTTGAAAATGAGAATTCAATGGATAATACTTCTGGTGATATTCCATTGGAATACTCCTGGAGATTTTCCCTTCCAACCTGGAATTTGATGGATGGTCAAATCTGTGTCATTTTTAAAATACCATTCATTTTACTTCTCCACTCCCAATGAGAGCATTGTTTTTTAAAATTTTAATAAAAGGAAAACTTTCCTGTGCTGTCACATTGATTATATGAGCTATTTGTTGAACTGAGCTATATAACATTAATGACAGATCTCAGTTTCATAAATTCTTTAATTATCGGAAGCAGACAGTGTTGTGGTGTGTGACGATCAGTTTCCACATTGTTGTGAGACGTGGTAATGAAGTTTGGAGGTCCTTTCCTCAAGCTTCTCTCCTGCAGGCGTTGGGCAATAGGGAACGCTCCTGCATGAGCCGATGTGTAGAAGTGGCCATACCAGAGATGTAGGCATGCTGGGACAGGAGACCTAGTGTTAGCCGTTTGCCTGCAGAGTTCCCGCTTTTGGGCCTGCTTGCCAAAGCAAGGGGTGTCTCGTAGTGACCTTGCAGATATTTTAAAGATCGAGTCATGGCATGATTATTGTAATGTCATCTGACTGTGGTAAATTCTAACGAGGAGTTTTCTTTTTTGCAGTATAGTGTATTATAGTGTTTTGACTCAAGACCTGTACTATTAGGCCGGGTGTGATCACACACCACGTCCTTCATGAATGACTCCTTGTTTAATCCTGGTTCACAGTGCACTCTGGGATGTACCTCAACTGTTGCAACCCATTTCGCTCTTTTGGCGTCCATTTTTGGTGAGAGCTATGACAACTCTGTATTTTTATTCTGTTGATTTTTTTATTTGTTTTCAATATCACATAGGCATCAGTAGTCGTCGCAGTTAGAGGAAGTGCTGCTCGGAGAATGGCTATTTTTTTTCCTGGTGGAGTGGCTATGAGCTTACTTGCTTTCTACAAATTGAGCAGGTGAGCGCGTCAGCGCGCGTGTTCAGCAACGTTTCAGCAGTCTTTGCAGTCCTTGTGGGATGTGGATTGAGGAGATCTGATGGACTGTGGTGAAATCTACTGAACTGATGATACATAGGCATTGACTGTGTTGACTTTAATTGAGGAACTGTTTGAAGCTGTAACAGTGTCTGGAAGCTTCTTGACTCTTGTTTCCAGCATGCACATTTGTGAGTGACGGATGCCAGTATTCATTACTGGCATTCATGAGTCCCTACGAGTTTAAGGAGTAAGGCAAAGGAATTGGAGGGGGATATTTTAATATTGTTGTGTTAACAGAGGCGGAATATAACCTGGCAGAAGGTGTGAGAATAAAGGTGGGAATTTTTGACTCTGATACAATTGAAGTGCCCAGCTCTATTTGTGGAGTAGAGCTGGTTGCGCTCCAGCACCGTCTTAGTGATAGCTCTATGTTAAATATGCTGGACACAAATGTAACATCATGGTGGCCAATACTGAAGTAAGTTATTTCCTTGTTGGTGGTAGGAATGCTGCCTACATCTCCGCCTGTAATACTGTCCACTAACTTATCATTATTTGCATCTCAGCCTTCAACATGGTTTTCACCCTCATCCTTTTCTTATTATCCAGCTTCCTTCATGCCTTCTCTGCATCACCCCTCGATGGGGGATAGCATTAATCGGCCTGGTTCTGCCCTTCGCACACTAAACTTTACATTAAACATGTTGGTGAAAATGTATAAGATTATTCATGAAGAGTTCAAACAGCAGAAATCACAAATTGCTACAATGGTTTCAAAGATAACCTTCTCGGAAGGTTTTATAATGGAACACAAAAGAAAGGTCGATAACGAGTTTAATGTTTCAGTGGGGGTAGGATACCCGAAGATGTACCCAGTGTAGATCCGTTAGTATCTGACACTAATGTCAATATGGTTAATGGTATGTTTGCGAGACAGCAAGTCTGCTCCACCCTGACTGGGGTAAGAGCAGACATAACGGAGGGATGAAGAAACAATAATATTTTCTTTATTATTTGGCATCAACCATTTACAATAATTACACATCAATAAATAAAGCTGTGATAAAATATGAAAGCAAAACTCGAATATTATTATAAAAAGGCCTACCAAACCTTCTGAAACCCTCCTTTACAAACATGCAATGCAAACGACTAATATAACATGACAATCATTTAAATTCATAAATAAACACATAGCATTTGTGATGTCTCTGATTACGGACTTAACAAAATAATTTCTAAGAGCATTCAAAATAGGACATAGCAACAGGAAATGTAACATATTCTCTTCAAACCCTAACCCACAAGAACATTCTTTATGACCACTCAACCAGGTCATTCTTGCTAATAATGGTAACATATTTGTAGATTTATCCGCAAACGGGAGATACGATGACGATTCATTTAATTAATGTAACCCTACAGCCTACGGAGCGATCCCGATGAGATTGAACAGATTACCTAAGGTAACACACACAGATGGGGGGGGGGCTGATGCTAGTGCAGATGGTAAAGATACTAATTGAAAGTCCATGTGAGTATTTTTTTGACTTGCAGCGTGAAGGCTCTCAGAATAAGGTATGATTATCTGGTATTATGAAATGTATTGTTTTAACGCAGAGGCATTGGCGAGAGACTAATGGCACCCTGTGCTGTATTGCTTTTTTTGTTGGTATTATGGATCAACATGGCTGATATTGGAATGTATATAATACCCTAATGGTATATCACATAATGTGCTTATTTCACATATGTGGCTTTGTTGCAAATATAGCCCTGAAGATGGAGTGACCCTCCGAAATGCATTGGCTGAGAGCCACATTTTTTTGGTTTAGGAGACTGTTCTGCCATTAAGTAGCCAATCTTCACATTGACCTAAATACTTGGAATCAAGAGTCGTCTAAGCAAATTGTTTTGCAGTAGCATGTATAATCCTTGCTTAAAGACACTACAGTGAATTATGAGATGAACACATTGAATTACAAAGAAAAGAACATTGTGAAAAGAAACGAGACGAAACATTAGCTCATTATCTGAAGCACTGTGAGAGCATTGGGCATTACTGGGTGGTTTCACCTGTTTTTTTAGCTTTGTAAGATATTTAGGCGGACAGTTAAAATAATTTTTCTATGCTTCGAGATCTCAAGGAGTTTACAAAGCATCTCTCAATAATATTCCAGCGGGAGGCAAAGAAAAATTACATTGACGGTAACGACCGTAAGCGATTCATCATGCATGCATGTTCCAGCCTATCCTAAGAACCGTCTTCAGTACTGCTGGGGAATTAATTTGATTAATCAGAATATTTCCGTATTTGCACCATGTATATTTCTCTTGGGCTGGAGACAGGCTGGATAATGATGTGGGTAAGACAACTCAGAATGCTGCGAGGGAATTGGTTTGTATTACAGCGAACGCTAAGTAGGACACACAGATAATCTTGGCTGGCGAGAGGTTTACAAGTACCCTAGGATATGAGAGACCTGACCCATCTTCTGTTTGTTCTCTTCCTCGTGACTCGACGGATGCTATTAAGAATAACGAGTAAAAATAAAATGAAGAGCATTATAAACCTGATAAAGAATAAAAGCAAGGGTTCTTGCAAATTCTTGAGGAAGTTGAAAAATTGTATTCCGTCTAGCAAGGAGGACAATATAAATGAAATAGTTCAACAAATAGAGGTTTTAGAGACCGACTCTGGGAACTTGGACACGATCCAGTGAAAGACGTTGAGGGATTATTAGACTTAAGTATTTTAACACTCCACTCTGAGGGGTTTTATTATTGTGGCCCTGGTTTGTATCTTGTTTTCAATTTGTAGTCTATTTCCATTTTCTATAAGTTTCTAAGTAGAAAATTATAAAATGTACAAGTGACCAAGAGTTTATTACTCTAGCTGTATGTGTTATTTTTTAAGTAAAGTCTCCATCTCATAGCATTGTTTTCTGTTTCCTCAGCAGACACGTTGACTGGAACACCTTCTTAAAGGAAAATGCCATCTTCGTCCTCGCTGCTCGTCCAAACAGTGCTTGTATTCACCTGAGGCCTCCCGTATAGGTGCTCGGTGGTGATAATGAAGGGCTCCTGAAACAGAAAGACCACAGACTGGACCCATTACCCAATGCATGACGTCGAGGAAGAAAGTAAAATGGGTAACTAGGGGCGTCAGACTCACATCAGGAATACTACTGACTGCTTCTTGTGAGCCAGGAATCTGCCTCCTTTCATTCCCCTCCGTGTTCTGTGGAATCACTCAAGCACTTTCCATTGGTTCTAGAGATATCTGCAGTGTACAACTTTCCAAATGGTCGAAGGATGGTCATGACGTGTACTCGGTACCTTTGGCTCTCCTATGAAGATTGATGGATTGATGATTTTGCTTATCCTGGAATGGAAAACCAGTGGCCCACATAGTCTTCTTAGTATATAGATTAGGGACATTAAGACTAAACATCAAGTACCTGACTATATTTATCATTCCGAGCCGGGATATCAATGGATCCATAGGACCAAACCCCAACACGAGGAGTAGATAGAACGTTTGGGGACAAGAATTTGGATCCATAGACTTTGGGTTTTGTGGTGACATCTTTGTGCATTGCAATGGACTACTGCTTCTCCAATGCCTTGATCCCTTATTTATTGCACTCTCCAGACTACGTGGAATATAATAACAAGCCGGCTATCCTCCTTCCAGCTTATTAAATGTCAGCTCAAGCTTCTGTGTATGTACACATTGCCATTCATGCTGCTTCCATCAAAGGGTGCTTTATTGGAAGGAGTGGTTTTCTTATTTCCGAATTAATGGTACATTTAATGGGTCCAACTCTTTATCTTGAAGTAGCACAAAACTGTGGCCAACCCAACACTGACCGGATTCAGACTGTAAATGTTCCGCAGGCATAGACAAGGGGGCAACAATCACATGATTACCCACCTTCCAGTGCACAGCGTTGTGATACGACTGTGTCTGCCATTGCAGCTATTCATAACGCTTGCTCTATGCCTCGTCCGCCTGCTCCCTGGTTGCGGATTGTCAATGCTGTCTTACATGGTGAATGTCATGATATATATTAGGGGTCTGGTGGACATACTGCTAGGTTTGTAGTCATGAGGTTTGGGTCATTGCCCTGGCCCAGCCGCCTGACATCTACTGGGAGTGAGGTCAAACCGTTGGTTAAGAGCTAACTGAGAGTTACAAGCTATGTATATAATACAAGCCTGATGTGTATGTTAATGAAACAGCTGACCTGTCTGCTTTCCAAGTTGTACCAAGTGCTCTCTCCAGCAAACAATGTGGGTATAATAACAGGTATTGTCCTCCACTATGAAGATAGCTGCTTGGTATTCCAAGAGTGTGATCACTACTTATTTATGATGTCTACTCTGCAAAATTGTCACTTTTCTAAAAGTCAAAGCACAACACAAAATGGTATACAACTTTTAAAATGAATCTATTGTGCCTGCTTTCTGCAGCACCCAATGCGCCTGTATGGTATTGCAAACCAGAGCTCTCACACTTTTCCACGTCAGGCGTGAGTACCTAGTGCAGTCGTGGTGTTAGTCTCTGGGCTCTATAACTCGTAGTTCCAACCATGCATGTTATTATACATCCAGGATTAAAAGTACAAAAGGTTAAGAAACACAAATAAATGTGTTTTCATCCATCTATGTAACCTTTCAGCATATGTATGAGAATGGTATTGTGACAAGGTGTCATACCTAAGCTTTAAGATCAATATGGCATATATCACATACACCAGTAAATAATGTGACATCATACTTGGTAACCTCATAATGCTAATATGGCACTGTACTGTGGTGCTCTCTCCAAGTGAAGACCAGAGGTTGCTCTCAAACCCAATGTCCTTGAAACCGGGCACTGCATTCCACTGTGGAGTCACATCATACCACAATACAGCGTGGTAATTCCTAGACTGCAGCAGATGCTTATCCAAGGGGACCAGTGTCAATGGCCAAGTGAGGCTTAGGGGACTTGTGAGAGCAGCTTCTGTAGCCCTCTGCGGCCATCTTTGAGTCAGGCACGGCAGGTGAAGCAACTTCATTAGGGTCTCACCCTAGCATATTCTATGTCAGGTCCTTGATTCCTTTCACATCATTCACAGAGGAAGTGAGGAAATTCCACTTGGTATTTATGCAAAGAGAATATTATTATTATTATTATTATTATTATTATTATTATTATTATTATTATTATTATTATTATTATTATTATTATTATTATGGTATTTATTGAGCACGGGCCTAGCTTTGAGAAGCAATGAGGTGCTTTACACAGGTATATTACAGAGGTGTACAACATTACAAATGCATAACGGGGAGCTGTTCAGTGGTAACAACAGAACAGAACAGATATAAAGCGGGGGGGGCAGGACACGGAGGGGGATAGAGGAGGGGTACAGCTATACCGGGTGGCAGAAAGGAGAGGGGCGGGTGGCGTCTAGCGAGTTAGGTGGTGTGATGGATGACGTGATGACCTAGATCTTGAGGAGGAGAGACTCCTTGAAGAGGTGGGTCTTGAGTTCTTTTCTGTATTCTAAATAGTGTACCCACTTGCCCCTTGCATTCCTCACAAAGGACCAACCAGAAAATATAAAACTTTTTATTCGACCTTCTGATGTGACCAATTACCCTATTAAGTCTTGCTGCATGATTTCTCATAGAGCTCTAATGAACTTACCAGACGGACAGACAAAGTTAATGCAAACCGTGGGTACTGTTTTGCAAACCACTACTCAGCTGTAGTGCAGTTAATGACAACATCGACATCAGACATTGGCTGCATTCACCGTCATGAGGATAATGGGGTAAACCAATAGGGGGAGAGTTCTCTCCTCTTCACGTGTTTGTGGGAATACAGGGAGGAAAGCCGTCGATGCATTGCGCCCAGTGGGCCTCATGTTATATACAGCCTGTCTGTCATTTTTGCCAACGTCACTTTGGCGGTGGGGCCTGGAATTCTATATTTCCCCTTGACAATATGGCCCTACATGTTCCTGCATGGAGGCACACATGCAATGCATGTATGTACATGTGTACAGTTTACTTTAAAGCACAATCCTTACTGGTGTGTAACTGAGTGCTGTCCAGAAAAAGGGAGACACAAAGTTAGATAGTTAGAAAAGTTACACAGTTACTAAAAGTGGATGCAGGGGCTGGAAGACATGTGATAGGGGCTGATGGCTAGTGAATGATTCAGCAGTCAGTGTCTGACGAGGTGTTGTTTAATGTGAGGTAGTGTCAGTTCCCTCCGGAACTGCAGTAGAGAGGGGGTTAATCAGACACATGGATGAAGTGTGTTCCATGTTGTTTTGCCTAAAAGGAGATGGCCCATTGTATTTGTATTCATTTCTTTTTGTGTCCAGCTTGAAAGTTCTGGTGGTGTGTCGGTCTCCGAAGATGGTGAGCTCTTTCGGCCGGGTATGCCGGTCCATTGCACGCCATGACCGTGTAGATGATGTAGGTTGGCATGCAGATAATGGCGGTCTTAAGGATCTGCCAGTGTAACATCTTAAGGGTGGGGGTGATATAATCACATTTCTTCTAGCCTGTGATCTGGAGAGCCGCTGCGTGATTGATTGCCTTGAAACATGACGGGATGGAGGCTGGGATACCAGCAAGGAGGGTGCTGCACCCATCCTGCTGGGAGCAGCCAGAGCTTGCAAGATGGTGTTCATATTGCGGCTAAGGAGTACGGTCTCATTCTGTGGAGGAGAGGCAGTCTGTACTTCTTGGCAATGTCAGCCTCAAAGGAGACAACGCTATTGATGGTGAATCCCGAAGATGTGGTTGCTAGTCTGGGTGTCCATCTGTAGTGTCCTATTTGTGTTGAGGGCAAGGCAGTAATTGAGTTGGTGGATGTCGTGGACACCTCTCGCCTTCAGGTAGAGCTGTGGGTCATCTGCCAAGTGGACACCTGTGTCTATGCACATGCTGAAACACCCAAGTCAATACTTTGGGGGAAACAATTATTTGTAGTATTAACGATACGTCTATTTGTGGGAAAAGAAATGTGAACAAATATGCACACAGGTTATTACCCACCTTCCTTTGGTTCTTTTAAATTGTTTCTTTGTTTTGTGTGGCGACTGGTATCGATTACATTTTTTATTTATATTTCACTAGATGACTCTATGTTACCCGAAGCCGCCTTCAGTCTGGATTTCATTAATTAAAATAATGTATTCTTGGATTTAAGGCATCATTTAACTAATGTATTATTTATTTTTATGTTTTATTTTATTTTTTTGCTTATTTCATTTCATCAATTGGTAATGGGAAAGTCCAGGTATGATTTCCATATGGTCACCCTAGAGATAGTGGTGATGCTACTTTTGATACCATAAAAAGAATCTGTGTGTGCACATGCACTCCATATTTTAAACCATAAAGGTATAGATACATTGTGTGATGACTATTTCAGCGTTACCAACAGTTCCATGTGATAAAGTCTCCACAAAAATGTCGCCATGCAAAAAATGTGCTGAAAAATTGCTGTTTTTTGCGGAGACATCACATGGAATATGCGGGGGTCACCCCGCAACCCCCAAAGCCTTTCTTTTTTTTTCAAGGGAAGCAGGGGACACTCCCGCAACCTACGCCATATAATGTTGCCACAAACTTTTCCCTGCGACATTATGTACGGCGACCATATGTATAGGCACATTATTACCTGATGCCTTATAAACCACCTATGTGTTTAGGGGTGGCATATGCCACTCCATCTGTGACTTGGCTGCCACTCCAGGGCATCCACTGGGCTGGCTCACACTCATCAAAACACACACGCACAGAGGATCTGCACCCATCAGCACAAGAGGACACCATCTTTCCTATCGCTCTCTCCCTCACTACCCAACCCTACCCGCTGCTCCGTACAGCGCCACGTGAGCGCGTGGAGACCATGTAAATGGCAGCTGTGCGTGATATAAATCAACTTAACATAACGTAAAAGTCATCTATACATCTCTTTAAAAACTGTGCTAACATGATCAAGACTAAATTAAAAAATAAAAGATTTTATTTATTTTTTATTCAAATACTTTGATGGCGTGTGAACCTTGCTTAAAGCGAACCAACTGCTTTACAATCAATTTAATAAATATAAATCTTTATAAAAAGATGGAAATGTCTGCATTAATCCTCCCCCTCTCAGGGTGATGCAGGAAACAGCAGGAGGAACCTAAAACAAGATCCAATCAACACCACCCTGCCCACCCAAAACAATGCATGCAATTATCCAGGGGCGTCAAAAAGCAAAGATCAGTCAGCAAAACAAAACACCTCATTATGGATAGAAATATCATTTTGCACAGATCATTCCAGCGCCCTTTATTTTATCCATTAAAACACACAATACTTAATACATGCTGCCTCTTATATTGCTCTGTTCAAGTTATATTCTCTTCCACTCTAATGATCTGTGAAAGCGAATTTGGTATTTCATTTGCAGGGCAGAGCTTCTCATTTCCAAAAAGAAATTGAACTGATTTGCTTCAAATATGAAATGGAAGTTAGCGGTTGGGGTGGTGCAACACCCCCCTGCACCATGGAGTTTGGGGCTGAATTATAATCAAAGGCAGTCTCCAGAGAACAGGAGCACAACTGAGCAAGTGCCCTAATATTGACTCAACCTGGGGTCCGCATGTATGTACACATGGCAAACTGGAACAGTGAACCTTATGGTGCCAATGTAGGCGTCACTGTCCACAGGTCTTTCAGAGAAAGATTGCAGACGATAGGCGAACAAACTAGCCATCTAGGGGGCCGATTCACAAGGGGACTACTATGAGTAACCCTTGCATACTCCAGATATACTCCGAGTAAGTCACACAGAATGCAGATTTTGATACCTATTACTGGGCTAAGTGCAAATGTTATGCAGAGATGATAAAATGCATTAGCATTCGAAGGCCATGGGGTAGAGCAAATCCAAAATAAGTATGAGATATTCTCTCCAGGTGTAGGTCAAAGTGGTTTTTTGGTGTGAAATCACAGCTCTGGACTTTTTTGTAGGGCAGGTCAGATGTGTCTTGAGAATATAGAGACAACTAAGGTAATGGAGCTGTGGAGGTTGATGTTTAGGGAACGCATGCTTTCATTGTTTAACATGTAGAGAGAACATATTGATGTTTATTGTTCGATAAATGGCTGTCAGTGGCAATCTATATAAGATTTTAAATCATGTTCTAATCAGAGTTCCAGAATGCACCGAACATTTACTATTCCTATACTACTGTCCATGGAAGGATGTAGACGCAGCAACAAGGACATAGCGCCATGACCAGTGCAGTTCTCAGGACCTCATACACGACAGACACCGTGATTCACACATGACGCACTGAAACCATGCACTCTTCGAGGCACACACCCTGGTGCTGACCTTTAAGCACTATGGTTCCATGCGATAATGTCCCCGCAAAAATGTTGCCATGCAAGAATGCTGCTGTTTATTTGTGCATCATTATCATTAGGAACAAGCGGGGGGCACCCGCGCAACCCCGCTCCATTTACCACATATATTGTCCCCATAAATAAAGTTGCCTATGCCTTTTCCTGGCAACTACATGTATGGCGACATTAAATTCGGGAACTATATTACCTGATACCATCACTATTAGGCACCAACAGTAACAAATAGAGGCTATTCAAATGCTTATTAACATAACATATTATCATGTGTGTGTAAATTAATTTTCAGAAGTATTAACCTGCCCACAATCAAAAAATCTTGTACCGTTCCTATTTTTACATAAACCATGATTTCACCAGAACTTGCCCGCAATAATCTGAAAAGTTGGAAAACTTTTGAAAGTCTGAAAAGCCTGGCATGCCACTCTCTGACCTGCAAACCAAGCCTAATATGCCACAGAATCTGCCTCATCCTTCCTGCAAGTGCTGATGGTAGCAGTCCCAATCCTCCGCCCGCTTTGCCCGCCTCGCAATGATTTTTTGTGCCTAATTTGTGCAGTCAGCTTCTTTAAAAATTGTGGTCCAAAAATTGAGATGTTCAACTTCGAATCAGTGGTCCTCATTAGGTCTCCGGCGCTAAACCATGGTGCTATTAGCACCATGGTCCATGCCGGAGTACGCCATGGCGGAATTGGGGAATTACCACCCCATTCCAAGGTTGGTGGGGCGGTAATTCCCCATGCCGCCATGGCCCTTCCCCATTCCCATTTTTGCCCCATAGGGCTCAATGGGAATGGGGAAGGCGCTAATTACGGCACCGTAAATTACGGTGCCGTAATTAGCTCCTAGGTCCCTTTGCGGGTTGTTTTTTTAACGCCTGCTAAAAGTGCAACCCGCAAAGGGACCTCGTAAGCAGGCGTTAAGGGTTTAACGGCGCCGACACCTTTTACGGCGCTGTTAACCCCTTAACGCCTGGGTTCTAATGAGGCCCAGTGAGTTTTTCCATGAGGGACTGGGCCATTTCACAAAGTGCTCTCTTGGCATGATCAAACAAGGATAACATATGCCAACACAACAGGTTAACTCGGTAATCACAGGTGTAAGTCGACCGAGAGCGAGGTCCTTTTCTGTCAAGGTGTAGAAAGGTGGCCGTATGGTGAAATTCTAGCATATGGCCAAACAATAAAGTGCACAGGTACTGAAATTCTCATTGGAATAACTGGCAATGGATCGTGCCTAACTAAGCACTGGGTTCCACGTGAACAACTCTTGACACTTTAGCTAAAGGGACGCATGCTGTAAGACGTTGCTAAGGCATCTCCGCAAGGGCAGTTACACTTATTGAAGGTAGGCATTACATGTTCATCTCATGGGCACACAGCACACCTTTGAGGTCACACCTCTCTCAAAGCTCTGCACTGTTGGACCCCTATGATCCGGTTGCATTCAGGTAGCTTTGGCAAAAACTGAAGAGGGCTGGACCCTCACATCTGCCACCCAGCTTCCGGACCCGCCTCTTGCTAAACCTCACATTCTCCCTACTGGTCTCCTTCCTCTGGCAACCAATGGTCAAGCAAAGAGCAATTTACAAGAAAACATAAATTCAGAGCAAATTATATTTGTGAACAAGCTTTGCAATATCGTGGCACCTAATGTTAACTAGGAGATTGAAGGTCTGCTAACAGGGTTGACACCTTTTTTACACGGTGGAGGTTACGTGAGGACCCCACACTTACTTTGAGAAGCATTGGATAATGAATTAAACTTTTATAACACACTTAATAACAGAGATCAGTCTCTAAGTGGGTGCAGAATTCGAACCTATGTTGCTCTGCCTTATCTTGCGTTCAAGCAAAAGACATTGCCCATAAGCTATGTTCCTGGCCCTAGACGGTAGAAAACAGGCCTTTTGTGGATCAACCGCTGGTATAAAAGAGAGGAAAATCCTTGCACAGGCCATTGAAACTATGGTAAGTGTTAAGACCTTCATTTTTAAAAACACACCAGGATAAGTTGAGATGAAGAGTGTTTCTTTATTCAAAGGGGAGCGGGAAGCTCCATACTCTACTGATACATGGGACGCCTCCATGTATCTGTGTCAGCATAGCGAAAGCTGAGACATCTAAGGCAGGGTTGTCCAACTCTGGGCCTCGGGTGCCAGAATCCTGACAGGTTTTCAGGATATCTCTCATTAATATTCATGAGGAAAAATGTGCATATCTTTAGAATCATTGCATGCAAATCTTTCTCATGAATATTAATGAGGGGTGTCCTGTAAAACCGGCATGTATCCGGCCGGTGAGGTCTGGAGGATTTGGACAACCCTGATCTAAGGGGAGGAACACGGGGAAGGGATGCTGCCGGGGGGGGGGGGTAGATGAGGTGGGCTTATCATGCAACGCTAAACAAAAATACATACACACCATAGACGCAATCACTCTGTAAAAGCCTACATTGAATTTGATACCATATTGTGGTGATGCAGACTAGGATAGCACCAAAAACAAAGACCATACTTTTACGGTAATGTGGATGAAGTGTTGTGTGTAATATTTCTAATGCATAAAAGGCTGCATGTGTTTCTTTTACATTTTGTTTGCAGGTCTAGTGGTGATTTCCATACACACATTGACAGTTCAATGTCGCCATCTAAGAGAAAAGCTGGCAGAAATGGTAGAGTTTCAAGGTGAGAGGACAATGGCCTGACTAGACCCGTTCAGTCTCCGGGCGGGAAGCTTCACGCCAGAGTTGATCTTAAGCACACTTATTAGATAGCCTAGGAGGTAGCCGAATGCTGAGCACTGGTGAACCCCTTCTAAGGCCATCTCTTTGAGGCAGCAGTGGTTTGACCAAAGGACAACAATATTCATTCCTCATTGGACTAAATATGGCTCATACATTGGAGACGGTCTGGAAACGGGCACTGCCCCAAAATTAGCAGTACCTGTGAACTCAAGGGAGGATGCAAAAGAACAGACACCTGGACCTTGACTGATGGCTACATCCAGGAAAAAGAGCCAATTCAATTATACCTTGACGCGAAGGAGGAGCTGAAGCCTAGAACATTTATCATGTGTCTCGATGCTAGTGAACAACATGTGAGGATGTCACAATGTAAGGTCATGTGATGAATTACAATATTGTGGGCCCTCTGGAAGGATACACATGTGAGTGTGCAGTACATAATAAAACAATAAGTACAAGGAGATGCGTGTGAATGGTGGTTCAACTTTATTAATGTGTACATTCTGGAAGAACTCTTAACCTGTGCTGCTAATAGGAAATGTATGATTGACAGAACATAGCTCTCAAGTGTCCCTTGGCCATGCATGAGAAGGCCTTCCACTCCTGTGTTTCCCTTTTGGATTCTGGGATTATTTTCAATTCCATTTCCCATTGGAAATTAAGGAGAACTACAAGTCCCAGAAATCAAAGCAAAACCAGGACTGTTTGGCGTTCTTACGCATGGCCATGGGAAACCAGAGAGTCCTGGAAATTCCAACAATGGCCAGTACTTTTCGTTGCTGTTCTTTGAGGCCAAGTAAATAATTTGTTTGTTTCTAAGGCCTTGACCTTTGAAGGCAGATCATCATTGCTCCCCAAAGGTGGAAAGTCTAACACCAATTTTACAGGGGGCTAAGGGGTGACACCAAACAAAGGGGCAGGATCTACACACTTGAATCACAACCTGTCAATGAGGCTTACAAATTCACCTTTGGACATCAGGGCTCAAGTTTCAATCTGCCAAGGAAGTGTGATTAAAATGTATTAGCACCCGGGCGTGGGATCCAACCAATCAGGTTGCTTGAAACGTGGGCTGAAACTGCTGATCTCAGCCTGTGGACAGAGCAGCCTACCTACTGCTTCCCTCGCCCACAGCACCATCTTACCCACACCCTCCCTTATTTTATTTTTTAAATGTTTTCCTCCACCTCCCCACCATAGTTACCTGTATTCAATGGTGGTGGCCACTCTACCGCCGTTGCTGCGCTTCTTCTGTCGCTTTGTGGCCAACGTGGACATGGGGGAGGGGCTTAATATGGAGCCCCACCTTCCATTTCCATGGTGGCCATCTTTAGACAATACTTTCATTCATTGAACGGGACGTGCGTGGTGTCCCGTTCAGTAAATGAAAATACTTTTTTTTACCACCCGTGTTAGCGGTTGGGTAACTCTGGGTGCTTATAGCCTCAAGACCCGCTCCTGCGGGCCAGATCGGGTCTTATCGGCCCATGTACCCATGTTAAAAGCCCTTGTTTCGCTCAGGCCTTTAACTCGGGTTGCGGGCCGATAAGACCCGATCCGGCCCGCTGGATCCGGTCTTTACGTCATATGGATGACAAGACAATGGGATTCGATTAAATCTAGTTGGAATCAATCTGGGAATTCATGTTCTTCTGATTGGTATCATTGCTGCAATTCAGCTTATTCAATCTGACAACAAAGCGTTTGAGTGACCGCCACCAGTACTCTGGTCTTTCATTTACCCGCAAATGCAATACATGTTAAGCTGGTTAATAGTTGGTAAGTATAGGAATGGAAAAGGGAATACTGTTATTGATAAATGAAAAGATTGGACACAAAAGAGAAAAATAATTCAATAATCACTTGTCTGCTAATAATTGCCATACTGCTTAACACCATTAAATCCACTATTACCAGGAAAGATACCTGTAAATGTTTTGTCAACCCGCACCCAATCCATGTAACCAATGTAATACCGAGCAGAGGAAGAAGTACAGTGATGTGGCCAGTGCCTTACAAGATCACTATACATAAATGTGTGCTTACAACATGCAACAAGAATCAGTCTCATGACAAAGGGTTGACAGCCTCTTTTTCTCACACACACACGTGCAAACATGCACACACGATAGAAGCCGCGATATTGGAAAATGTGTGTATAGCTGAAGGTTAAAAACCCAACCTCCTCGCAGGAACAGGTTCACACTCATGAATCTCTAATGAGTCAACAGGCCCAAACACAAATCACACTCAGGTGTCAGAGAAGACTGGAAAAACCTGCCCTCCTCCACAGGGAGCAGGCACGCACTCACTACTACAATCAGACAGTGTACAACTTTTTGTTACTGGCCAATTGGGCTTTCTTTGAGGGTGGATCAATTGTGAGACGCCTTGGTATGCTCTTAACTCTTTATCCAGTGTCTAACACAGTACACACCTGACAGTTGTTGTTTCAGCGAAGTAATAAGTGAAATATATCAACTATTCTACAAATTCAAGGTGCAGGGGGAAATCAGTCCTGAAACATGGACTGAGCGATAATGGCAAGAAGGAAAAGTTCCCATCAGTAAGGAAGTCCCGTCCCTGCACACTTCCACGGGCCAATACATAGCCAAGATCTCAATAGAAGGTCCCTTAAATGTTTAAGGTTTAGTAATCTAATTAGTGTAGAATCATTCTGAAAGCATGTAACATTTCAATATAAACACATAAAACATTAGTATTAAAAAAATAAATGTATTATTGTGACCCAACGTGTTACAAGAACTCATGTCTTCATCAGGGGTCTTGGTAGGATGTTAATTCTAGAAACAATCAAACGATGATCTCGTTTAGATATGATTGGTAGTATTCTCATAGGCAGTCAACAGAAGCTACTTTAAGACAGTCTTATTCACATTAGCTCAATCAAAACTTCCAACTTTTGATTGAGCTGAAGAATTCTGTAATCAGATCCCCTGTGTCACTAAGTATGTAAGGCAGAGGCTTGCATGGGTTGCCAGTATGCCACCTTCATCCTCAAATTCCTCAATAATGCCGTGGGATAAGTCACCATGTGTAGGCTATAGCCAGTAGGTAGATGGGTACATCCTTAGGGATGCTTCCATCCCTTCCAGTAACCTCAAATTATGAGTCAGAAATACATTGAACATACTACTAGTTTTTTGCACATAACACATTTGTAAACCAAATATGAATCTGACCTTTCAACATGTATTGAAAGGATTCTTTCTTAATTGTCTTTAAAAGATTGCTGTGGTTTAGCTAGACTTAAAAAATGACTATATATCTCACGGCAACAAACCATTTCTTGAGCAGGGTCATGCTGAAAATTAATAACATAGGTCTTTATTTTCATGTTAAGCGCTTGCGGCAAAGGAAAATGGAGAAACACATTCAGGTATTGAAAAACAAAGGGGTCGAGACCAAGGTGTGAATTGACTTAATAAAGTTACTAGACCCATGATTCCTCAACTCGACCGTTTTTGAAAAATTGAGAAATGCAATGTATGATTCTGTAGCTGGTCGTTAGTTCTGATTTCAACATATGGGTTTGTAATTCTTTCAAGAAGATGCCACAGATCGTTTTCATTGGGTAACTCCAAACATAAATTAAGAAATGTCAACTCAAAATTGCGGCGCAAAGCCATAGGGCATCTTCCACTGTCATCTCGTGCTGTTCTCCATCAGGTGTTCTTCTCCCATCCATTTCCGCAGGCCATAGATTGTTCAGCTGGGAGCATAACTCAGCGAAGAGTGTAGTAGTAATCACTGCTCTTTCGATCCGTCATAAACACTGGTGTTATTCTTCACTTATTTTGAGAGTTATTTATAAAACCCATTTAGCAACCGGGGATGGGCACTCAGCCAATAAGGTGGCTGGAACAGCAGGCAAGAAAACACATTCTCTGCCCACTGTTTCAGCCACCTAAGGTAAGTCCCTGAGTGGTGACATCCTTTTTTTTTTAAGAATGTGGAGCAGCAACAGGGATCCTCACCATATTGCCTACCGACCCCGAAACTCTCCAAAATACTCCTTAACCCTTGTCGCTCCTCCCATCTCCGAGCTGTTGCCATAGAAATTGACTTTTCCCTGTGGCGTTGGCCATCTTGGATATAGTAGCAGCCAATCTCCCAAGAAAAAGAAAAGAAGATGTGCACCCTGGATAAACCCCTGGGTGCTTATGGCTTTCAACCCTGCTGTGTTGGGTGGATGTGGTCGATAACAGCCCTTGCCAAGCCTTGGCTGTTACCGGCCATGTCCACCCCTCCACAGCAGTAGTGAATGCCATATCTCCTACAATGCTGAAGCTGTTCCACAATATATTCATACTGCACCAAGTCCATTTGATCAATAGTTATTTTCTCCTATTGTCTATGGAAAGGAAAACCTTTGAAATGTCCCATGGAACGTCATATTGTAGTCACCCTAAAGATGTCCCATGTCTGAGTTCAGTACCTGCAACACCTTTCAATCTACTTAGTCTCTGGCTCTATATTTATTTTTACATTATGAACAGATTATGTTTCCATAGCTAAGTAGATATGTTCTGAAATTAAGAATAAACACACCCATCTGGTATGTTCATATCCATGCCTTCCATCAAATGGGCCTCATTAAAAGTCCGGCGGTAACCCTTCGGTGCTACCGGTGGGTTGTTGCCAGACTCATAATGTTGTTTCCGCTGCTTGAGATCCTGGTGCCACCAGGACATTGCAAGTCCCAGTGGCCCGGGATATCAGGCTGCAGAACATGTAAGTCCCCATTCCCCTGGAGACCGCTAGGACTCCAGGGGAATCGGTACACGGAAGCACCAGCACCGTTGCTAATGGTGCCGGTGAGTCCATGAAAACTCTGCGGGCGGGTGTCTTCATGCCCGGTAGGTCAAACCTGCTGGCCACAATGGCCCCTGCCCACAGAGTTGTAGTGTGGCGGTCTGGAACGTGTGCTGGTACAGTGCGACTAGCACCCATATTTCCGGACCACCACACTTGTAATGAGGCCCATTGGGCCTCATTCCGACCCAGGCGGAAGGGGTTAACGGCGCCGTAAAAGGTGGCAGCGCCGTTAACCCCTTACCGCCTAATTACGAGGTCCCTTTGCGGGTCCCTACCTTAATGACTGGTTTTACCAGCCGTTAAGGAAGGAACCCGCAAAGGGACTTTCGAGGTAATTACGGTACCGCAATTTCCGGTACCGTAATTAGCGCCTTCCCCATTCCCATTGAGCTCTATGGGGGCAAAAATGGGAAATGAGAAGGGCCAATGGTGAATGGGGAATTACCGCCCCGCCAACCTTGGAATGGGGCGTTAATTCAGCCATCCACCATGGCGCAATCGGTAAAATACTGGCATCAACCATGGCGCTAATAGCACTATGGTTAACGCCTGGGTTGTAATAACCCCCATTGTGTCTTGGAAACAAGCAACATTTGATGGCATTGAAAATAATTATGACAAATTGCAAACAAACACATGTAAATGTGAATAGGGAAATGATCTAATTTGTAGACCTCGCTAATCACTAGTATGCCTTGAATTGCGTAGGGAGTAAGAGGAATCTCAGCCAATGTAGGGCGTTCAAGGTGTTCCTGGCCCTGCCACTGCCAAACCATGATTCTTGAGGTGAGTCAGCACCTCCACCACCAACTCTATCAACACCAGGAAAGTTACTGAAATGTAAAATAACCCAAAAAACTGGATGAAGAAATACTCCAAAAAGCCAAATATGCAATGAACCTCTTTGCAAGGGAAAACAAGGTATATTACATGCAAAGAGATCTCAGACTGTCCCGTAGCACCAAACGGATACAGAGTGCTCTGATTTTTCAGAGGGTTACATCTTTTATAGGCTGATAAGGCGTAATTAACATTACTAACATAATAATGAGTTACAACATGAATGCTCGACCCTCATTGGCTACCACCTATATACAATGCTAATGTTCCTCCATAGTCCCTGGACTGATAGCCATGTCTACCTAAGCCCATGCCCCTATACATGTGGTTTACTACATCAGTTTAGTTTTAGATTAATATATTTAAATTGTGCCAAAAGTGGACACTAGGCATCAGGGCGCTACCCCAAGAAATAGACAATACACACGACAAATTAAACACAGCAAAACAAATCTAAAGGTCTAACAGATTATGCAGTGAAAAAAAAAATTAAGAACAATCCTTAAATTGGAGGCCAATGACATATTCCTCAGATTCATACACTGACCAAGAAATAAGGGGAGATTACTCAGGCCACAACCTATGACCATCCAGTCTGTGTAGGTCCCGGTACACCATTAATAAACCTCCTACAGAAAAATCTGGGGTCCTGTATTCTAACATAGCCTAGCCCAACTTTAGTGTTTGACCGCAACAGAACCTTTTTACTCAGTGCCCCTCTGGTTTCAACTCTCTCCGATGTATCAACATTGTTTATAACAAAGCTCGTACGATCCATGACACGCAGTGTTTCGGTAGTATCACTTATTGTGGGTATATCAAGCTTATTAGTATGAATATCTCTTCCGTAGGGGGAAATCCCAGATCTATGTATAGGATTAACCAAACTCATGGGGGTCATTACAAGGTTGAAGGTAGCCATGGCACTGTTAGCGCCATGGCTTCCGCCTTACCGCATACCGGGTCCGGGTTCCCTGAATGGGGAATTACCAGGCCATTTCAACCTTGGAGGACCCGGTATTTCCCCATTCAGGGAGCCCATCCCCATTACCATTCAAGCCCCCATAGGGCTCAATGGGAATGGGGACAATGCTAACAAAGGGCCCGTTAATAACGGGCCCTTTGTTAGCATGCTGGTCCTTTAGCGGCTCCCACTAAGGGCGCCTGGTAAAACCAGCCGCCCTTAGCTGGACCCAGTAAAGGACCATTACCGGCGTTGTTAACCCCTTACCGCCAACCTCAGAATGAGGCCCATAGTCTTTTGAGAAGAAGATGAAATACCTCTCGACGAACTTATAGATGCAAAAGATATGACAGAATCAGCGGGAGGGGAACTCGCCAGTCTATCTATAGAATTAGCCACACTCGTTGTCTTTACGGGAAATGATGGAAAACCTCCCGAAGAGTTTGCAGATGCCAAACCCATGACAGTACCAGCGTCAGAGCAAATGGAGACAGGCTGCGAAGCGCTGGTTTCTTCATCAGCTCATGACAAGCTGGCCTTTTTCAATCATGTCAGTTTGACACGTTATATCCACCGAATTAAAGTGTGAGCTGCTTAGATCAGATCGACATGCTGTCTCAATCCTGTCAGAGGAGAATTGTGAAATAATCTCAACAAAAGATTTCAACCAAGTGCAAAAATGCAAACTGTTTGCACTGATTCAAGTCATGAATGATCTTATCTTTAATATATTGATAGTTCAGGCCCAAATCCTTATTCTCCGGACAGGATTGTGCAATAACTTCGCAGTAACATTGTCCATGCTTTTAAATGGAGACCGTAAAGCCTTATTCCCAGCTGCAGATAATAGAACGGAATTCCAAGGTGGACAAATAAAAGGTACTTCCTCTGACACATCAACAGAGTCATTTTGGACAATAGCTTCTTCCTTAGCCAACACAAAGGGCCTCATTACCCGGTAGGCGGTGAGCCATGGCGCTATTAGCGCCATGGCTCATGCCGGTAAAATGCCGCCACCGCCTTGGCGGAAAGGGGAATTTACCACCCCATTCCAAGGTTGGAGGGGCGGTAAATCCCCTTTCCGCCAATTGCCCTTCCCCATTCCCATTTCTGCCCCATAGGGCTCTATTTCTGCCCCATAGGGCTCTATGGGAATGGGGAAGGCGCTAATTACGGCACCGCAATTTTGTGGTGCCGTAATTAGCTCCGAGGTCCCTTAGCGGGTTGGATTTTAACGCCTGCAAAAAGCAGGCGTTAAATCCCCCAACCCGCAAAGGGACCTCGTAGTAAGGCGGTAGGGATTTACCGGTACCAGTATTTTACCAGTACCGGTAAATCCCTACCGGCATCCGTGTAATGAGGCCCATAGTTTTTGTTATTGGTATATCCACGTTATCACCATCGTTCTCACCTGATGAATCTGAGCTCTCTTTACAAAGATGTAGTCTTCGGCGGGTACTCCTCTCCATCACCTCCAACACATGATTACTACCCCCAGTGGTGTGCATAGGGGACATACCAGACACACCAACCTTAGGCTGGTAAGGGGACTCAATTAAAAGACTGTGGGCCTCATTACAAGGGTGGCGCTCCCATAGTGAAGGGTGCCGGTACGGGACAGGCACCCTTCATTACAGGAGCGCCTATTACGAGGTTCCCTTTGCGGGACTTGGAACAGTAGTCTGGTAAAACCAGACGTCCTTTCCGGGTCCCGCAAGGGGAACAGGAAGCGCATAATGGGCCATTATTTACATGCCCATTATTAGCTCGCTCCCCATTCCCATTGAGCCCTATGGGGGCTCAAATGGGAATGGTGCCTTCAAAGAGGAATTATCGGGTCCTCCAATGTTGGAATGACCGGTTATTCCTCATTGAAGCAACCCGGTATTGGAGCCCGGTATGGAGGCACCCATGGCGCTAATAGCACCATGGCTACCTCCATACTAGTAATGAGGCCCAAGGCTTCAGTAGTGGGTATTATAAAGGGTCTCAAGACCAAACATCACAAACAGCCACAAAGGAATAATTTAATACAAAGATACCATAAGGCCCAATCACATAGGGATACAGTAAGAATTTAAATAGGAAACAGGAAATATGAACCTCCTCTATTTACATACATGCATTAACACAACTAAAAAAAACTCCTATCAAGATCCCTGTAGAAATGCTAGATATGAACCCATGAAACAGCAGGAAATTCTTTACAAAACCCAATGCCTGGCAGATATCATCCACAATGGTCAAATAAAAAAAGATGAATACACCCAGGATACAGACCAGCCGCAGTGCGATATACTAGGCATGCCAATTATCCTTGCAATGCGCCCTGCTGTGCTGCAACATGCAGTGCCATATGTGTCCATAAAACTCCACACTTATCCTCCTCGCTTCTTCTCCTTTACTCCACTCTGCAAACTCACCACAGGTATATGGTCACAGAGACACAGAAAAACAAAGGTATGATGCCGAGCGAACCATTACTAGGTTAGAGAAAGGGACCTAGGTATGTTACGGGCCATAAGCCGCCAAGCCGCACTGCCAAGACAGCCGCTTCCGATGGTCTGCAGGTCTACCAAAACCTCCTTAGAATTAAAACACTGTCCCTGTTACCTCCCTGACTGGAATCAGTGTTATTTACGTTATTGAAACATTAATGAATCATAACCATCCCATGTGCAACCCTCCAACCCTGACATGATCAAAGTATTCTGGCAAGGTCAACTCTGCATTAATGGACAATAGGCGTATCCCTACCAACTTCCCTGCAGCTCACATTCCATTTCCACCCTATTCATGCTCTGCAGCTGGATATAATTAGCCTTTATCTGTGCACTGTGGGTGCCTCTGACCTCAGCTTCTCTCGAGGGGGAACAAAAAAGCTGATTTATTTTGGGAGAAACAGTAACAGCAACAGTAATACATTACAGTAATGTAAGCAACAGTAATCTAGCAACAGTAATACAAAGAGTGCATCCTCTGTGCACCTTTCAGATGAATTTGACTCATACGCATTGGGCCTCATCAGGGGTTGGGTGGAGTGGTAGAAATGTGGCAGTAATGCTATTACCGCCACTTTTCACCTCTGTCCAATCCCGAGTTTGGGGAGATTCTGAGAATTCACCCCCAGCTCTGAGCTGGGGGTAAACCCACCGCCTTTTAACCAGTTATGCTAATTGCACCAAAAATGCTCCATTCCGTCCCATGGACTCGAGAAAAATGGGGATCTACTGCACCGCCGCAACTTGGGATCCAGCGCTAATAGAGCCAAACCAAGTTGCCGTAGCGCTAATTGCGTTGTGCAGTATCCCAGTGGATTTACCGCTGGGATAATGCCCATTCGTGATGAGGCCCATTGACCCCATTTCTGAGTGCAGGACAACGGCACTATCATAAAACACAAGACTTATTTATCTAAAGTAGACCTGAAGAAGTTGTTGGGCAGGCCCCTTTGAGGGTAATAAGATAACTTTGGTTGGCTGTTTTCAAACTGACCTGCAGTTCCAGGGATGCAGTAGATGAGATATAAGTGTCTAAGAAGGAGCCCAACATACTGGGGTGGAGCTCTCAGCTGAGGTTGACTCTCATTTCACATATGTGCAGTGATGAACACGTTGTGTCTATGTTGCTTAGTCGAGGTTTTAGAGCAGATTGTTTTGTGACATGAAACCTTTTTTCAGACAGAGGTGAGAAGAATTCATGGATTTCTCTCCACAGACAAAACACATATGAAGTAAGGGGAAGACGTTCCTGAGAAGCATACGTGTGGGCATGTGAAGCACACTGGCAGGAAGTACTTGCAGAGTTTATTTTTTTTTATTTTTTTTAATGAAACGTGTTGTAGGTTGATCGGTGTGCCCAATGGTTGCTCATTGTGCACATTGATTCACATTTGAACTAGTCTTGTGGCAATGAAGCAGGGTTTCCTTTATAATTTGTGTAAGGCCTTGCCTTGAGAGTATGCATTTCATTACAGCAGATTAGACTGCCCAATGTTTTTGCATATACTATGGTATTCCTTTGAGTGCGCTTTGAGGGGTAGGATGCCCCACTTACCCTCAGGGAGAAGGTGGTCCCCCAGTGTTCTTCTGGGTAACAGAGAAGCTGAAGTCAAAAGTAACACCCAGTTTCTCAGTTTCAAGTTTGAGTACAGGAGACAAGCTGTGTTGGGGTGTCCACTGAAACATTGGCAGGCAAGCAGTGTGCATACATGTAATGAGCACTTTTTTCATAGACGTTTTACAGCAGAGGCGATCTGAAGCATTCCAAACCAGAACATGAACAAGAAATCACACAACAGGCGGGTGATCAACCCTCTGCTCTTTTAATATGTTATGGGGGTACCCGGAGTTGGCATACAAGTGTAACCGTATGTTGGGATTGGCAATCCATAGGTACCATTTGCATGTGCATTGAACATGATTGAGCATGAGGAAAGGCCTTGAACTACCCCGCTTCACATCTTTTAATTTGGAAGGCAAAATGGACAAGTCTCATCCGGGGCAGATTATCAAAAAGTGCATTGGTGCAAATGCATTTTGCGCACCTGCAAATGCATTCACAATTCCATTTACACAAGTGTAATGCAGTGCAGCTTCGTTTGATCTAGAGCCAGTGCAATTGGACCTTGGTGGTCCTTGTCTGGCAGGAATGATGAGAGATGCTGAGACCCCTATCAGAACACATTACTGTTATATGGCTTCATGATATGTCATGAAGACATATATTGCTTTTGACATATAGAGCCCTATTCTCAACTTGGCGCAGTGAAGGTGCTTAACAGTGGGATTCACTGCGCCAAAAGAGGACGCCCAGGCTCCACTACTATTCTCAAGTGGGCCTCGGCGTCCTTCTAGAGCACGACAGTGATATTTGTGGATTGCGCCTCTTTTTAGTTCTAACGGGCGCAATCCAATCTCGGCAACATTTTTGTAAAACAACGACATATTCGTTATTGTACAAAAATGCTGCAGAGAACACAAATGAACACGTTCCTATACACCAAAGTTAGCAGCTTCAACATTGCAGGATGTTGAAGCTGCTTTTTCTGGTGTATAGGAAAGTGTTCATATACACCCGTGCGGTGTATATGAACACTTTTATTTAAAGCGAGCAGCTTCAACATAACGTTGAAGCTGCTTGCTTTGGTGTACATGAAAGTGTTCATAAACAACACACGGGTGTATATGAATACTTTCATTTACACCAAACAAGGCTTCTTGTGGCACTCCTCCAGTTTAACGGCACCAAAAGGGTACAGCATATGTGCGCTAGTTTAGCGCACATATTAAACTGGCGGAGTGCCACAAGAAAAGGCTTCCAAAAAGCCAATTTACGAATGTGGCGGTTGTTTTCCAACCCATCCCAGCAACCGCCAAATGTATTCCGAAAGTGGCGCATTCCTTCTGACTTTGGAGGAATGGGCCACTTTCAGAATAGGTCTTAAGTACCGAAAAGTTTGTTAAGCCTTTTAACGTCTTTTTCGGTACTTAACACTTGGATGAGAATAGAGCCCATAGACTCAAAGTAGGTCACGCACATTCAACAAAAAATGTACTCTTATTAGGATCCATCAGTGACACGCCAGCCAATCAGGTGGCCATAAACACATGCTTTATTTTATGACAAAGTCCTCATTCAATGCAAGCCACCATTCCCATAAGCTACATTGTTGCCCAGTGAGGGGGGTTTGGCAGCCTCCCAGCCAATGAGGAGGCTCAGAACAGGCAATCTACCATAGTGGTAAAGACCCAGCTCCAAGCCTCCTCAGAGGGGTGGGGGTGCCATCTTCCCTCGCTGGGATGAAGCTAAGTGTCCTTTCCAGTGCATCCCCAACCCCTTACTCCCGCCACCCCTTTTCCACATTTCCAACACCCCCCACCTCCACCCCACTTACCTTGCGCTTCCATGTCCCTCATAGGCATCGGGAACACTAGGGTTCCTTGCGCACCCCCTATCTGGCAATGGCCACCATGGAAAGAAAGAATGGACTACACGATCCATGGAGGCCATCTTGATTTGTAGTTTTTATCTCGAGCTGATAAACAGCAAACACATTGTTTCTCAACTCAAGATTAAAAATTATAAAAATTACCAGTAATGCCACCCTTGCTCGAGGTTTATTGCTTAGTTGTCCCCACTTTACTTGGGCCTGTAACTTAGACTATGGGCTGTTACTGGAATTTAAAATCCCTGCTCATTAGTATATGTGTCTTATTAGCACATGGACGCCCTTACTGACCTACTTCCACCTGTTAGGATGCACGTTCAGCTCCCATGCTCGCCTCAACGATTTAGGATGAGGAACATCTATTAGTGCAGGAGAAAATGGATGTGCATGGCTGCAGGGAGGTGAGAACCGCAAGTGGCATGAGCAGATGCATTCATCTTAATGGTAGTTATAGAAGCGTAGGTTGGCCCAGGAAATAGGGCATAGGTGTTATTGTGTAGCAGTAGTGTAATATGATGTATAGCAATGACAATGTGGACACAGGGCCTGGGTGTGGGAAATACTGAGGCATCGTCATATTAGGAGTGAGGCCTCGCATTTTGTATTCTCTGTTGAAGGTCTAGCAGCGTGGCAATCAGAAGCTTGAATTATCTTGAAGTAATTTAAGAACCGAAAAGAGGTTTTAGAACTATGTAGGATGGTGGAGGATTTAGAAGATGGTCCCCCTGGCGCTGCAAAGACAGCGAGTGTGCCACCCGCAATGTGTGTCCTGGCCCCATCCATACCCACCATCCCGAATATTCAGGGTTGTCCCTCCCCACCGACCACAGCCCAAGTAGCACAGCCTCCCCTGGCAGGGTGCTACCCCACACGTGCAGCGTTGGGATACACAAATGATTATAATTGGTTATTAATTTATTTATTCCACCTTTGTCCCGCTGACTGCCACTGCTCCTCCTCCTTCAACGTTTTCCCAGTATGAAAATATACCGAACCCCATAGCATCTGCAGACGCTCGAGCTCAAACATGTAGGGAACCATAGCAAAGGCACCAGAAGGAGTTAGATAAGGCGTTAAAGAGGACATAAGAAGAGTTAGCGAGACTCAAGTTAGATAGAGGAGATGGGCAGAGAGCACCTATTTGAACAGATGAATGGCAAGCAGGGGACATGTTGTTCAGAATTGGCAGTACAGTGATTAGGGAGGTCCATGTGGAAAAAGAAAGCAGTGGACTGTATTCTGAAGGGCAGCATTGAGGGAGCCTGTGAGATGGAAGTTTGGATTATGGATCGGTTTGCTCCAATGTTGATTTGGCCGCATTTGCGGAGGAGGAAGAGTGGGATATGGAAGAAGAGCAGGGGGAGGAGGAGACCCCACCCATGATATATCTGCAATTTAAAAGATTGTGGGGGCCGAGGTTGAGGGCACACAACAAATGCATGGAAGTAGTGAAAGGTTAGCAGGGGGGAAAGAAGAAGGTAGAACGATTGGTGGGTGCACAGTATCCGTTGCCACACCAAGGTCCAGAGAGGGCAGAATTTAATAAAGGCACTACCATCCATCTCTGTGGGTGCAGGCAAGTGGATATATGCCTTAATAAAACAGACAGCAGACGTTACCACGGCTGTGGGTGACATGAAGAGCTTGTGCGCTGCAGTGTTAGGAGAACAGTCAGATGACATCTGGGACAAGCCATGGTATTTCAGGGTATGGATAGGGGACAACAGCCATGAGTGTGGGAGGCTTTGCAGTATGTGTATCAGGGCCATCTTAAGCGCTTTTGGCTCCCCTCCACTGAACAAAAATGAACTAAGCGGTCTGATTTTCTGGTCACCACTGCCCGCTTCGTGATCATCACTCATAGCTTGACATGCTGCCTCGCAAAATAAGCACAGGTTCTCCCTTTCAGTCCTAATACCATCTTTATTCTTGCTGTAATCAGAATGATAATGAAGTAGTATTTCAATGACAAAATTAGCAATCCAGGATAAGCGTACTTGTGTTGTAGCATAGGAACAAGACACTTTTCATCACTAGCAGCAACAAGAAAGGTATACTGGCAACAGTAGGAGTGCAGGACACAGATCATATGAGAAAGGTGCACACAATCCAGAATAGACAACTCAGATTAGCCACCACACATAATGCAAAAGTGCTTAAGCATGGATACAGGAGACCAATTGGAAGCAAGAAGAAAACTAATATCATAGCATAGATAGTGAATGAAGATTAGAAGCTTCTAAGAATGTGTCTGAGACTGAGATTAAAAGGGCATATTTTTCAAGTATTGTTACCCTTGGAGAGCAAAGAAACAAGTGGTTGTGGTGTGCAATATACAAATTCTCACTATTATTATAGGAGAAGTAACACTATAGCCATTGAAAGTGTGAGGCTGTTTTGAAGACCATACCCTGAGAACGAAATCACTCTGAAGGGCGACATTTTTAAAAGTTTATGGCACTGGTCATTTTAACCAATTAGACAATATTAGAGCAAATGAGATGAGGATAACACATTGGTGAGGCAGTGATGCTGGGATTCAGGCCCATACGCAAATTCTGCCATTTTATTTTCCAATTCTTACCATGAACTAAGACAATTCAATTTTATTGAAGTGACATGGAAAGTACACAAATCGCATAACCCAACATGACCGTTTTAAAAAAAACAAGTTTTATAGAAGCGTATTATGCAAAATGATGATGATTTTTGCTTCATTGGGCCTCATTACGAGTTTGGAGGTAGCCATGGTGCTATTAGCGCCATGGCTGTCTCCAAAATCGTGTCTGGGTCCGTGGTCTTTGAATGAGGATTACTGGGTCATTCCAACCTTGGAGGACCTGGTAATTCCTCATTCACAAAACCATTCCCATTTGAGCCCCCATAGGGCTCAATGGAAATGGGGATGGAGCTAATAACGGGTCCGTTAGTAACGGCCCAATTATTAGCTCCTTGGTCCCCAGACATCCGTTCCGGGTCCCGCAAGGGAACCTCGTAATAGGGCGGAAAGAGTTTACTGGCACCGGCACCATTACCGGTGCCGGTAAACTCATTCCACAAGGGTCGTAATGAGGCCCATTGTCTCTGTCATCAACACAGGCTTGTGAAATTGTTATTTATAAACGTGCAGATAAACCTTTGAATTGTACAAAAAAAGCAAACAGTTTTTGTGTCAAATGAGCAGACCTTAAAATGTGCTTGATCATATGCTTGCAATATCTGGTAGTTTCTTCTGTGTAGAACCTCTCCCACTCAAATGGCCTGTTTAAAAGGAAAGATAAGGTAATGGGCTAAACAATGCCACCAACATGTAAGAAGGCAAACCTTATTTCACAGAAGACAGCACAGTGCTGTCAGTGATATACAATGATTTGTCCAGGATCACTGTATCATCTGCTAACAAAGCCAGGACACAACAATGAATGCCTTGGTTTCACAGCCTTGAATATGGTTAACTAATCACCTCTCCAGACTAACACATACGCATCTATAGGGGTGGATGCCTAGGTTTTACAACCACCCGTCTGCAGAAACCCATTTCTGATTTCTAGACCATCACCATACTGATGCTTTTTGTTTTTATAGCAACTGCTATCTGGTGCAGTTGCATTGCCGATAATAGCACCTGCCGGCTACAAAACAAAGTAAATATTCATGCAGGTTTATCGACTTCTGACATAGGAAAGGCTGAGTCGGCCTTGCTGGAATTGGTTTTGTAATCTTGCATATGAACACATACATATCTGCAATGAGTGCTTAACACACTAATCTATCTTCTGAACCATTGAAGCTCTGAAATGTATCAATATGCATTTCAACTTTGGCCTTTGCACAGGATCAAGAGGGTCCCCACAGAAAGGTGCTATAGTGAATGCACAACATATGCATGCTACAGTGAACAAAGAAAGTATTAGAGGATGAATTAATCAGAGCCGAAAGTTCTCTTCAACAAAAGACAGGCACTAGGTTTAACCTCGGCAACATACCATAAAATATCCCAACGTGTGCCATTTATGTTTGGTCAATAATGGAAACTGACTTTAAAAGATCATGCAGCCTTTTGGGCCCCCCTCCAAGGTGGGGGCCCGGGACAAGTGTCCCTTTTGCCCTCCCATAAAGACGTCTCTGATGTATATCCTGATTCCTGATACGTCTAACCTCGAGTCAATAATGGGGAAAACTATGCAGGATGATGAGGACCCGGCCCAGTACATATTACAGATACTGGTGGGGAGGAGGGTATGATCGGAACGTTGGAAACCAGGGAAACTATCAGGGAGGACCCCAGCTATGATACCAATTGGGGGGTTGAGGTTTTGCAGGATTTTGGGGAGTCAGAAAGGGATTTAGAGGGATAGGCTCAATGATGGGACATGGGAAAATGTTGGACATGCGGATGGATGGGTCACTTCTCACAGGATTGTAGGTGCAGACCAGCATCTGCCTATAACTTGCAAATGCCCCTGCAACATGCCCATTCCCAAAGCCCTATGTCATGTCCCCCAAATGTCCCCTATAGCACACCACCGCCAATGGCCCCACCTGGACCTCCACCCCAGTTCCCACAGATTCCTACACCAGTGTCCAACAGCACACCAGCATATGCAATACATTCAGCATCACTGCATGCCCCTCAAGTATTAAATAACAATGTAGTATCCCATGGTATGGTCACAAACAATTAGGGAGACAGTGTGGTAGGAGGGACTCCCTTTACTTTTCCAGGGACAAATGCCTTCCCTGATTAGGACAGCCCCCAAAGAGCTTTAGCATGCACAGTACTTTCAATCACCTCCAACCCAGAAAAGGAACCATTGATAGGTGTAGAGATAGGAAATAAACCATTCATTGTTATGGTAGACACAGGAGCAATAAAGTCATGCATTAGGGGGGGCATTACCCCTTATCTATGAGGTAATGGACATGCAAGGGTTCTCTGTACCAATCAAATAGGTTCAATTCCCAGAAGAATTACCCATCAAGATAGATAATAGAGAGTAGTGAGGACCATTGTTATTTTCAACTGTGTCTCCAATCACTTTGCTGGGGAAGAATGTGCTAACCAAATTGAACATGATAATTTCACTCATGGAGGAAGGTGTAGTGTATTCCTCTGCAGGTATATTTTATGTGTGGGCAATGGCCATTGTGCACTCATTGGGGAGTGATGGAGCAACTAGAGAAGTACCTGTGCACACAAACTTGTTCATGTACAGGGCTACAGTATTGCTCGATGGAGTGCCATTTATGGATAAGCAGCCATGGAGAGTACCATCATAATTCTTGTTCAGACCAGCCCAGCCCCAGGACCATGCATTGGTGCACGATTATCAAACTCGATTTGGAAGGGTTGGTGGTCACAAAAGACAAGAGAGTGTTGATATGGACAGATGCGGATGGAGGAGAATGGTGCACTGTCCTGTGCATTGACCTAGCCCAGCCATTGAGGGGGGTATTGGATGGTCAGCTGTTTGAGGACATGGAAAATGATGGGGAAATTATATTGGCACTATTTGTCACATGTGAAATAATGATTCTGTATCAAAATGTCCTATGCCCCATGATGCTAGAAGGCAATCCCCACGACATAGGACTGTTAAAGAGTGTGGCAGCAGTACACATTACCCTCAAACCAGGAGCAGTATTACCCATAGTAAGACAGTCCCAGTTGTCCAAAGAGGCAGATGAGGGGATATATGACACCATCACAGCATTGTTATATCGGGGTATATAGTATCATCAGTACCTTACAACGTTCACCTACCATGAAATGAGGTTCCAGCACACTCGATTACCACAGGGGTACTGTGAGTACCCCAGTTATTTTAATAGGGTGCTTCATGCTAATTTAGGAAGCATACACATGCCCAGTATTATTATCCAATATGTTGATGATTTGTTGGTGTGTAGC
Organism: Ambystoma mexicanum; assembly: GCF_040938575.1. Classification (NCBI taxonomy): domain Eukaryota; kingdom Metazoa; phylum Chordata; class Amphibia; order Caudata; family Ambystomatidae; genus Ambystoma; species Ambystoma mexicanum. The sequence continues at coordinate 119,298,199 of NC_090935.1, read as the reverse complement.
GCCAGGGAGCAACAGTGCAGAGAGCACTCCATCACACTGTTGAACTTGCTAGCATACAAAGGGTACAAGGTAAACAGAGTGAAGATGCAGTATTGTCAAGAAGTGCTATATTTTTTTTATTATTCTTTTTATTCAGTTTGTTACAAACTTTAAAAAAATAAAAAATAAAAATAAAAATCCTACACAATAACTAGACATAAAACTAAAAACACAAAGAAGCACTTCATGGATTTTTCCCCTGCTTTTGACGAACATCATGCTCTCCTTACGCTTGTTAGGGTAAGCTGAGTCAAGTTCATTTGACAGTCCTGTATTGATTTTTAAGTTCATTGTCACAATGCCATTTGGGTCTCAAGTTCCAACTAAGCTGGTATGATCATTGTTATCAGAATGCTCGGATAGAATCGACTCCTTCTGAAGTGTTCTCAATATAATTTTCAGAAAATTGATGAAGGGGAAGGTTATTTTGTTGTTTGAACCTTCAAATATGGCCGCCCACCATTGTTCCGCATCCCAAGTCGATTTTTTTTCTATTTCAACTCCAAACAGATTTAGTCTCATGTCTTGCAGGGCGGAGCAATAAAACACTAGGGGCCTCATTACGACCCAGGCGGTAAGTTACCGCCTGGGCCGTGACTTTACCACCATGGCGTAAACTACGTTTACGCCATGGTGGTTGGCGGACTTACCGCCCCATTCCGACCTTGGCGGGGCGGTAAGTCCCCAATCCCCATTTACCCTTCCCCATTCCCATTTTTGCCCCATAGGGTATAATGGGAGTGGGGAAGGCGTTAATTACGCCACCGTAAATTACGGTGGCGTAATTAACTCCATGGTCCCTTAGCGCCATGGATTTTAACACCTGCTAAAAGCAGGTGTTAAAAGCGCCATGGCGCTAAGGGACCTCGTACTCAGGCGGTAAGGGTCGGCGCTGTTAACGCTGCCGTTAACCCCTTACCGCCTGGGTCGTAATGAGGCCCTAGATGTTTTAAGTTTTCGTCAGTGTTTTGACATAGTTTGCACTTTGTCATTCACTCTGCTCATTTCCCTTTGTTTTAGTATTTCTTTTGTTTCAAGTTGGTTCAGTTTGAATCTCAAGAATAAATCCCTTTGGGTTCTGTCCGGAAATTTGATCAGATACTTAGATAAGGTGTTATAAGATTTAACTTCAGGTGGTACCAGCTTCATATACTTGTGCATATTTCTTTGCTGTAATGTGTGTATCCAATCCCATTGCCAGAGTTTTCTTTTCACCTTATCAGGATTCCACCATAGCGTATCGTTTGAAGTGTCAAGAGTTTCTAGCAAATTGTTGCAGCTGTTCACCCATGTTCCTTGTATCGATTGATCATTTTTCTCGAAGATTTTATTCAAAATCTGGAATTGCAGAATATTATCTATTCCATACACTTTCCAGTATAGTGATAGTGAGTTCCACAGAATGTTTGCAGTTATGGATGTTAAACCCAGCTCAATCCTAATGCAAGCCAGCAGTGCTCCATTAGGTAAGTTTAGAATTATTTTCCAGAATTTGTATTTGTACGAGTCCCATGCTTTGTACGAACATCCGAACAAGGTCTCGGCTCCATGAATTATGGACAGAACAACCTTGCTTTTATAGAATTCCAGTGCTGGTTTAATACTGAATTTTCCATATTTGTTGTTGATCCTTATTCCCTGGTTGGTGAAGTTTTTACATTTAGAGTTGATTTCTTTTATCATAGGATCATCGTTTCTGTGTGAACTTATCATGATGCCAAGATATCTAGCTTGGTCCACGGTCTTAAGTTTATCATTACCAATTTTTCATTGGAACTTCTCGTTGTTTTTTTTTCGGCCACATAAGTCCTTTAGTTCTAGTATTTCGGTCTTTGCGATGTTAATTTCGAGACCATTTTTGCTTGTGTATTTGCTTAGCGCTTGCAATTTTCGCTGTAGGCCAATTCAGATTAGATCTAAGCAAACAATATCGTCGCATATAGAATCCAATTTATTGGAGTCCCGTTCAATCTGGGTGGGAACACCCACATCATGTATAAAGAAATTGAACAGGATTGCTCCTAAAGAGCATCCCTATTTGACACCACGCTCTGTGGTTATTGGTTTTGACAGGGTGCCTCCATGATCTAGCCTGATTTTTATGTTGGTTTCCAGGTATAGTTATCTGATGGCACGAATAAGGCCCACGGGACAGTTTTTCTCTTTGAGCTTTTTCCATAGCAGATCCCGGTTTACTGCATCAAAAGCATGTGCAAGATCCACGAAGGCTAGATATATGGGTTGTTTTTTTTTTATTGCCTCCATTTTCAGTATGTTGATTATTATTAGATTTAGGTTACAACCAACACCCCTTACAAAGCCGGTTTGTCTTATGTCGTAGTTGCCAGATATCTTGATCCATGCTTACAGTTGGATTTGAAGCTGTGTTGCAAAGATTTTTCCGATTACATCCAGTAAGGTGATCGGCCTATAGTTCCTGGGATCACTACGAATTCCTTTTTTGAAAATTGCAACTATGACAGCGCACTTCCAGGATGCAGAATTCTCTTTTCTCTTACGATGATCTCAAATAAGGCGTCACATATGTCGGCCCACTCCTCAGTATTTTGTTTTAGTGTAAAATTTGTCAGGCCGTCGGGACCAGGGGCCCTTGAACAGTTTAGTCTTTTGATGTTCAGAATGATGTCATCTCTGGTTATTATACTGTTCCATGGCCTGTCTTCATCAAATTTTACTTGATCACAGATGTTCTACCATTTAAAGAGCTTGGTGTAATGTTCAATCCACTGTTCTTCTTTTACCATTGCGCTTGTCAAGGCGAATTGTAGAACTTCAGAATTGTTTATGATTAACCAAAATTCCTTTGAGGTTTTATTCCTCATGCTAGCGTGCTGTGTTCTGCGTCGTTTTGTGCCATAATTGCCTTATGCGATTGTATCCAGTTTTTATAATTTCTTTTTAGTTTTTTGATTTCCTCTTCGATAGTGGTTACCTTCTTAGTTTTGAGAGCTCGGATATTTCTCCGTAGCTGTCGCTTCTTGGATACAATTTCATGATCATAGCTGTGAGTTGGCATGAATTGACAATTTTTGTTAGATGTTCTCACTTCTTTATATTGATCCAGAAGGGGGATGTAATTCACATCGCGACTTTCTTTAATTACATCTTTTTTTTGTTATTAATAAAGTATTTTATTATTATCATAGTATTACAACAATCACAAAAACAAAAACAAATCAACATAAGGACTATCATGGTCAGTCTCAATCAACAAAGGCAGTACACATATCAGCTGTGGTCCAGAGTCTTCCTTAGTACATATATCGGCGTTTAGTACATAATACCCATTGCACGCTCCCCAGCATGCAGGAGGGAGTCTTAGATCGCTTCTTCTTCCCACCTATCCCAAATTTTCGAGGCTTTGTTGGGACAACCCCTTGCCAAATAGATCCTATGCTCCATCATGGCGCCCACGTCCATATCCAGTTTCCATTAATCCATTGTCGGGGGGTCAACGGCTCCCCATTTCTGCGCTATATTACGCTTGATCAGCCCTGCTGACGTGTGTAAGAGCAATCTCTCCCACTTGTTAGCTTCGATTTCATTAGGTATTCCCAGGAGTAGGGCTTTTGGGTCCAGTGGTATGGTCCGGCCCAGGACCCTGGAGAGCTCCCCACAGCATGCATTCCAAAAGGCTTGTATCCGGGGACATGCCCACAAGATGTGAAAGAAGGTTCCCTCCTCCTCCCCGCAGCGGAGACAGTTTGGGTTTGGGGCCCTTTTCCAGCCGTATAATCGCGTCCTAGGGTAGTATACCCGGTGCAGTATCTTCAACTGCACCAGTCGGAGCCTAGAGAAGATAGCAATCTCTCGAGGGTTCATGAGGACTTGTATCCAGTCCTCCGGATCTATTTCTCCCACATTCGCTTCCCATTTCGCCTTGAGCTCATTCAGTTCGGGGGTAGCAAAGGAGGACATGGCGTTATATAAGATGGAAGTGCATTTGGTGGGGATATACGCTGGTAGGATGTTGCGCTCTATGGGGGTGTAGTCCGGTAGCCTTGTGTCAGCTGTTAAGTGGGTTCTTAAAGCGTGGGCTAGTTGTATGTAGTGATACCGTTCCGTATTAGGGATCTGGAAGTGTGACTGTAGATCTTCAAATGAGGCCAGTTTCCCATTTGTGAGCATATCCCCCACTCGCGTGACCCCTGCTTTCACCCAGTTGGGCCATGGCTCTAGTTCACGGGACGCAGCTAGATTATTATTTTGCCAGAGAGGTTGTGCGATGGTAACTTTATTATCCCACCCAACGAACCGGTGTGCCTGTCTCCAGACCATAGTGAAGTGCGTTGTAGTTGTGGGTGTTCTCGGGAGGGCTTGATAAAGAATGGTTAGCGGGTCTGCATTCTGTATATTGGCCATCTCAGCGCGTATGTGAGGTAGGTCCCGATTCCCGTGAAGCAGATCGTTAACCACAGCCAATTGTGATGCCCAATAGTAGGTTTGGAGACGGGGGACTCCCACTCCCCCCTCCCAGATCGATCTCTGAATGGTGGTTAACGCTATTCGTGGTTGACCTCACCCCCATATAAGGTCCCTAAGAAGTGTCTCTGCTAGGTGAAACTCTGAGTCTGGAATTCTGTGTGGGGCATTTTGAAGGACATAGAGGTGTCTGGGAAGGGTCATCATTTTAAAGAGTGACGCTCTACCTATAAGGGTCAGGGGGAGAAGTTTCCAGTGTTGGACATCGATAATGAACCGGTCTGTGATCGGTCGGAGATTGTGTTCAACATAGCTTGTCAGGTCCCCGGATATCCAGATTCCCAGGTATCGAAAGCCTTGTCGGTCAACTCGGTACGGGCACTCCTGGGGGATGGCCTGCTCTCCACCCTTCACAGGGAAGAAAACTGATTAATCCCAATTGATTCTGAGTCCGCAAAATTTACCAAAGCGGATGAGCAGCTGTGTTACGATGGGACAGGATCGAGGCGGGTCTCCCAGGTATATAAGGAGGTCGTCTGCGTAAAGAGATGTACGGTCCTCATAGCCCTCTGGCCAACCAAACCCCGTCCAGACTGTGTTTTGGTGAAGCCAGATAGCGAGTGGTTCGATTGCAAGGGCAAACAAAAGGGGGGAGAGCGGGCATCCTTGCTGCGTACCTCGGCCCAAGGGGAAGGATCGAGAGGACCATCCATTTACCCGTACCTCTGCTTGGATGTTAGTATAGAGTAATTGTCCCCATCCTATAAAGCCTTCCCCGAATCCCATACGGTGCATAATCTCCCAAAGGCTATCCCATCGAATTGAATCGAATGCCTTTTCAAAATCGATTGCCAGCAGGGCCAAAGGTCCGATTATAATCGGAGATCTCTCCATTGCCAAATGGAGACGGCGCAGATTCATCCGGGTCGATTTGTGGGGCAGAAATCCTCATTGGTCCGGGTGAATCAGGGTGGATGTAACCAGTTGTAACCGGTTCGCCAGGAGTTTTGCGAGGACCTTGGCCTCTCCATTAATCAATGATAAAGGTCTGTAGTAAGCACATTTGTGTGGAGGTTTGTCAGGTTTGGGTAGGACCACGATGGTCGCTTTACATCGGTCTGGTGGGAGAGTCCCTTGTTCCCGGGCGGCAAGAAACATTCTGTGCAGGGGGGCTGCCATTTTGTCTGCTCCTAGCTTTTGCCAGGTTTCAACGGGGAATCCGTGCGGGCCCAGTGTTTTCCCCGACTGGAGCTGAGATAGTGCCTCTAAAATCTCGGCCTCTGATACGGCGGAGTCCAGATGCTCCCTCTGCTGCACGGAGAGCGCCGGCAACGATAGCTCGGCTAAGAGGGATGGGTCTAGTGGAGAGGCTGGGGCTCGGGACAAGTCTGCGTAGAACATCGAGAAGCCCTCAGCAATCTCAGCGTCAGAGTGATAGCTGTCGCCCTGTGGTGTGACTATTTCCCGGACATGGCGTTGTCCTTCGTCTCTCTTCTGCAGCCAGGTGAGCATTTTGCCCGCTTTGTCCCCTAGTTCGTATATTATCGCTTTAGCCTGCCAGTGGGCCTGCTTAGCGTCACCCATCGCTCTGTTCCGAAGACGCTCTTGGGCGCATTGGAGGGAACGATGGGTGTCAGGCGTGGGGTCGGAAATATGTTTAGCCTCCTTGTCGCTCACTTCCTTCTCGGCCTCTAGTATCTTTTGGAGCCGGGTGTTCCTTTTATGTGTCGTCCGGGAGAGGCTTTCACCCCTAAGCACTGCTTTGTATGCCTCCCATACTGTCACGGGGTTATCTACCGAATCTTCATTAATTTCGAAGTATTCGGCGGATATTTCCTCTAGGCGATCTATCAGCTCCGGGAACCCCAGGTAGTAGCTATTAAGCCTCCACGTTCTGGGGGGGAGAGCGCCCTGCATACATATTTCCATCGAAAGCGGTGAATGGTCCGAGATGCCCAGAGGGAGCAATTCTGCGGACATTGCCCTATAAAGGTCAGTGTGCGATAGAAGAAAATAATCCAGTCTGGACATAGAACCATGGGCACCAGAGTGGAACGAGTATTCCCTAACATCGGGGTGTAGCTCCCTCCATACATCTCGGAACCCAAGGGCAGATGTAAGCTAATTTGGTAGGGGTATCTGGGTTACGATTTCGGTGGTGGGAGCGGTCAGTGTTGTTATTCATGGTGTCATTGAAATCCCCCCCTAGGATGTATATGTCAGGGTGATGTTTACCTATAAGGGTGGTGAGGTCATCCAGTAATTCCTGTCCCAGACCCGGTGGAGAATAGATTGAGACAATTGCCATCTTTTGACCTCAGATCGCTCCCAGGATGAACACGTATCGGCCCCTGGGATCTTGTTCTACGGTATGCTGAATAAATGGTATATGTTTGTGTATCAGAATAAGGGTGCCCCTGGAGCCCATTGTGTATCCCGCATAAAAAGGCAAGGCGATAGTTAGTTCTTTGGAAAAAGGCACAGTTTACCCCAGCCAAGTGGGTTTCCGTAAGGAGGGCCACATCAGGGGAATGTCTATTTAGGAATTGCATGATAAGGCGCTGTTTAATTCCTGACCCCATCCCATTCACATTCCAAGTGAGGAGTTTCAAGGACTTAGTGTGCTGCATGAGGGATGTGTGAGTTTGTGTAGAGGATATTTACTACGTATAATGGGGATATTCAGGATATAGCGATTCATAAGAGATGGCGGTGTATTCTTCGCCTGTACTAAGGAAGCAGGGTTGCCTCGTGGAACAGTGCAAGACGCCCCTAACAGGGGACAGTGAGTAGTTCGGCCCATGAGCAAGTGGCAGTCCTGAAGTAACCAACAAACATTTTTTAAACTTTGCCAACACACTCCCACCCCATACTCCACCCCAACACGAAGTACCTTTCGCCCAAACATGCTGATCCTTCAACTTAAGGAGTCAGCTCAAAAACCAGACCCTTAGATAGGGTCGAAACCAGCAAGAAAAAGAGAGGGGGGGGAAGAGAGGTCTAACCAGGGGAGAGTTCAGACCTTTCCCCAGAGTTCCCAAATTGCGCATATCGTCGACTTCTTCCATGGTGGGTAGATTGCGCGTCGGTATCTGAGGCGCGGTCGGTACACCCGCGTGTGTCCCAGCAGTGTTCTAAGGTCCTCGTAGGGGACTATAGATAGTTAATTCCTCTTCTTGTTGTGCCGGTGGCTCCGGGATCTCCTGTCCCCCCCGTTCTGGGTGTCTCCTCGGGGAGGCCTGCCTCGGCCCGGGTCGGGGTCGTCCTCTCGGTCTCCTTGGTCTTGCAGTAAAATCGCCCTCTATGTGAGCCTCTGCCCACTTCCAGGCGTCTTGTGGGTCAGTGAAGTGGACAGTAGTGCCTTTATGATAGATCTTAAGTTGGGCCGGGAAGAGCAGGCCGTATTTCACGTTCATCTGAGCAAGTTGTTTCTTGAGTGGTTCAAAGGATTGTCGTGCTCTCTGCACTTCTCGGGTATAGTCCGGGAAGAAGGCGATGCGGGAGCCGTTGTGGGTGATCGTCCCCTGCGAGCGTGACAATTGCAGAAGGGCATCCCTGTCGCGGTAGTTGAGCAAGCAAGCGATGATAGTCCGGGGCGGAGCGGCCAGGAGCGGTTTGCCCAAAGGTATTCTATGAGCCCTCTCCACCAAAAAGAATTTTGAGAAGGATTGGGGTTCGAAGATGTCCACGAGCCATTGCTCCAGGAACAATTCCATGCATTGTCCCTCTTCCCCCTCCGGCAGGCCCAGGATGCGAACGTTGTTGCGGCGGGACCTTCCCTCTCCATCATCCACTCTCGCCTCCAAGGCTTTCAGGCGGTTTAGGGCTTGGGACAGCTGACGGTTGATCCCGCCGATGCTGTCCTCCACTTCGGAGATGCGGTGTTCCACGACTCCTGTTCTAGAAGTCAGCTTCTGCAGATCGTGGCGTAGGAAGGAGACATCCGCCGCCATGCTGTCTATTTTGGTCTCCATGGAGGAGCGAGAGTTGGCGATGGCCGCCATTACGTCCCGTAAGGAGAGGGATTCATCTCCCGTGGGGGAGTTTGGTCGTGTTGCAGGGTCTGCCGGTGCCGGGGTGGTAGCGACGGCAAACTGGTCTATACTGCTCTGTGTAGATGGTTTCTTCTGCCTGTCCTTCCCCATGCTCTCGGGAGTAGTGGGGTGTCTGCTACGATGGGGCTGGAATTATTGTATGTACGCCGTTGGAGTGGTCGTACCCCCCCGGTATGTGGGATGGTGGCCGTGCAGCGAGTCAAGTGAGGGGTTATGAGTTCCAAAAGCCTCCTCCACCAGGGCCTGGGGCTTATATGACGAGAGTACTTTGAGGCCCAGCGCCCTTTAGTGGGCCTCCACAATACGCGTGGACCTCCGGTGCTTCTAGCTGTTCACCCAAGCGGGTGGCGGTCCCCTCTTCGCTGGTACGGTACAGTCCTCAGCGGACAGGGCTCGATGACTTACTTCTAACGCGGTTTGCAGTCGTGGTGTGGTGTCCCAAAGTGGATATGAGTCAGGAGGCAGGAGCCGCACACCACCGGGACCTCAGGAGGGCCGCCATTTTCCCCCGCACTTCTCTCGTGGATCGGATCCGTCCGGGCGTCTCCCGGGTGTCGGCGGGGCTCAGCCGGTGAATAATCTCAGATTCGGCGGTGGAGGAAGAGAGGATGGTCCCGGGCGTCCGCCTCACGTTCTGTCCCGTGCCCCGCCATGGCCTCTCGATCAGGCAGAGGCAGTCCGTCCCCAGACACGGGCGGCCATCTTGGTCGCATAGCTCCGCTGCCGGGCCTCGGCAAAATGTGGATTTATATCCGTCGTCTGGGCAGGCAGGTGCCACCACTTCCGTCAATCCGAGCCCGCAGCTTTATGGGCTCGGTCGCAGTGTTTATTTCGCACGAAATCCCCAGGAATCAGGATGAAAATGCAGGATTATTTTGGCGCTTGCGGGAGCTCACTCGGCTCACGTCCGCATCGTCCGTGCGCTGGTCACCTTAATTACATCTTTGATGTTAGCTATTTTTCCAGCATTTAATCTTAATATGGAGCGTCCAGGTTCAACTTATATGTCGTGATTGTACCGGTCGTTATTTTTTTGAATGACGTTACTCCTCACTAAAGTCACCAAGTTATGATCGCTATGAGTCATGTTAATTATTTTCAGCGACAACATTTTTTCAGCCATACAGTTCGAGGCAAAGACATAGGGCCTCATTACACGGATGGCGGTGGACCATGGTGCAATTAGCACCTTGTCCATGCCGGTAAAATACCGGCACCACCTTGGTGGAAAGGGGAATTACTGCCCTATTCCGAGGTTGGTGGGGCAGTAAATCCCCCTTCCGCCATTGCCCTTCCCCATTCCCATGTTTGCCCCATAGGGCTCTATGGGAATGGGGAAGGCGCTAATTACGGTACCGCAAAATGCGGTACCGTAATTAGCTCCCTGGTCCCTTTGCGGGTTGGTTTTTAACACCTGCAAAAAGCAGGCGTTAAATTCCCCAACCCGCAAAGGGACCTCGTAGTAAGGCGGTAAGGGTTTACCGGTACCGGTAAAATACCGGTACCGGTAAACCCTTAAGCCTACCGTGTAATGAGGCCCATAGTCTAGGATCGATTGTTGATTCTCCTGTTCCCATGTTACCTGAGCTGGCATGTCACCAAGAGTGTCCCGTTTGACATTCTCATTTGTCTCATTCTCATTTCTTGTATCCAGTGATCAGCCAGCAGCTCAAATTTGTTTCTTCTAGGTCTTTTAGTTACTTCTTTATTGTTGTTTCTGTTAGTATACATGTTCAGGAAGTCAATGTTCCAATCACCACATATGATAATATGTGGATCGTCGTTCTTTGTCATCATTTCATCTATGATTTCGCATAAGTCGTCAGAGAACTCCCACGTCCCAGTGGCTTTATGCTGCCAATAGATGTTTACTATTAATAGTGGTTTGGAGGATCCAGTTTGTCCAACGGCACTGTCTATCACTGTCACTTGAATGTAAGATGATTTGTTAGTTGATTTTATTATTCAGAGTCCAGATTGCTCTTTGACTAAAGTTAGCAGCTCTGACATAGTTCAGCTTGTTTTAGGTTTTATTGCTGGATTCATGGCTATTTCATAATCGGCGGTGATTGGTGTTATAGATACCCACGTGTCTTGCAGACATAGAATATCTAAATCCGTTAAAACATTAAGTTGATCCTGAAAAAGATGAAGATGACCTCTTGTATTCCATGAGCCGATATTTCTCAGCTCTTCATCAGCCTTCTTTAAGCATTAGCTGTTTCTGTTTGCATTTAATGCACTGGCGATCCAGGTCCAGTTTGCTTCTTTCTGAATTATCGAGCTCTGTGAAGTTTCTTTTATGGTATTACTCTCCTCATTACCACACGGAAATGTGATTTTTATAGATCGTCTTGGGACCGGAGCTGGTTCCGCTGATGGCTCAATGTCTTTATTTAACTTTGTAGATAAAGGACTCCCTACGACACATTGTGTTGTGCACTCGTTTTTTGGGAGTGCGCATTGGAGTCTCTTTCTGTGCCTTCTCTGTTGTCGAGGACGCATCCGTTAGACTTGTGTGGAACCATTTTGTCCACGTTTTTCATGGTCCATTCGATAACTTTAAAGCCTACTTCAATGAGGGAGTCTTCTCCTCTAGTATCATATCTTTGAGGACTCCGTCATGAATGTGCAATAGGACTCTATCCGTTTGTGATTTGTTTAGAAACTCCACTGTTTTTATGTCTTTGGATGAGATATTTTTCATTCGTTTCATGTGGTGGAATAAACTTAAGACGTTAGCTCTGATTAGGATTAATCCATCGCCAGAGTCGTATGTTCGCTCCAACAAAATACTATAGTTTGATGGTGATTTTTTTTCGTATTTTTTCTCTTGGAGTTTTTTGTAGTGTGTTGCAGGTTGGAACTCTTCATTTTGACTTGTATCCTTTTTTTTCTGATGGTACATAGAATTGTTGAATTGATTTTGCAGCATTGTTTTCACAATGTTTTCAGGTTCGAAATCAACTCTCTTTTTTTCAATTTTCGTTGGTTCTTCGTTAAGTAAAGGGGGGAACTTTTGATTCTATAGCTTTCCTCTTTTCTTCTAAGGTAAATAATTTAAGATTCTTTGGTGGCTTTGACACAGGAAGTGGCGGTAGAGATGCTTCTGTAGACTTCAGAGAAGCCTCAATTTCCACAAGTCTTAGTAATTGTTTTTGTGTCGGTCTCGGTGGCGTTTGCACGGACAGTTATCTAACTTTATCGGAGGACGGACCAGGATGGGACACTTGATGTTCGTTGACGTGCTCCGGCTATTCATCGTGCTCGACGTATTCCTCATCACTTATTTCATAAGTTGATAGTTCCAGCAATTCCTCATTTCCTTCCTCCTCATTTTCTTGTGTTTTGCTAGCCTCTTGGATCCTGTCAGTTTTGAAGGTAATTGTTCGTTGATAAGTGTCCACAGATGATAAGCTGCTTGTTGTTCCAGCTGTATAAACAGCAAGATTTAGTGATTTCAGGTTCCTTAGAAATTTTCGAGATCCATTTCCATTTTTTTTCTTTTTGAACATGATATGTTTGTTTTCTTTTTACACTTCCCATGTTTTTGTGTCAAGTCTTGTTGAGGAATCTGTACTTCTTGATTTTTTTTTGTAAATATAGGATAAGATGGTCTTGTCTTTTCGGGCTCTGCACCGCAAATCGTAGCTTCTGGATTTGCGGTGGTCTTAGCATCAGTAGAGGAACCTTCCTTACAATTCATGATTTCATGATTGTAGGTGGCAACGAGGGTATCCATTGGAGCAAGATCAGTTTGGTTGTTGTTTATTGTTCCAGTTAGCCCTTGTATGTTGATCTCAATGTCGTCTTCTGTAGCTAATGACTCTGTGAGAGCAATTAATGTTGGAGTCTCAGGTTTGTCGAATTGGACTTGTTCCAAGCCGCTAATTCTTAATCCAGTTACTTGCAGTTTATTGGAGCATGTTGTTTCGTCTATCCTAACCATTGGAAGCGAGTTCCTTTCAGTGATCAAGTTGGATTGTCTTATAGTCTCTCTTTCAGTCTCACAAGTACAGGGACATTTTCGTTCGACTCTCTCACTGTTGGAATGTTTGTCGGTGGACTGAGATCCTACTGCTATTGCAATGTTCTCCAGCTGAGTCTTTTTAAGAATCGAGAGGGCTTCTCTTGCTACCTCAGCTAGCAATTTCTTGTCCTCTGCTGAGCACCGCAATTGATCTTTTAATAGTGCTATATTTAGGTCAACTTTTTTGAGCCTAATGCTCACTCAGACGCTAAGGTAACGCCTTTGGAGTACCCCCCAGCCAGTCACAGTAAAAGACATGCAAAATTTCCTAGGGTTGTGCAATTATTGCAGGGCATGGATCTTCGATTACACCACATACATGAGGTAACTATTACATGGACTGAAGGAGGCTCACAAGCTTTCACAAACTTTCAAAACACAACGAACACCATCACATGGACAGAAGAGTTGCTCACAAGCTTTCACAAGCTTAAGGAAGTCATTAGCATGGCACGGCACCTGCTTTAGCAACCTCTGACTACACAAGAGAGTTTTATTTGTTTTCTCATTCAGATGTACAGATGATGACGGGATGTTGATGCAAAAGACTACTCTGGGTCACAAGCCCCTGGCGTTTTACAGTGGCTTTCTGGACATAGTAATGAAGGGTCAATCCTGTGCGAGCAGCCTCTGGCAGCAGCTGCCTTCCCATTGAAAAATCTGCTATGATTACGGTGCAGTATTTGCAATTTTGGAAAGGTCTGAATTCACGCTGACTACACAGAAGGCCTCAGCATACAAGGTGATCCTGTCTAGTCCGTCCATTCACTTTGTGGGTAAGACAGTGAACCCAGCCACATTAAAAACAGAACAAATTACTGAAGAGGATGCCACTTATGTCACTTATGAGGGTGCAGAGGATGACATGCCCATGGTAAGGGTAAATATTTTTCATTGATGGTTCAGCGCCCATCGACCAGGAGATGGGCAAAAGGCACACAGGGGTAGCAGTGGTCCACCTACCAGATGTATAGTATGAGGTATTGGTCCAGAAGAGGTTTCTCATGCATTACTCTGCCAAGCTGCAGAGCTCATTGCCCTAACGGAGGTGTTGGAGGCATTGCAAGGGTATCGGGTTACAATATAATATACTCAAATTCAGCATATGTCACCACCACTGTGCATTCTGGATTATCACAGTGGAAGAGGGAATTTCAAAGGGCTGATGGGTCCCCCATGCAAGATGCAGCACTATTATGCAGGTTAATGTATGCTCTCTTGCGGCCTAAACTTGTTGCAGTCATCAACACAGACCCAATTTATCTTGGTAACAAGGGGGCAGATGAATCAGCCAAAACAGCTGCCTATCTCTCAGTGTCATACATTGTGGCCTATCCAGAAGTAGCAAGGGGGCAATTACAAGTATAGGTCCCATACATAACAGATTATCAAATTACAGCACCAGGCACCCCAGGAAGAGATACTGTTATGCCAGAAGAGAGGGTGTATGCAGTCCCCCAACGACCTTATATGGAGACAGGTCATCAGAGGTAAAGTAGTGATGCCCCAAGAGTTAGTGATGTTTGCCTTTGAGCAGCTACACCACCCCTTGCATATTTCCAAGCATTACATTGCGGCAGACATAAAAGAGGACTGGTTAGTTCCAAATGTCCAGGAGTTGCTAAATGATGTTGTTGCAGACTGCACTTCCTGCATTTATGTTAGGAATTTTGTCCATCACTGGCGTGAGCTGCGGTTTAATGGCCCCTACACAGTGGTGTATGCAGCACTGTTTGCAGTTACGGTACAGAAGTTGCTGGATTGGGAACTCCTTTCTGATGTTCGGAAGGCCTCTTGCAGCTCCCTCTTTGCCGGATTTGCAGCAGCTAACAGAATAAAGAGTAAACTTTCGTACAGAATAAAGAGTTCATTCAAACATAATAAACAGTACATTCCAGCATAAAGATATTTGTGGTCAGCATCTCACATGTGTTTTCCTTTCAGGACTGTTCCTATTAAATGGTATACCACGTTTGTTTTAATGTTACATATTATGAAAAAGAAGGTGATCATTGTGTGGTTGTCTCATTCTTCTCAGCCGCAGGTCTCATATAACGAACAGCATGTAAAAATATCTGTATTGTTTATTTCTTTAGTTATTGGGATAGGATGTTCTATACACTCTTTGGATTAGGTTATATGGTCGGGACATATAAAGGGAGTGTAGGTGGTGTGCCCAAAAAGATAAGTTTTCAACTTCTCAAGATGGCTTTATTGAGAATTCTGTAGCTTATATAAAAAGAAGTCTCATGCATGATAATATTACTTAAGAAGCACTGTGTTAGAAGGGGGTTCTAATAGGAGAGGGGGTATGACCAATGTAAAGGAATGTAAAGGAATGGTGTTTGATACAATGACTGATGTGCACCAGCCAGAATTCAGTAACATATGGTATAGCCACATGCACTCAGGGGGAAGGAAAGGCCAATGGGAGCTGTTATGCATGCTCTCTCACCCCGCACGCATCAAGGCTGCCCAAGTTGTTAGTACACCAAGAACAGCCCAGAGTTTGGTTCATTTGGTACTGTGTCGGGTACACAGAATGGACACAGAGTACAGGTCGTACTGATGGGCAATGATGATGAAAAGTGTGCAAAGAAAGAAAAGGGACAATGATGCGTGTCACGCCTATTGCTAAAGATGGAAGGAGTGGCGCTCGTAGCCAACAGATGGGAGGCAGTGGTAGTAAGCTGTGCTGCAGGGGAGCTGGCGGGATTCAATCAAGAAATAATATGTAACGTGAATAAGAACTGTCTTGCCACATGGGGTTCATACGTCTCAAAGCTAATGTGGATCGAAGAAAAAGGGACCACAGTGAAGGTACAGGCGATAATAAAATATGAGTGCTGATTTTGAACTAACAGCAATTGCAACCATGGTATGGTATGGTGATGTTTATTTGTAAAATGCCTACACACAAAGCATGTGTTTCAAAATGCTCAAGGGGGGAGGGAACAAGGGGAAAAAAACAACAGTCATTCAGAGTCCTTGAATTTCTGAATGATACAAATCTGCAAGGCAGAGTAAGTACATATAGTACAGTTAACAGTGTAGATAACAGCAAATAAATCTGGCGACAATTCTGCAGTTTCTACAAGTGCATTAGGTGCCACCATGCAAGGAGGGGATACAAGGAAGGTAGATAGACGATCATCAAGAGCATGGTGCGTTCAGATCGTGCAAGTGCAAAAACAATGTACATTCCTTACCTTAGCGAAGGAACAGCTGCTCCTCTGTACATCTTTTGGATGTGTGGACAGCAAGCATACATGCGCCTCCTGCCATCATGGAGAGGAACATGCTCACTGACAACCTTGCATTCAGCTGTTCTGATGGTTTCTGATGCACACTTGAAAATTAGCAAATGTGTCATGATCAGAGACACCCTCAAGCCCCGCAAGTAAAAAGAAGGAAACGCTCAATCAGAAGAATATGGCAAATGCAATAAAAGTATCTGTCCGAAGACTCCTGCAAGCTTTTGAAATATCACCTCTATACAAAGACAGAAATGTTATTTGCCTCCCTGTTGGTGCCATGTATCCAAACTGCAGCCAATGCTAAATGGGTGCAGATAGTGTGGTAGGAAATGATCCAGTTGATGAACGATACAAAGCAGAGTTTTAACTCTATAAAAAGTGAGATGGGTGCAATATTGCTGATGACCCCTGGAGAAGAGGTACGTCCAGGACTAATTGATGGCCATGGAAGGGGCATGTAAAAGAAGATCTAGTTATCAAGTTGCGCATACAATCCCCCCAAATAATGCAGAACATGGATCCTTGTCAAATTTAATAGGGGCCCTCCACAAGTTGAAGACTGGCATGGAGACAGAAGCAGTCATGGAAGCAGCCGATTGGTTCAATATGATGTTCTCCTGCGCCCCCAACTTGCCTAGAAAAAGCAGTGAAGATATTGATCCCTATCGTGGTGTTTCTGCTGCTAATGTCCTGCAAGTGCCAGATGGTACTGCAATGCTGCACAAAGACTCTCCAAACAGTGCCATGATGATGGTTTTGATATGGGCAGGTGGAGCTTGCCCTATCACAAAAGACTAATATACTCAAAAATACCATGCATGGTGAAAATTGACCAGCCTATAGATCCCCCTTTGAATTTAACTTCCCCGCCCACCCCCTCTGGACCCAGAAAATTATGTAGAGTCCTGGGTCAACCTAGCTGGAGATAGAGACTCCCTTTATCTTACATGTACCCCAGAGAAGTATGCCCAAGATGGGGGAGGTTTGCATCACGTGTGTAGGTTATGGGTGCCCAAAGATGATGATTGTATAAGAAGGGAAACAGCTGGGTTAGTCGTAGGATTAACTAAAGGGGGGAATTTGTGAATGCATGCTGAGCTCCCAAGCCTGCACAAACGATTTAGTATGAGGAAAATCTATTAGTGCACGAGTAAATGGACGTGCACGACTGCATTCAGGGGGGTGAAAACTAAAACTGGGAAGAACAGATTCATTCATCTTAATAGTAGTTATAGAAGCATAGGTAGGCCCAGATAAAGGGCACAGGTGATAGTGTGCCCTATATTTTACAGAGACATGGTTCATGGCCAGCTCTGTCATGAGCTTTGTCACTCTCCTCCGTGATGGCTACAAGATCCTCTCCACACCCAGATCCACTCAGCCTGGAAGGGGTGTAGCCTTGATCTTTCCTGAAGGGTTTCCTGCCACTATCATTCCCACTCAGATCTACTCCTCTGTCGAATGTCTCTGTAAAGGGATTTCAATCAGGCACACACACAAATCTTGCCCAGCATGTAGTGTGCAAATGAAACCCTTATTGATTTTTATCTATAAGTTCAATATTCTGAATGATATATCACTCATATCACACACTTCTCCTGATATGCACCCCCCCCCGTTCACACTGAACCATGAATCAGGCTAATTTGCAAAGGTAAATATTTATTTATTTATTTAAAATTTAAATCACAATGTATTTTAATAGGTAACCACAATCACCAATGGGGTAATAGAATACTAAATAATATCTTTAATGCACTAGGAATCAGGTAATGAACACAAAAAGAATGCAGCACAGTAAAGAATTGTTTTAGGTTGGTTTGGAACAGATAGCGCTATGGTCAGAGGTTCCCCTTGCAACACCCCTCAACCCACCAATGGATAATTAAAATAGATGTGAGGAGCAAGCAGGTACTCAGGAATTATACAGATCAACAGAATATCACTCCCACCTTTCCCCCTTAAACTAAAGAGAAAAACGTTTTGACTTTTCAACTGTCAGAATTTGAAATTGGCTGAGCAAAAACACTAAATGTGGTCAAAAATGCTTAAATTATTATACAATTCTACGGGAACCCCTTTGAATACATGCAATCTATCACAAGCAATGATTTAATCAAAAGAAAACATTTGAAATCTCAAAGGCAAGGTGGGAAATAATTTAAAGGTAATTCACATGTGTAAAACTTTTGCTAAATGGAAAATCACTGCAAACTTTTACTATGTGATTTTTTATAAAAACGGATCAATTGCGAAATTGGGTTGTGGTGGTAGCTCAGGATGTTAGGTATCAGTAGGATTTGAAATGTTGTTTCTATCATAAAAACTGAAGGAGTTATGGAGGTTTTAGTGAGTGGGGTTTTTTGGAAATAAAAACATGCGTTTTGGACAAGAACTTCAGTTTGAAATCAGAAAATATGGGTTATGCTCTTACTCAAGACTAGAGCGTGCAGGCTAGACAACCAAGTAGGGATACAATAAGCTCTGAGACTGATTCATGACTTCAATAACAGATCCCCAGCGCCTATGCCGGTGGAACCAGTCCGCACACTCGAACTGATTATGAAAGTCAGGATAGTTCAGAGATATAGGTGGGACAAGATAATGCAAGATATACAATATTTCTCTAGCGTCCTATTAATACTCACAATCCACTGGGATTTAAGATTTTAGGCCTGTCAAGATTCTGGTCAATGGATCGGTTATATCAAGGAAAGACAGCACATCAGGCACGGGACTGGAACAGCTAGGCTGGTCACTGGAACTGCACAGGATCTGCCCTTCTTGTTCTTGATATTATAGATTAGCGTGATTGGACGTTCATCAGGCAAGCCTGATGGTAGCAAGCCAGATAGTTTCAGGATGCTTTCCTACACCACAGCGCTTCACTGGGTTGTAAGCATACGTTGAGGATTGTGGCCTAGCTGAAAATGGTTCAACTACTGCTTGGCCTGGTCCTTGGCATCTGGATCTGGAAGGATGTTAAAGGGAGGATGTTGAATGCTGGAAGAAAGTGCTTCACTGGAATCAGAAGAGAGAGTCTCTATGTGTTGTCAGGTGTCTCTATTTATCCTTTCAAATGACATCACAAAAATGGGTGTATGGGCCGACTTAACTAAACCTGCCCCTGTGAACTGGGATTGGATCAGAGCCTCATCTTCGCCTTGCATTCGGGATGAATGGCTCAAACACAGATGATGTCTAATGTATGGTTTGATTTTTACAATCCTTAGAAACCTCCCCTAGCCACTAGCATCAAAATCTAATTTTATCCTAAATACATATTTACACATGTGTAACCTCTGTGAAAACCACATAAAAGGATTACATATATTATGGAGTATCTGTTCCTCAAAATCCCACAGCTGTGAGACCTTGTGTCGCCTTTTTGCAGCATTTTGTCCATTTCGCCATGAACACATTTTCAAATTTTTCTCAAAATTTCCACAAATATGCATGTTTTCGCTAGGCATGTGTTTGCAAAGTTTAACAATTCTAGCATAAACACAGTTCACATAAAACCACATATATTGCCATTCCTGTTTCGAATATGTTACACAATTCCACTACATCTTTAAATGTAAAGCCGAAAATTTGACTAGCAAACTTGTCCTCTTTATATTTTTCACCATTTCTGATATCAAGTTATAAGCCTCTAAAGAAATATTCATTATATATTCTTAGCAGCAAATGGTCATCCTTTTGTCTGTCTCTGGAGCAAGGAGTAGCCCCACCTTTTTTTATTTCCTTCTGGAGGATAAGTTTATGACATTTTCACGCATCCAGTTCCTGGCCTGGAGGATCTGCCATTGTTCAGTCTTTGGCTGCAGACAAAAGTCTGTCCTAACCCACAATTATCGTGTGTCGGTGAGTTTCTGCTGAGAGGAATGCCCTCCCCTTGGGTGAAAACCAGTTTTTCAACGCTGGCAGGCCCAGCCAGCCTAAAACAAACTTGTGGCATCAGATGACATGGATACATTACATTCTTAAATTTAAACCTGTGGAATCAAAAACAGCTGAGATATATGTTCCTTTCAGCAACAATCCTTTTATAGTTGCTAATCCGGTATATCTTCTGCTCTTAACATTTTAGGACTTTGTAAATCCACAGTGCTTGATTAGATTAAATGGATTTTAGCACCAAGCAAGATTTTGAGTGTAGGACAGTGTTTTGTGCAGGCATTTTGGAGTATTAGCAGCAAAAAAAATGTCATTTACAGGAAAAGTTTTGGAGCTTCATTTGCAAAGTGCCGCTTCTCCCTCTGTATTCCATGTTTACTTATCATGGAGTCCACTGGCACTTTTTCTGCATCATGTGCTCTGTTCCACCACCCATGCACAATGGGTGACAGGTTGTGCAGCCATCATTTTGTGTGTTGAAATGCAGTTTTGAAAGTTTTGGCGCGCACAAAGGGTTTTGCCGCCATTTTCTTGTTTTTCGCACCATAGATAGTAGAGTGAGGCTGCATAGTATAGCAGAGTGGATCAATACATCCCACACCTCATCTGTAGGCTCTCAATATCTCCTAGCCACTCTCTTACTGTTGCAACTCTCTACCGTCTCCCTGGTCAAATCACCACTTTTCTCTCTGAGTGGGCTGGCCTCTCCTCCTCTCTCCTGGCCTCAAATACTCACCTCCTCCTCCTTGGTGACCTCAATATTCACCTTGATTTTCCCTGTCCTTCAGTTTTGCTCTTTTGCAACCTCTGCGATTCCCTCTCCCTCTCTATCCTCCCCTCTGGCCCAACGCACTCTGCAGGGCACACACTTGATGTCTTGGTCTCCTCTAGCCTACCCCTGTCTATCCCTCTCTCTACTCCCCTCTATTGGAGTGACCAATACCTCCTCTCCTCTTATCACTCTCTCTCTTCCCCCAAGCCAAACCTACTCCAACACTGCCACCTAGCTGCCTGGACATCCGGCCCATGAAGCGTGTGTCAGTCGAGGCTTTTGCTGCCACCTTCTCTCCCCCCCACATCCTCTGCCTGACTCAAACCCTGACACAGCCCTGTCTTTTCTCTATTATTATATTTCCGATACTCTTGATGATCTTGCCCCTGTCATGAGGATCCGCCTGAAGTCCAAAGCCAAGTGTAATTCCTGGTATGACTACGACCTAGCTACACTTGAACGTAAGTGTAGAGTGGCTGAGAGAAAATGGAGGGATTCCTGTTCATCCTCTGACAAACTGTCCTGTCACCTACTCCAAAGGCAATACCGTCTCTCTGTCCGTACCAAGAAGAAAGTCCACATTCAAGCCCGTGTCTCTGTGGCACCTAACAGCTCGGCCAAAATCTTTAAAATCTGCAAGGAGCTGGCCAACCCTGCTGCAGTCTCTACACCTCCCCTTGCCTCTCAGGCTCTTTGCAATGCCCTGCCTCTCACTTTATCTCAAAAACCCAGGACATCTTGTACACCCTCTCCTCCACTCCTTCTCCTCTTCCCTCTCTATCTGTACTCACTGACCCTCCTCTAGCCATCCCCCCAACCTCCTTCTCTTCCTTTCCTCTTTTCTCCCCTGATGACGTTGCTAAACAAGTCCGATCTATGAAGGCCTTGTCAAAGCAGGTTCATCCCTGTTCCTCAAAAATATCAAGGACCACATTGATACCCTCTCTCCGGCCCTTGGCAACTTCTGCAACCACTCCTTTGCCTCAGGATCCTTCCCCTCCCCTCTTAAGCCCTCCCTTGTACATCCTCTCCTAAAGAAACCCACAGCTGACCCCTCTTGTCCGGCCAACTATCGCCCAATTTCCATTACTCCTTTCTTGGGCAAACACCTTGAAAGCTGGCCATCTCGCAGCTAATCCTTCATTCTGATTCTGTTGGCTGTCTCCATGACCATCAGCCTGGTTTCAGGTCCGGCAGAAGCACGGAACCTGCTCTCCTGAACATCCGTGAAGACCTGCTTTCCAACCTTGACTCTAGCATTCCCTCTGTGCTCACCCTACTCAACCTCTCCTCTGCCTTTGACACGGTCAAACATACCATCCTGCTCAACCATCTCTGTGATAACCTGGGCATCACCGATCAGGCTCTGGCCTGGCTGATCTCTTTCCTCTCTGTTCGACCCTCCCAGATCCAACTTGGGTCCTTCCTATCATCTATCTTCTTCTCCACCTGTGGTGTTCTCAAGGGGTCTAACCTCTCGTCATGGCTTTTCAACCAATGCCTAGAAACTCTCGCCCGCTGTATTGCCATTTTCTGCTCAAACTCCCAGTGCTACGCAGATGACACTCAACTCAATTTCAGGCTGCCCTCGGCCACCTCCTCCACCTCTCTCATCACCGATTGCCTAACTGCCATTCAAGATTGGTGTGCCACCTACAATCTTTGTCTGAATGCCAGCAAGACTGAGATCCTCCTTATCAACACACCATCACCTTCCTTTCCCCCTCACTCTCTGGCCGGCCTCCCTTGGCCCTCCTCCTATCCCCACCTGCGAAGCCGAGAACCTTGGTGTCACCTTTGATTCCACACTCTCCTTCTGCGCCCACATCGCTGATGTATCAAAAAAAGTCAAACTTCCTACTGCACCTCCTCAGAGGTACTCTTCCTTTCCTCTCATTCCCTCAGAAGACCACTGTCTCCAAAGCTCTGGTTCTCTCTAGGTTGGACTATTGCAACAGCCTTTTTCTTAATCTATCTGCCTCTACTCTTTGCCCTTTGCAACTTATCCAGAACTGGACGTCGAGACTTGTCCTTGGCCTCAAGTCCTGGGATTGTATCTCTCCAGATCTGGAATCCCCCCATTGGCTCCCAGCGGATGCAAGGATTACATTCAAAACCCTCTGCATCGTCCTGTGGGATGTTTTTACCCATGCATCCAAGCCCTACCATAAAACTGTGCAGTACTGGCATGGAAAACATCATGATGGCCAGAACTCCCCAGAGAGTGCACAGGGAAAACATGAAGAATAGGCTGCCACCCATTTTTGCCTATGTTGTGAGCACATGAGGGCACTGCCTAAAACCACCATTGGGCTACACACACAGTAGCCTGAAACCATTGGGAATGGCAATGCTGAATGCCAAAAAGCAACTCAGAACTGTGGGGAATTCATTTTCTTAATCCCAAAAATGGTTGCATTACCAGTACTCACCACTATCAGAAAGCCGGCGTTTTAAAACCACCAGACTTTTGTGTAAAACTGAACAAATGAAACAAAACCAGACCAAGGAAAGACTTGCTAAGAGGTGGATACAATGTAAAACTCTATTCTGAAATGACTTGAAGGAAGTAATTATTTAATGTACATGTAAAAATTGTAAGTTTTGATTTAAACTGGGAACTAAAGTGACATTTAGCTGAAACCTGGCTTAATGAAACTGGATTCTGCCTGACAACTACCCCCGACAGGAGTTGAAACTGGATCAACAGCCACTCTTCCCAGGCCTAGCTGCATCCTGCTGCCCCTTGCCAAAAGGAGTTCTCCTCTCTGATTAGATTAGGGGTGGAGCACCTGGGAACTGAAAGGGACAGAACAATGCAACTTCCTTGACTCAGGCAAATGTTATATTGGGGGCGTCGTAAAATAGCTTCCTCTTGGGAGAAACTGGGGGGCAGCTGTGCCTCTGTGAACAAGCTGGCTTGAGGGAAGTGGATGAACCAGTTATTCCACCCTGTGATGTGGGAAGCCACACCCCTTTTTGACCAGAGCATAATTTTAAAAAGATAGATATCTCATAGTGCGGACTTGTCAGAATTATATAAGTGATATCATTATTTTACTTAGTTTTCTTTGAACATTTTAAGAGGCGTTAGGACCCTGTGGTGTATGATGGGGGGTTGCTAGCGGAAAATAGGGTCTCACTCCAAATGTATGCATGTTAAAAATCTGACACTTTATCATCTGTAACCCATATCCCTGGTGCACATTTGGTGCACATTTATGTAAAATTTGTGTAAAATCTGGAAAGGTTTAGAGGTCGTTATCTGGATGAAAAGGGGAGAATTCTGTCATCAGTGGACACGACATCGTACAAAAACAGGGATCGGATGGTTTGGTGCTACAGAAAATATGTTAACTGGACCTATAATATTAGAAAAATGGTACATAGATAAATATGTATTTGGGTCAGAAATAGATTTGTGTGCAATCTGACAAGGGGAGGTTTCTCTGACCATACAACCTACAGCATCACTCTGACTCACATTTCCTTCCCCCAATCAAGGGAGAGAGGAGGAATTGGCCAATGACAAGTAGAGAGGGGCAGGCTTAGCTAGGCCCAGGCACACACCCATTTTCAAAACACATAAAAGAGACTGCTGGGACAGGTAGAGACATTCAATTCCATTTGCTGCGGAGCATGCTGACCGATGACTTCACATCCAGAGATCCAGACTACAAATCCATCAATCTCCAGAACCTGTAGCAGAAATAAACTCCAGAATTTGTAGCAGAGAGGCCTGAATCCACCAGCTGAATCCTCTTCAGCAGGCCTCAAAACTAACCAAACTATTCAACAGCCGGGCGAGCTGTTTGAAGTTTTGCCGAGAATTTTTGCAAGAACCTGTAGCAGTACCCAGAAAGCAGTGTTACATCCAGAATCCAGAGAGGCTAGACCAGCAGAGCAGAGCTGACCCAGATCGCTGTGAGCAGAACCGGTGCCTGATTGACCCACCGAGCAGACAGAACCGCAGCCGGACGTGTTGACCAGATCCGTGACGAGGCCTAGTTCAAATTTATATTGTGAGTACCTAGCAGAACTGTGCAGAACCAATCTCTTAGTTAAAATAATCTAATCCAAACTATTTTAACCTAAGTAGAACTGCCACCTAGAAATCGTGTCATCTGTCATTTTTAAAGCTGCACAACTGTCACCTTTCAATTCTCCAGCTGCAAGCTGTCACCTGTCATTTTGAGTTTACTTTAAAGCCGAAAAACTACCTTTATTTAATCATCCGTATCTCTAGGAACGAAATTTAGGCTTTCCAACGAACCTAGAACCGACTTCCTACTCCCTATACTTATCCCGCAATCGCGAGACACTCACTCGCGAAATTTACCGCGATTTGCGATTTGGCTTGATTTCTTCATCTGTAGAAATCAGCAGCTTTTTGCTTCTCTTTGTTAAAATTTGTTTGCAATCTGCTAATCTTTCATAGAGTATTGTTAAAGTGAGCCTGAACTAATATAAAGTAGCCATCACCTACCCTGAACCTCTAGAGAGAATTAAAAGCAATTTTAGCACCTTTTCACTTCCTTGCAAACCACATTAAAGTAATTCGCCTGTGTTTAAAACTCATCCCTGTTTTCCCTAAGCTTGCTGGAAGAACTGGAACTGTGTATTGCATTATAAAGTGTGATTTGTTGGGATTCTTGAAGACTGTGTGCTCTCCTTCCATTTCTGGTATTGCATAGGGGGGAGTGAATTGTCAAAAGAAAAAGTGATCATATTGCCTTTTGCTAAAATCATAACAAGTTATTTCTGTACTGCATTTTATTCCACCTTGCGTTTCCTTGAACCATATAAAGCATTCTTTCCCACCTTGTTCTTCTGTTCCTATTCATAGTTACCTCTTGCTGATTACTGCTCATATTCACAAGTGTAATATCCATTATCAATTTATTTACAGAAGTGTGATATATATATTGTTTACATTTTCAAATAAACCTTTTAATTTGCAAAACAAACCTACTTCTTGGCTCAGTGGGGTCAGGGGGATTCTAAGAGGGGGGTGTTTCACAAGGGTTGTCATCCAGAGTACTGAACTGGATATAAAAATACATCAATAAGGGTTTTCCTCAGCATCCCAGACTAGGCATTGACTTAGCTGTAGTGTTGATTGAATATCGCTTACAGTTCACAAGGCTTACTGGGGCCTGGGTCCAACATAACTTCAGCTATCCCTCCGCAAATACCTCCCATCTCGAGCACTCTGCTCCTCTACCTCTAACTCCCTCAGGGTCAGTCGTTTCTCAAAGAAAAGAGCTGGGGATAGATCTCTGTCTTCGGCTGGGCCCTCTGTGCCACTCTAAAACTTGAGGAGAACCATCTCCGGTTCCGGAAGTACCTCAAGACCTTCCTCTTTGCTTCTGCCTTCGCCCCCCCCTTCCCTGATGCTCTCCCTCGGAACCATGCATCTGGCCACTCTCTTTCCTACGGGCCCAGGTACCTGCTCCTCTTGCCACCCTCACGCACTGCCTCCGGACCACTGGGGTCTATATCTGTACCCATACAGCCCCCACCCTTTTTTTCTGTCTGCACTTAACAGACCTACCCAGCCTGCTGCCTTAAACCCAGCACTTGCCACTTGCTGGCTGTACTCCCACTGTTTGCACTAGCGCCCCGCAGAATGATGGTCATCCCATTTGCACTTCCAGGCGGCTGGAAAACAGAGTGTATAAATCCTTCAGAATTGGGACATGTAATGCAGAACTCAAGAGAGCCTGGGGTAGGGCTGCTGATAAGGGGATCCAAGGGACAGAGCATCCTATGATTTGTTATACGAGGAGCAAGAGGAGATGCCATCAAATTCAGGACTGCATTGGGGAGGCATGACTGGGGTGCCTGTGTGTCTCATATCAAGAGAAGCACACAATCTCTTCAATGGGCCAATTTTACCCCAAAGTTGTCCACTGAGCTCATGCTAATGACCAGGTGCAAACCACATGATCAGGCCCATGGGGCAGGTAACATTGAAGGTAACTCACCAATCCAGCAGCTGGCAACCAAGTGAAGGACTAGGGGAACCATGTGTTATAGGACACGGGTAGATTAGAATGCGGCCAATCAGTCAAGGGACTATAAGGGACTGGTAGTATGTATATAGGTGGTAGCCAATGAGGATGGGCAGTTAACACTGAATATTGTTTAAGTAATGAGTGATGCTTTCTTCCTTTAAAAACCGTGTACCTAATATGAACTAAGAGAGAACTCTGTGTCAGTTTGATTCTACAGGATCTTCTGTCACCTTTTCCCTTTTGGTATATAAAATCAATCTAGTGCAACACACTTTCTTTCTTTAGAGGAATGTTTTTTATTGTCTGGTTGGAGGTATTGTCTAACACACCCAATCTGAGTGACTGGAATGCATAAATACTGTTATTAGTTACATTCAAAGTATGTTAACTTTATTGGCAGAGGATAGAGGCATACAACATTCATCAGCCGCACAAAATGTCTCAGAACACAGAAATATGAATTACTGCTTGTCTATACAGCTATATTCTTTTTATTTTTTTATTTGATTGAATGTTTCAGTTTGTTAACAAATGTTTCACTCATATTTTATGTTCGAAGAAAGAAAGAAATTAGCTATATGAATAATTCCATCATTTTAGCTTGTTCAACAAAAAAACACACAATTAACTCATTCGTTTTT
Organism: Ambystoma mexicanum; assembly: GCF_040938575.1. Taxonomy (NCBI): domain Eukaryota; kingdom Metazoa; phylum Chordata; class Amphibia; order Caudata; family Ambystomatidae; genus Ambystoma; species Ambystoma mexicanum. The sequence goes on along the minus strand of NC_090935.1, from coordinate 119,271,045 downwards.
AAATGGTTGATACTTTAATTTCTATACTTCATGGATCTTGCTTCAATTTGATGTCACTTGAGTCCATTATTGATTTCCAGAATTGAACAATTATAAAAGTCAATGGCTTGTCATTCCCCATATTTGGCTTGGCTCGAGTTGAGATATTTGATGTTACAACATCCCCCTGAACAGCTTTCTTTTGGCATCCAAGGCAGAACATCCCATGATAATATGGTACAGAGTCTCCACCTGATTTTTATCCTGACAGAATCTACAGAAACAAAGCGCTTCAGGCAGTTGTTTAGTCTTTGTCAGACATTCTCTGGTCGGAAGTATATAAACAGCTATATTTTCCTCAGAACAAAACACATCATCAGCTCACCGACACCATAAAAAACCGTCTGCCACTACTTCAACTCTTCTGCTTGCAATACAAGATACTATCATTCTGGGATGATCTCTTTTTCACTGAACATTCAACATGACAAGCAACATCCAATGTAAAGTTCCAAAGTGAAATTTAAATGACGGAATACATGCTTCTATTTGTCTTTACAGAAAACCTCCACCTTTACATTATTGTGAATGGATGCACATTTTACAAACGTCTCCAATGTAACCAAGCTTACAAAAAAGGTCTTACCAGATGTACAATGTTTAAAAAAAAGAAATACAATCAAATTAAATATTTAATTCACTAACTTGTTCTTCCTATTCAGTAACATTCAGTCATTCGTCAGAACTCCAACTCTAATAATGTTATTGACAGATGTGGCCAATAGCCTTACAGACCTCCGTGGAGGCCATTATCACTTTTGATAATGATCCTTCCTCAACTTAGAAGTGCTTCTTTATCTTGCAGTAATGGCCCATCACCATTCTATTTGTATTTGTATTTGGGGTTTTATATAAGGCACACCAAGCTAGGAAGCAACAAAGCTGCGTACATGCCTTTGAGGGTAACATATGATGTAAGCATGGTTATGTGGCAAAGGGATGTTCCTGACAAAAGGGTTGAAAGTGATGGCTATGTGGCATCTGGGTATGGACTGACGAGAACGTTCTTGGCATCCTTCATGAAATGCCAAGGTGTTGGCGTGATGTGATTTGCCAGCTGGATAGTGCTCGGTATTCTGCGGCAGTGAAAGAGAAGGCATATTGCCTGGCGTTATCCTTAGTTGCTGGTTTCATCTTGAACATGGGGAACATGGGGATGGCCTGTCTCCTGGAGGAGTGCTACCCAAGTGAGCTACAGAGAGGTGTATAAGCAGCGATTACCTGATAGGTAGTGCCTGCTGTGTTATCGATTAGCAGCTTGCTTTGGAGGGGAGAAATTAGGGGGCTGATTCATGGAATTTGTGCGCCAGAAAATGGGGATTTGTGTGCCATTCTGCCCGCAAATCCGTGTTTAACCAATGGGGATTTGCGGGCAGAATGGTGCACAAATCCCGGTTTTTGGCGGATTCCATGAATCAGCCCCTAAGACTCATACTGCAGGCGGTTTTGCAGCTCTACGTGGGGCCAGATTGGTATCAGAACACTGGTGATGAGTTTCCCCATCAATGTGGGCTCGGACAGGGGTTCTGAACTTCTCGTGTGGAAGGATGGGTTTTATTTTCTGGAGGAGGGTTACCTGGTAGTAGGTGGTTGGTCCGTTTTGTCTATATGTATATTTTAGTCAGCTGTACTTTCTCTAAACACACAATTCCCTCATCTTTCATTCCTATTTGCATCTGTCCATATGCGTATGTCCTGAAACGTTCCTGTATGACATTCTTTTAGGTTTCCTTTAACAATGGAATTCACTATCCCTGCTGATGATTGCCTATTCTTTACCAATCCATTCCCCCTGCAGATGACACCCAACTCCTGCCTCGCCTTACGTTAGACCAGCCCAAATTGTCATGTTTAATTATATTGCTGCTGCCTTTGTGCTCTGTGCTTATTATCCCTCATCACAATAATATGGACAGTCCAGAAATTCCTAATCCATGCTCTTCATGGTGTTCTACTTGGGTACCATTCCAGCAGTTTGCCCAGATCGATTGAAAGTTCTGAAACTGCCAGTGAGCCCCATTACAGTTGCATAAGACTGGATGTTCCCACTGTGAAACTGACGGCACACCCCTACACGCTCAAACCAGCACAAATACAACCCACTAGGGAAAAAAGACAAGAGATTCTTGCAGGGATAACAAGGTTTTATTTCTACAAAATAGGCATGCCAGCAAAGGACTCTGATGCCAAGGAGCTTTTTGAGGAGAAACGGGACAAGCATAGGCTTAAAAGGGGGCCCATCATCAGCAGTGACATCATTGCATATGGTAAAAATCCACGTTGCTGATTTGTGTGACCCTATACATGGGTGGCCTGCTCCATAGGGGATGCCAGGCCATTGGTCTCAGCCCAGTCCATCCATCTTCCATTATGTGGGGTCTGCTGGGCTCATCGTCTCCAGGGAACCAAGACCAAAGAAGAAATTCGCTTCATTTGAAAAATAGTGCTAATCTATCATTATACAGTGCACCTGGCAGGCTCAAAGACTGGAACTGGAGGATGAGTGCTAACCCACACACACACACACATTTCACTCATCCTGAACACGTATCTGGGCTTCCAAGGCTTCCACTCTCACTTTTGAACAATAATGTATCCCACCCTGTATCTCACATTACAAATCATGTAATTATGAAATAAGGTGGGACGACCATACTCTTAGATCTTTTAGGATGGATTGGTTTATGGTTGGTGGTCTGGGGTCAACTGGTATCTTGGAATTTTGGAATAATAGGACTGGGGCAGGGGAACTTTTGGTTGACTGAGTGAGGATTAGAGGTCTGCTTTAGCTTGTTTGCAATAACAGGTACACCAAGCTGCCTGGTGCTGTAAGGTGGCCTTGCAGGGCACCATCTTTCTTGGAACAACATATTGGCAACCACTTTAGAACAAAAAGGGCTTTCAGTGGAAACTAGTATCGGCATGGGACTTTCCACATCAACGCTTCGGCCTGTTAAGATTTCCTTGTCAGGTGTGCAGCCTGTGTCTAATACACTGAGTACTTGATGGACATGCAGGCCCTATGCTTCTGCCATAGATACACAAAGGTGTCTGCTTATATGCACATACTATGTTTAAGCATCTACATTGGTTAATATTGTGTTCTTGTGCGGATGCTTAGGCTGCCCCGTCGCCCTTGGGCTATTGGAGGTTTCCCAATGAGGCTTGCCTTACCCTAAAGCGCCTAGGGGAGTGGGGCAGGTTAATTTCCTTCGACACAAAACCTATCGCACTGCAGGCTCTTGCTTATTTTTGAACCCTTGATGACCCAGGGATTTGGGTTACGTATGTTTTCTAAAGACAGATTCAATGCTTGTTATCCTTATTCTGATTGGCAAAGGTAAAGTGAGCATTGCATCTGAATACTGGTTCTGCAAGACCAAAGTCAGTGTCAAAGCCCAGTAGCTATTGACCAACAATGTGGTTTGTAGGGAAAATCCAATGCTAGAAGATGAAGGTGAATATTTATTGTCATCAAAATATGATAGAGGGAGAATTAACAAGAGAAGTAGCCCCCACTTTCCAACTAGGTGGAAATTCACAGAAGGGCATTTCTGAAGGCTTCAGGTATATGTCCTAACAGTGCTGAATATATGGAAGTGATAAGAAAAACCTGATTTGGAAAAAAACACTAACACATTTGGCAAGCCCTGTTCAAGAGCAGATTGATCTGCCCCTTGAGGTTAGTACATCTCAGTTGTGTTCCCTTTATTTATCTATTATAGCACTGTCTTTGCTAATCTGCCATGTAACATCAGAGTCAGGAACTCCACAGGCAGTAACACCAAAATGAAGCATTTATCAAGACTGATTCTGTAAACTACACATAAGTAAGAGAGGGTGGACACCCATCCCCCCATCCCAGGTCTGACGTATTATGTAAGAATACATCATTTGAGGTCAGATTCATTTATAATCACTTTTTAATAGTTACAGAATTCAACACCGACATAGATCAGCGGATGATGTATACACATTACATTTTCCACCCAAGAGGAGCATTTTTGTAACAGGAGCATAGCAGAAGCTGACCCATACATGAGGTTAGTCCATCATTTACTATTCGTTACTATTCCATGCTTATTGCTATTCTGAGGATTGCAGCTATGGCTAATAGCACTATTATAAATATAGTGTATTCACACCGTTTTTCACATGCAGGGTCTACATTTCTTATCTGATCCTGAAGAAGGCAGCAATGCACCAACAAATGGAATGCCGAAACGTCTTGCAAGAGAAGGCATGGGTTCCTCCAAGGTCATAAGTTTAGGCGAGATAAAGTTCTCACCCCTCTTCAGTTTCAGATGTAGTGCCTTATATTGAGCATTCATTTTGTTACTAAATTGATTAACCTAGAGGCTTATGCAGAAGATTGAGTGTGATGTTATCTATGATATTGTGTGAATTATATACATTCACTGCATGCTTTGCTCACATTTATTACTTGGCACTTTTTCATGATTTGTAGTTCTTTACATATTACCCTGGTTGGTCACATGAATAACGCTTAAAATAACATTCTATTGTGAAAAGAAATGAAAAAGTGTATTTATTTTTGATAACCAAGAGCTAGCATACTTTCTTTCTGGATGGACATTTCCATGAATGTGTTCTCTCATGTTTGATTTAGATGCACAGAGTTTATTTTAAATATAGAGATGTTGGCATGTAAAGCACCGAATGTAGGTTGTTGGGAACCACCCCATTTATCGTAGCATTGGACAAGCCTAGCAACATTAACAAGAAAAGACATCTGGAGATACTGCAGTGTATTGCATTTATCTTTAGCAAATGAGTAGGTAGAGTTAGTAGGAACTACACATGCATTCTATGAAGAGGAGGAATTGTTCCATAATTTCCTCAAAGGCCATGATGACCGCTTCATTCAGTTCACAGGACCCAGGCTTAAGATCTCATCATTGCCCTCCTGTGGTATCCTGGGCACTAGGATTACACCATTGCTTAGCTAGTCAACCCATGCCTTGCAGTCAGTGTTGCTTCAAGGTTGACAGACCAGGCCAGAATGTCAGTACGAGCCCCAAAACAAAGCACATCTTTTGTCAACCAAGTGCAGTCTGAGCTGCGGCTGAGCTAAGCACGATAGCGCTGGATTTGCTGGGTTGTCTCAAGGTCTCTCATGAAGCAACCTTTTTTCACAACTTCGTATACTGGTCCATGATCTTCTCTCTCCTGGGCTTTCAGTGACTTGCTTGGTTGGTGATTTACAGCTTTATCTGTCTCTCCATGGTGGCTCTCATCTCCTTCAGTTTACTGTAGGCTGCTGGACTAGCGCCACATTGGTGAGGCTCACTTGACTAATATAAGCTGTGGCAGCTGTGAGGATAGACGTGTGTCTCTTTGGTTAAGCAGTGGAGCAAGCTGTGCTATAGTAAGGCAGGCTGTGAGTCAAGGGGTAACTACGATTCACAGGGTCACTGATGCCTTGGTTCCCCTCCCTGGGCACAGTTCCTCTCTATTTCTCCTGGACCCTAGGAACCAGAAGACAAGCTTTTAGAACAAGGGCGCTGCCCAAACCCGGATATATGTAGCTGCGAACCTAATCACTCAGTTAGATCACTCTGTCATGTGTGAGTGAGTTCCTGTGTAATAGCTGCACTGCTACCTTGGTAGCAGGGACAAAGCGGTAATGTCAAGGATTAGGCCACGTTCTGCACAGGATTCAGGACACAGTTCACACTGTGAAACTAGAATGAACACAAATTATTTCTAGGTCAAAATATTTCAGAATAAAATAGAAAGTCTTCACAACTTGAAAAATGATATGTAAACCGCTAGGCAAATGGATACACCCGCATTTTTACAAAGGGGTTGGTAAACAACCGATGTTAAGATGACTCCCATTTCAGTCTATGGTGAAAGAAACCTTATCACAAATCCTGCCTCCATGTAAATAAAACATACATGGCTGAATCACCGTTTTTCCCATTGAGGTCAAAGGGTGATCATTCCACACTGATAACTAAGTCAAGGTTGGTCAACCCTTGACTAAGTCCAGGGACATGATGTTGGGATTGCTGCTCAATTGAGGTTCTTCACTGGTACGGATGGGTGAAGGTGCCCAAGGGCTCCCAACACAGGGTAGACAGGTTCCTACTCGAGTGATGCCTCAACTAGATTCACACAGGCCAATGCTCTCACCACTGCTGCTCTCCTCACTTGTTTCTTGCTGCTACTCATCCCCATTGTAGAAGAAATGCACACACCAACCAGCTGTGAGCTTCTCAATAGATAAGTGCAGATAGTCTCAGTTTACATATATTCACTTACGTACAGTTGACCTAAATACATAAAAAGACCATCAACCATCTATCCTCTATGCTCCTGAACCTCTACTCAGGTCTCCAACATTCAGGACATCTGCACTGGTCATTCATCAACATTCACCTGAATTTTCAGTCAGAATGTAATGATACCCAAATATGGCCATAAGAGTGTTTAGTCTCTTTACAGGTTAAGGATAGTTCAGGGGCTACACGTTTGTCTTGTTAGCAAGACAATGCAGCACCACACAGGTTCGAATCCCGATCCTGCTCTTAGAAACCACAACGCTGGTATTAAGCGTGTTATAAATTAAGAGTTCAATAAATAAATAAAGTTTCAAAACTATTTAAAATGGAAAAGAGGTCCCTGAGCACTGGAGAAGGTGCCTAGTGGTTCAACAGACCACATTCAAATACTGCACAATCCATTCAAACTTTAGATCTGGTGTGTATCATGGAGGCCAAACATGCCACATCATTTCAGCGTGTCTTGCATTTCAGCATTGCCAGACAACAATTAAAATATTTGTTTCCATGGAAGGGAGTCATGGGTTTATCAGAGATGCCAGGCTAATCCCCAAACACATTTGTTTGGTGGTGCAGGGTCACCAGAGATAGCAAGGTGGGTTATCAAATTAAACATGTATGATGAACATAGCAAATCCAAAAGGGGCCAGACTTTGGAACTATGGCTTGGTTATTATTGAAAATGGGCGGCTACCAATCACCAAATCTACAGAGGGCACGCCCTGGCACCAGGTGTGAGAAGCATTGTATTTTACCACACACTGTCAGTGCATGTTATCATTTTATTCGGGCACCGCTTTGGCGCTGTGCTCGCATCCAGCATCAGAATGGCTCAATTGAGGTCAATGCTGTCATAGAATAAAGAGAGCGATAAAAAAACCATTTTGAGTTGTACCTCGAGATGTAAGATTGAAAATAGACTTGGCTTACTATATGTGCAGTGTAAGCTTTTCAATTTGCACCCGGGGAAGGGCACTCAGCCAATCAGGTGGATGGAACAGCGGGCAAGAACAAACTATATCGTACACTGTTTCCAGCCTTATAAGGCACATCCGCAGCGGGCACCATCTATTTTGTGGGGAGGCAGCAGGGAGCCTTTGCCTGTTACCTCTCCATGTCCCGACCATCCCTCCTCCACTCCCCAAAACAAAAGCTTTTCACACACCCCTCCGTCCTTCCCTACTTACCTGCTGGACCATAGATTTCTGCTCCAGTCCTGGTGCTCCTCCCACCCGTGGCAACTTCCATAGAAATGGAAAAGGGACCAAGTCCCTTTCCTGGTGGCGATGGCCAGCTTGTTTTTAGTTTTTGGATGGGATATTGGGCTCATGCAAGATGCACACTGTCAAGGGTTTTGACCCATGTTGAATCAATAGACTGAGTAGATGTGGGGATGAGCTGTCGCCGCCCATTATTCTATCCCAGAACAAACTAAATCAATAGACTAGGTAGATGTGGGGATGAGCTGTCGCCGTCCACATTCACGCCAGAATCCAGGAGAACCGTGCAGTTTGCGCACACCAAAATGGTCACCTAATCTGCCACCCACCAGTGCAAATAAAGATGGTTCTGTTCAAAATCCGTTTTTATTGATGTCAAAAAGTTGCTAAAATCATGGGCACAAGACCACTCTAAAGATACAACCTTCTTGTGGGGGGTTCTACATCACCACTCTACTGTAAGGATGTCATCAAAACAATGTTAAGCAAGGATCCTATACTATCAAGCAAAAGACCACTCTATTGAAATGCATTAATTTAAGACAGATCCCAAAAATGGGTGCAGTACCAGCTTTGTCCACCCACCGGCGGTAGCGGTCTAAACTCTGACAGGAGAACTGCTACTTCAGAAGCTAATCAGCCTCCTGAGACAGCTGGAAACCTTCGAAGGCCAGCTGGTTAATTAAAACTCTTAACCACCTGCTGTTCCCAGAGACAATCTGATTGCATTAACAGGCCAAGAGGCTGGGAAACTTTCTCACCTCAGAGACCCACACAACAGCCCAGGAGATCACATGGACATGCTAACCAAATGCAGAGTGGTCCCCTGGCCTGCTGACCTCAGCCGACACAATAGACCCTTGCACTTGAATTGGGTATGTTGATTTTCAGTGTGGACTGTAAACAGAGCCCTGCCTGGGAGAGGAGAGACATGTGGTACTCCCAAGTTTCTGGGGGGTGGGCTCAGACACTTTAGTGGAATCATATTGCAGCAAATATATGTTTAAGTTAAATGCTTCTAAAATATTGTATTAAGCTTACAAAAATGTGCAATTTGGAGAACCTCAATCTAAGAAATGTACCCACAATTCAAGACTTGATTCAACTTTGTACCATGTTCTGAGGCAAAACCCCGCTATTTATTGATATTAAAGACACCGGGTTTATGCTAGAAACCTAGTAAATTACTGGAATGTGTGTAGAAGGAGGGTGTACATTGGTGTAATTTTTGATACAGATTTAACATTGGTAAACCAATTAAAAACGAAATTAAGTTGTCATTTTTTAATGCAAGCCCCAGGAAGATCAGAGTCGGACAAGCATGGACCATAAGGAATCTGTAATATGTACATGTAATTTCAACAAATTGTGTATCTGGGAAATATGTATTTGGATCAGAAATAGATTTGTGTGCACATTGACAAGGGGAGTGTCTTTCTGTAAGGCATAAAGATGACACACAACCCAGCTCCCCAATCAAGGGAGAGAGGAGGACGTGGCCAATGATAGATTGCGAAGGGCCAGCTCAGTTATGTCCATGCACACACCCACTTGCAGAACACATAAAAAGAGACTGCTGGGACAGGTATAGACACTCAATTCCAATTTTCTGCGGAGCACGCTGACGGACGAATTCACATCCAGAACTCCAGAGACCTAGACTGACTCCAGCTAGACAGAGACCAGAACTTAGAACTTTGACTCCACAATTTAAAGCAAAGGCCTAAACCACAAGCTGAGTTCTGTTCAGCAGGCCTCAAAACCAACCAAACTATTCAACAGCCGGGCGAGCTGTTTGAATTTTTTGCCAAGAACTTTTGTCAGAACCAGAGACCAGAACGCCATGCAGTGCCAAGAACTTTTGTCAGAACCAGAGAGCCAGACCGCTGTGCAGCACCGCTAGCAGAGCTGACCCAGAAGGTAGAATGATCCAGTGAGCAGAACCAGTCCAAGACCGTCCGTGGCGAGGGAACCGCAGTCCAATCCTGACCCGATCTGTGACAAAGTCGCATTCCTGTCCAAAATCGAGTGTGAGTACCCAGCTAGAACTGTGCAAAACCCAATCTCTTAGTTTAAGATAATCTAATCCAAAATATTTTAAACTATTTAGAACTGCCTCCTAGAATCGTGTCATTCTGTCATTGTTAAACCTGAAAACTGTCATCTGTCATTCTGAGCTTTAAAATTTCAAATCCGAAAAACTACCTTTACTAAATCGGCCATTTCTACGGAACCGTTTGTGATAGAAGCGAGATTTTATTTTGAAGCTGAGATTCTAAGCTTTCCAACAAGCTCTAAACCGACTTGCTACTCCTCATACTCCCTCCGTAATTGCGCTCGACGCACGCGACTAAATTGCCGCGATTTGACATTTTGCTTCATTTTAGCCACGGGTAAAAATATTTGTCTTTGCTTCCATCCCTGAAATCTGTTTTCAACCTAATAACCATCCCTGAATCATTGATAGGGCAGGCCTTAACTGATTCAAAGTAGCTATCACCTACCCTGAACCTCCTATAGGGAATTAAAAGCATTTTTCACATATTTTTCACTTAATTGCAACAACATCAAAGTATATTGCCTGTGTTTAAGTATCCTACCTGTTTTCCTCTAAGCTTGCTAGGGGGGAACTGAATAATATTTGATTGCATTCCTGAGAACTGTGTGCTTTCCTTCCATCTCTTTACCTTGCATAAAGGGGGGGGGGGTGAATTGTCAAAGAAACGTGATTACATTGTCTTTTGTTGAAGTCATATCAAGTTTATTTTCTGTACTGCATTTTCATTCATCATTGCATTGTCCTTGAAGCCATAACAGCATTTTCAGCTACTTTATCCTCTCTATATCACTTCTAAGCCATCAAAAAGAGTGTAGCACTGTAACATTATCCATTGTTGATCACTATCATCCTCACAAGTGTGCTATCAAATATTAATTTACTGTAAAAGTGTGATAGATATATATTGTTTAATTTTCAAATAAACCTTTTAAATTTGCAAAACAAACCTACTTCTTGGCTCACCGGGGTCAGGGGGATGCTGAGAGAGGGGTGTTATATAAGGGTTGTCATCCAGAGTAAACGAACTGGACATAAAAATATATCAATAAGGGTTTCTCTCAGCATCCCAGACTAGGCATTGACTTAGCTGTAGGGTTGAATTGAATCCGCTTACAACACGTCCCATCTTATGTCCAAAAAAAACAAAAAACATAAGCCATTCGGACCCTGGATGAACCCCGGGGTGTGAATGGCTATCACCTTCATGTTAAGAGGCCGGACATGGCCAGTAATGGCCCACAGCCCTCGACAGGCCATTGTTTCGATCAGGCCTGCCTATGCTTGGGATGGCGGTTCTCTACCAGTCATGACTGCCCCCGAACCGGGGGTATTTGCCAAAAGAATAATTACATCATAGACCATACAGTTGTGGGTTTTATCAGTCTGGTGGTACATATTATCTTGTATCTTGGCAAATGCTCAATTCCATTTCCTGTACAATAGGGTGCACATAACGTTGGGCCTCATTTCAAATTACCTCTGTTGTTCCTGCACCACCAAATTATGGTTTTTGACGGATTTACCATCGATGGATTAACCGTGTGGTTAATCAGATTCATTTTTCACCAAAACCGTCTGATTCACAGGTAAATCCTCAACTTTACCATCAGAAATCAGAAGATTTACTGCAAGGTAACTACTCTGACAGTAAAGCCACCACACATCCCCATGGAGTACTATGGCCTCAAAAAATGGGGAAATACATTGCCCTAGCACCACTTGTCATTGTAAAAAATGGCATAGCAGTAATCGACTTTAGCAGTGTTTTGAGGATTTACCACATAACTACCAGCAAACTAATGAGGCCCATTATATTTAAATTTGTGATATGACATAGTGTCTTAAGCAAAAGCAGAATTATTACACCTTGTGTGTAAATCAGATTGGAGTAGGGTGCAGTGCTCCATGGATGATGACGTGGTATCCTAGATCGCTGTCCTCTAAGCCACTAAGCCAAAAAGACCCAAATAATCTGGTTCAGAATCTCTACCCTTTGAAAAACCAAACCCTTCATTCTGCTCCAGGGCTTTTGGAACATAGTGCAGGCCCTTGTAGTCTTGCACCTTGATGGGAGAAATGCTCTACTGACAGGGCTCCCAGCTTCTCAATTGGCTCCCCTAAAAGCAGTTCACCAGGCTGCAATGCATCTTATTATGGAAGCACAGAAATGTGCCCTGATTTACCCTCCATCCCATGTGAACTACATTGACTTCCACACCAAGCCAGGATACTGGCCAAGACTGCATGTATCATTTGCAAAGCAATTACGAGTAGCACACCAGCGTACCAGGCGGCTAAGATACACATATATGGTGGCACACGCTCCTCGCGCAGCTAATCAACCAACCAGCTTCAATCACAACTCGTACGCAAAGAGAGGACCCGCAAACAATCCTTTTCTTGACATGCACACACCCTCTGCAACTCGATCCTGGTGTCGGCTCGGAATGAATCCACAGTTCTCCAATTTCGCAAATCTCTCAAAACATGGCTCTTTCAACAACACCTGAACAAGGACTAATTCCAACGGACGCAAATACTGACGCACAGACCTCACAGTACTGTGCTACTCTTAAAAGATGCCAGCACAAATGCTGGCTACCCACACTCTGTACATCGCTCAGTTGCTCCTGAGATAGGTCTGCACTTTAAACAATAAAATAAAAATAAATAAGCTCCTACGGTCAGAAATAATTCAAGGATATCTTGATGCGATCTTTAATGGGATCAGAGCAAATCAATGCACTGGAATTTGATAGAATAGTAATCAGGAAGCAGTGCACCTGTACAAGTTCAGAGCATGCCATTACAACACTTATAATGAAAAGCCAGACCCTTCCTCATTTTCGTTCCGCATAGCGATCAAAACCTGGCTCTTCTCCCAAGAATTCCAAAGGAATTGAAGTCGCACAATACCTGCAGTAACGGGTTACAGTCTCTACCTTCTGTGCTAATTGACAACCCTGTACCTGGAAATACGTCCAATGGAGTAACTCGAATCTCTGCCTTCACGTACTCTATGCGCTAGTAATGAATGTGTAATCCTTTTTCTCGTGTAACCACCGTTCTGCGCTCGGTGGGCTTCAGAAATGTCTAACTATATATATATATATATATATATATATATATATATACATATATATATATATATATATATATATATTTATTTTACATCTGATATTTGTCCTAGCACTACATGTTAATAGAATGCGTGACGTAACCCCTACATTGCAGGTTTTAGTCTCATGTGAAATGGCTGTAGCCTCACTGAATGATGTCTGCCAGCTATTGCAGGGATGCTAAATAATAATGTGAAGTTTGACTAAAAACTGGGAAACTTTTTTCATGAACTCTGCATGTATCTTTAAATGTTACTATGGACACCCAACGCGGCCTATTGTTGGTTGATACAATACTCCCTTTCAAAGGCTCAGATAAGTTGGTAACCCGGGTGGGAGGAGGGCTGCGTGCAGACGGTCCCTTGACGGAACGGGACCTTGATGTCTGTAAAGGTCTTAGCATCAGTATGGATGGCTGACATTTAAACAGCGCGAGCAGGTAATTGGACGAGGAGAATGGAACGAGCCTGCATTTCACAAGATGCTTTGACTTTTATCGTTTTTCCTCTTTGTTCTGTTGGATTCGCATCTGCCAGTGAGTGGGAAAATGCCGACCTGATGGTATAGTTCTATTATTCGTAGAAGGCAGTCTCCTGCCCACGAGTGCGTCTGTGAGACGCCACAGGTCTCCGTGTGGTTCTACTCTGAAGGGTGAACGCACTGTGAATGGCGAGCGACTAGGCGCAAGGAAGGCCCACCAGTTCAGGTGCTTACACGTGTGTGTAGCGCCTGCGGACTGCTGTCATGTCCTGCAAGGAAGGTCCACCAGTTCAGGTGCTTACACGTGTGTCTAGCGCCTGCGGACTGCTGTCATGTCCTGCAAGGAAGGCCCACCAGTTCAGGTGCTTACACGTGTGTCTAGCGCCTGCGGACTGCTGTCATGTCCTGCAAGGAAGGCCCACCAGTTCAGGTGCTTACACGTGTGTGTAGCGCCTGCGGACTGCTGTCATGTCCTGCAAGGAAGGCCCACCAGTTCAGGTGCTTACACGTGTGTGTAGCGCCTGCGGACTGCTGTCATGTCCTGCAAGGAAGGCCCACCAGTTCAGGTGCTTACACGTGTGTGTAGCGCCTGCGGACTGCTGTCATGTCCTGCAAGGAAGGCCCACCAGTTCAGGTGCTTACACGTGTGTCTAGCGCCTGCGGACTGCTGTCATGTCCTGCAAGGAAGGCCCACCAGTTCAGGTGCTTACACGTGTGTGTAGCGCCTGCGGACTGCTGTCATGTCCTGCAAGGAAGGCCCACCAGTTCAGGTGCTTACACGTGTGTGTAGCGCCTGCGGACTGCTGTCATGTCCTGCAAGGAAGGCCCACCAGTTCAGGTGCTTACACGTGTGTCTAGCGCCTGCGGACTGCTGTCATGTCCTGCAAGGAAGGCCCACCAGTTCAGGTGCTTACACGTGTGTGTAGCGCCTGCGGACTGCTGTCATGTCCTGCTCGACGCTAATGCACGTTGATAGAATGTTGAGTGCCAGCTCTTTAGAATGTTGATGGATGCGTGGTCTGTGGAGGCTCTGACTTTGCAAGTTGGCGGCCAGAGCCTGAGTGCAAGAGAATATCTGTTAAGGGGCCAGGAGGTTGGGGGGGGGGGGGGGGTCACTGTGTTATAGTCAAGAGTAACTGGAACTATAAGTCACTGCATGTAAGTCAAGTAAAGTTGCCTGCACTTTTCTAGGAAGAGGCTTGCAGCTGCTCTGTGTCTACAGTACATACATCCTCGTTTAAAAATGGCAATGTTCTTGATACGTAGTAAAGGACCCTCAAGGAACTTCAGTAACAGAGTAAGAAGAGCAGTGATGGTGGAGTAAGAAAAGATAGATAACCCACCCTACCGCCCCCCACAAAACATGTGCCACAAATCCTCTCAGTTGAGCTGCAGGAAGCTACTGGGGAGCAGGATGGCTAAAAGAGGATTAGAGCACCAGCATACCTGGTGGCAGTGCAGCTCAGTAAGTAACACGCATGCTGCTTAAGGGTGCAAGGTTGCCCAAAGCCCCCACACCAATGGGGTTCAGTGAAACAAGCTACATGCCCCAAGGAACTGCTAGTTTGGGCTATTTGGCTGACTATAATTACCATGCATTGAGCAGGCACAGGGCAAGGGAGGTTCCCTTTTCGTTAGGGGGAGCTCAAAGACCTTGTGGTCAGTTGCATTGGGGAATTACAAGAGAGTGTCAGCAGTGTTTATCAGGGGCAGGGTGTAATCCATGTTCTAGGTTCGTACGGAGATATCTAGGATTTAGCGGTTTTGGCACCATACAGAGGTCGGGCAAACCACAGGCTGCAATGTGTGAAGTAAGTCACTATACAGGCTGCAGTAGACTTAGTTCTTCTTACCACTAGCCCAATGTGCTACTGCAGTAACACCTATCATCACATAAAGTGTGTTATGAACTGTTGCTCAGAATCTCATAACAGCACAGTTTATCTAGCAGTGGTAGACGTGGCTGGTGGTGAGTCCAGTGAGGCCTGATTGGTGAGCTCTCCAGGACTGCGCGGCATACCGAAGGGACTGTGGAGCAGTTGAGAGCTCTCTGCTGCCCAGGACATTAAATGGCATGAGGATGTCTCCAGAATTTCTGGCTGCCACCCGACAGCTGCCAATGTGCTGTCTGAATGGGCGTGTCACACCAAACTGTTTCCCCTAGAAGGACAAAACAGTAATAGAACCCGTATGAGGGGTTCCAGCGCAGGACTGGAGACTCCTACCCAGCACAAGATAGAACACCAACTACCATAAAAAAAGGTGAGACTCATTTTGTTATGGCCATAACCATCGATTTGACAGGGATCAGATTTTTGATAACCCCATAGGTCAGCTTTGTGGGAATTCAACAACGTTTTACTCACATTAGATTTACATCAATGGGAGTGGCACTACAAATGATCTGGGTGAAGCTTAGATACACCCTACAATTATTAAACTGTTACTAAACCCACAAATTAAAAACTCACAAATGTTACTTACCAATCTTTGTTCAAAAACAAAAACTGACTTACATACTGTCTACTCGAACGCTGCCCCCTTCCCTTCTCTCTAGGATCAAAGGCCTTTAGAACTGCAGCATCCTGGTGTGAGGCTAATTCCTTTGAATGGGTGTGTTTCTGTGATGCCTGGCCCAACTGTGCAGCTGTCTCTGGTGGAGGGGGTTACCTACCTTAACACAGAGATCAAAGATGAGGCATGCTATTCAGGGTCCAGTCTTGGCATTTGTCAGGCTCAGTCTGCCTGACTAGAATACCTATCACCTTCTTTTCCCTACTTAAGGAGCCCTCTAACCTGTTTTCCTTTGCAGATGGAGAGCAGATGCAAGTGGATCTTGGTCACATGGCCTAAACCCCACCCACCTGGTGCCTTCCTGGTTGCTGCTCTTTTTCCCCACTTAGCAAGCCTCGCCCACCTGGTACCCTCCTGGTTGCTGCTCTTTTTTCCTACTGAAGGAGCCCTCCAGCCTCTTTTCCTTTGCAGATGTGGAGCAGATGCAAGTGGATCTAGGTCACCTGGCCTAAGCCCCGCCCACTTGGTGCCTTCCTGGTTGCCGCTATTCTTCCCCACTTAGCAAGCCCCACCCACCTGGTCCCTTTCTGGTTGCAACTCTTTTTCCCTACTTAAGGACCCCTCCAGCCCCTTTTCCTTTGCAGACGGGGAGCAGGTGCAAGTGGATATAGGTCATCTGGCCTAAGCCCCGCCCATCTGGTACCTTCTTGGATGCTGCTCTTTTTCCCCACTTAGCAAGCCCCACCCACCTGGTCCCTTTCTGCTAGCCACGCTTTTTCCCTACTTAAGGAGCCCTTCAGCCCCTTTTCCTTTGCAGATGAGCAGCAGGTGCAAGTGGATCTAGGTCACCTGGCCAAGGCCCCGCCCTGCTGGTGCCTTCAGGTTGCCGCTCTTTTCCCCACTTAGCAAGCCCCGCCCACCTGGTGCCTTCCTGCTTGCCGCTCTTTTTCTTTACTTAAGGAGCCCTCCAGCCTCTTTTCCTTTGCAGTTGCGGAGCAGGTGCAAGTGGATCTAGGTCACCTGGCTGAAGCCCCACCTACCTGGTGCCTTCCTGGTTGCCGCTCTTTTTCCCCACTTAGCAAGCCCCACCCACTTGGTGCCTTCCTGGTTGCTGCTCTTTTTCCCTACTTAAGGAGCCCTCCAGCCTCTTTTCCTTTGCAGATGGGGAGCAGGTGCAAGTGGATCTAGGTCACCTGGCCTAAGCCCCACCCACCTAGTGCCTTCCTGGTTGCCGCTCTTTTTCACTACTTAAGGAGAACTCCAACCTCTTTTCCTTTGCAGATAAGCATCAGGTGCAAGTGGATCTAGGTCACCAAGCCAAAGCACCACCCTGCTGGTGCCTTCCTGGTTGCTGCTCTTTTTCCCCACTTAACAAGCCCCGCCCGCCTGGTAGCTTCCTGGTTGCTACACTTTTTCCCTTCTTAAGGAGCCATCCAGCCTCTTTTCCTTTGTAGATGGGCCGCAGGTGCAAGTAGATCTTGGTCACCTGACCTAAGCCCAGCCCACCTGGTTCCTTCCTAGTTGCTTTTCTTTTTCCACACTTAGCAAGCCCCATCCACCTGGTGCCTTACTGGTTGCTGCTCTTTTTCCCTACTAGAGGACCCCTCAAGCCGCTTTTCCTTTGCAGATGGGGAGCAGGTGAAAGTGGAACTTGGTCAACTAGCCTAAGCCCCGGCTACCTGGTCCCTTCCTGGTTGCTGCTCTTTTTCCCTACTTAAGGAACCCTCCAGCCTGTTTTCCTTTAAAGATGGGGAGCAGGGGCAAGTCGATCTAGGTCACCTGGCCAAAGCCCTGCCCACCTGGTGCCTTCCTGGTTGCCGCTCCTTTTCCCTACTTAAGGAGCCCTCCAGCCTCTTTTCCTTTGCAGACGGGGAGCAGGTGCAAGTTGATCTAGGTCAGCTGGCCTAAGCACCACCCACCTTCTTAGCCCTGCCTCTTCCTTCCTGCTCCTAACTCTTTGATCAAGGTCGTCTTTTGCCTGGTCATTCGAAGCAAAGGTCAGTCGAAGAAAAGGGTAATTTCTGTTTGTACCTGTTCAGACCTAGAGGATCCAGTGCCTGAACCCTTGGTCAGACAGCAGGTAAGCATGCACCAACATGTGTTTACTCCCTCTGTCACAGCAGGCCATCCCCACCCCTCCAATCCCCCATGATGATACCTTGTGCCCGTCCTTCTCGCACACAGGTGTTGCCTGTTTTGCTTGATTCTTCTCCTCTGCTCCCGCTACCTCTACTCCAGCCTACTTCTGCAGGAGTCTGTCCTGATACATTCTGGTTTCACCATCACCGTCTTGTGGCCAATGCTGGATTTGACTTTTATGAACTTCATTGATTCACGGTGCATCGCCCTTTCTCATGGTGGCCATGAATCATGTTGTTCCCATCTTCATCTTGTATCCAGGCTTGCAACATGTGTTACTACTGACTTCTGCAATTGTATTCACTCTCCCCTCTTGCTTCTCCACTTTTTTGACTGCTTACTCTCTGTTATCTCCTCCTCTCCCTTCTCCCTTTTCCTATCTCCTCCCTTCCTCCCCTTACTTTCTTCTGTGCACTTACTCAGAATTGTCCCTGGACCTAGCATGATAGCAAACTCGCCTGTCTCCACCCCCCCTCCCCTTACTTATTCCCCCCTCCAGCACTATCTGAAATGTCGTCAGGCCTAGTACAATAGTCGCTTGTTTTGTTCCTCCCCTCCTTTTCTGCACCTCTCTCCCTCACCTTTTGTTTTCTCCGGCTCTATCAGAAATGTCATCAAGCCTGGTACAGTAGTTGTCTGTCTGTTTCCTTTTACTTCCCACTCTCCGCCTCCCTTCCTTATCTATGTCTTAGCTCTTGCACTATCTGAAATGCCACCAGGCTGAGTACAATAGTTAATTTCACATCCTTACTGTTCACGGCCTGTAATAATGTCTTTGTATTTTCCCTTGTTTCATCCCTTTCCTTGATGCGCTTTGAAACACATTGTGTATCGGTGCAATATAAATAAACTATCATATCATACAGCTGAGCTAGCTCACAGGAGCTGAAACGTGTGATATCACATTTGATGTGGCTGTAACTATTATAAATGGTGCCATGCACTATGCCTGTTTAGCCTGCCACTGGCTTAGGCTACTCATGAGCACCATAGTTTTAGTACCGTGTTACATACCTTAAATGCAACCCCTGCATTGTGGGAACTTGGCTGTCATTGCAGCCTTAACATTGGCAACCGTGACCTCTAAGCCTGTTCGGTTGACTGAACTGCTGAATACCTCTTATTTACAATAGTTTAACAGTTTCTTTCTCAGGCTCTACCAGATTAACTATTTCTGGAACTAGAAGCATTGCAGGTACCTTTCCAAAATACTATGGAGGGATCCAAATGCCATATGATGCACTTAACAAATTATTTTAATAATCCTGGAATCTGCCTTTGAAATGATCAGTTCCAGTTCACAAACTACGAGTGAGAGTACAATTCCCGAAGACTCCACTCCCCCACAACAATGTTGATAAGAAAGATCAAGCTTCCTTCGGTATCTATTCCCCGCTCGGACACCTATGTCCGTTTGAGCCCATACCTACATCTTTTATACACCATACTGAGCTGAAAGAGGTAATCCCTTTCTTACTGGAATCTGACACAACAACATGAAAGCTCGAGGCGCCTCTCACTTGGGGTTGCTGCTGTCCTCAACCGTTTGTAAAAATTCTTTTCTATGAATTATAAACAAATAAATAAATAAAAAAAAATAATACTTTAGGGATACAATCTTGATTATAAAGTGTCCATCCATAATGAGATGTCCTAACCTAATTCAACTTTCATTATAACATTTGGTTGGAGTGGAGTTCAAATTCCAAAAGTTCCAGAATTTTGTTGTCATTTCAGGCCAGGCACTGTACCTTAAAAAGGGGTCATCAATGCAGAATATATACAAACTTTGTCTTCACTCATCTCAACCAAATACTGAATTTAGGACACGCACAGAGTTGAAATCTGCTGTTGCATAAATTAAATTACCAGAGAATAAGCCTTCATTGGCTATGTCCCAAGACTATGGTACCTAATCCCCATCAGCATCGGACTTGCCCTCATGCACCTACAATTCAGAAAAGAACTCAAGACCCACCTCTTCAATGAGTCTCTCCTCAACACCTAGGCCATCAAATCGTCCCCTGTGCCACCTGACACGCTAAATGTCGTCCACCCCTCTCCTCCCTGTCACCCTGTAGAGCTGTACCCTCCTCTGTGCCCCTCTGTATCCTACCCACTGCCGTGTATCTGTTCTGTTTTTACCTCTGGAAAGCACACTGTTATGCATCTGTATTGTTGTATCCCTCTGGAAAGAGCTTTGTTGCTTCTCAAATCTAGGTATGCGCTCAATAAATACCATATAAATACTACTACTACTACTACTACTACTACTACTACCACTAATAATAATAATAATAATAATAATAATAATAGGTGGGTTGGTTCTGAAATAATGCTCTCTTTATTTTTGAGTTTTTTGGCTATGGCCTTCCTTACCAATGTTATGTATGGATCATATAAGTAAAGTACCTTTAGCCTCATTACTGATTTGTCAATTATTACTGCCAAACTTGATAACTATTACTGCCAACTAGTCCTGTTAATGATTGTGTTAGTCCTCATTCTTGAAGTCCATAGGACTTGTTAGGGACTATGGAGGATTCTACCATGCGCAGTAATTCTAACACAGTAACAATAAAGCCCTCATGTTTTGGGGGATATTGGAAAGTGGAGTAGCTACTGCAAGTATTTTTCTGGAGGTAATACTCCACATCAGCTCCAAAGTCACAAATCGCTGGTTTTGTAAAACTGGCAGCAATCCAGTTACTGCCAAAACAAGTAGTTTTGCAGTTACTGCCACAAATGTACTGCAATGCTGAACTGGTTGAGGCCCTTTATCCGTTGATAATGACCAAACTGTTGCTTCTCTTACTGCATTTATTGCATACTTCTTTCCTGTGGTGAAGCTTCCTATTCTGATTAAAATTGTCAAAATATGTTTTAGTGTGTTTAATATAAAACTTGGCAGTGTGCATGTCCTTGTTCTGTACTTAGACAATATGTCTCCAAGAGACTCCACCTCTGTCCCCTGGGAGGTAAGCAGCAGAACGAGCATAAGCGTTCCCATTTCTGTTTTACTTTAACGAAATGTAGTTTGTTTAAGGGCACCCCCTCCTGCTCGGCTGGTTTCCCTTTCTTCCCGCCCGACTTTCTCCACACCCACACACCACCTGGCTGGTTTCCCTTTCTCCCCGCCCGACATCTCCACACCAACACACCGCCTCTGTGAATCACCTGTTAAATGGTTAATATTGCCCTGGGTGCCCTCCGTGAACAGACCCAGCCTACCCGTACCTTAATAAGCAGGCAGACACAGGTCTGCTTGTTGCAGGTTCCTAGAGGCTTCTGCTACGGAGGGGCTGCCCCTTTATTCACCGTGCATGCGTGGCGGGAAACGTTGCCATACGTGACTCCAGCACATCCCTCCTTTATCATAACAAAACAAACGTGCATAAATTCCAAAAACATGTTGTCAATGTGACATATATAACAGGTACATAATACACCAAACTAACTCACAGCTCAACGTGGGCAAGTACCGTCCACTTCTAGTCCTTCTTAACTTGGGTCTACAATGCAATCCTTGAACCTGGCTGGACATTTCTGGCCCTCACTGCGGGGGTAGCGTCCTTCCTCATGTACGTGGTGAGGGCTGCCCACCCCTGGTTCAGGGTCTCCAGAGTCCTCTCCCAGCATCGGCACACTCGTCAAGGCTCGAGCCGGAGACACTCCTACGGCAGGCACTTCCCGTGGATCTCGAGTGTCAATCTTCTTCAAGAAGCAGGCATTTCTTGTGACCATTCCCCTTTGGTCTGATGCTGTCTCCATGGACCCCTTGACATGGGTTACCCCCATTGGGGTAGGCTCATAGTTTAGGAACAGTTTCCCGTCTGTGTGTCAGTTCCTCACTATGACAGTATCGCATACTTCAATGTCTGAGGCTTTTAACAGCCGACTGGCGTTCTCTCGCTCATTAGTTTATTATTTGTAGTGCGCTCCAGACCCGAGAGTATTCAGGCGCAAAGGCATAAGGATATTCAAAGCTTGGTTACAACATGTGAAATACATTTGTGTGCATGTGCCGATTGGTTACATGTGGGCACAATAAAATTACGATATATACAGGTAGGTATATTGAGGGCATGCATAGTTTTACAAAGTAGTTGGTGTGGTTGGTGCATGCAGTGTAGAGAGAGGTGCCGGGCAAAGTCAGCAAGGTATGTGGCTAGATGTCGGCATCTTTGAGCCAACTGGTGATGCTCTGGCGGAACTTGTGATAGGTTTGATCGATTCTTAGGGGGGATGGTAGCGAGTTCCATGGGAGTGCTGCCTTGACCTGGAAGCTGCTGCCTCCGATTTTGGCACGTTTGTATCTGGGGACCCAGAGGGAGTTGCTATTGGCGAGTCTGGTGATTCCTGAGGTAGGCTTCAAAGTGAATCTATCGGATAGGTAACGGGGTGCTGCATTGTTCAAGCATTTGTGGGTGAGGGAGGCAGTTTTTAGTTTTATTTTGTCATGAGTGGAGAGCCAGTTGTTGCTGTTCTGGTATTAGAGATATGTTCTCTCTTGGGGATTTTTAGGGCTGCTCTCAGCGCATTATTTTGTAGGAGTTGTTTTTTTTAAAGGTTTATTTATTGGCTCCTATGTATAGAGTGTTGCAGTAGTCCAGCCTGGATAAGATGAGGGCTCTGGCTAGGGTGATGCAACTGTCCTGTGACAGGAAGGACTTGTCTGCTCTAATCAACTTGCATGTATATGCCGTGGCCAAGGTCAAGGCATTGACCTGCTTGTTGAAGGAGAAAGTGGAGTCTAGATAGAAACCCAGAGTTTTAACCTCCTTGGTGACAGTCATAATATTGTTGTCTATGTTGAATGCTGAGTATTCAGGGTTGAGTTTTTTGAGGGTCGAGGGAGTGCCCAGGATGATGATTTCTGTTTTGTCATCATTCAGGCATAGACTGTGGGTGGCCATCCATGCCTGGATGATCATATATATATCCTGTTCACCAAGGCCAAATCCTTGTCATAATCACCAGTAAGCGGTAGGAGAATGTGAGTGTCATCTACATAGTTAGTGTAGGTGAAACCCAGAAGGTCTAGATTATCGGGAAGGGGCTTGGTAAAGATATTGTAGAGGGTGGGTGAAACGCACGATCCCTGCGGCACTCCGCAAGTTATGGGGATGGGGTTGACTCCTGCCATAGTAGAGAAGACTCTCATAGTCCTGTTGGTTAGGAATTATTGTATCCATGCTATGGCTTCTTTGGAGAAGTGAGCTGCCAAGTCCAGGTGGCTGCATAGGACCCTTGCAAGGTAGAGTGTTTTGTGTCTGGCATTTCAGGTGGCAGTCAGTTGGCCAGGGTCTGTTAACGTGGTTGGGAGGTAGTGACATGGTGTTGTAGTGAGTGGTGTGGTGTTGGTACGTTGCTAGTACTAGGAGCAGTATGTGTATGATACTTGTTGTGTAGGAGGTGGGGAGCAGGATGCACAGGGGTGTGTGCATTGTTGGTATGGGTGCTGTAGGCGGGGGAGCCTGTATCAAAATCTGTGTTGGTGTGCTAACTAGATCTGGTCTAAACTGTGTAGCTGAGAGCAGAGTTCAAAGTGCAAATACGGGAGTAGTTTAGATGCAGTATTTGTAAAGGGTGCAACATTGGCTAAGTACAAAAATCAAGAGAATGCAAATACGGGAGTAGTCTAGATGCAGTATTTGTAAAGGGCACAACATTGGCTAAGTACAAAAATCAAAAATGCAAAAATCATTGTGTGCCTGCCAGTCTTCCAGTGTCTTTTGGTCATCAATGGCATCTGGTCGTCGGCCCTCAGTCTCGGGTAGCAGCCCCCTTCGGGCATTGGTTGAACAGGGCCTCTGCTGGGGCCAACCCTTGTCGATTGATGGGGTGTTGATCGATACTCTTGAACGAACTGATATAGGTTTCTTTTCAGTCCCCCGCCCCTTGGCTCTGTGTGATCCAAAATAACTTGTTGAGGGTGTGCATGAACCGCTCTACCTCCCCATTGGCACTTGGCCAGTCAGGAGTCACTTTCCTTTGCGTAATACCACAGTCGTTCATGAATGTTGCAAACTACTGGCCATGAAACGGCGGTCCGTTTTCCGAACATATGACCTGGGGAAATCCATGGGTTGCAAAGATCTTTTCCATCGATTGTATGATGTGGTCACTCGATGTGGATTCAACTATCTCCACCTCTGGGTAGAGTGACCACACGGCCAGTCATTCAGTGTCAGAGCTATTGGCATGGCCGCATCGATCACTTATGGGACATACTCCTCACAGTCCCCCACTGATTGCTGTTCTTGAGATCTGCTGCCACTGTGATGGTGGGATAGGTAGTTCGCCGGGTTATGTGTGACCGGCCTGCATTGCAGCTTCACACCGTACCCCATTAGGGTGAACATCCACCTCTCCATCCTCGGTGGTGGATTGGAGGACAACCCCGTCAAGATGGGGACCAGAGACTTGTGGTCAGTGATGGCTGAGATGAGTTTGCCCAATATGTAAATCAGAAAAATGCTTACAGCCCCACAATATGTAAATCAGAAAAATGCTTATAGCCCCACAGTATGGCCAGCTCTTCTTTTTCGATTTGGGAGTATCTTTTCTCCGTGTCCGTTAGTGCCTTGCTTGCATATGCAACAGGCTTCATTTGTCCTTGCAGATCAGATTGAAGCAGCACAGCACCAATCACCACTTGGCTGCGATCCACAACCAGTTGGAACGCTTTTTCCGGGTCGAAGAAAGCCATAGTTTCATCACCCGTGAGTGCAGCTTTAAGGGTGTCGAAGGCTGCTTGCTCCACTGTCGACCATGTCCAAGCATTATCCTTCTTTGTGAGGGCCCAGAGAGGTTCCGAGAGGGATGCCAGGTTTTTGATGAACCTCCCACAATAGTTTAGCATCCCTAGGAAACTCTGCACCTCGGAGGGATTCTCTGGTG
The DNA here is from genome assembly GCF_040938575.1 of Ambystoma mexicanum. Taxonomy (NCBI): domain Eukaryota; kingdom Metazoa; phylum Chordata; class Amphibia; order Caudata; family Ambystomatidae; genus Ambystoma; species Ambystoma mexicanum. The sequence goes on along the minus strand of NC_090935.1, from coordinate 119,246,264 downwards.
GTCTTGCATCCTGTATATCCTTCATCTTCTGTTGGTCAGGTGAGATCCCGCCAGAGTGCAAAATGAACCCAAAAAATGCAATACTCTCCTTCAGGAACTCACATTTTTCCCGATGTAAATTCAACCCCAGATCCTGGATTCTTTTGAACTCCTTCTCCAGCCTGACCATGTGTTCTGTTTCGGATGTCGCGTACACCAAGATGCTGTCACTTAGGTTCATTAAGCCCTCCAGGCCAGCAAGGGTGCCCCTGATGACCTTCTGGAACACCTTGGCAGCCGAGGAGATCCCAAAGCTCAAAGATTTATACTGATACAGGCCGTTGTGAGTTGTGAATGTGGTTATATATCGTGAGTCTGGGTGCAGTTCAAGTTGGTGATACCAAGAGCAAAAATCGAGCTTCGAGAAACCTTGGCACCCTGTAGCTCACCTACCACATCGCCCAGCATTGGTGTCAGGTGGCCTACCCTTTTAATGGCTATGTTGAGAAGCCTCATGTCTATGCAAATGCGTACAGCTCCCGGCTGCTTTGGCTTGCCCGCCACACCAATGGGAGACACCCATGGAGTAGGGCCGTCAACCTTTTGAAAATGTCTGAGTCTACTAAATTTTGAAGCTCCTGCTCCACTTGTGCTGGTAGGTGGAAAGGTATGCTTCTGTGCTTCAGTGCTGTTGGGCATACTGACTCATCTTTGTGTAATTTGACTGGCTCTCCTCTTAGCTTCCCGACTCTCTGAAAGAGGTCCTCAAATCTGTTGGTAATGTGTTGGATGTCCACTTTATACACCAAGAGTGCAAAATGCACAATGTCTAGTGCCTTGGTTGCGGCGCAACTCAGGGCTAGTGTGGGCTGACGTCAGTCACGAAGAACTTTGTCTTAATAGAGCGATTGGTGTGAGTGATAGATGTTACAAACACACCTTGGAGTGGAAGAGGATGGTCACTTCCGAATTAATAGATTTTTGCTTTGGTTTCCGCCAGCTCTGGTAGTCCCGGTAGTTACTCATAATGCCTTGTCGCCAGCACACAGACTGATGCACCCGTTGTCAGGGTTTGGTTCATAGGGATAGGTGGGGAAGGCAGGCAGGAGCAGCATGAGTTAAGACCTTGAGAACCAGGAGCGTGTCATCAGGGAAACCTCATCATCCAATCACATTCAAGAGAACTTCCTGCTTCCTCCAAGATGGACAATGGTTTCCAGCTCAAAGCAAGCAGTGCGGTCTAGTCTCTGGGCGTGGCTGCCTATATAAGCCACGCCCAGCGACCAACACGCACTTCGTGTGAATTCTGCATCACACGCTTACTCGGACACCTCCCACTTACCTATTAGCTCTGTGTGGATTCCGCGATCATCGGCTTCGAGGCAGAAAGATATGTTTGACAGTGGGTTCCTTCTCTGGAGTCGCTTGCCTGCATCCTGCAGCTCCCATAGCATACCAGCACCTGAAAAGGAAGACAAGAACAGGTGATTAACAACGGGCTTTGCATTGGGGCGTTCTTCTCTGTCTGCCACTCGCTAAGGTACCGCTCTGAGACCGCCAACAGCAACTCACCTCTGGTGTGCGGTCTTCATCTAGAACTGCTCCTGGTCCTTCCTTTTACTCATTCAGCCGTCCAGTACCTTAGTGACCCCCTGACCGGTCCTGTGTAAGGGAAAGACAAAGGTTAGAATCAGAAACGTTCACTCTCTGCATACTCTCCGCATTCAGACTTTAAATCACGCAATGCAAGCAACCCAGTGAGGCAACTGGGATATTGAACTTACCTGGTACCAGAACTTACCTGCTAGGCCAACTCCGAATCCAGTGAGAGGACTGGTTTCCTGAACTTACCCTTGGCACAAGAAAACCGACCAGTGCGGCAACAGGTCCCATACTTTCTCTGAACTGAAAACATACCTGAACAATAGCCGTTACTAGCGGCCATCTCCAACGACGCCCATCGGGCCCCAGACATTGCGCCCCTGCAAGAGCAGGATGGAGAGCTCAACAAATAAAACAGAAAGGTGAGTCATACCCTAGTTAGAGGGGGAACTAAAACTTCTAGATTTAGAAGGCACAAAGAAGAGGGGTGGGGTTTGGGCTATTCACCTCTCATTCTAAACCAGTCACCTTTTTTGTCAGAAAGTCCTTCCAGCAGTATTGGGCAAGTAGGAAGTGAGAGAAGAGCCAGAGGACTCCATCGCTACCGTTGAGACTCAGATAAGCGTGACACCATGTCAATTAACACTGGGGCTGGAGTCTCACAAATGTCCACCACGATTGGGAGTCATTTTTGGATATGAAGAACACTTCTCCATCCTCTTCTTCTTCCTCTGTAATCTCTAGCTCCTGGAACTCCTGTTCCACCATGGCCACATTTCTCTGCTTGCGCTGCCCCATATTGCTAGCTCTACTCGGGCCTCGAGGGATAGCCACTGGATTTGCAGCCTGGCACATTCGGGCAAAATGGTCTGCGGTCCCACAACGCCCACACACCCTCCCTTTTGTGGGGCACTTGCTGGAGTGTGGAAGGTCATGCCCACACTTCAGGGAAATTGCTGTTGTGAGTCACGCTTCTTCTGGGACCACCTTGGACGCAGCAGGCTCGTGTTCGCTGTCTGCCCAATGGCATAGGTCTCTTCCCCCTTCACCGACTTGACTGCAGCGTCCATCCTGGTGGTGCGGCTGTCTGCCAGTTCATACGACCTGCCCATGTTGAGCATTTGCATCAGCGTGAGACCTGGTTCCTTGAGGGCATCTTTCACCGCCTGGTAGGTGACAGCCGTCGTGTTTAGCAACTCGAAGACGCAATGAACTTTGGAATCTGCGGCATACTGCAGCATCGCCACCTTGGCATCATCTTCCGTCTCCCCTAGCGCCCTGAAATATATTTCCAGCTTCTTCATCCATAGCAGCCGCTTTGTGCCAGGTTTCGATGGCAGGCCTGACATATCGAATTCTGGCATGGGGGCCAGCGTGCTTTGGTGTCTGGGCATTATCTTGACTGGAGGCGGTGCCGGGACTGGAGGCATTGCCACTGCCCCTTGGCTGCCATCAGCAGGGATGCTCATGGCTGCGGACTGCATAGGCACCTCTCACACTCGTGGAGGGTGCAAATCCCCAGAGGAGATGACTTCCTGAGGCTGCAGAAGGTCCTGGCCTAGCTGTGACACTCACAGCTCTGCGTAGGGCATCCCTCTTCCTTGGTGGGAATGGCAAGGATAAGTGAGTAGCAACATTTCCCTGTACAAGGGATGGTGGAACCAAATAGTAAAAGAAGCACCCAATGAAAAATAGCCACCTCCTCGTGAGTGCACTACCCTTGGGTATTCCCAGTCACTTGTCCAGTATACTCTGTGTTTTCTTTCTATTTCTTAAAAGAGCAAAGTCTGTGTGCCCGCCCAGCCCCTCCTGGTGGCACCAACAGCAAATGTCCTTGATTAGCCTTTGAAGGCTCCAAAAATTAGGCAAGATGGCGCACAAGCACCCCGTGAGGGGCCCCAACCATCTGCAACACAAGATGGTGGTCAACAGTTCACCACTCAGGTGACGCACCTAGCAGGTATCGAGATACACCTCCCGAAAACAGTCATGAAATTGGAGGATGTCTCCCCTTCTCAGTGGAGACCTTGTTGCCAGTGTTAAAGAGTTAATATTGCCCCGGGTACCCTCCGTGAACAGGCCTAGCCCACCCGTACCTTAATAAGCTCACTGACACAGGTCTGCTCATTACGGGTTCCCAGCAGCTTCTGCTCCGCACGGGCTGCCCCTTTATTCACTGCACATGCGAGACGGCGAACATTGCCGTCACGCACACACACGTGACTCCATCACATCTCCCAGCTGCCCCACGAGACCCGGAACAGCAGGGAGTCATTAGGCCTGCAATCCGTGCGCACAGCCATTCCACCTCTGTCTCTTGCGAGGTAAGCAGCAGAAGGAGCATAAGTGCTCCCCTTTCCGGTAAGGACATTTTATTTGTTTAAGGGAATCCCACCGCCATATCCATATTTCCCACCCCCTCTTGCTTGGCTGGTTTCCCTTTCTCCCCGCCCGACTCCGTCCACTCCCACACACCGCCTCTGTGAATCGTCCAGCTGCCCCACGAGACCCGAAACAGTCGTGAGGCAGTAGGCCTGCAATTCGCGCACAGCCATTTCACCTCTGTCTCTTGGGAAGTAAGCAGCAGAAGGAGAATAAGTGCTCCCATTTCCATTTACCTTAAGAAAAATTTTTTGTTTAGGACATCCTGGTGCCATCTCCATTTTCCCCACTCTCTCCTCCTTGGCTGGTTTCCCTTTCTCCCCATCCGACTCCCTCCACACCCACCAGGGACATCATTTCACGGAAATGCCAGGGGTAGCGGAAGTGACATCCCATGACGCATGACCTCTGATGACATCATAGGAAGTGATGACATTTGACTCCCACCCCAAAGTGACATCACAGGGAGCAATGGGATGCAACCTTTCCCCATTGACATAACAGGAAGTGCATCACATAGCATTGTTCCTAAGTACACTACGAAAAATATAGTTACCATATCACTGTATTGTGATATACATTTAATAAAAGAATGGATCACCATATGTATCATTAATATCAGTGTGTATAGGCCCATGTTATCAAACTACTGTGAATACAAGCAGACGCCCAAGGACAAAGGATAATGATGTATTATTGTATAGCACTTACCCTTTTGTGCTTCATATAGAACAAATATACATACAATATCACCCAACCTGTGTAGGTACTCATTTATCAACCTCAGAAGGAAGAAAAACTGAGTTGGCCTTCTCAGGATTTAAGCCTTCTACCTGCCGATCACACATACATCGCTGCAGCGAGCGCTCAATCCACTGAGCTATCTTACCAGCTATACCTATTGCATGTCTGAATGCTCTATAAGTCAGAAAGCAAATTACACTCTGTAGTGGATACCATTAAACGGGTAACAGATTTAAAAGAAGGCCAGTTCATCTGCAAGTCTGGTGCAACATTGGCCACATGTCAAGCCTGCATGGATCTACTTTTCTGGCTTCAGAGGTTGGCCTCAAGCGGCACCCCGTACTCTGGGCACTCGTTACCTCATACATGCACACAAACATCCTGAACAGCATGCCATGGAGATAGGAAAGATAGACACATTACAACAAGGCATTCATTGTGGCACAATTAAATCAAGGGCACTTGATGTGCTATGGTCAATCATTTCTACACTGTACACAAGCTTTTAGGCACAAGGAGTTTGTCAAGTGACCGAGGACACCAAGATGGAATGTCTTGTGATGATCATAATACAGACATCATCAGAAGAAAAAAAAAACATGCTATAACTGCAACTTGCAGAAAGGAAAATACATGGTCCGAAATGGATGCTTATTCTAATCTAAATGCTTTTAAAAGTTTTTGTCTGAATTTGAGGTGTTTAAGAACAGGCTAAATCAGTGACTCACCCCCTGAAGTGTGCCTGAAATAAACATTTAATTGTTTCAACTTTCTGTAGAAAGTTGAAACAAGATCCAACAGCTGCAGAATTTTGAGGATCAGATGCTACATAAAATAAGGCATCTTTGTGTGTGATTTGTGTAAAACTAACCAATGTAGAAAGGTGTATTTAGTATAAAATCCGATCTTGAGACCAGTAGCTAAAGGGAGGTTTCTAAGAGCTGTAAAGCAAACCATAAAATGTGACATCATCCCACCTTGATCCAATCACTCAAATGCAAGACAGAGATGAAGTTTTGACCCAATCCCAGCTCACAGGGGCAAGCTTAGCTAAGACGGCTCATACACCCATTTTGTGATTTCATTTAAAGGATAAATAGAGACAGCTGACAAACACAAAGGGACTCACAGATCCACTCACTTTCCTTATTCCGGCGAAGCACTCTTATCCAGCATTCTACATCAAGCTTTAACATCCTTCAAGATCCAGATGCCAAGACTCTTGCAAGCAGTAGAGAACTACTGACTTTCTGCAAGGCCTAAATCTTCAAACTTATTCTTACAACCCAGTGAAGCGCTGTGGTGTGAGAAGGCCTTTTGAACTAGTATCCTGAAATTCTCTGGCTCGCTACCACTATGCTTGCCTGAGGAACTCTCTATCCGGTTGATTGAAATACCCACAGACTAGGAGGGCTAATCCTGTGCAAATCCAGTGACCGGCCTAGCTGACCCGATCCCGTGCCTGATGTGCTGTTCTTCCTAGACCAGACCCAATCCATGACCAGTACTGATGGTCCAATTTAATAACTTATCCTGTGAGTATTAATAGGAAGAACTTGACCCATAGTATTTTTGCATTGTCTCATCCCAATCTCAAACCCATCCTATCTTTCATTCAGAACCATAGTATTGCTAGAACTATCTTTGCGCTGACTCTTTTCTCATCTGAAGAAGTAGAGTATCCACAGCAGGCGGGTTACGCTGATCATGTGACTGTAAGATCAATTTGTGGCATTCGCTTGTTCATAGTCATAATCTATTGTAATCAACCCATCTGTCGTTTCAAAAGTGCATTTCTGTTTTACATTCTCGTGCCTATTTTACAAAAACAACCTTTACTAAAACCTCTATAACTCCCTCAGTTTTTATTTACTTGTACCTAACATCCTTAGCTATCCATAGAACCCAATATCGCATTGCAACACGATTCTCCCGTTATAGCGAATATCGCGTAAGGATTGCTTAAGGTAAAGATTGCCGAAATTTTACATTCTGAGAAATTTTACACCTGTAAAATAGCTTTAAATTGTTTCCGGCTTGGACTTCGAGATTTCCATTGTTTTCTTTTGACTAAACTATTGCTTGTGATTGCAACTGTTCAAAGCAGCTCCCATAGGAATTAATAACAATTTAAGTATTTTTGACGACATTTGGTGTTTTTGCTCAGTCAATTCAAAAGACAATTTCAAATCCATACTGACAGCTGAAAAATCAATTCCGTTTTTCTCTTGTGTTTGAAGGGGGAAGGTGGGACTGATATTCTGTTTGATTTATGCTATTCCTGAATGCATGCTCTTTCCTGCCATATCTTTACATTGTCTATTGGTGGGTTGAGGGGTGTTGCAGGGGGAACTCCTAACCAAAGTGCCATCTGTTCTACACCAATGCAAAGTGTTATTTTTTGTGCTGCATTTGTTTTGTGCTTATTCCTTGATTCCTAGTGTATTAAAGATACTATTCAGTGTTCTGTCACCACATTGGTGATTGTTCTTTACCTCTTAAAATATATTGTGATAACATTTTAAATACATAAATAAATATCTACCTTTGCAAACTAGCCTGATTCCTGGTTCAGTGTGACCGTGGGGGTTCCAGGAGAAGGGTGTGATACAAGTGATATATCATTCAGAATATTGAACTTATAGATACAAATAAATAAGGGTTTCAATTGCGCACTACATGCTGGGCTTGAATTGGGTGTGTGCCGGATTGAAATCACTTACAGCTTGGGGGCTCGTCTGCGGGATCCTGAATTTGACATACCCCTCGTGACAGTCTAACACAGCATGCTAGCCGATGGAGTACATACACCTTGTTGGGTTACCATACTGTGCTACACTGTACAAGAACCCCTCGAAACAAATACTCAAAGGAATTGGGTCTGTTTGCAAAAGTAAAAGAACCCTGAGAAAGTCAGAAGGAAATTTATATTTTCAGAATGGCGACCCCAGTGGAAATCAATGTTGCTAGGGAACACCTACTGCACAAATTGTTTGTCAGGGGTGAATGGCCAGAACACGACGAACAGGTATGGCTGCAGGGAATAAAACAGCAAATCACTGAAATCAACCTTGATAGCTGGCAGGACAAGGGTCCATTACATCAAGCATTTAGTGAATTTTATATGACCCTTAAAATAAAAGAGGAGCAATGGAAACTTGCCAAAATAGCGGCATACCTGTACCTCCACATAGGAGTCATACAGGAAAAGTATGTTAGACCATGTAGATTTCACAAAGAGGCAAGGGGAAGCACTGCAGAAAATCTATACTAATCTGGACTCTGCAGAGCAAAGGCTCCATAGTGGCCAAGAATCTAAAACAGAGGCTAAGAAATATGCCACCAAACTGCAAGAAGATCTGGCTCTCTTACTGCAAAAGAATCCAGAGCAAGACGTCCAGACACAGACAGTGCAAAAAGAGTGTCAGGAAAGGTTGGACTCTCTACAACAGAGTCAACAAAGGCTGGAGCAGCAATTAATCTTTAACAGAGTCTGTGCAGAACAGGTAGTTATCCTACAAGACCGCATAGACAAATTAAAAGAGGAAAATAATAAATTAATTATTAAATACCTAGAGTCCCAAGCAGAGTTTGATGAGGAGCGCCAGAAAGCTTGGGCATTTAAAAACCAGATGGACGACCTAGCTGTGCAGTGAGGGGCACTCTAAGTCAGGAGAGGGACGCCTTAGGCCAGGTAGTCAGCCATTTAAAAACAAAGTTGGAGGAAAGTAAGGTGGCCCTTCAAGAGTTTGGGGAAATCAAAACTGATTATGAAAAGCTGTTGGAGCACACCAGGCGGGTGGAGGATGCTTTGTCAAAGAATAATCAGACCAGTAAGGACCAAACTCAGGAGGTGAGTCTCCTGCAGCAAAAATTGGCCCAATACTCCCAATGCAGGCAGGAAGCTCAGAGAGACAATGAGGCTCTCTGTGAAAAGAATGACAGGCTCCACCAACAGATAGCCATTCAAGAACAAATCATAGAGACCTGTAAGGCCTTAATAGAGGAACAAAAGGGTCAGATTTTGGCATGTCATCAGGGAGTAGGGGCTGAAAAGATGATGTAAGATGGGAAAGAGAAACCCCTGAGCATATTCTCAGGACCCCTGGCATCAGGGACTATAATCCCTTCAGTTCCATGGACTCTGCCACCCTTATGTCCACTGGCTCATATGAACCAAGGGCTACAGGGATGGTAGACCTCAATATATATATGGGACTGACAGATAAGCGCCTTCCAGAAATGGAAGGGCAGGCATCTATGTACAGGTTCCTAAATATTAGGGCCAGCCTCTTTGATCAGGGAGACTCCAGTGAATCAGAGAACTGGATCCTCAAAAATATCACCTACCAAGAGATCAGTCAGTCAAACTTGGTGGGGAATTCCATGAGACTAGGCCCACAAAGAGCATTTTAAAAACCTCATCCAAGCTAGGACAGTGGGGGGTGGGGGTACTCAGCCAATCTTGGGAGCAAAGGAGAGTCAGAAGACTCTTCTGAGCGCCACACGTTTCAAGAGACTAGACCCCCACATTCTGCCAGCCATTCCCAAGCCCGCAGAATCAGGGAGAAACTAGAAGATCAGACAGCCACCTCTGGTAGCAGTGCCCCTGAGTTAGAGGATGAGTGGACCAGGATGACCAGAACTAAAAATGCCAACTAAATCAAAAGGGCCCTACTGAAAGATCCTCTTAAGCAAATCAAGGCTATTAGGAGCATCATAACGCCCTACCATACAAAATACTAAATATTCAGTTTGGGAGCACCTCGAATTGTTTGAGCAAATGATGGAGACTTTCCACCTGAAGGACAGACACATCTGCATTCAGTATGTCAAGTGGACATTTTCACCTGAATACTCTAGCTTCTTTGCAGGGCTGGAGGATCAGAACCATTCAAGATTGTCCACCTATAGGGCAGCCATCTTAAAGCATTTCTCAATCCACAGAAACCCTCAAGAGGCCCGCTAGGCGGCCTACAATCTGCAATGTAGGGAAGACCAGGTCCCACAAGAGTTTGTCCAAGAGCTGAAACGTGCCTTTGCGCAGACCAACAGGAGGGTGTGCACAGACAGTATGGAATGTATCAATACCTTCTTTCATGCCCTCCCTAAATACATTATGACCCAGCTGGTGAGGGACTTTAATGAGAAAAGATCATTAGACTGGGTCATTGAACAAGCAACTTGCAACTACAGAAGCCAGTAGAAAGTAAAAGTGCCAATAAAAGCCCAAAACCAACCAAAACCCCTGCTGCTGCTAAGGTGGTGGAGATGAAGGTTGCCCCCATTTTAGATCTGGAGATGGGGGGGGGGGCTAAAAACATTCCTGTGCAAAATCCCATGAACCAAAGACCCAGAAGGCCCTCAGGCCAATCCCAAACAGGTAGTCATGGAGGTAACCCCCACAAATGGGACCCCCAACTCTGCTGACTACATCAGCCCCTGTTATAAGGGCAACATACACATCCTGGGCTATTTGTGGACAACCCCAGCCTAAGGGGGGGGGTCCAGGCAGGCAGCCGCCAACACAGGAAACTTCCCTCATCCCTTTCCCCAGGAGGACAGTAATCCCCTAAATGCTGGGATGAATTTCTTTTCCCAGTACCCGCCGAACACCAACCCCCAAAACAACCCTTCTTTCTTTCCCCACTTTCCTGAGCCCAGACAGACCAATCCGGGAGAGGGGAGGCCAAGGGTGGAGGGGTACCAAACCAATCCCAACCAAGGGTATTCTGGAAGAAGGGACAGTTACCCTTCCCATCATCAACCAAGGATATAAAAGAGGACCCCGTGCCAGCCAGAGCGGGTGTCCCAACTGGAGCGCCAGGTCCAGAACTTGGCACAGGATCTGGGTCACATGCTGAGGGCTCAAAAGAACCCTCAGATGAGCATGTTGACTCAGAACTCCTCAAATCAAGGATCTGGTGCTCTAGAGCAATGATGGGGAGAGAACCTCGACAACCCACTGGTTCCCAGGGAGGAGGCACAGGGGCCAGGGGGGTGTAAAGCCTTAGAGGAACCTCTTCCCCACTTGTGAAAAGCTCCTGGAAACCCAGGAACCGGAACCAGTATCTCCTGCCCCCGAAAATCTGCCACCTAAGGAACAGAGGGCGGGTAGGAGAAATAAAGAGCCTAAAAAGGCCCATTTTGAGCAGGAGGTTCGAATCTTCCAATTTGAAGGAGAGGGGTCCTCAGAGGATTCTGGGAAAAGGATCTTCTCCTTCAGGGATAGGGGAACTCCTCCCAGAGAAAAATGGGTCCGAACAAATCCTGATCAAGACTGGGTAGATGTGGGGAGTTAAAACCACCCAACATTGAACCCCAGAATGACCAGCAAGAAAGTCACCTTGTTCAAACCAATTCTGGTGACTGCCTCCAAAAGGGGGGGGCAGCCCAGAATCAGAACCAGGGAGCCCAAAACTCCCCCCATCTCCAACTGTCACCTTTTTCCTACAGGTTCCCAAGATCCCAAACAAAATCCTGCCCAAATCCCCCCTTTGTCAGAATCCAAAGCAAAGAAATTAACCCACCAATTGGCCAAAAATGTGCATGATCTTTTCACCCTAGAGGAAAAGGAGGGAAGATTTTGTGTCCTGGTCCAAATACAGGGGCAATGTACATTTTTGGCACTGGTGGACACTGGATCCCAAGCCACCCTTCTGTCAAAAAGGGCCTTTGTTCAGCTGAATTCAGGAAGGGGGGAGAAATACCAAATCCCTCTCGCCCCTCTTCCTGGTCAACTTCAGAACTTTGATTGCAATGAAATTCCTGTGGAGGGGACTGCGGATTTAGACATTAAAATTGGTTGACACAAGGTGAAGCACCCGGTCATAGTTGTGACTCCAGAGGGCACACCATGTTTACTAGGGAGTGACATCCTGCATAGATCGTCTCCTCTCATGGATTGTGTAAACAAGGTCCTCTGGACCCAGACTAACCAACCAATAAAATTAAAACAGAGTGTCAACCATGTTAGTTTAAATGGCACATGCCACATGGTTGAATAAAAACCTGACTAAATTGAATTCCACTTCCTAAATAACCAAATCCCTAATGTGACAGTAATTGCAGTAGGACAACAAACTGGTGATGGGAAGTCCTCTCTATTTCTGAAAAACAACCTTCCTTCCAGTCTTAAGTGGCATTCCACACAGGAAGGGAATACTCTGAAATTCTATACAAATTCACAATCAGAAAATCCCACTCGTATAGTCCCCAATGATGAGAAATCAGCTCAAAGCTTGGCTGACATTCAGAAAATTGGAGAGCAGTTGTTCATCCCTATTCATTTAAATGAGGGGAAGGACTCTGTTCTCGCCCGAGTGTGCGTGAACAACGGTAAGATCTTCATCAGCGAGGCCATGTTCTGAAAACTCCCAAAAGATCCAGCCATTCCCACATTTAAATTGATATACACATGCAAAATGGACCTGGAAACACTCAATTTCAAACATCTCCTGCCTAGCAGGTGTAAGCTCAAAATGTCCATAGGCAACAAGCGCATAGTCCATAATTGTTGGGTCGTGCGAGATGTCCCTGCTGCATTTTATTTAGGCAGTGACATTCTCAATCGCTTTGCCATTAGTTTGGACATAATAAACTTCAAAGCCTGATCCCGATAAGCGGGTAATCCCATGGAATTTAATGACCCAGAGAAAGCATTTTGGTCAACTCAACTGCTGCCATATGCAATTGAAATTCAGATTGGAAAGGAAGTCAACTTGCAGAATGGACCCGACTATTCCTACTTAAAGTAAAAATTAAAAGAGGATAGAAACTGAAAACTCCTGACGGCTATGTTCACCTCAATGCCCATTTTCAACAGCAATGGTTGGGGTTAATCCCACCACTAGTCAATACAGAACACAACACCATTCCAATAGAGATGGATAGCAGCGACCTAAAGAGTATCAATCTGGGCGCAGGCACCATTATTGGAATGGCGGTTGATGACCGACATTTTTCCATAGATTTAGGTAACTAACTGATAGGACCGCTCCCCAATGACTGTTTTGACTGTGAAAGCGACAATGACACAACACCAGACAGGATCATCACCTGGCATGGGGGGAATTTCCTGGTGTACACTTCCTGCCCTTATGGTAAGGAAGATGTGACCTGTGACTTCAGGAGGGATGAGGTCATCTTTGAAGTCCACAAGGACTGCCTTCCCCACCTGAAGCCATCAGTCCAAGTCAGTACTTTGACCAAGATCTTCTCCACCCAGCTGGAGGAGGCCGCTTAGATAGCCAGACCAGAAGTATTTCCGGGCGTCAGGCTGATGGTTGAAGAGAGTCAACCTAGCTGGTGCCTGTGAGACTCTGGAGAACAAGCAAAAATTGAAACAAGTTTTCTTAGATTTTCAAGATCTCTTTACGGTGGACTCATATGACTGTGGTCGCACCGACATCCACACAACAACAATTCCCACAGACCCTGGCATGACACCAGTGTTTGTGAAGCAATATTCCTTGCCTCTCGCATCAACGGAGTCCCGTACTGAAATAATTAAGAACCTTGAGTCCTGTGGGATAATTTGTCCAGTCCACAGCACCTTCAATAATCCGGTGCAGGGGATTTTGAAACCAAACGGTCAGTGGAGACTCTGTGCTGACCTAAGGGAGCTCAACAAACAAGTCCATACTTCCCAATAGCCTCTTCCCTACATTGACCAAGGGCTGGCCCAGATCCAGGGGTCAAAAGTATACACTGCCATTGACCTGGCCAATAGGTACTGGACTGTACCTGTCAGTAATTAGGACCAATACAAGCTGGCCTTTACCTTCGGGGGCAGCAGTACACTTGGACCCGGACTCCCTTCAGATACATCAACTCCGGCAATTCATTTAACATCTTTCTGAATAAGGCCATGCCCGACTTGGGTGAAAGGGGTAACCTGGCCTATGTAGATGATGTTCTAATTAAAAGCTCAACTGTGGAGGAACAGATAGTGGAGATCCGTTATGTACTGACACAGTTGAGGGCTGCCGGAGCAAAACTCTGGTTCCAAAAGCCACAGTGGTGCATGCCCCATGTCAATTTCTTGGGGCATGAGATAACTCCTGAGGGTCTCTGTCCCCAGGAAAAGAAAACTGAAGCACTCCAGAAAATAAAAGACCCCACAACTCTACGGGAACTAAGGAGCCTTCTTGGACTAACTAAATACAGCAGAAAGTTAATTGAGGATTACGCAGAGATCACGAGACCCCTGATCAATGTGTTGAAGGGGGGGTCAAGTGGGAGTGTGGTCCGGAACACGCCGAGGCAGTAAGATAACTCAAAAGAAGCCTCTCACAAGTGCCTCTCCTAGCTTACCCTGTCAAAAACAAGGAGTTCTTCTTGGAGACAGGGTTCTCAAATACATGCTTGATGGCAGTATTATATCAAAAGCATGACAAGGTCAACAAAGTAATCTCCTATGTGAGTAAGACTTTATCCTCTGTGGAGGAAAAATTCAACGATTGTGAGAAGGCACTCCTGGCAACGGTGTGGACATTGAAGAATTACGACCCGTTCATCCAGTGGGAACACATCATAGTGGAAACTCCACACCAGCCTTGCAATATCTTCAGAGTGACAGAATCTGGGCCAGATATGTGAGTAATTCCCGAATTACTTCCTGGATTCTGTCAATGCAAGGCTTTCCTGTGGAGGTCAGATATGGCCAAAACAAGAAGAATCCCCTCGCGCAAGGTCTGGCTGACTTGCGTGATTGTGCCAGATAAAACTGTATTGAGAATGAAGGTTTTAAAATCAAGGACAACATAGAGCCACACCTTAATTCCCCACACAAAGTCTGTGAAAAAGACCAGTGTGAGGGAATGCCCACTGTCTGTGTGGACGGGTGCTCCTACCATGTTGACAACAACGGGGAAAAGGAACTTGTGGCCGGCGTAGGGAATGCATGGGTGAATGATGCCCCAGAACCCTCCGCTGGGTACAAAATCGGTCCCCGAAGTAGTCAAGTGGCAGAGCTGATGGCTGTGCATCAAGCCATCCTCACTGCTGTCCAACACCAACTCCACGAACTGGTCATAATCACAGATTCAGATTATGTATGGTACGGGTTTGTGGAGCTCCTGGTTAACTGGAAAACCAGAGGCATGTTATGTGCTAATAATAAACCTTTAAAAAACGGAAAATGGATACAAAATATTGATGATCTGGTCACCTCGAATGGGATGACCATCTACTGGAAAAAGATCAAGGGTCATTCTAAAGTAGAGGGACCAGACAAAACTGGAAATGACCTAGCTGATCAGCTGGCCAAAACTTGAGCCATTCAAGGGGATCTACTTGTGATCGAATCCCTTTTGGGGGAAATCCAGGTCACTGCTATCACTAGGTCCCAGAGTGTTAGGGAGAATTCTCATTTATGGCTAATTTCCCTCACATAGTGAGCCCCTCAGCAGCTATGCTGGATTTCTGGGGTTTATTCTTTTCCACCTGGTAAGAGTGTGAGCCTTTTTCCCACTCTTATATGTGTTTTGCCATGTGTATTTATACTTTTTGTGTGATCTTGGGCTCTGGAGCCACACCACTCCATGAGCCCCACTTTCTTGTGTGTTACATAGCACCTTCAGTGCAGTGACACCGGGGGGTCTTTTGAGACTTCTCACTGACTCAATTTTTCTGGGGCTGACTACTATCCCCCAGAAACATGTAAAGTTGCCATTAACTTTATGTAGTCTCTTTAAAACTACAGACCCAGTACACCCCATCTTACATGGAGTATTGGAAAGGGTTAATTCCTACCCCATTTTGTCTGTGCCTATTGGAGCTTTGTTTCATTCTCTTAACATTAAGACTTGGCTGGTGGCAGTGGTACCTACCCTAAATTTTCTACCGCGATTATAGTATATAAACGTGGTACTGTTTTTGGCTATTGTATTTGGCATAAAAGGCAGGACTCTTGGGCTGGAAGTCAAGGTCGCCACTGGAACTGCAAGAACCGAAGAGAAGCGGAGAAGAAGATGGCTGCTGCAACTCCTGAGTCCCAGTGAAGCCCTGCTGCAGTCCTGAGATATCTTCCCTTCAACGACAGAGAAGATCCAGTCCGGAGTCTTCTTCCCTTGAGCCTGGTGGGATCAACCAGCTCACCTTTCACAGCCAGAGGACCCTCTTCTTGGTCGAAATCGCTGCACACAGCTGTAGTGGTCCGGATAGCCACCTGAAGAGCCTCTCCTGTTTTAAAGGAGCGCACCTTTTATTCACCGTTGCTTCGCTGCTGCTGTCCTCATCCCTGGGTGTGCAGATCACTCCAGACGTCCTCCTTCTTGTCCCCACGACTGAAGCTCCAGGAACCGTGAGTCTGCAGGAATTACCAGGAAAAACTGCGGTGGCACCAGCTTTTTTCAAACGAATAAGGTACTGTGTCCAACTTCGATGAATTAGGGTGAACCCTTCTTCCTCACCAAAGGCTTGTCCTTTTCTTCCTTCCCTCTTATAACTTTCGCTTGCCTTTTGACAATATCCAAGTACTCCTGGAAATCTCGAATCGTGAGCTGTTCTAACCTTGTGATCCTCGACAACAGGACTCCTGTTCCATTTGACACTGGCGCAGGCCTATTGATTTTTATCTACTTTTTAGAAAGTGTCCTCTGATTCTATCTGCCTTGACAAATGTATTGCCTATGATTTGTCTCCCATATTCTCTTGTGTTAATTCATGTGCTAAGTGTGTTTGACTTTGGTGACGTATCTTCCCGCGGGTAAGCTTTTCTTTCGTAAGACCGAACTGTCATTACTTTCAAAAAGTGTTGCATATTAACCCACAGTAACGTCTTTTGTTTCACAACACTGGTTTGTCAAAACCCAAATGCACTTACCTTGAATTGATCTGCACAAGGAGAGTTGGTTGTGTGTAGTTTTGTGAACAGATGGTTTAAAAATAAATGTACTTATATTTTTTAACCAGAAACCTAGAGTCAGGGTTTGCTTGAGTCACAGTAACTGTAGTCCTTTGTGTAATCTCTACTATTGCTCATTTGCTCTTGAGATAAGTCTGGCTGCTCAGCCATTGCTACCACTTTTTCTGTGTAGTACAGGCTTGTACCAAAGGTCAAATTGTACTACCACTTGTAGTCTTAATCGTGTGCAGTGGTCCCTAAGGGCACTGCATAGGATTCTGCCTAACACAGACAAATGCTCACAATGAACTCTGAACTGCACAGTGAAGTAAGGAGACCCCAGATGCTGATTTGATTACGGCTCAAAAAGGGGATCCAATAATTGGTAAGTTTTATCAACACATTGAGGACCCTGAGAACTTTCCCCTGATGGATACCGATTACATTGGGAAAGAGGACCACAGAGTGTTGATGAAATGTCCAAAAATGTTCCGAATACAAGACGGTTTGTTGGTGAGGAGATCCATATCTGGCCATGACCATTGGGTGGTCCCTACCTCATTCCGTTGCCTGATGCTAAATCACGCCCATTATGCGGTCACAGCCGGTCATAAGGGGTTTCACACGACATTAGAAATCTTGCAAGAGGTTGCATACTGGCCACACATGGGGCAGGACCTCGACCAATACTTGAAGGGGTGTCTTGTGTGTTCACAGTTTCAGCCAACATCACTCACACACCATGCTCCCCTCCAAAAGAGGTGGATGACACTGCCTTGGTCAGATTTGCAAGTCGATTTTATCAGGCACGTGATTCGCTCCTCTAGGGGGAACAAGTACATGTTGACTGTAACATGCTTGTTTACTAAATTGGTGGAATGTCTCCCACCCCCAAATTGCAAGGCAGAAACAGCAGCTGCCCTGATGATCAATCACATATTCTGTCGTTTTGGACTGCCCCGAAGGATTGAGTCAGACCGAGGTTGCCACTTCATTAAAGAAGTGATGACAAAGATGTGGGGGATACTTGGGGTCAAAAGGAAACTACACATTTCCTACCGCCGGTCCTCTGGTGGTGGAGTTGAGAGGTACAATTAAACTATTGTGAGCATATAGAATAGTTTGTGGCAGATTTTGGGCCAAGTCAGTCATTCGATTACCCCTTGTCCTGATGGCCATCAGATCTACCCCTTCTTCTGCAACAAAAATGTCTCCATTTGAGATGATGACTGGACGAAGGATGGTGCTACCAAAGCATCTGCTCTACAGATCTGTCATGCCCACCCTTCGCCGTCCCGCAGCATCCACACGCCCCCTTCAGTTTCCAGCCCTGCTCACGCTCACGCCCCACATAGCTCCTCGGTCCCGTCAAAAACCTGTGTCCCCTCCCAACAGCAGTGGGGAGACAGACGAAGGCAGTACCCATGGCGTCTGTGGTCACGCTGGCGCTGGGGAACGCCGGCTTACAACATTCGCGGCCAATACAGACCACCGCGATTACTGGTTGGAGCATCCCGGTCATGTGATCATAAGCAGCGTCGTTCATATGGGCTCACGACGTTGCAGGTACGATCACGTGACCTGTCACGTGGCCAATCACGTGACCAATTAAGGAAGTAGCCAGTATAAAGAGCTGTCGGCACCGCAGAACCACGCTTCTAAGCTGTTGTTTTCAGCTTCTGAGTGGTGTTACAGTTTTTGGTGTGTTTTCCTGGATTTCTGGACTTTTTCTTACAGACCTTGGATTGCTTTTGGAATATCCTCCTGGATTAGGCGCTTTGGAAACTTTTGGTTACTTGGTTCATGAACTACTGCCTTGTCCCACGGATTGTCTTGGATCAACCCTTGAACTTTGAAACTCTGTACACTTCGCTTGGGAAGTCAAACACCTCTTCCCCTAAGGGGCAAATAACATAACAGGTCTCTACATGTGTCAACTAATACCAGTCATCTTCCTGCTGTTGGGCTCCCCGTTCCCTGACATCCATCACAGGGAGAGAGCACAAGGGGGTCTTTCCTTAATACATCTCCACAGGCTATTTTGGTAAGTTCCTTATACTTACAAGTTGTTTACTGTCATAGTTGTGTACCATTCTCACTTGAATGCCTGTTACTTTGGAGCTGCCTGATTACCTGAGCCACCTGAGTTCCTGCTTCTGCACCTGTGGCCTCAATAACTGGCCAGGGATTGTCTTTGTTTACTCTCTCTGGCTGGTGCTGGGGGACGGTGGTAAACATAGCCATTGCGCTACCTCATGTAAAGATCTTGACAAGAACCCAAGAGCAGACCTTGATAAATGCCTCCACAACTCATGAGTATCTTGAGAATCTGAGAAAAAACCTTCAACATGCTTTTGCCTATGCTAACCAGAATCTAGAAAGATCTGCAGACAGTATGAAGACCCACTATGATCTTTAGACAACAAAAAAAGAATATCAAGTAGGAGACTGGGTCTACTTGTACAATTTCCAAAGGAACCAATCTAAAGAGTGCAAATTCCTCCCAAATTGGCAGGGTCCTTTTGAAATTGTGGACTGAATCTCACCAGTCGTCTACAGAATCCGCATCCCCAAGGGCAGTTTGACAGAAGGGGAAGACAAGTGGGTCCACATAAACCAGCTGAAGAGTTGCTGACCAGATCTGATGCCTGCGGGCTACCGGCGCTATATAAGTTTACATTACATTATATTACATTACAAACCCAGGGGGGGAAAATCCGGAGACATAAAAGAATTATTAAATGTTCACTGTGTATGTGCGAGAAGAGTGTCAAGACCATTAGTAAACATAGATGGGGAATATTGCCAATTTTAACCAATGCAAGTGTCTTTCCCACTGCTGACATCCCCAGATGACGTGTGTACACAGTAGTGGGAACATTTCCATAACCATGCTATGTTCTATTTTCTAGCATTGGACTAAGAATCATCCCAAGGATTACCAAGGAGGACCATTCGGGGACCGGGAGGAAAGCCCCATGGAGCCCGGAGTGCCGCTCCATACTCCCAACCAGAACCAGCAAGGAGGGCGGGTCACCTCCAGCACTGACAGGAGAAGCAGCTGAATTTATCTACATGGACAAAAGAAAAGAACATCCCAATCTCCCGACTTTCCCTCGACGGGAGGTCAAAACCAAGTCGGGAGGGGGCGCTCTGTTGGATGTATTGACCCACTTTGTTGTGCTATGCGGCTTCAATCTGCCAGTTGAGGTGAAAGAAACTGCAACAATTACGGCAAAACCTTTGCGCGCACCAAAAACCTACAAAAACCATGTGCTTCGCCACACAAAAAGAGGGATGCACAACCTGTCAACCATGGTGCATGCATGGTGGAATAGAGCACACCTTGCGGAAAATGTGCCACTGGGCTCCATGACCAGCAAACAGAGTGAAGCAGCTAAAAACTCCAAAATGCCTATAACACAACACTTCTCAACATCCAAAATCTTGCTCGGTGCTAAAATTCATGTAATCTTATGAAGCATTGCAAACATACAAAGCTCTAATGTGAAGAGCAAAACGTTCTTCAGAGAAAAAAATGGACTGTCTGTAAACTGACAGTCCCTGTCAGAATCTGGGTGCAGTACCCTGGGCTACCTGAATGACAGCTGTCAGATGAGTTACTGATGAAACTTTAAAGTGATCTAAACTAAAAAGTCTGCCGGATCAGCAAACATAAAACGTATTGTGGCTACAAAGTATACAGATCTCATATGCTTTTTATACCACAGAGTTAAAGCTAAGAAAGTAATGGATTTATGGTTGATGCAACAAGTTTGGTTTTTCCTGGATTTTTAATTAAGGATAAATAAGCTTGGCTGAGCTGTAACCCTTTGGAAGTGGACAAACAGGTTTCTTCCGGGGGACGGATATCCTCTCAATTGAAACTCACTGGGAGGTTCTAATTGTGGGGTAACCCAGACACTTGTCTACAGAAAGATAATGAACAATAGCAGGCCCTTCAGCCCAGGAAGGGGAGGTGTGAGAGGGTCATACATGGCTTCTGGAAGGAACAAACAGGGAGGGGGATGCTCCTAGACTCCAGGGAGAGAAAAAAGGGGTGTATCATTTGCTGTTAAGCATGAACAAAGAACCATTTTTAAAGACTCATAACTTGTGATTCAAAATGGTGAAAAATATACCAAGGACATATCTGTTAGTCTATTTTTTGGCTGCACGTTTTAAGAGGCGTCAGAACCATGTAATAGGTTCTGGACAGGAATGGCAATATATGTGGTTTTATGTGAAATGTATGAATCCTAGAATTGTGAAAGTTTACACACACATCCCTATGTTAAACACACACATTTGTGGACATTTGCATAATGTTTGGAAATTGTGTTCATAGCAAAAAGGACTCAATTCTGTAGAAAGTTCAAACAAGATCCCACAACTGCAGGATTTTGAGGAACAGATGCTACATAAAATATGGCATCTTTGTGTGTGATTTGTGTAAAAGTGGCCAATGTAGAAAGGTGTATTTAGTATAAAATCTGATTTTGAGGCCGGTAGCTAAAGAGAGATTTCTAAAAGCTGTAAAGCAAACCATAAAATGTGACATCATCCAACCTTGATCCAATGACTCAAATGCAAGGCAGAGATGAAGTTTTGACCCAATCCCAGCTCACAGGGGCAAGCTTAGCTAAGCCAGCCCATACACCTATTTTGTGTTGTCATTTAAAGGATAGATAGAGACAGCTTACAACACAAAGAGACTCACAGATCCACTCACTTTCCTGATTCCGGCGAAGCACTCTGATCCAGCATTCTACATCTAGCTTTAACATCCTTCAAGATCCAGATGCCAAGACTCTTGCAAGCAGTAGAGAACTATTGACTTTCTGCAAGGCCTAAATCTTCAAACTTATTCTTGCAACCCAGTCAAGCGCTGTGGTGTGAGAAGGCCTTTTGAACTAGTATCCTGAAATTCTCTGGTTCGCTACCACTAGAATTGCCTGAGGAACTATCTATCCAGCTGATTGAAATACCCACAGACTAGGAGGGCTGAACCTGTGCAAATCCGGTGAACAGCCTAGCCGACCCGATCCCGTGCCTGATATGCTCTTCTTCCTAGACCAGATCCAATCCATGACCAGAACTGACAGTCCAATTTAATAACTTATCCTGTGAGTATTAATAGGAAGAACGGTAACCCATAGTATATTTGCATTGTCTCATCCCAATCTCAAACCCATCCTATCTTTCATTCAGAACCATAGTATTGCTAGAACTATCTTTGCGCTGACTCTTTTCTCATCTGAAGAAGGGGAGTATCCACAACAGGCGGGTTACGCTGATCACGTGACTGTAAGATCCATCTTTGGCATTCGCTTTTTCATAGTCATAATCTATTGTAATCAACCCATCTGTCATTTCAAAAGTGCTTTTCTGTTTTACATTCTCGTGCCTTTTTTACAAAAACAACCTTTACTAAAACCTGTATAACTACCTCAGTGTTTATGATAGAAACAAAATTTCAACTCCTACTTGTACCTTACATCCTTAGCTATCCATAGCACCCAAAATTGCAACTGTTATAGTGAATATCGCGTAAGTAAATGTTTGTCACAATTTTACAATCTGAGAAATTGTACACGTGTGAAATAGCTTTAAATTGTTTCCGACTTGGACTTTGAGATTACCATTGTTTTCTTTTGACTAAACCATTGCTTGTGATTGTGTGCAACTGTTCAAAGTGGCTCCCATAGGAATTTATAACAATTTAAGTATTTTTGACTACATTTGGTGTTTTTGCTCAGTCAATTCCCAAGACAATTTCAAAGCCATACTGACAGCTGAAAAGTCAATTCTGTTTTTCTCTTGTGTTTGAAGGGGGAAGGCGGGACTGATATTCTGTTTTAGTTGTGCTATTCCTGAATGCCTGTTCTCTCCTCCCATATCTTTATATTGTCTATTGGTGGGTTGAGGGGTGTTGCAGAGGGAACTCCTAACCATAGTGTAATCTGTTCTACACCAATTCAAAGTATTCTTTTATGTGCTGCATTTGTTTTTGTGCTTATTCTTTGATTCCTAGTGTATTAAAGATACTATTCAGTTTTCGGTCACCCCATTGGTGATTGTTGTTTACCTATTATAATATATTGTAATTAAATTTTAAATACATAAATAAATATGCAGGGTGTGATACGAGTGGTATATCATTCAGAATATTGAACTTATAAATAAAAATAAATAAGGGTTTCAATTGTGCACTACATGCTGGGCTTGACTTGGGTGTGTGCTGCATTGATGTCACTTACAGCTGTATGTGCCAGATAGCCATACTTTGTATTTAGCTGGATTTTGCCAGATAGCCTGATTGTGCCAGATAGCCATATCTCACTTTTAGCCTGCTTGTGCCAGATAACCGTATTTTGCCTTTAGCTGCATTTTGACAGATAGCCTGATTATGCCAGATGACCTGATTGTGCCAGATAGCCATACTTCGCATTTAGCTTGATTGTACAAGATAGCCATATCTCACATTTAGACTGACTGTCAGGAATTTCAAATCTAGGTGTGTTTTCCTAATTGACTACCATTTGTGAAAACTAGGCCTTTTCTCCCACTATCTAGGAATCTCAAATTTAGGGGTGTTTTTTCATTGTCTACCATTTTGTGAAACCTAGGCCCTTTCTCCCAATATCTAGGAAACTAAAATCTAGTTGTGTTCTATCAATGTCTACAATTTTGTGAAACCTGGGCCTTTGCTCCCACTAGCTAGGCATCTCAAATCTAGATGTTTTTTCTCATTGTGTGCCATTTTGTGAAACCTAGGCCTTGTCGCCCACTACCTTGGAATCTCAAATTTAGTTGTGTTTTCTCATTGTCTGCCATCTTCGAACCCTAGGCCTGCCCTGCGCCCAGGAACACTCAGCAGCCACTGAAAGCAAGTAATGATAGCAAGGCCACTGCCCAAGTGGACGCCGCCAAAGAGATTCAGAACAAGGAACAACCCTCACCTTCTTTCAGTAGAAACCGCCGCAAATACAGAATGCACCACAAAAACACTTCATTCAACAAAGCAAACATCATGATGAGAGAAAAATACCTATATCTTATACTGTACCTTGCAACAAACGCAACACCTTGACTCTCAAACACCACCGACAGGTTCAGACATGCTAACAACCAAATGTAACCCCACAAAAAAAGAAGAGAGGACCTCAGAGGAGAAAGGTACGAAACCAGAGTCCTCACTCCGTACATCACAAAAGCACAAGGATACCATCAGCAAACCAATCAAAACATAGAAGATGATGTTAACTAGGAACCTATCACCCACCTCCCATATCCAACTGTGCTGCCCTCTTCCAACCCATGGTACCCAACCAGAACCCTGCTAAAACAGGCCATCCATAGATAGAAGAACACCAGAGCATAACCCAGTAAGTGGACAGCACCAATAGAGGGCATCCAGCTATCACATCGCAAGAGGAGAATAGTCAAAACCATCCAAACCACACAAGACCCTACAGGCGGGCTCCACTCTTGTAACCTCATTACCCTAACCATCCTACCACCAAGGACCACCAAAATGCCCCCGATACAGAGTTGGACGCCGCCAAAGAGATTCAGAACAAGGAACAACCCTCACCCTCCTTCAGTAGAAACTGCCGCAAATACATAATGCACCCCAACAAACACTTCATTCAACAGAGCAAACATCATGATGAGAGAAAAATACCTATATCTTATACTGTACCTCGCAACAAACGCAACACCTTGACTCTCAAACACCACCGACAGGTCCAGACATGCTAACAAGCAAATGTAACCCCACAAAAAAAGAAGAGAGGACCCCAGAGGAGAAAGGTACGAAACCAGAGTCCTCACTCCGTACATCACAAAAGCACAAGGGTACCGTCAGCAAACCAATCAAAACATAGAAGATGATGAAACAGAAGAATTCATCAACCCAATCATCAACCTAACAGAGCAGATTAACGACGAAGCAGGCACCAAGGAACACCAACCAATTTACAACAGAATGCACCCCAACAAACACTTCATTCAACAGAGCAAACATCATGATGAGAGAAAAATACCTATATCTTATACTGTACCTCGCAACAAACGAAACACCTCGACTCTCAAACACCACTGACAGGTCCAGACATGCTAACAACCAAATGTACCCCACAAAAAAAGAAGAGAGGACCCCAGAGGAGAAAGGTACGAAACAAGAGTCCTCACTCTGTACATCACAAAAACACAAGGGTACCGTCAGCAAACCAATCAAAACATAGAAGATGATGAAACAGAAAAATTAATCAACCCAATCATCAACCTTACAGCAGATTACCGACAAAGCAGACACCATGGAACATCAACCAATTTACAACAACACAGAAGCACTCCAACTAAACAACTGCATGAAAAAACAAGGATAAAAAAAACATGCCTAACCACGCCAAATAGATCCATTGCAACCAAATCAACACTAGATCAATGTCCAAGCAAACCACAGATCTGTACGACCACCTGTGTGACGGCGGTATCGATATCTTATTCATAACCTAAACATGGCTAGACAGCAATTACAAACTTATACTCCATAACTGCCTCCACAACAACCTCAAGTGCTCACAAGCAAACAGGAATACCAAAAGAGGAGGAGGACTGGCGATAGCATACAAGGAACACCTGAAAATGTATACAGAAGAACTGGTAATCATCAAAAACTGCTAATCTCTAATCCTGTGCCCAACAGCAAACCCAAAAACAAACCACAAATTCATCCTGGTATATAGACCACCGACATACGATGCAACCTTCGTGGACTCCTTCACTGAAGCCATCAACAACCTAGCCATAGACCAGGAACACCTGATAATTCTTGGAGACTTCAACATCTGGTTTGACGAAGAATCAGCTAACACACAGAAATCACTAGCCAAACAACTGAAGACAATGAAACTACATCAGCTGGTCAAAGGAGCAACTCACATGGCAGAACATACACTAGAAGCAATATTTGCCTCCAAAAACCTCATCACCACGGTGCCACCAATAAAGAACCTCTGGAGCGACCACCTCATCATACCTTTTGTGATCATGCTAGCCACATCAACAACCAAACAACCAAACAAACTGCTGACTAGCATGAAGAGAAACTGGAGGACCATCAGAAATAGCAACCTCATCAAACTACTCGAAATGAACAAACTACAGGCAATGACTCTGGATGAAGCTGACCTTGACAGAAAAAAAGAACTAATGCACAAACGGATCACAAGAAAAATAGAAGGGATCTTCAAGGAAAATATATTAACCCCGTCGTGCAAAATAGCAATAGCAAAATGGTTTACCCAACTACTCAGCACCTTGAAAAGGAAAAACGGGAAGCTGGAATGGAGGGAAAAAAGGGCCTGGTAAAGAAATTCCAATTCCAACAACAAATTCACAAAAGAAAAAAGGAAATCCATAAGGCCAAATCAAATACTACGACAACAGAATCACCAAAGCCATTAACACCAAAAATGAACTGTTTAAAATCATAAACGAAATGAGAAACCCCCTGGCAGCAACAACACACCAATACCTTCAATGAAATTATAGAAACGACCTCACAGACTACTCAAAAACAAAATCAGCACCATCTAAGAGATCATACAAAGCAGACCAAGCAACTGCAACATGCAACCTAACCATCCACTCGATGATCATCAGAACATACTCAAAGATCAACGGAGACATTTGTCAAGCTGGTAAGCAACAACAACAAAGATGGCTCCCCGATGGATCACTGACTCCCAAACATACACAAATCAATCCTCACACAAGGAACACCCATGGAATACTACAGAAACTTTTTCTACCAATCACTTTCAACAGGGAAAGTACCGAGATCACTTGAATTGGCATACATCAAGCTGCTCCTCAAGGACACAGCAGGAAACGTGGAGGATCTCTCCAACTACAGACCCATCTCAAACATCCCGTACCCAGCAAAACTACTCAAAACATGCATCTATAGAATAACACAATAATTCTTAGAAGAACACGCACTGCTGGATCAAGCACAAGTAGACTGCAGACCAATGAGAGGAACGGAAATGGCACTGCTCTCATTCTGGATCAATTTAAAAACTAATGCAGACTCAGACAAAAGCACAGCTCTAATACTTCTGGATCTCTCTGCAGCCTTTGACAGAGTCAACCATGACATCTTTATCAGGAGATTGGAAGAAATATGAATCACTGACCTCACCCTACTATGGATTAAATCCTTCCTAATAAACAGAACAGAAACTATATGGATCAACCATTTCAAATCAACTCCAAGAGAATACACCGTGGAGAACCACAAGGATCTTCCTTTTACCCATTGCCATTCAACATATACCTGGTGCCAATAATCAAGTTCATTAAAAAACACGGCCTCACATGCTACAACTATAATGATGACACACAGATAGTCTACACAATAAAAGATACACAGGAAGGATGTACATTGCTTGAAGACTGCCTACAAGAACTCTACGGCTGGATGAACATTAAAAGCCTCAAGCTCAATGCGGGCAAAATAGAAATAGGGCCTCATTACGAGGTTGGAGGTAGCCTTGCTGGTTGTACTGGCACCCTTGAAAGGGGAATCACTGGGTCATTCCGACCTCGGCAGACCCGGTAATTCCCCTTGCGTGGGTTCCGGGCCCGGTACATCCCCATTCCCATTTGAGTCGATAGGGCTCAATGGGAATGGGAAGGGTGTTAGCAACAGTACCGTCAATAACGGTACCGTTGCTACCATCCAGTTCTGCTCGCGGGTGCCGGTACGGCCAGCAGGTCAGACCTGGTGGCTGCAGGGGCACCCGCAAGCAAAAGCCTTAGTATGGCTGTATGGTACCATCATACTCATAATGAGGCCCATAATTATCATATCCAAAAGTGTGGAGAACAATAACTACATCCCTTGGCCGGTGGAACTACGAACAGCACCAACTCCATCAAATGATAGTAAAAAGCCTTGATGGACAATGAACTAACACTTGAGCCACAAGTAAATGCCATAATCAAGAAATGTTTCTTCCTGCTACAAGTGGTCAAAAGTATCGTACCATACCTCCTACAACACCAAACACACAGGATAATCATAGATGTTGAGTACAGAAATTCAAAGAGGTAAGGAAAACCTGCTAACATAACTCGAAAACCTCAACATTCCGCATACACTTCCCATACAGAAACTCACACAACCACATCTCTGCACAGCAATCTGCACATACTTCACCACACTAAAACAACAGACTAACAATACATAACCTGAACCAACAGCACATGGGAAGTCGCACCGACCCAAAAACCACACTTAAGCTTAGCAAACGGTGCAAAGCGAACTGAAGCTGTCAACAGGACATCACAACTCTCACTTTCCTATTCCACTACACCCTACTAACACCTCCACTCCATCCTTTTTTCCAAACCCTCCTTTTAAGATCCGCCAGAACGCCTGGGGGCCACTCCAGTGGTGATGGTGTGGGACACAAATACCTTTAACATTAGCATTAACTTTAATATATGTGGCTCAGCATAGCGATGCATCCATTTTTTAAAGATGGAGGCTGGCACCTTCCCCAGTGTCACATTGCCTGCATGTTCATGCGCCGGGTGGAGACCCTTATGGCTGGAGCTTACAGTTTGCTCTTCTATACTTGCCCAGGGTGAATTTACCTTTTACACCCCCATTAGCTCACCACAGAAACTTGTTGACCGGGAAATAAAATTGTCTAATTTTTTTCAGAAACGATGGGCCACCATGTGTGTATGGTCACAACAGTTTAAACGGGCGGTATTTTAAATGCTGCATCTCTGTACCATTCACAGTCATTTGCTGTGAACGCATTAGGTATTTACCACATGGGGTGATCAGAAATATTTTGGTGACGTACATTTTACCTTCACCCTAAAAGTAGAGCTAAACTGTTTTGTTTTGCTGGAAATTATTGGTGTTGGTGCAAACCATAAGGGTCTGTATCTCAAAATATTTTGTACACAAGAGAACAAATGCACTAGTACATGCCTTGCAGATGCGAGGCAAACTGTGTTCACTATTCACAAACATACTTTGCTCTGGACATATCTTTTCTGTTTTTTGATGTTATTATAATACTCTGGTCCAGAGGCTAGAGTTACACTGCTCTTTTCAGTGTTTGTACGTGCATACTGTGATACTTTTTTTCTAACCTCTGTAGACAGCTGTGAGATTGAGCCAATCCATGGGTGGTTTTCAGTTTGTATCCTATATGTTCAGATTTGATGCACATTGTAAATGTCTGTAAAACCAAATAATACCCCTGCACATGTTGGGGACTGTGGCAGGGTAAATGCCAATCCCTTAAATGTTTTTTGCCGACTCTTTTGTGCAGCAAAGTTATGAATCAGTGTATGGGGGCCAACATAGAGCATTCCTAATGGTCGACAACTACTTTTCAGGTACTATGTACATGCAACATATCACTGAACTATAAGCACATCAGTATTCACCATAAGTACTGTGCAGGGAAGGGGTGCTGGCCAGAGATGGGCCTCCACATTGCATTACTTGAATGACTGTTTTAAGGGTATATATTCCTTTGGAGCAACCTTTATTCGACAAAAGAGTCATTAGGTTCAGAGCATCAAAAAATACATAATAAAACAATAAAAGAAGAAAAATAACGAGAGACTTTCCATATCTTCTCATTAATACATAAGAACCAGTGTTAGAGAAATGTAAAAGTCAGATAAAAACAAATGCTAAGGGAGCTAGGCTCACAGCCTTCGACACTTATTAATATCAGAACAGTAATACAAAACTAGCCTCAACACATATATGTAGCATGTTCCTCCTCTGCAGCCATGCTGTATGCAAATAACGGGCAACAGCACACATTCCTAAAGGATTAGAACATTGGCTTAGAAATAGTTTAGCGAGGCAAAGTGTATAGATACCGACCTCCAGCAAGATAGGTTTCAAATACTTCAGTCTTAACCACAGGGTAGCCTTGCAGAGTAGAAGGAAATGGGAGACTGTCTCATTGCCAACACCGCACATTGGGCATTTTTCTGAATCTGGGCCCTTCCATTTCTGCGTGAAGGCAGCGATAGGCAGAATCCCTAGGCTAAACCTTGCGTACAGTGATATTTCATAAAATGGCGTAATTACATCTAAATAAGCCTTAAAACCAGCCACCTGCTAATGTTCCAAGTACTCGAGGCCTAGCTTTATTCCCGAGGCATCGAGCATAAGGTGGTCCCATGCTCTTTGCTTCAGACAACATTTAAACCAAGTCAGGCTTGAGGCACAGAGGCTTTGTGAGTTTTCCCAGAACTCACTCACTTTCAAGTTATTCAGTAGTTTTTTTTTGTACATGTGACATCCATTTCAAACTTTTGCCTCGATCAAAGGACATAATGTGTAGCAATGTATCCCTACACTACTTTAGGCAAGGTTGAGTCCACATTCCTACCCAAAAAATAAATACTATTTTTGAGGACAGAGGGATAGTGACATGTTCTAGGTGGACAAGGGCAGTTGGAGCGCTAGCGTGTAATAATAATAGTTTTTACATAAAATAGTTCTCCCTGACAAGCAACATCTCCACATTCACTAACCCCCAGATTTCTGGTGCTGCTGTCAGTGCTTGCTTCTGATACAATTCCCCTGCTGGCGATAAAGCACCACTTCCATAGCGAATAAAGAAGGATAAAATGGAGCCGCTAAATTTTCCCAGTGTAAGGGCTGTCCTACTAATCCGGCCCTTCCATCCTGGGCTTGCCTGGAATGTTACTCCAAGGTAGTCAAAGCTATTAACCTGCTCAATTGGTTCTTCCTCTATCATCAGATTTATTGAGATATGTTTCCTTTGATTTGGTACAAAGACCATTGACTTGGTTTTAGACGTGTTTACAGGAAGGCCAAGGTCTTTGCACTTCTTAAAAAAAAACACATAGGGAATGTTTAAGACCCTGGGGCATGGTAGCAATCAGGACTGCGTCATCAGCATAAAACAAAGCCGGCAACTTGGTTGAAATAACATATCATATCATATATCATCCAGGGCCTGGTGTACAGATTAACCAAGGTAGGGGAGGTACACGCTCCCTGAGGCACAGCACAGGTCTGCTGGAGAATATATGTCTGCAAACCCTGTACAGCAACTCTGGTCATCCAGGGAGGTTCAGGAAAGATCCCATCTAGGAAGCAGCATTTTTGGAGAAGTGCCCAAACTCAATCAGCCTTTTGATGAGTAGAGAGTGGTTTAAGAGATCAAATGCAGCAGACAAGTTCAAAAGCATTAACAGTGTGACGCTCCCGCCCTGAATTATACAGGTATGCAAATTAGCTGACATGCAAGCATTAACTCAAAAAAAAAAAGTCTGTATTATAGAGCAGTGTGGTTTTATAATTACCTTTTACAAACCAAGATAGACAGTTCTCCAGCCCGCAGAAACCTGCATACCAGATTCCCTTATTCGGGATCATCAGTGCAGGCTAGTCTGACAGACTTTTGGTTGGAGCATTGGGGCATGTGTAACAAACACCCACAAACGTTTTAAAAGGCCTTAAAAACACTGTAAGCGTAAATGTGTAAGTAAAATAATCCAATTAAGTAAATTCACACATGCCACAGTACCGGCCAGTATAAAATATATTTGGGAGAGTGGTTGCACTCACCAGTATCCTATACTTTTTTTAGAATTTACTTTAATGGGCATCTGTACAAGGGATTAGAGGGAGTCCTGCTTAGTAACGCTTAATCAACAACCATTCTTGTCCCAATCCATGCCTGGACAGGGATAAACATGCACTCTTCAAAAGGAAAAGTATACATATAACCCAAAACACTATTTAAAGAATATCAAACATCTTTGTGACACATCTTTTAGAAAAACAAGTTCATTTTCAATTCATAAAGATAGAGATACATTCAATATTAAGGAGTAATTTATATAATAATAGTATTACACATAATTATAAAAAATATCCATTACAAATTCATAATCCAATAATTTTATTCAAAGTGACTGAGTCTTATCTCTTAGCCACAATTTTGAAAACTCCATATAATATGCAAATGTTAAGATCTGTTGTAGGATGTTTCAGGTGTTTGAATAGAACTGTTCTTCAGGAAAACCATTCCAATATGTTTATGTGTAAAACAGATATGTAAATAATACAATCATAATTTAATATGAATTAAACAAAAATCATCCTTTATGTAATTCTTAGAGGATGCAAGTAGATTGTAGAAACACAACCTCTTAAATTCCAAAACCCTTAGTGTGTGTACAACACCAATAGATGTGTAAAGTGATGCTTTACAAGATCATTTAATGTGAAATGACTCCAACCAATCCTGTTTTTTATTCATTTTGCCTTGTACAAAGTCTGAAATGTACACCCATATCAAGAATATTACTTATTAAAAAAGGAGCTAATGATAACCATACTCCAGAAAAAAACTTAAAAAATAATGAAACTCGCCATTAACCCAATTGAGTCAGTATCCTGCAATGTTAGAAAAGAAAGTAAAAATACCCTCTGAAGAAAATGAAAAATTAGAAATCCATTATATATAAACACACACTGAAAACAGTAGTCGAAACTCAGGACTACCAAAAAACGTTCTATGTCCCCATATGCACCCAATATAAGAGAAAATGATATTCACTACATTTCTTTTCAATGCTGTCAACTGCTAAAATGAACTATAGCCTAATCAGATATATCTACTAATACAAAATCAAAGTAGTCAAACTTCAATACCAACATTTCCATGTCTATATCAAGACATCAACACTCATATTTTTGTGTCATTTTATGTAAAATTGTGCAGAATCATCATATTGTCTTGTGTTGAGAGTCGTGAAGATATAGAAGACCTCTGTCCCCAAGTGCCGCACAGGGAGAATCACTAAATCACTCCCTGTGCAACCTTTGCGGCCACAGGTGGAGATAATCCGAAGCCGGAACCGAAGTACTAGGAACCCCAAGGCAGCTGTGGAAAAAGGCAATGATTAGATACCAAGCAGTCAGGACACTACATACAATAATCCGAATACAGTCAGTCTTACCGGGGATCTGATGAAAGCGATGGAAAACCTGAACGGGAGGATGGTTCAGGGACTCACGTAGGCAAAAGACGCACCCTGCGGGATAGGTCTAGATGTACCTCGCCAGTCTCCACCTGGAGAGTATATTGAAGAGGGCCCCAGGTAATCAGGTGGAAGCCACCAACTGAAGAATGGGATTCCCTGTGTAAAGGTGCAATCAGAGAGGCCCAACAGAGATCCGTTGCAGACGAAGGTCTGAAGCCAGGAAGAGCAGTCTACACCAAAGGGATAAACAAGAACGAGATCCAGAGGAAGTTCGTAGTTCAGTCCGGGGTCAGGAGCCGTGATGAGCAGAAAAGCCGATGTAGCCAAATCCAAACGTGATCCACAAGAAGTCCAGTAAACATAAGCCAAGTCCAAGGAAGCCAGGTAAGCAATACAGGTAAGAAAGTCAAACAGAGTACTCCTGGTAAACCAGCTGTGAAGCGTAGGATACCGGCACTGCACTGCTTAAATATCGTCCGCTTCCTGGTCACATGATGTCAACCGGAGTCACGTGACCGCGAAACCGGGGCACGTGACCGTTTCCTCGGGTCACGTGATCGGGCCACAACAGCACGAGCGAGTGTGTTACTGCTCGAGCGGTGGCCTAATCTCCAAGGCAACTGCCAATGGAGGAACGGCCGCAATCGTGACTGCAGGGTGTATGGCGTTTGCTTGGCCAGCGCGCGAGCCAAACGGGGTTGCCTATGTGAGCCCCGGGAGACAGGTGAATGGGAGGGGTAGGACACTGGACTGGGTGTCGGGACAAGGTCGTAGGAACTACCCGAGGACATGACAGAGCCCCCCCTCAAAGGCCCACAACCCCGTGGGCAGGAAGGATGTTCCCTATGAAACCGGGAGATCAATCGAGGGGCATGGACATCCGAGGCGGGGACCCAGGTGCGTTCCTCCGGACCATAACCCAACCAGTCAACAAGGTACTTCAGGCGACCCCGAAGGAAACGGGACCCCAATATGCCCGAGACCTCGAAAACATCTGGTGCATCCAGGGACACGGGGGCAGGAGAAGGGCGAAGACGCGTCGAGGATGGGCAGGGCTTGAGGAGGGAGGTGTGAAACACAGGATGTACCCGCCAAGAGGAGGGGAGAACCAGGCGATAGGCCACCGGGTTGATGACATGGGAAACAACATAAGGACCCACAAAACGGGGCATGAGTTTGCGGCAGCCCTTCAAGTGGAGATGACGGGAGGACAGCCAAACCCGGGACCCAACGGGATACAACGGGGCCATGGTACGCCTAGCGTCTGCGGAGGCCTTCATGGATGCCTGGGCCTCCTGCAGATGAACGAGGACCTGGGTATGGAGGGCTGACATGTCTCGAACGCAGGCTACTGCTGCAGGGTTCTCGGTGGGAGAAATGTCGGGGATAGGGAGGACCCTGGGATGCTGGCCATACATGGCGTAAAATGGAGAGAGACCCGTGGAGGAGTGAGTAGCGTTGTTGTAGGCAAACTCAGCGTAATGTATGTTCTGTAACCAGGTTGATTGTTGTTGTAGCATCAAACAACGCAGATATTGTTCCATGGACTGATTTGTTCTCTCGGTCTGGCCATCGGTTTCCGGGTGATAAGCGGAGGAGAACCAGGCATCGATACCCAGAAGAGCGGTCAATGCACGCCAAAAACGGGACGTGAACTGAGAGCCTCGATCGGACACCAGGACAGAGGGAAGGCCGTAGCAGCAGAAAACGTTGTCAAAGAATAACTTGGCCAAGGCAGGGGCAGACGGGATACCATGACAAGGGATGAATTGAGCCATCTTGGTGAAGACATCGACCACTACCCATATGGTGTCGTAACCCTGGATCTTGGGTAAATCGGTTACGAAATCCATGCTCAGGGTGTGCCAGGGTTTTGGTGGCACGGGTAAGGGTCGCAGTAGCCCCAATGGACGACCCCTACGATGTTTGCCCTGAGCACAGACTGAGCATGTGTTGACGTAACAGCCCACGTCGTGCCTCATGGACGGCCACCAACACCATCGTTTCAAGAGATCCAATGTGCGGGCCTGGCCCGGGTGACCATTGATCGGGGCGTCATGGGACCACTCTAGGGCTAGGTTTCTGGTGTCAGTGGTAGGGAATACTAGACGATCCTGTACATATGGCAAACCGTTGTGATAGGTGGGATCCCATTCTGACAGCTGATCGGGGTGCCGTTGAACCCAGGAACGAATGTCTTCTAGTAGTGCCAGAGGGGGTGTGCATGTACAGACAACATGTCCCCGGGGTAAGAGTGTGTCGGGAAACACCGGTAACTAAACCCCCCCAGGGGAGCGAGACAAAGCGTCCGCCTTGCTATGTTCTGTACCAGAGCGGTGTTTAATCTGAAAGTCGAAAGCGGCGAAGAACAGATGCCACCTGACCTGTCTACTGTTTACACATTTCAAGGCTGCCAGGTCTTGCAGGTTCCTGTGATCTGTGTATACCGTAACCTTATGTTTGGCCCCCAACAGGTGGTGACGCCAAGTTCGGAAGGCGTCCATTACCGCCAGTAGCTCTTTTTCGGTTACGGTATAGTGGGATTCTGCGGGGCTGAACTTACGCGAATGGAAGGCCACAGGATGCAACCGCCCTGTAGTGGGACAAACCTGTGACAGAATCGCCCCCAACGCAAAGGAAGAGGCATCGGCCTCAACGACGTATGGTTGGTCGGGATCGGGGTGTTGGAGCACCGGGGCAGTGGTAAAAGCGTTCTTCAACGCCTCGAAGGCCTGCTGGTGTATCTCCTGCCATTCAAAAGGAACAAGAGGACTGGTAAGGGACGTAAGAGGCGACACGAGAGAAGAGAACCCAGAGATAAAGCGCCGATAGAAATTGGCGAAACCCAGGAAAGATTGCAAAGTCTTTAGGGTCTTTGGTGTTGGCCAATCGAGGATAGCTCGAACCTTGGCATGATTCATGGCCAGACCACCAGGCGTGATGTTAAACCCCAGAAACTCCACGTTAGACACATGGAACAGACATTTTTCGGGTTTGATAAACAATGAATGTTCTTGCAGTCGGGACAATACTTCTCGTACGTGTTGTATGTGTTCTTCCAGGGTGTGAGAGAAGACGAGAATATCATCAAGATACACCACCACAAACGTGTCTAATATGTCCGAGAAGATGTCGTTCATGAAATGTTGGAAGGTGGCAGGGGCGTTGCACAGGCCGAAGGGCATGACCGTATACTCAAAAAGGCCATATCGCGTACAGAGGCGGTCTTCCATTCGTCACCCTTTCGGATGCGGACGAGGTTATATGCCCCCCGCAAATCCAGCTTGGTATAAATGGAGGCGTGGGTTAACCGGTCCAGGAGGGGAGAGATGAGTGGAATCGGATAACGGTTCTTCACCGTGACGGCGTTAAGCCGACGGTAATCCACACAGGGACGAAGGTCGCCTTCTTTTTTGGGCACGAAGAATATGGGACTGGCTGCAGCCGACTTGGAAGGACGAATGTGACCCAAACGCAGTGCCTTATCAATGTACTCCTTAAGAGTCAGGTCTTCCGATAGGGACAAAGAATAGATGCGGCCTGAAGGTACCAAGGCCCCAGGCACAAGGTCGATTGGACAGTCATAGGAGCGTTGAGGAGGGAGTACTTCAGAGGAGCCCTGATCGAATAGCAAAGTGTAATCCTGATAAGCCACAGGGATGGGAGCGGTGACTAAACCCACTATGTGTGAGGCAGGGGGAATGTCGTCGCCCAGTATCGTGAGTTGGGCGACAGCACCGAGTGCTAATGCTGGTGTGTCTGTTTCACTGTCCACGGGGAGGCAGTAGTTCTGACAGAGGTCAGACTCGAAATGGACGTGTCCCGTTCCCCAATCTATATGCGGGTTATGTTCTCGTAACCAGGGTATGCCTACTATGACGCCGAACTGAGGCGTGGATATCAGATCGAAATGGAGGATTTCCCTATGGACTGACAGGATAGTGAGGACGAGGGGGGTGGTCTGTTGCTTAATGGGACCAGAAGCGAGTTCCGTCCCATCAACTGCTTGAACCGGTTCGGGTCGGGGTTTATTGATCAGGGGTAGGTTCAATGTCCGAGCCAGAGCGATATCAATATAGTTCCCGGCGGCCCCGGAATCGATAATGATCCGCACGGGGTGGATAATCCCAGGGGCAGGCTGTATGGTGGCATCTACCTGAATGGGCCTGATCTGACCAAATGATGGAACGATCTTCGGGGAAGGGCATGGAGAACTCGATCCTACCCCCGTATCTAGGATCGAGCTGGATGAAAAACCTGCTTCTTGGGTCTGGGTCTCCGGGGACACTCCTTCACAAAATGCCCCCCTAAGCCGCAATAAAAGCAGGCATTCTCAGCCCTTCTGCGCTCCCTCTCTCTCGAGGTGATGGGACTCCTAACACCTCCTATTTGCATCGGCTCACCGGTGGCTTCAGAGGACGACGACGGAATAGCAGAGCTGGCCGATTGGGAAAACCCGGCCTCAGCCCTTTTTACTTTAGTATGACGCGCTACTTGCGTCACCTGAGAAAGTTAGCAAAAAAACCTATCGCCACTCTGGATTGGTTCCCCGAGTGGTAGGGTTAGTATAGCATACGTATAGAGAGCGTTGTTAGTGGTTAAGGGTTAGTCAGGTGGTATACTTGGGTTGTCCCTTCAGTTTGATACATAAAAATTGTTACATGAAGACCCCTGAGGATTGGTCAATGTTAATGGCGTCAGTGATAAGGGCCCCATGTTCTGATTGGTCCACCCGCGAGCTCCCCAGTCTGGGACCATCGCTGTTCCCAGCTCGCGGTGCACCTGTCATTTGCAACAATGTTTTACTATGGGTATGTGCAGACAATGTGAGGATTTATTTATAAGCAGGAAGGCCGACTACTCCCACCGCCGCAGATGTCCATTGAGTCGCTTAATTGTATCTGCCTGTGTCTTGAGATGGGGGATCCAGGCGCCTTCTTCCTCCTGGGCTTGGCACCCTGTCAGGTTCGGCTTGGTCACGTGAGGTGGGACCGTGGTTGAGGCAGAATTCTGCACAATTAATATTGCATTTCTCACTGTGTGCCTGGCTTATCTTGCAGGTGCGACCTTGGCGTTGGCTTGCGGTATGAGAGTTTGCAACGTTGTGCCCTTGACTGTCTGCTTTCGCTGGGCTCATTCTGCATGGTCAGCAACCGAACTCTTGCTCATTCAATGTTCATGGAAGCTTTTGCTTGCGGCCTACTTGGGCCTAGTGCATAGGTGGAACCGTTTGATACAGAGCGCTTTAGGTTATGGTATCATATTGCTCTATCCCCAGTATCGTGTCTTCGTTATATTTCTCATTATGATACATGGGTTTAGGAGAAGCGTGTGCAAGCCTTTTTAGATGAGTTCATTGTGCGTCTTGCGTTTCTGCATTTTGAAAAGCCTATGTGGAAAATAATAAAGATGCACGTCCGTGGGTGTGTCCGTCGCCTACGTCATAGCACTGAGTATGTTCTTCGTGTGGATTGGTGTGGGAGTGTCCGGTGTGTATGTTTGCACGGGTGTGCTGACCGTCGGCTAGGTCGTCATGGCATCTCTAACGATGTGTTGGTTTGGTGCTGGATGGTTCAGTCGAGTCCATCCATGCCGCAGGTGTCGGCATGTGCAGGGCAGGCTGGTAGGCAGGTGGGTGGGCACATCCGTATGTTCCTGTACCAGGGTATTTGGTTGTCTGGTAGATGGGCAAACTCCTCTCGTGGCGGGTGTCTGGGCCGTGATCCTCTAGGCCAGAGTTGAGAGGGGATTGGTGGGAGCCTTTTGTTCACTTTTCCCACTTCAGTCCCCCCTCTGGTCGACTTGTCGAAAACAAACATATCCTTTTCCTTATCTCCTCTCACTCTCCATATTTTAGTCACTCCTCCCAAATGTCCATAGTGGTTAACATGGTCTTCAAATGACCAGTACATATACACACAGGTTCCTCCAGGTGTGCAGTATACCCACTTCCCTACGTAGCTCCTTGGGTTTCTTGGGTTTTCGAGCTTCACAGATGGTGGGTCCAGGTGGTTGGTGAACATCTGGTTGCGCAACCTCTCTCTCTCTTTTATTATTGTGCCTGTGTGTTGGCCGTCATCTGCTGGCATCAAGGGGTGCATACCGACCATTTCGATCATCTCGTCTGTGGTGCGTGCCTTCCGGGCCCTCCAAAATCTTATTATGATAAGTGCAGCTCCAGCCAAAATAATGCATCCAACTATAATCTTCAGTCCATCTGACAGCCAAGATGGCATCCATGACCATAGCGTCGAAAACCAGCTCTCGTCCTTTTTCACACCTTTGCTTTCATCCATCATTTTGGAGTGCATCTGGGCCAATTGTGATACTGCTTCTGTCAGTGTACCATTGTCAGCATCGTTAGCAGGAATGAATGTGCAGCATGATTGTCCTATCTTTGCGCAAACTCCTCCTTCCATTGCTGTGAGGAGGTCCAGTACATATCTGTTCTGTAGTGCTACCATCCTCACTGCTCGCAATTCCTCTTTTATTGCGTTGAATCCATTTACTGTAGAGTTAATTGTCATCATTAGTTCCCATCTAGTTATCTGGAGGCATTTTGCGTTTGCGTAAGCCTGTAGTCCCGGATGTATTATTGATGAGAAGAACATTGCTGCTCTGCTGAATAGTCTGTGTTCTGGCGGAATTGAAGTGAGTTCTGTTTCCGACCTTCCCCATAGGTAATTTCCTGTCAGGGGTTCTCCTTGTCTTTTCTTTCTATTCAGGACAGTGTTGTTGCTGTTGTTTTGGTTTTTTGGCTCCTTCTGAAGCTGTGCAGATCTCTTCTTCCTCTTGTTTCCTTCATCCATTTTGGGGAAGTTCACCACATTCACATGTTTCTGGGGCACCACTAGTGATGGTACATTAACGTGTACCATTGTGCATACACCTTTCCACAGAGGGGGCAGTGTGTGGTATGCCTTGTCTCCACCGGCCCAGTAATGGTCCATTACTACTGCTGTTCCTGCTCCCCCCTCAGGTAGCTCTGTCATGCCTGCACAGTTGGTGTTGTATCCTCCTCCACTTCCCCTTTATGTTGGTAGCATACCTTAGGTGCAGTCATCGGCAGTATTGTTATTGGGTCTTCATCCTTCTCTATCCACGTTAGCATGGGTACGTACTTGACCCAAGTCGTCCAACATCTGTTGTTGCGTTCAGCAATAGTTGTAGTATCCTCTCTCATTACCATGTTGCTGCCAACCACTCCTGTGTCCCATTTGTCACCCAGGTACACCTTCCCTGTTATTATTATCAGTGGTCTTTCCCAACATCCTTGTTGACCAGGAACTTCAGTGGCATACCAATCACATGGTAGGTACTGTAGTGTAACTTTCTTTGTTTCTCCTTTTTCAGGGCCACTTGTTATGTATCTGAAAGCTTCAGCATGTAAACTGGCCTTGTGGTAACTCAAATAACTCTTAAGGAAGTTATTTTCGTACGGGTATGTGTCTCGTGTTTTCCATACCAGGTGCACCGTGTTCCCTTGAAATCTCCCTTTCGTTTGGAACAGTGCCAGGTATATTATACACCGTGCTGTTTTTTCATCTATTTCCGTGGCAACGAAAGTTCGCGAAGCACTCATGGCGTATGGGATCAATGAGCAGACCTAGCAGCTGTCTTCTGTTGTTTGTTTACCTATTTGAGTCATGTGTTGGTACCACATGTTGTTTGAGACGTGTGCTGAATTTTGTATGTAGTTGTCAATATCTTTATTGACTGAGTATGTGTTGCGTTTAACTCTATTTTCCTTATGTGGAATTTTGCTAGTACCACCAGACGTAACACCTGTTGCAGCTGGGGGTGGGGGTATATTAGGTTTGGATACAGCAAAAATATTGATAGCATAACTGTTCCGCCATACAGAGGCAGCCACGAACCCGGTGATCATCAAAATCCCTATCATCTTTATTACAGAGGCTAGTCTCACCGGCATTTTGCTCTTACCTTGCTGCAGTCCGGCAGCTAATTCTTGAAACGTTAAAGTTGCCCGCCTGAAAATTCTCAATATGCTTGTTATTAGTGTTAGTTGTTGTTTTCAAGCTCTCCCTATCAAGTAGTCGTTCAGTGCCCAGGCGAAGAGCTGTTCCCACGCCAATCTGAGTGATCTATTTCTTAGCACAGGCAAGTATGGGCGGAGGTGGGGCATTGATTGTTCTATGGCCAAGAGAAGTGCTGTGTAGTAGACACGTACCCTCCTCTTTTTCAGGTACTTTGGCCTTTTTATGTAATAGACAAACTGGTGCGATAATTCTTCAGGGTAGTTATTGTCTGAGGGTATCATCTACTCCTCCTGGGCAGTGGACTTTGTTAGTTATCTGTTTTCTTAGCAGTACAATAATACACCGTACCTGCATGTGCGAGAGAAAAAAAAAGAGAGAACATTCAAGTGTTTACATGTGTATGTGCAAAAAAATGTCCTTCAGTTGGGTTATTACTGCAGTGGGTAGTGGGGTCGATGGGCAGAGGGTTTGGGGCTCAACTGGTAGAGGTTTCTTTACTCTTTGATCGTGTGACCATGGGGTGGGCGGTATGGTAATTACCCCTTTCTATTTCAGTAGTTGTCTCTGGGGAATCAGGGGGGTGGCAAGGTATGTGGACACTTTGGCCGTTAGCTGCGGTAGAAGTCCCTTCCTCCGTTGGCGACGCTGTTGCTGTTCTTTCGAAGGCCCTGTCGGTGACGCTAGTGCGGGTCTGGAGTTTGCAGATCTTTACGTCGTGTAGGTGATTCCAGGCACGTTTGTCCTGTAGCTTTACTGCTCTCGTTGATACTTCCTCTACCAGGTGAGGGCCATTGAAGCGTGGGCTGTTCCACTTTCTGTTGAAATTGCGGAGTAGTACGTGGTCACCTTTAGCAATTTTGCACAGTTTTCCCTTTTCCAATTCTACATCCGCGTCTTCTTGTTGATCACTCTTAGACCCGCCCCGCGTGCGCTCGAGCTGTTGAGACACAAACACTACACTAGTAATCAAAGAAGACACATATTGGTACATTTCATCACCAAGGACAGTTGCAGTACTCTCATGATCGGTGAATGCTCTTGATGTTGGCGTCAGAGAAAGGCGCATTTGACGTCCGGTCACCACCTCGTGAGGGGTGAGGTGGTGGTCAGAGCCTGGTCTATTCCTTAGCTCAAATAGGGCTAGCGGAAGGCAATATAGCCAACTCTTCTTTGTTGTTTGCTGTATTTTTGCAATTGCCTCCTTTAAGAGGCCATTCAGACGTTCGCATATACCGTTGGCCTGCGGGTGATATGCACATGCAAATTTATGCTTGATGTTCAGTAAGGATGTGATATGCTGGAACATTTCATTGGCGAAATGCGGGCCATTGTCTGACCGCAGTATTTCGCACACCCCCCACCTGGGGAAGACCTCCCTCACTAGGAATTTAGCTGCTCGGAATGCATCTGGGTGTGAGCAGGGCCCTGCCTCAATCCACCTCGAGAATGGGCATACAACTACAATCATATACCTATTTCCTTGACATACGTTGATCATATCAACATAGTCAATATGGATGTGTCGGAAGGGTCCCTCTGGCCGGGTATAGTACCTTTTATCACCTTCAGCGTGTGACCGGCCGTGAACTGATGACATGTGAGACAATTGCTGGTAAAATTTGACACATGGGAATTTAATTCGGGGCAGAACCAATCTTCCCTAATTCGTGCTGCAATGACTTCCTTGCCTGTGTGGGCTGGGTGGTGTAGTTGGCTCAGGGCGGTGTTCAATAGTGCCAGTGGCATTACCATCTTTCCAGTGCTACCCTGGCGCCATAGTGCGTCAGTTGGTGACATTGTACATCCTCTTTTTACCCATATTTCTTTTTCTGCCATTGGTGCAGCCGCTTGTAGTTCCATTATCTGTGTGGCTGGGAGATGGGTGTACCCTTCTCTTATTAACATCTCCTTAGCTATTCCCCTCCCTCTCCCTCTATTTGACTCTGGGGGGTTCCATATCTCGCCAAAATATGCAGCATACTTCGCGTGTGCGTCTGCTGCTGCATTCCCTTTTGAAATATGGTCTTCTCCATTAGTGTGTGCGGTGCATTTGACCAAGGCTAATTCTTGGGGGTCATTTATTACTTCAATTAGTTCAGCCAATAAGAGGGCATGTTGCACTGGAGTGCCGTCAGCTCTCCTAAACCCTCTTCTCCTCCATTTGGACAACCCTGAGTGGACAGTAGACGTGACATATGCACTGTCGGAATATATGGTCACTCGTTTGTCAAAGCTTTCCTTCAACGCCAAGATCAGTGCAACTAATTCTGCTCCTTGAGCAGAGTAATGCTGTGGTAATTGTACACATTTCATCGCCACACACACCGGTACCTCTATCATTTTTACCACTGCTGCCCCAGTTCTCCTGATCCCGTCACTTTGGTCAATTGTTGATGACCCATCAATGAACAAGAGCTCACCTCCCTCTAGTGCGTTCTCTTCAAACTTTCTAGTACATGAGTACATTTCAGTAATCTTTGTACAATCGTGTGCATAGTCTCCTTCCTCAATTACTTCTGCTATGAACCTTGCAGGGTTGACCGTGCTGCATCTAACAATTGATAGTTCAGCTCTAGATAATATTATCTCATAACCTGACGCCCTCTGCGTTGTTAGTGTGGATTTAGGCTTGTTCAATATTGCAAATAGTGCATGTTCCACAAATAATGTGATTGGGCACCCCATGGTGATTGCTGATGCTTTCTCTACCGCAAAGGCAGCTGCGGCGAGACCTTGTTCGCAAGGGAAATGACCTAGCATCACAGGGTCCAAGTGGCCGCTGTAAAACGCTACTGGTTTGTAGCCCATGCTTGTTGTTTGAGCCAACACTGCTTTCATTACTGCTGAGTCACAATGTGAAAATATAAAGAATTGTCGTTCATAATCTGGGG
Organism: Ambystoma mexicanum; assembly: GCF_040938575.1. Taxonomy (NCBI): domain Eukaryota; kingdom Metazoa; phylum Chordata; class Amphibia; order Caudata; family Ambystomatidae; genus Ambystoma; species Ambystoma mexicanum. The sequence goes on along the minus strand of NC_090935.1, from coordinate 119,202,735 downwards.
TGGCCAGTACCGGAGCGGTTGATATTGCGTCTTTCAGTTCATCAAAAGCCTCTTTCATTTCCATTGTCCACCCCAACTTTTTCTCCCCTTTGTTAGCTTCTTTTAACCCCTCAAGTAGGGGTCCTATGTATGAGCTGTAATCAAATACCCATGCTCTGCAGTAGTTGCACAGGCCCAGGAACTGCTGTAATTCTCTCACTGTTTGTGGCAATGGCGTTTTTGAGATGGCCTGTGTTCTTTGTGGTGCAATCTTTCTTCCATATTGGGATATGAGCTGGCCAATGTAAAGTACCTGTTCCTGACAGTACTGTAACTTTTCCTTGTCTACCTTGTAACCTTTTTCAGCCAATATTGTCAGCATCTTTAATGAGTCCTCTCTGCATCTTCTTTCGTTTGTGCTGCAAATTATTATGTCGTCAACATACTGCAACACTGTGCTTTCTACTTCAATGTTACCCAAATCCAACTGTATTACTCTGTTGAATATTGAGGGTGACTCGCAGTACCCCTGTGGCAATCTGGTGTGTTTCCACTTTGTGTTTCTGTAAGTGAAGCTTGTCAGATCTTGTGAGTATGGGTGCAGTGGTATTGAGAAAAAGGCATTTTTAAGGTCAATTACTGTAAACCGTGATGCCTCTGCTGGAATGCCGCACAATATTGTGGCCGGGTTTGCTGCTATGGGGTATTCTGCTTCCACTATGTTGTTCAAAGGCCTGAGGTCCTGTATGAAGCGCCAAGACCCACCTTTAGCCTTGCGCACTGGGTATACAGCTGTGTTACATGGTGATTCTGATGGGACCAATATGCCATTATTTATAAGGGCCGTTATTGTTTCATGTATGCCCTCATCTGCCTCTTTTGATAGTGGGTACTGTTTCACTCTGGGGAGTATTGCACCCTTTTTCAATTTTATTCTTACTCCCCCTATGCTTTTTATACACCCCACGTCATAGGGGCTAGTAGTCCATAATGATGTGGGTACTTTTGCAATATCCTCCTCAAAAAAGGGAACTGGGGTGGACGTGGGTACCTCAAGTGCCATTGCAATTTTCTGTGCCACTTGTCTGTACGTCACCCTTAGCCATATTTCCACACTCATCATAAATACCATTTCACCTTCTTCCTTTTCTCCTGAGAAGAGCTCCTCATCTGACACCTGGGTGAGTCTACATCCCTCTGCTAGTGCTATCACTGCCCTCCATGCTCTTCGTTCTCTGTCTTGGGCATGTACTGCAATGTAATCAGCGGTTGCTATAATACTCTCTATGTCCACTGAAATCACCTTTCCTTCTGGTTCATTGGCTGGTGTTTCTGGTCTAAACAAATACGCTGCTGGCCTCCTCCAGGTCTTTCCTTCTATCCCTGGCATCCATGCAAATGCCATGTCTGTCCCATACTGGAACAGTTCACCATCTACTGGCTCAGCCCTAATCACCGTCTGTCCACAGTATGCTTGCATAATCTGTCGTGCAGTGAGCATGTTAATTCCTGGAGTGGAGCAAATTATGCCGTTCTCCGTAAAGGAGATTGTCATATTCAACCTACTCATGATGTCTCTCCCCAGTATATTTACTGGTGAGGCCCTAGAATATAAAAGTGGGACTGACATGTCATAATCCCCTATTGATAAGGCAATGTTATCAGTAAAGGGAACCAACCCCCGAGCCCCAGAGAATCCTTGGGTGTTCATGGCTTCACCTGACATCTTAAATTTACCTTCCCTTATGCAAGACCGGGTTGCCCCGGTGTCAACAAGGAATGATAATTTTTTGTCACCTATCGTTACGTCTATGTGTGGTTCCTCCGCACTATTAGGTGTTACCGACAGGATGGGACACACCAAGGTTGTCTGTGGGCTGTCCTATTGAGGGTATAATGATTGACCACTTCCTGTGTAAGGGTTGTGTCCCGGGATCGTCACCCTACCCAGTTGGGTTTGCTGTAGTTGGGTATTGGTAGAGGTTATGTTATGGTCTTGGACTTGTGCAGGTTGCTGTACTTGCTGTGCTTGGGGTTGTTGTGTTATCGCTACCTGTTGTTGAGGCGGTGGATATGTCAGTGGCAGTTGTTGTGTTACTAGTTGTTGCTGTCCATTTCCCTGTTGCTGGATGCCCTGCTGTTCCTGTGTGAGCTCTTGTTGTCCCTGTCCACTCCACGGTTGTGTGCCTGGTCTCACTCTACACGTGCGTGACATGTGTCCTACTAATCCACAAATCCAACACACCAGTGGTTCCCTGTTCTGCCATGGAAAGCTTCCTGTGTTGTTCTGGTATACTGGGTGCCCGGTGGGGTAGGATTTTCTAAGTCCCCCCATATGTTGTTGTGTGTTATATCCGTATCCTCTCCCTCTCATTATTCCTCCCCTTCCCCTGTTGTAATTATAATACCCAGCTCCTGGCGTTGAGTATCCTCCTCCCATGTTAGTCGTGTATGGTTGGAGTGGCAGCATCTGTTGTGTTACAGTCTGCGATGGTTGTATTTGGGAGGGGTCTTGTGCAGCCACTACTTGTGTGGGGCTTTGAGTCATTGTGGTAGGTGTAGTTATTAGTGCGCCTTCCATCGTGTATTTAGTAAGTTTTTTCTGTACTAGTTTAGCCTCTTCCGTTTTCCTGTCCTCTTCCTTTTTTTTCATTTTTTCTTGCCATGTCCTGCAATGATGTACTATAGTCAGTTGTATTTCTGGCCATGCTTTTGCTTCCATCCCCACTACTTTCTTCAGTTGTTTCTGGACTGCTTCTGGGAGCCCTTGTACTAGTATATGATAGAATATTGCTGGTGTTTTGTCCCATTGCTCTCTAGTTTCCATACGCCACTTCTCTTGAATTTCCTGGATATAATCAACAGGATCTTCGTTCTCACGCATCTTGCGCGAGGTAATTGCTCCTATGTCAGATGTGTCTGGATACTGTACCCTCAGTGCCTGCCATAATGCATGTCTGCAGTTTGCGAATGGTGCCCCATCGTGAGATGTGTTTGTTATTGTGACCTCGGGGAAGCCCGCTCTCTTCCAAATGTCATCCGCAGCATCCCCTAATATTGATATTAGAAGGCCCTTTACATCTCCTACTGCCAATTTCTGTCCTGCGGTGTGTTTTTCCATTTCATATATCCATTTACCCGCACCGCCACTTAATGATGGGAGTCTGCACTTTATATTTTCCTTGTCTGCATGCTTCCAAGGGACGTATTGTGGTCTAACCCCTCCCCTCTCTAGAAGAGGCATTAAGTTGTGTCCCGTTTGACCCCCTGGTTTCCACAAAATCGAGTCCGCACACCCCTCCTCTTCTTCCGTCTCTTCTACATCGTCAATTTCGTCCATATTTCTCCTGGTCTTTACTCTTTCTCCTCCACCACTTCCCCTTCTTTCATCATTTCCTTTAGTTACTGTGGGCGTGTGTATTCGTTCTCCCTGCCTGCGTCCAGGGAGGTCTCTAAGCCTTCCTGCATAGGTTGTCAGTTCGTTTGTGAAGGGCGCGAGTTTAGATGGGCATGTTGCACGTAATGAGCGTGAGGTGGTGGAGCATGTATGACGGGGCGGTGACGGGGTGGCTTCACGTGTCTGCCTTTCCGCTATTCCTTGCTCTTCCTCCTCACTTCTCTGCAGTTCTTCCTTTCTCCTGCAGATCCATGGTGAGTCTCTATTTGTCCGGGTGGTGTATAGTTTATCTAGGCTTTCCCTCTCACTATTTCTTCCTTCCTTCTCCGTTCCTTCTTCTTCCTCACTACAAAAGTCATTCATAAATGGCAACCCCCAAACTGTCTTTTTCCCCCCAATTGTTACTGTTCTTAAGTCTATTAGGTCCGTTCCTCCCTTTTCTTCTTTACTAATCGCTCCCCTTTGTGCCGATGTTGTTGCTACTTCTGTACCTCTATATACATCCCTCCTTACTTCACTCTCCCCTCTCCTATCTTCTCTTTCCCCTTCATTTCTCTCCGCTATTTCTCTACCAATTTCCTCTCTTTTCCTTTTTAATTCTTCCATTACTTCACTACTCATGTTTTCCAATATCTTTTCATCTTCTTTCTTTCTTTCCCATCTCTCCCTCTCCCGTTCTAATATACTCTCTATCATCCTCCCTTCTTCGTATTTCCTTGTCGCTTCTGACACTAATCTCTTCTTCCATATTGCCATTTCTTTTTCTTTCTCCTCTTCCTCTCTTTTCCTGTCGCGCAGTGCTGCTCTTGATACCCTTTCTGCTGCTGCCTTTAACCTTTCGGCTTCTCTCCTTTGCTCCTCAGTTCGTTCTCTCATTTTTTCCAACTCATTCTTACCTTCTTTCCTTTCCCATGCTCTCCCTCTTACCCCCTTCTCGAGCTGCTTGATTAGTGCATTCTGCTCATCCCTTAATTCTGCTAATCGTTCCTCCAAAGTCCCTTGCTTTTCTCTTAACAGCTCTTCCCCCTTTCTTTTCCCATCTTCCCCTTTCATTTCGCTCTCCCTGGTAGTATCCTCGTCTATTTTCCTTACCACCTCCTTCTCTTCTCCTGTTAGTGAACCTCGTAATTTTAATAGTATCTGCGCAGCTACCCACTCATCATTTCCTACGTCCGTAGTCTGCTCTTCTTCAGTCCTCCCCTCCCCTGCTAGCGTCTTCCTATGGGCTGATCCCGTTGTACTAGTCCGCTCCCCTCCCGTATGGTCACCTGTAGCTGTATATGGAGGCGGGCTGTATGCCGGGTTCGAGTACCCCTCAGCCGCCCTTAATTGTCCTCTTGCTATTTCTCCTAGTTCTCTTAAAGGATACAACCCCCCTCCCTCTGTTTTCACTACCTTCGCTAGGGGTATATCGTCGCTCTGTTCCTTTGTTATTTCATTTTCGTTTGAGTTGTCACTCTTTTCTCCTCCCTCTTGTCCGTTCCCCGTGTTCTGTTTGCCTTCACTCTCTTTTTCCCCATTCTCTCCCTCCTCCTTAATCTCCTTATCTCCCGTTGTTTCCCCTACAATGAACATTCCGTTTGGTCCTGGTCGGGACCCTTGGAACATCCTCCATAAGTTGAACACCTCCACGTGGTGTGTCAACTTCTTCCCCTTGTATGTATTATGCAGATGGTTTAATAGTGAGTGTTGGGTATATGGATCGAAGCTACCATTAGGCGGCCATGGTGTCGTCATTTTGTTGTCCGTCCCCTGTGTCCATTCTATGCTATACTTGATCAGTTTCTCCCTATGGGGTGACAGTGTTTTACATATGTGTTGCAGCGGAGTAGTGAGGGTGTTCCCCCACCCCCCTGATCCTGCCCCGTATGACATAGTAGCGCTCCACTTGTTATCCTCCCCCTATTTGGTAGCGGTTATCTCACTAGCAGTTTACAATATACAGCCTTATATCTTTACCTGGCCCCGTAAGTTTGGGGACTTGCGATAGTCCGCTAAGGAAAAATAAGTAAAATATAGTATTTACATTTGTATATTCTTTTCTTTTGTTTCTTCCTTTGTACAACACCCTTACGGCCCCCTGTGGCCGAGGCGCACGTAGCCCCCTGCGGCTGCGTGCCCCTTGTTACGTTCTTATACAGCCGTCCTACTTTCACTTTGCTCCTCCTCCCTCTTCTACACTTGCCGTGGCCGGCGTTCTCCGTGCGCAGCCACGTTCCCCTTTTCGCCTTCCCCCCGATCAACTCATTACCATTTACCTCCGTTTCCACGCCCTTAACACAGCTCTCCTCCCCGTCACTCAAAAATAAAGATGCCTGGTTCTCGAGATGTCCTATGAAAGCCCTACTGGTGACGTCACCGATCTCTTCAACCTACTGGTAAGATCTTCATATATTCTTTAAGTCCAAAATACACTTGCAATCTACCCCCGTTAACCCCACAGCTGTCTTCCTGTCACTCCTGGAACAAGGTAATCAATAAATATAATCGGACTGCGCACGCTGCGTCGCCTCGCGTGTGATACGCCCCTCGACAGGAGGGCTTAACCAGCCAATTATCTTCCGTATTGGGCAACTAGCTAGCTACCGCCTACAGGGAAACGTCATCTATCTATCGAGTTTCCTGCTCGATCAATAGGGATCCTCATCTACTCATTGATCAATAATTGCCAAATCGTAGGAAACCACGCACACACACACACCCTTACACATGGTCGCGACCTGGGCCAATCAGTTTCTATGAGCGGCCACACGTGATGTTTTCGTGTTCCGCCCCCTCTCTCCCGTGACGTAGCGGACTGCTCTCGCACTCGTCCGGCTACCATTCATTTCATTGCCAACACTAAATTATCAACCCTTCGCCGCGCACCTGTCCAATACCTCCCGTATTCAATTCCTCCCCCCTCCCTCACAATTTCACATTGCTTGTTGTGCGTGGCATACTCACCAAGTTCTCTTGATGCGGGGCCGCTCGACTGCGTGCACCCCTCCAAGCGGCTCGCCACCTCCCCTCGTCTGGACTACGTCTGGACACTCGCCAACCGCGGGCGGGATACTTCTCAACCGGCTCCCGAGGGCCAATATCCGGATTGCGCTGTCCGGTCTTCTCGCAGTTCCGCGATGGTCCTGTAGTCCTCAAAAAGGGGGCAGCGGCAGAGGGGGCCGCGCCGCCGGGCCTCCTCACAACGGGAGTACTTGGAAAAAAAAAAATAAAAGCGGACCTTAAACAGATCTCAGCAGTGCCTCCAACTTGTCGGGGGGAAATTCTCCCGGGGTCGGCTGGGCCGTCCGCGGACCTCCGGGCAGGGAGGCCCCAACTCCTCCCGTATATCCCAAAAGAGATAGAGTATGAGACACACGCAAGAAGCAAGGTGATTCTGCTGTTTATTAAACAAAACGGCAGGGATGGGTCAAGGATCGTACGCGTCCGTCCTGACACTCTCTCAACATCGTGGGGCTCGCAGGCCCTTTTTACTTTAGTATGACGCGCTACTTGCGTCACCTGAGAAAGTTAGCAAAAAAAACCTATCGCCACTCTGGATTGGTTCCCCGAGTGGTAGGGTTAGTATAGCATACGTATAGAGAGCGTTGTTAGTGGTTAAGGGTTAGTCAGGTGGTATACTTGGGTTGTCCCTTCAGTTTGATACATAAAAATTGTTACATGAAGACCCCTGAGGATTGGTCAATGTTAATGGCGTCAGTGATAAGGGCCCCATGTTCTGATTGGTCCACCCGCGAGCCCCACAGTCTGGGACCATCGCTGTTCCCAGCTCGCGGTGCACCTGTCATTTGCAACAATGTTTCACTATGGGTATGTGCAGACAATGTGAGGATTTATTCATAAGCAGGAAGGCCGACTACTCCCACCGCCGCAGATGTCCATTGAGTCGCTTAATTGTATCTGCCTGTGTCTTGAGACGGGGGATCCAGGTGCCTTCTTCCTCCTGGGCTTGGCACCCTGTCAGGTTCGGCTTGGTCACGTGAGGTGGGACCGTGGTTGAGGCAGAATTCTGCACAATTAATATTGCATTTCTCACTGTGTGCCTGGCTTATCTTGCTGGTGCGACCTTGGCGCCGGCTTGCGGTATGAGAGTTTGCAACGTTGTGCCCTTGACTGTCTGCTTTCGCTGGGCTCATTCTGCATGGTCAGCAACCGAACTCTTGCTCATTCAATGTTCATGGAAGCTTTTGCTTGCGGCCTACTTGGGCCTAGTGCATAGGTGGAACCGTTTGATACAGAGCGCTTTAGGTTATGGTATCATATTGCTCTATCCCCAGTATCGTGTCTTCGTTATATTTCTCATTATGATACATGGGTTTAGGAGAAGTGTGTGCAAGCCTTTTTAGATGAGTTCATTGTGCGTCTTGCGTTTCTGCATTTTGAAAAGCCTATGTGGAAAATAATAAAGATGCACGTCCGTGGGTGTGTCCGTCGCCTACGTCACAGCACTGAGTATGTTCTTCGTGTGGATTGGTGTGGGAGTGTCCGGTGTGTATGTTTGCACGGGTGTGCTGACCGTCGGCTAGGTCGTCATGGCATCTCTAACGATGTGTTGGTTTGGTGCTGGATGGTTCAGTCGAGTCCATCCATGCCGCAGGTGTCGGCATGTGCAGGGCAGGCTGGTGGGCAGGCGGGTGGGCACATCCGTATGTTCCTGTACCAGGGTATTTGGTCGTCTGGTAGATGGGCAAACTCCTCTCGTGGCGGGTGTCTGGGCCGTGATCCTCTAGGCCAGAGTTGAGAGGGGATTGGTGGGAGCCTTTTGTTCACTTTTCCCACTTCACATGTTAAGAAATAAATATTACATTTTCAGGCTTGACTGGAAATAGATCACAGTCAGTTCTGTCTGCCACTATAGGTCTTGATCTGTTCTTTATGTAAAAGTGACATTTTAGCCTGAAGTATCAAGACCATACCAGGTACCCTAGCGTATTTCCCCCCTCTAATGGAAGAAGTTGCCACATCTAAGGCAAGAAAAAGTATTTGAGAGATTGTATGGTGTAAGTGGATATTAGGTGTTGCCAAGGATGACTTAATGTTCTGCAATCTGACATTCGATTTTTGTTCCCTGCATCAGTGTTCTGCATGACAAGATGTCATGCCTACATAGTAAATTCCACATGGGCATCAAATAACATAACCACATTTGCGGTGTTGCAGGTATCCTAATCTCTCTGTCTTTTCAGTCAAGGGATAGCTCAAAGTATTCCAATAATAAATTAGCATTGCAACGTTTTTCAAGTCAAAGCAGAGTTTATAGATTGTTTATAATAAAAAGAAATGTTGGTTTTCGCAATCTGTAATTTCAAAAGAAATGTGTAGACTTTACATTCAATTAAACAAAAAAGTGTCAATTTAGTACACATACACAGAAAGTCATTATTATTTGTATTATTCATATTTAAATCGAGACAATATCTAAATACCTCAACGACTAAAATGAACCACCACATGCATTGATGTTACTTCTCCCGTGGTTGTTGTGCAACATATATGATATTCAGCACGTTTTGTGTTTTTCCCTTTCTCAGGAGCTAGATACTGTAATCTGCTTCAATAATTCTCAAGAATAAAAATATACATAATTACTTCACTGAAAAATGTAAGAAAAAGAGGCTATCTATAGTTCCCAATTATTACTAACCTTTAAGGTCAACAGGGGCTAATATGTACATCTTTCATCACACAACATTAGTAAATATGTAATAGATACAAATATACCAAGTATTTCACTGTATGCTCATTCTGTAATTATTATAGTCAAATTATTAAATATACATTCACCATTCCTATATTAATGTAAAAAGCCACAATGCAGAATGTTCTTCCTTCTCTAGTTCAACTCCAACAAAGAATTCAACAATGATGCAGCAAAATCCATGTTTTCTATGTAGGTAATGTTCTTCCCAAAACAATAAAGTAGTATCTATAATAAAAAATACATGTCCTAAGTATGCTTCTCTAATATCGCTTACACACATTTGGGGAGTGTAACAACTTGATGACTATATACCGATGGGGTGTGGTTAGTGGGCCCATTGATACCAGCACCGATAAACGTATATGAAATTGTATAACAATTTTGAATATAGTTATAATATATTTAATGAACATTTGAGTGCAGTCTATGTTTTGTCTTTGGCATGGTTCCAATTATTACGTTTGATCAAATTGCTGCAATGCTGATAGGAAAGGAAGTGAAAATTGCATCTTTGTTTCACATTTGTAAACATTTTATAATAGCTAAATCTTCTGCTTTCACCAATATACTTCTAAAAAAAGACATGGTTCCTATAACCAAATGCAGGGGAACAGGGAAAATGTTGGTACATAAATTAATTATGGGCACATATGTTATTGTTTGTTTATGAGTGATTTGATAGTAGCACTCTGACTCTGCTTAAAGTATGTAGTTACATGTAAAAGTGACAGGGACCATCTTTTAGATTGAACTGATGTTATTGAAATGTCAGCAATATGAGAGTGAGCTCTAAAGTTTTCAAGTATGTGTATATGCCAACTCCTTTGGCTCTAAAACAATACTTTAACCCTTAGTAGCTGTAATCCTTCAAAGGTTGTCTTCGGATGGTAAATCTGAGAAGGTATCGAAAAAAAACCTGGTCATCAGGGCAAGTTAATCTCCAGAACAGAGCCACACGAGTAAAGAATTGTGGGTTAACGAATTAGCCCACATGAAAGTCTTTCACTCCAGGAACTCTCTTAGAGGAATAGAAATGCATGGTTTAACGCCCATTGTTCACATCGTCTGCATGTTATGCAATGTAAAATTATCTTTTATTGTGCCTTTCTGCCATTTTGGAGGCGGTGTAAGAAAAGACGGGGGGGGGGTGGTGGTTATAACAGTGCAGGTGTAACATATGAGGTGTTTATGAGTGTAAGCCAGAAGTACGCAAATGTAGAATGCCACTCTGGTTCTATGGGCTTGTCAGTGGCACTTGAGTATGTGTTTAACTGGAGAGGAGAGCACACGATCTGAAAAGGTACATTGTTGTAAGGCTAGGTTAGCCATTGCTTTAGGTTGTGTGTTACGATAGGGCTAACTAACTGAGTTTTGGTGTATATGTGTGTTGTAATGAGGCAGGAGATGTAGAGGTGAATTTCTTAATTTAGTAGGAGAGTGGAGTAGGCAAATGACACATGCCTCTCATGTTCAACAGCTGTTCACTCGGGTCGGATTGGGGAGAATAAAGCCATACATATGTATGCATGTGAGAGGCATGTACTGCAACCCTGTGAGTTGATTGTAGAGTCTGTTGTCACTTTATAAATGAGTTGAGTTGGGTGTCATCTGCATGTTTGAATCATGTGATGCATGAGTTCTTAGTACGCTTCAGGAGCTGCGGCATGAACAGGAGAGAGTGGGCACTTGGGATACTCTGCGTCGCAGCTTACGGGGGACCCCAGGTCTCTCCAGCAAACTAACCACCCAAACTCCCTCTCCTGAATTATGCTCTGAGTCTACTCTATTTATTATGTAAACATGTAAATACTTTCCTCGGGCTCCCAATTGAAATACATGTTGCACTTCCATCCAGTCCCTGCCTCTGCTCTATGACCTATTCATGCCCCTTCACAACCTGGCATAGGTGATTTAATATAGTAATGTTCTTATGTAAATGCGCCATATCCTAGGACAGCCTCGGATCTCTGTTATTTTCTACTTTGTAAGTCATTTCGGTTCGGAATTACACCACGTTTTTTAAAGAAAAGCAATGGTGGGCAATATTGTTTAAGGTACTTGCAATCACAGAGATGCAGGGTGCAATGCAAAGAATGCGCCAAGAACAGAACGAGAATGGGGTTAAGATAAGATTATAAGTGCCTTGACACAGGCTCTCCATGTTCTTTCTAGGCGAGGATGAACAGGAGGAGACAAGGAGCAGCAGAAGGGAGGGGCAGAGAGAATGCATGACATAATTGATGGCGTCACCTGAGCAAGTAGCCAGGCATGTGGAATCATCAGATGTCTTGATTTGGTTATCAAGGGCATGGGCAAGTTCAAGGGTGTGAGCTTTGCCCAATCGCTCCAGCCCCGATCTACTGGGTTGCGGTGGAAACCCTAGACCGGCTATTTGGATAAGAGGTCCAATTGGCAGAGGAGTTAGGTGGACAAGTCATCAATCATTGGCTCAATGATAAATTAATGGTGTTGCTGCTAGAAAGGAGGCATTGCACCATAGGCTTTCCGTAAGGGTCTGGCTGAATGTGAAGCCAGAATAGATAGATGAGATCTGAAGGGACGATTCTTGTGTTGTCATGTATGCATGGGAAAGAAGTCTTTGTTATGCCAGTTTTGTGTACTTCGGTTGGTTGCCCCGCTTTTGGTGCAGCAGAGGGGGTAAAGGGAGTGGTGAAAAAGAACCGAAAATATGTCTATAATAGGCTTGTCTACAGTGCCGTGGCAGAAGACAATTGATATGGTAGAGTGAAAGTAAATTTATTTTATTTATTTATTGTGCGTTTGTAAGGCACTTATACATCAAGTAAATAGTGTTTCAAAGCGCCCACAGGGCAACAGGGAGGGAACATGGGAATGCAAGTCAAATATAACAATGAAAGATAGAGGCAATCCAACTAGACCTTGTGAGCCTTCAGAGTGTGCAAGAGCACAGAGAGAGGGATGGGAGTAAGTGCTAGGAGTAACAAGAAGCAAAGTGCTAGTGAGTATGTTGCAAACAGTTAAGTCAATGGCAGAGATCACTTGGTGAGAGTCGAAAACTGCCAATAAATAAGTGCAGGCCTGTGATTGCACTTGCCAGTGGGCGCCCTAGGGAAGTGCTGGGCGTGGGTGGAGGGTAAAGACGATTGGGGGTGGGAGGCAAGGACCCAGGTGGATACATTAGGGCCCCGGTTACCAATCTTAACAAATGTGGGGTTTAGCAAAGGAGAAAGGGGGGCAAAGGAGCGGGCACTGGAATGGGTGACCTCTGTCCTCAATGACCGGCCCAATGACTGTCCCTACCCCGCTTTTTAATTTTTTCAGTTGCAAAGGTCTCTGGCCAGTGCTACCCACTCTATTCACACCATGAATAGCTCCAAACACACCAGTGCCTGGGCCACTAGCCAATCAAGTATCAACGAATGACAGAAAAAAGAAGTTGACATACTAAAAAATTGCTATTTTCTTATAATATCTTCTACTAGATAGGCAGCACACCAGCACTGACTAGGTTTAGATCCAGGTATAGGCAGGGACAGTCATACTTTCTCTATCTTTCTTTTGGTTCTACTACACTATTATCTGTTTAAATCAACTGAATGAAAAATCAATCTGCACTCCTGTGTTACTGTCCAATAATGTATGAAGTTGTGATAGTTTTTAGCAAACAATTTAATAAGTTTAAGGTGCAGAGGAGATAATAACCAACCCTGGCAAATGGGTTGTATAACACAAATCAGAGAACAGTTAAGTTCCCAATGTGGGAACTCCCGTCCCCTACACACTATCAAAGGCTCAAAACATTTTGAGCCCCGGTAATTTGGTGATATTTTGTGTGTTTGTTTCAATTTACTTTCCCATCATTATATTCACATCAATAGGGAATGATTTCATATGATTAAATGCATATCTGATAAATGCATATCAGATAGATGACAATCAGTATTCTTGTAAAACATAAATAATTTATTTGTGGCCCAACACGTTTCGAGAGAATCTCTTCTTCAGGGGCATATGAGTAAATTTCAAATAATATCTAGAACAAATATTAAATAATAAGCATTAATGCAAACTATTGTAAAAATAATTCAATAATAAAGCAATAAAGCATTTCAAACGCTATTAACAGTATGGATGTTTGAGACATCATATTTTCACATTTGTATTTTTGGTCAAACAAATGACATGTGTATATTTTCTCATTTTAACATTTTGAAATTATTTAACAATGCCTCATAGTGGTTCATAATGCTAACTGGAATTGCACAAAATAAATGTTATAAGAAACTTCACTGTTGAAAATTAGTTTGTTCAAATTCCTCAATGTGGAATCTGGCAATGACTGAACTGGGTACCAAAGAGACCAGAATTATAAAATGTATTCTAAACAGAGAGCTTCAGATCCTTAATTGTTGATAAAACTGTCAAAATAGTATGTTAATAAGGATGTTTTAGAGGCTTACAAAAAATCGTACCACAGGCGCACCGGCAAAGTCCCGTCAAGTCCCGCTTTGCCCGCTTTGCCCACTGCTCTCTGTGCTTTGAAATCGTCTTTTGAACGAGGATGCTCTCACTATTCATTCTTCACTACGGACTTCAATATCCACAAGGTGAAGCATTCTGAAGTTCCAGCATCTACATTTTAAGAATATATATATGCCACATATATATTAACTCTATATTTACTTGTTTGTAGGCACTCTGTTTCCCTGTGTGGGCGTGCCTATTTAAGAAGACTCGCGCGCGCACGTGCGCGCATGCACCAGCGATGTCCCGTCAAGTCCCGCAAGCAAAGCGAGTCTCGGGTTCATTTCGCTAGTTGCGCAAACCGGCTCGCTCACTTTCTGGTTAGAAGTCCTGAGTTTTGTGAGTCTTGCGGCTGCTGCTGCTTTAAAATTTCCAGAAGTTGGGCTCTTCTGGTCAAGTGTCCACGACCTTGATTCTTTTGAGGCACCATGAAACGAAACTTATATACTTTACGTACTGGAATGCCTCCTCTTATTACAACGACCTTGAACTCAAGTTGTATGCAGGTAAAAGCAGTCCCCTGTGTATCGACTCCTCGTGCGGTAGGCTCAGGGGCTGAAGCTCACCCCTTTTCTAAACTAAAAAAGCGAGTTACTGCTTGCGCTACTAATTGCAAGAAACAATCCACAAGTACACAGGATATACGTTTCTTTTACCCGGATTGTGTTACTCAAAATCCGACTTTACAGAATCCCAAAGACAAGTCTCAGGTTGTTTTAAGCACAACTACAAATAAGCAAGAGGAGTGTTGTACGACTGTGCATGTCTCATTATCTGACAGCACAGTTTTAAGAGGGGTCTCAATGGCTCCAAACTCAGAAACCAAACACAGCTCATCGTCAGCAAAAACTCCTGAAGATGTAGCGGTGATTGATTTGCCTTCCCCTGACTCTGATTTTATGTTACAACAAACTCTTGGAAATGTGTCTTTTTCGCCAAAGCTGTTTTCTAATGGTGGTTGCACAAGATCAAACCTAACATCCTCCTTTTTACATCCTACTCTGCACAAATGCTCTCATGTAGAAAAACCTCAGCTCCCACAAAATGTGTCAAAGGTAGTGGAATTAACTTTGGGAGCAATGTATTTAACCATGCAAACAATTACCACTCTGTTTAATACGCTGAATACCAAACTGGACGTACAAAGTGCTCAATTATTATCTGTTTTAGCCTGGCAGGCTAAACAAGACATACTTTGGGCTAACCAACGACATTTTACAAACGAAATCTCCATGGCCCCAAAGATGATAGTCGACCAGTGTTTATCACCAATAAAATCTACTCCTGTTGTTGATTTAACCTTGGATCCGAATGCTGCCCTTCCAATCGTACTGCCGAACTGCATCAACATGTGGGGAGTCAAATGTCGCCAATTACTGTAGACAACTCAGGCATTCTGTGCTCTCTTCCCTATATTGGCCAAATTATCAGAGAAGTCAATCCAGACAATAACAAGTGCCCAGTTGGTACAACTAATAACTCTCCTCTAGAAGAACCTTATGCAATATTTTGTAAAAATTCCTCACTATCAGGAATAAAACCTGTCTCTTCTGGGAAATCCAAACAAAAAATAAAGGCGCCTGCTGCTTCCAAAAAATCTAAAAATGTCAAAAAAACTGAAGTAATTGCTCCGGTAAGCACCAAACCATTCTTTAATATGCTTACTCTTCCTAAAAAGCACAGTCAGTTAACTTCATGTGCTACTATAAAAAAGTATACGCAATTGAACCAAATACGCAAATTAAAGCATGATTGTGTTAACAAAAATGTTGCTGCAGCGGCTCCTTATGTGCCTTTGGACCACTTAGTTCAAGCAGTTCAAGACTTTGAAACTCTTGGAAAGCAGAAAGCTTATTCAGAGATTCAGCCTCCATCGCAGGCTGTTAGTTCCAAATCTCTGAAGACTGCACCAAGGGGAACCGATAAGAGAATTACTAAGAGTCCCAAAACGAGACAAGTTTTGACCTCCCTACCTAACACTCCCTCTGATCACGTACAAGAGATGCTAGCAGCTCGTAGATCAGAAATCAGAAAGGAAGTTGACTCATACATGAGTGCCTTTGTAGCTCTGCCGTCACTTAAAGCTCCAACGTTTGAGTTAAGCAAGTGTAAAACTCCAATAACCCAATCGTCTGTGCCTAGACGGTCAGTTACCTTTAAGTGTGACCATGGTAAGAAAGTGTTAGCTTCTGCACCATCTTTGCCAACTCACAAGGCTGAAATTGCCTCTTTGTTAAATTCCTTACGCCCAGTGCCAGCTCCTCCTAAGAACCCTGCCTCAAAGTCCATCTTGAAAACAAAAGCGAAAAAAGAACATCATATTGCTTTAGTGTTGGGATGTCGGCCAGCACCTCATCCTCAATACGTGTTAAATCGCCATTGCATTTTACAGGTGTTCTCTGATATTCCACTCCTACAGGACATTGGGTGAGCAGACATAGCTCAGGTGGAGTTCTTCAATGACAAGCTAGTGAGTACAGCGTGAATTGGGCTGGCGTCCCGAGTTGTTAGGAATCTTATATGGGAAGCTAAAGACCAATTGCTAGAGCTAGGGTTCATACTCCTATTGGGACCCATCAATCCACCTATTGGACCCACAGTGCCGAAGCCTGGATTGAAACAGCTTCAAAGGAGCTTATGAATTCCAAAAGCTCAATTGAAGCTAATACAGTTGTTGATGTACCCTCCCAATGCTGCTGTAATTGTGACTCCAGAAGTTAACTTCCGTACAAGGTTAAAAATGAACTGCTTGTTACTCTTGCCTCATGGAATATGCATGGGTTTCGTCATCTAATTAACAACACACAAGATGCCTTCATTAATTATGATGTGATCCTTTTACAAGAAACCTGGCTGATGTCTGTCCCCTCATGGGATAATCACGGTTTACATTTTCTGCCAGCAATGAAAGGAGAGAAAGGTCGGCCGATGTCTGGTCTTCTGACAGGTGCCAAATTGTCTTCTAATACTAGCATAATATTTACATATGCTCCAAATTCCTTTGCTCAACTAACAATCATATCAATTGAAAAAATCTTGTACGCGATTGTAAACTTATACTGGAATCGCAAAGGCATTGAAATTCGGAGGTTCCTGGTTGATCTGTCTACCATGTTGGACTTTATTGTGCTAGTCCCGAATATCCAGCATACAATTGTTGCTGGTGATCTCAATTTACACTGCCTCCATGAAAAGTTTGCGATAGAAAATTCAAGACAACGAATGTGGGAACAACTTATGTCAAATAGAGGGTTTTGTATGTTGAATGGGAGTAGACTTGACATTGGTGATTCTAATTACACATGGCAACAAGGTTCTCTAAAAGCCACAATTGATTATATTTACACAGATGACAGGCTATTTTCCAAAATCCAAGATTTTAACATTGTCTCAAACGCAAATAGTGACCACTGTATTCTTTCTATCAAATGGTGAGTTGATGCTTCTCACACCAAGTGTCGTACTATGGCGGTGTCTGGTCAAATGTCTGTCTCCAATCAGTTAAACCGCATACTGTGGAATTAAACCAGTCTTAATAATTTTGACAACTCCTTGCGAGCAGCCTTCCGCCACTCGCAAGACAGCCCACTATTCACTGTTACTCCTTATTATGATCTTATGCAATACTTTCCAGACAAAAGGGCTTGCAAAACTCTGGCCCCTAGGCGCACTCACATGTTTCACAGGGAAGCCCAAAACAAAAAAACAGAATTTCGACTTCTAAAAAGAGAGGCCTTAAAGCTCCCATCGAGCACGAGATATGAAGCACTAACCAAAATTAAAACCTCACACAGAAATTGGCGGCGACAACACCGCAGTAAACTGCTCCAGCAAGATGGTGAATTAATGTTAACAATCACTCATGACAGGAACACAGCTCAAATTTGGAAGGTTTTAACTGATGCTTTATCTCCGGTGCAAACAATGTCCCAAATTCAGAGTGCTCCGGAAGAGAGATGGATCAGTCACTTCTCCAAAATATATGCGCTTCCGCCAAATTCTTTGCAAACCTCTAGTATATTCTCTCACAAACCATTTCACATTGATATCTCTAAGGCCAATATATTGTATTCCATCAACAGAATAAGTCATTCCAGAGCCCCGGGTCCTGATGGCCTGTCTAATAAAAAATCTTCAAACAGCATCCTGAACTATGGTCATCGATCCTGTATCAAATTTTTGAGCATATTAATGATACGCAAGAGATTCCTGCCTCTTGGAAACACTCTTTAATTGTCCCTATCCATAAAAAAGGTGATCGGTGTCTGCCTGAGAACTATAGACCCATAGCCCTATTAGATGCTCTGGGGAAATTATACAGTTGCATCATATTACAAGAACTGAATAGATGGACTGCAGCTGACCTCAAACGGGATCTGTTTCAAACCGGCTTTGTGGCGGGTTTAGGAACTTCGGTGAATTTAATCACGCTAAACATGTTAAAGTCGAAATATGCCGAACTCAATCAACCACTGTATATGGCATTCGTAGACTTTCGTTTAGCGTTTGATTCGGTTGATAGAATGCTACTTTTTCAGAAATTGCAAAAGTATGGTTGTCCACCCTCACTGCTAAACATAATTAAAAAGCTACACTCAAATACAACTATGCAAGTTAGATTGTCTCTTGAGGGTGCCCTGTCTGCGAACATTGAGACATTAAGAGGCCTAAAACAAGGGTGCATCTTAGCGTCAACTTTATTTAACCTTTTCTTATTAGATATTGGAACTTCCTTTGAAGAAGCAACCTCTGATGCACCTAGGTTAGGGTCCCAAAAGATCATATGGCTTCTCTATGCCGATGATCTAGTCTTAATTTCGCAAACCACAAAAGATCTGCAAGATCTACTAAATAAATTGGATGTTTATGTTGGTAATAACAATCTAACCATCAACGTGAGCAAAACGCAGATAGTGATCTGTCAAAGAAAAAAGAACACAAAAATGTCTGAAATCACCCTAAAAATTGTAACCAATTATAAATATCTAGGACTTCCCTTCTCAGGCTCTGTAAAAAATCAAATTTATGAAGATACATTAAGGGCAAAAACTTTGACTTTAACGTCGCAAGCAAAGATAATTCTGTATAAATATGGAAAATTCACATCAACTCATGTAGTCACTTTTTTCAACCAAAAAGTTGTCCCTATCCTTTCGATTTACACGTCCAAGAACCTTCTGGGATCTCCTGGAAGGCAAATTTTGGAAAGCAGTTTTCTGCTTACCGTTGTGCACTCTGATTTGTTTATTAAGGTAAGAATTGGGTTTGATTTTGTTATCTGCATTGGTTATGTGGAAGTTGTGTAACTTTTATCGTAAATGCTTGCTCAGATTTAACAACACGAACATTCTGGGGTCACTGGCAATGTATTTGTGCTCATCTCATGTTGTTTTTCCTAAATTGTGGGCAAAAGTTATCTTGAGGCTGTTGGTTGATGCTGACATTTCAATTGATTTGTTGCTAACTAATCCAGACAAAGCGAAGAAAAAAATCTATTGGTATGATTGGGTTCTGACGCAGCAACTGTGTACTAATTATGTGGATTTTGATTTAAATCTCTTTCCACCTAAAAAGTTTAAACAAATGGCCTGTTATCTCATAAAGTCGCCATCACATTTTGTCCGTGCAGAAATGCTAAGATTACGTCTAAATCTGCATCCGACTAATCAATCTTAGTTAGACGCGGGTTAATTCCAAAAGATCAACAATTTTGCCGGTTCTGTAAAAACTGTAAACAAGTGGAAACACTAGCTCACTTAGTAGTCGACTGCCTCGCTCTCTCTAGTTTGCGAGAACTTTATTTTCGCAATTTACTACAATTATCGTGTGATCATTCGTCCATTGAAATTTGGACTATATTAATCACGAGCAATCGAACTGCTATTCACATTGCACTTACGCAGTTCATAAAAACAATTCTGCCACATGATTCTTTGCCATAAGAGAATTTTACATTAGTTTGGTTTAGGTTTCTTTTAACATTTATCTTGTTAAATGTAATATGCTATGTTAACTATTTTATACATTTTAGCTGTATTGGCATAGCTTTGGTTTGAAAAAACTTTTCTCTTTTCTGTATAATAATGGTGTTTTTGTATAACTGAAGATAACTGATTTAATTGTGTAAACAATCTGTAATTGTACTTCTGTTTGTCATTGTCTAAAATATGTTGTAACAAAGTTGCTTTTGAAAGGTTGAAGTCTTCAGCCAATCAAATAAAAAAAAAAAAAAATAATAATAGTATAGCAGTTCAAAAATATAGGGGAGATGGTGATTGCCATAGGATTTATGGAGGATAGGTGGAAGATAGAGGAGGGGCTACAAAGCACAGTGCAAGCACAGACTCACCAGTCAGCCTAGTAGCCAAGGGAACCAAAAAAACAGATGCAATGGGAACACTTAAGTGCCAATAATGCGGTGCAGAGATGTTGAAAAACACACCTGGATTCCAATTTTCACAAGAGGCACATAATGCAATTCAAAATGGGGTGTAGCGATGTTAGTAAACACACTAGGATTCAAACTACACCAGAAGCAAGGAATGGAATGTAAGATTCAGTGTAGAGATGTTAAAAAACACACCAGGCTTTGAATTTGCACAATAGGCACAAAACTACATTGAAAAGAAAGATTAAGTAAGGAAAGGAAGGCAGAATGGCATAGGTAGACCTTGGTTTAACAGCTGTTTTGGTTAGTGGAAAATGCAATAACAGTGTCCATCCATGACTCCCATATATTTTTGAGGGATGCACAAAGTTCCAGGGGCCCACGTTTTTGGGGTAACAGGCTGCCTGCCTGGTGGCTGTTCCATGAGGTGCTGCAGAGCTGCTGTGGAGGAGGGGGCCCCTCAAGCACTCCAAGGCCTTTGCCGTGGACCTTCCTACAGGTGGCCGGCTAATGCCTACCAGCACCTGGTTGGCCCTGAAGAGGACTGTGAGGACCAATCAGAGGGTGGGCAGAGAATGCAATGGAGAACTCCAGTGCTCAGAGAAGAAGGAGTCCATGTTAGAAGGTGCACACAGCCAAAGCACCTTGTGACCAGGTAGTAAAAACAAAATACATTGTGCCTTCAAGCAAGGTGGAGGAGGGGTGTGTTTCTTCTGTAAAGTGAGCTCCATCAAGACAAGTGGAGCAAAAGGCAGTGCTCTTTGTTGAGAGGAAGATGAGGGAGAAGATGAGGGAGGGGAATGAAAAGGAGGAACAAGAGGGCTAGATTGAAGGGTCTGAGGGGTAAGAAGGTAACATGTAAGAAGTGAAAAAGAAGAGGCCTCCCTGACAGATTCTAATTAAAAAATGCACATACTGGTATGTGTCAGGCCAATCATATCAACAGCAGTTCCATATCATTAGTCCTCACATAGGCCGGTTTGTGACTGGTTCGATGTCAATCACATCAACTCCGCAATTTACATCATTTCTACTCAGTGATTGGCATCCTATGCCTACCCTTACATGTCAAGTTGCTGATGCACAAAAACAATGGTAGTAATGCCTGCTGCTGTATTTGCCAATATGTTCAATAGAAAATCCTTCAAAGGCAGGTTTCAAATTAGGTCCTAATGAGATAAATCCACTCCACATTTTCAGGTTAACTAAGTGAATCATATTTGAATACACTAAAACTAAATGTAAGTTATGTGTATATGCAGTTGTTTTCCTGAAAGCCTGGTTTTGGTGGATTTCTAAAGGACCGGATTTAGAGACCTGGCTCTCAATGATATGCAATGACTGTCAAGTTCTAAAATGGTATCTTCAATTTAGTCAACTTAGAGGAAGCAAATTTAAAACATCAGCTTAGATTTCACACTTGCCAGCATTTAAAATATTCACTGGATGACCACATCAAGAAAGGAAAACATTTAGGAAACATTTCAACTAATACTTTACCAAAGAGTTAGGCACTTGAAGTTTCAAATAGAGATCGATAGCATACAGGCATTATTATACAATATCGGCCCAAATAGCTTGCATACCAAGGTGGCGTTAACACCACGCTCCAAGTGCAGGAACGCAGAGTAATGACCCAGCAGCCCAAGTTAACATCCCGAGCGAAGCCAACGCGGTTAACTAGAGCTCTGGCCCATTTTTCCTTTCCAGCCCTTGGAACGGTGTGTTAATGCCATCAGCACCCTGGGTTACCAGGGGCGTTGCTAGGGGGGGGGCTAAGGGGGCTATAGCCCTTGATCTTTTGGTTGTAGCCCCGGATAGAATCTCAGGAGCTACAGCCAAAAGACTAGCTAGCCCCCAGTCCCAACAGTTCCGACATCAGCTTAGCCCCGGGTTTTTTCCAGACCTAGCAACTCCCCTGCGGGTTACCAAAGCGGTAAGCTGGGATGTGAAAAAAAAGCATTTTCATTCATTGAACAGGACGCTGACCACGTCCTGCTCAATGAATGAAAAAATAGATGCAAAATGGCTCCAATGGTTGAAGAAGGCAGGGCTTCGTACGGAGACCCTGTTCTCTTGCCATTATGGCCAGAAAAAGGAAGGTGGTAAGCTGCTGCGGCAGCGGCTGGTGCCGCCGCAACACTAAGGTTAGTGGGGCAGGGCAGGGGGGGGTCAGGAAATGGGAAACAAAATGAGGGTTGGGGAAGATGGCAGCCGGCTGAGGGGGAGGCAACATGTGGGTTCTGTGGAATGGGGGCTGGGTTCAGACATATCAGCCCTTCATCCACTGAACACGAGTTGTCCGCCCCCCTCCCCAGGTGCTAAAATGAACAAAAACTGGCAATATGCTGCACATATTACAGGCAAGTGTCGGTCTCAGCAGGGAGGAGATAACGCATGTATTACGCTTAGACAACCAGACAATACCATAACCTCCTCTGGCTCTTTCTTTCTCACATTTCAACAAATGCTGTTATGTCGATGGTCCTTTGTCGCACAATGTCACTGGGAACCCCACAGTACTCTTTTATATTGCCTGTGTGCTCTGCGCATCCCATGCTACGGCTGTCCTTTACGATTCGATATTAATTATGCTGATCTCCGCACTACCTTGCCAGACAGCCTTAAATACATTTGCAGAATGCTTTCAAATGTCTTTTTTATCCGGTCTCAGAGGCAAGACTAAAGTACGCTCAGAAAGGCAGAATCCATCCCCGGTGCGCTTCTGAACCTTTTAATTATCTCCCGAAAGCCACAGCGCTGCAGACTTTAGGAGCCTGCTCGGGTCCTTTGGGGGAAGGGAACACAAGCTCTCAAAGGCTCTTTTATAAGCAGAAAGCTTTGTTTTGAGCGGGGCCGAAAAGTTAAATTAACTTAGGAGCTTTTCATGAGAAATGCAGTTCTTTTAGGGAAATACCACATAGGCAAATAGTTTAGAAAGAGCAGGTGCCATTTCTTGGCCCCAGACGCCCTTGCACGATCACCTCAAAATAAAGCGCATGCAAGAGACTGCACACAGTAATGTGTTTGCCATTACAAATAAAAAGCATGCCGTTTGCTACACAGCACAGACACCGTCAAGAGCTCTGACATGTCATTGTGACACACTTCAGCAACACCGTTCAGCACATCCAAGAACATCTGGACAAGAAATGACTAACTCCAGCTATCCCAAAAAGGGAAACCGCAGTAGAACAACCAACTATCACAACAGTAACAACGTTGCATTGATTCTCCACCAAGGACTTTCTTACCACAGTCCAGGCTAGCAACCCGGCACACTCACAAAACAAACCGTGCACCCCCAATGTCTAGAAGACTGTATCAAAGGAACCCAAACTAGTAACTTTCATCCTAGCCCTCATCAACACTGACCTTGTACAAGGAGTCTTCCCTGATGCCTCTAAAACACCATTCCTTAAGCCTCTGCACAAAAATCCACAACTGCCCCCCATCGCTCCAGTAAGCAACCACTCTACCTACAACAGACCATTCACTGCTAAATGACTTGCTATCATCTGTGGAAACACATTGAAAGAAACCACCTCCTCCACAAGTCACAACACGTATTTGCACCAATGAGAGAAACACAATCCATGGATGCCAACTTGCCTAGTGTACTCATCATGATGGACATTTGACACTATCCTTCACAAGACCTAAAAAAGACTATAGGACATTTGCTTTAAAGAAAGCATTCGTCGTTGGATCACCTCATTTCTGAACAAGTGTTCTAAACCAACATAATGGCCTCTTTAAATTCCCCTGGAAGCTCCAGTGCCGTCTCCCTTTCGAAGTGTCCAAAAGGCAGCTCCGGAAACGGATTAAGAACTCAGGCATCACATGATTCAAACATGCAGATGGCACCAAAATCATTGATAAAGTCACATTAGACTATACAATCAATTCACAAGGTCACAACATATGTCTCTCACATGTAGACTAAGGCGTGACTTTATTCTCGCCCACTCCAGCCTGAATGAACAGCTGTTGAACTTGAGATGCTTGTGTCATTTGTTTAACCCGCTCTCCTACCAAATGAACCCATTCACCTCTGTATCTCCTTCCTCATTACAACAAACACATACACAAAAACTCAATTCTTTAGATCTATCGTACACCTAACCTATACCAATGGCTAACCAAGGCTTAAAACAATGTACCTTTTCCATACTCAAGTGCCACTGACAAGCCCATAGAACCAGAGTGGCAGTCTATATTTTGGTACTTCTGACATACACACATCCACACCCCAGACTTTGCACCTGCCTACCCCTCTTTCTCAATTATAAACACTCCCCCCTGGTACTCTCACGCTGCCTCAAAAATGGCAGAAAGGAACATCACAAGATCACTTTACATTACATTGCATGCAGTAATGTTGAATGCCATGGAAACTAACACAATTACAAAGAGATTCTGCAGCCACGTCAAATCAGACTCTATATCAGAAATAATGAAACAAAACAGTTTTATTAACATCTACATAATTCAGGGACAGCATACAAGCATAATGTGTCACCACTCTAATGGTGCTTATCAAAAACACAGGGTTTTATCCTCACTATTTGTCATAGCTGACATCAGACTGTAATCTTAGCTACCTAAACCCACGGGATGAGGGGATTGGTTAAGGGGATTGACTACATATACATTCTATAGGTGTTACATTTCTGGTTGGGTAACAATCATCTGATGGCTCCTCCTGAAACCACCTCTAAATTCATAATACTAAAAAGACATAACTTCTACAATAAATTATTTGTTGGCATAATACGTACTAGGTGGCCAAACATTGGGGGTTTTGATTGGTTGGCTTTGTCCTGACCAGCCTCAGGCACTGACTGGTCCTCAAGACATGAGCCAGATAGGAGTAGTGGAAGAGAGGTCCATGGACTGCTTTCCCTTTAATTTATGAAAATACCATCTCCTATTCCTAGACCATGGCCCAGAGTAATTTCTTTGTGTTTCACCTTGTTTGGCACCTTGTGTCTGGGAATATGCCTGAGGAGTAAAGCAGGTGTCCTATCTGTGTTTGTCACTAATGAATAGACCATGCTCTTCAATTATAGGTCGCATGTGATGGGACCGCATTTAAAATTATTTTACCCATCATTTATTAGGATTTTAGCTGAATTAGTGCAAATGTTATCATTCCTTTTACCACTGGGGACACTATTGTGTAATCCATCATGGAGCCTTTTGAATTCTAGATGTCCTGCACATGGCTTACAAAGAATATTTGAAATCCCAATTCATCTAAGAATATATGGCTTGTGTCTTGGGAATCGTTATCTCGTACTTCTACTGCAACGTTCTTATCCTCCCTTTTTTCATGGTAACCTTGACTTGGGTTGCTAGCAACTGCCTCGGCTCTGCACAGATCTATATTTTGTTCTTTCAGTATTTTGCGTTCCTGTGAGATCTTGAGGCCTTTCGAGTTCTAAAAAGTGTGCTGCAGCTTCCATATTCGAAAAAATGGCTGCCCATTACTCTCGCATTTCTATGTTAGTGTTCTATATTCTCGTATTGTTCGTGTTGTGTTTAGCTTATACATTGCTTATGTTAGTATTCTTATGTCTTATTGATGTAATCTTAATATTCTTCATGTATAAATGTATATATTACCTAGTGTTTGTTTTCTTCTTGTTGAGTGCACAGTTGCGTTGTCTCTAATGCCTGCATATGTATTGTTTCATTGTTTATTTGTTTATTCTTGACATGTTTAGCTTAGATCATTTTCATCTCCTTTTGTACCGGCCTGAGATATGCGTGGTACAGTTGCCTTGGTGAGTAACGTTTCTCACCTGTGCAGTATTGGACCGGGAGAGGGGCAGTAGCTATGGATGACATAACCATTTACCTCCCAACAGTAACATTTTTAGATGATGTAAACATTGGGTGTTAAACCATGCATTTCCATTTCTGTAAGAGAGTGTCCTGGAGTGAAAGGCTTGAATTTGGGTTAATTGTTTTACCCACAATGCATTGCTCATGTGGCTCTGTTCTGGTGATTAATTTGCAGTGATGACCCCCGTGTACTTTTAAAACTTGCTCAGAGCTACCATCCCAAGACAACCCTTGTAGGATTACAGCTAAAGGGTTATTGTTTTAGATCCAAAAGTGTTGACATATCAACAAAATGTATTGCTTGAAAACTTTAGAGCTCACTCTCATATTGAAGACATTTCATTCAATTCAGTTGAATCTAACAGATGTTCCCTGTCACTTTTACATGTAACTAGATACACTAAGCAGAGTGCTAATATCAAATCAGTCATAAACTAACAATTTCCCTGTTCCCCTGCATGTCATTATTGGAACTATGGCTTTATTAGAAGTATATTGGTGAAGGCAGAAGATTCGGCTATTATGAAATGTTAACAAATGTTAAACAAAGATGCACTTTTCACTTTCTCCCCTATCAGCATTGCAACAATTTCAGCAAACTTTGAACCATGCCAAACACAAATAATAGATTGCACCAACATTAACAGGACTGCAAGGCGGTGACTTTAAACGTTTGGCAGAAATAATTTCTGAATTCGTAATGAAGCTCAGAGTACTTTACTCACGTGATCCACGCACACCATTAGTCAGGAAGGAAATAGCCAAAACACTCAAAAATA
Source organism: Ambystoma mexicanum (assembly GCF_040938575.1). Taxonomy (NCBI): domain Eukaryota; kingdom Metazoa; phylum Chordata; class Amphibia; order Caudata; family Ambystomatidae; genus Ambystoma; species Ambystoma mexicanum. The sequence continues at coordinate 119,176,135 of NC_090935.1, read as the reverse complement.
AAGAAAGTACTATTTCAGAAATCACTTGCTTTACTCTGCCCAGCCAACCCACCTACGGTCAAGATTGTGTTGAGATGAGCGAAAGCACACTATGGTAATATTCTGGATTGATGACCCCTTCTAAGGTACAATGCTGGCCTGAAATTAACATTAAATTGTGGATCTAATGGAATTTGAATTGCTCCGTTCCACCCAAAAAGTTTAAAGAAAACTGAATTAAGTTGGGAACATCTCATTATGGATGGACACTTTATAATCAAGATTGTATCCCTACAGTATTCTTAAAATAATTTGTTAAGTGCATCATGTGGCATTTGGATCCCTCCATAGCATTTTGGAAAGGTACCTGCAATGCTTCTAGTTCCAGAAATAGTTAATCTGGTAGAGCCTGAGAAAGAAACTGTAAAACTATTGTAGATAACATGTATTCAGCAGTGAAGTCAACTCCAAGAAATGCAGGAACATGGGCAGGGCCTAGTGGAAGTTTCCTGTCATGGCCTGTGGACAGTGATTTGTTTGGGAGGGAGCGAGTATAAAGTATGCTTACGTGGCCACCCCCAGCCTCAGCCTGAAGGTATGAATAGCATCATTTACATGGAGCTTTCCCCACAGAAAGAAGAGAGAGATGCTCTTGTAAGGGCTGCCGGAGACATTGAAAGGGCTCAAGTGTTCATCAGGAGCCTGTGTCATTGGAGTTCGGAATTTGGACATATGAAATGATTCACTTTTTCAGAAAATAATTAAGAACATCTGCAGCTTGAGGCAAACACCTGTGAGGATGGGGAGTGAAGCTAGCAGAAAGGGATATGGCAGAATGTAATTCAGCAGCTGCAAAGGAGAAAATAAGTTATATATCAAAGATGGGAAACTGGTTACTGAAGTAACAACCTGAATCAGAGGGAAATAATAAAGATCACCCTCTGTTGAGGCCCCTCCTTCCCATCGCTTCCCAAACAACATCCGCTAAACTGGACAGGGGGTAATAATAAAGCTGCAAGTTCACTTTTCCATTAATAACCTATGATGCATTGCCATGGGGCCAGGGAGAGGAAGCCTTGACTTTTTGATTTTGATCAATGAATACAATGATGCGGGCAATTCCCTCTCTGAAAGCACACTCTGCTGATCAGATTCCCCTTTCATAAGCACCATAGCAAAAGTATAGTGTGTATCTGTGTCCTGCTGTCTCAGTATCCTTATTTGCAGCTCCTGCCCTACCGCGAAGACCCAGAGAGGGATGGGGGGTGGTCGCTATTATAGCCAAATCCACTCTGTAGTTGTTACACTTTTCACACTGAAATGGGATACTGCAGCCCAGATACTGGCTTGTGCATATCACCTAACCCCCAATGAATCATGTCGACTGATTCTCTGTTCCTGGTCAGTTCCTTTATAGATACTCTAGATGCCTATTTTGGTACAGAAGCACTATGCCACCCAAATATGGTTATTCTGGGTGATCATAACTGTTGGTGCAACACACCTGAAGATGCAGATTGCATATATTTTAAAGGTATTTTGCAATTGCACGATCTACAACTTCTGTCTGATTCAGTGACCCATACTGGTGGTTACTGTTCAGACCCTATACTATTCAGAGGTATAAGTCTTCATCATCAAGAAAAAATTGCAGTCAGCCGGTCAGATCACTTTGTGGTGAATTTCTACATATCAGTTGGTTACAATGAGCACTAGCGTACAATGATCTTGCCGTAAAAAATACCTTGATTTTATCTGTAGCGAAAAATGAATGGGCAATATAATTCTGATTCTAATTCCCATACAATCTGACAATAAGTGTGCAGAATTGTACGGAAATTACATGTCACGCCTACAAATCAACTGTGATATAAATGTGATATAATTGCCCCTGGTAAAGGCATTAAAAAACCTATGAGGAGAAACAGTAAATGGTAAATTGATCTATTAAAAACCCTTAAGAAAAACTACATTTGGGGGCTAATTCATGGAATAAATGTACACTGAAATTTGTGGCACAAGCGTGAAAAAGCTAGCGCATGCGTCATGGAAGGCCCTGCACATGTTTTTCCCGGGATGTGCGCCAAATCAGCGCTTACCTTACACGTCACTGCGACTTTCGAAAAGCGTGCATGACAGGAATGGGGAAAGAGCACAACTTCTCACGCACACACCTAAAAAGGGGGCGGAAGACAGGGAGTGGGGAACAACGCGTGAACATGTAGGCGTAATGTGGGAAGTACCGCTGGGAAAAAAAACGCAATGCCCACACGCTAGTGAACAACACGTATTCATGGAATCGAGTAGGGAAAACCTGCGCAAGTCAAAACACACACACATGCACAAATACGTCTGCCACACGAAAGCAGGCCGAAACCCCCTCGCCCAGCATAAAAGTGCGCGCTAACAACAAACAATCAAATACAGCTATGATGAATGTCCCATTCCTCACAGCAGTGATCGTGGGACACCGCAGGAGGAGGAGAGTAGCCAGGCCCCTCATTTTTTTGTCTATGACCAGCCTGTTTGGGATGCCTGATGGCGAGGTCTATGGCAGGTATAGCTTTCCACCTCATATCATCCTAGAGCTGGTCACTGAGTGAGAGGATTATCTCACATCACCCACCCTGTGCTCCCAAGCAATGAGCCCCTTGCAGAAGGATCTCAATGTACTGCATTTTTAGGCCACTGGGTCATTTCAGCAGACAACTGCATAATCAGGGGCGTCTCACACCCCACGCAGTCACGTTGCCTACACCAGGTGTTGGCAATCATCACTGCGCACCCCTCAGTCCGCAGGCACATATACATGCCCAGAACACCTGCAGAAAGGCAGGCCGTGGTCCAGGACTAGTACAGGGTGGCACTCTTCCCCAAAGTGCTTGGTGCCATAGATTGCACCCAGGTGGCCCTACGTCCACCTAGGGGTACTGAAAACATCTACCACAACCGCAAGCACTGGCATTCCATGAACGTGCAGGTTGAATGCGATGCCAAGGGAATCATCACCTCTATCTATGCAAACTATCCAGGGACCACCCATGACAGTTCCATATACAGAATGTCTGCCCTGAGCCGGGGCCTGGAAGCTGGGAAGCATGGCAACACATGGCTCATAGGTGAGTACAAATGCCTGCGCACAGGCATGCATGTCACACACAGACAAATACACAAACCCAACTCATGACAACAATCATCACCTCCCCAGGGGACAGTGACTACCTTCTGAGCACCCATATGATGACACCAATACGGAACCCCACCAAACCGCCCCAGGTAAGTTACAACACAGCCCATATTGCAACCAGGGCCATAGTGAAACACACATTCAGAGTGCTCAAGTCACGCTTACGCTCCCTTGACTGCTCTGGCGGCCAGCTACTATATGCACCCCCAGTAGTGTGCAGGATCATTGTGGCAGCATGTGTCCAGCACAATGTTGCAACACGGCGGGGCATACTGGTGGACATGGTGGTGTTCCCACGTCCCCAACCACATGCGCTGCACATGGGAGGGGGAAGGGTACGTGGCGAGGCAGCCCGGACCCAGCTTGTGGACACATTTTTCACCTAAACTCCCACCCCTGCGGAGTGCACACAGGCCTGGCACACACTAGGTGACAATCGATGATGACAAAGAGACAGTAAACTGTCATAACCTTGCCACCCTTAGAATGTATTCATGGAAGTGCTACATTGTGTGCATCCCTAGCTATTTAAACATAACCAATCCCGTGTGACCAAAAGGAACACATGTAAGGTGCATATCCCACCACCGCCCTGCAAAACATACCATGTTAATCACTGGTATGTCAGCCAAACCCTCTCAAACCCCATGGCCCCTGTCCTCCATGCAATGCAACAGCTGAACAGTCAACCAAATGCACAACACATGACACTATCGTCATTAAGTGCAACGTGAGAAATGTAAACAGGCATGAGACATTCACACCTGACATGGAACCTGATAAACTCACTTTGCAAAAGACTCCCACACATACAAAGGCTGTCATTATGAGTAAGCGGTACACCATAGACGTTGTCGGTACATCACTGGCACCGTCCATACCGTACCGCCATATTACAAGTAACCCTGGCGGGTGACGGGCTGCGTGTTGGTCGCCACAGCTGCTCCTGCAGCTACCACTACTGGTTGGCCCGTGTCAGCACATGTTACTTACTGTCGGGTTGCAAGGGTGCCAGGGTCGTATGCAACAGCAGCATCACCTGGAGCCGCAGGGGGTGGTGGCATGGCTGCACCAGCACGTGGCTGGACATCCTGCCCCTGTGGTGCACCCCTGCCTCTTCCCATTCTACGGACACCCTGGCCACCCTGGACTCCACATACTCCCTGATCACCCCAGCCACATGCCCGACCACTGTCAACACTGGCAGGATGCCCAGCTGAGCCCCCCTTAACCTTTGGTGGCCTCCCAACCATGGCACGGATGTACTAATGCCAATGGGAGCTGCACTGAACAATTGTCCTGGTCAATATGGGTGAAGGGGGCAGGGTATGTGATGCTAGACGTACCTCTGTGCTCCTGAAAGGCTGCCTGTGGACCCTGGGGATAAATGACAGTCCCGCAACGCTCAGGCACCCCAAAAATACAAGACAAATGTATACTGTAGCCCAGGTGCATGTAAAAAAAAACTCACGCTGTACGCTGTGGCACCCAGGAACACAAAAAAGCATACACAATTAACATGCAGGCTTCTATGACGTCAATAAATGGGGTACGCGAGAAACAGGGGCACCCGCAGTGTCAAAAATAGCGTACAATAGCGTGCGTGACTCACCGTCTGCCTTGCGTGGAAAAGAAATACGCGTAGGCACTGTAACCACGTGTGAACCCCAAAGTAGGAAAAACACACATGTAATCCTCCACTGAAAGCATGTACAGCGTGCTGCAGACCCGCATGGAACATTAACACGTGCAGAAGGAAACGCCCATGCGCGTTACGTAACTTATGCGCTTACGCGCTAAGGCCCTTTCCTCGAATTACATCCTGACGTGTTTTTTTTTTCATGTGCCAATTCACTCTGCATCAAGCTGGCCATGTGACAACACACGGAAGACCATGCTCCTGCCTACAAGGCCATTTTCCTGCCCCCCAAATCCCGAGGGAGCCTCCTACAAGCCGTCTGCTGCTGCCTACCTGCTGCCAACAGTGCCCTGCCATTTGGTGCCTGCACATCAGCCATCTGCAGGGGTCCAGTTGCTGTGACCACACCTGCTGGAACAGAAGACTCCCGACTGGTATTCCATCACTCCACAGCCCAGCCCCAGGACCGAGTTGCCCACCCACACCTGCCTCGGGCGTTGCCATGTCCAACGCAACACCATCCGGCACCAGTGGGAACCCTCCAGCAGAGAGGCAGAGGGCTGCCAGATTCAGTGCAAATGAAGTTGGCATCCTGGTGGAGCAAGTCCTGCGGCATTATGATGCCTCTTCACACTATCGCATGCCGACATGGAAGGACGGAAGAGGATCTGGAAGGACATAGTGGGAGCCATTAACACGGAGGGGGTGGCACCCCGCAGCGTCAAACACGTCCATAAGCGCTGGGAGGACTACCCGTCCTGGACCCTCAAGAAAGCCTGGCGCCTCTTGGACACAGCAGATGCAGTGGGCTGCAGCGGCCACCTTACCACCCAGCGGATGAGGGTCCTGGAGCGTATTCGCCCAGTGCTTCACCACCAGATCCTCAGGATGCAGGCCCGTCTTGAGTTGAGCGGTAAGTGCCCATGCAGTCCCGTTTAAAACAGTGCATTTTTAGCTACTTGGCTGTATGTGTGACATGGGTCATTTATGGATGTGTGTGTGCTGGGACATGATGGTGCTGCATGTGACTCCAGTCGGGCGTGACCCACATGAATGGTGTATGTGTTACAATGCATCATGCGGAGCAGCATGTGGAATACACACATGTATGCATGCCTGTGTCTGTACTTGGACATGTTTGAGAGATGGGTGCTGCTGTCATGGACATGGATGGTGTACATGTCTGTGTGTCTGAGTAGTGTGTGAGTGACTGGTAAATGCCATGGATGCATGACACATGTCCGTGACAATGTGTTGATTCACTGATAGAGCCTAGTCATCCTTGTATCCGCTGTGTCTGGGGGTATACGGGGCCAGATGCATGACCCTACGGTGATGTGAGTGCATGTGATCAGCATGTCCCATGATGCATGTGAGTTTCAGCCCACCATTGGATGTTTCTACGCTGCCTTGCACATGGATGCAAATGTTTATTGCATGTGCCATGCCTGTTCCGCATGTGTGTTGTGGAGGGACATGATGGAAATGCCATTTGACAGTGCCACATATGTGCTATTGCTTTGTGTCTAGGGGACTATTGTACAGTACCCTGATGCTTGTGTTAAATGTCTCCCTTTACACAGTGGCGAGTGAACAAAAGGGTGGAGACGGCGCTGTGGAGGAAAGCGGCAGGGATGCCTCCACCGGCCGGCGACGCATGGCCAGTCACCCTCCCAGGTAATTCCATCATCCGGGAGTGAGGGGACTGGTTCCGCGTCTGCCACTACGGCTGCAGCAGAAGGGGCGGGTGAGCCTCCACAGGGGCTGGCAACGGCGGAAGATGGTGTGGAGCCATGCAGGTTGGTGGTGTGTACGGAGGAGGAGGAGGGCGCTTCAGAGCCACACAAGGGGCCTGGTGGGGTGGTACCACTCGTGCAAGTGGTGCAGTCCGGGGGCAGGAGGCAGCAGAGGTCACCGCGGAGGGGCCTGTGCATGTAATTGCCCATGACACTGTGCCTGCATCACCATGCACCAGCAGGGAGGCCCCTTCCCAGGCCCGTCCGCAGGTAGGGGGAGGTCCACATCATCTGGCACTCCTCTACCTTCAGACGTGGGGACCCGTGACAGGATTGAGTCCGTCCTGATTGGTGTCGTGTTGCGCACATGTGTCATTTGTGATGATGTGCGTGCTTCCTGGGGGGACCACGCACATCATCACAAAGAGATGTGTACCAACGTGGCCCAGTTGGGAGGGCTCATGGTAGGGGGTTTCCTCCATGCGTCGCTCTGTCTTTCGGCCCTCTCCTCCTCTGTGTGCACACTATACGCCAGTCGTTCTCCGTGCCGTCTTCCAGCCCAGATGACACCAGGGCCCCATGTGGACCTGCCCCAACCAACTAAGGCAGGCCGGTGGACATCCCATCCCTGCCACAGTTGGGAGTCGGAGCTCCAGCACAGGTGGTCACCCCAGCAACTGGACCCCTGGCAACGGACGATGTGCAGGCACATACAAGCAGTGCACCTGCACAACGGCCCCAGGTTTTGCCATCTACCCGGAGGCAGTCGTGGTGGCGATGGCAGGCAGCAGAAAGGCGACGACAGGCTCAGTGTAGGAGGCATGTGGCCTCGGGGCCCTCTACATCATCGGGGCTGGCATCGGCAGGTGGGCAGGAGGATCCAGGATTGGGAGTGTCTTCCGTGTGGCAGCGGTTGGGCCAGCAAATAGGTGCAGAGCGGCGGCAGTCGGAGAGGGCACGGCTCACAATGGTCAGGGCAGAGAACTCCATGCACAGGGCTTTGAGGCGGGCTGAGTGCCTTGAGGCAACTCGCAGGGAGTTGGAGGAGGCCATGGCTGCATCCCTGCAAGACCTCGAGGCGAGGGAAGAGGCACCGTCTCCTGAACATCGACGTGGAGTTCGATGATGCCCTGGCCCGGGACATCAAAAAGTGAGCCGTCGGACTGGCCCGCCACCTTTGTATATAGTTATTTAGGTTTAGGTTTCATTTGGTTTTTACTATTATTTGGAGTTCACAGACTTTGCTCCACTTTTTGTATATAGTTGTATTTTAGATAGGGTTTTAGGTAGGTTTCCTTTTGTTTTGGGATAATGGACCTTTCAGACTTTAGTTTTAAATATTTTGGACATGTACATACTTTATTTTTTTATATTCACATAGAGTAATTTTTTTTAATGCTTTTCGTCTTGGGATTTATTTCTATGGACTTTGGGGATGGACCACTTTTATTTTTTCATGTTTTGGATTTTTATTTTTCCTTGAATTTCACTTTCTTTTTCATATTTCAATCATTATTTCTTTATTTGCATGTGTGATCTTCATTTTGTTATTTGTTTTTTTATTTTTAATACATTTCATTATTCTTCATTCTTTGTGTGGTCTACTATGATTTCTTTTGTGCATGTCTCCATGAGCATTGGCTCAGTCATGTGTTGTCACTGTGTGGCTCTGTAAGACATTTGTGATGGGCATGCTGGTTCTTTTCAGACTATCATGGAATGAGTAATTTAGTAGGGAGTGGGTGCAGTGGATCATTGGGTATTTGTACTGGGGGGTAAGGGTGTGGGATTTGTGTTGGCATTAGGGCCATGGGTCTGTATAGTTATGATGTGGTGTTTGGGGGGACATGAGTTGTGGCTGGCAGGTGCGTGTCAATTGGGGGTTCATGGGGGGGACATGAGTTGGGGCCTGCTGGAAGGTGCCTGTCAATTGGGTGGGGGCAACATGATTTGGGGCCTGCTGGCAGGTGCCTGTCAATTGGGGGAGACATGACTCGGGAGCCTGCTGGCAGGTGCCTGTCAATGGGGGGTGCATGGGGGGACATGAGTCGGGGCCTGTTGGAAGGTGCCTGTAAATTGGGTAGGGGCGACATGAGTCAGGGCCTGCTGGCAGGTGCCTGTCAATTGGGTGGGGGGACATGAGTCGGGGCCTGCTGGCAGGTGCCTGTCAATTGAGGGGGGACATGAGTCAGGGGCCTGCTAGCAGGTGCCTGTCAATTGGGGAGGGGACATGAGTCGGGGCCTGCTTGCAGGTGCCTGTCAATTGGGTGGGGGGACATGAGTCGGGCCTGCTGGCAGGTGCCTGTCAATTGGGTGGGCGGTCATGAGTCTGGGCCTGCTGGCAGGTGCCTGTCAATTGGGTGGGGGGTACATGAGTCTGGGCCTGCTGGCAGGTGCCTGTCAATTGGGGGTGGCACGAGATGAGGCCTGCTGGCAGGTGCTCGGCAATTGGGGGGTGGGGGGATGAGTCGGGGCTCCCAAGTGCATGGTGCCATGTGGCCTGCCTGCCGGACATGGTCAGGGTGGATGGGCTGCTTGCAGGGCATGGGGATGGTGGATGGGCTGCCTGCAGGGCATGGTCAGGGTGAATGGGCTGCCTGCTGGGCATGGTGAGGGTGGATGGGCTGCTTGCGGGGCATGGGGAGGGTGAATGGGCTGCCTGCAGGGCATAGTCAGAGTGGATTGGCAGCCTGCAGGGCACGGGGAGGGTGGACGGGCTGCCTGCGGGGCATGGTCAGGGTGGATGGGCTGCTTGCGGGGCATGGGGAGGGTGGATGGGCTGCCTGCAGGGCATAGTCAGAGTGGGTTGGCAGCCTGCAGGGCATGGGGAGGGTGGACGGGCTGCCTGCGGGGCATGGGGAGGGTTGTAGGGTGGACCCCTGTGGCATGGTCTGGCTGCAGGGTGTGCATGTGGCTTCTCACCACACTGTTGCGTGAATCTGTGAGTATGGGAGTGAGAATTACACGTGATTGGGCTGGCACGAGCGGGGTACGCGTATTCCAGGGGTGCATTGGGAGTTTTACACGCGATTTTGCTGGTGCGAGCGGGGTATGCATATTCCAGGGGTGAGCTGGGAATTTTACAAGCAATTTCACTGGCGCGAGCGGGGTACGTGTTTTCCAGGGGTGCGCAGGGAGTTTTACACGCGATTTCACTGGCGCGAGTGGTTATCATATTCCAGGGGTGTGCTGAGAGTTATACATGCGATTTCACTGGCACGAGCGGGGTACGTGTAATTCGAGGGGTGCCCGGGGAGTTTTACACGCAATTTCGCTGGCGCGAGTTGGGTAAGCGTAATCCGAGGGGTGTGAGGGGAGTTTTACACGCGATTTCTCTGGCGCGAGCTTTGTACGCATAATCCGAGGGGTGCGTGGGGAGTTTTACACACGATTTTTCTGGTGCAAGCGGGTTACGCGTAATCGAGGGGTGCTCAGGGAGTTTTACACGTGATTTCGCTGTTGCGTGAGGGCTGAGTGGCATTCTTTGCGTGGTCTCGTGGTTGGGCGGCTGTATGCTAGTCCAATGGCCTTTGCGCCATGTAGGGGATTTGTGAAACATATTTGGCGCAGGGTTGGGGGTGTAACTGGCGCTGCTGCAGGGTCACTGCGACACGGCTGGTTATGGATGTAAGTATCCATGAATAAACTGTGCATGAAAATGGGTTTTGGCGCAGGCGGCTAGCTCATGCTGGTGCACGCTCCCTCTCTGCCCTGCCCGCGTGCACTGCTTCTGCACTAAAATCTATGAATTACCCACAAAGAAAGAAAAAAGATGGCTTAAGACCATTAATATTAACAACCATTATGAGGCCAAATTGGCCTTAAAGATTTATAAAAAAATAACTTATTCTTGCAAAATCCCTCTGCCTACAGAAGCAAATTAATCTTGCTGCTCACACTTACCCAGGCATCCTAAAATAGTCAATGAATTTAATGTTTACTTCCTGGAAAAAATAAACTTGATTAGGTCTAGTATTGGCTCTCAATCTACTGCTCAAAAGCCTATTTTCGCCAATGAAAAAGAAAACTCTTTGATGGAGCCTAACCCACCTAAATTTGTATTTTCGCCCGTGAACCTAGAGGTTGTCGCAAATTTGATAGGTACACAAGACAAGGGAGGAAAAGTCAGATGGAGGACAAGACAAACAATCTTACTAGACCTTGTGTCATTCAGATCGTGCAAGTGCCAGAACAAGAAGTGCAAGGGGAAGAGGGATGGGGAAGTGTCTGCGAGAGAGAAGGGGAACAGGGCAGCAATGCTGAGTAGTGCAGCCAGTGCAGCGCAGCTCTGGGTAAGTATAAGGAGGCAAGGGACTGTAGAGGTTACAGTAACAGCCCCTAAGTGCATGGTAGGTGCACCGGAGGTGGTGCAGGAGTGACTGATCAAGAGAAAGCCTGGTAGCCAGTGAGACTCTGGGGGTAGCCAAGCAGCCAGTCAGTGCAGCAGACAGGTCGGTCAGGAAGGTCAGCAGGGGAGGGAGAGCGAAAGAAGAGGAGAAGAGGAGGGTTTTGAGCTGCTTCCGGAACATCAGGTAATCTGGCTCAAGTTTGAGATGAGCAGGGAGGTCATTACAGAGTTAGCTAGATTGTCATGCAATTATAAAATTATAAAACTATAAACCCTGACTATAAAATTCAACAAGTTTTGAAATTCAATAATGCTTTACCGGTACTGACGGTCTGTAGTCCCCAATTGACACCGGATTCTGTCGTATATGTAGGTTTGAGCAAAAGAGGGAGGCCGCCAAAAATCATTTTGACAGAATCTGTGAAACTGGAACCTCTGTACATGTGTAATCTAAGAGATTATGTAAATGATCTTATTAACATCAAATCTGACACGTTTAGGACATACTGCCTTAGCAATGAGTCCCCTTCCCTCCATTCAGAATTATATTGTATCAGATTGCACATTAGTAAGCTGATGAAACAATGAGTCTGTCCAGAATTTGGTCAGTATCTGGATCATGCAAATTGACAAGGGGGGTCCTGGGAGTTCCTCTGCCAGACATTAGTCCTGGGCAGAGGGACTTACCCCGAGTCTTTAGCTCACTATCTTTCACAGAGAAGAAATATCCCAAACATATCAGTCTTTGTCCTGCCCTGGGGCAGTCCATCACCAAAATGCTAGGCAATTTTCCTGTGAACAAGAGTACCAACCGCATCCCCAGACAAGTCTTTTTCAGTCTGGTTTGTAAGAGGATTCAATTCAACACTACAGCAAAGTCAATGCCTAGTCTGGGATACTGAATGGAAACCCTTATTAATATATCTTTATGTCCAGTTCATGCGTTCTGGATGACTACCCCTATATAACACCCCTCTCTTGGAATCCCCTGACCCCACTGAGCCAAGAAGTAGTTCTGTTTTGCAAGTCTAAAGGTTTATTTGATAATTTAAACAATATATATATATATCACGTTTTATAATAAATTAATAATTGAATATCACACTGAATCTGAGCAGTAATCAATAATGGATAGTCTGGCACTAGCACACTTGTGAATAGGAACAGAAGAATAAGGTGGTAGAGAATGCTTTATATAATTTCAGATGGATGTAATGTTGAATGAAAATGCAATACAGAAAATACTCAATAGGCGTTCAACAAAACAATGTAATCACTTTTCTCTGGCAATCCCCTCCCCCCTTTATGCAATGCAAGGAAATGGAAGGGAAGCACACAGTTCTCAGAAATGCAATCAAATGTAATTCAGTTCACCCCAGCAGCTTAGACTACAGAAGTTTACAACACAGGCCCAAAATGCTTTTACACGTGCTGGCAATGAAGTGAAAAAATATGCTAAAATGCTTTTAATTCCCTCTAGAGGTTCAGGGTGAGTGGTATCTAGTTAATATTAGTCCAGGCTCACCTTAGCAAGGATCTAGGAGTAACTAGCAGGTTAAACGATTTTTTGGCAACTGAAAGCACGTGGAGAAATTTGCAAATCGCGGCAAATTCGTGAGTGCGTTTTTCGCGATTGCGGCAAAACTATAGGGAATGTCGGAATGCGATTCTAGGTTCTTTGAAAAGCTGAGATTCTAAGCTTTCAAGGGAAAGTTACTGTAAGTCTCTAGCACAAACGGTTACAGAGATATGAGCGATTAAATAAAGGTAGTTTTTCGGATTTGGAATGTTAAAATTCAAAGTGACAAGTGCAGCTTGCAACTAGAAAATGACAGGTGACAGCTTTACAAATGACAGGTGACAGTTAGGAGACAGTTCTACTTAGATTAAAATAGATTGAATTATATTATTTTAACTAAAAGATTGGTTCTGCACAGTCTTGCTAAGTACTCACACTATATTCTTGAATTAGAATGGGCCTCGCCACGGATCTGGTCAGGTTTTAGACTGGACTCTGGTCTGGTCTCTGCACTTCACAGTGATCTGGGTCAGCTCTCTCTCTCTCTGGATTCTGGAGATTGATGGATTTGAAGTCTGGATCTTTCTGCACAGCTTTCTCTAGAGATTGATGGAGGTAAAGTATGGATTTTCCCGGCAGAGCGTCCCGCAGCAAATGGATTTGAAGGCCCCTATCTGTCCTGACTGTCTGCTTTTATGTGTTTTGAAGATGGGTGTGTGTGCAGCATCACTAGCCAGCCCCTCTCCACTTGTCATTGGCCACTTCATCCGCTTCCCCTTGATTGGGGGAATGAAATGAAGTGTCATCATGATGAGGTCTGTTTATGGTACAGAGAACCCACCCCTGTCAACTTTACACACAATCTATATTTGCTCAAAAAACATATTTGCACAGGTACACATTTGTTTAAAATTACATGCACCCTTCACATATCACAGGAGGTATACCCTGTCCAAATCTGCTCTTCCTGGGAGCTTGCATTCAGAAATGGCGACATTTGCACTTTTTAACTGGTTTCGCAATATCGGACATTACCCCAAATTTACACACATGTGCGCAAGGAGTATGGACATTAATTGATGAAGTGTCAGATTTTTAACATGCATACATTTTAAGTAATACCCTCTTAACTGCTAGTTTGCCCCCAGAACATCACACAAATTGGAGTTTGGGCTTGAATTGAAGGTACATTTTTTTAAATTAAGGCTCTCAAAGTTATACATTTCTGTCATTTGATTACAAAGAGTTATCAGTGTTTCTGTAAAATATATAGTTTGCTTTCAATTCAGTTCTCAGAGTGTTGGAGTCCGCCTCCAAGACTTGGGTGGGTCAGTCACATGTGTCTTCTGGCAGGCAGGCCTTTGTTGACAGGAAACAGTCAAAATCAACATATCCTATTCAATTGCAAGAGCCTATTGTGTGGTCTCCAGGAGGGTCCCAGCCTGTCTGCCTTCTATTAATCAAGAGGTCATGTGAGATTCTAACTCCTGGTGTGAAGCTCTGGAGGTGAGAGGGTTTCCCAGGCTTCAGGCCTCTGGGAACAGCCTGTGGCTAACTTTTAATTAAAATGCAGCCTTTGAAGTCAGCTGAGTCAAATCCCTTTGTCAGCAACTGCACTCAGTTCTCCTGTCAGAGTTTAGACAGCTAGCGCCGCCTTGAGGATTTTGTCGGTACTGCATGCAATTTTGGGATCTTTCTTGGATTAATGCATTCCAAACAGGAATGGTTCTTACATGGTAGTAAATAATCCTTGCTTAACATTGTTTTGATGGGGCTCCTTACAGTAAGATGGTTATGTGGAACCCCACAAAAGGGTTCAATCTTTAAAGTGGTCCAATGAGTCACGATTTCAGCAACTTTTTGACATCAGTAACAATGGATTTTGTTAACAAAGATCTTTCTTTACACTGGTGGGTGGCAAGTTAGGTAACCATTTTGGGTGTGCGCACAAACTGCGTGGTTCTCCTGGATTCTGGCGCACCTGTGGGCTTTTTGGCCATCTTGGATTATCTAAGCCCACAGCACCAAATGTTGCAGCATGATAGCTCAAACGTGGGTCAGGACACCCAACAGATCCCCCCACGTGACTGCTCTTTGAATTTGAGTCGATGGGGAGTCGGGTGCACAAGGGTTTTGACCCACGCACTGGTCTGTCCGCATAATCTTCTTCCAATTCTGCAAATGGCACAGTTCAGCATCTTTTCCTCCATCCGGTACTGATCGATCGGTTCTCCTCGCCGGTCCTGATGGGAATATTGGGCGGAACCCCGGGCCCCTCGCGTCTCTGCTCCCGGTCTCCGGATCGTCCTCCTTGGGCCGTCTCCAGGTTTTCTTTCTCCTAGGACGACAAAGGAAGAGCGCCAATACCTATTCATGGACATTTTTCCCCCACCATTGATATAGTGGGGTGGCATCTAAATTTCTAGTCAAAACATATGAACATGCACATTACTTTTTGCATTCAAAAACCAAACACCCACATTGAGAAACTCAGAATTAGATAGGCGATATGTAGGATATTTTAAGTTAGAACTGAATTAATCTGAGACAGTACCCTCTAGGATTCCAGAGGATTCCTCCAGTTGTTGCAGAGTGTGCCTGGGATGGCAACACTTCAACTGGTTAATGTGGACCCACTTGTCTTCCCCCTCTGCCAAACCGCCTTTGGGGATGCGGATCTTGTAGGCCACAGGGGAGATTTTGTCTATAATCTCAAAGGGTCCCTTCCATGTAGGCAAAAATTTTCGCTGTTTGGCCTGGTTCCTTTGGAAATTGTATAGATAGACCCGGTCCCCCACCTGATATTCCTTCCTGGAAGTCTTCAGGTCATAGTGGGTCTTCATGCTATCAGCTGATCTTTCTAGATTCCGCTGAGCATAAGCAAAAGCATGTTGAAGGTGTTTCCTTAAATTCTCCACATACTCGTGAGTTGTGGAGGCATTTATTAGGGTCTGCTCTTGGGTCCTGTAGAGCAAATGCTGAGGAAGCACCATCTTGCGCCCAGTCATCAACTCAAATGGTGACATTTTGGTTGCAGATGAAGGGGTAGATCTGATGGCCATTAGGACCACAGTTAATCGGATATCCCAACTTGGCCCAGAATCTGCCACAAACTTCTTTAATATGCTCACAATGGTTCGGTTATATCTCTCTACTGCCCCAGAAGAAGCTGGCCGGTAAGCAATATGCAACTTCCTTTTTACCCAAAGTATCTCCCACATCTTTGTCATTACTTCACTGGTGAAGTGGCTACCCCTGTCTGACTCAATCCTTTGAGGTAGACCGAAACGGGAAAAGATGTGGTTAATCATCAGGGCAGCTGCAGTTTCTGCCTTGCAATTTGGGGCTGGGAGACATTCCACCCACTTGGTAAACAAGCATGTCACAGTCAACATGTACTTATTCCCCCGAGCAGAGCGAATCACGGGGCCTTCGAAGTCGATTTGTAAATCTGACCATGGCAGTGTCATCCCCCGCTTTTGGAGAGGCGCGCGGTGTGTGAGGGATGTTGGCTGAAATTGCGCACACACAAGACACCCCTTCAAGTATTGGTCGAGGTCCTGCCCCATGTGTGGCCAGTATGCAACCTCTCTTAAGATTTCCAATGTTGTGTGAAACCCCCTATGACCGGCGGTGGCCGCATCATGGGCGTGACTTAACATCAGGCTTCGGAATGAGGTAGGAACCACCCACTGATCGTGGCCAGCTTTGGATTTCCTTACCAGCAAACCGTCTTGGATTCGGAACATTTTTGGACATTTCATCAACACTCTTAGGTCCTCTTTCCCAATGTAATCGGTATCCGTCAGGGGAAAGTTCTCAGGGTCCTCAAGGTGCTGGTAAAATTTACCAATTATTGGATCCCCCTTCTGAGCTGTAATCAAATCAGCATCAGGGGTCTCCTTACTCCATTGTGCAATTGAAAGGTCGTTGTGAGCATTTGTCTGGGACCTAGTGATAGCAGTGACCTGGATTTCCCCCAACAGGGACTCAATCTCAATTAGATCCCCTTGGATGGCCCCGGTTTTGGCCAGCTGATCAGCTAAGTCATTTCCAGTTTTGTCTGATCCCTCTACTTTGGAATGACCCTTGATCTTTTTCCAATAGATGGTCATCTCATTCGAGGTGACCAGATCATCAATGTTTTGCATCAACTTCCCATGTTTCAAGGGTTTGTTGTTAGCACATAACATGCCTCTGGTTTTCCAATTAACCAGGTGCTCCACGAACCCGTTCCGTACATAACCCGAATCTGTGATTATGACCAGTTCGTGGAGTTGATGCTGGACAGCAGTGAGGATGGCCTGATGCACAGCCATCAATTCTGCCACCTGACTACTTCTGGGACCAATTTTGTATCCAGCGGAGGGTTCTGGGAACTCCTTCACCCATGCATTCCCTACGCCAGCCACCAGTTCTTTCTCCCCGTTGTTGTCAACATGGTAAGAGCATCCATCCACATAGACAGTGGGCATTCCCTCACACTTGTCCTCTTCAAAGACTTTGTGTGGGGAATTAAGGTATGCCTCAGTGTTGTCCTTGATTTTTAGACTTTCGTCCTCGAGACAGTTTTCTCTGGCACAATCATGCAAGTCAGCCAGACCTTGCGCGAGGGGACTCTTCTTGTTTTGGCCATATCTGACCTCCACAGGAAAGCCTAGCATTGACAGAATCCCGGAAGTAATTCTGGAATTACTCACATTTCCGGCCCGGATTCTGTCACTTTGGAGATATTGCAGAGGCTGGTGTGGAGTCTCCACTATGATGTGTTCCCCCTGGATAAACGGGCGGTAATTCTTCAATGCCCACACAGTTGCCAGGAGTGCCTTCTCACAATTGTTGAATTTTTCCTCCACAGAGGATAAGGTTTTGCTCGCATAGGAGATTACTTTAGAGAACCCTGTCTCCAGGAAGAACTCCTTGTTTCTGACAGGGTAAGCTAGGCAAGGCTCTTATGAGAGTCTTCTTTTGAGTTGTCTTACTGCCTCGGATTGTTCTGGACCCCATTCCCACTTTACCCCCCCTTCAGGAGATGAATCAGGGGTCTGGTGATCTCTGCGTAGCCCTCAATGAACTTTCTGCTGTAATTAGTCAGTCCAAGGAGGCTCCTTAGTTCCCGCAGAGTTGTGGGGTCTTTCAGTTTCTGAAGTGCTTCCGCTTTCTTTTCCTGGGGACAGAGACCCTGAGGAGTAATCTCATGCCCCAAGAAATTAACACGGGTTCTACACCACTGTGCTTTCTGAAAGGAAAGTTTTGCTCCGGCGGCCCTCAACTGCGTCAGAACATAACGGATCTCCGCTATGTGTTCCTCCACAGATGAACTTTTGATGAGGACATCATCTACATAAGCCAGGTTACCCCTCGCACCCAGGTCGGGCATGGCCTTATGTAGGAAAATATTGAACTCATTACCGGAGTTAAGGTATCCGAAGGGAGTCCGGGTCCATGTATACTGCTGGCCCCCAAAGGTAAAAGCCAGTTTGTATTGGTCCTCCCTGCTGACAGGCACAGTCCAGTATCCATTGGTCAGGTCTATTGCAGTGAATACCTGTGACCCCTGGATCTGGGCCAGCTCTTGGTAAATGTAGGGCAGAGGCCATCGGGAAGTATGGACCCGTTTGTTGAGCTCCCTGAGGTCGGCGCAGAGTCTCCACTGGCCGTTTGGCTTCAATATTCCCAGCACCGGATTATTGAAGGTGCTGTGGACTGGACGGATTATTCCCCGGGACTCAAGGTTCTTAATTATTTCAGTAAGGGACTCCATTGATGCGAGAGGCAAGCGATATTGCTTCACAAACACAGGAGTCATGCCAGGGTCCGTGGGGATTGTTGTTGTGTGGATGTCGGTGCGGCCACAGTCATATGTGTCTACCGCAAAGAGATCTTGGAAATCCAAGAAAACTTGTTTCAACTTTTGCTTTTGTTCCAGAGTCACACAAGCATCAGCTAGGTTGACTCTCTCTTCCACCATCTGCCTGAAGCCTGGAAAGACTTCTGGTTTGGCTATTTCAGCGGCCTCCTCCAGCTGGGTGGAGAAGTCCCTGGTCAGGGTGGGAAAGGCAGCCCTCATGGACCTGGAAAATCACCTCCTCCCTTCTGAAGTCACAAGTCACATCTTCCTTACCATAAGGGCAAGAAGTGTACACCAGGAAGTTCCCCCCATGCCGGGTAAAAATCCTGTCTGGTGTCGTATTGTCATCACTGTCACTGTCAAAGCAGTCCTTGGGGATTGGCCCTAACAGTTCATTACCTAAATCTATGGAAAAATGTTGGTCATCAACCGCCATTCCAATAATGGTGCCTGCGGCTAGAGTAATACTCTTTAAGTCGCTGTTATCCACCTCTATTGGAATGGTGTCATGTTCTATGTTGACTAATGGAGTTGGGTTTACCCCCAACCCTTGCTGTTGGAGAGAAGCGTTTAGATGTATGTAAGCATCAGGGTTTTGCAAATATTGTCCTCTTTTAGCTTTCACTTCCAGGGAGAATTGTCGGGTCCTTTCTGGGATGGTGACTTCCTCTTTGATCTGAATTTCAACTGCATAAGGTAGCAATTGAGCTGACCTAAATGCTTTTTCTGGATCATCAAAGCCCATGGGATTATCCGCTAATCGGGACCAAGCTTTGAAGTTTATTAGGTCCAAACTAATGGCAAAGCGATTGAGAATGTCACTGCCTAAGTAAAAGGCGGCAGTGACGTCTCGCACGACCCAACAATTATGGACTATGCTCTTGTTGCCAATGGAGATTTTGAGCATACACCTGCTTGGCAGGAGATGTTTGGAATTAGGTGCTTCCAGGTCCATTTCCCATTTGTCTATCAGTTTGAATGTGGGAATGGCTGGATCTTTTGGGAGTTGGCGAAACATGGCTTCGCTGATGAAGCTCTTACCGTTGTTCACACACACTCGGGCGAGAACAGAGTCCTTCCCATCATTTAACTGAACAGGGATGAACAACTGCTCTCCAATTTGCTGAATATCAGCCAGGCTCTGAGCTGATTTCACATCTTTCTGGACTATAGGAGTGGGAGTTTCTGATTGTGGATTAGTATAGAATCTCAGAGTGTTTCCTTCCAGCGTGGAGTACCACTTTAGACTGGAAGGAAGGTTGATTTTCAGAAATAGAGAGGACCCTCCATCACCAGTCTGTTGTCCTACTGCTATTACTGTCACGTCTGGAATTTGGTTATTCTGGAAGTGAAATTCTACTTGGTCAGATTTTTGTTCAACCATGTGGCAGGTGCCATTTAAACTAACATGGTTGACACTCTGTTTTAATTTTATGGGTCGGCTAGTCTGGGTCCAGAGGACCTTGTTTACGCAAACTATTAGGGGTGACAACCTTCTCAGGAGGTCTTTCCCTAGTAAACAAGGGGTGCCCTCTGGAGTTACAACTATGACCGGGTGTTTCAACTTGTGTCGCCCAATTTTAATGTCCAAGTCTGCCGTCCCCTCGACGGGAATTTCCTTCCCGTCAAAGTTCTGGAGTTGTCCAGGAAGTGAGGTGAGAGGAATTTGGTAATTCCCTCCCCTTCCTGCCTTCAGTTCATCAAAGGCCCTTCTGGACAGAAGGGTAGCTTGAGATCCCGTGTCCACCAGCGCTAAAATTGTACCCTGCCCCTGTACTTGTACCGGGGCATAGTATCTTCCCTCCTTCTCCTCAAGGGGGCACAGATAATGCACATTTTTGGACAACTGGTGGGCTAATTTTCTGGTTTTGGACATCGCTAGCGAAGAGATTTGGGCAGAATTCTGTGGAGAGCCTTGGGAATCTGAAAGAAAAAGTTGGCAACTGGAGATCAGAGCCATTGTGGGTTCCCCTGGCTCCGGTTCCGGGCCGCACCCCCCTTTTTTGAGGCAGTCACCAGGATGGGTTTGAACCAGGGGATTTTCTCGCTGTTGGTTCTGGGATGAGATGGTGGCCGGCGGTATCTCGGTCTCCACATCTCCCCAGTCTGGATTTGCATCCCTAGGGACCCATTTTTCTTTGGGAGGAGTTCCCCCCCTCTCTGAAGGAGAAGATCCTTTTCCCAGGATCCTCTGAGGATCCCTCTCCCTCAAATTGGAAGATCTGTACCTCCTCCTCAAACTGAGTCTGTTTGGGTCTTTTGTTTCTCCTACCCCCCCTCTGCTCCTTTGGAGGCAGACTTTCAGGGGCAAGATATTTTGTTTCTGGTTCCTGGGTTTCCAGGGGCTGTTTACAAGTGAGGAAGGAAGCTTCCTCCAAGGCTTTACACCCCCCTTCCCTTTGTGCCTCCTCCCTGGGAACCGGTGAGTTATCGGGGTGCTGCCCCCGTCATTGTTCTGGAGCACCAGGTCCAGAGTTGGGTGCGTTCTGCGCCGGCATGCCGATCTGAGGGTTCTGCTGAGCCCTCAGTATGTGACCCAGATCCCGCGCCATGTTTTGAACCTGGCGCTCTAACTGGGAAACCCGCTCAGGCTGATACGGGGCCCTGTTTTCTCCCCTGGGCTGATCCCGGGAAGGGTAGCTATCCCTTCTTTGGTAGTACCCCTGGTTGGGAAGATTTGGATACCCCTCCACCCTTGGCCTCCCCATTCTCCCAGAATTCGGTTGTCTGGGCTCAGGGAATTGGGGAAAGAAGGGTGGAGGATTTTGGGGCTGGAAGTTGGGTGGATACCTGGGGAAAAAGTTCTGCCCAGGATTTGGAGAATTTCTGCCCTCCGGTGGGAAGTTAGGAGGGAAGTTCCCTGGGTTAGGTGCTTGGCTGGATCCCCCCCTTTGGGCTGGAGGAGTCCACACATAACCCAGGATGGGTCTGTTTCCCTTGTAACGGGGGCTTACATAATCAGGAGAGCGAGGGACCCCATTTGTGGGGCTGCCTCCCTGGCTCCCTGTCTGTGACTGGCGCGAGGACCTTCTGGGCCTAGCATTATTAGGTGCAGGTAGGTTTTTAGGCCCCCCCATCTCCAACTCTAAAACGGGGGTGACCTTTACCTCTGCCACCTTGACAGCAGCAGGGGTGCTGTTGGTTTTGGGATTTTTCTGGGAATTGCTTTTATTTTCTATGGGCTTCTGCACCTCATAGATCCGGGTAGCCTGTTCAATGACCCAGTCTAAAGATCTTTTCTCATGAAAATCTCTCACGAGCTGGGTCATTATATATTTGGGAAAGGCATGGAAAAATGTATTGACGAATTCTCTGCTGTCTGTGCGCACCCTTCTGGTGGTCTGCGCAAAGGCACGTTTCAGTTCTTGCACAAACTCTTGTGGGGCCTGATCCTCCCCACACTGCAAGTTGTAGGCTGCCTTGCGAGCCTCTTGGGGATTTCTGTGAACAGAAAAATGTTTTAATATGGCCGCCCTATAGGTGGACCACCTGGAATGATTTTGGTCCTCCAGCCCTGCAAAGAAACTGGAGTACTCTGGGGAGAATGTCCACTTTACATATTGGATACAGCTTTGGCTGTCCTTCAAATGGAAAGTCTCCATCATTTGCTCAAACAACTCTAAATGCTCCCAAACAGAATACTTGGCATTCTTATGATACGGCATGATGACGCTCCTGATTGCCTTAATCTGCTTTAAGGGGTCCTTAAGCAAGGCCCTTTTTGTATTATTGGCCCTTTTGGTCCGGGTTACCCTGGTCCATTCATCTTCTGACTCAGAGGCACTGCTCCCAGAGGTTCCCGTCTGTTCTTCCAGGTTTTCCCGGATTCTGCGAGCCTGGGAATGGCTGGCAGAATGTGGGGACCTGGTCTCCTGTGTCCTGTACCGCTCAGAGGAGTCTTCAGATCCCTCCTTGCTGCCAGGATTTGATGGGTACCCCCCCCCACTGACCTAACTGGGCAGAGGTTTTCAGGATGCCCTTAATGGGCCTACTCTCCTGGGGTTCCCCATTAAATTGCACTGTGCTTGGGTGCCCATACCCGGATGCCCGCCCCTCCATTCCTGGGTGGTACTGGCCTATGAGCCCCATGCTTCTGGCTGGATAGTAATCTGCCATCCCTGTGGCCCTGTGCTCATGTGCGCCAGGGGACATGGGGGTGGCAGAGTCCAGGGACTGAGAGAGATAAAGGCCTCTGGTACTAGGGCTCCTGAGGTTATGCTCAGGGATTTCCCTTTCCCAGCGAACTTGGTCTCTATCCGCCCCTGCTCCCTGTTGCAATGCAAGAGCCTGCGCCTTCAGTTCCTCAGTTAAGGCCTTACTAGACTCTATCAGTCTCTCCTGCATCGCTGCCTGTTGTTGGAGCCTATCATTGTGCTGGCAGAGAGCCTCATTCTCTCTCTGTGTTTCCTGATTGGTCCTGGAGCACTGGGCCAGTCTTTGCTGCAGGAGGGTTACCTACTGAGCTGTGTCCCTATTGGCCTGCGCCTGTCTTGCCAGAGCCTCCTCCACCCTCCTGGTGTGCTCTAGCAAGTCCTGGTGTTCTTTTTGAGGGTCATCCAGTCCCTGGTGGGCCAGGTGATTTTCTTCTGTTTTTCTTTTTAAATGGCAGACTTCCTGACCTAAGGCGTCTCTTTCCTGACTAAGAGCCTGCATTTGTGCCGCCAGGTCGTCCCTCTGCCTTTGAAAGGCACCAGCTTTCTGGCGTTCTTCATCAAACTCTGCCTGGGTATCCAGGTCTTTCAAAATCAGCTTGTTGCTCTCTGCCTTCACTCTATCTAGATGACTTTGCAGGGTGGCTACCTGCTCCGTGCATGCCCTGTTAAAGTCTAATTGTTGCTCCAGCTTTTTCTGGCTCTGCAGTAGGGAGTCCAAACCTTCTTGGTACTCCTTCTGCAAGGCCAGAAATCTGGTATCCTGGTCAGCCTTTTCCTGTTGCAGGATGTCCATATCCCTCTTTATTTTAATGATGTGCTGTCTACTCTCATTTTCTGTTTCCTGGCTCCCCTGCAGCCTCTGCTCAGAAGAGACCAGGTCAGATTGGACCTTCTCTAACGCCATCTGTCGCTTATTCGCCAGATCTTGGCTTTCAGTACATTTATCCTGCATGTCTCCCATATATAGGTATAGGTATGCGGCTATCCTAACCATCTTGTCTTGTTCATCCTTAGCTTTAGGAGCCATGTATAGTTCACTCAGGGCCACATGTAGGGGACCCTGATCTCCCCATATATCTGACCCTGTTTCAGTGACCTGTTGCGTGATGGCCTGCAATCAGACCATGCGGTCCTGGTGAGTCCACTCACCTCTCACAAATAACTTATGTAAGAAGTGCTCTCTGGCTATTTTCATGTCTACTAAGGTCGTCATTCTAGAGATTGGTCTCTGTCCTGACTTACAGAAATTAGTATTTTATTCTTGCAAAACAGACCTTTTCCTTAGAGCGTTCCTTTGAGGAGTGCTTTACAGCGTAACACACCGTGTGATCCGACCGGATGTGTGTATCTGGTCAGCTGGCACGCTGTATTAATCTGCACAAGTGATAGAGTGATAGATCTAATCCAAACGTCCGGCACGAGCCCCCAATTTGTAAGAGGATTCAATTCAACACTACAGCTAAGTCAATGCCTAGTCTGGGATACTGAATGGAAACCCTTATTAATATATCTTTATGTCCAGTTCATGCGTTCTGGATGACTACCCGTATATAACACCCCTCTCTTGGAATCCCCTGACCCCACTGAGCCAAGAAGTAGTTCTGTTTTGCAAGTCTAAAGGTTTATTTGATAATTTAAACAATATATATATATATCACGCTTTCTAATAAATTAATAATTGAATATCACACTGAATCTGAGCAGTAATCAATAATGGATAGTCTGGCACTAGCACACTTCTGAATAGGAACAGAAGAATAAGGTGGTAGAGAATGCTTTATATAAGTTCAGATGGATATAATGTTGAATGAAAATGCAATACAGAAAATACTCAATAGGCGTTCAACAAAACAATGTAATCACTTTTCTCTGGCAATCCCCTCCCCCCTTTATGCAATGCAAGGAAATGGAAGGGAAGCACACAGTTCTCAGAAATGCAATCAAATGTAATTCAGTTCACCCCAGCAGCTTAGACTACAGAAGTTTACAACACAGGCCCAAAATGCTTTTACACGTGCTGGCAATGAAGT
The DNA here is from genome assembly GCF_040938575.1 of Ambystoma mexicanum. Classification (NCBI taxonomy): domain Eukaryota; kingdom Metazoa; phylum Chordata; class Amphibia; order Caudata; family Ambystomatidae; genus Ambystoma; species Ambystoma mexicanum. Next base: position 119,151,692 of record NC_090935.1, on the reverse strand, counting down.
GAAAAAATATGCTAAAATGCTTTTAATTCCCTCTAGAGGTTCAGGGTGAGTGGTATCTAGTTAATATTAGTCCAGGCTCACCTTAGCAAGGATCTAGGAGTAACTAGCAGGTTAAACGAATTTTTGGCAACTGAAAGCACGTGGAGAAATTTGCAAATCGCGGCAAATTCGCGAGTGCGGCAAAACTATAGGAATGCGGTTCTAGGTTCTTTGAAAAGCTGAGATTCTAAGCTTTCAAAGGAAAGTTACTGCAAGTCTCTAGCACAAACGGTTACAGAGATATGAGCGATTAAATAAAGGAATTGGAATGTTAAAATTCAAAGTGACAAGTGCAGCTTGCAACTAGAAAATGACAGGTGACAGCTTTACAAATGACAGGTGACAGGAGACAGTTCTACTTAGATTAAAATAGATTTAATTATATTATTTTAACTAAAAGATTGGTTCTGCACAGTCTTGCTAGGTACTCACACTATATTCTTGAATTAGAATGGGCCTCGCCACGGATCTGGTCAGGTTTTAGACTGGACTCTGGTCTGGTCTCTGCACTTCACAGTGATCTGGGTCAGCTCTCTCTCTCTCTGGATTCTGGAGATTGATGGATTTGAAGTCTGGATCTTTCTGCACAGCTTTCTCTAGAGATTGATGGAGGTAAAGTATGGATTTTCCCGGCAGAGCGTCCCGCAGCAAATGGATTTGAAGGCCCCTATCTGTCCTGACTGTCTGCTTTTATGTGTTTTGAAGATGGGTGTGTGTGCAGCATCACTAGCCAGCCCCTCTCCACTTGTCATTGGCCACTTCATCCGCTTCCCCTTGATTGGGGGAATGAAATGAAGTGTCATCATGATGAGGTCTGTTTATGGTACAGAGAACCCACCCCTGTCAACTTTACACACAATCTATATTTGCTCAAAAAACATATTTGCACAGGTACACATTTGTTTAAAATTACATGCACCCTTCACATATCACAGGAGGTATACCCTGTCCAAATCTGCTCTTCCTGGGAGCTTGCATTCAGAAATGGCGACATTTGCACTTTTTAACTGGTTTCGCAATATCAGACATTACCCCACATTTACACACATGTGCGCAAGGAGTATGGACATTAATTGATGAAGTGTCAGATTTTTAACATGCATACATTTTAAGTAATACCCTCTTAACTGCTAGTTTGCCCCCAGAACATCACTCAAATTGGAGTTTGGGCTTGAATTGAAGGTACATTTTTTAAATTAAGGCTCTCAAAGTTATACATTTCTGTCATTTGATTACAAAGAGTTATCAGTGTTTCTGTAAAATATATATTTTGCTTTCAATTCAGTTCTCAGAGTGTTGGAGGCCGCCTCCAAGACTTGCGTGGGTCAGTCACATGTGTCTTCTGGCAGGCAGGCCTTTGTTGACAGGAAACAGTCAAAATCAACATATCCTATTCAACTGCAAGAGCCTATTGTGTGGTCTCCAGGAGGCTCCCAGCCAGTCTGCCTTCTATCAATCAAGAGGTCATGTGAGATTCTAACTCCTGGTGTGAAGCTCTGGAGGTGAGAGGGTTTCCCAGGCTTCAGGCCTCTGGGAACAGCATGTGGCTCATTTTTAATTAAAATGCAGCCTTTGAAGTCAGCTGAGTCAAATCCCTTTGTCAGCAACTGCACTCAGTTCTCCTGTCAGAGTTTAGACCGCTAGCGCCGCCTTGAGGATTTTGTCGGTACTGCATGCAATTTTGGGATCTTTCTTGGATTAATGCATTCCAAACAGGAATGGTTCTTACATGGTAGTAAATAATCCTTGCTTAACATTGTTTTGATGGGGCTCCTTACAGTAAGATGGTTATGTGGAACCCCACAAAAGGGTTCAATCTTTAAAGTGGTCCAATGAGTCACGATTTCAGCAACTTTTTGACATCAGTAACAGTGGATTTTGTTAACAAAGATCTTTCTTTACACTGGTGGGTGGCAAGTTAGGTAACCATTTTGGGTGTGCGCACAAACTGCGTGGTTCTCCTGGATTCTGGCGCACCTGTGGGCTTTTTGGCCATCTTGGATTATCTAAGCCCACAGCACCAAATGTTGCAGCATGATAGCTCAAACGTGGGTCAGGACACCCAACAGGTTGGACCTCATCAGTAGGGAGGAGCTGTGCCTCTCTAAGAATAGTGAGCAAGGGGTCCACGTCTGGATTCCCCTAGTAACTTAGGGTGAGACCCAAAGTTACTTAATTAAGCAAATTGACAAGGGGGGTCCTGGGAGTCCCTCTGCCAGACATTAGTCCTGGTTACGAGGGACTTACCCAGAGTCTTTAGCTCACTATCTTTCACACAGAAGAAATATCCCAAACATATCAGTCTTTGTCCTGCCCTGGGGTATCTGGATTATGTCTTTTAAAAAATAAACTGATGATGATTATGTAATATTTATTTTCTTCACATTCATATGTGTATTTATTACCTGATATTGTGATTTGTCTAACATATTTGTATTGTTTTATTGTATTGTTTTACTGTTACACAAATTTGTGTCAAATACATGAAAGAAATACAACAATCAAAGTGTATTATATAGTTTGCTTCCCTATTTAGAAAGCCCAATCATACGCAATGCTACAAAGGTTACTTGGAATGCTGTTACATATGCATGAGTAATCTTCCTCCCAGATGCCAATATTGATATCTAGAAACATGCTGTGATGAAATGAATGCTGATGTAGAGCAGTAAAGAAATGAGCATGGTCTTCCAAGCTCCTGTTTAGCCCCACAACACTACTAGAACAGCAGTGATCTCAACCATGAAGGTGAAAAAGGCATAAGATGAATTGTACACGTCCTTCACCTCCTATGATAGCATGGATCGAGAGAAGGCTATATTCTTCAGGGGAGGATGAACCCACATGGAAGCATCTAAAACAACAATAGTATGGTAGGTACCAAAATAGCAGAATTGTCTGATCAAATGTATAGAACAATGATAACGTAAATTCACTAAAAGGACCAACAATCTATTTAATACACGAACAGCCCAACCCTGTAGTCAGATACACACAGCCTTAGGAAGAAAAGGGATCTATGGAGCTGGAAGAGCAACGTAATCTACTTCAAGTTGGTCGAAGATATTTCAAAGATGATTCAAGATTGCTGGCCTTATCGCCTTATTGCCTTATTATTGATTTTGCCACAGTTAACTTGCCAATTTCAAGATTTCTGTAAAGGCCTAATCTGGGCTGCTATAATAGCAGTTATTTCTTGTAATGCCATCTCCCAGAGAGCATTGCCTGCAGGAAATTAGAAGTTCTCAGGAATGAAGTGGGGCCTGGGCATATTCAAGATGGCGAGCCCTTTTTTCAGTGTGTAGGACATTGTTCAGCTACACAGTACAATGTTCCCCAGTCCGGCTAAAATGAAAGGGACTTCGGTAATTATTTCCCTTGTGTGACCTTGCCTGTATGCTGAAAATGCCACTCAGGGAAGATATTACCTTTTCTCCCAGTTAAAGGTATCAAGGCTTCCCAGCAGATAATCATTGTTAGCCTGAGCAGACCCAATAATTGTCGGGGGTAAACTCCCAAGGCCAGACCCACATAGCTCTGCAGCTGCTGAGGTCACAGTGGGAAGATTGAGTTTTGGCTAGTTAACTGTATTTAATGTATGCCACTACATGTAAATAAATCTGTCTTTATTTGTCATATTGAACCAAGGCACTGCCACCAGACAACTAACGATGTGCATTTAATAGCAGTTTGAACATGGGTTAACACATCGTGTTAAAACATGTGACATCTTTTTTTCTTGTCCCAGTGGCGCGAAAATGCTGATGAAAAAGTGTTCTACATAAAATAAATGAGTCACAGGGATGGAAATGGGTCTCCTGAAACATGCCGAACCCAGCTCTCATATTTTATAACTGAAGCAATTCGGCCTACAATATTTGGAGAGTGTATCCTGGAGGATTCAGGAAGATAATGCTTATGTCAGACTTTCAAGAACTGCCAGGGCCCCCCACGTACAAACAGAACTTGTGAGTGCGGCATACAGATTTAAAACACCTACACAGTCTTCCCCATCCCAGTCCAAGTGACTATCAGTGAGATCTAAACCCCTACAAGCAGACCAGCCCACATCCCCCTACCAACCAAGAACATTCCTAAAAATGTGCAGAATGTCCTGTCAGCAATGTTAGGGAGGAGCATTCGCACAATGTCTAAGACCAAGCAGGTTTAATTAAAAGATCACAATATTCGATAACCTCAGGTGTGCCTAGAAAATACCAAATATGCTAACTTGGTACCCACAAACAAAAGTCAAAATCATCAATTCCTGTGAGAATCTAAGAAGATCCCAGGTGCACTCCTCATGAGTCAACAATTAACCTTTCAAATCAATTTACTAAAAAACAGAAATATTTGATCACAGACAGTGGTTTATATACGTTATATTATTTGTATCATCCAATGTATATTTTGTATTTCAGAAAAATTTGAAAAATAAAATCAAGCACAATATTCAATATAGTTTTCATAATACAAATTGTGCATCCACATCACACATGTGTTTTATAGTTAAATCCCAAAACAAACAGGTTCCTATACAAGGAATAATTGTTTCTTTTGATAACAATCATAGAACATTCAACAAAGAGAACATTGGATATTTTTGATTTCCAAAAGATGTGTCTCCTTTCCCTCTTAAGAGTTGACAATGGTCCAGACTTGATCCCACTGTTCTTAATGTGAATCGGTCTCGGGAGGACAGCTCAGGGTCAACATTCTCACCTTGGAAGCAAGACGACACAGAGCACCACAGGTTCGATCACTGGGTACGTGCTTAGAAACCTCTGGGTATTAAGCGTGTTATAAATAACCTATCATATAATATCATACATATAATATTTCTCTACGCGTTTCAGGAAGGTCCCCTTCATCAGGAATGTCCATCCTGTCGTCCTACCAAATAGCAAATCAATAATCTAATTAATAAATTATAGCTCACTCCTTTAATTCCACAAAAGCAGAATCAACACATAACTAACATGCAAACTTTGCATTATCCAAATTGATGTTCTTTATATATCCCTTCTGTTCTCAGTAGAATCTTAAAGAGGGTAGATCATCTGTCACTAATATAACGCCCTTGATAGAACCAATCAACCAGTTATGAAGTCATAAAACACCCACTACATCAAGATAAAATCCATCGCAGTCCCGATATCTCCAGTCGATAAACCAATATAACCCACCATTTTTAACTAAGAATAAGAAATGAATAATTACCACATAAAACAGAATACATCCATATATACACTGTCCGAAGATGGCCCTGCAGGCTGAATACCCTTTATACGAAGAACACAAGTACGACAATATGAATAGTTGACTTTGTTTGTCCTTAGCTCGATGGAGTTGTTGCCCCACATTCGTAGATATACTGGAGGATGCTCACAATCTTGGGATCACATCCAGAGCTTCATTTAGGCAAAAGGCACCCAATGTGCGAACAGCCTTTGCCCAAAATGTTTCACTTCCATTTCCCACCATGGTGTCTATAATCACTGCACCTGAAGCATGCTGGAGGACCATAGGTATCCCTACAAAATATCCCCACCAAAAACATCGCCGGACATACGGCCATTTGTCTCGTCATAGGCAATATTTTTGGGGGGGATATTTTGTGGGACCAGGGATTGCGGGGGTGTCCCGTCACTTTTTAAAATAATGCAGGGTTGTGGGGGTGTCCCCCACAGGGTCCATGGGCCAATATTGCTGCACAAATATGGCAATATTTTGTATCGCAATATTTTTGAAGGGATGTTAACACATGGAACCGGACCATACACGTGTCAGAATTAGCACACCTTCCAACTGCCATGACATCCTGCTAGGCAATGCTTCCTTTTCTCTCTTTCACAACAATCCTTTGTAAACACTATGCACAGCATTAGAAGATATTGAGGGTGCACAATCACAGTCTTTCGGGACATTCTTTTGTAAACACAGCTTTACAAAAATCAAGCATGTGAAATTTCAGTTTATGTGTGTAGACATCCCGTATGCTAATATGCGTTTGCTTTGGGGATTCAGCCATTTACGTGGGTACTAACTGTGATGGAACACATGCAATGTTTTGGTTTTACTGCAAGTCACCCTTTGCCGCTGCAGTCCAAGTATATCATTCATAAAAAAAAAGGTTATTTTGGAAATGCCAAAATATTTCCATAAAAACGATAGCACATACAAGAATACAGTTTTAAACTATAAGCCAGATAAAACCAATAAAAAGACAGTCAAGAAATAGAATAGGCCTGGACAGAAAGTTAGAAGTTCCAAGCAAAATTCTAAAATGTCAACAAGCGTGTCCTTACGTTCAATGCCTGCGTCAAACATGACAGGAATGCCCAACCCACTTGCCGTGAATCAGCACAGTACAGATAAAGCAAAGCAGGTTTATACTGAAAAAGCCCTCATTTGTACAGAAGCGGACTATGCAGTTTGCTCTTAGCTCCGAAAAAAACTGGGAAAAACAGCAAAAAGTGGGTCAAGCCCACCCTGGGGTGTTGCACAAAATGCAAGACTGGATGTTATTATCACTTTCCCATACCGCCACCATCGCTCTCAGGGGGAGCCAATTAAAGCGTGCCCTTGTTAACAGAATACTTGCAAAGGATTCTCAGCCCAAAACAAATACTTTTGAAGACGTGGGGCCGAGATGATCTCGTGCCTTCTATTCAGGGAATCCCTTTTCCCTGTAAGTTATGAGTGAAATCTAGCTTTTATAGCTCATAGAGACAAAACATCCGATAAGTACAAATATCGGGCTACGTTTATTCGACCTTTTTGGCTTTGATATGTACCAGCCAAGGGATTCTAGGATTTGGATGTTTGAGGATTAAATGTCGAACCAGCTCGCCAGTCAATTCTGCCTTGTCATTGCCCCAGAAATCAAATTGAATTAGATAAAGGCAGTGTCAATATGATATCACTAATAAAATCACAACCAAATTCAAGGTGGACTCCAAAGTTAGGGGCCGCACGAGCAAGTCCTAGCAGACTTTTGAAAAAGATGTTTTCCACCACTTGGATTGAATTCACACTGATGTAACCCCACAATTGCATACCATATTTTGCAACCAAAGGCACCTTTCCATTGTATAATTTCAGAGCCAGGTCGACCAGTTTGGCTTTGAACATGCCCATAGCTCGGGCCACCCCACCAATAGCTTGCTTGAATATCTGCTCCCTCCTTTCCTGACACTCTATCGCCGTCCTCTCTTGGCCCTCTTCCTGCTCCCAACTGTGAGGCTTAAAACCTTGCGGTCCTCTTCGACGCCACACTTTCCTTCTCTCCTCACATCTCTGTTGTCTTTAAGAAGTCACACTACCAGCTGCACCTCCTCAGAGGTATTCTTCACTTCCACTCCTTCCACCAGAAGCTCACTGTCTCCAGAACTCTGGTTCTCTCTAGGCTGGACTACTGCAACAGCCTCTTTCTAAATCTGCCTGCCTCTACTCTCCGCCCTCTGCAACTCATCCAAAACAGGACTGCAAGACTTGTCCTTGGCCTCAGGCGCAAGGATCGTATCTCTCCAGGAATGAAATCTCTACACTGGCTCCCAGTGACGGCGAGGATTAAGTTAAATACCCTCTGATTTGTCCACAAGGCCTTCTGGGACCTCGATACCTTCAACTCTCTCTTCCTGAATAGCTTCTTTCTTGAGCTCTTCCCTCATCGGCCTCCAACTCCCTCAGGGTTAGTCGCTTCTCCAAGCAGCAAGTTGGTGGTAGATCACTTTCTTCTGCTGAGGCCTCCCTCTGGAACAGCCTCCCTGCCTCTCTGAAACTTGAGGAGAACCAACTCCTGAAGCACCTCAAGGCCTTCCTCTTTGCTTCTGCTTTCTCTCCTCCTCTCCCCTGCTGATCTCCTGGCAGAATCTGAAATTGCACTGGTTACCTGGCTATCCTCTGATCTCGGGCTCAGGTCCCCTCCTTGCCATTTGTACACCTTCACTACCCCATTGGCAACAATTGCACTCAGGGATTGTTTCTGTATCCATACAGCCCCTACTATCACTCGACACCTGATGTCAGTACTTACCCTTGCACTTGCCACCAGCTGGCCATACTTGTATTGTCTTTATTTATTTACTGTTATCCTATGTACTGCACTGCCCCCTCCCCATTCCTCCTGCACTTTTCCCCTTCCTCCCTCCCCAGCACTTGCGCGATCTCAATGGCACCTGGCCTAGTATGATTGTTGTCCCTATCTTCCCTCTGTTTCCCCTCCCTTGCCTCGTCACGCCTTGAAACACTTGTGTTTATGGCCGCGTTATAAATGCCATATCATATCATATCATATCAAATCATATCATATCATATCATATCACAATCTTTTTGTTCACATGTGATTTGGTAGAAAAGTTTGAGGCAAATCGAATTCCCAAATAGTCGAGTTCACTAACTCTGGGAATTAGAGAGCGCTTGCTGAACCTTGTTGGATATGTCGGTGGGTGCTTTCAATTGTAGCAGACCATGACAGGCGATTTCTGGACATTGACCCTGAGTCCAGAGCATCCATGAATGTGGTATAATCTTGAATGAGTTTCTGAAATGCACGACGCATATGTACAAGTAGCACTGTGTTGTCCGCATACGCCGGAGCGGCAGGTCTCTGTAGCCTACCCTGGGGCCATCTGGAGTGGAGTTTAACAGGCTCCCAAATAAGTCATAAATGTATAGGCATAATTAAAGGGGTGCCTGAACACATCCCTGACAAACACCTAACTCGACTGAAAAGAAGGCAGTGCAACACCCATTTGTCCCACTCCTCAAACAGGCCTGAGTTGAATGGTGCAGTATGTAGAATAGTGCAGTACAAGATGTATTAGCCATACAAGAAAATTCATGGATCTGAGCACCCTCCATAACTTCTCCCGATGAGCTTTATCGAAAGCTGTGCTCAAATCCATGATAGCCCAAAAAATGGTCTCCTCTTTAACAAACAGAGAGTGGGACATTATAAAATATACATGTAAAGACTGTTCTGGAGTATCTAGGCCAGGCCTGAACCCTAGCTGGATGGGAAATATATATTATTCTGTGAGGCCCAATCACCTAAGCTTACTAAATGTACCCAACCCAAAATTTGAAGAAAGGGAATCTAAGAAGAACAACGGTCTGTATAATACCAGTAGTGCCCTCAGCCCTTTCTTACAAAATGATTGGATTATGGCCCGGGACCAAGAGGTGGGTATCACACCTACTGATCATATAGATTTTAACGCCACGGTCAAGATTGGGGCCCACAAATCACTTCATCTAAAAGAAGGTCTGCTGGCACATTATCTGGGCTCACCACCCTATTCTTGTTCTGGCACTTGATAGATGAGGAGATTTTTTCCACCGTAAATACAAGTTCCGTGCCCTATCAGGGGTAGTCCCACGAATCCTGCACCACACCATACATACTGGATTAATGATCCAGCCTGGTCTGGTCTGAGACCATTGTGTCCCACTCATAGAACTTGTATTTATAGAAAGGACCTTTGATCCCTATCTCCCAAAAGAGCTTGGAATCACCATTCTCAGCCGCTAAAGCCCAATCAACTAATAAATGCAATGGTTTCAATTTCTCTCTTCCTAATAGCTATAATCTCTTCGTAGGAGTCCCTGACTGTGGTAATTCCATGTACATATTCTGAACTCTAGCATTAGCATGACCAGGGATATTAAACAAATGATTTAGTAGGCAAACATCCCTCTGTTATCTATCCTGTCGCTATTCTGGTTGTTTCAACACCCAAACCCACTCCTCAAAAGCAACGTGACCAAGTGCTCTCCCATTCACATTCTCCATTTCTGATAGAATTCCAATCTCCCTTAAACACATCTTCCAATTATTGGCTCAGCTATCATAGCATTTTGATTTCTAAACTCAATTGTCTTCCCATCCTTGGAGTGATGTCCAATAGTGCCCAATAGTAGGCTGATAAGGATGGGGAAGGTTCGCTCAGTGTATGTGTAAACACCAATTGCAGCCAAAAATCCTTGGCAACTCCCCAAACGACACATTGTTGTCCTGTTCAGGCCCCGAATTCCTCATCAGAGGGAAGAAATGATGGTTCCTCAAAATTCACATACCAATTTCTAAACACTTCAATGTATTGAAAAATGGTACACTCCTTTCTGGGAATTGTAATTGTTCATTGTACATGGTTGCATAAACACAAAAAGCTTTAGTTACTACCTCATTCTCATCCCCCTTGGATGTTTCCTTAGACCTGACCTCCCAGTGTAGAAAATTAAATTCCCCCTTTACAAAATAGTTCTTTAGTTACCAACATCAAATGTGCTCCCAGCGATTTTGTAACACAATTACACATTGTAAATCCCCCTGCCCTGTGCCACTATACTTACCCTTGCATATCTTTCCCCCCCACATTTTTCTTTTCACTTTTCACTGTTCACTCTGATTTCACTTTTTCTTTTTGCTGTACCTCAAAGCCCATTTTGGCCACTTTCTAATCCTCCTCTTCTGTAACTACACCCTTGTCTAAACCTTCTCCATGTATCTCAAGCTTATAACTTGAACTTCCTCCATCCTCCTTCCTGCTCACAAGCTGGCCACCTTACCCCCTCTGCATCTTCCTCACCCTCCTCGACCACGCTGACACATATGCCTTGGCTGCCTCACCTTAACGAACATACCGGCACACTGCAGCTACATTCTGTCCACATCTGACCCTTTGCTGCCATCCATTTGCCTGATCCCCAAATGAAGCTCCTGCTGCAGGGAATGCAAATGCTGCACTCCTCTACCCATACTGGTGCATTAACTCCACACTTCCTGATCAGTCTTCATTCCTTATGATCTTCTGCTCCATAATTTCCATATACCTTCTCCCTCCTAGCCCACCCATCCTCCTCTTCATCTACTTGCACTGTACCTTGTGTCTGCAGGTGTCACAAATTCCAACTTGCACATGGCAATGCATCTGGCCCTCATCCACTTTATTTATGGTCTGCAATTATACTGCCAACTCAACGAAAGGAGTCCTTAGGCCTTTCCTTCATTGATAAATGATCACCAGTACAGACACATTTCATGGATGAAAATCAAACAACATTTATTTTTTATTTTTTTAATTGGCATTAATTTACAATTCAAACATTACACCGTCCCAAATATAAAACAATGGGCCTCATTCCGAGTGTGGAGGTAAATAACTGTCCTTACCGGCATGGAGCAAATACTGTGTCCGTGTGGTAAAGAGCCCACTAATAGAGAGCTATTACGAGTTCATGGGCACAAGCTTTGCGCCATGCCGGTGACATTACCGGCATGCCGCTAAAGTCTAAAAAATGGACCTTAGTGGCATCATGGAAAGCGCTGACAGCACTACCGGCATCAATGGATACAGCATTAGTAGGCACCGCTATTAGCGGTGACCGCTATTAGCGGTGCCTGTAAATAAGCGGAACCGGAAGTAGCGTCATCGCACAGGAATGGGAAAAAATGCGGCGGCCATCTTGAAAAACACAATCCATTGCAATCCTCCATACACAGGACCTGCATCAGCACAACAGCAGCCCCAACTTCACATACCACTCCATCACCATGCTCAAGGCCCTGAAGAAAGGTGCTGCGTGCCAGCCCAAGGTCCGTTTCTCGGAGGAGGAGCCAAACATGGTCGCAGACACCCTTGCCGAAAATGGGGAGGTCGTGTTTGCGGCAGTACTGCGACGACTTGCCCAGATGAGAGAGAAGGAGATCTGGGAGGAGGTGGCACGCAAAGTCAGTGCGGTCGGTACCACCCCCGCACCGTAAAGGACGTGCACAAGCATTGGGATGACCTGCGACCTACACGTCAGGAACATTCTTGCAGCCAATGGGAACCAGGGCATGGGAACAGGTGGCGGAGCAGGCTCACTGATCAAGATGACTCGCTGGGAGGAGACATGTGCCAGCACAATTGGCATGGAGTCAATTGAGGGAATGGGGGAAAAGGAGCGTGGAGCGCTGTCATCGGCAGATGGAGGTGAGTGTCTACACAAACCACTGTAATGCAAAGCATGATAATGTACGCTCCCCAAAATGTGACAGTTAAATGAGCCAATGCATGGGCCATCAGACAAACATGTACACAACCCTGCCTATAGGCTGTCCACAGCACCATCACATCCACATGTATGCAGCACCTCATACATGTGTCACCCAGACATATGCCTGCATGACCCACCCATATGGCAAGCAACCTGTATGTCACAACTCCAAGTCCAAATACCCTCAAAAGTAGAGAACTGCAACATTACCAATATATGCATGATGCATGTAGAACCATCACTGATGCTATCCTTCTCTTGGTCCCCCACAGGCTCACAATCTGACAGCGAGGCCCAGGACTCCACGGCACAGGCCACAACACCCATGAAGAAGGCCAGGGGCACGGAAGGAGGCAACAGGCCTTCCACATCAAGGGGCACAGGCAAACCTGGACTGTCACAGAAGCCCAAAGCAGCTCAAGATGCAACAGCACCGAGGCATGAAAGGGCACTGACACCGCGATAGCACCCACACCAGCTGCTACCACCACACAGGAGCCAGTGGCTGATGGCTCACTGGCCACTGCCAACAGTTCTTTTGGAAAAGCAGCTGCCACGTCACGCCTGACGGGTGAAGAGTTACACTGCCAAAAACCCGGAACACATGGCACACCCAGTCCGCATCTGTCACACCACCTCATCCCACACACCACATGCCATGAGCCGTATGGAGGTGAGTCATGGCCAGGAAGCTGGAGCCCCACGGAGAGCACACATGATGCAGGACCCATGCTGCACGCTGCATCAACATCCACTGTTGTCAGGGACAACCAGGGAATCACCCTCATCCAACAGCGCCAGGAGGAGCTCACAGCGCTGGTCAGCCAGCACGTGAGCGAAGGTGCCCTGGTGAGGGAGAAGTGCCGTGAATACGCTACAGCCATTAAAGTCGCGATAGAAGCGAGTACCACACGTATCTGTGATGAGTTTCTGCTGTGAGGCAGGTCCTCAGCTGCATCGCGGATGCCATGGAGACCCAGCGTCCCGCACAGGGACTGGAGCAACTAGGCACCTCCTCCTCTGCCAGCTCCACGCAGAACAGCCCCCTGTGCAGGTCCGCGCAGACCTTGCGGCAGTCAGACATGCCGCCACCCGATGCTGGTAGAGGACATGGGAAGTAGGTACAGCCTGATAATGGGAACTCTTGCGGACTAATGTGGCATTGAAGCGCACACCATGTGTGGGAGAGTTGTGGGGGGAGGGGGAGAGGGGAGAGGTTGTGTGGGGGAGTTGTGGGGGGAGGGGGAGAGGGTGTGTGGAGCAGTTGTCGGGGGAGTGGGAGAGGGGAGAGGGTGTGTGGGGTGGAGGGTTTGTGCTCTTTCATATACTTTATGGTTAATACACCCGTTGTGTCAAGAAAAATCACATGACTGGACATTGGTTATTGTGTATGTGTGCTTTATTGGTGAACAGTGCACAGTGTCCATGTCCCCCCACACCCAGTGCCCTGTGTCCCACCCCCATGGCACCCTCCGTATCCATGTGTTTTAGAAATATTGGTCTATCACATTCTGGCACACAGCACGTCCCTCCTGTGCATCACCATCTGCCTGACGTGCAACCCCATCTTCTTCCTTCTCCTGAGCCTCACCTGGTGGTTGCAGTTCAATGTTAGGGGGCAGAAGCATGTTCCGTCGGATGCACATGTTGGGGCAGCATGACACATGCCATGATGATCTTGGCCACCTTCTCATGCCCGTACAAGAGTGCCCCAACCGACCTGCTGAGGCAGCGAAACTGTGCCTTCAACAGGCCAAAGGTCTGCTCGATCACCACACGGGTATGGGTATGTGCACGATTGTAATCCTCTTCGTGCCGGTTCTGCAGGTTCCGGACAGGGGTAAGGAGCCACCTCTTCAGAGGATAGCCAGCATCACCTGCATGGGTGCAACATTGGGTATGTGTAAGTGATTTCATGAAATGGAACCTGTACCTATCACTCACATGCCTGCAGTTATTTGTTGCTCACATCCACATTTCCCTGCATGAATGTGTGAAATTAACCCCAATGTGTGAAGTCACATGGTTCACAGGTGTGGTTTGCATCATCAAGTTGATGCAGGGTGTCCTATTCCTTGCTAGTTCTTCATGCACTGTGGTTGCCTACGGCAGTAGTTGCCATGATCTATGTGATGTGTAGTTAATCATATGCATTGATCCTGGCACCATTTCCACCAGACTCATAATGATCTGCCATTCCACGCTTGATGTTCTCATGCTGGCATGCTGCACTTCTGTGGAGGTGTGCCAGTGACAATCTGTGTATTGCCTTCGTGTGATTCATTTGTGAGCTGTAATGCTGTTCAGTGGTCATTTGCATTGGGCATACTCACAGCATGTTGCTGCATTGTGTTGCAGAGGGTCTGATGATGTGCAGTGTACGTGTTGATGGATATGGTATGGTTGCAGTACTGGAATGTGTCATTGTTGTGCAACTTACGTCTTTCAGTTTAGTTTAGTTTAGTTTTTTATTTGTTATGTGCTCCAGACCCGAGGGTATTCAGGCGCAAGGCATAAGGATATTCAAAGCTTGGTTACAACATGTAAAATACATTTGTGTGCAGGTGCCGATTGGTTACATATGGGCACAATAAGGTTACGATACATATAGGCAGGTACATTGAAGGCATGCAAAGTTTTACAAAGTAGTTGGTGCGGTTGGTGCATGCAGTGTAGAGAGAGGTGCCGGGGTAAGTTAGCAAGGTATATGCCTAGATGTCGGCATCTTTGAGCCAACTAGTGATACTCTGGCGGAACTTGTGATAGGTTTGAACGATTCTTAGAGGGGATGTTAGTGAGTTCCATAGGAGTGCTGCCTTGACCTGGAAGCTGCTGCCTCCGATTTTGGCACGTTTGTATCTGGGGACCCAGAGGTAGTTGGTGTTGGCGAGTCTGGTGATTCTTGTGGTAGGCTTCAAAGTGAATCTGTCGGATAGGTAACGGGGTGCTGCATTGTTCAAGCATTTGTGGGTGAGGGAGGCAGTTTTTAGTTTTATTTTATCATGAGTGGAAAGCCAGTTGTTGGCTCTTCTGGTATTAGAGATGTGTTCTCTCTTGGGGATTCCTAGGGCTGCTCTCTGCGCATTATTTTGTAGAAGTTGGATTTTTTTGATGGTTTGTTTATTGGCTCCTATGTAAAGAGTGTTGCAGTAGTCCAGCCTGGATAAGATGAGGGCTCTGGCTAGGGTGATGCAACTGTCCTGTGACAGGAAGGCCTTGCCAGCTCTAATCAACTTGCATGTATATGCTGTGGCCGAGGCCAAGGCATTGACCTGCTTGCTGAAGGAGAGAGTGGAAACCAGATAGAAACCCAGGGTTTTAACCTCCTTGGCGACAGTAATAATATTATTGTATATGTTGAATGCTGAGTATTCGGGGCTGAGTTTTTTGAGGGTTGAGGGAGTGCCCAGGATGATGATCTCTGTTTTGTCATCATTCAGGCATAGACCGTGGGTGGCCATCCATGCCTGGATGATGAGATATATCCTGTTCACCAAGGCCAAATCCTTGTCGTAATCACCGGTAAGCGGTAGGAGAATCTGTGTGTCATCTGCATAGTTAGTGTAGGTGACACCCAGAAGGTCCAAATCATCGAAAAGGGGCTTGGTAAAGATATTATAGAGGGTGGGTGAGACACAAGATCCCTGGGGCACTCCGCAGGTTATGGGGATGGGGGTGGCTGCTGCCATAGGAGAGAAGACTCTCATAGTTCTGTTGGTTAGGAAATATTGTATCCATGCTATGGCTTCTTTGGAGAAGTGAGCTGCCGAGTCCAGGTGGCTGCATAGAACTGTGTGGTCGACCAGGTCGAAGGCAGCTGATAAGTCCAGGAGTAGAAGGAGGGCCGCTTTCCCTTCATACCGGAGTTCATCTATCTGTGACTTGAGGTCTAGGAGGGCTGTTTCTGTCCCATGTTGGGGATGGAAGCCTGATTGCCTAGTTCCTAGTAGAGAGTTGGTTTCCAAGTATGTTTGTATCTGGGAGTATGCCATTTCATCTAAGATCTTTAAGAGAAAGGGCACTGTAGTAATCGGGCAGTAATTGGTGGGTACTAGTGGGTCAAGGGACTGCTTTTTCAGTAGAGGAAGCACCCATGATTCTTTGAGGTTGGATGGGATGGTATTGGTGGAGAAGGATGAGTTGATAAGTTTTGTGATAAAGGGGGTCAGATCTCTGGCTGCATCCTTTAGAAGTTGAGCGGGGCATAGGTCACCTTGACAGTTGGTGGGTTTGAGAGATAGTATGGTATTTTCTGTTTCTTTTATGGTGACTTTGGAAAACTTAAATCTGGGGTGATTGCTAGAGTTACTTGGTATCTCTAGGTTGACGCTAATGGGTTTGTTGCCGGCAAGTGTGGCGCTTTTCTTGGCAATTTTAGTTTGAAGGGTAGTGACTTTGTTGGCTAGAGCTTGCTGTATGTTGGAACACCAGAGTTGGTCTTTGATGCAGTTGTCTGGCACCGGGATGGGCACTTCTAGCTCCTTGAGGATGACAAAGAGTTATTTCGTGCTAGAGTTGGCTTGGGCAATTCTAGCGTTGTAAGTTTCGCGTTTAGCTAGGATGATTTCTTTTTTGTATAGGGCTGTTTGGTTTCAGGTGTTAAGTTCAGTCTGGAATGCTTTGGGGCACAGTGTATTGCAGTATGGGCATTATACAGTCGCACACCTAATACCACCCAGGTTGAAGTATGCACCCCCCCCAATCTCACCCAGGTGAAGTATGCATCTCCCCCCTAATCTCACCAAGGTGAAGTATGCATCTGCCCCCCAATCTCACCCAGTGAAGTGTGCATCTCTCCCCCCCCAATCTCACCCAGGTAAAGTATACATCTCCCCCCCAATCTCACCCAGGTGAAGTATGCATCCCCCCAATCTCACCCAGGTTGAAGTATGCATCTCTCTCCCCATCACACTGCCATGTGCTTGCCATGCAACTCACCAAGCAGCCAGGCACGTCGTCCGGCATGTCGCTCCATGTAGCGTGGTATCGTGGTACTGCGCCTCTAGATGCGGCCTAAATTCTATATTGGCCCCCACCGGTTCATATTTCCATCATGCGGTGACCAAAATCCTTCATAAACTTTTGCTTCTCTTCATTCCCTCTTAATTCTCTGTCTGACATGTGTTTCCTATCACTCGCGTATTCCTCTCCTCAGCACCACACCCGGAATCCCAATAATCTCATTGGTGTTATATGTTCCCTCTCCCAACCTGCCTAATTGGCCTCTTGAATGCTCTCCATGTCTGCCACAAATATCATCTTATTTAAGAACCCTTTTTGGATTTGAATCTGTAATTTCTCTGCCTCGCTAAGATTTGGATTTCCCCTTCTGATACTGTTACAGCTGCTCCCCTCATCCCCCTTTTCTTACTCCCCTTGTACTTCGGGTTTTGTAGGGGAACCTGTCTCCGTGTTCATCCCCTCTTTACTCCTCCTCATTCTTTACAGACCTTCTCCTCACTTGAATACCATTTTTGCCACTTCAGTGATCCCGCTCTTTTTGCTTTTCTGATTATTTGTTGTCATCCTGACCCTCTTTCATATTTTTGTGAACACCTTGAGGCACCTCTTGGTTAGATTACTGCTCTGCTCTCCTTTTTGGCCTTCCTGCTTGCCATCTTGTTCCCTTGTGCGCTATCTTTATTTCCGCTGTGCACATGTTGTTCCGTCTTCCTCCTTGTGCTTCTATCTGTGCAGCTTTGAATTCTATTGCTGGGCTCTCATTTGAATCTGCCTTCTATTTCACGTCACATCTATTGTTTTCAAAAGTACATGGGGGCTTGCTCTTCCTTATGTGTCTTCTATATTCCTGCCTGTGCTTTTCGTTCCCAATCTCTTTATCTTTTGGGAACCCCTACACCCCTCCAGTGCTGCTTCTCATTTCCGTTTGTTCTCACCTTTGGCTCCTAAATTCTGGAATGGGTTGCCTCTCTCTCTCCGCTCTTCTGTAACCCTTTTCTCTTATCTCTTATCCCTTAAAAAAACATCTGTTGGCGTCATAATGTTATTCCAGTGTAATCTTTCATGTGCTTATTACATTGTAGCGTGTTTACTTGTACAGCGATTTGGCAAAAGCGCTTCATAAATTCAAGGAACTAAATGATAGTCCAAGGGCAAAAGCAGTGTCCAGTGCAATGTACTCTGCTTCTACATGTGACAAGATCAACACCCATAGGTCAGGGCAGCTCACATTGGTAATAGCCCTGCTTTTATTGGTCTTTGCTGCACCAAGTGGACGAGTTAGGAATTACAAAAGGTGAATAACTTGCTGAGAATTTTGAGACACAAAAAAGGGATAAAGGGGCAGTGTTGAGAGCATTATCCCTGGGGATCTTTAGTTTATCCTTTTACATCATTTGACAATACATTTCAGATCTCATTGAATTTGTCCTTTTGAAATATAAAATATTTTTTGCACCAATCAATTAATTTTGCTCTCGGAAAAACTGCACCTCACCGGGGCTTTTAAGCTCACACTCAACAATGCAGTAGCAAATGGCAAAGTTAAAATAGGGAAATTCGACCATATAAGACAGGAATTGTGTCAAGAAATGGCTTATGCCATGTTATGACAGTGTCCACGGTTGTGTTAACCTTGTGCAATATGTCAAAACAAATAACATCCGCATTCCTTTAAAGATAAATTCCCATCTGCCAACAACTATAATTACTTCAGAGACTTGGCCAGATGTTTCCTGACTGAATCCAGACAGCTGGAGATTGAAGATCGAAAGAGGCAGATGTTAGCAAAAGAGAAAGGAGCGGACAAATGACAGCACCACATGTTCTACGGCCTTTGATAATCACGCCAGCGATCTAATTGGTCTGTTACCGAGCAAACAAGGCAGCTTAGATTATATATGCATTTCTAGTACAATGCAACCACAGAAAAAGGGCTGTCTGTGGACCTGTGCATGCGAGAAAGAAGACATTTTAGCATCATTTGCATGTGGATTTGTGGAGATTAAACTCAGTCATTTTTTAATTTCATTGTTCAAAGGCAGACCGAGCTCGAGAGCAGCAAAGCACTGCGCAAGTTGTGGTTAGCAGGCAGAAGAGTTGTGGTCTGAGCATCAATCATCATCCATTTGGATTAGTCCTTGGTCAGGTGTTGTTAAAAGAGCCCCGTTTTGAGAAATGTGTGGAATTGGAGAATTGTGGGGGACTTACTGATCCTGTACTAGGATCGAGGTCCAGAGCGTGGGTATGTGGCAAGAGAAGCATTGTTTCTGGATGCCTTATTTGCAGACGGTTTCTGATTCGAGCCAGTTGGTGCCACCAGATAGTTGGGGGTTAGCCACCGAGTACGCTGCCGTGCTACTCGTGACTGCTTTGTAGATTGTACATGCAGCGTTGAACAGTAGCCTGGCCTGGAGTGGAAGCCAATGTAGTCTGCATAGGGTGGGGTGATTCAGTCAGATTTCCATGCACCCATAATAACAAATGCAGCGTGGTGGGCTGCTTTTAGGGGAGTCAACTGAGTGGCAAGGAGCCACTTCAGGAATGCATAAAGCATCACAACAACAACCACAAATGGCAACATGAAAAATTAGAGAGAAACAACAAACTGGTTAGCACACAGGAATCTGGGAGACGGAAGCCATAATCTGAGAAAACAGACAAGTGGGCAAACAGAGTAGTGAAGAGTAGATAAGAGAGTAGGAAATTCCGGACAGAGAGAGAATAGACACCAGAGACGTATGTGGAGTCTGGAGGCAAATAGGAAAGGAAAAGAAAAAAATAAATCTGTGTGTATGCTAAAGTGCAAAGATTGTATGTATGTATGAATGTATGCATACATGCACGTGCACATGGAAAGAGTTGTCGGTGTAAGTGAATATATGTATGTTTGTATGTAAGTATGCAAAGGAGTGTCTGTGCTAGAGTGTGAATTAAGCAGTAACCTTGGGCCTGTATCTATTGGGCCCGGGGCATTACCTGAAGTGGTAATGCCCCCCGTGCATGGGTGTTATTGTTATTAGTACCCTGCCCCGTAAGACTGGGGCACCCAAAGCATTTTCTTTTCTGTTGTTAAATGCTCTGGCGTTTTGCAACAAAAGAAATGTTAAAAAAATGTCCTTCAAGGAAGGGTGAGTGTAGTATGTTCTCCCATTCCAAGGCTGCCACCGCAGATCCGGTGCGGACGCGCTGGCGACAGAAGTGTTCCCATCATGTCCGATCCCGAAGAGGAGTGAAAAAGCAGGTAAGTGGAGGGAAGGGGGAGGGATATCTGTGGAGGGGGAGAGAGGAGAGAGGGAGGGAAGGGTAGCAAAGCACTTACCTGATTCCCCAGCCGGGGGAAGATGGCGGCCTCCAGCCATGAGGAGGCTCAGAGCGGTGGGATTACCATGTGGTAATTCCCACATTCCAAGCCTCCTCATTGGTTGGGAGTCTGCCACACCCTCCTCCCCCACCGGGTACTAATATCAATAAATGTCGTTTAAATGCTGTGCATGGGTGGGAGTGCATGTGTGAATGAAAATGCAGTGTGAACATTTGGGGAACTCTTGTGATTGACAGAGAATGTATATAGGTGTGTGACTGGTTGGTGAATGTGCACGCATGTGTATTTTTTTTAATCAAACATTTGGTTTATTTCAAACCTTTTTGCTATATTTGTTTCTTCGTAAAAATACCTATATTGCAGTTCAGGTATCAATCATGTAGTCCTTTAAAGGTAAGGGAGACCCAGTTTTCTGCCCTGGTGCAGGTAGTCTCATATTGCGTAAAGTTCTCTAGTTAGTTTACGACCTTGACGTCATAGAGGATCTGCTTTAAAAACGTTATGAGAGCAAATATTGCGGGAAATGAATCCCTGCGCTTCAAAATGCGCCACATGTCTTCGGCTGCATCTATTTGTCACTCTGGCAATAGTGAGCGAAAGAGTAAGACCCGCTTCTCTGTTAAGCCCATGCAAGAAAGTGTGAGGAGCTTGAGTGTCTCTGATGCCCCTTCTAAATGACAAAATCAGCATTCTTTTGGATTTCAGCGGTGGTTATATAGTGACAGAATCTGACGAGTGGGGAGTATATTCATCCTAAACCTCATGTATTGCGTCCTATACCAACGGTTTGGAAATTCGGATCAGTATTTTTGAATAGATGCCTAGATCTTCTGTTCTTCTTTCATAGCAGTTTCCAACCTGTATAGGTTTTTCTCATTGATTGTCTTCACCCTTTCATCTGGCCCCAATTTCTATTTAACACTTGCAGGGTTCAAGATCAGGTTTCTTGGATTTCAATGCACTTTCTAATATATGGTAGGGTTTTGGTATGTACGTTAACTTGCATTTTCTATAGAGCGAGAGAGATTTCCAAGTCACTTTGGCGTGTAATGAAATTAAACCCAACTCGAACTGTATCACAGATGTCAGGATGAGGTTAGGAAGTTTGAGGATTTTCTGCCAGAAGACTCCTTCCAAGGAGGGCCATAATCGCCAGGAGATATGGAGGAAACCTTTGGCTCAATGGGTTAGAACAAGCGTGACCTTTGCCTTAAAGAAGGTCAAGATACGATCCATGGAGAATTTCCCAATTGCTTGCAAACCCTTTTGAGGCAGGAGATCAATTTTGCTGTTGTTGATTAACGAGCCAAGGTATGTAGCTTGTTCAATCAGTGTTAAAGGACTTTTCCTAATAAACCACGTGTGTGGCCTTCTTGGGCAACGGCTGCGTTCTCCCAAAATCATGACAGTGATCTTTATTGGATTCATGGCAAGCCCGTTCCTCATTAGATAGTCGTCTAGGGAGTTTATGCTCCTTTGCAGACCAATAGGGTTAGGTCGAACAGGACAACGTCGTCTGCATAAAGTAGGTTTGTGACTGGTTCACTGGCAAGCTTAGGAGGGAACAGTCTTGCTTTCGGCCAGACTTCTTTAAGGTCTGAAAGGAACAGAATAAACATAGTGGGAGCCAACAGATAGCCCTGTTTCATCCCCCCAGATGTGCCAATTGCTAGGGATAACAAGCCATGCGCTCTGAAGCGAATCTTAACATCAGTGTCATCATAGTTAGTTTTAGATGGCTTCCTGTAAATCAGTCGGACATTGACAAACCTTCATTTGAGTCCAGAAGAATTGTCGGTCGACACTTTCAAAAGCATTGTTTATGTCTATGAATGCTAAATAGATTTATACTTTCTCATTAAAGGCTTTGGCTATTAGTGCATTGATCAAAAAGAGGTTATGTATCTTTGCTAGGCTGGGGGTACAGGGAGTATTGGAGCATTAACATGTATTGATAGGGGCATGGCATGTTTATGGCCTTTTGGGGCACTGCAAATCCAACTTGATGAGTGTTAATACCTGGAAAAGGGGTTGGGTCAGAATTTTATTTATTTATTTTACATTTTTAAAGCACACACACAGCCCACAGGCATCGAGGCGCTGTTACAGGAATTGTTTGTTTTTTGGATGCGTAATTGTTTTGTTTTTTTTGTCTTAGTTGCATTTTTATAACGCGCTTAAACACCCAGAAGTTTCTAAGCGCGGACCCGGGGATCGAACCTGTGTTGCTTCGTGTCATCTTCCTTCCAAGGTGTGCACGTTGCCGCTGAGCTATCCTCCCGGGACAATATGAGTGTATTACAATGGGGCAGGCAGCCTGGATCTTTTTATACAGTGGGATGGAATGTTGTACTTGAAATAAGGGCAAAACCAACATGATGGCTGCTCTCACATGTGGGTGGGAAGGGCACGGTTTCTTACTGTAGCATGGCATTTCATATTCGTGTCAAGGTCAAAGGCAACATGATCTGTGTTCTTGTGGTAAAGTTTTCTTCTGGTGGCTTGGCTTTTATTTTGCTTATATTAAGATAGATCCAACAGGAGTATGTTCTTCTGTGGGGATACTGGCATATATTGGTAGAGCCAGCATGTACATGTCTTTTTTCATATCATTATCGGCATTATGGACAAAGTAAGCATGTGTATCTTCTTATGTGGCAATACTGGTAGATATAGGTGGACCAGTATACCAGTATGGGTATGCATGTGCAAAAACTGCATGACATTAATTTGTTTTACACAGGGAAAGCAGTGGCATATAGTGGGCAAAGGCATTATGAGAATCCTTTGGAAAATGCCCCTCTGCTTTGTTGGTAACTGCATATAATGTTTTTTTTCCATGTCCTACCCCCACAATACTGATTGCAAACTGTGTGGCTTTTTAACTAGTTTGTCACAGAAAGCCTACTGTAAAATGAACCATTCTATCCCATTATATTAAAAATGTTCTTCCGTGGAAATTCCCCACAAATACTAGCAAATATTTTACTTATATTAAGATAAATCCAACAGGAGTATGTTCTTCTGTGGGGATACTGGCATATATTGGTAGAGCCAGCATGTACATGTCTTTTTTCATATCATTATCAGCATTATGGACAAAGTAAGCATGTGTATCTTCTTATGTGGCAATACTGGTAGATATAGGTGGACCAGTATGGGCATGCATGTGCAAAAACGGCATGACATTAATTTGTTTTACACAGGGAAAGCAGTGGCATATAGTGGGCAAAGGCATTACGAGAATCCTTTGGAAAATGTCCCTCTGCTTTGTTGGTAACTCCATATAATGGTTTTTTTTCCATGCCCTACCCCCACAATACTGATTGCAAACATTGTGGCTTTTAAACTAGTTTGTCACAGAAAGCCTACTGTAAAATGAACCATTCTATCCCATTATGTTAAAAATGTTCTTCCATGAAAATTCCCCCCAAATACTGAAAAAGTTGGAAGTTGTTGAATTGCTTCAGCTGAGCAAGGTCCTTCGGCCGCACCCCACTGTCCTAATGCACCATCTCCAGGGGTTGTGGGAGTATTATCTAGCACCACACCCCAACCATTCCCCAGGAGTCCTATATGCAGATTACTTCCTCCACCCCCACCAAGGCAAGGCGTTTTCTTGGCCCTGGTATTTAGCAGAGGACAGACCAGCGACCATGTGGCAGGTGTCAGGAAGACGGAATACCTGTAGCACCTCTCCTCACCATGTCCACATATAAAATGTTCTCTGCACCCCTATCCGCTTGCATCTCTCACATGGTATTTATTTTGGTTCCAGCACCCTCACCATGTGCTCCCAATGGCCATGTATCCTGAACACAAGAGGAGAAAGTGATTTTAGTGTTGGCCTCTAAATGGAGTCTCTCTGGACCGATTAGGCCTATCACCTTACACTCATGCCACTACACTGTGGCAGGTATTTGATGATCCATGTTCTGACTTTGTGGAATCGGTTCTGCAAACAACCGGCAATCATGAGCACATCTTGGCCACGGCCAGTGATATTGTCGCCGTCCTGGTCATGTGTCACCTCAGAATCTCTTTTCGTCCACTCAACCCCCGTGCTAATTCTAAGGGGGTGAGTCCTTTATAGGGGTTCCTATTGGCGCAAGTAGTACGAATTGGAGATGGTGCAACTCATGCAGAATCAGAAGATCCCACTGGAAAGTATGAAGAAGTGCCATGCTCAATAACAAGGAGCTACAGCACTGCAGCACACATCAGCCGGGCTGTGATGGTGAGTGGGAAGAGATAGAATAGATCCATTTCTATCATCCCCACTGTTGAGCCAGGACCCTACCTTGTTTTACTTTGATCTTTGAAACCATTTCCATCTGGTTGCCAACTTTGGGCATGAAATAAAAATCAGAAACGCAAGAAACACTCATCAATCAATCAATCAGTAGCAATGTGGCAACGAAGAACCACACTGATTGTATGGCTGCATGTCTCTCGAGAGCTCAAAATGAGTACTTGGTTCTGGAGGAAGGGAGCAAAGTGCACGAATGAGCTTGAGCATGATGAAGGGTAAGAGAGTGCACTCAAGAGGGTCATACGATGGAAGAGTGGCATGCTCTATGTAAACCGAACCACCATATATAATGTCTCCCTATCCTTCCTGAAACAATGGATACCTTGTCCTCTTTCTTGTTGCAATCTCATTGTTAACCCATGCAACAGCGTCGTATTGATTTTCTTATTATTATCTTATTAGATCTTTCATGAATCCTACTTTAAACGTATGCGATTTTATAATAATCCAATGCGTATTTGGCGGTCATATAAGTTCTTGCATACTTTTTATTAGTGTTCCCAAAACCTATGAGTTTCTCACAAGTTCTTACAAACTATATTTATGAGAATCTTATATAGTACTTTAGTATGGGAGCAGCAGCCAACAACCAACCATTTACGGTCTGTAGGCCGTAAGGGTAAACACCACTGCACAAAAGAGCATTGTGCCTGGGCCGACCCTGGCAGCCTCCCAGCCGTAAATGGAAGGCACGGTAGGTGACAGGATGTGGGGGCTGGAGTGGGGGAGGAGAGGAGGATTAGGAGATGGTGGGAGTGCTGCACAGTGGGAATGGTGAGAGTGGGATGACCTTGCAGGGGAGTGGCCATCTATTAGTGACCTTTAACCACATCAAACTTCAGACAGGGCCTTTTAGACATAGAACGCACCATACATCAGTAAGCATTGAATGCAAGCTCTATAAGCTACTACGGACTTTTGAAATCCAAGGGGTGCAGGTCAACGCGCTCCAAAAAGGCCTGTAAGGCTTCGTTCAACATTTTAGCAAAGTCTGAAAACTAATACTTTGAAGACTGCAAGCAAAATCACATCACACTGAAAGATCAATGCAACAATGCAATGTTAACATGCTACTGGTTCTACAGGACATGGCCTAGTTTCGGCTAATTGCAATGAACAGCGCATTGCAGCTAGAATGAATGAAATGCTGTGCACACCTACAATGTCAAATACACATCCAGGACACTATACTCCGCACGATTAAGCCCTGTCTCTGGGAATGTGTTCTGCAATCTTTTTAGCCTCCATGCCAGCATTCACAGTCCTGCATTGCACTCACTGCCTACGTAGGCAGGGCCATCCAACAAGTTGGAGCATCCATGTAGACGATGAGGGGGTGGAGATGGAAACCCACAATGGAGAAGAGAGTGGGGGCGAAGGATCTAAAGTTTATCGCTGTGGTACACGGGGAGGAGTATGGGAAAGCAGTACAGCTCCCCAACACCTGATGTATTTATGAAACGTCTTGATAGGATCAAACGTTGCATCCAACGTATTACAGGTAAAATAAAACGCAATGTAAAGAACAGAGAGCTTCACTGGAATGGTCTGCGACAGTCCCACTCTTACCTCTCCAGTCTTTCTTAAAGGCATGGAACAGCTTATGATGGTGAAACCACTGTCTTAAGGCAGTCCTGGTTCATCAGAGAGGCATACGTGAGAATAGTGACTTGATGGAATCAGGCAATATGGATGTATATTCTTAGGCAGAAGAAAGCACTAATAATAGTATGAGAGGAAATCCAAATGTCAATAACCCACCCACCCAACCATATAGGAACAACTTCCACAAAAGAGCTGATACCCACCTGATTCACAAATACCTACATTGCCTCTCGCTCCTTCCTTGGATGCCTTCTGTGACCATTCTTTTGCCACTGGCTCCTTTCCATCATCCCTCAAAGCACTGTCTTGTACACCCCCTCCTAAAAATGAGACGTTCTGCACTGCTAACTATCCACTACCCATTTCTTGGATAAACCCTTGGAGAAGCTGGTCATCTTCCAACTAATCCAGTACATTGAATCTGTTGGCTGTCTCCATGACCACCAATCTGGCTCCAGAGCATCCAGAGGCACGGAAACTCCTCTCCTGAACACCTGTGACGACCTGCTCTCAAACCTTGATTCCAACTCTCCCTCTGTTCTCATCCTCCTCGATCTATCCTCCACATTCGACACGGTCAATCATTCCACCCTCATAAATCTGCTTTGTGAAACCTTAAGCCTCACTGACTGGGCACTGGATTGGTTGGCCTCTTCGCACTTGGATAGGCCCTCTCAATTTCAACTGGGCTAGTTTCTCTCCTCCATCTCACTCTCCATCCGCAGTATCACTCACGGCTCTTTCCTCTCGCTGTGGCACCTCATCATTTACCTTGCCCCCCTCACCCTCCTGATCTCCATCTTCTCTCCTCATTTTCAATGCTATGCTGTTGACACTCACCTCTCCTTTAAGCTTCCCTCCTCTTTTTCCTCACCTTCCTCTCTCAATCCTGACTGTCTGACTGCTATTCAGACATGGTGTGCTTCTAACGATCTCTGCCTTAATGCCAGTAAGACTGTGATCCTTCTCATTGGGACTCCTGCCCCAACCATATCCACTACTCTCTGGCCACCCTCCTTAGCCCTCTTGTGAGGCAAAAAACATGGGTGTCATCTTTATTACGCTCTCTTGTTCTCACCTCACATCGTTGACCTTGTCAAGAAATCTCCCTTACAGATTCACCTCCTCAGAGGCTTTCTCCCTTTCCTCACCTTCCCCCAGAAACTCAATATCTCCAGAGCTCTGATTCTCTCTAGGATTGACTAATGCAAAAGCCTCTTCCTTAATCTGCCTCTTTCCTCTGTCTGCCCTCTTCAATTAATCCAGAATATGATGGCAAGACTTATTGTTGGCCTCAAGCTCAGGGACCGTATCTCTCTAGGCCTAAACTCTCTCCACTGGCTCTAGGTGGCTGCCCGGATCCAATTCAAGGCCCTCTGCATTATCCACAAGGCTTTCTGTGGCCTGGGAGCACGCTACATCATAATATCTCTCCTAACTAACTCCCTTGTAGAATTCTTTGGTCTTCTAATTCTAATTTTCCGCAAGTCAGATGCTTCTCTAATCAGAGAGTGAGGGGTAGACATCTTTCTTTGGAACGATCTTCTCTCTGGGATGGCCTTCCTGCCCCTCTCCATCTTGAGCCGGATCTCCTTAAATTCTGGAAGGTTCTCAAGACCTTCCTTTTTGCCTCCTCCTTAC
Organism: Ambystoma mexicanum; assembly: GCF_040938575.1. Classification (NCBI taxonomy): domain Eukaryota; kingdom Metazoa; phylum Chordata; class Amphibia; order Caudata; family Ambystomatidae; genus Ambystoma; species Ambystoma mexicanum. The sequence goes on along the minus strand of NC_090935.1, from coordinate 119,123,769 downwards.
CCGTCCCCCTCCACCTCCCCTGCTAGTTCCAACTGCCTCTATGTCTGGTGGCCTGTATCCCTCATGCACCTTACTAGGTAATGCCCTCCTTCCACCAGTTTCCCGTTACCCCTTACCAGCACTTAGCATCAAGCACCTTTCCCCAGGTAGCCTACTCAGTCTCGTACACCTCCCCGCCCTCACACTAGTTGACCCATATCCCCTTGTCTGACCACTTCCCTCCTAGGTCTGCCTTGCACTTGCCCAGCCGCTTGCCCCTTCCCACTTGCACTTCTCACTCTTTCCCTATCCCTGCACTTCCTGCTATTGCACTTGCACAATCCAAATGTCACAAGGCCTAGTAGGAACGTTACTGTTATTTTCTCCACTGTACCGCCCCTTGTCTGGTGGCACCTGAAAACACTTTTTGATGTAGGTGCCATACAAATTCTGAATAAATAAACATATAAATAAAGCTAGGCACGGAAAATCAGCCCTCCAAATTGGAAAGTAGAGTGAGACAGTTCTATTCATGCCCATAAAAGTACTAGAAATACAATGGTCTATGGATATCCTGTAAATGTGGATGTCCCTACATGTGTGTACAGGACATGGTAGCACTGCGTGACCTAAATAATAATGTACAGCCACTAGGCAGAACAAAGCCAAGAAAAATAATCATAGCCAACCATACTATAACTAATGTGCAAACAGTGATAACTATTACATATTTTACTTGAATGGCTGACGAATACGGTTGCATTTGGAATAATTAGGTCACAAGATGTTAAAGATCATAAAATGGCCCACTATAGGGAAATGGGAGCTGCGTTGACTCAGGAATAAACAGACGACTGTAAGACAAGTTTTTAGTTCAGTTTGTATTGGATATAACAGAATAAAGCACAGCGTGCTTGATCTGAATAATCCGAGATGTGAGCTTTATGAAAATGTACAAATGTTGCAGCCTTCCTTTGTGTCACAGCCCGCAGCCCCTCACTCTCAAACATGAAAAAGTCCTACTTCCAGGAAGAAAACAGACACCCACATAACGTGGAAGTATGATTCTGCCTCCACCTCTTTTCTGGTACCTTAATGAATATGTTTGGGCTTAGCTAGTCTTTTCTGGATGTCATCATGGTGGTTCTCCTGGAATTCTTGAATAAATGGCACCACCACCTCTGGTGCTTTGGGTCCTCTTGCCCAGGGCTCGGCATCTGACTATTAAGCTGTTCGAGGGCCCCTTTTTTTAATAGGCTGCTTGCCAGCCATCTTTATCTTTCTTTCTGCACAAGGACTATTCCTACTATTTCTGAGGTTTGGAAACTTCAGCCATTTTCGCATCCTGTCTGTGACAGATAACAGTCTGTGAACTTGATCAGAGGCGTAGCCAGGATTGTCCAGCAAATGGGGCCTGATGCTGATGTAGCTGGGCCCACTGGACTGACAAAAATATCTGTAAATGCCCACACAGCGCTGCTGAGTGGGCATGTACAGATTTTGGGTGGGCCTTGCCCCTAAGGCCCTACCCTGCCTACGCCTCTGGCACTTGTGCTGACACTACCTGGACTGCCAGGCAAGCAGCAATGGCAACTGTTTTCTTACAGAAAACCATGTATTCGTTTTTGTTTTTAAACAAGTAGCAGTTGAAATGACCAGCTCTGTGAACTGAATAACCAATTGTTACCAACTCTAATACTGCTTTTTCTTTTTGGTTTTCTCGGAGGTTCCTCTGATGCGATGACACTGGACTACAGCTGTACAGCTGTGCCCCGCAAGGTCACAGCACTGTGTAATGCATGTTATGCCTCAGGCAGTCCCCCTGAGAACTACACAGCTGATGACACTGATGGAACTAGATCAGGTCACCATGGCCAGAGGCTGCCTCGCAGAGAAAGCATTTCACAACTGCAGCAATACTCTCTTTTCACTCTTCTATGGACCTGTTTGTTATTATGTGTGGGGTTTCATGTGTGGAGAATGGTTTTAGTGACTCCATTTTTATATAAGGATGTGCCAGCCTGAGGGGGTGGGAGGGTGGAGCACTGCACAGCCCTACCATGCGGTGGTTCTGGTTGTATTAAATGATGTTTCTCCCTACTTCTGGTCTCCTCTGTATTATTTGTGTGTGAGTGCCTGAGAGGTCGTAGGGGGAGTAGGACAAGCCTATAACTCCAATGTATGCCATGTTTTTATAAATTATTTTTTATTGTTATTTTGTTAAACAATAACCTTTAACAACTTACAGAACTATTAAAACACGTTCACATTAATTTGAAAACAGTAGAATCAATACATAAGTTCAATTCATCCACACAAATAAATAATATATATACAATTGGTTATTTATAACCACTTAATACCCCACGGTTTATAAGCACAGACCAAGGATCGAACCTGTGTTACTCTGTGTCATCTTGCTTTTAAGAGGAGCGCGTTTCCCCTGAGCTAATCTCCCGAGAAGCAATACCAATATTGAGACAAAGTTAATCGCTACAGTAACTAAAGTGCTATTTATGCAGACTAAGAAGCCAGACCACAGGAAATCTAAAATTCTTCCAAGCACAGAACGCAATAAAAGTCATTTAGGAATAAAAACGGTTAATCTATAGCAAAATTAATCGATACATAAAAATATGCAGAGTCATAATTGATATCAAAGTTAGCACAGTCAAACTACAACAGTAAAGTGCATTATACATGTGCTGGAGCATCCAACTGCAGAGAGTCCAAAAAACCAGTCGCTGCTACTAATGCAGAGGTAGTCCTACCGGTAAACAACATTGCCAAACAATCTCATTGTCAGCAAGACAAACAGATTTGAACATTTCTCAAAATAAATAATTCTTTTCCTTTGCACCTTAGCACAGGATACAACAAGATGTTTCAATGTTTTCATGTGCTGCTCTTTGTGGCAAAAAACCACCCATTCCTTGCTCTGGCTTCAACAACCCATATAGTACTAGAACATCCTTGGTCCACATAAGGTTCCAGAGAAACTGTAAAAACATCCTTCTAACTTTCCTGTTCAGATATATTGCAAGGAATGGAGTGAGGGTCCCTGCTTTTTTGTGATCCCCACTCAAATGACTCAAGGATCTGTTTGCATGCATAGCATCTAGGGTATTAGACTAGTCATGCCGAAAGAGAAGCTATTTGGCTTTGCATGGATTTGAAACCAAAACAGAAGCGGATAACCCTATTGCATTAAGCAGCATGGCACAGAATGTTGAACAATTATTGACATATCTCTCCCCATTCATTTGTAAAATAGCTCTCAAATCTAGAAATAAAGAGTCGTTCTTGGGATTAAGAATTTTATGATAAAAGCTTAATGATTTCCAGCAGTCCCTGGCTTTTAGAGAATACATGCCAAGGTCATATCTATTCGGAGAAACAGGCACCCAGTTCGGGATCTGAAGAATGTTCCTCCAGATCATGCCTTCTAGAATAGATAAGAAATCTAAAACCCAGGTTGCCATGAGTTCCATCCCATATAACATTTTTGGAACAATCTTTCCTTTGAAAAATTTTAATATAGGGAGCAATGAAAATTTGCCAAATGTGGTGTCAGTTCTGCAAAGCGGGTTCAATAGTGTGGCCATACATATATGTAACCGTTCTTTAATATGCTATTTATGTGGATTCATTAAAATTGGAAAACCCAGGTAAATAAAATGATCAACTAACTCAATTGGAGCCAATTCAATACTCCATCCACATTTTGTAGTATATTTCCCCAACCTACAATGTTTGCCCTTTTGTAATATTGCTGATGTGGATCTTCACAATGGTATAGGTGGCCGGGACTGGTTTGGTTGAGGTAAGACACAAGGCTTGGTTTGAAATGGGGAGCCTGGTGTTTCCATCATATACCTCATACAGACCCTACATCACTGAACGCTGGGCCGGTCTTTGTGTCAGGCAGCTCAGGCGGCTGCCTGACATCAGTCAGCCTCTAGGGGGCGCTCGCCTGAGCCTCAAGTCAGTGCTGCTCCTCCTGCAATTTGCAAAGCCAGGGCCAGGTCGCACACAGCTCTTGATGAAGAGGACACGTGTATTTATTATGCTGAGCAGAGAAACACATAGCGTGAGCAGTTAAGCCAGCACACATGTGGCACTTGTGAAATGCAATGTTTCTGCCATGAAATCGTGACCAGTGCATTGCTTTCGCTCACAAGTCCCTGACTTGTGCATGCACTCTGTGTTCTCCCGGGGAGGGCCGGGGGCAGATGGGCAAGTGTGGGGCTGCCAGTCCTCGTCGCTGCATCGCAGCAATTTACTAGTGTCATTTTTCACAACAGACGGCACAGCTGTGCTGCCTGCTATGCTTTGACCTCTGATAAAACCATCTTGACGGGCAAGAACGTCATAAAATGTAGAACTAGTCCTCTGGAAGTAAATCAGCTTCTCTTAAATGCAGCCTTTAAATGAACTTGAATGTAACATAATACATATGGCGACCATTTTCCCCAATAATACATGTTCTTGGAGTTCATTGGGAGGGATTAATCAAGCATATTGAAAGCCTTCGGTGAAATCTTCTTAAAATGACCCACGCATTTTGGCAGGCCTCCTACAGGTACTTCGAGTGACCTGTAAATGTCACCCAAAGTGGGATTCGCGATGGAGTGCTGGACTGGCCTACAGGGAGGTCTGGAGATGTGTTATGTTATGTTATGTTAGTCAAATTTATAAAGCACACGTACACCCAAGAGCACCATGGCGCTGAGAGAGGCGGAAGATCACATGGGACTAGAAGAGCAGGGTTTTGAGAGATCGTCGAAAAGAAAGATGGTCAGTAGAGGCACGTAACGTAAACGGGAGTCTGTTCCAGGAACTAGAGGCCACCACAGAGAAAGCACGTCCCCACATCCTAGCCATCCTGATACAGGAGACCGATAGCAGAAGAGCAGACTGAGATTGGAGGGCACGTGGAGGTATGTATTGGGAGAACCTTTCCTAAGGTATTCAACGCCTTGTTTATGAAAGGCACGGTGAACGATGCATAGTGATTTAAACAAGATGCGCTTCTCCACAGAAAGCCAGTGAAGTTCTCTGAGCACAGGCGACTTGTGAGTTCGAGGGGGGGGGGGTGGATGAAGTCGATTAATAATATAGGCAGGTTGGCCCAGATACAGTGAGTTGCAGTAGTCAACTGTGCTCAAGACTAGAGCCGCAACCACAGGAGCGTGGAATTGGGCAGGGATGAAGGGAAGAATCTTCCTCAATACACAGAGTTTAAAATGGCCATTTTTACTTACAGAAGCACCCTGATCAGCCATAGATAAAGAAGAGGAGAGCTTAACCCCAAGATTTTTTACAAAGGTGGCCGGAAGGGGAAACGGGCCAAGAGAGGAGGGCCAGAAGTCAGGGGTCCAGTAGGAAAGGGGACTGGTAGTGCCCACAACCAAGACCTCTTTCTTGTTCCTGTTAACTTTCAGTGTATTTAAGGCCATCCATGCTCCTAGGTCCTCCAGGCAACTCTTAAGCCGGGCAGCAGTGTCGGACGGGTGAGATCAAGACAAACTAACAGCTGGGTGTCATCGGCATAGGTGTAGAATCTAAATCTGTGGAACTGGATGAGAAGAAGGAGGCATCTGATATACACAATAAAAAGTATTGGGGAGAGAGCAGAGCCTTGCAGAACCCCACAATTAAGCCCTACCGGTTTAGAGCAGAAAAGGGGGAGGGACTGAGAACAGTCGGCCAGAAAGGCAGAAAACAAATTTAGAACATTGTTGGATATCCCGACATTCGATAACCGGGAGATAAGTATGGTATGATCAACCGCATCGAAAGCTGCGGAAAAATCCAGCAGCAGTACTGCTCCCACTCCACCCTGGTCAACTAGGCAGGCGAGATCGATGAGTACAGAGTTGAGTACCGACTCAGTGCCCCTACCAAGGCGAAAACCTGATTGAAAGATGTCAAAACATCCAGATGATTCCAGGAAGGAAGATAAGAGAGGAGAGACAGGGGTCTCCATGACCTTCACCAATACAGGGAGAAGTGAGATGGGCCGAAGATTTTCAAACAGCCCATGATCAAGAATGGGCTTTTTCAGCAGAGGTATGACCAGTGCATGTTTCAATGGGCTGGGAATAAAGCCATCAGAGAACGACATGTTAACTGCCACTGTGATATAGGAAATGACCTCACCTGAGATGTCTTTCAGCAAGGTAAGCGGTATAGGTTCAGCAGAAGAAGTAGATTTAAGGTGCCGGATACCCTCGGAAATGTCACGTTCACAGACACAGGGAAGGAGGACCAGGTGGACCCAGGCAGTGGTAGGGGGGAGGGGCCAGCACAAGGGAAACTTGGCCGACTACCACCACAATACCATTGCGAATAGTTTCATTGTAGTCACAAAAAAGATGACAACGCATTACAGAGGGCTTCAGAAGGTGTATCACCAGAGCCTGTAGTAGTAGGGGTGGACAGGGACTGAACGAGTTCAAATAACGCCTTAGGCTTGTTGACAGCAGCTTGCACCTTGTCACTGAAAAAGGATTGTTTAGCCGCACGGATTGCTTTTTGGTAGGAGGCCATAGTGCTGCGAAAAATACTTCAATCGGCATCTGAGAACCATGGCTCTGAGGTCCGATTCCTAGTTTAACAGATCTTGAGTGGAGCCAGCTGGTCTGCCACTGTAGTAAAGGATTCTCCGAGAGAGCTGAGGGAGCAAGGACTGTGGGGGGTAAATTGGGCACAAAGAGATGCAACCAAAACATCGTTTTTGACTTTGCGCCAATTGCATTTCACAATGGCAGGTTTGACTAAGTGCACTACAGTGTCCTGCAGCCAAGTCGAGAATGAAATAAGAAAATGATTGGTCCAGAGAAGAGTGAGGAAGGATGAGACCACAATATCAGTGTGAGGGGCAAAAATAAGATCGAGGACATTGCCATGCTGGTGGGTAGGTTCTAGTACAAGTTGAGGTATACCAAGATATTCATAAGAGAAAGGAGGTTAGTAACTGAACTAGTGGAGGCAGGTAGGTTGAAATCACCCATAACCCAAAGATTCAGGTACATGGTCTGAATTTCAGAGACCAAGTCAGGGAATTTCATGCAGAACGCGGCGTCAGCACCAGGGGGCCGTTAGACCAGAAGGATGGTGAGCGTTGAAAGAGGGGAAATAGAGATGCGAACTAGGCAGAACTCCATATTGAGTGTGTGACTAGGCACTGTGCATACAGTTTTATAGGCAGTTTTGTGAATAATGGCCAGTCCGCCACCAGGATGGGTAGATGGACAGTCAACATGGGCCAAGGAATAGTCAGGGGGCAGCACTTGTACAATGGCAGGGCCAGCAGTCTCCCTCAGCCAGGGGGTGTGTGAGTAACAGCAATTCAGGCTGGGAGTTTATAAGCAGATCATGGCAGTCAAGGGCATGTGCCACTAACGAGCGAGTGTTAAGCAAACCACATTGTAGGCCCTTTACTAGAGTCGTATTGCAAGCAGTACAGGTATTATGTAACTTCGGTGGCCAGTTTGTATTTGCTGGGGCATAGGAGATCAGGGAGCTGCGGTCCCAAGAGATCAAGGTAGGGCATCCAGTTTTCCCTTCCTGCCTGAGCCCTGCACGGAAGGGCACAGACGGTCTTGCCTTAAGCACGTCTTTGGCGCACTGACGGCATGCCTGCAGCGTCCGTCCGCTGCACGGGTAAGTAAAGTGGCACATAAATGCCGTGTGGGAGACCAAGAGAAGCCGAGAGATGCCAGACTGTGGACAAAGAAAGAGGACTGGAACAATCACAACGTTCCAGTGCTCTTCTGTAACACGGGTAACAGAAAGGTCTGAGCAGTGCAATAATCAAAGCAGCAGTACACAATAAAAGTTAACCAATAAAAGTTAACCAACGTTTAAAAAGCGGATTCAATTGCTAAAATCAATGAGTGGCTTTAAAATGAAACTCCACTAGGACCTCCTTACCTCTCTTGTTGTCTCCGCCATGGGGCTCTTTTTCAGATATGTTTGAATTTATGCATGCTAAATATGCAATTAAGATGCTATTTTCACGTGCAAAATGAAAAATGCACCAACTTTGATGAAAAAAAAAAAACATCAAGGGGATCTTTTGGTTCCCAGTCCACTCCTGGCGATACGATCTGAATTTAAATTCTTTCTTCCATGTTTGAAGCCCTGTGTGGAAGGCATTACTGATTACTGTTTTTCTGAAGTTTTTTACAGCTTCGGGGAACGGAGGTGATAAGGCGGACGGGACAGTGCTATATTCTAAAGGCATGCAGAGGGGGGAGGGCACCTCAGAGCAGTGCTTTATTTTATTTGAAAAGCAAAGACTCCTGTCTCGGTCCCAACCACTTGTAGACAGTTCCTATTGCAGGGCCACACTCTCAATGCCAGAAGCATAGCAGGGGAATTATCATTGGCTCTGTCCAGAGCATGGACAGTGAAAGGTTGTCTACTTGCTATTTCTACAGACATCTCTACCGCAGATTGGGAAAAACATATCACTGACACAATCCTGCTGAAAACTGCCTTCTCCATAGGTCTTAACTGAAAAAGGAGAAATCCACGATGTGTCTGAGCCAGAGACAGCCCTGTGTTTCTGATAGTTATCTCTCGCAAGAAAGGACAGGTGATATTCCTCATTGCATGTTATTCCAGGGCCACTTTTGGTTCCCAGTTGACCCCTGTGTGTGATATTTATTTATTTATTTTGCATCTTAAAATGTGCTGTTTATAACATGTGTAACACATGTTTTGGTTGTCATATTTAGAGGTCGGGGGGGAGGTGCCAACGATGCCTCCTGCCTGGGGTGCAATCTAGTGTAAGACCGGCCCTGACTGAACGGATGGGGGTCCCCGGCCCGCAGGGTCATCCTATCCCATCTGCCAGTCAGAAACACAAGGTTCTACAGGGTGGTGACATAAGAAACCTTGCTTCCCCTTGAGGCCCACTTCTTGTGGTTTAATGGTAAAGGTGTATGGTTGTCCCACCAGGAACTACCTCAAGATTCGTAGTATAGTCTCCTTATTCCTGGGGAGCCCAGATCAGTTGGGCATTATGTGTGATTAACAGACAGTATTTGTGGGCTTCCACCACCTCTTAAATGCATAGACATTCCAGTTTGATAGAGTCATAATTCTGTTCCTGAGCAAACAGATATCAACTAATGTACAAAATGCAGCCTTCCCTACTCCTGTGTTCCTGTTCAATTGCTTCGACCATCCATTTTTGTGGTTGTGAGAGGCCTTTTCACCCTGCGCCCTCAAATACTTCACGGTGGATACGGTTGGAGGACCATTTTGAGGGGTTAGCTTTGCACCAAATGAGTTGCAATGTTTGTGTTACAAGTACTGTCAATGCTTAATCACTGTTGAATTATTTGGTTTACGATGTGTTACTCATACTGCTAAACAAAGCATATTGTTGGGCATCTGAAAATTATTGTATGGCCCTGATGAATGTTTTTGTATCCGAAATGCATTGGCAATTGTACAAGAAATTCTAGCCAGTATTTTCTGCTTGTCCTCACTAAATATGAAGTTAAAATATTGGATAAAGGAATTCATTAAGAGATGTGAATAAAACATTTCTTTTAAGAAAACTATCCACATGAGTTGTTGCGAATACCCATCATTTGAACTTAGATGTACGCTGAGAATAAATACAATTCAAATTTGCAGCCCTGTTTAGGCCCAACTGAGAGCACCAGTTGTAATAGGGTGGATTCACTCTATTTTTTCTTTGCTTACATACAACTGGTAGCTCACTAACCAGCATAATCCATCACGGATCTACTAACGAATCGAGAAACTACGTAGTGCCCACCTTCATCCTTCTGTACAAGTACTGATGCTACATGCGATCACACCAGATGTTTCTGTAGGTCACAATGTCAGACAAGTGGGCTCTAATGTATGATATGATAGGACCCGGGGATCGAATCTGTGGTGCTCTCTGTCGTCTTGCTTCCAAGGCAAGCATGTTGCCCCTGAGCTATCCTCCAAGACTGTAGGCATGCTAAAGATGTGAAACATGATCCATAAGCAATACAAATGTAATGGGTGTGCCATGGAGCCGTTATGATGTATGATGAATTGGAAGGGACCCGCCAGAATTAAGGAGGATATATTTGTATTGTCCCCAGTGGCTACTGCGACTTCCCAAGACCCAATTGTGTGATCGAATGAGGATATGTTATATATGATAGTTTGAACATCCTATTATTTTAATCATTTCACCAATTCATGGTCTGGAATAAGCGTCAAACCACCACCTCTGAATAGTCAATGTAGAAATTCTAACTGGCATCTCAGTTACCCACAAGCACACATGTCTCCAGGATGTTTCTTTCACCAGGAAAGTAAGCTTTACCTCACCTCTTGTTAAGCCACTAGATGTCATGCTTGGAAAGTTGTATGGCCAAAGATGGACGGAATTCCAGCATGGAGAATACGGGTACTGCTGAAAGACGTTCGTTACCGTCCCTGGCTCACCTGAAAGCACAAATCAAAGGAGGTCTAGACAATCTCGGAAATCTCGAGATGGGCATGTTTTCAGATCCCCCCGCCCTCTTGATCATCGTCTTGAAGTGGGAAAATGGAAAAACAGACTCCCCTCTTTCCCCTCTCGCGCCTGGCCTAAAGGTTCACGGCCCAAGCACCCGCCACGAGAAGAGTTTGCCCATCTACCAGACGACCAGATACCCTGGTACAGGAACATAAGGATGTGTCCATCTGCCTGCCCAGCAGCCCGCCCTGCCCATGCCGATGCCTGCGGCATGGATCAACTGGACTAAAACTATACGTCGTTAGAGATGCCATGACGACCTAGCCAACGGATAGCACACCTGTGCCAACATACACACTGGACACTCCCGCACCAATTTACATGAAGAATATACTCAGTGCTATGACGTAGGTGACAGACATACTCACGGACGTGCATCTTTATTATTTTCCACATAGGCTTTCAAAATGCAGAAACGCAAGACGCACCATGAACTCATCTAAAGAGCTTGCTTACGCTTCTCCTACACCTAGGTGCCATAATGAGGATTATAACGAAGACACAATACTGGTCGTAAGACAATACGAGTCTATAACCTAAAGCGCCTGTGCACCAAACGGTTCCACCTATACACTAGGCCTAAGTAGGCCGCAAGCAAGAGCTCTCGTGGACGTTAACAGAACAAGAGCCAGGTTGCTGATCCTGCAGAATGAGCCCGGCGAAAGCAGACAGCCAAGGTCATAATGTTGCAAACCCACATTCCAAAAGCAGACCATCAAGGGCACGATGTTGCAACCTCGCACGCCGTGCACCAACATCAACGTCGCACCTGCTAATCAAACCAGGCACACAGTGGAAAAACAATATTAATTGTGCAGAATTCTGCCTCAAACACGGTCCCATCTCACGTGACCAAGCCGAACCTGACGAGATGCCAAGCCCAGGAGGAAAGAGGCGTCTGGATCCCTCGTTACAAGACACAGGCAGATACACTTGAAAGGATCAATGGACATCTGCGACAGTGGGAGTAGTCGGCCGTCCAGCTTATGAATAAGTCTTCACATTGTCTGCATATACCAATAGTGAAACATTGTTGCAAATTGCAGGTACACCGAGAGCTGGGAACAGCGATGGTCCCAGGCTGGGAAGCTCACGGGCGCACCAATCAGAACATGGGGTTCTTATCACTGACGACAGTAACATTAACCAATCATTAGGAGTCCTCATGTAACAAATCTCATGTATCTAATTGTAGGGACAACCCAGATATATCACCTGACTAACCCTCGGCCACTCATATTATTCTCTATACGTTTGCTATACTAACCCTACCACTCGAGCAACCAATTAAGAGTGGCGATAGGTTTTTTGTTAATTTTCTAGAGTGACGCAAGTAGCGCGTCATACTACAGTAAAAAGGGCCTGCGAGCCCCACAATTGTGTGTGTGTCAGGTCAGACGCGTATGATCCTTGACCCATCCCTGCCGTTTGTGTTTAATAAACAGCAGAGTCACATTGCTTCTTGTGTGTGTCTCATACTCTATCTCCTTTGGGATATACGGGAGGAGTTGGGGCCTCCCTGCCCGGAGGTCTGCGGACGGCCCGGCCGACCCCGGCAGAATTTCCTCCCGACAAGTTGGAGGCACTGCTGAGATCTGTTTAAGATCGGCATTTTTATTTTTACTTTTTCCAGGCTCTCCAGTTGCGAGAGGGCCCGGCGGCGCGGCCCCCTCTGCCGTCGCCCCCTTCTGAGGACTACAGGACCGTCGCGGAACTGCGAGAAGACCGGACAGCGCAATCCGAATATTGGCCCTCGGGAGCCGGTTGAGGAGTATCCCGCCCGCGGTTGGCGAGTGTCCAGACGTGGTCCAGACGAGGGGAGGTGGCGAGCCGCTTGGAGGGGTGCACGCAGTCGAGCGACCCCGCATCAGGAGAACTTGGTGAGCATGCCACGCACAACAAACAATGTGAAATTGTGAGGGAGGAGGGAGAAATTAAATACGGGAGGCGGGAGGTGTTGCACAGGTGAACGGCGAAGGTTTGATAGTTTAGTGTTAGAAATAGAATGAATGATAGTTGAACAAGCGCCAGAGCAGTTGGCAACGTAACGCGAGAGAAGGGGGCGGAGCGCGAAAACATCACGTGCGGCCGCTCGTAAACACTGATTGGCCTAGGCCGCGACTACGTGTAGGGGTGTGTGTGTGTGTGGTTTCCTACGATTTGGCATTTATTGATCAATGAGTAGATGAGGATCCCTATTGTTCGAGCAAGACACTCGATAGGTAGATGACGTTTCCCTGTAGGCGGTAGCTAGTTAGTTGCCTAAATACGGAAGATAATTGGCTGGTTAAGCCGTCCTGTCGAGGGGCGTATCACACGCGAGGCGACGCAGCGTGCGCAGTCCGATTATATTGTTGATTTGATTACCTTGTTCCAGGAGTGACAGGAAGACAGCTGTGGGGCTAACGGGGGTAGATTGCAGGTGTATTTTGGATTTAAAGAGTATATGAAGAACGTACCAGTAGCTCTACGTGATCGGTGACGTCACCAATAGGGTTTTCATAGGATATCGCAAACACGAGGCATCCTCGTTTTGAGAGTGTTGAGGAAGAGAACGGTGGTAAGGGAGTGGAAACGGAGATAAACGGTAAAACGATTTGATCGAGAAAAGGCGAAACGGGGAATGTGGCTGCGCACGGAGAACGCCGGCCACGGCAAGTGTAAAAGGGGGAGGAGCACATGAAAACAGGACGACTGTATAAGAACGTAATAAGGGGTACGCAGCCGCAGGGGGCTGCGTACGCCTCGGCCGCAAGGGGGCCGTAAGGGTGTTGTATAAAGGAAGAAAGGCAGAGGAAAATCTACAAATGTAACATACTACATTTTTATAATTTTCCTTAAGCGGACTATCGTAAGTCCCCAAACTTACGGGGCCAGGTAACGATATAAGGCTGTATATTGTAAACTACTAGTGGGATAAACTGATACCAGATTAAGGGAGGGTAGCGAGTGGAGCGCTACTATGTCATACGGAACAGGATCGGGAGGGTGGGGGAACACCCTCACCACGCCACTACAATACATATGCACAACACTGCCACCCCATAGGGAGAAACTGATTAAGTATAGCATAGAATGGACCCAGGGGACGGATAACAAAATGCTAACACCGTGGCCGCCTAACGGTAGCTTCGATCCATATGCCCAACATTCACTATTAAATCATCTGCACAATACATATAAAGGGAAGAAGTTGGCAAACCACATGGAGGTGTTTAATTTATGGAGGATGTTCCAGGGGCCCCGACCAGGACCAAATGGAATATTCACTATGGTGGAAATACCAGAAGAAACAGAGATTAAGGAGGAAGGAGAGGATGGGAAACAGGGGTATGAGGACCCAAAGAACACGGGGAACAGAGGTGAGGGAGGAGAAAAGAATAATAAAGCAGATGAAATAAAAAAGGAACCGAGCAATGATATACCCATAGTAACGGGAGTAAAAACAGAGGGAGGGGGGTTGTACCCTTTAAGAGAATTGGGAGAAATAGAAAGAGGACAGTTAAGGGCGGCTGAGGGATACTCGAACCCGGCATACAGCCCTCCACCATATATGGCTCATAGGAAAATGCCAGCAGGGGAGGGGAGGACTGGAGAAGACCAGACTGTGGAGATAGGAAATGATGAATGGGTAGCTGCACAGATATTATTAAAATTACGAGGTTCATTAACAGGAGAAGAGAGGGAGGTAGTGAAGAAAACAGACGAGGATAATACCAGGGAGAGTGAATTGAGGGGGGAAGAGCTATTAAGACAAAAGGAAGAGATTTTGGAGGAACGATTAGCAAAACTAAGGGATGAACAGAATGAATTGACCAAGCAGCTTGAAAGGGAAGAGAGAGAGAGAGCGAGGAAAAGGAAAGAAGGTAAGAACGAGTTGGAAAAAATAAGGGAACGAACTGAGGAGCAAAGGAGAGAAGCTGACAGGGTAAAAGCAGCAGCAGAAAGGGTATCAAGAGTAGTACTGTGGGAAAAGAAAAGGGAAGAAGAAGAAAAAGAAAAAGAAATGGCAATATGGAGGAGGAGGTTACTATCAGAATCAACTAAGAAATACGAAGAAGAGAGGGTGATGGAGAGTATAGTAGAAAAAGAAAGGGCGAAATGGGAGAGGGAGAAAAAGAATGAGAGAATATTAGAACAGATGAGAAGTGAAGAGATGGAGGAATTGAAAAGGAAGAGGGAGGAAAATAATAAGGAGATGGAGGAAAGGTATGAAGGAGAAAGAGGAGATAAGGGAAGAGAGAGTGGAAGATGGGGGAATATATATGATGACACAGAAGTAGCAACAACATCAGCACAAAGGGGAGCGGTTGACAAAGGAGAAAGAGGAGAACTGGACCTAATAGATTTACAAACAGTAACGATCAAGGGGAAAAAGACCGAGTGGGGGGTGCCGTTTATAAATAGCTTTTGTAGTGAGGAAGAGAGAGTGGAAAGTGAAGGGAGAAAGAGTGAAAGGGAAAGCTTAGATAAACTATACATCACCCGGACCAACATAGACTCACCATGGATCAGTAGGAGAAAGGATGAGATGGAGAGAAGTGAGGAGGGAAAGACAGGAATAGAGGAAAGACGGGCAAATGAGGACGCAACATCCCCATCCCCATCATCCCCATCACGCCCTCCCCTATCGCACCCTACATGCTCAACCACCTCACGTTCGTTACGCAAAATAAAACTAGCGCCCTTCACCGACGAACAGACACCCTATACATGGCGGCTTAGATACCTCCCTAGTCGCAGGCAGGTAGGAGGTATACACATGCCCACATTAAATACAGACAAAGATGGAGAAGAAGGAGGTATCAGCAGGGGAAATAAAAACGAAAGTGAAAATGTGGAAGAAAGGGAAGAGGAGGAAGGGTGTGAGGATTCAATATTATGGAAAACAAAGGGTGAAACAAGACATAATTTAATGCCACTTTTGGAGAGAGGTGGGGTTAGACCACAGTATGTTCCTTGGAAGCATACCGATAAAGAAAATATAAAATGTAGGCTCCCATCGTTAAGTGGAGGTGCGGGTAAATGGATATATGAAATGGAAAAACACACCGCAGGACAGAAGCTAGCAGTAGGAGATGTAAAGGGCCTTTTAATATCCATATTAGGGGATAGAGCGGATGACATATGGAAAAGAGCGGGATTTCATGGGGTAACAATAACAAATACATCGCACGATGGGGCACCGTTCGCAAACTGCAGACATGCACTATGGCAGGCATTGAGGGTACAGTACCCAGACACATCAGATATAGGAGCAATTACATCCCGCAAGATGCATGAGAACGAAGATCCTGTTGATTATATTCAGGAAATCCAAGAGAAGTGGCGCATGGAAACTAGAGAACAATGGGATACAACACCAGCAATATTTTACCATATACTGGTACAAGGGCTCCCGGAAGGAGTTCAGAAACAACTAAAGAAAGTAGTGGGAATGGAAGCAAAACCATGGCCCGAAATACAACTGACTATAGTGCATCATTGTAGGACATGGCAAGGGAAAATGAAACAAAAGGAAGAGGACAGGAAAACGGAAGAGGCTAAATTAGTACAGAAAAAGCTTACTAAGTACACAATGGAAGGGGCACTAATAACTACACCTACAACAATGACCCAAAGCCCCACACAAGTAGTGGCTGCACAAGATTCCTCACAAATACTACCTTCACAGATTACAACACAACAGGTGCCGCCACTCCAACCATACACGCCCAACATGGGAGGAGGATACCCAATGCAAGGAGCTGGATATTACAATTATAACAGGGGGAGAGGAGGACTTATGAGAGGGAGAGGGTACGGGTATGGTACCCAACCGCAGGTGGGAGGATTTAGAAATTCCTACCCCACAGGGCAACCAGTATACCAGGACAACACAGGGAGCTTTCCATGGCAGAATAGGGAACCACCGGTGTGTTGGAGCTGTGGACTATTGGGGCACATGTCACGCACGTGTAGAGTTAGACCAGGAACACCATCATGGAGTAATCAGGGACAACCACGGCCCGCACAAGTACAGCAGGGCATACCACAACAGCAAATGTTGCCACAAGGAAATGAACAACAACAACAATTAACACAACAACAGCCCCAAACATTGCCACAACAACAGGTAGCGATCACACAACAACCACAAATACCACAAACACAACTGGGTAGGGTGACGGTTTTGGGACACAACCCTTATACCGGGAATGGCCAGTCGTTGTACCCCCAATAGGACAGCCCACAGACGGCCTTGGTGTGTCCCATCCTGTCAGTAACACCTAATAGTGCGGAGGAACCACGCATAGAGGTAACGATAGGTGACAAAAAATTATCATTCCTTGTTGACACCGGGGCGACCCGGTCTTGCATAAGGGAAGGTAAATTTAAGATGTCAGGTGAGACCATGAACACCCAAGGATGCTCTGGGGCTAGAGGGTTGGTTCCCTTTACTGATAACATTCCCTTATCTATTGGAGATTACGATCTGTCGGTTCCACTTTTATATTATAGTGCTTCACCAGTAAATATACTGGGGAGAGATATAATGAACAGGTTGAATATGACAATCTCCTTTACTGAGGACGGCATAATTTGCTCTACTCCAGGGATTAACATGCTCACAGCACGTCAAATTATGCAGGCATACTGTGGACAGACAGCGATTAGGGCGGAGCCAGTAGATGGTGAACTCTTCCAGTATGGAACGGACATGGCAATTGCATGGATGCCAGGGATAGAAGGGAAAATAT
Organism: Ambystoma mexicanum; assembly: GCF_040938575.1. Lineage (NCBI taxonomy): Eukaryota > Metazoa > Chordata > Amphibia > Caudata > Ambystomatidae > Ambystoma > Ambystoma mexicanum. The sequence continues at coordinate 119,106,507 of NC_090935.1, read as the reverse complement.
GGAGAAGGCCAGCAGCCTATCTGTTCAGACCAGAAACACCTGTTAATGAACCAGAAGGGAAGGTGGTTTCAATGGATATTGAGAGCATTATTGCAACAGCTGATTATATTGCTGTACATGCCCAAGACAGAGAAGGAAGAGCATGGAGGGCAGTGATAGCATTAGCAGAAGGATGTAGGCTCACCCAGGTGTCAGATGAAGAGCTGTTGTCAGATGAAAAGGAGGAAGGTGAAATGTTGTTTATGATGAGTGTGGAAATATGGCTAAGAGTGGCCTACAAACAAGTAGCACAGAAAATTGCAATGGCACTTGAGGCACCCGCATGCACCCCGGTCCCTTTCTTTAAGGACGACATGTCAAAGGTACCCAAATCATTGTGGACTACTGGCCCCTATGACGTAGGCTGCATAAAAAGTATAGGGGGAGTAAAAATAAAATTGAAAAAAGGTGCAATACTCCCCAGAGTAAAACAGTACCCACTATCAAAAGAGGCAGATGAGGGCATATATGAAACCATTACGGCCCTTATAAATAATGGTATATCGGTCCCCTCAGAATCACCATGTAATACGGCTGTGTACCCAGTGCGCAAGGCTAAAGGGGGGTCTTGGCGCTTTATACAGGATCTCAGGCCCTTGAACAACATAGTAGAAGCAGAATATCCCGTAGCTGCAAACCCGGCCACAATATTGTGTGGCATTCCAGCAGAAGCATCACGATTTACAGTGATGGACCTTAAAAATGCTTTTTTCTCAATACCATTACACCCAGACTCACAAGATCTGACAAGCTTCACTTACAGAAACGCTAAGTGGAAGCGCACCAGATTACCACAAGGTTATTGTGAATCACCTTCAATTTTCAACAGAGTGATACAGATGGATTTGGGTAACATTGAAGTAGAAAGCACGGTGTTGCAGTATGTGGATGACATAATAATTTGCAGTAAAAACGAAAAAGCATGCAGAGAGGACTCCTTAAAAATGTTGACAATATTAGCTGACAAAGGTTACAAGGTAGACATGGAAAAGATACAGTATTGCCAAGAACAGGTACTTTACATTGGTCAGCTTATATCCCAACATGGAAGGAAGATCGCACCACAAAGAGCACAAGCTATTTCGACCACTCCAATGCCACAAACTGTAAGGGAACTGCAGCAGTTCCTGGGGCTCTGCAACTACTGTAGAGCTTGGGTATTTGATTACAGTTCATACATAGGACCCCTGCTTGAGGCGTTACGGGAAGCTAATAAAGGGGAGAACAAACTGGGGTGGACGAGGGAAATGAAAGAAGCTTTTGATGAATTAAAAGCTGCGATATCAACTGCTCCGGTGCTGGCATCCCCAGACTATGAGCGGCGATTTTTTATATTTTCACATTGCGACTCAGCAGTAATGAAAGCAGTGTTGGCTCAAAAAACAAGCATGTGCTACAAACCCGTAGCATTTTACAGTGGCCACTTAGATCCTGTAATGTTAGGCCACTTCCCCTGCGAACAAGGTCTCGCCGCAGCCGCTTTTGCGGTGGAGAAAGAATCAACAATAACCATGGGGTGCCCGACTACACTATTTGTGGAACATGCACTTTTTGCAATATTAAATAAACCTAAATCCACCCTAACCACGCAAAGAGCATCAGGTTATGAGATAATTCTATCCAGAGCTGAACTATCAATTGTTAGATGTAGCACAGTCAACCCTGCAAGGTTCCTAGCAGAAGTAATTGAGGAGGGAGACTATGCCCATGACTGTACTGAAATAACTGAAATGTACTCATGTACTAGAAAAGTTGAGGAAAACGCACTAGAGGGGGGTGAGCTGTTATTTATTGATGGGTCATCAACTATCGATCAGGGGGATGGTGTGAGGAGGACTGGGGCAGCAGTGGTGAAAATGATGGAGGTACCGGTGTGTGTGGCAGTGAAATGTGTACAATTACCACAGCATTACTCCGCTCAAGCAGCTGAACTGGTCGCACTGATCTTGGCGTTGAAGGAAAGCTTTGACAAACGAGTGACCATATATTCCGACAGCGCATATGTTACATCAACTGTCCACTCAGGGTTGTCGAAATGGAGAAGAAGAGGGTTTAGGAGAGCTGATGGCACCCCAGTGCAACATGCTCTCTTATTGGCTGAACTGATTGAAGTAATAAATGACCCCCAAGAACTAGCTTTAGTAAAATGCACCGCACACACCAATGGTGAAGACCACGTCTCATAAGGGAATGCAGCAGCAGACGCACATGCGAAGTATGCTGCATACTTTGGTGAGATATGGAACCCCCCAGAGTCACAGAGAGGGAGAGGGAGGGGAATAGCAAAAGAGATGTTGTTAAGAGAAGGGTACACCCATCTCCCAGCCACACAGATTATGGAGCTACAAGCGGCTGCACCAATGGCCGAAAAGGAAATATGGGTAAAAAGAGGATGTACAATGTCCCCAACTGACGCACTATGGCGCCAGGGTGGCACTGAAAAGGTTGTAATACCATTGGCACTTTTGAACACTGCCCTGAGCCAACTACACCATCCAGCCCACACAGGCAAGGAAGTAATTGCAGCACGAATTAGGGAAGACTGGTTCTGCCCCGAGTTAAATTCGCATGTGTCGAATTTTATCAGTAACTGTATCACATGTCAACAGTTTACGGCCGGCCACACTCTAAAGGTGATAAGAGGTACTATACCCCGGCCAGAGGGACCTTTCCGGCATCTCCACATTGACTATGTTGATATGATCAATATATGTCAAGGAAATAGGTATATGATTGTAGTAGTATGCCCATTCTCTAGGTGGATTGAGGCAGGGCCCTGTTCACACCCAGATGCATTTAGAGCAGCCAAGTTCCTAGTGAGGGAGGTCTTCCCCAGGTGGGGAGTGTGCGAGGTGTTAAGGACAGACAATGGCCCACATTTCGCAAACGAGATGTTTCACCACATTACATCGCTGCTGAACATTCAACATAAATTTGCATGTGCATACCACCCACAGGCCAACGGTGTATGTGAACGCCTGAATGGCCTATTAAAGGAGGCAATTGCAAAGATACAGCAAACAACAAAGAAGAGTTGGTTATATTGTCTTCCATTAGCATTATTTGAGCTAAGGAATAGGCCAGGGTCCGACCACCACCTCACTCCCCATGATGTGGTTACCGGACGTCAAATGCGCCTTCCCCTAACGCCAACGTCAAGAGCATTTACCGACCACGAAAGCACTGCAAGTGTTTTTGGCGATGAAATGTACCAATATGTGTCTTCTTTGATTACTAGTGTAGTGTTTGTGTCTCAACAGCTCGAGCGCACACAGGGCGGGTCTAACAGCACTCAACAAGAAGACGCGGATAAAGAATTGGAAAAGGAAGGACTGTGTAAAGTTGCTAAAGGTGACCACGTACTACTTCGCAATTTCAACAGGAAGTGGAACGATCCACGCTTTACTGGTCCCCATCTGGTGGAGGAGGTATCAACAAGAGCAGTAAAGCTACAGGACAAGCGTGCCTGGAACCACCTACACGACGTAAAGATCTACAAACAACAGACCCGCCCCAGCGCCACCGACAGGTCCATTGAGAGAACAGCAACAACATCGACAACGGAAGAAGGAAGTTCTACCACAGCCAGCGGCCTAAGTATTCCCATACCTTGTCACTCCCCAGACTCCCCAGAGACAATAACTGAAGAAGAAAGGGGTGATCCCCATACAGCCCACCCCATGATCACACGCTCAAAGAGTAAAAGCAACGCCCACCGGTTGAACCCAAACACCCCCTGCCCACTATCCACTGACCCCTGTACCCATTACAGTAGTAACTGAACTAAAGGACATTGCCTCGCACAAATTCACATGTAACCACGTGAATGCTCTCTTTTCTTTTCTCTCGCACATGCAGAAACCGCGTATTATTGTATTGCTAAGAAAGTAGATAACTAACAAATTCACTGCCCAGGAGTAGATGGTACCCTCAGATGATAATTACCCAGAAGAATTGTCGCACCAATTTGTATATGAAATAAAAAGGCCAACGTACCTGAAAAGGAAAAGGGTACGTGTCTACTACACAGCGTTCCTTTTGGCCATAGAATACTCGATGCCCCACCTCCACCCATACTTGCCTGCCCTAAGAGATAGATCGCTTAGATTGGCGTGGGAACAGCTCTTCGCCTGGGCACTGAATGACTATTTGATAGGGAGAGCTTAAAACAACAACTAGCATTTAATAATCAGCATATTGAGAATTTTCAGGCGGGCAACTCTAACATCGCAAGAATTCGCTGCCGGACTGCAGCAAGGTAAGAGCAAAATGCCGGTGAAATTAGCATATGTAATAAAAGTAATAGGGATTTTGATAATCACCGGGTTCGTAGCTGCCTCTGTATGGCAGTACAGCTATGCTATCAATATTATTGCTGTACCCAAACCTAACACACCCCCATCCCCAGCTGCAACAGGTGTTACGTCAGGTGATATTAGTAAAATTGCGCACAAGCAGAATAGAGTTCAACGCAGCACATACTCAGATAATAAAGGTATTGACAATTATATACAAGATTCAGCACACGTCTCAAATAACATATGGTATCAACACATGACCCGCATTGGTAAGCAGACAACAGAAGACAGCTGCTACGTTTGCTCATTAATACCATACGCCATGAGCGCTTCTCGAACATTTGTTGCCACAGAAATAGACGAAAAAACAGCACGGTGCATAATATACTTGGCACTGTTCCAAACGAAAGGAAGATTTCAAGGGACAGTGGTGCATATGACGTGGAAAACACGAGACTCATACCCATACGAAAACAACTTCCTCAAGACTTATTTGAGTTACCACAAGAGCAGTTTACATGCTGAAGCATTTAGATACATAACAAGTGGTCCTGCGAAAGGAGAAACAAAGAAAGTAACACTGCAGTATTTATCATGTGATTGGTACCCCACTGAAGCTCCTGGTAAATTAGGATGCTGGGAGAGGCCACTGGTGACGATAACGGGGAAAGTATACTTGGACAACAAATGGGAGATAGGAGTGGTTGGCAGCAACATGGTAACAAAAGAAACTATTTCAACTATCGATGCGCACAATCACAGATGTTGGACAACTTGGATCAAATACGTGCCTATGCTCACATGGATAGAAACAGATGAAGACCCGATAACAATACTGCCGTTGACTGCGCCTAAAGTATGCTACCAACATAAAGGAGAGGTGGACGTAGGATATAACACCAATTGTGGAAGCGTGATGGAGTTACCTGAGGGGGGAGCAGGAACAGCAGTGATAATGGACCATTACTGGGCCTGTGGAGAAAAGGCATATCACACACTGCCCCCTCTGTGGAATGGTGTATGCACGATGGTGCACATCAATGTACCATCGCTAGTGGTACCCCAGAAGCATGTGAATGTGGCGAACTTTCCCAAAATGGATGAAGGGGACAAGAGAAATAAGAGATCTGCTCCGCCTCAGGAGGAGCCAGGGAACAGGACCAACGGCAATGATATTGTCCTAAACAGACGGAAAAGACAAGGGGAACCTCTGACAGGAAATTACCTATGGGGAAGGTCGGAAACGGCACTCACTTCGATTCCGCCAGAACACAGACTATTCAGCAGAGCAGCAATGTTCTTCTCCTCAATAATACATCCAGGACTGCAGGCTTACGCAAATGCAAAATGGCTCCAGATAACTAGATGGGAACTTATGATGACCATCAATTCTACAGTAAACGGATTCAACGCGATAAAAGAGGAGCTGCGAGCAATAAGGATGGTAGCACTGCAGAACAGATATGTATTGGACCTCCTCACTGCCATGGAAGGAGGAGTTTGCGCAAAGATAGGACAATCATGCTGCACATTCATTCCTGCCAATGATGCTGACAACGGTACACTGACAGAAGCAGTTTCACAACTGGCCCAGTTGCACTCCAAAATGGTGGATGAAAGTAAAGGTGTAAAACAGGATGAGAGCTGGTTTTCGCTATTTTGGTCATGGATGCCATCTTGGCTGTCCGATGGACTGAAAATTATAGTTGGTTGTATTATTTTGGCTGGAGCTACATTGATCATAATAAGATTTTGGAAAGCCCGGAAGGCACGCACCACTGACGAGTTGCTTGAAATGGTCGGTATGCACCCACTGATGCCAGCAGATGACAGCCAACACACAGGCATAATAATACAAGAGAGAGAGAAATTGCGCAACCAGATCATCACCAACCACCTGGACCCACCATCGGTGAAGGTCGAGAACCCAAGAAACCCCAGGAGTTACATAGGGAAATGGGTATACTGTACTCCTGGAGGAACCTGTGAATATATGTATTGGTCATTTGAAGATCATGTTAACCATTATGGACATTTAGGAAGAATAACTAAAGTGTGGAGAGTAAGAGGAGATAACGAAAAGGATATGTTTGTGGTCGACATGTCGACCAGAGGGGGGACTGAAGTGGGAAAATGGAAAAACAGACTCCCCTCTTTCCCCTCTCACGCCTGGCCTAAAGGTTCACGGCCTAAGCACCCGCCACGAGAAGAGTTTGCCCATCTACCAGACGACCAGATACCCTGGTACAGGAACATAAGGATGTGTCCATCTGCCTGCCCAGCAGCCCGCCCTGCCCATGCCGATGCCTGCGGCATGGATCAACTGGACTAAAACTATACGTCGTTAGAGATGCCATGACGACCTAGCCAACGGATAGCACACCTGTGCCAACATACACACTGGACACTCCCGCACCAATTTACATGAAGAATATACTCAGTGCTATGACGTAGGTGACAGACATACTCACGGACGTGCATCTTTATTATTTTCCACATAGGCTTTCAAAATGCAGAAACGCAAGACGCACCATGAACTCATCTAAAGAGCTTGCTTACGCTTCTCCTACACCTAGGTGCCATAATGAGGATTATAACGAAGACACAATACTGGTCGTAAGAGAATACGAGTCTATAACCTAAAGCGCCTGTGCACCAAACGGTTCCACCTAGACACTAGGCCTAAGTAGGCCGCAAGCAAGAGCTCCCGTGGACGTTAACAGAACAAGAGCCAGGTTGCTGATCCTGCAGAATGAGCCCGCCGAAAGCAGACAGCCAAGGTCATAATGTTGCAAACCCACATTCCAAAAGCAGACCATCAAGGGCACGATGTTGCAACCTCGCACGCCGTGCACCAACATCAAAGTCGCACCTGCTAATCAAACCAGGCACACAGTGGAAAAACAATATTAATTGTGCAGAATTCTGCCTCAAACACGGTCCCATCTCACGTGACCAAGCCGAACCTGACGAGATGCCAAGCCCAGGAGGAAAGAGGCGTCTGGATCCCTCGTTACAAGACACAGGCAGATACACTTGAAAGGATCAATGGACATCTGCGACAGTGGGAGTAGTCGGCCGTCCAGCTCATGAATAAGTCTTCACATTGTCTGCATATACCAATAGTGAAACATTGTTGCAAATTGCAGGTACACCGAGAGCTGGGAACAGCGATGGTCCCAGGCTGGGAAGCTCACGGGCGCACCAATCAGAACATGGGGTTCTTATCACTGACGACAGTAACATTAACCAATCATTAGGAGTCCTCATGTAACAAATCTCATGTATCTAATTGTAGGGACAACCCAGATATATCACATGACTAACCCTCGGCCACTCATATTATTCTCTATACGTATGCTATACTAACCCTACCACTCGAGCAACCAATTAAGAGTGGCGATAGGTTTTTTGTTAATTTTCTAGAGTGACGCAAGTAGCGCGTCATACTACAGTAAAAATGGCCTGCGAGCCCCACGATTGTGTGTGTGTCAGGTCAGACGCGTATGATCCTTGACCCATCCCTGCCGTTTGTGTTTAATAAACAGCAGAGTCACATTGCTTCTTGTGTGTGTCTCATACTCTATCTCCTTTGGGATATACGGGAGGAGTTGGGGCCTCCCTGCCCGGAGGTCTGCGGACGGCCCGGCCGACCCCGTCAGAATTTCCGTCCGACAGTCTGGACAGGGGGATCGAGCGATTTATCTGGAGCTGCACAATTGGTGCACCTCACCACTACTGGATCGTGTAAATTCCATCATTACATGTGACAGATCTGTCAGGGTTATTGTTTCACTCTGTAGTTGGGGTTGCTAATGACTTTTGATATCAGATAAGGCTTCTCTCACCTTGACTGGTGGCCTCGGCTTGGCTTGGCTGCTTTCTCATCTGGACCTTACACCGCTTACAGACCCATCCCCACCACTGCACAATGAGGCTTAGCCTGAAGACTCTGATGACTTGCCTTCGTCCCGCTCTACTCTTTCCTTCACTACTTTCCTCCACCTTTCCTTTCTTCTTGTTTTTTTCCATTGCCCTCTCTGCTGCCACCAGCTTTCTCGGCTTGTACTCTCCATCACCTTCTCTGGCCTCCTTGCGATCTCACTCTTGTACCCCAACTCTACACCCCTTCTTTCTTTCAGCACACCTTTGCTTCTCTCCCCCCTCAACTTTTCTCCCCATGTCTGCTCCTCTTTCGCCCTCGTCTGCCACTCTTTCTGCTTGCTCAAACGCTTCTCTCCAACTCCACTCCTCATTATCAATGGTTTGCTCTCCTCTCTCTATCTTCTGCCTGACTCTCCCTCTGTCTTTCATACTTACTGCATTGACATGCTCCAAACACATATTCACTCTCTGTAGTCTGTTATTCCACAGCACTGCCCGGCCACTGTTGTACCTGCAGCGGCGTGGTACCTTGTTTCTCAAGTGGCTAAGAGTGGTCAGCTGTACTTGGGGTTGAATGTTTGATCTACTTGGCTTGTATTGGTCTAAACTAGTGGATGGCGTCTTAGGCAACTGGTCAGCTATCCAAAGGAGACTGGTACGCGCACTTTTCTGCACTTCCCCATTCTCAGAGGGATATGTCAAAAGAGTACAATAGGTGTGTATGATACTGTCCATCTTTGAATGATCTATCAGAAAATAATGTACATGCTTGCTCAATCTGGTTTGCTCAGTAAGGCAAGTGTACATTATTATTATTATTATTATTATTACTAAAAAATAGGTTCTATCTTTATTCATCCTCATTTGTTTTTTCGCTACATATTTTGTTGAAATTTTTGGTTGTAAAAAACTCATCGATTATTTCGTTTTTTATTTGGGGGGGGTTCCCCCGCAAAACCTCCCCTCCCGATTTATTTATTCCCTATCCCCCCACCCCACTACCCGTTATATGCCCTCACCCACGTCCGCATTATTTTTTATGATTTTTTTCAGCCAAAATGAACAGAAGAAAATTCTGCAAAGCAAAAAATGGGCGGGAATGAACGTCGAATCAAAACATATTCTAGGTGCGCAAATTAGAAATGAATACTGTAACATTTTTAACAGAGCCAGTTTAAAATACTAGTGAATTTAGATACATTCCTTTTTAGTTTATTAATAGCTGCGTTTGCAAAACATAACTGCAACCCCTCAGGATATCTGTATGTTTAACCCTGGTTGTGCAACGACTGGGATGGCTCTACCTATCACACACCTGACAATGCAACTCTTACCCACTTGGAAGAAGACAGAGGGACAGAATATGACAGATAGACAGACATCGGAAGAGAGGCCAGAGAAAGCGAGTTTGTGCTTGCGTGTGATAGAGAGAAGGATGACGAGAGAGCACGGGAGTGCTATATTAGCTGGGAACAACTACTTTTTTTTTCATATTTATCTTGCTTATCTGTTCCGTTCGCTTTCATTATGGATAACTCGCCATCACCCACAAGTGACTCCTTACCCTGCCCAGAACCCTCACCACAATATCTAAGCACTCTCAGGCCACAGAGCGCTCTCTGTCTCACATACGTTGTCACATTTAAATTCACATCAACCCAATATTTTCTTTATTGCCAGCTTTACCCACTTGTTCTTCACAGCTTTCTACAAGGGAACACTGCCACTAAGACCACGAATGAGGTACTACTCAACCTACTGGACACTCTGAACCTCATCCAACATTTAACCAAAACAACCAGCAGGGAAGGCAACATCCTGAGCTACTGCATTTCAGCCCACCATTCCTCCAATACAACACACATCGATTACTCAACTAGTCTGATTACCTCACCATTACCTTCGTCATCGACTGTGCCAACCCCCGTCTACTCCCAATCCAAGACTACCTAGCATGCGCTCCACTCATTTAAAGGTCTACCTAAGGAATTTATTGCAGAAGACTTGGCACTATTTTGAAGAGACCTGGTCTTCAATATGCTATTATGAGCGCTCATCAAAACAATGAAACCAACCAACATACTCAAAATAGATGTGCCCTGATACACACAAGAAGTAAACTCAGTAAAAGGGTCATCTGAAGGCAAGCACAATCTCCCTAAAGTCCAAACTCCTGTGTTGCTTAAGCTTATTAAGTATGTCCAGACTTCCCAGAGACAGGTCATCCCTAATATAAACGCCTCCAACTACCAGAGCACCACAGCCAAAGCCGAGGGTGAAAGCAAGGCTCTCTTCAGGGAAGTCATACCGTGCACCAACCCCTCTCTGGCCGGCCAATGCAACACTCCACTGGGAAATCCACCCCCATCAGTATCTCTGTTGAGAAAGGTTCAGGAAAATATATCATCAAATTATTGCATTTAGCACGAAAGTTGACAATATCTTGTTTATCCCAACATGTGCAAAGTTGGCATGGACAACTTTGGAAACATTGCACATGGAAGACCTGACAAGGAGCACAACCACACTGAAAGCAACATCCATCCTCAAGACACCATCCACTGGAGTCATCTACCCACTCTGATCAACCTTCAAACCTTCAGCTTACCTCAAACCTTCTTTAAAACAGCCCTTAAAATTGGCCAGATCCTCACCCAGATGAAAATAAATAGAATGAACTCTGATGACCTCACCAACAACAGGCCAATCACAAACCTTCTGTTTGCAGGCAAACAGAAGGTTGAAATATCATCCTTGAAATATCCATAACTGCCCCCTTTCAAGTGCACGTCATAGTCAATGGCCTCCTACATATTGAACAACGAAACGTCAGGCCAAGATGCAGCATTGAGACAGCTATCACCCAAGTGGGGGTGATGCACTCTGTGTCCTATGCAATGGACAGTCTGCCTTATTCTACTCATCGATCCCTCGGCAGCCTTTGACACATTAGACCATCAACCCACATTAAAATGCTACTAAACCACATTGACATTGAAGAAAGCATTCTCCACGGTTTCACCTACTATCGAAAATACAACCATCAGTCTACCCAAATGAATACTTCATATCCATCGAGAATCCACCATCTCACACATGATGTTGAACATCCAATATGCAGAAACACAGCTCTGCCTAATAATCTCATCAAATAAAGTCATCCACTAGCTCAAGGCCTACTTTTCTCTAATCCAAACCCAGATGCCCAGTGCCCACCTCTAACCTAACTGCAAGATGCATTCATGTTCCTTACCACACCACCAAGTACACACACACATTCAGACCTGGCTGTCTGCCATGAACCATGAGAGTTTCACCCAACAAAAGGTGGCTTGCACCAAGTCTCTCATAATCCTTCTGCAATGCCTCCTCTCCTTCAAAGAACACAGAGCAAAGAAAATCAAGTCCCCGATATACACAACACCAGATTCCAATGCATAGCACAGGCCCTGGTCCTACCACACCATGCCAAATAATCTAGCCCTGCTCACCAACCTAACCAACATCATGCACATCATAGTCCACCTCATCACAGATCTCAACAAAAACAATCACATACAGCTTCTCTTGCTAACCCCACAAGCAGGCATCACCTGCGAAGCCAGTTTCATCATATACACATCTGTCACCATGCACTCTCCCTTCTATCTGGCAGGCAAAGTTGCCATCCCTGTTGGTCAGCGCATCATTAGATGCAACAAGGCCTGACTAGATCAGATGAAATACAATTTTAAAAAAATAAAGTGTCCTAGTCCTGCTGGACAAATTGTGTCAAAGGCTTGTTGAGAGTTTTGAATTTGATTCTGGACATGTTTGGGAGCGTGTTTAGGGTGGATATGGTTACAGGTGGGGAGTGGTTGCAAGATATGACAAGCCCGCTCATGTATCCTGAGTGGGACAGGTCCTATTGGGGTAGGGCATTGCGATCCTCACCAAAGGAAAGGAATAGCACGAGCCGGCAACATATTTTATGTTATGTTATCATATCTGCTATCATACCTTGTAAAGTGCACGGTCGCCCGCAGGCATCATGGCGCAAGTCTTTTCTCAGAGGTCAAGATGGGATGTGTTAGAGGCACGCAGGACTTAGGTCATGAGAGGGAAATTATGATCATCTTATGTCAACATTTAATTAGAAGTTTTGTGCAAAATGGCTGATAAGAATGTATCTGCCAATTAAGTAAAAAAGCAGTTCAGTGAATGACCAGGATAGAGCAAAGGACAATTGGACTCTTGTTTAGAAAAATATGTTTCTTAAAATGCTCCAGCCTTATCATAGCAGTCTCAGGGTTATAAACCCAGTTCCTATATCCACCTAAACAGACTGTAGGTCGGCTAAATGGATTACTGCAAACAGATTGAGATGGCTCCATTTGGTGGGGTCATGAGCTATGCATGAGCCGTTGAGAAACTTGTTGTCAGGCTATACCTGCTTTTAGAAAAACCTAGACATGTGATTGAGTGATTGCAATCTGGTAGACACTACCATTTTAATGCTGTAGCTTTTACCCAAAGCTAACCTAACTTGTTCCATCTGAGTTAACTCTTTATGTGCATTTTAGGGACATCCTCCTGTGCATCCGTGTAAATGATCGAATGTAAAAAATCGTAAGGAGAAATGACCAAATTATTTTGCCTTTATTTTTCCAGATTTTGGGTAGTTTTTGTAATAATATAAGTGTGGGGTTGGGCAAGGTTATTAGTTAAGGTTGGAGGGTGAGGTTGGATTGCGGGGAGGGGAGCTCCCCCTGAATTATTAGAAACATGAAATTCCATCATTTCTCCTACAATTTATTACATTCGATCATTTCATGGACATCCCATTTCATGGACTCTTCATACCTTTTTTGCTTTTCACTCACAGTGATTTAATGGTCAACCACCTCAAACATTGTATCCCGAACCTCCTAAAAAGTTCGACCTGGCTGAACCTGTCGAAATTCTGAAGATTCAGGACTTGCTCTAATCAATTCGGCCATACATATTTGTAAATTATATAACTATCACTGTTTAAAAAAACGCTGCATTTCACTGTATTTCATTCAGGCATAGGTATTAAAGGGCATCGCACCTATTGTATTCGCAAACATGGTTCCTGATGTAAAGACAAATACGTTTGAGTTAGGTGGAAATTGGCAATGAATTGTGAGGGTCATTGTTCTGGTTACTTGCTTTTTATTGACTTCTGTCTTGTTTTAAAATGAGTCGTTCTAACCCCATGTAAGGACTGACTTGTTTTTAGGGCTTGTTCGAAGTTGCTGGGGGCTTAGGTTCTCTACCTTTGGAGCAGTGTGATTGAGACAAGCTGTGCCAAACCTCAGTTGACCTTTCAACATTTTCCCTGGCAGCCATGGATGGCAATCTGGATTCTGGGCGCATTTAATTCTCATCACTTCCGCTGGGCTGCCAGCCATGCTGGCTGATAATTATCCCGAACTGTTGCTGGACTTGTCTCATGTGGCTTCCTCATGCCGAAATGTCCTTACCTTAGAAGATGGTGAGATGTTATGTCTTGCTAACGAATTTGCCCTGAAAATGGCAGCAAGAGGTTTCTTTTTTTAAGAGGAGGGTGGTTGCGAGCCGGTTATACGACATGACTGACGGGCACGTACGTGTCAGTAGGGCAGGTCTACATCAGATGCACTAGATGATCATCTGTCACTTTCAACTTCTTGGTGAAATATCTTGTATACCCACTGCATTACACATTTCCATCTGTGGCTTTGATTGATGGCCATTGAAATAATTAGATTCATAATTACTTTCGTCCTCACTCATTAGCAGAATCCTGCGAGAGCAGGTGGCCTCAGCCGCCGACAACTGTGCATCGATGCACGCTGTCACAAACAGTCTGGGTGGAGGGACCCCTTCCTTCTCTCTTAACCGTGATCCTCAGGGGCATTTTTTCTGTAATAACCCAGAGAAGCGAGCAGTTAATATTGCTGTTTGGAATATCTGTGTCTGAATTTGTCTCCAGCTTTCAACAATGCATAGATTCTAAGCGTCATGATTTCAACATATGCATGTGTAAAGACTGGAGGGGGGTAGCTGTACTTTTGCCCATTATATAGTTGGGGTAGCGACACAGAGCACCCCTTCCAACGTTCTCTGGTGGTAGCTATGGATGAGCAACCAAGGCTGAGGGATGTGATGCAGACTGGTTCTTCCCGAGCTCCCCACAATGGAATGTCCACACGCTATGTTAGCTGATAAAATAGTCCTTTTAGTAAAGGATAAAAGGTCAGGTAGATATACACAAATAAATAAAACTTACTGTGTACAAGAAATTAAAACAGGTAACTTAACTTAATATATACATTCCTATGTGGTACCACTGTTACCTTTAAATACAATTGTAACGCACCAACCTCTGGCAGTTATTAAAACGCATTTAAATTAATAGGGAAGTGTTAACTTCCGAAAGCATTAATGTAGAAAGGCAGGTATTGATTAGAACATAGGCAGAATGCTTTCATTAGTGTAAAAATGTGATGCTGTGTGAGGATCCCCACACCTTGGCAACCTGCAAGGAACATTTAAGGTGTACCTTATGTTGTATATTACAGCCCAGTCCAAATATGTTCTTTAATAGTCTGTTTCTCTTTCCACAGATCCCACTACCCCAAAGTTCCTGGGGAGACACAGGAGAATGGGATCCAAGTCAAATATAGGACCCCTGGATGAATGCTGAGGATAGAAGATGCTCTTCCTCGTCACAGTACCTCGGGTGCCTTGGAAGGCGAAGTGATGGAGTTTCTCGGTTTCACTCGATGGTGCCCCTCAAGGATGGAAACCCCCCCAACCCTGTGGAAGAAGGAGCCACTGGGATGTTGGGGATGAGCAGGAGAAGGGAGCCAAGCAGTGTCGGAAAGGCAGCAGTGCAGGTCTTTCACGGTGGTCTCCGATGTCGGGTTGTTACGATGGCTCTGTTTATCCAATGAAAATGAAACTTGCTGTGGGCCTCGGCAAGGCCTAGATGAAGAAGATAAGTTATGTGGTGGTCCTCGATGACTTTCAGTGACGATGGGTGCAATGGCAGAAATAGGTGTCAGGGTTCGGGATGTCACGGTTCACTGCCTTTTGGTTCTTTGGTGCTGAAGCTACAGCATGCACCTCAGGATGGCTTTAGGCAACCTGGATTTGACCACTGGATGCTTTCTTTGTGGATTGGCGGTGGGAAACACACTGGCTACCACTTCTCTGCAGACAGCAATGAAGGATGTTCTCCAGTGTGAAAAAGAGGATAGTTGTTGTGGCAGCAGTGCCCCTTAAAGATGTTTTCATATGATTGGAACTTTGGCAGCTCTGGGTGTCAGGCAGCAAATTCCTAGCACCCTCTCTTCTGGGTGATACTCAGTAGCTTAGATTCCAGTGGTCAGGAACACGCCTATGGACCCTGGGCAACACAGAGGGATTTTTTGGCTTCCAGAGGTCCAGGCACTCCTCTTTTGGATCCAAAAAGCAATAAAGAGCTGCACTGCAAGGGATCCACAGTGGATTCCTGTGCAGACAAAAACACACAGTCAACACCAACAGAGAAGGGGCAGGACAAGGAGGCGCTGTCCTTCCAAAAGCACTTCCATCAACACAGCATGTTTACCCAATTTCTTCCTTCCAACCTTTTATGATCATTGCCTCAGAAATACCACACTTTGGCCTGATTCATGGAAAAGTGCGCATTGATCCCACGATGTCCCGTGCCCAGAACGGCTTTGCACGTTCCTGCACACAGATAATTGTGTGCACGCTCTGCCTATTCATGGAATGATCCCCACAAAGTTACCCCATGCACAAGTCACGGCCAGAACACCACCGACACAACCTCATGTAAATCCAACCACCTACCTTTTTTGAGCTCCTCAGCCGTGAACACATGCACCCAGGGAAACCTGAATGGGCTCACACGCAACCAAGCCAGCACCCCAGCCACACTGTGTGGTGTCCCCCGTTACATGCATACCATTTTCAGGCAAATATCTGGTAAATCTGCGTGCAAACCCCTGTAAACCATGGCTGCAACCTGCAACTCGGCGTACGTGCAGCCCTCACTCCGATGGGCAACCCAAATGCGTGCACGCACACTGAAAACCACGATCAGACCTTACCTTTGCGTGGTGATTCCTATGCGCATGGGGCCTTCCACCTACCTTCAGGTGGCGGCAGCGTTGGGCGCTTTGCGTGCTGATTCCCCCGTTGCATCGTCATATCCATGAATACGCTTGTTTCCTCACAATGCTGGGCGTGTGTTTTTCTTGCGCAGGCCGGTCCCTCAACACACGCACATTGCGCCTTATTTTTCCTCATTCTGCATGGGTTATGGGTATTATGCATGTATAAAGCCTGTTCCGCCTCCTATTTAATACTCTGCACAGGCCCGTCCCACACTCTGCAAGGAGGCTCGCGCAATGCACTCGACTGCTCACAGAGGCGTGCCGGTCTTGCACAAAGTCTCCGCAGGTCTCGGAAAAGTCTTTCAAAGTCAATGGGCCTCATTTCAAGTTTGGCGGTAAAACTCGTGAAATTACTGGCACCCAGCAATGGGCAATTACCGGGGGATTCCAACCCCGGCGGACTCAGTAATTACTCATTTCCGGGTGCCGGTACTCATTACTCCCCATTCCCATTGAGCCACATAGGGCTCAATAGGGAATGGGAAGGTCAGATGCCGGTGCCGGTGAATGAATGGTGCTGGTGCATCCGTCAAGTTGTGCTCGTGGGTGCCGGTCGGACCTGGCGGGCAGAAAGGCACCCGGGAGCACAACTCGTAGTTTGCCGTTCCGGTAGCCTTATAATGAGGCCCAATATTTTTACACTCAGACTGCCATGCAAAGTCAGGATTTTCCCTGCAAACAATTCCGTGAATCAGGCCATTTATGTGTGAATTGCAATGAAGTTCTAAGTTTTCCAATTATTCCTAATACAATGTGTGCCTAATAAAATACATTCATAATCATGACCACAATTCAAATCTCTTATATATCTAAAAGAGTGTTTGTACCAACATTTAGAATGCCAACATTAAGGTTAAAATGCACAACTTAATCCAAAAAATCCAAACTCCACCTCAATTCAAATTATAGTTTAACTCACACTACACTAGTAATTCCCAAGTCTCGAGTTGTTACTCCCAGTCATACTTCAGAAAACAAGGTCTTTCAAGCTTTTCAGCATGCAAAGGACACTGTCACAGGCTGTAGCTAAGCGGGGATTCACAGTCTCGAAAAACACTCTACATACCTCCAGGAACACATTTGTTTATGATGAAAAAGATCAAACTGGTCAAAGACACTTGGGATGCCCAAGAAAGTCTCCTTTCCTATGGGCAAGTTCAGGGGCTTCTATTGGCTTATTTATTTCTGTGATGTTTCATTGCTTGCCAGCTGTATGTCATCCCTTGGCAGTAGTAAGTGGGAAAAATATCCAAGAAATGTCACTAGAGCCGTCAGTACATGGCAAGAGATGGCTCTGCCCATAAGTCTTGTAGGTGCCGCTGAATGATCCTGAATCATCCGGGACATGGACTTTGCACAGCAACCTGGTGATGGTTCTTCCCAATGTGTTGGACCGCTCCTTTCAGGAAGTGCGGGACAAGAAGGATTTCGCCGGGCAGAGACGAGCGAAGATTCGGGATTATGGAAGTGATACCTTAGCAACCTGTGGCTTCTTGCTACCCATTGTGCCTGTTTGGACTCCTTGTCTGTGTCCCGACTCTTTCATCAGCAAGAGACTGTGCTATGATCAAATGGTTATGCTTATGAAAAATGAAGTCTAACCCCTGAAGATGGTTCTTTGAACCGAAACGCGTCGGCCTTATTTTGTTACATCTTAATATGAGATTTCATTTGTAAACTTTAATGGTTGAACCTATGCATTTCGAGCACTGTGAACTGTAACTGTTATACAGATTTGCATTTGTGTTACTCTATTAGAGCTGTTGTCCATCAACGCCTTGTTTTGTTCTTACTTATGTTATACTGAACATCCGTGGGTGCCCTTTTCCTATGAATAATAGAGAACACTGTCTGTTCTAGTTTTGTTTCACCCATGTACGACTTGTTGGATTATGAAGATTAAAATCCAAAAGTTAGCTCTTATGTTTGGGTTCTGAGTGTTCCATTTACTTTGCTACTTGTAGTTACAAATCATTGTTATTAACGCTGCAAAATTGTGTAATTACATTTACCTTTGTAAACCAAAGTAAGCTAGGCGGTGTTTGTACACCGTAGAATTTACGCCTTTTTGGGGGCCAAATGTTTAAATTAATTTTGATTTAAAATAGAGGGATGGTATGTCCCTTTTGAGTGCATCTAGGCTTGCTGTGTAGCAATACTCATCTTTGGATATGTTCGGTTTTTTCTGTCCCAAGTGGCCTTGTGAAGACAGCCTGATTCCACCATAAGACTACGTGTTAGCCAATTTGAACATTTGAACTCTATTCCTTGTTGATACATTTGGATTCACAATCCTTCTACTCTCAAACCTTTACTTAACCTGTCTGTGCACCCCTATACCCCTTGTTCTTGTCTTCCCAATGTTTTCCCAGCAAGGCAGGTAGATCTCCATCCAGTTACCAACCACTGTTACCAGAAACAAGTAGGAACGCTGGTTTCTGGAGCTCTGGTAAGCAACAAGCAAAGCAGGATGTCCTCATGTCATCAGGCACCATCCATTGCTTCTTACAAGTCCCCTTCTACACTGTTACACTAAGAGTGGACCCCAACATTGCTTGTATTTTTAAGTTTACCGTGCAAACTGTGTGATATAGACCACTGGACCTCATTATAAGTTGGGCAGTGCAGTACCAAATGCAGTGGTAATACAGTAAGTGCCACATTCCAACACCGCCCGACTACGAGTTTTGGGGTAAGGATGAGTGAAAACCTCTGGCAAGATGTTTGAGATAATTCTGCCACCTTACAGGCCGAAATCAGCTAATGCGGTTGTATTACTGCTGGCATTAATACCGCCAAAATCCCCCACCAACGCGGCCTAACACCACCTACCACGACTTGTAATCCTGCATAATACCGCCCAACCAAGTGGCAGCAGCGATAATGGTAATACAGTTTGGTGGTATCTCAGTGTATTTACTGCTTAGATACCACCAGACCTATAATGAGACCCTTTTTTCTCTGAATGGCATCCACTTACTATTGTGACCTAGAATATATCAGATTATGGGTGTGATAAATACAGTAGCCTCCGAGCAAAGTAACCTACTTTGCTTGGAGGCTAGAGTATTTATGACACTCCTTAACCTAATATGTTTGACGGTGCCTGTCCGTGAAAAGTGCTACCTCTGCCACCTCTGCTACCTGTCAGAGGATTTTTTTCAATCCTTATTCCACCACCCAAGGCAAGGGGCAGAGCGAAGCAAGGGTCCCTTAATTTGTGCAGCAGTGCTCTTACCGACTGGATAGGCTGCCCCCAAGCTTAATATTGCCATTAGTACCCATGTAGTCCGTGTAGGAAACCATGTAGTCCGTGTGGTAAATGGTGAAGCCCGAGCGGGGAAGGGAAGCTCCCTAAACCAATGAAAATGCTCAGAGCGTGGGCTTTCCTTAATAAAGCCTGCATTGTGTGTGCTAATTGTATTGTACTGTATTGTACTTGCATTTATATAGCGCCTTTTACCATTATTATAGTCTCAATGTGCTGTTAGTGGGAACTCCCTTGAAGTCCAGAATGTTGGAGGTCAAGGAGTAAAATTAGGATGTGTGTGTGCATTTGGCCAAATAATTAAATAATTCTTAGCAGGGCTGGACAGGCTCCAGTAGAGAGCAACTCATTTCATCAGGCACGTGGGTGGGTGCTGAGAGGAATCAGGAGATGGCTTGAGTGCTATAGAGTTGCTATGTATCCAGCGTGCCCAAATTTGTCATAGGTCTTTGCTGCATTCTGATATCAGAGGTGTTGAGGCATAGTCTGGTGTGAGTAGGCCGAGAGTTATGTGAACAGCACTACCACATTTTGTCAGAGTCCTTTCTGTTTTCTCATGTGTGCGGGCAACCATGCCTGGGGCAAGTGTCCACGGGAGTGGTGCGTTATACGTACCTGCAGGAGTTTGTTGATGATTTGTTTTCTGTGTGCTCGCTAAGGTAATTGGCTACTTATGTCAATTCTTGTGGCTGCGATAAATCAGTTAGCCACAGTCTATGCTTCAACAATTTGCAAAAAGATGGATACAGGTTTTAATTCCAGGTTCTTCAGGTGGTTAACGTAGTGAGTCTACCCCCGCTGTCAAGCTCCTACTGAACCTTTTCAGTTGTTTCCTTTATTGTGGATGGCCAATCCTGTAGTTCCTACATGCACCATACCTGACCACCCCCCTTCCTTTCAGAGTCATTCCAGGGCAGGTTCTTGATTGCCCTACTGAGTATTGCACACAGGACCCCCACCTGGCCTACTTGGGCGGGACATGGCCCTGGCACAAATCCTCCCCAGACAATTCCCACCGCAGTTACTCCCAATCTGTGCGATTGCGATGGCAGTATTCTATCACAGGCCTATGGGGGTTATACCTTGGTAAGTGTGTACACGTTACTGTAAATTAATTCTGACAAAAATGTATCAGGACAATTGTGAGTGCTGCAGTCAGGTTTTTAATAAAACTGCAGTTTATGTGTTTGTAGATACACTTAACTAGGAGCTACACAAGATACAACAGTATTTACACATTTTTCAGGTATAGTAACCGGTTTGTAAGTGACAAATTTCAAATATTTGTAACGTCTTTCCAATGCTTACACATCCACTGAGGGGTCCTTGGGAAGGAGACCAGTGGATTTAGTGAGGTCATAGCATGTAATAATCAGCACATATACATCAAAACAATGTGGGGTTGAACAAGGACAACGCAGACAATATAACAGTCAACACAACAGTGTTTCGGCCAGAAGGTGAGCTGGGATGAGCTCTGATGGTGTGGCCTTCAGCAGGACGAGATATTCCAAAGCGGGAAGTATCTTGTGAGGTCGGAACTTGAGAGTGCAATGGCTCAGGAAATAGCAGTTGCAGAAGTACACTGGAGAATTTTCGAGGTCCTAGAGGTGGCCGTTCCTTGAGGAGGCCTGTTACCGCGCCAATTATGGGTGGAACAGGCTGGCGTGATGAATATGCAAAGTCAACCGCAAGCGTGAGGGGCTAGGGTTAAAGGAAGGATGGGCGTTGCAGAGCAAGCTGTCAGTGGTCGGGGTCCCTGGCTGCGCACGTACCGTGTCCTTGCTCATTTTTGCTCTTTAATACGTGACTACCCACCTGGGTAGAGTAAAGTATCAACCAGGTGCCCTTTTTGATAAAGTATTCTATCACAACCTACTGTGGATGTGCTTTGCTGGTTTTACCATACATGTCAGGTTTAGGGGTTCATCAAATTCTGCAATATTTCATATATGAAGGGCTGTGATTCAGTTAGTGGTGCTTGAGGGAAGCTGAGTTCTTGATTAGTGCAATCTGAAGTGTGTGTGGTCTGGGCCATCATGAAAGCAGCTGGCGCTGCTAGGTGCTGAGAGGTTGGGGTTGCACCGAATGCAGGCGGCGTCACCTGGTGCAGAATGTTTCTAAACTTTTAAACTCGGAATGGGACTTGAAGGTTTTTGGGAGGGGTTTCAGGATAATGCAGTAAATAGCCAGGTTTTAAGGACTAATTGGAAGGAAAGGTAGTTTTCGGTATGGCAGATGTGCATGTTCCAGATGGTTAGAGTTAATATAGAGAAGGCCGAGCTGCCAACTCTGGTGGAGCAGTAAGGGGGAATAGCGAGGTGTGCTGAGCCCGATCTGAGATTTCTGGGGGGCTGGTAGGGGATGATTTTGTTCTGAAGGATCACAGGTCGTGTATTATGGAGGGCTTGGTGCGTGATGCCCATGGCGTGATGGCCATGGCTTTGAAGGTGGTTATTAGGCTAACAGGGAGCCAGAGCAATATTCTAGGAGCGGGTGTGCTGTGTTCTCTGGGTGGCAGGGTAAGGAACAATCTGGCCACTGCATTTTGGATTTGTTGATATTTTCTAAGCTGGCATGCCAGGTCTCTGAGCTAGAGGGAGTAGGCTTAGTATAGGCGGGAGATGATGATGGCCAGCATTGGAGAGGATCTTTGGGGATAGGAGTGGTAGGGAAAGATTTGTTTTAGGATGCATAAGTGGAAGTGGCTGGTTCTGGATACAGAGATTGGTCTGCGTTCATGGTGCATCCAAGATTGGAGGCAGCTGTTGGGTTTGACAGAGCAATTGGCCACGGTAAAGGTTTGGGGGGTCAGAGCAGTTTTGCAGCATATTAGGATTTCTGATTTGCCGGGTTGAGGATTAGGTGGATGGTCGTCATCCATATGTCGTTATCTGAGAGGCAAGAGGAGAGGTCAGGAAGTGGGGAGGTTGGAGTCTTGGGGATTTCGAAAATGATCTGGGTGTTGTCTGTGTAGTTATATCAGGTGAGGTTGTGTAATGGATGAGAACTGGCAGTCGTTTTAGGTAGAGGTTGAAGAGGAGCGGTGAAAGGGAGGCTCCGTGGGGCACCCCTTTTGTTACAGGGCGAGGGGCAGAGGAGAAAGGATGGACGAGAATGATTTGCAGGAATTTCGAAAGAAAGTGGTGATCCAATTTAGGGTGATTACTTTGATGCCAAGGGTGAGGAGCCTGTTACTGAGTATTTAGTGGTCGATGGTATCAAAGGCTGGTGATAGATCCAGGAGGATGAGAGCAGCACAACCTTCTCAATCGGCAGTTCTTTTTAGGTCTTCCCAGAGAGACCAGTGTGGATTCTATTCTACAGAGGGGTCTGAAACCCAACTGGGCTGGATCAAGGAGTCACATGGCTTCTGTGAAGAGGCCTAGTTGCTTATATAGAGCACATTCAATTAGTTTAGCAATGAAGAGGGTGTTGGAGATTGGGCAGTCGCTTGAAGGGGAGAGTAGATTGAGGTTGTGTTTGTTCAAGTAGCGGTTTGACATGGTAGGCTTTGAAGGCATCTGGGAAGTGCCAGATGAGATGGATTTATTTATGATGGTGCAGGCTACGCTGCCAGCACAGGTGGAGGTAAGAATCTTTTTTAGAATCAGAAGTGGCCAAGGATCTCCAGGTGAGCCAAAGGGTCAGCTAAGTGCTAGTAGGTTGCAGAAATCGTCCTGGAAGAGAGGCGCGAATGAGGAGAAAGTTGGTCGGGAGGGGTTTGAGAGAGGGCTGGATGTGGATGGTCAGTTCAGTCCTTGTTTTGAGGTGATGGTGCAAGGTCTTTCAAGCACCATGTTATGGAAGTGGTTAGAAAGTTAATCGCAGAGAGCTTTTGAGCTAGGGGATGGCGGCGTTAGGCAACTAGAAACATTGAATTGCCCAAGGTTTTTGTTCCCTGCATGGATTTTTGGAGTTGGAAAATGTTATTTCCATAGTGTTTTTTTTTTGCTTTCTTGATTTCGTACAAATATGCCCTGTTCAGTCTTGTGAGGGCTGTTTTATGTTGTGGGGTAGGGTTGAGAGCTTTAAAGGAAGAGGTGTACCACTCCTGGTGTGGGGTTGATCGTTGGGAGGGGTAACGGGTTGGTGTGAAGGAGGGGTCATAGCTTCAGAGAGCCATTGGTCAAAGAGGTCAATAGAGTGGTGTCCTTCCTTGCAACAGAGATACAGTAGTGTAAAAAGTCAGAAATTGGCCAGGAGTGGGTTCATGATGATTTTATTCCAGAGAGGGAGAGTGGCCAAGGTGGTTGAGGGGATGTTTGCAGGAAGAGGAGGGGGAGAGGTGTTGAAGTGAGAAAGGTATAGCGTGGTGGTCTGTCCAGATGAGAAGGTGTGGCAGGCACGTAGAGACTTGGCCTGTTGTGCAGAACAGTGAATCTATGGTGTGTCCTGCAATGTGGGTGAGGTGAGAAATCAGTTGTGTTAGGCCTGGAGCTTCCAGATTGTCGGTGAGGGAGCGGGTCATGGGTTGGCAGGAACATCAGACCAGATGTTGAAGTCTCCTAACAGAGTGAGCACAGGGTGCTGGATCAGTGTGGTTGAGAGGGAGTCACAGAGAGAGTTGGCGAAATAGTGTCCCTAGCCAGATGGCCTGTATAGGAAAAGGAAGCTGTGGTAGACGGGAGGGCCTAGGAGGAACTTTGGGATAATTGATTTGCATGTAGTGTCGCAAGGTAGATTCTTTGTGGATATTACTGAAAGGTGTATTTTGTGGAGGATGTCTAGGCCCCCCTGCTCTGCTGGGCCTGTTATGTACAATCAGGGAGTAGTTGGGAGTGAAAGCCTTGTGTGCAATGTGGTTGAAGTTATCGCTAAACCAGGTTTCAGTAATAAATAGGAGGTGAGGTTTTTCAATGGCTATGAGGTCAAAGATGTTGTTTTTATTTTTGGCGACTGATCTGGCATTGATGATTACGCAGGAGAGTGTGAGAGCATTTGGCTTTATGTTCGGCATCGGGAGTTGTAGCGGGTTGGGCATGGAGGGGAGGGGATCAGGGATGTCTGGGTGCAAGGTGGGGAGTTCCAAAGGAGGGAGGTTTAGAGGGATTTTGATCCTAGAAGAGTGTTTTGGAGGGGAGGTGAAAAGAGTTAGTAGAGGGTTGGGGGTGGGTGGGGACTGCTGGGGAGAGTAGGCAGAGGGAGCAGGGGGTCCTAGGGAGGGGAATGAGATAACAATGTGTCGCGGGCGGTCTGCGGCCTGTACAAATTGCTGTGTGCTAGAGGGGCACAGGTGTGCGGGAGGGTAGGGGTGTTTGGAGACGGAGCTGTGTTGGCCAGGCCGGCTTTTGCTGCTCTGATGGAGGCAAAATTAGTGCTGCACTGAGGGAGGTGACTTAGTTTGTCCGAGGGGTGGGGGGGAGGGCATTGAGGCGGTAGCTGAGGGGCGGTTCAGCATTGCCATAGTTGGGACTAAGGGTAGGTTCAGGTTTAAAGTGTGAGATGTATGCTGGGGTCTCAAGATGGGGTTTGGGGCGGTTGCATGCCAGTGTGCTGCCCGAGCTGCCGCTATTTTGGTGCAGAGGAGGGGAGTGGGTGGGAGCGGTTGGGGATGAAGGGAGTTGGTGGGAGTGATTGAGGGTGGAATTGGGCAGGCTGGGTGAGTTGTGTGAGGTGGTTCTGGTGAGTACTGAGGGAGTTCTGGATTGTGGCGTACCAGTGAGCTACTTGAGACACTTTTAGAATGTTGAAGTGTCTTCCTAATGTAGAGAGCTGCTTAGAGAGAGAGTAAAATTGTGCTGGGGAAGGAGGGAGTGGGACGGGTGTGGCACGTCTGGGGCCAGCATGGCAGGGCGAGGAGAGAAAGCTAGAGTCTGATAGAATTAACTTTGGGCCTGCGCTCTGGAGACAATCAGGTTAAACCTTGGCAAATCAATGAACATTTTCCAATGTAAACTTTGGTAGATCAAAGGGAAGCAAGTAGCGGAAAATGTGTAGAATGAACTTTGGCACAGCAGTGGAAGTCATCTAGATTTAACTGTAGATGACACTCTGGTTAAACAGGGTTGAAGCAGATGAAACAATCTAGATTCAAATGTAGCACTGGAATAGTTACAGCTAGACTAGAACTTTGTAGAGCGGGGGAAACAGGCCTACATCTAACCTTGGCACACCAGAGGACACACTTTGTTTTAACTATGGAACTGCTGTTTAAACACCTAGATTAAACTTTGGAGGTGCAAAGGAGAATTGGCATAGATGCCACTTTGGTAACAGCAGTGGAAAACATTCAGATTTGACCTTTGCACAGCAATAGACTCCCTGAGTTTTAACATTGACACTGTAGTAAGAACTTGCAATAGATATGGCTACCTAGTTTAATTTAGGCATATGCAAGATATGGCTACCTAGTACAATTTAGCCAAACACAAGATATGGCTACCTAGTACAATTTAGGCAAATGCAAGATATGGCTACCTAATACAATTTAGGATAAATGCAAGATAGGGCTACCTAGTACCATTTAGGCTACATTCATAGGTATATGATATTGGGCATTAAGAGTTTCTGGGTTTTACTGGATTGCAGTTATGGCTGTACTTCCCGTCCATACCACAATTACTGTAACAGTTGCTGCTGGTTGACTGTAGCAGGCGTTCCAGGCAAACACAGGTAAAAACAGAACTGTGTCATCGGGAGCTGCCCTTTGCCTTGTGGCCCTTAGCGGGGCTGCCTGGGAAGGCAAAAAAGGGTTTATTAGGCCAATCAGGTTCAAAGGGCTGTATGGGAGGCGGGAATATGTAAAAATAGCAAGAAGTGGGCACAGATGAGATAGGCGAACGAGTGCACTGATGTGCAATTAAGCAATATAAGGTGGAAAATAACCCATTGGGGTCGCGGGCAACAGACCACACATGCTCACCTTTAGGAGTCCAAATTAGAGTGGATGGTCACATGAACGAAGGCTCTTGATGGAGGAGCTAGATAAACTAGATAAACTGGCCAATCGGGGTCAGAGGGCGGTATGGGAGGTGGCAAAATGGAAAATAGCAGGAAGCGGGCATGGATGAGGTAGGGGAAGGAGAGAGTGCGTACTGATGTGCAGTAAAGCAAAATAAGGTTGAAAACTACCTAATGGGGGTCGCAGGCAACAGACCACACACGCTCACCTTTAGGAGTCGCAATGGCCAATCCTTCTTCCCCAAGCAGCAAAGTCTCTGGAAGAGAATCTTTAACGGAATTACACATTGAAAGTGTGAATCACCCTCTAGCCCAGCTCCTCTGAATAATTTTCAACATTCAGCTCTAGGTTGGATGAGCCTCATGCAACATCCTTAAACTTTATCAAACCTATAATGAAGGATAATATGAGAGTTAAGACGATTACAGATTGTGTTTGTTTTAAGCAGAATTCACACAATTTCCCAAACTGAAACGTGTAGCCGGCTGTCATCGGGAAATAATTGTTTAATAGATTGATTCATAATTTAAATATTTATTTCAGTAGTCTTGAAGGTTCCAACAGCTCAGCTAAAGGGCAGGCTACGAAAACAGGAATTGGTAAAGCCAACATGTATGACTTTATTTTTTGTAAGCGAAGGTCTCGCTTCGTTTTGCTAGTTAGTAGGTGTATATGTTTGGAACAATGGATGCACGGATGAGTGGGTAAACATGGTTTGATTGGTTGTTGGATGCGTGCACGGATATGGTGTAATGGATTGCTGGATGAGTGGGTTAAATGATTAAGTTAAGGTATACAACTTTTTCTACGGAAGCATAATACAGCCGTTTTGGGGCGTTAGAAGCAGAAGTTACCTAATGTGTTGATATAGTAGTAGGCTTTGGGTCTGGTTATACCAGACCTGTACAGCCTGAAACGTGTTCTTTTTTGAGAGGATACTCTAAAGCCAAATAGATATATCTTCAGCAGGCACATTAACCCACTAAGTTATCTTATCAGCATTCAGGAAAGGGCACTCCACGTTGCAAAGATATCAGTGGTAGCTGCATACACCTGCTGCCAACTCTAGGGCAAGTGGGGGAAACTGTGTGCCCACTCGTCTGAGTGTGTTGGGGGTAACAATAACTGTGTGCATAGCCTACACCACATACTGAATTGCCTCGGGGAACATGTTCTGCGATGTTATTAGAAAGTGCACTGTTGCCATTTGCATGGTCTGCAGGTGCTGTGATAGATTCAGAAGTGGGCGGCTGGGTCGGTTTGGTCAGTTGGGAAGAGAGGGAAAGGCAAGATGGCAGTGCTTTGTGCTGCCCTTGCAAACTGGAGGTTCCTGAGTGGTGCTTGATTGTCAGCATTCTAGGTGAGAATGCAGGAGGAATCACAGGCTCTGGGTCCAGAGGGACGACTTCCTGCTTATAATGTGAGCGTGTGTTGGCAAAGAGCTGAGTATATTTATATCATAAGAATATTTTGAATTTGGTGGAGCCCACAACAAAGTGGAATCCCCAAAAACCCACATTCTTTTCCGATTAGAACAGGAATTACATATTTGTGCACATGTGCATTGAGGTTGGGGCGGCGGGTGAAATTGTCTATTGGAGGAGGGGTACGGATTATCTTCTTAAAGGTCCATTCTATGAATGAGGGATACAAGGAGAAGTTTAGAAATATGATCTGTCTATGGTGGATCCTAGGCCAGGGGGATAGCTCAGGAGCAACGCAATTGTCATGGAAGCAAGACAACGTATAGTAATAAAGGTTTTGAATCCCGGTCTAGTGCTTAGAAACCGATCTCAGGCACTAAGTGTGTCATAAAAGAACAATTATATTTATAGAAAAGTGATTATATTGATAGGAAGATTGAGATGCTGATAAACAAAAATGAACAAAAGAAATCTAGAAGAACTGTCATCCTTTTAAAATAACTACTCGGTTCCACAGTATCTCTATGTTACATGTGGACCTTTAAGCAAGAGTAACTTTAATGACATCCAGTCTCCACCATCCAAGGAGTTTAACATGGCAGTGTCTCACCATACCAAAATCACCCTAGGTACCCATCACACATCACCAACACAGCAGCATGTGTGAATCAATCATTCATTGCACTATACCTGAACCGTGCCAGGACACAGGAGGGCATAGAGTGCCTCTCTATCATCAGATCCTGCCAGCATAGCATAGAGTACTTTTCATCACTCCCTACCTGAACCGTCCCAGGACACAGGAGAGCATAGAGTGCCTCTACATCATCATATCCTGCCAGCATAGCATAGAGTACTGTTCATCACTCCCTACCTGAACCGTCCCAGGACACAGGAGAGCATAGAGTGCCTCTACATCATCATATCCTGCCAGCATAGCATAGAGTACTGTTCATCACTCCCTACCTGAACCGTCCCAGGTCACAGGAGAGCATAGAGTGCCTCTCCATCATCAGATCCTGCCAGCATAGCATAGAGTTCTTTTCATCACTCCCTACCTGAACCGTCCCAGGACACAGGAGAGCATAGAGTGCCTCTCCATCATCAGATCCTGCCAGCATAGCATAGAGTACTTTTCATCACTCCCTACCTGAACCGTCCCAGGACACAGGAGAGCATAGAGTGCCTCTACATCATCATATCCTGCCAGCATAGCATAGAGTACTGTTCATCACTCCCTACCTGAACCGTCCCAGGACACAGGAGAGCATAGAGTGCCTCTACATCATCATATCCTGCCAGCATAGCATAGAGTACTGTTCATCACTCCCTACCTGAACCGTCCCAAGACACAGGAGAGCATAGAGTGCCTCTCCATCATCAGATCCTGCCAGCATAGCATAGAGTTCTTTTCATCACTCCCTACCTGAACCGTCCCAGGACACAGGAGAGCATAGAGTGCCTCTCCATCATCAGATCCTGCCAGCATAGCATAGAGTTCTTTTCATCACTCCCTACCTGAACCGTCCCAGGACACAGGAGAGCATAGAGTGCCTCTCCATCATCAGATCCTGCCAGCATAGCATAGAGTACTTTTCATCACTCCCTACCTGAACCGTCCCAGGACACAGGAGAGCATAGAGTGCCTCTACATCATCATATCCTGCCAGCATAGCATAGAGTACTGTTCATCACTCCCTACCTGAACCGTCCCAGGACACAGCAGAGCATAGAGTGCCTCTACATCATCATAGCCTGCCAGCATAGCATAGAGTACTGTTCATCACTCCCTACCTGAACCGTCCCAGGACACAGCAGAGCATAGAGTGCCTCTACATCATCATATCCTGCCAGCATAGCATAGAGTACTTTTCATCACTCCCTACCTGAACCGTCCCAGGACACAGGAGAGCATAGAGTGCCTCTCCATCATCATATCCTGCCAGCATAGCATAGAGTACTGTTCATCACTCCCTACCTGAACCGTCCCAGGACACAGGAGAGCATAGAGTGCCTCTCCATCATCATATCCTGCCAGCATAGCATAGAGTACTGTTCATCACTCCCTACCTGAACCGTCCCAGGACACAGCAGAGCATAGAGTGCCTCTACATCATCATATCCTGCCAGCATAGCATAGAGTTCTTTTCATCACTCCCTACCTGAACCGTCCCAGGACACAGGAGAGCATAGAGTGCCTCTACATCATCATATCCTGCCAGCATAGCATAGAGTTCTTTTCATCACTCCCTACCTGAACCGTCCCTGGACACAGGAGAGCATAGAGTGCCTCTCCATCATCATATCCTGCCAGCATAGCATAGAGTACTTTTCATCACTCCCTACCTGAACCGTCCCAGGACACAGGAGAGCATAGAGTGCCTCTACATCATCATATCCTGCCAGCATAGCATAGAGTACTGTTCATCACTCCCTACCTGAACCGTCCCAGGACACAGGAGAGCATAGAGTGCCTCTACATCATCATATCCTGCCAGCATAGCATAGAGTTCTTTTCATCACTCCCTACCTGAACCGTCCCAGGACACAGGAGAGCATAGAGTGCCTCTCCATCATCATATCCTGCCAGCATAGCATAGAGTACTGTTCATCATTCCCTACCTGAACCATCCCAGGAAAGTCACAGGGCACTTTGCACTTTGAGATAAAGGTGCCAACCCAGGACAGAAAGGGATTCCACTCTGCCTAAATAGCTCCAGAAGAACAAACAACGGTACTGGTCTTCACCTTCTGGATGACTCTTTCCAGGCCAAGAGAACTCTTTTTAGTACCTTCAATGCAATACATTATATCTTGAGATCAGTAGCATATATAACATCCTACATGGCCCATCCTAGGAGAATACACCGGTTCAAAATAAAGGTTTATTGAGCGGGATATGGGCATCATGCCACAAACATGTGCTACCTCTGGAGAGCAGCTGCTGCATAAGGGTAAAATGTCCATCCTTGCTCTGGTAAGCAAAGCCCTATGTGGTTGTTGGCTCACAAAGGTCAGGTAAATAGGTAAGCCCTTGATGAGGCTTAATAGTAAATAGTTCCTGACCTTTATGCTAGTTGCACACTGGTTTCCCAATCATCTGCTAGAAGCTGTTTCATTCTAGATTTCAAAGTTCGTTTTGTAATATCTGCCAGATGTGCGGGTTCCTTAAACAGTACCTCCAAGCCCTGCTTAGTAAGTCTAGACGAAATATACACCAATTAGTCGATTTGACCCCTGTTACTATGCATCAACAGATTGTGGATCAGATCCCTTGTTAGGTCATTTCCCTTTTCATTCCAGATACTATGCCAAAAAAGAATCGGTCTAGCATGAGTCAAGTCCAATATATAAGGATGCCCTGTTCCCATGTGAACAATTTAACTCGACGTCGACAGGGGGACAGACAAAAGCTTCCTTAAAAAGAAGTTTTCTGAAATCTGCAGTGTTTTCGGATTAGTGTAACCTCATATCTCATGACCCTGTTGCAATAGCCTTCCCTCTATGGAGGGTTAGCATCTTGGCTGGTAGAGAATGCTTTTTATACGATTGGTCAACCCCCATTTTTTGTTGACGTGGAGCCTCACTCATTCACGGGTCTTATACAGTCGGAAACAACAAGCACGTGTCAGGCTACCCCTCCCTCTTTTGTGCAGGTGAAATTGCAGTTTGCAAAAACAAATACTGCATATGACTTCTAATTTTTCATACAATCAGTTTATTAAAAAACATTTAATTAAAGAGACTAATACATGGGCCTTACGACCGACGTGGAGTGCAGTTTTTAGTTCCTCCCGACATTTTTCACAGATTGTCACACAATACAAATTACACACATGCATAAAATACATCCTTATAACAAATAGCAACAGAATCTGACAGTACAACAATCCCATGATTATACATATAAAATACACACAATATTTTCTAGGGGTTAGTGCAATAAAGTGCTACCGGCGCAGTCCTGTAAAGTCCCGCTTTGCCCGCTGCTCTGTGCTGCTCTTTGCAACTGACGTATGCGTCGGATCACCGCTATTATTACGGACTATTACGGACTCAAACATCCATAAGGTGAAGCACTTTGAAGATTCAACACCCAGCATTTAAGAGTCTATATTTATTATATATATATTAACTCTGTGTTTACTTACTTGTAGGCTTTGTATTTCCCTCTGTGGGCGTGCCTATTTAAGAGGACTTGCGCGCGCACATGCGTGCACCGGCAAAGTCCCGTAAATTCCCGCTTTGCCGCTTCGCCGCGGCGGCGCAAGCAAAGAAAGTTTCTGGGAAAAATCGCTAGTTGTGCTCTCTTGTTTACCCATTTATTTGCTTAAAAACTTTGAGATCCTGGTGCTGCGCAGTGGTAGTCGTGACAAAGTATTCTGGTTTTGACCTTCACTGGTCAAGTGTCTGTGACTTTCGCTCCCTGAAGGCATCATGAAACGAAATGTATACACTTTATGCACTGGAATGCCTTCTTTGCTCACTACGAATATGAACTTGAACTCAAGCAACATGCAAGTGAAGGCAGTTCCCTGTGTATCGACTCCTCGTGTGGCAGGCTTAGGAGCTAAAACTCAGCCTACCCTGAAATTAAAAAAGCGTATCACATATCACGCTACTGATCTTAAGAAACAATCTGTAAGTACTCAGGATATACGTTTATTCTACCCAGATTGTGTGACACAAAATCCAACTGTGCAGATTCCTAAAGACAGTTCTCAGGTTGCTCTGCCTATAATTATAAATAACCAAGAGTGTTGTACGACGGTGCATGTATCATTATCTGACAGCACAGTGCAGTGTTAAGAGGGGACTCAATGGCTCCAAACTCTGAAAACAAACACAGCTCATCGTCAGTGAGAATTCCTGAAGATGTAGCGGTGATTGATTTGCCTTCTTCTGATTCGGATTTTATGTTGCAACAAACTCTTGGCAATCTGTCCTTTTCGCCAAAGTTGTACTAAACTGGAGTTTGCACAAAATCTAATTTAACATCTTCCTTTTTACATCCGACTCTGCGTAAATGCACTCCGGCAGAGAAACCGCAGCTGCCACAAAATGTTTCCAAGGTAGTTGAATTAACGTTGGGAGCAATGAACCTAACTATGCAAACAATTACTACATTGTTTAATACGTTGAACACTAAACTGGATGTTCAAAGTGCCCAATTACTATCTGTTTTAGCCTGGCAGGCGAAGCAAGAAATACTCTGGGCAAAGTCTTCGCCTCTTATAAATCAAATACCTATACCTTCAAAGACATCCGTCGATCAGTGCGTATCACCTATCAAACTTGCACCTATGATCGACTTAACTTTGGCTCTGAATCCTGCTCTTGCCAATGTACCTCCAATAGCGATCGAAAATTCAATCTTGCACCAACATGCTGAGAGTCAAATGTCACCAATTACTGTAGATAACGCAGGCCTTTTGTGCTCCCTTCCGTATATTGGTTAAATTATTAGAGAAATTATGCCAGATAATAACCAGTGTCCAGTTGGTACTACCAACAATGCTCCTACTCAAGTGCCCTATACAATTTTCTGTAAAAATCCCGCTTTGGTAGCAACCAAATCTGACTCTGGTGGGAACAACAAACAATCAAAAAAGGCTGTGGTTGCTTGTAAAAAATCCCAAAATGTTAAGAAATCGGAAATAATTGCTCCAACAAGCTCCACACCCTTTTTTGACATGCTCACCCTCCCTAAAAAACACAGCCAGTTAACTTCTAGTGCCATCACAAAAAAGTACATTCAGTTGAACCAAATGCGGAAACTGAAGCTTAACTGTGCTAACAAAAATCTCACAGCAGCTACTCCCTATGCTCCTTTAGACCTTTTAGTTCAAGCAGCCCAAGATTATAAAGACATTGGCTCGCAGGAAGATCGTTCTGAGACTCAGCTACCCGGGCGGGTGATCAGTATTAAACCGCAGAAGATTGCCCTGAGAGAAACTGTTAACCGAACTTCCAAGAGCTCCAAAATGAGCCTAGCGTCAACTTCCCAATCCAATACATCTGATGATTATGAGCAAGATATGCTGGCGATCCGAAGATCAGAAATCAGAAAGGAAGTTGATGCTTATATGAGTGCCTTTGTATCCCAACCGTCACTCAAAGCCCCAACACTTGATTTAGGCAAGTGTAAAACTCCTACAACCCAGTCTCTTGTGCCTAGACGCTCGGTTACTTTTAAGAGTAGCCATGATAAGAAACCAGTAGTTTCTTCACCTTCATCGCCAAATCACAATGCAGAAATTGCCACCTTGTTAAATTCGATACGCCCAGTGCCACTTAATTCCGAGTCTTCTTTGGTCTCAGTTCCTCCTAAGAATCCTGCCACAAAGTCCACCTTGAAAACAAAAGCGAGCAAAGAGAATCATATTGCTTCAGTGCTAGGTTGTCGGCCTGCGCCGCACCCGCAATATGTATTAAATCGGCATAGCATTCTAGAGGTGTTTTCTGATATACCACTCTTACAAGACATTGGGTCAGCAGACATAGATCAGGTGGAGTTCTTTAATGATAACCTAGTGAGCACTGTGTGTATATGGCTGACATCCCAAAGTTATTAGGAATCTAATATGGGAAGCCAAAGATCAACTACTAGCGCTAGGTTTCATTCTTTTATTGGGCCCTACAAACCCATCTGAGGGACCCTAAAGTGCAGATGCCTGTATTGAATCTGCCTTGAAGGAGATCATGAACCCTATGAGTGTCAGAGAAGCTAAAACAGTGACTAATGTTCCCTCCAAATGCCATTGTAATTGTGACTCCAGAAGTTAACTTCCGTACAAGGTTAAAAATGAACGGTCCATCAGTCTTGCCACATGGAATACGCGGGGGTTCCGCCATCTACTTAATAACACGCAAGATCCCTTCATAAATTATGATGTAATTCTTTTACAAGAAACCTGGCTTATGTCTGTTCCCTCATGGGAAAATCACAGCTTACATTTCTTGCCAGCAATGAAGGGAGAGAAAGGTCGGCCAATGTCTGGCCTCTTGACGGGTTCCAAATTGACCTCAAACACCAGCATAATATTTACATATTCTCCAAATTCTTTTGCCCAATTAACGGTCATAGCAATTGAGAAAATCTTGTACGCGATAGTAAACTTATACTGGAATCCCAAAGGCATTGAAAATTGGAGGTTTTTGACTGATTTATCCACCATGCTGGATTTATTGTATTAGTTCCGAATATTCAGCATACTATTGTTGCCGGTGATCTCAATCTGCACTGCCTACAAGAAAAGCATGTGTTGAAAAATTCGAGACAAAGAATGTGGGAAAAACTTATGTCAAATAGAGGGTTTTGTATGTTGAATGGGAGCAGACTAGACATTGGTGTGCTTGATCATACGTGGCAACAAAGTTCCTTAAAAGCCACAATTGATTATATTTACACAGATGATAGATTGTTCTCTAAAATCCAAGCCTTTAACATTGACGCAAATGCAAATAGTGACCATTGCATTCTCTCTATCAAATGGTTGTCTACTGCTTCCCATACCAAGTATAACTCTATGATGAGTTCCAGTCAAATGTCCATTTCAAACCAGTTGAATCGACTATATTGGAATGAAACCAGTCTTAGTAACTTCGACAACTCTTTGCGAGTTGCCTTTTGCCACTCGTGGAATGCTCCATCTTCCATAGATACTCCCTACTATGATCTTGTTAGGCGGAAACCTGTGCAGTTCCCTCTGGGACCACTGCAAAAGATTTAGGACTACAGGTGTTTGGCGGTGAACCCACTTGGTAGCAGTCTGTACCACACAGATTCACTTGGTAGCTGTGGCTGAGCAGTCAGACTTCCCTCAAGAAGAGTTGAGCAGTATGTGGAGTATACAAAATAGGGCAATTGTTCACAGCAAGACAAGCAATCACGCAACGAGGCTTAGTGTAAAGATATTAAGGTATTTATTTACAACGAAAAATCTATCAAAAACACTATGGCACTTTCACGGCAAACAAATCAAACACAATTACTCTACGAAGAAGAAACGATCAATCCCCCTAGTAATATTTCGACAAGTCTAGGTTCTACCGGCACCACTTATTTACAGACAGATACAGACAGAGGAGTATACCTCAACCTAGATGGCACTCTAATATTAGTTAGGACGGGAGAGAAAAAGATAGGCAGGTTATGAAATCAACACAGTTCAATACTTCACGGGTAAAATGCAAGGCAGGAAGGCAGGAATCACAATAGAGCGTAAAGTTCAGAGGCCAGGCCCACTCGGAGAGAGGCAAGGCGATATGTCCCAAAAAGTCTCTAGTGGAGAGGCCTTCAAGTCTTTGTAGCAAATTGTTATCGGCAGATTGAACCAGTTCAGAACAATAAATGAGAAAAGCTTGGAGGCGACCCAAAGGAAAGGAGAGGATTAAGACACCTCACTCGAACCGATCGAAAGGGAAGCCAGGCGGACACGGTACCTTGTTGTGGAGGGCAGCTCCGGCGGGGGCAGTTGTTCCTGGTGGTGGATGCACGTCGGGTCTTTGCCAAGAGTAGAGATGATCTCGTCGTCGAAGAAAAGTGAAGTCCGGTGCACCACCAGGGAAGAGACCAGCCGCGGAGTGCTCCGTCACAAGGCACCACCTTTTGGTCGCGGTACAGGGGTAGTGGCTATCCGGTTGCCGAGGTGCTCTGGACGGGCAATTCGACCACTGCGTCCTGAGGTGAATAAAAAGCAAAGGGGACTGGTTGTTCCCACCAGTCAGGGGAAGAGACTCTCCGGCAGGGAGATCTCCTCTGTCGTCGGGAAGTGGTGAGTCGGGTCTGCAGGGCTCCACCGGAGGTGTCATCGTGCAGGTCGGCTCAGCGTTACCCTCGTCGGATTCTTAGGTCCTGTGGCGACTTCTGAAGATCCAGTCCCAAAAGCCCTGCTTTTATGCAGAAAACCCCTATTCATTCAGCCTAGCTGTAAATCAACACTCGCTAAGTGGTGAGCGGGGAGGCTCGCCACTTGGGCCAATCACTCCAGAGTGCGACCAGAGTTGGCAAGGCAACTCAGTCCAGGGTGCCTAAACCCCCTCCCACACCCCTGTGGTAACCCAGACAGAATGGCACCACTTTGGAGGGTCTCTGTACAGAGGCCCGCCAAAAGTGGAACAAAGGGCTCAACCTTTGGTTTAGGAGTCACAGAGACGAACACAGACGCCATTTTACAAACCGAGTTCTGGCAGAAAAGACCATCCGATAAACTTATTTAAGATAAGTAGACTGGTGGTACGTTAGAGATTAACGAGTAAAAGTATTAATCTCCAACAATGGGACGAATCCCATAGGGTTATGTTCGGGGTCGGACATAACAAGTAGTTTCCACTGCCACCAGCCAAAAATGCTAAGATTACGGTTGAATCTTCACCCAACAAACCAGATCTTAGCTAGGCGTGGATTAATTCCAAAAAATCATAATTTCTGCCGATTTTGTAAAAACTGCAAACAAGTGGAAACGCTATCTCATTTAGTAGTTGAATATTTTGCACTCTCTGGGCTCCGAGAACATTACTTTCGCAATTTATTACAACTATTTTGCGATCGATCGTCCTTTGAAATATGGACGATTTTAATCACGAGCAATCGAACTGATATTCACATTGCATTAACGCAATTTATAAAAACAATTCTGCCACATGTTTTTTGTCACAAGATAACCCCATACATTTTTCGGTTTAGGCTTCTTTTAATAGGTACTTTACTAAATACAAGTGCTTTGTTATCCTTTTTTATGATATTACACACATCGGCCCAAATTGAAATTTTAGTTTTAAACAATCTTTTTAGCTCTTCTGTTTTTCTTTTTTGTGTGTTTTAATGATGATCATACCAATAATAATAATAGTGGGGTTGTTGTATTTTTATTGTATTTTTGTATGCTTGTATGAAACTGATGTAAATCTGTAAATAATATATTATTTTCCTTTTGTTATAATTTAAATTATGTTGTAACAAAGTTTCTTTTTGTAAGGTGAATTCCTGTAGCCAATCAAATAAAAAATAAAAAAAAAAATAAATAAAGTGCTATGTGTGCAATATTACAGCCATATTTGGAAACTTGTTCTATTCTTTCAGGTAGGAAATGGAAATGCGGATTAGCCTAACATATTTTGACCTCCTAATTGATGGTACTTGATCTAATGATTCCAAATGTTTGTTGACAGTTCTTTTATTGGCTTCTGCAAGTTAACATTGTCCTGCGGTTTAGATTGCCTTTTTTATATTCCGCAATGGGGATGGATATTATACTTAATATCTGGTTCTTGGCAAACCTAAAGATTCCACCTGTGGCTGCTACATTTTTGTACCCAGTTTATAAAAGTGGTGACTCCAATTTACAGGGAAATTCATAGAAATTCGCACAAAAGTGGCGCACGTGGCTGGCGCACAGTGTCCCCGTGTGATACACTGCGCCAGCTGCGTGCGATAAAATCCTTTTCATCGCACAGCGTATTCATGGATTTTAGCCTCCAAAACCAGCCGTGGTGCAGAGTGGCGCAGCGACCCTGCAGCAGCGCCAGTTACGCCCCCAAGAACGCCTTAGCGCAAGTAAAAGCCTTCAAAATTCCCAAATCATCGCAAAGGGCTGCGCTAACCGTGGACCAGTTCACAGGGCTGCCAAACAGCAAACGCCAAGCGGGGAACGTGTATTTCAGGGGTTCTCGGGAAGTTTCACACGCGATTGTCCTGGGTACGTGTACATCAGGGGTGCGCGGGAAGTAACACACGCGATTCCATCAGGGCATGTGTATTCCAGGGGTGCGTGGGAAGTATCACACGCAAAAACAGCAGGGTACGTGCATTTCAGGGGTGCGCGGGAAGTATCACACGCAAAAGCAGCAGGGTACGTGTATTTCAGGGGTGCGCGGGAAGTATCACACGCAATTCTATCAGGGTACGTGTATTCCAGGGGTGCGCGGGAAGTATCACACGCAAAAGCAGCAGGGTATGTGTATTTCAGGGGTGCGCGGGAAGTATCACACGCGATTGAATCAGGGTACTTGTATTCCAGGGGTGCGCGGGGAGCACTACACGTGAATTGCCCGTGTGGGTCCTCCCAGGTGTTCCCTCTAAACCCTCCACGGCCGCTGCAGGCGGCCCACACCACAGGGGACTATCCTGCACATGTCCCGCAGGCAGCCCATCCACCATGCCCATGCCCCCCAGCCAACCCACATGTCACCTTGCACTATTGCCCACCAACGCATGTCCCCATGCACCCCCACACCCCAGCAGCAAGGGGCAACCTCCA
The DNA here is from genome assembly GCF_040938575.1 of Ambystoma mexicanum. NCBI lineage: Eukaryota > Metazoa > Chordata > Amphibia > Caudata > Ambystomatidae > Ambystoma > Ambystoma mexicanum. Next base: position 119,067,257 of record NC_090935.1, on the reverse strand, counting down.
CCAGGCCCCCACTCATGTCCCCCTGCACCCCTACCCCCCAGCATCCAGGGGCACCCTCCGTCAGGCCCCCACTCATGTCCCCCTGCACTCCCACCCCCAGCAGTGCAGGGCACCCTCCATCAGGCCCCCACTCATGTCCCCCTGCACCCACACCCCCAGCAGTCAGGGGCACCCTCCACCAGGCCCCCACTCATGTCCCCCTTCACCCCCACCCCCCAGCAGTGCAGGGCACCCTCCACCAGGCCCCCACTCATGTCCCCCTGCACCCCCACCCCCCAGCAGCCAGGGGCACCCTCCACCAGGCCCCCACTCATGTCCCCCTGCACTCCCACCCCCCAGCAGTGCAGGGCACCCTCCAACAGGCCCCCACTCATGTCCCCCTGAACCCCCACCCCCCAGCAGTACAGGGAACCCTCCACCATGCCCCCACTCATGTCCCCCTGCACCTGCACCCCCCAGCAGCGAGGCGCACCCTCCACCAGGCCCCCACTCATGTCCCCCTGCACCTCCACCCCCCAGCACTGTGGCGCACCCTCCACCAAGCCCCCACTCATGTCCAACTCATGTCTCCCAGCACCCCCACCCCCCAGCAGTGCAGGGCACCCTCCACCAGGCCCCCACTCATGTCCCCCTGCACCCCCACCACCCAGCAGTCAGGGGCACCCTCCTCCAGGCCCCCATTCATGTCCAAGTCATGTCTCCCAGCACCCCCACCCCCCAGCAGTCAGGGGCACCCTCCACCAGGCCCCCACTCATGTCCCCCTGTACCCCCACCCCCCAGCACTGTGGTGCACCCTCCACCAGGCCCACACTCATGTCCAACTCATGTCTCCCAGCACCCCCACCCCCAGCAGTGCAGGGCACCCTCCACCAGGCCCCCACTCATGTCCCCCTGCACCCCCACCCCCCAGCAGCCAGGGGCACCCTCCACCAGGCCCCCACTCATGTCCCCCTGCACCCCCACCCGCCAGCATCCAGGGGCACCCTCCACCAGGCCCCCACTCATGTCCCCCTGCACCCACACCCCCCAGCATTCAGGGGCACCCTCCACCAGGCCCCCACTCATGTCCCGCTGCACTCCCACCCCCCAGAAGTGCAGGGCACCCTCCACCAGGCCCCCACTCATGTCCCCCTGCACCCCCACCCCCCAGCAGTGCAGGGCACCCTCCACCAGGCCCCCACTCATGTCCCCCTGCACCCCCACCCCCCAGCAGTGCAGGGCACCCTCCACCAGGCCCCCACTCATGTCCCCCTGCACCCCCACCCACCAGCAGCCAGGGGCACCCTCCACCAGGCCCCCACTCATGTCCCCCTGCACCCCCACCCCCCAGCACTGTGGTGCATCCTCCACCGGCCCAACACTCATGTCCAACTCATGTCTCCCAGCACCCCCACCCCCCAGCGGCGCAGGGCACCCTCCACCAGTCCCCCACTCATGTCCCCCTGCACCCCCACCCCCCAGCAGCCATGGGCCCCCTCCACCGGGCCCTCACTCATGTCCCCCTGCACCCACACCCCCCTGCATCCCCCTGAAAATCCTTTTCATCGCACAGCGTATTCATGGATTTTAGCCTCCAAAACCAGCCGTGGTGCAGAGTGGCGCAGCGACCCTGCAGCAGCGCCAGTTACGCCCCCAAGAACGCCTTAGCGCAAGTAAAAGCCTTCAAAATTCCCAAATCATCGCAAAGGGCTGCGCTAACCGTGGACCAGTTCACAGGGCTGCCAAACAGCAAACGCCAAGCGGGGAACGTGTATTTCAGGGGTTCTCGGGAAGTTTCACACGCGATTGTCCTGGGTACATGTACATCAGGGGTGCGCGGGAAGTAACACACGCGATTCCATCAGGGCATGTGTATTCCAGGGGTGCGTGGGAAGTATCACACGCAAAAACAGCAGGGTACGTGCATTTCAGGGGTGCGCGGGAAGTATCACACGCAAAAGCAGCAGGGTACGTGTATTTCAGGGGTGCGCGGGAAGTATCACACGCAATTCTATCAGGGTACGTGTATTCCAGGGGTGCGCGGGAAGTATCACACGCAAAAGCAGCAGGGTATGTGTATTTCAGGGGTGCGCGGGAAGTATCACACGCGATTGAATCAGGGTACTTGTATTCCAGGGGTGCGCGGGGAGCACTACACGTGAATTGCCCGTGTGGGTCCTCCCAGGTGTTCCCTCTAAACCCTCCACGGCCGCTGCAGGCGGCCCACACCACAGGGGACTATCCTGCACATGTCCCGCAGGCAGCCCATCCACCATGCCCATGCCCCCCAGCCAACCCACATGTCACCTTGCACTATTGCCCACCAACGCATGTCCCCATGCACCCCCACACCCCAGCAGCAAGGGGCAACCTCCACCAGGCCCCCACTCATGTCCCCCTGCACCCCTACCCCCCAGCATCCAGGGGCACCCTCCGTCAGGCCCCCACTCATGTCCCCCTGCACTCCCACCCCCAGCAGTGCAGGGCACCCTCCATCAGGCCCCCACTCATGTCCCCCTGCACCCACACCCCCAGCAGTCAGGGGCACCCTCCACCAGGCCCCCACTCATGTCCCCCTTCACCCCCACCCCCCAGCAGTGCAGGGCACCCTCCACCAGGCCCCCACTCATGTCCCCCTGCACCCCCACCCCCCAGCAGCCAGGGGCACCCTCCACCAGGCCCCCACTCATGTCCCCCTGCACTCCCACCCCCCAGCAGTGCAGGGCACCCTCCAACAGGCCCCCACTCATGTCCCCCTGAACCCCCACCCCCCAGCAGTACAGGGAACCCTCCACCATGCCCCCACTCATGTCCCCCTGCACCTGCACCCCCCAGCAGCGAGGCGCACCCTCCACCAGGCCCCCACTCATGTCCCCCTGCACCTCCACCCCCCAGCACTGTGGCGCACCCTCCACCAAGCCCCCACTCATGTCCAACTCATGTCTCCCAGCACCCCCACCCCCCAGCAGTGCAGGGCACCCTCCACCAGGCCCCCACTCATGTCCCCCTGCACCCCCACCACCCAGCAGTCAGGGGCACCCTCCTCCAGGCCCCCATTCATGTCCAAGTCATGTCTCCCAGCACCCCCACCCCCCAGCAGTCAGGGGCACCCTCCACCAGGCCCCCACTCATGTCCCCCTGTACCCCCACCCCCCAGCACTGTGGTGCACCCTCCACCAGGCCCACACTCATGTCCAACTCATGTCTCCCAGCACCCCCACCCCCAGCAGTGCAGGGCACCCTCCACCAGGCCCCCACTCATGTCCCCCTGCACCCCCACCCCCCAGCAGCCAGGGACACCCTCCACCAGGCCCCCACTCATGTCCCCCTGCACCCCCACCCGCCAGCATCCAGGGGCACCCTCCACCAGGCCCCCACTCATGTCCCCCTGCACCCACACCCCCCAGCATTCAGGGGCACCCTCCACCAGGCCCCCACTCATGTCCCGCTGCACTCCCACCCCCCAGAAGTGCAGGGCACCCTCCACCAGGCCCCCACTCATGTCCCCCTGCACCCCCACCCCCCAGCAGTGCAGGGCACCCTCCACCAGGCCCCCACTCATGTCCCCCTGCACCCCCACCCCCCAGCAGTGCAGGGCACCCTCCACCAGGCCCCCACTCATGTCCCCCTGCACCCCCACCCACCAGCAGCCAGGGGCACCCTCCACCAGGCCCCCACTCATGTCCCCCTGCACCCCCACCCCCCAGCACTGTGGTGCATCCTCCACCGGCCCAACACTCATGTCCAACTCATGTCTCCCAGCACCCCCACCCCCCAGCGGCGCAGGGCACCCTCCACCAGTCCCCCACTCATGTCCCCCTGCACCCCCACCCCCCAGCAGCCATGGGCCCCCTCCACCGGGCCCTCACTCATGTCCCCCTGCACCCACACCCCCCTGCATCCCCCTGAAAATCCTTTTCATCGCACAGCGTATTCATGGATTTTAGCCTCCAAAACCAGCCGTGGTGCAGAGTGGCGCAGCGACCCTGCAGCAGCGCCAGTTACGCCCCCAAGAACGCCTTAGCGCAAGTAAAAGCCTTCAAAATTCCCAAATCATCGCAAAGGGCTGCGCTAACCGTGGACCAGTTCACAGGGCTGCCAAACAGCAAACGCCAAGCGGGGAACGTGTATTTCAGGGGTTCTCGGGAAGTTTCACACGCGATTGTCCTGGGTACGTGTACATCAGGGGTGCGCGGGAAGTAACACACGCGATTCCATCAGGGCATGTGTATTCCAGGGGTGCGTGGGAAGTATCACACGCAAAAACAGCAGGGTACGTGCATTTCAGGGGTGCGCGGGAAGTATCACACGCAAAAGCAGCAGGGTACGTGTATTTCAGGGGTGCGCGGGAAGTATCACACGCAATTCCATCAGGGTACGTGTATTCCAGGGGTGCGCGGGAAGTATCACACGCAAAAGCAGCAGGGTATGTGTATTTCAGGGGTGCGCGGGAAGTATCACACGCGATTGAATCAGGGTACTTGTATTCCAGGGGTGCGCGGGGAGCACTACACGTGAATTGCCCGTGTGGGTCCTCCCAGGTGTTCCCTCTAAACCCTCCACGGCCGCTGCAGGCGGCCCACACCACAGGGGACTATCCTGCACATGTCCCGCAGGCAGCCCATCCACCATGCCCATGCCCCCCAGCCAACCCACATGTCACCTTGCACTACTGCCCACCAACGCATGTCCCCATGCACCCCCACACCCCAGCAGCAAGGGGCAACCTCCACCAGGCCCCCACTCATGTCCCCCTGCACCCCTACCCCCCAGCATCCAGGGGCACCCTCCGTCAGGCCCCCACTCATGTCCCCCTGCACTCCCACCCCCAGCAGTGCAGGGCACCCTCCATCAGGCCCCCACTCATGTCCCCCTGCACCCACACCCCCAGCAGTCAGGGGCACCCTCCACCAGGCCCCCACTCATGTCCCCCTTCACCCCCACCCCCCAGCAGTGCAGGGCACCCTCCACCAGGCCCCCACTCATGTCCCCCTGCACCCCCACCCCCCAGCAGCCAGGGGCACCCTCCACCAGGCCCCCACTCATGTCCCCCTGCACTCCCACCCCCCAGCAGTGCAGGGCACCCTCCAACAGGCCCCCACTCATGTCCCCCTGAACCCCCACCCCCCAGCAGTACAGGGCACCCTCCACCATGCCCCCACTCATGTCCCCCTGCACCTGCACCCCCCAGCAGCGAGGCGCACCCTCCACCAGGCCCCCACTCATGTCCCCCTGCACCCCCACCCCCCAGCACTGTGGCGCACCCTCCACCAAGCCCCCACTCATGTCCAACTCATGTCTCCCAGCACCCCCACCCCCCAGCAGTGCAGGGCACCCTCCACCAGGCCCCCACTCATGTCCCCCTGCACCCCCACCACCCAGCAGTCAGGGGCACCCTCCTCCAGGCCCCCATTCATGTCCAAGTCATGTCTCCCAGCACCCCCACCCCCCAGCAGTCAGGGGCACCCTCCACCAGGCCCCCACTCATGTCCCCCTGTACCCCCACCCCCCAGCACTTTGGTGCACCCTCCACCAGGCCCACACTCATGTCCAACTCATGTCTCCCAGCACCCCCACCCCCAGCAGTGCAGGGCACCCTCCACCAGGCCCCCACTCATGTCCCCCTGCACCCCCACCCCCCAGCAGCCAGGGGCACCCTACACCAGGCCCCCACTCATGTCCCCCTGCACCCCCACCCGCCAGCATCCAGGGGCACCCTCCACCAGGCCCCCACTCATGTCCCCCTGCACCCACACCCCCCATCATTCAGGGGCACCCTCCACCAGGCCCCCACTCATGTCCCGCTGCACTCCCACCCCCCAGCAGTGCAGGGCACCCTCCACCAGGCCCCCACTCATGTCCCCCTGCACCCCCACCCCCCAGCAGTGCAGGGCACCCTCCACCAGGCATCCACTCATGTCCCCCTGCACCCCCACCCCCCAGCAGTGCAGGGCACCCTCCACCAGGCCCCCACTCATGTCCCCCTGCACCCCCACCCACCAGCAGCCAGGGGCACCCTCCACCAGGCCCCCACTCATGTCCCCCTGCACCCCCACCCCCCAGCACTGTGGTGCATCCTCCACCGGCCCAACACTCATGTCCAACTCATGTCTCCCAGCACCCCCACCCCCCAGCGGCGCAGGGCACCCTCCACCAGTCCCCCACTCATGTCCCCCTGCACCCCCACCCCCCAGCAGCCATGGGCCCCCTCCACCGGGCCCTCACTCATGTCCCCCTGCACCCACACCCCCCTGCATCCAGGGGCACCCTCCACCAGGCCCCCACTCATGTACCCCTGCACTCCCACCCCCCAGCAGTGCAGGGCACCTCCACCAGGCCCCCACTCATGTCCCCCTGCACCCCCACCCCCCACCAGTCAGGGGCACCCTCCACCAGGCCCCCACTCATGTCCCCCTGCACCCCCACCCCCCACCAGTCAGGGGCACCCTCCACCAGGCCCCCACTCATGTCCAACTCATGTCTCCCAGCACTCCCACCCCCCAGCAGTGCAGGGCACCCTCCACTAGGCCCCCACTCAAGTCCCCCTGCACCCCCACCCCCCAGCAGCCAGGGGCACCCTCCACCAGGCCCCCACTCATGTCCCCCTGCACTCCCACCCCCCAGCAGTGCAGGGCACCCTCCACCAGGCCCCCACTCATGTCCCCCTGCAACCGCACCCCCCAGCAGCGAGGGACACCCTCCACCAGGCCCCCACTCATGTCCCCCTGCACCCCCACCCCCCAGCACTGTGGGGCACCCTCCACCAAGCCCCCACTCATGTCCAACTCATGTCTCCCAGCACCCCCACCCCCCAGCAGTGCAGGGCACCCTCCACCAGGCCCCCACTCATGTCCCCCTGCACCCCCACCCCCCAGCAGTACAGGGCACCCTCCACCATGCCCCCACTCATGTCCCCCTGCACCTGCACCCCCCAGCAGCGAGGCGCACCCTCCACCAGGCCCCCACTCATGTCCCCCTGCACCCCCACCCCCCAGCACTGTGGGGCACCCTCCACAAAAGCCCCTACTCATGTCCAACTCATGTCTCCCAGCACCCCCACCCCCCAGCAGTGCAGGGCACCCTCCACCAGGCCCCCACTCATGTCCCCCTGCACCCCCACCACCCAGCAGTCAGGGGCACCCTCCTCCAGGCCCCCATTCATGTCCAAGTCATGTCTCCCAGCACCCCCACCCCCCAGCAGTCAGGGGCACCCTCCACCAGGCCCCCACTCATGTCCCCCTGTACCCCCACCCCCCAGCACTGTGGTGCACCCTCCACCAGGCCCCCACTCATGTCCAACTCATGCCTCCCAGCACCCCCACCCCCAGCAGTGCAGGGCACCCTCCACCAGGCCCCCACTCATGTCCCCCTGCACGCCCACCCCCCAGCAGCCAGGGGCACCCTCCACCAGGCCCCCACTCATGTCCCCCTGCACCCCCACCCGCCAGCATCCAGGGGCACCCTCCAATAGGCCCCCACTCATGTCCCCCTGCACCCACACCCCACAGCATCCAGGGGCACCCTCCACCAGGCCCCCACTCATGTCCCGCTGCACTCCCACCCCCCAGCAGTGCAGGGCACCCTCCACCAGGCCCCCACTCATGTCCCCCTGCACCCCCACCCCCCAGCAGTGCAGGGCACCCTCCACCAGGCCCCCACTCATGTCCCCCTGCACCCCCACCCCCCAGCAGTGCAGGGCACCCTCCACCAGGCCCCCACTCATGTCCCCCTGCACCCCCACCCACCAGCACTGTGGGGCACCCTCCACCAAGCCCCCACTCATGTCCAACTCATGTCTCCCAGCACCCCCACCCCCCAGCAGTGCAGGGCACCCTCCACCAGGCCCCCACTCATGTCCCCCTGCACCCCCACCGCCCAGCAGTCAGGGGCACCCTCCACCAGGCCCCCATTCATGTCCAAGTCATGTCTCCCAGCACCCCCACCCCCCAGCAGTCAGGGGCACCCTCCACCAGGCCCCTACTCATGTCCCCCAGTACACCCACCCCCCAGCACTGTGGTGCACCCTCCACCAGGCCCCCACTTATGTCCAACCCATGTCTCACAGCACCCCCACCCCCAGCAGTGCAGGGCACCCTCCACCAGGCCCCCACTCATGTCCCCCTGCACCCCGACCCCCCAGCAGCCAGGGGCACCCTCCACCAGGCCCCCACTCATGTCCCCCTGCACCCCCACCCGCCAGCATCCAGGGGCACCCTCCACCTGGCCCCCACTCATGTCCCCCTGCACTCCCACCCCCCAACATCCAGGGGCACCCTCCACCAGGCCCCCACTCATGTCCCGCTGCACTCCCACCCCCCAGCAGTGCAGGGCACCCTCCACCAGGCCCCCACTTATGTCCCCCTGCACCCCCACCCCCCAGCAGTGCAGGGCATCCTCCTCCAGGCTCCACTCATGTCCCCCTGCACCCCCACCCCCCAGCAGTGCAGGGCACCCTCCACCAGGCCCCCACTCATGTCCCCCTGCACCCCCACCCACCAGCAGCCAGGGTCACCCTCCACCAGGCCCCCACTCATGTCCCCCTGCACCCCCACCTCCCAGCACTGTGGTGCACCCTCCACCGACCCCCCACTCATGTCCAACTCATGTCCCCCAGCACCCCCACCCCCCAGCAGTGCAGGGCACCCTCCACCAGGCCCCCACGCATGTCCCCCTGCACCCCCACCCCCAGCAGCCAGGGGCACCCTCCACCGGGCCCTCACTCATGTCCCCCTGCACCCACACCCCCCAGCATCCAGGGGCACCCTCCACCAGGCCCCCACTCATGTACCCCTGCACTCCCACCCCCCAGCAGTGCAGGGCACCCTCCACCAGGCCCCCACTCATGTCCCCCTGCACCCCCACCCCCCACCAGTCAGGGGCACCCTCCACCAGGCCCCCACTCATGTCCCCCTGCACCCACACCCCCCAGCAGTCAGGGGCACCCTCCACCAGGCCCCCACTCATGTCCCCCTGCACCCCCACCCCCTAGCAGCCAGGGGCACCCTCCACCAGGCCCCCACTCATGTCCCCCTGCACCCCCACCCCCCAGCAGTGCAGGGCACCCTCCACCAGGCCCCCACTCATGTCCAACTCATGTCTCCCAGCACTCCCACCCCCCAGCAGTGCAGGGCACCCTCCACCAGGCCCCCACTCAAGTCCCCCTGCACCCCCACCCCCCAGCAGCCAGGGGCACCCTCCACCAGGCCCCCACTCATGTCCCCCTGCACTCCCACCCCCCAGCAGTGCAGGGCACCCTCCACCAGGCCCCCACTCATGTCCCCCTGCAACCGCACCCCCCAGCAGCGAGGGGCACCCTCCACCAGGCCCCCACTCATGTCCCCTGCACCCCCACCCCCCAGCACTGTGGGGCACCCTCCACCAAGCCCCCACTCATGTCCAACTCATGTCTCCCAGCACCCCCACCCCCCAGCAGTGCAGGGCACCCTCCACCAGGCCCCCACTCATGTCCCCCTGCACCCCCACCGCCCAGCAGTCAGGGGCACCCTCCACCAGGCCCCCATTCATGTCCAAGTCATGTCTCCCAGCACCCCCACCCCCCAGCAGTCAGGGGCACCCTCCACCAGGCCCCTACTCATGTCCCCCAGTACACCCACCCCCCAGCACTGTGGTGCACCCTCCACCAGGCCCCCACTTATGTCCAACTCATGTCTCCCAGCACCCCCACCCCCAGCAGTGCAGGGCACCCTCCACCAGGCCCCCACTCATGTCCCCCTGCACCCCCACCCCCCAGCAGCCAGGGGCACCCTCCACCAGGCCCCCACTCATGTCCCCCTGCACCCCCACCCGCCAGCATCCAGGGGCACCCTCCACCTGGCCCCCACTCATGTCCCCCTGCACTCCCACCCCCCAACATCCAGGGGCACCCTCCACCAGGCCCCCACTCAAGTCCCCCTGCACCCCCACCCCCAGCAGCCAGGGGCACCCTCCACCGGGCCCTCACTCATGTCCCCCTGCACCCACACCCCCCAGCATCCAGGGGCACCCTCCACCAGGCCCCCACTCATGTACCCCTGCACTCCCACCCCCCAGCAGTGCAGGGCACCCTCCACCAGGCCCCCACTCATGTCCCCCTGCACCCCCACCCCCCACCAGTCAGGGGCACCCTCCACCAGGCCCCCACTCATGTCCCCCTGCACCCACACCCCCCAGCAGTCAGGGGCACCCTCCACCAGGCCCCCACTCATGTCCCCCTGCATCCCCACCCCCTAGCAGCCAGGGGCACCCTCCACCAGGCCCCCACTCATGTCCCCCTGCACCCCCACCCCCCAGCAGTGCAGGGCACCCTCCACCAGGCCCCCACTCATGTCCCCCTGCACCCCCACCCACCAGCAGCCAGGGGCAAACTCCACCAGGCCCCCACTCATGTCCCCCTGCACCCCCACCCCCCAGCACTGTGTTGCACTCTCCACCGGCCCCCACTCATGTCCAACTCATGTCCCCCTGCACCCCCACCCCCCGGCAGTGCAGGGCACCCTCCACCAGGCCCCCTCTCATGTCCCCCTGTACCCCCACCCCCCAGCAGCCAGGGGCACACTCCACCAGGCGCCCACTAATGTGCCCCTGCACCCCCACCCCCCAGCAGTCAGGGGCACCCTCCACCAGGCCCCCACTCATGCCCCCCTGCACCCCCACCCCCCAGCACTGTGGTGCACCCTCCACCAGGCCCCCACTCATGTCCAACTCATGTCTCCCAGCACAGTGCAGGGCACCCTCCACCAGGCCCCCACTCATGTCCCCCTGCACCCCCACCCCCCAACAGTCAGGGGCACCCGCCACCAGGCCCCCACTCATGTTCAACTCATGTCTCCCTGCACCCCCACCCACCAGCAGCCAGGGGCACCCTCCACCAGGCCCCCGCTCATGTCCCCCTCCACCCCCACCCTCCAGCAGCCAGGGGCACCCTCCACCAGGCCCCCACTCATGTCCCCCTGCACCCCCACCCACCAGCACTGTGGTGCTCCCTCCACCAGGCCCCCACTCATGTCCAACTAATGTCTCCTAGCACCCCCACCCCCCAGCAGTTTGGGGCACCTGCCAGCAGGCTCCCACACATTTCCCCCAGCCAACACTTCATCACAATCCAGATCCCAGGCTCCTATGCCCACCCAAATCACACCCCACGCCACCTCAGTCCAAACACCCAACCAAGCTTTACATCCATTCAAAATTGAAATACCCATTACATGATAGATAACAAATAAGCAGTATGCGCATGAGTACAAGTCCGTCAGACCCACACAATGGCAACACATGACTGTGAAAACCCACATTCTGACAGGCATGAAACCAATGAGAGAAGTCCACACATTGAAGTAAGAAACAAAAATGTATTACAGTGTAAATGAAGTGAATGAAATCAAAAGAAACAATAATGGCAACAAATATCAAAATGCAGCATGTCCACCAAAATAATAAATAATGAAAATGGGAATCCAAAATAACCGTAATGAAATTGTGTCCAAAGTCACCGTCCAACAAAGCAAGTCCAAAGGGAAAGTAAAGTGAAAATCCATTGCTCCATGGTGAAAAAATAATAAAAGATGAAGGCCACTAATCCACTGTCAAACTATGTACAAAGAGCAAATCCAGGGTCCATGATCCCAACGATGTAAATGAAACCTACAATAAAACCCACCTAACTAATAACTATATACAAAAAAGTGGGGCATAGTCCAAGCGCCCCAAATTAAAAAAAAATAAATAAAACCTAACACTAATTAACTATATACAATGGCAGCGGGCTACTCCAATGGTTCACTTCTGGATGTTGCGGGCCAGGGCATCATCGAACTCCTGCTCAATGTCCCAGAGGCGGTCCTGTTCCATGGCCCCGAGGGTCCGCAGGGACGACGACATGTTCTCCTCCAACTCCCTGCGGATTGCCTCGAGGCACTCGGCCCGCCTCAGGGCCCTCCGCATGGAGTTCTCCGCCCTGACCATCGTGAGCCGTGCCTCTTCTGCCCGCTGCCGCTCCGCATCTATGGCGTGGCCCAACCGCTGCCACACGGAAGACACTTCCCGTCCTGGGTCCTCCGGCCGATGCCTGCCCCTCCGATGTCGAAGGCCCCGAGCCATCGTGGCTCCCACCTACAACCTCCTGCTGCTGCTGCTGCTGTTGTCCATGTGCCCTGTCCGATGGTGCCTGCACAACCTCCTCCAGCTGGGGTGCAGTTGTTGATGTGGCCACCCCTGCTGGACGTCCGACTCCCGACTGTGGCAGGGATCTGTTGTCCACCAGCCTGGCCGCACGGTCAGAGGCAGCTCCACAGGGCAATCAGGTGATACATGTGTGGGAGGATGCCATGGAGGACGACTGGGGCATAGGGAATTCCGTTGAGGAGGGGGTCGGAACAAGGTCCAGGAAACGGAGGAATCCGGCCATGGTGAGCTGTCCCAGTGGGTCAACGCGGTCAATGAGCCATGCGAGAAGACGTGCAGTCTCTTCATGGAAAGACTGCAGGTCAGCTAGCATGGCCCGTTGACGCAATGCCACCCCACCCTGGACAGGCTCAACCTGTTGCAGGATAGCCACATCCGCAGGGAGACGAAGGCCAGTTGGTGTAAGCCAATCCCCTCCCTGAGAACGGGTCTGGAGGTAGGCATCCCTGCTGGTGCAAGATGATGCAGTGACAGGAGCAGGGACAGGATTGCACACAGGCACCTCCGCAGCGGCCTGTGCTGCCACCTGTCCCTGGTCCTGCACTGCACCACTAGCACCAGTGAAATCCCCACCTCCAGACCCCGCCTCTGTTGCTTGCACGGCCTCCTCCTCCACCAAACCCCCCACCAACCTGGATGACTCCGTGCCATCTTCCTCCGTTGGGCCCTGTGGGGTCCCAGCTGCCCCTTCTGCTGCTGAGGAGTCCAACTCCAACCTCCGCCTCCTGGACCTCCCCTTGGCAGCTGCGGCCTCGGATGCGGCACCGGACTCCTCACTCCCCGACGAGATCACAACCTGGGAGCGGAGCCGGGCCTTGCGTCTCCGGCTGGTGGTGCGACCCCTGCCGCTGTACTCCACAGCACCTTCTCCGCCCTCTTCATCAGTTGACATGCAGACAGGTAGAAATAAAACACAGGCATCAGGGCACTATATAATGGAATCAGAAACACATGACAGTTGTACATGAGTGGCATTGGCAAATCTCAGACATGCCATCACAATCCCCAACACACATGTCATTTCAACTTGCACACATGAGCTATACCACAGCCATATCGCAACAGCCAGCACCATCCATACACATACAACAGCATGAGCAGGCAAAGGTGAGCCAGACATCACATGCCACACAGGGAGTGCACTACATATGCACACACACCACCACACTTGCATGCATGTGTATACCTCCGCCAAATGTCGCAGTGTTCAGATCGGCATCCATTTCACACATGCCAATCATTCTTCCACATCCTTTGCCATGCAAGCCTACACACACAAGCACCATCCATGTGTCACACATGAGAGCCCTCGCATGTGTCAGCCTCACAGCCCTGTACCCCCCCCATACTTGGCCACATAAAACCACATGTGCAACCTGCACACTCCTGCCACACCACCTCACGCACAGTTTACAATCAGTATGCATGTACACTTACCGCTCAACTCCAGACGGGTCTGACTCTCAAGGACCTGGACGTGGAGCGCTGGGGATATGCGTTCCAGGACCCTCATCTGATCTTCCGACAAGTGACCCCGGAGCCCCTTAGCATCCGCTGCTTTCAGGAGGTGCCGGGCCTTCTAGAGGGTCCTGGACCTGAAGTCCTCCCAGCGCTTCTTCACATGATTGAATAGTCGGACTGCCACGCCCTCCGCGTTGATGGCAGTCACGAGGTCCGTCCAGATCCGAGACCGTCCTTCCTTGTCGGCGCGCAACCTTCCAAAGAGGGCATCATACTGCCCCAGGACATGCTCCACCAGGACACCAACTTCGGTGGCAGTGAAGCCGGTGCCCCTCTGCCTCTCTGGCCGGGGGTTGCCACTGGTGCCAGATGTTGCAGTGCCCGACATGGCAACCCCAGAGGCAGGAGTGGGTGGGCAACTGGGTCCTGGGGCTGGGCTGTGGAGCGATGGTATCCCAGTCGGGAGTCTTCGGTTCCAGCAGGGGTGGTCACAGCAACAGCACCCCTGGCTGATGTGCAGGCAGCAAATGGCAGGACACGTGGGCAGCAGGCAGTCAGGCAGCAGCAGATGGCAGGTGGGAGCGTGCTCGGGGCTCTGGGGGGCAGTAATTCGGCCTTCTGGGCAGGAGCGTGGTCTTCCGTGTGCTTACGCGTGGCCATCTTGATACGGAGTGATTTGGCACGTGAAAATCCAGCATGTCTGCGTGTAATTTGAGGAAAGACCCTTAGCGCCTAAGTGTGTCAGCACACGTACGTTAATTCATTGGCCCAAAGGCCCCCAGGCGCGTCTATGACGTCATGCGCATGGCCGCTGGGAATGGCGCGTGTAAAAAAAAAATACACGTCCGAGTGTCAAAGCGTGTAATTGGTGGAAATGGCCTCAGCGCGTATGCGTGTCTGTGACGTGTGTATAAAAGGTACGTGTAGAACACAATTTCCTTGTACGTGCTTTTCGTGGAGAGCGAGTGGGTGAAATCTGTACTTCTTGTCAGTTCAAACATGATTTACTTCACAGCATTTCAAGTTCATACTCCCTGTTACCTCTGACAGCTTTTTCTCTTTTCCTCTTTTTCCTGGGCCTATTTCCTCAAACAGCGTTCCCTTCTACTGTTGTCCTGTCTCCTCAGACAGCATACAATTCTTATTTTGGCGGGGGTGATGCCAACACGCACAAACGCGTCTTTTTCACTTTTTTGTTCCTGGCAGACGGTGAGTCGCGCACGTATTTAACATCTGTGCTTGCCCCGTGTGTCGCGTACCCTTTCAGAGGTCATTCTAGGCTGCGTGTGACACGCATACGTTCATTCTTGTGTTTCTGGGTGCCACAGCGTAGTGCAGGTTTATTTTTCCACACACGTGGTCTAGGAGGGGTTGCGTGCACCTTACTTCCCTTTTTTGGTGTGCCTGTGCGTTGCGTGACCCGTCATCTTTCCCCAGGGGTGACATACAGCCTTGCTAGAGCACTAGGGTACGATTACCATCTGGTACCCAACCCCTTTGACCCCCAATTGCCCAGGACAATATTTCACAGCGTCTCCCATACGCACAATAACATCAGTGCCATGGCTGGGAGGCGAACAAGCCGTAAGGGTGGCAAAGGTGGCCGAGCCCCAAGTGGTGGCCGTGGTGGATCCGGTAGGGGACGTGGCCGTGACTTGCAGGGTGCCCCTAGCTACCATGTGTGGAGGACCATTCAGGGACACCCATGCCCCCCCCCTGGTTGAGGGTAACGTGGCTGACACCATCCATGCTCAGCCCTTGTTGGACCAGCCCACTGTGGCACCAGACCTGGCACAGGGTGACTCCATGGCTGACTTCCAGGTCAGCAGGTCTAGGCCACGTGCGCCGGTGCACTTAGGTGTCATCAGGCCACGTGGATCAGGGGTAGCTGGGTCATCTGCTGCCCCGAGTAGGCAGGGTGGGGAGGCTGCAGGGGCAGCTGCGGCTCCATCCACCCCACCTCTCACACACCCAGCCAGGACAGTGTCGGTCCAAGTCCATCCTGCTGACATTCCCCCTGACACCATCACACTTGAGCTAATGCCTGCACCAACTCCCATGCTGAGTGTGCAATCCCACACTCCTAGTACAGAGTCCACCGGGGCTCCTGCCCCTAGTGTCCAGAGCAGCGTAGGACACTCAGGATCCCCACCACCTTCCAAGCGGAAGAGGAAGAGTGCTCGTCCAGTAGAGGCTGATGCCCCAGACACGGCTACACAGTCCGGCCCGTCAAGGAAGCCCAGCTTCAATGAGGCCGAACTGAATGCACTTGTAGAGTATGTTTCCGCACATGACCGCAAAATGGTGATTATTGCAGGATCCAAGTCCACACTTGCACAACATCTGGCACACTGGCAGACCATCGCGGACATCATAAGTGCCCTTGGAATCGTGAGGCGCACAGCTACTGAATGCTACAAGCGCTGGAATGACCTGAAGCGCAGGGCAAAGAATAAGCTGGCCTCAAGTCATGCCGCTACTCTAGTAACTGGAGGTGGGTCTCCCGCAGAGGACATCGAACTCACTCCACATGAGCATGTTGCTGGGACCTACGTCACGGAGGAACAGATCCAAGGCGTGGCAGAACTGGCAGATTACGAGGCATTGTCTGGTGAGTGCACATGCATGGGTGTGTCATCCATGTGCATGGTGTGTGTGTGAGGGCTTCTGTTTGGGTGCCAGGTGAGGGTGTGTGTGCCTGAGTGGTTTGGGTCACCCATGTGCCTCATCCAATACATTCTGCGCACCAGCATTTGGGTATAGCAGTATCCCTTCTGCCAACAGTAGACATCTAGCCCAACACCACGCCAGTTGCCCTTGAAGTGTCATCTTGCCACAACATTGTTGCTTATTTTTCTCTGTTTATTCAGGCAGATTGTTTGCATTCCACCACTTTTACTAGACATTTATCAGTCCTATTGTCACATGTCTGACATGGCTATGGTACAGTGGACTGCCTTTGTTTCCTGGATATCATTTGTTTAGACATGTCCCTGTGCTAAAGGGCCATTTTGGACTGGCAGCTCCAGGTTAAACATTTGAACTATTTAAATAAAAAAGCAATTTCATGAGCAAACTAGACTGAATGAACAATTGGTGCCCTCCTCTCCCTCTTCACTTTATGGCTAGGGTACATGCCATCTGTGTGATAGAATGTGTATTTAACCTGCCAATCACAGGCCAATGTGTGATGCCACTGTTAGGCAGCATGCAGCAAATGCAGCAAATGTGTTGATCTTCCATCTTGGTGTCATCAATGTGTGCCATTTGCCTCCCCTTCAAACGCAGTGACGGTGCATGCATGGGAGGGTTTTAGTCATGTGGGACATGTGTCAATCAAGTACTGGTTCTGTAGCTTCTCAGCCCTAACTGTGTGCCATAGTGCTAATGCCTGTTTCCATTTCTTTTCTTTTATGTCTTTGCAGGGGATGACGCACTTGATACTGCTGGGGTTGTGGAGATGGTGCAGACCCAGGAGGGGTCTCAGGGCCGACCGACCACCAGTGAGGGACGTGGTGTGGTGGTGGGTGAGAACCCACAACTGCTGCAGGTCGTGCTCTCAAGGGGTGTCTCTGGGTGCACCTCCCCCGAGCTGTATTCCGGTGTCGATTCGGATGATGAGACCTATGTGGCATCGCAGGTGAGTGTTCCTGGGAGGGATTCTGTTCTGTCTGACCCACCTGCACCAGTGTTGGCAGGTACGCCTTTGGTGGTTACGGATGCAGGGTCACACTCCACAACATCTGATCCTGTTCCTGGGCCAGCAGATCAGAGGGGGAATTCAGTCCTGCAGCTTCAGGCAGTGCCGGCACAGCAAGGCGAAGTTTGGCTTGCCCCAGACAGGTGTGGTGCCCACCGACGTGGTGGCCGTACGCCACCTGGCAATATCTCATGGGAGCAATCCATATATGGTATGGCAACCTAACATGCAGCATCATCAGAGATGATGGCTCAGGCCATGGATAGGGTGGCCACTTCCGTTGTCCCCCCAGAAAGGCTGATGGAGCGACTACAGCAGGCAACAGACTCCATCTGCCAGTCACACAGGGAGGACATGTTGGCGTCCGACAGGGACAGGCGGGCCGCACTGGCGACTCTGCGGGAAGCCATTTCCATAGAGTCCCAGGGCCACTCCGTCACCTCAGGACGACTCTTGTTGAGCTTGAGGCTTGAACAAACACAAGGACAGAACAGCAGCTGGAGCGTCTCACACGTACACTCTCAGCTGAGATGCAGGCAACTCGTGAGGAGGTCCGGTCATCCCGTGAGTTATTGCATGGGGACCTCCGCACGATTATCCTCCAGAACCAGACCTTCCAGACCTGCATGCTTGCTACCATGGAGGACCAGACTAGGGCTTTGCGTGGGCTGCCTCCCATAGTGCCACCACCTCCTGAGGCAGCTGCAGAGTCTGGGGAGAGCGACATCAGTGATTCTCTCACAATAGGGTAGCCGTGCAGGCCATGAGCCCATGGAGGTGTTTTTTTTCGCGAGATCCACACAGGTGGGTTTTGGTGTGCACCCTGTCCTCGGACCTCCTGGGTGGGCTCCCCCACCCCCTGGGCCCATTAATGGCCATTTTTGATTATTGTTTTTTTTTTAATTTTTGATTTTTTGGACAGTGTGTTGCCTTGTGTGGCTCCCGTGGGCATACGCTGTATTGTGGCTGGGCACATGCAGGCTTGTCCTGAATTTGGGTCAGATGCTTGGGTTTTTGTGACACACACCCCTCCTGCTTCCCGTTTCCATGGGCTTGCAAAGAGTTTGCCCAAGTGACATTGACGTACACGGTGACGTTGGACTCCCATTGGATGTGTGGGCAGTCTGTAGTCAATACTGTGTATACATTCCTAGTGCATATTGTTGTTGTATTGTACACTGCATGGTGTATTGATATGTGCCTCTGCATCCATCTCATCCTCCTAATTTGCAGGTCCATTTCTCATGTCTTCACAAGGCGGTCTACTTTGGAACTGGAGTCCATGTTGTAAGCAGTGCACCTACACTCTACATGCGTGGCGCTAACACTGTATACTTGGAAGTGTTCGAAGTGCTGGCATTATCAGGTGGTGAGGCTACCAATTTTTTAAGTCTGTACTGTCATGTTTATGGTAGGTTGGAGGTTGTGTAGGTGATTGGTATTCTTGGTAAGTATTTGGTAATGTGTGTTGTTGGTCCTGCATTACTGTGAACATTTCATGTGTGGCCAGTTTCCATTAGGGACACTGTAGTTGGTGACACCCGGGGCATGTTGTGGGGATTATTTTGTTTGCTCTCACATTGCATGGTGTTTTGTGTGGCCGTGCCGGGGAGGGGTTGGGTGACATGGCACTGTTCTCATGTAGTATTTTGCAAGTGGGTATTCATTTCTGCTGCATGGAAGTGTGTCTGTTGATGACACTGCATTGGTGGTGTTTGTGTAGGTAGGGATGCACACATTGTGACACTTCCAGAGGAACAATCTCAGGCTGCTATGGTTCTGACAGTTGACTGTCCCTTTGTTTGTCATAATTGTCAGGTCGAGTCATCATTGCTTATCAGATGGTATGTGCCAGGGCTGTGTGCACTCCACAGGGGTGTGATTTCTATGTGAAGTAATTAGCCACCAGCTGCGTACGGGCTGCCTTACCCCGTGCCCTTTCCCCTCCCATGCGCAGTGGGCGTGCATGTGGTTGGGGATGTGGGGCACCACCATGTCCACAGCCAGGTCACGGCGTGTTGCAACATTGTGCAGGACACATGCTGCCACTATGATCCTGCACACTACTGGGAGCGCATATAACAGCTGCCTGCCAGAACGGTCAAGGGAGCAAAAGCGTGACTTGAGCACTCCGAAGGTGCGCTCCACTATGCCCCGCGTTGCAATATGGGCTGTGTTGTGTCTTACCTCGGGAGGCATGATGGGGTTCCGAATTGGCGTCATCATGTGGGTGCTCAGAGGGTAGGCACTGTCCCCTGGTGAGGAGGTGATGGGTATTATTAGTGGGGTAGTGACATAACTCTGCATCTGACATGCATGCATGTGCAGTGGCATTCATACTCACCAAGCAGCCATGTATCACCATGCCGCCCAGCTTCTAGGTCCCGGCTTAGGGTAGACATTCGGTAAATGAAGCTGTCGTGGTGGACCCTGCATAGTTGGCATATACTGAGGTGATGATTCCCTTGGCATTACATACTACCTGCACGTTGATGGAATGCCAGTGCTTGCGGTTCCTATAGATGTGCTCAGATGCCCTGGGGGGACGTAGTGCCACATGTGTGCAGTCAATGGCACCTAGCACTTTGGGGAATTGTGCCACACCATAGAAATCCAGGGCGGCTGCCTGCCTTTCTGCAGGTGTCCTGGGCAGGTATATGTGCCTGCGGACTGATGGGCGTGCAGTGATGATGTTCAAGACCTGGTGTAGGCAGCGTGAATGCGTGGCCTGTGACACCCCACCCACTATGGCACTTGTCCGCTGAAATGATCCAGTGGCCAAGAAGTGCAGTACATTAAGGACCTTCTCCAGGGGGCTGAGTGCTTGGGAGCACAGGGTGGGTGATGTGAAGTCATCCTCCCACTCACTCACCAGGTCCAGTATTATGTGAGGTGGAAACCTGTACCTCCCATACAACTGGTCATCTGGCATCCCAAAAAGGCTGGTTCTGGGTGTGAAAATTCGGGCCATCACTATCCTCCTCCTCCTCCTTTGGTAACCCACGGCCACTGCTGCAAGGAACGGTATATTCATCCTGGCGTCTGAGCTTGTTTGTTGTTTGCACGCACTTTTAAGCTGCGCGGGTCGATGTACGCCTGCTTCCTGCTGGCATACGTGTTTCCGGATTAGCACGTTTTTTTGTGCGCATGCCTTAGCCCCGTTCAATTCCATGGATACGTGTTGTTGGCGAGCGTGTAAAACTTCCCGCGCACCCCTGTAATACACGTACCCAAGCAAATCGCGTGTGAGAATTCCCACGCACCCCTGTTATACACGTACCCAAGCAAATCGCGTGTGAGAATTCCTACGCACCCCTGCAATACACGTACCCAGGCTAATTGCGTGTACGCGCACTTTCATCCAATTACACGCAATGATACTCTGACGTGCAGTGTTTCCATGTGTGCTCTGTCATCACGTGCTATGAGGGAAACACCCGCGCGCGTCACGTCACAGACGCGCTTACGCGCTGACGGCCTTTGGTCCAATGGAATCGCGTATGCGTGCTGACGCGCTTACGTGCTAAGGCCCTTTCCTCGAATTTCACGTTGACGTGCAGGATTTTCACGTGCCAATTCACTCCGTATCAAGCTGGCCACACGTAAGCACACGGAAGACCACCCTCCTGCCCAGAAGGCCGAATTACTGCCCCCAGAGCCCCGAGCAGCCTCCCACGAGCCATCTGCTGCTGTCTGCCTGCCTGCTGCCCCCGTGCCCTGCCATTTTGTGCCTGCACATCTGCCATCTGCAGGGGTCTAGTTGCTGTGTCCACCCCTGCTGGAACAGAAGACTCCTGACTGGTATACCATCGCTCCACAGCCCAGCACCAGGACCCAGCTGCCCACCCACTCCTGCCTCTGGGGTTGCCATGTCAGGCACTGCAACATCTGGCACCAGTGGCAACCCCCGGCTAGAGAGGCAGAGGGGCACCAGCTTCACTGCCACCGAAGTTGGTGTCCTGGTGGAGCAAGTCCTGGGGCAGTATGATGCCCTCTTCGGATCATCACGCGCCAACAAGGAAGGATGGGACAGGATCTGGGACGACTTGGTGGTTGCCATCAACGCGGAGGGGGTGGCAACCCGCAACATCCAGAAAGTCAAGAAGCGCTGGGAGGACTTGAGGTCCAGGACCCTCCTGAAGGCCCGGCACCTTGTGGAGGGGGGCCGGGGCCGCATGAGTACCATCCAGCTGAGGGTCCTGGAACGTGTAGACCCAGCGCTCCACACCCAGATCCTTGCGAGGCAGACCCGTCTGGAATTGAGCAGTAAGTAGGCAAGCATTGCTGTGTGAGACAGGGCATGTTGCAGTGTGCTGGTTGTCTGATGCTTACCTGTATGTGTGACATAGGCCATGTACGCATGTATGTGTGCAGGGACATCATGGTCATGCATGTGAGACCAGTAATGTGTGAACCACACGGTTGGTGCATGTGTTTAAATGCAACATGGGGAGCCCTATGCGGATTGGACACATGAGAGCATGCCAGTCTCTGTTCCTGGACGTGGGTGGGGCTGAGGGATGGGTGCTGATGCCATGTACATGTATGGTATCCATGTCTGTGTGTCTGACCTGCGTGTCTGTGACTTGTGAATGCCATGGATGCATGACACATGTCTGTGACAATGTACAGATTCACAGATGCAGCCTAGTTATCCTTGTATCCACTGTGTCTGGGGTGTACAAGGCCAGATGGATGATTTTACGTTGATGTGTCTGCATGTGATAGGCATGACCCATGATGCATGTGAGTTCCATAACAGCATTGTATATTTGGAGAGTCCCTTGGACATGTACGCAAATGTCCATAGCATGTGCCATGCCTGTTACTGCGTGTGTTTTGCCTGCACTGACCCATGTGTTGTGGAGGGACATGATGGAAGTGATCTTTGACAGTGCCACTCATCTGCTATTGCTTCCTGTCTAGGGGACCATTGTACAGTACCCTGCTGCTTGTGTTCTACATGTGTCGACCAATCTGGCGGCCCTCTCCTCCTCTGTGGAGACTATACGCCAGTCGTTCTCCATGCCGTCTTCCTGCCCAGATGCCACCAGGGCCCCCTGTGGACCTGCCCTGACCAACGCAGCCAGCTTGGTGGGGATCCCATCCCTGCCACAGTCGGGAGTCGGAGGTCCAGCAGGGGTGGTCACCACAGCAACTGGACCCCAGCAGATGGAGAATATGCCGGCATCATTGGGCAGGGCACGTGCACGACGGCGTTGGTGGATTCCATCAGCCTGGATGCCGTCGTGCTGGCAGAGACAGTTGCGTCGGAGGCAGCAGCGGAGTCAACGTGGGAGGCATCATGGCTCGGGGCAATCTACATCGGAGGGGGAGGCATTGGCCTGAGGGCAGGAGGACCCAGGATGGGAAGTGTCTTCCGTGTGGCAGCGGTTGGGCCAGCAGATAGGTGCGGAGCGGCGGCGGGCGGAAGAGGCTGATAACTCCATGCAGAGGGCCCTGAGGCGGGCCGAGTGCCTCGAGGGAATCCGCAGGGAGTTGGAGGAGGACATGTCGGCGTCCCTGCGGACCCTCGGGCCATGGAACAGGACCGCCTCCGGGACATCGAACAGGAGTTCGATGATGCCCTGGCCCGGGACACCACGGAGTGAGCCGCTGGACTAGCCCGCCGCCTTTCTATATAGTTAATTAGTGTTAGGTTTTATTTTATTTTTTTAATTTGGGGTGCTTGGACTATGCCCCACTTTTTTGTATATAGTTATTAGTTAGGTAGGTTTTATTGTAGGTTTCATTTACATCGTTGGGATCATGGACCATGGATTTGCTCTTTGTACATAGTTTGACAGCGGATTTGTGGCCTTCATCTTTTATTATTTTTTTCACCATGGAGCAATGGATTTTCACTTTACTTTCCCTTTGGATTTGCTTTGTTGGACAGTGACTTTGGACACAATTTCTTTACGGTTATTTTGGAGTCCCATTTTCGTTATTTATTATTTTTGTGGACATGCTGCATTTTGATATTTGTTGCCATTATTGTTTGTTTAGATTTCATTCACTTCATTTACACTGTAATACATTTTTGTTTCTTACTTCAATGTGTCGACTTCTCTCATTGGTTTCATGCCTTTCAGAATGTGGGTTTTCACAGTCATGTGTTGCCATTGTGTGGGTCTGACTGACTTGTACTCATGCGCATACTGCTTATTTGTTATCTATCATGTAATGGGTATTTCAATTTTGAATGGATGTAATGCTTGGTTGGGTGTTTGGACTGGGGTGGCGTGGGGTGGGATTTGGGTGGACATAGCAGCCTGGGATCTGGATTGTGTTGACGTGTTGGCTGGGGGACAAGTGTGGGGGCCTGATGGCAGGTGCCCCGCACTGCTGGGGGGGTGGTGGGAGACATGTGTGGGGGCCTGGTGGAGGGTGCCCCTGGATGCTGGTGGGTGGGGGTGCAGGGGGACATGAGTGGGGGCCTGGTGGAGGGTGCCCCTGGCTGCTGGGGGGTGAGGGTGCAGGGGGACATGAGTGGGGGCCTGGTGGAGGGTGCCCCTGGCTGCTGGGTGGTGGGGGTGCAGGGGGACATGAGTGGGGGCCTGGTGGAGGGTTCCCCTGGCTGCTGGGGGGTGGGGGTGCAGGGGGACATGAGTTGGGGCCTTGTGGAGGGTGCCCCTGACTGCTGGGGGCTGGGGGTGGTGGGAGACATGTGTGGGGCCCTGGTGGAGGGTGCCCCTGGATGCGGGTAGGTGGGGGTTTAGGGGGACATGAGTGGGGGCCTGGTGGAGGGTGCCCCTGACTGCTGGGGGTGCAGGGGGACATGAGTGGGGGCCTGGTGGAGGGTGCCCCTGGATGCTGGTGGGTGGGGGTGCAGGGGGACATGAGTGGCGGCCTGGTGGAGGGTGCCGCTGACTGCTGGGGATGCAGGGGGACATGAGTGGGGGCCTGGTGGAGGGTGCCCCTGGATGCTGGTGGGTGGGGGTGCAGGGGGACATGAGTGGGGGCCTGGTGGAGGGTGCCCCTGGCTGCTGGGGGGTGGGGGTGCAGGGGGACATGAGTGGGGGCCTGGTGGAGGGTGCCCCTGAATGCTGGGGGGTGGGGGTGCAGGGGGACATGAATGGGGGCCTGGTGGAGGGTGCCCCTGACTGCTGGGGGGTGGGGGTGCAGGGGGACATGAGTGGGGGCCTGGTGGAGGGTGCCCCTGACTGCTGAGGGGTGGGGGTGGGGTGGTGGGAGACATGTGTGTGGGCCTGCTGGCAGGTGCCCCTGACTGCTGGGGGGTGGGGGGGGTGGGAGACATGTGTGGGGGCCTGGTGGAGGTTGCCCCTGGATGCTGGTGGGTGGGGGTGCAGGGGGACATGAGTGGGGGCCTGGTGGAGGGTGCCCCTGGCTTCTGGGGGGTGGGGGTGCAGGGGGACATGAGTGGGGGTCTGGTGGCGGGTGCCCCTGACTGCCGGGGGGTGGGGGTGCAGGGGGACATGAGTGGGGGCCTGGTGGAGGGTGCCCCTGGCTGCTGGTGGGTGGCTGTGCAGGTGGACATGAGTGGGGCCTGGTGGAGGGTGCCCCTGACTGCTGGGGGGTGGGGGTGCAGGGGGACATGAGTGGGGGCCTGGT
Organism: Ambystoma mexicanum; assembly: GCF_040938575.1. NCBI lineage: Eukaryota > Metazoa > Chordata > Amphibia > Caudata > Ambystomatidae > Ambystoma > Ambystoma mexicanum. The sequence goes on along the minus strand of NC_090935.1, from coordinate 119,042,361 downwards.
GGAGGGTGCCCCTGGATGCTGGTGGGTGGGGGTGCTGGGAGACATGCGTTGGTGATCAGTAGTGCAAGGTGACATGTGGGTTGGCTGGTGGGCATGGCCATGGTGGATGGGCTGCCTGCGGGACATGAGCAGGGGTGCAGGGTAGTCCCCTGTGGTGTGGGCTGCCTGCAGGGGCCGTGGAGGGTGTAGAGGGAACACCTGGGAGGACCCACACGGTCAATTCACGTGTAGTACTACCCGGCACCCCCGAAATACACGTACCCTGCTGAAATCGCGTGTGGAACTTCCCGCGCACCCCGGAATACACGTACCCTGCAGAATTAGCGTGTGGAACATCACGCGCACCCCGGAATCCACGTACCCTGCTGAAATCGCGTGTGTGGAACTTCCCGCGCAACCCGGAATACACGTACCCTGCAGAATTAGCGTGTGGAACTTCACGCGCACCCCGGAATCCACGTACCCTGCTGAAATTGCGTGTGAAACTTCACGCGCACCCCGGAATCCACGTACCTTGCTGAAATCGCGTGTGGAATTTACAACTCACCCCAGAATACACGGACCCAGGCAATTCGCGTGTGGAACTTCCCGCGCAGCCCGGAATACATGTACCCAGGACAATCGCGTGTGGAACTTCCCACGCACCCCGGAATCCACGTACCCTGCTGAAATCGCGTGTGGGACTTCCCGCGCAGCCCAGAATACACGTACCCAGGCCAATCGCGTGTGGGACTTCCCACACACCCCGGAATACACGGATTCAGGCAATTTGCGTGTGGAACATCCCGCGCACCCCGGAATACACATACCCAGCCAATCGCGTGTGGGACTTTCCGTCCGCGCACCCCAGAATACACGGACCCAGGCAATTTGCGTGTGGAACTTCCTGCGCACCCCGGAATACACGTACCCAGCCAATCGCGTGTGGGACTTCCCGCGCACCCAGTAATACACGTATCCAGGCAAATCGCGTGTGGGACTTTCCGCACACCCCAGAATACACGTACCCTGCCAATCGCGTGTGGGACTTTCCGTGCAGCACAGAATACACGCACACGCTATTTTTCACACAGCGGGTGTCCGTGTTTGTCGCGTACCCCTTTGCACGTCATTTGTCTTAGAGGGCCACAGTATGTGACATTCATCATAGCTGTATGTAGGTGCTTTTTGTTGGTGCACATTTTGGCGCACATTTATTTCAGGGGCAGGGACACTACCGCCTGCTTTCTTGTGGCGGACGTGTTTCGGCCTGTGCGCTGGTTTGACCGTGCGCTGGTTTGCCCTATTAGATTCCATGAATACGTGTTGTAGGCGAGCGTGTGGGCGTTCCGCGCACTTGTCCCCTGTACTTCCCCCGTGACGCCCACATTATGACGAGTTGTTCCCCATTCCGAGTGTTACGCCCCGTGTTCCACCTACTTTAGTTGTGTGCACAGCGCTATGTGCGATTTCGCTGTGGCCGTGGCGCACGCCATTAGATATCCTGTGCGCCGGCGTGCACCGTGCACTTTTTCAGCGCACATCCGATATTTTTCTCGTGCACGGCCTTCCATGAATCAATGTGCGCTGGTTTCCCTGCGATTTTCGCACTTGCACTGCGATTTTCACACTTTTACTGCGAATCGCACATTTTGGCACCTCTGCGCGGGAATTTTCGGCGCACATTAATTCCATGAATCGACACCTTAGTTTATTAAATCTCAGGCCAAGGTAGTCAAATCTTTTACAGACATCAATCTTCTGCCCATCCAATTGGATCTTCGGCACAGGCTTTGATCTCACAGAAAGGCACATTATCTGATATTTACTTACATTTACCTTTGAGACCCTATCTGTCATATAGACCCCTACCCATCAACCAACAACTGCAAAGATCTGGGAGTAGTTGCTATTAAAACTTCATAGCTGAGTACCGGGAGTCTCCTCCTCATGCACCTTAACACATCAGCCTCAAGGGCTATACATTCACATTATATCACTTTCAGGATACTACACCCTATACAATGTATGCCAGCATTGCCACAGTATATCATTTACGTGAAGCTGTGCCCACAATATATGTCAGCTTTGACACTGTAATAAATCACTTCCATGAAACCGCTCCCACAAAATATGTATTTCCATTAGCCCTCTATAATACATCAATAATGCATGCAGCTGTGCCCCCAAAATATGCCAACCATACCTGTATACCACTTTTCCTGATACTGTGCCCAATCCAACATTAGTACACAATTGTTTTACTCTATGGAGAATTGTGTAGGCACGCAGATGTAAGTATATCAATGTACCATTTTTAGGCAGACATGGTGTTTGTGCAATGTTTGGAAAGTACTTTTGGACATTCACTTAAATATGCATTAAAAATGACAGGGTATATTCTGTGTTAGAGTGCCTCATATAGCTAGACATAGAGCATGAGAATGTGTTACTATGACAGGTATTTGTTACCAGTAATGTCATTGCTGATGCAATAACTGAAGTCACATGTCATGTCATTTGCTATGTCACCATCTTGCTCAAGGACTGCACAATGAGGGGTCATAGTTATGGTGGCTTAGCTTGCAACACCTGCCATTTTCTGTTTGAGATAAACCAGGACCGTAACGTCACTTCGTCTGAAGACATGTTCACTGAATTTCCTTATGCATATAGAGGTTTCACATTATCTCTGTCCCAACGAAAGATTGTCCATGGTATTTCAGGGGTTATGGATGCTATATCTCGAGGGATCAACAGCCATACCATTTCTCATTTAAAAGCTTCAATGCTGGTTCATGAAAAATCGCCATGTTCTTGCTGAGTTAAGCACTATGCAGTACCAGGTCGCCATGACTCATGATTTTTGTAATTGTATTTGGTTATGCGTAACGCGTGCGACCCGGGGCTCGAACCTGTATTGTTCGACACATTGCCCCTGAGCTATCCTCGCCAAACAATAATTCAATTTCTCTGTCAACCCATTGCAATGTGTATATACTGCTCTGCACCTACACATTGTAACGTTAAACTGCAATTGTAATGCATAGTAATACCATCACTTTTCAGTCAGGTCTTGGACTGTGACGCTTTTCCTGAAATGTGTCTACCATCTCTCATTCTTCACACTTCTGTAATTACCACAGCTCTTCCTTTTTAAAAAACAAAAAAAACTTGGAAAAACATATTACAGTGTTTTCTTAAACAGTGCAATGTTTGTTGGGAAAGCTGTCCTTAATGCTCTTCCTACCTACACGATGAATCAGCCCTACTCAGTTCCTCCTCCTCACATCTTCCCTTCTTGCGTGCAAAAACATTGAGATGCCACAATGAGACGGTGGATAATCATGAGAAGAAACGATTTCTGAGACCCTCACAAACTCCAGACCTTCCATCTTCCACATCAGTAGCACCCACACACATTCCCAAAATACCATTGCTCCTCCCGCTTTATAGTGATCATTTCGAATTACATTATGTCAAAAGTCATAATGTCGAAAAAAAAAGTCGAAAAAAAATGTGAATGTCTATTTTTTTTTGTTTTTTGTTCGAAATGGGGGGTTCCCTCCTAAACCCCCTTTTTGTCATTTTTTTTGTTTTACCCCTTTTTTTTTACTTGCGGAACCCAAAAAAAACATGTAAATAAAAAAAATAAAACATTTGAAATATTTTTTTGGGACATTTTTTTTTCGACATTATGACTTTCGACATTGTTTTCGACTTTCTCACTGCACAACGCTCCTCCCATATACACTTTTAAGCATGCTTTTAAAAAAACATGGCGATTTATTTTACCTCATCATCTTTTAAATGATGGGTTTTCAAAACTGAAAATGGGTCCCTCCATGCACTGTAGGATGGGAGATGTGTCAGATTCACCCTACTCTTACCAAATTTCTAAAAAAAAACTACATTCGCCAAACCAACAAAGCAATGCACTTCCACACTACGTGCCACTTTTGACACAAATCTGGTGAAAATGCATGTCCTGGTTTAGGGTGGTCAGCTGTCTAAAAATGGCACCTTTGGAACACCACTGCAAATGGTGAAAAACACATCTTTTTTTCACACTTTACATCTTTTGAACCATTTGGCGGATTTGCATTAAACTGTCCAGTATTTTGAGACTTTTCATGAGGATGCTTCAAACAGATCAAAAGGTATTAGTCCTAACATTTTGGCAAATCCAGTTGCTCATAAATTGACGACCATATAGTGAGGGAGAGAGAAACAAGGAAGGGGATAAGAGGAGAGAGAGAGAGAGAGAGAGAGAGAGAGAGAGAGAGAGAGAGAAAGAGAGAGGGAGAGAGAGAGAGAGAGAGAGAGAGAGAGAGAAAAGGATGAGGGAGACAGAGAGAGAGAGAGAGAAGGGGGAGAGAGAGAGGATGGAGGGGATAGAGGCAGAGAGATAGAGAGAGAGAGGAGGGAGTAGGGAGAGAGAGAGAGCGAATGATGAAGGCGAGAGAGAAAGAGGGAGAGAGAAAGAAAGAGAGAGAGAGAGAGAGAGAGAGAGAGAGGGAGGATGAAGGGGATAGAGGCAGAGAGAAAGAGAGAGAGAAGAGGAAGTAGGGAGAGAGAGAGAGAGAATGATGAGAGGGAGAGATAGAGAAAGAGAGAGAGAGAGAGAGAGAGAGAGAGAGAGAGAGAGAGAGAGAGAGAGAGTTTTCTGGTGGTTTTATAGAAGTTGAAAAACATCCATCCACCTGATTTGTGGAAGGGGGATATAAGGCATTTCAGATAAATCACACATACTGTGGCGCCAGCCAGTAGCCATCACCGGAAGCTCACTTCCAGATCAAAGCCTCATCGGTAAAGGAGAATTAGTCATATTACCTATGTCCTAGAGTGTGTTTAATAAATAACTGAGGATCAGTTCTTTTTTTCAGTCCTTCATGCTGAATTCCATCTATTGTAAGCACTCCAAAAGTAATTGTTATTATTCCATGTATTAGTGACCATTGTATTTACCTCGCAATGATGAAGGTGCTGGAAGTGCAGTTTCGCCCAATATCAGAGGCGAGCGGCTATCCTGTGTGCTATCTGCCCACACATTATTATGTTAGCTACTCACTTTCTCCGATTATCACTACGATGCAAAAAGAACAAAAAAGTCTGAGGCTCCATGCACAAAACAACGTTGTCATTTCCATTGACATTGCCGATGACAATAGACGCAGTCAGTTTCATCGTTTCCTACACGTATGTTAGGCAAAGGCAGGGGAGTTGCTAGGTCTGGAAAAGAACCGGGGCTAAGCTGATGTCGGAACTGTTGGGACTGGGGGCTAGCTAGTCTTTTGGCTGTAGCTCCTGAGATTCTATCCGGGGCTACAACCAAAAGATCAGGGGCTATAGCCCCCTTAGCCCCCCCCTAGCAATGCCCCTGGGCAAAGGTACATTGAATGACTGTGGGCTACACAGTGACTCATAACAAGAGCCTTTGACAATGTCAAGTAGATGTTGGCCCCTGAATCCAAAGGCAGCTCTACTGAAGTGTGTCACCGATTATTTGTTTACCCACTTTCCACCTAGGTCCCAACTTTAAACAACCCTGAGGAGTTACTGGTGTATGGTGATTCGCTCGGTTATGTAGACACAAATAAAAGCTTCAGAGTGGTCTTCCTGCTGCGCTTTCCATTTGTGAGGTTACAGGTAAAAGTCTAGAAGAACTGGGAAAATGTAATTCTGTAAATTATCAGCTAAATAACAGGAGTGTTTTTGAGGTCTAAGCTATCTTTACTGTAGACTGAACAGTGCTGAGGTTTGTGTGTCTGTGTGTTAGCCCATTGTTGTGTTGATGTGATAGCACTGAAAACAGACTTCTTTTTGCCTTTGGACCTTCAAGACCAGGGTTTCGCTATAGGTATTGAAGACCAACCTGTAAGTTGCAGGGCAATGTTATGCAGAGGCATGTTGACACAAAGATATGTTGCTTAGTGGTGAAAAAGCAGCTATCTAGTCATTGATAGCTGGTCTGGCCCATAAGCCGATTGTTGGAAGCGGCTGCTAAAATGGTGCGGCTTGACGTTGCTACTTGATTTAATCGCATTTATAGCGTATTTTAATTGAGTTTATTCTACAAAGTTACTCTCTGGGCCGTGTGGCTGGTCTGTGTGGCCGACCAACGCATCCAAACAGGTGGTGTGTGACAGGTCCAGCGGGTTTCGTAAAGAAAATGCTTATCCCAAATCACATAGGATGTCTTCAATCAAAGCCGAAATTGGTGTACACAAATCTCTGGGTCAAAGAGAAGGAAAACTTGTGTAACACGACTGATGTTGAAGTGCTTCCAGAGACCAAGTCTTCACTGCCGTCTTCCCGACAACTCACAATTACTGATTTATTTAAACGGGGAAGGCACACCTATGATTTTGGACCAGTCAGCTAACCTCTGCAAGAGTCTACTTTCAATTCTTTTTCTGTATCCGTGACTCGATCGACAAGTGGGTGTTGGCTCTCGGAGGTTCCTCTGAGGTACGTGAGAAGAAGACAGACTGAGGGAGTTGAGAGGGGCCGATATGGTGGAGAAAGTAGGCCCATCCCAAACTCCTTCTGCAGTTTCTAAAAACCTGTCATGCCTATTGCATGACTATACACATACCATACACCCGTTGAGCAAGAAGCCATCAAGCCCTCCAGAAAGGCAACTATGAGGCCCGAGAACTTTGGTGAAATGAACAGTATTCCTGTTGAACACAAGGAATCCTTACAAGCAGGAGCAACAGTGGTCCCAGCTGCCAGATCCACATCTGTGAACAATCCGCCGCAGCCCCCTATAATGGCGGTCGGATGGGCCCTACCAGATGCTATAGCATCAATCGAGAATCCCCTGCCGCAGCCACTAATGTCTGTGTCAAGTCCATCTGTTCACTCTGTGTCAGGTTAGCCCAAGATGGGAGAAAACAGGACCAGAGCCGACAGATGCCCTCGACTGGCAAACCTTAAAAGAATGTATCATAAGAAATCTTAGCCAATTTGGCAATCTAAAGGAGTTTCGGCAATGGTTAGAGACTGTCTTTAAGAGACCAGTAGATACATTCTGCCAAACGACTCTAACAGCAGTCATAAGGAGAAGCTGGAGGGAATCGGCAAGGGGTCATGCACCCTATGAACAGGCTTCTTCACCAGTAGCACTGTTTTCCCTGGCAGGGCATCTTTGCGGATCTGTACAGCCTCATCAAGGCATAGCTAAACCATCCAGCCTGAAGAAAAAAAGTCCCAGCCAAAGGGCTTTCTCTTACGGAAGAATCATATGTCACAGATTGCATGCAGTAAAACAAGCAAACTATCCCAAGGCAAGAAAAATCTTGCCATCACCAATGCCTAAAAAGCTGATGAGGAGTGAGCCAAGAGAGGCTTTAAGACATATGTCTTAGCTTGGCTACATCAGAAAGATAGATTTGGCTTCATAAGAAGGTTTTATCTAAAAGTTCTTCAGCGGAAAGAGATTGCCAAATAGTGACTCTCTCGCAACCAAAACTGCATTGCCGTGGGATGTGGCAAAAGCAATCTCCCCTATTTTCTGAGCATCAGCGATACCTTGTCGACTGCGTCCTCTGACTCTAATTTGAGAATTGTGTTGGACTAATTTCAGTTCAGTTGGACAGATTTTTTTGTGTCTTGCTGAAATCTCACGTAATTTAGCGTACCATTTGTAAGACTACTGTAATTTCTAATTTTAATTTTGGAAGTGCACTATAATCTCCTCTTTGGATCTCAGCAAAGCCTACGCGCAGGCCACCTATTTTAGACTTTTTCTTCAGTGCCGTCTGGACCAGCAGAGTCACGGCACTGGTCCTCAGTATCAGAAAGAATGCAGGAGATGTATTGGTCACAGCATCTGTAGATATTTTGCAATTGCTTTTTTGTACGGATGTTTGTAACTCTGATGCTCCAAGGTCTTTGGTTGACGCGTGTTCAATGCAACTTCAACTTGATTGACAAACTGCCCGGTAGATTATCCGCACGAATTAAGCTCAACTGCCTGAACTGCAGTCTTCACAAGACAGAACTGGCAACTGCCAGATGTGGATCTGAAAATTGATTGTGCAAATACAATACATAAAGTCTATGGTTTATTGATTTCTCCATCCATTTTAATCAGTTTACAGATTACTAACATCCTCATAAGTGGGAGTTGATTTTCCTATGACAACATGATTGTGCACATTGGCACATTTCATCCATTATAATCAATGATACTGCAAGGAGGGAGACAACAAAACTATTTTCTGAAACCGACAAAGCTAAAAGTACAAGCAAAAATAACATAAATATAAGTGGTAAAATGCATCAAAATAAGAGGGAAAAAACCTTTGGCCAAAAGCAGTGCAGTTTCCAGCTGGCAAAAAGGAGCTGGACGGGATCTTCAGGGAGCTGGGAGTTCTCCCCATTGTGTAACTTCATGGGTGGGAATAGAAACGTGCACAAAAAAAAAAAAAATGAGTTGATCTGGGAGTGGAAGAGAGTTTGCAGAGGGTGTTTCCATATTACAAAATCATCAAGAATCAAAACAGAACTTCTATTTTTTGGGAAAATCAAATAACATTGTGATTCCATTTATTTCCAATATCTTAATTGTTGACACTTGCTTTGCTTTTGAGGCAAACTTAGTTATTTGTGCCACTTCCTTTTCAGTCTGGGTTAGTTATTCCCAGGACATCAGTGATGCTAATTTGACCTCTCGTGTGCACACAGCGTGTGTATGGGATGCAGAGGCACAGATGGGAGCGTGACGAAGACCCTCAAGGTGAGCATTAAGTGCGGTCTACGCTTATACTCTGGTTCTGGTGACATCTGCGAAGGCAAGAGTGGTGCATTGGAGTGTCTGCTGCTCCTTACCATGTATGATCATGGACGTCATTTAGGGGACGCCAGGGATTGCAACTGCGACCCCTTAAGTCTCCCTTGCTACCACTGTGATCTGCTAGAGCCTTGGGGGGTAATTCATAGAATTCGGCGCACAGGTGGAGCACGCGGCTGGCGCACAGAGTGCGCGAGCGGCAGCCTGCGCCAGCCACGTCGGCCTAAACCCATTTAGGCATACAGCGTATTCATGGATTTTCACATCCATGAGCAGCCGTGGCTCAGAGTGCCGCAGCGACCCTGCAGCAGCACCAGTTACGCCCCAACCCCACCCTGTACGCCAAAAACATTGCACAAATCCAGTACATGGCGCAAAGGCCAGTGGACCAGCATAAAGCCCCCCAACCACGAAAACACATGTAAAACTCCCTGCACACGCCCCAGAATACACGTACCCCACTCGCGCTAGGCCAATAGCGTGTAAAACTCCCTGTGCACACCCCAGAATACACGTACCCCGCTCGCGCCAGGCCCATCACGTGTAAAACTCCCCGCGCACCCCTCGGAATACACGTACCCCGCTCGCGCTAGGCCAATAGCGTGCAAAACTTCACATGCATCCCTTGGAATGCACGTACCCCACTTGCGCTAGGCCTATCGCGTGCAAAACTTCTAATGCATCCCTCGGAATACACGTACTCCCCTCGCGCCAGGCCCATCGCATGTAAAACTCCCTTCGCACCCCTCGGAATACACGTAACCTGCTCGTACTAGTGAAAACGCATGTAAAACTCCCCACGCACCCCTCGGAATACACGTACCCCATTCTCGCCAGCGAAACCGCGTGTAAAAAGGCCCCCTGTGGAGTGGGCTGCCTGTGGGGTATGGGGAGGGTGGATGGGCAGCCTGCGGGGTATGCCCAGGGTGAAAGGCTGCCTCCGGGGCATTCCCAAGGTGAAGGGCTGACTGTGGGGCATGCCCAGGGTGGATGGGCTGCCTGCAGGGTAAGGGGAGGGTGGATGGGCTGCCTGCGGTGCATGCCTTGGGTGGATGGGCTGCCTGCGGGGTATGCCCAGGGTGAAGGTCTGCCTGCAGAGCATGCCAGGTTGGATGGGCTGCCTGCGGAGCATGCTCAGGGTGGATGGGCTGCCTGCGGGGTATGCCCAGGGTGAAGGGCTGCCTGCGGGGTATGGGGAGGGTGGATGGGCTGCCTGCGGGGTATGGGGAGGGTGAATGGGCTGTCTGCGGGGCATGCCCAGGGTGAAGTGCTGTCCGCAGAGCATGCCCAGGGTGGATAGCTGTCTGCGGGGCATGCCCAGGGTGGATGGGCTGCCTGTGGGGTATGGGAGGGGGGATGGGCTGCCTGCGGGGTATGCCCAGGGTGAAGGGCTGCCTCCGGGGCATTCCCAAGGTGAAGGGATGCCTGCGGGGCATGCCCAGGGTGGATGGGCTGCCTGCAGGGTATGGGGAGGGTGGATGGGCTGCCTGCGGGGCATGCCTAGGGTGGATGGGCTGCCTGCGGGGTATGCCCAGGGTGAAGGTCTGCCTGCAGAGCATGCCAGGGTGGATGGGCTGCCTGCGGAGCATGCTCAGGGTGGATGGGCTGCCTGCGGGGTATGCCCAGGGTGAAGGGCTGCCTGCGGGGCATGGGGAGGGTGGATGGGCTGCCTGCGGGTCATGCCCAGGGGGGATGGGCTGCCTGCGGGGTATGGGGAGGATGGATGGGCTGCCTGCGGGGCATGCCCAGGGTGAAGTGCTGTCCGCAGAGCATGCCCAGGGTGGATAGCTGTCTGCGTGGCATGCCCAGGATGGATGGGCTGCCTGTGGGGTATGGGAGGGTGGATGGGCTGCCTGCATGCATTCTGGGGGTGCGCGTGTAGTTTCACACGCGATAGGCCTAGCGCGAGCAGGGTACGTGTATTTTGAGGGGTGCGTGTGAAGTTTTGCATGCAATAGGCCTAGTGCGAGCAGGGTACGTGTATTCCGAGGGGTGCTTGTGTAGTTTTGCACGCTATTGGCCTAGCGCGAGCGGGGTACGTGTATTCTGGGGCATGCGTGGGGAGTTTTACATGCCATTTGGCAGTGTGGGCCCTCTCTGGTGTGCCCTTCCCACCCTCCCCATGCCCTGCAGGCAGCCCAAACCACAGGGGACCACCCTACTACCCTGGGCATGCCCGCCGGCAGCCCATGACCCCAGACCATGACCCGCAGTCAGCCCAAATGACACCATGCACTTGGGAGCCCCGACACATGTCCCCCCACCCCCAGTGAAGGGCACCTGCCAGCAGGCCCCGACTCCATCACGCACCAAATGCAAAGTCAAATTAAATACAAAACCATTCCTCCATGGTGAAAAAAAATTGTAAAATCAGGTCCACAACTATATACAATGTAGAATTAAAGTGTCCAACAATCGAAATGAAACCTAAGAAAAAACCTACCTAATGATGAACTGTTAACAAAAAGGTGGGGCATAGTCTATTCGCCCCAAAGGAAAAAAAAATACAAAGGAAACAACTACATAACTATTTACAAAGGCGGCGGTCTAGTCCCGCGGCTCACTGTTCGATGTTCCAGCCCAGGGCATCATTGAACTCCATGTCGATGTTATGGAGGCAGGCCTGTTCCCTGGACTAGAGGTGTCGCAGGGATGCAGCCAAGGAATCCCTCAAATCCCTGTGAGTTTCCTCGAGGCCCTCCACCCACCTCAAAGCCCGGTGCATGGAGTTCTCCGCACTGAGCATCCTGAGCCGTGCCCTCTCCGCCCGCCGCCACTCCACATCTATGTGCTGGCCCAACCGCTGCCACATGGAAGACAATCAAAGTCTGGGGTCCTCCTGTTCCTTGGCTGATGCCTGCCCCCGGGGTGTTGATGGCCCCGAGCCACGATGCCTCCCACACTGAGCCTGCTGCTGCCTCCGATGCAACTGCCTCTGCCACCACGACAGCATCCGGGCTGATGGAATCCCCCAGCGCTGTCGTGCACGTGCCCTGCCCGATGATGCCGGCACATTCTCCATCCGCTGGGGTCCAGTTAGTAGGGTGGCCACCCCTGCTGGACCTCCTACTCCCAACTGCGGCAGGGATGGGATCTCCACCTGGCTGGCTGCGTTGGTTGGGGCAGATCCACAGGGGGCCCTGGTGGCATCTGGGCTGGAAGACGGCACGGAGAACGACTGCCGTACAGTGTGCACAGAGGAGGAGAGGGCCGCAAGACTGGCCGATATATGGAGGTAAAATCCCGACCATGGCCCCTCCCAACTGGTTCACGTTGGCACACAGCTCTTCGTGATGACGTACGTGGTCCCCCCAGGAACCACGCACGTCATCACGAATGTCACGTGTGAGCAACGCAACGCCAATCAGGACGGACTCCATCCGGTCACGGGTCCCCTCGTCCGCAAGTAGATGTCAGGGCCACAACAGTGACCAGTGTGAGTTTGGGGCATAAGAGGCAGCAGCCTGGACCCAAGAATGGCTTGCTGTTGTGCAAACTATCGTATTACAGAACAAGGTTGTGCCCGTATTGCAAGAGGCAGGCTGGGGATGGCAGAAAGCACTATCCGCCATCTGGACTGGTAAACAACTTCAATTCCCAGCATGCTCGCGCGCTCGTGAGCCAAAGGACTACATTATGGACAAAGCCCGATGGTCTGCGCATGCGCACAGTGCGCGCAGGGATCCCCGCTTGCGCTAGAGACCACGGACCGGAGAAGACGTATCGGCAGAGGGCGCCTGCAGGCAGCGACCCACGGGGCCATGCCCTGCCTGTGAATACTGCAGGTCCCGCGCACCCTGGCAGATAAGTGCATTTCCTTTTCTCAGTGCATTGTTACAAACAAGCGATCGGCAAAGGAACGCTTGCTGTATAACTACTGATAGACTCAGTGTGGGGAGTCCCACCTTGGGGAAAAGCGCCAATTAGGATTTGGTGCTTGGTATAAGCGTCATACCGGGAGGAAGCCCCGGCACCACTTGGTAGTACAGGAAGGGCCAGGTTGCCTGGTCATAAAACTGTTGTAATTCACTCCGTGTGAAGTAACACGGCTTCTCACAAACGCTGAGTAGATTGAATGTTTGTTGGTACCGTAAGAGGGAACGCGGTCTTTGATCTAAACTCTTAAATGTTTTTGGTTCTCTTATAGTGGCGCTCCACTGTAATTTCAGCAAGAACTCGTTTTGTCGCTGTAGTGTTACGGCAAGAACTGGGGCAGCAGACTTGCACTCACCTCGGCATCATCATACAAAGCTAAGTGCTATTTGGTTATTCCAATTATTGTGCTTGGAAATAATTGCAAGGGGCCATTGTATGCTTAGGTTGTGAAGGAGAAATATACTGTTTGGAAACCAAAGCGTGACAGGAACACTTCTGCATAAGGTGTCATGTGTTAATGCAAATATTGTGTTTTCAAATAAGTTTAGACAGGGAATCAGAGCCATAGTCTGCATGAGTGTAAGTGTGTGCAAGGGCAGAGTACCTTCGATCTCAGGAGCCACAGCAGGGCACAGCAAAGCGGATCTTTCCCAACACCCCCTTCCCTATCCATAACCACTTCCTCACCCTTTACTCGGTTACCCTAATTCCCCCTACCCATTCAATCCATCGGACCCTAACCCTCTTTCTCGGGCGGGTCGCGGTGGCCTGTGTTTTCTACCAAGCCAGGCACAAAACCCAATGTGAGGTAGGTGTATGTGCTACCTCTGCGCAAGATTGAGAGCCTGACAGTAGCGCAAGCCCACATATCTTTAAGCGCCTGGGTAGCACGACACCATGGAAGAGGTTTTGGCAGCATTACAAGAATTAAAAGGGGAATTACAGGCCAACCGCCAGGATTATGTAAATATAGCTGGCCAAGTGCATACACTTACCTTACAGAGCACTGCCCAGGCGAGTCCCTTGCCTAGGGATCATGTTCCACCCACCCCAGTCCAGGTACAAGTGACTACTGAACCACCGTTGCCCTTGTCAGCCCCAGAAAGGTATCATGGGGATCCACAGCTGCACTTTATCACCAAGCCAAACATATTTTGCAGTGCCCAGTCCCGAACTGCATTTGTTATATCGTACCTGGGTGGGGATGCTGCGTCTTGGGCTGAGAGAAAAGTTCTGTTTATATTGCGGTAATGTCCCACGAAACCCAAGGGGGAAATGCCGGGAAACGAGAGAGCTCACCAGTGAGGGTGGCCCGGGCGAGCCATATAGAAACCACCCCGAAGCTTTTGGCGAATAACCACCACGTGCAGGTGGCCCATGTGAAAGTCTCAGGGCATATTAGTTGGGCTACCCGGCGAATACCAGTATCACTAATGATAGACTCCGGGGCTACAAGCAACTTCATTGACCAGGATCTATCATGCGAATTAGGAATACCCCTCCATGACAAGGAATGCCAGGAGGAAGTGAAGTTGGTGGATGGGTCAATGCTCACCTCGGGCCTCATAACTAAACAGGCTAGATGGGTACATTTGGAAAGCACCTCCGAGCACCATGAGGATATTAGGTTTGACGTAATTGCAGCACCTCAGTTCGGAATTATTTTAGGGTTACCCTGGTTAAGAACTCCCAATCTGGAAGTAAATTGGACTCAGGGTTCCTTACATTTTGCATCTAGTCACTGCTCCGAACACTGCCGTCGAAATCCAGCCAAGATTCCAGAAGTCCAGAATGTGCCTAGGAAAAAACACATGATCGGGAGTACGGAGATTCTACCAGCCATCTACCAAGCCTACCGGGATGTTTTCAGCAAAGCCGCAGCGGAAACCTTACCACCTCACCGAACATTTTACTGCAGGATCGATTTAGAGCCTGGTGCAGCGTTACCGTGTAGTCGCATCTATGCTTTAACGGAATCTGAAAATGACCACTTGTGGGACTACATTGAAACAAATTTGGCTAAAGGCTTTATACGTCATTCTATATCACCAGTGTCATCGCCATTATTCTTCGTCCCGAAAAAGACCGGAGAATTAAGAACTTGTATTGACCACAGAGCGATAAACCGAATAACCATAAAAAATCAATACCCGCTACCTTTAATACCCACCTTGCTGGACCAGGTGCGAAATGCTAAGAACTATACAAAACTCGACGTATGAGGTGCCTACCATCTGGTGCGGGTGCGCGAGGGGGACGAGTGGTAGACTGCTTTTAGAACCAAGTATGGGCTCTATGAATATCAAGTCATGTCATTCGGCCTCTGAATGCACCTGCCGCCTTTCAGCACTTCCTGAACATAGGTTTTGTGGGGTTATTTAGATCTTTTTGTCATTGTCTACATATACGACATACTTATTTATTCCCGAAACTTTGAAGAACACCAGGACCATGTTAAAGCTGTCCTGCAGCATTTAAGAGAATACCAGTTATATGCCAAAATTGAGAAATGTGTGTTTCACCAAACTACTGTAGAATTTTTGGGGTTTATTCTCTCACCTGAAGGAGTAACCATGGACCAAGGCAAAGTACGGACCATTATTGAATGGCCATCACCTGTGTCAGTGAAGAATGTACAGACGGTGCTGGGTTTTGCTAACTTCTATCAACGATTTATCGATGGGTTCGTAAAAATGGTGCAGACAATACCCATCTATTGAAGAAAGGAGTAGTGTTCCAATGGGATGCAGCAGCAGAAGCTAGTTTCTGGGCCCTGAAAAAGGCGTTCATAACGGCTCCAGTCTTATTACACGCAAACCCGACTCGTCCCTACGTTATTGAAACGGACACCTCAAGTTACGCTCTCGGGGCCATATTATCCCAACGAGACAATACCGGTCAATTGCACCCAGTAGCGTATTACTCCCACACTCTGTTATCTGCGGAACGCAATTATGTAATAGCAGACAGAGAGCTACTAGCCATTAAGGCAGCGTTCAGTGAGTGGCGCCACTATCTGATGGGAGCCCAGCACACCATAATGATTTTGACCGACCATAGAAACCAGCAATTCTTGAAATCCACCAAGGCGCTAAGTCCCCGCCAATTGCGTTGGGCAATGTATTTTGCTGACTTTGATTTCATAGTCACATACTGTCCTGGAGTAGAAAATAGGACAGCTGACATCCTGTCCCGTTACCCAGAACTGGAAACTAAATGTTGCAAAGAAGAAGAACCAAAACCTATAGTGCCATCAGCTTGCATCATAGGTAGTGTGGTGATGGACGACATGTTCACAGATATCAGAAAGGCATTAACAGCACAAGAGTTGGCTCAGTGGAATGATCCTAACAAGAAGAAAACAGTGAAGGATGGGTTACCCTTTTTTGGGTCTGCCTTATATCTACCCACGCCAACCATTCGTCAACAAGCCATCAAGTGGTGTCATGATTCCCCTTTCGTGGGGCATCCCGGAATAACCAAGACTTACGAACTACTAACACGTCATTTCTGGTGGCCCCGAATGAAACAAGACGTGCAACAATACTTACGTACGTGTGAATGTTGTTTGAGAAAAAAAGCAGACCATCAAAAACCAGCTGGATTATTACGTCCTTTGCCCATGCCGCCAGTACCTTGGCATACTATATCTCTAGACTTTATAGTAGATCTGCCAATGAGTCATGGTTTTATCACTGTAATGGTGGTTGTAGATTCTCTAACTAAACTAGCACATTTCATACCATGTAAAGCGGTTCCCACGACCCAAGCTTTGGTTTACCTTTTCCTCCAAAATATTGTCCGCCTTCACGACATACCCCTACATGTTATATCGGATCGGGGAACACAGTTTATGTCTCGCTTCTGGCAAGCTTTTGTGCTAATGTGGGTATTCAACTAAAACTGTCCACTAGTTACCATCCCGAGACGGACGGACAAATTGAAAGGGCAAACCAAACCCTTGAGCAGTACATACGTTGTATGACATATGATAATAAATCCACGTGGGCATATGTCATCTGGCTGGCGGAGTTAGCATATAATAACGCCATACATGCATCCACCAAAGTAGCCCCTTTTTATGGTACTTATGACTTTCATCCACGTTTTCAGCCTGTGCCACATGCAACCAACACAGAGGTAAGAGCCGTTGCCTTGCTCAAAAGACATCTGGAAAAAGTCTGGCGTAGTATAATGACTAATCTGAACACTGCCAAGGCATCCTATAAAAAATATGCTGATGCTAACAGGGCACAGTCTCCAACATATATGGTCAGGGATAAGGTGTGGTTGAACATGACTAACCTGCATCTGGTAGGCCCACGTACATTTCAGCCAGGTTTGTGGGCCAATTCACGTTGGAGAAGGTTCTAAATCCAGTAGCAGTCCGCCTTACTTTACCAACACAAATGAAAATTCACCCTGTGTTCCATGTGGCATTGCTCAAACCCGCCCCAGCGTCCATTCGCCCAAAAAGGCCTCCCCCAATAACTGTTGATGGGGTTCCTGAGTTTGAGGTGAAAGCAATTTTAGATTCACGCTTTCTTCTAGGGCAGTTGTATTACCTGGTGGATTGGTTGGGTTACGGGCCGGAAGAACGCTCTTGGGAACCAGCGCCAAATGTTCATGCATCCCGGCTAGTGCGCATGTTTCATAGAAATAACCCCACTAAAGCAGATCCTGTTGGGAGGGGGAGTACTATCAGGGCCACAACAGTGACCAGTGTGAGTTTGGGGCATAAGAGGCAGCAGCCTGGACCCAAGAAAGGCTTGTGTGGTGAAAACTATCGTATTACAGAACATTGTTGTGCCCTTATTGCAGGAGGCAGGCTGGGGATGGCAGAAAGCACTATCTGGCATCTGGACCGGTAAAAAACTTCAATTCCCAGCATGCTTGCGAGCTCTTGAGCCAAAGGACTACATTATGGACAACACCCGACAGTCTACGCATACGCACAGTGCACGCACGGATCCCCGCTTGCGGTAGAGACCATGGACCGGAGAAGATGTATCGGCAGAGGGCTCCTGCAGGCAGCGACCCCGCGGGGCCACACCCTGCCTGTGAACACTGCAGGCCCCGCACACCCTGGCAGATAAGTGCATTTACTTTTCTCAGTGCATTGTTACGAACAAGCGATCGGCAAAGGAACGCTTGCTGTAAAACTACTGATAGGCTCAGTGTGGGTAGTCCCACCTTGGGGAAAAGCGCCAATTAGGATTTGGTACTTGGTATAAGCGTTGGACTGGGGGGAAGCCCCGGCAACACTTGGTAGTACAGGAAGGGCCAGGTTGCCTGCTCAAAAAACTGTTGTAATTCACTCCGTGTGAAGTAACACGCTTCTCGCAAACGCTGAAGATTGAATGTTTGTTGGTACCGTGTGAGGGAATGCGGTCTTTGATCTAAACTCATTCATGTTTTTGGTTCTCTTGTAGCGTCACTCTGCTGTACTTCCAGCAAGAACTCGTTTCGTCACTGTAGTGGTACGGCAAGAACTGGGGCAGCAGCCTTGCACTCACCTCGGCAGCATCATACAAAGCTAAGTGCTATTTGGTTATTCCAACTATTGTGCTTGGAAATAATTGCAAGGGGCCATTGTATGCTTAGGTTGTGAGGTAGAAACAAACTGTTTGGAAACCAAAGCATGATAGGAATGCTTCTGCATAAGGTGTCATGTGTTAATGCAAATATTGTGTTTTCAAATAAATTTAGACAGGGAATTGGAGCCATAGTCTGCATGAGTGTAAGAGTGTGTGCAAGGGCGGAGTACTTTCAATCTCAGGAGCCCCAGCAGGGCACAGCAAAGCAGATCTTTCCCAAAACCCCCTTCCTTATCCATAAACGCTTCCTCACCCTTTACCCGGTTACCCTAATTCCCCCTACCCATCCAATCCATCGGACCCTAACCCTCTTTCCCCAGCGGGTCGCGGTGGCCTGTGTTTTCTACCAAGCCAGGCACCAAGACCCAAAGCGGAGGTAGGTGTACGTGCTACCTCCGCGCAAGATTGAGAGCCTGACAGTAGAGGAGTGCCAGATGACATGGACCTCCCCCCTACCTGCGGTCGGGTCTGGGACGGGGCATCCCTGCAGATGCATGGTGATGCAGTCACAGTGTCAGGGACAGAGACATGCACAGGCACCTCCGCAGCGACCTGTGCTGCCTCCTGCCCCTGCCTTGGACTGCACCACTTGCACCAGTGGTACCACCCCCACCAGGCCCCATTTGCGGCTCTGTAGAGGCCTCCTCCTCCTCTATACACACCACCAACCTGGATGGCTCCACACCATCTTCCGCCGTAGCAGGCCCCTGTGGGGGCTCATCCGCCCCTTCCACTGCAGCCGTAGTGGCAGACATGGCACCAGTCCCTTCACTCCCAGATGATGGAATTTCCTGGGAGGGTGACTGGGCCTTGCGTTGCCAACCGGTCGAGGCATCCTTGCCGCTTTCCTCCGCAGCGCCGTCTCCGCCCTCTTCTTCAGTCGCCACTGTGTAAAGGGAGACATTGAACACAAGCATCAGGGTACTGTCCCCTAGACAGTAAGCAATAGCACATGAGTGGCACTGCCAAACGTCACTTCAATCATGTCTCCCAACAACACATGAGTCAGTGCAGGCAACACACATGCAGGAACCGGCATGGCACATGCAACAAAAACTTGCATCCATGTTCATCGCATTGTAGATATATCCAATGGTGGGCTAAAACTCACATGCATCATGGAACATGCTGATCACATGCACACGCATCACCGGAGGGTCCTGCATCTGGCCCTGTATGCCCACAGACACAGTGGATACAAGAATGAGTAGGCTGTATCAGTAATTCAACACATCGTCACGGACATGTGTCATGCATCCATGGCACACACACTACTCTGACACACGGACATGTACATCATGCATGTCCATGACAGCAGCACACATGTATCACACCACAAACATGTCAAGTTACACACATAGGCATGCATACATGTGTGCATTCCGCATGCTGCTCAGAATGATGCATTGTAACACATACACCATCCATGTGGGTCACGCCGGGCTAGACTCACAAGTAGCACTGTCATTTCCCTGCACACACAAGTCCATACATGACCCATGTCACACATGCAGCCGAGTAGCCAACTACCACCACGCTTCAACATGCACTGTTTCAAATGTGAATGCATGGGCACTTAATCCTCGACTCCAGACGGGCCTGCATCCTGAGGATCTGGTGGTGAAGCACTGGGCGAATACGCTCCAGCACCCTAATCTGCTGAGTGGTAAGATGGGCCAGGTGCCCCAATGCATCCGCTGCCTCCAAGAGACACCGGGCCTTCTTCTTGAGGGTCCTGGATTTGTCGTCCTCCCAGCGCTTCCAGACGTGTTTGATGTCGCAGGGTGCCACCCCCGCCGCGATGATGGCACCCACTATGTCCTCCCAAATCCTCTCCCGTCCTTCCTTGTCGGCACACGATGGTGTGAAGAGGGCATCATAATGCCCCTGAACTTGCTCCACCAGGATACCATCTTCCTTGTCACTGAAGCTGGTAGCCCTCTGCCTCTCTGGCTGGGGGGTCGCCAGTGTTCTCTGATGGTGTTTTCCCCGACATGGCGACCCCTGAGGCAGGTGTGGGTGGGCAACTGGGTCCTGGGGCTGGGCTGTGGAGTGATGGAACACCAGACGGGAGTCTTCTGTTCCAGCAAGGGTGGTCACAGCAACTGGACCCCTGCAGATGGCAGATGTGCAGGCACCAAATAGCAGGGCACGGTGGCAGCAGGCAGGCAGCAGCAGTTGGCTCATGGGAGCGTGCTCGGGGCTCTGGGTGGCAGGAGAATGGCCTTCAGGGCAGGAGCGTGGTCTTCCGTGTGTTGTCACATGGCCAGCTTGATACGGAGTGATTTGGCACGTGAAAAAAATGCATGTCAGCGTGTAATTCGAGGAAAGGCCTTTGGCACCTAAGCACGTCTGTGACGTGACACGCGCGGGCGTTCCTCTGGCACGGGTTGAAGATCCCACGTGGGTTTTCATCGCTCTGTACGTGCTTTTTGTGGGAAGCGGTGCGTGTGTTTTCCAGGCATTGGGGTGCACACGCGATTACTTCACAGCGGGTGGGTGTTGGCTACAGGTTCTTCTTCTACACGCAAGGCAGATGGTGAGTCACACACGCTATTTTTCCCACTGCGGGTGTCTATGTTTGTTGCGTACCCCTTTTTTTATGGGCATACTAGCCTGCGTGTTGATCGCATACGTATTTTTTGTGTTCCTGGCTGCCACAGCGTACTGCATGTTTTTTTTTACACGCACGTGGGCAACAGGGGTCACTTATCTCTTTTTCTTGCTTTTCTGGGATGCCTGTGCGTTGCGTGACATGTCTTTTCTCCTAGGGGAGTTTCAAAATAGGGATTGCCTTACTGCCACAGGTTCTTCAGGCTAAATATAATGGAACAACTAAAATGAACCTGGGCGAAATGAGATCAAAACATCTGTACACATTTAAACAATACCAGGTCTTGTCAAAAAATATATATATTTATTTATAAACAATTTACACAAATATTTATTGTTCTCAACATCCCCATTTAAACACCACCATTAATTCCATCATTCATTCACACTCTTACTATACATGTCAATATTCCACACTTGTGGTACTCAGACCACCTAGAACCAATATATTAACATAAATTTCAACAGTCCTCACAACAGGCATCTAATTTAAGCCGGTAAATATAAGTGACCTTCTTCAGGAGACGGATGGTTCTGTTGCAACCACTCCGAAATGTCAAAAGGTGGAGGATGTCATCAAACCTCAATCTACAAACTAACAATATACATAACATCAGAATTCCGATCTCTTATTTGTTTAGACACAGATATATTTTGTGTGTATATCTCAGTTAATGTGTATACAGATTGGCACTCACCTCCACGGGAAATAATGGAGACGCGTGTCAACGATGGACTAAATCCTGCAGTGGTGCTAGATAACTCTGCGCCTATACTGCAACGTAAGAGGAGGACAAAGCATCTTAGTAAGCCTGCCCTATAAACAATACACCATTGTATAAATGGTCTGGACACACTGTCTTACCTGATCAAAGATTCAGGTATGGGGGTGTCTTGCGTCTTTAGTCAATAAATCCAAAGAGGAAAAATCCCTGTTCTCGCCTGAAATGCAACACAGAGACTCAATACTCAAATATTTTCATCTTGACCACACTGGAGGTAATCAAAACCTCCTATCAATTCGCCTCACCTCATGTGGCCGAGTCCAGAAATGTTCTAATCTGGTACCCCAGTTTTTTCTCACTGCGCGGTGATTCCACTTCAATGTTCCTGAAGGGATACATGGAACAGAACATCATGCTCATATATTTAACTAGCTCAAAGCATTATCAAGGTTTTTTTTTAATGCTGTTGTCTCACTCCCCTACCCCTCCCCACATAGAGTTTTGTGGAGGAAACAGATTAAAATTCCCTTTATGAACCTTTGTTCAATCATGCTGGAGTTCTATAACAACCCCACTCTCATATTAGGCTTTTCTGACCCTAAAAATAATAATGGGTCAGCGTGCACAGTGACTGCCAAACAGCTTCTAATGCTTATGGAAAAACACACAACTGCTGCCTTAACTGGGCTCCAGGCTGTTCAAACGCCTCTATACGAGTGAAAAGGGGAAAAAACAGACATATCCAGCATCTGTTTACATGTGCTATGCATGCTGATTGTCAGCAGTAATGGAATTGAAAGGGTTGAGTTTACGCTCGCACTCTCTCTCTCTTCAAAACTGCAAACAAACTTTGTGGATTTAAACACTCAAACCCACACACAAATTCTACTTACCATGGGTTCCTTCTCTCTTGGCCTGCACACACTCCAAATTCTGTGCTGTTTCCTGGGCATGGCTTCCTTAAATATGCCATCAACATGGTGAAAGGACTCTTGAGCCCCAATTCCCAGAGGCTTCTGGGCAATGTAGTCCCTCCGTAAGCAAAACATTTTTTTCTTTTTCCTTTTTCATGAACCAAATAGTGTTTGTTTGATAAACCTGGTGAGGTGAGGCGAATTGATAGGAGGTTTTGATTACCTCCAGTGTGGTCAAGATGAAAATATTTGAGTATTGAGTCTCTGTGTTGCATTTCAGGCGAGAACAGGGATTTTTCCTCTTTGGATTTATTGACTAAAGACGCAAGACACCCCCATACCTGAATGTTTGATCAGGTAAGACAGTGTGTCCAGACCATTTATACAATGGTGTATTGTTTATAGGGCAGGCTTACTAAGATGCTTTGTCCTCCTCTTAAATTGCAGTATAGGCGCAGAGTTATCTAGCACCACTGCAGGATTTAGTCCATCGTTGACACGCGTCTCCATTATTTCCCGTGGAGGTGAGTGCCAATCTGTATACACATGAACTGAGATATACACACAAGATATATCTGTGTCTAAACAAATAAAAGATCAGAATTCTGATGTTATGTATATTGTTTGTTTGTAGATTGAGGTTTGATGACATCCACCACCTTTTGACATTTCGGAGTGGTTGCAACAGAACCATCCGTCTCCTGAAGAAGGTCGCTTATATTTACCGGCTTAAATTAGGGGCCTATTGTGACGACCGAAACATATGTTGAGTTACAGCAAATAAGCAGGATGCTAGTTGTTTTTGTATTAACACTTACTGTAATCACCAAGAGGTGTTGAAATGTATGTTAATATATTGGTTCTAGGTGGTCTGAGTACCACAAGTGTGGAATATTGACATGTATAGTGAGAGTGTGAATGAATGATGGAATGAATGGTGGTGTTTAAATGGGGATGTTGAGAACAATAAATATTTGTGTAAATTGTTTATAAATATATATATATATATATATATATATATATATTTTTTTTTTTTACAAGACCTGGTATTGTTTAAATGTGTACAGATGTTTTGATCTCATTTCGCCCAGGTTCATTTTTGTTTTCTCCTAGGGGACCACAGAATGGGACATTCATCGTAACTGTATATACGTGTTCTTTGTTTGCGCACATTTTTGTAATGCGCAGGGACGCTTCTGCCTGTCTTCATGTGGCGGACGTGTTTAGGCCTGTGCGTGTGTTTGGCCATGCGCGGGTTTCACCTTTTGATTCCATGAATACTTGTGGTTCGCATGCGTGTGGGCATTCCGTGTGCTTCCCAGCAGTGCATCCCCAGTCAGGCCCTTATTTTAATGCATTGTTCCCCATTCCACGTGTTACGCCCATGTTCACCCCCTTTTTGGTGAGTGTGCTAACGTTGTGCGCTTTCCCTGTGCACCTTGCGCACAGCGTTCTGGATGTTGCAATGACGTGTGCGCCCGTGTGCGCCACGCACGGATTTGGCGCACATCCTGCGGGAAACATGTGCAGGCACTTCCATAAATCGCATGCGTGCGCGTGCGCTTGCTTTCTCATGCTTGCCCTGGCTTGCGTCAATATTTTCGGCGCACATTTGTTCCATGAATCGGCCACATGGTATTTATGCGAAAACGGTCTTTTACAATAAACGTATTTGATAAAAAATATACGAGAGGAGTAACACAAAACATGCATATTTTTTTCTAAAGGCCAGAATGTTTAACAAAAATATATTAAATCCATAATTGTGGTTACATCTTTCCGATTCAAAAAGGGGGCAATTTTGAATGATGTGGAGTGTTAAAGCAAGACGCTCGGAAGTTACGCAGTACGCTTGCGCTCCTGGACATTCGATTATCCTTCCAAGACGCAAAATGCCGAGTTTGCATCTCTGATTTGTGTTCCTGCTCTATCGGGAAGAGCAGCCGATTCCATGCCTGCCTGCAGCAGAGTTCCATGCAGACGAGATCCGAAAGGCACATCCCATTGTCTAAGTCACCAATGAAAAAGGGGCCCAGAGCTGCAAATGTCAGTACGTTCCTTTTGCAACAGACTCTCTGCGTAGTACACAGGCAGGGCCAGTCTTTGCATCAGGCAGCCCACATGGCTGCCTGACATCAGTCAGCCTCTAGGGGGCGCTGCACCAGCAGTCCACATTGATAGAATACACGTGTAACACATTTGTTTCCTAACATTATAAAAATGAATGTGCCTGTTCATTTTTATAATGTTAGGAAATGAACCTGTTACATGTGTATTCTACCACTGGCACTGCTGCAGGCTGCAGCCTCGGCCCTCAGGCAGGGCAGTGCTAGAATACACATGTAGCACGTTCATTTCCTAACATTATAAAAGTGAATGTGCCTGTTTATTTTTATAATGTTAGCAAATGAACGTGTTACACGTGTATTCTGCCACTGGCACTGCTGCAGGCTGTGACCTCGGCAGTTTCTAGTCCATTTGGTGCCCAGGGCGAAACATTAGGAATGCGCACCCCCGCACCCAATGCCACACTCCCACCACAACCCAGCGCTCCACTCCCGCCGCACCCCACGCACCACTCCCACTGCACCCTGTGCGCCATTCCCAAACTACACCGTTAAGAAACTCCTACCCAAAGTCAAACAGTCCGTCACACAAGGAATGAATTGCCATTTGCAACGATGAGCCACTTTTCCACTGGTGCCCAAGACAACTTTATGCCCCAGTCCCACTTAGACTGCAGATAATGAGGACTGGGCACACCAACCAAGAGACCATGAATATGGCACAGGATGCAGTATATACAACCAACAAAGAACACAAGATGCTGAAGGGGGTTTGGAGGCAACCTAAGCCAAAAGAGCAATGGCAAAGGAGACACCTGAACCCAATAAACAATCACTTTAACATACTTTGAATGGGAATCAAGGGTTATGCTTTGATACAGTAAAGTCTTGACTGTTGTAAGGATACATGGACCAGGATTATTTATTTATTTATTCATGCAATGTTTGTCAGATACCTGCATATTTATTTATTTATACAATGTGTGTCGGATACAGGTATCCGACACACATTGCATAAATAAATAAATTATCTGTCTCCATGTACCCGACAAACATTGCATAAATAAATAAATAACCCAGTTCGTAGCTTAAAGAATATTTACTCAGCAACACTGGTCAAACCTATTATCCGCATAGTGAAGTAACTCATCACCAGTGCATTGGAAGTGGTTTAAAGTGTAATTGATATATAGTTTGGAAAAGAAGCGGCATGAAAGAAATAGCGCTGCTTTAAACTGTTATTTTGGCCATTTTCTGGGCTTGCAGGGACGCACCATGGGCCCAAACGGATATCCGGTTGTACCGTGTCGGGCCCACGGTGCGTCCCTGCAAGGCCTGCACACACCCCACAGCCCACTGCACCTCCCCTCCCATCCCAATGCCAGCACGAAACAATTTAGTGACTAATGGGCCACCATTAGCAGTTTCCTGTCGGCATTGTGATGGAAGGGCTTGGTCTTAGCTGCAGGGGGACCTAAAGTGTTTTTATTGGTGTGCTTATGCTCCCACCCTAAGTGGCGTAAAAGTGGTTAGAGGGAGCCTCTGACTTCTGTAATGTCACGTCGTACTTTTGTACTACGTGACATTACAGTCGGAAGGGGCAGGACCAGCACCTGACCTGCAGAACTTTCTCGACGTCAATGCACCGCCCCACAAACTAGGGAATTCCATCCCCTCCAGAGGCTCCAGAGACCGGGGCAATTGCGTCCCCCGGGGCTATTTCGCCCCGGGCAGTTGCCCGCCTCGTCCGGGCCAAGAAACAGGTCTGGCCTCGCCCTCCAGCAGGGCAGGGCAATTGGCAAATAAATTAGTAACATTTGTTGCTTTATTACCTTCCCACGGCCCCGGGTGGCGCCGGCGCTGCTGGTGCCAACCAGGCCCATGGGCGCACGTGCAGTGTGCCCTCCTCCTGGCTATGGGCGCGCACTGACACTGAAGTGTGGATCGATTGGGGCTGGCTGGTGTTGTCGGTCCCGGCCATTACAGAAAAGAGGAGCGAGTGGGTCACTAAATCCTGAAGTTGTTCCCATCACAAGCACACACTGCCAAGCAGCAGCACAATCAGCAGATACAAACAGTTACTGCATCCTGCCCTCGCTGATTGGCCTTGTTTCAGGAAATCCGGCAGTAACTACAGCCTGCCGAGGCAAGCACACTTTAAAATTTGATTGTTTTTGTTTTTATGGTGGGATGGTAGGCATCATTTTTCTTTGCGATCTTACAGTTTCATGGTGCTGTCGGGAGCTAAAATGAGTGATCACGAAGGAAACATTTAAGAATTTTGAGAGTTCGCGAGCATGAGCGATACAAACCCCAATGCTCGAACTGCCATTTCTCTGCCGTGGTAATGCACTGCAGTGTGTTTCAATGTAAAGTCCACATTGTAATGTCATAATTTTAGAACGCCACCTCTCCAACATTAACATTGAGAGCTATGTTGAATTGTACATGCATGTTAACTCTCTGCATATGTTTAAACTAGACTTTACCACTCACATGGTGTAGTGATATTGTTTACGTGTGTCGCTCCTAAATATATT
This sequence comes from Ambystoma mexicanum, assembly GCF_040938575.1. Lineage (NCBI taxonomy): Eukaryota > Metazoa > Chordata > Amphibia > Caudata > Ambystomatidae > Ambystoma > Ambystoma mexicanum. The sequence continues at coordinate 119,015,251 of NC_090935.1, read as the reverse complement.
TAACGTCCCGTGAAATATTTGATGCAATACATATTGCATAAATGCATGTATTTTAATGCTGCGATAGACGGGCTTGTACAGCTATCGGTGGGTATGTTGCTGGTGCTTGTTCTTGGAGGTTCGAGTAACACTGTTCAAGACCAGATCATCACCTTTTAAGAGTGGCTAAATGTTTGAGGTCATACAAATGACATTACTGTAGATCTGAAATTGTCGATTCTCTGACCTGAGTCACAGCAGCAAACTGGTCATTATTACTAAAAATGAAGAGCAAAAGCATAACAAGGCCTGTTCGGGTTTGACCCTCTTATTGCTGTTTTGAGGATCATGAAATACAGCAGATGCCAGCATTGACAATTTTGTCAACTCATAGTCCCCACTCCCGCTGCTCAGCCCATGACACATGCATGAGATCACAGGTCGGGGGCGCCAACGATGCTTCCCGCCTGAGGTGAAATCTGTTGTAAAACCGGCCCTGTACACAGGAGGGAGAGTATTGTTAAAATGTGTTGCACATTGTGCATTTTAAAGAATATGTGTTCAGAAACACTGGTCAACACTATTAGCTGCGCAGTGAAATAAACCCAAAATGGCCTATTTTGTATACAAAAGCTGGCACACTTTGATACCTGGGCCACACTAGAATGCATGGCTACCACTTTAGGCATCGCTTTGCTGCCCTATAGGCAGGTCCAACCTCCATGCAGGCATAAAACCCGTGGATTCCATCGGAGCAGTCCTCATATGTGCATCTGGTGAACAGCAGGCAGATTCCAGTGGCAACCATTATAAACCGCTGCATGCAAAATGGAATTTGCAGGCTGCGTTTTATTTATTTTTTACAATATAGAGTGTAAAACTGAAGAGTAAGGGCAATTTCTCCTTGATTTACTCTTCACAATTCCATTTTGCTTTGTAAATGATGTAAATTGCATCCCTGCATGCTATTTGCATTCTTTTAAAATGACGCAAAAGTGATTTTAATGCATAGTTCATTTCACAACGTTTATGTTTACAAAGCAAGGGCTTTGCCACCTGGATAGCAAATTGGCACCCAATTTTAGGAAGTGAATTTGTTTAGAGTTCTATTCATCACAGCTGTATATTATATGTTAATAAGGAGGGAAATGGCGCATTCCATCAGATATTTGCAGAGGAAAGACAGAACATACAGTTTGCCTTTTTTTATGTGCGAAGAAAAGATTGTTATGAAGTGAAAGTGTGGCCTCGGGTTAAACAGAAACATGGAATTGGAGTTGATTATTTGCATAGTGCTCAGGTAGAAGAATACCAAATCACTGTTTGATAAGTTACCAGAATGCGTTCAGGGTGGTGGAGTGGTCAGTGTTTGCAGAACAGATGAGCCTTTAACATTATTACACATATGTAAAGCATGTTGCGCAGGCATCACACACCACAGTGGACAGTCTGCATATCACCAAGAAGTCTGCAACTGTCCAGACATCGAGAAGCGGCAAAGAACCAGGAAACAAGCATTCTCAATCTACCACCCCTACAAAATATGCACCACATACCTAACAACATCAGACATCTTGCTCCATCCTCCTGAAGAAGCATCTTGTCACACCCTGTACAGTGCCCCCCCCCCCAATCCAACAGAGCCCATATCCATCCAGGTGGCAATCTTTACAGCCCGACCCACTTTTCCAGCCGCATGCCCACCTTCAGCCCTGACCTGTTTCCCACTAGCGACATGCATGTAACTATTCCCTGCTACCTTAAATGGGTACCAAATAGTGATATAATGTATGCTTATAACCTTGATCTATGATATTCAAAAGGAAGATGTGTTAGAACAGGTGTCTAAACCACAAGACAGGACAAAAAAGAAGAAAAACGAATTGTGTATCAAAAGAAAAGCTTTAACAGGTATTTTTATTATTTAAATTTATTGAGTGGAACACTCCTAAAAATGATCAAATTGCATAAAATACAAAACATAATGTATAAAACATGTAAAACATACACTTTATAAAACACAAGGAAACCACATACTGTGGGTTAATTATTGTAATGATTGCAATGTTTCTCTGTCTGAATATTTCACACTGGAGTCGTTTTTCAATTTCTAAAGTGCAATTGGTATATTTTTCTCAGGTTTGAGAAAAATATTCAAATTACACTTTAGAAATTGAAAAACTACTCCAGCGTGAAATATTCAGACAGAGAAACATTGCAATCATTACAATAATGAACCCACAGTATGTGTTTTCCCTGTGTGTTATAAAGTGTATGTTTTACATGTTTTATACATTATGTTTTGTATTTTATGCAATTTGATCATTTTTAGGAGTGTTCCACTCTATAGATTTAAATAATAAAAATACCTTTTAACGCGATTCTTTTGATACACAATTGGTTTTTCTTATTTTTTGTCCTGTTGTGTGGTTTAGACACCTGTTCTAACACATCTTCTTTTTGAATATCATAGATCTTATCCATGTGGTAAGAAGTGTGCGATCCCCTCAGCAGGGCATATGCCGTTTGAGAATAGTGCTTATAACCTCAACCAATGCCTAAGATAAATACCCTAAACAAAGGAATACAATACATATACATATAAAACACCCTTCTAAACCTACCCTAATCTAAACACACTAACGTTACCTGTCTTCAGCTCGATATTGATCAAGAAGGCCATCAAGTTTACCTCATCTCTTTTTTCATTTCTTCTCCTTCATACAGAGAAGTGTTTTGGGGCAGAGTTCGTTGGGGTAGAGGTCATTAGATGAGTAAGAACTGTCTAGACAGTATTATTGCCGATCAGGCCAGTAATATCTTAGTGGTTAAATCTGAAATGCTTATTAAAGGGCCTGCGGTAGCGACCCTGTTGCTACGGTTAAATTGCTCAACCCATAGGAAGAGCAGTTTTAGGGTGGCTTATAACTTTGGTGCAGTATAAACAATCTGCACAAAAATGTTTATGGTCACCTCTAAATTATGTTCCAATGTTTTGTGAGGTTTCATCAAATGAATGGTTTTAGAGGGGGTCCCAAAACTTTCAATGGGAATACATGTTGCTCACGCCTACAGCCCAAACCGCTGGACAGATATGCACCAAACGTGCACGAGAAGCAGTGTCCTGGTCTTGAAAGCATACTTTTGCACATTTAGTGTTAATCCGTCGAGTAGATTGTTTACAAAACAGCAAAAATGCAAGTACAAAAAAATGAGTGATATCTGCATCCGGTCTGTGGACTCACCATCTGATCTGGTGTTTCTAGTCACCTCTGGACCATCCAGAAAGCTGTGTAATATTCGTGGACATCGTACACGCCTACTGATTGGTCAAGTAAAAAACGTGAGGTGCGTAAAAACCTTTGAAATGGATGCCATGTTAGATTTGCGAACTGTGCCCATAGGCCACAGACATCGCGGTAATACCATATTAAAAAACACAACCTTACACTTGTCAAATAAATTAAACAATCTCTGGGGAGGTGAATGGTGATACGGATGGGATGGGACATGGCTATAAAAACATTAAGGGGGTAATTCATGGAATCAAGGGCAGACGTGGCGCACGTGGCTGGCGCACAGAGGTTGCTTGTACCAGCCGCTTGTGCCAAAACGCATTTTCACGCACTGCGTACTCATGGATTTCAACATCTATAACCAGCCATGGCGCAGCGAGCCTGTAGCAGCGCCAGTTATGCCTCCAACCCCGCCCCTTGAGCCAAAAACAGCCGCATAAATCTGCTACATGGCGCAAAGGCCAGTGGACCAGTGGACCAGCATACAGGCCCCCAACAAGGAAATCAGGCTAAAAACGCCACTCAGTCCACTCATGCCAGCCCAATCACGTATAAAACTCCTTGCACACCTCTCGGAATACACGTACCCCGCCCAATCACGTGTAAAACTGCTTGCGCACCCCCAGTAATATGCATACCCCGCCTGCGCCAGGCAAATTGCGTGGAAAATATCCCCCCGTTGTGTGGGCTGTAAAGCGACTTCAATTCAGCACTCCAACTAAGTCAATGCCTAGTCTGGGATGCCCAAGGGATGCCCTTATTTATATATTTTTATGACAAGTTCATAGATCTGGATGATAAACCCTTGTATAACGCCCCTCTCTTTGAGTCCCCTTGACCTCACTGAGCCAAGAAGTAGGTTTGTTTTGCAAATTAAAAGATGTATTTGAAAAATTAAACAGTATATATATATATATTTATATATATATATATATATATATATATATATATATATATATATATATATATATATATATATATATATATATATATATATATATATATATCTATATCACTTTTATGAATAAATTAATATTTGATAGCACACTTATGAATATAATGCTGATCAACAATGGGTAATGTTACAATTGCACACTCTTTTCAATCAGTGATGAGTTGGTATAGAAAGGATAAGGTAGCAGAGAATACTTTTATGGTTTCAAGGAAAAGCAATGATGGAAAGAATGCAGCACAGAAATAAACGGATATGGTTTCAACAAGAGATAATATGATCACTTTTTCTTTTGACAATTCACTCCCCCCATTGGCAAGATAATGAGATGGAAGGAGAGCACACAGTTTTCAGGAATACAATCAAATGCAATACAAATTCCAGTTCCCCCCAAGCAAGCTTAGAGCAGCCGGTATGCTTTAAAACAGGCAGAAAAACTTTTAAATGTGATTTGCAATGAAGTGAAAAATATGCTAAAAATGATTTTAATTCCTTATAGGAGATTCAGGGTAGGTGAGAGCTACTTAAGATTGATTCAGGTCCACACTATCAGTGATTCATGATTGATTGTCAGGTTGAAAACGAATTTCAGCAGTTGCAGCAAAAGACAGCTATTTTTGACAGGTGGAGAAATGAAGTCAAATTGCAATTCGCTGCACTTTTTCCGAGTGCCTCGATCGCGATTACGGAAAAACTATAAGGAGTAGAAAGTCGGTTTGGGCTTGATGTAAAGCTTAGGTTCTTAGCTTTAAAATGAAAGATACGGGCGATTTAGTAGAGGTAGATTCTCAGAAATAAAGTAAGATTCAAACGACAAATGACACTTTCTTAGGTTTGAAATCACAGAATGGACACACAATTTCTATGCAGTTCTAAATAGGTGGAAATGGTTTGAATTAGATTATTTTAAACTAAAAGATTGGTTCTGCACAGGTATGGCTGGATACTCACTCTTAATTTTGGAAGGAATGGGCCTTGTCACAGATCTAGTCAACAGGTTTAGCTGCGGTTCTCTCTGCTCTGCTGGTCTGGATCTCTGGTTCTGGCAAAAGTTCTTGGCACTGCACAGCGGTCTGGTCTGCGGTTCTGGATACAGCACTGCTCTCTGGGTCTGGTTCTGGCAAAAGTTCTTGGCTAGAATCAAACAGCATAGCTCGGCTGTTTTATTCTGATGTGCCCGTTGGAAGTCTGGGGTAACTCAGTTTACAAAATTGTAAGGCCAGCTGAGAATACTTTTAGCTTGCAGTAGGCCTTCTGCTTCAAAGTTCTGGAGTCTGGAGTCTGGTTTTCTAAGTTCTGGTCTCTGGATCGTGCCCGAATTTGGATGTCGACCGTCAAAGTGCTTCGCAAGAAAGTGGAAAGAGCAGCCCCTATCTGGCTTTCAGTGTTACTTTTTATGTCTTTTGAAAGTGGGTGGGAAGGCTAACTTTCTATGCCCAACCCTCTGAGGATCCTTATAGGCTAGAGGATTCTCTGTCGCCTGACTGGGGGACTGAGTTGTGAGTCAGAGTGATGCTACCATTTTACAATCTATTGAAGAAACGCCCCTTTGCTTTTACTTAGAACCCAATTTTTCATAATCAAAGATGTTTCCAAAGGTACACAAGTTGTTAAGAATACATGTACACATCCCAGATTAATTTAATACAGTTCTCTGTTCAAGCCCCATGTTCCTGCAAGCTTGGGTTAAAAAACGACAACATTTTGCGTTTTTTAGTGGGTTTCACCATATTGGTTTTTCATCAAATCTTCCACGGAGGTACACTCCCTCCCTGAGCATATTACTATAAGTTTTCATGTTTCTAGCATAAACACTGTACCCACAATATTCATAAATCCCAGGGTTCAGTCTCAGAACATCGTACGGAGTTGAGTTTAGTCTCAAATTGTAGATACATGTTTCATATTAAGACTCTCCAAATTGTACATTTTTGTCAGCTTCATACAATATTTTATGAGCAATTTAATAAAACATACATTTGCCTCTCCTTCAGCTCACCCATTTGCTTGTCCCCGCCCCCGGGAACTTGGCTTGACTCAGAGATCAAATGTCTTTCCTTCCCCCAGAGCAACTGTTGACAATTACACCTCAAATCAGCATATCCTATTCAGTAGAAAGAGTCTATTGTGTTGACTGAGGTCAGCAGACCAGGGTTCCACTCTGCATCTGATTAACACGACCATGCAATCTCCTGTGCTGTTGCTGGTAAGAGCAGGTGTCTAGGCTTCCCATGGACAGAGGCCTCTTGAACTTTTAATTGAATCAGACTGCCTTTTTGTGAGGAGTTCTGAGGTGTGAAGGTTTTCCATTGACCAGCAAGGCTTTGAAGTTTCCAGCTAACTCAGGTTCCTTCTCAGCTCCTGAAATACCAGTATCCTGTCAGAGTTTAGATCGCTAGCGCAGGTTAGTTTCAAGCGCCGGTACTGCACCCATTTTTGGGAGCTGTCTTGAATTGATACTTTTCAAAAAGGGGATTTTACTTAATAGCATATGATCCTTGCTAGCATTGTATTAATGTGGGTTCTGCAGTAGAGTACTGTAGAACACCCAACCAGAAGTTAGATTTTTTGTCCAGTGGTTTTGTGCCCATGATTTTAGCAATTTTTGACATTAATTAAAACAGATTTTGAACAGCACCATATTCCTTTGCACTGATTTCGCTCATGGCACTTCTGGCCCATCACGCTCGCACTGATGGGTGGCAGGTCAGGCGACCATTTTGGTGTGCGCAAAAACTGCACGGCTTTCCTGGATTCTGGTGCAAATGTGGGGTTTTCAGCCATCTAGGATTTTCTAAGCCCACAGCACCAAATGTTGCAGCATGATAACTTGAATGTGGGTCGATACACCTGACAGGGCTGCCTGTGAGTCATGGACAGGGGTGATGGGCTGGCTGCGGCGCATGGCCAGGAGTGTAGGGCTGTCCCCTGTGGTGTGGGCTGCCTGCAGGGGGTGCATGTGACTCCTTACCACAAGGGTGTGCGAATCTGGGGGTATGTGAGTGCGCTTTTCACATGATTTAACTGGCACAAGTCTGGTATGTGTATTCCGGGGTACCCAAGTGTGCTGTACATGCAATTTCACTGGCGCGAGCGGGGTATGAATATTCCAAGGTACATGAGTGCACTGTACACGCGATTTCGCTGGCGCGAGTGTGGTACGTGTATTCTGGGGTACGTGAATATGCTTTACATGCAATTTCACTGGCGCAAGTGTGGTACGTGTATTCCGGGGTACGCAAGTGCACTTTACACATGATTTCACTGGTGCAAATGAGGTACATGTTTTCCGGGGTACGTGAGTGCGCTTTACACGCGATTCTGCTAGCACGAGCAGGGTACATGTATTCCGGGGTACACGAGTGCGACTCTGACACAATTGTGTTGGCGCGAGCGGGATACATTTATTCAGGGGTACGCGAGTGCGCTTTACACATGATTTCGCTGCCGCAAGCGGGATTCGTGTATTCCGGGGTACGGAAGTGCACTTTACACATGGTTTCGCTGGCACAAGCAGGGTATGTGTATTCCGGGGTATGCAAGTGCTCTTTACACACGATTTTGCTGGCACGAGCGGGGTACGTGTATTCCAGGGTACGCCTTTCATGCAATTTGGCTGTGTGGGCCCTCCCGGGTTGTGCCCCCTCTCCTCCCCATTCACCACAGGCAGCCCACACCATAGGGGCCCCCCTACACCCGTGCCCATGCTCCTCAGGCAGCCCATCCCCCTTGACCATGCCCCGCAGTCAGCCCTCACCACAGGAGACATCCCAACACCCCTGACCATGCCCCGAAGCCAGCCCATCACCCCTGACCATGACCCGCAGGCAGGCACCATGCACTTGTAAGCCCCTACTCATGTCCCCCTATCAGTGACGTAAACCTGCCAGCAGGCCCCGACTCATGTCCTCCCACCAGTGACAGACACCTGCCAGCAGGCCCCAACTCATTTGCCCCCACCACACCCCCATTGAAGACAACCTGCCAGCAGGCCCGACTCATGTGCCCCCAACAAACACATTGTCACAACACAGGGCCATGTTACAAATGCCAACGCAATTCCCACCCCACACCACCCCAGTTCAAACATACAACCATCCATTGTACCCACTCCCCAGTAAAAGCCCCTTGCCATGACATTCACAAAAGCTAATGCGGCACCCAAAGACATGTCCAATAGAGCCACACAGCAGTGACACATGACTGAGCCAATTCTCACTGACACATGCACAAAACAAATGAGAGTATTCCACACCAAAATTGAACATTATGGAAATGTATTCAAATAAATGCAAAATGACCAAATGAAAATAAAATATGAAAATGAGAAAGGAATGAAATTTCAAAGAAAAAAAGATGCAAACTCCAAGAAAAATGTAAATCCAAAGAAATGAAAACTGTAAAGTGGTCCATGTCCAAAGTCCAATAAACGAAATCCAAAATGAAAACCATAAAAAACCATTCCTTCATGGGATTTAAAAAAAATAAAAAAATAAAAAATAAGGACTATGTCCAGAACTATTCACAATGAAAGTCTGAAGGGTCCATGATCCCAAAACAAAATGAATCCTACAAAAAACCCTATGTAAAACACAACTATACACAAAAAGTGGAGCAAAGTCTGTGTACTCAAAATCATAAAAAAACAAATGAAACCTAAACCTAAAAAACTATATACAAAGGCGGTGGGCTAGTCCGACGGCTCACTTTTTGATGTTCCGGTACAGGGCATCATTGAACTCCACGTAGACGGGCCTGTTCCGTGGCCTTGAGGGCTCGCATGGATCTTGCCATGGACTCTTCCAAGTCCCTGTGAGTTTCCATGAGGCACTCAGCCCGCATAAACACCCGGTGCATGGAGTTCTCTGCCCTGACCTTCGTGAGCCATGCCCTCTCCGCCCGCTGCCGCTCTGCCGCTCTGCATCGATTTGATGGCCCAACCTCTGCCACACGGAAGACACTCCCTGTCCTGGGTCCTCCTGCCCGTGGCCGATGCCTGCCTCCGAGATGTTGTTGTCGCTGAGCGATGACACCTCCCAAGCCGAGCCTGCTGCTGCCTCAATACCAAATTCCAAATTCCTCTGCCACCACAACGGCCTCCGGGATGATGGTATCCCCGGCGCCATCGTCCATGTGCCCTGGTCGATGATGCCAGCACATCCTCCATTTGCTGGGGTCAGGGATGTGCTCTCCACCAGCCTGGCCAAAGGCTCAGGGGCAGCTCCACAGGGGGCCGAGGTGATACATGGGCGGAAAGACGGCACGGAGGATGAGTGGCGCATAGGGGGTACAGTTGAGGGGGGGTTCGCAAGTGTGTCCAGCACACGGAGGAACCCTGTGCCAGTGACCTGTCCTAGCAAGTCGAGGCAGCCACACAGGTATTCGAAATGACGTGCACTGTCCTGCCTAGAACCATGCACGTCATCCCAAACACCACACGTGCGCAGCGCCACACCGACTAGGACAGACTCAATACGGTCACAGATTGCCACGTCCGCAGGGAGAGGACGGCCAGTTGTTGTAGACGCATTGCCTACCTCCAAAGGAGCCTGTACAGAAGCATCCTTGCTGGTGCGGGATGATGCAGTCACAGGATCAGGGACAGGATTACACACAGGCTCCTCCGCGGCGACCTGTGCTGCCTCCTGCCCTGCCCCTGGACTGCACCACTCACACCTGTGGAACCACCCCCCCCAGCCCCCATGATTGGAGCTGCTACAGCCTCCTCAACCACACCCCCACCAACCTGGATGACTCCATGCCGTCTTCCTCAGTACTCCCCTTTAGGGGCTCAGCTGCCTCTTCTGGGCAGGAGTGTGGTCTTCCACGTGTTGTTGCATGGCCAGCTTGATGCAGAGTGATTCCGTACATGCAAAAACAGCACGTCCGTGTGAGATTGCGTGTAATTCAAGGAAAGGGCCTTAGCGTGTAAGCAAATAAGTGACGTGACACATGCGGGCGTTTCCCTCGGCACGGGTTAAAGGTGAGCGTGGGCCAGCACTTCACTGTAGGTGCTTTTCGTGGAGACCGATGCGTGTGTTCTGCTGCTTCTTATTGTTTCACACACCATCACTTCACAGCGAATCGAGGACATACTGCTTCTCTTGGTGGGGGTTTTGCCTATGCATGTTTTTCTTTCCCACGCTAGTCAGACGGTGAGTCGCGCACGCTATTTTTCCTACTGCGTGTCCCACTGTTTATCACGTACCTGTTTTTGAGGTCATAGTAGCCTGTGTGTCCCACACGTACGCATTTTTTGTGTCCCTGAGTGCCACCATGTACTGTGGGAGGTTAATTCCACACACATGGGCTACCAAGGGTTGCGTGCACATTTCTTTGTATATTTGGGGTGCCTGAGCATTGCGTGACCCGTCATTTTCCCCCAGGTGTCACATACAGCCTTGCAGGAGCACAGGTGTGCCGTTTCCATCACATACCCTGCCCCGTTCACCCTAATTGCCCAGGACAATTGTCATGTGCACCTCCCATTGGCACTAGTACATCCATGCCATGGTTGGGAGGCCACGCAAGGGAGGGGTGCCTCAGTTGGGCATCCTCCATGTGTTGGGCGTGGTCAGGAATGTGGCCTGGGTGACCAGGGAGTAGGAGGAGTCCAGGGTGGCCAGGGTGGCTGCAGAGGGGGAGGAGGCAGCGGTGCGCCACTTGGGCAGGATGTTCTGCCACATGTTGGTGCAGTCATGCCACCACCCCCTGCGGCTGCGGGAGATGCAGCTGTTGCATTCGACACTGGCACACATGTGACCCGGCAGTCAGTTTCATCTACTGCCACGGGCCCAACGGTAGTAGAAGCTGCAGGTGCAGCTGTGGCGACCACCACCCAGGCTCTGGGTCAGCTAGTGCTTGATACGTTGGCACCTGAGGACTCCCAGGCTGAATTCCAGGTAGTCAGGAGGCACAAGCAATGTGCATGCAGTGATGCTCTGACCGAGGCACATGTCCCTGGGACAGTGTTGCCCAAGGAGCCGAGTTTTGGCAACTGCATGGGCAGATGCAGCCAACACCACCCTGGCTGTGAGTCTGCCAGCCAGGACTGTGTCGGTCACAGACCTTGGCACTGCGGCAGTTGCTGCACTGGGTCCTGGCAACAGCACCCAGCAGCCACTGACGCAAGTCAGGGCTTCCGTCCTGGTTCCACGAGCAACTCCCTTGGTCCAGTCCACCAGCGCCACTGCCTCTACTGATCAGGGCGGCATTTACCAGTCAGGGTACGTACCACTGCCCAAGAGGAGGAAAGTTGCTCCTGCGCAAGAGGCTGGGACCCCAGACACACCTCCGGCCTCTGGCACGTCGAGGAAGAAGCCTTTCACTTCCTTGTGGACTATGTGTCAGAAAACAAACACAATATACTAGTGGTCTAAAATTGCCATACTACGCCTGCCCAGCATTGAGCCCACTGGCAGCATATTGCGGATGGTGTTAATGCATTCGGATATCAGGTGCGCACAGCTCAGGACTGCAAAAAGCATTGGATGACTGCCAACGCTGTGCAAAGCAGAAGCGTGCCTCCAATTATGCCATTTCTCAGGTGACTGGTAGTGGGCCACCACCTGAGGAGGAAAAACTCAATCCGCACGAGGACATCGCTGCAGAGTTCATCCAGGCAGAATTGATCCAAGGAGTGGGAGAGATGCTGGATTATGATGCATTGTCCAGTGAGTGTTGTTGCGTGTTCCTCCAGCCCATATGTTGTCTCTGTGCGATGTGTTGTGCTTGATTGCCACTACATGCTATGTGTACATGGTTGTCATGTGTGAGTCGTGCAATGCTTTACTGATGTATGCATGTTGTGATGCATGCTGGACATGTGAAGCAGACCGGGACTGTCCTAATCACCACACATGCACCCTACTCACATGCTAATCACCCTGCTGCCCCTCCGGCCCATGTTCCAGCTCACTGACCTGTCTGCATGTAGCCTGTGGTGTCTTTCCACTCAGCACTCAGACTATGTCTTTGCATGAGTGACGTGCATGTGTGTTCAGCCTGCATGCAGGTACTCTACGAGGGCATGCTTCCTTGCCCCTCCACCCCCTTGCACCTCAATTTCACCATGGCACTGGTGGGTAACGTGTTGGACTACTGCAATGGCCTGTTCCATGCTCCTGTGTACATGAACACTTCCCTCTGCAAACCTGCCAAACACATACTGTGGGGTACATCCTTTGTTCTTGATGCAGGGTGTCTCTCTCGGACTGTGCAGATAGCAGTTGCTGCCCAGGGACATGAGTGCCCATTCATGCTCCATGTGCATTCCATGCATACCTCTATGTGTCCTTGGCAGGATGATCATTGTAGTACGTTTACGGGATTACATACGTATCATGGCATTTGGTCATCCATTCCATGCTCACTCTGGCTCAGTCCTGCATCACGCACATGTTTAGGATGTCATTGTCTGTGTGGGGCACAGGTCTCCCCCTATTGCATGCCCCCTGACTCTGTTCAACTGGTGTAGTGCCTTCTGCATGAATGGGTGTACTACTGAGGGTTCATCATGTGTCCTGCTTACCGTCCCATTCACATCTGCTGTGGGGTCAGTTGACTGAGATGATGCAATTGATGCTAGCCAACACTGTCTGTCAATACACAGGTCTTTGGTCAACCTTACATTGCCATGCAATGCCTCCCTGCATTTTCACTAAGGGGGGTGGGGGAGTAACTGTAGCCATGCAACCCAGTGCATGCACATTGCACATGATGGCTGAACTTGCCCTTAAACTGCCATCAATGTTAAAAGATTGACATCAAAACGTATTTGTTGATGTAGATTGTTGGTAATGTACACATGTACTGCACTGCACCCACCCACTTCTGAGCCATGTTACACCGTTCTACATACCCACTCACTGCTGCAATGTCAATGTGACCTGGCATGTATGTTTAGATGTTCATCCCTTCACTGTTATGAAACGCACTAGCACAGGTGCATCCTGTGACACATGTACTGTGTATTAGAACACCCTAGCGGGTGTTTAGCAAAGTTGATTGGTCTATGTGCGGGCTATACTAACTGGTATAGCCTGCAGATTGATTATAGCCCACAAATCGGGTTATAATTACCTTGGAGCTGCCTGCACATGTGCATGTGTACACTTTCACATACATCAAAGCAAGCAGCGTTGAAACTGCTTGCGTTGCTGTATATGCAAGCAGCTTCAACGTTGTGTTCTGCAACATTGCAGCTACTTACTTTGGTGTGTGTGAAAGTGTTTATTTACACATGTGTTCACAGCAGCATGTTTGTTAAATAACTAATATGTTGTTATTTTACGAAAATGCTGCTGAGATTTCAGCATTGTGCCCGTTATGTTAAACGGGCACAATCCTGAAGGTGCACTCTCGTACACTACGAGTATGCCCAGGCCCACTTGAGAATACTGGTGGAGCCTGGGCGTAGTCATTTGATGCACTGATTCTTGGTTTTTGGCACATTCACTGCACAATATGCTGAATCAGGCACTGAAGGGTGCTCTAAAAGCTTCATGGACCGGCAGCTTGAACCGTACTGGGCGTTATGGTCCCTAATACCTCGTTGAAGGCCCTTGTTTTGCTCGCGACATTAACTATGTCTTCAGTGCCCATGACGCCCAGTACAGGCTGAGCTGCAGATCGATGAAGCTATAATGGTGATGTTGATTTAGTGATGCATTTCTACATGTGTCATGGTGTGTTTTAATTCACTTGCAGATGTGGCCATTTGGCTGTTCAAACATGCTTATGCTACGTGCCATCTCTTGTTGCCATCTGTAATTTCTGTCTGTGATATGTGCCTGCCAGAGGTTGTGTGTGATGCAGGTGACATACTACATTCAGTACATGTGTTCAGGATGCCATTGCATATCAATGCCACTGGATGCATGCCAGAGTTTGAGTTGTGTGTGACATGTCTGCTTCATGTGTTGGCTGTCGATGTAGTGATGTGAAGTGGGAAAAGCGAATAAAAGGCTCCCACCAATCCCCTCTCACCCCTGGCCTAGAGGATCACGGCCCAGACACCCGCCACGAGAGGAGTTTGCCCATCTCCCAGACGACCAAATACCCTGGTACAAGAACATACGGATGTGCCCACTCGCATGCCCACCCGCATGCCCACCAGCCTGCCCTGTCATTGCCGACACCTGCGGCATGGATGAACTTGACTAAACCATCCAGCACCAAATCAACACATCGTTAGAGATGCCATGACGACCTAGCTAACGGTCAGCACACTCGTGCAACATACACACCGGACACTCCCACACCAATCCACACGAAGAACATACTCAGTTCTATGACGTAGGCGACGGACACACCCACGGACGTGCATCTTTATTATTTTCAACATAGGCTTTTCAAATGCAGAAACGCAAGACGCATAATGAACTTATCTAAAAAGGCTTGCTCACGCTTCTTCTAAAACCATGTACCATAATGAGAAATATAACGAAGACACGATACTGGGGATAGAGCAATATGATACCATAATCTAAAGCGCTCTGCATCAAATGGTTCCACCCATGCACCAGGCCCAAGTAGGCCGCAAGCAAAAGCTTCCATGAACATTAAATGAGCAAGGGTTCGGTTGCTGACCCTGCAGAATGAGCCCAGTGAAAGCAGACAGTCAAGGGCACAACGTTGCACACTCTCATTCCGCAAGCCGACGCCAAGGTCGCACCTGCAAGATAAGCCAGGCACACAGTGAAAAATGCAATATTAATTGTGCAGAATTCTGCCTCAACCACGGTCCCAACCTCACGTGACCAAGCCAAACTTGATAGGGTGCCAAGCCCAGGAGGAAGAAGGCGTCTGGATCCCCCCGTCTCAAGACACAGGCAGATACAATTAAGCGACTCAACGGATATCTGCGGCGGTGGGAGTAGTCGGCCTTCCTGCTTATGAATAAATCCTCACATTGTCTGCACATACCCATAGTGAAACATTGTTGCAAATGACAGGTGCACCGCGAGCTGGGAACAGCGATGGTCCCAGACTGGGGGGCTCGCGGGTGAACCAATCAGAACATGGAACCCTTATCACTGACGCCATTAACATTGACCAATCCTCAGGGGTCTTCATGTAACAATTTTCATGTATCAAACTGAAGGGACAACCCAAGTATACCACTTGACTGACCCTTAACCAATAACCACGTCCTCTATATGTATGCTATACTAACCCTACCACTCGGGGAACCAATCCAGAGTGGCGATAGGTTTTTTGCTAATTTTGCTAAGGTGACGCAAGTAGCGCGTCATGCTAAGGTAAAAAGGCCCTGCGAGCCCCACGCTGCGGAGAGAGTGTCAGGACGGACGCGTACGATCCTTGGCCATCCCTGCCGTTTTGTTTAATAAACAGCAGAATCACCTTGCTTCTTGCGTGTGTCTCATACTCTATCTCTTTGGGATATACGGGAGGAGTTGGGGCCTCCCTGCCCGGAGGTCCGCGGACGGCCCAGCCGGCCCCGGGAGAATTTCCCGCCGACAAGTTGGAGGCACTGCTGAGATCTGTTTAAGGTCTGCTTTTATTTTTATTTTTCCAAGTACTCCCGTTGCGAGGAGGCCCGGCGGCGCGGCCCCCTCTGCCGCTGCCCCCTTTTGAGGACTACAGGACCATCGCAAAACTGCAAGAAGACCGGACAGCGCAATCCGGATATTTGCCCTCGGGAGCCGGTTGAGAAGTATCCCGCCCACGGTTGGCGAGTGCCCAGACGTAGTCCAGACGAGGGGAGGTGGCGAGCCGCTTGGAGGGGTGCACGCAGTCGAGCGGCCCCGCATCAAGAGAACTTGGTGAGTATGCCACGCCCAACAAGCAATGTGAAATTGTGAGGGAGGGGGGAGGAATTGAATATGGGAGGTTTTGCACAGGCGCGCGGCGAAGGTTTCATAAATTAGTGTTGGCAATGAAATGAATGGTAGCCGGACGAGTGCGAGAGCAGTCCGCTACGTTACGGGAGAGAAGGGGGCGGAGCACGAAAACATCACGTGCGTCCGCTCATAGACACTGATTGGCCTAGGTCGCGACCACGTGTAAGGGTGTGTGTGTGTGGTTTCCTACGATTTGGCAATTATTGATCAATGAGTAGATGAGGATCCCTATTGTTCGAGCAGGAAACTCGATAGATAGATGATGTTTCCCTGTAGGCGGTAGCTAGCTAGTTGCCCAATACGGAAGATAATTGGCTGGTTAAGCCCTCCTGTCGAGGGGCGTATCACACGCGAGGCGACGCAGTGTGCGCAGTCCGATTATATTATTGATTACCTTGTTCCAGGAGTGACAGGAAGACAGCTGTGGGGTAACGGGGGTAGATTGCAAGTGTATTTTGGACTTAAAGAATATATGAAGAACTTACCAGTATTCTGAAGAGATCGGTGACGTCACCAGCAGGGCTTACATAGGACATTTCAAGAACCGGGCATCTTTTATTTTTGAGTGGCGGGGAGGAGAGCTGTGTTAAGGGCGTGGAAACGGAGGTACACGGTAATGAGTTGATCGGGGGAAGGCGAAAGGAGGTACGTGGCTGCGCACGGAGAACGCCGGCCACGGCAAGTGCAGAGGAGGGAGGAGGAGCAAGTGAAAGTTGGACGGCGGTATAAGAACGTCACAAGGGGCACGCAGCCGCAGGGGGCTGCGTGCGCTCCAGCCGCAGGGGGCTGTAAGGGTGTTGTATAAAGGAAGAAACAAAAGAAAAGAATATACAAATGTAAATACTATATTTTACTAATTTTTCCTTAGCGGACTATCGCAAGTCCCCAAACTTACGGGGCCAGGTAAAGATACAAGGCTGTATATTGTAAACTGCTAGTGAGATAATCGCTACCAAATAGGGGAAGGGTAACAAGTGGAGCGCTACTATGTCATACGGGACAGGATCGGGGGGTGGGGGAACACCCTCACTACCCCGCTGCAACACATATGTAAAACACTATCACCCCATAGAGAGAAATTGATCAAGTACAGCATAGAATGGGCACAGGGGACGGACAACAAAATGACGACACCCTGGCCGCCTAATGGTAGCTTCGATCCATATACCCAACACTCACTATTAAACCATCTGCACAATACATACAAGGGGAAGAAGTTAACGCACCACGTGGAGGTGTTCAACTTATGGAGGATGTTCCAAGGGTCCCGACCAGGACCAAACGGAATGTTCATTGTAGGGGAAACAACGGGAGATAAGGAGATTAAGGAGGAGGGAGAGAATGGGGAAAAGGAAAGTGAAGGAACACAGAACACAGGGAAATGACAGGAGGGAGGAGAAAAGAGTGACAACTCAACCGAAAATGAAATAAAAAAGGAACAGAGCGACGATATACCTCTAGCGAAAGTAGTGAAAACAGAGGGAGGGGGGTTGTATCCTTCAAGAGAACTAGGAGAAATAGCAAGAGAACAATTAAGGGCGGCTGAGGGGTACTCGAACCCGGCATACAGCCCGCCTCCATATACAGCTACAGGTGGCCACACGGGAGGGGAGCGGACTAGTACAACGGGATCAGCCCATAGGAAGATGATAGTATGGGAGGGGAGGACTGAAGAAGAGCAGACTACGGACATAGGAAATGATGAGTGGGTAGCTGCGCAGATACTATTAAAATTACGAGGTTCATTAACAGGAGAAGAGAAGGAGGTGGTAAGGAAAATGGACGAGGATAATGCCAGGCAGAGTGAAATGGAAGGGGAAGAGGGGAAAGGAAAGGGGGAAGAGCCGTTAAGACAAAAGGAAGAGACCTTGGAGGAACGATTAGCAGAATTAAGGGATGTACAGGATGCACTGATAAAGCAGCTCGAGAGGGGGGAAAGAGAGAGAGCATGGGAAAGGAAAGAAGGTAAGAATGTGTTGGAAAAAATGAGAGAACGAACTGAGGAGCAAAGGAGAGAAGCCGAAAGGTTAAAGGCAGCGGCGGAAAGGGTATCAAGAGCAGTACTGCGCGACAGGAAAAAAGAGGAAGAGGAAAAAGAGAAAGAAATGGCAGTATGGAAGAAGAAATTACTGTCAGAAACGACAAGGAAATACGAAGAAGGGAGGATGATAGAGAGTATGATAGAAAGGGAGAGTGAGAGATGGGAAAGGAAGAAAGAAGATGAAAAGATATTGGAAAAAATGAGTTGTGAAGTAATGGAAGAATTAAAAAAGAAAAGAGAAGAAATTGGTAGAGGAATAGCGGAGAGAAACGAAGGGGAAAGAGAAGATAGGAGGGGGGAGAGTGAAGTAAGGAGGAATGTATATAGAGGTACAGAAGTAGCAACAACATCGGCACAAAGGTGCGGAAGAAGAAGGAATGGAGAAGGAAGGAAGAAATAGTGAAAGGGAAAGCCTAGATAAACTATACACCACCCGGACAAATAAAGACTCACCCTGGATCTGCAGGAGAAAGGAAGAACTGCAGAGAAGTGAGGAGGAGGAACATGGAATGGCAGAGGGGCAGACACGTGAAGCCACGCCGTCACCATCCCGTCATGCATGCTCCACCACCCCACGCTCATTGCGTGCAACATGCCCATCTAAACTAGCGCCCTCCACAAGAGAACTGACACCCTATGCAGGAAGGCTTAGAGACCTCCCTGGACGCAGGCAGGGAGAACGAATACACACACCCACAATAAATAAAGGAAATGATGAAAGAAGGGGAAGTGGTGGAAGAGAAAGAGTAGAGACCAGGAGAAATATGGACGAAACTGACGATGTAGAAGAGACGGAAGAAGAGGAGGGGTGTGAGGACTCGATTTTGTGGAACCCAGGGGGCAAAACGGGACACAACTTAATGCCTCTTCTAGAGAGGGGAGGGGTTAGACCACAATACGTCCCTTGGAAGCATGCAGACAAGGAAAATATAAAATGCAGACTCCCATCATTAAGTGGAGGTGCGGGTAAATGGATATATGAAATGGAAAAACACACCGCAGGACAGAAGTTGGCAGTGGGAGATGTAAAGGGCCTTCTCATATCAATATTAGGTGATGCTGCGGATGACATCTGGAAGAGAGCAGGCTTCCCCGGGGTAACAATAACAAACACATCTCACGATGGGGCACCATTCGCAAACTGCAGACATGCATTATGGCAGGCACTGAGGGTACAGTATCCGGACACATCAGACATAGGAGCTATTACCTCGCGCAAGATGCGTGAGAACGAAGATCCTGTTGATTATATCCAGGAAATTCAAGAGAATTGGCGTATGGAAACTAGAGAACAATGGGACAAAACACCAGCAATATTCTATCATATACTAGTACAGGGGCTCCCATAAGCAGTGCAGAAACAACTGAAGAAAGTAGTGGGGATGGAAGCAAAACCATGGCCAGAAATACAACTGACTATAGTGCATCATTGCAGGACATGGCAAGAAAAAATGAAAAAAAAGGAAGAGGATAGGAAAACGGAAGAGGCTAAACTAGTACAGAAGAAACTCACTAAATACACGATCGAAGGAGCACTAATAACTACACCTGCCACAATAACTCAAAGCCCCACACAAGTAGTAGCTGTACAAGACCCCTCCCAAATACAATCATCGCAGACTGTAACACAACAGATGCCGCCACCCCAACCATACACGACTAACATGGGAGGAGGATACTCAACGCCAGGAGCTGGGTATTATAATTACAACCGGGGAAGGGGAGGAGTAATGAGAGGGAGAGGATACGGATTTAACACACAACAACAGGTGGGGGGACTTAGAAATTGCTACCCCACCGGGCACCCAGTATACCAGGACAACACAGGAAGCTTTCCATGGCAGAACAGGGAACCACCGGTGTGTTGGATTTGTGGATTGGTGGGCCACATGTCACGTACGTGTAGAGTGAGACCAGGCACACCGTTGTGGAATGAACAGGGACAACAAGAGCTCCCACAGGAACAGCAGGGCATCCAGCAACAACAGACATTGCAACAGGGAAATGGACAGCAACAACTAGTAACACAACAACAGCCACGGACATACCCACCGCCTCAACAACAGGTAGCGATTACACAACAACCCCAAGCACAGCAAGTACAGCCACCTGCACAAGTCCAAGACCATAACATAACCTCAACCAATACCCAACTACAGCAAACACAACTGGGTAGGGTGCCAGTACTGGGACACAACCCTTACATGGGAAGTGGTCAATCATTATACCCCCAATAGGACAGCCCACAGACGACCTTGGTGTGTCCCATCCTGTCGGTAACACCTAATAGTGCGGAGGAACCACGCATAGAGATAACGATAGGTGACAAAAAATTATCATTCCTTGTTGACACCGGGGCGACCCAGTCTTGCATAAGGGAAGGTAAATTTAAGATGTCAGGTGAAGCCATGAACACCCAAGGATTCTCTGGGGCTAGGGGGTTGGTTTCCTTTACTGATAACATTCCCTTATCAATAGGGGATTATGACATGTCAGTCCCACTTTTATATTCCAGGGCCTCACCAGTAAATATAATGGGGAGAGACATAATGAGCAGGTTGAATATGACGATCTCCTTTACGGAGGACGGCATAATTTGCTCCACTCCAGGAATTAACATGCTCACTGCGCGACAGATCATGCAGGCATATTGTGGACAGACAGTGATTAGGGCTGAGCCAGTAGATGGTGAACTGTTCCAGTACGGGACAGACATGGCATTTGCATGGATGCCAGGGATAGAGGGAAAGATCTGGAGGAGGCCAGCAGCCTACTTGTTTAGACCAGAAATGCCAGCCAACGAACCAGAAGGAAAGGTGATTTCAGTGGACATAGAGAGCATTATAGCAACCGCTGATTACATTGCAGTGCATGCCCAAGACAGAGAAGGAAGGGCGTGGAGGGCAGTGATAGCACTAGCAGAGGGATGTAGACTCACCCAGGTGTCAGATGAGGAGCTCTTCTCAGGTGAAAAGGAAGAAGGTGAAATGGTATTTATGATGAGTGTGGAAATATGGCTAAGGGTGACATACAAACAAGTGGCACAGAAAATTGCAATGGCACTTGAGGCACCCACGTCCACCCCAGTTCCCTTTTTTGAGGAAGACATGGCAAAAGTACCCACATCATTATGGACTACTAGCCCCTATGACGTGGGGTGTATAAAAAGCATAGGGGGGTAAGAATAAAATTGAAAAAGGGTGCAATACTCCCCAGAGTAAAACAGTACCCACTATCAAAAGAGGCAGATGAGGGCATATGTGAAACAATAACGGCCCTTATAAATAATGGCATATTGGTCCCATCAGAATCTCCATGCAACACAGCTGTATACCCAGTGCGCAAGGCTAAAGGTGGATCTTGGCGCTTCATACAGGACCTCAGGCCTTTGAACAACATAGTGGAAGCAGAATACCCCATAGCAGCAAACCCGGCCACAATATTGTGCGGCATTCCGGCAGAGGCATCACGGTTTACAGTGATCGACCTTAAAAATGCCTTTTTCTCAATACCACTGCACCCAGACTCACAAGATCTGACAAGCTTCACTTACAGAAACACAAAGTGGAAACACACCAGATTGCCACAAGGGTACTGTGAGTCACCCTCAATATTCAACAGAGTAATACAGATGGATTTGGGTAACATTGAGGTAGAAAGCACAGTGTTACAGTGTGTTGACGACATAATCATTTGCAGCACAAACGAAAAAAGATGCAGAGAGGACTCATTAAAGATGCTGACAATATTGGCTGAAAAAGGTTACAAGATAGACAAGGAAAAGCTACAATACTGTCAGGAACAAGTACTTTACATTGGACAGCTCATATCCCAATATGGAAGACAGATCGCACCACAAAGAGAACAGGCAATTTTAAAAAACACCATTGCCACAAACAGTGAGAGAATTACAGCAGTTCCTTGGCCTGTGCAACTACTGCAGATCATGGGTATTTGATTACAGCTCATACATAGGACCCCTACTTGAGGGGTTAAAAGAAGCAAACAAAGGGGAGAAAAAGTTGGAGTGGACAATGGAAATGAAAGAGGCTTTTGATGAACTGAAAGATGCAATATCAACCGCTCTATTACTGGCCACCCCAGATTATGAACGACAATTTTTTATATTTTCAAATTGCGACTCAACAGTAATGAAAGCAGTGTTGGCTCAAAAAACAAGCATGGGCTACAAACCAGTAGCGTTTTACAGCGGTCACTTAGATCCTGTGATGCTAGGTCATTTCCCTTGCGAACAAGGTCTCGCCGCAGCTGCCTTTGCGGTAGAGAAAGCATCAGCAATCACCATGGGGTGCCCAACCACACTATTTGTGGAACATGCACTATTTGCAATATTGAACAAGCCTAAGTCCACGCTAACAACGCAGAGGGCGTCAGGTTATGAGATTTTATTATCGAGAGCTGAATTATCAATTGTTAGATGCAGCACAGTCAACCCTGCAAGGTTTATAGCAGAAGCAATTGAGGAAGGAGACTATGCACACGATTGTACAAAGATTACTGAAATGTATTTATGCACTAGAAGGGTTGAAGAGAATGCACTAGACGGAGGTGATCTCTTGTTCATTGATGGGTCATCAACAATTGACCAAAGTGACGGGATTAGAAGAACTGGGGCAGCAGTGGTGAAAATGGTGCGGGTGTGTGTGGCGATGAAATGCATACAATTACTACAGCATTACTCTGCCCAAGCAGCGGAATTGGTCGCACTGATCTTGGCGTTGAAGGAAAGCTTTGACAAGCGAGTGACCATATATTCCGACAGTGCATATGTCACATCTACTGTCCATTCCGGGTTGTCCAAGTGGAGGAGAAGAGGGTTTAGGAGAGCTGACGGCACCCCAGTGCAACATGCCCTCTTATTAGCTGAACTAATTGAAGTAATAAATGACCCCCAAGAATTAGCCTTGGTAAAATGCACCGCACACACTAATGGAGAAGATCATATTTCAAAAGGGAATGCAGCAGCAGACGCACACGCGAAGTATGCTGCATATTTTGGCGAGATATGGAACCCCCCAGAGTCAGAGAGAGGGAGAGGGAGGGGAATAGCTAAGGAGCTGTTAATAAGAGAAGGGTACACCCATCTCCCAGCCACACAGATAATGGAGCTACAAGCGGCTGCACCAATGGCAGAAAAAGAAATATGGGTAAAGAGAGGATGTACAATGTCGCCAACTGACGCACTATGGCGCCAGGGTAGCACTGGAAAGATGGTAATGCCACTGGCACTATTGAACATCGCCCTGAGCCAACTACACCACCCAGCCCACACAGGCAAGGAAGTCATCGCAGCACGAATTAGGGAAGATTGGTTCTGCCCCGAGTTAAATTCCCATGTGTCAAATTTTGTCAGCAATTGTCTCACATGTCAGCAGTTCACGGCCGGTCACACGCTGAAGGTGATAAAAGGTACTATACCCCGGCCAGAGGGACCCTTCCGACACATCCATATTGACTATGTTGATATGATCAACGTATGTCAAGGAAATAGGTATATGATTGTAGTTGTGTTCCCATTCTCGAGGTGGATCGAGGCAGGGCCCTTCTCACACCCAGATGCATTCCGAGCAGCTAAATTCCTAGTGAGGGAGGTCTTTCCCAGGTGGGGAGTGTGCGAAATACTGCAGTCAGACAATGGGCCGCATTTCGCCAATGAAATGTTCCAGCATATCACGTCCTTACTGAACATCAAGCATAAATTTGCATGTGCATATCACCCGCAGGCCAACGGTATATGCGAACGCCTGAATGGCCTATTAAAAGAGGTAATTGCAAAAATACAGCAAACAACAAAGAAGAGTTGGCTGTATTGCCTTCCACTAGCCCTATTTGAGTTAAGGAATAGACCAGGCTCCGACCACCACCTCACCCCTCACGAGGTGGTGACCGGACGCCAAATGCGCCTTCCTCTGACGCCAACATCAAGAGCATTCACCGAACATGAGAGTAATGCAAATGTCCTTGGTGATGAAATGTACCAATATGTGTCTTCTTTGATTACTAGTGTAGTGTTTGTGTCTCAACAGCTCGAGCGCACGCGGGGCGGGTCTAAGAGTGATCAACAAAAAGACGCGGATGAAGAATTGGAAAAGGGAAAACTGTGCAAAATTGCCAAAGGCGACCACGTACTACTCCGCAATTTCAACAGAAAGTGGAACAGCCCACGCTTCACTGGCCCCCACCTGGTAGAGGAGGTATCAACGAGAGCAGTAAAACTACAGGACAAACGTGCTTGGAATCACCTACAAGACGTAAAGATCTGCAAACTCCAGACCCGCTCTAGCGTCACCGACAGGGCCATTGGAAGAGCAGCAACAGCGTCGCCAACGGAGGAAGGGACTTCTACCGCAACTAACGGCCAAAGTGTCCCCATACCCTGCCACCCCCCTGATTCCCCAGAGACAACTACCGAAATAAAGAGGGGTAATTACCATACCGCCCACCCCATGGTCACACGTTCAAAGAGTAAAGAAACCTCTACCAGTTGAACCCCAAACCCTATGCCCATTGACCCCCTACCCACTGCAATAATAACCCAACTGAAGGACATTGTTTTGCACATACACATGTAAACACTTGAATGTTCTCTTTTTTTTCTCTCGCACATGCAGGTACGGCGTATTATTGTACTGTTAAGAAAGCAGATAACTAACAAAGTTCACTGCCCAGGAGGAGTAGATGATACCCTCAGACAATAACTACCCTGAAGAATTATCGCACTAATTTGTCTATTACATAAAAAGGCCAAAGCACCTGAAAAGGAGGAGGGTACGTGTCTACTACACAGCACTTCTCTTGGCCATAGAACAATCAATGCCCCACATCCAACCATACTTGCCTGTCCTAAGAGATAGATCGCTTAGATTGGCGTGGGAAAAGCTCTTCGCCTGGGCACTGAACGACTACTTGATAGGGAGAGCTTAAAAACAACAACTAACACTAATAACAAGCATATTGAGAATTTTCAGGCGGGCAACTTTAACGTCGCAAGAATTAGCTGCCGGACTGCAGCAAGGTAAGAGCAAAATGCAGGTGAAACTAGCCTCTGTAATAAAGATGATAGGGATTTTGATGATCACCGGGTTTGTGGCTGCCTCTGTATGGTGGAACAGTTATGCTATCAATATTTTTGCTGTACCCAAACCTAATATACCCCCACCCCCAGCTGCAACAGGTGTTACGTCAGGTGGTACTAGCGAAATTCCACACAACGGTAATAGAGTTAAACGCAGCACATACTCAGAGAATAAAGATATTGACAACTACATACAAAATTCAGCACACGTCTCTAACAACATGTGGTACCAACACATGACTAAAATAGGTAAACAAACAACAGAAGACAGCTGCTACGTCTGCTCATTGATCCCATACGCCATGAGTGCTTCCCGAACTTTCGTTGCCACGGAAATAGATGAAAAAACAGCACGATGTATAATATACCTGGCACTGTTCCAAACAAAAGGGAGATTTCAAGGGAACACGGTGCACCTGGTATGGAAATCACGAGACACATACCCGTACGAAAATAACTTCCTTAAGAGTTATTTGAGCTACCACAAGGCCAGTTTACATGGCGAAGCATTCAGATACATAACAAGTGGCCCTGAAAAAGGGGAAACAAAGAAAGTTACACTACAGTACCTACCATGTGATTGGTACGCCACTGAAGCTCCTGGTAAACAAGGATGTTGGGAAAGACCACTGATAATAATAACAGGGAAGGTGTACCTGGGTGACAAATGGGACATAGGAGTGGTTGGCAGCAACATGATAACGAGAGAAGATACTACAACTATTGCAGAGCACAACAACAGATGTTGGATGATTTGGGTCAAGTACGTACCCAGGATGAGGACCCAATAACAATACTGCCGATGACTGCACCTAAGATATGCTACCAACACAAAGGAGAAGTGGACGTAGGATACAGCACCAACTGTGCAAGCGTGACAGAGCTACCTGAGGGGGGAGCAGGAACAGCAGTAGTGATGGACCATTACTGGGCCTGTGGAGACAAGGCATACCACACACTGCCCCCTCTGTGGAATGGTGTATGCACAATAGTACACGTTAATGTACCATCACTAGTGGTGCCCCAGAAACATGTGAATGTGGCGAACTTCCCCAAAATGGATGAAGGAAACAAAAGGAAGAAGAGATCTGCACAGCTTCAGAAAGGGCCAGAGAACCGAAACAACGGGAACAACACTGTCCTGAACAGAAGGAAAAGACAAGGAGAACCTCTGACAGGAAATTACCTGTGGGGAAGGTCGGAAACAGCACTCACTTCAATTCCGCCAGAACACAGAATATTCAGCAGAGCAGCAATGTTCTTCTCCTCAATAATACATCCTGGACTACAGGCCTACGCAAACGCAAAATGGCTCCAGATAACTAGGTGGGAACTAATGATGACAATTAACTCTACAGTAAATGGATTCAACGCAATAAAAGAGGAATTGCGAGCAGTGAGGATGGTTGCACTACAGAACAGATATGTACTGGACCTCCTCACAGCAATGGAAGGAGGAGTTTGCGCAAAGATAGGACAATCATGCTGCACATTCATTCCTGCTAACGATGCTGACAACGGTACACTGACAGAAGCAGTATCACAATTGGCCCAGATGCACTCCAAAATGATGGATGAAAGTAAAGGTGTAAAAAAGGATGAGAGCTGGTTTTCGACGCTATGGTCATGGATGCCATCTTGGCTGTCAGATGGACTGAAGATCATAGTTGGATGCATTATTTTGGCTGGAGCTGCTCTTATCATAATAAGATTTTGAAAGGCCCGGAAGGCACGCACCACAGACGAGATGATCGAAATGGTCGGTATGCACCCCTTGATGCCAGCAGATGACGGTCAACACACAGCCACAATAATAAAAGAGAGAGAGAGGTTGCGCAACCAGATCATCACTAACCACCTGGACCACCCATCTGTGAAGCTCGAAAACCCAAGAAACCCAAGGAGCTACATAGGGAAATGGGTATACTGCACACCTGGAGGAACCTGTGTATATATGTACTGGTCATTTGAAGACCTTGTCAACCACTATGGACATTTGGGAGGAGTAACTAAAATATGGAGAGTGAGAGGAGACAAGGAAATGGATATGTTTGTGGTCGACAAGTCGACCAGAGGGGGGACTGAAGTGGGAAAAGCGAATAAAAGGCTCCCACCAATCCCCTCTCAACCCTGGCCTAGAGGATCACGGCCCAGACACCCGCCACAAGAGGAGTTTGCCCATCTCCCAGACGACCAAATACCCTGGTACAAGAACATACGGATGTGCCCACTCGCGTGCCCACCCGCATGCCCACCAGCCTGCCCTGCACATGCCGACACCTGCGGCATGGATGAACTTGACTAAACCATCCAGCACCAAATCAACACATCGTTAGAGATGCCATGACGACCTAGCTAACGGTCAGCACACTCGTGCAACATACACACCGGACACTCCCACACCAATCCACACGAAGAACATACTCAGTGCTATGACGTAGGCGACGGACACACCCACGGACGTGCATCTTTATTTTTTTCAACATAGGCTTTTCAAATGCAGAAACGCAAGACGCATAATGAACTTATCTAAAAAGGCTTGCTCACGCTTCTTCTAAAACCATGTACCATAATGAGAAATATAACGAAGACACGATACTGGGGATAGAGCAATATGATACCATAACCTAAAGCGCTCTGCATCAAATGGTTCCACCTATGCACCAGGCCCAAGTAGGCCGCAAGCCAAAGCTTCCATGAACATTAAATGAGCAAGGGTTCGGTTGCTGACCCTGCAGAATGAGCCCAGTGAAAGCAGACAGTCAACGGCACAACGTTGCAAACTCTCATTCCGCAAGCCGACGCCAAGGTCGCACCTGCAAGATAAGCCAGGCACACAGTGAGAAATGCAATATTAATTGTGCAGAATTCTGCCTCAACCACGGTCCCCACCTCACGTGACCAAGCCGAACTTGATAGGGTGCCAAGCCCAGGAGG
The DNA here is from genome assembly GCF_040938575.1 of Ambystoma mexicanum. NCBI lineage: Eukaryota > Metazoa > Chordata > Amphibia > Caudata > Ambystomatidae > Ambystoma > Ambystoma mexicanum. The sequence goes on along the minus strand of NC_090935.1, from coordinate 118,987,086 downwards.
AAGAAGGCGTCTGGATCCCCCCGTCTCAAGACACAGGCAGATACAATTAAGCGACTCAACGGACATCTGCGGCGGTGGGAGTAGTCGGCCTTCCTGCTTATGAATAAATCCTCACATTGTCTGCACATACCCATAGTGAAACATTGTTGCAAATGACAGGTGCACCGCGAGCCGGGAACAGCGATGGTCCCAGACCGGGGGGCTCACGGGTGAACCAATCAGAACATGGAACCCTTATCACTGACGCCATTAACATTGACCAATCCTCAGGGGTCTTCATGTAACAATTTTCATGTATCAAACGGAAGGGACAACCCAAGTATACCACCTGACTGACCTTTAACCAATAACCACGCCCTCTATATGTATGCTATACTAACCCTACCACTCGGGGAACCAATCCAGAGTGGCGATAGGTTTTTTGCTAATTTTGCTAAGGTGACGCAAGAAGCGCGTCATGCTAAGGTAAAAAGGGCCTGCGAGCCAAACGCTGCGGATAGAGTGTCAGGACGGACGCGTACAATCCTTGGCCATCCCTGCCGTTTTGTTTAATAAACAGCAGAATCACCTTGCTTCTTGCGTGTGTCTCATACTCTATCTCTTTGGGATATACGGGAGGAGTTGGGGCCTCCCTGCCCGGAGGTCCGCGGACGGCCCAGCCGGCCCCGGGAGAATTTCCCCCCGACAGATGTCTATGTGTGTGTGTGTGTGTTATGTGCTGCTGACATGTGTACTCGTGTGTGTTTTGTTCACGTTACAGGTGATGATGCAATGGAGCCAGAGGATGAGGATGTCATTCCAGACACAGGGTTTATTTTACATCAACAACCCAGAACAAGTGGGGGTCGTGGGCTGGTAGACCACGAGAACCCATTTTTGTTCCAGACGATTGTGTCCAGGGCTGGTAATCAGTCAAGCTCTGATGAACACTCTGAGCATGTTGTGGAATTGGATGTGCATCATGACGATTCATCACTGGTGAGTGATCCTGATGTGGATGATCTTCTGTCCGCGACACCTGCATTGAGGGGCCAGACAGTGTTGGAACGTATGCCTGTGGTGGTTGTGGGTGCATGGTCACACTCCATACAAGTTGCTCATGTTCCTGGGGCATCAGGTCGATGGAGGGATGCAGTCCTGCAGCCACGGGCAGTGCCAATCCAGCAAGGACCACGGCTCCTTGTGTCCTGCAGGTGTAATGTCCGGCAACATGGTGGCCATGTGCCACCGGGGAGCACTGAGTGGGAGCATGCCATGTATGCCAGTTCACAGCAACAGGGGGCAGCTATTGAGATGATTGCTCAAGGCATGGAAAGTGTGGCCCAATCCAGGCTCTCCGTGATAGGCAGGCGAAGCTCCAGCAGCAGGCAACGCAGTCCGCGTGCCGCTCACTCAAGCTGGGCATGGCGGCCTCAAACAGGGCACGCTGGGCTGAAATGGTGTCCCAGGCAGAGGCACACAGGGAGGCCCTTAAGGAAGAACACCAATCCCTCAGATCTAATCTGGGTGTGCTCTCAATGTCCCAGAGGCAGCGGTCAGAAGTGAGTATCGAGCAGCTTGAAAACACCATCTCGGCTGAGCTACGTACAAGCCGGGAGGTGCTCCGAATGTCATGCAAGGCCATGCAGGCAGAACTCCGTTTTACAGGTGCTACCTTAAAAGAGGAAGCACGCGTATCACGTGAGGTGCTGCATGCTGACCACCATGCCACTGCCACACAGACTGGGTTTACCAGACCTGCATGCTTGCTGCTGTGGAGGGGAAAGCTGCAGATAGGCAAGATCCGGTAACTGTTCCAAGTCCACCTTCTGATTTACATCCAGAGGATGTGTAGGACGAGGACTTATCTTCCACACAAGTTGGGCCGTGCAGGCTTTGTGCCCATGGAGGTATTTTTGTTGTTGATCTCAACATCATCACATGCACCCTGTACCTCCCCCCTCTTGGGTGTCCCCCCACCACCCGGATCGCATGTGGCCATTTTTATTTTTGAAAAATATTATTGTTTGTCTATTGTGAATTCATGTGATGATGTGGTGCTTTGTGGCATTTGAAAGCATCCAATCTGTGTTCCAGCTAGGCCCATACAAGCTTGTCTCGTGTATGTGTTTGTGGCTTGGGGTCCCGACACATATGCAACTCCTGCTTCCCCTTTCCATGGGCCTGCAAGAATGGTTCAGTTTGACAGCAAATTAAACAGTGGAATTGGACTTTCATCATACTGTGGCCAGTCTGCAGTCCTACTTGTGTATACACCCCTTGTGGGGATTAAGGATGTTTTCTCCACGGCATGTCTGCATTCAATTTTGGTGTGTATATTTTTGAACTGTGCTTTTTTTAAGTTGATTGTGATGTTTTTTCATGACATGCCTGTATACGTGCTTGATGCACTTCATGCTGTAGATGGTAGCCTGCACCCTTTAGCTAATGATGGGAGGGGGCCGTGTGGTGACAATGTCAAGTTGGTACACTTGGGCTACAGTGATTGGTCACTGTCTGACATTGTCAATGTGGGGTACTATGTACATGATGTGTTCTGTTTTGTCATGTGTCGTGCATTTGGTTTGCTCTTTTGCTGTTGCATTCCATGTCATGGTGTAGCCAACGAGGGTCATGGGGGTTGGGAGGTTTTGGGTGACATACACGTGATTTTCATGGCCTGTTTTACAGGGGGGGATATGCACCTTGCACGTGTTCCTTTTGGTCACACGGGATTGGTTATGTTTAAGTAGCTAGGGATGCACACAATGTAGCACTTCCATGGAAACATTCTCAGGGTGGTAAGGTTGTGATAGTTGTCATCATCGATTGTCACCTGGTATGTGCCAGGCCTTTGTACACTCCGCAGGGGTGGGAGTTTAGGTGAAAAATGTGGCCACAAGCTGGGTCCGGGCTGACTCGACACGTGCCCGTTCCCCTCCCATGCGCAGCACCTGTGCATGTGGTTGGGGATGTGGGGGCACCACCATGTCTACCGGTACGCCCCGCCGTGTTGCAACATTGTTCAGGACACATGCTGCCACAATGATCCTGCACACTACTGAGGGTGCATATAGTAGCTGCCCGCCAGATCGGTCACGGGAGCGGAAGCGTGACTTGAGCGCTCCGAATGTGTGCTCCACTATGGCCCTGGTTGCAATATGGGCTGCGTTGTATCTTGCCTGGGGTGGTGTGGTGGGGTTCCGTATTGGCGTCATCATGTGGGTGCTCAGAGGGTAGGCATTGTCCCCTGGGGAGGTCATGATGGTTGTCATTAGTTGGGTTTGTGTATTTGTCTGTGTGTGACATGCATGCAGGTACACAGACATTTCTACTCACCAATGAGAAATGTGTTGCCATGCTTCCCAGCTTTCAGGGCCCAGCTCAGGGCAGACATTCTGTATATGAAACTGTCATGAGTAGACCCAGGATAGGTTGCATAGACAGAGGTGATAATTCCCTTGGCATCGCATTCAACCTGTACGTTGGTTGAATGCCAGTGCTTGCAGTTGCAGCTGATGTTCTCAGTGGCCCTAGGTGGACGTAGGGTCACATGTGTGCAATCTATGGCACCAAGCACTTTGGGGAAGAGTGCCACCCTGTAAAAGTCATGGACCATGGCCTGGCTTTCTGCGGGTGTTCTGGGCATGTATAGGTGCCTGCAAACAGAGGGGCGCGCAGTCATGACTGTCAACACCTGGTGTAGGCAGCGTGACTGCGTGGCCTGTCAGACGCCCTCATTTATGGCAGTTGTCCGCTGAAATGACCCAGTGGCTAAAAAATGCAGGACACACTTTTCCAAGGGGCAAGGTGGGTGATGTGACGTCATCCTCCCAATCAGTGACCAGGTCTAGGATGATATGAGGTGGAAACCTATACCTGCCATAGACCTGATCATCAGGCATCCCAAAAGGCTGGTCCTGGGCGAAGAAATGCCTGGCCTGGCTATTCGCCTCCTCATGCGGTGTCCCACGATCACTGCTGTGAGAAATGGGACATTCATCGTAGCTGTATATGCGTGTTTGTTGTTTGCGCGCACATTTATACTACGCAGGGCCACTTTCTCCTGCTTTCGTGTGGTGGATGTGTTTATGCCTGTGCATGTCTTTTGATGTGTGCAGGTTTTCCCTATACGATTCCATGAATATATGTTGTTCAAGGGCGTGTGGGCGTTCCATGTATTTCCCAGCAGTACTTTACAAGTTTCGACATCCTCCGTTTTGGTGGGAAGTCCTGAGGTGTGAAGGGTTCTCATTGAAAGAAACCTCTTGTAAGTTTTAACTAAATCAGATTACCTTCTGGTCAAATGCAACATAGTTCCTTGTAAAAAAAAATACATTTATACATTCAAAATAAGCAACATATCTTTAAATCCAGTCTTTTTCCACCTTAAATCAATGTGTGGCACTCTATATGGCATTTTGATGGAATTCTCTTCTTTGGCATAGTTTGGTGTTCCATGTTCAACTTTACAAAGAAAATGATTTTAAAACGCCAGCTTTCTAGTAGGGGTGAGCAATGATATTACACCCATTTTTGATAGATTTCTTCTTGCATGCAATCCTCAAAAGTACACCTTGTTTAGATATAGATACAGTTCTGTGGACCTTATATTCATGTAGATTATTGCGGGAGAATGATGTTGGCCACCCAACAAGGAGGTTGGATCTTTTTAGGTGGTTTGTGAGCCATGAATTTTGCAAATTTGACACCAAATGAAAACAGATTTTTGAAACTAGCTCTGTTTCTTTTGCAATCAGCACTGCTATTTCCAAGTGGTTTCAGGCTGCTTGGTGGATAGGTCAATGGTGGTTTTGGCCAGTGATCTCCTGTGCTCACTAAGATCGGCAAAAGTGGTTGGCGGCCTAGCTTTCAGATTTGTACTGCGCATTTTTGGATGATTTTGAGCGAGCAGCATGCTTTCCAGTGGCCATTCTGATGTTTCTGCTGCAAATAATGCACAGTGATTTTGCAGGGCTTGGATGAGTGAGTTGATACATCCCACAAGCCCCGCTCTTGCGATGGCCGTTGACTTTCATCAATGGAACTTCACAAGACTGGGATGTCCGCCTCATCTCTCCGGATTCGACAAATGGCAAAGTTCAGCATCTTTTCCTCCATCAGGGGTGGATCGATCGGTTATCCACGCCAGTACTGATGGGAGTATTGAGCGATACCCTGGACCCCTCGGATCTTTTCTCCCGGTCCCCGGGTCATCCTCCTTGGTCAGTCTCTGTGGTTTCCAGTCAACTATAGGTTATATCTCCTAGAATGACAAAGCAAAAACATATTCGTAGACATTTCCCCACCACTATTAATGTAGTGGGGCGGACATATACATTTTATAAATCAGGAGACATTTGCATTGTTGCATTTTATAGTCTATGTGTGGAATAGTTTTGGAGTTTGAATTTTATTGATATGGAGCGGCCCCCTCTGGGGTTCCAGAAGACTCCTCCAGTTGCTGCAGAGTGTGCCTAGGATGGCAACAATTCAGCTGATTAATATGGACCCACTTATCTTCCCCTTCCGCCAAACTGCCTTTGGGGATGCGGGTCTTGTAGGCGACTGGTGAGATCTTGTTTACAATTTCAAAAGGTCCCTTCCAGGTAGGCAGACATTTCTGCTGTCTGGCCTGGTTCCTTTGGAAATTGTATAGATAGACCCGCTCTTCTACATTGTATTCTTTCCTGATAGTCTTTAAGTCATAGTGGGTCTTCATGCTATCGGCTGATCTTTCTAGATTTCGCTGAGCATAGGCAAAAACATGATGGTGGTTTCTTAAATTTTCAACATACTCATGAGTTGTGGAGGCATTGATCAATGTCTGCTCTTGGGTCCTGTAAAGCAGATGCTGGGGAGGCACCATCCTGCGTCCAGTCATCAGCTCAAATGGTGACATTTTAGTTGCAGATGAAGGGGTAGATCTGATGGCGATTAGGACAAGAGGTAATAGGATATCCCAACTTGGCCCAGATTCTGCCACAAACTGTTTTAAGATGCTCACAATGGTTTTGTTGTAACATTCTACTGCCCCACTAGAGGCTGCTGGTAAGCAATGTGTAGCTTCCTTTTAACCCCAAGTATCTCCCACATCTTTGTCATTACTTTGCTGGTGAAATGGCTACCTCTGTCTGACTCAATCCTTTGGGGTAGTCTAAAACACGAAAAGATGTGATTGATCATCAGGGCAGCTGCTGTTTCTGCCTTGCAGTTTGGGGCCGGGAGACATTCCACCCATTTAGTAAATAAGCATGTCACAGTCAACATGTACTTATTCCCCCTAGAGGAGTGAATCATGAGCCCAATGAAATGTACTTGCAAATCTGACCATGGCAGTGTCATCCCCCTCTTTTGGAGAGGTGCACGGGGTGTGAGGGATGTTGGCTGAAATTGTGCACACACAAGACACCCCTTCAAGTATTGGTCGAGGTCCTGCCCCATGTGTAGCCAGTATGCAACCTCTCATAAGATTTCAAGTTTTGTATGAAACCCCCTATGACTGCTGTGGCCGCATCAGGGGCGTGACTTAACATCAGGCTTCGGAATGAGGTAGGAACCACCCACTAATCATGGCCAGCTTGGAATTTCCTTACCAACAAACCGTCTTGGATTGGAACATTTTTGGACATTTCATCAACACTCTGGGGTTCTCTTTCCCAATGTAATCGGTATCTGTCATGGGAAAGTTCTCAGGGTCCTCAATGTGTTGATAAAACTTACCAATTATTGGATCCCCTTTTTGAGCCATAATCAAATCAGCATCGGGGGTCTACTTACTCCATTGTGCAGTTGTCCCCCAACAGGGACTCGATCTCTATTAGATCCCCTCAGATGGCCCCGGTTTTGGCCAGCTGATCAGCTAAGTAATTTCCAGTTTTGTGTGGTCCCTCTACTTTGGAATGACCCTTGATCTTTTTCTAGTAGATGGTCATCCCATTCGACGTGACCAGATCATCAATATTTTGAATTAACTTCCCATCTTTCAAGGGTTTGTTGTTAGCACATAGCATGCCTCTGGTTTTCCAGTTAACCAGGTGCTCCACAAACCCGTTCCATACATAATCTGAATCTGTGATTATGACCAGTTTGTGGAGTTGATGTTGGACAGCAGTGAGGATGGCTTGATGCACAGCTATCAACTCTGCCACTTGAATACTTCGGGACCAATCTTGTACCGAGCAGAGGGTTCTGGGGACTCATTCACCCATGCTTTCCTTACGCCGGCCACAAGTTCTTTTTCCCCGTTGTTGTCAACATGGTAAGAGAATCCATCCACATAGACAGTGGGCATTCCCTCATACTTGTCTTCTTCAAAAACTTTGTGTGGGGAATTGAGGTATGCCTCCATGTTGTCCTTGATTTTTAGACACTCGTCCACGAGACAGTTTTCTCTGGCACAATCATGCAAGTCAGCCAGACCTTGCGCGAAGGGACTCTTCTTCTTTTGGCCATATCTGACCTCCACAGGAAAGCCTTGCAGTGTCGCCCAATTTTAATGTCCAAATCCACAGTCCCCTCGATGGGAATTTCCTTCCCGTCAAAGTTCTGAAGTTGTCCAGGGAGAGAGGTGAGAGGGATTTGGTAATTCTCCCCCCTTCCTGAATATAGTTCATCAAAGGCCTTTTTGTACAGACGGGTAGCTTGGGATCCAGTGTCCACCAGTGCCAAAATTGTCCCCTGCCGCTGTACTTGTACCGGGCATAGTATCTTCCCTCCTTCTCCGCAAGGGGGCACAGCTAATGCACATTTTTTGGACAACTGGTGGGCTAATTTTCTGGTTTAGGACATGGAGAGAGAAGAGATTTGGGCAGAATTCTGTGGAGAGTCTTGTGAATCTGAAAGAAAAAGTTGGCAACTGGAGATAGGAGAAGTTTTGGGTTCCCCTGGTTCCGGTTCTGGGCCGCCCCTCCCCCCCATTTTTGGAGGCAGTCACCAGGATGGGTTTGCACCAGGGGATGTTGTTGGTTCTGGGATGGGATGATGGGCGGTGCTAGCACAATCCCCACATCTACCCAGTCTGGATTTGAATCCCTTGGGACCCATTTTTTTTGGGAGGAGTTCCCCATCTCTGAAGGAGAAGATCCTTTTCCCAAGATCCTCTGAGGATCCCTCTCCCTAAAATTGGAAGATCGGTATCTCCTCCACAAAATGGGTCTGTTTGGGTCCATTGTTTCTCCTACCTCCTCTCTGCTCCTTGGGTGGCAGACTTTCAGGGGTAGGAGATTTTGTTTCTGGTTCCTGGGTTTCCAGGGGCTGTTTACAAGTGGGGAAGGAAGCTTCCTGCAAGGCTTTACAACCCCCTTCCCCTTGTGCCTCCTCCCTGGGAACCGGTGAGTTGTCGGGGTGCTGCCCCCGTCATTGTTCTGGATCACCAGGTCCAGAGTTTGGGACATTCTGCACCGGCAAGCCCATCTGAGGGTTCTGCTGAGCCCTCAGCATGCGACCCAGATCCTCTGCCATATTTTGGACCTGGTGCTCTAACTGTGAAACCCGCTCAGGCTGATACAGGGTTCTGTTTTCTCCCCTGGGCTCATCCCGGGAAGGGTAGCTATACCTTCTCTGGTAGTACCCGGGTTGGGAAGATTTGGGTACCCCTCCACCTTTGGCCTCTCCTCTCCCAGATTAGGTGGTCTGGGCTCAGGGAATTGGGGAAAGAAGGATGGATGATTTGGGGGTTGGAAGTTGGGTGGATACCTGGGGAAAAAGTTCTACCCAGGATTTGGGGAATTTCTGCCCTCCTGGGGAAGTTAGGAGGGAAGTTCCCTGGGTTAGGTGCTTGGTTGGATCCCCCACCTTGGGCTGGAGGGGTCCAAACATAACCCAGGATGGGTCGGTTTCCCTTGTAGCGGGGACTTACATAGTCAGGGGAGTGAGGGACCCCATTTGTTGGACTACCTCCTTGGCTCCCTGTCTGTGACTGGCCCGAGGGCCTTCTGGGCTTAGAATTATTCTGTGCAGGCAGGTTGTTAGGCCTCACCAAATCTAAAATGGGGGCAATTTTACCTCTGCCACCTTAGCAGCGACAGGGGTGCCGGTCGGTTTGGTGCTTTTTATAGCATTCCTTTTATTTTCTATGGGCTTCTGCACCACATAGATTCGTGTGGCCTGTTCAATGACCAGTCTAGTAAACTTTTCTCATGAAAATCTCTCACTAGCTGGGTCATGATGTATTTGTGTAGCGCATGGAAAAACATGTTAACAAATTCTTTGCTATCCGTGTGCACCCTTTTGGTAGTCTGTGCAAAGGCATGCATCAACTCCTGCACAAATTCTTGTGGGCCTGATCCTCCCCACATTGTAAATTGTAGGCTGCCTTGCGAGCCTCTTGGGGATTTCTATGAACAGAAAAGTGCTTTAAAATGGCCACCCTATATGTGGACCATCTTGAATGATTTTGATCCTCCAGCCCTGCAAAGAAACTGGAGCATTCTGGGGAGAATGTCCTTTTTACGTACTTCATGCAGCTACTGCTGTCTTTCAAATGGAAAGTCTCCATCATTTGCTCAAAGAGCTCTAGGTGTTCCCACACAGAATACTTGGCGTTCTTGTGATAAGGCATAATGACACTCCTTATTGACTTAATTTGTTTTAAGGGGTCCTTAAGCAAGGCCCTTTTTGCCTTATTGGCATTCTTGGTTCGGGTAACCCTGTTCCATTCATCCTCTGACTCAGAGGCACTGCTCCCATAGGTGCCCGTCTGATCTTCCAGGTTTTCCCAGATTCTGCGAGCCTGGGAATGGCTGGCAGAATTTGGGGACCTGGTCTCCTGTGTCCTGGGGTGCTCAGAGGAGTCTTCTGATTCCTCCTTGCTCCCTGGATTTGATGGGTACCCCCCCACTGACCTAATTGGGCAGAGGTTTTCATGATGCCCTTAGTGGGCCTACTTTCCCGGGGTTCCCCACTAAACTTCACTGTACTTGGGTGCCCATACCAGGATGCCCGCCCATCCATTCCTGGGAGGTACTCGCCTATGAGCCCCATACTTCAGGCTGGATAGTAATCTGCCATCCCCGTGGCCCTGGGCTCATGTGCGCCAGGGGACATGGGGTTGGCAGAGTCCAGGGACTGGGAGAGGTGAAGGCCTCTGGTACTAGGGCTCCTGAGGTTATGCTCAGTTGTTTCCCTTTCCCAGCGAACCTCATCTCTATCAGCCCCTGCTCCCTGTTGCCAAGCAAGAGCCTGTGCTTTCGGTTCCTCAATCAAGGCCTTACTAGACTCTATCAGTCTCTCCTGTATGGATACCTGTTGCTGGAGCCTATCATTGTGCTGACATGCTGACAGAGAGCCTCATTTTCCCTCTGTGCTTCCTTTTGGTCCTGGAGTACTGGGCCAGTCTTTGCTGCAGGAGCGTTACCTCCTGAGTCCCGTCCCTACTGGCCTGCTACTTTCTTGCCAGGGCATCTTCCACCCTCCTGGTGTGCTCTAACAACACATTTTGATGCTCATTTTGGTGACCACCCAGTCCCTGGAGGGCCAGGTGATTTTCTTCCAGCTTCCCTTTAAGTTACAGACTTCCTGGCCTAAAATATCACTTTCCTGAGTAAGAGCCTGCCTCTTTGCTGCCAGGTCGTCCCTCTGCCTTTGAAGGGCGCCAGCTTTCTGGTGCTCTTCCTCACATCCTGCCTGGGTGTCCAGGTCTTTCAGAAATAATTTGTTGCTCTCTGCCTTCGCTCTATCTAGGTGGCTCTGCAGGGTGACTACCTGCTCTGCGCATGCCCTATTGAAATCCAGCTGTTGCTCCAGACTTTTCTGGCTCTGCAGTAGGGAGTCCAAACCTTCTTGATACTCATTCTGCAAGGCCAGAATTCTGGTATCCTGGTCTGCCCTCTCCAGTTGCAGGATACTCATGTCCTCTTTGTTTTTTTATGATATACTGCCTACTTTCGTTTTCTGACTCCTGGCTCCTCTGGAGCCTCTGCTCAGAAGAGTCCAGGTCAGATTGGGCTTTCTCTAATGCCATCAGTTGCCTACTTGCCAGATCTTGGCCTTCAGTACATTTGTCCTGTATGGCTCCCATATATAAATATAAATATGCCGCTATCCTGACAAGCTTGCTATGCTGATCCTGGGCCTTCGGGGCCATATATAGTTCACTCAGGGCCATGTGTAAGGGACCCTGATCTTTCCAGATATCTAACCCAGTAGCAGTGACATGTTGTGTGATTGCCTGCAACCACACATTCCGGTCCTGCTCAGTCCACTCATCTCTCACAAATAGCTTATGTAAGAGGTACTCTCTGGATATCTTGATATCTACCAATGTCGCCATTCTGGAAACTGATTTCCTTACTGACTTACAGAAGTTTGTTATTTTATTTTGCAAAACAGACCGTTTCCTAGAGTGTTCCATTTTGAGGGGTGCGTTTACAGTGTAACACAGCGTAGTAGCCCAACAGGATTTATGTATCCTGTCATTTAGCACACTGTATTAAGCTGCACAAGTGGTAGTTCTAATCCAGAATCCCCGGCTACCAAGCCCCCAATCTGTAAATGACTTCAATCCAGCAATCCAACTAAGTCAATGCTTAGGATGGGATGCCCATTGGAAGCCCTTTGATTATATATTTTTATGTCAAAGTTTTTGAAATCTGGATGATGAACCCTTATATAACGCCCCTCTCTTTGAATCCCCCTGACCTCACTGAGCCAAGAAGTAGGTTTGTTTTGCAAATTAAAAGGTTTATTTGAAGAATTAAACAATATATATATATCACACTTTTATGAACAAAATAATATTTGAATAGCACACTTATGAATATGGACGGTAATCAACAATGGATAATATTACAACATTAACACTCTCTTTAATCACTTAGGAGTATTAATATGGAGGATACTGTAGCAGAGAATATTTTATGTAATTCAAGGAAATTCAATAATGGGAAAGAATGCAACACAGAAATAAAACTTGATATGATTTCAATGAAAAGATAATATGGTCACTTTTTCCCCTGTGACTACTCACTCCCCCCTATGCAATATGAAGAGATGGAAATAAGGGCACACCGGTTTCAGGAATACAATCAAGAAGGCAGTTCACTTCCAGTTCCCCCAGCATGCTTAGAGAGACACAGGAATGATTTTAAAACAGGCAAAAATACTTTTGAATATGATTGCAATGAAAGGGAAAATATGCCAAAATGATTTTAATTTACTAAAAGAGATCTAGGATTAGTGAGAATTACTTTGGATTGGTACAGGTCAACACTAGCAATGATTCATGAATGATTATCAAATTGAAAATGAATTTCAGCAATGGAGAACAAGAAGTGAGTTTGTTGGAAAGCTTAGGATCTTAGCTTTAAAATGACAGTTACATTTCGCTTCTAGGATGTGCGGTTCAAAAGTTACTGGTGTTTTTGTGAAGGTAGATTTTGCAGAAATAAAATCAAGATTTCAGAAATGACAGATGCGCTTTAAAGATTTGAAATCAACAGGATGGACACAAGAGTCTATAATGCAGTTCTGGACAGGTTGAGATGGATGGAAGAGGATTACTTTAAACTAAGAGATTTGTTATGGACTGTTCTAGACTAGATACTCACTTCTAGGCTTTGGAATGGAATGGGCCTCGTCAAAGATCTGGTCAAGGGTTTGACTTCACTCTCGCCACCGGACAGGTCTCAGGCACTCTGGGTTCTGCTCTCAGCGCTGCACGACGGTCTGGGTCTCTTAAACTGGATCTGACAGGTCTGGATACAGAACTACTCTCTCTGGGTCTGGATCTGGGTTCTAGCACTGGGTTCTTAGCTAGAAGCAAACAGCTCAGCCAGGCTATTGAAAGGTTTGGTTAGGCCGTGTGGAACTTTAGGGGTTAGAATCAGGTTTGCAATAGATTCTGAAGCCTGCTAAAGACGATTCAGCTTTTGGTTTAGGCCTCTCTGCATCAAGGTTCTAGAGTTTGGGTTCTAGAGTTCTGGTCTCTGGAACTAGATCTGGATTCTGGAAGCTTCCAGCAGAGTGCTTCGCAAGAAATCTGTTGAAGAGTGGAAAAGAGTGTTTTATCTGGGTCTAAACAGTTCCTATTTATCTGTTTCCAAAGGGGGTGGGTAGGCTGATTCTCTATGCCCAACCCCCTAAGGATTTGATAGGTTAGAGGATTCTCTGTCTGTTGTATTGTGAAATCAGAAAATACAATATTAAGGCTTTTACACCATGCAAAGAGAAATACACCGACACAGGCTTGTAAAGATTCCCAGAATCTTTATTGCAATACTGTACAGTTTACAAACAAAAGTACACAAATAGCTATTTGGCCGTCAGTACATCACAGAGACCACCAGCAGGGTTCAATGTGAGCAGTGAACAGGATTTGCTAGCTAGACATCAGCGTATTTATACAGTTTAGTTATAACGATGTCCAGCCTCTTACAAGTTAATCATGTACTTGGCTAGGGTCACGCCAGGTTGGTTCCTAATTTACATATCTCGTGCATGCGGTTTACTTTTTAATACATTCACTAACAAACACTATTATTCTCTAGGTTAAACTTTACACTCTTTACACATTGCTTTAATACAGATCAAACAAATGTTTCACATATCATGTTTAGATAGCGTTATTGTTCTTGTATACTTGTAGGTTAACATCGCCGATTCAAGTAATCCCCTGATACCGAGGTTAACAAAGGACAAGGTCTACATGACCCTAACATGTAGCCTGAAGGCAGGTTGGACATTAACTCTCCTACAGAGGTTTAAGAGGTTAAAGCAAGAACAAGAGAACACAAGAAGGCCATTTTAGGCCACATGGTGACTTTGTACGATAAACTAAAATGGCGGCTTTAACCTAAAATGGAGGCTTGATTCACTTGAGGTCACGACCTTGCAATTCGGATTTCCTCGCAAAGCGACTGGGCATAGGCCAACACATACAACGAGGACGAAGCAATATTATATCAGTTCTAACAGACTGGAGAAAGGATCAGCGTGTCATGAGTTGTCATCATGATGCTATCATTTACCCTCTAGGGAAGAAACTCCCCTTTGCTTTTACTTAGAAAATCAATTTTTCATAACAAACATATTTCCAAGGTGCCCAACTTGTTCATAATACATATACGCATCACAGATTAATTAAGGCATGTCTCTGTTTAGGTCCCATGTTCCTACGAGCTTAAGTTCCGAAATGACAACTCATTTCCGCTTTTGGTCAGTTTCCCAATATTGGTTCTGCACCAAATTTGATACATGCATGCAGCTCCTCTCTGGGCATATTACAGTAAATCCTTAGGTTCATAGCAACAATACTGCAGCTGTGATATTAATAATTCCGGGGTTTGGTCTCAGAGCATCACACAGTGTCCAGTTTAGTCTTAAATTGTGGGTGCATTTTTCATTGCCACAATCTCAAAGTTGTACATTTTTGTTAGCTTGTTACAATATTTTAGAAGCATTTTCCTTAAACATATATTTGGTGCAATGTTAAATCCACATCCCAGTCTGGTCCACCCCCAGAACTGGCTGACTCAGAGGGTCACATGTCCTTCTTCCAGGCAGAGCAGTCGTTGACCAGTCACACACAAAGTAGCATTTTCTATTCAGTTGAAAGACTCTATTATCTCTTTCCTCCTGCCAGCAGAGGAATTTCCTCCCTTTTGATTAACATGTCTATGCAACATCCTCTCCTGTTGGTGGGAAGGCCCAAGTGTGAAGGGTTCTCATGGACGGAAGGCCTCTTGAAGTTTTAACTGCATCAAGTTACTTTCTGATCTATTATATTTACTTCCTTGTGAAAAAATATAATATTTATAAACCTAAAATAAGCAACATATCTTAAATTAAGTCTTTTTCCACATTAAATCAATGTGTGGCACTCTATATGGCATGTTGATGGAATTCTCTTCTTTGGCATATTTAACTTCTGAAACACAGCTCTCCTGTCAGAATTATAAATCGCCAGCACCTCATAGAGGCGAGTAACTGTACTACACCCATTTTGACAGCTTTCATTCCATCAAATATCTTTAAAATAGGGGATTTTGCTCTGAGAACATATGATTCTTGCTGACATTGTATTGAGGTGGATTCTTGCTGTAGAGTAATGTAGAACACCCAACAAAGAGGTTGGATCTTTGGGTGCTTTGTGAGCCATGATTTTAGCACATTTTTGACAATCAAGAAAACGGATTCCCAACAGCTCTGTGCTTCTTTTGGCAATCAGCATTGCTATTTCCAAGTGGTTTCAGGCTACTTGGTGGATAGCTCAATGGTGGTTTTGGCCAGGGATCTCCTGTGCTCACTAAGATAGGCAAAAGTGGATGTCAGCCTATCTTTCAGATTTTTACTGCACATTTTTGGATGATTTTGAGTGAGCAGCATGCTTTCCAATGGCCATTCTGATGTTTCTGCTGCCAGCAATGCCTAGTGATGTTGCAGGGCTTGGATAAGTAGGTTAAGGCATCCCACAGCAGTGCATGTTCCATTATAGGTTTTAATTGATGAACACTATTATTGCTAGAATAAAAGACTGCCTACATCCCTCTGGGACAATCTAACTGTTTTATTACTTACCAAGTATGTTTTGATCTGACTTTAACTTGTTCCTCCTTGAAACTCAATATTGCAATGGTGATCACAAATAAGTGCTATTACTGACCTCAAATGACATCACTCAGGGCCCTATTCTCAACTTGGCGCAGTGAAGGTGCTAAACAGCACGATTCACTGCGCCAAAATAGGACGCCCAGGCTCCACTACTATTCTCAAGTGGGCCTGGGCGACCTCGTAGAGCACGACAGTGATCTGTGTGGATTGCGCCTGTTTTTAGTTCTAATGGGCGCAATCCAATCTCGGCAGGATTTTTGTAAAATCCATATTAGTTATTTTACAAAAATGCTGCCGAGAACACAAATGAACACCTTCCTGTACACCGAAGTGAGCAGCTTCAACATTGCAGGATGGTGAAGCTGCTTACTTTGGTGTATAGGAAAGTGTTCATGTACACCTGTATGGTGTATATGAACACTTTCATTTAAAGCGAGCAGCTGCTCGCTTTGGTGTAAATTAAAGTCTTCATATACACCCGTGCGGTGTATATGAACAATTTCATTTAGAGCGAGCAGCTTCAATGTTGCAAGCTGCAACGTTGAAGCTGCCCGCTTTGGTGTAAATGAAAGTGTTCATATACACCCATGCAGTGTATATGAACACTTTCATTTAAAGCGAGCAGCTTCAACGTTGCATTATGCAACGTTGAAGCTGCTAGGTTTGGTGTAAATAAAAGTGTTTCATGTACACCAAAGCAAGCAGCTTCAATTTGAAGCTGCTTGCTTTGGTGTACATGAAAGTGTCCATATACAACAAACGGGAATATATGAACACTTTCATTTACACCAAACAAGGCTTCTTGTGGCACTCCTCCAAGGCTTCTTGTGGCACCAAAAGGGTACCATATATGTGCACTAGTTTAGCGCACATATTAAACGGGCGCAGTGCCACAAGAATAGGCTTTCAAAAAGCCAGTTCTCGAATGTGGTAGTTGCTAGTTTGGCTTCCAACCCATCCCAGCAACCGCCACATGTATTCCGAAAGTGGCGCATTCCTTCGGACTTTGGAGGAATGCACCACCTTCAGAATAGGTCGTAAGTACCGAAAAGGTCATTAAGCCTTTTAATGTCCTTTTCGGTACTTAACACTTGGATGAGAATAGGGCCCTCAGTGTGCTGAAATATGTTTAGCACAAGAAAAGTTTACTCACCTACTTTATTGCTCTTTTTTAACTGAATCCTGCCTTTCATATTAATGTCACTACCAGTTGCTGCTTATTAAAGATTGTCTAACTATCCTTATGAATGTATAAATAAATATTTATACTATAACTTTAAAGTGCGTAAGAGTTTACTTGGATACATGTATTTACTGATTTCATTGCACAGCTTTACAGCTCACATTACCCCTCTTAAGATAAGCCTGGCTGCTCAGTCACTCTAAGAACGTGTACAGTACAGGCCTATATTAAAAGATGGGTTACCTAATACCAAGAGATAAGTATTGTTGAGACCCACACCAGTTGGAATCTACGAAATTCTTACCTAACACGTGTCTGGGCTGCAAGCCACGAGCACTGGCCATTGGTCACATTATGAGGGAATAGTGGACACTGGACCAGTATGCTGGTGAGGTTGAATGGATAACGAGAGTATTTTGTTCTGGCTGGGGTCATGGTCGAGCCTCATCCCCTAATCAATTCAACCATGACTTGCGGGCTGCTGAAAATGACACACATCAGTATGCGCTGCAAAAAATATGTTTGTTAAAGGAGGTTTGTAGTTCTTTCATATATGTTAAAAGATGAATTGTTCTTTTTTTATAATTGTTCTTTAATAATGCGCTTAATACTGAGACGTTTCTAATTGAATGATCGGGATTTGAACCTGTGTTGTGCTGCGCTTCCTTGCGTTTCCTTGCTACCAAGACAAAGGTGTTGAACCTAAGCTATTGAAATTCAACTTAATTTAAGGGACATTATGGCTAAGTTGCACTAATGAAAACCTATGACATTCACTGAAAAAACTTTGTTAAAGGGACGTTATGGTTGAGTTGCATTAGTAAAAACCAATCAAATTCATTGAGAAAAAGTCAAAGGGATGTTATGGGTAAATTCTACTATTAGTACCTGGCGAGGTACAATGTGCTTGTAACAAGCAAGCTCATTGGTCCTCATCGGGTCGTTACCAGCCCGAAAAACCCTTTGTCGGGCCGGTCGCAGCCACGTCCTAGTCACCATGGACAGGGAGAAGGGATTACATGTAGTCCCTTCTCCTAGTTTCCTGCCAGCCATCTTTTTTGTTTCCTTTTTTCTTTTTTTTTAATGACCGGCATGGAAAGGGAGAAGCAACCCCATGTATTCCCTTCTCCCAGTTCGATGGTGACCATCTTTTTTGTTTACTCTTTTCTTCGTTTTTCTTTGTCCTCCATGGAAAGGGATAAGGGACAACATATATATATATATATATATATATATATATATATATATATATATATATATATATATATATATATATATCGAAACGCGTCGTTTTCGTGCTGTTTTTTCTCTGTTCTGGACATTTGATTTATTAAAGTATATTTTTTTGGCTGACAACTAATGGTTTCCTGCCTCAGTGTTTTGCTGAGATTTCCGAATGCAAAACTGCTTCCTGGAGTGCCTTCCGACTTCCCTGCACTTTTGTACAGGGCCAACTATATATATATATATAAAAAAGTCACTATTAGTACCCCGGTCTACGGGCTGAGGTAATAAAAAGAATAAGCCCCTCGTCTGGGCGGTAATACCATGTCAGGTAATGCCGCAGGACCTTTATTAACCTCATGGCTTATTGCTTTAATGAAATCCCATGAAATTCAGTGAAAACACTTTTGTTAAAGGGAAATTATGGTTACAGAGTCAAATCAAATTAATCCAAGAAATATGACAGTTATTGGTTTGCCATGCATCCCTACATAGCACGACCACCTTGCACTGCTAAAACTAACATCCGGGACATCAAGGATGTCATCACAAATGACCATTCAGTCTCCATCCCACACGATTGGAACAGCTGACAAGACAGAGTCATCTACATGTGCCTTCTGTACTCCTGCACCCATTTGCAGGCTGATTTGAAAGCAGCAATCTGATATGGTAAGTGCTCCTCCTAAGGTTTTCCATATTTCGTTTTCTTTTGGCCATGTTTATTGCTTTGTTTTTCCCGTTCCCCATTGCATCCACTTACCTGCCCCTTCCTTCACACTCCCCCTGCCTGCCCAGTCAGTCCCCATTGGTCCCTGTGTCTTCTGCTCTATTGCAGCCATTTGCAGGCTGCCTTGAAAGCACCAATCTTGGGTGATAAGAGTTCCTCCTAAAGTTTTCCATATTTGGTTTTCTTTTGGCCCATGTTTATTTCTCTTGTTTGTCCCATTTCCCCTTGCACCTGCTTTCCTGATTCTCCCTCTCTACTCCATTTTGTGCACCCATTCAGTCCCCATTGGTCCCTGATCCCCTCCTACCCATGTGCTCGGAAATATTCAATATTCCCTGGAGCTCCCAGGACAGCATTACCCAGGCAGCCGTTGAAGGACAAGAGGCAAAGAGCAGCTCCCTAGTGTATCACCCATTCCCTGTTTGCACTGTAAACAGTGGACACCTGACGGAACAGTCTACTGCTACAACCAGGTAAGGTGGTATGGGCTGCGATCACAGCCATCACAGTGCTCTGGAAAACCCTGTACTCCTACATTATTACCACCTACGCACACTACAGTATTGATCTTTACTGAAACCTCTAGTTAGCCACTTAGTTGAACATTGCTGGGCTATCTAGCTAGCAATTACTTAATTTTCTCAACTGTACTCCACCACTGCTCATTTCTTGTTCCAGTCAAATTCACACATTGGGGTAGCTTCAAAACTTGCTGAGCTCAAATGTTTAGCGTTTGTTGATTCTTCCAAGTAATTAAACTCTGCAGGGTTCAGAAATGAAACATTGTGACTGCTTTAAATCTTACAGCTATTGATTGTTGCCACTGTTTTTAAACTTGCTACGCTCAAAGGTCTAGCGGTTGTTGATTCTTGCTACTGTTTAAATCCTACTGGGTTCATAAGTCACACTTTGCGACTGCTTTTAAATCCTGCTGAGCTCTGATGTTTAGCTACTGTTGACACCTGCCACTGTCCAGACCTTACTGCACTTGTGACTGCTTCAAATCTTGCTGCGTTCAGAGGTCTTAGTTGCTATTCCTTCCAGCCATTGTTTAATTTGTGCTGCACCCAGAAGTTTGCAACTGCTGACTCCCATTACTGTTTACATCCCACTGCACCCAGATGCTCTTCTAATGTGTTGACCCCAGTCACTGCTTAAATCTTGCGGCACCCAAAGGTTTTGTTACTGTGTTGGCCCTTGCCATTGTCCAAATCTTGCTGAGGTTAAGCTACTGCTGATTGCTACCACTTTAAATCTTGCTAGCTTCAGAGGTTTACGTTGCTGTTGATTCCTGCCACTGTTTGAATTGTGCTGCATTCAGAAGTTACACATTGTGAATGTATTAAATCTTGCTACGCTCAGAGGTTTTAGTTACTGTTGATCACAACCAGTGTTTAACTCTTGTTGCGTCTAGAGGGTCTGCTAGTGTGTTGATTCCATGTCAACAAATACGTGTACCCCTGCCTACATCGCAAAGGAATATACTAAGTTTATACGAGAGACTAATGTTGGAGTCTATCCTAGTTTTGTATTGTCCAGTCTCCTTATCTTTGGTGATCCATAGATGATAGGTCTGAGAAGGGCCACCCACCAATCATATAGTGAATGACCATTAATGGTACAAGGGAGAGGAAAGAAAGGAGGCACTCTAAATCAATAATGCTCCTTTACTCAGTGTATCCAAAACCATTTATTTTGTTCTTTAAGCCTAAAAACTCATCCACTTTTTCAGAGTGTAGAAACATTATAGAAAAGAAAAACGTGAATGAGTCTGTGCATACATCAATTTTAATTCATTCATAGTGGTCGTATACACTTTGATTTAAAATTAACAATGATACATAGTAAAAAGTGTGTACAAATGTTTAAACCCAATCAACAGTGTAATATGTGATACATAAAGTGATATAAAAACAACAGTGATAATAAGCTGTAACAATGTCCTAGCTAAATTAAATATCTTTAATGCGTACTAGAACTAGGAGGGTTTCTAAGTCACCCTCTAAGTACAGTGTTTCTTTGGAGAAGAGAGACAAAAAAATTCTTCCAGGGTCATGAGGTAAAAGATATACTTGCCAATGTGGGAGATAGTGATAAGCAATATCTGAGGACAGGGGACCTGTTATTTGATATGGTTCTGTGAGATCTTCACGTTTCGGTGGTCATAAGGTATATGAGGGCCGCCTTCATCAGGGTGTGGAGTCAGGCAACCTATATGGGGGTACAGAGATAAAGTGTGAGTGGGGTCTTTCTGAGAGTGCCTGTAAGAACTAGGCACAAGTGCTCAATAATTAATTCTCTCAGTCCCAGACATTTATTTACCTGCCGGGACTGGAATCCCAATTGCTGAGTTTGGTCGTCAATGGAGGGCGTGCCAGTCGAATGCTGTGATCACGGTGGAAGTAATTAAAGATGGAGCCCTTTGGGGCTTCCTGGAGCCGGGTCTTGAGTGGCAGGTTAAACACGGGTTGTCCTGTGGAGAAGACCATAGCGTGTTAACAGACTATTAACATGTAGAGTTATGGGGATAAGGTTATCTAGTTTCTCTATTTTACCTGTGGTTATTTTTCCCTGTGTTTATTCAAAACTGTCCACACTGCAATTTGTTAGTGGTGGGTGTAAAGACTGGAGGAGGGTGCCTGTACTTCTGCTCTCTATATGGTAGAGGAGATGCACAGAGGACCCCAGCCAAGATTCTCTATTATTGGTAATGTAGTCGAGCAATCAAGGGCTAGCTTCTCAGGAGGTGTTGCAGGCTGGTTCTTAAGTACAGTGTAGTCCCCAAGCCCCCACAAAGGAATGTCAACACACTGTATTACTGAAAAGCCTTTATATAATTAATATTCAAGGTTATGTACACTTTCACAATAACTCACTTTGTACTCAGAAGATCAACAATGGTAAATATATACAGTTCTACAGTCAATACTGTCAAAATCTCACACAGATCAATAAAGATCAATAAAGAGGAAACCAACAGTAGAGAGAGGAAGGAAAGCAAGATGGTTAAACAACTGGCAGACTACTGGCCCCGTACCACTAGACACAGGTCTGTGTGGAGATCCCCCACCTGGGCAGCCTGTAAAATAAAGATATAGCACAAGCCCAGTCCATAAATTGATCAATAGTCTTATTCTCTCCTATAATGTTTTTACCCCCGCAATGTACCTGGTGGAGCAGAATTCTTCGAAGAAGCATCCATGGATCCTTCTTGAGTGACTCTCTTTAAAGCAGGAGTCACGGATTGTCGAGAGGCGTCGAAGAAGGTGAACTTGGCGTCAAGGGCGTAGAGGACAAGTTCATGGGTGCAGAGACCATGGCGCCGATCCAGGCGGTGCTCGTCGACGACGTCCTGCGAGGATGAGGTGTGCGGGGCACCTCGGCGTTTCATAGTTCTTGGCCGCAAAGAGTTTCAGAAGAACTGTGGCCCAACAAGGCCGTCGAGTCGTCGGAGTCGCTGTGGCGTTCAAGTGGCGGGAAACCCACCGGCGAATTCTCCTCAGCGCGTCAGCGTCCTCGACTTTCTCCGGCGGGAAAAAGCGGTCAACGGTGCAGACAAGGGAGTCCTTCGATTCAACAGTGTTAGGCAAAGGAACGGGCAGGTTCGGTCGTCGGTGGCACAGCGTCAAGCCACTTCAGGGGTTTATGATCTGTTTGGACCCCGTAGGTCCCCTCTTCTGGGGCAACACGGCTTCGAGGGGCCTCCAGCAGTTACGGCGATACTCCGAACCCTGGGCGACGGCAATGGACTTTGACGGGGTGATGTCCGGGTGCTTCACTTCGTTCTCCTCGGCGGTCCCCATCTCCGGTCGGCAGCCTTTCGAGGGTCTGACTTCCAGGGAGCTTCGGCAAAGGTTAGCGGTGCTCAATGGTCCCTCAGAGCACAGGAAGAGGGTGCCTTACCAGGTCCTCTCTCGGATCAGTCCTTGACAAACTTGACAGCTTTCGGATCGGGTCGAAGCAAATGCAGCAGCAAGTCTTTTTCTTCCAGCTGGGCGTCGAGGATCAGCAGTTCCAGTTACTCTTCAAGTGTAGACACAGCTTCTGAACAATTTCCAGTGGTGAGAGGTTCCCAGATATACTATTCTGTCTCTCATCCATACTGCTGGGTGACACTCAGCAGCCAATCATACAGAAGGGCATTCATGCAGTCAGTCAGCTAATCAGTCCTACACTGCATTCAGGCCATACTCCTCCCTCTCAGACACTCACAACAAGAAATGTGTATTGGGACAAGTACCCAGCCATTCAACACTACCCACTGCATTCAGGGCAGTTTTGGGCAGGGCTGTCTCAGTCTTTTTCTCTCATACCAGAAACCAGACAGCCACAACAAGAAGTGCATATTGGTCACACACTCCATTCACCCAGGTCCCACCCACAGGGTGTACCCACAACATACAGTCACTGGGAAGGCTCCAGCCAGTCTTGCCTGGACTTCACAACAACACCATATATGGAACTTCCACCCAACAGCCAGTCAGGGGGAAGGGACAGAGTCAGGGCTTCCCAGGACTTTGGGAAAACAAGGTAACAGGCAATAGAAAGCAAGAGGCCACAGGGGCCATCTTGTTTCCTATCAGGAATCAACTGATTCCAATGGCAGGGCCTGGGTATCCCAAAATGGAGGATACATATACTAGTGGCACAGGGTTGTACCCCACCCATGGGTGCCATAAAGGTATCCCATGGGTCTGTACACCAAACGAAAAACAGGAAGAGCTGCACTGCCAGAAGTCCCACATTGACTCCTGGACAGAAATCAATACAAACACAATAAATAATGACTACAGGAAAAGGAGATAGACACCCTCATTGAGACGGTCAACATACTTTCTGGAAAGGCCATCTACATTATTGTGACCCTTCCCTGGTCTATGCTCTATGGTGAAGTCTAGCCCTTGCAGGTTAATGGACCACCTGAGCAGTTTTGGGTTCTCACCCTTCATCTGCATAAGCCACTTCAGGGGTTTAAGATCTGTTTGGACCTTGAAGGTAGACCCCGTAAAGTAGGGTCTAAAATGCCTATTGCTCCAAACTATACTGAAACATTCCTTTTCAACAGTAGCCCACCTAAGTTCTCTACCCTGGAGTTGTCTACTGATGAAGATGATTGGATGTTCCCTCCCTGGGACAAGACAGCTCCAATTCTGTTGTCGCAGGCATCCATCTGGACGATAAAGGGCCGGCTGTAGTCAGGCGCACACAACACCGGTGCCCTACACAGACTTTCTTTCAAGCCATCAAAGGACCTCTGACAGTCTTCAATCCAATTAACCTTCCTCGGTTGTTGGGTGAAGTCAGAGCTGTCAGTGGTGCAGCTATGGTTCCATAGTCTGCCATGAAATTGCGATAATACCCAGTTAGGCTCAAAAAGGCTCTCACCTGGGTTTGAGTAGTGGGAGTCTCCCAATCATGTACATCCTGTACTTTACTGGGGAGAGGTTGGATTTGACCCCCTCCTACCTCATGACCAAGATATGTGACTTTCCCCTGAGCTATCTGGCACTTGGCGCCTTGATAGTGAGGTTATCCCTTTTTAAGGCCTGCAACACCTTATCCAGATGTGTCAAATGCTCTTCCCAGGTGGAACTGTTGACGGCAATGTCGTCTAAGTAAGCCACACAAAAGGCTTCCACCCCACTGAGCACATGGTTGACCAATTTCTGGAAGGTGGCAGGGGCATTCTTCAACCCAAAAGGCATGACCCTAAACTGGTAGAGTCCCTCTGGTGTTGAGAATACTCTCTTTTCCTTGGCATGGTCCGTCAGATCTATGTGCTAATAGCCTGAGGTAAGGTCAAAGGTGCTCACAAATTTGGCAGCACCTATGGTGTCCACAAGCTCATCAGCCCTGGGCAAGGGGTGCGCGTCAGTTTTGGTGACGCGTTGACTCCTCTGTAGTCCACACAGAACCTCCAATCCTTGGCACCTGCCTGGGAACTTGCCTTGGGGACAAGGACCCCGGGACTGGACCATGGACTGGTTGAGGGTTCAATAACACCCAGATCCAACATCTTGGCGACCTCAGCCTGGATGTGGTTCTTAACAGTATCTGACATACAGTAGCTCCTGCTTTTGACAGGCACACTGTCACCAGTGTCAATCTCCTGCTTGCTCGCAGTGTAAGGCCAGGTGTCAGTGAAAACAGAGTGGCATACTGCTGGAGCAAAGCCCTACAGGCCTTCTGCTGCTCTGTTGTCAAATCTGGAGAGAGATGCACTCCCTCCACTGAGCCATCCTGAGGGTTGCTATACAGCAAATCAGGAAGGGGCTCACTCTCATCCTCTTCTTGCTCTCAAGCAAGCAAGAGACATGAGACTTCTGCTCGCCTGTGGAAAGGCTTGAGCCTGTTAACATGGAATACCTGAAGGGCTACCCCAGGGACTCCCATGTTAATCAGATAATCAACCTCGCCCATCTTGGAGATTATCCTGAAGGGTCCAGTCCATTTATCTGCCAATGCCCGAGGCTTGGTGGGCTCCATCACAAGGACCTCCTGTCCCGGAGTCCAATCCACTTGCGATGCTTTAAGGTCATGCCAGTACTTGTTCAATTCCTGGCTGGCCTGCGATTCGCTGTTGCTTAACCCATCATCAGTGTCATCCTCCGTCTGAGGCCTAACACATAGTCCCCCACTTGCTTGGCGGGACCTGGAAGGGTGGCTTCCAAGCCGTTTCTGATCAAGGTGAGGGGCCCCCTCACAGGATGTCCAAAGAGTAACTCAAAAGGGCTGAAACGAACACCCTCTTGAGGTACCTCCCTGTAAGCAAACAACAGGCATGGCAGGGGAGGATCCCATTTCCTCCTTAGGGGCTCTTCTAAAGCACCTATCATGCCCTTGAGAGTTTTATTAAATCCCTCAACCTGACCATTGGTCTGGGGATGGTAAGAGGTGGAGAACTTGTAGGTTACTCCGCACTATTTCCACATGGTTTTCAATTAACTAGACATGAAGTTGGATCCTCTGTCAGAGACAACTTCCTTAAGGAATCCAACACGGGTGAAAATGCCCAGGAGAGAACTGGCAACCACCTTGCCAGTTACAGTCCGAAGGGGTATAACCTCAGGGTACCTGGTGGCATGATCAAGTAGGACCAGGATGAACCGATGTCCACCTGAAGTGGGAGGGTCCAGGGGACCAACAGTGTCGATGCCCGTCCTCTCAAATGGTGTGCCAACCACTGGCAATGGCTGCAGTGGGGCAGTGACTCTGCCTCCAGTCTTGGCAGACAACTGACAAGTTAGGCAGGTCCTGCAGTGGGACTTCACTTCTACTCCCATCCGAGGCCAGTAGAAATGGGCAGAGAGCATCTGCTTAGTCTTCTTGGTCCCAAGATGACCAGATAAGGGCACCTCATGCGCCAACTGCAGTAGGAAGGGCCTGTAAACATGGGGTACCACCAACCTCTTGAGGGCACTAGGGTCAGGCTTAGTGGGTTCAATAAAAAGGAGCACACTCCCCCAATATATCCGGAAGTGCCTAGGCACTTCTCCTTGTGCCTGGGAAAGGGCCTGTTTCCTCAGACCCTCGAAAGAGTGGCACTTTCTCTGTCCCTCACAGAAGTCTGCCGGGAGGGTGCCCCTTCAGCTAACAAGCATTGAAGGTCGGGATGATGCTCCGGGTTGAGAACCTCTCCCACAGGAGAGTCTTCTGGCTCTTCTCCAACAGGAGTTGAGACAGGGCTTACCACTGGATCCAGCCAATCCGGAGTATGGATCCCAATTGGTGCTGTAGGAACAGCAGGAAGAGAAGGAGTCCCCTGCACAAAGGTGGCCTTCTTGTTCTTCTTTCGTCTTGCCTTAGGCCTCGTCTTTGGTTTAGGTACCTGACTCACAGCCAGACCCTGTGTCACCTGTGAACTAGTGACTGCAGCAACAGTCATGGAAAGACCATCCGAGATCAACCCCAATTCTACTAGATAATTACCTAACATAATGTTAGGAGGGACATTGTCCTGAACCAGGACAGGAGGCTTTGCTGTCTTGTCTCCAATTACGAGTGTGACTAAGGCTACAGGTGATAATTTGGGAAAACACCTACATAGTCCTCTGGCTTGAGCAGGGTCCTGTCCACCACTGTCATGCTTGCCCCAGTGTCTCTCAAGCCAGTAGAAGGCTGGCCATTCAGGAGGACACTTCTCAAAAACCTATGGGTGTTCTTTGGGATAGTCACCAGTACTTCCATGTACTGGTCGAATGCGCCCAAGGGACACTAAGGACATCTCTACAGGAACACCAAATGTGATCCCTGTAGAGGAGGGGAGGACAGTGGCCTCCACCTCAGACATGGGGTAAGGGTAGGTCAGGCTGACAGCCTGTACTCCAAGTGCCTTACCTTTACACTTGGAGACACCCCTCTTGTGATAAAGAGCCCCACAATCCCAACAAGTGCCGGGAATGTGGGGTACGGTACTGGAACCACTAGGAGCGTGCTTTGCAGCAGGTGGACCACTACTCTTATTCCCACCCACAGATGATTTATCCCCACTAGATTTTTGGGTCTTAGGATAGGAAGGTTTTGGTTTACCCGACTGTGACTGCTTTTGGGACTCCTCAGCTTTCTGAGAGGTCCCCTTTTCTTTGTCCTTGTCCTTCCCACTGGAGTCCTTAGGGGACACCCAGAGGGAGACCCACTTGTCAGCCAGCCTAGCCAGCTTAACGGGATCCAAAATGTTCTGGTCAGCAACATACTGACACAGCTCTGGTGAACAGGCTTCAGAAAAATGCTCAAAAAACAACAGGTGGGACAATTCAACAAACGTTTTCACCTTGTATCCATCAATCCACCCCATCATGTTCATGTGTGCAGCACTTACCCAGTCAACCCAAGACACATTCTCTCTTTTCTTAAATTCCCTGAACCTTTTAAGGTATTGGGTAGGTGTCTTGCCAAACTTGGCAATCAAAGCAGACTTCATACACTCATACTGACCCCTTTCTTCCACACTCAGCTTCAGAATACAGTCATACCCAGTCTGAGGCACTCTGCTTAACAAACACTTAGCCCAATCTCTTTTGTCAACATCATGAATTGCACAAGCCATTTCAAATGCTTCAATCCATTGGAGGATATCAGAACCCTCCACAAACACAACAACCAAATATTTCATAAACTTTGTGGCTGGGGACCTGACACTCTCATTTGGCTTAGCTGAAGTTTCCACTCTAGCTTTCTCTAGCTGGATTCTCTGACATTCAGTGTCCTTGTTCTTGAGTTCAAGGTCCTTATTTCTGAGTTCAAGATCCCTATTCTTGAGCTCCACTTGTTGAGCCAACTCCTCCTTCTTAAACTCAGCATCTATTTCCAACTTGCAGTATTCAAAGGCCAATTTCATCCTTAATAACTTAAGCTCCAAGGAATTGCTGGGGGTTGGAACAGAGGCAGCAGGAATGGTGGCATTCCCAGAAACAGATTCTGCATAAACCCCTGGGGCAGAGTCCTCATTGGTTACATTCCCCCCTCATCAAGAGTTTCCCCATCAGTCTGGTAGTCCACCAGGGAAGCTATCAGCTCAGCCCTAGACGTATCCACAAAGTCTAACTCCCTGGCTTCACAAGTACTCTGGAGAGCCTCTAAGCTCATCCTAGTCAATATAGCATTTGCAATGGACTCCATTGCTTGTAATGCAGTTATTTTGTACACAACTAAACCTCAATTTAATAAAGTGCAGATATTGTGTAAGTGGCACGGTTATACACTGATTCTTAAAACCATAAGCATCCCTCCGCTGCCACCAGTGTAAAGACTGGAGGGGGTGTCTGTACTTCTGGTCTCTATATGGTAGAGGAGAGACACAGAGGACCCCAGGCAAGGTTCTCTATTATTGGTAACGTAGTCGAGCAATCAAGGCCTAGCTTCTCAGGAGGTGATGCAGGCTGGTCCTTAAGTACAGTGTAGTACCCAAGCCCCCACAAAGGAATGTCCACACACTGTATTACTGAAAACACAGTCTTTATATAATTAATATTCAAGGTTATGTACACTATCACAATAACTCACTTTGTACTCAGAAGATCAACAATGGTAAATATATACAGTTCTACAGTGGTAACACAAATATTACTAGATCTCATTAAAGTGCATCAACTATACTGTCAAAATGTCACACAGATCAATAAAGAGGAAACCAACAGTAGAGAGAGGAAAGAAAGCAAGATAGTTGAACAATTGGCAGAATACTGGCCCCGTACCACTAGACACAGGTCTGTGTGGAGATCCCCCCACCAGGGCAACCTGTAAAATAAAGATATAGCACAAGCCGAGTCGATATTTTGATCAATAGTCTTATTCTCTCCTATAATATTTTTACCCACCCCAATGTACCTGGTGGAGCAGAGTTCTTCAAAGAAGCATTGATGGATCCTTCTTGAGTGACTCCCTTTAAAGCAGGAGTCAAGCATCGTTGAGAGGCGTCGAAGAAGGTGAACTTGGCGTTGAGGGCGTCGAGGACAAATTCGAGGGTGCCGAGACCACAGCGTCGATCCAGGCGGTGCTTGTCGACGATGTCCTGCGCGGATGAGGTGTGCGGGGCACCTCAGCATTTGATAGTTCTGGGCCGCAAAGAGTTTCAGTAGAACTGTGGCCCAACAAGGGCATCGAGTCGTCGAAGTCTCTTAGGCCTTCAGGTGGTGGGAAACCCACTGGCGGATTCTCCTCGGCACGTCGGCATCCTCGACTTTCTCTAGTGGGAGAAAGTGGTCGATGGTGCGGACAAGGGAGTCCTTCGATTCAACAGTCTTAGGCAAAGGAGGGGGCGGCTCCGGTCATCGGCAGCACAGCGTCAAGCGGTCCCCTCTTCTGGGGCAACACGGCTTCGATGGGACTCCAGCGGTTACAGCGATACTCCGAACCCTGGGTGACGGCAATGGACTTCGATGGCGGCGATGTCCGGGTGCTACACTTCGTTCTCCTCTGCGGGCCCCGTCTCTGGTCGGCAGCCTTTCGAGGGTCTGACTTCCAGGGAGCTTCGGTGAAGGTTAGCGGTGCTTGATGGTCCCTCGGAACACGGGAAGAGGGCGTCTTACCAGGTCCTCTCTCAGATCAGTCTTCGACAAACTAGACAGCTTTCGGATCGGGTCAAAGCAAATGCAGCAGCAAGTCTTCTTCTTCCAGCTGGGCATCGAGGATCAGCAGTTCCAGTTACTCTTCAACTGTAGACACAGCTTCTGAACAATTTCCAGTGGTGAGAGGTCCCCAGATATACTAGTCTGTCTCTCATCCACAATGCTGGGCCACACTCAGCAGCCAATCATACAGAAGGACATTCATGCAGTCAATCAGCCAATCAGGCCTACAGTGCATTCAGGCCATTCTCCTCCCTCTCAGACACTCACAACAAGGAATGTGTATTGGGACAAGTACCCAGCCATTCAACACTACCCACTGCATTCAGGCCAGTTTTGGGCAGGCTGTCTCAGTATTTGTCTCTCATACCAGAAACCAGACAGCCACAACAAGAAGTGCATATTGGTCACACACTCCATTCACCCAGGTCCCACCCACAGGGTGTACCCACAACATACCCTCACTGGGAAGGCCCCAGCCAGTCTGGCCTGGACTTCACAACAACACCATATATGGAACTTCCATCCAACAGCAAGTCAGGGGGAAGGGACAGAGTCAGGGCTTCCCAGGACTTTGGGAAAACAAGATAACAGGCAATAGAATGCAAGAGGCCACAGGGGCCATCTTGTTTCCTATCAGGAATCAACTGATTCCAATGACGTGGCCTGGGTATCCCAAAATGGAGGATACTCAGAGCACCTGTCAAATTCAGCATGGAGCTGCCATCAGCCCATACCCTGCTCTGTGGGCCACACACAGGTGCCCAAAAACATACACTAGGGGCACAGAGTTTGACCCCCACCCATGGGTGCCATAAGGGTATCCTTTGGGTCTGTACACCAAACGAAAAACAGGAAGAGCTGCACTGCCAGGAGTCCCACATGGACTCCTGGGCAGAAAACAATACAGAACTTAATACAAAAGGACTACACGACAAGGACAGGGAGGCCCTGTCCCTCCAATGCATTTCCAGCATCACAGTGGGAACTAGTGCTCTCCAGACTTTGAGAGGCAAGTAGAGCACACATGGTGTCCTGTAAAGTAGACAATGATTTTGTAACAACCTGCTAACCTACTGCACTCTACAGGGATTTTGTGTGGTT
Source organism: Ambystoma mexicanum (assembly GCF_040938575.1). Lineage (NCBI taxonomy): Eukaryota > Metazoa > Chordata > Amphibia > Caudata > Ambystomatidae > Ambystoma > Ambystoma mexicanum. The sequence goes on along the minus strand of NC_090935.1, from coordinate 118,956,251 downwards.
GTCTAGTTTTACTAATTACCTTTGGTGATTGTTCCCAGTGTATGCGGAAATCTGTAAGTTCTCCGATTTGAGAGCCTTGGGGAGAGATCCTCTCAATGTACTGCGTGGTTGCTGCACCTATAGAAGAAGGCAGAGGCCAGAAAGCTTTGGTTAGAGACATGCTTTATATAAATAAACTCTTTGTGCAGACTAAGGCCCTATTGCACGAAACCGTTTCAAGGCGGCATGTCTGATTTGTGCGTTTATTGAGTACATTATAGGTATATGTTTGAGGCTATGGCTACCCTGCCCAACATCCCGTTAAAGCTTAAACATACCAGCATTCTCCACAAACTGCACACTGGTTAGGGCAATGTATGCTTGGCCCGGGGGGCTCGCTTAGAAGTATAAATTGCATTGTGATTGTTACTTGGGCAGAGCCTTACCTGTTTGATTCTACAGGGAGGCAGAGTGATGCATGCGCTAACCTGTCCGTGGCTGGCTGGTGAATGAAAAATACGCCTGACTTGGCGGATGCTGTTTAACACATTGCCATAGTGATCGTGCGTGATGGGCTTCCGCTCCCCATAGTGGCATTTACGTGAACACTAGATTACATTGATGTGTAGGCCGCATGTACGGGCGGCTCATCAGCTGTTCTTGTTGCTATGGTGAGAATGCCTTCGTGGCTTCAACTGTTAATGTGGGTAGAACGTAATGCTGGAGTGTTGTGTAGGCCATGTATACGGGCGGCTGCTCAGCTGTTCCTGTTGCTATGGTGAGAATCCCTACGCAGCTTCAACTGTTAATGTGGGTAGAACAGAATGCTGGAGTCTGTGCCAAATACTGTAAAAATAGTGACAAGGGTCTGAAGAATTCAGCACCCCTGTCATATATGGACGTGGAAATATAACATGTGTAGTGATCGGCAGTGTTCCCGAACGGAAAGTGTGTTACCAGGTTAAAACCTGCATCAACTTGTTGTTGCAGGGATACCTTGGTACTAGCAATTGCGCAACAGACATTCTGTTGCTGTGTGCGCCGTGTTCTTCTGAGATAGTCCCGAACTATGGCTGTTGCAGTTGTGGACTGCTCCTAATCCTATAGTGGGGATGCCACGGTTGTGCTTTACTCCAGTATTCTGAACCGTTGATATATACAGGGCAGCTATCCCTTTTCTATCTATTGTGGTGTTTGTACACCCCTGTTGAACATTAGCATTATACTGCTCATGTGAGTAGACTATCTCAAAGGGGGCGAGCCCCGACCTGATGGCGGAACTAATTGTGGGACACCTGCAGCTTGATTTCAACCTGGGTTGATATCAATCACTGTCATGTGGCACATTTGGTGCTCGTTCGGCTCCTGGTCGAACCAAGAGGAGCACGGGGTAGCACCCAATATTTCAAAAGACCATTGATCTCGTTCAGGCCATGGTGATATGTATCTAGTCGGTGGGTCTACCTAGATTCTTTATGAAGGAGGCTTTGCTGGATGTCTGCTCCACCCTTGACTTTTTCTATCACCCACCAGAAAAAGTAATTTGGTGTATGTTTGGTGGTAAAATGGGGTTCGACTAGGGGTGCTGTCAGATTTTTACATCTGATTTTTGATCGGTGTCCAGAGATTCTGGTAGTCACAGATCTGGTGGTCTGTCCGATATATCTTAAGCCACATGGGCATTGGATACAATAGAATACATTGTAGCTTTTACAATTTGTGATATCTCTTATAGTCCATTCCTGTCTACCAATTGTGAAGGTTTTCATCTTCTTGGTAAATTGGCAGGCAACTCAATTCCCACATGGGTGGTGGCCTTGTAAGGGACGTAACATCCTGAGCGTACTTTGTTGTGGGTCTGGTTTGTAGAGAGAATGTACCAGGTGTTCTTTGATATTCTTGGCTTGTTCTGTTGATTCCAACCACTTCCTAAACCCTGCTGTCCCCATAGGTTTAGCTACTGTTGATTCTTACCACTGTTAAATCTTGCTGTATTCAGTGGTTCTGCTTGTTTGTTGTCTGGCCACTGCTGACATATACCTGCCCTCAAAGGTTTGCTACTGTTGATTCCTGCCACTGTTAAATCTTGTTGCGCTCTGAGGTTTTGTCACTCCCACGCCCTCTACTTTTGCAAAAACACGAAAGTAATTGCCTGCAGCAACACATGGGTAAGGCTCCCCACCATAGAGGTAAGGTTATGCTTAGAGTCTTGATAATACTGAGTTCAGAGTCCTGATAACACAGTGTTCATCCCACAGCTCACTTTCCACCACAACATCGGACCCGAACTTTACCTGACTTTTGTCATGCTCAACTACACCATAGTATACATCTCCCCACAAGGCAGCTCTGACAGAAGTCTCCCTACACCTTACAACCCTGAAACCCTAGTACTGGACCACCACAGTTCTGTCTTCAACTCTGAAAACCCAATATGAGTAAAAGAATAAACCACCACAAAGAGCCCTTCAACAATGCAAAACAGCATTGGGCGACCACAAGGATGCTTCCGCCACTGTAAACCTGATACAACTAACTACAAATTCAGCCTCTGCTGACAGCCCTCTGCCACTGTGAGTCAGTACTGATCGAACACCGGGAGGGTTCTGCCTCTGTAGACCCGACTAGCACAACATTCAACCACCACACAAAGGTCTCGCCACTGTGAAGCAACACTGGGCCACCACTGGGAGGTTTTTGCAACTGTGAACAGATCCTAACACAAACTAAACCACCATAGAGAGGCCTTTGCCACTGTGAAGCAGAGATCTACACGGCACTGCACATTCAGACCACACCGACCAAAAAACAAACTGGGAAACATGGAAACATAACTAGGGGCCAGCAAACAACTGACCCAAGATGGCACCCGACCCTGGAAAACAAACATCCCAAACTTAAAAAGAAACCGGGAAAGCGTGAAAACATAATTGGAGACCAGGACACAACTGACCCAAGAGGGTGCCATACATCACAAACCCAACCCAAAAATAATAAGCACAAACCACCAACATACCTCGATAAAAGAAAGACAAAGAAACAAGAAAGGAAAACAGAACCAGGATGGAAACTGCAACCCAACAGAACCAATCCTACCCCCCAGAATTCACAACACCCAGAAACCCTATGGGGTCACCAATCAAAGGACTAAGGATAGGGACCAAGAAAAATGTGAACACAGAATACATTGCATGCTACCTCTCCACCTAGAACGTCAATTCAATAGATAGCAAACAACCGACAAATAACCCACAAGCAAGAACCCAAACAAACCTGGACTCCAACAGGCCCCCAAACCAAGTACCTCTAAATGCAAAACACTGTGACTCGGAAAATACCTTCGGCAAAGCCCGAATAAGAATCAGGGGCAAACTTGAATCCACAACCACTCACACCCCCTACATAACAAAAGACTGGAAAAAGCCTCCACCTACAAACAAACAGCCAACCACCATGAACCAGAGCTATGTAACCCTGCCATCAACCTAATTGAACTCCTCAATGAAGAGGCAGAATACAAAACAACAATCTCAGCAAGCAGCCTCACCCAAGAGAGAATCCCAAGAAATGAAAACAGACAAACATATATGACCTAAGCGAGGGCGGCACAGACTCACTTTTCTTCACAGAAACATGGCTATTGGATGAAAAACAAGACAATCAACCACAAAGCGATAGCAGACTTTTTAAAGCTAATACACTCCAACAGTGAAAACCGAAGAGGATGCACAATCGCAATGGCGTACAAAAGACCAAATCTGTGCCACACCACTCCCCTCAATGGACATAGGAGACTGTGAATCTCTAATCATCAAGATCAATGACCAAGCCAACATAGTGTTTCTTCTGATCTACAGACTGCCATCCTACCCCAAAATTTGCAATGTAGCTCACTGACCATTGGAATCCATTCCACCTATCATGGTAACCTATTTGTCCTGGGAGATTTCAACATCTGGCTTGAAAGAGAGAACAAAACCACAGCAAACTCACTCTGCGCCCTCCTAGAAGCATGCCATTTCAAGAAAATAGTGAACGGATACACTCACAATGCTGGACACACCTTGGACACAATCTTCTGCTGAGACAGACTCTCTACCACCGCCCCACCGGAACCAATGATATGGAGTGACCACCAGCTAATACCATTCACTGTCAAACATCCCACCTGCATACTGCCCGGAAACACAATATTGCACACTATAAAGATAAGAAATTGGAGTCTTGACCCAGAATCCTTAACAAAACTGCTGGAATCGACTCAACCAAACATTGCCAAGCTGAACAGAATGATCCCTGACTTAGCGGGAAAAAAAAAATTGACACCTGGATCACTCAGGTCCTAAACTAATTAGCACTACCAAAACCTTTCAAAGCCACTACAAAAAAACAAAATGGCAGCAAGGTGGTTCACTGAAGAGCTGAGAGAACTCAGAAAAACAAATCGCAAACTATAAAAATGATGTGTAAATCATTACAATCATTCTGACAACACAAAGCACAGAAGACAACTTAGAATATCCAAATTAGTAGTCCGCATAAACAAATATATAGGAGAGACACTTCATATGGAGAGACGTGGCATCCATTCAGACATAAAAAAGTAAAATATGTGAGCCCTGTGTGGGCGGCTTGTGCAGCTGAAATTTGTTATATTATACATTTGTAATTGTTTAGCAACATCACTGTGTGCTGCTGATATACGACATTGAATAAGAATAAAAAGAAAATTCATTTAATACGATGCAGTAAAACATAACCTGCTGATAAGCTGTGGGATGGAACAGCTCAGGTGGGTGGCCAGCACACATGTCTTAACGTATGCTAATGCATATGTCTATAAAGAACAGAATTCAAAAGGCAAAAATAGATAACACAACCGCGAAGTATAAAATATGAATGGAAGCCACTTACAATATACTTCATAGGAAATGAGAAAAGGCATCTTTTCTGCCTGTGTGCTAAACCAGATAAATGTTTTTTAAAGAGCCAGTCAAAAAGTATATATATCTCTATATCAAGCCCGACTGGGCGACATGACCATATATAATACAAGCCTTGTATTAAAACATTTTGACAGCATATACAAATAAATAATAATAATAATAATAATAATAATAATAATAATAATAATAATAACATACAACATATATACTAATATAATAATATACAAAATATACAACAATGAAAAAATGCTAAGTGTTTCAGTCAACAAGTTGTGTTTTCAACGTGAATAACAGACCATATGCTATCCTTCCAAAAATAATTACAAATTTGTCCTGCGAATGCAGCTATTTGTTGAGAGTTGAAAACTGCAATTCTACAACTCCGTGCAAAATCTGCAATAAAGTGGCAAGCGAGATGCAGTATTCCAAACAATGCGGTGTACATTGCCCATGTGAAAAAAACATTCATAAAGTGCCAAGTGCATAAAATGTATGTGACTAGTGCAAGAATTCCTATGTATTTATTGGCTTGCCCCTTGTTTGAAATGTCTGTCCTTCTAGTGCAGGCAGGCATCATATTAGAAATAGTGAAAATCCAGCGTGTTTGCGGCTTACACTAGACAGAGGGCCTGATTTACAAAATCATTTTACAATGACACATTCTCATTGGAAAATGCTTTGAAAATCAGGCCCATTGGACCTAATTTATAAAATGATTTGCACTGTAGCAAATTGAGAGATGTACATTATGTTAAGTTGATTTATAATGTGCACCGTTATCATTGGCATGGTATCCAGGTGCTCACGTGGCTCTGTAAGAAAGAGGTTGGGGTGGGTTAGTGAAGGAAGAGGGATAGGATAGAGGCTGTGCTCTTCTGTTGATACTTGCAGAACCAGGAGTAACTGGCGTGTGTACATGTCGGCTTTCTAAGTGAGTTTTGATTGTGTGCACTGGCTTGTTCCATGAGCTTCTACCAGCAGGTATAAGCTGTTGAGATTTTCACCAGTTTATACCTTGGGGGTCATTCTGAAGTTGGAGGTAAGGGAAAAACGATGCCGGTAAAGAATTAGCAGCATCGCTTACCGCTCCGGGCTATTCCGACCAGAGACTCCGCTATTAGCGGCACCGTTAATAACGGTCCCTCTAATAGTGGCAAGGCCACGGGCACGCGGACCATCATACCGGCAATACCGGCATGTCGCTAATGGGAGGAAATCACAAGTCAGGCAGACAAGCAAATACCGGCATCATGAAGGCGCTAAAAGAGGATACCGGCATCTCGAACCAACCGAAAAACGCTATGTGCAGTGTTCCCAACTGCCACAGATGCACACAATCAGCACAGGTGGATGCAATGGAGTCTGGGCAAGTACAAAAGGAGCACACCCACACACCACACCCCTTCCCACACCAAGATGATTCCAATAGTAGTAGCAATGCTGGAGCTGGAGGACATGCTTGCATTGCAACAACAGCAACAGCAGGCACCACAGAGGAGACACAGGAGGAGAAGGAGAGTGAAACAGGCCCAGCATGCCCCACCAGTGCAGCCAACAGCACCACACAGGCAGCCCCCAATCCCTCGCATCAGAGCCAGTCCTTTCAAAGTAACCCCGGAGCAGATCCACATCCTGTACCGTCTGAACTGGGACACCATCACCACCATTGTGGACATGATACACAACGACATTGTCAGCCTCATTAAAATACGCAGCACCATCGCCCCTCTACTGAAGGTGGTGTCGGTGCTCCACTTCCTTGCCACAGGAACCTACCAGCACACAGTGGGGCACATGCATGGCATATCACAACCCTTATTTTCTCTCATTCTGAACAAAGTGCTGGATGCACTCCTCAAGCACAAGGAACTACATATCCCTACCACGTACTCCCCAGGAGATTCTTGACACCAAAGTTGGCTTCCATGCACTGGCAGGCATGCTAAATTGTATAGGTGCCCCCGACTGCACCCACGTGGAGTTGGTGGTCCCGCATGCCATGGAGGTGGTGTACCGCAACCACAAGCAATACCACTCCATCAATGTGCAGACGGTATGTGACCCCAGCAAGATCATAACATATTGTTGTGCCCGATATCCCAGATCAAATCCTGACTTTATGGTCCTGCGAAACTCCACGCTACCACGCTATATGGAGCAACATGCTGGACGACGTGCCTGGCTGCTTGGTAAGTTGCATGAAAGGCATATGGCAATGATTCGGGAGGGAGAGATGCACACACCACCATGATGTCAATGTTTATGTCACAGCATGATGTGCACATCACTAAACACTGTGCCCCAAAGCATCCCAAACAGAAAATTACATCCAGATCCCATAGGACAGTAGTAAGGTCTACACCTATCACACCATGACAAACACTAAACCCCACCACATCCCACTAAACGTGCATCATTCATCAGCAGACCTCACCTTCCGTAACACCATCCAGCAACATGTAGTGAATATGCACTAAGTTGCTGTCTCCAGCAAATTATACACAGGACAAGCATCATGGGAGTGCATTGAACCAAACCACCAAGGGAATCCACTGTCTGTCACAGGGCCACCACAACCACAGGAATGCAGCATGTCACCTTGGAAAATATCAGCACTGAATGCCTAACATTGCAGAGCCTACTGCCAATGCTCCAAGTCAGCAATTCCTACAGAAGACAACACATCACAAATTAGACACAAACACAGCTCTATGGGTACACGATGCATGTGCAACAAGACGGCAGTGCACACTGTGTATCATCTTGAAGATGCAACCCAAACTATTAGTCCATGGCACAGGACACAATGAGGGCCTGAAAACAGCACTCATACAGCCAGGAAAATGTGCAGGTGACCAACGATAACCTGCAGGCATGAGTGACTAGTACAGCTGTCCATCATAATTCCACTGACATGTACCGTTTTTTTGCCTCCCATGCAGGTGGCAGGGGCTATCCCTTGAAGCTGTGGTTCCTCACCCCTGTTCGTAACCCATTGAACAGGCACAATGAGGACTACAATCGTTCCCACACCCATACCCGTATGGTCATTGAGCAGACCTTTGGCCTGTTGAAGGCACAATTCTGCTGCCTCAGCCGGTCGGGTGGGGCACTCCTCTACAGGCATGAGAAGGTGGCCAAGATCATCATAGCATGTGTAATGCTGCTCAATATGTGTATCCGACGGAACGTGCCCCTGCCCCCTGACATTGAACTGCTACCACCTGGTGATGATGAAGGGGATGAAGAAGATGTGGCTGCACATCATTGTGGTGCCGATGCACAGGAGGAACGTCATTGGGAGTCAGTCAGTGATAGCACAATATTTCAGACACACATGGCTGCAAAGGATGACATGATAGTTTGACAGAGGGCACTGGGTGTGGGAGTACCTGTACACTATGCGCTGTATATGAATAAATGAAACATGCGCAATGATGAATGTCCACTCAAGATGTTTTTTTTTTTTGTCACACAATGGGTGTATTGAAATTTACAATGAAGAAGAAAGTGCACCAACCCCCCACCACCCTCACCCCCTCCCCCAAAACTCCCCAACACACCCTCACTCCCCTCCCCCCAAAACTCCTCAACACACCCTCACCACCCTCCCACTCCCACAAAAATCCCCAACACACCCTCACCCCCTCCCCCCCAAAACTCCCCAACACACCCTCACCCCCTCCCCCTCCGCACAAAACTCCCCAACACATGTCCAAACAAGTATCCATTGCCATCATCAGGCTTGCCAGTCTACTTCCTGCCACTCCCTGCTCCTGGTGGCGGCATGTCTGGGCGGCTCAGGGTGCGCGCCGACCTGCGCAGTGGTAGGTCTCGGTTGAGCTGGAGGAGGATGGAGTGGCCGCCTGCTCCATCGGGGTGCTGGACATTCAGCCTCCATAGCATCAGCGATGCGGCTGAGGACCTCCTCGCACAGCCTACTTGTATTTTCTGCAAAGATCTTGCCCAGGGCGGCGGTGTTATCTGCAATTATCTTGCCCAGAGAGGTGGTGTTTTCACGCCACTCAAGCCTTGATTGGGCATTGTCATCCACAAATTGACGCACAAGGCCAATCAGCTCCTCATGCTGCTGTGGCCCCGCCGGTGCACCTGTGGAGGTGGACGGTGCTTGGGTGCCATTAGCAGGCCCATAAATAGCACCTTCCCCATTGGGCTGGGCTCAAATGGGAATGGGGAATGGTTGGTGCAATGGGGACTTACCGGTCCTGCCTGGGTCGGACTAGACCGGTAAGTCCCCGTTGCACCACACCGGACTCGATCCCGTTATTGGAGGCAGTCATGGCGCAAATAGCGCCATGACTACCTCCAATCTCGGAATGAGGCCCATGGTATTTGCTCCATGCCAGTAATGCCAGTTACTTACCTCCAAACTCGAAATGCCCCCCTTATCTTAGAAACCTAACACTGGAATCAAGCAGTGCTAATACCATTGCATTTTAGCACTAGGGCAAATGTTGCCTTGGTGCAAAAATGGATTGAAAGAAGAGATTTTTGCCCAATAGCCATCTTTTCCTTAGTTCTGATACAATAATCAATTTCACTTGTCATATTTAAAAGGTTTTCTAACATAGCTCAAATGTTTTTTTGCACCTAGTTATAATACTGTGAAAAATGGCCCTTGCACCAGTGCAACTTTCTGTAATCTGGTCCCTGATGTTGTCTGGACACCTAAATCCAACCACAAGTGTGCAATTGAATTTAGAAGCTTCAAATAGCTTTGGATGTTTGTGGGTCACCTGCATTGTTCTGGGGGTGACTAGGCTATTCATTTTAAAGAAGTCATGCCCTATTTAGGGACTCCACAGCTTGAACAAAAATGCAATAAATGTCAATGAGCAAGAATGGGGACTGACATGTGGGCGAGTCATGGGGAAATACTAAACGCAATGAATGACCAGAGCCAAAGATCGAGGAAAAGAGAGTTAGTGGGAAAGTCAAGCTGCAATGGGGCAGATATAGGTTCAATGTCAGTTACAAAGTGCAAAACTGGGAGCGATTACAATGATGGGAAAAATGGAGGAACATCATTCTGATGCCAATGAGATTCACCTGGTGCAAAAATTGGGACATGAGAGTATGATGTGCCTAAATCCGTGGGTAATGGGTCAGTTCTGGAGTTGGAATGGGGTGGGCCAAATCTGGGGGAAATTTGTCATATGCGGAAAACTTTGGCAGCAATGGAGCCGTTCTTGGTTGATGAGAGAGACATGGGAAAAGCTGGGGGACATGTGGCGTATTTCGTGGCCATAGTAGTGGCATGGGGCAAAACCAAGGTAATGGGATAGTTCTGGCACAAATGAAAGGGACATGAGGCAGGCTGTGTCAATGAAATGGACATGTGGGGAAGCCAAACAGTAGCTGGCAGTTCCAGGGCACTGGATAACAAGAGGAAAACCTAAGGACAATAACATAGGTCCAGGGTCAGTGGGAGTGACATGGGGAAACATTGGGGCACAGAGAATGATATTGGTGCAAATCAGAGGGCAATGGGACCTGGCGTCTGATCTTATTGTATTATGCATTTGTTCTCCTACTGAATTGCTTGTAAATGCCTATAACATTTTTCAAATGAAGTGTTCCCAAAGTGTATGCAGTAAAATGAAAAGGTTTAACGTGTTTTCTTTTTTTAATTTTTGTACTTTTTGGTATAGCCCTCGCTCCCACCTTTCTCCTAAGCTGGGTGTGGGTTTGGACTTTCTTTCGCCACTCGCTCACATGTGCCAAATCGGTGGCAGCATTCACGCCATGCCACTCCCAAATCGGGGAAAACACATGTGTCACAGCACTTCAATTGTTCACCACCTGCAGCTTGATGATAGTAAGAAAAAAAAGGAAAAGCATGGACGTGTGCAATCACATCAGATGAGACAGCATGACAGAAGTGACACACGGGCTCAGACTGACCTATAGGGAAAATAGGCCCATGGCCGAACCAAAACACAAAATGCTGGTGTCGGACAGTTTTTTAGGTCATGGTGGGCCACTTTTTTTGGTGCATGTGGGTCACTTTGATGTTAATTCACCATGCGACAAATAGTTTTGACCAGTGTTGCTGAATAAATATTCTTTCAAATGCACAATTTGCATCACATTGTATCAATAGCCTCCCCCTTGGGTACTACTCAAACTGTCTGTCACAAAAGGAATCAATTGCCATTGGAAACTATGGGCCACTTTTTCATTGGTGTCGGAGACAATTTTATGCCCCAGTCCGAACCTGGTGACTCATTTAAATCCTACAGGTGTCATGATACGCCTGACTGAACTAAGCAGACAATACTATAAACTGGGATCAAGCAGTCACCGTAGGGGTCGGTGCAATCAAAGCCCTTAGTGCTGGGCTTGCTCATGGCCATACATATGATGTTGCCTTTGCCACAAGGTGTGAGATATGGTTACATATGTTTTCCCGGAGATGGTAAAATAAACAAGACTCAAACCAATCCAATCGAGAATCCCATGTTTTCTTGCAATGAAGGAAAGGCCAACTTAATTGCATTGAGCTAACCATACATAGTCTCATATCATGTAATGGTAATGTGACACTCCTTTCCCCTTCCAGGACACCTTTACACTAAACCTTTCTGTTCCTTTCCCTCTGACCTCTCACCTCATTGATATTATGTTTGGGGCCCTTGGCAACCACTTTGGTAATAAAGTAGGAAAGTAGGAAAGTGGAAGCTCAGAGGGCTCTTACCTACCCCGTATGCCTTTCATTCTGTAGCTTAAGTGGGACGTGGATACAATAGCTTTTTGATTCCCTGAGTGTATAGGAGAGGTGTGTACTTGGATAGAATGCGTGCAGTCGCTCTAAGTCAGAAATTCAAATCCATGGGGCAGATAGAAAATGCAATAGCATTGGACCTCCTGCTCTTGGACTTTATCTGAAACCTGTGCTTGTGGCAAAGAATGTGGGTATTGTTGGTGACAATAAACGTACCCCTATATTCCAAATAGCAGCTCTGACTAAGACATTTCAAACTCTATTAAGGGAATTGTGAACTGAGCAATAATTCAGATGTGCGGGGAGATGGAGTGGTGTAATAGTAGAGACAACCAGACACTGTGTGCTCAAATAGGATAGGCAACACAGGAGCACACAAATATGACTGTGCCTAAATTCCCCAGGTTCATATAACGTAAGTGATCCTTTCCTACCAGGTAAGTAGGTCTAGTGTCTCAGAATGAGTCAATGTTCCAGGTAAGTATGTGTGTAAGTAGTAGGGAGTCTTACATGTCCCACAGAACCCGGTTTGGCCAAGCCAGTAGCTGTATACAGTTCCAGATGCAAAGGACTCCGGAGTTTGAAGGTAAGTGAAAGGATTTAGGGGTACTCGCCAGGATAGCCAATCCCGCTACACCTAAGGGGGTTCCCGGGGCAAAACTTCACAATCATGACTAAGCATTAGGTGTAGAATTTATACCCAAACAGGTATGCAAGCAGACACCCAGATTGCTGAGTGACCACACCAGGGGCACTCAGAGCTTCTGGGACTGCTTACATCTGCAGTTGGCAGTTGGCCCAGTTTATTGGGGTTCAGGAGCTGTGAGTGCAGTGGCTATATTTGGCTTTGATATTGGTTCCAGCTAGATGGTGGTTTTGTACTCTGATTGTACTGTTCCGAATTTCTTACACTTACACTTCAGAACAGCAGCCACAGCAGGTCCCACAATGAGAGGAGACCCCAGGATACGAAAGAGATGATCCTCAATGAATTTCAACCCTATCAGGAGGAAGAAGGAGAGCCTTGCAGCGATTAAGTAGTCTCAGCTCCAGGAAGGATCCTCTGCAGGCATGTGAGCAGGTACATGAGGAGGGATGGTCTTACCCGACAATTCGACAACCTGTAGACTCCCAGCATCCGACTTGAGACATCCACCATGTACTGCATAGGCCTTATGCAAAGCTGGACAGCTCACCGGATGGTTCCGGGAAAATTCTGTCAGTGTCTAATGACTGACTTCCCATGCAGGAGCCCATGCTGGTTTGTCTCACCAGCCCAAGTGTCAAAGCACCAACGAGGGTCTCACTGGATCATTGCAAGAGAGGCAGGGATTCAACAGGGCTTGGTTTAGGCCATCCTCAGTGGGAATGTTCAGGCCTTCAGCACTGCACTTGTCTTCCTGCAGGTCTTGGCTCCAGTCAACGATCTCATGAACATATGACACTCATCTTTTATCCCAAATTCTGTAGCAAGCTGCCCAGCCAATCAATTGTAAGGATGTGCACAAATCAAACTGCCAAGGGCTGTCCAGTCATAGGCAGCCGCTTGCTCCACATCTGCCGAGAAACAGACATCCTCTGGCTGGAATGTGGATTGGGACATCATAGCCCCAGTCCACATATCCAGCCAAGATGCACACACCTTGCTTTTCCCACAAACTGCATGCAATAACCCGGAATGAGAGGGCGGGACAAAGACCAATGGACAAAAGTAGAGGATGATAAATGCATGGTATCACCATTACAGTGAGTGGTAACAAATAGATGTGCACATGAGTACACTGAAAAACATGGTAGAAGTGTATCTGCTCTATTCTCAAGACAGTGGACAACCACAGTTGGGGATTGGTAAACCTCTTACTCCGTGGAGTGAAGTCTAATATCTACAAAAAGAAGTTTAAGGTTTTTTCTTAAAAAAAGGGAAGAAAGTGCCACCACTTACATGGGTATCCTGTCTCACAGATAAGTTTTTAGGCAAAACTAGATATAAAAACTTGTACAAGTTTCTGTCCCATTATCACAACAATGTAGGACATTCTTCAGGGGTGTGTAGTGTCTTGTGTAGATCTTATTCAAGATGAAACCACATTTCCAAAATTCTATCTTCTTTTAGAAGTCGGTATACCCTTCCTGACTCGAGGGTTCTCTATCCCGGAGTCTTCTTTCAACCTCAATTGGTTAAATTAAGGCAAATATCCAATTAATTAAGGACTTCATGCCTGTGTTCCTGTATCTTCTGTCCATATAGTTCTAGACTTGTGCCATCCAGGTTTACTCCATCAATACTGTATCCTTTCACTTGGCCCTGAGTGTTCCAAGAACAGAGGAAGCTACCGGTGAATGGAAGTATATATAGCCTGAAGGGTAGATGAAGTTTTCAGAACCAAGTATTGCCTTAATAAGATCTACACAAGACACTACACACCCCTGAAGAATGTCCTACATTGTTGTGATAATGGGACAGAAACTTGTACAAGTTTTTATATCTAATTTTGCCTAAAAACTTATCTGTGAGACAGGATACCCATGTAAGTGGTGGCACTTTCTTCCCTTTTTTTAAGAAAAAACCTTAAACTTCTTTTTGTAGATATTAGAAGTTTATCTGCTGCAGCCAGCCTCTCCTGGATACATCAAAAGGGTAACAAAAAGAAAAAAAAAAGATACATAGTACCACTGCATGACTGCTGTAAAGTGACAGAAGCAACAGATAAACAATGCAGGATCTCCCAGAGGAGACATATTCCTCCTACACGGGTAACCATAATCGCTAAACAGTGCCTACAGAAGAGGCTAATCCAGCAAGAACAGTAAAGCAAAAAGACGGTACTTGCTTGAAAAAGACGGACACGGTTCACAAATTAACAAATAGTTCCACTGATGTAAATGGAATGTTATGTTATGTGATGTTAAGAAGTTTTGTAGAGCACTTGTACGCCCGGAGGCATCTTGGAGCTAAGACATCTGGCATGACTGGGTAGTCCAATGCATTAAAAATAGGAACGTTTTCAGGAAACGTCTAAATTGCAGATGGTCGGAAGTACAACTGAGGTCAAAAGGGAGCGCATTCAAGAGTCTGGCAGCTGCCATGGAAAAGGCACGGCCACCTACTCTTGATAAATTGATCCTCGGGACTGAAACCAAACTGGCACTCCCACAGCAAAGGGCTCGAGTGGGAAGATATGGAAGGAATTAATCCCAAAAGTAATCTGCACCTTGACCACAGAAGGCCTGATGAACTAAACAAAGGGCCTGAAATTCTATGCGCATGAATGTTGAAAAAAGAAACATCTTTCCAAACACCTCCTAAGACCTCCAAATTCGTAGTATCTTGGTCAATGCCTTGATTTACTGCAAACTGGACTATTACAAAATCATCCACGTAGGATTGCCCATTAGTGATGTGATATCATTGTGTATCAGCTGTTGCAACAGATTCAATCGAAGTGTCCTTATTGACATATCAAGAAAAGGATGTTATTTAAATCCGCCTGTACAGATTCTTAGGCCTTACCTTGCCTTTGGCCGAGCTTTATAAAGGCCACATTGACACAACATTGACATACATTTTTGTAAATCAGGCCCTAGAAACCTAATGGATCTCTCTAGCCGGTCAACCTTAATCTTCTCCTGGTGCTCAGATTTGGCAGATTGACAAGTAGCGAAAGAATGTTCACCCGCACGCGGCCCACTTTTGGAATGCTCTCCCATCGATGCTCCGATTGGGCCGATTTAAGAAAACTATTAAAAGGATATCTTTATTCCCAAAAAAGTCCTCCTATACTGCAAACAAGGGATCCTTCCACCCTTGGCCCGCACTCTTTCTGCTTTTCTGCTAGCACCATGAGGCTTCTCTGAGATGCAGGAGATAATATACACACTTTCAAATCTCTCTATTTACTAGTCAGCCTATTGTGTGACCTATGATCCTCCAGCTACTGTCAAGGGGAAACATTCCCCATTTTGTGTGATACGCATAATGCATGGGAACTGAAACATTTCCCCACGGTTTGCATCTGTATTGCTATTCAACAGTGTGATTTTCATTTATCTTGGGAAGCGGGCAGCACCATGTCATTCTACTCAGTATCTTTTGCCCACTGAATATAATGCCTACCTCCTCACAGGGCAATTCAGGACTATGAACCTTATTATTATTTTCTATTAAAAATCTTGCAAATCATGAAATTGGCTTGCATTCTATCTGTGGATTCTTTACCTGCATATCTCCTAGAGCTTGGAAGAGTTGAGGCCATAGGTTTCCTCTTTTTCCATTGTCAATATTTTCTGAAACACTGTAGACTAATGGTGACACTAAATCCAGCACACTCTTCTGTCAGGAGAGAAAAGAACAATGGCAACATAACAACTGAACTCTCTAATTATCTCCCAAGATCCTCTTAATATAAAATGATATTCGACTACAAACGTAATGATGACAGAGACAAAGATGTGTGCAAGTCTGAAGGTCCCCTTCCAAGCCAATGTGACAAGGGCTGGAATGGGGTAAATGTAAGCATCTGCGTCTAAGATAGTTTATCAGGGAGCGAAGGGACAGTGGGGAATTGATGCAGGGGTAGGTTTTCAATCCCACAAACAATGTCATAGTGTAGAGAAAGAGTGTGAGCCTGAGCTGTCTACTCCCTATGAAAGAAGGATTTTAGGAGTCCATTTGAGGGTTAAAGTTTCATGTTGTGAATTGTTTAAGGATTGTAACCAAGATGATTTGACCAGTGGGGGGTCAGGGCGGGGTTGAGGGTACATTCAAATATACGTGTATTTTGATTAATTAGGATTTATTAAGGTTTTTAGGCAAAGTAGTGACAATAATTATACAACTGTAGAATAATAAGGTGTCCTGGCAAATTAATCAAAGCAAAGACAAAGATCATGATTGGAAAAGGAGCAATGCTAGTTATTGGAAATATAGGAATGAAGATGGAACTCTATGAGCAGAGGTGGATAAAGGAAGAAATGAAGGAGGGGCATTGGGAGTGGGCATTGTGCTGGCAGGGAAGAAGAAAGTCTCCCTTTTAGAGGGGTTAGGGTGCGGTAAGTGGGAGGACATCCAGAGGTATATGGCAGAAAGACACAAACATTGGCATGGAGAGAATCAGAAAACGAAGTAAAAGAAAATTCGAGTATCATCAGTAAAGAAATAGTAGGGATATGTTGTAGGAGGATGTAGGGGCACAGAGAGGAATAGTATAAAAGGAAAAAGGGATAGGGCCAAGTGTAGGGACTTGGTGATCATCATTAAGAAGTGAATGGAGGATAGCACAGGGGCAACGTGTTGGTCCTGAAAGCAAGAGCATGCAGAGCAACAGAGGTACACATCCCGGATCCACGCATAGAAACCAAACTCAGGTATTAAACGCGTAATAAAAATCAATTCAAAATTAAATAAATAAATGCGAGGAGTAGATTTGGCCTGACCAAGAAACACAATCGGAGCAGTTAGAAAGATAAGAAAATAACCATTTAGGAAAGAACGGGGGAGCCCAAGAGAATTAAGGGAAGAAGGCAAGCGTGATTGACAGAAATCCAAAAGAATACCAATAGAGGAAAGTTTGAAGTGAGGTCTATGTAGAGTGGGATGGACAAAAAACACAGGATGAAGAGAACGGCGATTCAAATAAGAGATCTGAGAATAGAACACTCAAAGGCTTGGAGAGAAGAGTAGAAGGGAATAGAGCAGAAATCAGCTGGAAGAATGGGATCACGGGAAGTTTTATTTTTAGTATCGTTATAACCAAAGCATGCAAGAAGGAGGATGGAAAGCAGGAACTAAACACAGGAAGGTAAGATGGGAGATAAGGTGAGGGTAAACTAGAGGGATCAGGGAAGATGTAAGAGAGTCAAGGGGTGAAGCAGTAGGGTGGCCATGCATAAGAAGGGCAGCTGTTTCAAGGCCTCCTTCAGAAGGCCATCATATGTTAAGAGCAGGTTGTTACCCTGGTGGCCTTGGTGTGAAGGCTCCACTTCATGGCCACTAAAATCCAGAGGGACTAAAATGCATTACAAATATGGACAACCATTGTGGTACCTTGTTAGAGAATTCCGGGGGAAGATAGGGCCAAATGCTGTCAGTCTGGTGGTGAACCTAGCCATTCCACTCTGCCGCAGGCTGGATGCCCATGAGATAGCCAAAAATAGTGAACACATAAAAAGAATGATTAGTCTGTGTTGCCACACAGGTTCCAATCATGGCCCACCAATCCACATTCCCCACTAAATAGAGCCTGCAGGTGTAAACTCTCCTATAAAAGACATCCCGTGGGCATGTCTAGTGTAAATAAAAGTTTCACGAATGTTTGTTTTGTGTGTATTGTGTTGGGCTGCACAAGGAGTTAGTGAGGGAGTGCAAGAGATTTTGGAAAATGGAGCGAAGGGGAGAAAGAGAGTCGGCAGAAAGGGGACAGGCACAGTAAAGAAAAGGTGGGAAGAGGCATTTTAAAGTGGATTGAGGGAGTGGATAAGGGAGGTGCAGCACATTTTAGAGTGAAAGTGGGAGAAGCAAGGAGAGTTGTTAAGAGGAATATAATTAAGACAGAGAAGGTTGGAAGATATAAAGACAGCGTCAGCGGAGGCATTCAGGAGAGAGGAACAAGGAATATCAAGTGAGGGGTAGGTAGGGCACTCAAGAAGGAGCTAAAGGAGACAGCCAAGCAGAAAGACAAACGATTAAGGGGGAACGAAGGAGCCATAAATAACTGATTTCAAGGAGAAAGAAAGAGATGGTCGAAGAAATATCATGGTGGAGGTGGGAAAGCAAAAAGAAGGTTGGCAGATGACATAAAGAGGAGGCCAGAGGAGATATTGAAGTGACAGCTGTGGACAAAGAGAAAGAGGTGACTGCAAAAGAGAACAAGGAAACAGATTGAAGTAATAGAATGAGAGCAAACTGGAGGAGAGATCAATTAGGAGGTTGGCAAGAGAGGAAGTGAGGCCAGAGCAGATATTAAGCGGGCGGTTGGAGAGAGACTGACAGAGTCAAATAACATGGAGGTTGGAGAGAAGGGGACTAGAGGAGAAATTAAGGAGGACGGAGGGAAAGAGAACTAAGTGCAATCAAGGAGGAGGCTGGAGAGAGCGAGAGAGTGAAGGTAGGAGGGGGGATTCCAAAAGAGTGTTGGAGAGAAAACCACAGAGAAGAAAAGGAGATCCAGTGTTCAGAAGAAAGAGGTAAAGAACCACAAGGACACGGAAATTAGATCTAAGAAGGATCTTGGAGGCACCAGGATCTGCAGAGAGATTTGGACTCCAGGGAAAGTGAACCAGAGAAGAGACAAGGGTAGTACTTGGAGCAGTGGAGTTGTGATCTTGTGGCAGAGTGACGAGCAGGTGCAGGAAGAAAGAGCAAGGAAGAGGATAGGAGGTGCTGGAGGATTTTCTTTAGGCATGAGACAGTTGCACACTTAGTGGAAATAGAAGGAGTGGGGACCAAAGTGAGGAGACTAAGACAAGGAGGTGGAAGGGAAGTAGATGTTGCCCACTCAGTATGCCTACTCAGGTTTCTGACATCATAGTGGGTGCTCTATGGCTGAACGAGTTCCTATTCACACCTAGCCACTGAGCATCTGCCTTCTGCCCAGCTAGAATGCGGCTGCACATGGAACTGGGGCACAGGAACAGTGGGTTTTCCAGGCGACGAGAAGACACGTTGAGGACCACCGCAGACAATCAACTAAGGATACAAGAAATACATGTGAGGACACCCACATCCTCAAGACTGGGACCGACTGTAAAATAAGCAACTACCGTGGTAATATGAAAATACAATCAGATAAAACGTCTCAGGAGTCATATTGAAAATGGAAAAAGCAAGACATACAATATTGCTGGTTTACAAACCATATAAAAAAATAGCACCCTATTAGCCCACTCCCCAAACTAACCCATTGCATTTCCCTTATATTCCCTCATCGGCTGGTCCCTCATAATACCCATCACATCCATGTGACCTCGCCACCCCAAGACATAACAATGTTTATTGTGAACATCTGTAGTCCGTGTTCTGCTTTCATCTCATCTCTCATTACCGTGCGATTCTCCGCTTGCAGATCATTCGCTCTGGTTCGATGATAATTGGCATAGCCCTACTCAGGTGAGTGGTGTGGGTCCACACCACCTGATGCAATTCCAGGTGAGAATAAGGTCCCATTGTCCAAGCTGGTTTGAGCCAGCTTTTTCCAAGACAGCCGCGATGGAACAGAGCGTAGGAACTACATGTAGTCCCTTCTCCCTTTTCATGGTGGTCAGTCACACATCGGGAACGGTCCGAGATGCACGCGTCCTCAACCAGTAAGTCTTTGTGTGGCTGGTAATGACTCAGAGAGGGCCAATCAAATCAATTGTAACAATCTGAATGTCCCTCGTCAGTTATTAATATCCATTATTATCACAGTCATCGTATTGACTTTATGGTGTCATTTACATCATGAATCGTATTCCCTCCTCCCAGTTGTCATCAGTATTCACATTAATAACAGCTATTCTGGTATGTATTTTTTGTCCTGTTTGCATATTCTTGCCCATGCCTTTAAATATCCTTAATGCATCTTTGTTTGAATATGTTCATGGTTTGGCCTAGTTGTTATCATACTCAGCCCTGTGATACCCTCCATGATATCTGTTCTATTAGTAGATAATTGCTTCCATCACACAATAAGGGATTTGATGGATGAGGCGCACGATGAGACAGATGTTATATAACTCAGTTAGCAGCCACTAAAAATGACTGAAGTACTAAGGCAGATCATTTAAATGGATTTAAAGGAAGGCCTGTAGGCTGCCTAAATTAGATCCCAATCCTACATGTTGTAGTAAAACAATCAGAGTAATTATAAAAAGATCCCATCTGGTTCCCCAAAGGAAGAATCTAGCTAAAGAACATTGCAATGCAGCATATCACCGCCAGCTAATTGAATGCAAGGCTGTAGCTTCTTTCATCTTAGGATGGAAGGGTGTAGGGTGAATGAATATATAATAATTCATAGAACGTTTGTGTTTTATTGTGTTTGTAGTTGGGAACATAGTCAGAGAACAATGAACATATGCAATAACCGTAAGTGGTGCAATCCAGATTCCAAGTGCCTTACAATAGGAGGGTAGTTGCCTTTAAATGCAACATCAACCTGACTGTTGATGACAAAGTGAGAACATGAGATGGGGATGAGACAAATACTATACATGTATTTACAGCAGGTACAATAGGCCCACAAAGGTTGGAACACATATATAAATTCTCATTTATACATATTTGGTGACAGGGGGTCAGTCACAGGGTTGGGGTGATCTCTCTGAGGCCTTGGGAGCACCTACAAGGCATAGGAGAGATTGTTCAGGGCAGTTTTAAAATCCTGCACAGAAGGTATAGTATTCAAAGCCGGGTGTAGAGAATTCCAGTTTTAAGGAGCCAGAAGTAGTAAGGAGTCACAAGGGAGAAGGAATGGAAGGAGGGGGAGGGGCATTGGATTAATGGATATGTAGATCAACACTTTAAAAGGTTAAATACTTAATTGTGGGAAAAATTGAATAATTTCGTGGTCAAACAAGAAGATTTGAGCCTTAGTTAAGCTTGATTCAGACAATAGTGGAGATAAGGGTTCTGGCAAACTGAAAGATGAGTTACAGGTGGATATTATGTCTGCTAAATAGGCTCAGTCTAGCTCATGTAACCATAGAGGTGAACATGTGCTGCGGTTTTGGTCACTATCAAGGGAACGCCCAGCATACGAGCAATGCAAAGGGCTTGAAGAGATAAGTTGTAAATGAGGGCAAGGTGGAGCCTTGGAAGTTGGGTAAAGACTTCTTCAGATTATAGAGTGGATTGCCATTTGATGAATGATGACAGATAGACACTTAGATAGATTATTGGATAGCTCCTTGGCAAATGGGAAGAAATGGAAGATGACGATTTGGGGATTATCTGCCAAGAGGTATTTGGAGAAAGTGAAGGTGCAGATCAGCCTGCAGAGAGAGAGAAGGTGTTGTACGTACGTGAAAAGTAGGATACCAAAGACTGACACTTGGGGAACCTGTACTTACAGAAGGGGTAGCAGAGGAAGTGCGGTTGCTGTTGTAGAGGGATCATTCAGAAAGATAGGAGCAACCCATTTTAGGATAGCATTCCTGAAACCAAGGAGAGTATGTTTTTGAATGAGAGAAGGAGGATCCACGCTGCTGACAGGTCATAGAGGATGAGAATGGAAGTCAGCAATGAGTGATGGGCAGTGAAGAAGCACGGATGAGTATTTTTCCCATTTGCATATTTCCTGAAGAGCCGCGGTTGGAGGGGAGCACATATGTTGCTACTCAGTGCAAGATCCCACTTCAGAGAAATTTAGAGTAATGGGCCTGGAGAGAGAAATATACTTGGCTGGGATATTGGAGTCAACAGTTTTTTTTTAAGACTATGTAGACTCGTTGATGCCCTGAAAGTGGCAGTACTGAGTCCTAAAACACAGTTAGGGGATAAAGCTTGGGGTCAGGAAAGAGGGTATCAAGATTACTAGGACCTTAATAGACTGAGGTGCAAAGGTATTAATGGGAGCACAGGGAGGATGTGTAGGAAGAATGGGTTGCCAGTCATTTGGTCGAAAAAAATTGGTCGACCAGACAAATGGTCGAACCAATTTGATCGAAAACCAAAAGGTCGAATTTTTTTTTTTTTTTATTTTAACCCTTTTTTTTTTTTTTTTTGGGGGGTCCCCCCCCCAACCCCCTTTTTTTCTCTAAAAACCCCTTTTTTAACTAAACGAAAACCCAAAAAATAAATATATAAATAAAAAAAAAAATTCGACCATTTGGTTTTCGACCAAATTGCGTCGACCAAATTGCAGTCGACCAGTTTTTTTTCGACGAGTTGACTGGACACCGGAAGAATGTGTGGCGTGGATCAAAAGTATAAGATTCAGAGTAGTTAGAGGTGAAGACGGAGAGAAGGATACAGAGGGCGGAGGGGGGCAAGATGAGAAGAAGTGAGGAAGCTATAGGGATGGAGAGAGTGAGAGTGTGTGTGTGTGTGTGTAGGTGTAGGTGTGTGTGTGTGTGTTTGTCTGATGTGATGGATTTGGGAATTAAAGGTCAACAATCATTATCAGAGAAAGGGTGGTATGGAACAGGACAGTGGATTTAGCACTATT
Organism: Ambystoma mexicanum; assembly: GCF_040938575.1. Taxonomy (NCBI): domain Eukaryota; kingdom Metazoa; phylum Chordata; class Amphibia; order Caudata; family Ambystomatidae; genus Ambystoma; species Ambystoma mexicanum. Next base: position 118,933,437 of record NC_090935.1, on the reverse strand, counting down.
TGAACAGTTGAGGATATGTAATGTAATAATATTTACAAAGTGCTAAACTATGGCCCAAAGGCATCTAGGCGCTAGAAACCGCATGTGAGAGAAAACCATTCTAACACCAAAAAATAAAGAAAAGACTAAAAAAGAAATGTCTTGAAGGTTTTCCAAAATCACAAATGATCATTCACATTCTGAAAATAGTCTTGGAGAGAGTTCTACATAGCAGGTGCAAGAGTTGGAAATGCTCCACCCCCTGCACATGCTCTCCGAAACTGGGGAACAGTAAACATTTCTAGGAGGCTAAATGGTGGGACCTTGAGCTCAGAGAATAAGCTTAGCCTGCAGATACTCAGCACCAAAGTGATAAAAAGCCTGATGAGGGTTGCAGAGAATCTTTAACTCAATGTGACTACTCACGGGAGCCAGTGAAGGTGCCGAAGGAGAGCCTGTGAGTGAGACAACCAACCTACTCCCAGTGCCAGCCGAGCTGCATTCCATTACAATAGTCAATGGACACAAGAGTTGATGCAGCTACCACCTCTGCTCGAGAAATGGCAGCGTCTTTCTCAGAATCTTCAACTTCATAAAACCGGCGTTGAATACTGAAGAGATCTGTAGCTCTCGAAAGCCAGGAGGCAAGATTTTAATACCAAGATTTTTAACTGAGTTACTGGGTACAGGACAAGGGACAAGGGAATCTGGAAAGAAATCATCAGTCAAAGCTGCCTGCAATCCAGCAGCGCCTGCTACCATATTCTCTGTTTTTTCTCTGTTCAGTTTCATCCAGTGTTTGGCCAACCACTCACCTACTGCTGCAAGGCAGCTTCTTAACTGAGAAGGGGGGGGTCACTTTCGGGAGAGTCGAGCCGAAAAGATTTAGCTGAGTCTATCGGTGTAGGTATAAAACCGTACCTTGTGCTCATGAATTAGATCTTCCAGCGGAGGCAAATAAAGATTAAAAAGACACAGCCTGAGAGCCCTCTGAATGAAAAGATTTAAACCCGGAAAGAGAGGAGGATCAGAAATTCCCGCCCTCTCCCGGCATTTCTGGATGGCTTATGAAACAGTGAGGAGCCTGGTTCTGGTGCAGCTGGCAGAGTGAATGCTCTTGGTTCACAATAGTACACCCCCAATATTCCGTGGGGAAGATTAGGGGAAAGAGCTTGCTTCTGCCTTGCGTGCCTTCTGTCTTCACATCCCTGGCAGAGGACTTTGTAATGGACTACACTCCTAACATAGGTCTAAAAGTGTATTGTCCTTTTCTTCATAGAGTTCAGGCAAATCCAACAATGAGGGGATTTGGTCCAAAGCAAGTCTGTTGTAAGATGTACAAACCCTGTTGTTGTAATAAGTGCTCTTTGCCTATGACACATGTAGACTGTGGGCCAAATTGTGCCCATCTATTCATGGCTACATGCTTGTCCCCTGAGGGAAATCAAGAAATAAAGACACATGCACCAGGGTGCAGGTAAAATACTGTATGCAATGTATGAATAGTGTATGTGCGCTTACCTGGACACATTCAGCCCACCATGGAGCTAGATGGAATATGGAAGAAAGAAGGAAAATAAAAACAAAAACAAATGTCAGCTCATCCCTGCCCAGGAGTGGGCTGGGCAAGAGAAAGTCAACTTTCCAAAAAAGACATTTACAGGAAAAAAGAAAAAAAAGAATATTGAAGAGAAAGCAGTGAGAAGGGAGTGAAAGGAGCAACTCTCTAATAGGTCGTAACCATGAAAAGCTGTGCAAGGCCTAATAACGGATGACAACCAGGCTTTGTGCTTGGGTTATATCGTGTGCCAGGGCTACATGATCGGAGCTCCCCCTAGGGGCCAGAGGAGGCGGACCCAAGCAGCAAAACCACTGGATCGTGAGCATGGGGCAGTCCAGGAATAAGACGGCACCACCTAGCCCGGGTCAGAGACGGCACCACCTAGCCCGGGTCAAACCACGGGACAAGGCTGTGTCCCATGATGGGGCAGGCCATGAAAGAAAAAACTCCTTCCCAGGCCACGTATGTCAGGTGCGGCCCGGGAGGTATCGAGTACCAATAGGAGGCCAAAGAAGTCTGCACCGCCACAGGGGTGAAGTGGGGAACATCCCAGGCTGCTATGCCATCACAGTTGATTGAAGAGTAGTCTCTGGCTGGCTGCACCCTGACAGCCAGGGTGAAGCAGAGAGCTTATGCATGCAGGTTGGACACCAGGGGATTTGTGGCCTGTTGTCTGTTGGTGCAATGAAGACAGGGAGCAGGGTCACAGGACCTCAGAGGCAACACGGGCACTGCAGTGATGATGGCATACCCCCCCCATGACAATGGGAATGTCACCTGAATAAAGAATAGGCAGTGATAATAGGTGGCTTTCCAGGGGATGGTGCCGCCAAAGAAGATATGAACAGGATGCAGGGTTGCGGCAGTGACAATAGATGGCCCCTAGGGCATTGGGCCACCAAAGAAAATATGAGAAGCCTACAGGTCATGGCAGTGATGATGGCAGGCTGCAGGGTGTGGCGGTGATAGCCGTCGAAGGTGGCTGATGGGGCGACCTGAAAAGACAACTATTGTGCGGCGGGACGTGCAGTCAGTTTGAGTGGCCCCACATGGTGGTCAGGGACTCAGGGCCACCCAGAAGAACAACATGTGGGTGGAACTGGCAGAGTGAGGGAGGAAAAGCCCCATTGTCTATCACAGGGAAAGCCACACATCTACCAGAGACAGCACCCCCCACAGGTGCTAAAAAGTGGTGGCTGACTGAAGCAGTCACCCCTGCACAATTTAACAACTCTATGTGGGTCATTACGACCCAGGCGGTAAGTACACCAACTTTACCACCATGGTGTAAACTACGTTTACACCATGGTGGATGGCGGATTTACCGCCCCATTCCAAGGTGAGTGGGGCGGTAAATCCCCATTTCCCATTTACCCTTCCCCATTCCCATTTTTGCCCCATAGGGCATAATGGGAGTGGGGAAGGCGCTAATTACGGCACCGTAAATTACGGTGCCGTAATTAGCACCAAGGCGGTTTAGCGCCATGGATTTTAACGGCTGCTAAAAGCAGCCGTTAAAATTGGAATCAGGCGTTAAAGGTTAACGACGGCATTAACCCTTAACGCCTGAGTTGTAATGAGGCCCTATGTAGTTAAAGAGAGTCAGAGTTAAATTCTGCCTGCCAATCCCTGTTTAACAAATGGGGATTTGCGGGCAGAATGGCGCACAAATCCCTGTTTTTCGACTCACAATTTCCATGAATCAGCCCCATTGTATTTAGTGGATTTATAAATAAAAAGGGCTCCTTGGTGTATGTGTCCCATCAGAATGTAGAAGGAAAGAACTCAGGACCGAGCCATCTCCTGTTTTAACATTGATTTAATTAGCATTTTCCTGTACACCCCTTCTTGTCCACCTGGTCTCGGGAACAGAAGCGTTTGGTTCTTGCGGGATCTGTCCCTGGCCTGGGGAAAGGAAGGTGAATTCCCTTGCCACAGATCAGGGCCCGAAAGCAGGGGCTACACATCTGGAGTACTTTACTTGCAGGAAACGATAGAGAAGCCTAACAGACATCAGGTCGCTTCTCCAGGCCTTCCATCACTCTCTGGCTACTCTAACATCCCTTTTGTCATGGCCATGAAGGACCGGTCACAGGGTTAATGTGGGTCCTGGGACTAGCATGCAGAGACGTCTTTGGCAAAGGGGTACTTTCCCCATGCCCCCACCTTGGATGTGGGTCTCACAAGACTACCTGAGCTAAAGAAGCCAGTTCCCATTGATCCCAAACTAAAACAGCACACAGCACAATATTTATTGACAAGTACATTCTGCTTTGATTAATTCATCCTTAATTCTTTCTGTGTTCACTGTGCTTTACATAGAGTGTGTTTATTCACTACAGCAAAACTCCCCTATGATTCTCACCTTTGTGCACAGATCATATGGATCATGGCCAATATCCAAAGTTGAAATGATTATTGATAAGGATCAGAAAATAGCTCAGTGTCTTAAGCACTCAATGCAGAGATCTGCATTCATATGCAAGATAACAGAACCAAATTCCATCACTGCCGACTGAAGTTGATAAACCTGCACGTATATGTACGTTGCGTTGTAGCACATGTGCTATTATCAGCAATGTACCGGCACCAGATGTAAAAACATACATAGCATCAGTATGGTGAAGGTCTAGGAATTGGTTTCTTCAGGCGGGTGATTGTATAATCTATGCAGCCAACAATGAGCAAAAAGTGTTATTCTGGAGAGATGATTAGGTATACCAATTCAAGACTGTGGAACCAAAGTGTTGATTCTCGCATTCTGGCTTTGCCAGCAGACGATAAAGTGATCTTGGACAAATCATCTTGTATCACTGGCAGTACTGTGTTTCTGTGAAAATGTTTACCTTCTCACATGCTGGTGCCACTTTATAGCCCATGACTTGATCTTTCTTTTTATATAGGCCATTGGAGTGGAAGGGGTTCTAGACAGGAAAGAGGACCAGATATTGCAGGTCTACAACAAGCATATTTCAAGGTCAGCTTGTTTGAGATTAAAAAAAAAGAAAAAAAGAAAAATAACTGTTTGCTTTATTGTACAATTCAAAGGTTTAACTGTACGTTTACAATTAACAATTCATTAGCCTGTGTTTGTGGCATATTTAAAGATTCAAAATAGAAAAGGGAAACACAGATAAAATCTTTTAAGATCATATCAATCAGTATGGAGGTACTTATATACTTCCCTTAAAGCTAGAATCATTCCTATTTTGAATAATACATGAACAAAAAAAATATGTTAAAATGGTCATGTTGGGGTATGTGATTTGTGTACTTTCCAAATCAGTTCTGTAAAATGGGATTAATCTAGTCCACGTGAAGACATGGATAAGAAAGTGGTAAATTGCAGAAATTGCAGAGTGGGTGCACATCCCAGTGTCACCTTTTAACTAATGTGTTCATCTCATTTAATCTCATGTTGCCTAATCTGTGAAAATGATCAGTCCCTAAACCTTTCGTAATTGTCACCCTTAAAAGTTATTTTTCATTCTCAGGATATGATCTTCAAAAAAGCCTCAATCACGGTTTCACTTGCTATAGTGTTGCTTCCTCTAGTATAATAGTGAACATTGATATATGCCACACCATAAACACTTGCTGCTTTGCTCTCTAATGGCAACACTACTAGGAAGCCATGTGCCTCTTCTAAACTCAGTCTTTCAGGATAGGGACACCTTCCTGGTAGTGTCTAATCTTCATCCACTATGTATGCTACGGTGCAGTGTTCTCCTTTCTTCCATGCTTGAGTACTTTCACATCCTGTGAGGCGGATAACCTGAATCCTCTGTCTAGTCTGGATTATTTGCACCTTTTTAATACAATCTATGTTGTGTATTTATACCATGCCTGGTATACCTTCCTCGTGGCAGATATTGATGAAAAGTGGCCTGTACCTATGCTAGAACACACATACCCTTGTCGTACAGTGCTAATTTTGCCCTTGAAATACTACTTGTGTATCATTCTGATTACAGCAAGAATGAAGAGCGTAATGGGACTGAAAGGGAGTACCAATGCTTTTTTTGATTGCTGTGTTGCAGCATATCAAGCTATGACTGGTGATTACGAAGAGGGGGGTGAGACCAGATATTCTGATCCCTTAATTCCTTTGGTTTGCTGGTGGGAGTAGGGAGTAAAGGTGTATGTGCGCCAGGTCACAAAAGAGGGTAATATGGCTATACTGGTATGAAGCAAATCCCAATCTTATCTCATTTTAACAATATTTGTAAAGCGCATCAGTCACCTGAGGGCATCATGGGAGCCAGTGGGGCTGACAGAGAAGCAGCGTCATGTTGGCACTACTCTTGCTGCCATATTCTGCAGCAACTGCAGACGGTGAAGCAAATATTGGAGAAGAGCCATATACAGCGTGTTACAGTAATCAATACCACTGATTACCAGAGATGATACCACCGGAGCATCATATTTTGAAAGGATATAAGGAAGCACCTTCTGTAGGGTCCTCAGTTTTAAATGTCCCTTTTGACAGGTAGATAACACCTGTTCGGCCATAGACAAAGATGCCATAACACCTAGATCTTTCACCGAATAGACGGGTAGAGGAAAAGGGCCTAGGCAGTCAGGCCAGAACTCCGGGGTCCAGAATAGAGAGGGAGTAGCAGTGCCAGCCACCAGCACATCTGTTTTCTCACCCTTCAATTTGAGCCAGTTCCTGGCCATTTAGTCGCCCACTGCCTTCAGCCAACTCCTCAACTCGCCAGCCATCTCCGGTTGAGCTTGATCAAGTCACACAATCGTCGGCATAGGAGTAGCCCAGGAATCTGTGATTGAAAAGGGTCAAAAAAGGCTGAAGATTCTAAGAAGGTACTGAGGAGCAGTGAGATCAAGGATTCAAGTAATTCATTCAAAAGGGAAGCAGAGAGATAGGGCTGAAGTTAGACAGGACCAACGGGCCCAGACCTGGCTTTTTAAGCAGGGGAATTATAAGAGCATGTTTCAGACCGTAGGGGATAACCCTTGAGGGAAAAGAATCATTAACAGCCCTAGACAACCACGAAACAATCGTCTCCGAGACATTCTTCAGAGTAGAGAACATAATGGGAGCAGCGCTTCTCATCTTTACTGCATTTCAAGACTTTTATTGTACTTTCTGCTACCCTGCCTCATTGTTTTTGCTGCCTCCAACATGGCTGCTCGTTTTTTGTCACCATTACAACTGCAGTCTTGTGTCTTGGCCCTGCTCCCTCTCCCATCGGTTGCACATGGCTTGATAAGCCAATGAGGGCAACCGGGAGGTGGGAGCCGGCCATCCACCTAAGGCCCACAACAAAGGCCCTGGCTACCCCTGTCCACCATGGTAAGCCATGCAGTTGCCCACCCGTAGGTCTGAGTACGCCCCCACCCCAACCCCCTTGGTTGCCTGTGAGGGAGTATGCCCCCACCCCCCCTTAGTTACCTGTGAGTGAGTACGCCCCCATCCACCTTAGTTGCCTGTGAGTGAGTATACCCCCACCACCCCCCTTGGTCACCTGTGAGTGATTATGCCCACACCACCCCCCTTGGTCGCCTGTGAGTGAGTATGCCCACACCCCCACTTAGTCGCATGTGAGTGAGTATGCCCCCACCACCCCCGCCACCCCCTTGGTCACCTGTGAGTGAGTATGCCCCCTCCTTGGTCACCTGTGAGTAAGTATGCCCCCACCCCCCCCTTGGTCGCCTGTGAGTGAGTATTCCCCCACCCCCCTTAGTTGCCTGTGAGTGAGTATCCCCCTACCACCCCACCCCTTGGACGCCTGTGAGTGAGTATGCCCCTACCACCCCGCCACCCCCTTGGTCACCTGTGAGTGAGTATGCCGCCACCTCCCCTACCCTGGTCGCCTCTGAGTGAGTATGCTCCCCCTTCCCATGCACTCTATAGTAAAAAATGACCCCTGGGCATTCTATGTTGCTCTCACCCTTCAAGATGGGGTGTGCTTCATGTCTCTGCCACATGTTATGATGCTATGCACTGTATGCTGATGCCGCCCTTCAAGATGGGGTGCGCTTCATGTCTCTGCCACATATGTTGACTCTATGCATTGTATGCTGAGGCCACCCTTTAAGATGGGGTGCGCTTCATGTTTGTGCCACATATGTTGACTCTATGCATTGTATGCTGAGGCCACCCTTTAAGATGGGGTGTGCTTCATATCTGTGCCACATATGTTGACTCTATGCATTATATGCTGAGGCCGCCCTTCAAGTTGGGGTGCGCTTCATGTCTCTGCCATATATCTTGACACTATGCATTGTATGCTGAGGCCACCCTTTAAGAAGGGGTGTGCTTCATGTCTGTGCCATATATCTTGACACTATGCATTGTATGCTGATGCTGCCCTTCAAGATGAGGTGCGCTTCATGTCTGTGCCACATATTCTTTGGACCCTATGCATTGTATGCTGAGGCCACCCTTTCAGAAGGGGCACGCTTCATGTCTGTGACACATATTTTGGACTCTCTGCATTGTATGCTGGGGCCACCCTTTAAGATGGGGTGCACTTCATATCTGTACCACATATTTTGGACTCTCTGCATTTTATGCTGAGGCCACCCTTTGAGATGGGGTGCACTTCATATCTGTGCCACATATTTTGACTCTCTGCATGTATGCTGAGGCCGCCCTTAATGTTGGGGCACACCTCATGTCTGCGCCACATATTTTTAACTCTCTGCATTGTATGCTGACACCACCCTTTAAGATGGGGTGTGCCTCATTTCCGTTGCCGCTTACATTTTGACTCTCTGCATTGTATTCTGATGCCGACCTCAAGATAGGGTATGCTCCATGTCTGTGCCACACATCTTGACTCTCTGCATTACATGCTACCGTCCCCCAGCTAAAAAGGGTCAGGCTAACTGTACTGTACTATTCCTTGCTAGCAGGTCTGTAATTAAGACCTCTCACAAGCACTTTGTAACCAAGTAAGCCTTCTTAACAGCGCCACGATGCCTGAGGGTAGTTGTGCGCTTTACAAATGCAATTAATAAAACAAAATAAATGGGGTCGCAGGGCGGCGCCGATTTTAGACTTTTTATAGCGGCCAAAACATCCTGGTCTGCAATTACCAGAAAGGAGGATCAGTGATCTGTAGCTGTGTCATGATTGAACTGTGGATAAGGCGATAGCTCAAGCTGGGCAGCCTAAGGGCAAATTCAAGAAATGGCATTGTGAATGGTAGCTATCTTATCATCAAAAAATAGGGATAAGGAATCACAGAATTCCTGTGAGGAAGGACTGGTGAACTGGGATTTGAATTGTGCTGTTAAAGATTGAACTGGCTCAAATAGGGCTTTGTGTTGATTAATGGCCCACTCAATCTTGTTGCTGAAAAATAATTGTTTAGCCGCTGTAATTACTTTTTGACATTTAACAATGGTGAGACAATAGAGTACTATATCGGATGGCAAATAGGCAATTCTCCATTTTCTTTCAGCCTGTCTACGGCAAAGTTTAAGATCTTTAAGCTCATCCGTGAGCCAGGGTTCAGAATGGTGATTCTCCACAAGACTGCACTTAGGAGGTGCAAGGGTGTCAGCAGCTGATTTGAATGTCTGAGGGATGGTCGTCAGTGTGCAGTTGGTGGTATTAGTGCAACCATTCAAAATCAGATGGCTGGGATTCTGAGAAGAGACAGAGTGCCAGCAGTGCTTCATGTTGAATTGTCGGGTTCGAGGAGAAGGGGAAAAGGGCACAACCATATGTCCTGACCAAATAATAGGAAGCACAGGAAAGATAGATAGAGATGCTGGGGGGTAAAACTAAATCGAGAGTATTACCCAATTGGTGAGTAGGATAAGCAACCAATTGAGGGAGTCCCAGGTCCAGCATTGTTGCCAAGAATTGACTGGCAAGATGGCAGCTGGATTTGTTCATTGGAAGATCACAATCCCCCTCAGTGATCAATCTTGAATATTTCTGCCGCAGCGTAGCAACGAGGGCTGGAAATTCATCACAAAAGTCGCAGTCGTAGCCCGGGGGGTGATACACCAGTATTGTATTTGTATTTAGGTATTTATAATGCATCCCAAATGAAATTAACCGTATATCGGCACATATGAAACCAGAAATGGTAGAAGGTAAAGATCGATCCAAATAGGGCCCCCAGAATACAAAGGGCCACCTACCTGAACAGGAAAGTCTTTAGCGCTCGGCGAAATTGAAGAAGTGAGCTCATTGTTCTTAGCTCTAGTGGGACAGAATTCCACAATCTAGGACCAAAGACAGAGAATATTCTGTCACCTTGAGATTTTTAGCCTCAGTAAAGAATGACCAGAAGATGACTATCACTGAAACGTAGCTGTCTCACAGGATGATATGACTGAATTAGCTCTCTCAGGTACAAAGGGGCAATGCCATTTACAAATTTGAAAACAAAATACATGCTGTCTTAAACTTAATACGGTCATCAATTGAAAGCCAGTGTAACTCACAGCAAAATGAAGACACATAGGCAGTTTTACTTTACTTGAATATTAATCTAACAGCTGTGTTGTGTGCTTTCTGAAGCCCCTGAAGCTGTTTAGAAGGAACATCCAAAAATGGACTATTACAAAAGTCTAGATGGGCGCTAGTTACTGCCCCCACCATGGATGCATGATCCTCTTTAGGTATATAGGGAAGCACTTGATCAGAAGGGTAAATAGAGTGCTAGTAGCAGAGAGTGTAGTACAAATAAGAACAGCATCCATTTTCAAAGAGTGATAACATTTAATAGAAAAATCCTTAAAATCGCTATTAAAGATTGCAGCAACCCCTCCAACCGGGTGAGGCGAGCTGCGATCGCAGCACACCAACTCGTAGTTGAGAGGTAGAATTTGAATAAATGACGGATCCGAGTGAGCCTGAAACCAGGTCTCTGAGATGAATACCAAATCTGAACGATGGTCTTCAAGAATATGTTTACAGTTTTGGGCATGCGCATTGAGAGAACGTGCGTTAACCATGAAGCAGTTTACAGTGCGGCGTGTGCTATTAGTCAGAATAGTTTCATATGAATGCAAAGTACTGAAATCTGGAGGAAAGTAGAAACTGGGGCCAGGCCATCAAGATTGGCCGTGACATACTGAGGACAGAGGGTGTGGAATCAATCACACCAGATGTAGACTTCCAATGCCTAATCTGAGATGCTTAGTGAGGCTTGCAGCATGGCTGAAGCCTATGCCCCAGGGATTGTGGTGACAGACCATGGCGGCAAACCATGAATAAGGGCCCATTGTCCCATTATAGGTGTAAAGTGACCACTGGCCCAGACTACAGGCCATGGCCAATGTTTATTGTGGGTTGATTTGTGGAGACGGCAGAATGTCGGAACCTCATTGCCTAGGGAGTGCAGCCTCAACTAGGGTACAGTGGCTAATGTGCAAAGCTGCAGGCCATGCACATCTCTACTATGGCTTGCTTTGCCAGCAACATCTCTGCAGCTTCTGACCCAGGGTTTGTGGCCACAGGCTATGGCCACAAGCCATGGACAGAGGCACACAGTCTCATAATGGCATAGTGGTAACTGCACCAGGCCGCAGATTAGGTCTAGTGGATATTGTGGGTGGCTTGGTGCTACCTGGGGCATGGTTGTACCTCATGCCACAGGCATTTTAGCCAGGGTATGAAATACAACTATGATAAACACGTTTTGGGCACGTTTAAGGGGTACACAGAATAGTCATGAGGTTTCCCACAATGTCATGAGACACTGTAGCCTTCTGAGCAAGTTTCTATTTACAGTACCTTACTCTAAATGCTCATGGGAAGGAGTAGGAGTATCTGGACCCTAATGTATGAATAAGGAAACAATACTCCAAAAACAGAAGCTGGACCAGTTCCATCAGGAGCATACATGACATTGTTCACCTCCTGAAACAGGAACTAGCATATTTTAACAAATACAAAACTTTGGACACATGACATGACAAAAGAAAAGGATGGATATTGCCTGTTGGAAAACCCAGCAGCCAATATTGGGACAAAGGAATTACATAAGTAGAAGTGAGGACTACAATTGTAATGCAGACATATTAAGGTAAAGAACAGGAAGTAAAATTAAAAAAGTGTCAAGACAGAGAATAGTAGGTCAAGCATAAGTAAGAGTATTAGATTTAAGCACAAGAATACTGTGGACTGGAAAAGCAGATTGGAAACTGTGGTCTGGAACCAAGAAACTGAGGGTATAACTACAGTCATGAAAAAGATCTCTTCAGACAACGTTGTACTAGGAAGCAAGGAAAATATGCAAAGATGTCAAAGACTAGGGGCACCAAAAGAACTGCTGGCAGGGAATAAAGGAACTGTGGGCAGGGAGCAAGAGATTTCAGGTAGAGGATAGGAGGAACTTCAGGCAGAGAGCAAAGGGCTTCTGTCCCGGGAGGATAGCTCAGCGGCAGCGTGCGCGTCTTGGAAGCAAGACGACACGAAGCAACAACAGGTTCGATCCGTTATAAATACGTAACTAAGACAAAAAAAAAACACAATTACGCAACTAAGAAAAAAAACAATTCCTGTAACAGCGCCTCAATGCCTGCGGGCTGTGTGAGCGCTTTATAAATGTAAAATAAAAAAAGAGAATGTAGGCACTGGAGCAGGAGCAGCTTTTGTTATGCATCATCCAGACTCTGCAGAAAATGGATAAAAACAACAGGGGCTCGAAACAAACTCAATACAAGAAAAAAGTGCTCATTCAGTCAAACAATTCAGTACTCAGATACCATGGACCGAAGCCACCTCTACTATGGTGACCCATCTGAAAGTCATCGGCCTCCTTCCTCCCTGGGTCTGGGAAAGTGAAGGCTAAGCAGGCCTTTTGGAATTTGTGTTACTCCAATGTGTGTGCACTCCATGTTGCATATGTACATGTGTGTGGGGGGAGGTGGATGCGTGTGCATGTTGTTAGGCTGCTTACTTCACTGAGCTGCGATTAAGAGGTTGTCTGGTCTATAATACCTCTCAGGTTTTCTGTAGCAGAGAATGAGCCAGCGCACCAGAGCCCTTAGGAGGATAGCAAACAAACAGGCACAATGGGCATCATTACGAGTCCGGCAGAAACCGTGCTGTAAATTCCGTCAGGTTACCGCCGGACTTGTATTACTATTCCACCTCCGTAATTGTTGGAATCACCGGGGCATTACAATCCCAGTGACCCGGTAACTCCAGAGGCGTAATTCTGTTAATCCCCATCCCCATGGAGTCCCATAGGACTCCATGTGAATGGGGAAGTGGAAACACCGGCACCATGCTGTAATAGTGTCAGTGTTTCCATGTCCGCCTGCAGGTGTGTCGTGTTAAACCCGCCAGATCAGATCTGGCGGGAATGACACCTCCCGCCTACAGGACTCTTAATCAGCCGTTCCAGAAAGAACGGTGGTGGCGGATTTACCACCACTATTCTTTCCGGACTGTCTGACTCGTAATGAGGCCCAATGTCTTACGACCCGTGCCCTGAAATAATCTCGCATCACTGGTTCTTCAAAAAATGGTGTACCACGCACAGGATACATAGGGAGAGCATCAGGATTCTGACTTGGCCCTAGGAGCCCAAGTACAGGTGGAGAGATCAAAACACATATGTATAAGTTGAGGCGATGACAATGGTGGGTGTAGAGAGGGAGAAGGTTGCAGGGGAAGTGGCAAAATGGTACTCCGTAACTTATCTTGCTGCACGTCAGTAACAGGTGGAGCAAAACATAGTGAATCCAGGGTAAGCCAGCTGCAGGAATTAAAGGTAGGAAGGTCCAAGTAGGTCCTTAGGAGCAGAAGATGTGCCTGACAGATAAGTGGGGCATGGTATGGGTCCCATAGCTTGCTGCTGGCCGATGCTGGAGTCACTGGAGCAGATCTGTTCTCCTGTACCATTAGGCTTCACAGGCAGCATTTATTAAAGGAATCTACTGACTTATTAGGAGCAAAACGCAGCAGATTCCATAGGAATCCTTTCATTGCACAGCTGCATGAACATTTCAAAACGAGTTACAACGACAACTAAATGGTTCTTGCCAAAAACAAAGTTTTCGGGCTACCAATTGCTGTTTCTCGGGTTCTTCCCATGACCCCAGGACGTGGCATCAATTCCATTTGGAGGTACCAGATTTCTCATTACCTGGATAATAAATTCCTTCTCAGGGATTCTCCCTATCAAATGCTGGGATCAACTTCATGTCCTTTTTGCACAGACTGATGATTTAGTCATGTCTAGACAAATATTACCAAATCCAATATGAAGCCACACATGGGGGCACTATTGTCTGTAGCACTATACTCTATACTTGACTCTTTATCTCCCCCTTCCCTCCCTCCCTCCTCTGCTAAACTCACTGTTGCTTGTTTGGTGTTCAGGGCCCTCATGCCTCCTCGGGGCCCGACCTGCCACACTGAATTGCCTCAAGCTTATGTCTATCCTCAGCACTTGCCTCGGCTCAACCTCCACCCTTGGAGGCTCGCACTTACCTTACATTTCACTTCACCTGTTGCTCTCCCCTCAGCATCCCAACACCTATCCCATTCCCCCTCCCTTCTGAACTTGCACGTTCTGAACACTCACAAGGCACAGTACATTTGCCCCCCATGCCACTGTTTTTAATATATTTGTTTTCTTAGGTTTTTTAATTGTCTCTCCTCCCCTTGTACCCTTCCTGATGCCCTGTAGTCACTTTGAAACAGTATTTAATTCCTGTATAAACGCCTAGCAAGCAAACAATAAATGAAATTAATAAATACATGTCTCTGATGCCTTTCTGAGGTTACGTTTGGTTTCCCTGATGAAATACATAACATCATTGGAATGGTTGTTTACTTAAAACATTTCCCAGCCCCCCACTCCTTAGCTCTAAGGAATCGCTGGTGCCTAATGAGCAGGCTGAAGGGATAAGTGCCTTCAAACAGTTATCCCTGAAATTGAAGAAACTCAGAGAGGTTTTACGAGGGCTCAGAGCAATCATGAGTTAATTAACGAGACACCAGGGAGAAGTGTAACTGTTTTTGAATCTAATTTTGATCCGAGCAAAGTACGAAAACTTTTCGTGCAAGTAGCTGTTCCTTCTGATGCATTTCCTCTAAAAGACCTTATAAGGAAAACGAGGCTGCTTCACTGGAGAATCCTAGCTGCTCCTTGGGGATACATGAAGTGCAAAGATAGCAAACCCTTGCAAATGCCAGGTCTATTTTGGAGTTTTGGCATTTAAAAGGAGTACCCACACAAACCGATTGTGCACGATACCAGGTTCGGTAATTGAAATTCATTTTGTTGTGCATGGGTATCGATGGGAGAGGCATATCTGATTTTTGGGGAATTTGAGCTCACAGAGAGCTGCTCAGTCCTTTGGAGACAATGCAGCATATGTGGGTGACTAGCAGGGCAATACTCTGCTGTATTGATCCATGGGGCTTTGCATTCGTGTCACAGCTCATAAGGAGAGTCAGGGACAATAATATACCTTAAAGACTGAGGGAGGGGACATTATCGCAAAGGCTGACCCGGCACCAAGGTATGGCCGAGGCAAAGCCAAGGGCCATAAGTTGGGGAATGGTCATTATCACTAGCCTTACAGACCTTTGCCTGAGTTCTAAATGGATGTTAGCACAAAGTGTAATAGCAATACATGTTTTGTAATTTCTGTGGTGAAATAAAAAAGTGTTACATTATTCACAAAAAAAAGAGTAAACTGTGTTAGTAACTCAAATGTGGTTTTGTTTTGTTGCATTTAAATAACAAGGCTGTCTTCATCAGTTAAGAATGTGCATGTGGTTTAACTGGAAAGGTTTAGCATGGCCATGCATTAACTGTAATATACACGTATATCATTTCTCTTCAAGAAAGTGAAAGCATTTTCACATTTTTAAGCTTTCTCTTTGGTGTGTTAATTTGAATGTTACAGTGAATTAAATAACCTCCCAAAGAGAGAGACTTTTTCTAAAAGTATATTGGCCCAATATTGCATTGTTTTTTTCACTGTGAGCTTTTAAAATGAGAGTAGTTATTGAATGTGCTCTGAACATTCTGATTGGCACATAGTGGCTCAATAATGATTTCCAGGTGTTAATGGCTGCCCTAGTGATGCCATTCCTCTTTAAATAGTGAAAGAAATTCTGCCCTTTATTGTTCCTAATGACACGGATGCTATTAATCACTCCTGCTCTACAGGTACCATCTCCTCAGAGCTTAAAAATGCCATGGTTATTCCTTTGTTGAAAAAAACACACTCTCGATCCATTGTTTCCTGGTCATTTTCACCCCATCTTGCTTCTTCCTTTTTTTATGAAGCTGCAAGAGTCACTGGTTGCCCCCGTGCTTGGAAGGCTCTCTGAAGACACGCTTTTGTTTGATGCCTTCCGGTCAGGATTTAGACCTGGTCGGGGTACCGAGACTGTTGTGTTCTCTGTGCTGGATGATCTGGCACTGATTTCTGACCAGGGTGGAGTGGCAGCCTTGTTTATGTTTATGTTAGATCTGTTGGCGGCTTTTCTCACTGTTGACCACTCCATCCTGATCGATCTTCTTTCTGCTGCTGGGATCTCTATCTCGGTTCTCTCCTGGTTTCACTCCTTCCTCTCCAATCGCTCTCAGTCGCTATCCCTTCAGTCTTTCCTCCCTGCTCTATCTTCATTGGTTTTTGGGGTTCTTCAGGTGCCCTCTCGCCCACCCTGTTCAATATTTACATCCAGCCTCTTGTTGCTCTCATCCGCTCCCACGGCTTTAGATGCTACTCTTAGCTGACGATACTCAGATCATAGTACGGCTGGATCTTCACCACCCTTCCCATGCAACTGACCTGAGATATTGCCTGCAGGTGGTTGGGAGCTGTATGAGCGACAACTGACTCATATTGAATGGGGCAAAAATCTGAAGTTCTGGTTGTGGGGTCTGCCTCCACCACCTCTCTATGGCTGCCCTCTTTTTGGCATTCATCTATTGGATCTATCCCTGTCCCTGCTGCGATTGTTAAAAATCTTGCTGATAAATTGTCTTCCTCCCTCTCAATGTCCTCCCAGATCAGCTCAGTGTGCCAGGCAGGCCATTTCCAGCTGAAGATTCTGAGAAAGGTGTTGCAGTTTATTCACTGTCATCTTCGCGCTCCTGTAGTTGCAGCTTTAGTTCTTAGTCATATTGACTACAGCAACACCTTGTACTTGGCGCAACCATCTCGTCCGGTTCAATGCTTGCTGCTCGGTGTGATGCTGGAAATGCATCGGAGGAACAGGGCGTCCGAATCCTTGTCCTTTATTGCTTTTTATCATGTGTTCTGTCTTGTTTCCCACGCAGGAGTTCATGTGGGACTACTGGCGGTGCAGCTCTTTCTCTTTTTGGTTTGGTGAACAGACCCTTGGGATAGCCTTATGGCACCCATGGGTGGGAGTATGACTCTGTACTCCTAGTGTATGTTTTTGGGCACCTGTGTGTAGCCCACAGAGCAGGGTACGGGCTGGTGGCAGCACCGTGTTGAATTGACAGATGCCCTGTGCATCCTCCATTTTGGGATGCGCAGGCCCTGTAATTGGAATCAGTGGTTTCCGGATAGGTAACAAGATGGCCCTGGTGGCCTCTTGCTTTCTATCGCCTGTTACCTTACTTTTCCCAAAGTCCCGGGAGCCTTGACTCTGTCCCTTCCCCCTAACAGGCTGTTGGATGGAACTTCCATATATGGTGTTGTGGGGAAGTCCAGGCCAGACTGGCTGGAGCCTCCACAATGACTGTATGTCGTGGGTACGCCTGTGGGCTGGGACCTGGGTGAATGGAGTGTGTGACGAATATGCATTCTTTGTTATGGGTGTCTAGTATCTCAATGACTGAGACAGTTCTGCCCGAAACTGGTATGAATGCAGTGTGTAGTGCTGAATGGCAGAGTGCTTGTCCAAATCCACATTCTGTGTTGTGAGTGTCTGGATGGAGAGGAATAGCCTGAATGTACCATGTTCCTGATTGGCTGCCTGACTACTTGAATGCACCTCTGAGTGATTGGTTGCCCGAGTGTGACCCAACAGTGTGAATAGGAGATCAACAGTATATCAGAGGGCCTCTCACTGCTAGAAATCGCTCAGAAGCTGAAGTTGAAACTGAATCTTAACTATGTAGCCCACTTGAAGAAGAAGAACGGATGGTGCTGTCCTTCGCTAATCTGAAATCTGCTGTGCCTTCAAGGAACTGATCCAAGAGAGGACCTGGCTAGGAGACCTCTTCCCTAGCTATGAAGCACCATTGTGCACCAGCTGATCTTTGCCAAATCTCCCTGGTAGACAGACCTACGAAAGGCTGCCGACCAGAGAAGGGGACCGCCGAGGAGAACAAAGAGAAGCACCAGACAGCTATCCACCGTCGCCGACCGCCGTCGCTGATGGGAGCCGCAGTGCTCCCTTTGCCTAAGGCCATTTTGATCCAAGGACTCCCTTGTACATTATCGTCGACCGCTTTTGTCCTGCTGGAGAAAGTCAAGGCTGCCGACCACCGAGGAGAATCTGCCGGTGGGTTTCCCGTGACCAGAGGACCGCAGAGACGCAGATGACCCGACGCCCTTGCTGGGCCAAAGTTGTTCATTACCTCTCTTGCGACAACAAACTCTCATCGTCGAGGTGCACCGCACACCTCTGCTTGCAGGACATTTTTGACCGATTGTCAACGAGCACCGCAAGAACAGAAGCTGCTTCCGCAACGACAGTGTTCACCCTTTTTCTTCACCGAATCTCGATGAACCATGGCTCCTGCACTACAAGGAGTGCACTCAAGAAGGGCTCATCAACGACTATACAAAACCAGGTACTTTGGGTTCGTAGAACCTTTAGAAGAACTCAAGACTATTATGAGCATAATTGGACTCTGCTTGTCAATACGCTTCATTTACAGGTTGTCCAGGTGGGGGGATCCTCATACCAAACTGTCTCTAGATAGCAGGAGTCAGTATTCGGCCATTGCTCAATTTAACTTGTATTCTTTCTGTGGTCTATCATTGATTCATCTTACAATCCAATTTGTATGCTGTTTGGAGCTGTCAGCTGTGGGTGCATTTTAAAGGAATCGATAGGTAAGAGTGGTACCACATACACCTGTATGCATTTGCCATTATAGTATTGCCTGAGTACAAAGTGTGTTATTGTGATTGTGTATATAATGCGAACCTTATTTATATAAAGACTGTGTTTTCACTAACATAGTGTGAGGACATTCCGTTGTGGGTGCTTGGGGACTACACTGTACGTAAGTACCAGCCTGCATCACCTCCTGAGAGCTTAAGCCTTGATTGCTCGTCCATAGCTACCCTGTAGAGAATCTTGGCTGGGGTCCCCTGTGCCTCTCCTCTGCCATATAGAGAGCAGGCATGCAGACTCCCCCCTCCAGTCTTTACACTCAGCTAGCACTGGTACCCCTTCCAGGGATCACATTTCCTCTATTGTGCTCTTCATTGGCTCACTGTGGCCAAGTGTGGGCATATCAAACCTCTGTGTCTTGTACGGAGGACTTTCCATGCTATGGGGCCTGAGAACCTGCAGCATATGTTCAGGCCTTATGTTCTGGGTCACCCTCTGCGTTCTGGGGACAGATTTCTCATTTCTGTCCCTAGATTTCGGTTCATCTGGTTCATCGCTCAAATCGCCTATTTCTCACAAAATGGCTCATAACCATATCAAAATATGTGTTTTTGGTTTCCACTCAATCTGTTCTTGAAAGCTTTGGAAATGGTGAATTCAGCACAGCAAACCATTTGTTCCTAGTTCTTACAAGGAAAAGACCACAGGCCTTTTTGGTTATTTTTTCTCACCCTCCTATAGCAAACTAGGATTCCATGTGGGGAAAAAAGGAGCCAAATTTGGCCAAGATATCTCTTGTAACAAAAATGTTACAAGCGATTTGTAACAAAAATGTTACAAGCGATTGCATGGTGACATACCAAAATCACCAAAAAAGACCTTGGCACGGGGGGAAAACCCCATGGCAGTTAAGTGGTTAACCTGCCTCTTTCTTCCCTTCGCTCCCTTCAACTATTCCAGATCAGGGCTGCAAGACTTATCCTTGACCTCAAGCCCAGGGGCTGTTACTCTCCAGACCTAAAATCTCTCCATTGGCTCCTGGTTGCTGCAAGGATCAAATTCAAGACCCGTTGCATCATTAATAAGGCTGTCTGGGGCCTGGGACCACACTATTTGTAGCTCTCTCTTACTAAATACTTTTCTTCTAGGTCCTTTTGATCTTCTTGCTCCAACTCTCTGCTGGTTAAATGCTTCTCCAAGTAAAAAGCTGAGGGCAGATCTCGCTCCTCTGCTGGCTCCCTTCTCTGGAACAGTCTCAATCTCTCTCTCCATCTTGAACTGGTTCTCCTTAGGTTCTCCTTAGGTTCCGAAAGCAACAAAATACTTTTCTCTTCTCCTCCTCCTCCCCTCTCTCCCTTCCTTGCTAACCATCCCCACAGTTTTTGATATCGGCAGCCTGGTCTCTCAAGACTGCCTCATAGGGTCCTCACCATCTGCCCAATGGCCAAATTCATCCACCCGCCCCCTGCACTGGCCTCTGGGCCAAAAACTGCCTGTCGTGTGGTTTGCACTTACTGGTGGGGTGGTAGACCTCCCGTTAACTTGAGGCGACTCTGCGCTTGCACTTACCTTTTGCCTCCACAATAGGCATCTCTGGGACTTCCGCCCTGGGGTACCTTGCAGCACAATCCCCTAGCCTAGTTTGTTTCATGGTTTATTCTTAGTTTGTATTGTTTATTTTGTTCCCCTGCTTCCTCCCTTTTGCCTCGTGGCACTTTGAAACACTGTCTTGTTGTATAAGCGCAGTATAAATGACCAATAAAATAAATGAATAAAATATTAAAATGGACCTGCACATAATTGCGCTGTTCGCTTCCCATGTATTGCAGCAAAAACTTCCAATTTCGGCTGTGGCCTCCCTCTGGAACAACCTCCACGCCATTCTAAAACTTGAGGAGAACCATCTCTGGTTCTGTAAGCACCTCAAGACCTTCCTCTTTGCTTCTGCCTTCGCTACCCCTCTCCCCTGCTGATCTGTTCTCTCTTGGCACTGTGCACCTGGCCACCCTCTGTCCTCTGGGGCCAGGTACCTGCTCACCCTGCCATCCTCCCGCACTGCCTCCAGGCCACCCCTTGCACTGGGGTCTGTATCTGTACTCATACAGCCCCCCCCTTTTTTTCTCCCTGCACTTATCAAACCTACCCTGTCTGCTGCCTTAAACCCAGCACTTGCCAATTGCTGGCTGCCCTACCACTGTTTGTTGCCTTTATTATTTATGTATTATTATGTATCTGTTTCTCAATTTGCTCTGCACTCTCCCCCCTTCCATGCACTTTTCACCTCCACCTGTCCCATGCACTTGCGCGTTCTCAATGTCACTGGGCCTAGTAAGATCGCTGTTTTGTTCTCCCCTGTTCCCCTCCCTTGCCATGTTGCGCTCTGAAACACTTGTGTACGAGCGCGATAGAAATAAAATATCAATCTCAATATCTATGTAAACAATAAACATGTCAGATTTACGGGGAGGGAAGGTGGACTATTTTTTTTTTCTTTTGGAATTCCTTGTCCCTATAGGGGAGGGCAGGTCACCCCCTTTGTGATCCTCCTTGACCTATCCGTTACGGAGGGTGTTGTGTAGAGGGCTCACCGCCTTAACCCTAAAGGGGCTGGCTCCTTCTTGGGAAGAAGGGCTTTATTCACAGCTTTCTAGAAGCAGCTAATTTCAAATATGTGGTAACAATTAATAGTGTACAATGTCCAAATGTGGGTCTCTCAAAAGATATAGCATTGGTGCCGATGGGGTCTGAGGCAGAAGAAGGGAGCGGAATGGGGGAAATAGGAATGTTTTCTGGAACACAACAATAATAATGCCAATGTTCTCCCTAATATATCACTGGGACTCCAGTTTCAGGGTGCTAGGTAAGTGAAGTTACTTATTACAGTCACATTTTCCCAACATGTGATAGTTGATTTATCACCTAGGAGCGTGGAGTGGGAGAAGAGCTGCGTTGACTGATCGGAGTATCATAATCACGACAAACAATATTGTCATGTTCTCAAGGTGAACATGTTGGTCTTGAGCTATCCTCCACAGCCAAAACTGTAGATCTTTTCAATTTTTTGAGTCAGTGATTCACAACACTTGTAACTTGGAGAACCAATGGAATTGCTAATGGATAAAAGATTGCAAAAGTCTTTAAGTACACTGGAAAGTTATTTCTGCATGCCTCAACTTCCATTAACATGAATGATGTAATATTGCAATTTTCCAAAATTAATTAGCATTCTGTTTATGCAGAAGCTGAGAGGACATATGTCGGTCTTCTTGCAATTAGCAAGATATCTATTTATGTTCTAGTTGTCGTTTATTAAATTATTCAGTCTTTAAATGAGGCAAAAACCAACGGGGAAAGACTAAACTATAGGTCAATACTAAACCATTTGTAAAAACTGAGAGATCAGGAATAAGTCAGTTATGAAGGTAGGGAGAACAGAGATGGCCGTATTACTCATGCTTTTAATATTCAGTTTGTTGAATCATGTATACACTGGTTCTGTTCTCATGACTATACAATTTTATTTTAGTTCCTGTGAGGAGTTTTGAAAGTTTTGATCAGAGGGAGTAGCAGAACCATTAACTATGTTGCTTTGAGTCCAATGCATTTTAACATGTTTTATTTAATTCTCTAATCTCAGGATTATCCCTGTAGCACAATCATTAATTTGCACCCTTACGAGGTACAATAACCTTTTTTTGCTAGCACTATTTATGTTCTGGTAGTTCAAGGCTGCCTGATAGCCTGCTATGTGGTTCAAGCGCAATTCAGCGCAAATAATTTCAATAGGGGCTCCATACTATCCCCCAAGGGTAGTTTTCCAGTTTGACCATTTCACATGTCTACACTTTAGAATATCCAACCTCAGATCCATGCACATCAATATCTTGATTTGCTATAGTCCATCTACACTTTCTGACCCTACTGTTATTTCACAAAACACATCATTTTTGTTTTTGTAAATGTTTGTTCTAAGTCCAGATCCACCGAGAATGTGTTCAGACTTATCAATGATTATTGCAGGCCAATCGCGTTTATCAAGCATAATTATCTCCCAAGCATATTACAGCCATTGATTAACAGGGTAATTCATAGAATCCAGCGCACAAGTAGCGCACGCGGCTGGCGCACAGCGTGCGCCTGCGATAGTCTGCGCCAGGCACGTGCGCTAAAACTGATTTCCGCGCACAGCGTATTCATGGATTTCATGCTCCCAAACCAGCCGTGGCGCAGAGAATCGCAGCGAGCCTGCAGCAGCGCCAGTAACGCCCCCAAGAACGCCCTCGCGCAAGGAAAAGCCATCAAAATCGCTAAATCATCGCTAAGGGCTGCGCTAACCCTGGACCACTTCACAGGGCAGGCAAACAAGGAAAGCAAAGCGGGCAATCTTCAAATCAGGAGTACGCGGGAAGTTCTACACGCGACTAGGCAGGGTACGTGTATTACAGGGGTACGCGTGAAGTACAACACGCGATTGCCCAGGGAACATGTATTACAGGGGTACGCGTGAAGTAGAACACGCGATAGGCCAGGGAACGTGAATTACAGGGGTACGCGGGAATTATCACACGCGAACAGCCAGGGAACGTGTATTACAGGGGTACGCGTGAAGTAGAACACGCGATAGGCCAGGGAACGTGTATTACAGGGGTACGCGTGAAGTAGAACACGCGATAGGCCAGGGAACGTGTATTACAGGGGTACGCGTGAAGTAGAACACGCGATAGGCCAGGGAACGTGTATTACAGGGGTACGCGGGAATTATCACACGCGAACAGCCAGGGTGCGTGTATTACAGGGGTAGCGGGAAGTTCAACACGCGATTGGCCAGGGTACATGTATTACAGGGGTGCGTGGGAATTATCACACGCGAATAGGCTGGGTGGGCCCTCACAGGTGTACCCTGTACACCCTCCACGGCCCCTGCAGGCAGCCCACAAAACAGGGGACTACCCTGCACACCTGATCATGTCCCCCTGCACCCCCATCCACCAGGGGCACCCTCCACCAGGCCCCCACCCATGTCTCCCACCACCCCCACCCCCCAGCAGTGCAGGGGCACCTGCCAGCAGGCCCCCACCCATGTCTCCCACCACCCCCACCCCCCATCCACCAGGGGCACCCTCCACCAGGCCCCCACCCATGTCTCCCACCACCCCCACCCCCCAGCAGTGCAGGGGCACCTGCCAGCAGGCCCCCACCCATGTCTCCCACCACCCCCACCCCCCATCCACCAGGGGCACCCTCCACCAGGCCCCCACCCATGTCTCCCACCACCCCCAACCCCCAGCAGTGCAGGGGCACCTGCCAGCAGGCCCCCACCCATGTCTCCCACCACCCCCACCCACCAGCACTGTGGGGCACGTGGACAGCAGGCAGTCAGGCAGCAGCAGATGGCAGGTGGGAGCGTGCTCAGGGCTCTGGGGGACTGTAATTTGGCCTCCTGGCCAGGAGCGTGGTCTTTCGTGTTTGAACGCGTGGACAGCCTGATAGGGAGTGATTTTGCACGTGAAAATCCCACACTCAGCGAATCGCGCGAAAACCCGTCACCAGCATATGTGCGTCTATAGTTATCTGCACGTGCAGTGTCAAAGCGTGTGATAGGTGAAAATGGATCTACACGCAGGAGTGACAAAGCGTGTGATTGGTGAAAAGTGAGCTACACGCAGGAGTGTCAAAGCGTGTGATTGGTGAAAAAGGATCCACACGCAGAAGTGACAAAGGGTGTGATTGGTGAAGATGGGCCAAGCACGTACACGCCGTAAGTGACGCTGTACGTGTGGGCCTGTATATAAGGTAGTGTAGAACACCATTTCCTTGTACGTGCTTTTCGTGGAGAGCGAGTGGGTGAATTCTGTACTTCTTGTCGTTTCACACGCGATTTACTTCACGGCGTTTCCAGTTCGTACTCCCTGTTACCTCTGACAGCTTTTTCTCTTTTTCCTCTTGTACTGGTTTACCTGGGCCTTTTCCCTCAAACAGTGTCCCCTTCTACTGTTGTCCTGTCTCCTCAGACAGCGTACACATCTTCTTTTGGCGGGGGTGTTGCCAACCAAACGCGCTCATTTTTCACGCTCTTTTACCTGGCAGACGGTGAGTCACGCACGTATCTAACTTCTGTGCTTGCCCCGTGTGTAGCCTACCCCTTCAGAGGTCATTCTAGGCTGCGTGTGACACGCATACGTTCATTTTTGTGTTACTGGATGCCACAGCGTAGTGCAGGGTTTTCCATCAGCACACGTGGTCTAGGAGGGGTATTGTGCAGGTTCCTTAACTTTTTTGGGGTGCCTGTGCGTTGCGTGACCCGTCATCTTTCCCCAGGGGTGTCATATAGCCTTGCCACTGCACTAGGGTACGAATACCATCTGGTACCCAACCCCTTTGACACCCAATTGCCCAGGACAATTGTGCACACCGACTCCCATACGCACAATAACATCAGTGCCATGGTTGGGAGGCGTGCAAGCCGTAAGGGTGGCAAAGGTGGCCGAGCCACACGTGGTGGCCGTGGAGGATCCACTAGGGGACGTGGTTGTGACTTGCAGGGTGCCCCTGTCCCCCCCAGTCTGGAGGACCAGTCAGGGACACCCATCCCCCCCCCCCAGTTGAGGGTCATGTGGCTGATACCAACCCTGATCAGCCCTTGTCGGACCAGCCCATTGTGGCACCAGACCTGTCCGAGGGTGATCCCATCGCTGACATCCAGGTCAGCAGGTCCACTGCACGTGCACCGGTGCACATTGGTGTCATCAGGGCACGCGCATCTATGCCAGATAGGTCATCTGCTGGCCCCCGTAGCCAGGGTGTGGCTCCATCCACCCCACCTCTCATACACCCTGCCAAGACTGTGTCGGTCCTAGTTCATGTACCTCAGATCAGGCCTGACCCCATCCCTCTACCCCCTATGCCTGCACCTACTCCCATGCTGAGTGTGCAATCCCACACACCCAGTACTGAGTCCACCACGGCTCCTGCCCCTAGTGTCCACAGCGGCGTAGGACACTCTGGATCCCCACCCCCTTCCAAGCGCAAGAGGAAGAGTGCACGTCCGGCACAGGCTGATGCCCCAGGCACGGCTACACAGTCCGGCCCATCAAGGAAGCCAAGCTTCACAGACGCCGAACTGAATGCACTTGTTCAGTATGTGTCAGATCATGATAGGGAAATGGTCATCGTTGCAGGGTCCAAGACCACACATGCCAGACGCCAGGCACACTGGCAGACCATTGCTGACAGAATAAGTGCCCTTGGAGTAGTGAGGCGCACAGCTAGTGATTGCCAGAAGCGCTGGAATGACCTTAAGCGCAGGGCAAAGGATAAGCTGGCCTCAAGTCATGCCGCAACCTTGGTGACTGGAGGTGGGTCCCCAGCACAGGAAATAGAACTCACACCACACGAGTCCGTAGCTGGATCCTACGTCACCGAGGGACAACTCCAAGGTGTGGGAGATCTCCCTGATTACGAGGCATCATCCGGTGAGTGCACATGCATGTGTGTATTATCCATGTGCATGGTGTGTGTGTGAAGCATTCATGTTGGGTGCCTGTCAAGGGGGTGTGTGGCAGAGTTGATAGTGGCACCCATGTGCCTCATCCAGTATGTTCAGTGCAACACCATCTGCCCACAGCACTATCCCTACTGGCAACAGTGCACATATGGCCCTACACCATGGAAGTTGCCCTTGAATTGTCATTTTGTTACTACATTGTTGCTCATACTCCCCTGTCTATTCATCTGATGTCTTACATACCATTCCTATACTTTCCCCCAGCCATTCAAGTTTCATCTTCACATGCCTGACATGCAATGATACCACATGCTAATGCGTCCTCTGTATATAAATGCCAACCAACATGCTGTCATACTGTGGATGTTGCCTTGACATCCACCTCCTACCTGTGTGCTTTGGTACCCTCTGGTTTCGAGCCCCATTCCCTCACACTCCATGCTGCTCTTCATGGTCTATCTTCCCTGACTTCTACAGTTCAGACCATCGTGCCCTACTCACGACACCTGCTTGCTAACAGTCAAATGAGGGCACCCTGCCCTCCAATGCGACCCACCCTATTGCTGACAAGTGCATCTGAGCCTACTCAAAGCTAACTCTCACTGACATCTGCTCATACATGCCTTTGCCTGTCCCATAGACCCTTCACATGGTCCCTGTCCTCTCTCCTTGCTCCTCTTCCACCATCAATGGTGGGACCCGTTGGGGTGTACTCCTGGCCTCCTTCCAATCCTCAGAGGCCACAATTGATGTGTATGGTAATGGGAGCATCTCAGTCCAAGGCCCTTAGGCCAACCTCATTCTCCTTGAGAAATGCTACCCACATCTCATCAACTTCCTTTCCTCTCCTGCTGTCCCCCCTCCTCTCTCCTCATCAATCCTGCACTGCCTCCCTGCACCCTCCCATGATCCTTCTCCGCCTCCCACTCCAACTCCTACACATGCTGCACCTCTGATCTCTAGCACTCCCCGTAAGTCCTACAAGGCTGTCAACCTCCTCCACAATTACACTCCTTTCACTGCGGCTGCATCAGGCATTCCTCCGATATCTGTCACTTACATGAGGTTATGCACCTTGACATCCTTGGTCTCATGGAAACATGTCTGACGGCCAGCTCTGTCTGCATCCTTCACACACTCCTACCTGATGTTCAGGAGATCCTCTCCTTGGCCCGCCACCACTGTGCAGGGGGGGTGTGCCCTTGGCTTCCCTGAGGGTATTCCTGCCACTGTCACTCCTACTTAGACCTACTCCACTCTGGAATGGCTTGTGTGACGTCTCTCTCTACCACACCTTGACATTCACAAACTGTGCGTACTGTGTCTGGGAAAACTGGTCAAATGTACTACTTCCTTTCTGAGTGTCCTCACCTCTCCTCCTCACTCATGTCCCCAGACACAGAAATCCTCTTCCTTGGTGCTGTACGCATCCACCTGCATGCTTGTTGACCCCCCCACGTGACCTTTCTGTGACCTCAGCAACTCCCTCTCACCCTCTAGACTCCCGTCTGTCCCTACTCATTCTGCAGGGCACACTCTTGATGCTCTGATCTCATCTGACTTTCCCCTCTCCGTCCATCTCTGCACTCCTCTCTCCTGGAGTGATCACATTCTCCTTTCCTCCCAGCTCACCCTCACCACCCCACAGGCAAAGCCACCCTCACCACTGTCACACACCTTCTTGGTATTCCAACCCATGAAGTGTGTGTCAGTCGAGGCTTATGCTGCCAAAATCTCCCCCCCATCCAGCTCCCCCTTAGGCTCACTCCCATCCTGACAGGGCCCACTCCATGCTCCACTCTATGTCAGGTACACTGGATGTCTTTGCCACGGTCATGACCACCTGTCTGAAGCCCCATGCCAATGCAGAGTCCTGGCATGACTCGGATCTTGTGAACCCAAACCACAGGTGCCGGGTGGCAGAGAGGGAATGTCCTGCATCATGCTCATCCTCTGGCAAACTGGCCTGCCACATGCTCCAAAGGCAATAGCGCCTCACCCTTTTCACCAAGATGAGATCCCCAATCCAAGGGCACATATCTGCGGCATGTGACAACTCTGCAGGACACATAGAAATCTGCAAGGACCTTGCCGAGCCAGATGCAGTGTGTACCTCCCCTGTCCCCTCCGAGCCCACAGCACTGCATGATTGTCTCTGTACCCCTATAGGCCACCCCCCCCCAGCACTTGTCTGCGCCTAACACCATCTGCCCTTGATGTTAAGTCCTACTTACCTTGTACAGCACTTCCAGCCGCCACTTCCCCTTGCACTTCATTGTGCCACCCACCCCTGCACTTGCGTGACATGAATGACACCAGCACCAGTAGGATTGTTGACTGGCATCCCCTTCTGCCCCACCACCCCTCAGTGCTCCGCTGTACCTTCATACATTTCTGGACCGGTGCTTCACGAATGCTATATGATTCCTTTACAGGTGATGGGGAGGTGGAATCTCATTGTTTACTGCATTTTGTTGATGTAGACAAGGCACTGTGCATCGTGGCCAATTGGGACTAGCAGATCCATGTACAACATGTTAACTTATTGATGTGATGATGCAATGTCAGGACCAGAGTGGTTGAAATCCAAAAAAGTTGCCCTCCTCTCCCTCTTCACTTGGTGGCTATGTCACATGCCATGTGTGTGATGGCATGTGCCTTTGACATGGCAATCACCGGCCAATGTGTGATGGCAGTGCTAGGCAGCATGGTGAGCAGGCGTTGCTCTCCAATCTGTACATTGTATGCCCTGAGCCTCCCCTACAGACCCAGTGATGGTGAATGCATAGGAGGTCTCCCAGTCATGTGGGACATGTGTCGTAGAACTACTGCCTCTGTTGTTCATCAGCCCTTGTTGTATGCCATGGTGCTAATGCCTGTTTCCATTTTTCTCTTTCATGTCTTTGCAGGGGACGAAGCACTTGTTGATGCTGGGGATGTGGTGGTTGAGCCGTCCCAGGAGGGCAACCCCGGCCGACCTTCCACAAGTGAGGGACGTGGTGTGTTTGTGGGTGAAAACCCACAAGTGCTGCAGGTCGTGCTGTTGAGGGGTGTCTCTGGGGGTTCCTCCCCCGAGCAGTATTCAGGTGTAGACTCGGAGGATGACACCTATGTGCAGTCGCAGGTGAGTGTTCTTGGGAGAGAATCTCCTCTGTCCGACCCACCTGCAGCCGGGCCATTGCCCTCAATGGGGATGTCAGTGTCGGCAGCTCAGCCTCCGGTGGTTACGGATGCAGGGCCACACCACACAATCTCTGATCCTGTTCCTGGGGCTGCAGATCAGAGAGGGAATGCAGTCCTGCAGCCTGAGGCCTTGCCGGCACAGCAAGGCGCAGTCCGCCTTGCCCCAGGCAGGTGTGGTGCCCGTCAACGTGGTGGCCGTATGCCACCTGGCAATACCGCTTGGGAGCAATCCATCTACGGTATGGCCACCCAACAGGCAGCATCATCCGAGATGATTGCACAGGCCATGGATAGGGTGGCCACTTCCATTGTCCCCCCAGAAAGGCTGATGGAGCGACTGGAGCAGGCTACAGAGTCCATCTGCCAGGCACACAGGGAGGACATGTTGGCGTCCAACAAGGACAGGCGGGCGGCACTGGCGACTCTGCGGGAATCACTTTCCATGGAGTCCCAGCGCCACAGGGAAGGCCTGAGGGAAGAATTCCATCACCTCAGGTCGACCCTGTTAGAGCTTGAGGCTTCATCCCATAGAAGGACAGAGGAGCAGCTGGAGCGTCTGACACGGACGCTCTCGGCCGAGATGCAGGCAACTCGTGCGGAGGTCAGGTCATCCCGGAAGTTACTGCATGGGGACCTCCGCATGATTATAACCCAGAACCAGAACTACCAGACCCGCCTGCTTGCAGCCATGGAGGAGCAAACTCGTGCTTTGCGTGGGCTGCCTCCCATTGTCACACCATCTTCTGAGGCAGCTCCCCCACCTCCTGAGTCAGCTGCAGGGTCTGGCCAGAGCGATAGCGACTCATCTCCCACAACAGAGTAGCCGTGTGGGCCACGAGCCTATGGGGTGTTTTATTTTCCCATGATCCACACAGGTGGATTGTGGCGTGCATCCTGTCCTCGGACCTCATAGGTGCCCCTCCCCCCCCCCCGCCGGCCCTTTCATGGCCATTTTTTCTCAATTTTTTTTTTCTTTTTCAAGAGTGTTGCCTTGTGTGGGTACCTGGGCATACACTGTATTGTGGCTGGGCACATGCAGGCTTGTCCTGAGTTTGGTTTCGATGCTTGGGTACCAGACATCCACACCCCTCCTGCTTCCGTTTCCATGGGCTTGCAAAGGGTGTGCCCAAGTGACAGCAAATTACACGGTGACATTGGACTCCCATGAGCTGTTGGCCAGTCCATAGTCAATACTGTGTAGACATTCATAGTGTACATTGTTGTTGCACCTAACTATGCATGATGGTTTGATATGTGCCTCTACTTACATATGTTGCTCATGTTTTGCAGGTATTTCACCCAGTTCTTCACACGGGCATACTCTCTGGAGTCAGACTACATGTCGGTAGATGTGCACTGACACTTTTGCGTGGCGCCATCACTGTACATCTGGACGGTGAGGACATACCAGCAGAATCAGGTATTGAGACTACCATTGATTACATGCATTGTGTCTTGTTTGGGTGGGCTTCAGGGTGGGTTGGTGTGTAATTTGATTGAAATTACTCTTACACAGGTGTGTAGTAGTGGCTCCTGCGCGGTTAGTTGTTCAAGTGCGGCTATGTTCCATTTGGGGCACTGCTATTTGTGACACCGGTGTCATGTTGTGATGGCCAGTTTGTTTGCTCTCACATACCATGACATGGTGTCCTCAGTGGCGGGACTGTGAAGGGAATGGGTGACATGGCAATGTTGTCATGTAGTGAATCGCCTGTGGCAATGCATATTTGATTGATGGAGTTGTGTCTTTTCGTTGTGATGCATTGCTGGTGTATGTGTAGGTAGGGGTGCACACATAGTGACACTTCCATGTTAACAATCTCAGGCTGATGTGTATCTGACAGTTTATTGTCAAGTAATTTTGTGACATTGTCAGGTAGTGTCATCATTGATTGTCAGATGGTATGTGCCAGAGCAGTGTGCACTAGCCAGCACTGTGATTCCTAGGTGAAGAAGTTGGCCACCAGTTGCGTACGGGCTGCCTCCCCCCGTGCCCTTTCCCCTCCCATGCGCAGCGGGCGTGCATGTGGTTGTGGATGTGGGGGCACCACCATGTCCACGGGCAGGCCCCGGCGTGTTGCAACGTTGTGCAGGACACATGCTGCCACTATGATCCTGCACACTATTCGGGGAGCATATAACAGCTGCCCGCCAGAACGGTCAAGGGAGCGAAAGCGTGACTTCAGCACTCCGAATGTGCGCTCCACTATGCCCCGTGTTGCAATGTGGGCTGTGTTGTACCTTACCTCGGGTGGCGTGGTGGGGTTCCGGATTGGGGTCATCATGTGGGGGCTGATAGGGTAGGCACTGTCCCCTGCGGAGGTGGTGATGGGTATCATTAGTGGTGTTGTGTCATGACCCATTATCTGACATGCATGCATGTGCAGTGGCATTCATGCTCACCAAGCAGCCATGTATCTCCATGCTGGCCAGCCTCTAGGTCCCGGCATAGGGTAGACATTCTGTAGATGAAGCTGTCGTGGGTGGACCCGGGATAGTTGGCATATACTGATGTGATTATTCCCTTGGCATTGCATACAACTTGCACGTTGATGGAATGCCAGTGCTTGCGGTTTCTATAGATGTGCTCTGTTGCCCTGGGTGGACGTAGAGCCACATGTGTGCAGTCAATTGCACCAAGCACTTTGGGGAATTGAGCCACACCATAGAATTCCTGGATGCACGTCCGCCTTTCTGCATGAGTCCTGGGGAGATATATGTGCCTGCGGACTGATGGCCGTGCAGTGATGATGTTCAAGACCTGGTGTAGGCAGCGTGACTGCGTGGCCTGTGACACACCACCCACTATGGCACTTGTCCGCTGAAAGGATCCAGTGGCCAAGAAGTGCAGTACATTCAGGACCTTCTGCAGGGGGCTGAGTGCTTGGGAGCACAGGGTGGGTGATGTGAGGTCATCCTCCCACTCACTGACCAGGTCCAGTATGATGTGTGCTGGAAACCTGTACCTCCCATACACCTGGTCATCAGGCATCCCGAATAGGCTGGTTCTGGGTGTGAATATTCTGGCCCTGACTCTCCTCCTCCTCCTCCTTTGGTAGCCCACTGCCACTGCTGCTAGGAACGGTATGTTCATCCTGGCATCTGGCTTGTTTATTGAAAAGTGCGCAAATTAATGCTTTGCGCGTGTTCTAGGCGAGCGTGTGACCCTCGCACCCCTGGAATCTAGTTCCCACTCCAATAGCGTGTGGAAATTCCCACGCAGCAGGCATACAGGTGCGCTGACGTACTTGCGTGTGTAAGTGCCCGCGCACCCCTGAAATACACGTACATAGGCCAATGGCGTGTACGCGCACTTTTGGCCAATTACACGCGATGAAATACACGTACATAGGCCAATCGCGTGTACGCGCACTTTGACCAATTACACGCGATGACACTCTGACGTGCAGTATTTCCACGTGTGCTCCGTCATCACGTGCTGAGTGGGGAACGCCCGTGCGGATCACATCAGACGCGCTTACGCGCTGAGGGACTCTGGTCCAATAGAATCGCGTATGCGTGCTGACGCACTTACGCGCTAAGGGCCTTTCCTCGGATTTCACGCTGACGTGCAGGAATTTCACGTGCCAAATCACTCCGTATCAAGCTGGCCACCCGAAAACACACGGAACACCACGCTCCTGCCCAGAAGGCCGAGTTACTGCCCCCCCAGTGCCCTGAGCAGCCTCCCACGTGCTATCTGCTGCTGCCTGCCTGCCTGCCTGCCTGCTGCCACCGTGCCCTGCCATTTGGTGCCTGCACATCAGCCATCTGCAGGGGTCCAGTTGCTGTGTCCACCCCTGCTGGAACTGAAGACTCCCAACTGGGATTACATCGCTCCACAGCCCAGCCCCAGGACCCAGTTGCCCACCCACACCTGCCTCTGGGGTTGCCATGTCGGGCACTTCCACATCTGGCACCAGTGGCAACCCCAGGCCAGAGGGGCAGAGGGGCACCAGCTTCACTGCCACCGAAGTTGGTGTCCTGGTGGAGCATGTCCTGGGGCAGTATGATGCCCTCTTTGGATCGTCCCGCGCCAGCAAGGAAGGACGGGAGAGGATCTGGGCCGACTGTGTGGTTGCCATCAACGCGGAGGGGGTGGCAACCCGCAACGTCCAGAAGATCAAGAAGCGCTGGGAGGACTTGAGGTCCAGGACCCTTGTGAAGGCCCGGCGCCTCGTGGAGGGGGGCCGGGGCCGCATGAGTTCCATCCAGAAGAGGGTCCTGGAACGCGTACGCCCAGCGCTCCACGCCCAGGTCCTTGAGAGGGAGGCCCGTCTGGAGTTGAGCGGTAAGTGTGCAAGCATTACTGTGTGAGACAGGGCATGTTGCGGTGTGCTGGTTCTAAGATACTTGCCTGTATGTGTGCCATGGGCCATGTATGCATGTATGTGTGCAGGGACATCATGGTAATGCATGTGCGACCAGTGATGTGTGACCCACATGGTTGTTGCATGTGTTGAAATGCGGCATGGGGAGCCCTATGCAGATTTAGGACATGAGAGCATGCCAGTCTCTGTACCTGGACATGGATGGGGGTGAAGGATGGGTGCTGATGCCAGGTACATATATGGTAGCCATGTCTGTGTGCCTGACCTGCGTGTCTGTGACTTGTGCATGCCATGGATGCATGACACATGTGTGTGACAATGCACAGATTCAGTGACGCACCCTACTTACCCTTGTTTCGCCTGTGTTCGGTGTGTTTGGGGCCAGATGGATGTGACTGAGGTGAAGTGTGTGCATGTGATATGCATGAGCCATGATGCATGTGAGTTACATATCATTGAATGTTTCAAGAGTCAATTGGACATGCATGGAAATGTGCATGGCATGCACCATGCCTGTTACTGTGTGTGTTTTGCCTGGACTGACCCATGTGTTGTGGAGGGACATGATGGAAGTGTACTTTGACAGTGGTGCTCATCTGCTATTGCTTCCTGTCTAGGGGACCATTGTACAGTAGCCTGATGCTTGTGTCCTTTGTCTCCCTCTACGCAGCGGCTAGTGAAGAAGAGGGCGGAGACGGCGCTGTGGAGCAAGGCGGCGGGGATGCCCCCACGGCTGCAGCGGAAGGGGTGGGTGAGCCCCCACAGGGGCCTGCTACAGCGGGAGACGGTGAGGAGCCATCCAGGTTGGTGGTTTGCACAGAGGAGGAGGAGGCCGACACTGGTGCACACATGGGGCCTGGTGGGAGCATCCCTGCTGGTGCAAGTGGTGCAGTCCAGGGCCAGGGGCAGGAGGCAGCACAGGTCACCGTGGAGGTGCCTGTGCATGTCGCTGTCCCTGACCCTGTGAGTGCACCACCATGCACCAGCAGGGATGCCCCGTCCCAGGCCCGTCCGCAGGTAGAGGGGATGTCCATGTCAACTGACTCCCCTCCACCTGCGGCCGTGGGAACCCCTGGCCGCGTGGAGCAGGTCCTGATTGGGGTCGCGATGCGCACGGCTGTGATTCGTGATGACGTGCGTGCTTCCCGGGAGGAGCACGCACGTCATCACGAAGTGCACCGTGCCGACGTGGCCCAATTGGGATCGGCCATGTTCGGGGGGTTCCTGCATGGGTTGGCCAATCTGACGGCCCTCTCCTCCTCTGTGCAGGCTATCCACCGGTCGTTCTCCTTGCCGTCTTCCGGCCCAGATGCCACCATGGCCCCCTGTGGACCTGCCCCGACCAATGCAGCCAGCTCGGTGGGGATCCCATCCCTGCCACAGTTGGGAGTCGGAGGTCCAGCAGGGGTGGACAACACAGCAAGTGGACCCCAGCAGATGGAAGATGTGCCGGCATCATCGGGCAGGGCACGTGCACGACGGCGTCGGTGGTTACCATCAGCCTGGATGCCGTCGTGCTGGCAGAGGCAGTGGCGTCGGAGGCAGCAGCGGGCTCGACGTGGGAGGCATCATGGCTCAGGGCCATCAAGATCAGAGGGGCAGGCATCGGCCGGAGGGCAGGGCAACCCTGGCATGGCGGTGTGTTCCGTGTGGGAGGAGTTTGGCCAGCGGATAGGTGCGGAGCGGCAGCGGGCGGAAGAGGAGCGGCTCGCCATGGCCAGGGCGGAGATCTCCATGCGTCGGGCATTGAGGCGGGCTGAGTGCCTCGAGGAGGCTCGCAGGGATTTTGGTGAGCACATGGGGTTGTCCCTGCGAGACCTCGGGGCCAGGACAGAGTCCCGCCTCCAGGACATTGACATGGAGTTCGAGGATGCCCTGGCCAGCATCACCAAGTGAGCCGCAGGACTTGCCCGCTGCCTTTGTATATAGTTATTTAGTTAGTTAGTGCTAGGCTTCCTTTATTTATTTTTATTATTTTGGACCGCTCGGACAATGGCCACTTTTTTGTACATATTTTTTTTATTAGTTAGTATTAGGTTTCATTTGTGGTGTTGGGCTCATGGACCCTGGAACATTCCTGTATATATTGTTATTTTTTGGGAGATACATTTTTTTATTTTCTTATTGTTTACACCATGACGTAATGGTTTTTCTTTGATTTCCTACTACATGGTTTTGCTTTGGACAAATTCTATTAATTTTTTAATCCTTTGTTTTTTGGTTTATCATTTTTGTTCTCGGACTTGGACCTTTTATTTACTTTGCCACATAGTTGTATGTTTTATTAGTTTACTTATTTTTTGTTTTTAATACATTTTTATATTTTCTTACACTTGTGTTATTTTCTCTTTGGTTTCTTACATGTCATGATATGGGTTTTGACATTCACTTGCACCCATTGTGTATGTGTGTGTGACGGACATGTGTTCTTTTGCATACTTGCCTTTGGGGTTGTGTCATGTGATTGCATTCACTATGTGGGTGCATGCAATCCTTGCCTGGGTGTTTGTGCTGGGTATGCTGGCCATTACTGCCATGATTGTGTATCGTCAGGACCTGGGGCCAGGGGGACATGGGTGGGGGCCTGCTGGCAGGTTCCCCACAGTGCTGGGGGTGGGGGTGGTGGGAGACATGGGTGGGGGCCTGGTGGAGGGTGTCCCTGGTGGATGGGGGGTGGGGGTGGTGGGAGACATGGGTGGGGGCATGGTGGAGGGTGCCCCTGGTGGATGGGGGGTGGGGGTGGTGGGAGACATGGGTTGGACATGGGTGGGGGCCTGCTGGCAGGTTCCCCACAGTGCTGGGGGTGGGGGTGGTGGGAGACATGGGTGGGGGCCTGGTGGAGGGTGTCCCTGGTGGATGGGGGGTGGGGGTGGTGGGAGACATGGGTGGGGGCATGGTGGAGGGTGCCCCTGGTGGATGGGGGGTGGGGGTGGTGGGAGACATGGGTTGGACATGGGTGGGGGCCTGCTGGCAGGTTCCCCACAGTGCTGGGGGTGGTGGGAGACATGGGTGGGGGCCTGGTGGAGGGTGTCCCTGGTGGATGGGGGGTGGGGGTGGTGGGAGACATGGGTGGGGGCCTGGTGGAGGGTATCCCTGGTGGATGGGGGGTGGGGGTGGTGGGAGACATGGGTGGGGGCCTGGTGGAGGGTGTCCCTGGTGGATGTGGGGTGGGGGTGGTGGGAGACATGGGTGGGGGCATGGTGGAGGGTGCCCCTGGTGGATGGGGGGTGGGGGTGGTGGGAGACATGGGTTGGACATGGGTGGGGGCCTGCTGGCAGGTTCCCCACAGTGCTGGGGGTGGGGGTGGTGGGAGACATGGGTGGGGGCCTGGTGGAGGGTGTCCCTGGTGGATGGGGGGTGGGGGTGGTGGGAGACATGGGTGGGGGCATGGTGGAGGGTGCCCCTGGTGGATGGGGTGTGGGGGTGGTGGGAGACATGGGTTGGACATGGGTGGAGGACTGCTGGCAGGTTCCCCACAGTGCTGGGGGTGGGGGTGGTGGGAGACATGGGTGGGGGCCTGGTGGAGGGTGTCCCTGGTGGATGGGGGGTGGGGGTGGTGGGAGACATGGGTGGGGGCATGGTGGAGGGTGCCCCTGGTGGATGGGGGGTGGGGGTGGTGGGAGACATGGGTTGGACATGGGTGGGGGCCTGCTGGCAGGTTCCCCACAGTGCTGGGGGTGGTGGGAGACATGGGTGGGGGCCTGGTGGAGGGTGTCCCTGGTGGATGGGGGGTGGGGGTGGTGGGAGACATGGGTGGGGGCCTGGTGGAGGGTATCCCTGGTGGATGGGGGGTGGGGGTGGTGGGAGACATGGGTGGGGGCCTGGTGGAGGGTGTCCCTGGTGGATGTGGGGTGGGGGTGGTGGGAGACATGGGTGGGGGCATGGTGGAGGGTGCCCCTGGTGGATGGGGGGTGGGGGTGGTGGGAGACATGGGTTGGACATGGGTGGGGGCCTGCTGGCAGGTTCCCCACAGTGCTGGGGGTGGGGGTGGTGGGAGACATGGGTGGCGGCCTGGTGGAGGGTGTCCCTGGTGGATGGGGGGTGGGGGTGGTGGGAGACATGGGTGGGGGCATGGTGGAGGGTGCCCCTGGTGGATGGGGGGTGGGGGTGGTGGGAGACATGGGTTGGACATGGGTGGGGGCCTGCTGGCAGGTTCCCCACAGTGCTGGGGGTGGGGGTGGTGGGAGACATGGGTGGGGGCCTGGTGGAGGGTGTCCCTGGTGGATGGGGGGTGGGGGTGGTGGGAGACATGGGTTGGACATGGGTGGGGGCCTGCTGGCAGGTTCCCCACAGTGCTGGGGGTGGGGGTGGTGGGAGACATGGGTGGGGGCCTGGTGGAGGGTGTCCCTGGTGGATGGGGGGTGGGGGTGGTGGGAGACATGGGTGGGGGCATGGTGGAGGGTGCCCCTGGTGGATGGGGGGTGGGGGTGGTGGGAGACATGGGTTGGACATGGGTGGGGGCCTGCTGGCAGGTTCCCCACAGTGCTGGGGGTGGTGGGAGACATGGGTGGGGGCCTGGTGGAGGGTGTCCCTGGTGGATGGGGGGTGGGGGTGGTGGGAGACATGGGTGGGGGCCTGGTGGAGGGTGTCCCTGGTGGATGGGGGGTGGGGGTGGTGGGAGACATGGGTGGGGGCCTGGTGGAGGGTGTCCCTGGTGGATGTGGGGTGGGGGTGGTGGGAGACATGGGTGGGGGCATGGTGGAGGGTGCCCCTGGTGGATGGGGGGTGGGGGTGGTGGGAGACATGGGTTGGACATGGGTGGGGGCCTGCTGGCAGGTTCCCCACAGTGCTGGGGGTGGGGGTGGTGGGAGACATGGGTGGGGGCCTGGTGGAGGGTGTCCCTGGTGGATGGGGGGTGGGGGTGGTGGGAGACATGGGTGGGGGCATGGTGGAGGGTGCCCCTGGTGGATGGGGGGTGGGGGTGGTGGGAGACATGGGTTGGACATGGGTGGGGGCCTGCTGGCAGGTTCCCCACAGTGCTGGGGGTGGGGGTGGTGGGAGACATGGGTGGGGGCCTGGTGGAGGGTGTCCCTGGTGGATGGGGGGTGGGGGTGGTGGGAGACATGGGTTGGACATGGGTGGGGGCCTGCTGGCAGGTTCCCCACAGTGCTGGGGGTGGGGGTGGTGGGAGACATGGGTGGGGGCCTGGTGGAGGGTGTCCCTGGTGGATGGGGGGTGGGGGTGGTGGGAGACATGGGTGGGGGCCTGGTGGAGGGTGTCCCTGGTGGATGGGGGGTGGGGGTGGTGGGAGACATGAGCAGGTGTGCAGGGTAGTTCCCTGTGGTGTGTGCTGCCTGCAGGGGCCGTGGAGGGTGTACAGGTAATGCCTGGGAGCACAC
Source organism: Ambystoma mexicanum (assembly GCF_040938575.1). Lineage (NCBI taxonomy): Eukaryota > Metazoa > Chordata > Amphibia > Caudata > Ambystomatidae > Ambystoma > Ambystoma mexicanum. The sequence goes on along the minus strand of NC_090935.1, from coordinate 118,894,538 downwards.
AGCCAATTCGCGTGTGGAACTTCCCGCGCACCCCTGAAATCCACGTACCCGGCCATATCGCGTGTGGAACTTCCCGCGCACCCATGAAATCCACGTACCCTGACTAATCGCGTGTGGAACTTCCCGCGCACCCCTGAAATCCACGTACCCGGCCATATCGCGTGTGGAACTTCCTGCGCACCCCTGAAATCCACGTAGCCGGCCATATCGCGTGTGGAACTTCCCGCGCACCCCTGCAATCCACGTACCCTGCCAGATCGCGTGTGGAACTTCCCGCGCACCCCTGAAATCCACGTACCCTGACTAATCGCGTGTGGAACTTCCCGCGCACCCCTGAAATCCACGTACCCGGCCATATCGCGTGTGGAACTTCCCGCGCACCCCTGCAATCCACGTACCCTGACTAATCGCGTGTGGAACTTCCCGCGCACCCCTGAAATCCACGTACCGGCCATATCGCGTGTGGAACTTCCCGCGCACCCCTGCAATCCACGTACCCTGACTAATCGCGTGTGGAACTTCCCGCGCACCCCTGAAATCCACGTACCCGGCCATATCACGTGTGCAACTTCCCGCGCACCCCGGTATACACGCACACGTTTATTTTTACTCTCAGTCTGTGTTTGTGGGTACCCCTTTGTACGTCATTTGTCCTGGAGGGCCACAGTATTGGACATTGATCATGTCTGTATATAGGTGCTATTTGTTGGCACACCTTTTAGCGCACATTTCTTGCAGGCGCAGAGACGCTACCGCCTGCTTTCTTGTGGCGGTCGTGTTTGTGCCTGTTTGTGCCTGTGCGCTGCTTTGAGCGTGCGCTTTTTTGCCCTATTCTATTCCATGAATACGTGTTGTATGCGAGCGTGTGGGCGTTCCGCGCACTTGCCTCCTAAACTTTCCCCGTGCCGCCCACATTCTTCCCCATTCCGAGTGTTGTGCCCCATTTTATTCCCCATTCCGAGTGTCCCGCCCTGTGTTCCGCCTACTTTAGAGCTGTGCGCTGCGCTCGGAGTGATAGCGCAGTGGCCGTGGCGCACGACGTTGGTTGACCTGTGCGCCGGCCTGCGCCGCGCGCTTTTTCAGCGCACGTCCTCTGCTTTTCTTGCGCACGGACTTCCATGAATCGACGTGCGCTGGTTTCCCTGCGCTTTTCGCTAATTTTCGGCGCAGCGCACGTATTGGCCCCTCTGCGCCGGGATTTTCGGCGCACATTTATTCCATGAATCGGCCTGTAAATGTCCCACCAAGCTTGGGTGAGAACGATTATACTTGAAACATGGACCAGGATATGTCAGCACTATACAGATTCATGTGTTTTCATCGCAGCAATTTTCACTGCTGCTGTTTTCACGATGTTGCTTTTACCCATGGATCTGGCATTCAATGTTGTTATTCAGAAACTACTTTGTGAAGGCTTCTGCAGGTATGGCATGCAAAGAGATGAGGTGGTATTTTTGGGGTTCAAATGAAGCCTGGCCTAAAAGTGCAGAACATTGAATACTCACTGTTGGCTGTCAGACCAAGAGGACAGCATGGACATGTCAACACTACTAAAAACACTCAGAGTGCCTCAGAAACAGGAAGACTAAAATGAAGTGGGCCCTGTGTTTGAATGACAAAGAACTAAAATCAGAGGCCAACTATAAACTACATTATGACAAAAATAAAAGTTGCAATGGAAAAAATATGAATAAAAAAAATCTGCAGCTGAGACGGAGAAGTGTGCAATTTAAAGCTTAGAACAATGAACACATGGAAAACAAATCTCCATTGCTAGCTAAATGTGAATATATGTTAGTATGTAGAGCCTACGTCGATGGCAAGAGGCAATTGCATTATATGAAAGGCCTCATGTGTGAAGAAACAGTGACATTTAAAAATACAGTTTTCTGTGCATTAAGAAATGCTGGGTTTAGTCCATAAAACATTCACCCATGAGATTCGTAGGCCAAGGACTGCCCCCCTACCCCTATACATACTCTGCATCTGTTCTTTATCTGTAAGAAGAACCTCTTGAAACTCCAAGGCTCCAAACACCAAGGCAGAATATTCACCTAATGGGAGTAAAAACCTAAAAAATACAGGGATTCAAATCAATTTCCTGGTGTAGCCCAGGAACTAACTGAAAAGTGAAGGGTGACAGAAATTACCTATGAGCAAGGAGGTGGTGCAACTGTCACTGCTCTTGAAAATAAGCAAAATATGATCCATTATCCCCAGGAAAAAGAATGCTAATGGGTGTATACCAGCATGGGTCAACAAAGGAGATCAGGTTAAATACATGGGAGGTTTCTTAATAAAAATAAATAGGATTTTAGTAGAAGTTTGAATCATACATAATTAGTATGGCCATAAGCTTATATATATATGATCTGTTGATGTAATGCTCATAACAATTCGACCTTGACAACTAAAGCTACAACCTAAAAAGTGTTTATAGCTCCCCAGAAACTGTCATGAAGCAGAGATTTGGGAGATGATAACTTAATAAATTAGATAGCTGTATAGGACAATGGGCCTCATTACGAGAACGGAGGCAGCCATGGAGCTTTTAGCTCCATGGCTGCCTACATTCCGGGCTCCATTACTGGGTTCCTGCAATGGGGACTTACCGGGTTACTCCGAGATAGAAGGACCTGGTAAATCCTCCATGCAGGAACCCATCCCCATTCCCATTTGAGCCCCCAGAGGGCTAAATGGGAATGGGGATGGAGGTAATAACGGGCAGATTACATCTGTCCCGTTATTGCCTCCCTCTTCCCCTCGCGGGACCCAGAAAGCATGCCTGGTTTTACCAGGCATGCGATCTGTGTCCTGCGATGGGAAGCTTGTAATCGGCGCTCCCGGAATGAAGGGGCCGGTGCTGTACCGGCCCCTTCATTCCATGAGCGCCACCCTTATAATGAGGCCCAATGTGTGTTGATAACTGTTACATTTTGTTAATACATCACGAACAATCAACCATTCAAACCTCCAACATCATGCCGAGATGGGACTCTATTCAATAAGTCTGGCATGATGAGAAGAATTAAAAAATATATGTATTGTTAGGTTTCTTAAAGAAAAGGCATATGATTTTAGTAGAAGCACAAATCATGAATAATTAACAGTGCAATAAGCTAATATGTATAGAATAATATTTTTCTGAGCTTTCCAGGAACCATAAGAAATAATTTAAATGTCAATGTATAGCTTATAAAGAGGCCTATCTGTTGATTCAACTCTCATGACAATTCAACCTTCACGCTGAAGCTACAACCTAAAATATGATTATAGCTCCCCAGACAATGGCCCTCATTACAACCCCGGTGCTAAACCATGGTGCTATTAGCACCATGGTTGGTGCCGGTGTTGTAACGAGTCTGCCATGGTGGGATGGGGAAATACCGCCCCATTCCAAGGTTGGTGGGGCGGTATTTCCCCATTTCACCATGGCCCTTCGCCATTCCCATTTTCGCCTAATTGGGCTCAATGGGACTGGGGAAGGCGCTAAGTACGGTACCGCAAATTGCGGTACCGTAATTAGCACCGAGGTCCCTTTCCGGCACCCTACTTTAACAGCTGGTAATACCAGCCAATAAGGTTGGGTCCCGCAAAGGGACCTCGTAATCAGGCATTAAGGGTTTAACGGCGCCGACACCTTTTACGGTGCTGTTAAACCCTTAAGGCCAGGGTTGTAATGACCCCCAATGTCATGAAGCAGAGATCCGGGAGATGATAAATTAATAAATTAGATCTCTGTATAGGAAACTGTTATATTTTTTAATAAATCATGAAAAAACAACCATTCAGATCTCCAACATCACACCAAGATGGGACTCATTTAAATAAGTCCAGCATGATGAGAAGAATTCAAAAATCTATGTATTGTTAGGTTTATTTAGAAATTGCGTGTTTTCCCCATGTTGTAGCTTTTAGGTGCAATCCTGGCTTGTGTAAACGGTCTGTCTCAGATGTGTGGAGGCAGAAATTCAGAGGGATAATGCATTGTAACTTCAGGAAACAATCATTGCAATGGGAGTCACAATAGAGGTCCAATCCAAATCAAGAGCCAATAAGCTGCCACATCCTAATTTTAATAATTTGAGGTGTGATTATTGCTTCATAAAGTGTGGCACAATGGAATGGTCTGACAGCATATCATTTGGAACTGCTGATTACTGGACGAAACCGGGGGATTAAAATCTGTTTGGGATCTATGCAAGGAGAGGCAAATCAAAAAGGATTAATGCTTTAGGCCATTCTTAACGGAACCTGGAGAAGCCTCTTACCAAGTCCTGTTGCTTCCCCTGAGTATCCAGATGCCTTGAGAAATGTCCTTGAGCACAAAGGACAGAGCTATTGTATGTAAGTAAAATTGTCCAACCAAACCAGGTATTGTGGGGATCTGTTTGATTTATATCTCCTCATTATTGAAGGGGTGGTCAGAATAAGTAGACCTGTGCTAATGTTAGTATACTATCATTTAATTAAATCCCCTACAGCCAACTAACACAGTGTCATTTTGATGAAATTCGTACTCAAGAACATTGCTTACAGTATGAAGGTGCCTATTGCGAGTATGGTGGTGCAGGAAAATATTGACAGTAACGGAATTACTGCCACTTTTTCTGCTCAGCCATACTACAAAAATTGACCTGGAGTAGGGGAGTTACCTCCAGCATCATTCTTTCTGTCTGCCGAAAATAGGCACATTTGGTGGAATCACCAGAGGAGCAATTCTGCCAAAATGCTCCAATGGACTCTCAAAAAATGGGGGTTAACTGCGCCACCGCTACTTGTAATCTGGCAGTAATTCTGCCGGACCAAGTGGTGGTAAAGGTAATTCCGTTGGGCGGTATTCCATCACATTTACCAACTAAATTCCGCCCAATTCATAATGAGCACCATAAGGCCTCATCACGAGTTGGGTGGTTAGTGGGCTCTAAATTTGGCAGTAATGGTATTAGCACCGCAAATACCGTTCCACCCAATCCGGACCCTGCGCATTTTGCATTGGACCCAAAAGGGACCAGCGCTAATACAGCTGGCACTATTACACCCAGCGCAACTAAAGCCGGTGGTAAAAGTGCCCACCACAGACAGCACTATTACAGATGTATCACAACTCCATGGCCAACGGTATTAGCGCCAGAAAACAAGTGCTACTGCAGCTGGAATTACCACCAGCCTCAATCTGGAGGTAAACAAACCTAGGTGTCAGGAATCAAAGCACAGGTTCAAACAATGCACACCAGAGGGCTAAAAAGACACACCCACGCTCCAAACACACTTTACAACACCATGTTGCCATTCTTTGCTGGAAGTTGTGACATGCAGCTGCTCATGTTGCGCCTGGAGCTACAGATGCAGAACAACCAGGCCAAGGAACAGGGAGCACAGGGGGGAGGTGAGGAGGAGGAGGAGGAGGAGCCCCAGCAAGATGAGCACCCATCCCCAGGGTCAAGCCATCAACCTGGGCCCTCACTGACACCCAGTTGGTAGCGGAGTACCGCTTGGACAGGGGGACTATCACTGAGCTGCTGGCCACAATACATGTGGAAATTGGGAGCAGGATTAACATCTGTACAGCTGTGCTGCCACTGGTGAAGCTGGTGGCAGTCCTGCAGTTCCTGGGGACAGGCAGCTTCCAGCACTCAGTGGCCAAAATGCATGGCATGGCACAGTCGACATTCTGCATAGTCCTGGGCTAGGTGCTGGATGCCCTCCTGTGCCAATTAAATGAACACATTGCACTGCCCACCCAGGCCCAGGCCCTGGTCAATGACATGAAGGTGCATTTTAATGCCACAGCACATCTGCCAAATGTCATAGCAGCCATCGACTGCATCCATGTCACATTGGTGGTGCCCCACGGGATACATGGAGAGGCACAAAGGACAACAGACCTGGATGGTCGGTGAGTAACAACCCTGGCAAACATGCACGTTGAATCACATAACTAATAAAGGGGGAATAGGCACAGGAAGCATTGCATGTCAAGTGGAGGCACTGGCACCACCTGTGCTGCACCAGAACCATTGACAGGGGGATCTAAGGGCACATGCACACATCTACCACACCTGGTCCCCACACACAGTGATGGAAAAACACTGCTACCAACACACTAAAACATCAGCTCACATCAACCACAATGCACCTTGAATGAGCTGCAGCGCAGAATCTCACAGCATGTACACCCATGCCATAGCTGACACCCCATGTGCAGGCAACCGTCACCTGCCACAGAACCATCTCCACAACAACACAGGGTGCATGTACAGGACAAGTAATGCATGGCATGATATACAAAGGATGCATACCAGTCACACATAAACATTGCATGGCCCTGATACACATAAGAATGCCCATGGCTCATAATGGCGAAATATATTGAGACTGCGGACCCATGAATGAAACAAATGACTAATGTTGGTATTCCACCCCATACAGGTGACTCCGGAAATGATATGATATGATATGTTATTTATAACACCCTTAAAACCCAGAGGTTTCTAAGTGCGGATCCGTTGATCAAACCTGTGTTGCTCGGTGTCGTCTTGCTTCCAAGGCAAGCACGGTGCTGCTGAGCTTTCCTCCGAGCCAATGACCCCTCTGCGTGACCCACAAACACTGCATGAAAACGCCTACTACCATGCCCACATATGGACACGTTTCTGCACAGAACGCACCTTCAGATTCCTAAAGGCATGATTCAGTCGCCTAGATCGCACTGGAGGGGCCCTGATGTTGAAGTAAACAATATCGCCTTGGTATGTGCAATGTTCCACAACATTTGCCTCAGGTGGATTGTGCTCCTTCCCCCGACACTAACAGGCAACACCCAGCCGAAGATGAGGAAGATGACATGTGCCCGGAGCCAGAGCTGACACACACAGGGATTAGGCGATGGGACGGAGACTGGCCCGACAGGCACAGATAGACAATTACTTTTAGCACAGTGACCTGACCCAGCACATGACCTGCACATATTGAATAAAGAGAACAGGCATGATTTCCCCAGCATTTTTCAGAGTACAACAGTCTTTAATGTGACTTGTTCTAACCCAATCCCCCATCCACCACCAACCCTGCAGCACACAGTCCCCCCTATCCCCACCTACCACCAACTCCCCAGCACACAGACCCTCCTTCACCCACCCACCACCAACACCCCAGCACACTGACCCCCCTCCCCCACCCACCACCAACACCCCAGTCAACGATGTGTCCTTGTGACGTGCACACAGGCCAACAGTGTACAATCCATTCAAGATTGCTGTGCCTTCTTCCCACAACACCCGGCATCTGTGGAGCGCGGGAGCAGCTGGCGCTGGGACCTCCACCTGGGTGTTCCCTGGTGGGAATCCTCCATGGGGGTGGTGGAGGATGATGGAATTGAGGCTCCCATCTGAAGCTGCTCGCGGAGGAGGGCATTTTACTTCTGCATCTGTTCTGCAAAGGCAGACAGCCCCTTGCAGAGCTCCCGCACCCTCTGGCTGAACCCAGTGAGGGATGCAGTGCATGCTTCAACCACTTTCCTGGTATGTGCATTGTCCTGCGCCATTGTCTTTGCGGCCCCTCTGATTGCCCAACTAATGGTTTTCACATGGTGGTTGTGGGTAGTTGCAAAGCTCTCTATATGACGTTGTCCTGTCTCCATCGCATTAAGGCGCACCATCACAGCACCAAATGTGGCAGTTGGGTGTGATGGGGCAGGGTATGTTGCTTTGTGGCTGGGGACCCATAGGAACTGCTGACCAAATCTGGCTCAGGGGTGTGGGAGCATCACCACTGTGCCTGGCACTGTGGGATTGGGCTGTGTTCATCATCACGGACATGCCTTCTGGGTGGTGTTTGCGATGGTTGGGGTTGGCTGTCAAATTGTGTTTGGGTAATGGCCACATGCTTATCATCGCTGCTGGGGCTGCTCACTACTCCCTCATCCAGGGTGGTAATAATTGGGACTGTGTCCTCAGCCTCCTCCTGGTCAACCATGATGGTCTGGACACTGGGCGCAGGTGTGCCCCTAGTGGGCTGTCCTCCTGCACTGAGTGTGCCCCTGTTGCGGTGGGAAGTGGTGGGATGCTCCTTGTGCCTTGGCATGCCCTGATGGCCCCTATGCAGGGTATTGGTGCTGGTGGTGGCACGGGTGGGTGCATGGGTGGACGACCCTGATTCTTCTTCTTCCCCTGGCACAGGGGTGCTGCCGTAGGTGCCTGTGTTGGCTCCCACACACTGCCCTCAGTCACAATGGCCAGCTCATGGGTATTTACACTAGGGGCTGCTGTGGTTGGCATTTGATGTCACATTTCCATTGTGGGGTTCACTCACCTTCTGCCTACTGGATGCCAGTGTCAGCCTCTGCTCCTCCTACTCCCTCTATCCCCTCCATATCAATGATCATACTGCAGCGCTCTTTTCCATAGTGTCGGGTCCAGTGGTTGTGGTGAGCATCCCGCTGTGGCCTGGCAGTCTGTGCGGTGCTGTGATAGAATTTACTGGACCCAGACCCGGAGGTCATTCCATTTCTTTCTGCAGTCCTCCCCATCCCGAGGGACGTGGCTGACTGCTGACACCTTCCGGCTGATTGCCAGCCAAATCTGGTTGCGCCGTTGTCAGGTGGTCTTTTTTTCTTTGGCCCCATAGAGCTCAGCATGATGTGCTACCAATTCTTCCACCAGGGCTATCAATTCTCCCTCCATAAACATTTGCTTCCTGAGGCGATCTTGGGCTGCCTTCTCCCTTGACTTCTCCTGTGACATATTTGCTCCTCAGAATATGTGGATGGCTACCAGGGGCTCTGTTTTTTTGTTGATTGTGATTTCCAAAATGACCACTGTAGTGTTTCCCGTTCCTGCGGCGTAACCAGGGGTGGACTGGTCAATCGGCCACTCGGCCCGTGGCTGGGCCGAAATCATGTGGAAGCTGGCAAGTCCCTGGGGGCCTGATTCTGTCTACACCTGGGCCGGTTTGAGTTTAATGTTGCTTTACTTTGTGGCGCTGCCACGCCGGGCCGCCATGGATGCGTTAAACATCAGAGAAAGGTAACACCATTGTGTTAGCTTTCTTTGATGAATGCCTCTGCCTGCGGTCAACCGAGTGCCTGCTACAGGCAGCCAGGCCCCTGAGCCACTGCCATTGGCGACACCATGGCACCAGCCTCCAGGTGAAGACAAGATCACAAGTCACAAAACACTGTGAGTGGCTGGCTGGGCGGAGGCTTGGGCTGCTTCAGCCCGGCCCGCTCCCAGTGAATTGTAATTTGTAACTTACAAAATACCCATCAGTGATCAGAGCCAGTCTTACAGCTCCTTCCACTGCCAGGGACTGGCTGACGTCCCTGCTCTGCAGGTAGGTTTGTGGAGGTGGGGGTGGAGCTTTCCTTGCGTAGTTTGGCAGTATGGGCATCTTGATAATTTGTCAGAGACATTCTTGCGTGCAATTTAAATATTGGAATACTCCAAAGCAGGCCGTAATCCTTGCCTGATTGTAAAATGTAGAAGTTTTGTCTGTCACCGATTAGTGTAGGAGGGTGAAGACCTGGCCCAGGGCCCTGTGAGGTGAATGGTTAAGAGTTCGGGTATTTGTGAAACGCCTCCGCCCGCCAGGCGCTTAAATAGTAACTGAACAATGGCATAAATGGGTTACTGTGGTGTTCCCTGAGGGTCGCTGTGCCATTGGGGAGGTTGGTTGTAAGGACTAGGTATGTGCTGAATGATAGGGGGGCAGGACTGCAAGTATCACATGCACCGTAATGGAGTTCCTCGGTGCATTGCGGCTTACATCTCTTGACGCTTCGGGAGGCTGGGAAAGGGAAATGCCTTCTAAAGGAACAATTTCAGGGGTCGGGTCGCTGAGTGGGGTTATAACAAATGGAATCTCGGGGAGTGGGGTATATGGTCGCCATGGTCCAATTTGTGGCAGTTGCGCCGACTCTGCAGGGGCGTGAGTCCATTTCACTGTTGGTTTCTGGGTGATGTAGTTTCTGTCATGGTAATGGGATCTCGATTGCCCAAACATTGGGATAAGGGCCGGTGGCATGGCTAATGTGGCTAGCACCCCCAGTGCAGTGACAGTGCATCAGGAGGGCACACACTTAATGGGGGTTTGGTTTGTTATGTGGGTGGGGTTTCAGTGTGCAGTGTTGCAGGGATATGCGCATGGGTGAGACCAGACTGGGGGCGCTTAGGCCTGTATCAAGGGAGGAAAGGAGGGGGTGGTGAGCCTGTGTAGAGGACTCTGCGTGCATGTTTCTGCATCCACCCACTGGCGGATCGCTAAGAAGCAAAGCCGGCCTGGGCATCATCAGTTTAAGGCTCAATCAGTGTTGTTGATGTTGTAAATGCGCAGATGTTTAATGAGGGCTGCAGAAAACTCATTCAACCAGCCTTGTTTGTGGGACGTGGGTGCCACCAATGTTCTCTTTGCTAGTCAGAAAAGTTATGTCCCTACCTTGATGTGCATAGTAAATCCAACTGTACTAGAAAGCCTTTGTGGGGGAATCCAAGGGGTTAGCAGTTGCAGGAACCTAGGAAAAGAATCGGAGGCTGCGGTCCTTCGCAGCATTTTGGCCACCATTTTCAGAACGGGCAGGGTGGGTACAAGCAATGAGGAAAATGCTGGTGTGTCGGCCCTCAAAGGCCCTGTTTGTTTAACAACCAATCACACCACCCATCCCCTAAACCCCCCACTTACTCACGATTGAGCTTTGGATGAAATCATTACCAGTATTGCTTGGAAAAATAAACCACAATGCTCGGCGTAAGCAGGCCGGGATCACTCATTTAAATTTTGCATCTACACAAAGGTTGATGGCTGGAAGGATTTGGGTAGAGCGAAAGCATGCTCCTCTCACAAACAGTAGTTCAGCATTGGCAAAGTAGGTGTTTCTTTGCAAAAAGTACAGCGTGGGCATGGTCAAATCAAGGAGGACTGAGATCTCCAGAGATTTTGAATGATCTGGGCAGCTTTAGTCTTTGGGCTATTTTGTATTTTGGAAGGACTCTCTTGGATCTTTTTATATACACACTTTTTTTGTTTTGTATATGCTTTCTATCACTAGTTGTACACACCATTTTAATCTTTTTTTTTTCTTTATTGGTATGTTGTGAAAGTGGATGTTTCAATGCATAGATTTTGGTGTCATTGATTGATTGTTTTTAATATATCTCCTAAATTCATATTGTGATCTCAGAGGGAGTTTTTTTTTACAGTGTTTGGTTCCCCCCACTCTTCGATGTTCTCTGAGAGGGTATCTGAGTCATTTGATGTTCTCTTGGTTTTCTTAATTGCACTAGATAGACAGAAATAGCAAGCCCTGATCAGTTGTTCTTGAAAAGTTTGGACAGAAAATTGCAAAATCTATTCAGCAGCTTTTGATTACAGTTTTCAGAGAAATGGCAGGCGACGTTTGCAGCTGCGCATTCATAGAGTGTGAGGAACCGGAGGGCATCCTCACTTATTCTCCCCAATGGTCCTCCTCTCAGGTGGCCAGGAAAAGGCCATAACTTTTAGCTATTTTAGTATTTACCTATGTGATGAGGTTGTTTTTTAAAAAAAAGAACAAAAAGAATAAAAGTATGTTATCACTTTCTCAAGTGTTTACACAAAACATAACATGCACCAGACACATGATGAACCCGCCATAATTAGCATTTTCTGTAAAGTCATGAATTGACATGATTCATGCATGATGGTTTGAGGGCCACTTATTTTGAGGCAAGGAGTGGGTCACTTTTTTTGAGGCGAGGGGTGGGCCCTTTTTTTGGGTGTCCGGACCTATTTCGTTTCCCACTGGCACTATTAGCACGCTCTAATACCACGCGTTGATGCCACTGACGGGAAAGCTGCTATTTTTGCTGGTTTTTCCTCCGGTAGGCCATTTCCAGGAGATGTATTCATTTGACACTATTGACACTATTAGCGTTACAGTCAGGGCCATGTGCATTTGTTCACATACCTGTGATGTGCCAGGTTCACCACCACGGAGTCCGGCGGTAACGCTAATACTGATAAGCAGATTTAGGCCCCAATTAACGCCCAGCTTGTGATGAGGCCCATAGTCTGTAATGTGATTGGGTAGTCCTATGTCTCATTGCCAACCCCATAATTCCTGAAAAGGAAGTGGTGCCTCAAAACAAAACTCCTAACTGTTCACCATTTCTGAGAGCTCGCCTTAAAGCAGAGGAGTGCTGAATGCAAACTGAATATCTATGTTTCTGGATTGGGGCAGAAAAGTATCTTGCCAAAATTAAGTAACGAGAACTCCATGATTTGAAAAGCACACTCTATACACAGAGTGAGAAAGTGACTCCGGAAAGAAGTAAGATCGTTCATTGCATTCTGGTGAAGGAAGGTTTCCATATATATAAAAAGTGTTTTATTTTAAATGTCTATTGTGCACCAACACTGCTGGTATTGCCTATTGCACAGGAAATAAAGAGAGCTGCATTTGTAAAATTGTTCTTAGAAATAGAAAAGTTATGCTTATTATTTAAATTAAACTTCATATAAAGTAGAGTGCCAAGCTTATGATCTTGTGACGTTGTGAGGCGCTGCATTATGTTGGAATTATGGGATTCTTTGTGATTTTCATTTGACCTGTGTTTTTATTTTTACATGAGACCTCAAAAGTGAAAAAGCACATTTAGTGTAATTTCAAATCTTTTCTTAATGTTTATTCCCAAAAAGTGAGTTTTTGGTATTGAAGCTTTGTTTTGTGCCACAGAGACAGGCGTGTCTTGTGATTTGTACACATGTTTATTTTCCTGTTCATTAATATATATATATATATATATATATATATATATATATATATATATATATATATATATATATATATACTTTCTACACACCGGCATGATTCTTATCTACGGGGTGAGGGATTTACCTATTTCTATATGAGTCACAGATAGGCCTAGATTGAACATATAAGGAATATTGGTGTGGCGCTTTTGATTAGTGAGGGAAAGAATTACCTGTATCGATTGTTGCCGCACAAATATCTCCAACATAATTTCTGGAATCATCGATTTCTGATTGTTGTATATTTGGAATAAAGAAATACTTGTGTGACAACTATTAGGACTAAGGCCACCTATCCTTATGGAGGATATGACATGTAGAATCAGAGCCCAGGTAAATGGCAATTGTTTAAATAAGTGACATAGTTAAGCTGTGGTTAGAAAGGCAATGCACACCCTCAATTTCCTGGGGACCATCCTTCCCTAAACTGGTCTGTACTTAGTGCATGAAATCATTTGCACAGTAGCTAAATGAAAGTGCTGCATTTATAAGCAAAGATGGAGTCTCTATAGGAGTAAGGACAGCAAGCTGAGGCATAGATTGGGGGATAGATCCACACAGGACGCTTCTATAACAACATTGGTACATCTGTCTTGTTCAGCGCATGTCAAGCTTGTTTCCGGCAGGTGCTCAAATAAAGGGGAAGCATGATGTGCCAGCCTTGTATGTGCAACAAGGTTCAGGACAGGCAGGACTTGCTGGCAGCTGATGGCAGGGAAGTAGCATAGTCAGAGGACAGCTTGCCAAACCCTGCCCTATTGATGCAAAGGATCGGCTCCCCTGATGCAGCATTATGATGGAACCCTCCTCCAGTACAGCTACATGAATGAATACACCCCTGCCTTGGTGACTTCGCAGAGGTCTGGCTCGATGACTGGTGTTGCCTTAATAGAATTGATCCATGCCACTAAGACAGATCCACCACTTGGGGAGGTGTTCGTTTTACCATTGCAGCCATTCATTACCTCTACCCTACTTGCCTATTGTTTTCTACCCTTTGACTCCCATCTTCTTTTTCTCTTTCCCTGTATAGTCTATAAATGCATTCATGGCTTGGCCCCACACAACCTAGCCTTATGTCTCCTCTCATTCTTTATGTGAATCATCTCTTTATCTTCCTTCTTTCCCTTAGTTTATGTACAACCATTCTTTTTCGCACCTTTGCAAACAATGCCCCTAAACACAGAAATGTTTTCCACTTTTCATCCTAGCATACATATTTCTTCAAACCTATTTTAAATCCCACTTCCTCTCTCTTCCTTCTAACTCCTAATGTCTTCATTTTCAGGATTGGATTCATCATGTTCCCTAAATAATTAAAAATTTATTTACTTTGTGTTCTGCACTTTTGCAAAATTCCTATATAAATCTTAATTGATATAAATAAAAATGTTAATAAATGTAAAGAGTTGGGAGGCAGATGAATACATCATCCATAGTGCCTGCCCCGCCCCTGATCCAATACCGCACAAGTGAGAAACATCACTCACTGAGACAACCATCCCACCCTTATCCCAGGCAGGTAAAACAGGACATAGAGACAATATAACCTGAAGATGGCAAAAACAGTCAAACTAACATTGCAACAGTAACAGGCGCATGCATTAGACACGAAGAAAACATGCACTCCACATGAAGAACATGTACACTAGGTAATATATGCATTTATACATGACGAATATTAACACAGCATTAATAAGACATGAAGAACACTAACATAACTAATATATAAGTTGAATGCAACATAAACAATGTCTGAATATAGCTCACTAACAAAGAAACAATAGTGTAATTGGGAGCCAACTTCTTAAACATGGATGCCACAGCATGCTTTTAAATAAACCCAGGCCTCAAACCTTCGATCAAACTCAAAACACTGAATCCACGGAAATACAGAGCTGTGCTGAACTCAGACGGTAGCTGACAATTAGGACCAAGGTTAACTGAAATAAGGGAGGATGGGAATGGCAGAACGAAGACACGAGATAGCAGTTCCCAAGACGCAAGCAGTGTACTCCCAGATTAATTAAAGTGATAAGAATGCTACCAGTCTGTGTTAGCCAGGTGCAGTAGCAAAGCTAGCCAAAAGACTCTATGAAGAGCAACTCAAACACAAACAGAAAACACAACACACACATTAAAATGATCTATAATCCCAATAAACATGAGTTAAATCCATTTTATACATGTTTTTTAACGCCTTATCTATAATTGGAGAACACTGGCTATTCATTGAAAGCCAATAGATTGGACACCTGCATTACTCCCTAAAAGCACACACAAACATGAGCTGCCTTACAAGGTCAAGCATAAAGAGATTGCCCAGTCTCATGGCCTAAGAATGAAGGATGGTAACTTCTTTATTTTATTTATTTATTTTGTATTTATTGCATTTGTTACATGCCCAAACCCGTAGGTATCACAGCGTAGGATACTTGAAAAAGACTTGGGTAATTACAGATTATATTACAAAATAGAAAAAGTGGGTGGAGCCAACCTGGAATGGATGCCAGAATCATACAATAAGCAGCCTAGTTGAATTTATCAAACAGCCAGGTTTTGATCAACCTCTTGAAATGCTGGTGTGAGAGTTCATTTCTAATGTGAACTGGGAGGGTATTCCAGAGCTTGGGTGCAGCTACTGGAAAGCTAGAGCCCCCTCCCGTTTTACTCTTCAATCTCGGGACATTCAGGTGCGTGCTGGAACCATATTTTAAGGACCTAGTCAATCTTTTTTGGGTAACAAAGTTGTTAAGGTAGGAGGGAGCATCATTAGTAATACATTTATGTGCAGTAATCAGAGTCTTGAAAATGATTCTAGCTTGGGTAGGGCACCAATGTATTTCTCTTCTGATGTGAGAGATATGTTCATTTATTTTTAGTTCAAAGGCTGCCCGTAGGGCTTTGCTCTGTAGCAATTGTAATTTGGCAAGGTTAGTCATTGTAGTTCTTGGTAGAAGGATGTTGCAATAGTCAGGTTTTGATAATATGAGGGCTCGAGCTAGGGTGAGGCAATTCTGTGGTGTGAGGAATTGTCAGCTGAGTGAGATGAGTTTAGATGTATAGGCAGTAGAGGAGGATAGGGCATTAATATGTTTAGTCAAAGAGAGATTGGCATCTAAGTGGATGCCCAGCGTTTTTTAGCTGTTTGAGGACTGGCATGGAGGTCCCATCAATGGTAATGGCAGCGTAGTCAGTGTGTAGAGATTTTAGGCGGGTGGGCGAGCTCTGTTCCTGAGATTGGCGTTCATGATGGAAAAACTCTGTCCTCCTGCGGTCTTTCTGGCGAAAAAGTGCCCTCTGAGGAGATGGCTGTTAGTGGATCTTCGAGAGTGAAGGGGAGTATTTCTCCACCAAGTATGATAGGTAGGCTGGGGCAGTGTTCATGGTGCAATGGTTTAATCAGTTAATGAATCGTGAGCCAGTGGGCCTCTTTCCTAGCCTTTGTGACATAGTCATGCTTGGACAAATCTAGAGCTCCCTAGAGGTCAGTGTAGGTAGCGGACCAGACAATGCTATTGACACAAGAGGTCAAGTGTAGCCTGTAAGTATATACCCAGGGATTTGGCTGCAGAAGATGTTTGGCTCTGGTTGCTGTCAATGTCAAATGTTTTGTACGCTGGGTCCATGCTGCGGTGGGTGGAGTTGGAGCCTACAATGAGGAACTCATATTTTGGATTGTCATAAACTGAGTTGATGGTTGCAGCATCAAGAGGCAAGGTGCATGAGAGAGGGAGGAGGACTTGGGTGTCATCTGCATAGTTCGCGTACGATATGCCGAGGGCATCCAAATGATCAAAAAGGGGTTTAGTATATATGTTTTACAGTGTTTGGGAGATGCAGGATCATTGTGGGACTGGTGTTACTGGTGTTGGTGGGGCAGCATGGTCGTCCATGAAAACACAGGAGGATCTGTCGCTAGAAAGGATCTGATATAGTCTATTGTTGCTAGGGAAAAGTTTGCTGTGCTACTGAGGTGGTTGCAGAGTGTCTGGTAGTTGACGACGTCAAGTTCTGCGGATAGGTCCAGCATGAGAAGCAGAGCAAGTTTGCCTGAGTCTTTGATGTCGTCTAGCTGTTTTTTTAGGTCCTGTAAGGTGGTTTTGGTTCAGTGCCTTGGTCAGAAGTCTGATTGGTGGATGCCCAGGATATGGTTGAATTCAAGGTATTGTTGAATCTAAATATATGCTGCGCGGTTGAGGATTTTTAGGTTGAAGGGTACGGTGGTGATGGGGCGGTAGTTTGTTGGGATGGTAGGGTCGAGGAAGATCCAGGCTTCTTTCAGGGCAGTTGGCACAGTTTTTGTTGCAAAGGAAGAGTTGTTGTAGATGTGATGAAGGGTGTGAGCGTTTCGATGCAGTCTTTGATGATAGGGGTGGGATAGCCATCTCCTTTTCATCAGGAGTGCTTGAGGCCTTTGATGATGTTTGTTGCTTCCGTTTCTGATGCCGGGCAGAAGTAAAATTTGGAGATGGGTCTGCTGATCGGGTCGGTGAGGGGCATGGAATTGGCTGGTGGCAGTTTGGCGAGAATGGCCAGTTGTTTGGTGCAGAATTGTGTCTGGAGGGAGGCGATTTTCCCCGTCATGGCTTCTTGTATCTTGGTACACCAAGTGTCATCTGTGATAGGTATGTGGGAGGGGAGACTTGCAACTCAAGTTTGGGTAAGATTGTGAGGGGCTCACAAGTGTTGGATCATGCATTGTTATTTTGGCTTTGGCAGTGTGAATAACTCTTTTGTAGTCTTTGGCTAGGGAGGTGTAGTGGACTTTAGAGACTCTGGTGGTCTTTTCTCCAGGCCATTTTGCCATCACGTTTCTTGGCCTGGAAGGCAAGGAGCTCAGGGGTGCACAATATGTTCTTTTTTAAAGCTTGCTTGGCTTTGCACTTTTTTTTGGGGCCTAGATAGTCGACAGCTAGAGCAATGGTGTTTTTTTACAATGTGACCAGGAACTCTGGATTTATATCTGTGTTGGACTGAGAGGAGGGGTGTGAGACGGTCAGTGGGCTAAGGCTTTAGGTTTCATTGAGTGACTGGCGCTGGGCCATTTGTTGTTGGGGAGGTCGAAATGTGATTGTGTGGTGGTCAGACCACAGCCAGGTTGTGGTGGTGAGGCCGGTCTGGTTGCAGTTGAGGTCGAGGGTGTGGCTCTGGATTTGGGTGGGTTCAGTGGTTTGCTGAACAAAGCCAATGTGGCTGAGTGCTGTGGCTAGGCTTTTTGGATGTTGGACTATGGAATCATCGAGTCCGAGATTGAGTTCTCCCAGGATTAGGATTTTAGAGCTGGTCTTGACTGTGGGATTGATGATAAGCATGAGGTCTTCCTCGAAGTAAGATGTGGGACCTGGTGGGCTATAAATGACGTGGAGATTGATGGTGTTGGTAGGTGAAAGAGTACGTTTGGAGGACAGCAATTCGCAGTTTGGGTTCGGGATGGAATTGGTGGCCCTGATGGTGATTAGTAAATGAGCCTGTCGAACCTAATTTAGATATTTTGGGGATGTGTTTAGCAGGGTAAAAACCGGACACACAGTGGAAAAGGGAGATCAGGAGAAACTGGATTGGACACTGGGAATCTTCCAAAAAGATAAGGAGACACTGGGATGAGATCTTGAAAAGCAGATCAGATTGGCAGACAATAAGACAACCAGTCCAAGATGAGGCAAGGAGAATGGTGGAACTAAATCTAGAAGGAATCAGGAGAATGATTTAGGCTGGGGGCAATCCTTAACCAGAGGCAGAATGGCTGATGCAGGAGCCCATCCATAACTGAGTCTGGAGAGGCAGTCCAACCAGGTCCCAATACTTTCATTGAGATAACGCAGGAGGCCTGATGCACTTGTGCAGGACCCAGTGTGATTCTAAAGTAAGTCCATGACTCCAACAAAAGAAATTCTTGATTGAATGTCTTCCCCTATATAGACATTCTTGGGGTGGGCATCCATAACTAGACCCCTTGCATTTCCTTATTAATTAATAATGTAACTAATTCGCACATAGTCCACTGACACTGGAGTGATTTGGGGAAATCCAAAATCTCCAACATCTATCCAAGTGATGATAAAGATGTAGGGCCTTGTTACAAGTCTGGCGGTAGTCTTGCCGGTAAAACCAGCAGGCTGCTGCCGGACTTGCAAATTTTACCGGTGCCTGGCTTGCCAGAAATACCGGGGGATTACAACTCAGGTGTTCACGGGAAGTTAGGCGCTGGTAAATGTAAATCCTCATTACCATTTGAGTCCCATAGGACTCAATGGGAATGGGGACCACAGAAAGTCTGTGTGAAAGTCTGCGTGAAAGATAGCGGGCGGGTGCAGTTCCGCCCCACCAAGTCAGACCTGGTGGGCATCCGCCCCGCAGACTCGTAGTGTGCCGGTCCGGTAACAGCGGTGCTTGTAGGCTTATCGGCACCATTATTACCGGACCGGGACCCTTAGAATGAGGCCCATAGTCATGTAAAGTTATTGGGTATCCCTAAATTATTCTTGCCAACCCCAAAATTCCCCTGAAATGGAGGGGTGCATTAAAAACAAAATTCCCAACTGTTCACCATTCCCTGGATCCTGCCTTAAAGCAGAGGGTTTCAAATGGTAAACTGGATCTCCGGGTCTGTGCTGCACAGAAAAGTGCATCATGGTTAAGCAAAGGGAAAATAGCTTGTTAAAAGCATACTCTAGAGACAGAGGGAACCAGATACTTGTGGGTGAGATATTTTTCACTGCATAGTGGTAAAGGAAAAAGGGTGCATTATATGTCGAGAAAAGTATTTCATTGCCAGTTTGTTATGCTGGGGTATTGTTTGAACTTTAAAGTTAGCAGGGAGGTTAAGAATAAAGGGCACTGCGCATGTTTATTCATTTGCCCCAACAGAAAAGCACTTATTTTATGTAAGGGAGACCACATACAATGATATTGTAAAGCAAAATGGTCCTATCAGGTTCTAGGGTGCTGCATTAACTATCTTTACATTAGGGGCATACATTAGAGGTTTTCTTGTGAGTGACCCAAGAATCTGAAGAATTCTTTAGACTTGTGTTTCCTCTTTTGCAAATTACCAGGGGACAAAGGAGACCAGGAAGGACAACTGTACATATTGTTATGTTAGGGAATCTGTGCACCTTTGTTACACTAAATAACCTGTGTTTTCAATTTGTGTGCAATACAATGTTTTATAAGGAGAGACATTAATTTGTGCCACATAGTGGAATGACGTGCCCCATGATAATCAGTGTGTATATTTGGATTTTGTCTTTATTTATTTTATTTAGTGGAAATATGAATTGGGCCTATACACAATAGATTCCAGGCGCCACAATACAGGGGGGGCACAGGAACAAAAATAATAACAGAAAGGAACGATGCTGCAAGGCTTTGTGACATTTGCATTGAGCAAGTGCAGTGACAATAAATGTGGTTGGGAGGGGGCAGGTCAGGGAGGAAGGACTGGGGTGAGGGAAGGGACTAGGGAGAAGTGCAGGAAGAGGAGTCAGGGGTCAGGGTCAGATAGTGCTGGTAAGGGGCACTGAGATAGACTGGACTAGGAGTGCCTAGTCCCAGTAAGGCGCATAAGGGTCCAGGCAACAGTTGCAGCGTCAGATGGACAGATTAACAAGGGAGGGGGAGATGGAAGGAGGAAGTGAAAAGGAAAGTCTTGAGGGGTTTCTGGAACTTAAGGAGGCACAAGTCTGAGAGGGTCAGGAAGGCTTTTTCCAGAAGAAAGAGATCTACCCCCCACTCTCTGCTTGAAGACATGTCTGATCTGCAGAGAGTTGGAGCCAGAGGACTGGAGAACAACAGCAGGGAGGTATTTAGAGTGAGACATTGGGATGTATTGGGACCCCAGGCCCCAGAAAGTCTTTTTGATGATGCAGAGGTTCTTGAATTTGATCCTTGCAGCCACCGGGAGTCAGTGGAGAGTTTTTAGGGTTATAGGGATGTGGTCCCTGAACTTGAGGCCAATGATAAGTCTTTTGGCACTATTCTGGATTAGTTGAAGAGGGCGAAAGGAGGAGAGAGACAGATTGAGGAAGAGGTTGTTGCAGTAGTCCAGCCTAGAGAGAATCAGGGCTCTGGGGACATTGAGCTTCTGGGGAAAGGTGAGGAAAGGGAGAATGCCTCTGAAGAGGTGGAGCAAAAAGTTGGACTTCTTGGCAAGGTCTGTGATGTGAGGGGAGAAGGAGAGAGAGGAGTTGTTAGGCAGAATCCTGTGCAGTTCCCTTAGGGAGCACTACAGAAGATTAAGACTAGAGGTGTATGCAAGAAAATCCCCTTTGGTATCAGTCTGCATCACAAAGATTTAGTTGGTAGCTGTGGCTAAGCAGTCAGACTTATTTCAAGAGGGAGATGAGCAGTATTGGGGGGTTTACACATTAGGACTAAAATACTATTGAACAAGGAAACACTGACCAAAGCTTTGTATCAAAAAGAATGTATATATTTATTTTACACACTCTGATGTTCACAGACACATCACTATTATTAAAGCAAGTTAATTCAGCCAAGAAAAGTATACACAACTCCCTATTAAAATTGTAGACAAGTTTGAGCAAGAACGAAAACTGAGCAAAACGGCACAGTGAAAACCATGCCGAAATGGCACTCTATCAATTTCTCAAAAGGGAGGGAAAGGACAAGTTATACAGGTTTAGACTCTTTAACACACCAGCAACACTTCCCAAGTAGATTGTGAAAAAGTTAAGCAAGGCAGTACTTTAGCATATGCAATACTGAGGTGAAAACTGACACTTCACAAGTTTAAAAAGAGGGAAGGAAAAGTGGTTATAAGAGTTAGGTGTACCAACACATTTCTAGGTGAGAAGCAATCTAGAGAAGGCAGTTGTAACAGATTTAGCCAGAGTCAATAGGTCTGTGCCAGTGTCAATGGTACAAGGCAATGGGCCCAGGATCAAAATGTTCTAGTAGCTACAGTCAAGTCTTTGTTTAACGATTCGAAAAGGCGGTTGCAGAAGGTAAAGGACAATGTTAGATGATAGGGGCGGCCAACCCATTAGGTAAGTAAAAGATTTAAAACACCTTTAGCGATACCCAATGAAATGGGAGGCCTGGCGGAACAATGTACCTCTAAAGTAGAAGAGGCTCCTGCGGTGGCGGTAGTTCCTGGCAGTTCCTGCAGTTCAGGAGAACCAGCAGAGGAAGAGAGGCTCTCATCGTGGAGGAAGGTTCAAGTTACTGCACTGCCCAGGGATGAAACCAGCCGCGGTGCTGCCAAATGAATAAAGGGTACGCTCATTTAAATCGCAGTCCGGGTGGATGGGTGACTGGCTATTCGGTCTCCTAGTGCTTGGCACTGGCGATACGACCAAGGCAGGTCCGTTGAACTGGTTGGCCCCACCAGCTCAAGGGAAGAAGACTCTTTCAGAGGAAGATCTTCTCAAGTCGTTGGAGAAAAGTGGTGAGGATCTGCAGCAGGGCTTCACCAGTGGTTCAGTCATTGCAGATGTCTTCAGCTTCTCTCTTCTTCGGTTTCTTAGTTCCAGTGGTGACGTCTTGTCCTCCAGTCCTCAGGACCCTGCTTTTATGCAGCAAGACCCCCATTCATACAGCCTAGCTGTCACTCACACAGTGGGGTGGCTCTCCTGGCGGGAGAACCCCCAGCCTATCAGGGCAGAGTGCGACTTGGGCTGCGTAGGCAACCCTGTCCAGAGTGCCTATTCCCCCTCCCACACATCCTGTCTACCCCAGACTCAGTGGCACCGAGAGGAGGGCTTCTGTGCAGAAGTCCGCCAGAAGGACGAACAAAGGATCCCCGACCTGGATTAGGATTATAGAGAAAGACATGAGAAAGAAATATTTTTAAAGTTCTGGCAATAAAAACCTACCGGAGTAAAGTTAGTATTAAAATAAACTGGCGGTATGTTAGAGGCTGTCAGTAAAAAGGGAGCCTCGAACAATGGTAAATCCCATAGGGAAATATTTGTGGTCCAATATTTACAGTAGTAACCACTGCCACCAGCCAGAAACTTTTGCGAGAGGGACTGTACGGTAGCCCCTCGAAAATGAACGTTAGAGAAAAACTATTAACCCTTTCCAGTACTTCCATAGTAAGATGGGTTGTACTGGTTTAGTTCATAAGAATTGACTAGTAAAGTCAATGGGGACTTTACATGCCCTGGGAGACAGTAGTCAGTCCCAGGGTATGGAGTCTATGTTTGGGGGTCGCTACGACACCCCTGTGGTACGGCACAGAGGGTGCTGTGTACTACACCTGTTAAAAAGATGATTCCTGTGAGGGTGAGAAAAACCCCATAGAGCAGAAGCACACAAGATAGCCTAAACACATACTAGCAATCTGTCTAAGAGAGGGAAAAAACGGTCTCACTCTTAGCAGGAGAAATAAATAAACCCTTCAAATCCAGCAAAGCTGTTGGGGGACTCTATAGGTAGGGGAATTTAGCCTTAGAAGAGAATTCTCCCTAACAGGAGTCTAAGATGACGCCAAGGTTCTTTGCTTCGCAAGTGGGTGAGCGGAGGGGGCCCAAGGAAGGCGGCCAGACAGTGGGAGGTAAACAGGGAGCAGGCATCCCAATGAGAAGGATCTCAATCTTACTGGCATTAAAGGTGAGATCATTAGCAGAACACCAGTCAGGTATGAAAGAGGAAGAAGGGGAGGTAGAGGCCGGAGCTTAAAGGAGAGCTGTGTGTCATCAGCATTGTACTGGAAGTGAGGAGAGAAGGTGGAGATCAAGTGGGCTCGAGGGGCAAGGTAAATGTTGAAAAGCCACGGTGATAGGATAGATCCCTGAGGAACGCTGCAGGTAAAGAGTGAGGTGGAGTAGAGGAAAGGGTCCAGTTGCACCTGGGAAGGATGGTTAGAAAGGAATGAGATCAGCCAGGCCAGTGCCCGATCAGTGATGCCTAGGGTATCACAGGGATGATTTATGAGGATGGCATCAGAATTAAAGATCAATAAATCTATATTCTTTCTGTACATCAGCCTGGTTCTTGGCTTTAATCCTGTGGTAGGGGTGAGGGTGTACAGTGCTGTTATCTGAGTCAAAGCCGGGGTAGTTAAGAACCCAAATAATTGTAAATTGTGTGGTGCTCTTGATTTGAAGGGGAAACTCCTCGAATTAATTGTTGCCCCATAAATATCTCCTACAAAATGCATTGAAAGAATAGATTTTTGCCCAGGACAAGCTTCACCCTCGTCCTAATATCATGAAAAATTACACCTGTCATGGTGCAAAGATATTCTAATATTTCCACAATGTTTTTGGCACTAGGGAAAACTTTGCCCTAGTGCTAATACGGTGCGACTTTACAATTGCTCTGATGTGCTGTGCATTGTTGATGTGTTGTTCTGACCGACCACAACAATTTAAAAATTAAACAGGGTTTCTGAAAGGTTGCTTCCTGCTGGAGACCAGGTTCTAAGTGTGGAGCAGTGCTACTCAGAGTTAGCGCGTTGCCCCGAGCTATACTCCCGGACCACACAGCTATTCCTTTGCTGCAGACCTCACGCTCGCTCTGGCGGCACACCTGTCACAGGGGCACTTCTCCTAAAGCGCATCCACTCAGGGTGCTAAGATATTATGAAGGTTTCCTCTCCGAATCTACACATGTTACAGGTATGACCGTCAGATAGATGTATAGGTCAGATGCTGCTCATGTAAGCATCCGTCTTTGGACAAAAAAACATGGAGCAAATCAGGAGATGGCCAAGAGCATCTCTGGTTTGCACCTGATCCAAAAAGTAAAACGAAACTGGAGCAAATGTGGAGCTGGCTTGAGGATCTCTGAGGAGCCCTTGAGCAGCAATGTGTGTGTGGTTCTTTGCACCTGAACGTCTGAGCAATGCTCCAGGCATGTTATGTTATGTTAAAGGTACTTATATAGTGCACCGTCACAAACAGAGTTGGTACCCAGGCGCTCTCATGTCCAGATTTGCTTCAGTTTCCGGCCTTGTAAATAAGGCATATGGTAGCACACACCAATCACAGATGTTCGCACACATTTCCGAATTTGCTCCAATGCAAAGCCTTGTGAATCAGGCCCTTAGTGTACATGGATCTCTTGGAGAAATTGACTCAGCAGGAAGTGTAAAGGACGCCAGTAAGTAGCATTTCTATCAGGCATGCCTGCGAGCCTGTGATAGGTGTCCGCACAGGACAGTAGCGCTGAGCCTTTTGGGGATTTAGGCAATTAGGTTTTGACGCGTCCGCAAGCCATTAGCAGGAGGCAGAGCTCTCAGGGGGCCCTATCAGACAGGGCCTGGGAGTGCTGATCTGCTGGACTCTGATATCAGAGAATGTGAGGCAGCTTTTGATGTGCATATTATCAGCTGTTCCAGCTGCAGCCACCCCCACCCCGGATTACCCCAACTCCAAGGCTGCCGGGAGCTGCAGAATCAATCTGTGAAGCACGTGCATTACTAAACCGGGGATCATCATTGGTTGCGTATCCTACGGATGCGCGTGCAGGTTCAGGTGTAAGGGAGAGGGCGCCACCGTGGCAAGTGACATGAGTGCGGATGGCTGCAAAAACAAACAACAACACGTAAACAAAGAACAACTTTAACTTAGATGGTGTCAATTGTGATTATACCTCTTACCCCTCTTTGTGGCATAGAGCCCAATTTAAAGCAGACGGACACATTGGCAAACAATGATTTTGAGGTTGCTTGACAAGCCGGTGATGCCAGCTCATTTCGTTCCAGGACTTTATAAACATGTTTAATACAGTTAAGTAAAAGCTTTGTTATCATGCATCATTGGGAGCCCATTGATTCTGGATATGTAAATGTCCAGTTAAACCGAATGCCTGGCATCCAGGTGGCAAGAGTCTTAAGAGAGAGAAAGGGGACTGATAACAAACATGGTGGGCCTTTGGATCTGTTAATCTACACTCTACCATCAGGACACTCGGTTTTCTTGGCTGGAAACTTTATTTTCTGGACTTGTATTTAATCTGAGCCAGATAATTAAGTTCAGCACTTTCAAAGGTGACATTATTCATACCTCTTCCACATCAGCGGATATAATGCTTTAATGCTTCTATAATGTAGCTTTAATACTACAATGTAGTTTAATGATTGCTATAATGTATTTATGTCTCTGCAAACACTGCTCTGAACACTTTGTAACCAACTCCAAGATGGTTGGCTGAACAGAGTGTGTGAATGAGATATGCACAATGCCCATCACAGAATTATAGACAGATTTTGTGAACGGAGGATAGCAGAGGGGCAACACGCAGAGCACGCAGAGCAACAGAGGTTCCAATCCGTGCTTAGAAACCGGACGCAGGTATGGTATTGGGTGTGTAAATAAATAAATAAATACATGTTCACGACAATCCATCATCCCAGACATGTGTGTTATGAATGAACTGGCTAGAACAAGTGGTGTACTGCCAACTTGTTGACTTGAGCGTTTGTGAAAGAGGCACTGCAAGTGCATAGATCTAAGGTGATGTGGCAATCGTTTCACTAAGTGGCAACTCCTGATTTAACACTGCCTGATATACAGACCCACCCTACAATTCTGAGATAGGAGACAAGTTGTTTTAAAAAAAAAAAGAATTAAAAAATCTACGAACAAAGCACACAGTATGATTACACAACAAATGCAAATCGGGAGGAACAAAAAAAACTAGGCCAGAAGCTGTTTGATTAAAAGTATTTGAATAAAATAAATGAAAACTGGTCTCCTTAGTTCATGCAGGGAAAGTCACCACAATAAATCAGATGTAGATTACATGGGCTTATTTACCAAATTAAAGTTGGCCTGCTTGTGACAATATCACGGAATACAAAACAGGCATGCTCGCACACAACAGAACAATTAATACTATTTCTAACAATTCTAAAAATTTCCAGAAGCACTTAGTCCTATGACTGCAATTCTGCTTATTGGGCAATGTATTAGGTAATGTATTAAAGCTCTCGTCAATTAACATTTACAAAAAATCAACTTCAGCTAATAAATAACAAGTCCAGCACATGATATTTTCTCCAGTATCAAAAACATGTATTGGTACCAGAGAAAGATGGCATACATAGAAAAATGGCATGTGCATACAAATAGTTACCCCACTTTGCACCCCTGTGTGAATTAGGGGTTGAGAATGTATAATCTATTGTATCAGAATTATGCAGGGTTGGATCTGAAAAGGAATGCTGTCAATTTAGCATATGCATGTTGCCAGTCCACATACCCAGGGCCGGCCTTAACGGCAGCAGCGCCCTGGGCGAATTGGCGGGCGGACCCCCTCGCCCACCGCGCCCCCCTGGTTAACAGAGGGCGGGGCCAGAGGGGCCACTTTTTTTTCTTTATTTTGTTTTACCTCCTCTCTCGGGTGAGGCGGTTAAATAGGGCGCGTTAGCACCCCATTGGCATTGAATGAGCCCGCCGCTGTGGGTCATTCAATGACAATGAGGCGCCTGTCACGTCTTCTGCCACCACGCCAGCTCGGGCGAGCCCTTGAAAGACTACCCGGAGCTGGCGTGGTGGGGGGGCTAATGGCACCTTTTCTTGTGAAAAGTGCCCACGGCGGTGGGGCGCATTTAAATGCACCCGCCGCCGTGGGCACATTTTACAGTAAAAGGCCGCCTGCTGCGCCTTTTCCCACAACGCCAGCTCGGGGAGCCCTTGAAAGACTCCCCCGAGCTGGATTGGCAGGGGCAAAAGGCGCCCTGGGGGGCATGGTTCCCCAGGCGGTTGCCAGGCTCGCCCCCTCCTAGGGCCGGCTCTGCACATACCCAAGATAAGTACATGGTTCACTAATTTTCTGACACAAGGATGAGTACCTCTCACACTTCACTTTACGAATCGGGTCACAGTGTGCAAGGTCAAGAGTAAGGGGTGAGTGAAATTTACATGAGGGCACTTTCTGTTGGAGTAGAAATGTCACAATTTCACCGGTAAGGATGGCGTCATGCCTGAGATGCGCACCTCAGCTCTTCCTGTGATCCATCTTGACTGATCCAGTCTGTCTTTGAATGTTGTGTGGGGCGAGGAATCAGCTTGATGCCCCAAGGAAGGTGAAAACATGGTGTTGTCACTCTGACTCCCCACAACACATAGAATCCTACCCTGTATTAGTGTAGTGTTAGGACAATCCGGACACTGATAGGGGAAACACAGGTGTTTGGTAGCACAAGGCACAGTCAAGTTGGCTAAAACCAACAGAGGAGTTTTGGCCTGGATAGGTGGTGGAACTGAGCAAGTAGGACCAGGGCTGAAGATTAGGAACTGATCAGGCAGGCAGGTAAATCCAGGCTAGAAGTACAGAAGCAGTCTGGAAGGTCAGAAGCAAGGGTTGAATGCAGGGTCTGGGAAGGAGAGAGAAAGAAACAAGGAGGAACAAACAAGGTCTGGCAGGGCATAATATATAGAAAAAGAAGTAAGAAAACCCAAATAGGGAAGACTCTAGTTCAAAAACAGGCAGGCCCAGGGACACAAACAGGCAATGGTAGAAACAGGCACAAAAATGTCAGGGAAAAGACAGCAACAAAAAATACCCCAGTGAAGTGTGAGTGAGGCTCTGTGCTCCGGTGAGGTTATCATAACAACCGGCACAATCCTTCAAGAACCGCGCATGCGCATAGCCCGGAAGCCATTCCACCACCTATGTGCAGTCTAACAAAACATGGCAACACCTAGGAGATGCCAGCGTACCACACCTCTTTGCATCGCGGTCCTTCAGGTTTCCAAGCACTACTAGCGATATAGGTGCCAGGATGGGCGTTGCAGGTGTGTGTGTGTGTGTGTGTGTGTGGATGTATGCTACTTAGACTGTTCATGTGCGTACCTGGGCATGGCCATGTACTGTTGTTTGTGTCTTTTATGCAGGTCTCTGGCTCTGAGTGTGCAGTGTTGTGTGTGTCTGTTGTGCACGCTGTGACAGGTCAACGTGGAGTTGAGCGCATGGCGCAAGAGTGCATGACAAAAACTCCCTCTAATTCACAAATTCTTTTTAAGTATCTATTGCATTGACAGATCACACATTCACAAGCAATTCTTAATTATGCTACCTTGTGGGACACCTTTGATTCACATCCCAAAGTTTACTTTATTTGTGAAAACATATTGGGCACAATTTAACTATAACTTGCAAAATGTTACACTACCAGTGCTGCAAAGTGTTCCCTGTTTTACACAGTTATCACAGCACAGAAACATGTGTTGTGTTCTTTCTTAGAAGTAAGTGCGATGAAAACAAGATGCAATTCACACAGCAAACTACAATAATCTATTCTCACCCTATAAATAATATTGTATCAGCCCCTTCCCAGAACATGCTATATTTTCTATAAGAAGTCAAATTTCACTTGGCGTTAAATACAGTGATAGATAATGTTATGATACTCTATTTACAAGCAGCACTCCTAAATTAAACCACTGTAAGAGTCCCTCCAAGCCCAATGACTTAGAAGGGCAATGATTATAGGGGTTTTATCAAATTAGATTTAGATTCATATTTTTGTTATTTTCACTTTGAATATTTCTTTTAAGGCACAGTGCCAAAATGGTCCTTTGTGAGTTTTTAAAAGAACACTCATGCTGGCTCTCATCCCTCTTAGAAAACAAGTCTGACAAGGCCCAGTTCTCCAGTTAATGTCAACGTTCAGTAGTCATGTTTTCAAAACAGGTGGTATCTCTTCTGTGTAGCTTTTATTCCAGAGTGAGCTCACTATTCCCTGTGTGTGTCTGCTTTTTATCACCACCCATATGCCC
The DNA here is from genome assembly GCF_040938575.1 of Ambystoma mexicanum. NCBI lineage: Eukaryota > Metazoa > Chordata > Amphibia > Caudata > Ambystomatidae > Ambystoma > Ambystoma mexicanum. Next base: position 118,865,055 of record NC_090935.1, on the reverse strand, counting down.
ATGCTTTGTAATGATTCTAGCAAAACAAAAAGTTGATGGCCAGAAGGTTTTGAATTAATCATAACCATGGGCACGGCTCTGGGCAATCCTCCAGATCATCGTTATTCAACCTGCCAAGCCATGGCGGAAGGGGAAAGACCATATGCAATTCAAGCTTTGTCCCACCCAAACAGAGCAGTCCAACCCAAACTGCTGGCTCACATCCCTTCTGCACGAAACAACAAGCATCCCCAGACATGTTTCGGCCTTGTTTGGTGTCATCAGTGAGGAATGGTTTGGGTCTCTAGGCCCAGCCAGCTTGGGACCCAAATATGGGCATTCCCATCCCGCTTGAGGTCACGTAAGAAAAACAAAAAGATGATGGTTGGAAGGCTGGAAGGTTTTGATTAAATGTTTCTACTAGCTTGGTCAATACTCTAACACTCCCTAGAAAACACATCCCCATTCTTTATTGGCTAATCATAATTTCTATACAGGAGACCAAAAAATTAAGTCAAGACTAATTTGCTCTTAATACTTGTGTATGCAAAAACGACTGTATGCCATATTTTCTTGTAACCAAATGCCATATTGATGAACTATGGATTTCTGTAAAACTCCAGCCTACACATGTGTGGCATTGTTTTTCATACTCATTGATATTAAATTGTTTTACTAAGTTTTATCATGTTTATATTTAATTTGTAGAGGGGCATTTGGTAGTCTGAACACATGTTCTTAACTGTAACTGCAATTGTAAAATTACTCTAGTGCCCCTTTATTTCTTATGCAAAGTTCCCATTTTATGTTTTGTAGTCTTGGAATAGTGAAACCCATGATGCCAGCCTGCCTGTTAGTTATTGATTAATCTGGATAAACTGGCATGCCTTTAATGCCCATTATACTGTCCATGTTGTCGAGTTTTATGGGGAGACATAATTCAAAGGTGTAGTTGTAAGTGCAAGAAGATTTTTTTGAAGCCAGGCCTTCTCGGAACAGACCTGGTGATTATCAGCTAGTATACTGTAGAAGATGCATTTGTGTAATGTAAGCTGTATTTATGAGACCGCCTTCCACCAAGATAATGAACCGAATTTGGGGGGCTGATGATTAACTCGGAGGGCCTGTTCACATGGCCTTTTGTTTTGGCACTCTAATAGGCTTTTATGATTTAAGGCAAACATAGGTTATACATTTGAGATGGTCACGGCAAGTCTTATGGTAGTCTTAACCTCCCCCACATGGGAACCTATATGCAGGGCTGAAGTGGAGAAGTGAGCATGTTAGTGATTTCTTTGGAAAACAGACCAGCTTCGACCTATGACAAATCAGGGCACCATATGTGTTTTTAAGCCTGTAAGTCTTATTCACTTCCATTGAAATGACAAAGTGTAAACCAATAAAAACACCATATGCTTCCATTGACAAGTTATCTGTAACTTTAAATACATTCAGAGTTGGCATCTTTCAAACACATTTTCTCAAGCTTGTGTTTTGCATTTCCTGCTGATACAATTTCATGATTTATAAGAGAGAATGTGATTATTGATGAAAGACAATGCAAATGTGCCCATCAATGACATTTCTTGTTTGTAGATTCCAATCTATATTTTATTTTAGTGTAACAAAGGTACTGCTTTTCCCAATCGATTAAAGTTCCCGTCTCTCGTGCAATCAAGTTACTACCCACATCCCACAGGTACATCCTTTTCATAGTGATTGCTGAGAAATGTTAATGAAGAAAGTATGGCATTATTTTGGCACCTCTTTGTGGGGTGCATTTAAAGGCCCCAAACAGAAGTCCCTTCCACATGAAAGGCAGGCATTTAAACACTGCAACAAAAATGGCTTACCTTTTGTTTTTGTTTTTCACATGAATGGCAGGCATTTAAACACTGCAACAAAAACGGCCTGGTGTTTGCTTTTGTTTTTCACGTAAAGTTAAATAGCCATGTGGACAGGGGCCTACCATTCATTATCAATGGACAAGCAGCAGTTTTCAATTTACAAAAGAAGGAGAAATCAAATATCCCTATGACATAGAAAAAAGGATTTTTAAACATTGAAAGCAAAAATGGATCGCACATATGTGTGCAAATAAAAACGGCTTTAAAGAGCCAAAAGGGGAAAAATGGCACTGCTCACAAAAAAATGTCAGGAAAACTAAACATGATGTGTGGGTTGACAAAAGCAATGTATATTATGTATATTATGATTCACCCACAAAACTCCAGTAAGATTTAAAGAGAAACTTAGTCTTCAGCAAAAACCTGTTTCTGGCCGAGGGAAAAACTTCACAAAGGAAAACTCCCACTGCCAGCCTGGATGTCCCATCTCCCATCTAATGACCCCCGCATTTGCTGATGAAGCTGTTGAAAGCCCATTGTCATCCAGACCTGCTGGCTCTGGAAGCCGGGGCTTCAAGGGAAAGTCATCCTTGGCTGGAGCATGACTAAAAGGTGTGAACATGGGTGACCCACTTCAAAGAGCACAGAATTAACTTCAATGAGACTCATAAAACTCCCATTTGCTGAACAGGAACACTCCCAATTAATGTAAAAGACTATTATCATGTAGGGTTTTTTTGCAGCAGCTTTACTGTGCATTGATTTCATTTTGGTACAATTTTTCATGTAATTTCAGGGTTATCATGGGGATATAAAATGCATCTACCTGTGACTCTGGGAACTGTAATGGCCAGTTAGACTAGGTTTCTTATTGAGCTGAACATGTTCCAAATATGAGTGTTGGTGAAAAGATGGAAAATGAAATTAGGGATATTTCTTAATAACTTACATCTTCATAACTGTTGTGCATTTTATGGAAATGACAAAAATGTGGCACATGGCCATGCTACATCGTACGGATTTGGCGGTCGGCTTATCTAATTCTCCATGATCAGCTAAAACAGAAAATATGTTTAGTATGGCAGTTGCTAGTACAATTATGAAGTTGTGATAAATAACTAGTTTTTGCCAAAAAGTTGAAAGGATAACAAAGGATGATGACAAATGGGAATAGACAGATGTTGCTCCAAACCCCTAAACCAATCCTAACTGGGGGTGGAGAGAGATAGGGTAACTATCCAATCCTAGTGGCAGCGATTATTGCAGAGTACTTGCCCAAGATTGTAAAATTGGCTATGCAATTTCTGCTATATAAGAGGGATTGCACTCGGACAGGGGACACAGCAAAAACCGGAGAGACAGAAAAAGTAGAAAGACTGGAAGGCTTCTGAAACTTACCATCTAACAGCTGTAAGGCGGCACCAGAGGAGATTGCTCAGATTGCATCTGGGTGGAGCTGTCTATATCTAGAATTCCTCAAAGCTGATTGGGTCCTGTGGTGGAGAGCAGAAGGCCATCTTTGAGAGTGGAGTGACTAGACCCCTGGCCTATCTTTCCAAAGTGTCCTGAGATGCAGCTGTCTTTCCTGAACCTTAAGCAGAGGCTTGCTATGTAAGTAGAACTAAGACCTGGAAACCAAAAGGTGTGGGGAGTCTGCTTGCCTTGACTCCTTTCTCTTTAATGTGGGGGGGGGCAAAACTGTGTAGATCCTTAGCCTATGTAACCAAAAATATTAATATAATGAATTCCCAATTTGGTAGAACACTACTGTGTGAATTTTGTTAAAATTCAAAATTAACAAAGCTCACTTCCCAGTCTGCATTGACAACTATAGTCTATAATTTAATTAAGTAATCTTTGTGGTCCAGTTGACCCCGACATCTTTACGAAAGAGGGGTATCTTTATTCTTAAATCAGCTCAACCTTTTTTATCCAGTTTCCCCAACTCAGGCCTTTCAGTAAGGGGGTCTGAAATCCAAAATTCCTCAAAGCCTTCCAATGTTTCTGTCTGACTTCCCAACCTAGACCAAAGCAGGGGGGGGGGTCTGAAAAACAAAGCAATAAATCACCCTGTGTTTATTTTAAACCAAAAGTGTGGGCAAAATTATAATTGCCATATATATTTTTACCAATCTTGAAATCCTTCCGCTAGCCAGGAAAATCCAAATCGCACAACCTTACATATGAGCCTTCTTTATTAAACAGTGTAATTATTTTGTGAAATGAAATTTACAGAAATAATTGTGTCTGCTTTCTTTTCAACTCACTTTTGTGATTTATTTGTGCTGAGACAAGTGGAGTGTGTGTGTCACAGATAAAGTGGTGTTTTTTGACATGTTCATGCTAATTCCCATTATCTTCATTCAAATAAATACCAATAAATGTCCTGTACACCGGCCTGGTTCAAGGGGCATGATATGTGTCTGGGATAGGGGTCAAAAAGAATATTTTAAACAACCGCTTGAGTGGGGAGGCAAAGGACTCCCCGTGTTGAGGGTGGCTTCTCAATAAATCGTTACATCTCGCTATACATTGAAGCAGTCTACATGTCTTAGGTTATGTGCTGTCCATTAAATAAGGGGCAACCATTTGCTGGATTTATCTGCCCACTGTAATAATAATTTGCATTTATATAGCACTATGAACCCTCAGGCATCTGAGCGCTGCTTATTATTACCCACGGTGTGTGGTGCTCATTTATCGACCTCGGAAGGATGAAAGGCTGCATCGGCAGGTTCTTCACGGAGGTCCAAGGGAGCGCTCTACTCGCTATGCTATGACTGCCTATGACTGTATAAGTACCACACTACAAAGAAGCTGAGCACTTTTTCAGCGTGTCATGCAATAGTTGACTACTTTTGAGAAACATTTATCCCGACGCAAAGCAGCCAAGGCTTGGAATTGACAATGCCTGCCTTGTGCACCTGCTCTTCCCAATAATACTAGGCATAGGAACTGGTTCAGGAGCATCTCCTTTTGGGAGCATCACTCAGTGTATAAAGGACACACCTATCTATGTACTAGTGCCCCAATAGGTGCTTTTGGGTCTCGCTTGCAAATCGACAAAGCACAAAAGTGCTTTGTGAAGCAAAGGCTCATTTTGCCTAAAGGCATATTTGGACATGCTATTTACAGACAAGTGCCAGAGTTCATATTTTTCAAATGAATTAGCAATTCTGAGACGTGGCCAATCTCTTTACTCCTGCATATCGTATTGCACATTTACCTCTAAGCTGCAAAGCTCATCAATCATGGATGATAGCGCTTAGAGACCTGTGGATGTAAGGCGCAATACACAACGTTGAATAGATAGATAGCGCTCCGCTTCCCCACGTTAAAATCCTTCTGGGACTCTCCCAGGTGGCACTACACTGAAACATAAATTGCATTGAGGATCAATTGTCATCTTCTCCCTTGTTCTAAAAGTCAAGTTCGTTTGCAGTGCACACAGTTTCCATTGCAATTAATCGGGATATGTTTTAGCCATGTCCCTATCTTCTGGCCTTTCTATCCGTTTTTGGAAATACTGCAAGCTTTGCTCTGTGTTGCTAGAACATATGCTTCAAGCTTTCAAGAACTCTTAGACTTTGTCACGTGAACACATGCTCGGCTTATCTAATACTATATATAATCTAGCAATAATCGTATTCTCTTTTTGAATTTCGTCCTTGTCCTTCACTGCTACAACAGCTATGTAAATACGTGCCTAGACCCTTTAGGTCATGAAAACCTTTGAATTGTGGTCACGCTTAATCATTGTGTTAAGTCTTGTTGTTGTTGTGTGGAGCCTATTAACACCTGGGGAGAATGTCTGGCCAATGAGATGGTGCTGAGAACTGGCATAATGTGTCACTAACCTCCCACCTTCTCTGCAGCTATGAGTGCCCCTCCCGTGGTTGTCCATCAGTGGGCCACTGCCCCAACCCCTTTCACTGATCCACCATCCAAATACTGCAATGCACGTCTGACTGCCACCACACCTGCAAGCTTGCCTCAGTTGCAGGCCCTAGTTTCTCCTTCCTCTGGCCTCCCGGTCATGGAAATCGAAAAGGGACCACATGTGCACATTCAGATGTCATTCCTCATCATCCCCATCATTGTGCAGACTAGTCGCAGAAGTGGACATTTCTAAACATTCCAAAAGCACACCCTGATTCACAGGTGGAATAGGCTTCAAAATGAGTAGAATTGGAGAGGATATTTCTGCACCTGTTTGAAATAGATGGAGAAGTATGCGCAACGTGTAGGAGAACGGCAACAGTGCATTTGCATCCGAAAATGTTGCGCACCTAATAAGTCCTCCCCACCACCCCTTTGATTGCAAGCAAGGGGTTAGAAGTGGGTGTTTAGACCATTTCAAAAGCACAAACCGACTCACAAATGGGAAGTTCTTCAACATGTGTAGAAATAGAAAGCATCCCTGGGTGTAGGGAGCTGTGCAATGCACCAAAGGTGTTGTTTCTGAGCTTTGTGTGGAGTATCCTCTTAACTAGGGCACCAGAAGTTTTTTATTTTTTTTTTCAGAAAAGGTTAATCAATATTCCCAGTGGGCATCATAGTGTCACGTATTCAGATGGCCTCCTCCTCCCCTTCATGCATAAACAGAGGGTGGAAGTGGGCGTTTCTACGCACTTCAAAAGCACATTCTGATTCAAAAATAGGATTATAATTATTCTACGTGGTTATGTATAATGCACTTAATACCCAGAGGTTTCAAAGCGCAGACCTGGGGATCGAACCTGTGTTGCTCCATCTTGTCTTGCTTCAAATTGGAGCCCGCTGCCCCTGAGCTATCCTTCGAGTAAGATGGGCTTTATAACTTATTAAAAAGGAAAACATCCTCTGTGCCTCTGTGGAGCGAGTGAAAGCAGACGATGTGCAGTGCATAGAAGGATCATGCATGACTCTCCTGAACATTCGTTTTTAAATGGAAAACCAGTTCTTTGAACTATTGCTGCCCCATTTGCAATTCTATTAGACTTGTCGGTCTGATGTGTGACATTTCCCAATGACGTGGCATTTAAGGGCTTGTTATGATTAAATGCTTGCCACCTAACTGAAAGGTGTACAGGAGACGAGGCATCAAGATGATGAAGAGAAGCTACCATTCTGGGGAGGATAGCTCAGCGGCAACGTGCTCGCCTTGGAAGCAAAACGACGCGGCGCAACATAGGTTCAATCCTCAGAGGAGCCTGAGTTGAACTGAGTGGAGTCAACCCCCTTCTGGATTCACAGCCTGGACATTGATCTCCCATTTGCAGGGGTGTTGCTAGGTCTGGAAAAGATCAGAGGCTACGCCAATGGCGGGACTCAGGGCTAGTTAGTATTTTGGTTGTAGCACCTGAGCTTCCATCCGGGGCTACAAACAAAAGACCAGAGGCTATAGCCCTCTCAACCCCACCACCCCCCTAGCAACGCCTCTGCTTGTTACAATCGCTACTTTTCAATAAAGGGAAGTGCACCCATTAGTATTGCATCCTGCAAAGGGGGGAGTGGGGGCTCTGGTGCCCGAGAATCATATTTCTAGGCAGGATATAGACCATGCTCTGAAAACCCCAAGTATCAATGTGTCAAGCCAGGCCCACAGCCCCCACTCCTGAGGAGGGTGGCAGCGTGCATGCGTCCATTAAAATGCTGCTTACCTGCTGAGGCTGGCGAAAGGGGAACAGTAAAACGCAACAGATCAACTCAATCTGCCATGTATTTGAGACTACCCTGAGACTAAGGTTCGTTTTATTGAGATTGAAGACATATTTGTCTTGGTTTAGACATATAATGGACCTTTAGTTACTGTGTATTTTTAATTCTTTATTTTTGACTCAAAGTTGCAGACAGAATTTAATAGCAGTTCAACCGTTTTCAAAATTACAAGCACATTACACCCTTATCCTCAAGAGTGCAAACTCCAAAATATAAATAGAGCTGGAAAAGGCTTGTTTTTATTGAAGTTACTGCCTATAAAAAGTAATCCCTGTACATGTAAGAAATGCCAATGTACCAGGAAACACTAAGGGCAGCATTGGGAGTTTGGGGTATTAGCAATGAATGACTGTGGAATGCTAATGGTAACGGGAAGGGGGCGCATGAGGGAGCGTTCTGCACACCCTTCCGTTATTCCTCATCTTGGATTCCTATGGAACAACATGGGAGTCAGTAATTACCACAGGCAGTAATTGTACATCCAGTAATTACCAGATGCAGTAATGGTTTTGTATGGGGGACATTTCCTCTACACAAAACAAAAGGGTTTCCTGAAAGATTATTCTGAAACCCTTTTGGCAGTGTGATAGTTCTGGCAGCAATCCTGTTACTGCCACCTTTTTACAGCACCAGAAAACTCCGAATGAGGCTTTAAATCCAAATTAACTACTTCCCTAATAAAAAAGTACTTTTTACTGCAAATCTCACTTTAAGTTACTTTACAACACAAATCCTGGTCTGTTTAGATCTTGACCGGGATGGAGTGTCGTCATGTTTGGATGAGTGTCTTCTGGCTGTGGGGGAGTGGATGGGTACCAGCTGGCTCAAGCTGAACGGGAACAAGACGGAGGTCCTAGTGGTGGGTTCCTCTGCCTCCCCCGAATCATGGCCTTCTTCCTTTGGGCGCTTTTCCTATTCCAGTAGCAGTGGTGAAAAATCTAGTGGTCTATTTGTCCTCACACATCTATGGCTGCAAAGGTCAGTGCAGTGTGTCAGTCTTGTCAGTTTTTGTTGCGAGTTCTTCGTCGATTCGTACGATAGACTACTGCGATGCTCTTTTCTTGACTCAGCCGGCTGGTTTGATTCCCCGCTTGCAACTCCATCAAAATCGAGCAGCCTAGTTACCACTGGTACTCCTTATGGCCCCCATATCAGCCTGGTATTGTGTCATCTGCACTGGCTTCCAGCGCAGCAGCGGATCACGTTTTAGTCCTTCTGCATTGTCCACCGTGCAGTCTATCAGGTGGGGCCAGAATTTCTCCAGGATAAGTTCCGGCATTATTTTTCAAATCGTACCCTGCGTTTGAGTGGTGAGCGATTGGTGGTGGTGCCTAAGTTTTGTCTTCAGATACTAGGTGGCAGAGCTTTCTCTGTAGCTACGGGTAGGCTGTGGAACAGCCTTCCGTTTAAGCTGAAGACCACTGAGAATCATTGAGCCTTCCGCCGCCTACATAAGACCATTCTCTTCCGTTGATCTCTTCCTTCTGTACTTTCTCTGTGGTCCTTGTACGTAATACCCCACGCCATGGTGCCTCTGGGCGAACGTGTCTGTATTGAGTAAGTACTGGAAGGGTACTAGTAAAGGTGTGAGTTGGAGTCAGAACTATCTTTGTATTAGCTTATGTTATGTCCTAGTACTTATGACTCTCCATTTCGTTATGTGCAGCCCAATCTCATGGGGGAAAAGGAAGTGACGTGTTATTAGAGGGAAAAGGAAGTGATGTATTATTTGTTATTTTGGAGTTTGTTTTCCTAGCAACCGTAACGTTGCCTTTTTCGATTTCTGCAGACTTTTTATTGGCAGTAACCAAAGCGCCCTGCAACCGTGTTTTTTTTTCAGCTATTTCCTCAGGCTGTCTGTGTGTGTATGGTGTCTGTGATTGCTTCTGTGTGTTTGAAACGTCGTGGGAGATCCATGTCATTTGCTATCAATGTCAGTCCCTTTTCTCATGTGTTTGCTTTGCTTCTGCTGGACCGGATTTAGAATGTCTGGAATGGTATGTCATGAGTAGCTGTTATGTTATGCTCATCCTCCCTGCCAGGTTTCCCAGTTCCATGTGTGACACCTCGAGCCTGTCCTGCGTTTTGCTTCCAAAAGCCTGTTGGAACTTGTAGTTTTGTTTTTCCCATTGCAAGGGTGGGTCTATAAGTCCCAGCATGCAGTGCGGAAAGGAAAACACAGAACTGGTTCGAAGCTTCTGCATGGAACTGGGAAACTTGGCAGCTATGTTTACACTTTATAAGTTTCAATATGTGTTTGTGTGCATGTCAGAATTTGGACGTCCGTAATGGTATGGAGTGTGTGGCTGCCATGCTCTTTGTATGCTCGCCATAGATTCTGCTGGTTGCATACATAAACGCATGCGTGTTGTGAGCAAGCACGAGTATATTTTGCACATGCTTAGCTCATTGTAATTTCCACTTCTGATTCCGTGCATGATGGTGCATTTTATATTTGTATGTACAAAGGCTATGGGGTTCCATCAACTATCACATAAAGCCTCAAAAATAGCCAGATGGCTGGGATGCACTCTGGTTCCAGGAAGAGAAACAGAAGGCTATGAAAGAAAGTGCCTCTGGCAAGGGTTCCCACTGTAGACACCCTTCGAGTTATTATTCCTGACATCCACTGACTCACCCTTCTCTTAGCTATGGGAGCAGTGCTGGGTAATCCATTAGGCCAAGTGGGCACCAGACTATGGGCCCCATTCCTTTTAGGGGCCCCGTGACAACAGATCAAAATAAAGCTGTGCAGAACATTAAATACGTATTAGGAGATAATTTGCGAGGAGGGGCACATTTAGATTGCCTAGGGGTCTCCATACGGTTTAATCCGGCCATCAGGGACGTCATTTAGGAGTCGCCAGGATTCGCAACTGCGACCCCTGAAGTCTCCCTCGCTACCCCTGTGGTCTCCCTTGCTACCCCTAAGCTTAAACCTTTTAACTTTTTAATTTTATTTTATTTTTATTGTGGCTCCTGGTCTGTGGCCAGCAGCATGTGGCTCCTTGTTTCTGGAGTGGCTGTTTTTCTGGTAGCTATAGCTGGTGAAATAGCTCAGTGGGCACAGTGCTCACTGCTGCGATGTGTGTGTGATCTGAAGGTGCAGGTACAACTCCTGGCAATGTCAACTCAGCCTTCCTTCCTGCTGTGGTTGACTAATGAGTACCAACACAGGTTGGGTGATATTGTATCTATATGTGTTCTATATGAAGCGCTTAAGCGTAAGTGCTATATAATAACACATCATTATCATTTGGCCTTGGACGTCTGCTTGCATTCACAGTAATTTGGTAATATGGGCCTATACACACTGATATTAACGATACAAATGGTGATCCATTCTTGTATTTTTCACAGTGCACTTAGAAATAATGCTATGTCATGCCACTTCCTGTTTTGTCAAGTGCTAAAAGGTGGTGTTCCATCGCTTCCCGTGATGTCACTTAGGAGGGGGGGGGGGCAGAGAAAATCACATCATGTGATGTCATCATAGGTCAAGGGTCATGTGATGTCACTTTCGCTACCCTTGGCATTTTGGTGAAATGATGTCCCTGTATGTGAGTGAGAGCCCACAAATATACGAGTGCTGGTGTTTGGATCCCGGAGCTGTATGGCAAACGAGCAATGGCTCAATGCCCGACTGAGTGTAGCCCCTGCTGAATTGTGGATAATATCGGACACATTTATAGCATGGAGTTTGTGTAATTCAGGGACAGGATGCCTAGCATCTCATTCAGGGTAGTTTCACTAATGGAAGCATGTTTTTATTTGAGTGGTATTTAGGTCTGGCTGTCTACCCACATGCCGACTCTGCCTCTGTTGGACTTCAGGCATGCACTCCCCAATATGAGATTGGGTGTATGCTTTCATTGTTGACCAGGCTGGATTACAAACACTTGTGTATAGGCACGTTATAAATGCCATATCATATCATATCCCTTGAAGCTGACATGGTGTTTGACACCACATCTGTGCCAAGGGCGTTCTGGAACATTGAGTGGCAGGTTGTTTTTTTTTTTTATGGAAAGCGCAGGTGCATGAGTCAGGAGTGACTCAAGGTCATTGCAAGATAGAGAGCACATTCATGAACTGAGTTAACTGAGAGTGAGGAAGAGATAGATCTAGGATGACATGGCCAATCATGGTAAGAAAATGGTATTGAAGTCATTGGACACTGGTGCCCTTGCAGGAGCCCTGGCTATTCTGGATCATTGTCCACTGGACATGACCCCACGTCATGCTCAGTGGACACACAGGGTGCTTTGGAGACACCACTTTGACTCCCACAACCATCAACTTACAATCCTGGATGTTACTGAAAGTTGGAAACATTCACACAACACTTGCACCCGTGTTGACCAATACACCCTTTGGCTACTTTCATTTGTTTTACATGGGTTGCCAAAAGAGGCAGACGGGCTTCCATGATGATCAACAAGTTTAACACATGTACTCGCCATCTGACCTCTGTCTTTGTTCCTCGTTCCTTTAGGTACACATCCTCCTCCTCACGGTCCTCCTTATCTTGAGGTCACCCAAACTATTTGGTTCCATGAGACATTTCAGATACTTTTCCGTCTGAAGCCCCTAGTGTGCTCATGGAAGATGGCACCCTCCAATAAATCTGTTTCCCCCATCAACAGGCTCAGTAATCACATCCAAGGCAATTCCCTTGCACTTCCCATCCGCCCCATTACAAAAGCGACCCTCACAATTGACCCATTTCTGTCTGACCACTCACTCAGATTTATGTCTTTGATCCTCCTTCTCTCCACCCAACACCTCTTCTATCTTCTATCTCCCAACACAATGTCATACCTGTCTCTCTGGCTCCCTTGCTCGCTGAAGTCAGGTCTTCCCTATGTAGACGTCCCTATCGACTAGGCCTTATATGTATTCAACCTGATTTCTAGCTTGCCAAATGAGAACCACTTTCCCCCTTCACTTCCTCTACACCTCAACCCTAGCCCTAGATTACCACAGGAATTTGCTAATTTAAGACGAACGTACAATGTCAACTTCTTCAGTGGCAGAAAACCCACATCCATTCACTCCTAGCACTAAAAATAACTATGAATGCAGACACAAAGAACTGGCTAAGACGCAAGTCATGTCTCCAGGGTCTGCAGACACAATTTACACCAGTGGGCTTTGGAATTCCCTACCCACTGACCGACATATACTTAAACGTTCTTGCCTCCAGGAAAGACCTGAAGATTCTTTTTAAGCTAGTTTCTCCCACCTCTAAAGACCTTTGTGTCTGAACTGCAGTTGTGATTACTTTGCCGGATCCTCTCTCATAAAATTCCCAAAGGCGAAACAAACTTTAAATAACAGAGAAATAGAGAAGGCAGGGACGGACTCAAGAAAACTCTTTGAAATCTATTGGAACCTTGAAAAGAAAACTACTTCAATCTAAGCCATATATACCATCTCGGGAAGGCTGCATTAATGTACAGCAGGCGTTTGCCAAGAACATTCTTTCAGCTAGGGTTAACATTTCTGCTACTCAGGATAAAGATATGTGTGTTAAAATGCAGCTCGCCAATAAGGAGGACCAGGCCAATCCCTTCCACTATCAGCCAGTGACAAACGCTGAAATGTGTGTTTTTCTCAAAGCTATGCGCCCAACCCACTGTCAAGGTGAAATTCTCTCTCCTAAATTGATTCTAAGTAACCCTAGTATCTTCTCTCCGTTTCAGGTATGTTTTGTCAATGCTACATTTTATCACGGTTCTACTCCAGATGTGATAAAACGGGTAGCAATGACTCCCTTTCTAAAGAAACCTAAGCTTGACCCAACTGATCCAAACATCCTTCGTCCCATAACAAACTTGCTTTTTCTCCTAAAAATCACAGACGAAGTAGCTTCGGACCAATTTGAACAGCACTTAGAAAAACTAGACATTCTGCTCCCAATGCCGTCTGGCTTTTGAACACAAACTGGTACAGAAAGCACACTATTGGATTTGCAATAACACAAGCTTGACATTTTGGAAAAAGACAAAGCAGGACTTCTAGTTCTTTTAGACCTGTCAGCTGCTTTTGATTTGTTAGACCATGGACGCCTATTGGATGTTTTACTAACCATTGAGGAATGCTCTATAGAAGCTGTAGACTGGTTTCACCCTTTCCTGAGCAATAGGGAATCCTGAGTATGCTGGGGTGGTGCCTTCTCAGATGGGGAGAAAATAATCTATAGAGTTGCACAAGGAGCTTGTTTGTCGCTAGCCCTGTACGTGGATTACACTCAGCTCGTGATAGAGCTAAGTGGTGACCATGAGATTGATGCGGCTAGGCTAGGCTGGGCTAGCCTGAAATCCATATATGACTCAATAAAAGACTGGATGTCCAGTAACTGGATGTGTCTAAGCCCCTCCAAGACAGAGCGTACGATCTTCGGCTCCATCCAGACAAGAACGAAACTCAGCCCCAAATATAAAACCATGCACTTGGATGGTAATTGCATAGACATCTTAGAAAAGGTCAGGACCTTGGGTGTCCACATAGAAGCCTCCCTTAGCTCTAAAGCATATGGCAATGGAGTCGTCATAAACTCACACTACCATCTGAGAGTATTGAGACATGCCAAATTGTTCCTATCCCATAAAAATTGCGAAGTCCTGGTCGGAGCCATCATCATGGCTAGGCTGGACTACTGTAACGCTCTCTTATTAGGAGCAAATAAATACTGCATAACAAGACTTCAGATGATTAGAAATGAAGCAGTTAGGATCAGATTTGACACACATTTCCTGGGCTAGAAGAAAGATGCACTGGCTGCCGGTGTCTGCCAGACCAAGCTACAAGGCTCTCTCTGTTTCCCAAAGATGCATACATGGAAATGCCCCCACTTACATCAAGAGACACATAACACCATACATACATGCTATGTATCTTCGATCAGGCACTCAAGGACAACTTGGTGCACCACGCTCAAAACAGTCCTAAGGTGTTGGACACTCTTTTGATGTTCATACGGCCCTTGCATGGAATGCACTGCCCTTGAATTTACGATTGGAGCAATGCGACTTGACGTTTAAGAAACTACTGAAGACCTGGTTGGTGGAATAAGCATTGTTCCTCTACATTTGGTTTTTCTACTGGCAAGATCATGTTCTTGTCTCTAACTGTTGCAATGTTGTGTGTTTATGTGTTGTGACCTGATGCCTGCGGGTTTTGGCGCTAAATAAATACATAAATAGATAAATGTGTGTTTCTATATTTTATTGCAAAGTTCTATTAACTTTTATAAAGCGCCATAGATTCACTTTTGATTGTGGCCCCTACACAGTTGTCAACATGACCCATGCCAATCTGTAAGTGCTTATCCAGTCCTGTTTTTTTTTCATTTGCGTTCTGGGACTTGCAGTCCGAGTTTTATAATGGCGGGAAAAGTGGAACTAGAAGTCCCGGAAAGCAAAGAAAAGAAAAACAAAACTGGATAAGCACCCACAGACTGGAATGGGTCATGTTGGCAACTGTGCCACTATGTAAGGGAATACGAATTTAAAAACTGAATTGATTTGCAAAAGCCAGTGTTCATTTCATCTACATTCAACAACAATGACAAGCCATTTAACTAAGGTCATGCATTGCATGTAGTTCAGAGAGGAACTCAGTGTCTAGGCATGTGCAAATGGCCCAGGCATATTGCACACTATGACCGAAAGTCTTGTCCTGTGGCCACTGCAGTCAGGGTCATTTTTCCTGCTCCAGTATTTCCCAAGCACATCACTTGAACTGAACAGTAAGGGCAGCCACTGCATACTCTCACCCACGGTCTCTTTATGATGTTCTGGAACCATAGCGCTGTCCTGGACCTTTGGAACTGTAGCATGCAGCAAACGAAATCTGCACTTTCATGCCCCGCATCGAAAGAAGCTGGGCCCTACAGCTCATCTCTCTCCATGTGAGCGTCAATACAATGGCAGAGCACCAGTCAAAACTAACAATGACAGACCCATAAAACACTCCTTGAGCAGCACTGGGCAAGGCCCCCACAACTCACGAAGAGTTTACGGAGGACACCAGCATCACACCTTGTTAGAAGGATTTTGCTCTGCCTTTGTGTTCACTGTGGCCAAAGGATGTAACCACAACCAGGCAACAGGCCCTTCCTCCAGTCTCTATCTCCTTGCCAATGGTGATCATGGCACAACAGCTGTTAGGATTTTCCTAGACCTTAGATTTAGGGTTCAAGAAGACTTCTCAATACTTTGCTTTCCTTCCCAAGGGACAGGCATGGAAGAGAAATGCTGTACGCTTAAGTGTGGTGCAGGGTGGAGAGATGAATGATACAATTTAGCAAACAGTGGTAAATATTAGTGGAGAACCTCTGCCTTTTTTGATGTTTTTTGACGTTTGGTGGCACAAATTTTCAATGGACTCTGGGAGGTCATGATTTTCAATGCAACACTTTTTTTTTAATCAAATCAATACAGAAACATAATCAAGTGCTGTCAAGAATTCTTTGGATATTACAATGAAAGCAGACAAACTCAACAGAAGAGGAATGCAAACTCTTCTGCCATGAAGTGGACTATTGGGATCATTACTTTGCGGCCGTGCGAATCACAACCAAAAAAGACTGTCCCGCAAGCATTGCTTTGGGATGACTAACGAAGAAATAACTTATGTCGTAGGTCCATGCAGTTCTATTCAAAACTCGTAAGACACTTTGCATCCATGGCTCAGTCACTGAATGCACTGTTAAAAAAGATTTCACGTTTAGCCGGAAACAGTGTCACTAGGATGCCTCGGCGGAGATGAAGTGAGCCATCATCAAAGCCCCATCCCTAAATGTTTGGACACTCATGAGCAAACAATCATAACTGTTGATACCAGCAACAGGATTCTAGCAGCAGTCATATGCCAGGGCCATTGACCAGCATATACTATTGCATTCCCTAAAAGCAGCTGAACTATCCAGTCGTTGACCATGAGGCCCGGGCAGTCAGAAACTTCAGGCAGTTCATGTGCGCTGCCCGTTCATATTGGGTGCTCACCACCCACCAGTAGGCCAAGTCCTGGTAGCTAGGGAAAATAAGAGTGTCCCCGGGGCTATCTGCGACAGCCAGTACAATGGAAGAAAGTGTAGTGTAACTGCAAACTTTCTCTTTCTACTACTGCTAGTTGGGACCAGAGAAGACTTGGAAAATGAAGATGAAATGAATGGAAGGACAAGGCATTGACAGTAAAATAGTGGAGGCAGGGAGAAAGAGAGTTAGGTATGGCAGTGCAAAGAAACATCTTTGAATGTTGGCCATCAGGGAAGCAGATAGTAGAGCAATGTACACCAAGACTATTCCAGAAGGCACATGGCAAAGAATGATCCTGGCCCTGACAGGTCAGTTCAGTAGGCTGCCGGAAGCAAGATATGCAATTGTTCTTATGGGCTACTTCTCAAGATGGCTGATGATAGTTGTTGTGAACCTGATCTCGACAGTGGCTGTCATCCCATTTCTCAAGTCTATCCGCCCGAGAGAAGGGAGACCAGAGACCATCATTAAACTATGGGGTTCAGCTCACCTGGTCCAAACCCTCTGCCAGCATGCTCTCTGCTCCTCTCATAGCCCCATGCCTTTCCTCCACTCAACCCAGCCCTAACCCTTGCCCAGCTTCCCCTCTGTTCCCCTTGCAATCCATGATCCTCAAGATTTTTTTCCAACTTTCAACCTGAATATAACACTTTCCCAGCATCCTCTCTGCCCCTCTTGTATCCCCTGATCCCCCAGATTTTCACCCCCCACACAGGTCCACTAACAAAATGTCTTCTGATACAATTCCATCCCTATCCTCTTCAGCTGTTTCCCTCCATGCAATTTGGTCTCTCCATATTCCCCTCAGCTCACCATGCCTCCGCACCCCCCTGCCCTTCTTTTCCTTCAGCTACCTCTCTGATCCCCTTGCATCCTCACCATCTCAGGCTTTCCACCTTCCACTCAGCCCGGTGTTATCGCCCTACCAACCTATCTTCTGATACTCTTCCATCGCTGTATCTTTCGCCTACACTCAACCAGGTCCAACCCGCTTACAGCATCCCCTCTGCTCCTCTTGCATCCCCAGCCACTCTGACCATTTCCTCTCCACTTAACCACACACCAAACATCTCCCAACCTCCCCCTTGCACATCATTCAGCACCAACTCCTCCTGCCTTTTCCTCCCCACTCTTCCCAGCTCCAACCCTCTTGCAGCCTCCCTTCTGCTACTCTTAAATTCTCAGCCCCTCCATCACGTCTTCCTCCAATCAACCTGGCCCGACCCTCTCCCAGCCTCCCCTACGCTTGTCTTATTTTCAGAGCCCCACAGTCCTTTCTGCCTTCAGCTTCCTCTTTACTTCACTTGCTGGCCCAGCACCTTCCGCCTTTCCCCTCAACAGCCATGATTTGCTTCAGGAACTAGCTTCACAATTACAGAAGCACAGTGTTCTGACACTAATTCATGAACTTATATCTAAAGTGTACATTTTAGGGAACAAATCAGTCAACCCCAGTGGACTCTCCTTTTGGCCATGCAAATAGCTGTTAATGGGGAGGAAGTACCTCCATGGCTCCAGGAGACCCACGGTAGTGTAAGCTTCCCTCTTGGGCATATGACAATCCCTGAGTGTCTCTCCTTATACCTGGAAGGACAGTCATTGCTACAGGTTGAATAATGTGTCTTGCTTTGCGATGGTTTCAAGATTTTCCTCCTGCACAAAGCTTTCCAAGGACCTTAGGCAGGGATAATTAACTAGCAATTTGCCAGAGATACTGCCAATGTAAGATCACAATGTTGGATGTATTATCTTATTTTCCTAGCCAAACATCCTCTCTTCCACTGTCAGTATACTGCTCTTCTTGAATTATTCCAAGGGATGCTGCACCTGGTTCTGGGGGGCACTGTGAGGAATCAAGGTCCAACTTGTGTCATTCCTGACACTAAATTCTTCATGAAGAACCTTTTGCAGGGTTTCAGCATCATTATGAAACCTACGTCATGGAGATGCATCAGCACCAGGTGAGTGGCCATGGGCGGAGTCAGTAGAATGTCCTTTTGTTTTGGCCTGTAGCTGTGTGCACTATGTGAGAGGGGTTTGGGGCATGTGGGAGATACTGTGATCGACCCCTGGGTTAAACAACTAGTGATTCAGGCCACAATCACCAATAAAAGCCTATAAAAATGGTGTTTGCTGAAGTGATGCCATTGCCCTAACAGGCAACTGTCCCAGCAGGCCACTGAGCAAACCGGCTGTGCTATTGGAGTGAGGTTTGAAGGTGCTCTCAGTTTGCCAGCCAATATACTTCAAAAAGCACTTTTTCTGAGATAACAGATCTTGCCTCCCATAACGTTTAGGATGTAGCTTATTGTAACAGGTGAGACCTCTTGTCTGCTGCAAATTCATATAACTAAAACTTAAAACTTAAAAGAAAAAGTGCAAGCAATAGTTTGTTTTGGTGGAGGAGCGCAAAACCCAGCACTGTCGTCTTCCCTCTCATTCAGGTTGCAGTGTAGTAGAATGGGGAGTTTCAGATGGTCTGATTCTCTGGACGCTGGGAGACCCACTCAGTAGGACTCAAAAACAGCATGGTTCCGTTCAGTGTCTGCGTTCCCAGCTGTAGGAGATTCCGGTGCAGAGTCGCAGGTTTTGGTCCACAGCAAAGGTTCACCCTCAATGAGCCCTGGGAGTGGGTGAGGGCAGATCTCTTTTGTGCCTTGAACCGCTCCTTCACGCAGGATGAGGGCTTTGAATAGTATGACTTTTCAAAAGGAGGTCCAGCGAGTTCTTCTCAGGTGCAGCTCCAGAGTGAATGTAAGAATTGGCAGGAGACCCCTTCTTTTAAAGGCAAAAAGTTGATGGGACTAAAGCTGCCTGCCTTAGTGGTCCAATCACTGTTCTTGAAAGAAGTGTACTTTGCCCTTCTGACATACACCCAAAGTGCTTTGCTCTAGAGCAAGTGGAGGGGACGAGAAGGAGAGACGCAGAGAGAAACAACATGGTGGAAGTCTCGTTCCACTGAACAGATTGCTCCTGACTACTCTAAATCTGCCCCTTTTCTTCTAACCAGAATCAAAGGCATTTAGAAATGCAGGATATGGTGTGAGGCTACTCCCTATGAATGGGTGTGCTCCTTTGATGCCTGGTCCCAGGCAGCTGCCTGCTGTCCGGGCATCCCTGATAGAGGGTGTTACCTTCCCTCATAAATAGCTCAAGGACGTGTCCTGGCCAGTCAGGTGCATGTCCTGTCAGACTCAAATCAACTGGCCCGAATACACACCACCTTCCACATCTAGGCTTGGCTCACAGGAGCTGACACATTTGTGATATCTATTTGGATGTGGCAGTAATCATTATGAGAAAACCATCCACCATAACCTAAATCAGGTATGGCTTATATTTAAAGATGATTCTGCCACCAGGAGGTTAGACCCTTAGTTATAGGGTTTAGGAACAGGAGTGCATATTCAACATGCAGCCCCTGCATTGCAAAGATACAGCTTTGACTGCAGCTGTCAAATGGACCCCTGTGACCTCTGAACCTGCTCTGTGCGACTGGCAGGCACTCCAAATCAGGGTACTGATGCAGCAGGACACAGGTACACAATGTGCTGCTGAGATGGTGCTTATGCAAGGGGAATCTGAAAAGCAGATGTGACTTGCAGAGATAGAATTACACACTTCATTTTATGATTTTTTTTTAAATATCAGAAAAGCGAGTGTTCCTACACCATTTCCAAATGGCAATCCCCCCACAGAGGCCATTGCAGACAGGATCACTCAGGCCGGGCCATAAGAATGGCATGTCAAATGGGTACTGTGGTCACAGTATTCTTATCATAGAAAATCAGCAAAAATACAAGTCAATGAAAATCCATTGTTAAATGCAAATTATAGATTGGCACTAAGATTCATAAAAAATGTGCCCCGGATCAGTGGAGTGACCAATCAGGACGCAGGGAACTTGGACATTATCTGCCAAGATAACCGTGCTTTCCCCGTGTTCAGTCACCACTGCCTCCCAAGTACCATTTTTCTGTGCCCTGCTTGTTAACTTGTGCACGCCTCATCACCCCATTACCAGACCCTCCAGTTTAAAGCGAGTTTGCGATCCCGCAAAATGCTGCAAAAATGGCAATTTGCACAAAATGCTGCAAAAACAGCTGTTTTGTGCAAAACAGCATCTTTTGTATTAAAACAAAAATATAACAAATACATTAAATCTGCAAAAACTACTGTTTTAAAAAAAATACTCAGGGTGCCAGGTTCTCAAAACTTTTTTTAAGCAAATAATGAAATGTGCTAACACATCTCATCACTTGCACCCAATAAAAGAGCAGCCCAATTCTCAAGGGTTACCTGAATGGGCACATTTTATATGCGCGCCCATTCAGATGGCCTTTTTCACCTCCTTAATCAAATCAGGGACGTTTGTGCCAATTTAAAAGCGCATTCACATTTCCAAGCAAGATGCACTTTTAAATGTGCAGAAGTTGTAGGCAACCCTATGCACAAGGGATTTGGGGGTGCCACTGCATGACAGGGTCTTTCCTGAACCTGTCATGCATTTATTTTAAGGTATGAACCACTGCTGTGTCGCTTGCATTTCTGTTCCTCAAACAGGATAAACATGTGCTTTTTGGGTCGCATTTTACAGTGGCAGGCCCCTAAAGGGCCTGTCCCTGTGAAAGGAGCTGGGAGCTTGCAGGACACTGTCGGGAGTGCGCTTCTATTCAAGATGCTACCCATTTGGACCGACAAAAATCTATTGAATGGTACAATTTCGGCCAGGACCATTTAATCGATTTTTATAAATACCGCACATGTGTTGCCGGGGTGTCACCCACTCCCCATGTTCAGTTTTGTTGGGCGTTGGGATTGCAGGAGTGTCCCGCGCTTCCTCAAAATTGGAGGCAGGGGACCGTAAAAAAAAGAAAATGACTAAAAAGGGACCCTGCGGAGTCGGATCCGACCCGCGTTAGAGAGACAGATCTGACACTGCAGGGTTGCAGGAGAATCGGCAGCGACCAAGCTGTTAAGTAGGGGAGGGGTGGGGTGGTGGTGAAAGGTACATTTTGGGTTGTTTGGCTGAAGTTTAGTTTCAGTTTACTTTAGTTTATTTGTATGGCACAACCAAACCCTGGGGTAACTGGAATTGCAAATCAATTTGCGGCAAAATTGACTACGGTCAATTCCGCCGCAAATAATTACAATTTGGTCAAACAACCCAGAACCCTGTTCAAGGCAACTGGCCAGCGCACAATTTGCGCTACAGCTCAAGCCCATGGAAATGCACTGGTCACCATTGAGAATAAGGTGACCTGCTCATTTCCAAAATAGGTTGTCTAAAAATAGCATATCCTCGGCTCTATTTTTAAATGCCCCATTTTTGGAGGATCTGGGTCAAAATCTACTTTTTAAATAAATGAAAAAATTGTCACAATATGAGAGGGAAAGGAGAGAGAGGGAGAGTGATGGTTGAGTTGTGAAGTGATAGGCAAGAAAGCAGAGGGAGAGCAGTGGGCCAGAGGAGGAAGCAGTGCACAAGAGCGCAGAGGAAGCAGTGATGCGGTGGGCCAGAATTCTGAGAGCAAGCAGAGGTACAGAAAGTAGAGGAAGCATGTGGTCAGTGAGCCAGAAAGCAGAGAGGAAGCGGTTGGCCGGAAAGAGGCAGTGAGCTGCATACTGGGGAAAAGGATGAGGGAAGAGTTCGATAGAATGGGAGAAAGGATGCAAGATGCAGAAGCAGCACAAAAGAATGAAGGACTGTATATTGCGGGAGGAATTGAGAGTGTAAGGTGTGAATTGGAAGTATGATTTGGAGTGTGGCAGGGGCTGGGGAGTGCTAATTGTGACTTGACAGTATGACATAGAACGCGAGTATTTGTATGACAGAGAGGTTCAGGAATGCAAGTTGTGATGGGGAGTTGGTGAGATGTGTGATATGTGTTTGTGAGAGGTGCGTGGCTGTTTGGGGGAGTGGAAGACATAGAAAGGGAATATTTTCAGCATTACAACTGATAATGATCAATATAGTTAATACTATTGAATAGGCATGCACATTAAACCAATAATGTAGCCAAACCAAACACTGTTCTGCCAAGTCAGAGACATCTGGGACTCTTCCTAGTAAATTAATACAAAAGATAAATAATAATGATACCCTGGCTCTCTTGTAGCCTTGCACTCTGCCTCTTACCTGCAATGTGGCAATCTTACACCCTCCAGTTAATAAAAAAATGTCCAGCAATAATCCCACAATAAATAAAGGTCTGTGCTGCAATATTTGCCATTTTATGCCCTAAAACCCTGGAAGGTCTGCATTACTCTGCACACATCTCATTTCAGCACTTGCCACAACTGCAGGCCTTCATCTTTTTGTCTTTCCCCTTTCCACTGCACCGTTATGGGCCTTCACTCACGCACAGCAAATCTGGCCATGCCTTTGATCCAGACACCTTGCCTCACTGCGGCATGGCAGGACACAGCGCATACTGTGCAGCTTGCATACACTGACACCCATCATTATTGGGGATTGTTTAAACATTTTCTTTTCGATATTGACCCGTGCAATTTAGGCACTGAGTGAATGGCCTCATCTACTCCTTTACCTTGTCTATCCTAATCTTCCTATCCTTTCCTGAGAACATTTTTATAACTTCTTTTTTCAAATCCCACCTTTTCAATATTTGAACCATGGCAGGCTCTCCGATACCTTCTGTGTAGGGCCAGTAGTCAACACAAATTCAAATTAAATAAATAAATGTGGGAAAAGGGGTCACTTGCCACATTCCCCTTGAACAACAGAGGCAGCGGGTATCATTTTGCTCCAGTGTAGATTCAGCAACCATAAACAAAGGGGACAAACCTCTAGATTCAGTGACATGCTCTTCTAAATCACTCGGGGTTGGCAGGGTTTCTGACTCCTCTATGGGGGGCTCAGGCTTAGTAAAGTATTAGCATGCATCTTGCAAAATTAGCAGGTGCCGCTCACTTCCTAGTGGGAAGCTGTTAGGACAGATTTCATAATTGTATGTAATTTTCCCTCCATGTGTCAACCCCCAAACATTTTGATGCTGTTTTACACCCTGATCTAGACTTTGCCAGAGAGCGCAGCCTTCCGCCGCACTCCTCTGGGCTTTCGCTCAATTCTTATGGGGAAAATGACATGCCCTTAAGACCGTCAGTACTGTGAGACTTCTTTTCCCTTAGTCCTTTCCTCATGTTGCAGCTTTTGTGCAACATGAAACAAGAGTGCCCTGTAACTTACTTTACCGCGCTCTTGGGTCTCTAGTCATTCGAAAGGCCCTAGAAACTCTCTCTGGACTTATTATGAACTGTGCAAGTGTGTCACGGACAGGACTGGTGGCAGCTATCGTTTCTCTTGTATATATATTGTATTGATTGTGATGTGTTGGTTTACTTGAGTATTATTGTGATTCTTTGCTATGGTCGATGTTACAAAGGCCTTGTAATAAATGTGTCTATATATTTAATATAACACCTGTCTGGAGTAATTTGTAAGTGTCCTTGCTTTGTGTGCTCATTGAGGTCTTTCAGTCACCCTCACCCCTCTTGAGACTTAGTCTTGACCGTCGCCATCGCTACCCTGATTGGTCTGGCTTGTCCAGAGGTTACCCTGTTCCAAGAAACTAGGCTGGCCTTCTCAACCTCTGCCCCTCCAGGTCCGAGTCAAGAAATCCATCTTAACAAATTGGTGTACAGCGGTGGGATAGGACTGAAGGTATCCAGTGTTGCGCACGAGCGAAGGCATTTCAAGTTATTCCTACCAGGACACATAGTGAATTGTCGTAGAATAACTTTTTAAAGGCCATAGTCCTATCTAACAGTATGGAAACAAGTACCGTGTTAACTTTAAATGCTTCCAAATCCGAAACATTGAAAAAGATGTGTGCTGAGAGAGGTGTCTCCTCTCAAGGCACCAAAATGGAAATGATCCAAAGAATCATGGCCTGGCAAGAAGCTCAGCTTAGCGCTATAGCTTCATATAGCTTCAGAGGACAGTGCAGAAGGAGGTGGGGCTGCTCTCACTGGTAGAACTGATAGTTCTGCCGCTGCACTGGTCCACATCGACCATGAGGACAGGGAGGATGAAATGTCCAATGTTTCCTCTGTCAGTGCTGATGGGGAGGCCATACTTGAATTCAAGAAGCAAGAGCTGCTGTTTAGGCAGAAGGAGCTTGATTTCAATATGGCCAAACTAAAAATCGAACAGGCAGAAAAACAGAAAGACAGGGATCACCAGTTGGAACTGGCCAAGCTTCAAGTTGCCAATGGATCCAAGGGTCCTGGACATGGGTCTGGGGCCTCCTTTCATCCAAGGTTTCCAAAAGATCTGCTCAGTGTGTATGAGGAAAAGAATGACATTATGGACTGGCTGAATACATTTGAGTATGCATGAGAAGTTCAACAAGTTGACAATGCTGATAAAATTGCCTGGTTACTTAGCAGACTGCCCCATTCTGGCTGCAGTGCCATTATGGAAATGTCAAAAGCTCAGAGAGCAGATTTTGCAGTGTTGAAGCAGACTCTCATTTTAAAGTTTGGAAAGACTCCTGCCCAATACTTAAAAAGACTCAGAGAGTATAAGAAAAAAGAAGGTGGTACTTGGGTATCTTATGTCACTGAATCCTTACTTGGCTGGCTGGGTCGAAGGTTATAAGGTTTCTTCCTTTGAAGGTATGATAAGTCTTGTCATGCTGGAACATATTTTTGCATCTTCTACCCCTGAGCTTAAGCATCATTTGGCAGATTCAAAGGAGTTAGATCCTAAGAAGCTTGCCATTGCATCAGATTTATGGGTGTCACATCGAGTGTCCCATAAGGACAAGACTCATCCTGGTAAGCAGGAGGAAAGGAAAAAGTCCAAAGATAAGGAGGGTGGGGAAACTGATAAATCTTCTTCCCAAAAGGGCCACAAAAAGAAAAATAAGGGTAAGACACAAGCAAACTCACAGGGTAGTGGAGGTCAGCCTCCGAAACAGAACTCTGGTTATAATAAGCCTCCCTATGTAAACACACCCAATGGATCTTGTTTTGCTTGTGGAGCAACTGACCACATGAAGGGGGATCCCAGATGTAAGGTCAAAACCTTGGGGGTCCACTCTGCTAATCTGGCCTTCTCCTCCAACTAGGAAGAAGAGATTACCGGAGCATCCTTCTCCTCAGACTCCTTCCCCAGTGGAATAGAAGCTGAGGTAGTTTTAGTTTCCCTGGGTTCCTGGGAGCCTAAAGTCGCAGAGGATTATGATAGGATTCCAGATAACACCAAGCACTACTTTAAAGACAGTGTGCTGATCCATGGAATAGATACTCCAGCTCTTAGGGATAGTGGTTGCAGTCGAACAGTAGTGTATTCTACCTTGGTTGACCTAGAGGAAGTTGCCAGAGCTACTCTGATGCCCACTAAGTTGGCTGACGGCCCACCTCTCATGTTCACCGTAATACCTGTAAATCTTACTATCAATGGTACAGCAGTCTGTGGGATGTTTTTACCCATGCATCCAAGCCCTACCATAAAACTGTGAAGTACTGGCATGGAAAACATCATGATGGCCAGAACTCCCCAGAGAGTGCACAGGGAAAACATGAAGAATAGGCTGCCACCCATTTTTGCCTATGTTGTGAGCACAGGAGGGCACTGCCTAAAACCACCATTGGGCTACACACACAGTAGCCTGAACTGTGGGAATTCATTTTCTTAATCCCAAAAATGGTTGCAATACCGGTACTCACCACTATCAGAAAGCCGGCGTTTTAAAACCACCAAACTTTTGTGTAAAACTGAACAGAGGAACCCAAACCAGACCAAGGAAAGACTTGCTAAGAGGTGGATACAATGTAAAACTATATTCTGAAATGACTTGAAGGAAGTAATTATTTAATGTATATGTAAATATTGTAAGTTTGATTTAAACTGGGAACTAATGTGACATTTAGCTGAATTCTGCCTGACAACTACCCCCGACAGGAGAAACCTGCTCAGCCACTCTTCCCAGGCCTACCTGCATCCTGCTTCCCCACCAAAAGGAGTTGACACCTCTCTGATTAGATTAGGGGAGGGGCAACTGCAGGAAACTGAACAATGGACTCAGGCAAATGTTATATTGGGGGGGCCGTAAAGTGGCTTTCTCTTGGGAGAAGTGGGAGGAGAAGTGCCTGTGAGAGCCAGCTGAGCTTGGGGGAAGTGGATAAACCAGTTCTTCCACCATGTGATGTGGGAAGCCACACCCCTTTTTGACCAGGGCATAAGTTAAAAAGATAGATAACTCATAGTGCAGACTGGTAAAAATTATATCAGTAATATCATTATTCTTGTGATTTTTCTGTGCAAGTTTTAAGAGGCGTTAGGACCCTGTGGTGTATTCTGGGGGGTTGCTAGCGGAAAATAGGATCTTACTCCAAATGTCTGCAGGTTAAAAAATCTGACACTTCATCAATTAATGTCCATACTCCTTGCGCACATGTGTGTAATTTTTGGTAAATGTCCGATATTGGTAAACCAGTCAAAAAGCGCAAAATGTTGTCATTTTTGAATGCAAGCCCCCAGGAAGATCAGAGGTGGACAAGCATGGGCCATAAGGAATATATAATGTGTACATGTAATGTCAACCACTTGTGTATCTGGGAAATATGTATTTGAATCAAATATATATTTGTGGGCAAATTGACCAGGGGAGGATCCTCTGACCCATAAACAGACCTCATCATGATGACAATCCATTTCCTTCCCCCAATCATGGGAGAGGGGAGAATTGGGCCAATGACAAGTAGAGAGGGGCAAGCTCAGTGATGCTAGCCTCTCCACCCACTTTTTAAAAGACATAAAAAGAGCCACTGGAAGCCAGACAGGACATTCAATTCCATTTTCTGCGGGACGCTCTGCCGGTAGACTCCAGACTTCACATCCATCAATCTCCAAAGACCAGAACTTTACTTCAGAACTTAAAGCAAGGGCCTAAACCCACAAACTGAGAACTCTTCTCAGCAGGCCTCAGCATCCTTAAAATCATTTGCAAACTATTCCACAGTCGGGCGAGCTGTCTGAATTCTTTTGCCAAGAACTTTTGCCAATACCCAGAAAGCAGTGTTACATCCAGAATCCACTTGATCCGGACCAGAAAGCAGAGCAGTATCCAGAACCAAAGGCCGCTGTATCCAGAGAGGCTAGACCAGCAGAGCAGAGCTGACCCATATCGCTGTGAGCAGAACCGGTGCCTGATTGACCCGCTGAGCAGAGAGAACCGCCGCTGGACATGTTGACCAGATCCGTGACGAGGCCTATTTCAAATTTATATTGTGAGTACCTAGCAGAACTGTGCAGAACCAATCTCTTAGTTAAAACAATCTAATCCAAACCATTTTAACCTAAGTAGAACTGCCTCCTAGTAATCCTGTCATCTGTCATTCTAAAGCTGCGAGCTGTCATCTGTCATTCTAAAGCTGCAAACTGTCACCTGTCATTTTGAGTTATACTTTAAATCCGAAAATCTACCTTTATTAAATCGTCCGTATCTCTTGAACCGTTTGGGCTAGGAATGTGGTTTAACTTTCATTTTAAAGCTGTGATTCTAGGCTTTCCTAGAACCGACGTCGTACTCCCTATACTTTTTTCGCAATCGCGAAATTTACCGCTATTTGCGATTTGGCTCAATTTCTCCACTTGTCAAAATAGCAGCTCCATTCTTTCCTTTGTTAAAATCCATTTGCAACCTGGTAATAACTCATAGAGCATTGCTAAAGTGAGCCTGAACTAATACCAACAAGCATCTCTCACTCACCCTGAATCTCTAGAGGGAATTAAAATCAGTTAGCACATTTTCCCATCCGTTGCCATCACATTTAAAAGCATTTTGGGCCTGTGTTTCAAACTTCTACCTGTTTCCTCTAAGCTTTCTGGGGGGGAACTGAATTTCGGGTATTGTATTTGATTGCATTCCTGAGAACTGTGTGCTCCTCTTTCCATCTCCTTCCATTTCTTACATTGCATAGGGGGGTGGGGGTGAATTGACAGAGATAAAGTGATTACATTGTTGTTGGTTGAAATCATATCAAGTTTATTTGTTGTACTGCATTTTATATCACCTTGCATTTCCTTGAAACCATAAAGCATTTTCAGCTACCTCATCCTCTATACTACTCCTAGGTAATCAAGTGTACCACTGTAACATTACCCATTGTGGATCCACATCATATGTCTGAGTGTACTATCAGATATTAATTTATTATAAAAGTGTGATATATATATATATATTGTTTAATTTTTCAAATAAACCTTTTAATTTGCAAAACAAACCTACTTCTTGGCTCAGTGGGGTCAGGGGGATTCTAAGAGGGGGGTGTTATACAAGGGTTGTCATCCAGAGTACTGAACTGGACATAAAAATACATCAATAAGGGTTTTCCTCAGCATCCCAGACTAGGCATTGACTTAGCTGTAGTGTTGAAGTGAAGCCGCTTAACAAAGTGGGGGCTCGTAGCCGGAGATTCTGGGTTAGATCTATCACTTGTGCAGATTAATACAGTGTGCTAACTGACAGGAGACATACATCCGGTCGGATCACCACACTGTGTTACGCTGTAAAGCAATCCTCAAAGGAACGCTCTAAGGAAACGGTCTGTTTTGCAAAAATAAAATACAAACTTCTGTAAGTCAAGAAGGAACTCAAATTCCAGAATGACAACACTGGTAGACATCAAAATAGCCAGAGAGCACTTCTTACATAAGCTATTTGTGAGAGGTGAGTGGACTCATCAGGACCAAACGGTCTGGTTACAGGCAATCGCTCAACAGGTCACTGAAACAGGGTCAGATATATGGAGAGATCAGGGTCCCCTACATGTGGCCCTGAGTGAACTATATATGGCCCCTAAAGCCAAAGATGATTGGACTCCCTACTGCAGAGCCAGAAAAAGCTGGAGCAACAGTTAGACTTCAATAGGGCCTGTGCTGAGCAGGTATTCACCCTGCAAAGTCACCTAGATAGGGAGAAGGCAGAGAGCAATAAACTGATTTTGAAAGACCTGGATACCCAGGCAGAGTTTGACAAGGAGCGCCAGAAAGCTGGTACCTTCCAAAGGCAAAGGGACGACCTGGCGGCACAGATGCAGGCTCTTAGTCAGGAAAGGGATACCTTAGGCCAGGAAGTCTGCCACTTAAAAAGGAAAATGGAAGAAAATCACCTGGCCCTCTGGGGACTGGGTGACCTCCAAAAAGAACACCAGAACTTGTTAGAGCACACCAGGAGGGTGGAGGATGCTCTAGCAAGAAAGGAACAGGCCAATAGGGACACAGCTCAGGAGGTAACCCTCCTGCAGCAAAGACTGGCCCAGTACTCCAGGACCAATCAGGAGGCACAGAGAGAGAATGAGGCTCTCTGCCAGCACAATGATAGGCTCCAGCAACAGATAGCGATGCAGTAGAGACTGATAGAGTCTAGTAAGGCCTTAACTGAGGAACTGAAAGCGCAGGCTCTTGCATTGCAACAGGGAACAGGGGCGGATAGAGATGAGGTTCGCTGGGAAAGAGAAACTCCTAAGCATAACCTCTAGTACCAGAGGCCTTCATCTCTCCCAGTCCCTGGACTCTGCAACCCTCATGTCCCCTCGCGCACATGAGCCCAGGGCCACAGGGATGGCAGATTATTATCCAGCTAGAAGTATGGGGCTCATAGGCCAGTACCTCCCAGGAATGGAGGGGTGGGCATCCGGGTATGGGCACCCAAGCACAGTGCAATTTAGTGGGGAACCCCAGGAGAGTAGGCCCACTAAGGGCATCCTGAAAACCTCTGCCCAGTTAGGTCAGTGGGGGGGTACCCACCAAATCCTGGTAGCAAGGAGGGATCTGAAGACTCCTCTGAGCGTTACAGGACACAGGAGACCAGGTCCCCACATTCTGCCAGCTATTCCCAGGCTCGCAGAATCCGGGAAAACCTGGAAGATCAGACGGACATCTCTGGGAGCAGTGCTTCGGAGTCAGAGGATGAATGGACCAGGGTGACCCGAACCAAAAAGGCCAATAAGGCAAAAAGGGCCTTGCTTAAGGACCCATTGAAACAAATAAAGGCAATAAGGAGTGTCATCACGCCTTATCATAAGAACGCCAAGTATTCTGTTTGGGAACACTCGGAGCTCTATGAGCAAATGATGGAGACTTTCCATTTGAAGGACAGCAGTAGCTGCATCAAGTACGTCAAATGGACCTTCTCACCAGAATACTCTAGTTTCTTTGCAGGGCTGGAGGTTCAAAACCATTCAAGGTGGTCCACATACAGGGTGGCCATCTTGAAACATTTTTCTGTGCACAGAAATCCTCAAGAGGCTCGCAAGGCAGCCTACAATCTGCACTGTGGGGAGGATCAGGCCCCACAAGAGTTTGTGCAAGAATTAAAGTGTGCTTTTGCGCAGACCACCAGAAGGGTGCGCACGGATAGCAGAGAATTTATCAATACGTTTTTCCATGCCTTACCAAAATACATAATGACCCAGCTCGTGAGAGATTTTCATGAGAAAAGATCTTTAGACTGGGTCATTGAACAGGCGACCCGGATCTATGAGGTGCAGAAGCCCATCGAAAATAAAAATAATGCGCAGAAAAACCCCAAAACCAACAGCACCCCTGCTGCTGCCAAGGTGGCAGAGGTAAAGGTCACCCCCGTTTTGGATTTGGAGATGGGGGGGCCTAAAAACCTACCTGCACCTAATAATGCCCAGCCCGGAAGGCCCTCGGTCAAGTCACAGACAGGGAGCCAAGGAGTTAGTCCCACAAATGGGGTCACTCACTCCCCTGATTATGTCAGTCCCCGCTACAAGGGAAACCGACCCATCCTGCGTTATGTGTGGACTCCTCCAGCCCAAGGGGGGGGGATCCAGCCAAGCACCTAACCCAGGGAACTTCCCTCCCAACTTCCCACAGGAGGGCAGAAATTCTCCAAATCCTGGGCAGAACTTTTTCCCCAGGTATCAACCCAATTTCCAGCCCCAAAATCATCCATCCTTCTTTCCCCAATTCCCTGAGCCCAGACAACCTAATCCGGGAGAGGGGAGGCCAAGGGTGGAGGGGTACCCAAATCTTCCCAATCCTGGGTATTAACAGAGAAGGGATAGCTACCCTTCTCGGGATCAGCCCAGGGGAGAAAATAGAGCACCGTATCAGCCTGAGCGGGTTTCACAACTTGAGCGCCAGGTTCAAAATATGGCACGAGATCTGGGTCACATACTGAGGGCTCAACAGAACCCTCAGATGAGCATGCCACCGCAGAATTCCCCAAACTCTGGACCTGGTCCTCCAGAACAATGACGCGGGCAGCACCCCGATAACCCACCGGTTCTCAGGGAGGAGGCACAAGGGGAAGGGGGGTGTAAAGCCTTGGAGGAAGCTTCCTTCCCAACTTGTAAACAGCCCCTGGAAAACTAGGAACCAAAAACAAAATCTCCTGCCCCTGAAAGCCTTCCTCCCAAGGAGCAAAGGGGGGGTAGGAGAAACAAAGGACCCAAACAGACCCACTTTGTGGGGGAGGTACAGGTCTTCCAATTTGAGAGAGAGGGATCCTAAGAAGATCCTGGGAAAAGGATCTTCTCCTTCAGAGATGAGGGAACTCCTCCCAAGGAAAAATGGGTCCCAAGGGATTCCAATTCAGACTGGGGAGATGTGGAGACTGAGCTACCGCCGCCCATCATCTCATCCCAGAACCGACAATACCAAAATCCCATGGATCAAACCCATCCTGATGACTGCCTCCAAAAAGGGGGGGGGGCGGCCCAGAACCCAAAACCATTTACAGTTGCCAACTTTTTCTTTCAGATTCCCCAGGCTCTCCACAGAATTCTGCCCAAAGCTCTTCGCTAGCAATGTCCAAAACCAGAAAGTTAGCCCACCAGTTGTCCAAAAATGTGCATTATCTGTGCCCCCTTGAGGAGAAGGAAGGAAGATACTATGCCCCGGTACAAGTACAGGGGCAGGGTACAATTTTGGCACTGGTGGACACTGGATCCCAAGCTACCCTTCTGTCCAAAAGGGCTTTGATGAACTAAATACAGGAAGGGGGAGAATTACCGAATTCCTCTCCCCTCTCTTCCTGGACAACTGCAGAACTTTGACGGGAAGGAAATTCCCGTTGAGGGGACTGCAGACTTGGACATTAAAATTGGGCGACACAATGTGAAACACCCGGTCATAGTAGTAACCCCAGAGGGCACCCCTTGTTTACTAGGGAATGACCTCCTGAGAAGGTTGTCACCCCTAATAGATTGCGTAAACAAGGTCCTCTGGACCCAGACTAGCCGACCAATAAAATTAAAACAGAGCGTCAACCATGTTAGTTTAAACGGCACCTGCCACATGGTTGAACAAAAATCTGACCAAGTAGAATTTCACTTCCAGAACAACCAAATTCCAGACGTGACAGTAATAGCAGTAGGACAACAGACTGGTGATGGGGGGGTCCTCTCTATTTCTGAAAATAAACCTTCCTTCCAGTTCAAGGTGGTATTCCACACTGGAAGGAAATACTCTGAAATTCTTTACCAATCCACAATCAGACACTCCCACTCCTATAGTCCAGAAAGATGTGAAATCAGCTCAGAGCCTGGCTGATATTCAGCAAATTGGAGAGCAGTTGTTCATCCCTGTTCAGTTAAATGATGGGAAGGACTCTGTTCTCGCCCGAGTGTGTGTGAACAACGGTAAGAGCTTCATCAGCGAAGCCATGTTTCGCCAACTCCCAAAAGATCCAGCCATTCCCACATTCAAACTGATAGACAAATGTGAAATGGACCTGGAAACACCCAATTCCAAACATCTCCTGCCAAGCAGGTGTATGCTCAAAATCTCCATTGGCAACAAGAGCATAGTCCATAATTGTTGGGTCGTGCGAGACGTCACTGCCGCCTTTTACTTAGGCAGTGACATTCTCAATGGCTTCGCCATTAGTTTGGACCTAATAAACTTCAAAGCTTGGTCCCGATTAGCGGATAATCCCATGGGCTTTGATGATCCAGAAGAAGCATTCAGGTCAGCTCAATTGCTATCTTATGCAGTTGAAATTCAGATTAAAGAGGAAGTCACCATCCCAGAAAGGACCTGACAATTCTCCCTGGAAGTGAAAGTTAAAAGAGGACAAAAATTGAAAAACCCTGATGCTTACATACATCTAAATGCTTCTCTCCAACAGCAAGGTTTAGGGGTAAACCCAACACCATTAGTCAACATACAACATGACACCATTCCAATAGAGGTGGATAAAAGCGGCTTACAGAGTATTACTCTAGCCGCAGGCACCATCATTGGAATGGCGGTTGATGACCGACATTTCTCCATTGATTTAGGAAATGAACTGTTAGGACAGATCCCCAAGGACTGGTATGACAGTGACAGTGATGACAATACAACACCAGACAGGATTTTCACCCGGCATGGGGGGAACATCCTGGTGTACACTTCTTGCCCTTATGGTAAGGACGATGTGACTTGTGAATTCAGGAGGGATGAGGTGATTTTCCAGGTCCATGAGGGCTGCCTTTCCCACCTGAAGCCTCCAGTCCAAATCAGCATTCTGACCAGGGACTTCTCCAACCAGCTGGAGGAGGCTGCTGAGATAGCCAAACCAGAAGTCTTTCCAGGCTTCAGGCAGATGGTGGAAGAGAGAGTCAACCTAGCTGATGCCTGTGTGACTCTAGAACAGAAGCAAAAGTTGAAACAAGTTTTCTTGGATTTTCAAGATCTCTTTGCGGTAGACTCATATGACTGTGGTCGCACCGACATCCACACCACAACAATTCCCACGGACCCTGGAATGACTCCAGTGTTTGTGAAGCAATATCGTTTGCCTCTCGCATCCATGGAGTCCCTTACTGAAATAATTAAGAGCCTTGAGTCCCGGGGAATAATCTGTCCAGTCCACAGCACTTTCAATAATCCGGTGCTGGGAATATTGAAGCCAAACGGCCAGTGGAGACTCTGCACCGACCTTAGGGAGCTCAACAAACGGGTCCATACTTCCCAATGGCCTCTGCCCTACATTGACCAAGGGCTGGCCCAGATTCAGTGGTCACAGGTATTCACAGCAATAGACCTGACCAATGGATACTGGACCGTGCCTGTCAGTAGGGAGGACCAATACAAACTGGCTTTTACCTTTGGGGGCCAGCATTACACATGGACCCGGACTCCCTTCGGATACCTCAACTCCGGCAATGAATTCAACATTTTCTTACATAAGGCCATGCCCGACCTGGGTGCGAGGGGTAACCTGGCTCATGTAGATGATGTCCTCATCAAAAGTTCATCTGTGGAAGAACACATAGCGGAGATCCGTTTTGTTCTGACACAGTTGAGGGCCGCCAGAGCAAACCTTTCCTTTCAGAAGGCACAGTGGTGTAGAACCCGTGTTAATTTCTTGGGGCATGAGATTACTCCTCAGGGTCTCTGTCCCCAGGAAAAGAAAGTGGAAGCACTTCAGAAACTGAAAGACCCCACCACTCTGCGGGAACTAAGGAGCCTCCTTGGACTGACTAATTACAGCAGAAAGTTCATTGAAGGCTACGCAGAGACCACTAGACCTCTGATTCATCTCTTGAAGGGGGGGGTCAAGTGGGAATGGGGTCCAGAACAATCCGAGGCAGTAAGACAACTCAAAAGAAGCCTCTCACAAGCGCCTTGCCTAGCTTACCCTGTCAGAAACAAGGAGTTCTTCCTTGAGACAGGGTTCTCTAATACGTGCTTGATGGCAGTATTATACCAAAAGCATGACAAGGTCAATAAAGTAATCTCTTATGCGAGCAAAACTTTATCCTCTGTGGAGGAAAAATTCAACGATTGTGAGAAGGCACTCCTGGCAACGGTGTGGGCATTGAAGAATTACCGCCCGTTTATCCAGGAGGAACACATCATAGTGGAGACTCCACACCAGCCTCTGCAATATCTCCAGAGTGACAGAATCCGGGCCGGAAATGTGAGTAATTCCCGAATTACTTCCTGGATTCTGTCAATGCAAGGCTTTCCTGTAGAGGTCAGATATGGCCAAAACAAGAAGAGTCCCCTCGTGCAAGGTCTGGCTGACTTGCATGATTGTGCCAGAGAAAACTGTCTCGAAAGACCAGAACTTTACTTCAGAACTTAAAGCAAGGGCCTAAACCCACAAACTGAGAACTCTTCTCAGCAGGCCTCAGCATCCTTAAAATCATTTGCAAACTATTCCACAGTCGGGCGAGCTGTCTGAATTCTTTTGCCAAGAACTTTTGCTAGTGCCAGTACCCAGAAAGCAGTGTTACATCCAGAATCCACATGATCCGGACCGGAAAGCAGAGCAGTATCCAGAACCAGAGGCCGCTGTATCCAGAGAGGCTAGACCAGCAGAGCAGAGCTGACCCAGATCAGTGTGAGCAGAACCGGTGCCTGATTGACCCGCCGAGCAGAGAGAACCTCCGCTGGACGTGTTGACCAGATCCGTGACGAGGCCTATTTCAAATTTATATTGTGAGTACCTAGCAGAACTGTGCAGAACCAATCTCTTAGTTAAAACTATCTAATCCAAACTATTTTAACCTAAGTAGAACTGCCTCCTAGTAATCCTGTCATCTGTCATTCTAAAGCTGCAAACTGTCACCTGTCATTTTGAGTTTTACTTTAAATCCGGAAATCGACCTTTATTAAATCGTCTGTATCTTTTGAACCGTTTGGGCTAGGAACGTGGTTTAACTTTCATTTTAAAGCTGTGATTCTAGGCTTTCCTAGAACCGACTTCGTACTCCCTATACTTTTTCCGCAATCGCGAAATTTACCACGATTTGCGATTTGGCTCAATTTCCCATGAACCTAGAACCGACTTCCTACTCCCTATACTTTTTCCGCAATCGCGATTTACGCACTTGCGAAATTTACCGCGATTTGCGATTTGGCTCAATTTCTCCACTTGTCAAAATAGCAGCTCCATTCTTTCCTTTGTTAAAATCCGTTTGCAAGCTGGTAATAACTCATAGAGCATTGCTAAAGTGAGCCTGAACTAATACCAACAAGCATCTCTCACTCACCCTGAATCTCTAGAGGGAATTAAAATCAGTTAGCACATTTTCCCATCCGTTGCCATCACATTTAAAAGCATTTTGGGCCTGTGTTTCAAACTTCTACCTGTTTCCTCTAAGCTTTCTGGGGGGGAACTGAATTTCGGGTATTGTATTTGATTGCATTCCTGAGAACTGTGTGCTCCTCTTTCCATCTCCTTCCATTTCTTACATTGCATAGGGGGGGGGGGTATATTGACAGAGATAAAGTGATTACAATGTTGTTGGTTGAAATCATATCAAGTTTATTTGTTGTACTGCATTTTATATCACCTTGCATTTCCTTGAAACCATAAAGCATTTTCAGCTACCTCATCCTCTATACTACTCCTAGGTAATCAAGTGTACCACTGTAACATTACCCATTGTGGATCCACATCATATGTCTCAGTGAACTATCAGATATTAATTTATTATAAAAGTGTGATATATATATACTGTTTAATTTTTCAAATAAACCTTTTAATTTGCAAAACAAACCTACTTCTTGTCTTAGTGGGGGTCAGGGGGATTCTAAGAGGGGGGTGTTATACAAGGGTTGTCATCCAGAGTACTGAACTGGACATAAAAATACATCAATAAGGGTTTTCCTCAGCATCCCAGACTAGGCATTGACTTAGTTGTAGTATTGAAGTGAAGCCGCTTAACAAGTCAGGATTCCAGTGCGCATTCAGAGGTGTGTCCCAGGAAAGGTCTTGTTGGGCAATGATCTCAGAGCTTTAGGGCTTGTGGGAGATACTGCTGACAGACCCTGCACAAGGTCTCAAACTAGGGCAGCATTGGCCAAGACCAATGCCCTGCCCGGCTAAAGGGGAAACCCAAGGCTAAAGGAGTCAGAAAACCAAAACAAGGGAAAGAAAATATTCCCCCTAACTCGCCTACCACTGCGGTAGAGGTAGTTGGTCAAGTACCCGGACCTGACGAGGAGGTGGTGATGCCTGAAGTATTTGACCCCAATGACCATCCTGAACTAAACGATTTGTTAGTAGATGTGGTCCTGACAGGGAAGAATTCACTAAAGGCCAACGTGAGTGCCCATCTCTGGTAGGCCTAAGGAGACAGGCCTGCTCCCAGCTTGAGGGTGAACCTCTTGGAAAGCATTGGATTTATTGGGAAGGTGGACTCCTGTATAGTGAGCCCACAGAGTCTACAGAAGGATACCATAGGAGGTTGGTGGTCCCCCTTGCTGTAAGACCCTTCCTCCTGCAGCTGGCGCATGAAGTGCCCCTTGCTGGTCACCTTGGTATTAAGAGGACCAGGCAAAGGTTATCCATGCACTTCTACTGGCCCAATGGGGGTGCAAGTAGAAAGTCACTGCAGGAGTTGAGCCTCCTGCCAGTTATTTGGTAAGAGTGGTTCAACAATCCAAGCTCCATTGGTACCACTCCCAGTTGTGGTACCAATGGAGAGGGTAGGGATCAACATAGTTGGTCTCCTTGACCCTCAAACATCCTCAGGCAATAGGTTTATCCTGGTATTGGTCGACCATGCCACCAGATATCCTGAGGCCATCCCATTGAAAACTGTGCCTGCCAAGTCAGTCGCAAAAGCTTTACACAGCATCTTTACTAGGGTTGTCTTCCCTAAAGAAGTTGTGTCTGACAGAGGCAGCAACTTTATGTCGAAGTATATGCAGGCTATGTGGAAAGAATGTGGGGTCACTTACAAGTTTTCTTCTGCATACCACCCCCAGACCAATGGTCTGGTGGAATGGTTTAACAGGACCTTAAAAAGTATGTTTGGGGCTCTGGAAGAACCTCAAAGAAGAAATGGGATCTTCTTTTACCATGCTGTTTGCCTACCGAGAGGTACCACAGGAGGGTGTTGGCTTCAGCCCCTTCGAACTTCTGTTTGGTTACCCTGTGCGGGGACATAGTCAAGGCGGGAAGGGAGATGCCCACTCCCCCTATTACTACCAACGTAGTAGACTATATGTTAGGGCTCAGAAAAAGGATGGTACTCCTGATGGGTCTGGCTAGTGATAAGTTGAAGGCAGGACAAGCTAGTGAAACATTGGTATGACCAGAAAGCTTCCCTCATCAACTTCACACCTGGTCAGCAAGTCCTGATCATGAATCCCATAAGGCCTAGAGCTTTACAGGATAAATGGTCAGGCCCTTACACAGTGGTGGAGCCCCTGGGTGAGATCAACTATTTAGTGGACCTTGGAAGGCCTGGACAGGCTCCAAAAGTGTTCCATGTAAATAGGCTGAAGGCTTTCATCCCAAGAGTTGAAATCACAGCACTGCTATTGGCATCAGATGTTGAGGAAGAAGAGTCTGAACCTCTCCCTGTCCTGTTTCAAAGCAGTCCTTCAGATAGCTCCTTTGAGGGTGTCCGAGTGGCCGCTCACCTGACTTCTGATCAGCAGGCTGAGGTGAAGAGTTTGCTTAGGCAATTTCCCCCCTGTTTTCACAGTCCCCTGGTTTGACACCTTGGTGCAAACATAACATAGACACAGGAGACAGTGTACCTACCAAAAGTAGGAGATACAGGATGTCAGACAAAGTACGGTCTTACATTAAGACGGAGGTCAACAAAATGTTAGTTCTTGGGGTGATTGAACCCTCCAGTAATCTTTGGTCCAGCCCTGTGGTTTTGGTTCCAAAAGCAGGTACTTCTGAATTGAGGTTCTATGTGGATTACAGGGCTCTGAATGCTGTCACCAAGACAGATGCACACCCCTTGCCTCGAACAGCTGAGCTGGTGGATACCTTGGGTGCCTCCAAGTACCTCAGCACGTTTGACCTCACTGCAGGCTATTGGCAAATAGCTCTTGCAGAACATGCCAAGGAGAAGACAGCATTCTCAACTCCAGAAGGTCTTTACCAGTTCAGGGTAATGCCTTCTGGGTTGAAGAACGCCCCTGCCACTTTCCAGAGGCTTGTGAATCATGTGTTGAATGGGTTGGATGAATTCTGTATTGCATATCGCAGTTTTCAGCGCCACCTGGGAAGACCATGTGAAACACCTTGGGATTGTGTTACAGGCTCTTCAGAAAGCCCACTTGACCATAAATTTCAATGATGACATTGTGGACACTATTACACCTTTGTTGACCACTAACTCTGCAGTGGTGATTCTGGGTGACTTTAACTTATGGAAGGGTCATCCTAAGGACAGGAAAGCTATTGATCTTGAAAAATCGTTACATAACCATCATATATTTATCCATAACAGCGAACCTACGCATATAAAAGGCCATATCCTGGATTGGGTGGGAAGTGGAAATATTTTGATTGATAATGTAGTTACTACGCCATGTCCTTGGTCGGATCATTCCTCTATTCATTTTCAATTGACACTTCCCATCACGCATCCCAGGAAACATGAACCTATGCATGAACTGCTTGAAAGGAATATGAAGTTGGTTACGCCTCCTATTCTCTTAGCATGCTTGGCGACGATAATGAATACAACTAAGGACTCAGATAGTCTGGAAGTACTTATTAGTACTTATAACAATCACATTTTAAAAATGCTGGATCATGTGGCACCGTTGAAGGTTAGAAAGGTTACAGATACCCCTAACCATCAGCGATGGTTTACTCCAGCACTAGCGGAACTGAAAACAGTTAAAAGACAGGCGGAACATATCTGGCAAAAAGATAACACCCCAGAAAACCTAGAAATCTGGAAAATTAAGGCTAAGGAATATAAGCTGAAAACTGTACAAGCTAAGCATAACTTCTACAACAATCAAATTACTAACGCTGGGAATCAAACTAAAGAGCTTTTTACTCTCTTGAGATCTTGGGAAAAGCCCGCCAGTATAAACCCGGTCATCAAACCCACAAGGGATGACTGTAAAAAGGTACAAAAAGCTTTTGCTGATAAATTGAAAACGGCCCAAAATAAAATCCTTCAAGAATTAGCCAAAATAATTCCTAGTGCTACTTTTAGCTAACCCAATCATGACGGCAATAAGGAGACACAGTTTAAATCTAAAATTACATCTAAATCTTCCACTGGAGGAGAACAATCTCCTCAACAAACCCAAGTTACGTTTAATTTCAAAAAACATACTGTAACAGATATTTGTAACATTATGCGAGCCATGCATCCGACTAGTTGTCCAGGTGAACTTTTACCATCTAAAATCATATTAGAAAACAAGGATATGTTTGCCCCTTTTCTCTGTCGCTTTGTAAATTCCTCTTTTCGCACCAATCACATTCCCCCATCTATAAAACATGTAGTAGTCACTCCTCTTTTAAAAAAGGTTGGTCTAGACCCTAATGATGCTGCAAACCTCAGACCAATCACTAATACCCTCTTTTTTCTAAAACTTGTGGACAAAGTAGCTACGCTACAACTGCAGGCACACGTGGCAGAAAGAAATTTCTTTCACACTAAACAATCAGGGTTCCGCAGCTTTCATGGCGCCGAGAGTGCCTTGTTGGATTTGCAAACGCACATGCTATCTGGACTGGAATCTGGCAAGTTGGGGCTGCTGATGCTACTCGATTAATCAGCAGCCTTTGACTTGCTAGATCACAAGATTATGTTAGATCGCATGTCTACTGTTGGATGTCTCTCAGTGGAGGCAATAACCTGGCTCAGGTCATTCCTTGAGGGACGTAGCTCCCGAGTGCACTGGGATGAGAGCGACTCTGATGCTGAGATCACC
This sequence comes from Ambystoma mexicanum, assembly GCF_040938575.1. NCBI lineage: Eukaryota > Metazoa > Chordata > Amphibia > Caudata > Ambystomatidae > Ambystoma > Ambystoma mexicanum. Next base: position 118,823,836 of record NC_090935.1, on the reverse strand, counting down.
ATTTGTGGAGTCCCTCAGGGGGCTTGCCTCTCCCCCTTGCTTTTGAACATTTACATTATCCCATTATGCTGGGATCTTGAGAATTCAGACCTCTTTTTCTGCAACTATGCAGATGACTTTCAGTTGGTACTAGAGGTCGGTGGAGACCACACTAAGGACCAACAAAACTTAGATCGGGTCTACCAGATGGTAAAAAGCTGGATGACAACAAATTGGCTCTGCCTGAACGCCAAGACAGAGCTAATGTTATTTGGTCCCAGACAAGCTAGAGAGAAGTTGGGTTCTCAGTACAACAGTTTTCTGGTTGATGGATGTCAGATACTAGTGGTACCCAAGGTTAAGACCTTGGGCACCTATTTGGAGGCCAGCCTAGACAACAAGGCACATGTTGACGCCATTGTGAAAAGCACTAATTATCATCTGAAAGTGCTTCGTCAAGTGGCTCCGTTGGTTTCAGAGGATAACCGCAAAAAATTAGTCCGGGCCGTAATATTGCCTAGAGTGGACTATATTAATGCTCTTTTGGGAGGGGCAAATAAAGTAGATCTACAAAGACTTCAAAAGATTCAAAACTCTGCGGTACGCATCGTTTTTCAGATGAAGCGTCTAGAGCCCACATCTGCAGCCGGAAGGAGTCTCCACTGGCAGCCAGTCTCAGCTAGAATACAATTCAAGCTCTTGACAACCAGTCATAAATGCATCTACGGTGACGCACCTATATATCTTAAGAACAGGCTAAAGATATATGTACCTAGCAGATCTCTTCGCTCAGCTAAGACCTGCTCTCTACACGTAGATCGAGTAAAAAGAGCTTGTGGTAATGGCCGCGCCTTTCATGTGCAGGCCGCACAGGCCTGGAATGCCCTTCCGGTGTCTCTACGCAATACAACCAATCTTCTGATTTTTCGGAAACAGTTGAAGACCATTTTATTTTCATAAAATCTAATCCAGTTACCTGGTTGTACTAGATAGGGCCTATTTTCCTTCTTTCTGGAGCCTGGATGCCTTCGGGCTTTGGCGCCTTGCAAATAAAATAACATAACATAACATAATATAACATAACATAACATAACATAACATAAAGGCCAGTAAATGCCAGATTGGACAAGGGTCAGTGGTTTACCTTGGACATGAAGTAGGTGGAGGGAGGATACAGCCTCTACCCAGTAAAGTACAAGACTGGCCTACCCCCACTACACAGACCCAAGTGAGAGCCTTCTTAGGACTCACAGGGTATTACAGAAATTTCATGGCAGTCTATGGCACCATAGCTGCCCCTCTGACTGCTCCCACCACTCCGAAGAAACCCAAGAAGGTGACTTGGACTGAAGAGTGTGAGAAGGCCTTCAATGGCTTAAAAGACTCCTTGTGCCAGGCCCCTGTCCTCAGGGCCTCTGATTACGAAAGACCTTTTATTGTGCAGACAGATGCCTCTGACACTGGGATAGGAGCTGTACTATCACGTAGATGAGAAGGGTAAGGAGCACCTATTGGTTTCATTAGTCGCCAGCTTAAGGACAGAGAGCTCAGATGGTCCACCGTAGAGAAAGAATGTTTCTCTGTTGTTTCTCTGTTGTGTGGGCCCTACGGAAGCTGAGGCCCTACCTCTACGGGACCCACTTCGCTGTGCAAACTGACCATAAGCCCTTAAAGTGGCTGGTGAACATGAAGGGAAAGAATCCAAAGTTGCTTAGGTGGTCCATAAGTCTGCAAGGCTTTGACTTCACTATTGAGCAAAGGCCAGGTGTCCAACATAGCAATGCTGATGGGTTGTCCAGAATGTTTACCCAACCTGAACACGAGACTCATCCAGGGGTGGATTAGTTCCCCCTGTTCTTAGTCTGGGACGGGTGAGTGTTAGGAAAGATTTCATAATTGTATGTCATTTTCCCTCCATGTGTCAACCCCCAAACTTTTTGCTGCTGTTTTACACCCTGATCTTGACTTTTCCAGAGAGCGCAGCCTTCCACCGCACTCCTCTGGGCTTTCGCTCAATTCTTATGGGGAAACTGACATGCCCTTAAAATAGTCAGTACTGGGAGACTTAATTTCCCTTAGTCCTTTCCTCATGTTGCAGGTTTTGTGCAACATGAAACAAGAGTGCCCTGTAACTTACTTTACCGCGCTCTTGGGTCTCTAGTCACTCGAAAGGCCCTAGAAACTCTCGCTGGACTTCTTATGAACTGTGCAAGTGTGTCACGGACAGGACTGAGGCAGCTATTGTTTCTCTTGTATATATATTGTATTGATTGTGATGTGTTGGTTTACTTGAGTATTATTGAGATTCTTTGCTATGGTCGATGTTATAAAGGCCTTGTAATAAATGTGTCTATATTTTTAATATAACACCTGTCTGGAGTAATTTGTAAGTGTCCTTGCTTTGTGTGCTCATTGAGGTCTTTCAGTCACCCTCACCCCTCTTGAGACTTAGTCTTGACCGCCGCCATCGCTACCCTGATTGGTCTGGCTTGTCCAGAGGTTACCCTATTCCAAGAAACTAGGCTGGCCTTCTGAACCTCTGCCCCTCCAGGTCAGAGTTCAGAAATCCATCTTAACAGAAGGCACCTTCATCGTCACCTCTGCCTTGATTTGGGGGACATGGCAAAGTTCTTGGAGAAGTAGAGAATCTGACCCAGGCCCCGGGCCGCATGAAATGCGGAACGATAGAGGGTCTGGGAGTTTAGGCGCGGGCTGGGGGGAAAACGGCACGAAAACGTAGGGAGGGGCGTCCGAATGGCACCACAAGGAACAAAGGCCCAGGAAGGGCAGGAAGCAGCTCCTGGGTAGGTGCGAAATGTAACAACAAGAGGTCAGGGGGTAACCCGGCCGCCCCCAGGAAGGAACAAAAGGCCGGGGGGGTATAAGTAAGCCTGGAAAAGAAGAGGCGGCACAAACCAGGTAAGAGCTCACCTCTCTCGGGTAGGCTCTTGGTACCTGGAGAAGGGAAAGGAAAAACGTTTGCTCTTGCGGGCTCACGCGCTTTCGACCCTTCAAGAAGCGGAGCTCTTGCGTCGCTTGAGACTAACGCGACAACCAAGACATCACCGGAGCGAGTGAGAGGGAGAGTCGTGGCAGTTGCCAGAACCAGCAGAATTCAGACGAGAAGGATGGCGGTGAAGAGGGCCCGGGAATTCTCAGATTGGGCAAGAAAAGCGGAGAAGGAGTATGGAGCCCAATGGGTGCTGGAAGTAATGCAGAAAGAAGAAAGGGCGAAGGCGACATCACCCCTACTGTTCATCGAACACAGCAGCAGTGAGGGCGAGGAAGAAGTGCCACAAGGACAGAAGAGGGGGAGAACGGAGACAGAGAGAACGGAGGAGGAGACGGAGACGATGGTCAAGAAAAAGAGAAAAGATAAAAAGAAAGGTACTGTGAATAATAATGTTGGGAATAAAATAGTAAAGAGGTTAAAAAATTGCGTCACGGTTTCGGGTAAGTCACCCAGAACCAATGACAGGAAAAGTATAGGGGGGAAGAAGAAAGGGATCATCTAAAAGCTTGGGTAAAGTGGAAAGGAATGGTGAGCAAGGAAAAGCGGTGTGTGTTTAGAACCAAAGGAGGCCCCGGTCCCTACCCCACAGGGGGCACCAGCCTGGCCCAATGAAGTTCCGGTCCCGACACCGCAAGGGACACCAGTAGTCCCAGTGCCACAAGGAGCGCCAATGGTAGCGATGCTGCAAAGCACGACGGTAGGCCCAAACATAGGGGCAGGGGCAACAACAACGGCGGTAGCGGTAGAGAACGGGGCACCGCTCATGACGAAGTATGGCAGGCCAACCATGGGTAAAGATGCACAGGGCAGGTCAATGAAAGCGATGGCTTGGTACATAAATGACAAAGTAAAGGGAAAAAATTTGGAGAAAGGAGGTGATCGATATAGTTACATTATTAGTTTGTCAAAAAAGGGGGATGTATGTGGCAGTCGAAGACATGAAAGAGGATGAAAAGAGTTTACTCAAAAAGGGGCCAGTAGTTAGGAGCTTCGATAATTGGATGTCGGCCTTTACCATAATGTCAACAATCATATTACAGAAATTCCCGGAGGATGGGGTAGCGTTAGTTGCTTATCAACAGAGGGTGCTGAAGGTCCACGCAGCGTTTGGGGGGGACGCATGGCTAGAGTACGACCATGAGTTCCAAAAGGGGATGGACTGCTTCCCGGACATGGGCTGGGACGAAGAAAATTTCAACCTTTACATCTTTAATGTGCTGAAAGAAAAATGGGATTCCAAGGAGCGGAATACAGGTAGTCAGCAGAGAAGGCAGTACTGGCAGAGCGATTACAAGACAGATTACAGATCTAGTAACCAAAGATACGACTCCAGTTACGACAGATACAGGGAACGGAGTTTTTCGGAGCGGAAATTTCGGGCCACAGAGAGGATGGGAGAGCAGCCTGCCCCCAACAACGCAAGGGGGGGGGGCAGTGGGAACCCGGGTACGGCTCAGACAGAACCAGGGCAATGCAGGAGCTTTGAAAAAGGGGTACCATGCAGCTGGGGTTGAAAGTGCAAATGCAGCCACAAATGCGAGAAATGCAAGGGAGACCACAGCAGTTCCAAGTGCACAAGGGCTGCAGCTCCGAGCGGCAGAAGAGACGAGACACGGAAATAAGAACTGGAGCAGGAAAGGGGCCACGCCGGTAAAGATCGAGAGAATGAAAAAGTGGCTCCGAGATTACCGCGACCAAGAAGCGGCAGAGCAGATTAGGCCAGGCTTCAGTGAGGGGTTCAACATCCCGTTCACCGGCCAAGGAGCGCGAGACATTCCCAGGGATGAGGGAGTCCATGATGGTGCATTACCTATATGATTTTTTATTGGTCGGCCCCAAAGGGGCAGACATGTGCAAGGCAACATTGGTCAAATTCGTAGAAATAACGAATGAGTGGGGCATTCCTCTGGCAGATGAGAAAACGACGGGGCCGAACACAGGTGACCCAGTTTCTAGGTATAGAGATCGACTCAAACAAGGGGAGGTGTCGGATCCCAGAGGACAAAGTGACAGAGCTAATCAAAACAATACAGGAGCTACGAGGAAGAAACAAGGCAACCGTGAAGGAGTTGCAAGCACGGGGAGGGAAACTGAACTTCGCAGGGAGAGGCATACCGCAGGGAAAAGTGTTCCAGAGAAGGATCGAGCTGAAGACAAGAGGTGCTACCAAAGGGCACCACAGGGTCAGGCTAGGAGGAGGAATCAAGAGAGACTTAGAAGTCTGGGCTGAATGTTTGGTGAACTTCAGGGGTACAATGATATGATGCTCGCAAGTGAAGGAGGAAGGTAGAAGAGTGTTCTTCACTGACGCAGCCGGTGGTTTTGGTTCTGGAGCAATACTGGGGAGAAAATGGTGTGCAGATGAGTGACCAGAATCATGGCAGGTGGCGGAATCGACAAAGAACATAACGCTACTAGAGCTTCTCCCGATATGGGTCACGTTGTGTGCATGGGGGAAGGAGCTAGGCTATAAGGAGTTGGCGGTATGGTCGGTCAACATGGCGTTAGTGCATGTGTTAAACAAGGGAAGTGCATCATGCATGTTAGTGTTGGGAATTGATGAGGGCAATCACATTGGAAAGCCTGATGTTAAATACATGCATAAGGGCGAGGCATATCGCAGGAGAGGAAAATGTGGTGGCTGATGCAATCTCGCGGGTTCAGTGGGAGAGATTCAGAGAGCAGAGACCAGACGCTGACAAGGGAAAGACGCCCACGCCACGAAAGGAATGGGTCCCGTTGAAGGCACTAGAAAGGAAAGCAGGGTTGGCCTCAAGGTCGACTCAAAAGTGGTGGAAAAAGAGTGGGAAAAAAAAAAAAAAAAGAAAGGGGCAGCGACAGGCTGACCAGGAATGCCCTGACATACAAGACGGGTAAGCGGTACGCAAAGATGGTAAAAGATGTGTTGTTGGAAACAGGTGTAAAAGTGGTGGATGAAATATCAACGGAAAGATGGTAAAAGATGGGTTGTTGGAAAAAGGAAAGCACGGTTGGCCTCAAGGTCGACTCAAAAGTGGTGGAAAAAGAGTGGGAAAAAAGAAAGGGTCAGCGACAGGCTGACCAGGAATGCCCTGACATACAAGACGGGTAAGCGGTACGCAAAGATGGTAAAAGATGTGTTGGTGGAAACAGGTGTAAAAGTGGTGGATAAAATATCAACGGAAAGATGGTAAAAGATGTGTTGTTGGAAACAGGTGTAAAAGTGGTGGATAAAATATCAACGGAAAGATGGTAAAAGATGTGTTGTTAGAAACAGGTGTAAAAGTGGTGGATGAAATATCAGCGGAAAGAATTGGTAAATTCCTGGAAGGGGCATTTGCCAATGGTAAAAAGAAAAGCTAGGCACCAGCGCATCTGGCGGCGGTGGCATATACCGCAAAAGTGGCGGGCATACCGGACCCGACTGACAGCGATAAGATAAAATATGCGTTGAGGGGATGGGCAAAGCTAGAGGGGAAGAAGCCAGATAGCAGAAGGCCGGTCGATTTTGGGAAATTGATAATGTTACTAAAAGTGCTAACTAATATATGCAGCAGCACATACGAAACTGCGCTGTTCAGGGCAGCATTCGCGCTGGCGTACTACGGGGCTTTCAGAATAGGGGAACTGGTGGCCAGGAATACGATAGCAGGAGACGGGTTGGCAAGGAGAGATATCAGTATGGGCGACAAAGATATATCAATAATACTAAGGAAATCTAAGACAGACCAAACAGGGGAGGGAAATCACAATATTTTAAGAAATACATAAGGGAGGAACTGATATGACATTTATCTCCCCCGTTTCCACAGAGGTCGGACCCTTCAAATCGGCCTGGATAATAGGGCACTCTTTTGTGACCCGGTCAGGCAGGTGGCTGGAAGAGGTAAATCAAGGCTACATTTCAGGAACACAATCACGTCATGGTGGGGCCTCCCGGGGATGCACTGGGCGGACATCCACGACAGGCTATCGGACCTGATAGGTTACAGGGAACCCCCCGAGTACCTGGTTATACATTTAGGGGGGAACGATCTGGTGAGCACGAACAGGGGCAAATTGCAAAGAGAGATCTGCGAGTCACTGCATAGCTTGGCTCGCAGCTGGTGGAAAAACAGATATTTTTTATGTCAGAGATAATACCTAGAAGGATCTGGCATGGGGCACAAAAGAGACATGCGATCGAGACAGCGAGGAAAAAGCGAAATAAATCAGTAGAGGAGTACTGCAAGAGTACAGGTCTACATTTCATAAGACACAGTTTACGCCGGAGCAACCCGGATTTGTTCCACCAAGATGGAGTGCGCCCATCAAAGGTTGGGATGGGGGTTTTACTGACAACATTTTTAAGGCACTCCGAGCAAGAGGCTGTAGGTAGGGGGCTTTTGGGGGAGACCTGAGTGGGTGTAAAGGACACCCACTCAGGTGTGGCGGCATGTGCCCAGGAACGAAGGCTCAGGGATAACAAAGACTCAGAAGGAGCCTTGAGCGGCTTCGGAACTGGACACAATGTGCCCAAAAGCATATGTATATGTAATGTTTTGTTATAATGGATTTTCTGTAAGAAAAATAAAATGCCTACGGCCTACAAATTTTCCATACACACAAAGTTGTCTGTAACTTATTATTAGGTAGGGATCTGGTAAGAGCAGCAAGGTGAACCCACACTACTCAGCCTATGACCCAGGCCCCGGGCCGCATGAAATGCGGAACGATAGAGGGTCTGGGAGTTTAGGCGCGGGGTGGGGGGAAAACGGCGCTAAAGCGTAGGGAGGGGCGTCCGAATGGCGCCACAAGGAACAAAGGCCCAGGAAGGGCAGGAAGCAGCACCTGGGTAGGTGCGAAATGTAACAACAAGAGGTCAGGGGGTAACCCGGCCGCCCCCAGGAAGGAACAAAAGGCCGGGGGGGTATAAGTAAGCCTGGAAAAGAAGAGGCGGCACAAACCAGGTAAGAGCTCACCTCTCTCGGGTAGGCTCTTGGTACCTGGAGAAGGGATAGGATAAACGTTGCCACCCAACCCACCCTGCAAATGAAACGGAAGAGGTGGGGGTGTGCAGGCAGGAGCCAGGACGCCGAGTACTCCTTCGGTACACGGTACAAGATGGTGCAAAAGTGGAAGAAAGAACGCCGAGTACTCTTTCGGTACACGGTCCAAGGAAAGAAGGAATAGGCAAGAGGAAAGAACGCCGAGTACTCGTTCGGTACACGGTCCAAGAAACGTCGCAGGCCGCATGTGCCCAGGAACGAAGGCTCAGGGATAACAAAGACTCAGAAGGAGCCTTGAGCGGCTTCGGAACTGGACACAATGTGCCCAAAAGCATATGTATATGTAATGTTTTGTTATAATGGATTTTCTGTAAGAAAAATAAAATGCCTACGGCCTACAAATTTTCCATACACACAAAGTTGTCTGTAACTTATTATTAGGTAGGGATCTGGTAAGAGCAGCAAGGTGAACCCACACTACTCAGCCTATGACCCAGGCCCCGGGCCGCATGAAATGCGGAACGATAGAGGGTCTGGGAGTTTAGGCGCGGGGTGGGGGGAAAACGGCGCTAAAGCGTAGGGAGGGGCGTCCGAATGGCGCCACAAGGAACAAAGGCCCAGGAAGGGCAGGAAGCAGCACCTGGGTAGGTGCGAAATGTAACAACAAGAGGTCAGGGGGTAACCCGGCCGCCCCCAGGAAGGAACAAAAGGCCGGGGGGGTATAAGTAAGCCTGGAAAAGAAGAGGCGGCACAAACCAGGTAAGAGCTCACCTCTCTCGGGTAGGCTCTTGGTACCTGGAGAAGGGAAAGGATAAACGTTGCCACCCAACCCACCCTGCAAATGAAACGGAAGAGGTGGGGGTGTGCAGGCAGGAGCCAGGACGCCGAGTACTCCTTCGGTACACGGTACAAGATGGTGCAAAAGTGGAAGAAAGAACGCCGAGTACTCTTTCGGTACACGGTCCAAGGAAAGAAGGAATAAGCAAGAGGAAAGAACGCCGAGTACTCGTTCGGTACACGGTCCAAGAAACGTCGCAGGCCGCATGTGCCCAGGAACGAAGGCTCAGGGATAACAAAGACTCAGAAGGAGCCTTGAGCGGCTTCGGAACTGGACACAATGTGCCCAAAAGCATATGTATATGTAATGTTTTGTTATAATGGATTTTCTGTAAGAAAAATAAAATGCCTACGGCCTACAAATTTTCCATACACACAAAGTTGTCTGTAACTTATTATTAGGTAGGGATCTGGTAAGAGCAGCAAGGTGAACCCACACTACTCAGCCTAATAGAACAGAATGCTGCAAAGACAGTTCAGCCGGTTAGGTGACTGTTGCTGACAATGTTCTACGTTTAGATCTGCATGGAGAAAGTATGGCTTTTTTGCCTATTCCTGCTGTAAAATGTGTTCTTTGGACCTGGGCAATGCATAGCTCAGTGGCAACGTGCTCGGGAGGATAGCTCAGCGGCAACGTGCTTGCCCTGGAAGCAAAACGACACAGAGCAACACAGGTTCAATCCTCGTGTCCCTGCTTAGAAATCTCTGCCTATTAAGCGTGTTATAAATAACCTATCATATCATACAGCTGCCTTGCTCTCTCTGTGGGTATTTCTGCCCCATAGCAAAAATCAAATGTTGACATGGTTTCTAAGGTTTAGGTGCACGATACCATATGGCAATGCGCCTGCCACTGGTAGAAATGTCCTTGCTTCCCTTCATCCATTCCCTTCTGATGCAGGGCAATTTTCAGAAGTTACAGCCTGCCATCAAGGCTGTTATGGGCTAAAAGTGTTCAATAAAATGTTAGTACCAGGAAGACTATGGCAATATTGCAAAACCCACACAGCACTGAAAACCAATATTTATTGGTACCTGTGCAGAGCTCTCAAGTTTTACGTGGCCACGCATGAGAACATGGAACATGGCTGTAAACTCAGTCAGTCAGGCTCCTGCACCTGACAGACCCTGTGCTTTTCCGCACGCGTCAATGGAGAGCTGTGCCTGTACCTCCATAACTCCAAAATAACCAAACATATCAGATTGAAAGCTGCAAAAGCAAAGACAGGGGCGTTGCTAGGGGGGGGCTAAGGGGGCTATAGCCCCTGATCTTTTGGTTGTAGCCCCGGATAGAATCTCAGGAGCTACAGCCAAAAGACTAGCTAGCCCCCAGTCCCAACAGTTCCGACATCAGCGTAGCCCCGGGTCTTTTCCAGACCTAGCAACTCCCCTGAGCAAAGAGGATAGCAAAACACAAGAGGTGGTGGCTGCAAGCTTTAGAATTAATCTTAACCTCTGGCATTGCTCTGGGCAACCCTCCAGACCATGGTTCTTCTCCTGCCAAGCCATTACAGAAGGGGAAAGACCATATGCAAATCAAGCTTAGCAAAGAGTAGCACGTGCAGAAAAACACAACAGCGCTTAAACATCACCAGCGTGTAGCACTAACTGCATTGGAAATCATTATATGCAATTGCAGGTCTTACAGGGGTTGCTGGAAGGAGCTGCTTTTTCATACAGCGCCGCTTTGAGATTGAATCATTTAATATGTTTAAGGGCTAACGGACATACGTGCCAGTCGCCCGGGCAGCAGCGATTTATCTGCCCAGCCAGTCTCCCAATCAAAGACTTCGGCGTGAAAGGCGGCCCCTTTGAGCCGCATCCAGGCCGGCGGTGACACCGACCGAGCACGGCTCAGGCCCTGTTCTGCAGGCCTCAGATCTTTCGCATTTAATCAGGTCGATTTGAGCCAAACTTCCCCTCTCCCAGGTTATTTTTTTTCTTTTCACTGCGAGTGTATTAACATTATGTACGGAGGAAAATCAAACAGACTACGAACGATGGGTTTCCATGGCAACGGGCGCGCAAAACCCAACTCATGACTGACAGGCGAGCCTGCTATATTGGCGGGCCGCGCTGCTGACCAATGAACCCTGTCACTGAAAGACCGACCGCACCGGACACTTTCTCAGAAGCGAATTAATTGGATTCTGCAGAGTGGAAAGGTGTCGCCTGACACCGAAGTTTAGGTGGGTTTTGTGTAGGAGAGGCAAAGCTAGTGGCAGCTCCTGGCTAAACGAGATTACGCAGGTCTGTTAAAAAGCGCCCAACCGACTCTAGAGGTGTTTTCCAGGGTTTAGAGTTAGATTGGCTTCAGATGCTCGAGGGCTTTGTCAGAAGCTTGACAGGCGAGCCGGCTAATTGGCGTTGCTGCTGGGAGTGGTGCGTTACAGCTCTTCACCTAAAATGGGACCATAGCCACAGCTGTCATTTTGTCTTTTTCAGCATGTACGCATTACTCCGTGTTTGCAAGTAATTCAGAGACCTTAGCTGCAGCGTCTATCATGTTAATCTGCATGAATACATTAAACGTGTAATTTCTCACATGTTCAGCACTAAGCAAAGAGCATATGAGAAATGTTTAATAACAGTTTGTGGAGCTGCAACTGTATGGTTTTAAAGAATGGTATCCTTCCCTGACGACCGAGCGAGGGCCTGTGACAAGTCAGCGTGTACCGACTCACAGCAAGGCCTCCTCACAGCAGGCCCGACCCAGCCCGCTTTCAATGGGGATCTAACCTGCATAAATCCACTTCACAACACGCAGACCCTACTTTCAATGGAAGGCCCATCCCCAGAGGTGTTCTAGGTCTGGAAAATATCTGAGGCTACGCTAATGTCGGGACTGTTGGGACCCGGATCTAGCTAGCCTTTTGGCTGTATCCCCTGAGCGTCTATCCGGGGCTACAACCAAAAGACCCGGGGTTATAGCACCCTGAGCCCCCCTAGCAACGACTCTGCCCGCCCCATGTCCTGGATCATCCCTCCTTTGCCCCGCCCCAACCTCCTAATCGCAGCTTGCATGTTTCTGGGCCCCGCGCGCCGTTGCTTCAAGCCAACATGAGGCAGCCCGAGTCGATACCCTGACCTAAGGCATACAGAATGTTGCATACATTTTTTTTTGGGGTTGTTAATTTAGAACTCGCCTTTTTACTAAGCTGGAGGTATTTGGTGGAGGGCATTATGGGAATAGAAGACAATGCCCTATACACAGAGAAATGCTTGCTTAACACTTCTTAGACGCTTATAAATCACTTGGAATGTTTAAGTGCCAGTTCCTAAGCAGTGATAATAAGCATGTGTCTTCTAAACTCAGTTAATTTATTCGTTTGGGCTGCATAGGTGGCCGATGAGCTGAAACTATTGCAGTAGAGTACAGTTAGGGAGAAATGGCATATGAGGAAGGACACACAGCTTGTAGGTGTTGGTTAGTGATTTGCCCACCCTTTGCCTGCCCATTGCCGTGCTAATCCCTTTAGCCATACCCACCCAGTACGTGCCTCTCCCCACCCAAAACACTTCCTCATTGTAACTCCTTGAGCTCGTTTAATTCAAGCCTTACCATCAAACCTTGCACTCAGAAGGCCTACCAGGTATTTTTTTCAAAGCTGTCTTCTGAGAGATAATGACTTAACTGGAGCTGTAAAACAGCTACTGGTCAGTGAAGGGCATACATGGTGGATATACATTGAGTGGCTGAAGGCAGACCTGGTTAAGACATAATAAAAATGTGTAACCAGGTCTGCCTTCAGCCACTCGATTTATAAGCACTCGGCATGACTTTCACTGAAGTCCGCTTAAAAAAAAATCTTTGGCAAAGCCAACAGTTTTGGCTTGTCTATGAGTATTAGGCATTTGCCAGGCACTGACATTAGATGCCCAGGTGCTTGCACCATTTTGCACCTGCTACCATCAATGGCCAGTTAATACCACTGCTGCAGTGCATGGCAAAGTGCCTTCCCCATGCCTACACAAAATCACAAACTGTTGGGATTGCCAATGCTTGCTTTCTAAGCATTGAGTCAATTGCTGAGAAAATGTTCACTGACTGTTCCTTTAGATCCATCACTTTTCCCGTGCCCTATAAATGTCTGGGTGGGGTTAAGTAAATGCTTGAGCTAATGCAGTTTCATTGCTTAATCCATGCTAAAGAAATGCCTTGTTTTTGGACTAGGGTGGCACTCTGCCCACAGCAGATGTTCCCCCCTATTCCAAATTAAAGGTTCTTTATTATATGCCCAGGGCATGCTTCCGATACTCACCAGACCCCTGATGCTTGAAGAAAGCTAGACCCCTTGATTCAGAGGTCTGTACCTTTACACCTCCTCCTTAGCCCCCACTTTCACAGGCCTTTGTAGCTGTCCTCTTAACTTTGCAGTGTGGGCTCTGGTGTTGGGAGAGGCTGAAAGGATTCTGTTTCTGTTCGTTAGAAAGGAACACACATCCTGATACCTGGAAATCAAAATTAAGGATATGAGGGTTGGCAGTTGTGCGACATTTCCATGGCTCATTTGACCAATAACCTATTGTAAAACCAGTCATTTTTAGGGGTGCCATATTACTCCACTGCCCAAACACCACTCTCCCAGCTCTGTTTGCTGTTTATCAAGCAAGTGCCTTCTGTTGAGGCAGGGTTGGTTCTCTTCAGTGGAGGCAATTAGACTAATGCACGTCAAATTATTCATGTGTTTAAAAAAAAAAAAAAGTTGAAGATGGAAGCTTGTCGCCTTGATGACATGTAGGCATCTGTCCACTTCTGCCACTGTTGGGAGTATGGAACATTGCTTGCGATGATGTGTTATATCTCTGACAGGCCCAGTGGCCTTCAAAGAAACTGTATATCGATGAGAATTTAATGGCTTGGCAAAGGATTCCTTCTTGCACATGGGGTTTCTTGTCCAGTTGGCCAGCTAAATGAATGTATTGTGCTGGATGACTTTCCCCAGGCCCCCTTGCGCTCTGAGAGCCAGGCTCACTATGTAAAGCCCTCATTCGCTCCAAGGGGAAAACAAGCAATCCCCTTAGTACTAATGGGCCTGGAGGATAGCTCAGGGGCAACGTGCTCGGCTTGGAAGCAAGACAACGTGGGGCAACACCGGTTCGCGCATAGAAACCTCGGGGTATTAAGGGCGTTATAAATAACCAATTACATAGCTCACGCTCAAATGTAGTTGCTCAATTTCACGTTTTTCTGGATTTAATTAACCCAATGTTTTCTTTCCTCCCCCTTTCAAGTGCAATGTAAATAGTCGGAGCAATGTGCTTTGTGGTGAGTGTGGAAAATAGGGTGAAGGAAGAAACACCAGGTGGCCCCCTCTAAGCCAGAGCAGGTATCTCGAGTGATAACTCTGGAGATCTGTACTGGCTGGAGAACCGCAACACCTTCTACAAGCTGCATATAATACAAGGTGACCTGCTCCCCACTTTTGCTGAATGCCTGAACTTGTAGTCACCATATACCCACCATTCTCTCGTTAATGCTCTACCACAGCGTAATCACCACCTGGCATCACATGTTATTCACAATAGTCTACCGTTCAAACAAATGTAGGCAAGTTTTTGAAAGACGAATTCATTCCTGGGTCAATTGTTATCTGTCTAGTCTAATTTAAGCAATAATGCCTGTCATGATGAGGCATACAGTCTGGTAAAGGCCTGCCTCACAAGATCATCGACCCAATGCAAGTACAGGATTTTAAACCAGGGCAGGAAAAAGGCTGTACGGGGTCATTGCGAAATTATCCTTTTCAAAACTCCCATTGTGCATAGAGACTCACACAACAGGAGTTCTGAAAAGGAGCACACTCGTTTCCCATCCTCATTCTCCATTGTGCAGGATGTTTCAATCGGGCAACCACTAGTTTGGGGAGTTTTCCAACCAATGCAAATCAGGTGAACACAATTTGTATTTATTGAATGCACTTCTTTTTATGAATCTGTGACCCCGCTCACTATTTAACAATATTGATCCCATACAACCTCTTCCCTCGTTCGGGATAAGATATATTCAGGGTTGCACAGAAGGCCTTTTTATTAATAAAAATAGAAATGATATACTCAATTTAAATATAAACAAAGTATGCAGCTGTGAAACTTCAATAGTGAAATCCATACACTGGACGCATCACTTTCCAATGTTACATTTCATTTAATTATAAACTTTCATAAAACTCTGAGCGCACATGCACCATGGAGTGCAAAAAGCATAAAGGTGAGCATCCAGGATAAATCTTTAATATTTTCAAAACCAAATTCAATTGGAGCATCCCAGCTTATCTAAATCTTTCTATTTATTGGGAATAAAGATAAACACCTCCCTTTTACCCAATAGGCATGTGAGCCTCACACACTGCATTCCAAACACTCAATTTCAAAGGCAGGCTCCTTAACGCGCCTGCATTTAAATTTTGTGCAAAAAAGAAAAACTAATGTTTAACGTGTATGCTTGCTATGTTCCCTTCAGTGTTGTTTCTATTGTATTCATGTAGACAAGTGTACATTTGTCATTTTCAATGGACAGCATAAAAGTGAGAAAATGCAGTAGCAGTTAATCACGGGTTTTCCCTGAGTCTTGGTTGGCTTAGTGCCAGAAACAGAACTCTGCTTGGTGATGTAACCAGGAAATGGCTGAAGTTACATTATTTGTCTAGGTATTTTCACTCTGAGATATCCTTTTGACTCCCAGAATTATTTTTCTGTGCTTGATCATCATCTCCCAGTATACACACGACAGGATCTATTCTATCAAATCAATCATTCGAGAAGCTGATACACATCGGAAATACATATTAATTTCGCACTACCCCTGTCCCCTCCAGTACGTTCACAAAGAAAAAGGGACGGAATTTATTCTATTTCCCTTTTAGATATATTTCCCTTTAATTGTACTTTTGTTTGGCTTTATACTTACACAGGAGTTTCTTGTGGCTGTCTCACTGACAGGTGGGAACCCTCTTGATGAATGGTGCAATTCTCCCCCTGTAGGAGCCAATGGACATCCATCAGCAACACAGGGTCAGAGGCATTTCTAAGTAGAGATTAATCTTTCTTAGCATATGGGGTTGAAAGTAGGATTTTCCAAGATAACTATGTTGACTATGGCTGGAGGGTAAGACTGATCTACGATAACTATTCAGATTTTGAATTTCTCTACTGGGTGCAAAGGAGGACTCCAGAATAATAGGGAGGTCTACCCAACAGATGGGGCACAAAGCCAATGGCAAATGGGAGAAGGAAAGTAAGGAAAGTTGCAGTCTCCATGAAAATCTATCAAGGTAGGAGGAATCCAGTAAAGTGTGGATCTGGTGGAGCAGTGCAACCTTCACTGAGACCACAGAGAAGGTAAAGGGGTAGAAAGAATATCGGCTTGTGAATGGGGCAACATGAAGTATTGGAGCATCCTGTTTCTTCCAAGCATTGTATGGTGATGGATGGATGACAGGCCAGATATCTAAATGGCAAACCTCCTTGATGTGCCCATTACTCATGTGATGTTTATAGGCCTTCTCAAGTAAAATACTTCTTTTTAGAGTAGTAGTTGGTCTTTACAGGGTGCAACACAATGATGGGTACCTCATAAGAGTGACTGAAACAGAAGATATCTGTTACACTAGAGGCACACAGAAAGGAAGTGGAATAAAGGCAGTAAAAAGAAAAGACCAGTCGTTGGCCAGCCTCTTTGTCTTTGAGCCTTTGCTTTTGCCTTCCTCCATGCTACACCTGTGAGTATCCCTAGCTTTCTATTTACTGTGCTGTTTCTCCAAATTGCAGTGCTCATCTACAATAAATGTGTTACTGCTGCTCACCTTTCCTTATGCTTTCCAAAGTCATGCTACTTCTTCCTCCTTTATTTTTAAAATCCCACTACTCCGTCACTCTTTCACCTACTTCCAACAAAAAAAGCTGACAAGCAAACCATACCTCCCTTAACACCTATTCACCTCACCTCTCTTTCCCTGAGACTCCACTTCCTTTCTCTTTCTTACTTCATCAACTGTACATTGCACTGCACGATGCTCAGTGTGTATGCAACAAAACATCCCTTATCACCTGCTCTCCTCCCTCGATCTCCTTGCTATCACTGAAACCTGGATTTCGCCATCTGACACTGCCATTCTGGGGACCCTTCACGAGTCCAAACTATCCTTCCTTCACTAGCCTCATCTAACTGGTAGGGATGGGGGCATCAGACACTTACTCTCTTCATGGAGCGCTAAGTGATATCTGACAAGGGCAGAGTGATGTCATGAAGAAGATATACGAGGAAGTACTGAAACAATATGAAAATACTTAAGAATGATAATGTAACTGAAGCAACAAGAGACCAATGCACAAAATGATGAAGTAATCATGTATGCAAAAAGAAGAAAAAGTAACTTGTGGATCAAATAAATATGCATCAAAGCAAGGTAGATCAGACACATAGAAGCTTGCTATAGAGGAATATATACACTCGCTGGGACGGCCATAATTGGGAAATGGACTCTGGCTCATGCAAATATTAATTCTAACTACCTAAGAAACAGTCCAGAGATGAAGAGGCAGGAGATGCTGTAAAACAGCTTTGTGTGTAAACAAAGAAGAGTCTATTTTGGCCTGGGATCAAGGATGCTATTTCAAGAAATAGATGCAAAGCACAAAGTGAGGTAGACAGATAAAGTCAAGAGTGTGAGACACATTTCTCTCAGATTAATGAAGATGAAACCATGTGTAAGAGCTGCTTATTGGACAATTAACAGTGAATAAGGAATATATAAGATTGAGTAAGCAAGTCTCTAGAGGCCACAGGAGAAATAACACCCAGCATAATTGAATTAAATAGCAGTAAAGAAGAGGTCGAAATTGACAATTTTCAGTCTCCTCACATGTAATGCAGAAGTAGAAAACAAGGACTATCCATTAAGCTATGATTGAAGATAAGTGATGTAATCATACTCCCTTAAATGTCATAGAGCAGAGAGCAACGGCAAAGTCAATTACAGCTGGGAAACTTTGTCTTAGGGTCAAGCTGATGCGAGATGATGGACTAATTGGGAAAGTAGGGAGTAATCAGACGTGACTCAAGCACCTGTGATTTGGTTTCTTTATGTGCTGCTATTCGATCCGAAGGTCCAAGGTTGGGTGGGATGCTAACCAATCAGTGGGTCTATGGGGCAACTTGCTATACAATGTTGCATAGACTAATCCACTGCCATTCTGTCTGATATAATCAGTATTATACGTATTTCGAGGTAGTTTGAGGTGTGTCTTACAGATAAGAGACCGCCAATGAAGTACTAACCATTATACTTTCTATAAGTACATATGTTCCCCTAACCAATCCCTCCCACCAGTAGGTTTTACAGTCTGGCATGTAGAATGATGTCATAGATGATGTATATTTAGGTATAAGACCTCTGTGTAATCACGTTTATGTGTGTGAGTGCAAGAATCAGTCAGATGTTTGCCTGTGTAACCTGCTTTAATAAATTAAGAATAGAGTAGAACTTTGCCATGATCTTTGAGCCTGTACGGTTATTTGGGTTGAGATTTTTAATGGGAATTCATCTAGCAGAAGAGACGCTTCAAGGTGCTAGAGTACAATTTGGTAGCAGAGTGTGGGGTACATTTACCAGCCCAACAGAAATCCCTGCATCACCAAACTACATTTTAGCAGTTACAAAAAGAAAGCCTGCACTGTGTCTGCTGAGCACATTTGCTTGCATCACCAAACTGTGTTTTGTCAGTTACAGAAAGAAGGGCTGCCCTGTGTCTGCTGAGCACATATGGGGCGAGATGGAACATAGACACTCCGAAAATGGCTGCATTTCTTTTCTTCCTGTGAACCAAAGAGAAGAATTCTAGGGCAGAATGGCTCAGCACCTCTGTGCTGTGATCTCTGTGTATTTCATTTTTCTTACAAAAAGAACCTCAACAGCCTGGCTGAGGCAGGCATTCCTGTTAAAGCAGTTTGGCTTAAAGGCCAAATGTTGCACCTCCCTGTGATTTGACACAGCCAGGGCAGGGACCCTGTTCCATGGACTGACCAGTGTGGTTATTACAGGGGGCCTCAGACTGCATGGCAGAGATGCTCCCAAGAATAAAGGGGGATCCAAGCCCATGTGTTTGCCTCAGAAGAGTGAAATCCTCTGCATTCAAACTGAAGGACATCAAAGGAGGCGTCATGACAACCCCTCAGCAAGCTGCCCAGGGAAATACATTTGGCTGGGGGTTTGGAAAGACTGCACACTTTTGGGAACAAAGCCAGCCCATTTGAATTAAAAGACTTTTTACATTAAGACATTTATTTCAGTAATCAGAATAAGCAGTGATGTGAAAGCATGATGGTTTTTAATGTCATTTTTGTATCAGAAAGATGAGACGATGTTAGTCTTCCCCGACAATATTAGGCTTACGTCTAGCCATTTATAACATTTTAGGTGAAATGTTTTTCATAGAAATTGCGAAAGAGTGCCAGAAGGGCAAAGCAGCATCACACAGACTCGAGGTTTGAAATGGCATATTCCTTGTAGAATATGGGTTTTGCCTATCTGATTTTCAGTAGGATAACAATTGCAAATATAAGCTTTTTGTTTCAAAACTGATTACTCATTACAAGTGTGCTGGTCTGGTACCAATGGTGCTGGTAAGCCTACCAGCACTGTTGTTACCGGACTGGCTCACTACAAGTCTGCGAAACGGCACCCGCCCGCAGACATTCACGGAAGCACCAGCACTGTTGCACGCGGTGCCGGTGCTTCCATGCTCCCTATTTCCATTGAGTCCTATGGGACTCAAATGGGAATGGGGATTTACATTTTCCGGCGCCTGACTTCACGGACTGCCAGGGCTGTAATTCCCTGGTGTTTCTGTGAAGTCAGACACCGGAAAAATTCACAGTCCGGCAGCAACCTGGTGGTTTTACTGGTATGGTTGTTTGCCGCCAGACTTGTAATGAGGCCATTGTGTTTAAACTAATAGATATAAAACAATAGTAAAAAATTAAGGTGTTTTTTGGACCAAGAGATGGATGTCAATAAGAAGAATAAAATTTAAAGGAAACTAATAAATAAAGAAGTCATTCTTAACATATCAATGATAGAACATTATATAATTAAGCAGCAATCGATGGTGCCTGCTCAAATTGATCAGTGTGATACATTTGACTAAATAAAGAAACAAATAAAAGGTTTGGTAAGTATAGACAGTCGAAATTGTCACCATAAGGGAGACTCCACCTGTACACCTATGCAGGACATTGCCAAGATATAAAGGGAAGATAAGGAACTATCATTCAGAGTGGGTCAGAGGCGTGACTAATAAAACACTCATGCCATCACTTCAGGAGGGTTCATTGTCAAAAACAGTATTGCGGCATATGACAACATATTTGCATGCTACATACAACGGAAAGAAGTTGCAGAAAAGGTTGGTCTTTTTACTGTTATGGAAAATGTATCAAAGTGAGAAAGAAGATCTAGCTGAGAAGGAGTAGATGCTTAATCAGCATACGGGGAGTATAAAATGCCTTTGGCTCCCCTTTCACCTCCTAAAGACAAAAGCACAGAGACAGAAGAGAAGGGATTTTATCCCTTAAAGGAATTGAAAGCAGTGGCTGGGTACGTTAATCCGACATATGAACCCCCCAGTTACAACAGTGAGGACAATGTGGAAACAGAGAATGTAAACATATATTGACATGCGATTAAAGTAAACAGCATGAGGAGAGGAAGGATACAGAAGATAGACAGATGGAGATAGAAGGAGACGTGAGGAAACAGAAGGAAATAAAGGACAAAGTTAATGGAATAGCGATAGTACAGACTGAGGGGATGGGAGGAGAAATATTACTTAAGCTGTATGATAAGTGTATTGAAGAGGTTCGGAAAGAGAAGAGAGAGAAAAGAAAGAAATGAGGGAAGAGGGAGCATATAAAGAAGAGCAAGGAAGAGAATACAAGCAAGGAAAGAACAAAGAAGATGCGAGGTAAAGAAGGAAAAGGAAAGGCTAGAAGAGAAGTGACGAGAGGAGATAGAAGCGCAAAGAATGAAAGAACGAAGGTTGCAAAGAATGAAAGAACAAGGAAATATTGAGGCTGAGTACCACAAAGGAAATACACCAATCACGGGCTAAAAAGATTCACATATCTTTTATTACTGTACAGTTTACAAAGCAAAACAGATAGCTATCTGGCTCCCAATACCTTGCGATGTGTACCAGCCGACAGGGAGAGGTGAGAGCGTGCTGGACATCTAAACATTTGTGCTTTTATACAATTTGTGTTATATTGTCCAGCCTCTCTTCACGTTAATAATCCGTGGTCTAGAGTTCGTGCCTAGTTCACATACAGATTATACAATATTATGCAAAGGATTACATAGGTTTGCATTTCCATGAACGCACAATGGAGATGTATGTTCAGGAATCCTGCGGTAAGCCTTGTACAATGTTCCTTTACAATACTGTTCAGCCTATGTATACGCTCAAGGTTTGTTCTTCATTGTCCCAATGTTTATACGAGGATGAGTCTTGTGAGCGTAGACAACATTTAAACAACAGCTCATATGAAGCACAAGGTCTCATTACCGAGTCTAAACAGTTGCCTCAAACAGCCTAAACATTAACAGAACTCAAAGGCCGGAAGGCTTGGTTGCAAGTTGAAAACATAGTCCACCATTTTAGAACAAAGAACACACAAGTAGAAATCAAAATGGTGGTTGAATCTTAAAATGGCGACGAAGTTAACCCAAAAAATCGGAACTTTACAACGCGGTTTTCCTTGTAGCGCGACTAGGCTTAGGCCAATATAAATGCGAAGGAGGCACTATAAAATTACCGTTTAACAAGAAGGCGAGAGGAAGATGAATTAAGGGAGATCAGGAAAAGGAAAGAAAAAATTAACAGAAGTAGGGAATTAAAATACGACAACATAGAATATCTATTTTGTAAAAGCATAATACCAATTGAAGCACAAGAACGACTTGAGGAAGAGAGAGGGTCACACGCCCCACAGGGAACTACAAGGGGTACTAAGAATACCAACATGGGCTAATGTGCGGGACACAGAAGGTATAGAGAAAATAATTGGGGATTTATTTAGACAAATGAGGGTTTAAGAAGGGTGTAAAACTAAAGAGAAAGTAGAGACTCTCTATCAACGGAAACAGGAGGAAGATAAGATGACGTCTTAACAAACAAACATAGAACACTGTCTTTAAGTAGAACCAATTTTTGATGATGTGGAAAATGATAATAGTCATACAAGCTGAGGCATAATGATGTCAGATGAAGAAAGGGAAGAACATGAGAAAGCACAAAGGGAGGGCACATGCATAATTTCAAAAGAAGCAAGTATAGAGAAAGGTGAAAAATTGTCTGATTTAGTCGACCTCAGAGAGAGAACACCAGCATCGACACCATACACCGAGCAACCACAAGCACGACCACGCAGTACACGGGATGTTTACCCACCTTACGTAAGTAGGTTAAGGCCACTTGCAGGACAGAGACAAATGGTCAAGACTTGCCCCGTCTGGAAAACAAGGAGTGTAGGCAGGTATGATTATGTACCGGGATTCTCAATTCTCATTATTAAAGAAAGGGGGTGGATGACCACAATATATACCATGGCCACAAATGGATAAAGATAATTTAAGATGTAAATTACAGAGTTTAACTTCTGATGCAGGAAAATGGATTTATGAGTTAGGGAGAATGATATCAGGAATGATGTTAGGCATAGGGGACATAAACGACCTGCTGGCATCCAACATAGGAGAGAGTGCTGATGACATTTGGAAGTGAGTAGGATACACAGGTGTGACTGCACAAAAAGATGACACACAATGGAGCACCATTAATAATTGCAGAGCTGATGTATGGCGGGTGCTCAGGGTCCAATACCTCAATACATCAGGTATGGGTGCGATTCTGACTATAAAGATGGGGGAGGATGAGGACCCTGTTGCTTGTATTCAAGATATTCAAGAGAGATGGCGCTGTAAAATGCGTGAACCGTGGGAAAAACAGTGACATTATTTGTTCACATTTTGTTTCAAGGACTGCCCAATCCAGTGCAATGGCAGCAGAAGAAACAGGTGGGAGTGGAAGCAAAAGCATGGCCAGAAATATAGGAGTAAAATAAGAAGACAGCAGAGAGTAGAAAGCAGGAATTGTCAAAAATAGCCATTGAAGGAGCGGTATTGAAGAGCAATGAAGGTGGGGTGACACAGGAGATGCAACCAATAGAGCAAGGTAACGTAATGTATCCCCCAGATCGAAATTTGTATAATTATTGGCCAAGAGGATTAGGGAATGGGCCCAGAAGACAAGGAACAGATGGATTTCAAATCCCTCAGAGAAGGGGCTGATGTAATGGCAGACAACTGCAAATATGTTGGGATTGCGGGAGAATAGGACATATATCTAGAACATGGAGAAGCAGAGGATGCATGCAGCGAAATTGCCAAGCTCAAAGAGGGCGGTGTTTTGCAATACAATACAGAACAACAGGAGTATTATGCCCAAGATCAGTCATATGCGCCTTAACCACAGCTAAAGCAGCAAGCCCCATTACAAATGCAATCACCAGAAGGGCAGGAACAGCAAGCGCCCATACAAACACAACAGATACAACCTCAGCAAGTGCAGACCCAACAGGAAAGGCCAAATTAAGGTTGACAGCCCTATGGGGCTCAAATGGGAATGGGGAATGGTTCCCGAAATGACGACTTACCGGTTCCTCCAAGGTCGGAATGATCCGGTAAGTCCCTATTCCAGGAACACGGACCCGGAATGCGGTAAGGGGGTAGCCATGGCGCTAATAGTGCCATGGCTACCTCCAACCTCGTAATGACCCCCATTATCTTACCATAGAGTGCTGAAGGGGTTACTTAGTATCCCCTTTCGTCTAGTTTCTCATGTAACATTTCTTATGTTACCCTTTCTACAATTAATGGCTGGTGGTAGTGTTCTACTTTTTACTACCATTGTGTGTTTTTACTACGGGCCACTTTCACAGCTGCAGTAAGGCACCTGTGGGTGCCCATTTTGTCAAAATGGCCCCAGTCTCCTTTTTTCGCCATTTTTTGTTGGAAATATCCTTCGTGAGATGTACTCTTCACGCCAAACCAGGTTTGGTATCTTTGTTCATTTTGTCTTTGGCGGGATTCACGACTGAAGCCCACCTCTGGCTCCAGTATGTCTGGCAGGGGCAGGAAGTGAGGGAGGTGCCGGAAACTCTCTGTGCTTAATCTTCTTGGTTACAGGAATGCACCCTAAGGTGATTGGCTACCTGGCTGTCCAGCAAGGACAGCCTTCCTGTAGTGTGAGTGACAGCTAGACTGGAATGAATTGGAGAAATCTGAATAAAAGGCGAGGCTTTTTGTCTTGGAAAGCAGAGTCGACTACTGGATGAAGGATTCTGAAGAAAAACTTGGAAGCGACACGTGCTGCAACTCCTGGACCGTTGGTTTGCCCCTTGATGCCCTGCTCATGTGCTGAAGCTCTACATTTGCCTTGACTAGAGGAGCCCTAGAAGGACGACTTCTCTGTTTGAGTTGGTAGGAACAATCAACTCCAAAGTAAGCCTGTTTGGACATCCTCTTGAAGCGGCTTGTATTTCCACTGCTGCTGCTGGAACCGAATTGCCAGATTGTGTGCATTGCTTTTAAGTTAGACCCGATAACTAGGAAGATCATCTGGACTTCCCTAATGCAGGACTGAACAAGCCTGAGCCACCTCAACAGAGTGCTGGACCGCAGAAGCAAGCAAAGTCTGAAGTGGTATCCGAGAACCGCAGTGTTGCTATTTGCTGTCAGACGCAAGGAGCTGAAACACTGAAGGACTGCTGAATTGAACTTTGTGCATTACTGCAGCTGACCGTCCCATTGAAGAGCAAGAGTCCCCAGAGGTCCTCCCTCTTGTCCCCCCACTGTGGCCCAGGAATAACAGGATCTGCAGAGCTGCACAGGAACAGAAGCCAGCTGGAACCATTTCTTCTAACAAGAGGTAATGTAAAGTCTAAGAGAATTTACCTCTTGTTGTGTAGCCTTACTTGCTCTCAGTTGAGACCTGTCTTGGTTACCTTGCAGAGTTGCTAAAGCTTGGCCCTTCACAAGCCTCCCATCTTGTGGCCCTCCAAGTGTTTTATTTTCTACAAACATTTCTAAAAAGATTGTGCAAGACTTTCTACCTACCTGCAAAGAAGATCTTCAGCAGCTCCTCTTGACATTGGGCAATTAACAGTGGCTGTCCTGGCTCCCTGAGTGACTCTTCTTACTTCTGACTCTGTGCTTTGGCCTTTTCCCCAGGAAAGTGTTAATTGTCTGAACATTGGAAGGTTTTCAAAAGTACTTACCTGTCCATGAATGATTTGTTAACATTTGGTTTATTCCTCTATTCTATCTTTTGCACCACATGCAGTATTGCTCTAAATGTACCAGTGATAAATCAATGTCCACAGTGTTCTAACTATTTAAGTCACCTGAGGGTGTATGAAGTGACTCTGTGCCATCCCCAATGGGTATCATCTGATTTAGAGAAACTAAGTTTGTGTTTTGACGTGTATTTTAATTCTTACATAGATTACTCCCTTCTGAAGAAGGCTTATACAACTGACTGTGAAATAAATTAATAATTGTTTTATCAAGAAAACTTGAGTGCACGTGTTTATTTGAATAACTGATATTGTGAAACTCTGTGTCACAACATTACTGCTCACATTGACCCTTCTTGAGATAAGCCTGGCTGCTCGAACGCACTATCAACCTGTGTAGTTCAGACTTATATCAAAGGTTGGGTCCCTATTGCAAGGAGGTCAGGGTTATTGTAGTGCACACAAAGGGTTCTGCAAACAAACTTGCCTAACAAGGGGCATTATATTTTAACCCAGATTCACAACATATAGAGGATATTCCAAGTTATTAATAGGATAATTCAAAGAAAAAGCAGGCACTCTGGTGACAGAAGCAGAAAGAGGTGTAGGTGACATAGCATTATAATCCAAATCCCCCAAAACAACTGAATCCAAGGCAGGGGGAGAGATACGAAGTATAATAGGAGGCAAGAGTTATTAACAGCATGAGGAGTAGCATACATGCACGATGAGAACTTTGTAGGTGCTTCTGCCTTCATGGGAACAGGAGCAACACACAAGCAGTCCTGAGATATAGAATAACTAGGATTAAATTAATTTGCTCCATCAGAATCCGCGTTAGCCTGAAAAAGGTGATATAATACCCATAAACATGGGTGAGAAATATGCTCATCCTTTGGGATACTAACAGTATCAAAAGGCATTTGGGGTGTAGAATGGACAGTATCTGGAGCTTGTGCTAAGGAAATAGAGGCTTGACTTGTCATAGTAGCTGGGATAAAATCCATAGCTAAGTATTTTTTAATTGGATCCCTGCAGGGGCTTTCGTCACAGTCAACTGCATTCTAGATAGAGAGCCGCAAGCAATGAGAAAGAAATAAGCAAAGTATTGCAATATATAACACAAAGCATGATGCAACAAGTCTAGGAAATGCAAGTCAAAATAAATGCAACCCTTAATTTAAAAGTTAAAGTTAAAAACTGAAGAAGGTAATGTCTCTGGCAATACATACGCCGCGAAACGCCACAAACCAGCAGCGCTATACTGATGCGCCGGTGCTAACGTGCCGATGGGCAATTAAATACTGGCCAGAACTATGAGCGCTGGTGGAAAATGTAGCTTACAAATAAAGGCAACTAAAAAATGGCTGACAAATCCCTATCAGAGTTTTTAGGGACGGGTGCTTCAATTTTCAATGCAGGCAAACCAACTAAATTCGTAAAAGGCAGTCAAGCGGACATTATTCCATAAAACAAAATCCACTCACTAGCCTTAATGCAATGAGCAGCACACAAGCACACAGAAGACAACCCTGTCCGTCAACTCTGCTTACCTTCCCTCCTATTTTCAAAACACCCACAGTCATCCCTCTCCTAAAGAGAAAGGAGCTGACCCAAACTGCAGCTATCTTCCGACCTGGACTCTCCTTCCACACTACTCTAATGTTCTTCAACTGTCTTACACATTTCTCAGACATCCACAAGTTCTGACACCCCCTACAAGCAGGTTCAGCTGTATCACTCCACCAAAACTACTCTCATGAATGTCTCTCTGAGCACGGCAACCTATACTCTATCCTCTGCCTTTCACACTATCAATCACTCTGATTACCTTCATACTCTCTGTTCTTGGGATTTGCGATCCAGCCCCTGCCTGGATTGAATCCTACCTGGAATCTCACCAATTCTCTGTCTCCTGGAACAACAACACCTTGCAGCTCACTCTTCTAACTATTGGTGTTCCACGAGGCTCTGTCTTGGGTCATCTACACCTCTGCTCTTGGGGCACTTGTCTCCTCGTATTGACTCTTAGCGGATGACACCCAAGTCTTCTCTTTTACTGAAATCTCCTCTGATCTCGGTATCAAAATTATCCATTTCCCATCTGACACTCTTCCCTATTCTTCTTCAGCTAGAAACCTCAGCGTCATCTATGACCCTTATCACACCACTGTTACTTTAATTTCCAAAACCGCAGTGGGGTATCACCTCAAACTATTATTAGGAAAATCAGGCACCGCCTTCCTTTCAGCACTGCCAATCTCTTAACCACTCTTGTACTCTCTAAACTGGACTACTGTACTAGCATCCTCCTTGGTCTCCCAACTATGTTTTCTGTCTTCTTAACAAGATCATTAACTTTGCAACCAGGACTCTCTATGAACTTCTACTTCTTACCTTCAACTGGCTGGATGGCTGACGATGCACAACTGGACCAGATTTGAATTTCTTCTCCTGGTTCACAAATCTATCCACAGCAAGGCACAGCAAGGCACCACTGTATCTATCCAACTCTACACGCCTTCTCGTAATCTCTGCTCTCCCTCCTTGACTACTCTTGTGGCTCCTCATCCACTCTGGGCTTCCTCTTGCTTCTGCACTTTCTCTCTTATTGCTCCACTTGCATTGAATCCTCTTCCTCTTCCTCTTGTTCAAAAACAAACTGGAAGCCTACCTCTTCACCGCACACTTGCCCTCTTCACCTACCTCCAACCTACTTTCAAGCTAACAGTTTTCCCTCACCACCTCACATTCTCTAACTCCTCTCTTGCACTTCATCCATCATGTTCACATCCCTAACACAGCTGGCTCTATTGCCTACCTGCTCTTGAAAATGTCTAATGTTGAGTGTCCTTAATGTATGTATTTTTACCCATGTATTGTCCCTGGTCCATTTACTCCCCTCCACAATCTGGCCAGAATGTCACTCAAATGCACTCCATTGTAGGAAAGTCACTTCCTCCCATCATATCTGATATCTTATATTTGGAATGTTGTTTTTTAATCAAAGAATCATTCTTCCTGTCTGTATATAAATATATATAAACATGAAAAGAAATGTGGTGGAGAAGGTTCGGGTAAGGATAAGCCAGCAGAAATGAAAACAGTTTTTACCCACAGCATGCCACCTTCCACTGTCACTGTGAGCCATTAGAGTCTCCACAATGTTATGGCTGAGTTCCCACAAAACGGCACATGTTCACACAAATTCATAATCCTCCCAAAATACAAGGTGTGTGTTTTTATTTTTTTATTTTTTTTATTGGTTTTCCCATTGGGAAAACACACACTTTTCAGACAGCTGCCCAGGGAAAATTACTGGATGGATTTTCAACTAGCTTGTTTAAAAAGTGGAAGAACGCACAGGAGTTAATTCTTTTTTTTTTTATTTGGCAGAAATATCTCCAGTATTTTTTTTTTAAATTGAGTGAAGTGGGTTTGGGAACCCCAGAAAATAGCTATACCTCCCATGATGCATTGCTGGAGCAAAGGTATTACAACCTGCCATTTAAAATCACAATTCTTTTTGTCGATGCATAAAATGATGCATTGATGGATTTATTGATGTTGTTATTTATTGAGCGCACGTTCATCCAGAGGCACCTTGGTGCTATAGAATCAGCAGAACGCAGACCATCAGCCGACCTCAACTAAAAGAGGAGAGTCTTCATGGCTTGATGAAAAGTTAGATGATGCTCCATAACCTGGACCCCCAGAAGCACTGAGTCCCAGAGCTTGGCGGCCGCTACAGAAATGCAGGAGAGCCGGAACCCAGGAACCGAGATAACCGCGTCACCCTGGGAGCGAAGCACACGACTGGGGACATACGGACAGATTTACTGTTGCAGATACTCGACCCCCAGTCCATAGAACTCCCTGTGTACTAAGCACAGAGATTTAAACTGCACTTGCTTCTCAATCGGGAGCCAGTGAAGCTGGCAAAGAACAGCTGAAATGTGATAGGAAAAGGAGACCTGGGACACCACTCGTTCTCCAGAATTTTGGAGTACCTGAAGCTGTCGTCCGAGATGTAGCAGCTGAGCTCAATAGAGGGAGTTGCAATAATCAATTTGCCTAGAAAAGGAAAAGTGCCTCTGTGGGCTACATATACACCTTGTTTTTCTCCACTATGCGTCATTTAAGTTGGGTGCATGTTTCGTATTGAATTGAGGAAACATTGCAGTGGCCACTGCTGTGTAAACATCTTGTTGTGACATTGGGCCTCATTACATGGATGGCGGAGAACCATGGCACTATTAGCGCCATGATTCATGCCGGTAAAATACCGGCACCGCCTTGGCGGAAAGGGGAATTACCGCCCCATTCCAAGGTTGGCGGGGCGGTAATTCCCCCTTCCACCATTGCCCTTCCCCATTCCCATTTTTTCCCCATAGGGTATAATGGGAATGGGGAAGGCGCTAATTACGGTACCGCAAATTGCGGTACCATAATTAGCTCCCTGGGTCCCTTTGCGGGTTGGTTTTTAACGCCTGCAAAAAGCAGGCGTTAAATCCCCCAACCCGCAAAGGGACCTCGTAGTAAGGCGGTAAGGATTTACCGGTACCGGTATTTTACCGGTACCAGTAAATCCTTACCGCCATCCGTGTAATGAGGCCCATTGACTTGTTTAGATGTATATGGTGTACACATAAACACGTAGATGCGTTTAGTCTCTGGAAGATATGGGGCATATGGGTGGGGGAGGACTGAGGGGAAATGATGGTTTGTTTTGGTTTATATCCTGGCCCTTTATAATGTTGCAACATCACCCGCTAAGATCCTCTGTTATATATTTCAATGTCACTATATATCAAGTGTGCACATACTTAGTTTTGTCTTTTGTTTGTTTTTTCAAAATGAATGAAAGGTTATGATAAAAAAAAGAAAAACACGTACATTAGCAATTGGGCTGTAGGTACCTGGGTTATCAAAAGGGCTCTTTAGTAACCCAAATCTGCTTTAGGCTATCAGGTACAGTATAGGAATGAAAGGAGCTGTGGATGATATTCATAATCAGGGCGACAGTATGTCAGCACACGATTTAATAACCTGAGAGGTACAAGGAGCTCCAGGACAGATTGTAGGTTTCAAACTTAGTTTTATATTTTACTCAGCCACTAATGAAATATCCCAAGATGTCAGTATTTAAAAAACATTCACTGTCCTATCCATATTGATCATTTTCTTTATACTATCATATTTCTTTATAACCTGAATTATTGAAGGTTCAGAACCTGCAGGGGGAGCTGAAATTATGTCCTTGATGTTTTTGCTTTAAGTGTTAAAAGCTGATTGTATTTGATTGCAATATTCAGTAGAAACAGATTTATTTTCTGAGTGTCACTAAAGGATTGCAATAATTTAAAGATGGTGTTTGTTGAATTAGAAGAACTTGATATTTTCTCAGGCAAAACAATATGTGTTTGCCTCAATAATAGCTGTTTTGTATTTAGCTGGCAAGCACTTTAGAAATAGGCAGATCACCTGACTGGGATTTCCTCTCCATGTTTGCTCCATTAGTCTGATCTAATTCTTCATATTGCCAAATGCCTGGTGTTAAGTTATAGATAAGACTACGCCCATTAAAAATAGAGATTATATTATCATACACTTGCACTCATTTCCCTTACTTCATGTTCAATGGAGGAGCAATTATTACTTCCATGTAAGAAAAAAAAACGGAGTTATGCATCTCTGCAGACGGCATCAGTTAATAATGTCGCCATACATGATGTGATATGATATGATATGATGATATGATATGATATGGCAGTTATAACGCGCCTATACACAAGTGTTTCAAGGCACGACGAGGCAAGGGAGGGGGAACAAGGGGTGGACAGACAACGATCATACTAGGCCAGGTGTCATTCAGATCACGCAAGGGATGGGGCAAAGGCGAAAGTGCAGGGGGAGGGGGAAACGGACAGTGCAGTACATGGGAATAGACTAATAATAATAAGTAAAAGTAACAGCCAGCAGAAGGCAAGTGCAGACGTAAGTGCAGACATCACGTGTCAAGTGCTGGTAGTGGGACTGAAGGGATACAGAAACAGTCCCCAAGTGCGGAGGATGCCAGGCAGGCAGTACAGGTGTGTGTGACTGGTGGGGGAGGGACCTGGGCCCGGGATCAGAGGGTGGCCAGGAAACCAGTGCAGATTCCGTTTCAGCCAGGTGGTCAGCAGGGGAGAGGAGCAAAAAAGGCAGAATCAAATAGAAAGATTTTGAGGTGCTTCCGGAACTGGAGATGGTTCTCCTCAAGTTTCAGGGAGGCAGGGAGGCTATTCCAGAGGGAAGCCCCAGCCGAAGAAAGAGATCTATCATCAACTTGTTGCTTGGCGAAGTGACAGACCCTGAGGGAGTTAGAGGCGGATGAGCGAAGAGCTCGAGAGGAAGATATTTAGTATGAGAGAGTTGAAGGAATTGAGGACCCAGGCCCCAGAAGGCCTTGTGGACAATGCAGAGGGTTTTTAACTTGATCCTCGCAGACACTGGAAGCCAGTTCAGAGATTTCATTCCTGGAGAGATACGATCTCTGAGCTTGAGGCCAAGGACAAGTCTCGCAGTCCTGTTCTGGATGAATGCAGAGGGTGGAGATTAGAGGAAGGCAGATTTAGAAAGAGGCTGTTGCAGTAGTCCAGCCTAGAGAGAACGAGAGCTCTGGAGACAGTGAGTTTATGGGGGAAGGAGAGGAACGGTAGAATACCTCTAAGGAGGTGCAGCTGGTAGTGTGACTTCTTAGAGATGTCAGAGATGTGAGGACAGCAGGAGAGTGTGGAGTCAAAGATGACCCGAGGTTTTTAGCCTCACAGGTTGTAACAGGAAGAGGGCCAAGAGAGGCCGGCCAGAGAGTGACAGGAAAGGAGGGAGCAGGTGTGCCAATGAGGACAATCCCAGTCTTACTGGCATTAAGACAGAGGTCATTGGCCAATGTCCCCATACATAATGTTGCTGGGAAAATCCATTGGCGACATTACATATAGTGACATTGTGTATGGGTATGGGTTTCGGAGATGTCCTCTGCTCCCATTTAAAAAAAAAAAAAAGTGGTAGCAGGGGTTTCCCCCACATGTTCAATACAATAATGTCTCTTAAAGAAACAGCGACATTTTTGTCAGGGAACATTTTTACGGGGACATTATTACATTGAACCCTGCTGACAACCTATGCTCGTCTCTGAACTGCAAGAGCAGTTTATAATTGGTTATACTTGGCCCACATTAGAGTTGCAGTGGCATAGTAAAAGACAGAATAACCAAAACCGGCCAGTCTATCCATGTCACACGACCTTTGTCCATTGTCAAAGACCCAATCTACGGAGTGTCCCTTAATGTCAGTATGCTCCAAGTCCAAGTATTAGAGGCCCAGATCCAACAAATCTTGTTGGAAGTGAAAAGCTAGAGTACCTCTGGGATCATGAACATCTAAATGAAAATCCCCCAGAATTACTAGAGGTACAGAACTACTAGTCTGTGGACAGATAATCTCAGAAAAGCTATTGTAGAATAAAGAATCATATTTAGGTAGCCAATAGACAATGATTAGGTGAACCATAGAGGGAGTATGAGGACTAACTTACAGTTTTAAAAGTTCGCCATTTAAGATTTCATGCAACCATAGGTCAAATTTCAGATAGTCTCTCTAAATCAAGGCAACTCTGACTCTGCTACTTATTGACCTGTTATAATTAAGCATTGAGTATTAATTTGGTAAAGTAGCAGAGGAGCTGATCCAGGTGTATGTAATGGTGAGGAGGTCAAGATTTAAGTCTGAGGTCTCATTTTTAATTTGGTTGAGCTGGAACTGAGCATGCTAATGCCCACTACTAGCTATTGGGGTCTTGCTAGACAATTTTCAGCTTAAAAGAAGAGTTGGTGCCTGAATGCTGGCACTCTGCCCGAACTAATGATGAGGCAAGCCGAATGCTCGGTTTAGCGTTTATAGGGGTCTTGGCGGGTTTTTTTCAGGCATTAGGTTCCAAGAGCCATTTTGCTTGAGGACCCTTATGTAGAGGAACTTCAAAAATAAAAGGTGCATACCAGACCGTGAGAAATAATTGGACAACCTGTCATTGAATTGAAAGGCCTATGTTCGTGAAAGAGATGGCTAGGCAGAGTTGACTGTGTCCATAACTGAGAAGATTCCACAATTGTATTGAAACATTTACGAGGAACCATGGAGGATTGTTGTGTGATATTAACACAGTTGTTCCTGTGAACATTCATTTGTTGAAACTGAAAGATAATTCCCCTTGGGTGAATAGACTCGGGTTAGTCAACCATATTAGATATTCACTCCTTGTTATTTGCAAAAGGTGGTCACGTTATCTATAAAGCTTGTTGTAAACTTCTTTACCTTTTGTAGCCTTAATTTTATTATTCCCATTCTGCAGAGAGAATTAATCTTCTATAATGTGGCATGACCTGTACACAGAAACGGAACCATGATAAATGAAATGGCAACTATATAAATACCTGAAGTAAGCACACAGATGAAAAGACTTAGAAGAAGAGTATTAAATGATGCAGTGTCCACGAATAAATATACTGACAAACCTGTTCATGTTAGTAATAATGAGTGGTATCAGCACATGAGCAGAGAGACATCTGGAAATAGCTGTTTCGTGTGTTCCCTCATCCCTTATGCCATGAGTGCATCCCAAGTATATGTAGCTACAGATGTAC
This sequence comes from Ambystoma mexicanum, assembly GCF_040938575.1. Taxonomy (NCBI): domain Eukaryota; kingdom Metazoa; phylum Chordata; class Amphibia; order Caudata; family Ambystomatidae; genus Ambystoma; species Ambystoma mexicanum. Next base: position 118,790,002 of record NC_090935.1, on the reverse strand, counting down.
CCAAAAGACAGCCCATGGGTTGACACACCTTGCATTGCGTATGACTCGAGGGCAATTTCATTGTGTAGCAGCCTCCATCGTGTGGGTGATGAAAGTCAAATACTAGCTGGAAGATAATTTCATAAAAACAAAAGAATGCTATGATAAAAGCTGAGACACAACACAAAGTAGTAAAATACTTACCAGAAGACATGAAAGGAGGAGGGATAAAGATAGAAGACCACAAAATACTGAAGTGTATCGATACAGAAGGAAAGGAAATATGAGGATGATGGAATAGAGGGCAATTACAAATAAAGGGAGTCATACTGACAGCAGAAGGATGGGGTGATGGGTTAATAGGATGGATGCAAGGCATTAGCAGTCCTAGACCTGCCTGAAGAGGTTGAGGTTGTGCAAAATGTGAATAAAGAATGCATGGAGTAGTTGCCCAAATGTACCATATTGCTTACTTGGGTCGAAGATGAAAGAATATGAAAGAGGGCCACTACTCATAATACCATTAAAGAAAGCCACCCTGTGTTTCAGAAATAATGGCTGAGTGCATGTCAGAACAAACACAAAGTGTGTGCGTGTTTAATAGTTGCCAGGTATGAAGTAGGCACAGCCGTACTAATGGACCACTATCGGGCTTGTGGTTCAAAATCTTATATGCAATTGCACCTGAAATGGGGAGGTATTATGTACTAATAAATACACCAGCTTTGGTAATACCCCAGAATGAAGTAGAGATTGGCGATTTCCCCCGAATAATTTCAAAATTGAGGAGGAAAAGGTTCTCTACCCTTAGACGATGTAAAAGGGAGACGTTTTGAGTAAAAGGGAGAACTCTATTGATTTCAGCAAAATCAATAGAGGCCTATGATGACATACCTGATGTGCATAAGTTGTTCGGTAGGACAGCAGTGATCTATACATCCTTCTTTACTCCTGGTTTGCAAGCAACCACAAAAGCAAAATGGTTACAAATAACCAGATGGGAGTTGTTACATGTAGTCAATTTAACTGTGAAAGCCATAAAAGAGGAGCTGAGATAATTATGGCACAAAACGCTCCGGAATAGTTATGTCAAGGATTTAATAACTGCCATAGAGGGTGGCGTGTGCGCCAAAATTTGGCCTTCTTGCTGCATGTACACACTTTCCCACGATAAAGATAATGAAACACTAACAGAGGCCATGCATAACTTAAAAAGACCTACTACAAAGATGATGGAGGAGGTGGATGAAACTGAAAATGAATGGTTCATCTACCTTTTTCCCTGGTTACCATCCTGGCTGGCTAATGCAATTAAGATAGTAATCAACATAGCAGTATTCATACTACTGGCCTTGTATGTTCTAATAATAGAAATAAATGGTTGCAAAAAGATGCCAAAGGAGCAGTTGGAATGGAAATAGTGATAAACAGGGATACTCATGTACATGAGCACACCCAAACTGACCATTTACCTCATATACACATAAGTGAAAGCCCCATTGAACCCCCGGGATCAAAATGTACATATCCCCAAGACCCTTGTAATTACATTGGATGATGGGGATACTGTGGTTCAGATGGGGCTGCTATATGGCGTGAAGCTTGGAGAAACACATAAAACGTGCAGGTACCTTGATGGGGGTGACTAAGATATGGATCCCAAAAATACCTAATTCGGGGGAGGGCAAAAAGGAGGGTGTGGTTGAGGACTTGACAGAGGGAGGAATGTTGAGAGACAGATGAATATGTCATCCATAACTATGGCTCTCCCCCGGCACAATATTGTAAAGGTGATAAATGCTATTCTTTAAAGCAGCCATACCGCCCTTATACCAGGCAGGTATACCATGGGATTAATACAATGTAAGCTGAAGATGGCAAGAATAACTTAAAACTGATCATAGAATCAAGCATATGCATCTATTAGACATGAAGCATATATGCACTCACCACGGAGAAAACGCACCAGGTCAGATATGTATTTATACATGAAGAATATTAACATTGCAACCATAAACATATGAAGAATACTAACATAAGCAATATATAAGCTGAATGCAACATGAACAATACATGAATATAACTCACTAACATAGCAATGAAACAATAATGGGCAGCCAGTGTTTCTAAAATGAAAACTGCATCACGCTTCTAAGTAAATTAAATGCCTCAAGGCTTCAAGAGAATTCAAAGCACTGAAATAACAAAATAAAGATGCTTGCAGAGGGCAGACAGTAGTGCATAGCATGAGCCAAGGTTACAAAAAAATTTGGGAGGGCTCAAGCGTCACAGTGAAGGCACACAATAAGTATTTCCAAAGGCATTAAAGTCTGGAAAAGTACAACCGACCATTGTGAGCCAGATGCAAAATAATTATAAGTTAGAAGACCCTATGAAGAATAGGATCAGAAGAGTCTCCAGAGATAGAAGAGACAATAAGACACATATCAATATTAGCTAAAATACTCATAAATGTTGGGTGTTTTAATTCTGAAGGCCCTCTCCCACGTGACCTATAATTGAAGAACACTGTCTATTCATTAGTATGAAATACAGATAGAACACCTGCCTCACTGCTTATGTATATTCCCAGACACAAGGCATTGCACAGGTTTAAATACAAAGGCAATCACCCTGTGTCATGGCATAGAGGTGAGGGATGGTGTTTTGTTGAATTGAATCCACGCAGTTTGTCGACCCCTCTCCCCTTACTCCCATTTGGTTCATGTATTAGTGACCAATTTTCCAAGGTCGATCAAGATAAAGCCAACCAATCAAAACCCCTAATGACAAGCCACCCATTACGTATTACAACAACCAATAAAATATTGCAATAATGATGTATTTTTGTTGTCATCAATTTAGCAGTGCTCTTAGGAGGAGCCATTGGTTAAGCATTATCCAATTAGAAGTTTAACGCATACAGAAAATGCATATAGTCAATTCCCCTAACCAATCCCCTCATCACGTACATTTTGTATTATAATGTCATCACTCTGATGTGTTGTTGGTATAAAAAGTATTGCTTTGCATGAGAGCTTTGAGAGCTGCAACCATGTTGCTTGTATGCTGTCCCAGCTTTATTTATTTTTTCTATATTTGAGTTTTGCCTTTCACTTTGACTATTTCCGTTTTTGAGTCTAAAGTTTTCTGGCTCTTCTCCTCTGTGTAATATTGGGGTTCCCCCAGGCCATCTTATCAAGGTTGAACTTCTGTGAGATATACAACGCCTGAAGTGAGTGTTACACTATTTATGTAGGGAAGGATTTTATTTGAGCTGCAAATGTTCACCTAACAGGAGATCTTTCTGTGTTTCTTTAAATAGTCAGTGTTTCCATGTTGGGTGAGCATGTGTTAAAATAGCTCCATGACAGAAAACTATCTCGGTATTGCTTATACGATCTTGAAAACAGTGGGCAAGCTTGGAAAGGAGCAGAAACAATGTGGGAAGAGCTAATTAATGGTTGGGTGCCTTGAGAGAAACTCAGCATCTCTGGCAGACAGCACACCCCCAGAAGTCATGACAGGTGCAGACTTGAAATCTACTGTTGCAAAAAGGAAAGGACCAGAAAACAAGCCTCCTCTGCCTAAGCCCGAAGACTATGGAACCTCCTCCCCATCAACACCTAGGCTATCACGTCACCCGCCGCAACACCTGACTCACTAGATGCAGTCCGCCCCTCTCCTCCCCCCCACCCTGTGCAGCTGTACCCCACCTCTGTGCCCCTCTGTATCCTACCCCCTGCTGTATATCTGTTTTGTTGCCTCTGAAAGTCGCTCTGTTATGCATCTATACTGTTGTAGACCTCTGCAAAGTGCTCCGTTTTGTATCTGTATTGTTGAATACTTCTGTAAAATTCTCTGTTACTTCTCAAAGCTAGGTTCATGCTCAGTAAATACAATAATAATAATAATAATAATAATAATAATAACAATAATAACAATAATGATAATAATAATAATAATACTAGAGAACCAATGTTTCTTTATCAGGCAGTACATATAAAAAGAACTCAACTTTAAGCAGACAAAGTGGCTTAAACCCTACATTTTATCCTAAAACATGTAGCATATACTTTTTCTTGTTCAGATGGATGCTCTCTTTAATGTACCCTAGAGCATTATGTCAATCAACTACCTTTGAGTGACACTTCCAACCTTCATCCTACACTAAGGAAGCTATATTTGTTTCAAAATATCTCTGTTAATATTAATAGTATAGATTTCAGTAATGCAAGTATAGCATGAGTTGGTATCTGTTTCAGTAAAAGGATGGTACACTGGATAAAGCTAAAGGTGTAGGAGATTATGAAGCAAGTACAATACTCATGCTGAGGAAACAGGAAACATAATGTGATGTGTTGGTGTGGTGTTGTATGCCAGTGTCTGGGGGGTACTATGAGCATACCCATTAAGCTCCCATGGCCCAACAACCCTCCCCCAGAACAAACAGTGGACTCAGGCCAGGGGCATGTTAGAACTGTTGTTTATTACAAAAACCAACAGGGATCATACAGGATATTAAAAAATCTCCAGAGTCACCACTCCCAAACCTGTGTCAGGACGTTTCGTTGCACAGTAGCATCACAAAATGGGCCCTTCCTCAAGAAACCTATCCCACTTTCTGATTGGGTGATCGGAGTGGTATACTGGATAGATTGCCCTATGGATCTTGGTTAATTGGCCCGCTCATGTCATGCCCCTTCCCCAAGAATCTATCTATTACATTTTTGCAGGGTCACAGGATTACCACTGGCCCTTGCCCTCTGCCATCCACCCCTGGATTTCTGTCCCCTGATTGGCTGGTACTGGTCTCCCAAGGCCTGGCACCCAACTCTGTTTTCAGCAATTTGTGCACCTCTTCAAGGTGATGAGAATGACCATGTGTTCCCAATGTATCTGGTAGCAGTACCGCCTTTACCTGTGAGAGCGCCCTCAACATTGCAACATTGTTAACAAGTTTATTTGTCACTTAATGTCTGCGTTGCTGTGAACACTTTGTTTACCCACCGCAGGTGAATATCCATAGTCTAGCTCGGGCGCATCATATGGTGAGGACCATGAAATTAAGCTCTTCTGGTTTGCAATATAAGAGGATTTATTCAGTTTTTCTGCAAGTTGCCCCTTGACATTTTAAGTTTGAAATGTTCTGTTTGTCTCTGAACTTGGTTGCAAGCCCTGGCCGTCCCATTCTGTTCAACATAGTTCTGTTTTCCTGCGTCTCATGCCTGCGGCTTGTGGCCTTATGTGATCCATGTCATACTTATACTGTGATTTCTACATATCTATACCATGCTATGTTTTTCCTATGTAATAACATTTGATCCTTCCAGGTTCCTTATGTGATCCTGTAGTTCCATAAGGTTAGTTGCCATAATCATCTGCAAGCTTGCTCTGCATCTCTTTGTTGCCTTGCGTTCAGTGTTTCTGCACTTAGCTAATGAGGAAAATAATAAAAGCTTTTGACAGTATGTATATGTATCTGTCCTATATCTACAGAACTGTGTAAACATGTACTCCATGTGTTGATGTGTGTGTCTGTAACATTGTGCATGGCTGCAAGTGTACTTTGTGAATAATGTGGCTACGTTGTGCTATCACTAATGACGTCAGCACAGTGGTTTCTTGGCATTAGTCAATGTCATTCATCGAGGCATTTGGGTCCATGACCAATGTTGAAGCACCTGTATGTTATGCTCTCCTGGTCTCTGCGGAGGCGCTGGGGCATGGTTGCAGCCCTCCCGGGGGTGAGGTCACTCGATTATGACTTTGCCCTCTGCATTTATGTGGTGACTGGTGGTAATAGGTGATGCTGCTTAGGACTGCTCCTGCATGGAGAATAGGGGGCATGAATATGCCAGCTTGTGCGCCCGATCCCCTTCCAGACCCATTCTCCCAAACCATGGTACCCATGGGATGCACTGTCCCTGGAAATCTCACCTGTTGATTAGTTTTGGCGAGCACTCCGTCCTGCCGCTTTTGGCAGGGGCACTTGTATGATCTGGCCTGAGTTCCTTCACTGGTCCCTTGCACGTGGTAGTACAGTCCTGTGCGACTAAGCCACTATACTTCAGTTAAGTGTTCCTGTTTGCCTTTGTCTTTCCTCGTCTGTTTTGTTGTATTGTAAAGTTTGTTGTCTTGTATTGCTGTCCGTTCCATTGATGTTTGCTCTTTTGCTTTCTTCCCTTGCAGGTGATGGTGCTGGCCCGGCAGAAGCTGCGGAGCTTGAGGCGGCAGCTGGAGGGAATGAGGAATGAAGCTGCAGTGGTACAGTAGCTGGTAAATTGTTAACTAGGGGGCGCGCGGGGTTCAAATGTGGCACGGCCCTAAAACGGATGTTCTAACCTTGTCTTTCTTCTTCTTCACAGGGTCCGAGTTCATGGATGCAGAGTGCGGTGCTGTGGCATCGGTATCAAGATCACTAGATGTCAGGAGATGAGTCTGCAGATGAAGCAATGAAGCACCGGTTTCCTGGAGGTGAGTATGCAGGAGAACGCCTGATATCAAAGGTAGGTAAACTGGTCCAAGCGGCTTTGAGCGTCACATTGCACGTGAGTGCACAGTAATGCAAAGCACCAGCCTTAAGGAGCAGCTTATATAGTTGAGCTTCTGAAGCCATGCCCACCAGGTCCAGCCTGCTTACCACACCCTGCCACTCCTGATGAGTCAGCACATGAAGACCAGGCCTAGGGAGCCACACCCGATGAGTCAGCACATGAGAATGTTCTCTGGAATAAAGGCTTTCAGCTCCTGGAATGTTCTTGTAAAATAAAAGCACGCCTGCACTGAAATAAAGTAAAAGCACTTCTGCACTGAAATAAAGTGTTCCTGCTCACATCTCTATATGATCCTGGTGCCAAAGGCACCAGGACTGAGTCCAGCCAAGGCTCCTGTGTTTATGGATCCCAAAGGGACATAAGTGAGTCAAGTGACCCATTGTCCCATCACTAGATGGTGTTTTTTTGTGTTCTGGGGCCTGTGGTCATGACACTGTAGCCATACAGACATTCACTGGATAAGGTTTGAATGACTGTCTGAGAGAATATCTTCCTGCATGCGTTTCAGTCACTGGTCCTTCTGGCGGCTGTCCAAATACTGAATGACTTTGAGCATTTTTTACTTTTTGGGTCGTTATGTTCATGGGGGTGCAGAGGGGCATATCACGGACCCTCTCTTCAGATGGACAAAAAATATGGATGCAAGGAACCTGAGAATAAGGAAAGAGTGAGAAGTGGGCCTCAGTTTGTTGCTGAAGAAATGTGAGGGCTTTGTAAGAATCATGGAATAGAGCAAACATTTGGGGCAGTTTAACTTTTGGAGAGTGGATACAACTATTATCTGATCAACAGAGTGATGCTCATTTTGTTTTGAGCTTATCGTACATAGTCCTCATACTGGCCTGCAGTTACCTCAGAGTTACTTAACTGGAGGTGTTAAATGATTCAGTTCTCTGAGGAATTTACTAACGCCCAGCTATACTCCACCACTATACAGAAGAATATTTTTAGTGTAGCAAATGCCCAGTCCTCTTGTCATCAACTGAACAAGGCACCAAGATACAAAGTGAGAGGTGTGCAGATAACTCAGTTCTTACCACCACGGGCCAAAGGCAATGAGGAATCTCTGTAGGTCTTCTTATAGCTTCATATGCTGTATAAGAGGCAGGCAGGGTAAAGAGTAGTCTTGCAGTAGCTTAGTACTGAGGTGGCAACTGCAAGGACCAAGCCAATCCTGTGAGACAGTGTTGGTAGTGTATGTATAAAATGCAAAGGTGGAGCACAAGTGCTATCAGATGGCCTTAGTGACTTTGATTGTTTGAGGTATGTTCAGATAGAAAACAAATATGCCCCGAGTCCTACACCTCTTGTGTGAAGCAAGGTGGGACCCATTGGTGGAAACCAGGCAACAGGAACAAATAGTTTTGCTAATGGTAAAAAAGGGATGGACTGCATGAATGCCAGGTTGGGTCAGAGCAGGCTTTAATTCATCTGTTCTTGAATATGAGACAGGTAAGTAGCCATCTGCTGTTGTTTGTCCTCATTATCTTCAAGTTTTTGGTGTTGCTGGGTACTGTCAACATTAATGCGTTTCAAGATCTTGTAGGAATTGGTGATGTAAGCCAAGGAGCCATGTTGAAAATAATCTGAAATTGTGTTAATACATGTGGTACACCATAGGGATGTTTGTAGTATGAAAGAGTAAGGTGCCCAACACCACCAGATGCATTTGTGTAGTAGGCTGGATGATGTGAGCCTGGGTGGAATAACATATGATATGATAGGTTATTTATGACGCGCTTAATACCCAGAGGTTTCTAAGCGCGGCCCTGAGGATCGAACATGTGTTGCTCTGTGTCGTCTTGCTTCCAAGGTGAGCACGCTGCGCCTGAGCTATCCTGCCAAGACAGGAATGTTTTTCATGGATGCATGGAATGTATGTGATTGAGTGAGTGCTAGAATTAAAATGAATCAGTGACTTTTGGGGATAAACCTGGTGAGAAGAGGACGTTCTGCTGGTGGGCAGTTACACTGAGACTTCAATAAATACATATATCTCACCAATTACTGCCTCCATGTGATACTTCAAATAGGCAATGAGCACCCACCAGCATGAATCAACTGCCTGCTGTAAAGATCCCTTTTGTTACTTCCATCTTAAATATTACCCTTCAAGCTCAATTCTTGCTGGTAAGAGCGTTCAAAATTACTGATTTGCACTTGATGCGACGTTTGCCGTATTTGAAGCCTGTGTCTGTACATTCAGAAGTGTTATATTTTAGTTCTGTGGCTGCGTATAAAATTTCTTGCACTCCTGCATGGCCCGAGCATCTTAGAGTAAAAGGACCCTCAATGTCCTTACGCTCTCCGCTGGTATGTCCCGTTGCCCAGCAACTGATAAACAATAGCCTGCAACTGCGCACGCTTGAAGAAAGGATACTGTGCATTCCATGGACGCGCTGGAACAAGTCCTTCCAGCATTACACAGCTCCTGTGTGTGGAACAAACTTCAGTGCACAAAGAAAGAAATCACTGCTGATGCATTACCTGGGGATGCCAGGCCAGAGAAATGTGATGATTTACCCGAACTTTGTGATGAGGAGGTAGGAGGTCTCAATGAATATGAGAAATGCATCATAAAATTGGAAAGACTTTATGAAGCAAAACTCAGCATAATACTGGAATGCTATAAGTTTGGGAAGAGATCACAGAAGGAAGATAATACTGTAGAGAGATTTATTACAGGCCTTAGAGGCTTAGCGAGAACATGCAGCTTTGTCCAGAAAACTGATGAGCGTTTATGGGGCCAATTTATGCTGGGATGGCAAGATAAGAGAACGGTCGTGGGAGAAAGAAGAACCTTCATTGGAAGAAGACTTGCACAGGCAAGGAAGTAGAACATACCACCGAATGTGTGAAAACCTTTGAAAGAAAAGTGCAGCAGACTAAGCAAGTGGAAAGTACTGCAGAGAAAGTCACAGCTGTCTCAAGGCAGACCCTATCCCGACACATAACCTCCTTAGTTTTGGGAATTGATTCTAATCACTATAGAATACTGCTTATTTGCTCTATTTTCTTATTATGTTGAATAGAGATACAGTTGTACTCATCACTCTGTGTTTTTGCTTTTTGATTTAATCTAAGCATCCCAGTAATAAACAACTGTTTTTTCCGGCAATATTGAAAATTGTTTGTATGCCTTTTTCGTTTATGTATTCTTTTTGATGTACTAATTTTCATCCTTTTCTTGTTTGTTTGAAAGTTTCAATACTCAACTTACAAATGGAAGATTTACATTTATGTTTTTGATTGTATATGTTCTTCCAAAGTTGGATTTTACTATATGTACCATTTTGTGATATAAAGGTTTAACATTAATCTTTCTGATTATCTGTTCATTGTCAAGAAGTGTTTCAGTACACATATTTGCATGCAAAATTGATAACCATTCAGGTTATGTGGGTCTAGACCGGGTGAAAATTTCTAATTCATTTATATTTCACATTGGCTAACCCCAAGCATACCAGTACCCTTGTTTTGCTGAGATTACAGCTGTCTCAAGCAGCAAACCAGTGATTAAACCCAAGATGACTGTTGGGTGAAATGTTGTAGATCACACACCATAAACACCGTAAACACCATAAACATGATTGATGAGTAGTACAAGAACAAAGAGGAAGCTGTTTTCACTGTTGATAATAAAGAGGTTGAAGATTTAGAGGGCCTAAAGATTTATAATCCATAAATGGGCATCAAGTAAACATGATGGTAGACTCGGGAGAAAAATATACATTGCTTCCCAAAAAGGGGTTTGATGAGGTGTTCCCGACAAATGTGGAATGAAGTCGACATAAAACCACGAGCATAAGTGGTGCCAACATCCAAGCGCTCCGGTTGTTTTAGGGAAACTTTCTGTTCAAGGGTAGATAAGCATCTGGAAAAGTATATGTTAAGGAAAAAGGTAGTATCCCCTTGCTGAGTTGGCTACAACTGATAAAGTTGAACATCAAATTGAACCCCAACGATGATGATTGCATACTTCATTGTGATGCTGATGAATTACACAAACAACTGTTGTCTGGAAGCAATGGGTGCCCAAATGGATTTGTGCATAAAATACTAATAATGCAAGGGTTGTAACAAGTCATGCATAAAGTGAGGTCACTTCTCATGACCTTGATGGATCAAGTAAAAGAAGATTTGTTGAAACTAGAGCAAGACTGAATAATTGAAAAGAATGAATAATCAGAATGGTTGTCACCATCGGTGGTAGTTGCCACGCCCACTGGCATATTGAGGCTTTGGGCCTCATTAGGACCCAGGCGGATTTCGCGGTGCTAAATGCACCGCGAAGCATGGCGGAAAGCCGCCGATAGCGCCATGGGGGTTGGCGGATTTACCGCCCCATTCCGACCTTGGCGGGGCGGTAAATCCCCAATCCCCATTCTGCCCTTCCCCATTCCCATTTTTGCCCCATAGGGTATAATGGGAGTGGGGAAGGAGTTAATTACGCCACCGTAAAATACGGTGGCGTAATTAACAACGAGGTCCCGTAGCGCCATGGTTTTCTCCGCCTGGTAAAACCAGGCGGAAAAGGCCGCCATGGCGCTACGGGAACTCGTAGTATGGCGGAGAGGTACGCCATGCACTACGCTGGCGTAAAACCCTCTCCGCCAGGGTCCTAATGAGGCCCTTTGTGTTGATCTTCAGTCCGTTAACAGGTGTGTCATACCTGATCGTCATCCCCTACAGAATATTGCAGCGGTGCTTTCAACATTAGGGGAGGCACAAATGTTTTTTTCTCACTAGACCTTACACCAGCATACCACCAGATAAAGTTACATCAGGAGTCCAAACTGCTAACAGCTTTTATGACACCAGAAGGGATTTTCCAATTTGTGAGGATGCCATTTGGCCTAGTGTCGCTGGCATCTGTTTTGCAAGGATTATGCACCAAATATTTAAAGATGAGCTAGGGCTAATCTGTTTCCAGGATGATGTACTGGTATTTGGTACAGATCAAGAGACATATGATTGCAGGTTGAAAAGAGTGATAGAAAAGGGACTCACTTTGAGTAAGGAAAATGCAAATTCAATAAGCAAGTAATTGAATACCTTGAGCATGGTGGATTACATGAAGAGTATGGCAGAACCAAACAATAACAATCAATTATTTTGTTTCCTTGGCATGGCCGAATTATGTTCAAAATATATTCAGAACTTTGCAGACAAGACTATCAATATGAGATCGATATTGAAGAGTAAGGCTTGTTTGATTGGACAGAGCAATGTGCCTCTGAATGTTGTGGTATCAAAGTGGCATTGGAGAACACTCCTTCATTACAGAATTTTAAAATAGGAAGTAAGTGTATTAACTCCACTGATGTGAGCAATACAGTATTGGACATTATTTTCATGCAGATGGAAGGGAGTGGAGAACCCATCATTGCCTTTTCCTCATGGTTACTGAACGGTGCTGAACTCAACTATTCTACTGTTGGAAAAGAGCTGTTGGCCATAAAAGGGGCTGTTGGAACATTAAGAACATTCTTTTGGGGTTCAAGCTTCATGACAAAGACTAATCATAATCCTCTAAAAGAAACTTTGCAGAAGAAAGGGTTGGATGGAGTGTCGTCCAAGAGAAGATTGGTCATGGCACTACAAGAGTATATGTTTGAAGTCGAATACGTTCTGGGGAAGAAGAATATTCCGGCGGATTGTCTTTCCCATCTAGCTATGGGTGGAGATGATGGAGAGGATGACAGTGAGCGTGACTGTGTGTTGTTGGTGGAGCAAAAGATGATTGCGAAAGAGGAATGGGATGGTGGTATGGCACAGGATGTGACACTGACTAATGTGAGGGATAAACTTAACGGGAAGGACATGATCATGAAGGAGTGTGTGATGGGATCAGCTTTGGAAGGATTATAGTTGTTGAGGGATGAATTACATGTAAATGACGAATATGTCATGAGGGTCCCATTGGTTTGAGCAAAAGGATTGTTGAAATAACTCATAAAGGGCACCAAGGCATTACCAAAACTAAAAAAGCAGTCTGTGTTCAGTATTGATGGCCAGGATGTTATTTAGAGCATGAACAGGATGTAAGAAATTGTGTATTGTACACATTGAGTGAAAAAGATTTGGTATCCAGTGAGAGTCCCATGACCTTCATCACTGTTCCTCAAATGTCATGGGAGAAAGTTGGTATGGACATTGTGGGACCCATTTGGAGCAAAAGTGTATCGAAATACTGCATAGTTTTGGTGGATATGCCATCAAAGTGGGTGGAGGTAAAAATCATTATGGGCCTCATTACGAGTATGGAGGCAGCCATGGTGCTGTTAGCACCATGCCTGCCTCCATACTGGGCTCCAATACCGGGTTCCTTCAATGAGGAATAACCGGGTCATTCCAACATTGGAGGACCCGGTAATTCCTCCTTGAAGGAACCATTCCACATTCCCATTTGAGCCCCCATAGGGCTCAATGGAAATGGGGAGGGAGTTAATAACGGGCACGTTAATAACGGCCCGTTATTATCTCCCTGTTCCCCTCGCGTGACCCGGAAAGGACGTCTGGTTTTACCAGACGTCTGTTCCGGGTCCCGAAGAGGGAACCTCATAATAGGCGCTCCCATAATTAATGGTGCCGGTCCTGTAACGGCACCCTTCATTACGGAAGCGCCTGGGTCGTAAAGAGACCCTATGTGTATTACCACCAAGGATGTCATTAAGTTCATGGAATAAGTTTTTATGCCTGGAGGGTACCTGTGTGTGGTGATGACTGACAATGGCATACAATTCAAATCTAAAGAAATATGTCAGAAATTGTTGGAGGTTGGAGTTGAACATAAATGCACAGCCAAATATCATCCCCACGCCAATGCGCTGGCTGAAAGGTTCCACAAAGTGATACAAGATTGCATAGGCTTGGGCGAATAGATAGGATTGGAAATGTGTGGTGGAAAGTAGGATTGAGGGACATCAATTTTCGTGACATGGAGCGACAGATTTGCACCCCTTTGAGTTGAGATGGGGAATGAAGGTGAATTGTAAAATGTGTCCCCCATGGATGAAGAGAGTGGGGTGGAATTTGGAGTGTGTGCAGGTAGCCAGGTCACATGTTAGAGAGAGACAAATGTCCAACAACGTAACTATGATAGAATGAAGACATTCAAGGAGTGCTGTTTGTGCACTGGTGATCTAGTAAGAGTGAAGCTACCAGAGTCTTTGAGAGTGGGACCATTGAAATTATCAAAACCTTCTAGGATTAAAAGTATTTTCCATAATGCAGACATGACTGAAGATGGTTGGACCTGGAATGTGATTAGAGTAGCAAAAGTACAAGTTCAGAGTGTTCCTGCTATTTCTATTGGAGGAACATGTAAAGAAGTGATTGAAGTGGGGAGAATATCAGGAAGGCAAACAAAGCATCCTGAAAGGTTCAAATACTATGTGGTTGGCATGTGCAAAAAAAATGAATAGGGGTGTTCAGAAACTGGCTGTGCATTGGTTCACTGTTCTTGTGATTTTTATTTCCATTGGTATATTATATGATAGGTTATTTATAATGCGTTTAATACCCAGAGGTTTCTAAGCACGGACCCAGGGATCGAACTTGTGATGCTCCGTGTCATCCTGCTTCCAAGCACGTTGCCTACTGAGCTATCCTCCCGAGACAAGGATGACATATTATTCTTGTGTTTATTTTTTTCTTTCTTTTCTCTTTCTCTCTTTTCCTTTTGTGTCATCCACTCTTTTGGTTGTTTGGCGAAGGGAGGTGTGTAGCATGCTGGTTGACGTGAGCCTATGTGGAAAGTGATGCATGGAATGTATGTGTTTGAGAGAGTGCTAGAATCAGAATGCATGAGTGACTGTTGGGGATAAACCTGGTGAGAGGGGGATGCACTGCTGATGGGACTTCAATAAATACATAAGTCACACTAATGACTGCCCTCACGTTAAGTGAGGATGCATATTAAATGTCCATGTACCTCTGAAGCAAGCTTCCACAGCCTGGTGGCAGTGATGCTGAGCATCTCTAGTTTTGAACCACCAACACATTAGGTGTGCTAATAAGCAAATCTATCGGCCCTTAAGGATTTCACCTTGGAATGAGTCAGTCCTAACAGATTACAAATTTAACATAACCTAACATACCAGATGTATTTGTTAAAAAGCATATCCATCCCCAGAGGGGTGTCTGGGCGCTATTGACAGATAACAGATGTTTACTGTTACCCAAATTATTGGTACTTATTTTATTGACCCTGGAAGGATAAAGTGATTCAAACCTATGATCATGAGGTCAAACACTTGCCCATGAAGTAGATGCATTAGTCCAATGAGCCAAAGATCCGGTAAAACTCGAATGTGCCGGATACACACATATTTCTGCGGAATGCATCACATAGAGCTGTTTTAAGAACCTACTACATGCCATGGCATGTTACTGTGGTGCCAAACCTCACTCATTCATAAAAGTTTCTAATGCCCCATACTGCACCGTTAAGCCCACCCTTAGGAATGCCGTGCTAAGTGCCTAGAATTTTAATATTTACAACACAGCTGAAAACTCACAAAAAGTGGCCCCTTCTTTATTAATAGCACATTCTGACATAGCCCTTAACCATTGAATAGGTAAAGGGAAACAATATAAGCACAAACTAAATAGAGACATGGGTAGTGGTGCAGAGCAGAAAATACAATGGCATTACTAGTGTAAAGCTGGATACCATGTAGGTTATTCCAACCTTCACTTTTTTTACATTTTTTGTATTCAGATATTTATTGAATATTTAAACATTAACCAGAACAGTCCATCAATATAGAAACATATTTACCATTATTGTTTTTTTCTTTTCTTTTCTCCTTTCTTCTTTATAGATCTTTGTAAAATATGTATCTCCCACTCTTATTTTCTTTCTGAAACTTCATCTTGATGTGTTTTCTCAAATTGTGTATAATTCGATACAATGGCCCTCATTACAACCTTGGCGGAGGACCATGGTGCTATTAGCACCATGGTCCATGCCGCTAAGGTTGCAACTCCGCCATGGTGAATGGCGGAATTACCGCCCCATTCCAAGGTGAGTGGGGCGGTAATTCCCCATTCACCAATGGCCCCTTCCCCATTCCCATTTTTGCCCCATAGGGCATAATGGGAATGGGGAAAGGCGATAATTACGGCACCGTAAATTACGGTGCCGTAATTATCGCCAAGGTCCCTTTGCGGCATGGCTTTTCACGCCTGCAAAAAGCAGGCGTTAAACAGCCATCCCGCAAAGGGAACCTTGTAATCAGGCGTTAAGGGTCGGCGCCGTTTACGGTACCGTAAACCCCTTAACGCCTGAGTCGGAATGAGGCCCAATGTATTTTGATTTTTTCTTGAATTGTTGTATGAAATATTTTAATTGAGTTATGTATATGTTTACGTATCTTGTACATGTTGAAATGTATTGAAAGGTTGATTTATCAGCCAAAGAGTAATAAAAAAAGAAGAAAAAAAAGAAGCATATTTACAACATAAATCCCCCCAAACCTCCTTCACAGTAAAGTCATATAACAGTAGCATGTTTTCAAATTATTTCCAGAGTATAACATAGCATTTTAAGTATTGAATCACAGATCTAAAAATCTTTTCCCAAATTTGTTCATACAAATTTCTCATCGTATCCCTGTACAGAATCAATCTCTCGATTCTCAACATTTGCTGTAAGTCTAATATTCTGTCCTTCATGAAAGACAACACGTGCAGATGCAAATAGGTCCATAGACCAATTCACGTACATGCATGCACACAATTACATACACACATATATGCATTCACACATACATATTTATATACCTACACATGCACACGTACAATCATACACACACATACAAAGGTTATAGGTCAAAGGTTCGAATCAAAGGTAAAAAACACTTTTTTAACCTACACGGAAACCCCAAAAAATGTATAATAAAAAAAGAATTTGAACCTTTGGGTTTCGATCCTATTGACTCTCACCTTTTGCATTTGAATCTTTTGTAATCGATCCTTTAGCTGGACACCCATACAAACATTCCCATAGAAATATACATAAACTCATGCATACAAACGTGGATATAGATGCATACATACATACACATGTTCATACATGCACACATGCATACATATATGCCAGTTACAAAAATGTGTGCAGGCCTTTCGTTGAAATAACTAAATTTATGGGTGACGGAGAAGGGTCAAACTGGATTCAGACATGGCTTTAATATTGGCCAAAACTAATGGGCACTCAATTACATCAAGGCAGATATTAAACAAAAAAAAGAAAGGAGACATTACCTATGTTGCATAGTTTACTCCTGTGCTTTTGACAGGGTTCTCAACCATTACTTTGGGAAAAGCGCCGAGATGGAGTGTAGCTCCTCTTTATCAATTTACTATACACCAGCATATTTCAGTAAGGTTATTTTATTTTTTCTTAATAATTTTATTTTAGTTTGCAGTATTTACAATTAATACACAACTATGGAAAAATACAATTACAATTATCTGTTGAACACAAAAAATAATAATAACAATAATCACAAATACACCCGTTTTGTCAATTTATTTTTTCAAACGACTTGCCAAGCTGATGAGCATACCACGTACTGTACACTTGAATGCTTCCCATACAATATCTGGTCTGACCTCCCTGTGCAGTTTTCTTCCACAAAGTAATCAATTTATTTTGCAAGTCTGTCCATCTCATCCTCATTGTCCAACAGCATGGTATTTAGTCTCCAAGTGTACTGTTTCTTTAATGTACAGTCTAGTGTCAAATCCATGTCAACATGAGCATGGTCAGTCAATACTGTGTTTGCAATCCGTATGTTTAGATGCAGAGGGCACCATGACTTAGCCCATAATTGTTAATATAAGGTTAATATGTGTCTTATTAGCCTTGCTTCATAATCTGTACACAGACGAAATGGATGCCACCTTCAGATCAGTGTGCAACTTTCCTCCTCGTGTGGGCGTGGCGGCAGCCGCATATTTAGGAAATGCTGATGACACCATAATGATGGAACTTATTCCAATTGGTCTTCAACGGTCATTAAATGCCCTCCTTTAATACGCAAATAAAAACAACATGAACATTAATATTGGTAAAGCTAAAGTAATGGTGATTGGGGTAAATTGGGGCAAAGATGTGTTAAATTTAGTTGGAAATTAGATAAGGCGAGGCTGAAAATGGTAAATATTGTTAAGGATTTCAATCAGGCGACGCACACCTTAGTCTCGGCCCAGTATGCAGAGCGCAATTGAAATGCTTATGTTTTTATATTAGATTCAATATACACCACTCATATCACACCCACTTTTCAAATACCCTGGATCACGATGGACCATGTACCAGGCCGGTTGATAAAATATAATATTTATTTATTTATTTAAAAATCAAAAGAAATCATACAATTTTTAATATGGAGCAGCAATCAACAATGGGGTGATAAGACCAATAGGAATGTAAGCAATGCACTCAGTTTAACCTTCTATTGACACCTCTACAAAACACCAGGGAATGGGAGCACTTTTTGATTTTAGGCAAGATAACACTTGAATTAGAATTTCCCCCTGCAAGATTCCCTCAAACCACAAATAATCAATTCTAAGTGGATAAACAGAAGTAGCAGGTAATCAGGAATGACAAATGGAAAAAATGATTCTGAAATCCGACCTTCCCTCCCCAAACAAGAGAGAAAAACGGATTTCAAACCCTGGCAATGCAAAAAATGACACTCGGACATGGATGAATACATTTATCAATGTGTGTAAAAACCTTGAAACAAATATTATTCCCCACTACAGCAACAATGCAAATGTACTAACAATCACAAGCAATGTATAACCAAGAGCAGACAGTCAAAATTGAGAGGCAGGTTTAAAACAGATTGCAATAAATGACACGTTGGAAATTTAGCAAACTCTGCAATTCCCGCCTGCAATTACCCATACAGCTTTTAATAAAAGCGGGTGAAATACACTGATTTAGAGTGTGATTTTTGTGTTGGGGTGTAGCTTTAGATCATAGGTACAAGATGGAAGAGACATTAGGTCTCTAGCCGGAAAATGGAGAGCGTTATGCAAGATCTAAGAAGGTGCGTTTTGAGAAAAATGGAGCGGTGAAAAAGGAAAGGAAATCAGTTTTTGACAAGAACAGTTTTACTCTACACTAGAGCATTCAGGCTGGGATACCAAAGAGAGACAAAGTAAGCTTCAGTTTTGATTCACAAATTCAATCCTAGTTCCCCAGTACCTGCCCTGGTGGTACCAGTCCAATCACCCGAAATAGGATTAATAGTTTAGGAATTATACAAGGCAGAATTATTACAGAGATGCTGCTAGCACTAGAAATCCATGGCAGAGTTTTAAGAATAACTCTGACAATATTACAAGTTATCAGCACAAGAATAGGATGACTTAGAGAGGGGAACTAAGGACAACGCAAGGCAAGTTATACTAAGGTTTTCTATGGTTCCTATTGATACCCACAGTCCACTTTTTAGTTTTTGAATTTTGGACAGTCAGCGGTTCTGGTCACAACACAGATCTGGTCTAAGGAAGGACAGCCGGGAAAAATCAGCGGGACAGGATCAGCTGGACATGGACTGGTTACCAGGTAACACTTCTGGCCTGGCAATTCTGGTCACTGGATAAGATAGGTCATATGGCTAGCAGGATGGCAGCAGCATGTAGTGAGTGGCAGCAAGCCAATCTGGATTAGGATGCCAAAAGTACCACACTTTTTCCCTTTGGTTATTTGGGAATTTTAGTGGTTTTCAGAATTGGAGAGTAGGCCTTGCTGGAGCAGGATCAGCAATGCTTGGCCTTGTAGTTGGGATCTGTGATCTGGATAGATGACAGGTAAAGGAACGCAGGGCAGGAAATCAGGAGAGAGTGTGTGTCTAGGGTATTGACGGGACTCTTATTTATAGTGCAAAATGACATCCTCACAGTATATGACTGGGGCAGGTTTAACTAAACACACCCCTAACAAAGGGATTGGACAAGGGTGCTAGTCTCCGCCTCCCTCTAAATTGGTTGGATTTCTAAGGGAATGATGTCAGGTTTATGAGGCGAGTTTTACAATGTCCAGAAAATCCTACATTTAATTTACAAAAATGTGATTTTGCCAAAAACATATATTTCTTCAATTGCAACCTCTTGGCAAATTATACACACAGGTTACATATTATGTGGAACACAGATCAGTCCAATCCTCCAGTCTGTGCAACCTTGTTTCACCTTTCTGAACATACATTTTGGTAATTTTAAACATGAAAGATTTGGCCTAAAATTCCACAATTTTATACACAGATGTGAATGTTCTCCATGTATGTATGTACAAAATGTTATGTTTGCAACATTAATACTTTTCTTGGAATCTGTCATATTTTGTAACTTCTGTTCCCCACGCGGCAATGAGTTCTACCATGTTTTAAAAGAAAGCCCATAAAATTAGATTTGAAACTGCAAACTTTTTACAGTTTTACTAATTCTTGCTGCAGAGATAAAAACAGTCCTTAAAGTTTCTTTATAAAATAGTCTTTGTAACCAAAAGGCATTCCCTTTGTTACAAGAACATGTTTATTTTGTTCCTCCATCTGCCAGCAACTGCCATTCCCTTCAAGGCAAGGGGGGTTTCCCATCTTAATTGAAGATTTTATTGCCCCTTACACTTGACAGGTTAGTGTCCCAGGACTTCTATTGTCCCAGCCGGGAGCACAGATGAATGTCTGACGAGCATGTGAACTTGCTTTATCCTGGCCCATGCAAAGTTTTTCAAGCAGGCAATTTTCCCTTGTGTGTCCTGGATTTATGGTGTGCCTCCCTTCCTTGGGGATGTTTCACAGCTCGCAACTGGAAAGACTGGTTGTTCTGAGATCTTGCAAATCCAGCCCATGTGTTTTAAACTCTTTAATTTCTTATTTTGGGTCCTAAATTAAAACAACCTGTGAAGGAAGATAGCCTATGTGTATATTTTTACTACTAACATAAACCCCTTCCATTGTTAAGTAAGCAGGCTTTTATTCAACAATTTATTTTAAACAGGCAATGTTTTCTTCAGTCAGCAGAGCCCATTTTTCCACATATGTTAAACTGCTAGCATTTCTTTCTGTAAATTCGTTTTGGTAGCTGCCTCAGATTGCCCACACTGTCTTTGCAGCTGTAGTCATTTCCTTGAAGCAGGAGTCTTATCTAAAGTATAGATATATTTGCACTTGACCTGGCTCAGAGAATTAAAGTCTCTTTGAACCGCTATGTCTGGATACATTTGGGAGGAAAATAAGTGTGTGTTCCGTGTGAGTGAAAATGAAGTTGCTTCTTGATTTCTCTGAGAGTTGGTTTGTTTCTTGCGCAAATGCAGCTTGGTGGTGTGGTGAATGCCATTGAGTGGGTCAATATATCCAACAATATGTACACTTATCTCAGTATTCCCATTGTACCTACGCCCCATACCACCCATCTGGGCAATTATATATGCACTAAAGTCATGAAGAAATGGATGGCTATATGTAATTTCATCCACAGATGAGGAGGACACAATATAGAGGGATTAGTGGAAATGTATAAAACAGGGATTACACCTTGTGTCCTTTGTGGACTAGAGGTTCTCCCTCAAAAAATGGTTACCTGGTTGTGCAAATTAGAGGGTAAACTTATCTGCTCAATACTTGAGGTTCCTCAGGCGGTCCCGGTAAAAGTGCTTTGGTGCGAGTTTATGTCACTCTTTATGTGTCTAAAGCTGAGCACAATACCCTTTTACAGTAATTCACAATCAATAAGGTTAACAAAGAAAGGAATTAATTGTTTGCATATCTAGAAAATTCACTGAAACAACATTTAGAAAACATAGATCTCAATTTACCTAATGAGTGTTCTCTTCCCATTTTTTTAAAAAATCTTTGGAAATGAAAACTTTGATGTGGGATAGAGATATGAATTTATGTAAATTAGCAGAGAAAAAAAGATACAGAGAATTCTGTAAAGAAGGATTTCAACCAGGAAAACCAAAAACCTATTTTACAAACATTTTACTCGCGAAGCGATCTGCTTTATTAGCTACCTGCTTTTGAATATTTGAATATTCTGCCAACTTTAGACTAAACAGGGGGCTGAAATTTCTAAAACAAGGAGGAGAGATTGTGTTGACTCTTTAGGAGGTGGAGAGAGAGCAGCAGAAAATGCCTAACCAATTGTGATACACTAAGGGAAAGCTATATGCTCAGCTATCGAAGATTTGTCCACACAGACAGCGGCTATTAATCTGTGCAATTTTGTAGAACTTTAATAGGCGGGGAACCGTTGGTTATTTCTTTAGTGGCTTTACACAATGCAATGTAATCATTAGATAATTCAAAGAAGTAATGATGTATTAGAATGATTAGATATTAGCAATTTCAGATAATTAAGAAAAGAGCTAATGCGCAAGCTCGCATCTCTGGAGCCACAAACAACATGGCTGAATTCTTTAAAATCTGCAAAGTACTCGCAAATCCTATTGCAGTCTCCTCTTCTCCTCCTCCCTCCCAGGCCCTATGCTCTGCATTTGCCTCCCCCTGTTCCTCCAAAACTCTCGACATCCTGTACTCTCTGTCATCTGCTCCCTACTCACACCTCCCTTCTTCTTCCAACCCCTTCACAACCTCTGCCCCTCATACCCTCATACTCTCCTCCCTCTCTCCCATTGCACCTGATGAGATCTCTAGAGTTGTCATCTCTATGAAAGTCTCTTCTAAACAAGTGCTACCCTGCTCCTTCGAACCATCAAAGGCAACATCAAAACTCTCACCCTGCAACCTCTGCAACCACTCTTTTGCTACAAGCTCTTTCCCTCAACCCCTCCCTTGTGAACTCTATTCTAATAAAAAGCCATCGGCTGACCCATCCTTCATGGCTAACTATCGTCCTATCTCTATTGCCCCTTTCTTGGGCAAATGTATGAAGAAGCTGGTCATCCCCCAACTGACCTTCCACACCAAAATGGCCTCCATGACCACCAGTCTGGTTTCAGGGCAACCAGAGACACTGAAACTGCTCTACTGAATACCCAATTAGACCTACTCTCTAATCAGGACTCTAACTCTCCTTCTGCTCTTATCCTCCTTGATCTCACCTTTGCTTTTGGTACGGTCAACCACTCCATCCTCATAGACCATCTCTGTGATATCCTAGGCATCACGGACAGGGCACTGGTGTGGTTTACCTCTTTCCTCTCTAACAGACCCTCCCAAGTTCAAATGGGTCGTTTTCTCCCCCCACCTCACTCTCTATGTGTGGTGCCCCTCAGGGCTTTACCCTATCCCCATGGCTCTTCAACAGCTACCTGTCCCCTCTGGTCTACCTGATCTCCACCTGCTTTTGTCACTTCCAGTGTTACACAGACAACACATAGCTCTCTTTCCAGCTGCCTTCCCCTACCTCCATCTCCTCCTCTTCTTGCCTTATACCTGACTGCCTGACTGCTATTCAGACATGGTTGTCTGCTAATGATCTCTGCCTCAATGCCAGCAAGATTGAGATCCTTCTCATTCGGAGATCCTTCTCATCCTGTTCCCAACTTCCCCCCTCACTCTCTGGCCAGACTCCTTTGGTCCCCTCCCCTCACCGACTTGTTAGGCAAAAAACCTCAGGATCATAATGTTTTTAATATATATAGATATATATAGATATATATATATATATATATATATATATATATATATATATTTTTTTTTTAAGATCGATAGTTGCACAGCAAGTGCATCACATATTCTTCTGCAATTTGAGATAAATACATGACCAAACACATTTATGACCCCCAACCCAAACTTCCAACCCTGTTCCCCTCCCTCCCACACACCCTCCCCCTCTCAATTTAGAATTATTAGATTATGGTGAGAGTCTGTGAGAGGCTTTTGATTACAGACCCATGTTGATGTGGATTCCGATCAGGTGCAGGCCAAACACCTGTTGAGTCCAATCCTTCAGTATGGACTAGATGTGTTAAGCTGCCAGAAAGGGTTTTTGCCGCCTAGAAGTAGCTTGGCGTAGCTTAGGGTCGCCGTCCCAAGAACAGGGGCACTCTCCAACGCACAGAGAGGATTGAGATAGCAAGAGTTTCATATTCCAGTGTTATTCAATTCCGAAAACTCAAGAAAGGCAAGCCACTGTGTGGCAATGTGTGTACGGGACTCCAAGAGTGCTGTGGTGAGGCTATTCCATGTTGTGGATTTATTTAGCTTTACACATCCAGTCCAGTTTTGCTGGCAATGTGCTTCTACCACTTCATGGTTACATAGACAAGTGCAGCTAAAAGCAAATTTCTTGACAAGTGGGGCAGTACCAGGTATTTTTCCTCCCACCACTGGTGCCAGTATGTGCTGGTTTGTCTGCATACACTCCAGTAGTAGGGGCTGACACCTGTATACATTTTTGCTAAACGCTGAGGGGTTAAGTGCCATTGCGTGAGTTATCTGCAGTTATGCATCTTATATTGGACCGGTATTGATGACTTCCAAACCGCCTTAAATATTGCAGCCTATCCTTCCTGGTCGTTCTCCCACCCCACCTCCCTTTCCCACTTCATCTGAGTGTGGGGGGTTGGTAGGTGACCTCTTTCTATGAGTGCCTGGTATAGATTGGCAATCAGCCCTTTGGTCCCTACATGAGTATTCATAATGTTCTCAAAGTGGGTGAGGGGGCTTTGCAGCTGCTCTTTCCATTGTGGGTCAGTAAGAACCCCTTTTAGTAACAAGTATGGAAGAGGCCCAACCTTTACGAAATGTTGTGCACTCTCTAATTCCTCCCTGGACAGAAAGAAACCCTCCCTCCACAACTGGCCCGCTCGGACCAACCCCTGTTCATATTGGGCTGGAAGCGGATCCGATCTATGATGACGTCTCTGTGACGCTCACCTGAGTCTCCGCAGAAGCAATGACGTCCTCCTGTCCCTACCCGTGACTCCTATCCATCCCCGGGGTATTGGAGTGATTGCCTGAAAGGGAACAATAGGCCCAAGGGCCCCTTCGCCCCCACCCTTCTGGGTTTCCTTTCAATCATGTTCTGTGGTGGTGCAAGGGCTAGTGGCTCACCTTTTGATGTGGTGTGGTGAGTTCTCCGTCCTGCATTGCAGGGGCGCTATAGTCTTGATGCTGGTTTGGATGGCTGCACCGCAGCTCTTTGCCAATTCTTGCCCTGGTTCCTTGCGTGCGGGGGCTATGAATACTGTTAGAGTTCTTATGTGTTAGAACCTCTCCAGTTCCTTCACTGGGTATGAAATATAAATGCTGGCGAGTTCGTTAGATCAGGTAAGTCCCCTCCCAATTGCCTCACTGGGTATGGAATACTGTTCCAGGTAAGTTTGTTATATTAGGTAAGTTTCCGCCCCGTTACTTCACTGGTTATGGAATACGGGTTCAGGTAAATTCATTAGTTCAGAAGTTAGTTTGTTTTAACCTGTTTGCTTTCTTTCCTCCTTGCTTGCAGGTTCTGTGGCGTTGCAGTGGGTCAGCAGAGCTCCGGCGATCGAAAGAAGGCGGAGCGACACAATCCGTAAAGTTTGTTTCAACGACGAAGGGACCAGGATCCTGCTGAGCGGGTTCGCAGTGCACAAACGCTGAAAACGTAAGCAACCGATGATAACTTTGGAGATGTACTTATGCTTTCTTCTTGTCTTTCAGGTGCTCGGAGTCCGTAGCTCGAGGAAAAGCCCAGGCGGGGCACACAATCAGGAAAGAATGACCAGGAATCAGTTAGGCGTGTGCCTCAGGCTGCAGATTGCACGCGAAGCATGATTCGTCCTCTGGGCGTGGCTTAAATAGGCCCCCACGCTCATAGGCTGAAACGAGCAGTACAGAATGATGTAACTGGCATCAGGGAAACCATGTTGGAGGAAACAGGAAGTGCCTTATGAATGCTGAGTGTCTATGGAATGTATGCAGGATGATTTATTCCTGGCCTGCCAAGCCTTCACCCAAGATGCTCCTACCAGCCCCTCCTTTCTACCACCAGTCGGGTGTACCAGCTTTGTACTCATGACAGTCTCTGATTGCTGGAGCCCAAATACAACTTAGGGGGTGTGGCCAGGTTGAAGTGGGAGAATGGAAGAACAGGCTCCCGTCCTTCACCTCTCGCGCTTGGCCTAGAGGGTCACGGCCCAGACACCCGCCGCGAGAAGAGTTTGTCCATTTACCAGACGACCAGGTACCCTGGTACAGGAACATACGGATGTGTCCACCTGCCTGCCCAGCAGCCCGCACTGGCCATGCCGACACCTGCGGCTCGGATCAGCTAGACTAAAAACCACACGTCGTTAGAGATGCCATGACGACCTAGACAACGGGAAGCACATCTGTACAAGTATACACACTTAACATTTCCACACCAATCTACACGAAGAACATACTCAGTGCTCTGACGTAGGCGACAGACATATTCACGGACGTGCATCTTTATTATTTTTACATAGGCTTTCAGAATGCAGAAACGCAAGATGCATCATGAACTCATCTATAACGCTTGCTCACGCTTCCCTTGAAACCCGTTACCACCATGAGAGGTATAATGGAAACACGATACTGGTCATGGAAATGTATGCTACTATAATCTAAAGCACCTATGCACCAAACAGACTACTTAAGCACCAGGCCCGAGTAGGCCTCAAACAAGAGCTCCCGTGGACATTAACAAAGCAAGAGTCAGGTTGCTGATCCTGCAGAAAGAACCCGATGGAGCAACCAGCCAAGGTCGCAATGTTGCAAGCCCACATCCAAGAACAAATCATCAAAGGCACGATGTTGCAACCTCGCACTCCGCGTACCAACGTTAAAGTCATATCTACAAATTAAACCAGACACACAGTGGAAAAGCAATATTAATTGTGCAGAATTCTGCCTCAAACACGGTCCCGCCTCACGTGACCAAGCCGAATCTGACGAGATGCCAAAACCCAGGAGAGAAAAGGCGTCTGGGTCCCTCACTACGAGACACAGGCCGAGACACTTGAAAGGCTCAATGGACACCTGCTACAGTGGGAGCGGTCAGCCTTCCACCTATGAATAAATCCTCACATTGTCTGCACGTACCCATATTGAAACATTGTTGCAAACACAGGTACACCGAGAGCTGGGAACAACGGTGGTCCCAGGCTGGGGAGCTCACGGATGCACCAATCAGAACATGGGGCTCTTATCTCAGACGTCAGTAACATTAGCCAATCCTCAGGAGCCTTCATGTAACAATTCTTATGTATCCAATTATAGGGACAACCCAGATATACCACCTGACTACACCTTGTCCACTAATATCATTCTCTATATGTGTACTATACTAACCCTACCACTCGAGCAACCAATTAAGAGTGGCGATAGGTTTTTTGTTAACTTTCTGAAGTGACGCAAGTAGCGCGTCATAATGCAGTAAAAAGGGCCTGCGAGCCCCACGATTATGTGTGTGTCAGGACGGACGCGTACGCTCCTTGACCCATCCCTGCCGTTTTGTATAAATAAACAGCAGAGTCGCCTTGCTCCTTGTGTGTGTCTCATACTCTATCTCATCTGGGATATACGGGAGGAGTTGGGGCCTCCCTGCCCGGAGGTCTGCGGACGGCCCGGCCGACCCCGGCAGAATTTCCCTCCGACAAGTTGGAGGCACTGCTGAGATCTGTTTAAGATCAACTTTTATTTTTAGTTTTTCCAGGCACTCCCGTTGCGAGGAGGCCCGGCGGCGCGGCCCCCTCTGCCGTTGCCCCCTTCTGAGGACTACAGGACCATCGCGGAGCCGCGAGAAGACCGGACAGCGCAATCCGGATATTGGCCCTCGGGAGCCGGTTGAGAAGTATCCCGCCCGCGGTCGGCGAGTGTCCAGACGTGGTCCAGACGAGGGGAGGTGGCGAGCCGCTTGGAGGGTGCACGCAGTCGAGCGGCCCTGCATCGAGAGAACTTGGTGAGCATGACACGCACAACAAGCAATGCGAAATTGTGAGGGAGGGGGAGGAAGTAAATAAGGAAGGGGGGAGGTATTGTAGAGATGTGCGGCGAAGGTTTAACTGAGTGTTGCTAATGGAATGAATGGTAGCAAAACGAGTGCGAGAACAGTCGGCTAACGTTACGCGAAAGAGGGGGGCGGGGCACGAAAACATCACGTGCAGCCGCTCGTAACAGTCAGCTAACGTTACGCGAAAGAGGGGGGCGGGGCACGAAAACATCACGTGCAGCCGCTCGTAACAGTCAGCTAACGTTACGCGAAAGAGGGGGGCGGGGCACGAAAACATCACGTGCAGCCGCTCGTAAGACACTGATGGTTTAAATTGCGACTAAGTGTGAGGGTGGGTGTGTGTGGTTTCCTACGACTTGACATTTATTGATCAATGAGTAGATGAGGTTCCCTATTGTTCGAGCAAGAAACTCGATAGGTAGATGACGTTTCCCTGTGGGCGGTAGCTAGTTACATAGTTGCCCAAAACGGAAGATAATTGGCTGGTTAAGCCCTCCTGTTAAGGGGCATATCACACGCGAGGCGACGCAGCGTGCGCAGTCCGGTTATATTATTGATGAGATTACCTTGTTCCAGGAGAGACAGGAAGACAGCTGTAGGGTTAGCGGGGTAGATTGCAAGTGTATTTTGAACTTAAAAAACATAACAAGAATATACCAGTAGCTCGAAGAAATCGGTGACGTCACCAGTAGGGATTTAATAGGATATCGCGAGCACAAGGAATTTTGGGTTTGAGAGTGGTGGGGAAGAGAAGCATGATAAAGGAGCTGGTACGGAGATAAACTATAAACCAGTGGATCGAAAAAAGGGGAAAGGGGCGTGGCTGCGCACGGAGAACGCCGGCCACGGCAAGTGTAAACGGGGGAGGAGAACGGAGAAACAGGACGACTGTATAAGATCATCGTAAGGGGTACGCAGCCGCAGGGGGCTGCGTGCGCTTCGGCCGCAGGGGGCCGTAGGGGAAGGAATATAATATAACATCATATTTATTATTATTGCATAATTTGTCAAAAGGATTGTCGAAAGTCCCCACACTTGCGGGGCGAGGTAAGCAATACAAGGTTGTATATCGTAAACTGCTAGTAAGGGGAAGGGTAACAAGGGGAGTGAATTTATGTCATACGGGAGAGGGTCGGGAGGGTGGGGGAACACCCTCACTACCCCACTACAGCACATATGCACCACACTGCCACCACATAGGGAGAAGTTAATTAAGTACAGCATAGAGTGGACCCAGGGGACAGATAACAAAATGTTAACACCATGGCCGCCTAATGGTAGTTTCGATCCATATGCCCAACATTCACTACTGAACCATCTGCACAATACATACAAGGGGAAGAAGTTGGCAAACCATGTGGAGGTGTTTAACTTATGGAGGATGTTCCAGGGGTCTCGACCAGGACCAAATGGAATGTTCACTATGGGGGAAACACTGGAAGAAAAGGAGATTAAGAAAGAAGGAACGGGTGGGGAAAAGGAGTGCGAAAGCACAAAGAATACGGGGAACGAAAGACAGGGAGGAGAAAAGATTGATAAATCAGACGACATAAAAAAGGAACCGAGCAATGGGATACCCATAACACCGGGAGTGAAAACAGAGGGAGGAGGGTTGTACCCTTTAAGAGAATTAGGAGAAATAGCAGGACAGTTAAGGGCGGCTGAAGGATACTCAAACCCGGCATACAGCCCTCCACCATATGTGGCTCATGGGAAGATACCAATGGGGGACAGGAGGATTAGAGAAGAGCAGACTGTAGAGATAGGAAACGATGAGTGGATAGCTGCACAGATATTGTTGAAATTACGAGGCTCACTAACTGGAGAAGAAAGGGAGGCGGTAAGGAGAACAAACGAGGATAGTGCCAGAGAGAGTGAAATGAGGGGAGAGGAGCTACTACGGCAGAAGGAAGAGATTTTGGAGGAAAGATTAGCAGAACTAAGGGATGAGCAGAATGAACTGATCAAACAACTTGAGCGGGAGGAAAGAGAGAGAGTGAGGAAAAGGAAAGAAGGTAAGGACGAATTGGAAAAATTAAGGGAACGAAGTGAGGAACAAAAGAGAGAAGCTGAAAGGGTAAAAGGAGCAGCAGATAGGGTATCAAGAGTAGTGCTGAGAGAGAAGAAGAAGGAAGAAGAAGAAAAGGAAAAAGAAATGGAAATATGGAGGAGGAGGATAATATCAGAGGCAACTAAGAAATATGAAGAGGGGAAGGTAATAGAGAGTATAGTAGAAAGAGAAAGGGTGAAATGGGAAAGGAAGAAAGAGGATGAAAGGATATTGGAACAGATGAGCAACGAAGTAATGGAGGAGTTGAAAAGGAAAAGGGAGGAAAATAGTAGGGAAATGGAGGAGAGGAGTGAAGGAGGAAGAGAAGAGAGGGGTTGGAAGAGTGAAAGATGGGGAGATGTATATAAAAGTAGAGAGGTAGCAACAACATCAGCACAAAGGGGGACAGTTGGTAACAACGGAAAGGGAGAAAGAGACCTAATAGACTTAAAAACAGTAACAATAAAAGGAAAAAAGGCAGAGTGGGGGGTGCCATTTATGAATGATTTTTGCAGTGAGGAGGAAGGAGGACTGGAGAAGGATGGAAGGAAGAGTGAAAGGGAAAGCTTAGATAAACTATACCTTACTAGAACAAACATAGATTCGCCCTGGATGAGTAGAAGATGGGAGGAGCTGGAGAGAAGTAAGGAGGAAGTGAAAAGAATAGGGGAAACACAAACCAATGAAACCACGCCACCCACATCACCATCGCACCCTCCCACATCACGCCCTACATGTTCAACTACCGCGCGCTCTCTGCACAGAATAAAGCTCGCGCCCTTCATGAATGAACTTACACCTTATGCATGTCGGCTTAGGGACCTCCCTAGTCGCAGGCAAGACAGACAAATAAACATACCCATATTGAACACAGGAAATGATGAAAAAAGGGGAAAGGAAGAAGAGGGAGGTAGGAGCAGAGGTAGTAAGGAAGAATTTGAAGTAGTAAAAGAAATGGGGGAAGAGGAGGGGTGTGAAGACTCAACATTATGGAGCGTAAAGGGTGACACAAGACAGAATTTAATGCCACTGCTGGAGAGAGGAGGGGTTAGACCACAGTATGTACCTTGGAAACATACGGATAAGGAAAATATAAAATGTAGGCTCCCATCACTAAGTGGAGATGCGGGTAAGTGGATATATGAAATGGAAAAACACACCGCAGGACAGAAACTAGCAGTAGGAGATGTGAAGGGCCTGTTAATATCAATATTAGGGGATAGAGTGGATGACATTTGGAAAAGAGCGGGATTCCATGGGGTAACAATAACGAACACATCGCATGATGGGGCACCATTTGCAAACTGCAGACATGCGCTATGGCAGGCACTGAGAGTGCAGTACCCAGACACATCAGACATAGGAGCCATTACTTCCCGTAAGATGGGTGAAAATGAGGATCCTGTTGATTATATCCAGGATGTTCAAGAGAAGTGGCGCATGGAAACTAGAGAACAATGGGACAAAACACCAGCCATATTTTATCATATACTAGTACAAGGGCTCCCAGAAGGAGTTCAAAAACAACTAAAGAAAGTAGTGGGGATGGAAGCAAAACCATGGCCAGAAATACAACTGACTATAGTACATCACTGCAGAACATGGCAAGGAAAAATGAAACAAAAGGAAGAGGATAGGAAAACAGAAGAGGCCAAATTAGTACAGAAAAAACTTACTAAATACACAATGGAAGGGGCACTAATAACTACGCCCACACCAATGGCCCAAAGCCCAACGCAAGTAGTGGCTGCACAAGATCCCGCACAAATAACGCCTCCACAAGGTGTAATACAGCAAGTGCCGCCTCTGCAATTACACGCACCAAACATGGGAGGAGGGTACCCAATGCAAGGAACTGGGTATTATAGTTATAACAGAGGGAGAGGAGGGTTTATGAGGGGGAGAGGATATGGATATAATACCCAACAACAGGCTGGGGGACTAA
The DNA here is from genome assembly GCF_040938575.1 of Ambystoma mexicanum. NCBI lineage: Eukaryota > Metazoa > Chordata > Amphibia > Caudata > Ambystomatidae > Ambystoma > Ambystoma mexicanum. Next base: position 118,758,522 of record NC_090935.1, on the reverse strand, counting down.
GAAATAACTACCCCACAGGGCAACCCGTATACCAGGACAACACAGGGAGCTTCCCATGGCAAAACAGGGAACCACCCGTGTGTTGGAGCTGCGGACTATTAGGACACATGTCACGTACATGTAGGGTCAGGCCAGGAACACCAGCATGGAATGAACAAGCACAACCTAGGACATTACAAGAACAGCAGGGCATACAACAACAGCAGACGTCACAAAAAGGGAGTGACCCACAACAACAAACAACACAACAGCCACAAACCTATTCACTGCCACAACAACAAATAACACAGTACCTGCCACCGCCACAACAACAAGTAGTGTTAATACAACCACCACCCCAAAATGAACGAACACAATTGGGTGGGGTGACGGTGTTGGGACACAACCCTTACACAGGGAATGGCCAATCATTGTACCCCCAATAGGCCAGCCCACAGACGGCCTTGGTGTGTCCCATCCTGTCAGTAACACCTAATAGTGCGGAGGAACCACGCATAGAGGTAACGATAGGTGACAAAAAATTATCATTTCTTGTTGACACCGGGGCAACCCGGTCTTGCATAAGGGAAGGTAAATTTAAGATGTCAGGCGAAGCCATGAACACCCAAGGATTTTCTGGGGCTAAAGGGTTGGTTCCATTTACTGATAATGTTCCCTTATCTATTGGAGATTATGATCTGTCAGTTCCACTCTTGTATTATAGTGCCTCACCAGTAAATATACTGGGGAGGGACATAATGAACAGGTTGAACATGACGATCTCCTTTACAGAGGATGGCATAATTTGCTCTAATCCAGGGATTAACATGCTCGCAGCACGACAGATTTTGCAAGCATACTGTGGACAGACAGCGATTAGGGCGGAGCCAGTAGATGGCGAGATATTCCAATATGGCACTGACATGGCATTTGCATGGATGCCAGGGATAGAAGGGAAAATATGGAGGAGACCAGCAGCCTATCTATTCCGACCAGAAACACCAGTTAATGAACTAGAAGGGAAGGTGTTTGTAGTGGACATTGAGAGCATTATTGCAACAGCTGATTATGTTGCTGTGCACGCCCAAGATAAAGAAGGGAGAGCATGGAGGGCGGTGATAGCACTAGCAGAAGGATGTAGGCTGACCCAGGTGTCAGATGAAGAGCTGTTCTCAGAAGAAAAGGAAGAAAATGAAATGGTGTTCATGATGAGTGTAGAAATATGGCTAAGAGTGGCTCACAAACAAGTAGCACAGAAAATTGCAATGGCACTTGAGGCACCCGCAGGCACCCCAGTCCCATTTTTTAAGGAGGATATGTCAAAGGTGCCCAAATCATTATGGACTATTAGCCCTTATGACGTGGGATGCATAAAAAGCATAGGGGGTGTAAGGATAAAATTGAAAAAAGGTGCCATACTACCAAGAGTTAAACAGTACCCATTGTCAAAAGAGGCAGATGAGGGCATATATGAAACCATAACGGCCCTTATAAACAATGGCATATTGGTCCCCTCAGAATCACCATGTAACACAGCTGTGTACCCGGTGCGCAAGGCTAAAGGGGGGTCTTGGCGCTTCATACAGGACCTCAGACCCTTGAACAACATAGTAGAAGCAGAGTATCCAGTAACAGCAAACCCGGCCACAATATTGTGTGGCATTCCAGCAGAAGCATCACGATTTACAGTGATTGACCTTAAAAATGCTTTCTTCTCAATACCATTACACCCAGACTCACAAGATTTGACAAGCTTCACTTACCGAAATACAAAGTGGAAACATACCAGATTACCACAGGGGTATTGTGAATCACCCTCAATTTTCAATAGAGTAATACAGATGGATTTGGGTAACGTTGAGGTGGAAAGCACAGTGTTACAGTATGTGGATGACATAATAATTTGCAGTACAAACGAAAGTAAATGTAGAGAGGACTCCTTAAAAATGTTGACGATACTGGCAGAAAAGGGGTACAAGGTAGACATGGAAAAGATACAATACTGTCAGGAACAGGTACTTTACATTGGTCAACTGATATCCCAACATGGAAGAAGGATTGCACCACAAAGAGCACAGGCCATCTCAAGCACTCCCGTGCCACAGACTGTGAGAGAACTGCAGCAATTTCTGGGGCTGTGCAACTACTGTAGAGCATGGGTATTTGATTACAGCTCATACATAGGACCCCTGCTTGAGGGTTTGAAGGAAGCAAATAAAGGGGAGAAAAAGTTGGGATGGACTATGGAAATGAGGGAGGCATTTGACGAATTAAAAGACGCGATATCAACTGCTCCAGTACTTGCATCCCCAGACTATGAGCGGCGCTTCTTTATATTTTCACATTGCGACTCAGCAGTGATGAAAGCAGTATTGGCCCAAAAAACTAGCATGGGCTATAAACCAGTAGCATTTTACAGCGGTCACTTAGACCCTATAATGTTAGGCCACTTCTCTTGTGAACAAGGTCTTGCTGCAGCTGCTTTTGCAGTAGAAAAAGCATCAGCAATAACTATGGGGTGTCCAACTACACTATTTGTGGAACATGCACTATTTGCGATATTGAATAAACCTAAGTCCACATTAACGACACAGAGGGCATCAGGTTATGAGATTATTTTGTCTAAAGCTGAACTGGCAATTGTTAGATGTAGCACGGTTAACCCTGCAAGGTTCCTAGCAGAAGTAATTGAAGAGGGAGATTACGCCCACGACTGCACCCAAGTAACTGAAATATACTCATGTACTAGGAAAGTTGAAGAAAACACACTAGAGGGAGGTGAGCTTTTGTTTATTGATGGGTCATCAACTATTGATCAAGGAGATGGGATACGAAGGACTGGGGCAGCAGTAGTAAAAATGATGGAGGCGCCGGTGTGTGTGGCTATGAAGTGTGTACAATTACCACAGCATTACTCTGCTCAAGCGGCGGAACTCGTTGCACTAATATTGGCATTAAAGGAAAGTTTTAATAAAAGAGTAACTATATATTCCGACAGTGCATATGTTACATCCACTGTCCACTCAGGGCTATCAAAATGGAGAAGGAGAGGGTTTAGGAGAGCTGATGGCACTCCAGTACAACATGCCCTCTTGTTGGCTGAACTAATTGAAGTAATAAACGACCCCCAAGAACTAGCCCTAGTAAAATGCACCGCACACACCAATGGAGAAGACTACGTTTCAAAAGGAAATGCAGCAGCAGACACACATGCGAAATATGCTGCATATTTTGGTGAGATATGGAACCCCACAGACTCACAGAGAGGGAGAGGGAGGGGAATAGCGAGGGAGATGTTAATAAGAGAAGGGTACACCCATCTCCCAGCCACACAGATTATGGAGCTACAAGCGGCTGCACCAATGGCCGAAAAAGAAGTATGGGTGAAAAGAGGATGCACAATGTCACCAACCGACGCACTATGGCGCCAGGGTGGCACTGGGAAAGTTGTAATACCGTTGGCACTGTTAAATACCGCCTTGAGCCAATTACATCACCCTGCCCATACAGGCAAGGAAATAATTGCAGCACGAATTAGAGAAGATTGGTTTTGTCCCGAGTTAACCTCCCATGTGTCAAATTTTATCAGCAATTGCCTCACATGTCAACAGTTTACGGCCGGTCATACTCTAAAAGTGATAAGAGGTACAATACCCCGGCCAGAAGGACCTTTTCGGCACCTTCACATTGACTATGTTGATATGATCAACATCTGTCAAGGCAATAGGTATATGATTGTAGTAGTATGTCCATTTTCTAGGTGGATTGAAGCAGGGCCCTGTTCACACCCTGATGCGTTTAGAGCAGCCAAATTCATAGTAAGGGAGGTCTTCCCCAGGTGGGGAGTGTGCGAGGTGTTAAGATCAGACAACGGCCCCCATTTCGCAAATGAAATGTTCCAGCATATCACATCCCTGCTGAACATTAAACACAAATTTGCATGTGCATACCATCCACAGGCTAATGGTGTATGTGAACGCCTGAATGGCCTATTGAAGGAGGCAATTGCTAAAATACAACAAACAACAAAGAAAAGTTGGTTGTATTGCCTTCCGTTAGCATTGTTTGAACTTAGAAACAGGCCAGGGTCCGACCACCACCTCACCCCTCACGAAGTGGTTACTGGACGTCAAATGCGCCTTCCCCTAACACCAACGTCAAGGGCATTCACCGATAACGAAAGTTCAGCGAATGTGTTAGGAGATGAAATGTATCAATATGTGTCTTCTTTGATTACTAGTGTCGTGTTTGTGTCTCAACAGCTCGAGCGCACACGGGGCGGGTCTACCAGCAATCAAGAAAAAGACGAAAGTACGGAATTGGGAAAGGAGAACTCGTGCAAACTTGCCAAAGGTGACCACGTACTACTTCGCAATTTCAATAGAAAGTGGAACGAGAAGAGGTTCACTGGCCCCCATCTGGGAGAGGACGTATCAACAAGAGCAGTAAAACTAAAGGATAAGCGTGCCTGGAACCACCTACATGACGTAAAGATCTACAAACTGCAGACCCGCCCCAGCGCCAACGACAGGTCCATTGGAAGAACAGCAACAACATCGCCGACAGCGGAAGAAAGTTCCACCACAGACAACGACCCAATTGTTCCCTCGGAGACAATAACTGACGAAGAAGGGGGTGACCCCCATACTGCCCACCCCATGATCACTCGCTCAAAGAGTAAAAATACTTCCGCCATCTGAGCGCAAACCCCCCCATTGACTGCTAAGTACAGTTGTAACTAAAATTGAAGGACATTGCTTGCACCAATACACATGTAAACACGTGAATGTTCTCTTTTTCTCTCGCACATACAGGAACTGCGTAATATTGTATTGTTAAGAAAAGCTAATTAACAAGTTCAGTGTGCAGGTGTAGATGGTGCTGCCAGACGATAACTACCCAGAAGAATTGTCACACCAATTTGTATACGAAATAAAGAGGCCAACATACTTAAAAAGGAGAAGGGTACGTGTATACTACACAGCCTTCCTCCTGGCCATAGAATATTACATGCCCCACCTCCGCCCATACTTGCCGGTCCTAAGAGACCCATCACTTAGAGTAGCGTGGGAGCAGCTCTTCGCCTGGGCACTGAATGACTACTTGATAGGGAGAGCTTAAAGGAAACAAAACTAACATTTAATAACGAGCACTTTTGAGAATTTTTAGGCGGACAACTGTAACGTCGCAAGAATAAGCTGCCAGGACCGCAGCAAGGTAAGAGCAAAATGCCGGTGAAATTAGCATATGTAATAAAAATAATAGGGATTTTTATGATCACCGGGTTCTTGGCTGCCTCTGTCTGGCAGTACAGCTATGCTATTGATTTTATTGCTGCACCCAAACTTAATATACCCCCGTCCCCTGCTGCAACAGGTGTTACGTCAGGTGGTAATCGTAATTTTGCACCCAAGCAAAATAGAGTTAAACGCAGCACGTACTCAGACAATAAAGGTATTGATAATTATGTACAAGATTCAGCACACGTCACAAACAACATATGGTACCAACACATGACCCGCATTGGCAAGCAGACAACTGAGGATAGCTGTTACGTTTGCTCATTAATACCATACGCCATGAGCGCTTCACGAACATTTGTTGCCACAGAAATAGATGAAAAAACAGCACAGTGCATAATATATTTGGCCCTGTTCCAAACGAAAGGAAGATTTCAAGGAACAGTAGTGCACATGACATGGAAAACACGAGACTCATACCCATATGAAAACAACTTCCTCAAGACCTATCTGAGTTATCACAAGACCAGTTTACATGCTGAAGCATTCAGGTACATAACAAGTGGCCCTGCAAAAGGAGAAACAAAGAAGGTAACACTGCAGTATCTACCATGTGATTGGTACGCAACTGAAGTTCCGGGTAAACAAGGATGCTGGGAGAGGCCGCTACTGACGATAACAGGAAAGGTGTTCCTGGGCAACAGCTGGGAGATAGGAGTGATTGGCAGCAACATGGTAACAAAAGAAACTATCTCAACTATCGAGACACACAATCATCGATGTTGGACGACGTGGATCAAGTATGTACCAATGCTCACGTGGGTAGAAGAAGATGAAGACCCGATAACTATACTACCATTGACTGCGCCTAAAGTATGCTACCAGCATAAAGGAGAGGTGGACGTAGGATATAACACCAATTGTGCAAGCGTGATGGAGTTGCCTGAGGGGGGAGCGGGAACAGCAGTAATAATGGACCATTATTGGGCCTGTGGAGAAAAGGCATATCATACACTGCCTCCCCTGTGGAATGGTGTGTGCACAATGGTACACGTCAATGTACCATCACTAGTGGTACCTAAGAAGCATGTCGATGTGGCGAAATTTCCTAAAATGGATGAAGGGGATAAGAGAAGAAAGAGATCTGCACCACTTCAGAAGGAGCAAGGAAACAGGACCAACAGCAATGATACTGTCCTAAACAGGAGAAAAAGACAAGGAGAGCCATTGACAGGAAATTACCTGTGGGGAAGGTCGGAAACGGAACTAACATCAATACCGCCAGAACACAGACTATTCAGCAGAGCAGCAATGTTCTTCTCCTCAATAATACATCCGGGACTGCAGGCATACGCAAACGCAAAATGGCTCCAAATAACAAGGTGGGAACTAATGATGACCATCAATTCAACAGTAAATGGGTTCAACGCAATTAAAGAGGAGCTGCGAGCTGTAAGGATGGTAGCACTCCAGAACAGATATGTATTGGACCTTCTCACAGCAATGGAAGGAGGAGTTTGTGCAAAAATAGGACAATCTTGCTGCACGTTCATACCTGCCAACGATGCTGACAATGGTACACTGACAGAAGCAGTTTCACAATTGGCCCAGATGCACTCCAAAATGATGGACGAAAGTAACGGTGTAAACAAGGATAAGAGCTGGTTTTCACTATTATGGTCATGGATGCCATCTTGGCTGTCAGATGGACTGAAAATAATAGTGGGATGTGCTATTTTGGCTGGAGCTACCCTGATCATAATTAGATTTTGGAAGGCCCGGAAAGCACGCACGACTGACGAGTTGCTGGAAATGGTGGGAATGCACCCCTTAATGCCAGCAGATGACGGCCAGCATACAGGTGTGATAATACAAGAAAGGGAGAAGTTGCGCACCCAAATCATCACCAATCATCTAGACCCACCATCAGTGAAGATTGAGAACCCAAGGAACCCCAGGAGCTACATAGGAAGATGGGTATACTGTACTCCTGGAGGAACATGTGAATACATGTATTGGTCATTTGAAGATCATGTAAACCATTATGGACATCTCGGAGGGATAACTAAGATATGGAGGGTAAGAGGAGATAACGAGAAGGATATGTTTGTGGTCGACAGGTCGACCAGAGGGGGGACTGAAGTGGGAGAATGGAAGAACAGGCTCCCGTCCTTCACCTCTCGCGCTTGGCCTAGAGGGTCACGGCCCAGACACCCGCCGCGAGAAGAGTTTGTCCATTTACCAGACGACCAGGTACCCTGGTACAGGAACATACGGATGTGTCCACCTGCCTGCCCAGCAGCCCGCACTGGCCATGCTGACACCTGCGGCTCGGATCAGCTAGACTAAAAACCACACGTCGTTAGAGATGCCATGACGACCTAGACAACGGGAAGCACATCTGTACAAGTATACACACTTAACATTTCCACACCAATCTACACGAAGAACATACTCAGTGCTCTGACGTAGGCGACAGACATATTCACGGACGTGCATCTTTATTATTTTTACATAGGCTTTCAGAATGCAGAAACGCAAGATGCATCATGAACTCATCTATAACGCTTGCTCACGCTTCCCTTGAAACCCGTTACCACCATGAGAGGTATAATGGAAACACGATACTGGTCATGGAAATGTATGCTACTATAATCTAAAGCACCTATGCACCAAACAGACTACTTAAGCACCAGGCCCGAGTAGGCCTCAAACAAGAGCTCCCGTGGACATTAACAAAGCAAGAGTCAGGTTGCTGATCCTGCAGAAAGAACCCGATGGAGCAACCAGCCAAGGTCGCAATGTTGCAAGCCCACATCCAAGAACAAATCATCAAAGGCACGATGTTGCAACCTCGCACTCCGCGTACCAACGTTAAAGTCATATCTACAAATTAAACCAGACACACAGTGGAAAAGCAATATTAATTGTGCAGAATTCTGCCTCAAACACGGTCCCGCCTCACGTGACCAAGCCGAATCTGACGAGATGCCAAAACCCAGGAGAGAAAAGGCGTCAGGGTCCCTCACTACGAGACACAGGCCGAGACACTTGAAAGGCTCAATGGACACCTGCTACAGTGGGAGCGGTCAGCCTTCCACCTATGAATAAATCCTCACATTGTCTGCACGTACCCATATTGAAACATTGTTGCAAACACAGGTACACCGAGAGCTGGGAACAACGGTGGTCCCAGGCTGGGGAGCTCACGGATGCACCAATCAGAACATGGGGCTCTTATCTCAGACGTCAGTAACATTAGCCAATCCTCAGGAGCCTTCATGTAACAATTCTTATGTATCCAATTATAGGGACAACCCAGATATACCACCTGACTACACCTTGTCCACTAATATCATTCTCTATATGTGTACTATACTAACCCTACCACTCGAGCAACCAATTAAGAGTGGCGATAGGTTTTTTGTTAACTTTCTGAAGTGACGCAAGTAGCGCGTCATAATGCAGTAAAAAGGGCCTGCGAGCCCCACGATTATGTGTGTGTCAGGACGGACGCGTACGCTCCTTGACCCATCCCTGCCGTTTTGTATAAATAAACAGCAGAGTCGCCTTGCTCCTTGTGTGTGTCTCATACTCTATCTCATCTGGTATATACGGGAGGAGTTGGGGCCTCCCTGCCCGGAGGTCTGCGGACGGCCCGGCCGACCCCGGCAGAATTTCCCCCCGACAAGGTCATGACTCCACTCATGTTAGTGTGTTTTTTCCATATTGTCCATAATACCCCCAAAACTTGGTGTTCTCGGGCTTTGCATGGAAAAGATTTCAAGGGGGCCCAGAACTATTCACCCAGGGTGACCAGAGAAAAATAGCCATTTTCTAGGTGTACCCATTGTTTGCTCTTGGACTCCCCAATGTGATCTACAAGTTCTTGCAGCTGCGTTGCACTGTTAGAATCTTTGAGGTCTGGATACGCCATACCTCCCTTTTCTTTGGGGAGGATAAATGTGATACCTAATCCGGGGTCTTTTCAAGTCCCAAAGAAATGCTAAGAGGGTTCTCTTGGCCTCGGGAGGAAGGAATCTGGGAGCACAATGGGGAGAGACTTGAACAAAAAGAGAAGCCCCAGCAGCGCATTCATCTTTATGGCTGTGAACTACCCTGAACAGTAAAGCTTTAGTTTGGCCCAATTGTCTGTGTCATGTTTTATAGTCGACCAAAGTGGCTTATAGTTTGCTTGGTACACGTCTTTCAATTGCCTTGTTATGCTGATCCCTAGATACCGAATACCATCAGTAGTGACTTTCAGACCCCACTTCGTAGGGCTTGAGTCCGGGTGGGTGCATTCATTCTTCAGCGACAGTGCTATGGTTTTTTAACGGTTTATGCGAAACCCTGAATGCGCATCAATTTCCTTCATCCTGGCCAGGAGCTCCGGGATGGACCATGACGGGTGAGTTACGTACACCAAGAAATCATCAGCATACAGGGCCAGTCTATATTCTCTGCCGAACCTTTTAAGGCTTATTATTGAGTCATCATTCCAGATAACCTGGGCTAGGGCTTCCATTACCAGGGCGAAGAACAATGGCGTGCGGGGACACCCCTGCCTAGTCCCTGTTGTCTATTTGAAGGGGGGATATGCCACGCCATTCACCATAACTCTCACTCCTGTATTGTAGTATAGTGGTTGCGCTCTCTGTATCCACCCAGGCCATACATTGGCTTTTTGCAGAACTTGGAGCATGAACCATCACTCCTCCCGGTCAAAAGCATTTTCTGCATCAAACGAGATCAGGGTGGGGTCCACGTCATCTGCCTTGAACGACACCATAAGGTCTAGAGTTTTACAGACATTATCCATGCCCTGCCTCCCCCTCACATACTCCGCCTGATCACTGTATGACAGGAGTGGTAGGACTTTATTTAACCTGTTAGCAAGGATGCTGGCATTTATTTTAGCGTCCACATTCAATAATGAACTCGGCCTGTAGCAGCCGTATTCTAAAATATCCCTCCCTTTCTTCTGTATTACTATGATACTAACCTAAGTCAAGGCAGGCGGGACCTGTCCGGTGGTCATTATATCCTTGAACAAGAGAGATAAAAAGGGAGTAAGGGCACCCCTTAGCTGTTTGAAGTAGGCAGGGGGAAAGCCATCCTGACCCGGTGCTGATCCTGCCTTGTCACCGGGAAGTTCAGCTCCTTGCGGTCTGCGGCTTGCATCAGGCAGAACGTGACAGTAGCCAAGAATCTTTCTATTTTCTTATGGGAAGAGTCACAATCTGAAGTGTATAGCTACTTGTAAAATTGGGCAAAGCAGGCTGTTACATTGGTTGAGTCTTTGAGAGTGATGCCCAGTGGAGAATTGATCTTGTTGACCGCTCTTTCTGCCCTCTGCTTTCTTAGTTTGGCTGCAAGTAAGGTATGGGCCTTGACCCCCTTTTCATAATATCTTTGTTTAACAAACTTAAGATGGGCCAGGGCCTTTCCTTGCCATACTTCCTTAAGCTCCTGCCTAAACTCTCTAATCTCGTCCAAGGTCTTGGTTGTTTCCCCTTCCCCCCTCTCTAGGGTGGTTTCTTTCCCACTTATTTACCTCTTCAACTGGGTTTCTCACATCAGCTTAATTCTTTTCACTGATGATCCTTGCGCTATGAGCAAGCCCTTTATCGTGGCCTTCGCTGCTTCCCATACCATTGTACATGGAAGGTCACCTGTGTCATTTCTTTTGAAAAATACTCATGCCTCTTTGTCTAATGATTCTCTGAACAGCTTATCCTTGTAAAGCGGATTGTTGCACACTCAGCATCTGTCTATAATCCTACTGGGACCCAGAGCTAACCCGACCACTAGCATGTCATGGTCTGACCACCCCACTACCTCTATTGAAGTGCTCTTTAAGTAGTGTTCAAGTTTCACTTCCAGAAAGATATAGTCTATCCGGGAAAATGTTTTATGTGGGGTGGGGGGGGAATAGAACGTGTAAGCCCTCTGTAGCGGATGTTGAGCTCTCCAGGAGCCCATCAAAAAGTATTTCCTTATCACATTCTAAAAGGCACCCACTATATGAGATTTCCAATGCAATGCTGGATCCATGATCAAATTAAAATCACCCACGCAAATCAGAGGTCTCATCCTCCCTTGATCTGATGGTACTCTGCCTGATAAGGTATCGCCCGCCCAGGTCTCTGAGTTTTTGCGTGATTTGTAGTCCTAGAGAGGCTCGGTATAGAAACCCCACTTCTCCCGTCTTTTCCAGCGCTAACGGCCATATGGATCCCCCCAATTGCCTGCCTCTCTGGGTGAATTCCTCATTGTTTTTAAATTTGGTTTCTTGCAAAAATACGATGAACAATTTGGCCTGTTGAAAGGGTATTACTAGCATGGACTTTTTCTGGGGCAAGTTCAGATTCTTGACATTTAAAGCCCCCATCTGTACTACATCAGCCGCTATAGTTTCTGTGAGGTGTGCACGCTAAGGTAGGTTGGGCGCCCTGCTCCCTCCCCCGCTCATGTATCCATCTAGGTCTTTGGAATGGGCATGACCCAGCACAAAGTTCACACGGAGCATACTCTGTTGGCTGTATTATTATTGGGTGCATTCTGGTAGGTTTCTCTGTGTTTTGACCTCCCACATTTTCCCTCAATACTGTTACAATCTCCCTGTCCCCACCCCTCCTCCCCCATTGCAGAAAAAAGGTGGAGATAAAAGAAAAAGGACTCCTCCTAACACTGAAGATGCCCTAGGAAAAATCATAGGGCCCCACAACAGGTGTCTCTCCAGAGACTACTTGAACCTGAATCAGTAACTTATCAATGGTTAACAAGCATGAGATCATACTAACTAATCAATACATCACCCAGCCCGGCGAACAGTGTGAGGCTGGCCATGGGGCGGGGACATGCCGCGTTACTTTAGTGATATTCCTCTTTCTGTAGCTCATTAGTTGGTCAGTTTACTTTCCACCTGTCTTCGTCAAAGCGCCCTCACAGCCCCTCATGGCACACCGTGATGGAATCATTCTTGTGGTGGGTTCTCCCTGATCAAGTAGTATTTAGCCTCTTATATTTTCTTGTGCCTTTTGATCGGCCTCTTTTTGGCTAGGGACCAATTGGCTTCCTGGCTGATTCTGAGGATGATGGCAGTTCTTCATTGTCCGCTGTTCCTTCCTTTTCTTTCAAGCCTTGCAGCACGCTTGTTGCTTCCACCCCCGAGACCACCCTGTATACGGTTACCAGACATTTGGTCGAAAAAAATTGGTCGACCAGACAAATGGTCGAACCAATTTGGTCGAAAACCAAATGGTCGAATTTGTATTTTTTTTTATTTTCACCTTTTATTTTTTTTTTTTGGGGGGGGTTTCCCCCCCGAACTCCCTTTTTTTTTCTAAAAACCCATTTTCGTAAAAAACGAAAACCCGAAAAATAAATATATAATAAAAAAAAAAATGCGACCAATTGGTTTTCGGCCAAATTGCGTCGACCAAATGTCATTCGACCAGTTTTAGGTCGACCAAATGTCTGGACACCCCTGTATACCTTGTTTGCATGCTCAAACAGGAGCACGAAGGGGAAGCCCCATCTGTATTTAATGCTGTGTTCTCAGAGCCAGGATGTTAAGGGGTGGCACTCTCTTTCCTGAGCTAGTGTGGTAGCAGACAAATGCTGGTATATTTATCCCTTGAGTCCTCAAAGTCTATGAACTTGCGTTCCCTGGCTTGCTGCACTATTTCCATCGTGTGCCTATAGTGGTGGCACATGGCTAACACTGATCGTGGGCCACATAAGGGGCCGCCACATTGGTGAAATCTCTCAAATTCTAAGTCAGGGGTCAAGTAGGATTGGAATAGTGACCAATGCTTCCACTCTTCTTTCCAAGCTTGCTTGTGTTTCGTTGGGGGTTTCTTTGAGACCTTGGATCCGAATGTTCGCTCTTCTCTCCCTGTTCTTCAGGTCATCGACTTTTGACGCCAGTTCCAAGTTTCTTTGTTCCAGGGCCTGAAAACAGCTTTCCGCCCTAATTTCTATGATTCTTGTAGACTGCTGATAGTTTTCCTGGGCCTCTATTTTATTAACCCTTTCCTCAAGGGCGTTCACTGTCATTGTCATGATGTTCCTGAGGAAGCAAATCTCGTCAAGCAGAAGGTTAACGTCAGCGTTTGTGGAGGTCTCCTGGTCACCCCCAGGGATGAGAGGGGCTTCCTGTTTGGGACAGCGGCCATTATCAGACTCTCTTGATGAAACTCTTGTAGCTTCGGGACTGTGGATGGGTCTATCCCGCTCTGCATGTGCACTAGACTATACCAGTCTTCTCGAGGGGGGCTATGAGTTAGCTGTTGATGCCGGCAATGCACCCTTTCTCCGTTATATAGTCTTCTGACAGCCGGTCAAACAGGGACGTGGGCGCCAAGAGAAAGGTAGGGGTTCGAATAGAGGTGCTTGTTGCTGTGTTTTTTAAGAGAGGTACGTGCCCGTACCTTGGCTCCACTTTCAGGCCCATTGAGCGTGTTTTCACTCTCCTTTCTGCCTGCCGAAGTTGTCCGCTGTTACTGTAGTCCTCAGTTCTTTCTCCTGTGAACCACCTTTCCCCCTCAGAGGCCCACTGAAGTGGTAGATCTAGTTCCTGGGGAACACACTCAGGGATGGGGGCTCACAGCTATCAGGCCACCATCGCTGCACAGACTGCGCCCTGTGATCCTTTACGTGCGGGAGGGGACTAGGTGCTTTGCACTCTTCTTCGATGGTCTGCAATGGCAGGGTGGGTGTGGAATGACCCCTCGCGGGCCAGCTTTTGAGAGGCCTCAGCCCCCGGTTGAGCTCTGCGTTGATGTGAATTGTGCGTCTGAGTGTGCTTCATTTCTTGCACTGGTACAGTAAGGAACTCCGTCCACTTTCTTGTGCCACCATTACAGGCCATATAATATTTCCCCTTGTGACTTTTCTTTCCTGTCCCCCTGTGCTCCCTACGGGCAAGCCAGAGTTTGGACCCCCACTGTTCAGTTTCATTCACTGTATGGCGTACATCCACCAGCCTGGGTCTCTCATCCCAATATGCCGTCACTTTCTGATAGGGGGGATGGCAGTCCAACGGAGGCCCTTTTTCCTTATCCGTGCCTCATTATGGAGCGTGGCAACCTGGTGTGCACCATGATGTGACTGTAGACCTTTATGTTGCCTCCTATTCTTTAGGAATATTATGCTGCCCGAGCTTCTGGGGTAGGAGTGGTGTGTATCCTGCTTACCCTCTACCCACCGTGCATGGTCAGGAGCCAGATGTGTGGTGAGCTGACATGCATCTGTCCTCTTGTTTGTCCTCTCTCCACTTCTCGGGCCTCACCAGTGGCTACTGTGCCTGTGGGGTATGGCGAAGAATGGGGATGCAGGAAGTTCACTGCACTCCTGTAGTTTACCATCTATTACAGGTAAGGAAAGAACACTCAAAGGCTGCTTCATGCAAAATTTAGTCTAATTCCAGGTTTATTTAAACATCACAATAAAAGGAAAATGGAAAAAATAACAAGTTTTGCAACTCTCTGCTTGCTTGATCACGTATGGCAAACTTGATGTGTTAGTTTCCTTATATCTCGGGGCAGGAATACAAACGCCAAAACTCTATCGTTGTTTGGGGCGCAGTCCTTTCTTGTTGTCAAGGAGCCCATAGTCAGAATCTTTGGGCAAAACGGCCAGAAAATCTGGCAGCCATTTATCAGTGTTATTGAATAGTTCACTGTAAAGACTGAAGGGGGGGTCTGTACTCCAGCTCTCTATATGGTAGAGGAGAGGCACAGAGGACCCCAGCCAAGATTCTCTATTTGGTAAACGTGGGCGAGCAATCAAGGTCTAGCTTCTCAGGAAGTGATACGGGATGGTTCTTAAGTACAGTGTAGTCCCCAAGCACCCACAAAGGAATGGCCGCACACTGTATTAGTTAAAAGACTGTCTTTATATAATTAAGGTTCACAATTATATACGATATCACAATAACTCACTTTGTACTCAGTTAATATACAATGGCAAATATACAGTTCTACGTGGTACCACAATCACTATTCGATCTCTTTAAAGTGCATCAACTGTACGGTTAAATGTCACACAAATCAGTTCATAAAGGAAATCAAAAATACAGGTAAGAGGAAAGCAGTTGGTTAGAACAATTGGCAGAGTACTGGCCCTGTTAACCAGACACAGTTCTGTGTGGAGATCCCCCCACCTGGGCAACCTGTATAATAAAGATATATAACAACCCCAGTCCATATATTGTTCACAAGAGTCTTTCCAATAGTTCAGCAACCCCAAAGTACCTGGTGTTGTAGAGTTCCTCGTCGGGAAATCGACAGCCCTTCTTGAGTGCACTCCCTTTAAGGCAGGAGCCACGGGTCGTCGAACGTCCAGCGATGAAGAGGGTGAACAGTGGTGAAGTGGCATCTTCTTTCCTACCGGTGCTCGTCGACGACGGAGCGTAGACATCCTGCAAGAAAGAGGCGTGCGGGGCACCTTAATGTCGATAGTTCGGGACCGCAAAGAGTTTGAAGAACTGTGGCCCAGCAAGGGCGTTGAGTCGTTGGCTTCTCTGTGGTCTTTAGGTGGCGGGAAATCCACCGGCGGCTGCTCCTCGGCACGTCAATGGCCTGGCCTTCTCCAGCAGGATAAGGTGGTCGACGGTGCGGACGAGTGCGTCCGTGAATCATATGTTCTTAGGCAACGGAAGCACTGCAGCTCCAGTCGGCGACTTGGTCTTCGACGGTGATGGACAACAGTCCGGGCGCGTCTCTTTGGGATTTCGCGGCAGTCCCCGTCTCCAGTCGGCAGCCTTTCATAGGTCTGTCTACCAGGGAGCTTTTGCAAAGATCAGCTGGTGCACGATGGTCCCTCGTAGCTCGGGAAGAGGGTGCCTTACCAGGTCCTCTGTGGGTCAGTCCTTGGAGACGCAGCAGCTTTCAGATCGATCACGTAGAGCAACACCACTACTTCTCTTCCAGCAGGGCTTCAAGGTCAAGCTTCAGTTTCAACTACAGTATCTCTTCAGCTTCTGAACGGTGTCAGTTACGATTCTTAGTTTCAACTTCAGCTTCTGAACGATTTCTAAAGTGAGAGGCCCCCATATATACTAGTTGATCTCCCATTCATTCTGCTGGGTCACACTTAGGCAACCAATCACTCAGAAGGGCATTCAGCAGTCAGTCAGCCAATCAGTCGCACGGTGCATTCAGGCCATTCTTCTCCATCCAGACACTCACAAAACAGAATGTGGATTTGGACAAGTGCCCCGCCATTCAACACTACACACTGCATTCATACCAGTTTCGGGTAGGGCTGACTCAGTCATTGTGTCAAACACCAGATACCAGACATCCACAACAAGAAGTGCATATTCGTCACACTCTCCATTCACCCATGTCCCACCCACAGGTGTACCCACAACATACGGTCGTTGGGAAGGCTTGAGCCAGTCTGGTCGGCACTTCCCCACGCTACCATATCTGGAACTTCCACCCAACAGGGGGAAGGGACAGAGTCAGTGCTTCCCGGGACTTCGGGAAGATCAAGGTAACAGGCGATGGAAGGCTCGAGGCCACGGGGAGCATCTTGTTTCCATCAGGAATTCTACCAATTCCAATGACAGGGGCGGGGCATCCCAAAATGGAGGATGCTCAGGGCACCAGTCATTTCAGCATGGAGCTGCCACCAGCCCGTACCCTGATCTGTGGGCCACACACAGGTGCCCAAAAACATACACTAGGGGCACAGGGTTGCACCCGCACACATGGGTGCCATAATGGTATCTCATGGGTCTGGACACCAAAACCAAAAGAGAAATCTGTACCACCAGGAGTCCCACATGAACTACTGCTCGGAAAATATGACAGAACACACGATAAAAATCAGTAAAGGACAAGGATACGGAAGCCCTGCCCTCTGATGCATTTCCAGCATCACAGTCACCCCCCCAGACTGAGGATAGGGTTCCTAATCTCCCACGAGATAGACACCCTCATCCAAATGGTCAACATACCTTCTATAAAGGCCATCTGCATTATCGTGCCTCTTCCCTGATCTATGCTCTATGGTGAAGTCTAGCCCTTGCAGGCTAATGAACCACCTGAGCAGTTTCGGATTCTCACTCTTCATCTGCATAAGCCACTTTATTGGTTGTGATCTGTTTGCACCTTGAAGGTAGACCCGGTAAGTAAGTAGGGCCTAAAATGACTAAGGCTCCAAACTATACTAGAACATTCCTTTTCAACAGTAGCCCACCTAAGTTCTCTATCCTGGAGTTGTCTACTGATGAATATGATCGGATGTTCTCTTCCTTTGTCATCTAACTGGGACAAGACAGCTCCAATTCCGGTGTCACAGGTGTCAGTTTGAACAATAAAGGGCTTGCTGTAATCAGGTGCACACAACACAGGTGCCCGACACAGACTTTCTGTCAAGCCATCAATGGCCCTCTGACAGTCTTCAGTCCAATTAATCTTCCTAGGTTGTTTGGGTGAAACCAGAGATGTCAGTGGTGCAGCTATGGTTCCATAGTCTGCCATAAATTGCGATAATACCTGGTGAGGCCCAAAAAGGCTCTCACCTGGGTTTGAGTAGTGGGAGTCTCCCAATCATGTACATCCTGTACTTTACTGGGGAGAGGTTGGATTTGACCCCCTCCTACCTCATAACCAAGATATGTGACTTGCCCCTGAGCTATCTGGCACTTGGTGGCCTTGATAGTGAGGTTAGCCCTTTTCAAGGCCTCAAACCCCTTATCCAGATGTGTTAAATGCTCTTCCCAGGTGGAACTGTAGACAGCAATGTCATCTAAGTAGACCACACAAAAGGCCTCCAGCACACTGAGTGCATGATTGACCAATCTCTGGAAGGTGGCAGGGGCATTCTTCAAACCAAAAGGCATGACCCTAAACTGGTAGAGTCCCTCAGGTGTTGAGAACGCCGTCTTTTCCTTGGCATGGTCCTCCAGAGCAATTTGCCAATAGCCTGAGGTAAGGTCAAAGGTGCTCACAAATTTGGCAGCACCTATGGTGTCCACGAGCTCATCAACCCTGGGCAAAGGGTGCGCGTCAGTCTTGGTGACGCAATTGACTCCTAGGTAGTCCACACAGAACCTCCAATCTTTGGTACCGGCCTGGGAACTCGCCTTGGGGACAAGGACCATGGGACTGGACCAGGGACTGGTTAAGGGTTCAATAACACCCATATCCAACATCTTATGCGACCTCAGCCTGGATGTGGTTCTTAATAGTATCTGACATACGGTAGCACCTGCTTTTGACAGGCACAATGTAACCAGTGTCAATTTCGTGCCTACACCACAGTGTAAGGCCTGGTGTCAGTGAAAACAAAGAGTCATACTGCCGGAGCAAAGCCCTGCAGGCCTTCTGCTGCTCTGTCGTCAGATCTGGAGAGAGATGTACTCCCTCCACTGAGCCATCCTGAGGGTTGCTATGCAGCAAATCAGGAAGGGGCTCGCTCTCATCCTCTTCTTGCTCTGAAGCTAGCAAGAGACATGAGACTTCCGCTCGCTTGTGGAAAGGCTTGAGCCCTTTGACATGGAATACTTTAGGGGCTACCCCCGAGGCTGCCATGGCAACCAGATAATTGACTTCTCCCATCTTGGAGATGATCCAGAAGGGCCCAGTCCACTTGTCTGCCAAAGCCCAAGACTTGGTAGGCTCCATCACAAAGATCTCCTGTCCTGGAGTCCAATCCACTTGCGATGCTTTAAGGTCATGCCAGTACTTATTAAATTCCTGGCTGGCCTTGAGATTCGCTGTCGCCTGACCCATCATCTGTGTCATCCTCCATCTGAGGCCTAACACATACTCCCCCACTTGCTTGGCAGGACCTGGAGGCGTGGCTTCCAAACCTTCTCGGATCAAGGAAAGGGCCCCCTCACGGGATGGCCAAAGATTAACTCAAAGGGGCTGAAACTAACCCCCTCCTGAGGTACCTCTCTGTAAGCGAACAGCAGGCATGGCAGGAGGAGATCCCATTTCCTCCTTAGAGGCTCTGCCAAAGCGCTTAGCTGTTCTGACTTGAGTGTCGTGTAGACCGATGAGACCTCCGTCCCCAAGTGACGCACAGGGGAACAAAATAGAAACCCGCTGTGCGACCCTTGAGGCCACAGGTGAGAGATGTCTTCCCAGATCCACGGAGCCTCTGGAACACTGATGCTGCTGTCAAGAAGGAATGAGGTTAAGCACCAGGCAATCACAATACAGGCAGGTAAACAAAAGAATCTAAAGTGTCTTACCTATCTGGTGTAAGGGAGACCCAGGTAACCTAGTAGGGAGGTTCGAGGCTCAAAAAGATACAGCGGTCCCTGGAGTGGTAGAACCGCAGGTAAGCGTGGATACAGGTAGGCCACCTGTAAGCTAGGGCTTGACTTGGGCGTAGAAGTACAGCAAGATACTCAGGGATGATCCAAAGACAAGTCGATGTGCAGTCCAAAAATCCAGCAACAGGTAAACAGTTCCAAGCAAAGGTATAGGGGTGTCCAAGAGAGTCCAAGATCGAGTTCCGTGGTCGAGGTAGCAAGGAGCAAGTAATAACGCCAAACAGGGTCCGAAGCCAGCTGAGAAGCAATGATCGTCCTGCCTCTCAGTTCTTTATACTGTGTGTCCCTGGGTCATGTGATGTCTCTGGGCCATGTGACGTCCACCAAGATCACGTGAGGAACGCCACACTGTATCACGTGACCGACGTGATGACGTAACGCCGTCCCTTCTGCGATACATCCTCCAAGGCAGTTGCCAATGCAGGAAAGGTTGTAAACGAGCCCGTACACCAAAGAAGGTACGGTGTTTTCGGTTCTGTGGGTTCACCGAATCCCTTGAGCCTCGAAGCTGGGGTGGAGATGTTTTGGGAATGTGAGCAATGTTCTGATGTGGGGAGGCCTGATGTGCTGAAGATCGCCTAACATAGCCCCTCCCCAACGGCCCACGACCCCGTGGGCAGGATGGATGGTCTAAATGGAAACGGGCTACCAAGCGAGGGGCGTTCAGGTCAGAGGCGGAAACCCATGATCGTTCCTCCGGGCCGTAACCCTTCCAATCCACCAGATACTGGATCCCTCCCCTAAACCATCTGGAGCCCAAAATGGCCGACACCTCGAAAACATCAGGAGAGGACAAGGACACCGGCGCAACAGGGGTACGAAGACGGACAGAGTCGGGACAGGGTTTGAGGAGGGAGACATGAAACACAGGATGGATGCGCCAAGAGCTGGGAAGCACTAGACGGAAAGCCACCGGATTAACAACCTTTGATATCACATAAGGACCGACAAAGCGAGGTAGCAACTTCCGACAACCCACTAGGCGAAGATGACGGGAAGACAACCAGACCCTGGAACCCACCACCAGAGGGGGAGCAGCCCGACGTTTGCCATCCACACGGGCCTTCATAGCAGCCTTTGCTTCAGTGAGATGAACCACTGTACTAGCGTGTAAGGCAGAAAGATCCCTAAGACATGTCGTGGCCGCAGGGTTCGCAGAATCAGAAGCATCAGGGACCGGCAAGACCTTGGGATGTTGGCCATAGAGGGCGTAAAAAGGAGAATAACCAGTGGCTGAATGAGCCGCATTATTATATGCGAACTCCGCAAGCCGTAAAGCGGCCAACCAAGAGGTCTGATGTTGCAATATAAGGCAACAAAGGTATTGTTCCATAGATTGATTCGTCCTTTCGGTCTGCCCATCGGTCTCAGGATGATAGGCCGAAGAATACCTGGTATCAATGCCCAATAGCTTCGTCAGGGATCTCCAAAACCGAGAGGTGAACTGTGACCCTCGATCAGATATAATGACCGAAGGAAGGCCGAATAGCATGAACACATGTTCAAAAAACAAATCCGCTAATACAGGAGCCGAAGGGATACCTTTGCAGGGAACAAAACGGGCCATTTTAGTGAACGTGTCCACCACCACCCAGATGGAGTCGAAGCCCTTCGACTTGGGGAGATCAGTAACGAAATCCATCGTCAACGTATGCCAGGGCCTGGGAGGTACCGGAAGCGGAAGCAACAACCCAATTGGTCGACCCCTTTGATGTTTAGCCTGAGCACATACTGCGCATGATCTAACATAACATTCTACATCGCGCTTCATAGAAGGCCACCAACACCAACGCTTGAGAAGATCTAAAGTGCGCTCTTGTCCGGGGTGAGCGTTAAAGGGAGCGTCATGAGACCACTCAAGGGCCAGATTACGTGTGTCAGGTGTGGGAAGGAACAGGCGTTCATGTACGAACGGTAATCCATCAGAAAACACTGGGTCCCATTCTCGCAACTGGTCAGAATGATCGCTAGTCCAGGATCGAACCGAGTCTACCAGTGACAATGAGGGAGTACAGAGACAAATCACATGACTCTTTCCGAGAACAGTGTCGGGGAATGTAGGCAATTGGACCCCCCCCGGGGAACGTGACAAGGCATCCGCCTTCCCATGTGCCGTTCCAGGACGGTGCATAATACGGAAGTCAAAAGAGGAAAAGAAAAGATGCCATCGGACCTGTCTGCTATTAATGCATTTCAGAGAGGCCAAATCCTGTAGATTCCGATGATCGGAGTATACTGTGATGGGATGTTTAGCCCCCAGAAGATGATGACGCCAAACACGGAAAGCGTCCATGACAGCCAAGAGTTCTTTTTCCGTAACGGTATAATGAGACTCAGTACTGGAAAACTTACGGGAGTGGTATGCCACTGGATGTAATTTGCCTGTATTAGGACATGTTTGTGACAGTACCGCCCCGAGGGCAAAGGAAGAGGCATCTGCCTCGACTATGAACGGAAGATCAGGATTGGGATGTTGGAGTACCGGTGCGGTAGTAAAGGCAGTTTTCAAAGTCTCAAAAGCCTCCTGCTGTTCTCTCTGCCACTGATATGGTACCCGAGGACTAGTCAGGGCCGTGAGTGGGGCTACAATCATAGAAAAGGAAGAAATGAAACGCCTATAAAAGTTGGCGAATCCTAAAAAGGCCTGCAAGGACTTGAGTGTTTGAGGTACTGGCCAATCTAAGACTGCTTTGACCTTAGACTCGTTCATGGATAACGCCCCAGGGGTGATGTGGAAACCCAAAAACTCAACAGAGGTCTTATGGAACTGACATTTCTCAGGTTTGGCAAATAAGGAATGTTTGCTTAAACGGGTTAATACTTCTCGGACGTGTTTTACATGGTCATCAAGATCACGAGAGAAGATCAGGATGTCGTCCAAATACACAACCATGTACACATCCAGAATATCCCTGAAAATGTCATTCATGAATCGTTGGAACGTGGCCGGGGCGTTACATAAGCCAAAGGGCATGACAAGATATTCGTACAAGCCGTAACGAGTACAGAAAGCAGTTTTCCACTCGTCTCCCTCGCGAACGCGTACCAAATTGTATGCGCCGCGTAGATCAAGTTTGGTAAAAATGGAAGCATGTGTTAAATGATCTAAGAGTGGAGTAATTAACGGGATGGGATATCTATCCTTCTTGGTGATCGCGTTAAGACGCCGATAATCTACACAAGGACGTAAATCCCCCTCCTTCTTGGGTACAAAGAAGATAGGACTTGCCGCTGGTGAAGTGGAGGGGCGGATGTGTCCTAAACGCAGGGCGTTCTGTACATATTCTTTTAACACCAGTTCCTCCGAAGGAGACAAAGAGTAGATCCTGCCCGAAGGAACAGTGGAATCAGGAAGCAATTCGATTGGGCAGTCATAAGTTCTATGTGGAGGAAGTACCTCAGACGAGCCTCGATCGAAAACTGATTCGAAAGCCTGATATTCTGGCGGAATCCCAGACATCAACCCCCCAACAGTATGGGACTGTATGACTTCTGGATCGTCAACTGTCAGTGTGAGTTGTGCTAAGGCTCCCAAGACCCGAGAGGGTGTGTCAGGGGCTTGATGGGTCGGGAGACAATAATTCTGACAAATATCGGACTCAAAGAGTACAGTGCCTGCTTGCCAATTGATCAGTGGATTATGTTCACGTAACCAGGGAATCCCTAGTATGATACCGAATTGAGGTGCGGTGATCAAATCAAAACTTAAGGTTTCTGTGTTTATGTCTTGTATGTTCAACAAGAGGGGTGCAGTTTGATGTCTAACAGGACCAGAAACCAATGCGGAGCCGTCTACGGCTTGGACATGTTCCGGTCGTGTTTTTACCACTAAGGGTAGATTGAGGGAATGGGCCAAATCAATATCTATGTAATTACCAGTGGCACCGGAATCAATAATGATATTGACTGCATGAAGAAGGCCAGTAGAGGGACATAGAGTAGCCTTTACGGAGATGGGTTGAACACGAGCAAAAGCAAGAGGGGTACCCGGAGAAGATGATGGGACACTCGACCTGGTCTCCGGTTCTAAGGTCGAGCCATCCGAAAAACCTGACTCTTCTTGGGACGTCGAGGACACTCTTTCACGAAATGTCCAGTGGTGCCACAATAAAAGCACGCATTATCTACCCTTCTAGGTTCCCTCTCAGATGTTGTAATAGGACTGCGTAACCCTCCCACTTGCATAGGTTCTTCAGTACCGGAAGCGGGAGTATTAACAAGAGTATTAGAGGAAGAGGCCCCCAATTCAGCTCTACGCTCCGATCGGCGTGCATCTACCTGCAGGACGAGATCAACCAATTCCTGATACTGAGTAGGCATAGAAGGGATCACTGCTAAAGCGTCTTTCATGGTGTTACTCAACCCCCTATAAAAGACCACCGCCCGCTTGTTTTCTGGCCATGATGTTTCCGCAACTAGCTGATTGAACCGGGTGATGTAATCTATCAGAGTTCTTTTGCCCTGAGTCAATTCCAACAACTCCAAATCCCTAGACTGTGCCTTGTGTCGAGTATCGAATACTCGGGACATTTCTAGGACCAACAAATCAAAGTCGTAAAGAACTGGGCTATTGTTTTCTAACAGGGGATTAGCCCAAGCGGCAGCTGTTCCAGCTAAATGGGAAAGGGCGAAGGCGGCCTTAGCAGTGGACGTGGGAAAAGCCAAAGGCCTGCATAAGAAATGTAACTTGCACTGGTTAACAAAGGTTCTGAATTTCTTGGGATCACCCTGGTAACGTTCAGGAGCAGCCAGGGGGGAAGGAGTTGGGAGGATTATTGGAGTCGGGACTGTAGAAGTAGCCAAGGGAGGGGGTGTAGTGGAGGAGCTGCCTTCTCCAAACTCAGGGTCTGCAGGAAGGGAATGCTGAACGCTCTGTATGGTATCCAACCTTTGATGGATCACTGTGTTCGCGGTGGCCATATCTGCCCTTAATATTGTAATTGCCTGAACTAAAGCAGTTATGGGTTCGTCCGTGGATCCCTGCATCGTCTAACACGACTATACGGCTTCTCAGTCTGTTCTGACTTGAGTGTCGTGTAGACCGATGAGACCTCCGTCCCCAAGTGACGCACAGGGGAACAAAATAGAAACCCGCTGTGCGACCCTTGAGGCCACAGGTGAGAGATGTCTTCCCAGATCCACGGAGCCTCTGGAACACCGATGCTGCTGTCAAGAAGGAATGAGGTTAAGCACCAGGCAATCACAATACAGGCAGGTAAACAAAAGAATCTAAAGTGTCTTACCTATCTGGTGTAAGGGAGACCCAGGTAACCTAGTAGGGAGGTTCGAGGCTCAAAAAGATACAGCGGTCCCTGGAGTGGTAGAACCGTAGGTAAGCGTGGATACAGGTAGGCCACCTGTAAACTAGGGCTTGACTTGGGCGTAGAAGTACAGCAAGATACTCAGGGATGATCCAAAGACAAGTCGATGTGCAGTCCAAAAATCCGGCAACAGGTAAACAGTTCCAAGCAAAGGTACAAGGGGTGTCCAAGAGAGTCCAAGATCGAGTTCCGTGGTCGAGGTAGCAAGGAGCAAGTAATAACGCCAAACAGGGTCCGAAGCCAGCTGAGAAGCAATGATCGTCCTGCCTCTCAGTTCTTTATACTGTGTGTCCCTGGGTCATGTGACGTCTCTGGGCCATGTGACGTCCACCAAGATCACGTGAGGAACGCCACACTGTATCACGTGACCGACGTGATGACGTAACGCCGTCCCTTCTGCGATACATCCTCCAAGGCAGTTGCCAATGCAGGAAAGGTTGTAAACGAGCCCGTACACCAAAGAAGGTACGGTGTTTTCGGTTCTGTGGGTTCACCGAATCCCTTGAGCCTCGAAGCTGGGGTGGAGATGTTTTGGGAATGTGAGCAATGTTCTGATGTGGGGAGGCCTGATGTGCTGAGGATCGCCTAACATTAGCATGCCCTTGAGAGTTTTATTAAATCTCTCAACCAGACCAATTGTCTGGGGATGGTAAGAGGCAGAGAACTTGTAGGTTACCCTGCACTCTTTCCACATGGTTTTCATGTAACTAGACATGAAGTTGGATCCTCTGTCAGAGACGGCCTCCTTAGGGAATCCAACATGGGTGAAAATGCCCAGGAGAGCCTTGGCAACCACCTTGACAGTAACAGTCCGAAGCGGTATAGCCTCAGGGTACCTGGTGGCATGACCAAGCAAGACCAGGATGAACCGCTGTCCACATGAAGTGGGAGGGTCAAGGGGACTGACAATGTTGATGCCCACCCTCTCAAACAGTGTGCCAACCACTGGTAATGGCTGCAGTGGGGCAATGGCACTGCCTCCAGTCTTGCCAGACAACTGACAAGTTGGGCAAGTCCTGCAGTGGGACTCCACTTCTACTCCGATCTGGGGCCAGTAGAAATGGGCGGGAGCCTCTGCTTAGTCTTTTTGGTACCAAGATGACCAGCTAAGGGCACCTCATGCGCCAACTGCAGCAGGAAAGGTCTGTAAACCTGGGGTACCACCAATCTCTTGAGGGCACCTGGTTCAGGCTTAGTGGGCTCACTAACAAGGAGCTCGCCCTCCCAATAGATCCGGAATGTCCTAGGCCCTTCTCATTTTGCCTGGGACAGGGCCTGTTTTCTCAGACCCTTGAGAGAGCGGCACTCTCTCTGACCCTTAAAGAAGTCTGCCAAGGAGGGTCCCCCTTCAGCTAACAAGTTTATTTCATGCTGTGCTGGCACAGAGAATACCCTGCTTCGCGGTCAAGTTCCCTGACTCAACCCCCTCTGCTCCCAACAGAGCTCTCTCGTATAGCTAGAAGAGAGGGAGCACCCAGCCCCTTCCCTCCCTCAGCCCTATCCCAGTGAAAACGTCATTGTGCATTTGCTCATCGTTTAAACATTAGCTCACTGGGCAATTATTTTTAATTGAACTAAACCTTCAAAATGAAATATGTTCTAGCATGCATTTCTAACTTTTTCGACAGTGCTCTGCTCATTTATAATTGGTGCAGCTGGACTCTTCAGATAAGGTTCCAGACAAGGCCTAGTTACACGTCTGGGTTCTGTCCATTTGTCAAGTTTCTGAAAGCATGGTGTCCTTGGCCGTTTCAACTTTGGTGTTACCTCATTCCTGCACATCAAAGCATCAACTTATTTTCTCTTATTTTAGCCACATTTTGGTTACATGCATTTTCATTAAAGGCATCAGCCAGGTCTATTTTCTGTCTGTGTACAGAACATCTTATTTTCCATTCTGTGCCTTGCCACCGTACCACACCATGATACCAACATTTTCGATCTTATAACCACGATGTCCTTTGAATACTAGTGTATATTAACATTTTGAATACCATGTTCACATAGTTATAACACCACAGAAGTCCATACGATGTTTTCTGCTTAGGTTTAAGTGGGGGGGGGGCTGCCCTCCACTTCATTCAGCTGTTGATTCAATATATCTTTAATTCGGGTCCTCCAGTACACTCCCCCGTGTCTAAAGTTTTTTGTTTGTAAAACAACAACTTTGAACCATATCCAATGTCTATTCTCCTTAATATCTATCTAAAACATTTTATCACAATCTTATAATTTGGAACATACTAATGTATTGTTAATCTTAGAACAAACATGAGTGCGTCATCTCTTTCCAACTAAACTCCACTTCATGTAATCATTTTCTTTCAAACTAACTGTATACCTTAGGCAATTTACATCCATTGTGAGACTCGAGAGGTTTGGTCAAGCTTTGACGTAACCCATTAGCCCATTGTCTCTTCATAGGTCATCCCTTGTCTGCAACTCCAACCCCAACAAAGTACAAGCTCTCCTAATCATCTTCTCCTGCCCATGCTTATCGTTTTCACTTTGTCCTTCCCTCTTTTCCACACTCTTTCCTTTTCCGTATCTTCCTTTTTACTCGTATTTTGTTTGGCGTTAGTGGACCGTCTGCATCCTGTCGCCTTTTCCTTTCCATTGTGCTGTTTTCACAGTCGGCCTCCAAGGTTCTTTTTGATGCTTAGACCAGGAGTCCATTGTTTTTTTTCCTTTTCACAAGAAGTTCAATTTGTTTCCAGAGTGTCTCTCTTTCAAAAGGGTTCATTGTTCAATGATTCCACGAGAGGGGACGTTTCAGCATGGGGACGCACGGTTCGGGGAGCCTTTTTGCAGACACAATTCAGCGTTGGGCTTTCACTGGGTTTCTCTACAACCTCCCTCTTTCCTCACGTGATTCAACGTTAATTTCCCAAGGCATACAGGTCCCTCGATGCATACCTGAAATATAAAACGGAATGAGTTTCCTGTAAAATAAACATGTCTTTACTATTTACTACCAACCTATTTCCTTAAAAATCTCTCCTTTTCGCATTGGCTCTTATACCTTGTTCCCTAGAAATTGCGAGACATTTCCTCTTATTTGACACCCCTGCCTCCTAGACAAAGCTACAAAACATTTTCATTATCATTTTTCCTTTCTTCAGGTCATTTTTACATTATAACGAAAATACCCCCAATCCTAGCTCTGTGTCAGCTGACTTAGAACATGATTTTTGTTTTCAAAACACAAAATACAAGTCGTCCTTCATGGGACACATTTTTCCCCTTCCGGGTGTCACATGCAACCCTAAGGAGACAAAACAATTAAAGAAAGACCTCTTCTTCTTTTCCGATTTTCCAGGCACGTCTGTAGTAGATGATGGAAACGTCCTTGGGGATCCCCGTTGTCTGTAGAAAGTCAAAATAAAGACAAAAGTCATTCGGGCATTGGCAAGGGGTCAGGATTTCTTCCTGACTTGAACCCCCTTCCTCCTTTTCTGCTATCAAAAAATACTCTTTGGGTCATTCTCCCCTACTCGTTGGTGCACATAAACAACTATTTTCCAACCACCCTGCGGGATACTTAGTTTCGGCTTGGTTGTTTGGACAGCTTAGCAGAATTCTTCCAGGTTAGCAGTAAATACTTGCTGGTTAGCTGCACATACTTCTTCAGCTTAGCAGCCATTCTTCCTATTCTTTTCTTGTCGTTAGTCGGACCAAGGTCTATGCTTGTGCTTTGTGTTCATCCTAGGTAGATAAAACAGAGGTGTTTCGCTGCACACCGTGCATGTCTAACTTGATCTAGCCTATCCCTGTCTTCTAAGACTATGGCACCAATTCTTACTAACTGCCTCCATCTTTATTGTTCCCATCAATGTTTGCCTATTCTAATGCTTGCATACCTCTATCATAACAATCCTTTTGACATTATGAACATGAAAATGATTACTCACCTTCAATTTTACTTCTGTTTTCTGTTGTCGTCTGAAATGGCCATGTTGTTATTTATTTTCTACTCTTTCCACACCTGTTGTACCTGTCTTGGGACAAACAGCTAACTTTTGAAGACATTGGTCCTCATTACAAGTCCGGTGGCAACCAGCCGGTTTTTCCGCTTGGTTACCGCCGGACTCGTATTACCATTCCGCCTCCATGACTCCTGGAATTACCAGGGCATTACGAGCTTGGTGTCCCGGGAATTCTGGAGGCGGAATTCGGTAAATCTCCATTCCCATTGAGTTCTATAGGACTCAATGGGAATGGGGAAGTGAAAACACCGGCACCATCTTGTGATAGTGCTGGTGTTTCCACGTCCGCCTGCAGGCGAGCGGTATTAAACCCGCCAGGTCAGACCTGGCTGGAACATCACCTCCCGCCTGCAGGACTCGGGATCGGGCGGTCCGGAAATTAACAGTGGTGATGAGTTTACCGCCACTGTTATTTCCGGACCACCCGACCCATAATGAGGCCCATAGTGTCTCTTTCTCCCTTTTTTCCTGTTACTCACCTGGATCCTCTTACCTTTAGTGTTGATCAATTATGTGTTCACACCCTTTTGGCTTGAACTAGTACTTAGCTTTTTCTATTTCTCCCTAATTTAAGGCCATGCAGACAATTTCTTGTGCTTCCACGCAAGAGGGCCATAGCTTGTCTGTAAAATAAATCAAAATTGTTACAGGCATTCACAAGTTGTTTTGCTTACTTCACCATGTTTACTTAAAATGGCTTGTGCGAGTTTCATCTGTTTAATTGACCCAATGTTATCAGCCATACTCCTTTTCTTGGTCTTCATGGTCTCTTGATGTTTTTTATTGACCAACGCTCCTTTTTTCTGTTGGCCAGGAAACCTCATAAGTGCTATTTGTTTTCCACTTTTTGCTTTTATTTCCCGCTTTATGCTTTTGAGTATATCCCTTATCCTTTTATTCATTTGCCAACTTCTTCCTATTTCTCAAATTTTTCTTTATTTATTTTTTATTCAAGATAACCACTCATTTTCAGTATTTCCTGATTTATTTATTTATTTGCTTATTTATTCCTGTGACCAATCCTTTTGCGCTTCCTCGCCTCTTTTCTGACCCTATCTTCTTCCTTTTCCCTTTAATTCTACGTTCATCTGTCCTTTGAACTTCCTTGTCCCTTTGTCTCCTTATCCTTTTTCACATACTCTTTGCTTTTCTTCTAACCATGATGTTTCTGTCTGTTGTGGTCCTAGGCTGTGCTCTGTTTGCAACTGAGCTGCTTTTCTTGCTCTTCTTGATGTAGCTGTTTTCGCTTTAGCCTACCTTTCCTTCTTTTCCTTCCGTCCTTAACTCCTTCTCTTTCTTCTTTCTCTGTGCCTCATCTAATGTCTCTCAGTCTCACATCATCCCCTTCTTTACTATCGCGTTTCATTGAGATTTGTCCTCCCATCCATTCGTCCTTTGTAAATGCTATCTCATCAGTTCTGTCTTCACTTCCTTTCCTCTTCTTTCCCTCTCTCCCCTTATCGAGAGATGCACTTGTCTGTGCCTGAACCCTTCTTTATTAACGCATCATCGCATCTCCCCCTGTCCCTGGGGGCTGGGGACGTGAGATTCCTGTCCTTATCCTTCCCTTGATTTTTGTTAATACTGTATGTAGGAGACTCATAAGCGGGGTTGCTATACCCTGTGGCTGCTTTTAGCTCTCTTTAATGGGTAAAGTCCCTCAGGCTTACTTCCCACGGTTCCTGTTTCAGGGGGGGCAGGCGTCACTGCAGGTGTTTCACCCCCCTCAGTGCATATCTTTTGCAACCAAGCTGCTGGAGGCTCTTCCTCCTTTCCTTGTTCTTATGGTTTTACAATTTGAGAACAGCATAGCATTTTCTAACTTTTGCTTGTACATGCAGCATGCAAGTAAGTTGTCATGCGTTGTAAAATGGCTTTAGATGCACACCTAATTTGTGGCCATGGCATATAGACCTTTTGGGTGGTACCTTTAACCCACTCGGTGCTTATTGGAGTAACGTTTTCCAGGTTTAAACCTGTTGTTTAAAGATATCCTTATGTCAGTCCAATACTTCCATCGCTATGAGCGAGCACCAAATACCGCAAGCTCCAATCCAATCTTTTCCCGCCAAATTATTTATACCATCAATTTACTCAAGAATCTCAATCTGTGTGCGATTCCCTCTGAACTATAGAATCGCGTAAAACCCCTACTTAATTTCAAACAATAAGGAGACAAAATTCCTTACATGTGACACACAACAGGACATGTAGAACAGACACTTAACAGACTAGACAAACACCAGCTGGACATACATATACCTACCTTCTAATCAATACCCCGACATGGGGTTTAAACGAACCCCCTTTTGCCGTCATTAATCGACACCGTAGCCTAATCGTCCCCCCTCTGTGGGCTCTGGGTTCATGTTTTTTCTGACCGCTGTATTAAAGTATAGGAACAAGGTGAATCCTTACGTTTTTATCTCAGGTGCCCCCCTGGTATCCTCTCGTTTTTCTCTCGGGTATCCCCCCCAAGTAATCCTTCATTTTTATCTCAGGTGCCGCCCCCAGGTAATCCTTCGTTTTCTCTTGGGTGTCCACCCGGTAACCACTTTTTTATCTCGGATGTCTATTCTGGCAAGCATTCGTTTTCTCTCAGGTGTCCCCCCGGTAACCGGTAACCACTTTTTTAACCACTACTGTCCTTTTTTTCATTATTTTTTCACCAGGTCATACAGCTAGCTGTACTTTACCATGCAGACATGATAAAGAAGACTTTTAGTTTTCACCCAAACATTCTCATTGGCCTTCTGCCGCTTTCATGCCTCAAAATCGTGCTTGTCCCTAAATGGGGCATGTTCTACATAGAACATGCTTTCCTTGGCAATCTAAACGCTATCATCATGCTTTCACGCTTTGTCATTCAAACCTTCCTTCATTCATCTAAATCTTATGATATCAGACTCTCAACTGCTCATCTCAAACCAAAAAGTTTTTCGCTATTTATAATAAATGTTCTCCACTCCGGCCTTCAAGACCTTACAATTGTAAACTACCACCCCTGATATAGCACCATTTAAACTGTCCTGTCACTCACGGTGGAGCTCCTGAAAGAAGGACCATCAGGAGCACCCCAAAACCCCCCTTCAATACATTTGTGCTATCCTTGAAATTTTCCAAGAATAGGTCACTGAGGACCCAGGACTTCAACTTCGGAGGGCATTCTAAGTAAAAAATAATAGAAAACATGAATGGCAATGGACCATTCAGCTACAGGGCAAAGCCTGCTCCTGCCCACATGTTCATTTAAAAACCTCATGTTAA
The DNA here is from genome assembly GCF_040938575.1 of Ambystoma mexicanum. Classification (NCBI taxonomy): domain Eukaryota; kingdom Metazoa; phylum Chordata; class Amphibia; order Caudata; family Ambystomatidae; genus Ambystoma; species Ambystoma mexicanum. The sequence goes on along the minus strand of NC_090935.1, from coordinate 118,726,424 downwards.
ATCACTTGCTTCTCTTCTCATGAAGTTTATCACTACCTCTTTTAATTCTAACACTATTCTTGTAGCTGACAAATAACCCTTGTTCATGTCATGCCAGGTTACATGCTACACTCAGTTTTGTTGCACTTATCGTTTGAGTGCCATTTCGGGGATGTCATTTGGGGGTCACCAGGGGTCACCAGGGGCCACCCCTGGGGTATCTCTTGTTGCCCCGCGGTCTCCCTCGCTATCCTAAAAATAAAAAATGTTAAAAAATCTTTTTTTTTCTACAGTGATGTCCTCAGAGGTCAAGGGTCATGCGATGTTACTTTCGCTACCTCTATCATTTTGGCGAAATGACGTTCCTGTGCCATTGCTTCCTTTTCACTACCACATATGCTAATGCCACAGGTCCTTTCCTTTCCCCGCAATACTTACAACCTGCTCATTCAATTCCCGTGTCATTATCAGTGTTAAATAGTTTTACTACACTGCTATCCTTGCGGGCACTTTACAAATATCTTCACAGGCTCTAAAAGTGCGGAGTGCTACAGTGTGCAACTCCCAGTATTCTTTGAAGGAATACACATGACTCCGCTCCAGACGAGCTGCTCCCTGGCTACCCATGGAGGTAAGACACATTTTTTAAAGTCATGAATGTATGTCTCACACAGCACTAGCATATTTACCTGATGCTGTTGCTAGGGTCAGTTCAGCCTGTTGGCGGCTGGTGACTTTGAAAGTTGATGGGGCGTACATATCTTGGTGGGGATTTGAGAGCATCTAGGCCAACTCACACCAACCAGTGTGCTGGTGGCTTCTCCCCCTGCAAGACATTTGGAAAAATGGCTCCCAAATGTGCGGTTTACTGTCCAAACCCACAGAAATATGACATCATAAATCCTGGCCTAATTATAAGTCGAAATGTTTTTTTTTTTTCTCCAGCTTAAGGACATCTGGACTGGACCAATGCGAAGGCATTAACCGATAATGCATACAAATAAACCTTTCTAAAATGAAGCACCTATCAACACTACCAAAGGCAGTTCACCAAAATGGGAACACTGTGCCTCTGCCATATAACGCACACACACAATAGACTTAGCTAAAAGTCCACCTATCAAAATACAAAGCTATCTCTGAGCCAAGGCGTCGTCAAGCAAAGGATATGAAAGCCAAGTGTCCAAAAGCACACCATCGAGTAACATATATGAGGATGGTGGCATCCACAGATATGCACAGACACAGATTCTGCCCCTTGAAGGATCTCTGCCAGCCCAGAAAGGGGTTGATAGCGAGGAGACAGCTAAATGAGACTATAACCTCCATTCTCTTGCTCTTTCAGGGCCACACACGTTATACAAGCAGCATCCACACACTGAATGCCACATTCCAACTGCCTAAATTGCTGGCAGTCCTGCATGTATGTGCCACTGGGACTGCTGGCGCAATGACCTGCTTGCCACACCAAAATACAAAGGAATATAAATGGAGCTAAGACCTGTTTCCTTGTCATCACTGGCTCCCCTATTGGGTGCGCAGGACGGTCATACACAGCCTTGAATTCCCCCTCCTCATGCAAGGAATCAAATCCAAATTTAACAAGCCAATTAGGCATGCTCACCCCGCACACACAATGTTAAAATTCACCACTACTGCTTAGCATTCTGTTTCCATGCAGTACCTAACAATATATATATATATATATATATATATATAGATGCCGGGCCTACCTAGATGAGAAGCTTTTCCGGCATACAGTACAAGAGGCAAGCCCTACTTAAATCCTGAGCTACCACCCAGTGCTCATGCTCATGGACTCCTTGTCACCATCTGCTGTCCCCATTAACCAAAGGAGCTAATGCCACAGAGCTGAGCTCCCCCGTCTTGTCCCCAAACCATGGAATGCTTTCTCTAGCGAACTTGGCGCAGAACCATCCCTCCTCATTTCTCGCAAAAACTCTCAACCCTACTTCGGTTACCTACCTCTATCAGTTTTCCCATTGGTATCTGTACTCATCCCCCTGTTGCTAAATTAACCTATATGCTGTGTTTTATTTGATATCTACTCTATCCAGTGCGAGCCTAACATGCCGCTCATTCATTGTAATTACAACATATAACTATCTGTCCTACAACTACAGGCAGAGTTTCGCCAACCAGCCCCTTGTGTATGCCATTTTATTGTAATCAGCAAGCCCCTTCCTTGTAGTAGCACCATGATGCCTAAGGGCTTCTGTGTGTTCCATGCTACTAGGAATCGCTCATTCCTTGCCAGACTACGGCAGGCACTAGGGACATTTTTTATGGGAGGGCAAAAGGGCACCTGCCCAGGGCCTCCCACAATGCTGCCTGATCTAAAAGAAGATTCATTTTCTCATCAGGCTTAAATAGCGCATACCAGAAAAATGTTGTTGCATGCTGCTGAGGCTCCAAACCCCTTGCCTGTCTATTTTGACAAGTACATTTTGTCTTGATCAATTACACATGTAATGCCTTTTGTTTTCATTGCAGAATACATAGTTTGAGTGGCACGACCTCTGCAGCATTTTTTCCTTCCCGTGGGAATATTGCTGATCATGTGCACTTGCCAAAGTTTAAATCCATATTCATCCACGATGATTCAAAAGTCGGCTCAATGTGTTTGAGCACTCATAGCAGAGATATGTGTTCATATGAAAGATTAGAACGGTGCGTCCCAGGAAGGCTTGCTGCACGTCTCTAAGTCTGATGTTCATAAACATACCTGCATTTTTATTTGGCTTTGCAGCACACATGGTGAAACTAATGGCTCTGTTCCTGTACCAGAGAAGGGTTGATATTAATTTGTTCAGCTGGGGCATTCTTATAAACAAACGGCAAACAAGCATACAGGTTTGAGACTGTGCAGCCAAAGTGTTCATGCTTGTATGCTAGCTATGGCAGCAGACGGCACAGTGCTCCTGATTAAATCATGTAGGATCCCTTGCATTACTGTGCTGTTTTCTGTGTGGTTTTACCTACTTGCATGCTGATACTCCCCTTGACAATGGAGAAACTGACAATAAAATCATTCCCACGTTGTGTAATCCCCTTCTGTACTATTTTGGTTTAAAAATTGTCAGTCTGGAAATGTGGTTTTGCGTACTTTTGCAAGTCAGTTTTATAACATTAGATTGTTTTAGTTCATGTTAAGAGCTGGAAGAGAAAGTGCTCAACTGCAGGAATTGCAATATTGGCGCAAATCCCAGCTTCACCCTTTAAACACTGTGTGATCCTGGGCATCTCATTTAGTCTTTTATTGCCTAACATTTCTGAATTGCCAGTCCCTAAACCTATCAAAACTGTCAGCCCTTCAGGGTGATTTTCTTCTCAGGGTACATTTTTCATACAAAGCCACTCACAGTTTCACTGGCTATGGGGTTGTTTCCACTATGATAGTGTGCATCGACATGTTGCACACTACAGGCGCTTGTTCCCTTGATCTCTAATGGAAACGTAATTTTAAAACCATGTCCCACTCCTACTCTCAGTCTGCCTGGATAGAGACACCTTCTCGGCAGCTTCTAATCTGACTTCACTATTTATGCCATGCTATGTGCAGCTTTCCCCTTCTTTACAGTCTATTCTATTCATACTTGAGCACTTTTGCATTCTCTGAGGCAGCTAATGTGAGTTAACTGCCTATTCTGTATTACATGTATCTTTCACATACAGTCCTACATTAATACTGCAGGCTGCATATTTTTCCCGAATGCTATTTCATAAAAGTATCTTGTTTCTATACTCGAAGAGAAGTTACCCCTTCGTATATATTGCTAATGTGGGCCTTCAAATGTTTACTTGTTTATCATTCTGCTTGAAGCAGGAATGGAGAGGGCATGGGATTTAGCAGGCGTAAACATGCTTGTCTTAAATGCTGCACGGCAGCATAATTATGTTATCACAGAAAATAAGGCTTCTAGGCAATACTGAGTATTCCCACACAGATGCCTCTCATAAGCCAGGTGAGACGGGCACAGGCTATCAGAAAACTAATGCATTTCTTTGCCAAAACTCATTGGCACCACGTAAAGATGTCTTTTTGCCCATGCCTGTTCATACTTATCAGAATGCATCACTCTTGTTGGCCCTTCGGACCCTTCTTGTCAGTCCCATATATATCTGCCTTTAAAATTCACAACTGGGCTGTTCTACCATGGAACTCACTCATTTTGTATGTAAATTATCTTATTTTAAAAAATTAAATGCAATATATAAGACTCATTCACTCGAGCATTTTCCAGATCACTGAAATAGCCTAACAATTACATCGGCTGTTAGCCTGTCTCCTTTTCCATACAGCTTTGCAAGGCAGGGTCATTTGATGGGCACTATGTATCTCAAAACTGTCTCTGCACATTCCTTTCTTGACAAATCACTGCTCACTTTCGTGGGCCATAAAGCAAGCATGTTTCATTTATCTTGTACTGGCTGCTTCTGATGTTAAAAAAAATAAAACCCCACAGTCTTTTAAATCACTACCTGCAACCTCATACACACATTTTAACAAAACCAGCTTATAATATATATTCGCCCTCGATGATATTTCACTAAGCTCTGTCTTTGCTTTAAAAATCTTTCAATCATTTGTTATATTTTACACACTTCAGGCTCACAGTTCCTGGCTCTAGCCGGACCTCCTCTGTACTTCAAAGTTAAAACCATTACCACATGGCACATTCCTTTCGCTCAGCGCGCTTAATGCACAAGAACATCACTTCTATATAAATCACTAAAATCATCCATTTTAATGCGAAAATCAATCGTTCTTAGTACGATTTATCAGTTATCATGCCTGCTACGAGGAAATTACAAATTTAACTCCATAGTTGCAGGTTCGAATTTTTTGTGTTTGCTTAAAGTCCACCAGCTTTTTTACACTTGTCTTGGGACTGTTAAACTCTTTTTGGGGTAAAATCACCACGAATTTGTGTGCCTTAATCCATAATATCTGTCTGCCTATCATAATGTAATTTTTCGTAATTGCAAAACCTTGGCTTGAAGGCAATTTTTTAATTTAGCTTAAAATATCATTTTTTATACTAGTTCAATGTTTTTACAGCACACGCAGACAGTTATGCCATAAAATAAATCACATGAACAGCCGCAACATACAACACTTAGACACACAACATAACATAACGTGCCAAAGTTCAGACACAGTGTGGTCGGCTGCATGCGAGCCCCTCATGAACATTTTACTCTTGTTATTGATTTTTAAATGCAGTTAATGTTTTTGGTTTATTCCCAAATCTTGACTGCCATTATTCTTTTCCCTGTGTCCCTGTCTCTATCGGCTAGGGCAGTGTTCACTCACCTTTTTGTTCTCCCCACACTCGCGATCACAGCCTTCTTCAGGTTTTCGTCTAGTCAGCTGCCCGTAGGAATGGGAATGGAGATGTTTTATAAGCACAAACCCCTTCAGGTCCCGTCTGAAGTCTCAATTACACTACTATTGTCTACGGGGAGCTTCACAGTCTACTCAGCCCGAAATGGCAAAGGACTCGTGATCTTCCCGAAGACCTAGAGTTACTTTGTGTCAACGGCCATTAGGTGTCATATTTCAATCAATAGTTGATGGTCAAGAACCATCCTCCTCGCTACCAAGTGTACAGGAGGGCGGGATTTTCACTGATGGGCCCATAGGTCAGTGCTCACCCTCTAGTATCTGGAAAACAAGATAGCTGCACCTTGAGGAGGTCGGGGTGCAGAATTCACATACTCCAACAACATTTAATAAGGACGACTGAAGGATTTGGCAAAGAGACTGTTAAGTCCATAAAGGTTTATTTCATGCTGTGCTGACACAGAGAATACCCAGCTTCGCGATCAAGTTCCCTGACTCAACCCCCTCTGCTCCCCACAGAGCTCTCTCTTATAGCTAGAAGAGAGGGAGCACCCAGCCCCTACCCTCCCTCAGCCCTATCCCAGTGAAAACATCATTGTGCATTCGCTCATTGTTTAAACATTAGCTCACTGGGCAATTATTTCTAATTGAACGAAACCTTCAAAATGAAATACGTTCTAGCATTAATTTCTAACTTTTTCTACGTTGTTCTGCTCATTTATAATTGGTGCAGCTGGACTCTTCAGATAAGGTTCCAGACAAGGCTTAGTTACACATCTGGGTTCTGCCCATTCGTCAAGTTTCTGAAAGCATGGTGTCCTTGGCCATTTCAACTTTGGAGTTACCTCATTCCTGCACACCAAAGCATCAACTTATTTTCTTTCATTTTAGCCACATTTTGGTTACATGCACTTTCATTAAAGGCATCACCCAGGTCTATTTTCTGTCTGTGTACAGAAAATATTATTGTCCATCTGTGCCTTGCCACCTTACCACACCATGATACTGACATTTTCGACCTTATAACCACGATGTCCTTTGAATACTACTGTATATTAACATTATGAATACCATTTTCACATAGTTATAACACCACAGCAGTCCATATGAATTTTTCTTCTTAGGTTTAAGTGGGATGGGGGCTGCCCTCCACTTCATTCTGCTGTTGATTCAATATATCTTTAATTTGGGTCCTCCAGTACAGTACAGTTCCTCGTCGGGAAATTGATGGCCCTTCTTGAGTGCACTCCCTTTAAGGCTGGAGCCACGGGTCGTCAAACATCTTGTGATGAACAGGGTGAACTACAGTGGTGACGTGGCAGCTTCTTTCCTAGAGGTGCTCGTCGATGATGGAGCGTAGATGTCCTGCAAGGAAGAGGCATGCGGAGCTCCTCAATGTCGATAGCTCAGGACCGCAAAGAGTTTGAAGCACTGTGGCCCAGCAAGGGCGTCGAGTCGTCAGCGTCTCTGTGGTCTTTAGGTGGCGGGAAACCCACTGCAGATGCTCCTCAGCGCGTCGACAGCCTGCCCTTCTCCGGCAGGATAAGGTGGTCGACGGTGCGGACAAGCGCGTCCATGAATCAAATGTTCATAGGCAATGAGAGCACTGCGGCTCCAGTTGGCGTAGGCCGTCGTTGACGGTGATGGACAACAGTCCAGGCGCTTCTCTTTGGGATTCCACAGCAGTCCCCGTCTCCGGTCGGCAGTCTTTCGTAGGTCTGTCTACCAGGGAGCTTTGGCAAAGATCAGCTGGTGCATGAATGTCCCTCGTAGCTCGAGTAGAGGGTGCCTTACCAGGTCCTTTCTAGGTCAGTCCTTGGAGACACAGCAGCTTTCAGATCGATGAAGTAGAGCAACACCACTACTTCTCTTCCAGCAGGGCCACAAGGTCAAGCTTCAGTTTCAACTCCAGTTTCTCCTCAGCTTCTGAACGGCGTCAGTTAAGATTCTTAATTTCAGCTTCAGCTTCTGAATGATTTCTAGCAGTGAGAGGCCCCCAGATATACTATATCCCATTCAGTCAGTCAGCCAATCAGGCGCACAGTGTATTCAGGCCATTCTTCTCCATCCAAACACTCACAACACAGAATGTGTATTCGGACAAGTACCATGCCATTCAACACTACACATAGCATTCATACCATTTTCGGGTAGGGCTGTTTCAGTCGTTATGTCAAACAGCAGATACCAGACATCCACAACAAGAAGTGAATATTTGTCACACACTCCATTCACCCAGGTTCCACCCACAGGTGTACCCACAACATACAGTTGTTGGGAAGGCTCCAGCCAGTCTGGTCGGCCATTCCCCATACTACCATATATGGAACTTCTACCCAACAGCCGGTCAGGGGGAAGGGACAGAGCCAGGGCTTCCCGGACTTCAGGAAGTTCAAGGTAACAGGCGATGGAAGGCAAGATGCCACAGGGACCATCTTGTTTCCATTTGGAATCTACCGATTCCAATGACAGGGCCTGGGCATCCCAAAATGGAGGACTCTCAGGGCACCAGTCATTTAAGCACATAGCTGCCACCAGCCTGGTCCCTACTCTATGGGCCACACACAGGTGACCAAAAACATACACTAGGGGCAGAGGTTTGCGCCCCCACCCATGGGTGCCATAAGGGTATCCCATTGGACTGTACACCAAAACCAAAAGAGAGAGCTGCACCGCCAGGAGTCCTACATGAACTCCTGCGTGGAAAACATGACATAACACACAATAAAAAGCAATAAAGGACAGGGATACAGAGGCTCTGTCTCTCCGATGCATTTCTAGCATCACACTCACCGAGGCTTGATATGTGCACTCATTTGTCAAAAGAACAGCACCCAGTATTTTACTGCATGCCAAGTTTGCATAACTTTTCTTTTTTTTGGGCTATTTCAAATCACTGTAGTTGAATTACTCATAAGAGTACAGAGCTCAAAATGTACCTGTTGTAGTTATTTATCAATACATTTTCATAACGGGATCATTTACTAACTGAGCATAGTCCTCAGGATGTACTTGTTGTTCTGCCAATGAAGGTTGACCCTTTCCAGCGCGGACCACGTCCTCATAAGGATAATATATTGCAAGATCCTATTTTTCAATTAGATAATAAAGAGAGCTAACTCTCTTCCTGCCATTCATCAACCAATAAGCGAACATCAATATAGCCAGATTGTAAATATGTGCACTAAAATTAAGTAAAAAAGAAAGAAAATACTTCAAAAAGCTAGCCTTTTAACAATATGTTAGCACTGAATATAAAATTATGGAAATCATAGAACATATTCAGTAGTAGTGGTAACAAGGTCATAATAACAATGTAAAGACCAATCACCTCAAGCAGCATATATGATAGTTCTGCAGTGACTGCATAGAACTGCTTTGTACTAGAAGTACACAGTACTGATAGTAAAATGGATAATGTGGACATAGCAACAATTATTATTATTTTTTTTTATTTGTAACATCTAGTTTTTACAAACTTTTATTACAACTCATCCTCAATTCATTAGTAGCACTTTCCTTGTACATTTAAGTTCTTGACATTCAAATTAAGTTCTAGACATTCAGAGTAAGACTTTATCGAGGAAATTTATCACTGAACAGATTAGATGTTCCGAGCTACCACTCAGTATCCGGAACCACAAATCTTCCATCATATCGTTTGCAGGCTTGAATTTACTCCGGTGGATGAGTCTCAACTCACTTATTGACACACATTCGATTGTCAGATGTTTTAATGACTCTACGCAGAGTTTGCAGTGCCGACAAGCTTCATCAGTAACCGGTTTCATTTTTCTCATCACCATCATTTGGTTTGTTCTATGAAGGTTCAATTTAAGTCTGAGAAATTTGTCTCTGTGATATCTCGAGGGAAATTGGCACAAATATTTTGGCATATTGTCCACTTTATTCTTAGTTGGCCCAAGATCTAAGACTGTCGGCTTCCTTGCAAGATTGTCCAAGTTGTCGATCCATAACCATTCTTTCAACTTAGTTCTTGCAATCTGTGGCCGATTTGTCAATGTGTCCATTGAGATATTTGCATTATGCATGATGGCTTTCAGTTTCTCTGACCATCTTAAAAGCAAACCTTTGTGACAATAAAGTCTTAGATTCTTTAGAGAACAAAAAAGTCCTTGCCTCAGTCAGCCTATATATAAGCAAAAAGAGGCTGCGTAAGACATTGGGCCTCATTATGAGTCCGGCGGTAACCAAGCCGGAAAAACCATCAGGTTACCGCCGGATTCGTATTACCATTCCGCCTCCGTGATTCCCAGAATTAACGGGGCATTATGACCCCGGTGACCCAGGAATTCCAGAGGTGGAATTGTGTAAATCCTCATTCCCCTGTAATCCCATAGGACTCCATGGGGATGGGGACAATGGTAACACTGGTTCCGTCTATGACAGAGCCGGTGTTTCCATTTCCGCCTGCAGGCGGGTGGTGTTAAACCCGCCAGGTCAGACCTTGCGGGAGTGACACCTCCCGCCTGCAGGACTCTTAATCAGCCGGTCCGTAAAGAACACTGGTGGGGGTTTTACCACCATCGTTCTTTCCGGACCGGCAGGGTCGTAATGAGGCTCAATGTTCTAAAAGTGCATAGTGCTAGTTTTAAAGTGCATAATGCATACATAGCATCTACAATTGGACTTTAAATAGACATGCATTTGGTTGATCACTCAAAATGAAGGAAAGCCAGATACTAAGATAAATAACATGAAATATTTGCTGCATTCATGGTAGCAACTAAAAATGAAAATACACAAGTGTTTCTTCAAAAGTGCATGGTGCTTTAAAGTGCAAAGTTCATCTATAGCAAATAGAGAAGCACAGTCTCTTCGGTTTGCCAGAATGACTTTGCTAAATTTGAAGGTTTTGAAGAAGGTGCTTCAGTTTCTTCCTAATGAGGCTAGGACCAACATTATTTCTGCCTGTACCATGGGTGCAATTGATTATTGCAACTGTATTTATCTTGGCCAGACTGAGGTGCTGCTTCAACGCCACCAGATTCTCCAGAATGCAATGGTCAGGATCGCTCTTATTGCCCCCAGACTGTCCCACTCTCATGACCTCCTCCAGCGTCTCTACTGGTTGCCCGTAATAACTTGGGTGAAATTCAAGGTCTTATGCATGGTTCACTGTGCTATTCATTCTGCTGGAGCTGAGTGTTTGCAGCCGATGCTCTCCCTTTATCAGAAAAAGAGACCCCCCCCTCGTCCAACCAGTTTTTGTTATCTGTCCCCTGCTTTCAACTTGCTCGTGCGGGAGGCAGATCTTTCTCTGTGCTTGCCCCGTCTTTGTGGAATGCACTTCCTTTTCATATCAGGAGCAATCACAGTCTATCTATCTTTCGTAAGCAGAAAAAAACTCTCAAATTTTGAACATGTGTTGCCCTCCTCTCCTGTGATTTTTTTCTCATTAGCGCCTTGATGCCTCCATGTCTTTGCTGCGCTTTATAAATCCTGTTACATTACATTACATAGCTGTTTGGTGAGGTTTGGTCGAGGGGGAGGACTTATAGGAGGGTGGCAAAATTAATCTTTTCCCATAGACTGAATGGGGAAAAAATTTGCTCACGCCTACAGCCCAAACCTGCTGGATGGATTTTCACCAAATATTCGGCAGGAGCGGCGGCTTGGTCCCGAAAGCGTGCTATTGTAAATTTGGTGAAAATCTGTCCGGTAGTTTTCTTTAAAACGACCAAAACGTAGGTCACAAAAAATGTGTGATATCTATGTCCGCTCCGCTGACACACTTCCCTGTTCGCTCTGCGGACAGGACAACGATTGGTTGATCGGCTTGCATCATGTCCGCGGACATGCAACGGGTCCGCTGATTGGCTGGGATGAAGCATGATGTGCGTTGTATTGTTTCGATGTGCCTGCCATCTTGGATCTGTGTTCGGTGTCTGCCGACAACACGGTAAAAACATATCAAAACACACAACATTGCACTTGGCAAACTTATCAAATAATCTCTGGGGAAGTGAGGGGTGATGAGGATGGGATATGGCTGCAAGAAGTAAAAACCAGGTGTTTTATTGTCACGATAGTCTGAACAGTTAGGATGTTTGTGAACAGTCCTGTGCAGGAACGGAAGAAGTGGTTGATTCCATCTTCGCCTCCACACAAAGCACTTGAGAAGATTGTGTTTGATAAAACTCTCAAGAGATCTGACGGGACGCACAGCATTTTGTCACACGGTAGATTTGGGGGTGTTCCACAATATGTGCCTAAAGTAAAGGCCAAAGAGATTGCATTTCGGCATTCAAGGGATGGAGATGTATAATCATGGAATTGCATGCGATTTTGTTCCGAGTACACATACATTGTCAGAAAACATTGCCAGCGTACCCTGTCCACCTAAAACAGAGCTCGTGGAACAGTTCAAATCCAGGTACAAATGATTACCATCTGTTTTTTTGATCTACAATATTTTTAAGAAGTGTCCAAATAAAGCATCCAATTTATATGTTAAAATGTGTCCTCTTTGTAAAAATGTTTTCAACTATTCCAGTTTTTACAATTGTCTTACACTCCCACAAAAGGGATGAGACCTAAGCATAGATGGGGCTATTGCTACAGACATTTTGACTCTTGTTTGTGTACCCTCTACTTCAATGTTGGAGTAGGTCGCATTCTGTTATTGCAAAGTTTCCCCACCCCTTAGCAGCGCCATGAGAATCAAGCAAGGGCAGCCCCCACATTTTTCCTACTGTGCACGTGCATCACAATTACAGTTCTCATGAATGCGGTGAAGCAAGTTGTTGCCAACTAAGAATGTATGTTGATTCTGAGTGAAGGTCACCAGCTTTGAATTTTTGCTTCCGAGCTAAGGAAGCCCACGCATCGGACACACAGTATAAGGTTCAATTGTTTTTTTACCTTGAGAGAAAGGGACCATTCCGAAAGGAATTGAATGAAAGGAGGGGTGTAATAATGTAAGGTATGTTAAGGTTATGCATTCCAAAACTGGACTAAGGAACATGTAAATTCAGTTCATGAAAAATCGTTGGTGCGGACGGAGTCTGCGTTACGGTCTGAGTTACGCCAAGAGAATCGAAATGGCAAATATAATGTAAGTTTGATTTTCGACGATTTTATACCCACACGAGCATCAACTTATCATTATCTGACCATTAATTCTGGGTTACATTCTACTTGTTTGTTCTGTTTGGCATATTGCAATGAAACGCAAGTATAACCTTTGTGTGTAAGGTTCTTTCTACCGCCCACATGGGCAGGCCAGCATTGAGATGCATGCAGACCACTACTCGGTTCTCCCAGGTTCAACATTAATATTTCCTTAAAATGCCATCTACGAGCACCTCAAATTGTAGCATAAGCTTCTGTATCCCGTTTAGAGTTGATCATACTACATAGCAATGTCCTTGGAACCAAATTGTGTACTACTTTCCACGCTGTTTTCTCTCTGTTAACGTTGTTTCATGTCTGTGCTAATCGTTAGTTTAAACTCTATGCCGAATTAATAAGTCAATAGATAAATTGTAATAAATATAAGCTAGTGAGACACATTTCTATTATGTTTTCGAAACAGGTACATCCTGCCATTCTGCAATTGTCATAGATTCCAGATACCAACTGACGGGTTCTTTAACCGGCAGCTGCAGATACTTGTGAACAACTGGATATATTTTACTCTTTTTTGGGACGATTGCCAAGGGCCCATATGCCCTTATGCTGTACTAGCGATTAGGAGCAACATAACATCCTTTACGGTGGTCTAGCCCCAAGTTGATGCACAAGCCCTGGAATTCATTGTGCGACCCAAGCGCTTCTTTTACCCAAAACAAACACCTTGTGTACGCAAAAAGAAGAACGCGTGACTCACGATAAACATTTTTGGATCGCGAGTGAAGAAACAAATTTCCAATTTGATTGAATATGGCAATAGTCGGATGTTCTCGGAGCGTTTTGTTGTGAAATAAAAGTACTATACAAATTGTACAGTCTTGTTGTTTCCTTTTAACGTATGGTTTAATATTCCGAATTGTGACGTGCTGTGTTGTAAGGCGATGTGTGTTGATTTTCGGGTTCTGCGTCATGTCACGTAGGTGATGACTGGGTGTGTTTGGCTACACTGCCCATGAACGTCACAGAGAAAGGCAGAGAATATCACTAGGTTTGGTGATGTGAGGCTCAGGGGCGGGGCATATGATTTAGTGCCATCAGGGCAGTTCACCTTAGGCCGATGCAGCAACGGATAAGATTAGCACAAGATGGCCGCGCTCTGCTGCCAGATTTCACATGTGTACAAAAGTGGAAACCTAAGGTAAGGTGCATTGGAAATGTTTGTGTGATCGATCAACGTATGTTTAAAAATACATGCCCGAACCCTTGGGACAATAATATTTTCTGGGCATTGCACTTGTCAAATTGATCAAATAATCTCTGGGGAGGTAAGGGGTGATGAGGATGGGATGGGATATTTCTGACCAGATTCCAAATGAGTTTACAAAGTTTGGTGGGATTCTGTCATGAGGGGGCAAAATTAGAGGGGGGTCCCATAATAATGTAATGGCTTATAAATGAGGTGCATTTGACGAATCTACACTTAATTTGGCAAACTGATAATAGATCTAGATATAAATGTTTTTTCGAAGTTTGGTGGGATTTTGTCAAGAGGGGGCAAAATTAGAGGGGGAGTGCCAAAATAATGTAAAGGCTTATAAATTAGGTGCCATTTGACAAATCTACACTTCATTTGGCAAACTGATAATAGATCTAGATATAAATGTTTTTGCAAAGTTTGGTGGGATTCTGTCAAGAGGGAGCAAAATTAGAGGGGGGTCTCTAAATATTGTAAAGGCTTATAAATGTGGTGTCATTTGACTAATCTACACAAAGGTTTGCAAAAGGATTATAGATCTAGGTTTAAATGTTTTCGTAAAGTCTGAATCGATTTTGTCAAGTGGGGGATAGGTTATATGATGATTGTTTGTGCATACATTTGACACTTTTGAAAAAATAAAACATGGGTGGATTTCCAGCAAACTTGCGTAAGGAGCATTGGCCAGGATCTACACGTGTGGTTTTGGAAATGTGCCAGTGTTTTATTTTTTGACAAGTGTCATAATGTACCTACAAAAAATAGCAGTATACCTTTAGTGACTGAGGGTTAGCCTGTGGCCATGGGCAGTGGCCAGATTGTCTGGGTCATGGAATAAGGTCATGATCCGGACAATCTGGCTACTGGCCATTGTTAATGACTCCAATCAAGCATTCCCACTAAGTCAGTGCCTTGTCTGGGATTGCTCAAGTGAAGCCCTTATTTATATATTTTTATGACAAGTTATAATCTGGATGATGAACCCTTGTATAACGTCCCTCTCTTAGAATCCCCCTGACCCCATTGAGCCAAGAAGTAGGTTTGTTTTGCAAATTGAAAAGGTTTATTTGAAAAATTAAACAATATATATATATATATTACACTTTTATAATAAATTAATATTTGATATCACACTTAACAATATGACAGTGATCAACACTGGGTGATGTTACACTAGCACACTGATTTAATTACTTAAGAGTTAGTATAGGGAGGAAAAGGTAACTGAGAATGCTTTTATGGTTTCAAGGAAAAACAATGATGGAAAAAATGCAGTACAGAAATAACTGGTAGGGTTTCACAAGAGATAATATGTTCACTTTTCCCCTGGTGGCAATTCACTCTCCCCTATGCAATAGAAGATGGAAGAAAGAGCACACAGTTCTCAGGAATACAATCAAATGTTGTTCAGTTCCCCCCTAGCGAGCTTTTATCACAGGGATGATTTTAAAACACAGGCAAAATACTTTAAATGTGGTTTGCAAAGAAGTGAAAAATATGCTAAAAATGCTTTTAATTCCCTCTAGAGGTTCAGGGTGAGTGATAGCTACTTTAAATTAGTTCAGGATCACTTTAGCAATGCTCTATGAATGATTGTCAGGTTGCAAACGAATTTCAGCAAAGGAAAGCAAGAAGCTGCTATTTTGAAGAAATTTGTGCCAAATCGCAAATCGCTGCACTTTTTCCGAGTGCGTCGATCGCGATTATGGAAAAAGTATAATGAATAAGAAATGACAACATTTGCGCTTTTTGGTTGGTTTACCAATATTGGATTTTTACCAAAAATTACACAGATGTACACCGCCTTTCTACACATATTCCAGTAAATTTTCATTTTTCTAGCGTGAACCCTGTGTCTGCAATCTACATAATTCATGGGATTTTGCCTCAGAACATGGTACAGAGTTCTAACACATCTTAAAATGTGCACAGAAAAATCACAAGAATAATGATATTAATTATATAATTTTGACAAGTCCGGACTATGAATTATCCAGAGGGGTGTGGTTTCCTAAAGCACATGGTGGAATTTCTGGTTTATCCACTTCCTCCAACTCAAGTTGCTCACAGAGGCACCGCCCCTCCCCGTTTCTCTCAAGAGGAAGCCATTTATGACCCCCCCTAATTTAACCTTTGCCTGAGCCAAGGAAGGCTCATTGCTCAGTTTCCTGCAGTCCCCAGCTGCTCCTCCCATAATCCAATCAGAGAGGTGTCATCTCCCTTTGGTGGGGGCAGCAGAATGCAGCCAGGCCTCGGAAGAGTGGCTGAGCAAGTTTCAACTCCTTTCGGGGGTAGTTGCCGGGCAGAATTCACTCTCTTCAAGCCAGGCTTCAGCCAAATGTCACTTTTGTTCCCAGTTTTTCTTCATTCAAAACAAACTTACAATTTTTACACATGCAGCTAGAATGCTGATTATAAGTTCAAAACTATGACATTTAACAGTTGCAAACTATGTGACACTCAACAGGAGGTCACCCCTTTATTTTAAACATTTAGATTTTAGTGTCTTTCAGTCCAATTTAACTTAGGCTGCTGACATCCACAGCTCAGCCAGTTTTCTTATAAACATTGTTTAGGGCTGTTCATCTTTCCAGATTTTGTATGCACACAAGACTACATTCTGCCAAATGTCTGCTGGTGTTCATTGAGATTTTTGAACATCTTGCAATGTTTAAAATAGGCATTTTTAGCTTGCATTTCAGAGAAACAAAGGTGATTTCAAAGCGCTTTTTGAGCAAACCAGCACTGCTGTTTTTCCTTTGGCACCCATTTCACCCATGGCACTCCTGGCCCATCACACTCGCACTGGTGGATGGCAGGTCAGGGGAACATTTTGGTGTGCGCCAAAACTGCGCGGTTTTCCTGGATTCTGGCGCAATGTGGGCTTTTCCACCATCTTGGATTTCCTAAGCCCACAGCACCAAATGCTGCAGCATAATAGTCCAAACGTGGGTCAATAACCTTGACAAGCCCCCCCGCCCGACAGCACTTTGATTTTGAGTCGAGGGGGAGTCGGGTGCAAAGGATGTTTTGATCCACGTGCTGGTATGTCCGCATCATATTCTTCCAATTCCGTAGATGGCACAGTTCAGCATCTTTTCCTCCATCCAGTTGGATCGATTGATTCTCCTCGACGGTCCTGATGGGAATATTGGGCGGTACCCCGGGCCCCTCAGATCTTTGCTCCCGGTCCCCGGGTCATCCTCCTTGGTCAATCTCCGAGTTTCATCTCTCCTAGAATGATAAAGCAAAGCGGCAATACACATTCCTAGACATTTTTCCACCACTATTAATGGTGTGGCGAACAGATACATTTTATACATAAGGATACATTTTGCAGTCTTATTTTAAAAACAGGATAGAACAGGGAACATTGCATTACGTTACTATCTTTTTGATATGTGGGATATTTTAGAGTTGGAACTGACTTACTCTGGAACGGCCCCCTCTGCTACTGCAGAGGACTCCCCCAGTTGCTGCAGGGTGTGCCTGGGATGGCAACGCTTTAACTGATTTATATGGACCCACTTGTCTTCCCCTTCCTCCAAACTACATTTGGGCATGTGGATTTGTATGCAACTGGGGAGATCTTGTTTATAATTTCAAACGGTCCCTTCCATGTAGGCAAACATTTTCGCTGTTTGGCCTGGTTCCTTTGGAAATTTTATAGATAGACCCGGTCTCCCACATTATATTCCTTCCTGGTTGTCTTCAGGTCATAATGGGTTTTCATGCTATCAACTGATATTTCTAGATTCCGCTGAGCATAGGAAAAAGCATGTTGAAGGTGTTTCCTTAAATTCTCCACATACTCATGAGTTGCAGAGGCATTTATCAATGTCTGCTCTTGGGTCCTGTAGAGAAAATGCTGGGGAAGCACCATCTTGCATCCAGTCATCAGCTCAAATGGTGACATTTTAGTTGCAGATGAAGGGGTAGATTTGATGGCCATTAGGACCAGAGGTAATCGGATATCCCAACTTGGGCCAGAATCTGCCACAAACTTTTTTAATATGCTCACAATGGTCCGGTTGTATCGTTCTTCTGCCCCAGAAGAAGCTGGCCGGTAAGCAATATGTAGCTTCCTTTTGACCCCCAGTATCTCCCACATCTTAGTCATTACTTCGCTGGTAAAATGGCTACCTCTGTCTGACTCAATCCTTTGAGGTAGACCAAAACGGGAAAAGATGTGGTTAATCATCAGGGCAGCTGCTGTTTCTGCCTTGCAGTTTGGGGCTGGGAGACATTCCACCCACTTGGTAAACAAGCATGTGACGGTCAACATGTACTTGTTTCCCCTAGACGAGTGAATAACAGGGCCTACCAAGTCGATTTGCAAATCTAACCATGGCAGTGTCATCCCCCTCTTTTGGAGAGGCGCCCGGTGTGTGAGGGATGTTGGCTGAAATTGTGCACACACAAGACACCCCTTCAAGTATTGGTCGAGGTCCAGCCCCATGTGTGGTGAGTATGCAACCTCTCTTAAGATCTCAAGTGTTGTATGAAACCCCCTATGACCGGCGGTAGCGTCATCATGGGCATGACTTAACATCACGCTTCGGAATGAGGTAGGGACCACCCACTGATCATGGCCAGCTTGGGATTTCCTGACCAACAAACCGTCTTGGATTCGGAACATTTTTGGACATTTCATCAACACTCTAAGGTCCTCCTTCCCAATGTAATCGGTATCCGTAAGGGGAAAGTTCTCAGGGTCCTCAATGTGTTGGTAAAATTTACCAATTATTGGATCCCCCTTCTGAGCCGTAATTAAATCAGCATCAGGGGTCTCCTTACTCCATTGTGCAGATGAAAGATCGTTGTGAGCATTTGTCTGGGACCTAATGATAACAGTGACCTGGATTTCCCCCAACAGGGACTCTATTTCTATTAGATCCCCTTGGATGGCCCAGGTTTTAGCCAGCTGATCAGCTAAGTCATTTCCAGTTTTGTCTGGTCCCTCTACTTTGGAATGACCCTCGATCTTTTTCCAGTAGATGGTCATCCCATTCGAGGTGACCAGATCATCAATGTTTTGGATTAACTTCCCATGTTTCAAGGGTTTGTTATTAGCACATAACATGCCTCTGGTTTTACAATTAAACAAGGTGCTCCACAAACCTGTTCCGTACATAATCTGAATCTGTGATTATGACCAGTTTGTGGAGTTGATGTTGGACAGCAATGAGGATGGCCTGATGCACAGCCATCAATTCTGCCGCCTGACTACTTCAGGGACCGATTTTGTACCCAGCGGAGGGTTCTGGGGACTCCTTCACCCATGCATTCCCTACTCCGGCCACCAGTTCTTTCTCCCCATTGTTGTCAACATTTTAAGAGCATCCATCCACATAGACAGTGGGCATTCCCTCACACTTGTCTTCTTCAAAGACTTTGTGTGGGGAATTAAGGTATGCCTCCATGTTGTCCTTGATTTTCAGACTTTCGTCCTCGATACAGTTTTCTCTGGCACAATCATGCAAGTCAGCCAGAACTTGCGCGAGGGGACTCTTCTTGTTTTGGCCATATCTGACCTCCACAGGAAAGCCTTGCATTGACAGAATCCAGGAAGTAATTCGGGAATTACTCACATTTCCGGGCCGGATTCTGTCACTTTGGAGATATTGCAGAGGCTGATGTGGAGTCTCCACTATGATGTGTTTGTTCCCCCTGGATGAACGGGCGGTAATTCTTCAATGCCCACACCGTTGCCAGGAGTGCGTTCTCACAATCGTTGAATTTTTCCTCCACAGAGGATAAAGTTTTGATCGCATAGGAGATTACTTTAGTGACCTTGTCATGCTTTTGGTATAATACTGCCGTTAAGCATGTATTAGAGAACCCTGTCTCCAGGAAGAACTCCTTGTTTCTGACAGGGTAAGATAGGCAAGGCGCTTTTGAGAGGCTTCTTTTGAATTGTCTTACTGCCCCGGATAGTTCTGGACCCCATTCCCACTTGACCCCCCCCTTCAAAAGATGACTCAGGGGTCTAGTGATCTCTGCGTAGCCCTCAATGAACTTTCTGCTGTAATTAGTCAGTCCAATGAGGCTCCTTTGTTCCCGCAGAGTTGTGGGATCCTTCAGTTTCTGAAGTGCTTCCACTTACTTTTCTTGGGGACAGAGACCCTGAGGAGTAATCTCATGCCCCAAGAAATTAACACGGGTTCTACACCACTGTGCTTTCTGAAAGGAACGTTTTGCTGCGGCGGCCCTCAACTGGGTCAGAACATAACGGATTTCCGCTATGTGTTCCTCCACAGTTGAACTTTTGATTAGGACATCATCTACATAAGCCAGGTTACCCCTCGCACCCAGGTCGGGCATCGCCTTATGTAGGAAAATGTTGAATTCATTGCCGGAGTTGAGGTATCCGAAGGGAGTTCGGGTCCATGTGTACTGCTGGCCCCCAAAGGTAAAAGCCAGTTTCTATTGGTCCTCCCTACTGACAGGCACGGTCCAGTACCCATTGGTCAGGTCTATTGCAGTGAATACCTGTGACCCCTGAATCTGGGCCAGCCCTTGGTCAATGTAGGGAAGAGGCCATCAGGAAGTATGGACCCGTTTGTTGAGCTCCCTAAGGTCGACGCAGAGTCTCCACTGGCCGTTTGGCTTCAATATTCCCAGCACCGGATTATTGAAGGTGCTGGGTACTGGAGGGCTTATTCCCCGGGACTCAAGGTTCTTAATTATTTCAGTAAGGGACTTCATGGATGGGAGAAGTCCCTGGTCAGAGTGCGGATTTGGACTGGAGTCTTCATGTGGGAAAGGCAACCCTCATGGACCTGGAAAATCACCTCATCCCTTCTGAAGACACAAGTCACATCTTCCTTACCATAAGGGCAAGAAGTGTACACCAGGAAGTTCCCCCCATGCCGGGTAAAGATCCTGTCTGGTGTTGTATTGTCATCACTGTCACTGTCAAAACAGTCCTTGGGGATTGGTCCTAACAGTTTATTTCCTAAATCAATGGAGAAATGTCAGTCATCAACTGCCATTCCAATAAGGGTGCCTGCGGCTAGAGTAATACTCTTTAAGTCGCTGTTATCCACCTCTATTGGAATGGTGTCATGTTCTATGTTGACTAATGGTGTTGGGTTTACCCCTAACCCTTGCTGTTGGAGAAAAGCATTTAGAGGAATATAAGCATCAGGGTTTTTCAATTTTTGTCCTCTTTTAACTTTCACTTCCAGGGAGAATTGTCGGGTCCTTTCTGGGATGGTGACTTCCTCTTTCACCTGAATTTCAACTGCATAAGGCAGCAATTGAGCTGACCTAAATGCTTTTTCTGGATCATCAAACCCCATGGGATTATCCGCTAATCGGGACCAAGCTTTGAAGTTTATTAGGTCCAAACTAATGGCAAAGCGATTGAGAATGTCACTGCCTAAGTAAAAGGCGGCAGTGACCTCTCGCACGACCAAACAATTATGGACTATGCTCGTGTTGCCAATGGAGATTTTGGGCATACACCTGCTTGGCTGGTGATGTTTGGAATTGGGTGTTTCCAGATCCATTTCCCATTTGTCTATCAGTTTGAATGTGGGAACGGCTGGATCTTTTGGGAGTCAGCGGAACATGGCTTCGCTGATGAAGCGCTTACCGTTGTTCACACACACTCGAGCGAGAACAGAGTCCTTCCCATCATTTAACTGAACAGGGATGAACAACTGCTCTCCAATTTGCTGAATATCAGCCAGGCTCTGAGCTGATTTCACATCTTTCTGGACTATCTTAGTGGGAATGTCTGATTGTGGATTAGTAAAGCATTTCAGAGTGTTTCCTTCCAGTGTGGAATACCACCTTAAACTGGAAGGAAGGTTGATTTTCAGAAATAGAGAGGACCCCCCCCCCCCATCACCAGTCTGTTGTCCTACTGCTATTACTGTCACATATGGAATTTGGTTGTTCTGGAAGTGAAAATCTACTTGGTCAGATTTTTGTTCAACCATGTGGCATGTGCCGTTTAAACTAATATGGTTGACACTCTGTTTTAATTTTATTGGTCGGCTAGTCTGAGTCCAGAGTACCTTGTTTACGCAATCTATTAGGAGTGACAACCTTCTCAGGAGGTCATTCCCTAGTAAACAAGGGGTGCCCTCTGGAGTCACTACTATGACCGGGTGTTTCACCTTGTGTCGCCCAATTTTGATGTCCAAATCTGCAGTCCCCTCGACGGGAATTTCCTTCCCGTCAAAGTTCTGGAGTTGTCCAGGAAGAGAGGTGAGAGGAATACGATAATTCTCCCCCCTTCCTGCATTTAGCTCATCAAAGGCCCTTTTGGACAGAAGAGTAGCTTGGGATCCAGTGTCCACCAGTGCGAAATTGTACCCTTCCCCTGTACTTGTACCGGGGCATAGTATCTTCCCTCCTTCTCCTCAAGGGTGCACAGATAATGCAAATTTTTGGATAACTGGTGGGCTAATTTTCTGGTTTTGGACATTGGGAGAGAAGAGATTTGGGCAGAATTCTGTGGAGAGTCATGGGAATCTGCAAGAAAAAGTTGCCAACTTGAAAGAGGATATTCGAGTTCCCCTGGTTCCGGTCCTGGGCCGCCCCCCCCCCTTTTTGGAGGCAGTCACCAGAATGGGTTTGAACCCGGGGATTTTGATGCTGTTGGTTCTGGGATATAATGATGGGCGGCGACAGCTCAATCCCCACATCTATCCAGTCTATTTATGCGGTTTTTGGTTCCCCTGGTTCCGGTTCTGGGCCGCCCCCCCCTTTTTGGATGCAGTCACCATGATGGGTTTGAACAAGGGGTTTTCGGTCTTGTTGGTTCTGGGATAGAATGATGGGCGGCGACAGCTCAATCCCCACATCTACCCAGTCTAGGTTGGAATCCATTCAGACCCATTTTTCCTTGGGAGGAGTTCCCCCATCTATAAAGGAGAAGATCCTTTTCCCAGGATCCTCTGAGGATCCCTCTCCCTCAAATTGGAAGACCTGTACCTCCTCCACAAAATGGGTCTGTTTGGGTCCTTTGTTTCTCCTACCTCCTCTCTGCTCCTTGGGTGGCAGACTTCCAGGGGTAGGAGATTTTGTTTCCGGTTCCTGGGTTTCCAGGGGCTGTTTACAAGTGGGGAAGGAAGCTTCCTCCAAGGCTTTACACCCCCCTTCCACTTGTGCCTCCTCCCTGGGAAACGGTGGGTTATCGGGGTGCTGCCACCGTCATTGATCAGGAGCACCAGGCCCAGAGTTTGGGGCATTCTGCGGTGGCATGCTCATCTGAGGGTTCTGTTGAGCCCTCAGTATGTGACTCAGATCCCGTGCCATATTTTGGACCTAGCGCTCTAACTGTGAAACCCGCTCAGGCTGATACGGGGTTCTATTTTCTCCCCTGGGCTGATCCCGGGAAGGGTAGCTATCCCTTCTCTGGTAATACCCTGGGTTGGGGAGATTCTGGTACCCCTATACCCTTGGCCTCCCCTCTCCCGGATTAGGTGGTCTGGGCTCGGGGAAGTGGGGAAAGAAGGATGGATGATTTTGGGGCTGGAAGTGGGTGGATACCTGGGAAAAAAGTTCAGCCCAGGGTTTGGTGAAATTCTGCCCTCCTGTGGGAAGTTAGGAGGGAAGTTCCCTGGGTCAGGTACTTGGCTGGATCCCGCCCTTGGGCTGGAGGAGTCCACACGTAACCCAGGATGGGTTTGTTTCCCTTGTGGCGGGGAGTTACATAGTCAGGGGTTAGCGAGGGACCCCATTTGTGGGATTACCTCCTTGACCCCCTGTCTGTGACTGGCCCGAGGGCCTTCTGGGCTGTGAATTGTTCGGTGCAGGCAGGTTTTTAGGCCCCCCATTCTCCAAATCTAAAATGGGGGCAACCTTTACCTCTGCCACCTTGGCAGCAGCAGGGGTGCTGTTGGTTTTGGGGTTTTTGGGCTGATTCTTATTTTCCACCGGTTTCTGCACCTCATAGATGCGGGTGGCTTGCTCAATGACCCAGTCTAAAGATCTTTTCTCGTGAAAATCTCTCACAAGCTGGGTTATTATGTATTTGGGGAGAGCATGGAAAAATGTGTTGATGAATTCTCTGCTGTCCGTGCACACCCTTCTGGTGGTCTGCGCAAAGGCATGCTTCAATTCTTGCACAAATTCTTGTGGGGCCTGATCCTCCCCACATTGCAAATTGTAGGCTGCCTTGCGAGCCTCTTGGGGATTCCGGTGAACAGAAAAATGTTTCAAGATGGCCGCCCTTTAGGTGGACCATCTTGAATGATTTTGGTCCTCCAGCCCCGCAAAGAAACTGGAGTATTCTGGGGAGAATGTCCATTTTACATACTGAATGCAGCTGCTGCTGTCTTTCAAATGGAAAGTCTCCATCATTTGCTCATAAAGCTCCAAGTGTTCCCAAACAGAATACTTGGCGTTCTTGTGATAAGGGGTGATGACACTCCTTATTGCCTTGATCTGCTTTAAGGGGTCCTTAAGCAAGACCCTTTTTGCCTTATTGGCCTTTTTGGTTCGGGTAACCCTGGTCCATTCATCCTCTGACTCAGAAGCACTGCTCCCAGAGGTGCCCGTCTGATCTTCCAGGCTCTCCCGGATTCTGAGAGCCTGGGAATGGCTGGCAGAATGTGGAGACCTGGTCTCCTGAGTCCTGGGCTGCTCAGAGGAGTCTTCAGATCCCTCCTTGCTGCCAGGATTTGATGGGTACCCCCCCACTGACCTAACTGGGCAGAGGTTTTCAGGATGCCCTTAGTGGGCCTACTCTCCTGGGGTTCCCCGCTAAATTGCACTGTGCTTAGGTGCCCATACCTGGATGCCCGCCCATCTATTCCTGGGAGGTACTGGGCTATGAACCCCATACTTTTGGCTGGATAGTAATCTGTCCTCCCTGTGGCCCTGTGCTCATGTGCGCCAAGGGACATGGGGGTGGCAGAGTCCAAGGACTGGGAGAGATGGAGGCCTCTGGTACTAGGGCTCCTGAGGTTATGCTCAGGGTTTTCCCTTTCCCAGCGAACTTGATCTCTATCAGCCCCTGCTTCCTGTTGCAATGCAAGAACCTGTGCTTTCAGTTCCTCAGTTAAGGCCTTACTAGACTCTATCATTCTCTCCTGCATGGCTACCTGTTGCTGGAGCCTATCATTGTGCTGACAGAGAGCCTCATTCTCTCTCTGTGCCTCCTGATTGGTCCTGGAATACTGGGCCAGTCTTTGCTGCAGGAGGGTTACCTCCTGAGTCCCATCCCTACTGGCCTGCTCCTTTCTTGCCAGAACATCTTCCACCCTCCTGGTGCGCTCTAACAAGTTCTGATGCTCTTTTTGGAGGTCACCCAGCCCCTGGAGGGCCAGGTGATTTCCTTCAATTATTTCTTTTAATTGGCAGACTTCCTAGCCTAAGGTGTCCCTTTCCTGACTAAGAGCCTGCATGTGTGCCGCCAGGTCGTCCCTCTGCCTTTGAAAGGCACCAGATTTCTGGCGTTCTTGATCAAACTCTGCCTGGGTATCCAGGTCTTTCAAAATCTATTTATTGCTTTCCTCTTTCTCTCTGTCTAGTCGGATTTGCAGGGTGGCTACCTGTTCTGTGCATGCCCTGTTAAAGTCTTGTTGTTGCTCCAGCTTTTTCTGGCTCTGCAGTAGGGAGTCCAAACCTTCTTGCTACTCCTTCTGCAAGGCCAGAAATCTGGTATCCTGGTCTGCCTTTTCCTGTTGCAGGATATCCATATCCTCCTTTATTTTAATAATATACTGCCTACTATCATTTTCTGACTCCTGGCTCCTCTGCAGCCTCTGCTCAGAAGAGGCCAGGTCAGATTGGGCCTTCTCTAAAGCCATCAGTTGCCTATTTGCCAGATCTTGGCCTTCAGCACATTTGTCCTGTATGGCTCCCATATGTAAATATAAATATGTCGCTACCCTGGCAATCTTGTTGTGCTCATCCTTGGCCTTTGGGGCCATATATAGTTCACTCAGGGCCACATGTAAGGGACCCTGATCTATCCATATATCTGACCCTGTTTTAGTGATCTGGGGTGCGATTGCCTGCAACCAAACCGCCTGGTCCTGATGAGCCCACTCACCTCTCACAAATAGCTTATGTAAGAGGTGTTCTCTGGCTATTTTGATATCTACCAAGCTCGTCATTCTGGAATTTGATTTCCTTCCTGACTTACAGAAGTTTGTATTTTATTTTGCAAAACAGACCGTTTCCTTAGAGCATTCCTTTGAGGGGTGTTTTTACAGTGTAACACGGCGTGATGATCCAACAGAATTTATATATCCTGTCAGTTAGCACACTGTATTAATCTGCACAAGTGATAGATCTAATCCAGAATCCCCAGCTACGAGCCACCACTCTGTTAATGACTCCAATCAAGCATTCCCACTAAGTCAGTGCTTTGTCTGGGATTGCTCAAGGGAAACCCTTATTTATATATTTTTATGACAAGTTATAAGCTGGATTATGAACCCTTGTATAACGCCCCTCTCTTAGAATACCCCTGACCCCACTGAGCCAAGAAGTAGGTTTGTTTTGCAAATTGAAAAGGTTTATTTGAAAAATTAAACAATATATTTATATTACACTTTTATAATAAATTAATATTTGATATCACACTTAAGAATATGACAGGGATCAACACTTGGTGATGTTATACTAGCACACTGATTTAATTACTTAAGAGTTAGTATAGGGAGGAAAAGGTAACTGAGAATGCTTTTATGGTTTCAAGGAAAAACAATGATGGAAAGAATGCCGTACAGAAATAACTAGTAGGGTTTCACAAGAGATAATATTATCACTTTTCCCCTGGTGGCAATTCACTCCGCCCCTATGCGATAGAAGATGGAAGGAAGAGCACACAGTTCTCAGGAATACAATCAAATGTAGTTCAGTTCCCCCCGTAGCAAGCTTAGATCACAGGGATGATTTTAAAACACAGGCAAAATACTTTAAATGTGGTTTGCAAGGAAGTGAAAAATATGCTAAAAATGCTTTTATTTCCCTCTAGAGGTTCAGGGTGAGTGATAGCTACTTTAAATTAGTTCAGGATCACTTTAGCAATGCTCTATGAATGATTGTCAGGTTGCAAATGAATTTCAGCAAAGGAAAGCAAGAAGCTGCTATTTTGACAAGTCAAGAAATTTGAGCCAAATCGCAAATCGTGGCACTTTTTCAGAGTGTGTCGTTCCTAGCACAAATGGTTCAAGAGATACGGACGATTTTATGAAGGTAGTTTTTCAGAAATGAAATAATGATTCAAAATGGCAAAATTACACTTTACAGGTTTAAAATCGGAGAAGGGACACACGATTCCTATGATGCACTTCTGGAGACAAGTTCAAATGTTTTGAATCAGATTATTTTAAGCTAAGCGATTGGTTTTGCACAGTTCTGGCTGAGTACTCACACTTTGAATTTGAAATAGGCCTTCAGGGTCTGGTCAGGTTGGGACTGGACTCCAGGCGGTTGGTTCTGAAGTCACAGCTATCTGGGTCAGCTCTGCTCTGCTGGTCTGGTCTGGATCTCTGGTTCTGCTCACAGCGATCTGGGTCTGGTCTCTCTGGATACAGCACTGCTTTCTGGGTCTGCTACCGGTTCTGGTAAAAGTTCTTGGCAAGAATCCAACAGCTCGCCCGGCTGTAGAATAGTTTGGTTGGATTGCTGGATTCTGAAGGCCTTCTGAAAAAGGATTTAGCTGGTGGTCCAGGCCTCTCTGCTTTAAGTTCTGGAGTGAAGTTCTGGATTCTGGAGTTCTCCGTCAGAGTGCTGCGCAGGAATTTAGTTGAAGGTTGGAAAATGAATTCCCTGTCTGGGTTCCAGTGGCTCTTTTTATGTCTTTTGAAAATGGGTGTGGATGCTAACTTTCTGTGCCCACCCCACTCATGATTTGATAGGTCAAGGATTTCTCTTTGACCTGATTTGAGAAGGGAGCAGTGAGTCATCAGGTGTCATCTTTATGCCATACAGAAAGAACACTCCCCTTTGCTTTTACCTTAGAAAATCATTTTCATAACTAAACACATTTCCCAGATACACAAGTGGCTGACATTACATATACACATGATATATCACATATGGTAGTTTCTGTTCCAACTCTGATGTTTCTAAGAGCTTGGATTAAGAAATGACAACATTTTGCGCTTTTTGGTTGTTTTACCAATATTGGATTTTTACCAAAAATGACACAGATGTACACCGCCTTTCTACACATATTCCAGTAAATTTTCATTTTTCTAGTGTGAACCCCGTGTCTGCAATCTCCATAATTCATGGGGTTTTGCCTCAGAACATGGTACAGAGTTCTAACATCTCTTAAAATGTGCACAGAAAAATCACAATTATAATGATATTAATTATATAATTTTGACAAGTCCGGACTATGAATTATCCATCTTTTTAAAATTATGCTCTGGCCAAGAGGGGTGTGGTTTCCCAAAGCACATGGTGGAATTTCTGGTTTGTCCACTTCCTCCAACTCAAGTTGCTCACAGAGGCACTGCGCCTCCCCCTTTCTCTCAAGAGGAAGCCATTTACGACCCCCCTAATTTAACATTTGCCTGAGCCAAGGAAGGCTCATTGTTTAGTTTCCTGCAGTCCCCAGCTGCTCCTCCCCTAATCCAATCAGAGATGTGTCATCTCCCTTTGGTGGGGGCAGCAGAATGCAGCCAGGCCTGGGAAGAGTGGCTGAGCAAGTTTCAACTCCTGTCGGGGGTAGTTGCCGGGCAGAATTCACTCTCTTCAAGCCAGGCTTCAGCCAAATGTCACTTTTTTTCCCAGTTTTTCTTCATTCAAAACAAACTTACAATTGTTACACATGCAGCTAGAATGCTGATTCTAAGTTCAAAATTATGACATTTAACAGTTGCAAACTATGTGACACTCAACATTAGGTCACCCCTTTATTTTAAACATTTAGATTTTAGTGTCTTTCAGTCCAATTTAACTTAGGCTGCTGACATCCACAGCTCAGCCAGTTTTGTTATAAACATTGTTTAGGGCTCTTCATCTTTCCAGATTTTGTATGCACACAAGACTACATTCTGCCAAATGTCTGCTGGTGTTCATTGAGATTTTTGATATCTTGCAATGTTTAAAATAGGCATTTTTAGCTTGCATTTCAGAGAAACAAAGGTGATTTCAAAGCGCTTTTTGAGCCAACCGGCACTGCTGTTTTTCCTTTGGCACCCATTTCACCCATGGCACTCCTGGCCCATCACACTCGCACTGGTGGGTGACAGGTCAGGGGAACATTTTGGTGTGCGCCAAAACTTTGCGGTTTTCCTGGCTTCTGGCGCAATGTGGGCTTTTCCGCCATCTTGGATTTCCTAAGCCCACAGCACCAAATGTTGCAGCATAATAGTCCAAATGTTGGTCAATACCCCTGACACCATGACCACAAGGGACAAAACATAGCATTAAAGTGGCCATGTCCACCTGGGACTGGCTTTGTGGTAAAGTTATTCGAAATTAGGATAGCTTTGAAAGGGAAGAGAAATGTGCTTGTGGTAATATGATCATAGGGTTCTCTTTTTGCCTTCTGCAGTCTGCCATGGAAAGCGAAGAGGGGCCCTGTATGGAACCCCCGCCTTCCCATTCCATGATGGCCATCTTGGAAAAGGATTTTCCTTCCTACACCGGGACGCCACAGGTGTCCCGGTGTAGGAAGCAAAATCCTCTTATTTAGTACCCCGGGTTCCCGCTTTGGGAACCTAGGCTGCTAATGGCCTTCATCCCCCATTTCAGGGGCTGGAATGGGGGGATAATGGTCCAGATACCTCGCTATCCACCCTCGCTTTGCTTGGGCTGATAACTTGGGCTGCTGGGCTGGTATCCACTGTTGCAGTCACTAGAACAGAGGATGAACGCCACAATATTCCCATTAGCATAACACAAAATGCAATTGGAAATGTTGGAAAATCTTATTGACTCTATGGGCCTCATTACGACCCAGCCGGTAAGTTACCGCCTGGGTCGTACCCTTACCACCATGGTGTAAAATACGTTTACACCATGGTGGATGGCGGATTTACCGCCCCATTCCAAGGTAAGTGGGGCGGTAAATCCCCATTTCCCATTTACCCTTCCCCATTCCCATTTTTGCCCCATAGGGCATAATGGGAGTGGGGAAGGCGCTAATTACGCCACCGTAAATTACAGTGGCGTAATTAGCACCATGGTCCCTTAGCGCCATGGATTTTAACGCCTGCAAAAAGCAGGCGTTAAACTCACCATGGCGCAAAGGGACCTCGGAATCAGGCGTTAAGGTTAACCCCTTAACGCCTGACTCGTAATGAGGCCCTATGTACTTTACTGAGAAATATAAAGTAGATGGACTCTATATGTTTTTTTTTTTTAGTTCTATTTTTTAACTGTGAAAGGTGGTTCCTAAAGGAACATTTATTTTGTTTTTGGATGCATTTTTATTTGGCAGGTGCGCTTAGCACGAAAGGTGGGGAGGGAAATGAGGGCAGAGGCACCAAACACTAATATGGAGGGGCAGGTGGACAGGGGAAAATGTTGTGCGTGTGTTATTTCTAAGGTAGGGGGCAGTGTTTCTCATGCTCCTTGATTACAGCAGCGGTGGTGTCTCTTGGGGAGGACGGATGGCATTAGCTGATTCTATTTTAAGAAAAATAGCAGTTTTGCAAAAAGTATGTACTGTGTACCAGATTTTTAATTGATGAGTAGGAATAGGTGTTGGAGCTGTGCAAGGGATATTTTGAAGTTGAAAGTTCCTAGATCAGTAGAAAAAGACCAGATCTTATTGTGAAGTGCGTACGGGTTCTCAGACATGTCATAATGCCGCGCGCCAGCATATGGTCATGTGGTCCTCTCCGGAAGGTCTGCAATGAAGTCAGATGTTCGTAGACATTATGGTTAAGTTGCACTAATAAAAACCTATGAAATTCAACGAAAAAACTTTGTTAGGAGGACGTTATGGTTAAGTTGCACTAATAAAAAGCAATGAAATTCACTGAAAAAAACTTTGTTAAAGGGATGGTATGGTGAAGTTGCACTACTAAAAACCTATGAAATTCAGTGAAAAAACTTTGTTAAAGGGACGTTATGGTTCCAAGTAAAACCGAAAAAACCCTGAAATTCACCAGCAACCATAACTCGTGCCACCACCGTGCACTGCTAAAACTAACTCCCAGGACATCAAAGATGACATCACAAATGTCATTGATGACATCACTGATGACATCACATGTGCATTCACCTTTCATGAAAAGTCTGTACAAGGGATTCTTATTGTAATGTTAATAAAAAAAGTGTCAATGATCATTGGAATAAATATCATGAGGTGACGTAGTGCACTAAGTAATGAATTAATCCAAATAGCATTGTATTATGGCATTTTTTCCAATATACTAAGGTACACATGTAGTAACATAGGTATAGTGTGCAGCAGACATGATGGAGATGCAATATTAATAATCTTGCCATGTTAAATACTAAAATTATAAATGCTTTCTTATCAGAGTCTTGCATACTGTGAAACATTTAATAAGTACCTAATCAAACCCACTTACTACATTATTGCATTACTGCACACAAAACACAAACAGACAACAACACATACAATTTGAGTGTATAGAGGGAAAGTGAAGTAAACAAAAAAACAGCAGTGTTACCCGACAGTCTTCATAACCTAGCTAATTATCTTCATGCACATAAATGATTGCTCTGCTTAAAAGCTACCACTTCTCTATGTGTGATCACATATTGTGACTAGACCCTAAGGAAAGTAGTGTAAGTGCAATGTGTACAAATATGAGCATATCCAGGGAAAGTACAGTAATAAAAAAAACAATAAAACTATAAGACAGTGTTGATAACCTTACTAATCAGCTTCATACATAGAAAGCATTGCTTTCTTCCAAGTCTGTGTTTTCCCCTTTGTATATGTTTCATATGCTTTGAGTGGACCCCAAGTGAATTACTTTAAGAACATATTTGAAGTATAAGTCTAAAAATATAGTACTTTGTACTATAGTATAGTGAATTTTTAGTTCCTGACTGTTACTGGCCTAGATATATCAGTAAAGGAAAAAAGAGTGAGCCAGACATGTGATGTGATCAGTGATGTCATCAATGACATTTGTGATGTCATCTTTGATGTCCTGGGTGTTAGTTTTAGCAGTGCACGGTGGTGGCACGAGTCATGGTTGCTTAGTTTACCATAACTGGCGAATTTCAGGGGGTTTTCGGTTTTACTTAGAACCATAACGTCCCTTTAACAATGTTTTTTCACTGAATTTGATAGGTTTTTAGTAGCGCAACTTAACCATAACGTTCCTTTAACAAAGTTTTTTCATTTAATTTCATAGGTTTTTATTAGTGCAACTTAACCATAACGCCCCCTTAACAAAGTTTTTTCATTGAATATATTACATGGCCACAGTAGTGGCCATGTAGTTATGGTTAAGTTGGTGTTTCCATAGGAAGAGTACTTTTTGGGTGGCTTATAACTTCGCTCCCCCTGGACGAATCCTCACCAAACTTTGCAAAAAAAAGTATATGGCCCACTCTGAATTTTTTTGCAAAGTTTGGTGAGGAATCGTCCAGGGGGAGGAAAGTTATAGAAGGGGCCCCAAAACTTTTTTTTTCCCATAGACCGAATGGGAAAAAACTTTGCGCACGGCTACAGCCCGAACCGCTGGACAGATTTACACCAAATTTGCGGATGGAGCGGCGACCTGGTCCCGAAAGCGTGCTTTTGCAAATTTGGTGTAAATCCGTCCAGTAGTTTTTTTGAAAATGGCCAAAATGTAAGGCAAAAAAATTAGTGATATCTGTGTTCGCTTCGTGGACGGACTTCCCTGTTCGCTCCGCGTACAGCACCCCCATTGGTCCAGCGGCTTGCGTCATGTCCGCGGACATGCGACGTGTTCGCTGATTGGGCGGCGTGGTGCGTGATGCGCGTCAGATTTTCTGTCGCGCCCGCCATCTTGCATTTGCGGACGTCCGCAGACAGCGCGGTGAAAGTTTGTTCAAAATGTGTATTTAGTAGAGTATGTTGGCTTGTAGAAGTCTTTGGGGAGGATGGGGGAGTATGAGATAGGTTCAAAGTTGTATTTTATTTATGTGCTAGACGCTTTTGTTGTGTTCGATTTGTCTGCGGACAACACGGCTGTTCTGGAATGTTCGTAAATAAACAGAATGGATTCGGTGTCAACTTGAAAGTGTTCTAAGAACACTCGTGGGGTCTTGGAATGTTTGCAGGGGGTGTCCTGGAGATGTTGTCTGTATTGTTCGTTGGCAAGGTGAAAATGTTTTAAAAACAATCGCGGTGTCCTGAAATGTTCGTACATAAAGAAAATGGGGTGTCCTGAGGACGCTGTTTGTATTGTCCTCTGGCAAGTTGAATGTGTCCTAGGACCTTCCCCCTGTCCGCGGACATAAAAATGGTTGCAATGCTTGCATCTATGGGTGTGACATACTGCGGTGGTTGTGGCCAGGGTATAGAATGTTGGGTGCATGGCCATTTGGCCATGGACCAAAGAGTGTAGGCCCTGGCCACAACCACCGCAGCATATCACACCCATAGTGACTTTTAACTTTGGGTCAAAAACTATTTTATAAGGAACAATGTTATAAGCTTGTATGGGTGTGATATGGTGCGATGGTTGTATTTATCTTGTTATACGTACTATTTGGTTTAGTAACGGGAGTCCATGTTTTTCTTGTTCATTTCTGAGATAAAAGAAAATATCATGTTAGTATTAGTATTTTATAATGACTTATTACATTGTACAATCAACATTTTCTTCTTTTTATTGACCCTCATATTTAGTAGATTACAAACCAGAGTACTGTGCAATTTGCAAAGTTTCTGTGTTTGTTGCTAAAATCAATTTTTCTGTTATGCTACAGTTGATTTATTTGTTTGTTTTCCGCGTTTACTTGTTCTTTCTGCCTAATGCTTTATGCATTGGATTGTTTCAGTTTTTGTGAGCAGTAAGATATTAGGTATTTGTTTGGATATTGTACAATCTTGGCCCAGTTAGATACCAGTAGGCGTATTCTAACTGTTTATGTTTTGATATAATTTCGTGGTATTGATTTCTCTGTTTGCATATTTGTACATTTTGGGACAGTTAGATACCAATTGGCGTATTCTAACTGTCTATTTTTTGCACTATTTGAGTGGTATTAATTTATCTGATTAGTTGTTGTAGAATCTTTGGACAGTTAGATAGGTTTTGAAATATTGTGACAGTTTATATTTTTTTACTACAAGTGTACTTAAGGTTTAAGTACAGTTCAGTTATCAAATTTTGGTTTTAAGAACATTAAATACGCGTTTGTAAGATTAGCTGGCAATTTCTGCTTTAGAGTAACGGTACTATCATTACATTCAAACCATCCACATTTTTTTTATATATATGCAGTGTAGTGCCCTGAGTTGGTTGTGGCTCCTGCGTGGTAGATTATACCTGTTGTTGTGAAGGTTTTTCTACCAAGTGATATTTGACCATGTGTGAATCCAGTCAGCTTGCAGTTGTTTTTCGTACCATCTGCATTGTAACGTAGAAGCAATAGTATTACGTATTTACTATGTGTTTGTATTAGTAATGTGGAGCGATTATCCGAATTGCAGGTAGAGCATAATCTACTGTGGTTGCATTTTCTACAAGTTGCTGAAATGGAACGGATTCACCATTAAGTATTGATATATAGACAAAGCGCTCATTGGGGATTTGTTCTTGTGTCACATTGTTGCAAAGAGTGCACGTATGTTTCCACATGTATGAAATCTGGAAGATTTCATTTATAGGTATGTTTTTGATTTCCAGTACTAATAGTAAGTACATTAGAAATGCTTGTGGATCTTCCTGTGAGTTTATAGTGAATTTCACCATTCCAGCACAGTAGTCCAATTGTTGTCTTATTCCAAAAACACTTTACGGGTTGTCAGGATTGTTTGCTGCATTTCTGTGAAGTACCAGTCTGCACCAGTACACCAGTGTGAGAGGACGTGCCTCTGTGCTTCTCTGCTTTCTCTGTTTGGACTGCTGCTGCTTTAAGAAAAAGAAGCTCCACTGCCTACAAAAACCTACCTACAGCGCGGAGCGCGCGCGGAGTACCGTGCAGAGTACCAGTCTGCACCAGTACACCAGTGTGAGAGGACGTGCCTCTGTGCTTCTCTGCTTTCTCTGTTTGGACTGCTGCTGCTTTAAGAAAAAGAAGCTCCACTGCCTACAAAAACCTACCTACAGCGCGGAGCGCGCGCGGAGTACCGTGCAGAGTACCAGTCTGCACCAGTACACCAGTGTGAGAGGACGTGCCTCTGTGCTTCTCTGCTTTCTCTGTTTGGACTGCTGCTGCTTTAAGAAAAAGAAGCTCCACTGCCTACAAAAACCTACCTACAGCGCGGAGCGCGCGCGGAGTACCGTGCAGAGTACCAGTCTGCACCAGTCCGCAGCGGGCGGAGGGGAGGGGGCCTGGCCCCCCTGGAATATCCGCTGTCGGCCTGGCACTATCCACACGGAGGTGAGGTGGGACCCGCTATTTCTCTATTCCCCTCATTGTTGGAATTTTCTTCTCGTCTGTTTGCACCTGTCACTTTTCCTGGAGCACTCCGGTTTCGCTGAATATCCTGCTTCAAGTCCCTTTTCCCTACACGCCCCCTCAACCCCCGCCTCTGGTGACTGCGGTGTCCCGCTATCTGCGTTCCAGTACCTGAGTCCGCACTGCCTCATCTCCAGCTGATAATGGAGGATGATGCCGAGCAACGCTGTCTCAGAAGCCATTTGAAAAAAAATACTGTGTCCACGCCCCATTCTCAGCTTCCTAACTCACACAACTTTGTACCGACGCTTAAGTCGAGGACCACAGCAAGAAGCACATCACACTCGGCATTCGATGCCATCTACTCGGATGCACAAATACAAACTCTTCCCAAAAGCGACTCTATGGAATATACAGCACTCCACTGCCTACATGATCAAAAATCCCAAGAAAACTTCAGTGGATCTGCGCAGGGCTCAGCTGGCTCAGTCATACCATCACGTCAGACGCAGATACCCGTGGCCTCGCTGGGATCTGGAGGTGCAGAGGGATGTGCCCCTCTCGTCTTGGCACTGGAGAACAGTCGGATGATGATTCCGCCTACCTGCGCCATCGACCTCTTTACCGCTCTGGCGAGTGGCCCTAACATCGAGCAGATCGGAGGATCTCTCGCTGTGGGTCTGAGGGCGGTGGCAAGGGGGCGTGGAATTAATCATTCACCCTCACAGGAGCTACGGGCGCCATTTTTGGGGCTCGTGGGAAAATCTCCAGAAACCCAGATAATTAATCCTGCTAGTACGCCTAGTGAAGGCGGTCCACAGGCGGACTTGGAGGCGGCGGCGGGGATATTGGAAAATTCCAGTTTACGGAATTTGGACTCCGGAAATAGGGGGACCTCCTCCCAGCCGACCATAATGGCCTTGGTTCATTCATTGCCGCAAGAGATCACGGCTCATCTTCCTGAACAAAGTCTCAAAGAAAACGCATCAGCGTCAACTGCCCCGTTACCACGCCATTTTGAGGAAATTCATACATCGATCCCGCAGCCAACTGATGATTCATTAAAACAGATATGTATTTCACCTACAGAAGACCTCACCTGCCCTCAGACAGTAGAGGTCTCAAATAATCAAAGCTCACCATCCATAACGAGCTTAGACTCAGATGTTGACCTACAATCCAAGGCCTTGGACACTTCTAACCCTAAACTGAATTTTCTGCCGAATAAGAAAAGAATTCAATATAAAAAAAGAGGCAAGCAGAAATCCAAGATGCCTCCGCCACAAGGAACTAATGATCAAACACCTATACAAAAAAGAAAAGAAGATGGTGATGTTAAAGAAAACAAAACGACTAGAAGAACCGGGTCACATCCTTTGACCAAAAAACGAGGGCTGGGGAAGCAGTCCCTGCCAATTCCGCTGCTCTCTAATGCCCTCTTGAACTTCTTTAAGATACAAGGAAAACGTAAACTCTCTCAATTCTAGAAGCATTGGAGGAGACGCCCCCATTACCAAAATGCAGAAAATTATTATCTGGGCAATTAAAACAGTTTGAGGTGATCCCGACGGAAGACATCCAGCCTCAACTTACGGATGGGAACGTAAGCAATACAGCGCACTGCACCCCAGTATCAAAAGACAGAAAATCAGTACCTGGCCACAAAAAACAGAATGATGTGATGCTGTCGGAAGACATCTATCCTCAATCTATTGACGTGAACATCAACGATACAGCGCAGTGCACCCAATCAGACCTTCTGTCTACGAAAGGAGCCCATACAGATCCATATACTCGACGAATCAATTCAGGCATATTGGATCTACCTGGACCTGAACCGCCTATATCCGCTCAGCCTATCCAAATGCAACAGACAGAAACGCAGACAGATCAGATAGGGCTTTCGCAATCTGTTCTGTCCTGCCCGAATTACAGGAAACAAAGTCAGGCCACAGAGCCGCAGGCAGGGAGTGGCATTTACTTGGACCGAAGAAATATGGACTCTATAAGAGAGTTTACAGCTCCAGAAGATCAGCGGCATCAACAGGGAATGCTGGACATCTTGGATCTACTCCAACCTAAAGTATATCCCTCTCAGAGACTAATGAGTCCACAACCCTGGGCAAAAATTCATCTTCCATCTTCCAACCTTCGGTCTACTTCACAAGACCCCCCTCTTGATTCTGTGTTACAACGTAGTTCAATCAGTGGCCCATGGAACTCCTCGCCGAAACTACCAAATCTACCGGAGACTGATTACACCACAACGAGATGCCGGCACTCAGTTTCGAACACTTTACCTACAGATGGCAGAGATACCTCATCAAAAAATGGAAGACCACCTGATTCGCAAACATCAACGCATAAAGATTTACCAAATAACAAGAGAGACATGACTACGATCATGTCAGCAATAACTATTGCGATGGCTCCCTTTTGTAAACTATATGAAACTCTAGGTGAGGCCTCGAGAGATAACACAGCTACTTTAGCAATTATCCAATCAAAGCTGACTTTCCTTGAGGGCTTTATATCGGCAATAGATCTGAAATACGATATTGCCCAAAGGAAAAGAGAGGAAATTGAACTAGACTTTGAAAATACGACGGCGATCAAGATTCAAAATCCCACTGCACCTGCCCTTGTGGAACAAAAATCCACACAGACTATATCTAGGAAAGGAGACGATGAATTAGCATCAATATTTACGATCAAACCAAAACCAGCCACAATGATGAGCAGAACTAACCTGAAGACTAACACACTGCCGATACAAGGAAAAAAAGCTCTTACACTAACAGAAAAGGAGAAAAAAGATCCTCCGAGACGACCGTCCTCTCCAGTCAAGTCAGCACTGGCCACACAGGCAATCATGGCAGGCAAAGAAATTACGGCCAAAGGGAAATCAATGGCTGTATCAGCGATTGACCTAACTCAATCGCCCAAATCAACTGCTGATTTCTTGGACTCTAGCATCTTGGACAATATGTCTGTCCACAGTGAACAAGATCTATCTCCTAAGTCTAAAGACCATCATGAGGTAGAAATCAGTCCCTTGATAACCTAAATTCCGCCTCTAGCTAAATGTGCTATAGTGGAAGGTCCCGTGATACTACACACAAATGAGGGTGAATGCGCTATGACACATATAGACGCTGCCTCACAAGGGCGGCACATAAGCACCACCAATGCGGGCACAAAGGGAATCCGGCAGACGCATCCTTGCCGACTACATATACCAACTCAAAAATCAGAGGCGACGCCTAAAGTAGAGAAAGCTATTCGACTTTTCAAACTTGAACAAATGTCGAACAGAGATAAATACATGGTCCTAAATCGCAGAACAGTCCTAAAGATAACATCATCCATATCCAGCCTGAAGTCTCTGAAAACGGAAGACTTTAATTTAATAGAGCCATATCACAGAGACAACAAGGCTAAAGCCTATCTCCATATTAAGGCAGGTGCAATTCAAAATCTGAGTCAGGAAGCGGCAAAAGAATTAAAAACTGCTGGCCTTCTCCTAACCGAAATTATAAGCCAGGATCCACCATGCAAAAGAGGAAATCAGAAAGAATCGTACACTAACAAAAGAAAACAGGAAGCTAATTACGACGAGCAGTATTCTGCTCGAAGAGCAGAACTAAAAAATCATTTCCAGGTCCAACCAGACACAAAACAGGAGACACGTAGGGAAGATCTCAACACATCACGAAGAATGGAGTCGAGGGCCAATCCGGGGAGGCGTGAAGAAAAATACAATCGTAAATATTCGACTGACACCTATGAAGTCTTTCCGTCCCAAAACTACCAAGTAAGAGCCAGAATTAGCCCGGACCAAGCGACTCTAACTAGACACCGTGGATACCAAAGAAGTGAAAGGCTGCGACATGGCTCTCCGCAACGAAGAAGACTCGACTCTAATAGAAATCGCACGCACTACTCCCCGAATAAGCGACACCACGATCCTCCGGCTAAGACAAAGAAAGATGCATCTACAGGTGGTCTGTGGAACTGGTTAAAAGGAGCTCTCAGCTCTAATAGAAGCAGATAGCAATCATTTAGCGAAGCGAAAGAACCCACCCACTCTAAGGTGGTGACGCTAGCCTCATGGAACACCAGAGGACATGCACATTTAACCGATCCTAATAGTGAAGATCTGGGCCGCTTCGACATTCTCTGCCTCCAAGAGACATGGCTTCTGGAAAAACCGAACATGGATGGATTTGAGATAGAGACTTCCCCGGCAGTTAGAGGATTGCTAGGCCGGCCTTCTGCTGGCCTTCTGATTGCCGTAAGGACAGGACAACATCTGAAAATCATCAAAACGTTTGTTAAAACCTATGGGATCCTGGCAATTCTCATACAATGGACTCACTACTCAGAAACCACCAGACTTTGGATAGACACCTCCCTTGCTGTCATCACGACATATTGGAATCCCCAAAGAACGTCCATCATTGCCTTTTGTCAATCTATGGCCGAAACGATTGACGCCATTGTGATTGAGTCGAATACGGTGCATATCATAATATGCGGGGATTTGAATTCTAAGTGTCCTCATCCCAAAGAGGCTGGTCTAAAAACAGTTCCGACCACGCAAACTGAAGTGAGAGGACAGGCCTGGATGGAATTGATGGCTTCTAGAAACTTACACAATGTAGCATGGATTAAGGACTGGCAAACCCAAATTCCGACCTGGGAAAGAGGCTCTTCCACAGCCACGCTCGACTATATTTACACCTCTAACGCCATGACTTTAGAAATGGAATGTTACAAGGTGATCAAAACCCTCGCGAGCGACCATAACATGCTTACCATAAGATGGACTTCTATCGCCAGGGAAACCAGAACTTATACTCCTTCGATTGAGTCCAATCCCCAACAGACTCGATTGCGCATGACAGCTGCCAGCGTTCGAGCTATGACTCAACAATACTACACTGTGGGGGCTCATGCAACATTTTCTGAGACGTGCTCAAGACCTAACTATATCCCGCTCCTGGCAAAGTTCAAGATGAAGCAGAAGGAGCCTAAGGTCAACCAGACCACCTATAATCATACATACGACAAAATTATAGCGGAAAAGAAAAAGGCAGTCAGAAAATTGAAACGATGCGCCAAAGTGGAAAACTCCATCAAGGGGTGGGAACTATGGACAAAAGAACTTAAGAACTATAAAGCCTGGGTTAGATTACGCAGGGCAGTTCTTTACCAGAATGACGCGGAAACTATGATGAGAGCCTTAGTGTCCAAGAAATCAGCTGACTTCTGGGCCCTGATTAACAACTCGCAGGGAAATACACGAATTAATATGATCAATTCAGTTCCCGAAGCCGCCTGGGTCGAATTCTTCACCGATCTTTTTGCCTCTCCTACAACAAATACAACGTGTGATCCTGAACCAAGCCTGGCTCCATGGATTGATTTATCCGAAAAGGCAGATATAAGTGAGGCAATTCAAAAGCTAAAAACATCCAGAGCGCCTGGTCCAGATGGCCTCACGAATACTGACCTAAAAAAACACATTACCGAATGGACGGACTTCATCAGTCTTTTGTTCACGCATTGTACCACCAGTAGACATATTCCCGTCTCATGGACAAAAGCCACTGTTATCCCCATATTCAAAAAAGGAAATAGAGAGGACCCGTCTAACTATCGGCCGATCGCCCTATTGGATATCATGGGCAAATTATTTGCCACGCTCCTTCTCCAACATTTTCGCCGTTGGGCAAAAGTCGCGCCGTGCGAAGACCCATTCCAACTGGGCTTTAAGAAAAACGGGGGCACTGCAGTGAATATCCTCATATTAAGTATTCTAAAGGCCAAAATAAAACAAGGAGCACCAACAGTTTACGCAGCCTTTATTGACCTCTCGCAGGCGTTTGATAGAGTCGACAGAACGCTTCTTTGGAAAAAACTAAAAGGCTGGAGCTGTCCAGAAGAAATTCTCCAACCTATCATAGCTCTGCATTCGAACACCACTCTTCATGTCCGCCTAAATCTACAAGGTACACTGACTAAAGAAATTCATGCCGAAAGAGGAGTGAAACAAGGCTGCCCCCTGGCTCTGGCCCTTTTTGTAGCCTTTCTGGGAGACTTCAAGGAT
Organism: Ambystoma mexicanum; assembly: GCF_040938575.1. Taxonomy (NCBI): domain Eukaryota; kingdom Metazoa; phylum Chordata; class Amphibia; order Caudata; family Ambystomatidae; genus Ambystoma; species Ambystoma mexicanum. The sequence continues at coordinate 118,685,162 of NC_090935.1, read as the reverse complement.
TCGGAGGAAGCTGTACGGAGTTTCCCACCGAAGTTGGGCGCAATCAAGATGTCCCATATGCTATATGCTGACGACATGATACTTTTAGACCAGACCCCTATAGGTCTCCAACGTCAGCTGGACAATCTGGGAAAATACATGGATAATAATAACCTTACAATAAACAGCAACAAGACAAAAATCATGATCTTCGCCAAAAACAATCAACCGAAGAATCCATCTCACTCCTGGTCAGTGAATAAATGTCGAATCGAAGTCGTCCCTCACTTTAAATATCTGGGAGTCATCATTGATGGAACACCGCAGGAGAGAAAAATGCAATTATATCTTTGGGACAAAGCTAAAAACTTGTCCTCCCAACTGAGGATGATTGATCGAAAGTTCGGGAAATTCTCGATGATCCCAGCCATAAAGTTCTACAAAGGTAAAATAGTACCCGCACTAACTTACGGCATGGACGCCACCATCACTATGCCCAGCCTATTATGGCAGAGACTGGAGGGATACATCTGGAGAACGGTTCTAGGTCTACCGAACTCGATCCCGATGGCGGCCGTCAGAAGAGACCTCGGTCTCCTGTCACTGGAAGCCACTGTTAGCATCTCGTCTCTGGCCATGTACAGAAAGACGCTTATTCAAGATGGCCTTCCCATTTTCAATACCATCGCCAAAGAGCTTGAACTGACGAAATGTAAGCAGATTCAGAACTGGATCAGACGACAAGAATACAAACTGGAAGAAGTAGCCTGTAGCACTGAGGACCTAATATCTCGCCCTCAGAGAGTGACCCAGAAGTTGAAAAATCTAGACTGGATAAAGACCGGTGAGAAAATTAGTGCGCTCAAACTCCTACAACACCTTCCGCCTACATATAATAAGTTAAATTCCCCGCTGGAGTATTGCAGAAAATTCCCAGACAAGAAACTTCGAACTAACTTCTTAAGAGCACGTTTAAATCTCCTACACACTAGAGAGATTCTGGGGATAAGAAGTTTAACTAGCGATACAACATGTAGACTGTGTCATATCGAGGACTCTAAAGAAACAGTCCGCCATCTTTTGTTAAATTGCCCTACTCTTAACTCTGAACGCACAGCCATATTGTCCCCTCTGTGGGTGAACTCTGTGTTGCTGGAAGAAGACACATGGCGGTGCCGCCTCATCTCGGGGGAAAAAGCTCGCTGGGCAGTGGCTACATGTAAACTAATGGAAGCCGCCTTTGTTAAAATAAACGCAAAAGATTCCAATGGTCAATCACAAACCAACCAAAGCAAGACCAACAATAACAATATAACATAAACAGGTGGTTTGGTTTATGCTCTAATTCTATCCTTAACGGTTGGCCGGGAGTTAATGGACTTAATGGAACTTAATAGCTGTATTTCCTTGCAGCCGTCGATCGATTGTCTGTTAGGCGGGGAAAAATTCTGCTAAACTAATAATCTACTGTTATCTTCACAGGGAAATTTTACCTATTCTTCCTTGTAAAAATCATCTCCTTTTGATTATATACAAGTAAAAATAAAAAAAAAATAAAAAAGAAGTACTAACATTTGCAAACACAATGGGTCTGTACTGTGTAAGTAAATGTTGTCAACAATTGGTGGTAATTGAAATAGAATATGGTCCAGGTAGTTCTGTATCTAACTGCTTTTTTTGGAGTTTGTCTTCCTTCTTTAAAGAAGGACCTGGTTTACTTTCCCTAATTGATTATTTTTTGCTTGTGGTACTTGATGAAGTTTTAGTTTCTTTTAGTCTCTTTGGAGGATTTGTAGTGACATCCTGTTGCATTTCTGTTTGATTTAGTTTTCTTTTAGAACATTTTCCTTTTTGTGGAACAGGATATGTTTGTAGATGGGGGGTGTATAGTGAACGAAGTCTATTGTATTCTAAAATGCAAGGAATATCAGTGTTTACTTTACTTGCATCAAAGTTTATTAGAAATAGACCGTCAATTGTACGTAGGCGTGACAGTGCTACGTAGCTCCTGCCTTCTTTAAAGACTGTGCTACCAATGTCTATCATTGCTTTGTCTAGTGTAAGACCTTGTGATTTATGAATGGTGACTGTGTATGCAAGAGTTAGAGAAAATTGTTCTCTGCGTACATATATGTCTTTGAAGAGAAGGAATCGAGCTGTTGAGCGTCCTATTCTTTTTACTTCTGAAAGTTTGCCAAATAGAATATTGACAAACTGAATTTTGTTGTCACGTGGGTATGTTTGAAAGCCAACAACTGTACCCAGTGCTCCATTATCTAGTCCTTGGTCCACGTCAAGGTTACGTTTAAGCATTACTCTGCAATTTAAGGATAATTTTAATATCTTTTCCAAGCCTGCTGTGTTTGAGATTGATTTTTCTAAACTATTTAGTCTTGCTGTGGCTTGGTCACACATTGGTAGTGTCATTCCATGTACATCTAGTTTGTCTGTGGCGCTAATTTCCATAATTGGTTGCATTTCTTTGCTTAACATTATTTCATTGAATTTGAAACAGCTTGCAAGAGTTGGCATTAAGGCCATACAATTGACATTTTTGTGGGCTAATTTTTCCATAACATCTGTAGCACATGCATTATCACCATAAAGTGCATGAATGTGCCGGGTTTTCAATATTGCTTCTGCTTCTCTAGAAAGTATACCAACTCTGATACTTTTTAAGATGTTGACATAAGTGAGATCTGCAGATTGGCGCATGTTTTCTGTTAATTCTCTGTATTGGAAATGTTGCCAAAGGTTGACATGTCCAATGCTGCCAACAGTTTTACGGCAGAGTTTGTGTCCTAATGTTTTAAAAATAGGCTCACCTTTTACAGGTGTTAATTGAAGAAGATCTCCGAAAACAATAATGTGTTTTCCTGCAAAGAGCTCTTCATAGTTTATTTTTAGTACTTCTTGTAATCTGAGGTGAATCAAAGCCAACATTAGGTTGGACACCATGCTCACTTCATCTATTAGTAACATTTTCATTTGTTTCAATACTCTGCGTACTTCCATTGCAGCTTCTGCAGAAAGTTTGTAATAATCTAAATTGTTTTGGTGTTCTACTGGCAGGAGTAGTAATCAGTGTAAAGTGATACCACCTATGTTGTAGGCAGCTAAACCTGTGGGGGCAGTGACAACAGCTGACAGTTTGTTGTTTGTCAATTGTTGAAGGAACTTACTGATGATTTTGATTAGGAATGTTTTTCCAGAACCAGCTTCACCACTGACATACAATAGTATAGGTTTGTAATTTTGGCAGGTGCATTCTTTGTTTTCATGTTGCACACCATGTGCAATTTCTTTTGTTATTTCTTGAAAAATGCTACGTTGCTCTTTGTTTAGTTTTGATTGTAGTGTAGTTAAGTCTTCTTTATCTTCATAGTGACACATGGTGTTTTCTACTTCTATCATAGCTAATTCTGCCTCATTTGTTATTAGTGGTTCTCCCAGTGGTTCTTGGCTTCCTGTGACAGATGGTTGACTACTGTCAGGAGTGTCCTTATCTAGTTGGGCCTGGAGTTCCTCTTTGTGTTGCTGTTCATTGTGCAACATTGTTTGTACTGTGCAAAGTTTACATCAGTTATACTGCTTTCATTGGCTTTGAAAGCGTCTTCTTATGAGTCATAGGTATCTAGTATTTCTTCTTCTTTTCTCCATGGTTTGAAGAGTTGTAGCAGGGGCATGTAATATATTTCTTTATGTTGAGGAGTCTTTAATGACAATTTGATATGATTAATTCAATTTGGTTTGTGAGTTTTACTAAGCTGCCATCACAGTTTGTCACTTTGTATTTACGGTTTTGCTCATCAGGTTTTATATTATTTTTGTATGTGTAGTTTTGGGCTATATGGTATATACACATGGTTTCCAAAGTGATATTCCTGTTTGGGTAGTATGTGTCCACTAAATTGTTTTTTAAAATGTCTTGGCCGTTGGGATCATGTTTGGCTATTGTTTCTATATCTTCGTATGATTTGAGAACTCTTTTTCTAGATCTAGCTGGACCAAGACTTAGCCATACTATATTTGCAGATTTACCATACAATGCAGTACCAGTTAATCGATCAGCTGCTTCATAGGATCCAAATTCTCTATGGGACAGCATTTTTATGCACAAGTTGTATAATTTCTGAGACACTGTTTTATCTGATGACAGGTCATTCCAGAGGTCTTGGAGCTCTGTCTTTTCTGATTTGGTTAAGTATGCTGTGACATATCAGGCAACTGCAGTAGAATTGTCTGCAATGTACTGCACATCTATGTTTGCATTCCACAAGTGGTCAATGATTGCATTGTAATCATTGATATATTTTTCTTCTTCTTTTCTTTTTATGCAATATGTATTTTTAGGTGACTTACCTTTAACACTATGTCTAATGAAGACATGAGGTTGTTCACTTGACCTGTATTTGTAACTGGTCTAGGGAAACCAAATCGACATTTGGTGTAGTATTTCCCTTTGTTTTTGTATTTGCGACGACAATATTTGCCACATTTGTGTCTTTGGAAATGTAAGATTTTTGCATGAAGATCACTATTTGTGGATTCTGACGGAATTTCACAAGTGACATATTTTTCAATGAACTGTAAAACAGTGGCATCACTTTCTTGACCAAATTTAGGAGCATCTTTAATCCATGAAAGCATGTGGACATGTGGCGGTCGTCTGGCTTGGTATTCTTTTCTCCAAAAGAAGTGTTGCACTTCTCCAAGGGGAGGAACAGTTTTATTACAAATAAAATGTAGCATAGCAATGAAGCGATGGTGGAAATATCTAGAAACATTAACAGGATCCTGAGAACAAAGTTCTCGAGGTGGTAGTATATCTATGTTTGTTTTGTTTTGTTTTCGTTTGATATGCGTAGGAAAGCATGTAAATCTTCCCATGCATATTCTGCGCAACTTAATGTAACAAACCAAGTGGGTGGGCCAAGGTTTCTGATCATACAACGTACATCTCCATGGCGTCGAAACCAGTACTCTTTAGTACCTCGCATATTTGCTAATAGATTTGTAAGATTTGCCTGTAAAACCTCATCTTTTTGTTGAACTTTTTGTAATAATTGTATGGCTGTCATATTTTGAAAGTGTGATCCTGATTTTAATATGTGTGCAACTCCGTAAAAAAAAGTTGCTAGTTCACTTTCAAAGAGTAGGTGGAATATGTATTCCACATTTTGTCGAAATCTGGGATATTCAGAATACATTTGTAATGAGCGATATTCTGATGCTGATATTTGAAGAGGTCTATCGTCGTATCTTCCTCCTTTGCCAGTAGGAAAGAGTAGAGGAAAAGCATGTGCGTCCATAATTTTTTCCCATATGCTGATTGGTGATCCTTTTGTTTGACGCATTTGGTACGTTTCCAGTGCATCTTCTATGGTGTCATGAGAGTGCAATGGGTGAATTGTATAATGGTCTAAAGTGTTTGCTATTGTAGCAGGATCTAGGAGCTCAAATTGACCAGTTTCTTGTGTCTCTTGAATTATTTCAGTTGTATCTTTCAAGTTTTCTTCGATATTAATTTCTTTGTAATAATCATTATTCTCTTTGAGATATTGCAGGGCTTCTCTAACTTTATGTAAATCTACCAGTTGTTGCCAAAAATGTTTGTCTTTTGTAGGTACCCCATTTACCAAGATAATTAAAGATTGTTGCATTGGACGTTGCACTCCTAGAGTGTGCACATTTTCTTTTAGATCTAATGGTAAATACACTACTTTTCCACGAATACCTTTCACTAATTCAGAGGGAGGTAATTTTGCAGTTTTTGGTTGAAGGCGTATTATTGCTTGAAATTGATGAACTGTTTGAATTATGATGCTCTCACATAAATTAAGTTGTTGAAGGAGTTTTGGTAGTGGATGTAATTCCAAGTTATTTGAGATAGCATGTGAAGGAGTTTGGTTGTTGTCAAGTTTGGTAGTGCAGTAACTGCAAAGTATTATGGGGTCAGTTATTTTGTATTTGTTTTCTGCTATAAGGTAGAGAGCTAATTCAAACCATTTAGAATATTCATTGTCTTCTATTTTGTATGAAAGGTCTATAGTTTTTGTGCTACTTTTATAACACGAACTGCGGCAACATACACACATGTGGTTTGATACTTCAGCTGAAGTGCTTTGAAATTTTAGTATTTCTTTTTTGTATGTGTGTAGTGAAAGGTTGCCATGTGCAGATTTGTTACGAAGTTGGTTGACAGCTAATTCATCTTGTAAGTGGGTTTCATTTCCAAAATATTTTTTCTGTATATACTCAATTTCTTCTAGTAGGTCTTTTGGTGCACCATGTAGAAGAATGTTATATAAATTGGCTAGCGCTAAAGCAGGACTTTTTGCATAATACAGTTTATAAACTAGATTTCTTATACTTGCATGATGTGTTGATATCCTTTTGATATCATGGAAGGTTGTTTTGCAAGTAGCTCCTGATATGCAGGCCAACGAATGTCCTTGCAGTCCTGTGTGCTTGCGTACTGGACAAGCATCCATACTTTGCAGTATTTTAATTTTGATTTTGTCTTTGCTTTTCACATATTGATTGAGGAATAGGCGTAAAGATTTGAACATTTTTTTGGGAATGTTACACATTGAAGTGCATGGCCATGTGTAAATTAGATGTTCTGATTCAGTCGAATGGAGGGGTAAATCTAAGTTTTCAGGGCATATTTTTGTAAGGAGTACTTCTTGTTCCATTATGGTATTATTAACTTTTTCATAACCTCGACCACTGCTATGTATGGCAATTGTATTTGTTTGCTTTTGTTTGTACGCTTCTTCATTAAAGTATGGTTCTGTGCTTGTAGTGTGACTCCATTCACTTCCACAGATATTTAAGAAGTTATTTCTGTTCACATTTCGTTTATTGAGAAGTCTTTTTTTTAAATTTAGTTATTAGTTTTGTTAGTGGGTTAATTCTGTTTAACACAACAATAAATACGTTTCTTTTGAGAAGAATTGCACTGTCTATCAACGCTTCTAAGATTACTTTCCTACGATAGGTTTGAAGTGTTGAACCTGGTTTCTCTCCTGTTTTTATCAGATTTTGAAGGACTTTGTGACAGAACATTTTGGCTAATATACTTTTCTTGGTATGCTTACTTTGTACTATATCAAGATTTATAGAAGACGTTTTATTTGTAGTGATAGTTGATTTTCTGTTAATAGTTTTTTGGGTTGTTTTACTTTGTGATAGAGGAGGCAAAGTTTTTGCACTAGAAACTTCTTCTGTTTCACAACATGACTGTATTAGCTGTTGTGTTTCAACGTTTTTTTACAAATTCTGCTATAGATGGGTGTTTATGTTGGAGACTTTTCTTTTCATTTGCTCTACTTCTGCGTCCCTTTCTACAGAGTTGCGTTTTGGTGGGCCTTCTTTAGCGTCTGTTGAAAAAAATACAGACGGTATGGGTTGGGGTTTTCTGCAATGCATATGTGTTGTGTGCATGATTGTTTGAGTAAGAAGATAAAGATGTATGTAATGGTGTGTGATTGTGAATTGGGAAGTTGAACTACTAGGGATGAGTATTCTTCAATTAATGTGTTACTAAACTGGGGTTCAGATGACAGAAAAAAGTAAGCCGGTGGTGTGGAGAAGAATAAATAATATAGGTAAAGCTATACAATTAAAACAGTTGTTTGTTCTACAACATCTACATTCTAGCGGCTGAGTTGGGTAATTTGTGTGCCGAAAAATAGGAATTTGAGGGCCATTCTGACAGGAGATCACTGTTTAAGACAGGGGGGATTTTTGGTCAGAATGGTGCAGAATCTCTATTTTTAGGCACAGAAATACCATGAATGCACCGTACAGTGCGTGTGAGTTATAAATCAAATATTGTGGTAACAATCTACTTACTTTTTTTTAAAAAATGAGTAGTTTGCTTCTTAGTTGTTCTTTGTAAATCAAAATCGGCTGCTTCTATTCAGGAGAATGGGCTTCACTGCAATTGTAAAATAAAGAAATTAGTAATTTGGTTGCTATATAGCACTGTTTTCATTTTACACATATATTTTTTTAAATTGAAATGCTCAGCGCCTTCCTGAAAACCATTAAAACTATATTATGACTAAGAGTAGGAAAGAAAATATCTTTACTATGGTTTGTGGAATTCATAATCTACCAACGTATACCACTATTCTTGTAACTAAGCTTTTCCACGTAATAGTGAGTCATTGGGCCTCATTACACGGATGGCGGTAAGGATTTACCGGTACCGGTAAAATACTGGTACCGGTAAATCCTTACCGCCTTACTACGAGGTCCCTTTGCGGGTTGGGGGATTTAACGCCTGTTTTTTGCAGACGTTAAAAACCAAACCGCAAAGGGACCCAGGGAGCTAATTACGGTACCATAATTAGCGCCTTCGCCATTCCCATTGAGCCCTATGGGGCAAAAATGGGAATGGGGAAGGGCAATGGTGGAAGGGGGAATTACCGCCCCGCCAACCTTGGAATGGGGCGGTAATTCCCCTTTCCGCCAAGGCGGTGCCGGTATTTTACCGGCATGACCCATGGCACTAATAGCGCCATGGTTCTCCGCCATCCGTGTAATGAGGCCCATTGTCATCATAGCTCTCAACCATGTGTGTCGCAAAGGCGGGTGAAATCACCTGATTTTGTTTTTGGCGGGTGAGACGCCCATTGGAATGAATGGGCGTGCAGGAGGTTTGGCGGGTGAGTCAGTCCTTTACAAGGCGGGTGACACCCGCCAAAAGCGTGTGAGTTGAGAGCTATGTGTCATAGCCTGCTTTTGCACATAACAGTGAGTGAATGTCATAGTCTGCTTGTCCTATATAAATGTATGTAAGTACTTATATAAACGAAAAAAATTAAAACCAATTATGTGTTTGATCATAGAGTGTGTATGTTATTTTGTGTGATTATATGTCGTGTATATATTTTATTTCAAAAATGTTAGTTTAATAGTATTGGCATGTGTGTGTGTGTATGAAGAAATTAAACGATATAGAGGTTTGTAAGTGACAGGTCATTTTAGGACAATGAAACAATGATCGTCCATTCATTTTTTCAGATTATAGAAGGTAAAAGTCGGTTAGAAAATGTGTTCATGTACTGTGTAGAAAATATGCATGCCTGTACTTTCTGTTCATGTATATGGATATGGACCAAGCTGCAAGTAGAAATATTGGAGATTTGTCTAGTATTTCTCGTAGATCGTGGTTGTCAATGGTATGAGACTTGTACTCTGAGAGATACACCGTACATTTGTAGTGCTGCTCTATGATGATGCAGTTACATGTAGAGTTATTGGATTTGATTGGTGGATGGTCATGTGATTGCTTAGCTACATCCAATGAGGGAATGGCACAGAGAGTGAAATCGAAATGGTAGAAGGGCTGTACATGTTACGATACGTTCGGAGACATGGCGGTAGTTCTAGGACACCGCGTATTACATCCGGGGAATTTGGGGAGGGGAGGTATGGAAATCAGATTGGATGAAGCAAGGGATTGGTCAGTAAAGTTTAGTGAGTGTGTTGTGCTAGGAGAGGTTTTCTCAGATATTGTTTTTGCAGAGAGAAGAACAGATAGCTATGGCTGAGTGTTTCAAAACACAGATTGTATGGATTTTGGGAGACTCGTGAATTCATTGGTTGAAGGTGCATGCAGAAAGCTGTGGAGTATCTATAGATCTTGGATTCCCACATGTGGAAGTGCACTGGCATGGAGTACGTGCAATGAAGTGGTTGGACTTGCTACCTCTCTGTGCAACTTTGAAGATAGAGGAACATCCAGACATAATTATAATTCATTTTGGAGGGAACAGTTTAGGACATGTGTCTGGAATTTCTTTGCAATTTGCAATGAAAGAAGGACTTCAGAAGATAATGGACATGTTTCCAAACTCTAAACTAATTTTTTCACGGATTGCGCAGAGACAAGTGTGGCTTCGTTCTTTCTCATGTGGTCCACAAATGGAGAAAGCAAGGCGTAATGTTAATAAGGCTGTTTGTGCCCTCCTAAGAGATTTTGGCATGTCCTCTTTTAACAATGAAAATATTTTGTTTCGTAGTACATACATTTTTCGCAAAGATGGAGTTCATCTTACTTATGCTGGCAATCAGATTTTTCTGAGAAATTTACAAAATGCATTGTGACCTTTTTTAGAAATACAGCATTTGTTTTGAAGTACGTCTTACGTAGTTAAAATGTTTTACATTCAAACACCTCCCAAAGGCTCTTTTCAGAGCCACCACTTCCTGTTAGAGAAAAATGCATTGGTTTCAATAGGGTAGCAATGCAATTGTTTTTCTGTTCGTGGACCGTCAGCGGACTTTCACGAAATGGAAATGGGTATGCTTTATGTATCTTAACTTCTATTTTTTACCTGTGAAAGGCGGCTCTGAAAAGAGCCTTATTTTTTTTTTGATTTTTGTTATTTTGTATTTTTTTTGTTCTTTTTTATACACAACACACTAGGAGAGGAGGCAAAGGAGGGTAAAGGGAGGGGGACACCAACCAAAGGGATAAGAAAGGGCGAGCTGAGAGAGGAAGATGTAGAGTGGGTTTTATTTGGGTAGTGAGCAGGTCTTCTGGTGCTCTGAGACGATCGTCTCAAAAGCACTCCGAAGTCGCTCCCCCCTGCAGAGTACTGTGTCACAGTACACACATACAACTGTGACCCTCGAAAGGTAAGTGTCATCAGAATTCTGTATGGCCTGTGAGGCAGCTTGAGGAAGATGCTGTCCCACAGAGGTGTTCCTTGTGGTGACAGGATCAGGAATGGAGGATGAAGTAGAGGCAATCAACCTACTACGCTTCTCGCAAGGTACAACCTTGCGAATGGCCCCAGTGTGGAATGGGCGCAGGTGTCGCTTCATGGTAGTGGTCCCAAAGCTATACGAACCATGCTTCCCGCGACTGAGTACCATTTTGCACTCATTACAGGTGACACGGTTCGCATGAGACTTAGGACCGTTTCCATGAACGGTAAACAACCGCCACACCCAAGATTCACGCCGACGGCGGGTAATAGGGATTTCATCTACCTCATTCTCATCATCCTCTTCTTCCTCCTCTGTATCCTCACTCCTGTTCCCCTCTTCAGGCCCTTGGGGAAATGGTGGTGGTGGAGGGGGTGTGGGTGGTGCTGAGGCAGATGTAGCACCATGTGGTAATAGTCGAGCCATGGATGTCATAGGCTTGGAGATGGAAATCTCAAAATCTGCAAAGTATGCAGCAAAATGCAGTGTGCTCTGCGAATAGTCAGAAACACAATGAGAATGTGCTCTAGGGCATGGTTTTATATCGGGGTGCTTGTGCGCGGGTCATGGACATGCACGCCATCCGCAAATCAGATCGAACATCAAAAAAGGTTCAAAAAGTCACAAAAACTATGTGGAAAGTTAGGATTAGTATGTGGGATTTGTGGTATGGTGATTTTTTAATGAGAAATATTGTGGATTACTTGGAAATGTACTTTTAAACTGTTCGGGGACACGAACAGTGTCCGCATTCAGAGCACGAGATGAGCGTGGACGCGGTCACATGATTGTTTTGTGAGCATGTTCGCTAAGGTAGCGGTCGTCTGCAGGACACCCAATGTACGGACATTGTTTTGTGCATGCGTGTTGATGTTCTGCGGACAGTGTTCAGGTCCTGAACTAATTAAAAGAGCATCACATGTAAAACGAACAGTTACGGACAGCCGTTTGTTATTAGCACAGTTTAATTTATTTGCTAACAATACGGACAGACATAGCGTTTCAAGCACACCTCCATTTTCGTTTATTTACGAACAATTCAGGACACCACAAGTGTTCTTAGAACAGTTTCTGCTTGCTATCGAACACTACGAATAGGCATAGTGTTCTTAAGGACACCTCCATTTTCGTTTATTTACGAACATTGCAGGACACTACGAGTGTTCTTAGAACATTTTCAACTTGCATGAGAACATTACGGACAGATGTTGTGTCCTCAGGACAGTTACATTTTCGTTTCTTTACGAACATTTCCGAACAACTGCGGTGTCCGTGGACACCTAAATTGGTTTTATCACAAGGAACTGAAAGTAATTACAACACAATATAAGAAAAGTAACTTTGTTTCATATATATTTACAATTAAGACTGGAAAGGTGGGGCAGAAACGGAAACAAAAACAGGAGAAATAGGGATGTCTAGATAACTGGGATTAGGTGAAGAAGGGAAGGAAATCTCATCGAAACGCTTTGGTCCATAGACAGGGTTTGGGGTTAACTGCATGGGATAGGGTGAGGGGGGACAAGTGCAGGTTGGACAATGGTGTGCTGTTGGGGGTTTCACATAATTTTCCACAAAGTTTTTCAAATCCATAAAATTTTGCATAAGGTCGTCCATTTTTTTTATTAATCTGCTGTAGAGTGATATCCTCTGATTGTTGTTGTGAGATGCTTGGAATTTTTGTATGGTCTGTAATAAAAAAATGTATATGTTAAATAAATACAAAACAATATTTATTAATTGGTTTATATAGTAAAGTGTGTACCATTAGGTGGACTATTTTCTAACATTTCCTCTCGGGGGAAATGCTCCTCTAGCCAGTCGAGAGTACTACACATTTCTGTGAGAAAACAAAAAAGTAATATGTTTTTTTTTCTAATATAGAAAGTTTATAAATATATGAGTAAAAAGAAGTGCACTTACTATGTCTGGTGAGATATGTAATCAGTAGTGTATATGTCTGGTCTTGCTGTTGGTTTTGGAGCGTCTGTGAGGTAATTATGGTGGAAGCCACTTTATCTTCTTTTGGTATATTCCATTTTAAAACATATTGTATTTACATGAATGGTTAGTGTGTTACATATATGGGTAACATTTTTTAAGTAATACTACATATACTTTGTATGTGTGCTGCTTTGTGAATTTGTTAAATGTTCCTATGTTATGATATAACTATTACACATACCTCCCCAGAGTTTTTAGGTGGTGCTACTGTTGTCCAAACATGTCTGCAGACCGTCAAATTCAGTAGAAAGGGTTCAGTATGTTCCATATTATATATACATAAAGTCAAAGTTATTATTGTTAAGTTGTGCTACTAAAAAACTATGAAATTCAGTAAAAAAACTTTGTTAAAGGGACGTTATGGTTAAGTTGCGCTACTAAAAACCTATGAAATTCAGTAAAAAAACGTTGTTAAAGGGACGTTATGGTTAAGTTGCGCTACTAAAAACCTATGACATTCAGTGAAAAAACGTTGTTAAAGGGACGTTATGGTTCAAAGTAAAACCGAAAAACCCCTGAAATTGGGCAGTTATGGTAAGATAAGCAACCATAACTCGCGCCGCCACCGTGCACTGCTAACACTAACACCCAGGACATCAAAGATGACATCACAAATGTCATTGATGACATCACTGATGACATCACATATGCATTTACCTTTCATGAAAAGTCTGTACAAGGGATTCTTAGTGTAATGTTAATAAAAAAAGTTTCAAAGATTATTGGAATAAATATCAAGTGCTAATCAGTGCATTAAGCTATGCATTGATATAAATAGCATTCTATTATTAACTTCAATCCAGTATACTAAGGTACTCATGTAGAAACATAGGCATTGTGTGCAGCATACATGACGGAGGTGCAATATTCATAAGCTTGACATGTTGAACATTGAAATGATAACTGTTTTCATATTAGAGTTTTGCGTACAGTGAAACTTGTGATAAGTAGGTAATAAAACCCACTTACTACATAATTGCATTATTATACACAAATCACAAAGAGACAGCACCACATACAAATATGAATATATACAAGGGAATTGAAGTAGGAAAAAGAAACAGCAATAGTAGCAGAAAGTGTTCATAACCTAACTGATTACCTTTATGCAGAGAAATGATTGCTCTGTTTCAAAGCTGTTACTTACCCTATCTATATATATCACATGATGTGTCTGGACCCTAAGGAAAATAGTGTGAGTACAACATATAAAAATATGAGTATATACAGGGAAAGTACAGTAATAAAAAAACATCAAAAGTATCAGGAAGTGCTGTTAAATCTACTGATAATTTTAATGCACAAAAAGGATTGCTGTCTTTTAAGGTTGTGACTTCTCCTATGTATATGTTTCATATGATATGACTGGACCATAAGGGAATTATTCTAAGAACATACTTGGAGGATAAGTCTACGAATATAGTAATTTACAATGTTTAGTTCCTGACTGTTACTGAAGAAAATCATGTGGCCTAGATATGTCAGGAAAGGAAAAAAAGGGAGAGCCAGCCACGTGATGTCATCAGTGATGTCATCAATGACATTTGTGATGTCATCTTTGATGTCCTGGGTGTTAGTGTTAGCAGTGCACGGTGGCGCTGCGAGTTATGGTTGCTTATCTTACCATGACTGCCGAATTTCAGGGGTGTTTTGGTTTTACTTTGAACCATAACGTCCCTTTAACAACGTTTTTTCACTGAATATATATATATATATATATATATATATATATATATATATATATATATATATATATATATATATATATATATATATCCAAAAATGCCTTCACCGATCCCTCAGTGTAGTCGTGAGCAGCACTCACGGAAGGAAGATGAAAGTTCTGGTACACCATAAAGACAGCTCCGCAGTCCAGAATGTTAAAATTTCCTTTTCATTGTTGAAAATCATTTTAAAATAATTGCTTGAAGCCCGCGCCAAGCCAACGAACGGAGAGCCAGCAACAAGTATGCCGCGTTTCGCTACAACTCGTAGCTTGGTCACATGATTTTTTCCACACAATGGACACGCCAAAGATCCATTGATGTATTTAATCCATATTACTCTGCCCCGACACACACTCAAGTCAATTTGTCCACAATAAATGGTAGATAGGTTACATCTTTGCATATTAATTCAACAAATGCTTCTAATTAGAGATTTGATAATGTCATAAATTGCAGGGTGCAATCTCATATGCCAATTATATCCATATCCTACACTATCTTCATTAAGTGCAAAGTGTGATCTTCTGTACAAAAATCGATATCCAAATCGTATAATGACTTCATAAAGTGCATAATGCAGATGCGTGTGCAAAAATCGATGTCCATGTCACACAATAACATCATAAAGTGCATATATATATAAACAAAAGAAAAAAATATTGAATATATACATACACAGATGCGTACGCATAAGACACCTGCATAAGAACATGCACAGGAATTCCAGGTGTGTATTTAGTTTCTGCGTCGCACATGCAATTAGAGCGGTCTGTAGCAGCTCTCCCATTTAACTGACTGCTGGAAAAGCCACAGAACAAATGAGCGAGACGTTTAGATATGATGTGATAAAGAGCAGCGTTAATGATGACTAAATATCACTGCTGTGCCCAGGGTCAAGACCTGCGTATCTCCCCACTGGACTGACCTTATCTATGAACGCAGTGAGAATTTAAAATGATCGCAAATTGGATCCGTCCATTGCGATCCCTGGGGAGTGCATCAGGAGCAGTCCATCCTGCCTGGAATTAAGAGGCAAAGAAACAGACGCGAGCGTCCATGAGAGAGAATGGGCATACGAGCCCTCGGGAGGAGAGCTCAGGGGCAATGGGCTCGCCTTGGAAGCAAGACGACATGGGTCAGCGCTTTGAAACCTCTGGGTATTAAGCGCATTATAAATAACCAATCATATCATTCATGAAGTGGTATACAATTCTGGACCACCGCAGCCAGCAGGAAGAATCGTGCATCAGAGACCCCCACTATTATACCTTCACATGTGAGGCTGAAATGGAAAGGGGGAGGGGTGGTCTTCAAAAGGCAATTTAGCAAGTTTAAGTATTGTTCCTACTCAACAGACTGTGCCATGAGGTGCAAATGAGGAGCGATGAGCAAAAAAAGAGGCCCTGAATGTATTTTTCAAAATGCAAGCAAACAAAAAAAAAACATCATAATTGTTTCTGTTGCATGCTGCAATGTAAACAATTCTGAATGGTCTCGGAAAAGAGGCTCACCGGGAAATCTACAGACTTCCCTGTTGGCCAGTCCACTAAGTCAGAATGAACAAAGGGGGCACGAATCTCCCTTTGACCCGGTAGTATGTCCTCAAGAGTTGGGCATCAACAGGCTTTTTGTTACTACTGTGTTTCAAACACTGTTTTTATTTCCGGTTCTTTACCGGAATTGCTCTATTGGTAATTTTATGTTATGTGACCTACTCCTTGTATACGACCCTTGTTACCTCCATGGTGAACTAACACAGCCAAGACGTGTCTGGTCCGTGGTGTATTGTTGTGACTCGCTCAGGGTATCAAGGAAAGCCTGTCAAATAGAAAAGCACAGCAAAAGGAGGATGAAGAAGGGGGCAGGGTTTACATGCCCATGACATATGTGTACATGTAATACAGGGAGTGAGGGGAATGGGCGGAGACTACAGGTTGCCTACCACTGGTCTGTAGGCTTCTTTTTGTATGCCTACAGGCCAATGGTAGGCAACCTGTAGTCACCCAGATTTTTTTGACCTACAACCCCCATCAGCCCTAAAGGGCATACTCAATGGTGAGGAATCATGGGAGTCGTAGTCCAAAACAGGTTGCCCACCACATGCTGAAGGGCAAGTGTAATGCAGTAATATTGGCTAGAATCTATGGATTCACATCCGTGAGACAGAGATCTGGCAAGGGAGCTCAGCAGAAGGAGTGATTATTGCCCAGTGCAGCGACTCCGCCCGTTCCTTTCACAAAGGAATGAATCCTACTGGTTTTCAAAGTCAGTTTCTATTAAGATATTTTATTTTAACCTGATTTTACATGTTTGTGATTGATCTATGGAAGGATTACTAATTTAGTACTTGACTGTAATTTGTAAATATTGTATTTGTAACGTTTGTCCGTAACCGTGACACGTGTTTTGGCCTGTGGCCTTCTTCAAACCCAGACAAAAAGCAATTATAAATTAAGATCGAATGTCCTGAGATTTTTATATAGCGTTCTTTTGCTGTAAAATATATTTGGGTATAATCCCTGTACGAATAAAAGCTTTACAACTGGTGCAGTCTGTGTGTTGGCATTGAATAATGCATTGTTAATAAGAGGGTAGTGGGAGCACTCTATGCCAGCACACAATGCGACAGAGTAACTGATTACGAACACTATCATTCCCAATTGTCAGAACTTGTGACAGCAGGAACACCCCACGGAAACCCACAAACACGTTGGCACAACATTGAATGTTGGCTCTAAAACTGAGGGTGGGACAGGAGAATATATGGATTCTGTCTCACTTATAAACATTGACACTGGGAAATCAGGAATGGAATCCCAGATTCCCGCTTGACATATTGTGTGATCCTGAGAGAATCATTTTGCCTTACTATAACTTATTTTCCTTAGCTACCAAAACTGGGAAAACCCAACTGTGCTTCAGGTCAATGTTCGCTCTACAGACATCTGTTACTCCTGCCAGCTGTATTGCGTTGATCCATCTACAATGCATATGAGCCGTGTGCATCAGTTTGCTCACTCATTGCGATATCACTTGTGTGACACAGTTCTCTGCTAGAAAAATGAAATGAATGGTGCATTGCACTGGTGACTGGTGCATGCAAGTGAAGGGCTCCTCCGAGGATACCCATTGCATACAATATGTGTGGCTACAAAATCACTGACGATGTCCAAGTCTAGAAAAAATGACCTTGCTAAATGATTGAGGAACATAGACATGTGCATTTCATTAAGGAGAAGTCGCCAAACACCTGCAAACACGTAGTCCAGCCACTACCATCTCACCCGCATAACCACATCCACAGCCTTTAATGTTTAAGCCAATGCAGCAACTGCAGCAGAGCATCAAAATGGCAATCGCTGAACATATTATCCCACACTTCATAAAAACCCAAGCCTTAAACTGTGTCCTAAAAGCATGTTTATCAAATGGACACCAATGGCAACACACCGTGCTTAGAGACTGGTCACAGCTAATTAGAGCCTTACAAAAGATTCATTAATTAAGATGGGTAAGTACAAAAATATTCAATGATTTATTAGACCCTTAAAATACTCACCAAGTAAAACTGCTTGTCAAATATTTTCCCTTTGTGCTCTTTAACCCCTGTCAGATAGGCTGAGGTAGCATTGAACCCCTCATAGAAAGTACAGGGCGATGGAGAGAATAATCTCCACAGACAACAGGACAGAATCCCTGCTATATCTACTAAACGAAGGAACCAGCCAGGACACACAGGTACATATCCTACTCCATATCAATGGAAGACAGCCGCAGGTATGGCCACCCACTAGCACGCATCTGCTAGTGCACACTTTTTAAAAACACATTGCACAACTCCTCTGCCATTAGAATGCAGCTATGTTCCACAAAAAGAAATCTGTCTAGCTGGACACATAATCAGTCAACTGCACTCGCACACTCTCCCGACAACCTCAGGGCACCCCTCCAAAAGCCAGCTAGAGATGGGGCATTGCAGAGACTTGGCCTCACCCACTCTCCCATACCTTGGACTTTGGGCCCCCAACAGCATTCACCTA
The DNA here is from genome assembly GCF_040938575.1 of Ambystoma mexicanum. Taxonomy (NCBI): domain Eukaryota; kingdom Metazoa; phylum Chordata; class Amphibia; order Caudata; family Ambystomatidae; genus Ambystoma; species Ambystoma mexicanum. The sequence goes on along the minus strand of NC_090935.1, from coordinate 118,666,684 downwards.
CAGCGTGTTGAGACCATACCAATGGGAAAAGGCGCTATACAAATAACAAATTACATTACATTACAAAGACAAACACGGGACTCCTACAATGAGCACACAAAAACAGATATGAAACAGATGTAAACAAAAGGAAACATATCCCAGTAGAAATGCAGTGCCACAAGGAACTACAATGACATATCGAAAGGACAGTACACATTTATGGTGGACATGATAAATGAACAAGAAGACTCAGCATTGATAAAAACTGAGAGACACGATGGACACAAAACAGTACATTTGACTATCTCGGATTCCCTCCGGTGGGGTGAAATAGCCCTGAACACTATAATAAAAGGCTAGATTCAGGTTGAAGGCACCTCATAAGGCCTACTGTGAATCCACTTGGAAATAAGGCCCTGCAATGGCTAAATGAAAAGTAGCTAATGTAGTCATCAAAGCTGCGAGATGCCGGAAACTGTTCATCGCCTCATCGAAGGGAAAGACCAATGGCATAATTTGCCAAAGCATGGGAAAGCTGTAATAATATCTAGCATTAAAGAAAATGTGTGAAGCCGTTTTTCCTTTTAAGTTAAAGACATGCTGCTCAAAATGTGTGAAAACATTCAACATAAGAGTTTGATTCCAGTCATGTTGGCAGACTGAACTGGGTTAAGCTGCTGCGGTCAAATGAGTGTCTTTTCCACAGCTGAGACTACAAACAACATTTCGATTTGGCCTTTAAGTAACACTTTGTAAAACAAGATGTGCATCAAAGCCTTAAAAAATGTAATTATGTAGCCCACATGTAACCACTTTATGCAGGGAAAAAGGTGGCAGTGAAATTTCAATACATTAATGGGTTGCATTTCAAAGTTCATGTCAAATAGAAATGCAAGCTATAAGGGCAATTTTAGCTGAGTGAAAGGTTAGGGGGTATTCATTGTCAGTAAGTTTCAATTCCTGCCCGTGAATCCCCCAAGAGTGTAACTGGATTTCAAAGCTGTGTTGCCAAGGGAATGAGTTGAGGAATTCCCCAGCTCTCCAAGTTTTACAGCAAAAACCACTTAAACCGTCATAAACGTGGTCATTTAGCCTTTTGAAGCCAGGGACTACTCTAAATAAATACCTTTCTCTTGACGTCAGAGCACAGAAACCAGATCCCCAAAAGAAGGGGTCAGCAAAATTAGCAGTTTCACAAACCATTGCACAGAATGGGAGATATGCTGTTTAGGAAACACGAAAGAGGTAATCAATATCCTGCCCACCGAATGCCAGCTTTTTCATGAATATAGTTGGGGAGTAAAGGAGGAAAAATCATAACTCAGCCATAGAATAACCTACACACTTCTAGGTTGGATCATTTGATTCACAAATAAATATAGTGTTCAAAATCTGCTGGCATATGTGGTGTAATCTGATGAGAAAGGTCATTTGTCAAAATGTGACATTTCCATGTTCAAAATCCAGATCCTAACCCAAGTCTCAGCCAGATGATGGATGGGGTATCCGCCCGTGGCTTCTCAAATCCCGCCCTCATTCTCTGGACCTACCAGCTCACAGAGGGGGAGGGACCCCTTGACCACTGCCCTATTAGTTATGCGAGAAGGATGACATATCAGTGATGTAATTTGCCTTATAAATCGGTTGCTCAACCTTAAATGAGGATTCTCTCTACAAAACCTAAGATGTGCAGCTGAACAAAATCTGGAGCTATCCTTGCAGAAGGGGGCCTAGTCTTGGGAAAAAGCAGGGAGCTGGATTAACTGGTTTGGAGGACAGAGAGAAGCCTTGACTGACATCTTGATATTCCCGGCAGCCAAGCCCTGGTGCCCTGTGATGACCATAAAGCCTGTGTTCCCTTGTAAGTATAGACCTCCCCAGCCATAGATTAAACAAGTCCTATCTTCTTAATCACTACCCCAGAGATTTCCCATGGGAAAAATCCCCTATCTTATCTGTTTATGAAATTCAGTCATTTTTCTATTGAAAACTATTTTAATTGTCTGTGAATTGTGGTAACTCTCCCATTGGCAAATCCTTTGTTCACCTGCGCATTTTTATGTCATTTTTCCTATGGAACAAAATCATCCCTTATTTGCCTGTTGATTATAGTCCTTTTCCCCCTGAAACGTCCTTTGTTTGCCTGCATAATTAAGTTATTTTCCTGTGGAAGAATCTGTTGGATGACCATTTATTTTGGCCATTTCCCATTTAAGAATTTCCAGTGTTTATGTAGATCCCTACTATATTTGGCTTATAAAATCAAGTAATTCCCACATTGCTCCATGGGATAGGGAAAGGTAGCATTCAAAACTACCTCTCCCTTCCCTGTATCTTACGATTCATCACAAGTATAAAATATACCCCCAAGAAGCCCTTTCATTAAAAAAACAATTCTTCCATGTGTTAAAGGGTGTTTCAAAACAAATCCCCAATTGCATCTGTCATTTTGATCCCAAACTGATTTTGTTATTGTGAGTACTCCCTTTGTCCAAAGTCTCTGTTATATGTCTCCGTTATGTGTCTCTGTCGTTGTAAATGAAAACCTAGTTCCTACGTTAGTTTCCCAATAGTAGCTGCTGTCATCTATTTGTTCTGATTTGTTATTAAAATATTGAATTATTAACGTATTAATTGACAACACACCGGCCTGGTTCTGTGTTTGTTGTGACAAGGGGTGCTGGTGGAGGTTGGGTGTGACATGGGTTGGAAGCCTCCTTAAAAAATTATTTGGTTGTAATAATAAAAAGCATTATCTTGTGTGCCACCTTCCTTTGCAAAGGGAGATATCCCTGACTTGCTGGCACTGCATAATGTATCGTGACAACTTGGGGGCTTGAGTCCGGGATTAAGAGAGTTATTTCCACCCATGACAGTGTAGCACAGCAGACTAGCCAATTGAATTATTGTTACATTTAGTGGATGTTAAGCTGTGTTACATTGTGAAGATGCCAGCCAAACTTGTACCCTGGATGTCAGGGCTTTCTGTCTAAAACAACATATTATAACCATAAACTAGGAAGGAGCAGGTTGGAGATCTTGCCCTTGCATTGATAACCCAGCAGGTACAGAACACGCTTCACAATGGGCACCGTGAAAAATAACATGGCTCGGAAGCACCTTCTGTCCAAATTGTTCATTAAAGGGTAATGGGCAGAACAGGCACATAAAGGCTGGCAATCTAGTATGATGGAACAGGTGACCTCTATAAATATGGATGTTTGGCAGGACAGTGGCCTTTTACATCTGGCCCTGACCAATTTTTACATGATGCAGACCACCAAAGATGAACAAACTAAAATGGGCCAACTCACTGCATACAAATACTTCCACATGATAGTTATGGAAGAAAGGTACCAGGAAAGTGTAGCCTCTGTGCAAAATCAATCCAAGAGTTAAGATCAAACACAGAATGTGTTAAGGCGGGTAGAGGAGAATATTGTACAGAGCCAAAATGCTGATTTAGAATTAGGCAACACCATTCAGCAGCTAAAGGATGGGTTCCAGCACAGCAACAAATTAATTCAGAGCAAGAATCACAAGTCACTGCATTGAAAGAGGAGTGCCAAGAAGGGGTTGAGGACCTCAAAGAGAGTCAGCCTAAATTGAATCAAGAAGTTGCATACAATATAATCTTCTTAGAAGACATGGGCATTTTGAAAAGTCAAACCAAGCAAATGCAAGAGGAAAATAACAAGCTGATTATTAAATAGATCAATTCCCAAGGGAAATTTGACCAGGAGCGCCGGAAATTGAGCGCTATGAAATAGCAGAGTGATGACCTCAGTGAACTGAATGACACGCTGTATCAGGAAAAAGTTAACCTATGCCAGGAAGTGGGCCATTTGAAGGCAGACCTGGATAAAGGTGATTTGTGTTTTCAGAAACTGACTGACATAAAATTAGAGAATGAATAATTGATAGGGCATATGAGACAAATAGAATGTGACCTAGAGCAGACAATCCAGACCAAAATGCACACAGGGAGGAGATTACTCTCCTGCAACAGGCCCTTAGTGAGGAGAATAGGGGACTCCAGGGCTAAGTAGTAGCACAAGGTAAGGTCATAGAAGCCAGTCAAGCCCTGATAGCAGAGTAGAAAGCTCAGGCCTCTGCATACTACCAAGAAATAGGGGCTGAGAAAGATAAATCAGAGATATTAGAGAAGGGGTGTGCTAGGTTTAATCAGGCATTGGGGAATCCCAAACTGTTAGGGAATGGATGGACGAAGAGTCAGATGGGTACTCCCCTGTGCGAAAGAGGGAGTCCAAGAGAAGTAACCCAGCAAGCCCACAATACAACACAGGAGAAGAGAATAGGCCCCGTCATTCTGGGAGAAACTCCCAGTCTCAAAGAATCAGGGAGCGCCTAGAGGATGGGGACGGAATCACGAATACTATTAGCTCTGAGCATGACGGCGAATGGACTCAGGTGCAGCGGAAAAAGAAGGCTGCCAAACAAAAGAGAACACTGGTAAAAGACTCAATTAGACAAATAAAAGCCATTAGAAACTTCATGACCCTTTACCACAAAAATGCTAAGTACTCAGTCTGGGAGCATATTAAGCTGGGTGTCCAGTCAACTGGTTGAAAAAAAACTGGTCGACTGCAATTTGGTCGACGCAATTTGGTCGAAAACCAAATGGTCGAATTCTTTTTTTTTATTTATATATTTATTTTTCGGGTTTTCGTTTAGTATAAAAAGGGGTTTTTAGAGAAAAAAAGGGGGTTGGGGGGGACCACCCAAAAAAAAAAAAAGGGTTAAAATACAAAAAAAAAAAATTCGACCATTTGGTTTTCGATCAAATTGGTTCGACCATTTGTCTGGTCGACCAATTTTTTTTGACCAAATGTCTGGCAACCATTAAGCTGTATGGCCAGATAATGAAATCATTTGGCATCAAAAATGTCCATAACTCCATGGAGTTTGCCAAGTGGACATTCTCCCAGGAGTACTCCAGCTTCTTTGTTTGGATTGAGAATTAAAATCATTCAAGGTGGTCTACCTACAAGGCAGCCTTCTTGAAAGACTTCTCGGTGCACAGAACCCCCAAGAGACTCACAAGGTGGCCTACAACCTGCAGTGTATAGAGGATGAGGCCCAAGAGAGATTGTACAAGAATTAAAGTGGGCATTTGCACAAAACACTAGACGGGTGTGCACAAGTTCATTAATACCTATTTTCATGCCCTCCCTAAATACATCATGACACAGCTGGTTAAAGACTTCCACGATGAAAAGACCCTGGACTGGGTCATAGAACAGACTACCTGGATATATGAAGTCCAAAAGCCTGTGGAAAACAAAAATTCCCCCAAAAATCCCAAACCAATCAACGCCCCCACTGCTGCCAAGGTGGCAGAGTTGAAGAATACCCCATTTTGGACCGAGTAATGGGGGGGAACCAAAACATACACTGCCCGCTAACAAACTGAGAGGCAGAGAAGACCCGCAGACCAGTCCCAAGGGGGCAGTAGCCAAGCAGGGTACCCCACAAGGGTGTCACCTAAATTTGCCACCTACCTCAGCCCGAGGTACAAGGGGAACAGACGCATCTTGGGGTATGTATGGATCCCCCGGCTCAAGGGGGGATCCAACCATGTAAGTACGGCCCTAGGAAATTTTCCTCACACCTTCCCCCCACATTTCCCACAAAAAAACCCTCAGGAGGGCATTAATATTCCACCCTCCAATTTAAGCTTTTTCCCTAGGTACCCTCCAAATCCCAACTTCTAATCCCCCTCTCTCTTCCCACGTTCAGGATTCTAGACCACCAAATCAGGGAGAAGGGAGACCAAGAATGGAGGACTACCATGGAAACCCTCAATACCACAGCTACTCTGGGAGAAGGTACAGTTACCCATCCCGAGAGCAGCAAAGATTTGATTGTAGACCCCCATATCAACCAGAGAGGGTGTCACAATTGGAGAGCCAGGTCCACAGCTTGACCCAAGACCAGAGCCACGTGTTGAGGGCTCAGAGCCCCTATATGAATATGGCTGCCTAAACAGCTCGAACCCAGGGTGTGGCACCCCTGAGCAATAACAGGGAGAAAATCCCGACAACCAACAGGTTACAGAAAAGCCCCTATAAACCTCTGAACCTGAACCCAAATCTCTAACTCCCGAAAAGCTGCAACCTAGGGAACAGAGGGTAAGTATGAGAAACCAAGGGACAAAGTAGACCCATTTTGTGGAGGAAGTCTGCATCCTCCAGTTTGAAGGGGAGGAATCCCTGGGGATTCTGGGAAGAAAGTCTTCTCTTTCAAGGATGATGGGGTTCCTCCCAAAGAACAATGGGTCCCAAAAGACCTTAATTTAGACTGGGTAAGTATGGGGGCTGACCTAGAACCACCTGAAATTACCCAAATGGTTTTTAATAAAAAGGGTGAAATACACTGACTTGGAGTTGGGGTATTGAGGTATATCCCAGGGATATTCTAAAAGTGAAACTAGGTCTCTAGCTGGTAAATTGGAGGAGTTACACAAGATATAAAAAGGTGTGCTTTAAGTAAAATGTAACCGTGAAATAGGAAAGAAAATCAGTTGAGACAAGAACAGTTTTACTTTAAATTAGAGCATTCAGGCTAGCCCACCAAAGAGGGACACAGTAAGATCGAGGGTTGATTCGTGATTTCAACCCTGTCACCCCAGCGCTCAAACCTGGTGGAAACCAGTCTGACTGCTCAAAATAGGACTAATGGCTTAGGATTACACAAGACAAAATTACTAAAGAGATGGCGCTAGCACTAGAATTCAAGGACAGCCTTGCAGGGATAATTCTGACAGTTTTAACAAGTTATCAGGATAAGGATAGGGTGATATAGAGAGGGGTTAAGGACAAAGACAAGATAGGCTATGTGTTTCTATGGGGTGGTGATTATACTCACAGTCCACCTTTTAGTTTTGGGAATTTTGGACCGTCAACGGTTCTGGTCACTACACAGCAGTGTGCCTGGCAAACAGCTGGGCAGTTCTGGTCACCGGATGGCACTTCTGGACTGGCAACTCTGGTCACTGGATACTAAAAGTCAGGTGGATGGCAGGATGACAGCGGGCATGCAGTTAGTGGGCAGCAAGCCGAGCTGGTTCAGGATGCAAAAAGGACCACAGCTCTCCCCTTTTTTATAGGAGATTACTGGGTTTACAGAATTGAGGCCTTGCTGGAGCAGGATCAGCAATATCGGGTTTTGCAGGGGGCCCTGGAGTAGGGTCAGCAATGCTTTGGCATTGTAGTTGGGAACTGGAATCTGGATGGATGAAACAGGAACGCAGCACAGGAACATCAGGAAGAGTGTTTGTTTAGAGTCTTGTCAGGGACTCTTATTTATAATGCATAGAGCCATCATCAAAGTATATGGCTGGGGCAGGTTTAACTAAACACGCCTCTAACAACTGGATTGGACAAGGGTGGTAGTCTCCGCCTCGCTCTCAGCTGGTTGGATTTCCAGAAAATGATGGCAGATTTATGATGTGAGTTTTACAATGTTCAAAACCTCCCCCAATTACTTTACTTAAAATCCATTTTTGCCCTAAATGGCACCTTCATACAGTGGAAACATCTAAACACTTACATAAGCAGGTTACATATTTTATGCAGCACATGGCAGTTCAATCCGCCAGTTTGTGAGACCTTGTTTCGCACTTCTACCAGTTTTTCGTGCTTTTCAATGGCATTTATATAACTCAAAATTCTATAACTTTATACATGTGTGTAGATGATCATAAGGGATGTATGTACAAAACTTTGCATTTGCAACATGGATGCTTTTCTTGTAATCTACAATACTTTGCCATTTCTCTCCCCTATGTGGCAATGAAGTCTATGACGTCTTAACTGAAAGCCCATAAAATCACTTTAAAACTGCAAACTTTTTACATTTTCACAAAGTCCTGCTGCAGAGATAAAAGTCTTTAAAGTTTATTTATGAAATGGTCTCTGGAAGCAAATGACAATCCTTTGTCACTGGACCATTTCTTTTTCTCTCTTCAGTTATACACCAAATTCAGCCACCAACTGTCACTTCAGCCCTGTGTGGGGTGGGGGTTCCCAGTTTGATTGTAGGTTGTATGGCCCCCTCCACTTCACAGCTTAGTGTCCCAGAACTTCTATTGTCCCAGCCTGGAGCTCAGACGAATGTCTGTCAAGCGTGTGAACTTTCTTTGTCTTGGTCCATTCAAAGTTTTTCAAGCTAGCAATTATCACTTTCGTGTCCTGGACGTTTATGGTGTGGCTCCCATCCTAGGGGGCAGCTTTAACTTTTAACTCTGCCAACTGGAACACCCTCTTTTTGACAGCTTGCCAATCAAGCCAAGGCGTTTCAAAACCTTTATTTTCTGATATTTGGTCCTGAATTTAAACAAGCCTGTGGAATAAAATAGCCCATGTATGCATTTTCACCAGCAACAAACCACTTTGCATTGCTAGGTAATGGCATGCTCTCATTCAATAGTTTACTTTTTAAACAGGCATTTTTCTCCTTTAGTTTTGCAAAAACCCATTTTTTTTTACACGTGGTGCATAGCTGGCATTTCCTTTTACATTCAATTTTGCCATCTAACTTTGCAAGATTGCCTTGCAGCCATAGTTATTTCTTGTAGGCAGTTGTTTATTTGAAGCACAGATGCATTGAAACTGACATGGCTCAGATAGCTGGAGTCCCTTTTTTATTTTTGATAACACATTTTATTGGGTTTTGAAAACAAACAAACAACATGAGCACACTGTCAATACAGGTCATTGACTGTTTCCCACCCTCGTTGCTTACAACATTTTGAATCTGAGTTCACTGCCCCTCTGCAGAAGCTACATTCAATTCCTCCGCTTTGAGGGCACCGTAGACATCGATGGGCTCAACATTCTCTCTTCCCTGTCCACTTGTGCAAAGTCACCTTTCAGTGGGCGTCTTCCCACTTTTGCCATACTTTCTGTGCCTTGGCCGGACATCCTCTGGCCGTGTATACCCTGCGCTCCATTGCAATACAGATGTCTACGTCTGTCATCCATTGTCCATAACTCGGAGTCATCTCCGACCCCCATTTTTGAGTGATGTTTCTTTTGATAAGTGTGGTAGTGGTGAACACAACCAGCTTTTCATATCTTGTCAGGTCAACTTCATCGTCTATTCCCAGCAGTAGTAACTTAGGATCTCTAGGAATCTCTTTGCCTATGACAATATAATTCATTACAACCTGCCCCCCAGAATTTTTGAATGTGTGTGCATGTCCACAGTATGTGGAAGAAGGTGCCTTCCTCTGTTTTGCATTGCAGACAAGTTGGGTTGCTTATCCTTCCCCATTTATAGAGGGCTACTCTAGGATAGTATACTCTGTGCAATATGTTTAACTGAATCAGCCTAAGTCTTGACAATATGGCTACCTCCCTAGGGAACATCAATGCCATGACCCATTCTTCCGGTAGTATTGCACCCACATCAGTCTCCCATTTGGTCTGTAGTGCTAGCAATTCTGTCGTGCCAAGGGAGGTTATGGCACTATATAAGACCAATGTCACTTTTTGGGTGATTCACTTCGGGAAAAGGTTCCTTTCTATTGGGGTAAATTACGGCAATGCGGTCATATCAGGGAGGTTACCCTGTAGTGCATGTTGCAATTGGGTGTAATGGTATTGTTCGGTTTGGGAAAGTGCAAGGCGGAGTGCAAGGCGGAGAGCCAGCTCCGTGAATGGGATTGCGGTGCCTTCTCTCACGACATCGCCCAATGTAAGTGTTCCATGTTGAGACCAATGCAGCCATTTGGGAAGATTGTATACACCCGGGAGGTTTCTGTTATTCCACAATGGCTGGGCTTGTGACAGCTTATTGCCCCATCCCACAAATTTGTGTGTGTCCGTCCAAATTTGGTTTATATGTGTCCGCATATTGGAAGTAGTTGTTCGGGCCCTTTTCTTGTAGAGATATTGCATAACAGGGTTTTCAGGAGTGCCAGCTTCTAATGAACGGTTATACTGTGCGGTTTTGTCCCCGTGCAATTAGTCGTTCTCTATTGTCAATTGGCTAGCCCAGTAGTATGTCCGCATTCGGGGAAGCCCATTCAGCCCTCCCATATGGACCTTTGGAGCGTGGCAAGTGCTATGCGGGGGTGTCCATCGTTCCACAGCAACTTCCGAAGTGATTGATCTATTTTCCTGAATACATTTGGGGGGACGTGAAGTGGGGCATACTGTAATATATATAGGAGTCGGGGCAGGGACATCATTTTAAAGAGCGCTGCTCTGCCTAGCAGCGTCAGGGGGAGGGATGACCAGTGTCGGGAGTCTTCCGCGAGTCTTGTCATCACTGGGTGTAAATTTCTGGGGACATAATCATTAAGGTTATTTGTGACGAGTATGCCCAAGTACTTGAAATGTTTCCTCTCCACCTGGTAGGGGCATTGTGGTGGTATCGTTTGTTCTACCTGCCCCAGCAGAAACAGAATGGACTTAGCCCAGTTAACCCACAGGCCGCTGAAGGCACCATATTTTTGCAGTAATTCAGTACCTATGGGACAGGATCTTACTGGATCATACAGGTATACAAGCAAGTCATCCACATATAAGGACACTTTGTCTTCCCAATTTTCTGACCAGCGGAAGCCTTCCATCTCTCATTACTTCTCAGTATTATCGCGAGTGGCTCGATTGCTATCGCAAATATCATGGCTGACAGTGGGCATCCTTGTCTGGTCCCTTTTCCTATTTCCAAGGGGTTTGATACGTAACTGTTTACTTTTGTGACTGCTATTGGTGATTTATGCAGTAGTTTGACCCAGCTCATGAATTGGGGCCTGAATCCCAGATCACTTCCCAGTTGACCGAATCAAACGCTTTTTCAAAGTCTACCGCCAACAGGGCTAATGGTACTTGAATAGCGGGCGCATTTTCTATTGCTGTATATAATCAATGTATGTTCATGTGCGTGGATCTTTGTGGCATAAATCCACATTGAATTAAGAAGGGTATAATTGGTTGGAGTCGGTTAGCTAGTGTTTTCGCTAGGATTTTGGTTTCGGTGTTGATGAGAGAGATAGGTCTATATAGGAGGCTTGTCTGCTTTGGGTAATACCACTATAGTGGCTTGTCTCAGGTCTCGTGGAAAGGATCCCTCACTGCGGGAGGTTTCATACATTTTCAGTAAGTGTGGTGTAACTGTTTGTACCTATTTATTTCCACACTTCTACCGGGAAGCCATTGGGCTTTCCCGGGTTGGAGGTCCGCCATGGCTGTGGACAGCTCATCCTCCGTGATGTTAGTATCTAGCAGAGCACTTTGCTTGGGTGTTAAAGAGGGAAGTGTGACTCCCGACTCCCGAATTGCGGTATCAATGGGGGAGGTCTGTGCTTTGTAGAGCTCCCTATAGTAGGAAGCCCTAGTAGGAAGTAGGAAGCAAACCCTTCTGCGATGTCCCTATCCTCCGTTAACAGTGTGTCCCCCTGTGTCCTAATCATTCTGACATGTCTGAGCCCTTCATCTCGCTTCTCCAGCCATGCCAGCATTTTGCCCGCTTTTTCCCCTGTTTCGTACACTCTGACATGCATTGTTGTGTGTGCCTGTTTGGCGTTATCTAGGGCAACATTATGTAGTTGTTTTTGTGCTAGTTATAATGCCCGGTGAGATTCTGGTTGGCCTTGGGATAAATGAGCTGCCTCTGCCCTCTGCACTCGCATTTCCGCTTCCCGGATTGATTTAGACTGTCTTTTCTTATGGGCCGTGATCCAGGAGATAAGTTCCCCCCTTAATACCGGTTTATATGCTTCCCATACGTTTGCTGGTCTTCCCTCAGAGTGTTTATTCAATTCAAAGTACGATTCTGTGGTTTTTTGGGCATGCTCTAATAGATCAGGGAAACCCAGGTAGTAACCGTTTAGCCTCCACGTAGGTGGGGGGATCGGTCTATCGGTGCTAATTTCCAACATGAGTGGGGAGTGGTCTGAAATGCCTCTGGGTATGAACTGTGCTGCATTGACTAGGTGTAGTTCGGATGACGGGAGAAAGAAATAGTCAAGGCTTGACAGTGAGGCATGTGCCCCAGATAGGAACGAGTATTCCCTCGTCCCAGGGTACAGATGCCTCCACACATCTTTCAGTCGCATAGCGTCAGTAAACGTGGCTAATTTGGTACACTTGGAGGGATTTCTCATGCGGATGTGGGTGCGATCAAGCTCCAGGTTCATAACCTCATTGAAATCTCCCCCTACTATAACCAAATTCGGGGGATCCGAAGTGATTATAGGTCTTACGTCTTTAATTAGGGAGGTAAGTAAGGTTGGTGGTGCGTAAATGGCTAGCATGGATATGGTTTGTTCCCAGAGAGTCCTGGTTATATGTACAAATCTGCCTCCCGTGTCCTGTGCAACGGATTGTTAGGTGGAAACCTGTGCAGTTCCCTCTGGGACAACTGCAAAAGATTTAGGACTACAGGTGTTTGGCAGTAAACCCACTTGGTAGCAGTCTGTACCACACAGATTCACTTGGTAGCTGTGGCTGAGCAGTCAGACTTCCCTCAAGAAGAGTTAGGCAGTATGTGGAGTATACAATATAGGGCAATCTACACAGTAGAACAAGCAAACACGGAACAAGGCTTCGGTGTAAAGATATAAAGGTATTTATTTATAACGACACATCTATGGAAAACACTCTGGCACTAATACGGCAAACAACTTCAATCACAATACTATACGAAGAAAAAGATCAATCCCCCTAACAATAGTTCGACAAGTCTAGGTTTACCGGCATCACTTATTTGCAGACAGAGGTGTATGCTTTAACCTAGATGGCACTCTAGTATTCGTTAGGTAGGGAGAGAAAAAAATAAGGCAGGTTATGAAGTCAACTCGGTACCAATACTTTACGGACAAATGCAAGGCAAGTAAGGAAGGGTCTACTGCAGATCACAAAGTTCAGAGGCCAGGCCCACTCGGAGAGAGGCAAGGGGATATGTCCAAAAAATGTCTCAGTGGAAATGCGCTTCGAGTCTTTATCGAAAAGTGTTATGGAAAGTTTGGAACCAGTTCAGAACAACACGTTAAAGAAAGCTTGGAGGCGACCCAATATAAAAGGTGAGGATTAAGACACCTCTCTTGATCCGGCAGAAAGGGAAGCCAGGCGGACACGGTACCTTGGTTGTGGAGAGACAGCTCCGGCGGGGGCAGTTGTTCCTGGTGGTGGATGCACGTCGGGTCTTTGCCAAGAGTAGAGATGATCTTGTCGTCGAAGAAAAGTGAAGTCTGGTGCACCACCAGGGAAGAGACCAGCCGCGGAGAGCTCCGTCACAAGGCACCACCTTTTGGTCGCGGTACAGGGGTAGTGGCTATCCAGTTGCCGAGGTGCTCTGCACGGGCAATTCGACCACTGCTTCCTGGAGCAAAGAAAAAGCAAAGGGGACTGGTTGTTCCCACCAGTCAGGGGAAGAGACTCTCCGGCAGGGAGATCTCCTCTGTCGTCGGGAAGTGGTGAGTCGGTTCCGCAGGGCTCCACCAGAGGTGTCGTCATTGCAGGTCGGCTCAGCGTTACCCTCGTCGGATTCTTAGGTCCTGTGGCGACTTCTGAAGATCCAGTCCCAAAAGCCCTGCTTTTATGCAGAAAACCCCCATTCATTCAGCCTAGCTGTCAATCAACACACGGTAAGTGGTGAGCAGGGAGGCTCACCACTTGGGCCAATCACACCAGAGTGCGACCGGAGTTGGTAAGGCAACTCGGTCCAGGGTGCCTTAACCCCCTCCCACAACCCTGTGGTAACCCAGACAGAATGGCACCACATTGGAGGGTCCCTGTACAGAAGCCCACCAAAAGTGGAACAAAGGGCTCAACCTTTGGTTTAGGAGTAACAGAGACGAACACAGACGCCATTTTAAAAACCGAGTTCTGGCAGAAAATACCATCCGATAAACTTATTTAAGATAAGTAAACCGATGGTATGTTAGAGATTAATGAGGAAAAGTATCAATCTCCAACAATGGGAAGAATCCCATACGGTTATGTTCGGGGTCGAACATAACAAGTAGTTTCCACTGCCACCAGCCAAAACTCGACGAGGGGGGACGGGACAGTGCCCCCTCGAGTAACAGACCTAGGAGTAATCGAATTACCCCTACTAGCATGTCCACAATAAGATGGTGTGTACTAGTTCTGTTAGTAAATTTAGGTCTAGTAAAGCCAATGGTGACTTTACATGCCCGGGGAGACAGTAGTCAGTCCCCGGGTATGGAGTCTATAGTGGAGGTCAACTAGGACGCTCCAGTGTTACGGCACGTAGGGTGCGGTGTAACACACATAGAACAACATATGAGACCCTATGGAGTAAAAGACCCCATAGCCCATAGAACACATGGACATTCAAAGGAATTACACACATTCATGTCCAAGAGTGGGAGAAAAAGAGTCTCACTCTTGGCAGGATGGAAAAAAACAAACTCCAGAAATCCAGCAAAGCTGCTGGGGGACTCACTAGGTTAGGAAATTCAGCCTAAACAGAGAATTCTCCCTAACACTCGCCCCCCCAGACTAAGGGACAGGAGGATTTAATCCACTCCTGGATGAATCTCATACCTCTAGTCGATGACATACATCCTAGAGAGACCATCAGCATTTTGGTGGTGACACCCTGACCTGTGCTCAATGGTGAAATCAAACCCTTGCAGGCAGATCAACCATCTCAATAGTTTTAGGTTTTCCCCTTTCATTTGCATTAACCATCTCAAGGGTTGGTGGTCAGTCTGAATGACAAAAGTAGAACCATACAAGTACGGCCTAACTTCTTCAGAGCCCAGACAATAGCAAAGCACTCTCTTTCGATTGTTGCCCACCTTGTCAGGATCCTTCAGCTTGCGGCTGATGAAGCAAACGGGGTGCTCCCTACCCTTCCCATCCAGTTGACTGAGTACGGCAACTATCCCTACATTTGAAGCATCTGTCTGCACAATGAAGTGTTGGCGGTAATCAGGAGCTCTGAGTACTGGGGCTTGGCAAAGAGCCTTTTTCAGGTTTTCAAAAGCCTGATTGCACTCCTCGTTCCATCTATCCTTTTTAGGAAATTTGGGCGAGGAGATGACATTCAGTCGAGAAGCTATGGTCCCATAGTTCTCTATGAAATTCCTGTAGTACCCAGTGAGGCCTAGGAAGGCTCTCACTTGGGTTTGAGTAGTAGGTGTTGTCCAATTTTGCACAGCTTCAATCTTACTGAGCAAAGGCCTTATTTCTCCACCTCCTACCTCTGTCCAATTTGGCATTTACTCGCTTTATGGTCAGATTGGCTCGTCCAAGAGCCTGCAAAACATCTCTCAGGTGGGTTACATGTTCTTCCCAGATATTGCTGAACACTGCGATGTCATCCAAGTATGCCGTGCAGAAGTCCTCCATCCCATTCAGAACCTGGTTTACCATCCGTTGAAACGTAGCAGGTGCATTCTTCAATCCGAAAGGCATTACCTTAAACTGGTATAAGCCAACGGGGGTAGAAAATGCAGTTTTCTCCTTGTCATGGTCTGTCAGGGCTATTTGCCAATAGCCTGACGTCAAGTCAAATCTGCTGAGGAACTTGGCGGCGCCAAGTTTATCCACCAACTCATCTGTTCTTGGCAAAGGGTGGGCATCAGTCTTGGTGACTGCATTAAGAGCTCTATAATCCACGCAGAATCTAAGCTCTTTAGATCCGGCCTTTGACACTAACACAACTGGGCTAGACCATGGACTAGTAGAGGGCTCTATTACCCCGAGATCAAGCATCTTGCTGACCTCACCTTTGATGTAGGTTCGTACGTGTTCTGACATTCGGTATCCTCTGCTTTTGACTGGCAGACAGTCACCAGTGAGTATGTCATGCTGCCCCCAAGGGGTCAAGCCTGGTGAAAGCGAGAACAGAGAGGCAAACTGGTTCAACATGGATTTGCACTCTTCTTGTTGCTCGGGTGTCAGATTGGAGGAGAGATTTACTCCTTCAATTTGTTTGTCTAAAGGTAAGCCTCTGAGGAGATCCGGAAGAGCTTCTGTCGGGGGGAAATTCTGCCGGGGTCGGCCGGGCCGTCCGCAGACCTCCGGGCAGGGAGGCCCCAACTCCTCCCGTATATCCCAGATGAGATAGAGTATGAGACACACACAAGGAGCAAGGCGACTCTGCTGTTTATTATGCAAACGGCAGGGATGGGTCGAAGAGCGTACGCGTTCGTCCTGACACACACAATCGTGGGGCTCGCAGGCCCTTTTTACTGCATTATGACGCGCTACTTGCGTCACTTCAGAAAGTTAACAAAAAACCTATCGCCACTCTGAATTGGTTACTTGAGTGGTAGGGTTAGTATAGTACACATATAGAGAATGATATTAGTGGACAAGGTGTAGTCAGGTGGTATATCTGGGTTGTCCCTATAATTGGATACATAAGAATTGTTACATGAAGGCTCCTGAGGATTGGCTAATGTTACTGACGTCTGAGATAAGAGCCCCATGTTCTGATTGGTGCATCCGTGAGCTCCCCAGCCTGGGACCACCGTTGTTCCCAGCTCTCGGTGTACCTGTGTTTGCAACAATGTTTCAATATGGGTACGTGCAGACAATGTGAGGATTTATTCATAGGTGGAAGGCTGACCGCTCCCACTGTAGCAGGTGTCCATTGAGCCTTTCAAGTGTCTCGGCCTGTGTCTCGTAGTGAGGGACCCAGACGCCTTTTCTCTCCTGGGTTTTGGCATCTCGTCAGATTCGGCTTGGTCACGTGAGGCGGGACCGTGTTTGAGGCAGAATTCTGCACAATTAATATTGCTTTTCCACTGTGTGTCTGGTTTAATTTGTAGATATGACTTTAACGTTGGTACGCGGAGTGCAAGGTTGCAACATCGTGCCTTTGATGATTTGTTCTTGGATGTGGGCTTGCAACATTGCGACCTTGGCTGGTTGCTCCATCGGGTTCTTTCTGCAGGATCAGCAACCTGACTCTTGCTTTGTTAATGCCCACGGGAGCTCTTGTTTGAGGCCTACTCGGCCTGGTGCTTAAGTAGTCTGTTTGGTGCATAGGTGCTTTAGATTATAGTAGCATACATTTCCATGACCAGTATCGTGTTTCCATTATACCTCTCATGGCGGTAACGGGTTTCAAGGGAAGCGTGAGCAAGCGTTATAGATGAGTTCATGATGCATCTTGCGTTTCTGCATTCTGAAAGCCTATGTAAAAATAATAAAGATGCACGTCCGTGAATATGCCTGTCGCCTACGTCAGAGCACTGAGTATGTTCTTCGTGTAGATTGGTGTGGAAATGTTAAGTGTGTATACTTGTACAGATGTGCTTCCCGTTGTCTAGGTCGTCATGGCATCTCTAACGACGTGTGGTTTTTAATCTAGCTGATCCGAGCCGCAGGTGTCGGCATGGCCAGTGCGGGCTGTTGGGCAAGCAGGTGGACACATCCGTATGTTCCTGTACCAGGGTACCTGGTCGTCTGGTAAATGGACAAACTCTTCTCGCGGCGGGTGTCTGGGCCGTGACCCTCTAGGCCAAGCGCGAGAGGTGAAGGACGGGAGCCTGGTCTTCCATTCTCCCACTTCAGTCCCCCCTCTGGTCGACTTGTCGACCACAAACATATCCTTCTCGTTATCTCCTCTTACTCTCCATATCTTAGTTATCCCTCCGAGATGTCCATAATGGTTCACATGATCTTCAAATGACCAATACATGTATTCACATGTTCCTCCAGGAGTACAGTATACCCATCTTCCTATGTAGCTCCTGGGGTTCCTTGGGTTCTCGATCTTCACTGATGGTGGGTCTAGATGATTGGTGATGATTTGGGTGCGCAACTTCTCCCTTTCTTGTATTATCACACCTGTATGCTGGCCGTCATCTGCTGGCATTAAGGGGTGCATTCCCACCATTTCCAGCAACTCGTCAGTCGTGCGTGCCTTCCGGGCCTTCCAAAATCTAATTATGATCAGAGTGGCTCCAGCCAAAATAGCACATCCCACTATTATTTTCAGTCCATCTGACAGCCAAGATGGCATCCATGACCATAATAGTGAAAACCAGCTCTTATCCTTGTTTACACCGTTACTTTCGTCCATCATTTTGGAGTGCATCTGGGCCAATTGTGAAACTGCTTCTGTCAGTGTACCATTGTCAGCATCGTTGGCAGGTATGAACGTGCAGCAAGATTGTCCTATTTTTGCACAAACTCCTCCTTCCATTGCTGTGAGAAGGTCCAATACATATCTGTTCTGGAGTGCTACCATCCTGACAGCTCGCAGCTCCTCTTTAATTGCGTTGAACCCATTTACTGTTGAATTGATGGTCATCATTAGTTCCCACCTGGTTATTTGGAGCCATTTTGCGTTTGCGTATGCCTGCAGTCCCGGATGTATTATTGAGGAGAAGAACATTGCTGCTCTGCTGAATAGTCTGTGCTCTGGCGGTATTGATGTTAGTTCCGTTTCCGACCTTCCCCACAGGTAATTTCCTGTCAATGGCTCTCCTTGTCTTTTTCTCCTATTTAGGACAGTATCATTGCTGTTGGTCCTGTTTCCTTGCTCCTTCTGAAGTGGTGCAGATCTCTTTCTTCTCTTATCCCCTTCATCCATTTTAGGAAATTTCGCCACATCGACATGCTTCTTAGGTACCACTAGTGATGGTACATTGACGTGTACCATTGTGCACACACCATTCCACAGGGGAGGCAGTGTATGATATGCCTTTTCTCCGCAGGCCCAATAATGGTCCATTATTACTGCTGTTCCCGCTCCCCCCTCAGGCAACTCCATCACGCTTGCACAATTGGTGTTATATCCTACGTCCACCTCTCCTTTATGCTGGTAGCATACTTTAGGCGCAGTCAATGGTAGTATAGTTATCGGGTCTTCATCTTCTTCTACCCACGTGAGCATTGGTACATACTTGATCCACGTCGTCCAACATCGATGATTGTGTGTCTCGATAGTTGAGATAGTTTCTTTTGTTACCATGTTGCTGCCAATCACTCCTATCTCCCAGTTGTTGCCCAGGTACACTTTTCCTGTTATCGTCAGTAGCGGCCTCTCCCAGCATCCTTGTTTACCCGGAACTTCAGTTGCGTACCAATCACATGGTAGATACTGCAGTGTTACCTTCTTTGTTTCTCCTTTTGCAGGGCCACTTGTTATGTACCTGAATGCTTCAGCATGTAAACTGGTCTTGTGATAACTCAGATAGGTCTTGAGGAAGTTGTTTTCATATGGGTATGAGTCTCTTGTCTTCCATGTCATGTGCACTACTGTTCCTTGAAACCTTCCTTTCGTTTGGAACAGGGCCAAATATATTATGCACTGTGCTGTTTTTTCATCTATTTCTGTGGCAACAAATGTTCGTGAAGCGCTCATGGTGTATGGTATTAATGAGCAAACGTAACAGCTATCCTCAGTTGTCTGCTTACCAATGCGGGTCATGTGCTGGTACCATATGTTGTTTGTGACGTGTGCTGAATCTTGTACATAATTATCAATACCTTTATTGTCTGAGTATGTGCTGCGTTTAACTCTATTTTGCTTGGGTGCAATGTTACTATTACCACCTGACATAACACCTGTTGCAGCAGGGGACGGGGGTATATTAAGTTTGGGTGCAGCAATAAAATCAATAGCATAGCTGTACTGCCAGACAGAGGCAGCCAAGAATCCGGTGATCATAAATATCCCTATTATTTTTATTACATATGCTAATTTCACCGGCATTTTGCTCTTACCTTGCTGCGGTCCTGGCAGCTTATTCTTGCGACGTTACAGTTGCCCGCCTAAAAATTCTCAAAAGTGCTCGTTATTAAATGTTAGTTTTGTTTCCTTTAAGCTCTCCCTATCAAGTGGTCATTCAGTGCCCAGGCGAAGAGCTGTTCCCACGCTACTCTAAGTGATGGGTCTCTTAGGACCGGCAAGTATGGGCGGAGGTGGGGCATGTAATATTCTATGGCCAGGAGGAAGGCTGTGTAGTATACACGTACCCTTCTCCTTTTTAAGTATGTTGGCCTCTTTATTTCGTATACAAATTGGTGTGACAATTCTTCTGGGTAGTTATCGTCTGGCAGCACCATCTACACCTGCACACTGAACTTGTTAATTAGCTTTTCTTAACAATACAATATTACGCAGTTCCTGTATGTGCGAGAGAAAAAGAGAACATTCACGTGTTTACATGTGTATTGGTGCAAGCAATGTCCTTCAATTTTAGTTACAACTGTACTTAGCAGTCAATGGGGGGGTTTGCGCTCAGATGGCGGAAGTATTTTTACTCTTTGAGCGAGTGATCATGGGGTGGGCAGTATGGGGGTCACCCCCTTCTTCGTCAGTTATTGTCTCCGAGGGAACAATTGGGTCGTTGTCTGTGGTGGAACTTTCTTCCGCTGTCGGCGATGTTGTTGCTGTTCTTCCAACGGACCTGTCGTTGGCGCTGGGGCGGGTCTGCAGTTTGTAAATCTTTACGTCATGTAGGTGGTTCCAGGCACGCTTATCCTTTAGTTTTACTGCTCTTGTTGATACGTCCTCTACCAGATGGGGGCCAGTGAACCTCTTCTGGTTCCACTTTCTATTGAAATTGCGAAGTAGTACGTGGTCACCTTTGGCAAGTTTGCACGAGTTCTCCTTTCCCAATTCCGTACTTTCGTCTTTTTCTTGATTGCTGGTAGACCCGCCCCGTGTGCGCTCGAGCTGTTGAGACACAAACACGACACTAGTAATCAAAGAAGACACATATTGATACATTTCATCACCTAACACATTCGCTGAACTTTCGTGGTCGGTGAATGCCCTTGATGTTGGTGTTAGGGGAAGGCGCATTTGACGTCCAGTTACCACTTCGTGAGGGGTGAGGTGGTGGTCGGACCCTGGCCTGTTTCTAAGCTCAAATAATGCTAATGGAAGGCAATACAACCAACTTTTCTTTGTTGTTTGTTGTATTTTAGCAATTGCCTCCTTCAATAAGCCATTCAGGCGTTCACATACACCATTAGCCTGTGGGTGGTATGCACATGCAAATTTGTGTTTAATGTTCAGCAGGGATGTGATATGCTGGAACATTTCGTTTGCGAAATGGGGGCCATTGTCTGATCTTAGCACCTCGCACACTCCCCATCTGGGGAAGACCTCCCTTACTATGAATTTGGCTGCTCTAAACGCATCAGGGTGTGAACAGGGCCCTGCTTCAATCCATCTAGAAAATGGGCATACTACTACAATCATATACCTATTGCCTTGACAGATGTTGATCATATCAACATAGTCAATGTGAAGGTGCCGAAAAGGTCCTTCTGGCCGGGGTATGGTACCTCTTATCACTTTTAGAGTATGACCGGCCGTAAACTGTTGACATGTTAGGCAATTGCTGATAAAATTTGACACATGGGAGGTTAACTCGGGACAAAACCAATCTTCTCGAATTCGTGCTGCAATTATTTCCTTGCCTGTATGGGCAGGGTGGTGTAATTGGCTCAAGGCGGTATTTAACAGTGTCAACGGTATTACAACTTTCCCAGTGCCACCCTGGCGCCATAGTGCGTCGGTTGGTGACATTGTGCATCCTCTTTTCACCCATACTTCTTTTTCGGCCATTGGTGCAGCCGCTTGTAGTTCCATAATCTGTGTGGCTGGGAGATGGGTGTACCCTTCTCTTATTAACATCTCCCTAGCTATTCCCCTCCCTCTCCCTCTCTGTGAGTCTGTGGGGTTCCATATCTCACCAAAATATGCAGCATATTTCGCATGTGCGTCTGCTGCTGCATTTCCTTTTGAGACGTAGTCTTCTCCATTGGTGTGTGCGGTGCATTTTACTAGGGCTAATTCTTGGGGGTCGTTTATTACTTCAATTAGTTCAGCCAACAAGAGGGCATGTTGTACTGGAGTGCCATCAGCTCTCCTAAACCCTCTTCTTCTCCATTTTGATAGCCCTGAGTGGACAGTGGATGTAACATATGCACTGTCAGAATATATAGTTACTCTTTTATTAAAACTTTCCTTTAATGCCAATATTAGTGCAACGAGTTCCGCGGCTTGAGCAGAGTAATGCTGTGGTAATTGTACACACTTCATAGCCACACACACCGGCGCCTCCATCATTTTTACTACTGCTGCCCCAGTCCTTCGTATCCCATCTCCTTGATCAATAGTTGATGACCCATCAATAAACAAAAGCTCACCTCCCTCTAGTGCGTTTTCTTCAACTTTCCTAGCACATGAGTACATTTCAGTTACTTGGGTGCAGTCGTGGGCGTAATCTCCCTCTTCAATTACTTCTGCTAGGAACCTTGCAGGGTTAACCGTGCTACATCTAACAATTGCTAGTTCAGCTTTAGACAAAATAATCTCATAACCTGATGCCCTCTGTGTCGTTAGTGTGGACTTAGGTTTATTCAATATCGCAAATAATGCATGTTCCACAAATAGTGTAGTTGGACACCCCATAGTTATTGCTGATGCTTTTTCTACTGCAAAAGCAGCTGCAGCAAGACCTTGTTCACAAGAGAAGTGTCCTAACATTATAGGGTCTAAGTGACCGCTGTAAAATGCTACTGGTTTATAGCCCATGCTAGTTTTTTGGGCCAATACTGCTTTCATCACTGCTGAGTCGCAATGTGAAAATATAAAGAAGCGCCGCTCGTAGTCTGGGGATGCAAGTACTGGAGCAGTTGATATCGCATCTTTTAATTCGTCAAATGCCTCCCTCATTTCCATAGTCCATCCCAACTTTTTCTCCCCCTTATTTGCTTCCTTCAAACCCTCAAGCAGGGGTCCTATGTATGAGCTGTAATCAAATACCCATGCTCTACAGTAGTTGCACAGCCCCAGAAATTGCTGCAGTTCTCTCACAGTCTGTGGCACGGGAGTGCTTGAGATGGCCTGTGCTCTTTGTGGTGCAATCCTTCTTCCATGTTGGGATATCAGTTGACCAATGTAAAGTACCTGTTCCTGACAGTATTGTATCTTTTCCATGTCTACCTTGTACCCCTTTTCTGCCAGTATCGTCAACATTTTTAAGGAGTCCTCTCTACATTTACTTTCGTTTGTACTGCAAATTATTATGTCATCCACATACTGTAACACTGTGCTTTCCACCTCAACGTTACCCAAATCCATCTGTATTACTCTATTGAAAATTGAGGGTGATTCACAATACCCCTGTGGTAATCTGGTATGTTTCCACTTTGTATTTCGGTAAGTGAAGCTTGTCAAATCTTGTGAGTCTGGGTGTAATGGTATTGAGAAGAAAGCATTTTTAAGGTCAATCACTGTAAATCGTGATGCTTCTGCTGGAATGCCACACAATATTGTGGCCGGGTTTGCTGTTACTGGATACTCTGCTTCTACTATGTTGTTCAAGGGTCTGAGGTCCTGTATGAAGCGCCAAGACCCCCCTTTAGCTTTGCGCACCGGGTACACAGCTGTGTTACATGGTGATTCTGAGGGGACCAATATGCCATTGTTTATAAGGGCCGTTATGGTTTCATATATGCCCTCATCTGCCTCTTTTGACAATGGGTACTGTTTCACTCTTGGCAGTATGGCACCTTTTTTCAATTTTATCCTTACACCCCCTATGCTTTTTATGCATCCCACGTCATAAGGGCTAATAGTCCATAATGATTTGGGCACCTTTGACATATCCTCCTTAAAAAATGGGACTGGAGTGCCTGCGGGTGCCTCAAGTGCCATTGCAATTTTCTGTGCTACTTGTTTGTGAGCCACTCTTAGCCATATTTCTACACTCATCATGAACACCATTTCATTTTCTTCCTTTTCTTCTGAGAACAGCTCTTCATCTGACACCTGGGTCAGCCTACATCCTTCTGCTAGTGCTATCACCGCCCTCCATGCTCTCCCTTCTTTATCTTGGGCGTGCACAGCAACATAATCAGCTGTTGCAATAATGCTCTCAATGTCCACTACAAACACCTTCCCTTCTAGTTCATTACCTGGTGTTTCTGGTCGGAATAGATAGGCTGCTGGTCTCCTCCATATTTTCCCTTCTACCCCTGGCATCCATGCAAATGCCATGTCTGTGCCATATTGGAATATTTCGCCATCTACTGGCTCCGCCCTAATCGCTGTCTGTCCACAGTATGCTTGCAAAATCTGTCGTGCTGCGAGCATGTTAATCCCTGGAGTAGAGCAAATTATGCCATCCTCTGTAAAGGAGATCGTCATGTTCAACCTGTTCATTATGTCCCTCCCCAGTATATTTACTGGTGAGGCACTATAATACAAAAATGGAACTGACAGATCATAATCTCCAATAGATAAGGGAATGTTATCAGTAAATGGAACCAACCCTTTAGCCCCAGAAAATCCTTGGGTGTTCATGGCTTCGCCTGACATCTTAAATTTACCTTCCCTTATGCAAGACCGAGTTGCCCCGGTGTCAACAAGAAATGATAATTTTTTGTCACCTATCGTTACCTCTATGCGTGGTTCCTCCGCACTATTAGGTGTTACTGACAGGATGGGACACACCAAGGCCGTCTGTGGGCTGGCCTATTGGGGGTACAATGATTGGCCATTCCCTGTGTAAGGGTTGTGTCCCAACACCGTCACCCCACCCAATTGTGTTCGTTCAGTTTGGGGTGGTGGTTGTATTAACGCCACTTGTTGTTGTGGCAGTGAATAGGTTTGTGGCTGTCGTGTTTGTTGTTGTTGGTCACTCCCTTGTTGTGACATCTGCTGTTGTTGTATGCCCTGCTGTTCTTGTGATGTCCTAGGTTGTGCTTGTTCATTCCATACTGGTGTTCCTGGCCTGACCCTACATGTACGTGACATGTGTCCTAATAGTCCGCAGCTCCAACACACGGGTGGTTCCCTGTTTTGCCATGGGAAGCTCCCTGTGTTGTCCTGGTATACGGGTTGCCCTGTGGGGTAGTAATTTCTAAGTCCCCCAGCCTGTTGCTGGGTATTATATCCATATCCTCTCCCCCTCATAAACCCTCCTCTCCCTCTGTTATAACTATAATACCCAGTTCCTTGCATTGGGTACCCTCCTCCCATGTTTGGTGCGTGTAATTGCAGAGGCGGCACTTGCTGTATTACACCTTGTGGAGGCGTTATTTGAGCTGGATCTTGTGCAGCCACTACTTGCGTTGGGCTTTGGGCCATTGGTGTGGGCGTAGTTATTAGTGCCCCTTCCATTGTATATTTAGTAAGTTTTTTCTGTACTAATTTGGCCTCTTCTGTTTTCCTGTCCTCCTCCTTTTGTTTCATTTTTCCTTGCCATGTCCTGCAGTGATGTACTATAGTCAGTTGTATTTCTGGCCATGGTTTTGCTTCCATTCCCACTACTTTCTTTAGTTGTTTCTGAACTCCTTCTGGGAGCCCTTGTACTAGTATATGATAAAATATGGCTGGTGTTTTGTCCCATTGTTCTCTAGTTTCCATGCGCCACTTCTCTTGAATATCCTGGATATAATCAACAGGATCCTCATTTTCACCCATCTTACGGGAAGTAATGGCTCCTATGTCTGATGTGTCTGGGTACTGCACTCTCAGTGCCTGCCATAGCGCATGTCTGCAGTTTGCAAATGGTGCCCCATCATGCGATGTGTTTGTTATTGTTACCCCATGGAATCCCGCTCTTTTCCAAATGTCATCCGCTCTATCCCCTAATATTGATATTAACAGGCCCTTCACATCTCCTACTGCCAGTTTCTGTCCTGCGGTGTGTTTTTCCATTTCATATATCCACTTACCCGCACCTCCACTTAGTGATGGGAGCCTACATTTTATATTTTCCTTATCCGTATGTTTCCAAGGTACATACTGTGGTCTAACCCCTCCTCTCTCCAGCAGTGGCATTAAATTCTGTCTTGTGTCACCCTTTACGCTCCATGATATTGAGTCTTCACACCCCTCCTCTTCCCCCATTTCTTTTACTACTTCAAGTTCTTCCTTACTACCTCTTCCCCTACCTCCCTCTTCTTCCTTCCCCCTTCTTTCATCATTTTCTGTGTTCAATATGGGTATGTTTATTTGTCTGTCTTGCCTGCGACTAGGGAGGTCCCTAAGCCGACATGCATAGGGTGTAAGTTCGTTCATGAAGGGTGCGAGCTTTATTCTTTGCAGAGAGCGTGCGGTGGTTGAACATGTAGGTAGTGACGTGGGAGGGCGGCGTGATGGGGATGTGGGTGGCGTGGTTTCATTGGTTTGTGTTTCCCCTATTCTTTTCACTTCCTCCTTACTTCTCTCCAGCTCCTCCCATCTTCTACTTATCCAGGGCGAATCTATGTTTGTTCTAGTGAGGTACAGTTTATCTAAGCTTTCCCTTTCACTCTTTCTTCCATCCTTCTCCACTCCTCCTTCCTCCTCACTGCAAAAATCATTCATAAATGGCACCCCCCACTCTGCCTTTTTTCCTTTTATTGTTACCGTTTTCAAATCTATTAGGTCTCTGTCTCCCCTTTCGTTGTTAACAACTGTCCCCCCTAGTGCTGATGTCGTTGCTACCTCCCTACTTTTATATACATCTCCCCATCTTTCACTCTCCCAACCCCTCTCTTCTCTTCCTCCTTCACTCCTCTCCTCCATTTCCCTACTATTTTCCTCCCTTTTCCTTTTCAACTCCTCCATTACTTTGTTGCTCATCTGTTCCAATATCCTTTCATCCTCTTTCTTCCTTTCCCATTTCACCCTTTCTCTTTCTACTATACTCTCTATTACCTTCCCCTCTTCATATTTCTTAGCTGTCTCCGATATTATCCTCCTCCTCCATAATTCCATTTCCTTTTCCTTTTCTTCTTCTTCCTTCTTCTTCTCTCTCAGCACTACTCTTGATACCCTATCTGCTGCTCCTTTTACCCTTTCAGCTTCTCTCTTTTGTTCCTCACTTCGTTCCCTTAATTTTTCCAATTCGTCCTTACCTTCTTTCCTTTTCCTCACTCTCTCTCTTTCCTCCCGCTCAAGTTGTTTGATCAGTTCATTCTGCTCATCCCTTAGTTCTGCTAATCTTTCCTCCAAAATCTCTTCCTTCTGCCGTAGTAGCTCCTCTCCCCTCATTTCACTCTCTCTGGCACTATCCTCGTTTGTTCTCTTCACCGCCTCCCTTTCTTCTCCAGTTAGTGAGCCTCGTAATTTCAACAATATCTGTGCAGCTACCCACTCATCGTTTCCTATCTCTACAGTCTGCTCTTCTCTAATCCTCCCTTCCCCCATTGGTATCTTCCCATGAGCCACATATGGTGGAGGGCTGTATGCCGGGTTTGAGTATCCTTCAGCCGCCCTTAACTGTCCTTCTATTTCTCCTAATTCTCTTAAAGGGTACAACCCTCCTCCCTCTGTTTTCACTCCCGGTGTTATGGGTATCTCATTGCTCAGTTCCTTTTTTATGTCGTCTGATTTATCAACCTTTTCTCCTCCCTGTCTTTCTTTCCCCGTATTCTTTGTACTTTCGCACTCCTTTTCCCCACCCGTTCCTTCTTTCTTAATCTCCTTTTCTTCCGGTGTTTCCCCCATAGTGAACATTCCATTTGGTCCTGGTCGAGACCCCTGGAACATCCTCCATAAGTTAAACACCTCCACATGGTTTGCCAACTTCTTCCCCTTGTATGTATTGTGCAGATGGTTCAGTAGTGAATGTTGGGCATATGGGTCGAAACTACCATTAGGCGGCCATGGTGTTAACATTTTGTTGTCTGTCCCCTGGGTCCACTCTATGCTGTACTTAATTAACTTCTCCCTATGTGGTGGCAGTGTGGTGCATATGTGCTGTAGTGGGGTAGTGAGGGTGTTCCCCCACCCTCCCGACCCTCTCCCGTATGACATAGTTCCACTCCCCTTTTTACCCTTCCCCTTACTAGCAGTTTATAATGTACAACCTTGTATTTCTTACCTCGCCCCGCAAGTGTGGGGACTTACGACAATCCAGACAGTCCTTTGACAAATTATGCAATAATAATAAATATGATGTTATATTATATTCCTTCCCCTACAGCCCCCTGCGTCCGAAGCGCACGCAGCCCCCTGCGGCTGCGTACCCCTTACGACGATCTTATACAGTCGTCCTGTTTCTCCGTTCTCCTCCCCCTTTTACACTCGCCGTTGCCGGCGTTCTCCGTGCGCAGCCACGCCCCTTTCCCCTTCTTCTTTCGATCCACTGGTTTATAGTTTATCTCCGTATCAGCTCCTTTATCATGCTTCTCTTCCCCACCATTCTCA
Source organism: Ambystoma mexicanum (assembly GCF_040938575.1). Lineage (NCBI taxonomy): Eukaryota > Metazoa > Chordata > Amphibia > Caudata > Ambystomatidae > Ambystoma > Ambystoma mexicanum. The sequence goes on along the minus strand of NC_090935.1, from coordinate 118,638,577 downwards.
AACCCAAAATCCCTTGTGCTCGCGATATCCTATTAAATCCCTACTGGTGACGTCACCGATTTCTTCGAGCTACTGGTATATTCTTGTTATGTTCTTTAAGTTCAAAATACACTTGCAATCTACCCCGCTAACCCTACAGCTGTCTTCCTGTCTCTCCTGGAACAAGGTAATCTCATCAATAATATAACCGTACTGCGCACGCTGCGTCGCCTCGCGTGTGATACGCCCCTCAACAGGAGGGCTTAACCAGCCAATTATCTTCCGTTTTGGGCAACTATGTAGCTAGCTACCGGCCACAGGGAAACGTCATCTACCTATCGAGTTTCTTGCTCGAACAATAGGGAACCTCATCTACTCATTGATCAATAAATGTCAAGTCGTAGGAAACCACACACACCCACCCTCACACTTAGTCTCACTTTAAGCCATCAGTTTCTTACGAGCGGCTGCACGTGATGTTTTCGTGCCCCGCCCCCTCTTTCGCGTAACGTTAGCCGACTGTTCTCGCACTCGTCTCACTACCATTCATTCCATTAGCAACGCTCAGTTAAACCTTCACCGCACATCTGGACAATACCTCCCTCCTCCTTTATTTACTTCCTCCCCCTCCCTCACAATTTCGCATTGCTTGTTGCGCGTGTCATGCTCACCAAGTTCTCTCGATGCAGGGCCGCTCGACTGCGTGCACCCTCCAAGCGGCTCGCCACCTCCCCTCGTCTGGACCACGTCTGGACACTCGCCGACCGCGGGCGGGATACTTCTCAACCGGCTCCCGAGGGCCAATATCCGGATTGCGCTGTCCGGTCTTCTCGCGGCTCCGCGATGGTCCTGTAGTCCTCAGAAGGGGGCAACGGCAGAGGGGGCCGCGCCGCCGGGCCTCCTCGCAACGGGAGTGCCTGGAAAAACTAAAAATAAAAGTTGATCTTAAACAGATCTCAGCAGTGCCTCCAACTTGTCGGGGGGAAATTCTGCCGGGGTCGGCCGGGCCATCCGCAGACCTCCGGGCAGGGAGGCCCCAACTCCTCCCGTATATCCCAGATGAGATAGAGTATGAGACACACACAAGGAGCAAGGCGACTCTGCTGTTTATTATGCAAACGGCAGGGATGGGTCGAAGAGCGTACGCGTTCGTCCTGACACACACAATCGTGGGGCTCGCAGGCCCTTTTTACTGCATTATGACGCGCTACTTGCGTCACTTCAGAAAGTTAACAAAAAACCTATCGCCACTCTGAATTGGTTACTTGAGTGGTAGGGTTAGTATAGTATACATATAGAGAATGATATTAGTGGACAAGGTGTAGTCAGGTGGTATATCTGGGTTGTCCCTATAATTGGATACATAAGAATTGTTACATGAAGGCTCCTGAGGATTGGCTAATGTTACTGACGTCTGAGATAAGAGCCCCATGTTCTGATTGGTGCATCCGTGAGCTCCCCAGCCTGGGACCACCGTTGTTCCCAGCTCTCGGTGTACCTGTGTTTGCAACAATGTTTCAATATGGGTACGTGCAGACAATGTGAGGATTTATTCATAGGTGGAAGGCTGACCGCTCCCACTGTAGCAGGTGTCCATTGAGCCTTTCAAGTGTCTCGGCCTGTGTCTCGTAGTGAGGGACCCAGACGCCTTTTCTCTCCTGGGTTTTGGCATCTCGTCAGATTCGGCTTGGTCACGTGAGGCGGGACCGTGTTTGAGGCAGAATTCTGCACAATTAATATTGCTTTTCCACTGTGTGTCTGGTTTAATTTGTAGATATGACTTTAACGTTGGTACGCGGAGTGCAAGGTTGCAACATCGTGCCTTTGATGATTTGTTCTTGGATGTGGGCTTGCAACATTGCGACCTTGGCTGGTTGCTCCATCGGGTTCTTTCTGCAGGATCAGCAACCTGACTCTTGCTTTGTTAATGCCCACGGGAGCTCTTGTTTGAGGCCTACTCGGCCTGGTGCTTAAGTAGTCTGTTTGGTGCATAGGTGCTTTAGATTATAGTAGCATACATTTCCATGACCAGTATCGTGTTTCCATTATACCTCTCATGGCGGTAACGGGTTTCAAGGGAAGCGTGAGCAAGCGTTATAGATGAGTTCATGATGCATCTTGCGTTTCTGCATTCTGAAAGCCTATGTAAAAATAATAAAGATGCACGTCCGTGAATATGCCTGTCGCCTACGTCAGAGCACTGAGTATGTTCTTCGTGTAGATTGGTGTGGAAATGTTAAGTGTGTATACTTGTACAGATGTGCTTCCCGTTGTCTAGGTCGTCATGGCATCTCTAACGACGTGTGGTTTTTAATCTAGCTGATCCGAGCCGCAGGTCTCGGCATGGCCAGTGCGGGCTGTTGGGCAAGCAGGTGGACACATCCGTATGTTCCTGTACCAGGGTACCTGGTCGTCTGGTAAATGGACAAACTCTTCTCGCGGCGGGTGTCTGGGCCGTGACCCTCTAGGCCAAGCGCGAGAGGTGAAGGACGGGAGCCTGGTCTTCCATTCTCCCACTTCACTTCACTCTCTTCTTCTTTCTCGGATGATGCCAGAAGCAACGCTCCTACATGAGGTCGTGAGACATACGCTTTGAGTCGGTTGGTGTGGAAGACTGTCGGAGCCTCCTTGGGATTGCCCAAGTCCACCAGATAGTTAACCTCTCCGAGTTTACCCACAACTCTGAAGGGTCCCATCCATTTGTCTTGCAAGGCCCTCTGCCTTGTTGGGATCATAACGAGAACGAGCTGGTCTTGAGCGATCTCAACCATGTTAGCCTTTTGATCGTGCCAGTGCTTGACCAATGCTTGTCCAGCTTTCAAGTTATTGCTTGCTTCTGTCATCATGTGCGACATTCTCCTCCGGAGACCTATCACGTAGTCAGTCACTCTGACTGGCTTGGGGGAAGGAGCACTCTCCAACCCCTCCTTAATCAGGGCCAATGGACCTCTGACGGGATGACCATAGAGAAGTTCGAAGGGAGAATAACCTACTCCCTCCTGAGGGACTTCTCTATAAGCAAAGAGAAGGCATGGCAGTAGAAGGTCCCACTTACGCTTAAGGGGTTCCTCTAAAGCACCTACCATGCTCTTCATGGTTCGGTTGAACCGTTCTACCAACCCATTGGTTTGTGGGTGGTAAGCTGTTGAGAACTTGTAAGTAACTCCACAGGTTTTCCACATGGCTTTCATGTAGTGGGACATAAAGTTTGACCCCCTGTCAGAGATTACTTCCTTAGGAAACCCGACCCTAGTAAAAATACCAAGGAGGGCCTTAGCCACAGTCGGAGCTGTAACAGTCCTCATAGGAATTGCCTCGGGATACCTAGTAGCATGTATACTACAACAAGTATAAACCTGTTGCCTGAGGAGGTTGGAGGATCAAGGGGACCAACAATGTCAATCCCTACTCTCTCAAACGGGTCTCCCACAACTGGGAGAGGCACTAACGGTGCCACATTCTTGGAGCCAACCTTACCAGAAGTCTGGCAGGTGTGGCAGCTCCTGCAGTGTTTTTCTACTTCGGCCCCCATCTTTGGCCAATAGAAGTAGAGGGAGAGCCTTTCCTTAGTCTTCTTGAAACTCAAGTGACCAGCCAAAGGAATCTCGTGGGCTAACTGCAAGAACTGTGGTCTGTTCTCTTGGGGTACTACAAGTCGCTTGTAGTCTCCAGGTGCAGACTCAGTGGGTTCACTGTAGAAGAGGCCATCTTCCCAGTGCAACCTGTATTTCCCAGGCTCTTACCCTTCAGCCTGAGCTTCTGCCTGGTGGCGAAGACCTTCCAGAGTTGGACATTCTCTCTGTCCCTTACTGAAGTCTGCCCTGCTGGGTCCACCTTCTGCCAGTAAAGACTGCAGCTCAGGATGGTCAACAGGATCCAGATCTCCAATGAGTTCCTGGCCTTCCATTAGCTCTTCCTCAGAGTCTAATTCTACCACACAGGGTTGTACCTCTCTCTCAGCCTCAGCTGGAGGTGGAGTTACGGGTGTAACTTTGGACAACCGCGTGGAAGTCCGTGTTGGCTGCACTGAAATGCTGGCTGCTGGTTTAGGGGTAGAAGTCTTAGGTTTCCCTTTCGCTTCTGATTTCTTCGAGTCAGCTGCCGACAATTCCAGTGGAGCAGGAGTGATCTCTTTCTTCATCATCTCCTCGAGAGTACCGCGCATGGTCCTCTCTCTTGCGGGTCTGGTTAGCTCCTGTAACCGTTTTCTAGGAGGTCTGGGAGTATGCGATACAACTCCGAGAGTTTTCAAATCGTTACCCAACAGTACGCGTCCTGGTACCTCACTCTGTATGCTGACAGGTATCTTCACAGTCATGTCGTTACACTGGATGAGAACTGGTAATTGGCAAGCATCTGCACAGGCCCTCCAGCTAACTTGGTGAGGCGTTTGGGTGCCTTAGCAACATCCTCAGCCTCCAAAAACGATTTATCCACCACAGTTATGCTGGCCCCAGTGTCCCTAATGGCAGGAGTCTCCTGACCATTCACCTGGACAATGTCCTTACAATACTCTTTAGTATTATCAGGGATAGAATTATAGACATCTAAATTCTGTTGTTCCCACAACCCCAGAGATACTAAAGAAACGCTGGCGGAGACTCCAATGGGTTCATAAGCTAGCAGTAGAAAGTTTCCACTTGCCATTTGGACTTCCTTATCTGGAGCGAAGGGTAAGGAGACAAGCTGGACCCCTGAAGGTTTACCCTTACATCTGGGATCTCCTTTCATGTGGTCAGTCGAGCCACAAACAAAGCATTTACCGAATGCTTTTTGGAATGGTGGCTTGTTCTGGCCTCCTTATGGTTTGACACCAGAAAACACACTATTCTGCGGCGGTTTTCTTTGTGGCTTACCCTTCTGGTTTTGTTTGGGGCCCTCTTTGGAATTTGAGTTATTTGAATTCTCTTTTGAGTCTTTTTTAGGCTGTTTTCCCTCATGCTTCTTCTGAGTTGCCCCAGAATCCTTATGAGTAGCCCTGTTGGCAACCCATAAATCAGCAGCCTTAGCTAGCTTCCGGGAATCCAATTCCTTCGAATCAGCCAAGTGCTTTCTGAGCTCAGGAGAATAGGCATCATAAATCGACTCCAACATAAAAAGATTCTTCAAACCCTCATAAGTGTTCACTTTGTAACCCTTAATCCATCCCTCTAAGTTTTTCAACCCTTCACTCACCCAGGTAGCCCAAGGGGTACCATCATGCTTTTTGAGGGTTCTAAACCTCTTAAGATACTGGGAAGGGGTCTTCCCAAATCTAGCTATCAAAGCTAGTTTCACACTTTCGTAATCCGTCTTATCCGCCTCCCCCAACTCCATTACCACATCAGTCGCAAAAAGGCAGAGCCTAGGGAACAACCAGCGAAGTAAATCATTCCCGGTGATGTCCTGGAGCCCATGATTGTACTCAAACAGTTTTAACCAATCCAACACATCCAATCTCGGTTCCTACATACCCACTAATTCCTTCGGCATCTGGGGTCTCTTGGGACTGGAGCTCCTAGAGGAACCAGAGGAGAGAGAAGCACTTTCCACAGACAACTTTTTCATCTCTAACTCGTGATTAAGTTCTATTTCCCTGAGTCTTAACTCAGCTTGCTTCTGCTCAGCCTGGGCATTCATCCGTCTGAACTTGAGCTCTTGGTTTCGTTCAGATTGAGCTAAGAACCGTTTGTATTCTAATTCGAGCTTCATTTTTTCAAGTTCAAAATAAGCAGGGTTACATGTGGGACCTGGTTTGGGCCCCACAGGTACAGCTGGTAATGGAGGTAGAGGAGCAGGGGAGACAGTTTCGTTGGCCTCTCCTTCCTCGTCAGCCTCTTCATCACTATCGTCAGAATTACGATTTAGATCAACACCATCACTGTTATCTACATCTGCTGGAGAAGTTGGTTCCTCTGAACCAGTACCCAGACTTTGGTTTTCCAGCAATCTTGCTATAAGTTCTAACTTCTTACCACTTACAGGAAGATTCTCTTGCCTACAGAGAGCTCGTAAACCCTCAGTATTTTCACCGGACAAGGATTCTTGACTGTAAGCTTCCATAGTAGACATGTTTTTGAAAGTTGCTTTTTAGTGCTAAGCTTTGTGGTTAGTTATCCTAAAGTGTCGAAAATCACTCTAAACTGTATACTCGATACAAATCCCAACGCTGTACACCAGTGTTAGGCGGAAACCTGTGCAGTTCCCTCTGGGACCACTGCAAAAGATTTAGGACTACAGGTGTTTGGCAGTAAACCCACTTGGTAGCAGTCTGTACCACACAGATTCACTTGTAGCTGTGGCTGAGCAGTCAGACTTCCCTCAAGAAGAGTTAGGCAGTATGTGGAGTATACAATATAGGGCAATCTACACAGTAGAACAAGCAAACACGGAACAAGGCTTCGGTGTAAAGATATAAAGGTATTTATTTATACCGACACATCTATGGAAAACACTCTGGCACTAATACGGCAAACAACTTCAATCACAATACTATACAAAGAAAAAGATCAATCCCCCTAACAATAGTTCGACAAGTCTAGATTTACCGGCATCACTTATTTGCAGACAGAGGTGTATGCTTTAACCTAGATGGCACTCTAGTATTCGTTAGGTAGGGAGAGAAAAAATAAGGCAGGTTATGAAGTGAACTCGGTACCAATACTTTACGGGCAAATGCAAGGCAAGTAAGGCAGGGTCTACTGCAGATCACAAAGTTCAGAGGCCAGGCCCACTCAGAGAGAGGCAAGGCGATATGTCCCAAAAGTGTCTCAGTGGAAATGCGCTTCGAGTCTTTATCGCAAAGTGTTATGGAAAGTTTGGAACCAGTTCAGAACCACACGTTAAAGAAAGCTTGGAGGCGACCCAATGGAAAGGTGAGGATTAAGACACCTCACTTGATCCGGCAGAAAGGGAAGCCAGGCGGACACGGTACCTTGGTTGTGGAGAGACAGCTCCGGCGGGGGCAGTTGTTCCTGGTGGTGGATGCACATCGGGTCTTTGCCAAGAGTAGAGATGATCTCGTTGTCGAAGAAAAGTGAAGTCCGGTGCACCACCAGGGAAGAGACCAGCCGCGGAGTGCTCCATCACAAGGCACCACCTTTTGGTTGCGGTACAGGGGTAGTGGCTATCCGGTTGCAGAGGTGCTCTGCACGGGCAATTCGACCACTGCTTCCTGGAGCGAAGAAAAAGCAAAGGGGACTGGTTGTTCCCACCAGTCAGGGGAAGAGACTCTCTGGCAGGGAGATCTCCTCTGTCGTCGGGAAGTGGTGAGTCGGTTCCGCAGGGCTCCACCGGAGGTGTCGTCGTTGCAGGTCGACTCAGCGTTACCCTCGTCGGATTATTAGGTCCTGTGGCGACTTCTGAAGATCCAGTCCCAAAAGCCCTGCTTTTATGCAGAAAACCCCCATTCATTCAGCCTAGCTGTCAATCAACACACGCTAATTGGTGAGTGGGGAAGCTCACCACTTGGGCCAATCACACCAGAGTGCGACCAGAGTTGGCAAGGCAACTCGGTCCAGGGTGCCTAAACCCCCTCCCACACCCCTGTGGTAACCCAGACAGAATGGCACCACTTTGGAGGGTCTCTGTACAGAAGCCCGCCAAAATTGGAACAAAGGGCTCAACCTTTGGTTTAGGAGTCTCAGCGACGAACACAGACGCCATTTTAAAAACCGAGTTCCGGCAGAAAATACCATCCGATAAACTTATTTAAGATAAGTAAACCGGTGGTATGTTAGAGATTAACGAGGAAAAGTATCAATCTCCAACAATGGGAAGAATCCCATAGGGTTATGTTCGGGGTCGAACATAACAAGTAGTTTCCACTACCACCAGCCAAAACTCGACAAGGGGGGACGGGACAGTGCCCCCTCGAGTAACAGACCTAGGAGTAATCAAATTACCCCTACTAGCACGTCCACAATAAGATGGTGTGTACTAGTTCTGTTAGTAAATTTAGGTCTAGTAAAGCCAATGGTGACTTTACATGCCCGGGGAGACAGTAGTCAGTCCCCGGGTATGGAGTCTATGGTGGAGGTCCGCTAGGACGCTCCAGTGTTACGGCACGTAGGGTGCGGTGTAACACACATAGGAAAACATATGAGACCCTATGGAGTAAAAGACCCCATAGCCCATAGAACACATGGGGCATCATTAGGACCCAGGCGGTAAGGGGTTTACGGCGGCGTTAACAGTGCCGACCCTTACCGCCTGATTCCGAGGTCCCTTAGCGCCATGGAGGATTTAACACCTGCTTTTAGCAGGTGTTAAAATCCATGGCGCTAAGGGACCTTGTTGTTAATTACGCCACCGTAATTTACGGTGGCGTAATTAACGCCTTCCCCACTCCCATTATGCCCTATGGGGCAAAAATGGGAATGGGGACGGGTAAATGGGGATTGGGGACTTACCGCCCCGCCAACCTCGGAATGGGGCGGTAAGTCCGCCAACCACCATGGCCTAAACGTAGTTTACGCCATGGTGGTAAAGGTACGATCCAGGCGGTAACTTACCGCCTGGGTCGTAATGAGGCCCATGGACATTCAAAGGAATTACACACATTCATGTCCAAGAGTGCGGGAAAAAGAGTCTCACTCTTGGCAGGATGGAAAAAAACAAACTCCAGAAATCCAGCAAAGCTGCTGGGGGACTCACTAGGTTAGGAAATTCAGCCTAAACAGAGAATTCTCCCTAACACGTTTAACAGCTTAAAAGGTAATCACTTGTGTATTAGGATCAGAACTCCCCGAGCCCCCATGGAAAAGCCTGAATGTAATGCTATGCAGTAATTTGTTCGCTTAAAGATGTTGCAGTTCGTGCCTGCTAAGTGGGTTTCCATTAAGAATGCTGCGTCTGGCGCATGTCGATTCAGTTGTTATAGAACAAGGCGCCTCTTAATGCTACTGCCCAGCCCTTTCACATTCAAGCTCATAATCCTAATGGACTTGGTGTTACTCCTATTGTTGGATTCTGTCATATCGGATAGGTATTGGGTGTGACGGGTTGTGCTGTGTGTGTCCTGTGGCAGTGAACCTTGTCTCTCTGCTGGGAGCCAGATCTTGACCTAAAGTGTGCAGTAACTTCTGTGCCCGAGTGGAGCCATGGGCCATCTTAAAACAAAGAACTAAACAAGTAAATTCTGATGCAACTTCCAACTCCCCAACCCCCTCCCCACACTCCACCCCAACATAAAGTATCTGTCGCCCGAACATCAGCCCGAGCTTGCCAAGGGTTCGCTCAGACAACAATTAACAACCCCTACAACGTCTACAACTGTTCCCAAGTAACTAGGGGGGTGCGTGCGTCCGAAACGGTTGCTAAATGTCTTCTCATCCGTGTCAAATACCTTGCTGCGTTGCTTCTGTTCATTGCGGATCCCCTGTCCTAGGGTCCGCCGCCTGGTTGATCGCTGCTGCCTTGTCTCTTTTCTCAGCCCTCCTCCTCAAGTGGTGGCATAATGTCATCCCGGTTCGGTGGATGGTCCGGAGGGGGATCTCTGGTCAGAGGATTGCTAGGGTTCACGGGTCTGTTTCTTCGATTCGGTCTCAAGTCACCATCTATGTGTAGTTCCACCCACCTCCATGCCTCTTTAGGGTCAGTGAAGTAGACCGTTGTTCCTTTATGGAAGATTTTCAGTTGGGCTGGGAAGATTAGACAGTTTTTAACGTTCAGAGAGCGCAGCTTTTTCTTGATTTGCTCAAATGGTTGCCTTGCCTTTTGCACTTCTCTTGTATAGTCCGGAAAGAGAGCAATTCTGGAGCCATTGTGGGTTATCGTGCCCCTCGTGCATGCCATTTGCAGCAATGCGTCCCGGTCACTGTAGTTTAGGAACCTTGCCACCACCGTGCGCGGCGGGGACCCAGGTGGGGGACGTTCTATCGAGAAGAATTTGGAGAAACTCTTTTTATCGAACAGGTCGATGAGCCACTGCTCCAGGAACAGTTCCATGCAGTCACCTTCGGCCTTCTCGGGCAAGCCTAGAATGTGTACATTGTTCCGTCTCGATCTGCCCTCTCCTTCGTCTACTCTCGCTTCCAGTACCTTTAGGCGGGCTGTAGTTCTATGCAGCTGCTGCTCCAGGTTCCTCAGTCCGTCTTCCGTCCCAGCGCATGCTGCTCGGCCTCACCGGTGCAGGACATTAACTTTTGAAGGTCGTTACGTAGTAGTGAGACATCCACACTTATTCCATCTATTTTTTGTTCCATGGAGGCACGGGAATCGGCGATCACCGCCATAATGTCTTTCTGAGATATTGCTTCTCTTTCTTCTTCCATTGTTTTACTGTGGTCTTGCTCCACTGGCGCATTTGTTGCGGCAGTGGTGAATTGGTCAATTTTGCTCTGAGTTCCCATTTTTTGGGATTTTACTTTTCCCATGTCAGAGGTCTTTGAGTCAGCGATTTTAGCCCCGCTCTTTCCCGGATAGGGATTCTGTGCTTCGTTGTCACCTATTACCAGAGAGTCACACTGTATTGCTGCTTTACATGGGAGTTCCTGCGTAACAAGTGCCGCCAATGTGTCTGGCGTCCGATGGGTTATAATCACCTTCACTTTTCGATTTTGGGAGACTCTTGCAGTTGGGTGTGCGCTGAGGGCCAGTTAGGGCTTGGCACGGGGGTAAGCGCTGGTTTGAGGCGCCTCCAGTCCTTCCTTGTGTAGGCTCCCCACTTACATAGGCCCGCTGTATGTTACTGTCCGCCTACACCCACCCCACGCCACGGAACGTCCCGGGTCCTCTCCCCACACCTCTCGTCCCCTTCGCCGGCGCCGGTTCACAATCTCTTATCTTTGCTACACAGACAGGCTCACATCCGCATCACGTAGCATGGCGCCATCTTGGGAGCGCTTCCCCGGGGAGTTCTCTGTTCTCTGGTCGCCTCGCTGTTGCACTCTTCGCTACGATTTCCTCACGAAAATTCGTAGCAGCGGTCCCTCTTACCGTGGGTCTGTTTAAAAATGTACTTCGACACGGATGGCAGATGTTTTAAGCAGGATGTATGTAGCGGGCCCGGGAGCTCGAAGGCTCACGTCCGCATCGTTCCGTAGCTGGCCACGCCTCAGCTGGAGTCCCTTTTATTCTACTGAGCTTTGACACATTTATAAAGAAATTAACGCATTTTCCTATGCGGCAAAAGTGAAGCTCCTTGTTGATTTTTCTCAAAGTTGGTTTGACAGGGCCTGTCATTCAGAAATCATGCCTGGTTTTGCTGAGTCATAGCAGGGCCTTATTAATCACAGTGATTTAAGGGAGAACAGATGGAAATAGCATCAGGAGCATTATTTTAAAGGTGAAAAGTTTCCTTTTTAATGTATATCTTGGGCTCTCAGCAAAGCACTGTTGCCTTTTCACTACATTTCTTTTGTATGGGTAAGAACACACTGGCACGCTCCCTTAGTGTGTCCCCTTGTTCCACCCGGCCCAGTGTATGCTTGGTAACAAGGTGCAGCTATCTTTTCGTTGCTGCAAAACGCAGATTTGAGGCCATGGCACCACAGGAGCCAGTTCAGCCATTTTGCTGTTCTTGCGCAAATGCAGCTTGGTGATTTGGGGAAATACTGTTGAGTGGTTCAATATATCCCACAGAATTCACACATGGAAAAGTTGCATATACATTTTTTTTCAGCTTTTAATGAATGCATGAATGAATGATTTTGGGCAGGGGATAGATGCACACCACAGGGACAAAATAGAAGTGAAAGGAGGGCTATAGGTGAAAAATGTAGAGAGATTTGTAGAATGAGGTTTGTTTTTCTGAAAATAGAGCAGTTAAAAAGAGAAAAATGAAAGGCAAAGTTTACTTGAACTAAATTATCTAGAATATTTTGTTAAAGAAAAACACGGTACAATCCCAGGTTAATTTGCAACTTAACCCTTTCCTCCTGCTTTCAGATCTATGTGGGAATTAATTTAAATTATTCCAAATATTGCTAAGGAATTACAAGATGAGGTGAATGAAAGAATTGTGCTAATACTAGAAAATCAAGGTGGGGGCACAGAGAATTAGAACAGTCTTTACAATTTATCAGGGTATGAATAGGGTTGCTTAGAGAGTGGAACAAAGACAAAAGTCAAGATGGAGTAGACTATGTCTCATGGGATGTGGGATACTCACAGTCCACTTTTGAATCTTGGATTTTGGACAGCCAACCGGTTCTGGTCACGAAAGATTCTGGTCACTGGATCCCGGAGTCTCCTGGCAAAAGGCAGATGTGCAAAGGTCTGGTCACTGGATAATCAAAACAGCTGGATGGCAGGGTTACAGCGGGCATGCAGTTAGTGTTCAAGAAGCCGGTCTGGTTTCAGGATGCTTCCCAAAAGAATACCACAGCTTCTCCCTTTGGGTATTTGGATATTTAGTGGAGTTTCAGGATTAAGGCCTTGCTGGAATAGTCAGCAATCCTTTGGCCTTGCAGTGGGATCTGGAATCAGCTATGCTTTGGCTTTGCAGTGGGATCGGGAGTCTGGCAAGATGAAGGTAGAAGATCAGGAATGCAGGCGCAGGAAATTCAGGAAAGAATCTGTCCCGGGTTCTGTCAGGGCCCTTTTTATAGAGAATGGTGACATCATCGAATTATACGGCAGGGCAGGCTTAGCTATGCTTGCCTCTAAACAACTGGATTGGTCAGGGGTAATGGTTGACTCCTTACTCTCAGCTGGTTGGGTTTCAAGGGCATGGTGTCAGATTTATGGTGTGAGTTTTACAATATCCAGAACCTCCCACAGTTACTTTAGCTAAAATCCAGTTTTGCCATAAATGGCACATTTGTACAATTGTGGCATCTTAACAAATTACATAAGCATGTTACATATTTTATGCAGCATATGCCAGTCCAACTCTGCAGTCTGTAAGGCATTGTTTCACCCATCTAATCATTTTTGTTCATTTTTAGTGTGAAATATTCGACCTACAATTTTGTAACTTTATACAGGTGTATAAAATATTATTGGGCATGTCAGTAATGAAATTTTCAAGGACATCATGTATACTTTCCTTAGAATACCCAATTCTCTGCCATTTCTGTTCCCAATATCTTAAATTAAGACCCACAAAATTAAATTAAAACTGTTAACGTTTTACATTCCTGCAAATTCCGGTTGCAAAGATAAAAGTCTGAACAGTTACTTAATATAATAGCTGTTTAAACCAAATGGTCAGCATTGTCCTCCAAATATGGTCATGCCTTTCCAGGCAACCCCCCTTAGCCCAGGGTTGTCATGGATTAGAAGTCACAGGGAGGGGTGATTTTCTTTTTCGCATACTCATGGCCCAGAATTTCTATTGAAGGAGGCCACAGCCCAGACGAAAGTCTGATGAGTATGTGAACTTTCTTTGTCTTAGTCAGTCAAAGTTTTCCAACCTAGTAATTATCAGACAAGTGTCCTGGAAGTTTATGGTGGTTCCCCTTTGGGGGAAGCTTTACCTTAGCCAACAGGAAAAACCTGTTTTAGAGCTTGCAAAATCCAGCCAATGCAGTTTAATTCCTTTATTTTCTTTTTTGTGTGCTTAATCAAAAACAGGCCTGTTCAATAAAACATCCCATCTATGTTTCCCAGCAACAAACCCCTTTACATTGTTAGGCACGGACATGTTTGTATTCAAGATTGTACTTTTAAAACAGGCCTTTTTTCTGGTTTGCAAAAGCCCATTTTGACAAATGGTAAATGTTGCTGGGATTTCTCTTCCATCTACTTCCCAATATTGTTCTGTAGATGTAGGCAGCTTATTTTACACAACAGTCTGTACAAGGCAAAGGTCTTGTGAAATTGACCCGTGCACAGAGAACTAGAATGTTATTTTCAAGCAGTGACATTAGATATTTTGTAGCAAAGTCAAGCATTTTTCCATGCAGCTGAAGTTAAGCTTTTGTTGATTTTCCCAGATTTGGCTGACACAGCCTGCCATTCAGGAATAATGCTCTTTTCTGCTGGAGCACAATGTGGATATTGATGGGTATGGCAGGGTCTCACTGATGAAAGTAGTGTGATGAGGAACAGAGGAAAATAGCATCAGGGCAGCATCCTTTGCAATGTGAAATATTTCCTTATTCAATGGGAACTTTGGGCTTGCAGCAAAGCAGTGCTGCTTTTTCACTCCCCTTATTGTGTACATGTAAGCAACAAACTAGCAGGCTTTATCAGTGTGCCCCCTTGTTCCATCCTGCCCAATATGTGCTTAGCAGGATGGTGCATCCATCTTTTTGTAGTTGCAAAACAAAGTTTTGGTGTGAGACAGTGATGCTCAAAGGAGCCAGCGCAGCCATTTTGCTGTTTCTGCTGAAATGCAGCTTTGTTATGGATGGAAGTACTGCTGAGAGGGTCGAATTAGCCCACACTGCCTATCCTTGAACCCCAGAAATGTCATCCTGAGAACTAGGACCCTCCCCACAAACCGGTTCAAGTGACTATCTCCAGCAAAAGGGGGACAGCACAGAATCAAGGCAAAAAGGGGATTCACAAACTCCCCAAATCTCAGGATGCCAAATTTTCTTGACAGATCCCAAACTCTGACACAGAAAATTGCCCAGGGTCATACAGTGTCAGAGTTCAAAATAAAGAAATTAACCGCCCAACTGGCCTAAAATGCCCATTTCCTGTGCCCCCTGGAGAAGAAATCAGGCAGGTTTTACAGGGTACAAGGACAGTGTGCATTTCCAATGCTGGTGGATACCGGATCCCAAGCCACCCTTCCGTCCACAAAGGCATTTGAACAAATCAATTAATGAAGGGGGGAGAGTCAGCAAATTCCCCTCACACCTTTTCCTCGACAACTCCAGAACTTCAATGGAAAGGACATTCCCGTCGAGGGTACTGCCGATCATGAGATCAAAATTGGGCCACACAAGTTTTAACACCCGGTCATAGTTGTCAATTCAGAGGGAACACAGTCTCTGAGAGAATTACCTCCTTCGGAGGTCGTCAACCCTAATAGACTGTGTAAATTGGGTCCTCTGGATGCAGACTTTTGGAACAATCAAGTCCCCAACATAACTGTAATTGCTGTAGGAGAACAAACTGGTGATGGGAACCCTTCTCCATTCTTGAAAATCAACCTTCCTCCGAGTTTTAAGTGCCATTCCACACTGGAAGGAAATACCCTGAAATGTTATACTGATCCACAATTTATTTGAGGAAAAACGAAATCCCATGATAACAAATGATGAAAAACCAGCCCAAAGTTTGGCTGAGATTCAGAAAAAGGGTGAACAGTTGTTCCTCCCCATTCAGGTAAATGAGGGGGGAACCTGTTTTCACCCGACTATTCTGGAATAATGGAAAATGCCTCATCAGTGAAGCGCTATTCAGGAAACTCCCAAAAGATCAGACAATTCACACATTTTAATTGATTGATAAGTCTGAAAAGAGCCTGGAAACTCCCAATTCCAAACATCTCCTGCCTAGCAGGCGCATGCCAAACATTTCCATTGGTGATTAAAAGCATAGAGCATAATTGTTGGGTTATGTGAGATGTCCCCTCTGCCTTCTACATGCAGTGACATTCTAAATCGATTCACAATTAATTTGGACCTCATTAATTACAAAGTCTAGTCCCGACTGGGGGGCAATCCCATGGGGTTTGACAATCCTGAAAAGGCATTTTGGTCAGCTCAGTTGCTACCGTATGCAGTGGAAGTTCAAACTGGAGAACTGGTCACCATCCCAGGACTGGCCCGACATTTTATCATCCCTCTAAAAATTAAAAGAGGACAGAAACTCCAAAACTCAGATGCTTACATACATTTAAATAATCTCCAACAGCAAGGGTTGTATTTGAACCTGACACCATGATTTGACTTAGAACACAACACCACTTGAATATTTGTGGATAACAGCAACCCTAGGAGTATCACTCTGGGTGCAGACACTTTTATTAGAATGGCGATTGATGCCCAACATTTCTCCATTGATTTAGGGAATGAAATCACAGGATGGATCGCCAATGACTGCTACGACTGTGACGATGACTTACCTCCAAAAAAAATGTTCACCTGGCAAGGGGGAAATGCTTGGTGTACTCTTTGTGCCCTTACGGGGGGGGGGGGTGGGTGTGACCTGTGACATCAGGAAGGATGAGGTGGTATTTCAGGTCATCAGTGACTGCCTCTCCTACCTGAAACCTCTTGTCCAGGCCAACACCATAACCAGAGATCTCTCCACGTAACTGGAGGATACCGCAGAGATTGCAAAACCCAAGGTATTTCCAAGCTTCAGGCAGATGGTTGAGGAACGGGTTGTAAGAGGATTCAATTCAACACTACAGCTAAGTCAATGCCTAGTCTGGGATACTGAATGGAAACCCTTATTAATATATCTTTATGTCCAGTTCATGCGTTCTGGATGACTACCCCTATATAACACCCCTCTCTTGGAATCCTCCTGACCCCACTGAGCCAAGAGTAGTTCTGTTTTGCAAGTTTAAAAGGTTTATTTGATAATTTAAACAATAGATATATATATCACACTTTAGAATAAATTAATAATTGAATATCACACTTAATCTGATCAGTAATCAATAATGGATAGTCTGGCACTAGCACACTTCTTTATAATCAATGATGAGTGGTTATAGGATGGATAAGATAGCAACACGACTTTATGGTTTCAAATGGAGGCAAGGTGGAATGAAAATGCAATACAGAAAATACTCAATATGATTTCAACAAAACAATGTAATCACTTTTCTCTGGCAATCCCCTCCCCCCTTTATGCAATGCAAGGAAATGGAAGGAAAGCACACAGTTCTCAGAAATGCAATCAAATGTAATTCAGTTCACCCCAGCAAGCTTAGAGTACAGATCGGAGTTTTAAACACAGGCCCAAAATGCTTTTACATGTGCTGGCAATGAAGTGAAAAATATGCTAAAATGCTTTTAATTCCCTCTAGAGGTTCAGGGTGAGTGGTATCAAGTTAATATTAGTCCAGGCTCACCCTAGCAATGATTCAGGAATGATTGGCAGGTTAAACACATTTTTTCTTTAACGGAAGGCAAGCAGCAGCAGATTTTTACACGTGGAGAAACTTGCAAATCACGGCAAAATGTCAAATCGCGGCAGATTTTTCTGAGTGCGCCGGGCGCGATTACAGAGGAACTACAAGGACTATCAATATCGTTTTGGGGTCCTAGGACAGCCTAGGATCTCAGTTTCCAGATGAAAGTTACTGCAAGTCTCTAGGACAAACGGTCACGGAGATATGAGCGATTAAATAAAGGTCGTTTTTCAGATTTGAAATTTTAAAGTTCAAAAAGACAAGTGCAGCTTGCAACTAGAAAATGACAAGTGACAGTTAGCAGGCAGTTCTACTTAGATTAAAATAGATTGAATTATATTATTTTAACTAAGAGATTGGTTCTGCACAGTTTGCTAGGTACTCACACTATATTCTTGAATTAAATGGGCCTCGCCACGGATCTGGTCAGGTTTTAGACTGGACTCTGGTCTCTGCACTTCACAGTGATCTGGGTCAGCTCTCTCTGGTTCTGCTAACAGCGGTCTGGTCTGGGTCTGCTCTCTCTCTGGATTCTGGAGATTGATGGATTTGAAGTCTGGATCTTTCTGCACAGCTTTCTCTAGAGATTGATGGAGGTAAAGTATGGAGCGTGGATTTGAAGGTCCCTATCTGTCCTGTCTGTCTGCTTTTATGTGTTTTGAAAATGGGTGTGTGTGCAGCATCACTAGGCTCTACCCCTCTCCACTTGCCATTGGCCCAATTCTCCCCTCTCCCATGATTGGGGAAGGAACTGTGAGTCAGAGTGATGCTGTAGGTTTTATGGGTCAGAGGATCCTCCCCTGTCAAATTGCACACAATCTATATTTGATAAAAAAAAACATATTTGCAGAGGTACATATTGTTTTAAAATCATATGCACCCATCATGCATTACAGGAGGTATACCCTGTCCAAATCTGCTCTTCCTGGGAGCTTGCATTCAGAAATGGCAATATTTTCACTTTTTAACTGATTTTGCAATTTCGGACATTAACCCAAATTTATACACATGTGCGCAAGGGGTATGGACATTAATTGATGAAGTGTCAGATTTTTCACATGCACACATTTTGAGTAATATCCTCTTTTCCGCTAAAACCCCCCTGAACATACCACCGGGTCCTAACACGTCTTAAAATGTGGGCAGAAAAATCACAAGAATTATGGTGTCATTTAAATAATTTTCACAAGTCCGTACTATGAGTTATTCATCTTTTTCTAAAACCATATTCTGGCTATAGAGGTGTGTCTTTTCATGTCACATGGTACAGAAACCAGTCTTTCCAGTTTCTGCCAAGCTCAGAGACCCTGCCCCTCCCCTGTCCTTCCAGGAGGAAGCTCCATTTACGACTCCCGCCAATAAAACATTTGCCTGAGTCAGGACAGGGCTTTGTTCAGAGCTCCTGTATTCTGTGGGGGCTCCCCTTAATTCAATTATCAGAGAGATGGCATATCCTTAGTGTGGCGAGCAAAAGGCAGATAGGCCTGGGAACACAGCTGTGACTCAAGTTTCACTCCTGATGGGGGTAGTTGCCAGGCAAAATTGGAATCTCTTTAAGCCAGTTTTTAGCTACATGTCATTTCTGTTCCCCAGTTTTCTGCATTCAAATAAAACTAAACATTTTTACATATGCAGCTAGAATGCTGATTCTAAGTTTAAAACTATGACATTTAAACAATTGAAACCTATGTGACACTCAAAAGTAGGTCACTCAGTCAATTTAAACATTTAGATTTTTAGTGTCTTTCAGTCCAAATTTACTTAAACTGCTGAAATCCACAGCTCAGCCAGTCTTGTTATAAACCTTCAAGTCACTTCAGAATATAACTTTACATTGGATCCACCTCTCAGTAAGTCTTTTTTTGGCTTGCCTTGGGTTCATTTATTCAGTTTTAAACAAAATCTGGTGGTTTTAAAACGCCGGCTTTTTGATAGTGGTGAGTACTGGTACTGCACCCCTTTTTGGGATTTAATAAAATGAATTCCCAACAGTTATGGGTTTGCTTTTGGCAATCAGCATTGCCATTCCCAATGGTTTCAGACTACTGTGTGGGTAGTCCAATGGTGGTTTTAGGCAGTGTCCTTCTATGCCCATAACATCGGCAAAAATGAGTGGCAGCCTATTCTTCATGCATTTCCCTGTGCATTTTCTGGGAAGCTCTGGCCATCATGATGTTTTCCATGTCAGTACTGCACAGTTTTGAGGTAGGGCTTGGATGCGTGGATAAAAACATCCCACAAGCCCCCCTCTTGCGATGGCCATTCTATTTCACTAATGGGACTCGCAAGACCTGGGATGTTTCCTCATCTTCTTCCAATAGATGGCACAGTTCAGCATCTTTTTCTCCATCCGGTCGGATCGATCGGTTCTCCTCGCCGGTCCTGATGGGAATATTGGGCGGTACACTGGGCCCCTTGCGTCTCTGCTCCCGGTCTCCGGATAGTCCTCCTTGGCCCGTCTCCAGGTTTTCTTTCTCCTAGGACGACAAAGGAAGAGCGGCAATACCTATTCATGGACATTTCTTCCACCACTGTTGAGATAGTGGGGCAGCATATGCATTTCATCATAACGAAACATTACATTCTTATTTTGAAAAAAAAACAGTATAACTAAGAGACCGTTTCATGCAAATCACAATATTTTAGAGACTAGATGTGGTATGTTTTATGGTTGGAACTGAATTAGTCTGAGACAGTACCCGCTAGGATTCCAGAGGATTCCTCCAGTTGTTGCAGAGTGTGCCTGGGATGGCAACATTTCAACTGGTTTATGTGGACCCACTTGGCTTCCCCCGCTGCCAAAGGACCTTTGGGGATGTGGATTTTGTAGGCCACAGGGGAGATCTTGTCGATGATCTCAAAGGGTCCCTTCCACGTAGGCAAAAATTTCCGCTGTTTTGCCTGGTTTCTTTGGAAGTTGTATAGATAGACCCGGTCCCGTACCTGATATTCCTTCCTGGAAGTTTTCAGGTCATAATGGGTCTTCATGCTATCAGCTGATCTTTCTAGATTCCGCTGAGCGTAAGCAAAAGCATGTTGAAGGTGTTTCCTAAAATTCTCCACATACTCATGAGTTGTGGAGGCATTTATCAGTGTCTGCTCTTGGGTCATGTAGAGCAAATGCTGAGGAAGCACCATCTTGTGCCCAGTCATCAACTCAAATGGTGACATTTTGGTTGCAGATGAAGGGGTAGATCTGATGGCCATTAGGACCAGAGGTAATCGGATATCCCAACTTGGCCCAGAATCTGCCACAAACTTCTTTAATATGCTAACAATGGTTCGGTTATATCTCTCTACTGCCCCAGAAGAAGCTGGCCTGTAAGCAATATGTAACTTCCTTTTGACCCCCAGTATCTCCCACATCTTTGTCATTACTTCACTGGTGAAGTGGCTACCCCTGTCTGACTCAATCCTTTGAGGTAGACCAAAACGGGAAAAGATGTGGTTAATCATCAGGGCAGCTGCGGTTTCTGCCTTGCAATTTGGGGCTGGGAGACATTCCACCCACTTGGTAAACAAGCATGTCACAGTCAACATGTACTTATTCCCCCTAGCAGAGCGAATCATGGGGCCTACAAAGTCGATTTGTAAATCTGACCAGGGCAGTGTCATCCCCCTCTTTTGGAGAGGCCCACGGTGTGTGAGGGATGTCGGCTGAAATTGTGCACACACAAGACAACCCTTCAAGTATTGGTCGAGGTCCTGCCCCATGTGTGGCCAGTTGCAACCTCTCTTAAGATTTCCAATGTTGTGTGAAACCCCCTATGACCGGCGGTGGCCGCATCATGGGCGTGATTTAACATCAGGCTTCGGAATGAGGTAGGAACCACCCACTGATCGTGGCCAGCTTTGGATTTCCTTACCAGCAAACCGTCTTGGATCCGGAACATTTTTGGACATTTCATCAACACTCTTAGGTCCTCTTTCCCAATGTAATCGGTACCCGTCAGGGGAAAGTTCTCAGGGTCCTCAAGGTGCTGGTAAAATTTACCAATTATTGGATCCCCCTTCTGAGCGGTAATCAAATCAGCATCAGGGGTCTCCTTACTCCATTGTGCAATTGAAAGATCATTGTGAGCATTTGTCTGGGACCTAGTGATAGCAGTGACCTGGATTTCCCCCAACAGGGACTCAATCTCAATTAGATCCCCTTGGATGGCCCCGGTTTTGGCCAGCTGATCAGCTAAGTCATTTCCAGTTTTGTCTGGTCCCTCTATTTTGGAATGACCCTTGATCTTTTTCCAATAGATGGTCATCTCATTCGAGGTGACCAGATCATCAATGTTTTGGATCAACTTCCCATGTTTCAAGGGTTTGTTGTTAGCACATAACATGCCTCTGGTTTTCCAATTAACCAGGTGCTCCACGAACCCGTTCCGTACATAATCCGAATCTCTGATTATGACCAGTTCGTGGCGTTGATGCTGGACAGCAGTGAGGATGGCCTGATGCACAGCCATCGATTCTGCCACCTGACTACTTCGGGGACCAATTTTGTATCCAGCGGAGGGTTCTGGGAACTCCTTCACCCATGCATTCCCTACGCCGGCCACCAGTTCTTTCTCCCCGTTGTTGTCAACATGGTACGAGCATCCATCCACATAGACAGTGGGCATTCCCTCACACTTGTCTTCTTCAAAGACTTTGTGTGGGGAATTAAGGTATGCCTCCGTGTTGTCCTTGATTTTTAGACTTTCGTCCTCGAGGCAGTTTTCTCTGGCACAATCATGCAAGTCAGCCAGACCTTGCGCGAGGGGACTCTTCTTGTTTTGGCCATATCGGACCTCCACAGGAAAGCCTTGCATTGACAGAATCCAGGAAGTAATTCGGGAATTACTCACATTTCCGGCCCGGATTCTGTCACTTTGGAGATATTGCAGAGGCTGGTGTGGAGTCTCCACTATGATGTGTTCCCCCTGGATAAACGGGCGGTAATTCTTCAATGCCCACACCGTTGCCAGGAGTGCCTTCTCACAATCGTTGAATTTTTTCTCCACAGAGGATAAAGTTTTGCTCGCATAGGAGATTACTTTATTGACCTTGTCATGCTTTTGGTATAATACCGCCGTCAAGCACGTATTAGAGAACCGCGTCTCGCGGAAGAACTCCTTGTTTCTGACAGGGTAAGCTAGGCAAGGCGCTTGTGAGAGGCTTCTTTTGAGTTGTCTTACTGCCTCGGATTGTTCTGGACCCCATTCCCACTTGACCCCCCCCCCTTCAGGAGATGAATCAGGGGTCTGGTGATCTCTGCGTAGCCCTCAATGAACTTTCTGCTGTAATTAGTCAGTCCAAGGAGGCTCCTTAGTTCCCGCAGAGTTGTGGGGTCTTTCAATTTTTGGAGAGCTTCCACTTTCTTTTCCTGGGGACAGAGACCCTGAGGAGTAATCTCATGCCCCAAGAAATTAACACGGGTTCTGCACCACTGTGCTTTTTGAAAGGAAAGTTTTGCTCCGGCGGCCCTCAACTGGGTCAGAACATAACGGATCTCCGCTATGTATTCCTCCACAGATGAACTTTTGATGAGGACATCATCTACATAAGCCAGTTTACCCCTCGCACCCAGGTCGGGCATGGCCTTATGTAGGAAAATGTTAAACTCATTACCGGAGTTAAGGTATCCGAAGGGAGTCCGGGTCCATGTGTACTGCTGGCCCCCAAAGGTAAAAGCCAGCTTGTATTGGTCCTCCCTACTGGCCGGCACGGTCCAGTATCCATTGGTCAGGTCTATTGCAGTGAATACCTGTGACCCCTGGATCTGGGCCAGCCCTTGGTCAATGTAGGGCAGAGGCCATCGGGAAGTATGGAGCCATTTGTTGAGCTCCCTGAGGTCGGCGCAGAGTCTCCACTGGCCGTTTGGCTTTAATATTCCCAGCACCGGATTATTGAAGGTGCTGTGGACTGGACGGATTATTCCCCTGGACTCAAGGTTCTTAATTATTTCAGTAAGGGACTCCATTGATGCGAGAGGCAAGCAATATTGCTTCACAAACACTGGAGTCATGCCAGGGTCCGTGGGGATTGTTGTTGTGTGGATGTCAGTGCGACCGCAGTCATATGAGTCTACCGCGAAGAGATCTTGGAAATCCAAGAAAACTTGTTTCAACTTTTGCTTTTGTTCCAGAGTCACACAGGCATCAGCTAGGTTGACTCTCTCTTCCACCATCTGCCTGAAGCCTGGAAAGACTTCTGGTTTGGCTATTTCAGCGGCCTCCTCCAGCTGGGTGGAGAAGTCCCTGGTCAGAGTGTTGATTTGGACTGGAGGCTTCAGGTGGGAAAGGCAGCCCTCATGGACCTGGAAAATCACCTCATCCCTCCTGAAGTCACAAGTCACATCTTCCTTACCATAAGGGCAAGAAGTGTACACCAGGAAGTTCCCCCCATGCCGGGTAAAAATCCTGTCCGGTGTTGTATTGTCATCACTGTCACTGTCAAAGCAGTCCTTGGGGATTGGCTCTAACAGTTCATTACCTAAATCGATGGAAAAATGTCGGTCATCAACCGCCATTCCAATAATGGTGCCTGCGGCTAGAGTAATACTCTTTAAGTCGCTGTTATCCACCTCTATTGGAATGGTGTCATGTTCTATGTTGACTAATGGTGTTGGGTTTACCCCCAATCCTTGCTGTTGGAGAGAAGCGTTTAGATGTATGTAAGCATCAGGGTTTTTCAAATGTTGTCCTCTTTTAACTTTCACTTCCAGTGAGAATTGTCGGGTCCTTTCTGGGATGGTGACTTCCTCTTTGATCTGAATTTCAACTGCATAAGGTAGCAATTGAGCTGACCTAAATGCTTTTTCTGGATCATCAAAGCCCATGGGATTATCCGCTAATCGGGACCAAGCTTTGAAGTTTATTAGGTCCAAACTAATGGCAAAGCGATTGAGAATGTCACTGCCTAAGTAAAAGGCGGCAGGGACGTCTCGCACGACCCAACAATTGTGGACTATGCTCTTGTTGCCAATGGAGATTTTGAGCATACACCTGCTTGGCAGGAGATGTTTGGAATTAGGTGCTTCCAGGTCCATTTCCCATTTGTCTATCAGTTTGAAGGTGGGAATGGCTGGATCTTTTGGGAGTTGGCGGAACATGGCTTCGCTGATGAAGCTCTTACCGTTGTTCACACACACGCGAGCGAGAACAGAGTCCTTCCCATCATTTAACTGAACAGGGATGAACAACTGCTCTCCAATTTGCTGAATATCAGCCAGGCTCTGAGCTGATTTCACAACTTTTTGGACTATAGGAGTGGGAGTTTCTGATTGTGGATTAGTATAGAATCTCAGAGTGTTTCCTTCCAGCGTGGAGTACCACTTTAGACTGGAAGGAAGGTTGATTTTCAGAAATAGAGAGGACCCTCCATCACCAGTCTGTTGTCCTACTGCTATTACTGTCACGTCTGATATTTGGCTATTCTGGAAGTGAAATTCTACTTGGTCAGATTTTTGTTCAACCATGTGGCAGG
The DNA here is from genome assembly GCF_040938575.1 of Ambystoma mexicanum. Taxonomy (NCBI): domain Eukaryota; kingdom Metazoa; phylum Chordata; class Amphibia; order Caudata; family Ambystomatidae; genus Ambystoma; species Ambystoma mexicanum. Next base: position 118,614,168 of record NC_090935.1, on the reverse strand, counting down.
TGCCGTTTAAACTAACATGGTTGACACTCTGTTTTAATTTTATTGGTCGGCTAGTCTGGGTCCAGAGGACCTTGTTTACGCAATCTATTAGGGGTGACAACCTTCTCAGGAGGTCATTCCCTAGTAAACAAGGGGTGCCCTCTGGAGTCACAACTATGACCGGGTGTTTCACCTTGTGTCGCCCGATCTTAATGTCCAAGTCTGCTGTCCCCTCGACGGGAATTTCCTTCCCGTCAAAGTTCTGGAGTTGTCCAGGAAGAGAGGTGAGAGGAATTTGGTAATTCTCTCCCCTTCCTGCATTCAGTTCGTCAAAGGCCCTTCTGGACAGAAGGGTAGCTTGAGATCCAGTGTCCACCAGTGCCAAAATTGTCCCCTGCCCTTGTACTTGTACCTGGGCATAGTACCTTCCCTCCTTCTCCTCAAGGGGGCACAGATAATGCACATTTTTGGACAACTGGTGGGCTAACTTTCTGGTTTTGGACATCGCTAGCGAAGACATTTGGGCAGAATTCTGTGGAGAGCCTTGGGAATCTGAAAGAAAAAATTGGCAACTGGAGATCAGAGCCATTGTGGGTTCCCCTGGCTCCGGTTCCGGGCCGCCCCCCCCCTTTTTGGAGGCAGTCACCAGGATGGGTTTGAACCAGGGGATTTTCTTGCTGTTGGTTCTGGGATGAGATGGTGGGCGGCGGTAGCTCAGTCTCCACATCTCCCCAGTCTGGATTTGCATCCCTAGGGACCCATTTTTCTTTGGGAGGAGTTGCCCCATCTCTGAAGGAGAAGATCCTTTTCCCAGGATCCTCTGAGGATCCCTCTCCCTCAAATTGGAAGATCTGTACCTCCTCCTCAAACTGAGTCTGTTTGGGTCTTTTGTTTCTCCTACCCCCCCTCTGCTCCTTAGGAGGCAGACTTTCAGGGGCAAGAGATTTTGTTTCCGGTTCCTTGGTTTCCAGGGGCTGTTTACAAGTGAGGAAGGAAGCTTCCTCCAAGGCTTTACACCCCCCTTCCCTTTGTGCCTCCTCCCTGGGAACCGGTGGGTTATCGGGGTGCTGCCCCCGTCATTGTTCTGTGGCACCAGGTCCAGAGTTGGGTGCGTGCTGCGCCGGCATGCCGATCTGAGGGTTCTGCTGAGCCCTCAGTATGTGACCCAGATCCCGCGCCATGTTTTGAACCTGGCGCTCCAACTGGGAAACCCGCTCAGGCTGATACGGGGCCCTGTTTTCTCCCCTGGGCTGATCCCGGGAAGGGTAGCTATCCCTTCTTTGGTAGTACCCCTGGTTGGGAAGATTTGGGTACCCCTCCACCCTTGGCCTCCCCTCTCCCGGATTCGATTGTCTGGGCTCAGGGAATTGGGGAAAGAAGGGTGGAGGATTTTGGGGCTGGAAATTGGGTGGATACTTGGGGAAAAAGTTCTGCCCAGGATTTGGTGAGTTTCTGCCCTCCGGTGGGAAGTTAGGAGGGAAGTTCCCTGGGTTAGGTGCTTGGCTGGACCCCCCCCTTGGGCTGTAGGAGTCCACACATAACCCAGGATGGGTCGATTACCCTTGTAACGGGGACTTACATAGTCAGGAGAGCGAGGGACCCCATTTGTGGGGCTGCCTCCTTGGCTCCCTGTCTGTGACTGGCCCGAGGACCTTCTGGGCCTAGCATTATTAGGTGCAGGTAGGTTTTTAGGCCCCCCCATCTCCAAATCTAAAACGGGGGTGACCTTTAATTCTGCCACCTTGGCAGCAGCAGAGGTGCTGTTGGTTTTGGGATTTTTATGGGTATTGCTTTTATTTTCTATGGGCTTCTGCACCTCATAGATCCGGGTCGCCTGTTCAATGACCCAGTCTAAAGATCTTTTCTCGTGAAAATCCCTCATGAGCTGGGTCATTATGTATTTGGGCAAGGCATGGAAAAACGTATTAATAAATTCTCTGCTATCCGTGCGCACCCTTCTTGTGGTCTGTGCAAAAGCCCGCTTTAACTCCTGCACAAATTCTTGTTGGGCCTGATCCTCCCCACATTGTAAATTATAGGCTGCCTTGCGAGCCTCTTGGGGATTTCTGTGAACAGAAAAATGTTTTAATATGGCCGCCCTATAGGTGGACCACCTGGAATGATTTTGGTCCTCCAGCCCTGCAAAGAAACTGGAGTACTCTGGGAAGAATGTCCACTTTACATATTGGATACAGCTTTGGCTGTCCTTCAAATGGAAAGTCTCCATCATTTGATCAAACAACTCTAAGTGCTCCCAAACAGAATACTTGGCATTCTTATGATACGGCGTGATGACGCTCCTGATTGCCTTAATCTGCTTTAAGGGGTCCTTAAGCAAGGCCCTTTTTGTCTTATTGGCCCTTTTGGTCCGGGTAATCCTGGTCCATTCATCTTCTGACTCAGAGGCACTGCTCCCAGAGGTTCCCGTATATTCTTCCAGGTTTTCCCGGATTCTGCGAGCCTGGGAATGGCTGGCAGAATGTGGGGACCTGGTCTCCTGTGTCCTGTACCATTCAGAGGAGTCTTCAGATTCCTCTTTGCTGCCAGGATTTGATGGGTACCCCCCCACTGACCTAACTGGGCAGAGGTTTTCAGGATGCCCTTAATGGGCCTATTCTCCTGGGGTCCCCGACTAAATTGCACTGTGCTTGGGTGCCCATACCCGGATGCCCGCCCCTCCATTCCTGGGTGGTACTGGCCTATGAGCCCCATGCTTCTGGCTGGATAGTAATCTGCCATCCCTGTGGCCCTGTGCTCATGTGCGCCAGGGGACATGGGGGTGGCAGAGTCCAGGGACTGAGAGAAATAAAGGCCTCTGGTACTAGGGCTCCTGGGGCTATGCTCAGGAGTTTCTCTTTCCCAGCGAACCTCATCTCTATCCGCCCCTGCTCCCTGTTGCAATGCAAGAGCCTGCGCCTTCAGTTCCTCAGTTAAGGCCTTACTAGACTCTATCAGTCTCTCCTGCATCGCTACCTGTTGTTGGAGCCTATCATTGTGCTGGCAGAGAGCCTCATTCTCTCTCTGCGTTTCCTGATTGATCCTGGAGCACTGGGCCAGTCTTTGCTGCAGGAGGGTTACCTCCTGAGCTGTGTCCCTATTGGCCTGCTCCTTTCTTGCCAGAGCATCCTCCACCTTCCTGGTGTGCTCTAACAAGTTCTGGTGTTCTTTTTGGAGGTCACCCAGTCCCTGGAGGGCCAGGTGATTTTCTTCCATTTTCCTTTTTAAGTGGCAGACTTCCTGGCCTAAGGTATCCCTTTCCTGACTCAGAGCCTGCATCTGTGCCACCAGGTCGTCCCTTTGCCTTTGGAAGGCACCAGCTTTCTGGCACTCCTGGTCAAATTCTGCCTGGGTATCCAGGTCTTTCAGAATCACTTTATTGCTCTCTGCCTTCTCCCTATCTAGGTGGCTTTGCAGGGTGACTACCTGCTCAGCACATGCCCTATTGAAGTCTAACTGTTGCTCCAGCTTTTTCTGGCTCTGCAGTAGGGAATCCAAACCTTCTTGGTACTCCGTCTGCAAGGCCAGAAATCTGGTATCCTGGTCAGCCTTTTCCTGTTGCAGGATGTCCATATCCCACTTTATTTTAATGATGTGCTGTCTACTCTCATTTTCTGACTCCTGGCTCCCCTGCAGCCTCTGCTCAGAAGAGACCAGGTCAGATTGGACCTTCTCTAACGCCATCTGTCGCTTATTCGCCAGATCTTGGCTTTCAGTACATTTATCCTGCATGTCTCCCATATATAGGTACAGGTATGCCGCTATCCTAACCATCTTGTCTTGTTCATCCTTAGCTTTAGGAGCCATGTATAGTTCACTCAGGGCCACATGTAAGGGACCCTGATCTCTCCATATATCTGACCCTGTTTCCGTGATCTGGGGTGCGATTGCTTGCAACCAGACCGTCTGGTCCTGATGAGTCCACTCACCTCTCACAAATAACTTATGTAAGAAGTGCTCTCTGGCTATTTTCATATCTACTAAGGTCGTCATTCTAGAGATTGGTCTCTGTCCTGACTTACAGAAATTAGTATTTTATTTTTGCAAAACAGACCTTTTTCTTAGAGCGTTCCTTTGAGGAGTGCTTTACAGCGTAACACAGCGTGTGCTCCGACCGGATATGTGTATCTGGTCAGCTGGCACGCTGTATTAATCTGCACAAGTGATAGATCTAATCCAAACGTCCGGCACGAGCCCCCAATTTGTAAGAGGATTCAATTCAACACTACAGCTAAGTCAATGCCTAGTCTGGGATACTGAATGGAAACCCTTATTAATATATCTTTATGTCCAGTTCATGCGTTCTGGATGACTACCCCTATATAACACCCCTCTCTTGGAATCCTCCTGACCCCACTGAGCCAAGAAGTGGTTCTGTTTTGCAAGTTTAAAAGGTTTATTTGATAATTTAAACAATAGATATATATATATCACACTTTAGAATAAATTAATAATTGAATATCACACTTAATCTGATCAGTAATCAATAATGGATAGTCTGGCACTAGCACACTTCTTTATAATCAATGATGAGTGGTTATAGGATGGATAAGATAGCAACAAGACTTTATGGTTTCAAATGGAGGCAAGGTGGAATGAAAATGCAATACAGAAAATACTCAATATGATTTCAACAAAACAATGTAATCACTTTTCTCTGGCAATCCCCTCCCCCCTTTATGCAATGCAAGGAAATGGAAGGAAAGCACACAGTTCTCAGAAATGCAATCAAATGTAATTCAGTTCACCCCAGCAAGCTTAGAGTACAGATCGGAGTTTTAAACACAGGTCCAAAATGCTTTTACATGTGCTGGCAATGAAGTGAAAAATATGCTAAAATGCTTTTAATTCCCTCTAGAGGTTCAGGGTGAGTGGTATCAAGTTAATATTAGTCCAGGCTCACCCTAGCAATGATTCAGGAATGATTGGCAGGTTAAACAAATTTTTTCTTTGACGGAAGGCAAGCAGCAGCAGATTTTTACACGTGGAGAAACTTGCAAATCGCGGCAAAATGTCAAATCGCGGCAGATTTTTCTGAGTGCGCTGGGCGCGATTACAGAGGAACTACAAGGACTATCAATATAGTTTTGGGGTCCTAGGACAGCCTAGGATCTCAGCTTCCAGATGCAAGTTACTGCAAGTCTCTAGGACAAACGGTCACGGAGATATGAGCGATTAAATAAAGGTCGTTTTTCAGATTTGAAATTTTAAAGTTCAAAAAGACAAGTGCAGCTTGCAACTAGAAAATGACAAGTGACAGTTATCAGGCAGTTCTACTTAGATTAAAATAGATTGAATTATATTATTTTAACTAAGAGATTGGTTCTGCACAGTTTGCTAGGTACTCACACTATATTCTTGAATTAAATGGGCCTCGCCACGGATCTGGTCAGGTTTTAGACTGGACTCTGGTCTCTGCACTTCACAGTGATCTGGGTCAGCTCTCTCTGGTTCTGCTAACAGCGGTCTGGTCTGGGTCTGCTCTCTCTCTGGATTCTGGAGATTGATGGATTTGAAGTCTGGATCTTTCTGCACAGCTTTCTCTAGAGATTGATGGAGGTAAAGTATGGATTTTCCCGGCAGAGCGTCCCACAGCAAATGGATTTGAAGGTCCCTATCTGTCCTGTCTGTCTGCTTTTATGTGTTTTGAAAATGGGTGTGTGTGCAGCATCACTAGGCTCTACCCCTCTCCACTTGCCATTGGCCCAATTCTCCCCTCTCCCATGATTGGGGAAGGAACTGTGAGTCAGAGTGATGCTTTAGGTTTTATGGGTCAGAGGATCCTCCCCTGTCAAATTGCACACAATCTATATTTGATAAAAAAAAACATATATGCAGAGGTACATATTGTTTTAAAATCATATGCACCCATCATGCATTACAGGAGGTATACCCTGTCCAAATCTGCTCTTCCTGGGAGCTTGCATTCAGAAATGGCAATATTTTCACTTTTTAACTGATTTTGCAATTTCGGACATTAACCCAAATTTATACACATGTGCGCAAGGGGTATGGACATTAATTGATGAAGTGTCAGATTTTTCACATGCACACATTTTGAGTAATATCCTCTTTTCCGCTAAAACCCCCCTGAACATACCACCGGGTCCTAACACGTCTTAAAATGTGGGCAGAAAAATCACAAGAATTATGGTGTCATTTAAATAATTTTCACAAGTCCGTACTATGAGTTATTCATCTTTTTCTAAAACCATATTCTGGCTATAGAGGTGTGTCTTTTCATGTCACATGGTACAGAAACCAGTCTTTCCAGTTTCTGCCAAGCTGAGAGACCCTGCCCCTCCCCTGTCCTTCTAGGAGGAAGCTCCATTTACGACTCCCGCCAATAAAACATTTGCCTGAGTCAGGACAGGGCTTTGTTCACAGCTCCTGTATTCTGTGGGGGCTCCCCTTAATTCAATTATCAGAGAGATGGCATATCCTTAGTGTGGCCAGCAAAAGGCAGATAGGCCTGGGAACACAGCTGTGACTCAAGTTTCACTCCTGATGGGGGTAGTTGCCAGGCAAAATTGGAATCTCTTTAAGCCAGTTTTTAGCTACATGTCATTTCTGTTCCCCAGTTTTCTGCATTCAAATAAAACTAAACATTTTTACATATGCAGCTAGAATGCTGATTCTAAGTTTAAAACTATGACATTTAAACAATTGAAACCTATGTGACACTCAAAAGTAGGTCACTCAGTCAATTTAAACATTTAGATTTTTAGTGTCTTTCAGTCCAAATTTACTTAAACTGCTGAAATCCACAGCTCAGCCAGTCTTGTTATAAACCTTCAAGTCACTTCAGAATATAACTTTACATTGGATCCACCTCTCAGTAAGTCTTTTTTTGGCTTGCCTTGGGTTCATTTATTCAGTTTTAAACAAAATCTGGTGGTTTTAAAACGCCGGCTTTTTGATAGTGGTGAGTACTGGTACTGCACCCCTTTTTGGGGTTTAATAAAATGAATTCCCAACAGTTATGGGTTTGCTTTTGGCAATCAGCATTGCCATTCCCAATGGTTTCAGACTACTGTGTGGGTAGTCCAATGGTGGTTTTAGGCAGTGTCCTTCTATGCCCATAACATCGGCAAAAATGAGTGGCAGCCTATTCTTCATGCATTTCCCTGTGCATTTTCTGGGAAGCTCTGGCCATCATCATGTTTTCCATGTCAGTACTGCACAGTTTTGAGGTAGGGCTTGGATGCGTGGATAAGAACATCCCACAGGGTCAACCTCGCTGATGCCTGTGAGACAGATACGCAAAAGCAGAAACTGAAGCAGGTGTTTCTAGATTTTCAATAAATCTTTGCCATGGAGTTGTACGACTGTGGTTTCACCAAGATACATTCTACATCCATACCCACGGACCCTGGGATGACTCCCGTATTCGTGAAGCAATATTGGTTGCCTCTCCTGTCTATGGAGTCACTCACAGAAATCATAAAGAACCTAGAGGTCCATGGGACAATTCATTCAGTCAAAAGTACCTTTAACAATCCAGTACTGGGGATACTAAAACCCAATGGCCAATGGAGACTGCGCGCAGACCTTAGGGAGGTGAACAAACGGGTTCATATGTCCCGATGGCCTCTTCCCTACATTGTGTGTTCCAAACACAAGATAGAAGATCCAACTCAGAGACTTTGTTACATGTGACTCTAAGAATGTGATATGTGCGCTAAAATATCCCTGCGGGAAATATTATGTACGCAAAACAATGAGGAAAGCCAAAGAATGTTGGACGGAACATAAATCCAGCATTAGGACAAGCAACATCGAGTCCCCAATATACAGACTCTTCAGAGAAAATAAACACACAATAGCACAGTTACGATGTCTGATTTTGGAAGTAGTACACCCCCTTCCGATGGGTGGGAATATTTCAAAGATACTCTCTCAAAGAGAGTTAAACTAGATTCACAAATTAGACTCCATGTCCCCACTAGGACATAAGGAGGACTACTACTTAGGGCCATATCTCTAAACAATCCGAAAAGTATGGCTACATTGTGAACTCAAGAGAGGCAGAAAAAGCCACAAACAATGGGCAATGTTTATAAGTTATGACAATACCCAACATGACAACAAATGATACCTAATTCCTTTATATACATGTGCATTGTCTAGAAATAGATGGCTGAGACCAGCAAGAGAGCCTTTTTGCTAGATACACAAATTGAGAAATGATCTATAAACAAAGAAGTCATACTAAATGATACATAAGATAGAATGTGCACTAACATGAGGCAAATATGTACAATTGTGGAAACTTTAGAACAAAATAAAAACCATATAATGCAAATGAATAGGCAAAAGAGATTGTGCAAAGAGGATACAATGTGATATTCCAATCCCAAAAAAGCAGTGATTATTTGCACGGTTAAGATATTACAGCCAGTAGTCATAGTTAAATCAACATCTTAATCCAGTCGATTTCCAAGCATTATCAATTCTGGCATTGAACCATGGGGAGTAGAACACCCGGGGATATTGCCCAACATAATAATGAGTGTGGGCCTATGTTGTTGATCTACCTTATAGTTCTAGAGAAATTAGTGCAGACTCCTCTAACACATCCACAATATATATTTACTCATAGTGATTCACTTAATCTGTTTTCATTGTACTTACTAAGTCTAGCCAACATTAACAAATGGGTATGTCTGAGAATCATAGGCCCATATTTCTGAGGGCAACTTGCATTTCATCCATCCTCTGCTAATCAACACACAGGACTATCCCAAGATCCACTGTCTATATAACATTAGACATTATCTATTGGATAACTGATTAGACAAAACATATCCAATCTAGTATTTTCAGAACACCTTAATGCCATTCATTTACCATCAGTTACATCTTTAAACTATTAATCTTATATTAATATGACATAACTCCTCATGATCTAATAATCACTGGGGCCATATTTGAAAAAAAACATGAACACCATGTGCGATATGGTGATGAGTATTATTTTTTAGTTTTTATATTTTTTTAAATAATATAAAATAATCATGGAGGAAAGTTTTTTTTAATTATATCAAGTACCTTAACCAACTATAACAAGTGATTAATCACTAGATCAGTACGGATTCAACCCACGAATATCACTGCCTTACAGCGTTTTGTTTACAACTGTGACGTCACCAACATCATGCGCGATGACGTCACAATCAAGTAATGATGCTACTATATTAAAAAGCCATTTTGGCTGTCCCGATTTAATTTGGTTGATGTAATTGGTCAGAGATTTCATGCTGTTATTTAATGCCATGAAATTAAAATCAGAGTATAGTGAATTACTTGGAGGTTCAAGAATGTTTTCATAATTATATAAGGACCTCCATTTAAAACAACTTGATAAAGATATCAGTCCGAATTCATGGCGTAACACTGCATTAGGGATAGACATGGCCAGGCGCAATGTCAATTTTAATAAATGACCTTGGAGGGTATGTAAACATTCATAAATATTGCATAAACACATGTCAGTACAATATAAGATCAGTGCTTCCACTTTCTTCGTTAAAAATTGTATTAGAGACAGAATTGAGTATTTACAGATTTTTTTTTAATTACCTTAATTTGTGACAGGTAGGGGCGTGCCTTCTCATTTAGCATGTATGACCAGTGCTCAAAGGACATATAGTTACTCAAAGAGTAACCAAGATAAGTCATTGTTGCACACAGCTCAAACGGCTATTTTTTTTTCACACCATAAATATCAACATCTTAGTTTTCTCGACATTTGGCCTTAAATTATGAGCAATGGCGAACTTTGCAAAAGCATCACATTTTATTTGCAGGCCGTAAGGTCTAGGATCGAGGAGGATGATATCATCCGCAAATGCGAGCCAATGGAGACGGATATTCCCCAATCTAACAGCGTACATCTAAACAGCAACCCATTTAGCATCCAATTAACTCAGGTAAAGATTAAAAAGTGTTGCTGCTAGGTTGCAGCCCTGTTTCAGTCCTACATACATGGGAATCTGAACCGTAGTTGCACCTTCTTTGGTGATTCTTATCTTATAAATGGTAATTTTAGAATCTATAAGATTAGCTCCTTAGGGATCCCAAAACTCTCCATTTTGCGCCATAAGATGTTTCTGGTGACAGTGCTGCAGACATGTCAATAAAGGCCATATAAACCGGACCTACACCTGAGGATTTCGTATTTGCCAACAGGTCTGAAATGACTGTTGCATTGAGAAAAGTACTCATCCCTTTACGAAATCCGGTTTGAAACCTACAATAGACGTTATGGGCAGCTATAACAACAATAACAAAATAAGTATCGAAAATACTTTAGCTGCAGCATGGTTGAGTGCAATAGGACGATAGTTCTCAGGTCTGGAATGGTGGCCTTTTTTATATATGGGCACTATAATTGAGCTAACCCAGGTCTCAGGCATTGTTGAAGTTGCTAGAATAAGGTCAAATTTGATTTTCAAAATGCTGGCCCATAGGGCAGTATCTGATTTGTATACAAATGGGGGATTCCGTCGGGACCCGCGGCTCTATACGGGTTAAGTTGGCCTATCGCCCATTGGATGTCCAAAAGGGACACCCAAATCACTGTAAAAGGAACCTTACCAGGAATAAAGTAACAAATGTCCTTGAATTTGAGGGGAAGACTACATTTGTTTTTTATATGATCAACACAGGCATCCGCAGAGATGCAAAAAACATGGGCTGTCTTATGTACTTTCGATGGCTTAATCAGTTTCCAGATATCCTTAGAATTGTGGGAGCATATACAATTTAACATTTTAAGATTCTCTTGATTATGAATCCCTATCCGCAAATGTTTGAGGTTGTTTTTATAAGTCTGCATAATAGACTTTGTTTGAGCTTAATATTCCTGGGCTGAGCAAGCGGTCTTAGAAATCTTTCTCAAGTATCTGTTCCTTGAGCATTTTAGAATTTTAATTCTTTGATCAAAAGGGTAGCTGTATGAAGCCACCCGTTTTCTTTGAGACTCTGTCATCTGATTAATGATTTTAGAAACCAGAATGTAGACCATTTCTTCGCAACATATCAAAGAAGATAATCCGAGAGTAGTATAATTCAAGGAATTCATTTGCTGAGATACTAAAAGAGGAAGGTGAACACAAACACTGCGATTCCGTCGCAAGGATACCTTGGCTCTATCTGTCTCCAGAAGCTCTAGTTGGGGGTTAATGACATTCATATGAACCAGAAAGGCAATTGTGAGCTGTTTCATTGCATAGTTACTGCAATCCATGGAATGTACAACCAAGTTGGCAGCCAGATGGTGGATGGTATGTGAAACCGAAAAAAAAGTCTATCAATGAACTGGCATCACCCCTTTTCCATGTGTATAATGGGCCATCAGTGTCAAAAGGCATGATGCCAATATCCCAATCAGAATATCCCAACCCATGACTTCCCTCTAGTTCTTGATATTGCTTGGTCATCCAAAACCTGATCACACAAAGTAAAGCATTTGTTGGTGATACAGCACGAATTAAAATCACCTCCCATAATTATTATATCCGTTGTGGGATACAATAGACTGGTATTTTCCGAGATCGAATCTAATTCATTGAACAAATTGTCTCGTGAGATTTTAGAGGGGTTCCAATATAAGTTGATCAATTAAATTGACTACGGGGAATAACCATGGAATTTCAATAATATCACCATCAGGTGATCAGAGGAGAAAATCCAATTACAAGTGCATAGCATAGAACTGCTCACCCCAATTTCTAAACCACTCAATGGGCGACCCAAGATGGCTGAATAGCATCAACATAAAACATTGTGTATCCTAGTAAGGCAAAGTGAGTCAGTTTCATAGTCCCCTGTAAAAGAAACTACATTCGGCCTGCAACAAGAGGGAAGACAGCAAAAGTAACTAACCAGATTTCTGCAGCCACAAGAAGTCCAAGAGGAAAGAGTGAATTTGCATCCTAATTCAGGCTATGAGTGTTTAATATCAGGTTTAAGAGATAAGAATGATTTCATAAGGGGCTCCACCCATGACCAATCTTTTATTGCCCCTGCCATGGACAGGAATTTAGTTAAGTTTAGTGCACCCTCTTCATCGCCACGAAATCCTACGTTAGTTTGGCCATCCTCCCTCTCCATCTTTGGATGCTGATAATTAAGAAATTCCAATGCATCTGCTTTGGTTCCAAAGGAATGCAGTTCAAATCCTAGTTGCAATAAATCAGACCTTTGTGACCATAACAGCTTTTGGATAATTGGTGATGTTAAATAGCTAAGCATTCTATAATTATTTTCACGAGGTAGCGAAATCCTGTCAAAGTTCCTTGATAACAGATTACATAGTGCAGGAATTAGACTGGTGACATCTAGAATGGTTGGGCGATTCATACGGGTCTTTCCGAGCATTGCTCAATCCCCTGCCCAACCAATAATGTTAACCGGAGTAAACATGCTTTCACAAGAGAGAGGAGCATCTTGTAGAAGGACGCTTTGTGCTAAGACACCACTTGGTGAGGGCTTTACCTCCTGATGCCTCGCTATCTCTTCATCATCCGAAAGCAACAAGGGGACAGAAGCATGAGATGAACCGTTACCATTACTATCTCAAAAATCGAAGCCAGAGATAATGGAGCCCAGAGTCTGTGTGGTAATGGAACCATCATAGAGGGCTTGTCTTAGGGTCCTTAAAATGAAGAAATGTGGTTCTGATTCAACAGATGTATGAGCAGAATTATTATTAGGAATGCCGCAAGAGGAGATAGTGGGCAATCCTTTCATTAATTCCACCATTGCTCCGACCTTAGGACGGGCTGGTGCCGAGTTTAAACCTTGCCACGTCACAACTGAGGCCTGCGGTTGCTCCATGTCGCCGACCTCAACATAGGACCTGACAGTCAACGTGGAGTTAGATGGAACAGGTTGGTTTGTAGCGTCCTGTTTCGAATTAGCAGAGGAAAAAGTAGAACCACAAAACACATGTTTACCACCCTGTGTGGGAAAAAAGTTGGAAAGTAACGATTGGGATGCATCTGATTTAAGCGTGGACCTTGAAGGTGGATAACCAGTTCTTACCTCTACTTTGGTCTTTAACGGGCCTACGTTGTATGGCACCCCTTTCACTATTTCACCCTTGTTTGTCTTAATAGTAGGACCCATACATGTTGTGTCATGAACCATTAAGAAAGCATTACTATCCTTTGGTAGTAGATGCAATTGATTTTCTTCACTTAGTTGCGTCAAGTCAATTTCTTTCATCTTCAGTCTGAATTGCCTCAGAGTTCTTCAAGAACACCTTATGCGATACCAAAGGAGAGGGGGGTTTATTCATTATTTTCTTGGTAGAACAGTCCTGAGCTTTTGAGCTTTTTTCCTAGTTACCATCCGTTTTTGTGCTCTCCTCAATAGACGTTGTGGTGACACGACAGGGTCATAGTGGTGCAATTCGACCTCTCAGCATCTAGTTCAGCACTCTAAATTAAATTCATTAGTGCTGTGGGACTATTTGGGTGATACAATTCTTCACCAACTGTGGAACCTATATTGCTCTGGGAAACAGAGATCCCAAAACCATTGCTAAATCTCCCCTCTAGGAAGCTCGCATATATTTGCGCTTTTATGTCCTTCATTTCCTGAATCGTATCCTTAATTTCCTGTGAAAGACAAATGACAGAAACCATAAAGGATTCCATATCAGGTAAATTACCCTTAGCAGCTGTCTGAGGCACTTGATTCACACTGTCACATGTATTGACAGGATCACCCTCACCCACGATAATTACCGTAGAATCTGTCTGCGTTGATTGGTTAAAAGGCAGGGGCTTAGATGGTGCATTTACATGTGAACTGATTTTTTCTTTTAAATTCACGAAATTCGTTATCCAGTTGCCTGCAGGTTTCTCGCACCATGAGAAATCCCTCATGGTGGTTGATTTTAGATAACATGTTGGCAATTGAAACCTTGATTTCCCCTAATTCTAGGTGGGTTACATTGTGGCCCTTATCAAGGAAGTCCAAAATTCGAATGATCACTGGAAATTAGTACAACTCTTCCAATTCCTGCGGGGCAACTTTTCCTGCGATCGTAGGAGAGGTGCACTCCTTTTGATCACTCGAGGGGGAATCATATGCTGTACCCTTATTCACCCCTGTGGTGTTACAAGCCTTCTCATTAGAAAAGGATGAATTACAAGGACCCTCATCATTACACAGAAAATGACTGTCAATATGGATAGCAGATAGTTCATATGGAAGATACATCGGAGTAGGAGTAAGTGGTAACAACAAACCCCTATGATTATTGCCCAGAATCACTGAGGTAGCTGTAGTTCTTGGGATTTCTACTAAGAGGTTATCTCATGAATAAAGAGCCACTTCATCCACCCCATTTAAGAGACCCCTTTGCGGAATGGTAGAGCCAAGGAACAACCTTATATGTTTGTCTAATTCATCCACCACGGCGAGGCCCAAAATGGAAAAATAATTTATGGCATTGAAATGAAGGTCCATTGAATTCAAGGAGCGAGAGGTGCAATCAGGTGGGCAATCATTTCCTGCCCTAATACCCATCATGTTTTTTTCCTGAAAATTTACTTTCTTGAGGGAATATGTAAAGTCCTGAGGGCAAGGCAGTAATTCTGATGGAGCATGGACTTGAGCTACAGCTTTGTATAAATTCACAAGCTCACAAACCAACATATTCACCCCGCCCGAGGCAACTTCAAGTAGCAGAATTTCTTCACTACAAGTCTTAAAGGTGACACACTCATGTGAAGGCAGCTCCTACTCCTCATTGTTTGAGAAAGCGATTATTACAGAATTTGTGGTAGATTCCTGCGGTGCATGGACACCATCAGTCATGGTGGGTGTAATCAGGGGTTCGGTACATCTACTGCTGCAAAGAACTGCACCGCCCACCACGATATCTGAAATTGGAGAGCGAGCGCAGGAAGTACTACAGTGATATCACCATTGCCAAATGTAGCAGAAGCAAATGCGGAGAGATTTCTATTAATAATACTTATAGCCAATAGGGTGCAGGCAAGGCTAAGGGCTTACATTGAAACTTTAGGTGCAGGAATACCTCACATAAATACAACGAAGTTTGAAACAGCTGCAGCAATAGATTTAGGATTTAGGGCAACATCCAGATTATAAGCAATACATACTCAATCTCACTAGCCACCAGTCACCCAGCCTAACAGCACAACAGCACAACACTTCAGGCACTTCCGTATGTGCCTAATGCTGTCCCGATTAAGAGATACAACATGAACACCACTTGGAAACACTTGTACCTGTTCTGGGTAACATATTTGCTTCAAAATTGAATGATTTTCTAATCTGATTGAGGTACACTATTTCTGGACCAAAACACTTCAATAGTGTTGTGCTTTATTACAGAGCACTACAGGAACTGCAAATCCGTGCCACAAGGGCATTAGCCATCAACATAGATCATCCACTACTTTACTCTTACCCTATGTTTCAGCTGACACAGGTAATCAAAAGATGCCTTGACTATAGGGGGTCATCTACATTTCTACTTCCTTATACTGAATAGAAAACACTATGTTCTGTGGGAAGTATTGGCCCACGCGCTATGCTATGCGGCATCACCCAGCTAGTTATGGTGTGAGGAATTGCAACAATGGCGGCAAAACCCTTGTGCGCGCCAAAAACCGTGTGCTTCAGCACACAAAAAGGGGAATTCACAACCTGCAACCCATGGTGCATGTGGGGTGGACTAGACCACACCCTGTAGAAAATATTCTAGCAGGGCCAGGACCAGCAAACAGAGTGCAGAGATAGAAGCAGCACTTTGCAAGTGAAACCCCAAAATGCACCTACAAATGACATCTGCTTTGTTTCTAAAAACTCCAAAATGCCTATAACACAGCACTTCTCAACATTCAAAATATTGCCTGGTGCTAAAATTCATGTATCTAATAAAGTATGGTGAACATACATAGTCCTAATGTGAAGAGCAAAACATTCTTCAGACAAACTGGATTGTCTGAAAAATGACAGCACATGCCAAAATCTGGGTGCAGTATCCGGGGCTACCTGAATGACAGCTGTCAGAGGCGTTGCTGATGAAACTTCAAAGCGAGCTAAAACTAAAGGTCTGCAGGATTAGCAAACATAAAAATGATTGTTGCCAAAAAGGAATAAAGGTTTTAGTTGTGTTTCGATCCCACAGATTTTAAGGCTAAGAAAGTAATGTATTTATGTTTGATGCAACAAATTTGGTTTTGGCTGGATTTACGAAGTTAATTAGCCTGGCTGAAGCTACAAGAACTGGAAAAGCAGGTTTCTCTCCCAGAGGAGGTGCTCCCTCTCAGCAGAAACTCACTGGGAGATGTTAATTGCTGGTTAGAACAGACTCTGGTCTACAGAAAGAGAAGGAACAATGACAAGCTTCAGCCCAGGATACTGGAGGTATGAAGGTGGTCGTAAATGCCTCCTGGAAGGAACAAACAAGGAGGGGGATGCCCCTGGACTCCCAGGAGAGACAAAGGGGTAGAGCCAAGTGACCATCTGCTGTTAAGAATGAACAATGAACAATTTCTAAAAGACTCATAATTTGTTATTCAAAATAGTGAAAAATATAAAAGGGACAGAGTTGTTAATTTAATTTTTGGCTGCATGTGTGAAGAGGCGGTAGAACTATGTGACATGTTCTGGACAGGAATAGCAGTATATGTGGTTTTATGCAAAATGTATTAATGTTAGAATTGTGAAAATGTACACCACATCCCTATGTTAAACACACACATTTGTGGAAAGTGGCATAACATTTGGATATTGTGTTCATAGCAAAAAGGACACAATTCTGTAGAAAATTGAGACAAGATCCCACCGCTGCAGGGGTTTGAGAAATAGCTGCTACATACAATATGGCATCTTTGTGTGTGATTTGTATAAAGGTGACCAATGTAGAAATGTACATTTAGTATCAAATCCGATTTTGATTAAAATGTGACATCATCCAGCCTTGATCCAATCACTTAAATTGCACCCATACACCCACTTTGTGATGTCCTTTTAGAGCATAAATAGAGACAGCTGACAAAACATAGGGACTCACAGATCCACTCACTTTCCCGATTCCGGAGACGCACTCTGATCCAGCATTCTACATCCAGCTTTAATATTCTTCCAGATCCAGAGGCCAAAACTCTTGCCAGCAATAGAGACTATTGATTTCCAGCAAGGCCCAAATCCTCAAATGTATTCTCTCCACCCAGTGAAGTGCTTTGCGGTGTCAGAAGGCCTTTTGAACCAGTATCCTGAAATTCTCTGGCTTGCCACCACTAGGCTTGCCTGAGGAACTCGCTATTCAGCTGATTCAAATAGCCACAGACTAGGAGGGCAGATCCTGTGCAAACCCAGTGACCGGCCTAGCTGATCCAGTACTGTGCCTGATGTGCTGTTTTTCCTAGAACAGGTCCCAATCCAATGACCAGAGCTGACGGTCCCATTCAAAGACTTATCCTGTGAGTATTAATAGGAAGAGCTGTGCCCATACTATATTTGCATTGTCTTATCCCTATCTCAAATCCATCCTATCTTTCATTCAGAACCAGTATTGTTAGAATTATCTTTGCGCTGACTCTTTTCTCATCTGTCGAGTTTCCTCAGTATTCGCTTTTTCATAGTCATCCTCTAGTGTAAGCAAACCCAATTGTCATTTCAAAAGTGCATTCTGTTTTCCATTCTCGCGCCTAATTTACAAAAACAACCTTTACTAAAACCTCTATAACTCCCTCAGTTATTGTGATAAAAACGAAATTTCAACTCCTATTTGTACCTGACATCTCTAGCTATCCAGTACGATTCTCCCGTATTGTGAATATCGCGCAAGGAAAAGTTTGCCGCGAATTACAATTCTGAGAAATGTTTACATGTGTAAAACAGCTTAAATTTGTTTCCATCTTGGACTTTACGATTTAAAATGTTTTCTTTGGACTAAATCATGGCTTGTGATTGTGTGCAACTGTTCAAAGCGGCTCTCATAGGAATTTACAAACATTTAAGTATTTTTGACCAGATTTGATGTTTTTGTCCAGTCATTTCTAAAGACACTTTTAAAGCCATGATGACAGCTGAAAAGTCCATTCTGTTTTTCTCTTGTGTTTGAAGGGGGAATGTGGGACTGATATTCTGTTTGATTTGGGCTATTCCTGAATACCTGCTCTCTCCTCCCATCTCTTTACATTGCCTATTGGGGGTTGAGGGGTGTTGCAGGGAGAACCTCTAACCATGGTGCTATCTATACAAAACCAACACAAAAGTATTATTTTCTGTGCTGCATTTGTTTTGCTTATTATTCATTCCTGGTGTAATAAAGATATTATTCAGTGTTCTGTCACCCCATTGGTGAATGTTATTTACCCATTAAATATATTGTGATTACATTTTAAATACATAAATAAATATGTACCTTTGCAAACTAGCCTGATTCCTGGTTCAGTTCGACCGGGGGGGGGGGTCTCAGGAGAAGGGTGTGATATGAGTGGTATACCGTTCTGAACAATGAATTTATAGACAAAAATAAATAAGGGTTTCAGTTGTGCACTACATGCTGGGCTTTGACTTGGGTCTGTGCCAGATTGAAATCACTTACAGTTCCCAAAAGATTTAAAGGGTGAAATTCAGCCATATATGTAAAGGAAACCTAAGCAAGGAATTATGATTAATCAGCAACAAACATCATCAAGCAAAATCTGGAACATAAGAGTTATTGTACGTTCTGGGCTAATATGAAAATGGTTTTTCACATGTTAAGAGTTGGTACTTAATGTCATATAATTCATTTAGGCAGCATACAAAGTAACAAAGAGAGTAGAGAAGGAAAGTCCTCTGATGTATACATGAGCCTGGTCTCAGATGAAAGGAAAGGACTTTGTCCTGCACAATTCATAAAAAAGACAGGTCAGCATTTGGTAAATATTTGTTGATTAACTCTTTGTACAGAGGTTAGATTGTGCATTATTCTTTTCAGTGCACAAGTGTTATTGAATGATTGCATCAGTGATTTTGAAAGGATCAACCAAATACAAATTCAAGGTTACTTTGTAAAATGAATTGATTTGAAAAGTAAGATGGAATATCTCTCTCCATGAGCAGAATGCATACTTAGATACATGTGTAATTTTTGAAATTCTGAATTATTGATAACACTGTTTTACTTTATAATAATTGTATATATATCCTGAATTATTGAAGAAATCACTAATTGTATAATTTCTGAATATATTATTTGTAGAAAGAATAACCCCTGATGAAGAGATAGACTTGAAACATGTTTGCCAACAAAAGAATTCAGTTGAAGAAAAACATCTTGAAAGGGATCTTTTTGGAACTATAGCAATTTGAACATCGAGTAACATATTTGTGTTTAATATAGATGTTATTATTTATAAGCAACCCCACATCAGGGCATTTCCTAGAAAGTTGTGCTTATGAATTGAGCCAATAAAAGTGTGCAAGGGATGAAAGTTCCCCAATTAGGGAACTTCTCTTTTTTAACTCTTCCCTACATTGACCAGAGACTTCGCCCATATCCAAGGGTCAAAGGTGTATACCACCATTGACCTGACCAAATTGATACTGGACAGTACCCATGAGTTGAGAAGACCAGTAAAAGTTGGCCTTTACCTTCGGGGGGCAGCAGTACTCGTAGACCCGAACCCCCTTTGGATATATAAACTCTGGTAATGAATTTAACCTCTTTCTGGACAATGCCATGCCGACTTAGGTCAAAGGGGAAACCTGGCCCATGTGCATGATATCCTAATTAAAAGCTCAACCGTGGAGGAACATATAGTGGAAATCCACTATGCCCTGACCCAGTTAAAGGAAGACATAGTGAAACTGTCCTTCCAGAAGGCGCAGTGGTGTAAGACCCGTGTAAACTTCTTAGGGAATGAAATCACCCCTGAGGGTCTCTTTCCCCAGGCAAAAAAGGTGGAAGCATTACTAAAATTGAATGACCCCATGACTCTGCGTGAACTAAGAAGCCTTCTTAGACTGACTAATTATGGTTGAAAGTCCATAGAGGAATACACAGAGGTCACGAGACCCTTGGTCCATTTACTCAAGGCCGGGTCAAGTTGGAGTGGGGTCCAGAGCAAGACGAGGCAGTAAAACAAATGACGAGAAGCCTCTCACAAGTGCCTTGTATAGGTTACCCTGTCAAAAACAAGGAGTTCTTCTTGGAGACGGGGTTCTCAAATACTTGCTTGACTGCAGTAGTATACCAGAAGCACAACAAGGTCAACAAAGTCATCTCCTATGCGAGTAAGACTTTGTCCTCCGTGGAGGAAAAAAATCAACGATTGTGATTAGGCACTCCTGCCAATGGTGTGGGCATTAAAAAATGACTGCCTGTTTATCCAGGGGGAGCAAATCATTGTTGAGATTCCTCACCAGCCTTTGCAATATCTCCAAAGTGACAGAATCCAGCTGGGGAATGTAAGTAATTCCAGAATTACCTCCTGGATTATGTCCATGCAAGGATTTGCTATTGAGGCCAAATATGGTCAAAACAAGAAGAGTCCCCTCACGCAAGGTTTGGCAGACTTGCATAATTGTGCTCGAGAAAACTGTGTCGAGGATGAAAGTCTTAAAACACAAGACAACATTGAGGTGTTAGGGAGAATTCTCAGAAAGCACTTTTGCTGGACCCTAGAACTTTTTAAATGTTTAACCTGGAGAGAGTGAGATCTTTTTCCCAATCTCTCGTGTATTTTTCTGTGATTTAAACTCTGTGTTTATTTTGGTTTTGGAGTCTGACAAACTCCATAGGCATCTTTTTGCATTGTGTCACACAGCACCTTCAGTGCAGTGACACAGGGAAGTCTTTCAGATTTCCCAAGGTTTAAAGACCTTACTCTTGGATAAACTATGGTTTCCAAGAGCAGTAAACTGAAATTGACTTTCTAGACCCAGCACACACTATCTTACAATAGGGTGCTGGAGAGATACTTAGTATCCCTTTGTCTAGTTTCTCATGTAACATTTTTATGTTACCCTTTTCACAATTAATGGCTGGAGGCAGTGGTTTACTTTTTCCTACCGTGATGTGTTTTTACCGCAGGCTGCATACGCAGCTGCAGTGAAGTACCCATGGGAGCCATTTTTGTCGAAATGGCCCGGCCTTCTTTTTTTGCCATTTCTTGTTGTTTAGGTCCTTCTTGAGATTTACTTTGTGCGCCAAACCAGGTTTTGTCCCTTTGTTCATTTTGTCTTTGGCGGTCTTCACAAGTGAAACCCACCTCTAATTCCAGTGTGTCTGGCGGGAGCAGGAAGTGAGGGAGGTGCCTGAAACTCTATGTGCTTAGTCTCCTGGGAGACAGGAATGCACTCTTAGGTGATTGGCCAGTTGCCTGTCCAGGGAGGACAGCCACCCTGCAGGGTGACTGACAGCTAGGCTGGAATGAATAGGAGAAACCTGCATAAAAGGCAAGGCTTTTTGTCTTGGAAGGCAGACTCGACCACTGGACCAAGGAATCCAAAGAAGAACTTGGAAGAGGCGCCTGCTGCAACACATGGACCGTTGGTTTTCCCAATGAAGCACTGCTGCTGTGCTGAAGCTCTGAATTCACCTCGACTAGAGAAGCCCTGCAAGTACAGTAGGACCAATCAACTCCAAAGTAACCCACCTGGACATCCTCTCGAAGCTGGTTGAATTTCCACGGCAGTCGCTGCTGAAACCGAATAGCCAGGAAGAGGAACACCAGATCGTGTGCATTGCTTTAAGCTGGCCAAAAGCTCCAGGAAGATCCTCTGAACTACCAGGAAGCAGGATTGACCGAGCCTGAGCCACCTCAACAGAGTGCTGGACCCCAGATGCAAGGAAAGCCCTTCGCAACAGACAGGAACCACAGTGTTGTTATTTGCGGTAGACCCGAGTAGCTGAAACACTGAAGTGCCACTTGCTTGAAGATTGCTGGTTGCTGTCTATGACCATCCCATTGCAGTGCAGGAATCCCCAGAAGTCCTCCCTCTTGTCCCCATGACTGAGGACCAGGAACAACAGGATCTGCAGAGCTGCACAGGAACAGAAGTCATCTGCTGCATTTTTCTTCTAACTAAAGGTACTGTAAGCTCTAAGATAACTTACCTCTTGTTGTAGAGGTGCTTGCATCTTCTACCCTCTCAAGTTTAACAGCTTGTGGCCCTACATGGATTCTTCTTGTTCTTCAAAGACTTCTAAAACATTGTGCAAAGACCTTTTACTTATGTGCATTCGTTCACATAGACTTTTGCCCATTGACTTTGGCTTACCCTGTTTCCCTGAATGACTCTTCTCTCCTCTGTCATTGTGTTACACCTGTCCTTCCAGGAAGGGGCTAACTTACTCTGCATTGGGGGATCAAAAAGTATTTGCCTGCTTAAGAATATTTGTGAACTCTTGTTTGTTCTGATCACTCTTTCTTTTGACACTCTCATAAGCAACGATCTGAATGCAACAGTGATATATGAAAGTCCACAGTGCCCTACCTATTTAAGTCACCTGAGGATGTAGGAAGTGTCTGTGTGCCATCCCCAATGGGTATTTGCTGATTCTGAGAAGCCTAAGAGTGTATATTTTTTTAAGTGTATTTGTGTGTTGCTTTTATATTGCTCCCTTCTGAGGAAGGCTTATTCAACTGACTGTTAAATAAATGAATAATTGTTTTATAAAGAAACCCTGAGAATCAGTATTTATACATATACTTGTCACTGTGAATCTCTGTATATCTACCTTACTGCTCACATTGACCCCTCTTGAGATAAGCCTAAGAGTGTGTATTTTATTAAGTGTATTTGAGTGTTGCTATTATATTGCTCCCTTCTGAGGAAGTCTTATTCAACTTACTGTTAAATAAATTAATTATTGTTTATCAAGAAACCTTGAGTATAAGTGTTTATTTGAATACTTGTCACTGTGAAACTCTGTGTAACTGCCCTACTGCTCACATTGACCCCTCTTGAGATAAGCCTAAGAGTGTGTATTTTTTTGAGTGTTTTTGAGTGTTGCTATTATACTGCTCCCTTCTGAGGAAGGTTTATTCAACTCACTGGTAAATACATTAATAATTGTTTTATCAAGAAACCTTGAGTATCAGTGTTTATTTGAATATTTGTCACTCTGAATCTCTGTGTAACTACTCTACTGCTCACATTGACCCCTCTTGAGATAAGCCTGGCTGCTCATCCACACTACCAACCTGTGTAGTTCAGACTTATACCAAAGGTTGAGTCCATATTGCCAGGAGGCTAAGTTTGTTGTAGTTTACCCAAAGGGTACTACCCCAAATCGTACCTAACAGGAGGCGTACCTGACTTCCCCGCACAACGTCTGTGAGGAAGACACGTGCCAGGGGATGCCCACAGTTTATGTGGACAGGTGCTCCTGCCATGTTGATAACAATGGGGAAAAGAAACTGGTGGCCGGCATTGGGAATGCCTGGGTGAATTATGCCTTGGAGCCCTCTGCTGGGTACAAGATCGGTCCCCAAAGTAGTCAGGTGGCGGAATTGATGGCGGTTCATCATGCCATCCTCACTGCCGTGCAACACCGACTCCACAAACTGGTCATAATCACTGATTCAGATTATGTCCAGAATGGGTTCTTGGAGCACTTCATGGATTGGAAAAGCAGAGGCATGCTGTGTGCAAACAATAAACCACTCACGCATGGCAAACTAATACAATCCATTGATGAACTGGTCACCTCTACTGAGATAACCATTTATTGGAAGAAGATCAAGGGCAATTCCGGAATAGAGGGACCAGATAAATCCGGAAACAACCTAGCTGACGAGTTGGCCAAAACCAGAGACATCCATTGGGACCTCCTTGAGATTGAGTCCCTGTTGGAGGAAATCCAGGCCGCTGCTATCACCAGGTCCCAAACACTTGCCCAAAATGAACTCTCAAGTGCCCAGTGGAGTAAGGAGACCCCAGATGCTGATTTGATCACAGCACAAAAAGGGGATCCAATAGTTGGAAAAGGTTATCAACACATTGAAGACCCTGTGAATTTTCCTCTGACCGAAAAAGATTACATCGGGAAAGAGGATCTCCGGGTGTTGATGAAGTTTCCCAAAATGTTCACAATCCAAGACTTTTTTTGGTACAGAGATCCATCTCTTGATGTGACCAGTGGGTGGTACCTACCTCATTCTGAAGCCACAGCCGGTCATCGGGGTTTCATACTACTTTGGAAATCTTGCGAGAGGTTGCATACTGGACACACATGGGTTAGGACCTTGACCAATATTTAAAGGGTTGTCTTGTGTGTGCACAATTTCAGCCAAGTTCTCTCACACACCGAGCTCCCCTCCAGAAAAGGGGGATGACACTGCCTTGGTCAGAATTACAAGTAGATTTCATTTGGCCCGTGATTCACTCCTCTAGAGGAAACAAGTACATGTTAACAGTAACATGCTTGTTTACCAATGGGGGGAATGTCTCCTGGCCCCACCCCAAATTGCAAGACAGAAACAGTTGCTGCTCTGATGATTAACCACACCATCTTGCGTTTTGGCCTTCCCTAAAGGATTGAGTCGCACCGAGGAAGTCACTTCACCAGCAAAATTATGACAAAGATGTGCCAGATACTTGGGGTTAAGAGAAACTCCATATTGCCTACCGTAGAGCCTCTAGTGGGGGATTCGAGAGGTACAATAAAACGATTGTGGGCATCTTAAAGAAGTTTGTGGCAGACTCTGGGTCTAGTTGGGACATCTGACTTCCGCTTGTCCTGACGGCCATCAGTTCTACACCATCTTCTGTGACCAAAATGTGTCCATTCAAGCTAAATACTGGACGGGAACTGGTGCTAGAACAGCATCTGTTCTACAGAACGCAAGAGCAGACCATGATCAACACGTCCACGACACATGAATATATTGAGAATCTGAGAAAACACCTTCATCATGCTTTTGCGTACGCTCAACAGAATCTGGAAAAATCGGCAGAGGGGATGAAAATCCACTATGATCTAAAGACCACTAAAAAGAATATCAAGTAGAAGACAGGGTCTACTTGTACGATTTTCAGAGGAACCAGACCAAGGAGCGGAAATTCCTTCCCTCTTGGCGCGTCTCCTTTGAAATTGTAGATACAATCTCACCTGTCACCTATAAGATCGGCATCCCCAAAGGAGAACAAACGGATGAAAAATGGGTGCCCATCAATCAGCTGAAGTCCTATCATCCAGGGCAGATCTTGCAACTGATGGAAGAACCAGTGAGGGAAGAGCCCAGGAATCCTCTGAGAAGTAAAGGTAAGGAACTGGAACCTGGATGAAGAAAAGCATAGATCAACAGGGAGTAGAACAATTATTCTTATTTTGAAAATATTATGAAAATAAAAAATGTGAGGAACGACAATGGGTCCTTGTCATGTGTACTGTATATGTGTCTCTACTTCTGTTTTGTCTGTTTTGTTATCTATTTTCATGTCCCTAGCTGGGAAAATGGTATTGTGTAAAATACTTAATCTCTCCGTTCTTCTTGGCAGATCTATTAACTCCTTGCCTCTACAGGCCGGAGGAGAGCCGCCGGAAGGGAAGATGCCTAGAACCCACAACCTAAAAGAATAACGAAAATCTGAAGAGAATGGGTGTGAACCAGTGACCTCCTCTATCAGTACCGGGAATAGAGCAAACATGCTCTGAAGGAGAGTCCTGGAATGAACCTCCGAAGCAGGCATGCTCTACAGGGGATCCCTGGGACAATCCAAGGCCCTCATTAAATGAACACATAACTCTCTCCTAGCTCTTCTGTAAAAAATAAAGTATCACAGAGCTAGGAGGGGGTTTGTGGGGTGAAATAGCCCTGAACACCATAATGAAAGGCCGGATTTAGTGTGAGGGCTCCCCATAATGAAAGGCCTACTGTGAATCCACTTGGAAATAAGGCGCTGCAATGCCTAAATGAAAAGAAGCAAATTTAGGCATCAAAGCCAGGAGATGTCAGAAAATGTTCATTGCCTCATCGAAGGGAAAGACCAATGGCATAATTTGCCAAAGCATGAGAAAGCTGAAATAATATCTTCCAGCACTCCACTCCACAGATCCCTAAATGTGATGGCAGAATTTTGAGCTACAGTTACTGTGAAGCAGAATGCATTTTGACAGAAAGATTAAAGTGTGAAGTCATTTTTCCTTTTCAGTTAAGGACATGCTCCTCAAAATGTGTGCAAAACATTCAACATTAGAGTTTGATTCCAGTCATGTTGTGAGACTGAACTGGGTTAAACTACTGCCGTCAAATGAGTGTCTTTTCCACAGCCTAGACCACAAAAGACATTTCAATTTGGCCTTTAAGTAACGCTTTGTAAAACAAGATTTGCATTAAAGCCTTGAAAAGTATAATTATGTTGCCCACATGTAGCCTATGTATGCATGGAACAATGTGGCAGTGATATTTCAATATGTTAATGGGTTGCATTTCAGAGTTCATGTCAAATAAAAATGCAAGCTAAAAAGTTTAAATTCCTGGCCGTGAATCCCCCAAGAATGTAACTGTATTTCAAAGCTGTGTTGCCAAGGGAATGAGTTGAGGGATTCCCCTGCTCACCAAGTTGTATGGCCAAAACCACTCAAGCCATCATGAACTTGGTCATTTAGCCTTTTGATGCCAGGGGCTACTCTAAACATGTCCCTTCCTCTTGACGTCAGAGCACTGAAACCAGATCCCCAAAAGAGGGGGTCAGATTAATGAGGAGTTTCACAAACCATTGCACAGAAGTGAAATATCTTGGGAAATATTAAGCGTACACCATCCATGTTCGGATTTATAATGAAAACTGTTAGTGAGCTGTTTCTGGTGGGGTGAAAACAATTTTTGTGGCACCTACACAACCCAAGTTATTTAGCAATATATTATGGGCCATTCCTGGTGTGACTAAGAAATATGAAAGATTGAGGAAACACGGAAGAGGTAATCGATGTCCCGCCCACGGAATGCCAGATTTTTCATGAATATAGTTCGGGAGTAAAGGAGGAAAAACCATAACTCGGCCGTAACCTTCACACTTCTAGGTTGGATCATTTGATTCACAAAAAATATGGTGTCCACAAATGCTGGCATATATGGCATAATCTGATAAGAAAGCACATTTATCAAAATGTGAGATTTCCATGTACAAAATCCAATCCAACCCCCTGTCTCAGTCAGATGATGGATAGGGTATCCTCCCTGGTTTCTCAAATCATTCCCCCATTCTCTGGTCCTACCGCTCACAGAGGAGGAAGGAACCCTTGACCACTGCCCTATCAGTTGTGCGAGAAGGATGACATATCAGTGATCTCATTTGCCTTAGAAATAGGTTGCTCCACATTAAAAGCGGATTCTCTCTACAAAATCCAAGGTGTGCAGCTGACCAAAATCTGCAGCTATCCTTGCAGAAGTGTGCCTAGTCTTGGGGTGAAGCAGGGAGCTGGAGTAGCTGATTTGGAGGACAGGAAGAGGCCTTGACTGACCCCTTGTTGGTCCCTTCAGCTAAGCCCTGACGCTCCTTGATGACCAAAAAGTCGGTGTTCTCTTGCCATAGATTAAACAAGTCCTATCATCGTAAGCACCACCCTACAGATTCCCCATGGGAAAAAAACCCTATCTTATCTGTTTATGAAATTCAGTCTTTTTTCTATTGAAAAGTATTTTATTTGTCTGTGCATTGTGGTAACTCTCCCATTGACAAATCCTTTGTTCACTTGTGCATTTATGTAAAATCATCCCGTGTTTGCCTGTTGATTATAGTCCTTTTCCCCCTGGAACGTCCTTTGTTTGCCTGCATAGTTAAGCTCTTTTCCTGTGGAAGAATCTGTTGGATGTCCTTTTATTTTCACCATTTTTCATTTAAGAATTTCCAGTGTTTGTGTAGATCCCTAGAATATTTGGCTTATTAAATCAAGTAATTCCCACATTACTTCACATAGCATCTGAAACTACCTCTCCCTTCCCTGTGCATTGCAAGTCATTATAAGTATAACATATTCCCCCCAAAAGCCTTTTCATTAAGAGATGAAAAACCAATTCTTCCATGTGCTAAGGGTGTTTCAAAACAAATCCCAATGTGCATCTGTCATTTTGAACCCAAACTGATTTTGTCATTGTGAGTAATCCCTTTTCCCAAAGTCTCTGTGTTATGTGCCTCTGTCGTTATAACTGAAAATCGAGTTCCTGTGTGAGTTTCCCATTGTTTGAAGCATGTGTGTCATTCCCAGCTCCAGCAAAAACTAGTGTGATTTCCTTTTTCGTTTTTCTAAAAATTACTTTTAACCTATGAAAAATAATTGTTCCTACTCTATCCTTATTCCCCTGTCATATTTTGAGCACAGATTTTGAATTGCCTTTCCTCATTTTTCGTTGCTTAGAGCCAGAGGTGTTGCTAGGGGGGGTCTAAGGGGGCTATAACCCCTGATCTTTTGGTTGTATCTCCGGATAGAATCGCAGAAGCTACAGCCTAAAGACTAGCTAGCCCTCAGTCCCAACAGTTCCGACATCAGCGTAGCCCCAGGTCTTTTCCAGACCTAGCAACTCCCCTGCTTAGAGCTTGCCTGTCATTCCTAGCCCCAGCAAAAACTAGTGTGATCTCCATTTTCGTTTCCATCTTCGTTTTCCTCAAATTTCACTTCACCTGTTTAAACCTGTTCTCCTGGTTTAGAGCTCTTCCCCTACTGTACCTGTTCTTTGCCTGTATTAAAATCGAATTTCCTTTGTGTGCTAGCTGTCTGTTTTGAAGCCCTATTTGTCATCTAGTGTAAGCAGCCCGAAGAACCCTTGTGTACTGTCCCATAGAAGTAGTATTAAATCATTGAAAATCCATTTTTCCATTGTACTCCAAAACAAGATTTTCATTCTCTTTACTGGTTCCCCATCTTGTGACTGTGGGCACCACCAAAAAACGGATGTGTTCATTGTATTCTTAACCCCACCACTGCCTTCCATTCAAAGCGATTCCATCCAATTGTTTTTTGGGGCTGGAGTGTCGCAGTGGGGAGTGCTTAATTTTCCTGCGATTATTTGAGTTGAATTGTTTTGTCTCACTTTTCGTCAAACCAAATAGGAGTGGCATCACAGTATCTCTTAACCTGGTTACATTCTAGATGTCTGTGCATTTGTGTCGCTGCTGTCATCTATTTGTTCTGATTTGATTTTTAAATAATACATGAATACAGTATTCATTGACAACACACCAGCCTGGTTCCTGGTCTATTGTGACAAGGGGTGCGGGTGGAGGTTGGGTGCGGAACGGGTTGAGGCTTCCTTAAAAAATAATTTGGTTGTAATAATAAAAAGCATTATCTTGTGCGCCACCTTCATTTGCAAGGGGGGAGATCTCTGAATTGTTGGTGCTGCATAATATATTGTGACACTCCACTGAAATATTTAAAGATGCATGTTAGTTCTCTTATGGCATATGGAATCCTCTCAGGATGTAAATAACAAAGAAACCCTGTGTTTATTAACGACTCCCCCACGGTGTAAACCCTGGACACCCAACCCAACAGATAAACCAACTACATCATACTTCCACTGCCCACTTTGCCTCTTTAATATTGGATTATATCTTTGTTAGCACGTGGCTACAATCCAGATGCCCCAGTTTTCTAGTTATTCTGACCACTTTGAGTGATCATGCCATATTCAAAATTGTTTTTGACATCCAACTTGTTGGCGACCAATCTTCCCTCTTGGCACATTGTGATTTAATTGCCAACTGTGCTGGACATTAAATCATATGGAATGCTGGTTTAGTGAATCGGGTGAATAACCATCTCTCCTATCTCCTGAGTAATCCCTGAAATTATTGGCAACATGACTATTTCATCTTCAATGACTTTGGTGCCTTTGCTAAATCGCCATTGGCAACCTCTGGTGCAGAGAATAATCAAGGGACATTGCAAAGTGCGCTAATAGGGGCAATACTGTATGACAAATACATACTGATGTGGCAGGATTGCTATGCTACACTATGATATGCAGGATTGTTTTGTTATACAGGATTGCTATGCTATACTGTGATATGATGGATTGCTATGCTATGCAGGATTGCTATGCTATGTTATGCAGAATTGCTATGCTATACTATGCTATGCCATGCTATGTTATGCAATACTATGTTATGTAATGCAATCCAATACTATGAGGCTTTCCCATACAGTTAGGCCTCAGACCCTCCATGTCACCTCCCTCTGTCTCCCTGGACCTGCTCCACACGCAGCACCCAGGACAGCCTCAAACCCCTCCTAAGGCAGAGGACACGTTACACCTTTCCTTCTGCTTATTCTCTACAAGTTTAGCAATAGCCTCATATATGGGAGATAACAGAAGGGGTTTCTGCGAGTGCTGCTTATTCATAATACAACACAATGTCCCTGCAGGACTGCATCACAAGGTCACTAGTAAGATGTTGACAGTTCTTGCCAAATGTCTGTATTGCTGTGCCGAGTAACACCAACATTATGAAAGTACAGAAATATATTAGTATTTGCCTATGATGTGCTATATAACCTGGCACTCTTGGTTGGGGGGCAGTAGAGAGAGCTATGTGTGCCACACTGCAGGAACACTTGCATGCTGTGTTCCTACTTCCCTGCTGATAATATCTCTGTATGGTGTGTATTTGCTGCCTAATAAACATCGTTTGATTTACCATCTTTCTGTGTCTCACCCCTTATTTGGTTATATTGCTTAGTTGCTGCAAGATGAAGCCTGCCCTTGGGAAGGGGCCCGCTCTTGGCCACAGCAATACTTACAATGAAAAACTAGTCACGAGAAGGAACATAATGAGAAAGAGCATTAGACACCTCAAATGTCACTCTGGAGTTCCTGCGCATGATGCTCAAAAGCTCATTAGGAACCTTCGAGAATCGCATAAAAATTGAACCCAAAATACCAGAGTCAAAAGACTACAGATGGATTCTTAATCCATGCTAAACTGCTTCAAACACAATAATTCAAAACCTTTAGGAAATTGATTAACACTTTGAAGCCCTCACAATCTATTATACAAATTAATGCAGTTACTGAACAGGTTGCAGTTGATCACTTCATGGCTCTTTTATATCCTAAATGCACTCAGAAGACCTTCTCCTTGCACTCACTTGTTGATGCTGCCCCAAACATGAGCTGTGAAAATTTTGAACTGGAAGCTGTATATCGACCGCTATTAAATCTAAGTACCTCTTCTGCCCCGGGTACTAGCGGGCTCTCCATCCTTTTATTTAAGAGCAATCCTACTCTTTGGGCTGAAGTTCTGTCAATACTTTTTCATAACATTGCCATTACTGGAAAATTCCAATCTATAAAAGAGGGGACATATTCTGCCCGCTGAATGATTGATAAATCACTATCCAAGACACAGAAAGCAAAGTTTTTGCCTCAACTATTCTTTCCCATCTGAGATCTTGGATATCTGACTCTGAAATCTTGGGCAAATGGCAAACGGGTTTCTGGCGCTACTTAGGAGCTTCACTTATCAGTTTGATGGTCAATTCATTACAACATTTTGCTTCAGGGTGGTCCCAGTTAATTTGTGTCGCTTCTCTTGATCTAAGATCGGCCTTTGATGCAGTTGACAGAAATAAGTTATGGCTCAACCTTCATAATTGGGGTATTCCACTTGATCTTCTCAGGATTATAGTAGAATTTTAAACCCATACTAATAAACAAGTTTGACTGAACCACAAAGGTTTTCTATCTAGATCTTTTCCTACTTCCTGGAGAGTTCGACAGGGATGTGTCTCAGCCTCCTGCCTTTTTAAGGTATATCTTGCTGATCATTTTAAAATCTGCAGTTTTGATCTCTCCTAAATTATGTCATCTTGGACTACACTCTTTGGCATATGCTAATGACTACGTATTATTTGACTGCACTGCAGTGGGTCTTCAACGTTTAATACATTCTTTTGCGAGGTATGTTGAGGGCCACTCCCTGAATGTCGAATCCTGAAAAGACAAAGGTGTTACAATTCTCTAAACTCAGAAATAAGAACTCATACTATTGAAGGATCAGGGACACAAAAATGAAGATAGTATCCGCCATGAACTATCTAGTATGTTTGATTCACTTTAAACCATGTATAGGACATTTCAAGCAATGGTTTAAAGACCGTATTCATACTTTGTCTTCTCAACTACTAAACGTTATTATAAGTATTGTACATTTTCCCTAAAACTGGATATATCCTTTTATGAGGGAACACTGGTGACCACATTACTGTATGGCACAGAGACCTATCCTGCTAGTGTGTGAAATTGCCTCCCTGCTCTTGAGGCCTCCTTTTGGTGGAAAACACTCTAACTCCCAAATTCCTTACCGATTGTTGCCATACGATATGAACTTGGCATAATATCTTTACATGCAAGAGCTGACTGGAAACTTATGTCACTATACCGGAAGACTGGGTTTGTTCAATAAAGAATAGATGCACTATTATACTTTATAACATCAATTCCAGCTCAGAAGATCATGTGAATTTCCCAGCAAAAGTAAAAACATCTTTGCATTGCTTTGACTGGATTACCACAATACATCAGTCTACCTCATATCTGTCATTAAGACACCTTTGCACTGATCATAAAAAACTGTGAATCACTGCAGCTTTTTTTATGCATCTATCCTGACAGGCTCTCAAGGTCCATCATTCTGTGATTCCATTGGTATCTTTTACTTACTAAACAAACCCTGGCTATGGTTTATTGGCCTTGTACCAGGTACAGTCGGATCTTTAAGGCACTTGGCAAGTGAATGTTTAACCTTGGAGGATCTTCGAGCACCATTTTTTGGAAAGCAAAGCACCTATTAACACTTTGTGTGTTATTGCAGTTGTCGGATTTATAAAATCATTG
Organism: Ambystoma mexicanum; assembly: GCF_040938575.1. Lineage (NCBI taxonomy): Eukaryota > Metazoa > Chordata > Amphibia > Caudata > Ambystomatidae > Ambystoma > Ambystoma mexicanum. Next base: position 118,581,358 of record NC_090935.1, on the reverse strand, counting down.
CATTTACATCTGACACTATCAGATGAACTATCAAACTTCTTTAATGTCTGAATTTATGCTGCTTCTTGTCCAGCTACATTCCGAGGTTCACTCATGAATTATGCGATAAAACTGAAACTAAATGAATTGTCTTTTACAACATTTGTATCCATTTTACGAAATATAAACGTCACATGTTGTATTTGTATGTACTGTTTATTAAAGGTTGATTGTATTCATCATATAATAATGTTTTTTTTTTAAATACATGCCTATGCCCCTAGTTACATACATGCATGTACCCCTCACACACTGCCAGCTTTTTAGATATGTATTTCTGAACACAAGGCTCCATGTGGTTGCCTTAACTATTATGGAACACAGACAATTAAAGTGTTCAGCGAGCAGCTCTTTATTTTCATTGACTGGTGGAAAAGCACAGCACAAATTAGCTAGCTGTTTAGATGTGATGCAGTAAAGGCCGGCCTTAATGATGCGAGTAAACATCATTACTGTACACGGTGTCAAGACCCACATCTCCCACTGCTGCACAGTCCTTGTCGATGCCTGCATCAAGAATTGAAAATAATGGCAAATTGGCTACAGTCAATTTGACCCAAAGCATCAGTTGGTGGCAGTCCACTGTGCTTTGAATGCAGAATGCAGAGGAAAAATAATAGACACATTGGGCCTCATTATAAGCATGGCGTTCTGGGAACTACGGTACCGGTAAAAGTGCCGGCACCGTAGTTCCCGGACCGCCATACTACGAGCTGTGCTCACAGGCACCTGTCAGCCTGCCAGGTGTGGCCTGGCAGGCAGAGCGACACCCGCGAGCGCAGCATGTCGGATGCACCGGCACCGTCGTTGATGGTGCCGGTGCATCTGACGTCCCATTCCCATTGAGCCCTATGGGGCTCAGATGGGAATGGGGCTGACAGGCACCAGCACCCGGCAATGCAGGAATTACCGGGTCCAGCAATGTCAGGATTACCCGGTTATTCCTCATTGACGGGTGCCGGAAAAAATGCAACTCCTGCGGCAGCCTTGCCTGCTTTACAGGCACGGCTACCGCCAGGGTTATAATGAGGCACATTTAATATTGATACCATCCAATTGGTTCATTAAAAGCGAATATAGCAACTGCAGTATTTCAGAACGTTGGCCTTGCTCAACAAAGGCTGTATGCCTGGCTAAAACTCACAGTTAAGAAGACCTGAGAGGAATTAACAGGTCCCTCAATGTGGCTATTGCATCACTATCCCACCACACCATTCTACTCTACATCCTAGTCCACAGGATGAAAGTCTCAGGCACCATCCTCCACTGGTACACATCCGTCCTTACTGACAGGACACACTTCATCTCCATGCCTGCTTTTGATCCAACCCCACCCAGGTAAAGTACTATGTACAACAAGTCTCCTCCCTATCTCTATTCCTCTTCAACCTATATTTTGAATCCATCAGTCATACTCTTAACAAAAACAACATCCATTTTCACCAATATGCAGAAGTCCCACTAATATACTTCCAAAGTCCCCCTACAATTCCACACCCTCAAAATCTATCTCTCCACTGTCACCACCTGGATGGCCAACCACTACCTCAAGCTCAACCCTTCCAAAACTGAATACAGCCACATCTGCCTCTCTAGACACAAACCCAAACTCAGGATCAATAACTTGCCATGGACTAACCACATATATCCCTCTCCACACTTGTCACATCCCTTTCCTTCACCATCTACCCCACATGTCCATCACACACCAAATTGTTGCTTTCAACAAATGGTGTAAGTTACAACAACAACTCCTACGAAAGGTCAGGCACATCCTTCCTCTTGATGCACTGCAGTTGAAGCACTGGTTCTCTCAAAGCTAGTCCACAGCAATACTCTCCTCACTGGATACCCCAACAACACGACTGACCCCCTGAAAGCCATAAATAACACAGCAGCCAGACTCACCCTCCACCTACTCAAATGTTGACCCATCACCTCAGCTCTTGCCCAACTTCACTGGTTCCCCTTAGCCCAGAGAATTGCATACAAAGGACTCTGCATTGTTTTCAAAACCATCCACCACAAAACCCCATCTTATATTCATGACAAGCTGAAACCCATCATCTAGAAAAACACCAGAAAAGCCACCCAACACCATCTACACATTCCACTCTGCAAACTAATATGCACATAAACACAAGCCTTAACCCAGTGGGCACGCAGAGCCTGGAACTCCTCTACCTCTCCACATCTGCACTGCACTCTCCATCACCACTTTCAGAAAGAGCCTCAACACATACTTGTTTCTCTGCACAAAACCCTGCATCTCCACCTAACATGCACCATAATCTTCCTATCCTTAAAATATTTTGAAAGTACAGTTTCAGTCCCCACCTTTTCAACCTTTGAACCTTCTAAGGGACTCCAAGACCCTCTGGGTAGGGCCAGCAGTGCATGAACATTCCAATAACATAAGCATATATCAACAATTGTTTTTTGAAGGCAGTTGATTAAATTGGAATGCCCCATAGAGACACACTTGCTTGTTAAAATATCCAGTTCAAGGTTAGACCATCTACTGATGGTCATTACCCGGGTGGGGGGATAGCCATTATTTCTAAAGCTACATTAAATATCACTGTTGTGCCTGTAGTCCACGACTTTGCTATGGAATCATTTCTGGGTTGCTTGACAATATCTGCTTCTGGCTTTGTTCACATTTTACTGGTCTATCATCCGCCTGGCTCCTACACGCATTTCCTGCTCCATTTCTTGGAATTTGCAGCCTTTCTTCATCTAAAATATGTTAATCTTAAAGTTTTAGGTGATTTCAATATTTGCTTCAACCCTCCTCTTACCCCTAACCTTGATCATTCTTTTGCGGGTTTTGTGGATCTGGGTTTAACTCAACATGTTACCGAACCCACTCACTCTCTTGGGGAGATCCAGGATCGTATATTTTCCACAGTTCCAGGTCTTGCAGTTCTTCCTGTAGTTCTAGTCCCCTGTTCCAGCCACTTTCTGGTTTCATTTTTAGGAACCCTTAGAGCCTCCCCTTCTACGTTTGCGGTTGTACTGTTTTAAGGAGGATCTGGCACAGAACTGATAGTTCTTCAGTGGCATCTATAGTTGAGACCAAGTGTCTCAGCAATATGCCTCTGACCCTTGCCACCTTAACTCAGACGCTCTAGCTACGGCTGATTTATTGGTGCCTTCCAAAACTATGCAGTTGCATGGCTGCCCGTCTCAGTCATGGTTTGTGGCAGAACTGAGAGTGACTAAATTGGGGGTACGTCAAGCAAAGCATATGTAGCACTCCTGAAATAGTCCCTGCAACCAATTAACCTTTGCTTCTGCCACTCAGTCTCTCTGTGATGTACTGTTCATTCTAAAATTGAAAACACGTGTGGTATATTCAACTCTCTTAGGCTAGCCCTAGTCTGGCTGCCGAATGTCATAATCAGCCAGTTAGTTCCGGTGTTCACCGGGCATATTACCAGGTTGGTGCTGATTTTCTGTGGGACAAGTTTACATCTTATATTCCCTGCCGGCCTCTACGGTCCAGCAGTGACTGTGTGGTGGTGGTTACCATATTCTGTTTTCAAAGAATCAGCGATTGAGCTTTCTCTGTGGCTGCCAGCAAGTTATGGAATGGTCTTGTGAGGAATTCGACCATCCGCACGGGTAGAGTGCGCTCGCCTGGTCTTTTTTGATTTTTTTATAAAAGAAATTAATGATGGGTGACCAACCTCCGACAACTCTGTGAGGCCATTCCACACACAGTACATCTGTTTCCCACAGAATAAGCATAGTCACATATACTCCTGGAAGACACAGCCTACAGGCACCATCTTCCCCTGTCATATTCAGCTGGAATGTGACAGCGCTGGGTACATCAAAGCATCTTTAGGTTGTGGAAGGCACACCTTCCTCCAGCATGAGCAGCTTAATTTAATTATCAAAGGCCTCATGGATCTGCAGTTCTTTTGTCCTCCGGCTGGCAGCAGTGCATATTAACAAGATAATTGAGGCAAGCCTTCTGAGTGGGCTTGGTTGCCAAAGAGACAATAGGAAAGGAGGACTGACACCCCTTTGGTATGCAATGTATCAACGTGAAGCTAGTTCCCAACTCTCTGTATGAAAGACAGTGAATGGCCTGTCTGGGTTCAAGCAGTTACCGTAGGTTTCCCTGCAGAGCAGTCCACTTTCAGAGGGGAGAAGTAAGTGATTTGGGGGGTGGGACAGGAAGTCTGATCCCAACACACACTTCAAGGGGACCCTGCCTTTAATCACAAGTCACAGAGGGCTCAGTTAACCTGAGAGACACTTTGATCTATAACAGACAGATGGGTGGGACTTACGTATATGTCATCTTGCCTGTCCTGTTGCACAGCACTCTGGTCCTGACGTCATGCATAACAGAAGATTGTTGGTGGGGACCCAGGATTGGTTCATTAAGGTGGGCCTAGCCTGCACCAATCACTAGGGCCCATTCGGCTTTAAAAGAGGGCTGATCCCCTCACTTAGCAGATCATCTGAAGACTTCAAAAGGAGTAAGAAGAAGGACTCATTTGGACCTGAGCAGAAGGTACAGTCTACCTTACATCTTCCACCAGTGAAGGAAAGTCAGGAGTTCCAAGAGGGAAGCAAGATCACTCCCTAAACATCTCCCAGGGAACCGAGGAAGATACCAGACTCAAAGTACCCATCCAGCAGCTCCAGAACCAATACCCAGCCAGCAGACAACATGCCCCGCAGTCACCATAGCCATCCAAGACACCTCGACCAGCATTCCAGATTAGCCACCCAGCACAGAGACAACGATTCTTGGGCTCGAGCCGCCATTCCTGACAGCCTGCAGATGTCCATACAGCCTCGCTTGCCGAACTGCCTGCCGCCCAGTACCCTAGCTGTTTCCTGCCACTAACTCTGTCTCTGTCTTGTGGTTCTGCCCCCATTGTCCTTCTCCGAAGAACCCTAGAGACAGTTATGACCCTTTGCCCCCTTGGTGCTGAAACCAAATAACCTTGAACAGTAAGACTGATTACTTTACCAACTACCCTCCTGTCAATATCCAGAGTGTATCCTTTTCCTTCGTGAAACTGTCTGTCCTCCGTGTTCCTTTACAGGGTGGGTTGTATTTGTAATGTGCTAGAACTGTCTGTTGTAATAATAATAAAGTAGATATGTTTATGCAACCTTGACTGGACAGTCCCTTTTATCATTGGGTAATAATTGCATTTTTGCTCTGTTGCAACTAACCATCGTTCCACGACCTTGCGGAGATCAGCCTGCCGTTTCATCCATGTTAACCGAAATTGGAGAAGGTGGTCTTATATTTCACTTGTATTCCAATGTGTTCGGATCCCTGCTGGTGTACTAGAGGTGTGGAGTTGATTGATGGTTTAGAAACTGATATTCATCCCCGAACCACCAGTGCTCCGTCACAGTCTCCCTCTAACATTAAGGCAGACTTTGAACCATCTGCACTTCCATCGCTATTAAACTTTGCTCTTCAGTTAGTCCCAGGATAGCTGTAGCGCTACCGTGCATCGTCCTCGCGCAAGATGCTTCTGAGTGAATGTGCGCGTTATAAATTTGAGTAACATAACACAACATAACATTACTTGGTTGCTCCACATTAGAAAAGGACTCAATGAAAGATCACCTTACACCTTTACCCAGAAACCCAGTCAAAACTACTAGCCATCACTGTTGTGTCTATTGAGAATTACTTGGGACATTAGATTTACAATCCCTTAGTGTGGTCATAAGGTAATTCATTATGGAGCTAGCAGAATCTTTCCCAGAAGTAAAATAAGAAGGTCTGTCTAGTTGCATCACATCATTAATAAGTTTATTTCTTCTAAAAATGGAAAGAAAATGGAGCCTCTCCAATCTACTCTTTCGCCTACAGGGTGTGTTTATTCAGTAGACCGGACCTTTGAAAGGATTAAAACCCCCTTTAATTTTCATTTTTAAATCAACATCTAAAGGGAAAATAGTTCCAATGAAACACTGCTAAAAATCTAAATTCACGATAGACGGAATTACCGTATTAAGCTGTGAAACATGGGCCCATTTCTTTTGCCAAAATAAGGATTGTAAAAATGTACAACATTCACAATGGTTTCATAGCCAAATTGCAGCTTTAACATGAAATGGTTTTGTAATCAACCACCACTTGTTTAATTTTTGCATTGACATGTAAAGAGACACACGTCTGTAGCCTACCCTTATTGCGCCGTTTCGTATTCTTCATTGCGGATACATAATAAGACGAAAACCCTCCTGGCAAAAAAATCAAGAAAAACATATCGGACAAAAAATTGCCCTGTCTGCGTTATAGCTAAGAAAGGTAAGATGGAAGTGGTGGAGCAGATGAGTGTGTATATTTGGTAACAAGAACTATGGAAACAAGTTGGAAATCAAGGACATTTGTAACAAACATACATTCCAGCTTATTTTGATGTGTTTGGCATGGAATGTAATTTACCGGCACTCTGCCAGTGAATTACATTTCATATAATATATAATAATGTGCAGAGAATAAGGCAGCTCTGTGACCCCATGAAATGTTCTTGCGTATGCCGATGTTTGAATCCCTATGTATTCCACCTGTTTTATACTCCTATAAAAACAAGACAGAATCCATAGCCATTCTTGTTAGTTTACTGCCATACCCGTATATTGCAGATGGCATTAGATATCCTTTTGTACACTGCTTGTAAAAAGGCAAGGAACTGGATTCCAATACCTTCATTACACCCAGTGAATAAGGAGGATCGCTCACACACAAGTTCATATGGTCATGGCCTCTCCATGCAATGTGCATGGTACTTAAAATGAAGGTGTGAATGTTTAAGTTTTGGCATTGTTCACATATTAAGGAATAAAAGGAATATGGGATGCTAGGTCATTTCCACAACTTGTGCCCATAAGGCAAGTTCAATATGGAGAGACATGAAGGATACAGCGGCTAGTGTAGAAGCATAGAAGAAAGAGGACTGAGGGTTATTTGTGGCACTAGTGGTCGTGTGCACAAGCAAGATCACTACTTTTTTGGTGAGAAGAGTTTAAGATTTTAGTGTACACAGTTTTGTCATGCTATGCTACACTGGATCCACCTGTATTTCTTTCCAGAGGTCATGTACGGAATGCTAGAAAAGATACTTGATCTGTCTCTAATCATTGGTGGAACGAAAAAACTGCATAGCATCATCACTGCCCCAGATCTCTGGACAGAACTAGGTTTTGAGCAAGCTGTACCCTCCCCTCACATACAAAGGGAAACACCTTAGATTGCATCTTAATATGATATCTAATAGATCTGGTTAATTCCCTTGTTTTTGTTATGGGGGGGAGCTGTCTCATGAGAGAACAAAATTCGTGAACAAAGAACAATTGAACACAGGCTACCCCACCCTTGCACACGTGAGTGGATGGTTTACAGCTACGGAAATTATTGTACGAGATTGTTCGACAATGCACATGGTCAGAATTGTTTTTAGTAAAATAATGTATTCAGAACAGGTAAAAGATTGCAGTGTTGCAGTATCAAAGGCACATGTCATACATTTTACGTATAGATTGCACAAAAATGTAGTAATGCGTCATAACAGACACTGAGAACGGCTGTACTACATTACCTATTTCAAAGGTGTAGTGGACATGGCGTATATAGACTGTGTTAACGTGGGGTTAGTTACAGTGTCACAAGTGTTACACTAGACAGGTTGACACATTGGGCCTCATTACAAGTCAGGAGGTAAGGGGTTAATGGCGTCGGTTAAGGTGCCGGCGCCGTCAACCCCGTACCGCCTGATTACGAGATCCCCTCCCGGGACCCGGTCTGCACGTCTGCTGAAAACAGACGTGTAGCGCAGGTCCCGTGAGGAGAAGATGGAGCAAACAACGGGCCGCTCGTAATTGGCCCCTTGTTTGCTGCCTCTCCCATTCCCATTTCAGCCCTATGGGGGCTGAAATGGGAATGGGGAAGGCCCGGGTCCGGGTTCCCAGAGGGAGGAATTACCGGGCCCTCCGAACTCAGAATGGCCATGTAAATCCTCATTCTGGGAACCTGGACCCGGACCCGATTTTGGCGGCAGCCATGCCACGAATAGCAGCATGGCTACCGCCAAAATTGTAATGAGGCCCATTGTGTTTCTTGCTCGGCGGGGGGAAGACTGTGACTTGCATCAGATCAGAATTTAATGTGTCCCACCGAGCTTTCTTCTGGACACCCAGCACAAGTCGATGTAAAACTATTCCCTGTTATGGAGAACATCTCCAGAAAGACGCTACAAAGACGTGCTAGAAATTAAAAGCTGATCATAGGGAGTACCATTATATCAACAACCAGTATACCGAAGCTGACCACCCACCTTTCATTGCTTCTGAGTGTCTTTGGCCCCTTGCTTCCACACACATAATAAAACTGTGTGTGTTCAATAATATTATTACTAAGAGACAAAAGAGAGAACAAGGGGGAACCGTGTCATCTTCATCCCCATGTCCCTTATCTGCTGTAATAATGCTACCACCAGTGTATCTTAAATCACCTTTATAATAGGTGTTTTCAGTGCTTCGCCTTTCCTCAATGGGTTATTATCCAACTTGTAACCCTCCAAATAGTGGATGATTTGATTAAATAGATGTCTCTCCCTTTTTTGAACAGCTTATCACGAATGAATGTCCTGCCACGAGACAACATTGAACAGTCTCTTATTTTGTTATTTTTGTCATTTGTATAGCGCACCTAACCCGGAGGCATTTGGGTTCTGGTTACATAAGAAGGTTGGTTGGTTTAGCTACATATATCACTGAGTTACAGAGGTTGTGTTACAATTGTGTTACCTAGTGAATTGGATGTGCCGAAAAAAGTACATTTGGAGAAAAACAGCATTGAGATAAAAAACATCATTGAGATGAAGGCATGGAAGGTACAATTCTTGGCAAAGGTTGTATAGCAATCAGTACATTGATAGGGAAGATAACATTGCATTGTACAATGAGAGAAAGCATAGCATTAACATTAGGGCTTCGTCGCTGCTAAGCGTTGTAAGTATAGTAGGTTGCTGGCAGCTGTGGGGTTAAAGTTATCTATATGTCTTGGGGGAAGAGCCGAGTTTTGAGGCCTTTGCAGAAGGACCATAGGGAGGGGTCTGATAATAGGGCTAGGGGCAATGAGTTCCATTGCTTGGCAGCGACTACAGGGAAGCTGCAGTCTCTGGCTTTTTGGCGTTTGTATCTGGGGATAGTAAGACGACAGGAATATGCAGATCTGGGCGGTCTATAGAATTCGGCTTTGGAGATTTGTCTGGCTAGGTACAGTGGGGCGCTATTGGACAAGCATTTGTTTGTCAGAGAAAGGGTTTTGAATGTGATGCGTTTACGGACCGGGAGCCAGTGGATGTTTCGTCTAGCTGGGGATATGTGTTCTTTTTTAGAGGTTTTAAGTGCAGCTCTTACAGCGTTAGTCTGAATGATTTGTAGTTTGTTAATGTTTATGGAGCTGGTGCCTGCAAAGAGGGAATTGCAGTAATCAATCCTTGACAGAATGATGGCTCTAGCGAGGGTGATGCAGTTATCTGTGGTCAGGAAGGGTCTGCTTGCATTGATTAGTTTGGCGGTGTAGGCCGCTGCTGTTGCAATTGTGTTTACTTGCCTTGCAAGGGAGAGGGATAAGTCGAGATACACTCCTTGTGTTTTTACTTCTTTTGCTACAGTGATAATGTTGTCGTCAATGGTGAAGGATTTGTAGGATTGAGAGAGGTTGTTTAGCCGAGATTGATTGTGATGAGGAGTGGCTCTGTTTTCTCATCATTAAGGCATAGCTCGTGTGAGCCATCCGGGCTTGATTGGTTAGGAATAGTTTGCTTAGTAAGTTGGAATCGGTGTCATAGATGCCAGTGATGGGGAGGAGTATTTGGGTGTCATTCACATAATTGGTGTATGTGATTCCCAGCTTGTCTAGGAGGTCGAATAGCAGCTTGGTGAACACGTATAAGGTTGGTGAGACGCAGGAGCCTTGTGGCACTCCAAAGGTGACTGGGGTTGAGGGGGGCTGCCGCAGTGGTTGAGAATACTCTCACCTTTGATATAGGTTATGTAGTAGAGCCGTTCCCAGTGGCTGTTGTGACACATTACTAAATGTTGTGCAATGTATATGTTAAATCTTTTATACTTCAATCGTTTACCTGTTTTGAATAAATTATTTTTAGACAAAAATGTCGGCCATGTGCATTGTCGAACAATCTTGTACAATAATTTCCATAGCTGTAAACTATACATCTTAATATGATAGTCAGATAACATTCACCTTACAGTGGTGAGGACTCTGCCATTGTCAGGGTGCTGACCCTTTCAAAGCAGGTGGGGATGAGTGACCCTTCTCAACCTGGAACAGGAGGCTCACTAAATCAAAGATCAGAACAAGCCCTGCCCCAAAGGGAGTACGTTGGAATTGAGGGGTCACCAGTGTAACGAATCAACTTGCTGGGAACCGGTGGTCCAGGGATGAATATTGGTTTCTAAACAAACAATCAGCCCCATACCACAAGTACACCAGAAGGCATCTGAACAGATTGGAAACACAAGTAAATTATAAACCTCGCTGTCCACTTTAGGAAACGAAGAGAGAACGGCAGGCTTATCTCTGAAAGGTTGTGGATCACTGGTTATTGTAACACTGTGAAAACACAATTATTACCCAATGATAAAAGGAACAGTCAAGGTACGGTTGTATAGAAATATCTACATTATTATTATCACAACAGACAGTTCTAGCAACACTATGAAATACAAACCACCCTGTAAATGAATGCAGAGGACAGACAGTTTCAAAGAAGGAAAAGGGATGAACTCTGGATACTGACAGGAAAGTGGTTGGTACAGTAAATAATTGCATCAGTTAAAGGATACTTGGTTTCAGCACAAAGGGATCAATGGGTCATAAAATGTCTCTAGGTGCCTTCAGAGTAGGACCAGGGGGACAGAACCACAATGAACCTCGTGCTTGTAGGTGTTCTTGATGCTTGACAGGGTCGAGTCGGGTTTACTGTGCTTTGCAGCTTCTGTGACAGTTCAAGATTGGAGACAGCTTCAGGTATTAGGTGAAAACCAGTTTGGCGAGCAAGGCTGGACAGACAACTGCAGGCTGGCCTGCATGATATGATATGATATTTTATTTGTATTGCGCTCATACACAAGTGTTTCAGAGAGCGATTAGGCAAGGGAGGGGAACAGGGGAGAGCACAGCACAACACAACAACGATCTTACTAGGCCCAGTGACATTGAGAACGCGCAAGTGCATGGGAAAGGGAAAAGAGAAATAGTGCATGGAAGGCAGAGAGCGGAAAGTGCGGAGCAGAGGAGCACAGATAAATAGTAATAAATACAAATAAATAGAAAATGGAGGCAATAAACAATGGTAGTGCAGCCAGCAAGTGGCAAGCGCTGTATCAAAGGCAGCAGACTGGGTAAGTCTGATAAGTGCAGAAAAAGAAGAAAAATGGGGTGGGTACAGGTACAGTCCCCGGTGCAAGGGGTTGCCAGGAGGCAGTGCAGGAAGGTGGCAGGGTGAGCAGGTACCTGGGCCCAGGGGACAGAGGGTGGCTAGGTGCACAGTGCCAAGAGAGAGCAAATCAGCAGGGGAGAAGGGGAGCGAAGGCAGAAGCAAAGAGGAAGGTCTTGAGGTGCTTCCGGAACGCGAGATGGTTCTCCTCAAGTTTTAGAGTGGTAGGGAGGCTGTTCCAGAGGGAGGCCCCAGCCTAAACTAGAGATCTGCCCCCCAGCTCGTTTCTTTGAAAAACGATTGACACAGAAGGAGTTAGAGGTAGAGGAGCGAAGAGCTCGAGAAGGGAGGTATTTGCAGAGGAATGGCTGAAGGTATTTTGGACCAAGGCCCCAGAAAGCCTTGTGGACAATGCAGAGGGTTTTGAATTTAATCATTGCATCCACTGGGAGCCAATGGAGAGATTTCAGAGCTGGAGAGATACCATACCAGGGATTGAGGCCAAGGGCAAGTCTTGCAGTCCTGTTCTGGATAAGTTGTAGATGACGGGGAGTAGAGGCAGGTAGATTTAGAAAGAGGCTTTTACAATAGTCCAACCTAGAGAGAACCAGAGCTTGGGAAACAGTGAGCTTCTGAGGGAAGGAGAGGAAAGTCAGAGTGCCTCTGAGGAGGTGCAGTAGGAAGTCAAAGATCACCCCAAGGTTCTTAGCCTCGCAGGTAGGGGTAGAAGGAGGGCCAAGAGAGGCTGGCCAGAGAGTGAGGGAAAAGGATGGAGATGGTGTGCCGATGAGGAGTATCTCCATCTTGCTGGTATTCAGACAAAGATCATTGGCGGCACACCAATCTTGAATGGCAGTTAGGCAGTCAGAGATGAGCGAGGGAGAGGAGGTGGCCGAGGGCAGATGGAAAATGAGTTGAGTGTCATCAGCGTAGCACTGGAAATTTGGAAATGCAGTGAGCATGATTTGCCAGCTATTGGTTGAAGAGCCAGGGTGAGAGGTTAGGCCCCTGAGGAACCCCACAGGTAGAGAGGAAGATGGATGATAGGAAGGACCAGAGTTGGACCTGGCAGGGTCGATCTGAGAGGAAAGAGGTCAGCCAGGCCAGAGCCTGATCAGTGATCCCCAGGTTATCATGGAGACGGTTTAGCAGGGTGGTGTGGTTGACCATGTTGAAGGCAGAAGAGAGATCAAGAAGGATGAGGACAGAGGGAATGTTAGAGCAGATCTTCACGGATATTTGACCCTCATTTTTGTCTTCTGAGTCCCTAGTCCTTTGTCTGTTTTCTAGGTCTTTGATTGTACCTCTGTTATACCCATGGATCTACAAAGTGATTTTAATACCCCTCCTCCCTTGGATATACAGCAGCCTCTTATATATAGTTTAAAGATTTCCCAGATAATGTCTGAGTTGGGCCAGAGTCGATATTGGCCCAGAAGTACATCTGTATTATTTTCTTTTATTTTTTATTTTTATTTTTTTTATTTTATGGTTGATAAAATCAACCTTTCAATATACAAAGTGTCAAGAACAGTGAATGTTTTCTTCTTTACAGTTAAATAAAAAAAGAGTACAAATGCGATACGTGGAAAGCAAAAATCAGAACATTAAAATTCAGCATTAATAAAACAAGAAAGGAAATACAGAATTAAAAGAAACTTACAAATGTAGATCATAAATAAATTGCATCCAAAAACTGTACAGTTGCTATCTTAACACCCAATGAGATGGATGAGAAAATGCATTGCCAGATGTTTTTTTGTATGTTAACATTTTGCTCTTCAAAGAACTTCCCAAAACATTTTGCCCGAATGGAGACCAAATTTGGGCAATGCACCAAACAATGTTCTAGTGTTTCTTTTTGGTTGACATTCTTACAAAATCGACACCAATTCTCAGCCTCTCCAATTTGCTTCCTTCTGGCCAGTACATCGAGAGTCGGCCAGAGATTTAAACGAAAACAAAGAAATTGCTGGCGAGTCTTTGAACAAGGAAATTTGGCCAAATAATCGGCCATTACTCTGAGTCGCTTATGGCCAAATAAAGTGCAATCGAAGTCCTTATAGGTTAAACATTTATTTTGGGTAGTAATCCAATCATGATGATATATTTTCTGTTTGGCTCGATTTTCATTTGATAAAAGCAAGTCTAAATCCACAGATGCGTCGGACAGTGCATTCATAACGAACACGCACCATTTTCTCGAGAATGTCTCATTTTGCAAGAGTAGGTGACTTGATACTTTTCCCAGAATATCTAAACGGTTCAAAGACAAGAGACACTTCCGAAAAAAAGCACAGTACTTCCAGATGACAAAGGAAGCCATGGAAAGAGATCCCAATTCAAAACGGACTAGAGGCAAAGGAGTGCACACGGGCAAATGTAAAACCTGTTTCCAGAAGGATGATTCCAGTTTATCCCACCACTCAATGGGTCTCAGGGAAAGAGCTTCCGGTCCATAGGTCAAAATCGGGATCACCTTCTGGAGATAGAATGTTAATACATGTCTGACAGTGCACTTGCCAAATTTGCCCATAAGAATCTTTGCTTGGGCGACTAAAGATCGTAATTTGCCAGTGGTTGCTAAATCAAGCTCAAGAGTTGTAGGCGTATCAGCCACTATAGTGCCCAAATATTTGTAGCTGGGTACCTGAGCTAGAGAGACATTGTGTAGACACCAACTGAAGGGTTTGACTTTGGTGCCTGAATGTCTTATGCAAATCATTATTTGAGTTTTGCAAGTATTGATTTGTAGATGATTTAGATCCACATATGACTCTAGGCCGTCCAGTAATTTTTGGAGACCAGAATGAGTTTTTGAAATGAGGATCAAATCATCAGCATAGAACAGATAAGGAATTCTGTGCAAGCCCAAACTGGGAGGGTCACTTAAAATCTTGCTTAGATTAAGGCCCAAGTCGTGGATGAAAAAATTGAAGATTGAGGAGGCTAAAATGCACCCCTGCTTCAACCCTCTGAACGTCTGGAATTTAGCTGTCAAGTCCCCACCTAAATTAAGGCGAACTTGCATAAAGGTGTTAGAGTGAAGAAGTACTATTAGGGATGCCAAGGATGGTGGGCATTTCCGATTGACTAATTTATGGTAGAGTAGGCTACGATCAATTGAATCGAAAGCAACCTTAAAGTCAACGAAAGCCAAGTATAGGGTCTGTTTACGGGCCGCATAATCAGAGAGAAGCATGCTGAGGGTGATTATATTGGGAGTGGTGCCTAAGCCTGCCACAAAGCCTGATTGAAATGGATCATTGAGGTGGACTTCTGACGTCCACTTTTGAAAGTCTCTCAGAATCAGTCGAGAGAAAATCTTCCCAGGGGCATCTAATAGTGCTATCGGCCGGTAGCTGCAAGGATCTTTCCTGTTCCCCTTTTTATAAATGGGGACGACGATTGAATGGGTCCAAGTTGGGGGCAGTTTTGTGATTTCATGATGAGGGTGAAGATAGAAAACAAAAGGCGCCCCCACACATCCGGGTGGGCTTTAAGCATGTTGTTAGACAAGCCATCCGGACCACAGGCACCTGATCGACTAGCTTTTTTGATGAACATTAAAATGTCATCTACATCAAAGTCTAGGTGAAAGGTATTTAGGGCATGAGTGGAGGCTAGGGCTATACTGCCATCAGGCACTTTGTATAAATCAGAAAAATAGGCAATCCAAGCAAATTCAGAGACTTCATTGGCTTGTGTAACAACTTGCGATCCAGTTGTAGCTTGGTTAAGATAGGACCACACTCTAGCAATATTTTTGCTCTGAACTGCAGCCAATAAAAGTTGGCTATCAAGATGATGAAGTTTGGCACGCCTTGCTCTAACCCAATTTTTGTATTTAGTTTTGAGACTAGAGAGATGCTTATGCTGAGTGTTAATGGGGAGTTTCAATGCTGCTCTATTCTGCTGATGAAAGAGGCGCTTGCGGTCTCTAGTTTCTCTATCAAAAACATGTAAAGAAGGAGTAGAATATGTGCGCTTAGATAGAGAACTGGACGCAAGAGGCTGAAAAAGATGAAGCATATCAGAGTAGCAGACACTTGAAGTAGTGGAATTTGACACTGATAAACAACCATGAAGGGAGACTAGGGCTTGCTCCGTCCATCAGAGTCTATTACATGCGTTATTGACCTTAAATTAACACTTAGCAGTATTATCTCTGCGCAAAATGGAATTACCACAATGTTGCAAAACAGCAGTTACTTGCTTAGGATCACTCAACTCCGAGTGCACAATTTCAAAGTCCAACACATCAGAAAATAAGATGACATTTGTGTACATATAATCAATAATAGATGCAGAAGAGCCCCTAGACCAGGTTGAAACTGGAGGGATATCGGAAGAAAATGCTCCATTAAGCCTATTGAGACCATGGTGTTTGGCAAATTGTTCCCATTTTTTTATTCGAGAAGAATTGGT
The DNA here is from genome assembly GCF_040938575.1 of Ambystoma mexicanum. Lineage (NCBI taxonomy): Eukaryota > Metazoa > Chordata > Amphibia > Caudata > Ambystomatidae > Ambystoma > Ambystoma mexicanum. The sequence goes on along the minus strand of NC_090935.1, from coordinate 118,565,432 downwards.
TCTGCTGTTGGAATGAACGCAGTCCAGATTAAAATCTCGCGCAATTAATAATTTGTGAACAGAACCATCCAATAAGGTTAGAGACAGCATATCATTCAGGGCTTTAAGGAAGCATTCGTCCGTGATCCCCACCGGATTCCAATAGATGTAAATAATGGCATATGATGTTGATGACAATATCAATCTCGACATTTGAATGAAGGCATTAGGAGACGCCCAGGGAAAGAGACTAGAGTTACTATCAGCTGGGATTGCGGTCAATAACCCACCAAAGGGACGGCCACTATGACCTCGATGAGCCACTATGGTGAGTACATCATGGGCATCCCAAATAGGATCAACAGTAAGCCAAGGTTCCTGCAATAAAATTAATTTATATTTTGACAAACAGCTGGAATCATTGTTCAGTAACTGTGAATGCCCCCTTGTGTTCCAGCTAATAACAGTGAAAAGACTAGGCTCCACAACTTGGACTAGTTAGTGCTGGACAAGTGGATCAAGAGCAGAATGTGGACCTCGCGGCTCCTGAGAGTGGGGTCTATGGTTACCCATCTGTATTATTTGCCTATTTCTTCTCGGAATGCCCAGTCTTCTAAGGCTGCAGCTCTGAACCTCCAGAGCATTCGTCTAGGCGGTTACGTGGGGGCAGTGAGGACGACCAGGACCTGAGAGTGGTCCGATAGTGTGCGGGGGAGAATTATCACTTCTACCACGTTCCTGGCAATGACAGTATTGCTCATGATGAAGTCACTGTGTGACAAAGAGTCATGCACGCCAAAGAAGAAGGTGTATTCTTTATTGGTTGGGTGCATATCACGCCAAGTCTTGTGTAGGTCATGACATTCTGCTGAACTAGACCAGGTATGGGCTGCCCACGGGAATGTTTGCTGTGTGGCTGAGGACCTGTCTAATTCCAGCATGAGGTCCATGTTAAAGTCCCCCACCCATATGACCTCGCACCCAGGGAACTTGTGAATGTGACTGGCACTTACATGAAAAAACTCAGGGGAGTCGGTGTTGGGAGCGTAAATATTTATCAATGGGATTTTTGACTGACGTATTTCCTCAGCTAGAATGAAGCACTTCCCCTCCTTGTCAACTATTCACTATATTCTATTGTGTAGATTGAGCTCTAGGGAGTTGTGTATATAGTTTGCCACACCTCTGGAGTGTGTTGTGAAAGAGGAGCTGTATCTGTGTATCCTCCATCCTGGGAGTCCAGGCAGGGGAGACTCATGGGCCAGGTGTGTTTCTTGTATACATAATATATTCACTCCTCCCTCCTATAACTTCCCCTCAACAACATTTTCAAACTGAACTGCAGTGTTTGTGGGAAATGGGGCACTGAGGGCAGTCAGCTCACTCCGTGTGGTGGCACCTTCATCTCGTGGTCCCCGGTCCCGATTTGCACCCTGCGGCCTTGTTTAGGCCCCGGGACCGGTAATATTTGTATCACTTGTAAAGGATATGGCAGTGGTATTCAGGATAAGTTTGCAGGTGACCCACCCAGATCGGGGATGTTCCTGGGAAACCGTTCTGCTGCTTTTGGGGAGGTAAAGAACGAGCCATTGTGTTGTATCCGTAATTTTTCTGGGTACATCATTGAGTATCGTATATCCTTTTTTAACAAGATGTTTTTGACTGCTTGGAATGTCTATCATTGTTCTTGAACAGCCGCACTGAAGTCCGGAAAGAGTCTTATTGTGGATAGCCCCATTTCAGATCCTATTTCTCCCATGCGGCACATAGTATGGTGTCCACGTCTCTGTAGCTAAATATTCAGGCTATGATAGGCCGTTCCAGTGCTGCAGGGGGTGATGAGCCGCCAGTGATTGGTCAGCTCTTTCCACCAGATACTGCTGGACACCGGGTGGTTCTCTAGGATCTCAACCAGCAGCCGTTCCATGAACTTCTCCATGTTGACTATCTGCCTGCCCCCAGTATGCAGATGTTGTTGCATCTTGAGAGCCCCTCCAAATCCTCATTCTTTGCTATCACTTTTTTGACTGTTTGTTGCAGGTTCATCAATTCGCATTGCAGTACAGCAACGTTGTCCTCGCCCTCGCCTATTCTCTGTTCTGCCTCAGCCATCCACCTGCAGAGTTTGTCAATTTGTATCACGGATATGTCGACCTTGCATGTAAGAGCATCTATCTAGCTCCCGAGTTATCTGTGCTGCTCTTCAATGCGAACAGTGTCTGGTTCAGGGCAGTCACATCCACTTGGGCCATTGGTGGGGCTGTTGGGGGGGAATTAGGGGGCTGTGCTTGATCAGCTCGAGCAAACTGGTCCATTTTGGCTTGTTTTTTAGGGTTCGCCATTCTATCACTGCAATTGTGCTTCAAGCTCCCCACCGAGTGGCGTTTAGTTCTTGTGGCATGCTGTAATTGGGGGTGCTACCGCTTTCCGGACTGTCCAGGGGTGTTGTCCATTCCTATGGGCTGGGTGTCCCAGTTATTGATGGGATTCTCTGTTCTGAGTATTTCCCCTGCTGATTGCGTGCCCAGTGCCCCTCGCCCAGCCTTTGCTGGGTCTTCCTAACTGGTCTGGAGTGGGACAGTTAACAGGGATGGGCTCAATGCTACGATTCCTTAGTGGGCCACAGCTGTTCCCAGTGCTGTCCCAGAGCTGTAAGACCCAAACTGGGGGATTGGCCGGCTTTATGTAGTGGGGATTCTCCCTCTACTCCAGTGCACCTGTTAGAGAGCAAGCCAGGTAGTGGGGGTTCTGGGTCAGGCCCTGGGGGCAGACCTTCTGTTCAGCCGATCCTGGCTGGTGAATGTTTCTCGCTGTTGTCTCCCCCTCTCTGACCAGGTTATTTGTGATGTACTATACCAGCTGCTTGGGTCTCCCGGGTCTCGCTCTGGGCACACTCATGGGCTAGGAGAGTCAAGAGTTGTACATGCAGGGAGGTGTGGTCTCCAGTGTGATTTCACAGCCCCCGTCAGAGTATTCTGAAGGGGGGTTGGCATTTCCTATGGCTGAGCTTCCTGCACCTTGCAAGGAGATTGAGGGTATGCAGCAGTTCTCTGTGCACTTCGAGAATATCTAGACAGACAATCTTCTGTGTTGCCATATGGACACCTTTCCCCTTTGTGCCCCTGTCGTGGTCCCAGTGGACAGCTCTCCCCCGCTCTGAGCATTATCCGTTCTTACTGCAGTGGTGAAGAGTAACTGATTTCCTCCTTTATTCCAAGTTTGATCCGTTGATATGGAGGGGCTATGTTAGGGGGATCGACAAGGTAGGTCTATATTTTGTGAAAGATTCCAATCAGGCGTCACACACAGGTCCAGGACCTTCGACCTCAGCCTTAGATGTAGCGCACAATTAGAATGCTTTTTCTTTATTTTCAATTAATTCAAAAGGAGCCGTTACCCGACCCGTCTCACACCCTCTTTTACAAAAACCCTGGGTCAGAATGGACAATGAACCAGACCGGTGGGTGGAAATATAATATTTATTTATTTTAATTTCAAAGAAATCACACGTTTCTTTTATTTTGGGCAGCAATCACCAATGGGGTGATAATCACTATGAAAATTACTGAAATACACTTGGGTAACCTTCTTCAAGAACATATCCAAAGCACAATTAATAGGAGCACTTTTTTCAATTAGAATAGATAGCACCAGAGTTAAGATTTGCAACTGCAATGTTCCCTCATCCCACAATTCTGAGCAGCTGGTAATCAGGGATAGGCGGCAGCAAACAGAATCAAAATCGGACTTTCCCTCAAAAAATAAGAGGCAAAACCCTTTGCAATGGCCTAAAATGACACTCAGATTTTAATAAATAATTAATTATATGTGTAATTAAATAATGATGTACATATGTTTATCACAATCTCAGGGCTATCATATCACTAGTAACTATACGGTAAGGTATCACACAAGGCATAACGTTCACAAAGCAGGTTGAATTGAAAACACAGTGCAGTTAAAACACACATGGAAAAGTTGCATTTTTTCTTGTTTGCAGTTTTAAATGTCAAAAACTTTTTTCCGAAAAACGGGTAAAATACTCTGAATTGCAATGCAGTTTTTGGGCTGGGGGATAGATGCACATCACAGGGACAATATAGAAGTGAAAGGAGGGCTATAGCTGAAGTACTGGATGAGATTTGCAAGATAAAAGGAGGTTCAGTTTTGGTAAAATAAAGCTGTTAAAGGGAGGAAATTGGTTTTACTTAAACTAGATTATTCAGACTAAATTGTTAAAGAAACAGTATGATCCCGGGTTAATTTGCAACTTAACCCTTTCATCCAGTGTTCAGAGCTATGTGGGAATTCATTTAATTATTTGAAATATTGCTAAGGAGTTACAAGATGAAGTGGATGAAAGAATTGCGCTAGCACTAGAAAAACAAGGTCATGGTGCACAGAGAATTAGAACAGTTTAGACAAGTTATCAAGGTATGGTTAGGATTACTTATAAAATAAGCCAAAGACAAAGGGTTCGAGATTGGGTAGGCTATGTGTTGCTATGGGATGGGAAAAACTCGGAGTCCACGCTTGAGTTTGGGGAATTTGGACAGCCAACCGGGTTCTGGGCTCAAAAGGTTCTGGTCACCAGATAGCTGGCTCTCCTGGCAAAAGACAGCTGGGCAAATGTCTGGTCAGGGCACAGCGATGCCTCAGCTGGATGGAGCGGGTAAGCAGGGCAAGCAGGCGGCACTGTAGTATCCCACAGCGGGCTCAGCCATCATTCCCCTTTCTCACTGAAGTTAGTGGGATTTTGTTATGGGGTTTTAGTGCTGAAGAGTAGTTCTGCCTGGATAGGAAGTCCTGGGTCAACTATGCCTTTTCTGGCATTGGGGTCTGGAATCTTGCAGAGCGAAGGTGGGATATCTGGCTACGCAGGCGCTGGAAAATTCAGAAGAGAGTGTGTCTAGAGTACTCTCAGCCAACCTTATTAATAAGCCATGGTGACATCCTCGGATTATATGGTGGGGCAGGCTTAGCTGGGCATGCCTCTAAATAACTGGATTGGTCAGGGGGGATTGCTGCCGCCTTCCTGTCAGCTGGTTGGACTTTTAGAGACATGACATCAGCTTTATGATGTGCGTTTACGATGTCCAGAACCTCCCACAGTTAATTTTGCCAAAACCCATTTTTGACTTAAATGGCACATTTTTACAGTTGTGGCATCTTAACCAATTGCATAGGCAGATTCGATATTTTACACAGAGCATGACAGTCCAATTTTCATAGTGGTAGGACTTTGTTTCACCCATCTAATAGTTTTTGCGATTTTCAGTGATAAATATTTGACCTAAAATTCTGTAAATTTATACATCGGTAGAGATTATCATAAGGCATGTAAGTATTGAATTTTACAGCGGCATCATGTACACTTTCCTCAAACTGTCCAATTCTCTGCCATTTCTGTTGCCAATATGACAGTGAAGGCTACCACGTCTTAAATTAAAAACAACAAAATTACATTTAAACTGTTAACTTTTTGCATCGCTGCGAAGTCCTGTTGCAAAGAGAAAAGTCTTAAAAGTGTATTAATAAAATAGTCTTTAGAGCCAAAATGGTCAGCATTGTTCACCATATAAGGGCATAGTTCCAAGGCTGCTCTTGAATTGGCTTTGAAACTCCCAGTAGAAGTCGAGGGACGTGTGATTTCCTTTTTCACATGTCTATTTCCCAGAATCCCTATTGTAAGATGCCTCTGCCCAGACAAAAGTCTGATGAGTCTGTGATATGCGGCTTTCTGGCCCATTCAAAGTTTTCCAAGGTAGCAATTTGCACTCATGTGTCCTAGAATCTATTGTGGCTCCTTCTGTTGCTAGAAACCCCCAAGCAGAAACCTGTTTGGCTAGTTTTCAGGAGGCAGTCCATGTCTTTATTTCTTATTTCATTTTATTTTGTTTTAAATCAAAAGCAAGCCTGTTGAATGAAACCTCTCACATATGTTTCCCAGAAAAAACACCCTTTACATTGCGCAGGCCAAAACAGGACCTTCTTTCAACATTATACTTTTAAAACAGGCATTTTTCCTTATTTGCAAAAGCACATTTTAACACATTGTGAAGTCTGCTGGGCTGACCATTTCAAAAGGCTTTTTCTCTGAATTTCCCACATTGCTCTGCAGCCCCAGTCAGTTTCACTTCTACAACAATCTGTTTAAGACACAGGTCCATTGAAATTGACATACGCCCAGAGAGCGAGAGTCTCTTTTGCAGCATTGATATTTGACATTTTGTAACTTAAGCGACTGAAAATAAAGCTACTTTTGATTTCTCAGATTTGGCTGACACAGCATGTCATACAGGGATAATGTTCTATTTTACTGCAGCACAATCTGGATATGGGTGGGCATGGCAGGGCCGCATTGATGAAAGCAGTCTGATGTTGAACAGATGATAATAGCGTCAGGTCGCCAGCATTATGAAGGCCAAATATTTCCTTTTTCAAGGGGAATGTGGATCAAAGAGCAAAGCAGTGCTGCTTCTCAATTTTCTTATTGGTGCATGTAAGCAGTACGCTGGCAGTCTTTCTCAGTGTGCCCCCTTGTTCCATCCTGCCCAATAGGTGCTTGACAAGATGGTGCACCCATCATTTTTTAGCTATAAAATGCAGTTTTGATGCATGACAATGGTGCTCCAAGGAGCCAGCGCAGCCATTTTGCTGTTAACTGCTGAAGTGCAGATGGATGATGTGAGGAGCTACTGCTGAGTGGGTAAATATATCCCCCAATCTCAGGTTCCCCTCTCCTTATTCCAATTGTGTGGCCTTAGCAGGTGTTAGTGCTATTGGGGTATTTATGTTGACAGCAGGGGATTGCCCGTCTTGAGAGGCCGCTCCCGGCGTGGGGAGTTCTTCTGGCGCTTACTTGGAGGGGCCTCCCCCTCTTTATATACACAGTGTTTCCTGTCCCACTCGGTCTCCTGCCTCTTCTCACAATGCGGGGGAGCTCACATTCTCATTAACCGTGTTGCCTCGTCAGGAGCAGTGCCTTCATTTGCCTGGTATGTTGCTGTGTCCGCGTTCCTGGTCAGGCTATTGCTGGCGGATGTGGAGGTTCCAAACCTGCTGCTGCTACTGTTGTTATAGTCCCTTGCCTGCAGCTTATATTCCTGTCATTATTGAGGGAGGAGTCATTTGGTACCACTGATGCCGTCCCGCTTCTGGAATCTCTTGAGGGCCGGTCACTGTCTCTCCTGCAGGGTGCGTGATCCCTGCGTGGGATGCCCTTGCCCCACTCTCCCAACCTGCAGCAAGGGTCACTGGAGCACGGCGAATGTAGCGCCACTCCAGGATCTCAAATCAAGTTGCCACTGTATCCAGGGGTGCTCTGGATCTCCAGGAGCACACTTCTTGGGTGTTCAGGGATAAACAGGACTGCAGAATGAATCATTTTGGAGAGGATGTGTCGGTCAACACCAGAGGTTTTCAGGCAGCCGCCACCTTGGACCGTTGCGCAACAGGGCCCCTAAGTCCCACCCAACTTACTGTTTGTTGTGGATCAAAAGGTCAGATTAATGGAGCTCTCTGTGGTTCCTGATTAAAGCGGCAGGTCTCCATTGAAGCTGTGCAGAGACCAGACATTCTGGCTCCATCAAGCCACATACTCATACCTTCTGAATTAGGTTCTCCTGCCGGAATGACTAATTTAAACACACAGTCCCAGACATGATGTTTAATTGTCTATCAGTCCTGAGGGCAGGAGCTGGCATCAGGCTGACACAGTTGCATATGCAAGGTTGTTGGGGTTTCATGTCTCCTTTGTTAGCCTCTGCAGCCAGGCCCCATGTGGGCCAGTTTGAATTATTTTCTGACTTGTATGCAAGTTGCTGCCACCGGCTAAAGGATCCAACAAATGAACAGGGAAGATCCATGGAGACTTTGTTAGTTAATTAGGCTGGCCATGGCAGGGGGAATATTTGGCCAGCCCCTATTTGGAGATGTTTAGTGTCCTCCTCCTGTCATATCCCAAATAAATATGACAGGGGGACTGCACCTGTAGGCTGTATCCACCCAGAGTACACGGTTCTATGTGTATGTTGTGAGCATAGGAAAATGTGTGTGGTTTAGCCCCACACATGTTCCAGAGGTTGATCAATCATCATTCAATTTCATTTAGAACTTGAAAATAGCCCAGGCGAGCGCACACCCACCATGCGGATGGTCGAATTCCTTACACGTAAAAAGGAAAAAACCTCCATGGCTACCCCCTTACCGCATACCGGTTCCGGGGTCCCTGAATGGGGACTTACCGGGTCATTCCAACCCTGGAGGACCCGGTATTTCCCAGTTCGGGGAAGTCACCCCCATTCCCATTCGAGCCCCCATAGGGCAATGGGAATGGGGAGGGCCCGTTGTTAGCTCGTAATGCGGCGGTAAGGGGTTAACGGCACTGGCACCCTTACCGGTGCTGATAACCCCTTACCGCCACACTCCTTTCTCAGTACCTCTCAACCCAAATACTGGCCACGCTTCTCTGATTTTTCTTTCAGGACTGCAACTCACAAAAGAGTGGGGAGGGCCCGTTGTTAGCTCGTAATGCGGCGGTAAGGGGTTAACGGCACTGGCACCCTTACCGGTGCTGTTAACCCCTTACCGCCACACTCCTTTCTCAGTACCTCTCAACCCAAATACTGGCCACGCTTCTCTGATTTTTCTTTCAAGACTGCAACTCACAAAAGAGCAAAGCGAGCAGCCTAGAAAACCCAGAGCAGATTTAAATTAGGGAGAAAAGAGAAAAACGATAACCCAGGCAAAGCCTAGTCCTTTTCCATTTTCCAACAGCAGCCAGCAGTCCATAAATGTAGAGAACTCACCTTCAATCAGAAAAAATAATTCAGCATACAGCGCGACATGTCTGTAAAACCATGCAGCAAAAGGGGAAGAGGCGTAAACAGGAGTTTTAAGCCTCCGCACTGTGTCACCCTCCTCCTGGGGAAAGGCAGGTATCGATTGGCGCAAGAAATCAGGTGAGAGTTGCAACCAATGTGGGGGATGAGAAAGACACTGTATCACCAACATTCCAATAAAAGAATAGGCTGCAAGAAAAGTAAAGTGTGTGTTGTATAGGTGAGGTTGCAGGAGGAGCTTTCGGGGAGCCAAGAGACCAGGTTGATGAAGGATGGCAGAGCAGAGTGTTGGTGGCAGGGCTTTGAAAGGTGCTTGGTAGAGAGTGGTATCAGTGGTGTGTAGTGGATTGTAGCAAGTGGGGTAGAAGAAGTTTAGGATTTGATGGTGAGAGAGAAAGGTAGAAGGTGAAGGTAGTGTGGGCGATAACAGTAGAATATTGAGTGTAGATAATTTGAGGCAGAGTTAGTGTTAGGAGTGAGGGAGGCTAGTAGAGAGGGGTGTATACATAGAGTGCAAGGAGCCAGGCATAGGAGAGAAGTGGGGGAGCGGGTGAGAATAGTGAGAGTGGGTGTAGTGAAAGGGTGAGCAGGGCACCATATCGCTGAGTTTCCCTGACACGGGAGGCGCAGTTGTAGTATTTGTGAGAGGAACAGTAGTTGTGGTAGTGAGAGACACTGTGGTAGTAGAAGTAGGAGGAATATTGATAGTCGTAGTGACAGGAGCCAAGTAATAGAGCAAGCAGCAGCAATAGAGACTTGTATAGAAAGAGTAGTGTTAGAAATCACACGTTTCTTTTATTTTGGGCAGCAATCACCAATGGGGTGATAATCACTATGAAAATTACTGAAATACACTTGGGTAACCTTCTTCAAGAACATATCCAAAGCACAATTAATAGGAGCACTTTTTTCAATTAGAATAGATAGCACCAGAGTTAAGATTTGCAACTGCAATGTTCCCTCATCCCACAATTATGAGCAGCTGGTAATCAGGGATAGGCGGCAGCAAACAGAATCAAAATCGGACTTTCCCTCAAAAAATAAGAGGCAAAACCCTTTGCAATGGCCTAAGATGACACTCAGATTTTAATAAATAATTAATTATATGTGTAATTAAATAATGATGTACATATGTTTATCACAATCTCAGGGCTATCATATCACTAGTAACTATACGGTAAGGTATCACAGAAGGCATAACGTTCACAAAGCAGGTTGAATTGAAAACACAGTGCAGTTAAAACACACATGGAAAAGTTGCATTTTTTCTTGTTTGCAGTTTTAAATGTCAAAAACTTTTTTTCCGAAAAACGGGTAAAATACTCTGAATTGCAATGCAGTTTTTGGGCTGGGGGATAGATGCACATCACAGGGACAATATAGAAGTGAAAGGAGGGCTATAGCTGAAGTACTGGATGAGATTTGCAAGATAAAAGGAGGTTCAGTTTTGGTAAAATAAAGCTGTTAAAGGGAGGAAATTGGTTTTACTTAAACTAGATTATTCAGACTAAATTGTTAAAGAAACAGTATGATCCCAGGTTAATTTGCAACTTAACCCTTTCATCCAGTGTTCAGAGCTATGTGGGAATTCATTTAATTATTTGAAATATTGCTAAGGAGTTACAAGATGAAGTGGATGAAAGAATTGCGCTAACACTAGAAAAACAAGGTCATGGTGCACAGAGAATTAGAACAGTTTAGACAAGTTATCAAGGTATGGTTAGGATTACTTAGAAAATAAGCCAAAGACAAAGGGTTCGAGATTGGGTAGGCTATGTGTTGCTATGGGATGGGAAAAACTCAGAGTCCACGCTTGAGTTTGGGGAATTTGGACAGCCAACCGGGTCCTGGGCTCAAAAGGTTCTGGTCACCAGATAGCTGGCTCTCCTGGCAAAAGACAGCTGGGCAAATGTCTGGTCAGGGCACAGCGATGCCTCAGCTGGATGGAGCGGGTAAGCAGGGCAAGCAGGCGGCACTGTAGTATCCCACAGCGGGCTCAGCCATCATTCCCCTTTCTCACTGAAGTTAGTGGGATTTTGTTATGGGGTTTTAGTGCTGAAGAGTAGTTCTGCCTGGATAGGAAGTCCTGGGTCAACTATGCCTTTTCTGGCATTGGGGTCTGGAATCTTGCAGAGCGAAGGTGGGATATCTGGCTACGCAGGCGCTGGAAAATTCAGAAGAGAGTGTGTCTAGAGTACTCTCAGCCAACCTTATTAATAAGCCATGGTGACATCCTCGGATTATATGGTGGGGCAGGCTTAGCTGGGCATGCCTCTAAATAACTGGATTGGTCAGGGGGGATTGCTGCCGCCTTCCTGTCAGCTGGTTGGACTTTTAGAGACATGACATCAGCTTTATGATGTGCGTTTACGATGTCCAGAACCTCCCACAGTTAATTTTGCCAAAACCCATTTTTGACTTAAATGGCACATTTTTACAGTTGTGGCATCTTAACCAATTGCATAGGCAGATTCGATATTTTACACAGAGCATGACAGTCCAATTTTCATAGTCGTAGGACTTTGTTTCACCCATCTAATAGTTTTTGCGATTTTCAGTGATAAATATTTGACCTAAAATTCTGTAAATTTATACATCGGTAGAGATTATCATAAGGCATGTAAGTATTGAATTTTACAGCGGCATCATGTACACTTTCCTCAAACTGTCCAATTCTCTGCCATTTCTGTTGCCAATATGACAGTGAAGGCTACCACGTCTTAAATTAAAAACAACAAAATTACATTTAAACTGTTAACTTTTTGCATCGCTGCGAAGTCCTGTTGCAAAGAGAAAAGTCTTAAAAGTGTATTAATAAAATAGTCTTTAGAGCCAAAATGGTCAGCATTGTTCACCATATAAGGGCATAGTTCCAAGGCTGCTCTTGAATTGGCTTTGAAACTCCCAGTAGAAGTCGAGGGACGTGTGATTTCCTTTTTCACATGTCTATTTCCCAGAATCCCTATTGTAAGATGCCTCTGCCCAGACAAAAGTCTGATGAGTCTGTGATATGCGGCTTTCTGGCCCATTCAAAGTTTTCCAAGGTAGCAATTTGCACTCATGTGTCCTAGAATCTATTGTGGCTCCTTCTGTTGCTAGAAACCCCCAAGCAGAAACCTGTTTGGCTAGTTTTCAGGAGGCAGTCCATGTCTTTATTTCTTATTTCATTTTATTTTGTTTTAAATCAAAAGCAAGCCTGTTGAATGAAACCTCTCACATATGTTTCCCAGAAAAAACACCCTTTACATTGCGCAGGCCAAAACAGGACCTTCTTTCAACATTATACTTTTAAAACAGGCATTTTTCCTTATTTGCAAAAGCACATTTTAACACATTGTGAAGTCTGCTGGGCTGATCATTTCAAAAGGCTTTTTCTCTGAATTTCCCACATTGCTCTGCAGCCCCAGTCAGTTTCACTTCTACAACAATCTGTTTAAGACACAGGTCCATTGAAATTGACATACGGCCAGAGAGCGAGAGTCTCTTTTGCAGCATTGATATTTGACATTTTGTAACTTAAGCGACTGAAAATAAAGCTACTTTTGATTTCTCAGATTTGGCTGACACAGCATGTCATACAGGGATAATGTTCTATTTTACTGCAGCACAATCTGGATATGGGTGGGCATGGCAGGGCCGCATTGATGAAAGCAGTCTGATGTTGAACAGATGATAATAGCGTCAGGTCGCCAGCATTATGAAGGCCAAATATTTCCTTTTTCAAGGGGAATGTGGATCAAAGAGCAAAGCAGTGCTGCTTCTCAATTTTCTTATTGGTGCATGTAAGCAGTACGCTGGCAGTCTTTCTCAGTGTGCCCCCTTGTTCCATCCTGCCCAATAGGTGCTTGACAAGATGGTGCACCCATCATTTTTTAGCTATAAAATGCAGTTTTGATGCATGACAATGGTGCTCCAAGGAGCCAGCGCAGCCATTTTGCTGTTAACTGCTGAAGTGCAGATGGATGATGTGAGGAGCTACTGCTGAGTGGGTAAATATATCCCCCAATCTCAGGTTCCCCTCTCCTTATTCCAATTGTGTGGCCTTAGCAGGTGTTAGTGCTATTGGGGTATTTATGTTGACAGCAGGGGATTGCCCGTCTTGAGAGGCCGCTCCCGGCGTGGGGAGTTCTTCTGGCGCTTACTTGGAGGGGCCTCCCCCTCTTTATATACACAGTGTTTCCTGTCCCACTCGGTCTCCTGCCTCTTCTCACAATGCGGGGGAGCTCACATTCTCATTAACCGTGTTGCCTCGTCAGGAGCAGTGCCTTCATTTGCCTGGTATGTTGCTGTGTCCGCGTTCCTGGTCAGGCTATTGCTGGCGGATGTGGAGGTTCCAAACCTGCTGCTGCTACTGTTGTTATAGTCCCTTGCCTGCAGCTTATATTCCTGTCATTATTGAGGGAGGAGTCATTTGGTACCACTGATGCCGTCCCGCTTCTGGAATCTCTTGAGGGCCGGTCACTGTCTCTCCTGCAGGGTGCGTGATCCCTGCGTGGGATGCCCTTGCCCCACTCTCCCAACCTGCAGCAAGGGTCACTGGAGCACGGCGAATGTAGCGCCACTCCAGGATCTCAAATCAAGTTGCCACTGTATCCAGGGGTGCTCTGGATCTCCAGGAGCACACTTCTTGGGTGTTCAGGGATAAACAGGACTGCAGAATGAATCATTTTGGAGAGGATGTGTCGGTCAACACCAGAGGTTTTCAGGCAGCCGCCACCTTGGACCGTTGCGCAACAGGGCCCCTAAGTCCCACCCAACTTACTGTTTGTTGTGGATCAAAAGGTCAGATTAATGGAGCTCTCTGTGGTTCCTGATTAAAGCGGCAGGTCTCCATTGAAGCTGTGCAGAGACCAGACATTCTGGCTCCATCAAGCCACATACTCATACCTTCTGAATTAGGTTCTCCTGCCGGAATGACTAATTTAAACACACAGTCCCAGACATGATGTTTAATTGTCTATCAGTCCTGAGGGCAGGAGCTGGCATCAGGCTGACACAGTTGCATATGCAAGGTTGTTGGGGTTTCATGTCTCCTTTGTTAGCCTCTGCAGCCAGGCCCCATGTGGGCCAGTTTGAATTATTTTCTGACTTGTATGCAAGTTGCTGCCACCGGCTAAAGGATCCAACAAATGAACAGGGAAGATCCATGGAGACTTTGTTAGTTAATTAGGCTGGCCATGGCAGGGGGAATATTTGGCCAGCCCCTATTTGGAGATGTTTAGTGTCCTCCTCCTGTCATATCCCAAATATATATGACAGGGGGACTGCACCTGTAGGCTGTATCCACCCAGAGTACACGGTTCTATGTGTATGTTGTGAGCATAGGAAAATGTGTGTGGTTTAGCCCCACACATGTTCCAGAGGTTGATCAATCATCATTCAATTTCATTTAGAACTTGAAAATAGCCCAGGCGAGCGCACACCCACCATGCGGATGGTCGAATTCCTTACACGTAAAAAGGAAAAAACCTCCATGGCTACCCCCTTACCGCATACCGGTTCCGGGGTCCCTGAATGGGGACTTACCGGGTCATTCCAACCCTGGAGGACCCGGTATTTCCCAGTTCGGGGAAGTCACCCCCATTCCGATTCGAGCCCCCATAGGGCAATGGGAATGGGGAGGGCCCGTTGTTAGCTCGTAATGCGGCGGTAAGGGGTTAACGGCACTGGCACCCTTACCGGTGCTGATAACCCCTTACCGCCACACTCCTTTCTCAGTACCTCTCAACCCAAATACTGGCCACGCTTCTCTGATTTTTCTTTCAGGACTGCAACTCACAAAAGAGTGGGGAGGGCCCGTTGTTAGCTCGTAATGCGGCGGTAAGGGGTTAACGGCACTGGCACCCTTACCGGTGCTGTTAACCCCTTACCGCCACACTCCTTTCTCAGTACCTCTCAACCCAAATACTGGCCACGCTTCTCTGATTTTTCTTTCAAGACTGCAACTCACAAAAGAGCAAAGCGAGCAGCCTAGAAAACCCAGAGCAGATTTAAATTAGGGAGAAAAGAGAAAAACGATAACCCAGGCAAAGCCTAGTCCTTTTCCATTTTCCAACAGCAGCCAGCAGTCCATAAATGTAGAGAACTCACCTTCAATCAGAAAAAATAATTCAGCATACAGCGCGACATGTCTGTAAAACCATGCAGCAAAAGGGGAAGAGGCGTAAACAGGAGTTTTAAGCCTCCGCACTGTGTCACCCTCCTCCTGGGGAAAGGCAGGTATCGATTGGCGCAAGAAATCAGGTGAGAGTTGCAACCAATGTGGGGGATGAGAAAGACACTGTATCACCAACATTCCAATAAAAGAATAGGCTGCAAGAAAAGTAAAGTGTGTGTTGTATAGGTGAGGTTGCAGGAGGAGCTTTCGGGGAGCCAAGAGACCAGGTTGATGAAGGATGGCAGAGCAGAGTGTTGGTGGCAGGGCTTTGAAAGGTGCTTGGTAGAGAGTGGTATCAGTGGTGTGTAGTGGATTGTAGCAAGTGGGGTAGAAGAAGTTTAGGATTTGATGGTGAGAGAGAAAGGTAGAAGGTGAAGGTAGTGTGGGCGATAACAGTAGAATATTGAGTGTAGATAATTTGAGGCAGAGTTAGTGTTAGGAGTGAGGGAGGCTAGTAGAGAGGGGTGTATAAATAGAGTGCAAGGAGCCAGGCATAGGAGAGAAGTGGGGGAGCGGGTGAGAATAGTGAGAGTGGGTGTAGTGAAAGGGTGAGCAGGGCACCATATCGCTGAGTTTCCCTGACACGGGAGGCGCAGTTGTAGTATTTGTGAGAGGAACAGTAGTTGTGGTAGTGAGAGACACTGTGGTAGTAGAAGTAGGAGGAATATTGATAGTCGTAGTGACAGGAGCCAAGTAATAGAGCAAGCAGCAGCAATAGAGACTTGTATAGAAAGAGTAGTGTTAGAGGGAGCAGTAGGAGAGAGAGCAGTAGTAGTGAAAGCGGTAGTTGCAGTCGTAATGCAGGGAGTAGTAGTAGTGGAGCGAGACTAGTATTAGAATAAGTATTAGTAACATAGTACTCATCTGTTATGCTTATGGAAACACCTTAACACCTGCCTTTTTAGTAAAATATTCACTTAAATGTCAATATGGAATGACCTCCAATTGTCATGCACTAATCAGCTATACGACAGCGCTGTGACACCTACGAGTAATTGTGGTGCTAAACAAAACTCCAAATAACATAATTTAAAAATAGTAGTAGTATTGTGGAGAAGGAAGAGCAGCAATAGGCAGGACAGGGTAGAGAGGAGAGGGATAGAACATCAGAGGAAATTGGAAGAAGAAAGGTAGATCAGAGAAAGAAGGAATAACATGGGGAGATTGCAGGTGGGTAGAGTAGGACTGAGGACGAGAGTAGGGCACCTTAGAGTTTTATTCTCAAAGGTGATCTGAGCATGTCAGGAGGGGCTGGGCAGTGGCACAAGGATGCGCTGTCCAGCCCCCTTCCATACATTAGTGTCGGAGGGCGACAGGCCCGTATAAGTGAAATGCTTGAAAAAAAGCATCTCTATACCTGTTTGGCGGTGGAAATGCAAGTGTGACAGCATCTGTTTAAACCGTGGCTGTCACACTTAAAAAAACAAATAATGACAAGGCCGGAAATGGCCCTGTCATGATTTTGCCCCCTTTCCTTTCCTCAGTTCCCAGAGAAATGCCCCTTGATATACAAAAATGTGAACACGGGGTGAAAAAATTGCATCCAAGAGACATGCCTGCAGATGCGCTTTGAGAATAGCCCTGCCCCTTTGTTGGGTGCAAGTAATGAGATACGCTAGTGTTGCTCCTCACTTGCGCCCAAAAAAGAATCTGGCCCCCAGTGTTTTAATTATTGGAACAAAAGCTGTTTATGTTCTTGTAGCGTAGCTTCTGAGCTATGCACTATTCACTATCCCCCCGTCACCTACACTTGCTCTCTTACGCCTGCTACGTAATGTGTCATGTACTGAAATTTTCTCTGTAACCATCTTCCTTCCACTGTCACCAGATTATGTCTTCATGTAACAGCGCCACAATGCCCCCTGGCTGATGTGCGCTTTAAATAAATCTGAATAAATAAATAAATTAAGACTGTGGTTCCTAATTTACAGCTTTCCATCTATCTATTGGCCTCCCCACTTCACCTCTAAGTGCAACGGTTAACAGGATAGCACCCATGAAATAGAAGCGTATTAAGAGCACCAAGAATCTCTTGTAACTTCCGTATTCTGAGAGCAAAACAGTATCCAGTATTTATTACGAACATGTTATGTAGACGTGCACATATACCGAAACTTTTACGACAAAACATAACCAAAATGTATGTGGGGGTAGGGAAACGGTTGGAGTAGGTTTTTAGGAGTGGGAAACAGCTGTTTGGGGGACATTTTTATGTTTTTCGTTGTCAGATTTTCAGTATAAGTGCCTTCTACATAAAATGTGTCGTTATGAAGACATGTAACGGAGCAAAAGGTAGGATGAAGTCACTCCTCTCACAAACCAACAGGCCAATTGTAAAGAACACACATTTTCTCCTATTGGGGTGCACAAAAGCAGGCTACAATGCCCAAATAGTGATAGAGACTACTTTCACACCAACTGGCCCTCTGCCCTCCTAACATTGGTGTGATGAGCTAGGCTTTTTCAAAATATGATCAAGGACATTCAAAGATCAATTACTTCTAGGTCAAACAGGGGTTCAGACCCCACCCTGACCCTAAGAGATTACACTACCACGTGCCTACCTCGGCACTGGATTTTTCCTTTTCGTTCAGTCAGCCCGAACCAACTGCCTGGAGACCCATGCTGCTCCATTGTGATCTAGACACTCTAATTGCAAACATTTTTAATAAGTCTTTTTAAGGAGAGTTGCATTCTGCATGTGTTAAAAAGAGGCTGTGCAAGCCACTCATTAAACAAAAAAATGAAAAAAAGCTTGTATTCAGGCTCGGAAGGCATATAGGGGAATAGGCCCATGGGCGGACTAAAAAAACAAAATGCTAGTGGGAGCCAATTTTTGGGTCAAAGTGGCCCAGTGTTGCTGAATAAATATGTTTTTAAATGCACATTTTCCATCACATTTTATCAAAAAATACCCCTTTGGTACTATTCAAACAGTGTCACAAAATGAATGAATAGCCATTTTCAACTGTGTGCCACTTTTTCATTGATGCCCGAGACAATTTTATGGCCCAGTCCCACCCTGCTTGCTCTCATCCCTACTTTCCTACTTTGCTCCAGGTACAGACCCACGTCTAATACCTACTCTCTGTTAAACATTCTAGATTAAGCAGCAGAACTTCACATACAAACATCCAAACAGCCTGTTGACAGACGATCGTGTTTCATACCTAATCGTGCCATCAGGAGGTCAGGGAGACTCTGCTCCAGATGATAGAGGCAGGGCGGTCAGCCCTACTCATGTTGCTAGACCCATCGGCAGTATTTGACATGACTAATCATCACATGTTGGTGGACTGACTCACAGTTGAATTAAAGCTGTAGGTGCAAGACAATCTTTACATCATGATAGAGCATCCTGTGTTATGTTGGAGAGGCATTCATTCAACCAAGTACCTTTGAAATGCGCGGTTCCTCAGGGATCTTGTCTCCAGGGATGTCCTTTGGAGTTCACCATGGGTCGCAGCTGCGACCCCTGGGGTCTCCCCTGCTACTCTGAAACATTTTATTTGGTAAGGGAAGCTCTTGGGCTGTGGCTCTTTGTTTCTGGAGTGGCTGGCTTTCTTGTTCAGGCCTCTTTAAAAAAAAAAAAAAATAAAAAAAAAAAAAAAACAGGGGGTTCCAAAAGTGGAACACTTTGAACAGTGACCATAAATAAGAAAGAATAGGAATAACAAATAATGTGTCTTTCTGGTATTCTATACAATCATTTCTAGACTCATTAAATGTTTATCTCAGGCACACTTCTGGGGGGGGAGTCATTGATTTAGTCTGTTCTTAAACACCTCAAATTCACAATGCAGACACAAACTTCCAAAAAGCATTAAGAGTAGAATAAGCATCCATTTCAGATATAGCATGATTTTTCTGCTGTTGTCTCTGTGTCCTTTCTGACTATGAGAACATTCAAACATGAAATTGGTCATTTCACTATAGCCAGTAAGAAAGCTATAGCTGGTAAAATAGCTCAGTGGGTTAGCGTTCCCTGCTGTGACGTGTGTGATCTGCAAGTTGCACTTTCAAATCTTGGCATGGCCAGCCATTCATCCGTCAGAGGGCGATAAATTAGTAATTATAATTGGTCTTTTATAATGCGCTTAATATCAGCGTGTGGTTTCTAAGGGCGGGATTGGCATTCGAACCGGTGCTTCGTTGTGTTGTCTTGCTTCAAGACAAACACGTTGCCCTTGAGCTATCCTTACTCTTATTCCTACCCTTCCAACACAGGGTGATATTGTATGTATATTTGTTCTATATAAGGTGCTTAAGCCTAAGTGCTATATAATAACACATCATTATAATTTGGCTTTAGACGTCTGCTTGCATTCACAGTAATTTGTTAATATTGGCCTATACACATTGATATTAATGATACATATGGTGATCCATTGTTGTAGGAAATGTATATAACATTACAGTGTTATCGTTACCATATTTTTCGTAATGTACTTAGGAACAATGCTATGTGATGCCCTTTCCTGTTTTGTAAAGGGGGTGCTTCCTGTGATGTCACTTCAGGGTGGGGTCAAATGACATCACTTCCTGTGATGTCAGTAAAGGTCAAGGGTCATGTGATTTCACTTCTGCTACCCCTGGCATTTTGGTGAAATGACATCTCTGCTAGTCTCCCTCATACTTTTTTCAATGTTTACCTCGAACTACTTCATGGCCTATTAATCAAGGAAGGGATGTCCGTATAGATTAAAGTGGGCGCCACCTAGATAATAATGAATGTGGTAGACAAGACTTTAGATCATTTGGAGCGTATCTAAGTCCTAGGAGTACATCAAAATTCAAACTGGGTCTACTTTCTGACCTCCGGCATCACTTTGGAAAACTTGCCTTCTGTCTGGCATTAATAGCATCTATTCATAAGTCACACAAAGGCGAATGTAATGCCATCAAGCTGGTGGAGAAGTTGACAAGTTTGACAGCTGCTGGTCAAGACTCACCCCAACTGAGGCCACACCAGAAAATTAAATTGCCATCTGTCTCAGCAAATTTAGGTCTCCGCTTGAGGAAACATCAATGGTTCAATACAGCAGGGCCCCAGTGGAACAAAAGATGGCTGACTTGGCAGCGGATTCTTTTGCTATTGAAAGAGAATGTTTTCAAAAATTGTTCTTATTTAGATTAATATTATTTTATGGTATTCATTGAGGCCGACCTAGGTTCGAGAAGCAACGTAGCGTTTTACAGAGATATTCACTAATACAGATACATAATGGAGCATTTTACAGAGGTAATAACAGAACAAATATACAGGGGGGTGTAGGATACAGAGGGGGACAGAGGAGGGGTAAAGCTGTACCGGGTGGCAGGGTGCAGAGGGGCGGGTGGCATTTCGTGAATCTGGTGGTGTGCGGGACACGTGATGGCCTAGGTGTTGAGGAGAAGAGACTGCTTGAAGAGGTGGGTGTTGAGTTCTTTTCTGGATTGTAGAAGCGTGGTGGTGAGTCTAATGCCGACAGGGAGGAGGTTTCAAAGTCTTGGGGTGTAGGCAGAGAAGCCTTGTTTTCTGGTCCTTTCCTTTCTGCTGCGGTGGATTTCAAGTCTGCACGTGTCCTGGCTTCTAGTAGGGCACTGTCCACCGGAGAAGCAGTGTTTCCCCACAAGGCAGCTCAGTGAAACGAGGGTGAATGCCTTATAGATGATGTTGCAGCAAGACTTGAAGGTGATCCGTGCATGCAGTGGGATCCAGTGAAGGTCGATGATTGCCGGGATGATGTGGTCGTATGTGTTTGAGTGACACCTATATGCTGTAACAATAGTTAGCATTAGAGTACAGATAGGGAGGGATGGCATATGAGGAGGGACGCACAGCCTGTAAGTATTGTTTGGTTATTTCCCCACTCATTAACAGTACATGGCCATGATAATCCCGATGGCCATTCCCACCGAGCCTCCTTTTGGGAACTCTTTGAACTTGCTTTATTCAAGGCTTACCATGAAACTTTCCACTCACAATGGTTTTACAAAGCAGTCTTCTGTGAGTTAATGACATAATTGGAGTGCAAACCTGCTACAGGTGAAATAAATAGTTCTCAACCCAGTCTGCCTACAGCCACTCTATTTATAATCTCTCTTTGTGTCATTCACTGAAGTCATGTTAAAAACAGGTATAGGCAAAGCCAACAGTTTTGGCTTGTGTATAAGTATTGGGCATTTGCCAGACACTGCTATTATACCCAGGTACTTTGCCATTTAGCGGGTCCCGCTAAAGGACCTCGTAATGTGGCGGTAAGGGGTTGACGGCTCCGGCACCTTTACCGGTGCTGTTAACTCCTTACCGCCAACCTTGTAAGGACCCCCATAGTCTTTCTTCAATGGAACAACTATTTGCACATGGCAATTACAAGCATTCTTGCAATGCTTCCCTCAAGGATTGCTAACACAATCCTTGATTAATTTTGGCTATGAAAGTTGGGCAAAAGTGCTATCTAAAAGCTGAAACAATTTCAATGGCGTACAGCTAGGAGAGAGATGGGATGTCCTTGCACTAAACTGCTGCTAAAAACAAGCACTGGCAAAGCCAACTGTTGTGGCTCATGTATAGGTTTTGGAATTTGTCAGGCACTGCTATCAAATGCCCAGCTACTCGCAAAATATTGCAGCTATAGCTATGTTATGCCCAGATAGTTGCATTAAGACCGTATTTATTAAATGGCTTTCTCATGGCTACACAAAAGCCAGACACCGTTGCCAATGCAATGCTTTTTTGGTGTAGCTGTTATTTCTAGTGAATACAAACATGCTGGGAAATGTGTTGTTTGATGTCAATGGATTGTGTGCAGTGTTTGGTGTAGACTATGAATTGGGCCCAATTAAAAGAAAGGGGATACAAAGAGTTCTTGTTTTAAAGGGAAAGCCAAATCATGGCTGCCTCTACCACTGGCATGCACTGTTAAGGAAGGTCAGCAGGTAAGCCGAACGGGTCAGACTTGGCATAATGAAGATTGTCAGAGTTTTTACAAATTGAGTTCTAAATCCACTTCAGAGATATTACAATATTGTCAGGTAACTGCACACACTAATATGGAACATTAAACTGTGTGTATGCATGCATGTGTGTATATTTTTGGAGGCATGTACGCATGCATTTTGTGAGTCAATTAGCATCATTACGGATGCTACCAGAGGGTTGCCGCCGGACCTGTATCATTTTACTGGCGCCTGACTTCCCAGTGCCACCGGGAAATTACAAATCTGGCAGCCCGGAAAGTCAGCTGCCAGTAAAATGTAAGTCCTCATTCCCACAGACTCCCATAGAACTCCCCATGGGAGTGGGGACAAGGAAGCACCGGCACAGTTGCTAACAGTGCCAGAGCTTCCGTGACTGGTCTGCCGACCATGGCCGCTGTGCCCGACAGGTTCAGACCTGTTGGGCACAGTGGCTCCGGCAGACAGACCTGTAATATGCCGGTCCGCAAACATCAGTGCCAGTGAGCTTACCGGCACCCTTGTTGTATTGTAAGGTGCTGAATGCCTCCAAAGACCGAATTAACCTTAAGCAGAAATGTGCATTGGGATTCAGGAACTTGGCAGGACAAACACTGCTAGTGTATTTGACTGTCCCTAAATCCTTCAAGGAGTCCATCCACCATCTGTGTGCTACCACCAGCTGTGGTAGTACAGCTCAGACTACCCCTGAATGCGTGAATTTCCATAGGAAATTATTACAGTGCAAAACTCTGGGTGTTACCTTTGAATGTAAACCCGGTGTGGGTGAATATTAAACAACAGGAAACTGGCAGAGCTGCAACAGAGCTGTACATATGTGTCCAAACATGACTCCGTATAAACGAATAGCAGAACATGTACAACCTATAAATACGTTTATAAACTTGAAAGCACGCACCCAGTCAACAGGCCGAGATATTAGTCGTACTAACACCTTTGGCTGTGCAGTCTGGTAAAAGTGCTGCAGTCCTCACTTTGCACTCGTATTTACTGGGGCTGGAGGGCTGTTACCAAATGCTCCGACATAGGACTGCCAATGTTATTGCTTAAATGGTTGTGCATCTTCAGTGTCAGCTGTTAGGTTGCTGCTGTAAGCGCTGCCTGTGAGCTGAAACTGTTTTCATGGAAAGACAAGATATAAGGGAGATGAAATGTGAGGAGGGGCACACAGCCTGCGGGTATTATTTGTCAGGTTACCTGCCCATGGGTACGTTAATTCTTTCAGCAGCTCTGTGCTTTCAAGAGGATGCCAATGGGATGTGTAACAGTCTTTCAAGAGTTAATTGATCAATTACAAATGTAATTCAGCCCCTGGTGTAACAATATGTGTATCCATGCATCTATTCCTTGTACTGAATTTCTATTACAAATAGGCACAGGCAAAGCCAACATCTGCCAGGTACTCCCATAAGGTGAGCATGTACAGCGGCTTCCATCTTTTGATCAGATAGCACCATAATGGCAGTGCCTGTAAAACTCCTGCCAAATGCCTGCACAATAGTAAAAACTGTTGGCTGTGCCAATGCTCGTATTATCTGTGACTGTGCTATCGCTTTCAGACTTGAAGACAAGGGTCTCTTGCTGATAGTGGCTCGACTTCTCTCTTCAAAAAATACTTGAAGACTTTTCTTTTTGATGAATACCTTGGCTAAACTACTGAAGCTCCTTTCTGTCCTATGGATCGTCCATAGCTTGCCTTTCATGTTTTTTTCTTTGTGAGCACCCTGAGGCCTTAGGGTTAGTGGTGCTATATAAAAAGTAAGATAGATAGATAGCTCGATAGTCCTCACAAATGACTACGCCACAGCCCCATATAGCTTCCTTGCCACAGGTTAAGCAGCCAATGAAATTCTGCTGTTGTGTTTCCCAAGAGGTTTTAGGAAAGCCACACTTTAAAAGAACTTTACGATGAATGAGTCTATGTGGGTGTGCATATGTTTGCCCCTCTTGCTAAAATCTTTAGCATCATCTACCCTTGCACCTATCGGATGGGCCAATTTCTACTCGGCATGCACTCAGTGCCAAGCCTCTGACCCATGGCTTGAAAGAACGCCACGGATGTGTGGGATGTCCATTCAGCAGAAGCGGTTTCCTGGTCGGCATGCTCAAAAGTAGAGCCATCAGAGTTTGGTAGGAAGGCTAGCTAAACCTGGAGAGATTGGACTATTTATTTATTTATTTATTTATTTATTTATTTATTTATTTATTTATTTATGCATGTATTTATTAATTCGTTTCACAAAGAATGATACCATATTGAAGTTGAAGCATCAGAAACCACCCACAAACATCTACAGGCCCTGCAGACATGTGGACAACAGTGGGTTTGATATGCTCTTTGCTGCTGTCATGCCCCCACACAACTGAAAACGTGTTTCGGACCAATTTAGGTCTCTTCATCAGTGCAACAGGCGGGAAATCTAAAAGAGAGGGCATGGTCATAGTTCCGAAGTGTTAATGGCAGGGTGTAAACGTAAAGAACCGTGGCTGATGTTGGGTAAAACCATTGAGTAGACTTTGGTGATAAAATATCATCTATTTATAAAAGCAATTTCGAATTGCCTCCAAATACTGGAGAGCAAATATTTTCCCGGTGTATGGACTTTGGCATAACCAATTATGTAATAATGCTAATTAGTTGGGAATCATCCATTCCTTTAACTGTCTTCAAATAGTTGGTATTTCATCAAGTATTTATGTAGGAGTATTTACAGTGCAATCTATATATTCCAAAGATCAGTTTAGTGTCAGGGGACTTTACAACAGTGTCAAAGAAAGTTACCATATAGTGTACAAAGTTTAATAACAGGATATTGGAATATAATATATTTAAATAAAAAAGTTCAAATAAGTCAACTAGGGCCCAAGCTTTGTGTGTAAGGAATTGT
The DNA here is from genome assembly GCF_040938575.1 of Ambystoma mexicanum. Lineage (NCBI taxonomy): Eukaryota > Metazoa > Chordata > Amphibia > Caudata > Ambystomatidae > Ambystoma > Ambystoma mexicanum. Next base: position 118,540,605 of record NC_090935.1, on the reverse strand, counting down.
GAAAAAGAAAACAGGTTTTATGCATTTGACGTGTGCAGTGCCACAGCCAGGAACCAAACCAATCCGATTGGGAAATGAGACACTTAGCCACAAGACCACACAAATAGCACAGCACCAACCAGCGGGGGACTGGCAACATTTGACCGGGAGAACAAGTTTAGTTTTCTGGCCCAAGCCCACAGTTCAGCGGTCCCAACTTCCAGAACAAGTAAACTGAATACCAACCTCTCCTCCTCCCACACATTACCAAGTATATATAATAGACACTATTGACATGACTTTCCTTTTATGCAACATATTTATCAGTTATGTTTGTGGTTTCTTAGAGACCAAGATCCCTGGAAATTCTCCAAAATGGGAGTAGTATGGATTTTCAGAAATACCATGGTCAGAGCTAGCAACTTTCTTCAACTGCATTAAAAAATCTACCCAACTCTGAATCACCCTTGCATTCTTCTAATAATACTGAAATACCTCAATATTACATCTTTCTTCAACTGTGTCCAAACGTAAGTATCACAAACAGTCCAACAGCCATTTCTATAACCACTATATAAGTAACATGCATTGGTGCTATTATGACTGCTATTAAACTCTTTTTGTATTAACACAGTGATGATCATGAAATTCACCAGAACACAGGGCAGCATTTGTACAGAATCAAACTGAAGACAAACTCTAATAAGATATGCACCCTTACTTCTTTCTCAAGTAAGAGTCGTGATTAGCTGGTGTGGATTGTACCAGACCAATGGTCTATGATATGATATGATAAGTCATTTATAATGCGCCTGTACACAAGTGTTTCCAGGTGCGACAGGACAAGGGAGGGGAGACAGAGGGAGGACAAGACAAACGATCTTACTAGGCCTGGAAACTCTGTAGGCAGTACAGGGTTGACTAATCAAGAGAGAGCTGGTACCCAGTGAGACTCAGTCGGTTCACAGACAGGTAGATCCGCAGGGGAGGGAGAGAGAGATAGCAAAGGAGAATAGGAAGGTTGTGAGCTGCTTTCAGGCCTTCAGGTGGTCCGGCTGGTGGTTGAGAGGGGCAAGGAGGCTATCCCAGAGGGAGGCACCTATAGAGAAGAGTGATCTACCACCCACTCGCTGACCCTTAGAGAGCTGGAGGTAACTGAGTGAAGGGCTCGAGAAATAAGAGCATGTTGGATGTAGTGCAGGCCTCAGCCACAGAAAGCATTGTGGACAATGCAATGGGTGTTGAAATTGATCCTTGCAGCCACTGGGAGCCAGTGGAGAGATATCAGGCCTGGAGAGATATGGTCCCCAGGATTGAGGCCAAGGATAAGTGTTGTAGTCCTGTTTTGGATTAGTTGCAGAGGGCGGAGAGTAGAGGAAGGCAGATTGATAAAGAAGTTGTTGTAGTAGTACAGCCTAGAGAGAACCAGGGCTCTGGAGACAGTGAGCCTCTGGGGAAAGGTAAGAAAGGGAAGAGTACTGTTGAGGTGGTGTAGATGATAGTGGAACATCTTGGCAATGGCCGAGATGTGAGGAGAAAAAGAGAGAGTGGAGTCGAAGATGAAACCAAGGTTTATTGCCTCACAGGAAGGCAAAGGAAGAGGACCCATGGAGGGCAGCCAGAGTGACAGAGGGAAATCGGGAGCAGGAGTCCCAATGAGAAGGATCTTTGTCTTACTGGCATTAATGCAGGGATCATTGGAGGCACACCAGACCTGAATCGTGGATAGACAGTCAGGAATGTGGCAAATGTGTTGCATGCCTCCTAACTGAAACTAAACGAGAATTTCAATATGGTCAAAGAATCTGGAAGATGAACTGCCATACCAATTGTCTGACCAAAAATGTGGTGTACATTATCAGTTGTCCCTGTCAACTTCTATATGTGGGTAAGACCACACGTGAAGTTAGACAGCGTATATCAGAACATAGGAGCTGTATACGAAATAAAGTGGCGGATAAGCCGCTAGTTGAACATTTTGTTAGAATGCAGCATTGCAGCATAAGGACACAGGCATGAGGTGGTTTGTACTCCAACACATTAAGAGCAACACGAGAGGGGGCGATATCGGTACGTACAACATTACATCACACTGAACAGAAATGGATTCACACTCTTAATACAGTCCGGAAGAGATTGAATGTTTCAGTAGAATGGAACAACTTGGTTACAAAAAACTGATCTGGAACATGAGACGATGGGTCAGAATGTGATCGCTACATACCCACAATGTTATATACAACCTAGGCCCATTTTGTTTGTTATACAATTGGTTTTCTATCTATATGCATACTATTGGTTGACACAAGTTTTAAGACAGTATTTATCTACATGATGTATATATAAATATACAATTAAGCCAGTAGTAGATATATGTCTATTTGAGCGTAATTATACAATCTATTGGCATTTTAAGGTCTACAATTATAAAGGGCGGTATACGACATCTGGGTTTGTCCCATATAATCTGCAAAAGACCCTGTCAACGGTTATCAGATGTATCTAATTCCATTGCGATGTATAAAGCAAATTGCTGTGTGTGTCTGTGTGGTTATAATGGCCCGTGGACCCAGTTCCTGAAATCAGGGAGTAAAGCTAAACATGTCTAATTTCAAGGCCCTTAATATGCAGCTTTTTGACAAGCGATTGTGTTTTTGGTCTCTGTGGATTGGTCTCTGGCACCCTCAGTCGAGGTATCTGTTGCATACATTGAGGACGGGAATACAGGGATCCTCCTAGTACTATTTAGGTCCATCCACTCTGTTGACTAGAGGTAGGTTAGAGATGGCATGTGTGTCCGTTCTCATAGGTTCACACGGAGTATGTGATCGGTACAGCGCTATACGCTATTAGGACACTATTGAGATTACTTATACATGTGATTGTGCTGAGCATGACCTGCCTTATGGTTTGGACAAAAACCCTTGTTCTACCTTTTGGTGAAGTTTCCATGGATGTAGCTGGTCCAATGATGTTTAGATGGTAGTTACATCATTTATACACGTGATTGCATTAATTCATGTCCCATGCCCCGGCTCATGTTATTTTATATGAGCGACGCATGGGTGTTTGTCTCGCCGTGTGCCTTTAAGACACTGTGGGCCTCATTACGACCCTAACGTTAAGAGTTTAACAGCGCCGTAAAAGGTGTCAGCGCCGTTAAACCCTTAACGCCTCATTACGAGTTCCCTTTGCGGGACCCGATCTTAATGCCTGCTTTTAGCAGGTGTTAAAGTAGGGTGTCGCAAAGGGACCGTGGTGCTAAGTACGGTGCCGCAATTTGCAGCACCGTACTTAGCGCCTTCCCCATTCCCATTGAGCCCTATGGGGCAAAAATGGGAATGGGGAAGGGCCCATGGTGAATGGGGAATTACCACCCCGCCAACCTTGGAATGGGGCGGTAATTCCATCATTCACCATAGCGGACCACGGCATGGACCATGGTGCTAACAGCACCATGGTTTAGCACTGGGGTCGTTATGAGGCCGTGTGTCTTCTGTTGATTTCAATGCCCTAGTTGTTAGTCCTCTTTTGGTGTTTCCAGCACCTTTTAAAAGATAGTCCTTTGACTATGTTTAGCCCGCAATGACTTTTTGCTATGTTCGTGTTGTTGTCGAGTGAGTGAACACGGTACCGGTTGTGCAATTTTTCCACAAAGGGGGCGGCATATTTTCCATTCAAGGTAAGCGTTCCCTCCTGTGAGAGCGTGACTCAGAGACACAGTAGAGGTTTTTGTAGTGTGGCATTAGGGTTGCTCTGAGGAGCGCCGCATATTATTTAGCGGCGTTCCGTTTGTTTTTAATTTATTTTGTTACACTTAATACAATTTTCTCTAATGCGGCACAATACATGGATAAAGAGGCCGTTTGTTATACATGCATACCTGCATTACCTGCGTGCATGGTGTAGTGGGCATCATGTGAATGGTGCCTTCGGTATCACTGGTTTCATATATGTCATATATATAGTCTACACATTATGGGTGTTCACTTGGTGAGGAATTGGCTATGACGAGATTTTGCATTGCCTGATTAGTTTTACAGGTGTACATTTTCTAATGCGAATGCATTTGCACACACGGCTTTAGTGGTCGCGTGTGTTTTTCAATTGCCACATATACGCTGTAATTGTTACATGAGGTGAAAAATCCTCACACAATTGTCATTGTGAGTTTCTTTAGTAGCCTCGTGAATGGCCTAGTGACCAATAGACATTAGGAAGACCCGGCTAACATTACGCGGATGCTAGGGGGATCCTTTGGTAGTCGCATCCTTTGGAAGATCTCCAAGATGCACCATGGGTGCTTGTAAGTGGTCTAACTCCTACTTTTATTATATATTATGTATGGCCATAGATATGCACACTGAGTATTCCGTTTTTCCAAGAATGCTGAGTTGTGTTTCTGTTGGTTCCACAGGTACAGCATATACACTGATGCCAGTGGAGGATTAATTTCCGCTGTCCCGTTCACCTTCCCTTAAGTTGGAATTTGGTGGTGAGTAGGGGCCTATGTGTTTATTGAATTTGAACACATTGTGACATTATTAGTCACCGACTCTTAGAAATAAGGATGACACTATGGTTTTCATCATTACTTTTTTAGATTTACTACTGGCCCATACACGTTGAGAACAGAGCGGAGCATTTACTCCAAGCCCTACGTCCTGAAGAAGGTCTCCGACCGAAACACGTGTCGACGCTTTTCTGTGAGAGATATCTGGTCAAATTTGGCATCAGATACACAACGACACCTGATATTATGGACTAGGTCACTGTTTGATGTGATAACTGAAAAGATTTGGTGTAACAATATTTCCAATGCTTATTGATGTACTAAACACTTGGGGTGTTTTTATATCTGAATGTTTGAATGAGTCCTGTATGTGGTTATGATTGATGGTATGAATTGACTGTTTTTTATCGATTTTTATGATATGAGATCAATTTTTCTTGTGATAAGCTTACTGAATAAAATTTGATATGTATTGAAATTTAGTTAGTGTCATCCCATTCTACTGATCCTATTTTGGATATCTGTATAGTATACCTGAAGGATCAGGGACTTGAGTGCAGGTCTACCCACAAATATAGGCACGTAATTAAAAATGGAAGGAAACAGAAGCATAGTCCTTAGGACATCCTGTTCATGGTATCTAGGTAATGGCATTGGACTAAACAAGAGTATAAGGGTACCTGCGTCCATTAACACATAAGTGTTTGTTGTTGATTGGTTCAACTGCTTAAAAATGGTGTTTCGGAGGCTTTGCACGGGTGTGAACCGGTTGCTTCTTTGTCCTCTCATTGGCTTCGTGATGCTGTCTCATACCAGCAGTGTCCTGAAAGCAGTCTGCTTTGAAAGGTTTGATCAGTTATGCAATTGTGCAAAGTGGGATTCCATAGAACCGTTCGAAGTCAGTTGCATGTGGCCATGATATTTCCATGTTGGCTTCATGTTTGAATTGCTTCATTTAAATGTTTTTAGTGTGTGCCAATCACGGTTAGTTGGATGTTGGGGTTCTCCTCCATGAATTCTCATGAGCTGCGCTCTTTTCTGCTCTTCACTTTAGGCTGAAGTCTGCCAGGCACCACCTGACATGTTGTCTCTCTCAGTAGCCGTCTGGGAGTCCTACTTCTGTAGGGCCCAGCAAGAAGCAAGCTCCTCAGTTCTTCCCGCAAGAGTCCTTTCTGCTCCCAGATTCTCCTATCTTCACTCCTCTGGCAGGAGGCTTTGCGTATTTCGATCTCAAAGAAGGTAACTAACATGGTGGGTCTTTCCCATCCATTATATTCGCACATGGGAGTGGTTGATTGGTGGATTTAAAACCCCTCTGTAGGTTCGATTCTGGATATCTCTTGGATGTGTCCCCCATACTTTACAGCACTCCCAGAGTGCTTTGCATCTGGCAGTGTTGTTGAACAGCAGATGTTGCGAGCTTAAAGTAGTGCAAGTACTCATTACTGCCTTTGAGCGCTCATTCTGTCGAAGAGTCATCCATGTGTTATCTCCTCAAGAGCACGGGTGCCCTGGCTGCCTTCAATAGCCCATTCATGTAATCACCCACTGATTCATTGCTGACTATGCTCAAACTTCAGAGTCCTGCATCACTCCTAGATGGGGTGTGAATGTGCCAGTTGACATGACAAAAGGACTTCCTTGGTGATTTATGTCCTGAGCGAGTGCTATTTCCTCAGCCTCAGCACACTGTTTCAGCACTATTTAGAGAACAGAAAGTCTGTCTAGTTGTGTTAAACCTAGAATGGGCATAGATTTCTGTGCATAACACAGAAGATTCCTTCGACAATATCCCGCTTTGATTTTGCGAGCAGCTACCATCCAATGTATACACTTATATTCATAGTCATTATGCATGGAAAACATTGGAAAACTAATGGAGTTTTAACATGAGGTTTCATTATTTTCAATTAAGCCCCACTGCTACTGTGCATGGGTTTCTTATTAGTAATATATATTCTCCAACCAATAGCTTTTAGTACTGATAAGGTCAAGGGGCTCAATAAACCTATGGATAATAACTATTTTTTTTCTAATCGTAAAGGGTTTTGAAGGGAGATGCCATACACGCTGATAAAGTCTTTCCTGAGAACATTTCAGGCTACATTCAACTCTCTTTCTGCATGGTGCCCATTTTGCCTTCCAGCTGCTGGTTTGGCTTTGAACAGTGCACAGATGAGGTTGACATTAATGTCCACTAGACTGATCTCATTGATGAAGTTATGGAATCCCATAGGCCCAGTGGTACCACCTCTTAGACCAGATCCTATGTGGAAGGTGTGTTTGCTTGGTGATTACACTTTCCTGCAGAATCCACCTCCACTTAGTTACTAGTGTTTATTTTAAACTGTGCCATACCCATATATTGAAGTTGAATTGTGTGGCACACTCCTTCAGAGAGATTGAGCGAGGTGGCAATCTCCTGCATCAAGTGATGTTGCATTTCTACACTGAGGTTGAGGATTGTGATATTTTCATATAGTGAGGTTTGGTTATGTGACTCTCCCTTACAGTGAGGTTGGGTGATGTGACTCTCCCTTACAGTGAGGTTGGGTGATGTGGCTCTCCCTTACAGTGAAGTAGGGTGATGCGTCTCTCCTTTACAGTGAGGTTGAGTGATTGACATTCTACTACAGCTAGGTTGTCATCCTCCTGCAGTGAGCTACAGTGTTGAGTGATGTGGCAATCTCCTGCATCAAGTGATGTTGCATTTCTACAGTGAGGTTGAGGATTGTGATATTTTCATATAGTGAGGTTTGGTTATGTGACTCTCCCTTACAGTGAGATTGGGTGATGTGACTCTCCCTTACAGTGAAGTAGGGTGATGTGGCTCTCCCTTACAGTGAAGTAGGGTGATGCGGCTCTCCCTTACAGTGAGGTTGGGTGATGTGGCGCTCCTTTACAGTGAAGTAGGGTGATTCGGCTCTCCCTTACAGTGAGGTTGGGTGATGTGGCGCTCCCTTACAGTGAAGTAGGGTGATGCGGCTCTCCCTTACAGTGAGGTTGGGTGATGTGGCGCTCCCTTACAGTGAAGTAGGGTGATGCGGCTCTCCCTTACAGTGAGGTTGAGTGATTGACATTCTATTACAGCTAGGTTTTCATCCTCCTGCAGTAAGCTACAGTGTTGAGTGATGTGGCATCCATGAGAGGGAGCTTGGGTGATAGAGGTTTTTCTTACCAAGAGGTTGACAATTTTGGCATTCTACAAAAGAGAGAAGAGAAGTGGATCACTACTCACAACAGGCAAGATCAAGCAATGTGACATTCTGCCGCAGGTAAGATCAATTTGCAGACACGCTCCAGTGCATAGGTCAGAGTGATGTGGCGCCCTCAAAGAGGTGAGGAAAGCAATATTCTCATACAAGGGACAGTGTGCTACTTTTTACACCTCACACTCAGCTTTTCAAAACCTTTCCAGGTGCAGAGCTTGCATCATGGTAGGTGTCATGGGCAGCATTTGGGGGTAGCCAGGGGTTGCAGCTGCTATCCCTGGCTCCCTCTCTGCTACCCCTGGTGCTACCGACGTGACTCCTGCTTCAGACCTTTCCGTGGCAGCTCCAACAGAGGAATGAAAACATACTATCAAAGAGCAGCTGTTCATGTATTGAGCTTTAACGACTTCTAAAAATGGAAAGCATTTCAAATTCTAATGTTTGATTCTTTAACAAGGACATTTCACTGATCTACTACCCCCAACCTCTACCACAACATTCCTACTGCAAAATCTGAGACAAGAAAAAGGCTGCTGTTTTTAATCCAAATATTCTGTTTTATTTAAGTAATACATCAAGAATATAATGGTGGTCTCCTAACTTTCAATGCTGGGAAGTCACCGACAATATTCCATCTGAAGGCAGGAAGCTTGCCTACAGAAAAGAAATGCAAATGATCTGCTATTATCTGGCGAATGATTATATTGCCAAGGCCCACAAACATCCACACACATAGAGTCAATCTGAACAACTATTCTAGACAAACCAATTATGTCTCCTCCAGTATAAATATTCAAATTGTCATTGATTCACTAAGAAACATGTTCGAAATACATTTTACAGCACAATTCACTCTGAAAACATTGACGATTGTTGGCATCAGAGACAAATTGGTTTACCATGGAGTTGATTCACTTTAAAATGTTTGGATCCATTGGTTTATAGCTTGGCCCTTGATACAAGAATGCTTGCTAGTTTAACTTGCTTACTTATTCTTCAGCTTGGGTTCAGGGTATAAGCTTTTATGTGGGAGAGCAAACTATCTGATTCCTTAAACGGTCACACAAGTATGAGATTATGAAATTGAAATATAAATTGAATTAGCACTTATTTAATTCGTTTTAGGAGTCTACTTAAGACAGAATCCTACCTTTCTGGTGCAATGGGATTTGTAAAAAATTAAGTTGTTTATTATTTTCTTGGGAATGGAGGGGAGAAACTAACCACTTTTCTACTTTGCTATTATGAGTAGAAAACACCATTCAGGGTTGTTCCTTTATTTAGACTGTATGGTTTTCACAAAGCAAGTAGTGCAGTAATCCCAGAAAATCTAAGTTACAATGTACACTTTTCTCACAAACCTAGATATAATGTTCTCCCGTGAAAACTAAAGGAATTAATTAGTTATTGGTTATTGTCTAAGACAAATATGCCCTACAAAAAATTTGATTCCAGGGCATTGTATTGCAAACATTCTACCCCAAAGTTTCTTTTACCGGTCTACTCTCCATTTAGTGGCATAGCTTGTAAGCAGGCTTCACAAAACATGTTCAATTGCTTATTGTGATCTAATTATTTCTCGGGATATGTATCTACATACACTTTTGGTTTGTATTTGTAAGGCCCAGGACACGTAAAGAAATCAACATCTCAAGAAAACTGTGCCAGGAAAGCTATTGCTTTCAGCATGTTTCCCTACTCGCAAATCCCACTCAGGCAAACTGGGTGTGTCTTGGGGAAAAGGCTTCTGCATTCATCCTCTTCTGGAAATGCCTTCTTAACAGGAATTTCCAGCATCTACATCCAGTTGGAGCAGCTATTTTCCTGACAGACAGGCTACTGTTGCCCTAGAAACTATGGGGTCGATTCATGGAATTAATGTGCGCCGAAAATTCCCGCGCAGAGGTGCCAAAACGTGCGAATCGCAGGAAAAGTGCGAAAATCGCAGTGCAAGTGCGAAAATCGCAGGAAAACCAGCGCACAGCGATTCATGGAAGTCCGTGCGCGAGAAAAACATTGGATGTGCGCTAAAAATGTGCGCCGCGCACGCCGGCGCACAGGTCATCCAACAGCGTGCGCCACGGCCACTGTGAAATCGCACATAGCGCGGCGCACATCACAAAAGTAGGCGGAACACGGGGCGTAACACTCGGAATGGGGAAAAACGCGTGAACATATGGGCGTCACGGGGGAAGTACAGGAGGCAAGTGCGCGGAACGCCCACACGCTCGCCTACAACCCGTATTCATGGAATCGAATAGGGCAAACCAGCACACGGTCAAAGACGCGCACAGTGCCAAACAAGTACGCCACAAGAAAGCAGGCGGTAGCGCCCCTGCGACTGAAAAAAATGTGCGCCAAAATGTGCGCTAACAAAAAGCACCCATATACAGCCATGATGAATGGGCCATACAGTGGCCCTCTAGGACAAATGAGGTGCAACGGGGCCCTGACAAACACGGACACCCGCTGTGTGAAAAATAGCGTGTGCCCGTGTTCCTGGGTGCGCGGGAAGTTCCACACGTGATTAGCCTGGGTATGTGTACTTCGGGGTGCGCGGGAAGTTCCACACGCGATTGGCCTGGGTAGGTGGGGGTGCGTGGAAAGTTCCACACGCTATTGGCCTGGGTACGTGTACTACGGGGTGCGCGGGAAGTTCCACACGCGATTGGCCTGGCTAGGTGGGGGTGCGAGGGAAGTTCCACACGCTATTGGCCTGGGTACGTGTATTCTGATGTGCGCGGAAGATTCACACGCGATTTCTGCAGGGTACGTGTATTTCGGTGGTGCCGGGGAATGCTGCACGTGATTTGGCCATGTGGGTCCCCCCAGGTGTTCCCTCTACACCCTCCACGGCCCCTGAAGGCAGCCCACACCACAGGGTACTACCCTGCACCCCTGCCCATGTCCCACAGGCAACCCATCCACCATGGCCATGCCCACCAGCCAACCCACATGTCACCTTGCATTAGTGATCACCAACACATGTCTCCCAACACCCCCACCCCCCAGCCACCAGGGGCAGCCTCTATCAGGCCCCCACTCATGTCTCCCACCACCCCCATCCCACAGCCACCAGGGGCAGCCTCCACCAGGCCCCCACTCATGTCCCCTATTACCCCCACCCCCCAGGAGTGCAGGGGCAGCCTCCACCAGGCCCCCACTCATGTCTCCCACCAACCCCATCCCCTAGCAGTGCAGGGGCAGCCTCCACCAGGCCCCCACTCATGTCTCCCACCACCCCCACCCCCCAGCCACCAGGGGCAGCCTCCACCAAGCCCCCAATCATGACTCCCACCACCCCCACCCCCCAGCAGTGCAGGGGCAGCCTCCACCAGGCCCCCACTCATGTCTCCCACCACCCCCACTCCCCAGCAGTGCAGGGGCAGCCTCCACCAGGCCCCCACTCATGTCCCCTATTACCCCCACCCCCCAGCAGTGCAGGGGCAGCCTCCACCAGGCCCCCACTCATGTCTCCCACCACCCCCACTCCCCAGCAGTGCAGGGGCAGCCTCCACCAGGCCCCCACTCATGTCTACCACCACCCCCACCCCCCAGCAGTGCAGGGGCAGCCTCCACCAGGCCCCCACTCATGTCTCCCACCACCCCCACTCCCCAGCAGTGCAGGGGCAGCCTCCACCAGGCCCCCACCCATGTCTACCACCACCCCCAACCCCCAGCCACCAGGGGCACCCACCACCAGGCCCCCACTCATGTCTCCCACCATCCACACTCCCCAGCAGTGCAGGGGCAGCCTCCACCAGGCCCCCACCCATGTCTACCACCACCCCCGCCCCGCAGCCACCAGGGGCACCCTCCACCAGGCCCCCACTCATGTCTACCACCAGCCCCAACCCCCAGCCACCAGGGGCAGCCTCCACCAGGCCCCCACTCATGTCCCCTATTACCCCCAACCCCCAGCAGTGCAGGGGCAGCCTCCACCAGGCCCCCACTCATGTCTCCCATCACCCCCACCCCCCAGGAGTGCAGGGGCAGCCTCCACCAGGCCCCCACTCATGTCTCCCACCACCCCCACCCCCCAGCCACTAGGGGCAGCCTCCACCAAGCCCCCACTCATGACTCCCACCACCCCCACCCCCCAGCAGTGCAGGGGCAGCCTCCACCAGGCCCCCACTCATGTCTCCCACCACCCCCACTCCCCAGCAGTACAGGGGCAGCCTCCACCAGGCCCCCACTCATGTCCCCTATTACCCCCACCCCCCAGCAGTGCAGGGGCAGCCTCCACCAGGCCCCCACTCATGTCTACCACCACCCCACCCCCCAGCCACCAGGGGCAGCCTCCACCAGGCCCCCACCCATGTCTACCACCACCCCCACCCCCCAGCCACCAGGGGCAGCCTCCACCAAGCCCCCACTCATGACTCCCGCCACCCCCACCCCCCAGCAGTGCAGGGGCAGCCTCCACCAGGCCCCCACTCATGTCTCCCACCACCCCCACTCCCCAGCAGTGCACGGGCAGCCTCCACCAGGCCCCCACTCATGTCCCCTATTACCCCCACCCCCCAGCAGTGCAGGGGCTGCCTCCACCAGGCCCCCACACATGTCTCCCACCACCCCCACTCCCCAGCAGTGCAGGGGCAGCCTCCACCAGGCCCCCACTCATGTCTACCACCACCCCCACCCCCCAGCAGTGCAGGGGCAGCTTCCACCAGGCCCCCACTCATGTCCCCCACCACTCCCACTCCCCAGCAGTGCAGGGGCAGCCTCCACCAGGCCCCCACCCATGTCTACCACCACCCCCACCCCCCAGCCACCAGGGGCACTCTCCACGAGGCCCCCACTCAGGTCTCCCACCACCCCCACTCCCCAGCAGTGCAGGGGCAGCCTCCACCAGGCCCCCACCCATGTCTACCACCACACCCACCCCCCAGCCACCATGGGCACCCTCCACCAGGCCCCCACTCATGTCTACCACCACCCCCACCCCCCAGCCACCAGGGGCAGCCTCCACCAGGCCCCCACTCATGTCTCCCACCACCCCCACCCCCCAGCAGTGCAGGGGCAGCCTCCACCAGGCCCCCACTCATGTCTCCCACCACCCCCACCCCCCAGCCACCAGGGGCAGCCTCTACCAAGCCCCCACGCATGACTCCCACCACCCCCACCCCCCAGCAGTGCAGGGGCAGCCTCCACCAGGCCCCCACTCATGTCTCCCACCACCCCCACTCCCCAGCAGTGCAGGGGCTGCCTCCACCAGGCCCCCACTCATGTCCCCTATTACCCCCACCCCCCAGCAGTGCAGGGGCAGCCTCCACCAGGCCCCCACTCATGTCTACCACCACCCCACCCCCCAGCCACCAGGGCAGCCTCCACCAGGCCCCCACTCATGTCTCCCACCACGCCCACCCCCAGCAGTGCAGGGGCAGCCTCCACCATGCCCCCACTCATGTCTCCCACCACCCCCACCCCCCCAGCCACCAGGGGCAGCCTCCACCAGGCCCCCACCCATGTCTACCACCACCCCCACCCCCACCCACCAGGGGCAGCCTCCACCAAGCCCCCACTCATGTCCAACTCATGTCTACCACCACCCTCACCCCCCAGCCACCAGGGGCAGCCTCCACCAAGCCCCCACTCATGTCTCCCACCACCCCCACCCCCCAGCAGTGCAGGGGCAGCCTCCACCAGGCCCCCACTCATGTCTCCCACCACCCCCACTCCCCAGCAGTGCAGGGGCAGCCTCCACCAGGCCCCCACCCATGTCTACCACCACCCCCACCCCCCAGCCACCAGGGGCAGCCTCCACCAGGCCCCCACACATGTCTACCACCACCCCCACCCCCCAGCCACCAGGGGCAGCCTCCACCAGGCCCCCACTCATGTCCCCTATTACCCCCACCCCCAGCAGTGCAGGGGCAGCCTCCACCAGGCCCCCACTCATGTCTCCCACCACCCCCACCTCCCAGCCACCAGAGGCAGCCTCCACAAGGCCCCCACCCATGTCTACCACCACCCCCACCCCCCAGCCACCAGGGGCAGCCTCCACCAAGCCCCCACTCATGTCCAACTCATGTCTCCCACCACCCTCACCCCCCAGCCACCAGGGGCAGCCTCCACCAAGCCCCCACTCATGTCTCCCACCACCCCCACCCCCCAGCAGTGCAGGGGCAGCCTCCACCAGGCCCCCACTCATGTCTCCCACCACCCCCACCCCCCAGCCACCAGGGGCAGCCTCCACCAGGCCCCCACTCATGTCTCCCACCACCCCCACCCCCCAGCAGTGAAGGGGCAGCCTCCACCAGGCCCCCACTCATGTCTCCCACCACCCCCACCCCCCAGCCACCAGGGTCAGCCTCCACCAGGCCCCCACTCATGTCTCCCACCACCCCCAGCCATCAGGGGCAGCCTCCACCAGGCCCCCACTCATGTCTCCCACCACCCCTACCCCCCAGCAGTGCAGGGGCAGCCTCCACCAGGCCCCCACCCATGTCTACCACCACCCCCACCCTCCAGCCACCAGGGGCAGCCTCCACCAGGCCCCCACACATGTCTCCCACCACCCTCACCCCCCAGCAGTGCAGGGGCAGCCTCCACCAGGCCCCACCCATGTCTACCACCACCCCCACCCCCCAGCCACCAGGGGCACCCTCCACCAGGCCCCCACTCATGTCTACCACCACCCCCACCCCCCAGCCACCAGGGGCAGCCTCCACCAGGCCCCCACTCATGTCCCCTATTACCCCCACCCCCAGCAGTGCAGAGGCAGCCTCCACCAGGCCCCCCTCATGTCTCCCACCACCCCCACCCCCCAGGAGTGCAGGGGCAGCCTCCACCAGGCCCCCACTCATGTCTCCCACCACCCCCACCCCCCAGCCACCAGGGGCAGCCTCCACCAAGCCCCCACTCATGACTCCCACCACCCCCACCCCCCAGCAGTTCAGGGGCAGCCTCCACCAGGCCCCCACTCATGTCTCCCACCACCCCCACTCCCCAGCTGTGCAGGGGCAGCCTCCACCAGGCCCCCACTCATGTCCCCTATTACCCCCACCCCCCAGCAGTGCAGGGGCAGCCTCCACCAGGCCCCCACCCATGTCTACCACCATCCCCACCCCCCAGCCACCAGGGGCAGCCTCCACCAGGCCCCCACTCATGTCTACCACCACCCCACCCCCCAGCCACCAGGGGCAGCCTCCACCAGGCCCCCACTCATGTCTCCCACCACCCCCTACCCCCCAGCAGTCAGGGGCACCCTCCACCAGGCCCCCACTCATGTCTCCCACCACCCCCACCCCCCAGCCACCAGGGGCAGCCTCCACCAGGCCCCCACCCATGTCTACCACCACCCCCACCCCCCAGCCACCAGGGGCAGCCTCCACCAAGCCCCCACTCATGACTCCCACCACCCCCACCCCCCAGCAGTGCAGGGGCAGCCTCCACGAGGCCCCCACTCATGTCTTCCACCACCCCCACTCCCCAGCAGTGCAGGGGCAGCCTCCACCAGGCCCCCACTCATGTCCCCTATTACCCCCACCCCCCAGCAGTGCAGGGGCAGCCTCCACCAGGCCCCCACTCATGTCTACCACCACCCCCACTCCCCAGCAGTGCAGGGGCAGCCTCCACCAGGCCCCACCCATGTCTACCACCACCCCCAC
This sequence comes from Ambystoma mexicanum, assembly GCF_040938575.1. NCBI lineage: Eukaryota > Metazoa > Chordata > Amphibia > Caudata > Ambystomatidae > Ambystoma > Ambystoma mexicanum. Next base: position 118,525,288 of record NC_090935.1, on the reverse strand, counting down.
CCCCCAGCCACCAGGGGCACTCTCCACCAGGCCCCCACTCATGTCTCCCACCACCCCCACTCCCCAGCAGTGCAGGGGCAGCCTCCACCAGGCCCCCACCCATGTCTACTACCACCCCCACCCCCCAGCCACCAGGGGCACCCTCCACCAGGCCCCCACTCATGTCTACCACCACCCCCACCCCGCAGCCACCAGGGGCAACCTCCACCAGGCCCCCACTCATGTCCCCTATTACCCCCACCCCCCAGCAGTGCAGGGGCAGCCTCCACCAGGCCCCCACTCATGTCTGCCACCACCCCCACCCCCAGCAGTGCAGGGGCAGCCTCCACCAGGCCCCCACTCATGTCTCCCACCACCCCCACCCCCCAGCCACCAGGGGCAGCCTCCACCAAGCCCCCACTCATGACTCCCACCACCCCCACCCCTCAGCAGTGCAGGGGCAGCCTCCACCAGGCCCCCACTCATGTCTCCCACCACCCCCACTCCCCAGCAGTGCAGGGGCAGCCTCCACCAGGCCCCCACTCATGTCCCCTATTACCCCCACCCCCCAGCAGTGCAGGGGCAGCCTCCACCAGGCCCCCACTCATGTCTACCACCACCCCACCCCCCAGCAGTGCAGGGGCAGCCTCCACCAGGCCTCACTCATGTCTCCCACCACCCCCACCCCCCAGCAGTGCAGGGGCAGCCTCCACCAGGCCCCCACTCATGTCTCCCACCACCCCCACCCCCCAGCCACCAGGGGCAGCCTCCACCATGCCCCCACCCATGTCTACTACCACCCCCACCCCCCAGCCACCAGGGGCAGCCTCCACCAAGCCCGCACTCATGTCTCCCTCCACCCCCACCCCCCAGCAGTGCAGGGGCAGCCTCCACCAGGCCCCCACTCATGTCTCCCACCACCCCCACTCCCCAGCAGTGCAGGGGCAGCCTCCACCAGGCCCCCAACCATGTCTACCACCGCCCCCACCCCCCAGCCACCAGGGGCAGCCTCCGCCAAGCCCCCACTCATGTCTCCCACCACCCCCACCCCCCAGCAGTGCAGGGGCAGCCTCCAACAGACCCCCACTCATGTCCCCTATTACCCCCACTCCCCAGCAGTGCAGGGGCAGCCTCCACCAGGCCCCCACCCATGTCTACCACCACCCCCAACCCCCAGCCACCAGGGGCAGCCTCCACCAGGCCCCCACTCATGTCTACCACCACCCCCACCCCCCAGCCACCAGGGGCAGCCTCCACCAGGCCCCCACTCATGTCCCCTATTACTGTCATGATCTCTGCTTCCAAAAGATCAGGACTTGCCCGACTCCCTTGGAAGCAGACCCATAACCCCGGTTCCGAGTGCCAGCCAGTCCCAATTGGGACCTTTTGGACCCTGTCCTGGCGCCAGTGGCACCAGGCTCATAAAGATGCCCAGTCCCAGCGCTGGAAGCGCTGGGCTCATAATGCTTGGGTGGACTTACCTGCAGCAGACCATGCTGCTTACTTACCTGCCAGTTGAACCCCTGATCCTCTTCTGTTTGGGACTACTTTTCCTGTTGGGTGGGGCAGGAGCCACTCCCTAGGTTCAGAACACTGGAACTCTTCTGGAAAGCAGGAACTCTTTTCTTACCTAGGCGTGGCTGTGGAAGGAGACACCTAAGCACTACAGGAGGCTATTTAAACCACACCCGATGGATGAATCTTGCTTTGCGTTATTCTGCATTCTCTGCAGCAGAACGCTCATCGTGTCTTCTGATTCTGATCCTGGGCCTAAGGGAACAAAGGCTTACCATCCTGGAATCCAGTCTTCAGCAGCACCTGTAAAGACAAAGAAAGAACAGGTTAGCACTACGGTCTTCAGTGGCAGCGCATCTCTTACCTGGTCCATCGGCTGTCACCAACGTCTCGCGCTGCATTCCGGCATCTGAAAGACAAAGGCTTACCTACTCTTCGCATGCTCCGGAGGTCTTCGCACTGCATTCCGGCATCTGAAAGACAAAAGCTTACCAGCTCTTCGCACGCTGCGGAGGCCTTCGGCGCTGCATCCCGCATCTGAAAGACAAAAGAAGGTGCGTTTAAAGACATTGGGCAACTTTATTACTCACGTGCCATTACTCCTTCCCACGCGAATCCAGTGGGTATTCCAGCACCCTTCAGCTTCTCTAAAGCTCCGAACTTGTACCTGCAAGATAAAAGGGACAGTTAGTGCGCATCGTGAAGCAGGCTACAAGCGCTTACTTACGTGCTTCCAGGCGCTTCTATTCCTCACGCGGGTTCGATCCTCAGGTCTCATCAGCCCGCCATCCGCCATCGCCGGAACCCTGCAAAACAAGAGATATCATTACAAAAGACTTTTAAGACATTTGAAGTGCCCAGAACTTACCGTTCGTGCAGTTAACGACGGACAGCAGTCCTCTGAGGTCAAGAGGCCTGCACCCTTATCCAGTGAAGAAACTGGTTACGGCACCCTGCCCCGAGGCAGATGGAGAGCTCGGCGTTCACTTACCTAAGGTGAGGGCGTTAACCTTTGGGGTTCTACAGGAGAAGAGAAAGGGAAGAGGAGAGAGGCACCCAATAACCCCAGTACATTAATCCCATATTTTCTATCTGCAGACATCTTACTCTTCGAGTCAGACATACAGTGCACAGAGGTCCAGCCCAAAGAGCCAACCGTGTGTTACACATCACCTTTGAAGATACGGCATTCACCCAGTCAAGACCGGCGCCTCTGCGGGAATCAGGTGAGCGTTACAGAACGCAAAGCCTACCGCAAAACTCCCACCCAGGCGCTATGGAAACCTCGGATACCGACCAGCTAGCCCAGTTACTTGGGGAACTAAGAGCAGAAGTGCATGCAGCCCGTCAGGAAACAAATGCTCTAAGAAGGGAACTGATTATTTCCAAGGAGCGAACAGACGATCTCGCTAGACAATTGCTACAGTCACAAGCCGGACAAACTCTGTTACCCGCATCAGGGGCAAATCTTCCTTCAACATCCTCTACGAACCCAGTGCAGCTCAACCTACCTGGGAATGTACCTCTTGCTCCGCCCGAACGATTTTCTTGTGACCCAAAGAGGTTTGCAGTATTTATTAATCAGTGCCGGTTGCACTTCTTATGCCGGCCAGCAGCCTTTCCAACTGATCAAGCTAAGGTAGCTTTCGTGCTTTCGTACCTTAGTGGCAATGCGGCAGACTGGTTGATCCCTCTAGTTAATCAAGATGATCCGGTTCTCCATGATTTTCAAGCTTTTCAGCTCAGTATGGAAAAACTGTTTGCAAGACATTCACTGGGGCAGGCCTTGGACAATGAGCTCCTTTCATTGCGACAGGGTAATCAAGACCTTTTGGCTTATATTGCGTCTTTCAACAGACTGATAGTGGAAACTCGATGGCCTGAGGACAAAAGGATTACGCTGTTTTATAGAGGTCTACGTGGAGAGCTCAAAGATGTTTTAGCCCAAGTAGTGAATCCCCCACAAGACTGTTCGGATTATATTGACTTAGTCGTTCAAATTGACCACAGATTGCAGAACAGGAAGGCCGATCGTTCCAAGTTTGATGCTCGAGTATTTTCCAAACCACCAACTCCTACCAAAGGAGTAGACTCCGGGGAACCCATGCAAATAGGGGGCCTGAAAGGACCACTAACACAAAAGGAGCGGGAAAGGAGAAAACAGCTGCAATTATGCCTCTATTGCGGAAACCCGGGGCACTTTCTTCGAGACTGTCCGGTGAAACCAGCCAAGAAGGCAGTAGGAGCTGCAGTAACCAGGGTCACAAACTCTGAGCAGGGAAACGACCTCGCCCGACAAGAATAGAGGTCCTCTTGCCGAGCGTTAAAACCAGTTCCGTGACCTCGCATTTCGTGATACCTATGGTCCTCATTAGCCCTGAACATCCGGATCGATTACATGCGATTGAAGCTTACGTCGACAGCGGTGCCATCGGCAATTATGTGGATCATGAAATGGTTTTGAGGATGAATCTGACTCTTTGTCCAAAGGCTGTAAAGGACGTCATTACTACGGTGGATGGTAGGGAGATAGCCTCCGGACCAGTAACGCATACCACCCAAGAAGTGACGCTAGTAAGTCAAGATGGACACCATGAGAAGATCATGTTCGATGTGATCAAGGCCCCTCAGTTCCAGATTATTCCCGGAATTCCTTGGTTAGAGAAGCACAATCCTCAGATCGATTGGTGAGCAAGAACGGTTCAGTTTCCAGAATGTGTCTCTACTTGTCACCCTCGACCTGGTGTTGCACTGGCAGCAATTTCCTCGGAGGCTCCCCAGTTACCTCCTGAATACCTAGAATTCCAAGATGTTTTCCGGAAGGATCAGGCTAACTCTCTACCTCCTCATAGGTCTTATGACTGCCAGATAGACCTGATACCTGGATCTACTCCTCCTTGTAGTAGAATGTATGCCCTCACCGAGCCTGGGAATCTTCACCTCCGACAATACCTGGATCAATACCTAGCGAATGGGTTTATTCGTCCTTCCAAGTCCCCTGCTTCCTCAGCTTTGTTCTTCATTCCAAAAAAAAGAAGGGGACCTTAGAACTTGTATAGATTATCGCGCCCTGAACCAGATCACCGTTAAGAATAGATATCCGTTACCTTTGATCCCTGAACTCCTGGACCAAGTCAGAAAAGCATGCATATATACAAAGCTGGATCTTAGAGGAGCCTACCACTTGGTACGAGTAAAAGAGGGCGATGAATGGAAGACGGCCTTCCGCACCAAGTATGGGCTATTTGAATATCAGGTCATGCCCTTCGGACTTTGCAATGCCCCGGCCGCCTTTCAATATTTTATGAACGATGTCCTCAGAGAGCTCATAGATGTGTGTGTTGTTGTTTACATTGACAACATCCTCGTTTATTCTTCATCGGAAACTGAACATCGGAAACACGTGAAAATGGTCCTCGAGAGATTGCGTCAAAACAAACTTTTCGCTAAGTTGGAAAAATGTGTTTTCAACGTGACTGAAGTTGAATTCTTGGGATTCATATTATCACCTAGCGGAGTGCGTATGGATTCAAAGAAGGTCGATGCAATTCTCAAATGGCCATCGCCATCCTCCGTAAAAGGTGTTCAAAGCATGTTAGGCTACGCTAACTTTTACCGCAGGTTTATCCCCGAATTCTCTCGAATAGTCCAGCCCATCACCGCCTTGTTAAAGAAAAACAAATGTTTTGAATGGTCTACCGAGGCGGAACAAGCTTTCCAGAATTTGAAGACTAGATTTATCTCTGCACCGATCTTAAAACATCCTCGCCCAGAACTCCCCTACATCATTGAAACTGATGCTTCGAGCCTTGCCATGGGGGCAGTTCTATCACAAAAGGACCCAGTAACCAATCAGTTGCATCCTGTGGCATTTTGGTCCCGCAAATTCTCGCCTCCTGAAATCAATTACACTATTACTGATAAGGAACTTCTAGCTATCAAGTCTGCCTTTAAGGCTTGGCGGCATTATCTTCTGGGGGCCCGACACACCGTTACTGTGATTACAGATCACCGAAACCTGCAATATTTGAAAACCGCAAAAGCTCAATCCTCTAGGCAACTCCGTTGGGCACTATTCTTTGCCGAGTTTGACTTCATAATTACCTATCGACCTGGTACAAAAAATGGTAAAGCTGATGCCCTTTCTCGGATGGGAGTCGAAGAACATTTGATCAATCCTAAACCTGTACCTATCATTCCCGAACAAAGAATTCTAGGTGTAATCGCCACACAATCCATAGAGGAAGTTAAGGATAAAGCCAGGCTACTGGTAACTCCAGCAGACATACAGAATTGGCATCTGCAGGGAAAGGACTTTACGGTGAAGGACAACCTATTATATTTCCAAGAACGGTTATACCTGCCCAGCACAGATTTACAGAAAAAGGTAATCTCTTTGTAGGGGGGAAATTCTGCCGGGGTCGGCCGGGCCGTCCGCAGACCTCCGGGCAGGGAGGCCCCAACTCCTCCCGTATATCCCAAAAGAGATAGAGTATGAGACACACACAAGAAGCAATGTGACTCTGCTGTTTATTAAACACAAACGGCAGGGATGGGTCAAGGATCATACGCGTCTGACCTGACACACACACAATCGTGGGGCTCGCAGGCCCTTTTTACTGTAGTATGACGCGCTACCTGCGTCACTTTAGAAAATTAACAAAAAACCTATCGCCACTCTTAATTGGATGCTCGAGTGGTAGAGTTAGTATAGCATACGTATAGAGAATAATATGAGTGGCTGAGGGTTAGTCAGGTGATATATCTGGGTTGTCCCTACAATTAGATACATGAGAATTGTTACATGAAGACTCCTAATGGTTGGTTGCTGTTAATGGCGTCAGTGATAAGAGCCCCATGTTCTGATTGGTGCGCCCGTGAGCTTCCCAGCCTGGGACCATCGCTGTTCCCAGCTCTCGGTGTACCTGCAATTTGCAACAATGTTTCACTATTGGTACATGCAGACAATGTGAAGACTTATTCATGAGCTAGACGGCCGACTACTCCCATCGTTGCAGATGTCCATTGATCCTTTCAAGTGTATCTGCCTGTGTCTTGTAACGAGGGATCCAGACGCCTCCTTCCTCCCGGGCTTGGCATCTCGTCAGGTTCGGCTTGGTCACGTGGGATGGGACCGTGTTTGAGGCAGAATTCTGCACAATTAATATTGTTTTTCCACTGGGTGCCTGGTTTAATTGCAGGTGCGACTTTGATGTTGGCGCGCGGTGTGTGAGGTTGCAACATCGTGCCCTTGATGGTCTGCTTTTGAAATGTGGGTTTGCAACATTATGACCTCGGCTGTCTGCTTTCCCCAGGCTCATTCTGCAGGATCAGCAACCTGACTCTTGTTCTGTTAATCGTCCACGAGAGCTCTTGCTTGCGACCTACTCAGGCCTAGTATATAGGTGGAACCGTCTCATGCACAGGCGCTTTAGGTTATAGTCTCATATTGTCTTATGGCCAGTATCGTGTCTTTGTTATAATTCTCATTGCGGCACCTAAGAGTAGGAGAAGCGTAAGCAAGCTCTTTAGATGAGTTCATGATGCGTCTTGCGTTTCTGCATTTCTGAAAGCCTATATGGAAAATAATAAAGATGCACGTCCGTGAGTATGTCTGTCGCCTACGTCATAGCACTGAGTATATTCTTCATGTAGATTGGTGCGGGAGTGTCCAGTGTGTATGTTGGCACAGGTGTGCTATCCGTTGGCTAGGTCGTCATGGCATCTCTAACGACGTATAGTTTTAGTCCAGTTGATCCATGCCGCAGGCATCGGCATGGGCAGGGCGGGCTGCTGGGCAGGCAGATGGACACATCCGTATGTTCCTGTACCAGGGTATCTGGTCGTCTGGTAGATGGGCAAACTCTTCTCGTGGCGGGTGCTTGGGCCGTGAACCTTTAGGCCAGGCGCGAGAGGGGAAAGAGGGGAGTCTGTTTTTCCATTTTCCCACTTCAGTCCCCCCTCTGGTCGACTTGTCGACCACAAACATATCCTTTTCATTATCTCCTCTTACTCTCCACACTTTAGTTATTCCTCCTAAATGTCCATAATGGTTAACATGATCTTCAAACGACCAATACATATACTCACAGGCTCCTCCAGGAGTACAGTATACCCATTTCCCTATGTAACTCCTGGGGTTTCTTGGGTTCTCGACCTTCACCGATGGTGGGTCCAGATGGTTGGTGATGATCTGGTTGCGCAATTTCTCTCTCTCTTGTATTATTATGCCTGTGTGTTGGCCGTCATCTGCTGGCATCAGTGGGTGCATACCGACCATTTCAAGCAACTCGTCAGTGGTGCATGCCTTCCGGGCTTTCCAAAATCTTATTATGATCAGGGTAGTTCCAGCCAAAATAATACAGCCAACTATAATTTTCAGTCCATCTGACAGCCAAGATGGCATCCATGACCATAATAACGAAAACCAGCTCTCATCCTTTTTTACACGCTTACTTTCGTCCACCATTTTGGAGTGTAACTGGGCCAGTTGTGAAACTGCTTCTGTCAGTGTACCGTTGTCAGCATCATTGGCAGGAATGAATGTGCAGCATGATTGTCCTATCTTTGCGCAAACTCCTCCTTCCATGGCAGTGAGGAGGTCCAATACATATCTGTTCTGCAGTGCTACCATTCTTATTGCTCGCAGCTCTTCTTTTATTGCGTTGAATCCGTTTACTGTAGAATTGATGGTCATCATGAGTTCCCATCTAGTTATCTGGAGCCATTTTGCGTTCGCGTAAGCCTGCAATCCTGGATGTATTATTGAGGAGAAGAACATTGCTGCTCTGCTGAATAATCTGTGTTCTGGCGGAATCGAAGTGAGTGCCGTTTCCGACCTTCCCATAGGTAATTTCCTGTCAGAGGTTCCCCTTGTCTTTTCCGTCTGTTTAGGACAGTTTCATTGCCGTTGGTCCTGTTCCCTGGCTCCCCCTGAGGCGGTGCAGATCTCTTATTTCTCTTGTCCCCTTCATCCATTTTGGGAAAGTTTGCCACATTCACATGCTTCTGGGGTACCACTAGCGATGGTACGTTGACGTGCACCATCGTGCATACACCATTCCACAGAGGGGGCAGCGTGTGATATGCCTTTTCTCCACAGGCCCAGTAATGGTCCATTATCACTGCTGTTCCTGCTCCCCCCTCAGGTAACTCCATCACGCTTCCACAATTGGTGTTATATCCTACATCCACCTCTCCTTTATGTTGGTAGCATATTTTAGGCGCAGTCAACGGCAGTATTGTTATCGGGTCTTCATCCGTTTCTATCCATGTGAGCATGGGCACGTATTTGATCCAAGTTGTCCAACATCTGTGATTGTGCGCATCGATAGTTGAAATAGTTTCTTTTGTTACAATGTTGCTGCCAACCACTCCTATCTCCCATTTGTTGTCCAAGTATACTTTCCCTGTTATTGTCACCAGTGGCCTCTCCCAACATCCTAATTTACCAGGAACTTCAGTGGCGTACCAATCACATGATAAGTACTGCAGTGATACTTTCTTTGTTTCTCCTTTTGCAGGACCACTTGTTATGTATCTAAATGCCTCAGCATGTAAACTGCTCTTGTGGTAACTCAAATAAGTCTTGAGGAAGTTGTTTTCGTATGGGTATGAGTCTCGTGTTTTCCACGTCTTATGCACCACTGTTCCTTGAAATCTTCCTTTCGTCTGGAACAGTGCCAAGTATATTATGCACCGTGCCATTTTTTCATCTATTTCTGTGGCAACAAATGTTCGAGAAGCGCTCATGGCGTATGGTATTAGTGAGCAAACGTAGCAGCTGTCTTCTGTTGTCTGCTTACCAATGCGGGTCATGTGTTGATACCATATGTTGTTTGAGACGTGTGCCGAATCTTGTATATAATTGTCAATACCTTTATTATCTGAGTATGTGCTGCGTTGTACTCTATTCTGCTTGTGCGCAATTTTGCTAATATCACCTGACGTAACACCTGTTGCAGCTGGGGATGTGGGTGTGTTAGGTTTGGGTACAGCAATAATATTGGTAGCATAGCTGTACTGCCATACAGAGGCAGCTACGAACCCGGTGATTATCAAAATCCCTATTACTTTTATTACATATGCTAATTTCACCGGCTAATTCTTGCGATGTTAGAGTTGCCCGCCTGAAAATTCTTAATATGCTGGTTAATGTTAGTTGTTAAGCTCTCCCTATCAAATAGTCATTCAGTGCCCAGGCGAAGAGCTGTTCCCACGATACTCTGAGCGATCTATCTCTTAGGGCAGGTAAGTACGGGTTGAGGTAGGGCATTGAATATTCTATGGCCAAAAGGAACGCTGTGTAGTAAACTCGTACCCTTTTCCTTTTCAGGTACGTTGGCCTTTTTATTTCATATACAAATTGGTGTGACAATTCTTCTGGGTAATTATCGTCTGAGGGTACCATCTACTCCTGGGCAGTGAATTTGTTAGTTATCTACTTCTTGGCAATACAATAATACGCGATCCCTGCGTGTGCGAGAGAAAAAGAAAAGAGCATTCACGTGTTTACATGTGTATTTGTGCGAGGCAATGTCCTTTAGTACAGTACAGTTACTACTGTAATGGGTACAGGGGTCAGTGGATGGTGGGCGGGGAGTGTTTGTGTCCAACCGGTGGGCGTTGTTTTACTCCTTGAGCGTGTGATCATGGGGTGGGCTGGATGGGGATCACCCCTTTCTTCTTCAGTTATTGTCTCTGGGGAGTCTGGGGAGTGACAGGGTATGGAAATACTTGAGCCGCTGGCTGTGGTAGAACCTCCTTCTCCTGTTGTCGATGTTGGTGCTGTTCTCTCAATGGACCTGTCGGTGGTGCTGGGGCGGGTCTGTTGTCCATAGATCTTTACGTCGTGTAGGTGGTTCCAGGCGCGCTTGTCCTGTAATTTTACTGCTCTTGTTGATACCTCCTCTACCAGATGGGGACCCGTAAAGCGTGGGTCATTCCATCTCCTATTGAAGTTGCGAAGTAGTACGTGGTCACCTCTAGCAATCTTACACAGTCCTTCCTTTTCCAGTTCTTTATCCGTATCTTCTTGTTGGCTTCTATTAGACCCGCCCCGTGTGCGCTCGAGCTGTTGAGACACAAACACTACACTAGTAATCAAAGAAGACACATATTGGTACATTTCATCACCCAGAACACTTGCAGTACTTTCATGGTCGCTAAATGCTCTTGACGTTGGCGTTAGGGGAAGGCGCATTTGACGTCCGGTAACCACCTCATGGGGAGTGAGGTGGTGGTCGGACCCTGGCTATTCCTCAGCTCAAATAATGCTAAGGGAAGACAATATAACCAACTCTTCTTTGTTGTTTGCTGTATCTTTGCAATTGCCTCCTTTAATAGGCCATTTAGGCGTTCACATACACCGTTGGCCTGTGGGTGGTATGCACATGCAAATTTATGTTTAATGTTCAGCAGCGACGTGATGTGCTGAAACATCTCTTTTGCAAAATGTGGGCCGTTGTCTGACCTTAACACCTCGCACACTCCCCACCTGGGGAAGACCTCCCTCACTAAGAACTTGGCTGCTCTAAATGCATCTGGGTGTGAACAGGGCCCTGCCTCAATCCACCTAGAGAATGGGCATACTATTACAATCATATACCTATTTCCTTGACATATATTGATCATATCAACATAGTCAATGTGGAGATGCCGGAAAGGTCCCTCAGGCCGGGGTATAGTACCTCTTATCACCTTTAGAGTGTGGCCGGCCGTAAACTGTTGACATGTGATACAGTTACTGATAAAATTCGACACATGCAAATTTAACTCGGGGCAGAACCAGTCTTCCCTAATTCGTGCTGCAATTACTTCCTTGCCTGTGTCGGCTGGATGATGTAGTTGGCTCAGGGCAGTGTTCCAAAGTGCCAATGGTATTACAACCTTTCCAGTGCCACCCTGGCGCCATAGTGCGTCAGTTGGGGACATTGTACATCCTCTTTTTACCCATATTTCCTTTTCGGCCATTGGAGCAGCCGCTTGTAGCTCCATAATCTGTGTGGCTGGGAGATGGGGAAACCCTTCTTTTAACAACATCTCTTTTGCTATTCCCCTCCCTCTCCCTCTCTGTGACTCTGGGGGGTTCCATATCTCACCAAAGTATGCAGCATACTTCGCATGTGCGTCTGCTGCTGCATTCCCTTTTGAGACGTGGTCTTCACCATTGGTGTGTGCGGTGCATTTTACTAAAGCTAGTTCCTGGGGGTCATTTATTACTTCAATCAGTTCAGCCAATAAGAGAGCATGTTGCACTGGGGTGCCATCAGCTCTCCTAAACCCTCTTCTTCTCCATTTCGACAACCCTGAGTGGACAGTTGATGTAACATATGCGCTGTCGGAATATATAGTCACTCATTTGTCAAAGCTTTCCTTCAACGCCAAGATCTGTGCGACCAGTTCAGCTGCTTGAGCGGAGTAATGTTGTGGTAATTGTACACATTTCACTGCCACACACACCGGTACCTCCATCATTTTCACCACTGCTGCCCCAGTCCTCCTCACACCATCCCCCTGATCGATGGTTGATGACCCATCAATAAATAACAGCTCACCCCCCTCTAGTGCGTTTTCCTCAACTTTTCTAGTACATGAGTACATATCAGTTGTTTCAGTACAGTCATGGGCATAGTCTCCCTCCTCAATTACTTCTGCTAGGAACCTTGCAGGGTTGACCGTGCTACATCTAACAATTGATAGTTCAGCTCTGGATAGAATTATCTCATAACCTGATGCCCTTTGCGTGGTTAGGGTGGATTTAGGTTTATTCAATATTGCAAAAAGTGCATGTTCCACAAATAGTGTAGTCGGGCACCCCATGGTTATTGTTGATGCTTTCTCCACCGCAAAAGCGGCTGCGGGGAGACCTTGTTCGCAGGGGAAGTGTCCTAACATTACAGGATCTAAGTGGCCACTGTAGAATGCTACTGGTTTGTAGCCCATGCTTGTTTTTTGAGCCAACACGGCTTTCATTACTGCTGAGTCGCAATGTGAAAATATAAAAAATCGCCGCTCAGGGTCTGGGGATGCCAGCACCGGAGCAGTTGATATCGCATCTTTTAATTCATCAAAAGCTTCTTTCATTTCCCTCGTCCACCCCAATTTGTTCTCCCCTTTATTAGCTTCTCGTAACGCCTCAAGCAGGGGCCCTATATATGAACTGTAATCAAATACCCAAGCTCTACAGTAGTTGCAGAGCCCCAGGAACTGCTGCAGTTCCCTTACAGTTTGTGGCATTGGAGTGGCCGAAATAGCTTGTGCTCTTTGTGGTGCGATCTTTCTTCCATGTTGGGATATAAGCTGACCAATGTAAAGTACCTGTTCCTGACAGTACTGTATCTTTTCCATGTCTACCTTGTAGCCTTTGTCAGCCAATATTGTCAACATCTTTAATGAGTCCTCTCTGCATGTTTTTTCGTTTTTACTGCAAATTATTATGTCATCCACGTACTGCAACACTGTGCTTTCTACTTCAATGTTACCCAAATCCATCTGTATCACTCTGTTGAAAATTGAAGGTGATTCACAATACCCTTGTGGTAATCTGGTGTGCTTCCACTTAGCGTTTCGGTAAGTGAAGCTCGTCAGATCTTGTGAGTCTGGGTGTAATGGTATTGAGAAAAAAGCATTTTTAAGATCGATCACTGTAAATCGTGATGCTTCTGCTGGAATGCCACACAATATTGTGGCCGGGTTTGCAGCTACGGGATATTCTGCTTCTACTATGTTGTTTAAGGGCATGGGGTCCTGTATAAAGCGCCAAGACCCTCCTTTAGCCTTGCGCACAGGGTACACAGCCGTATTACATGGTGATTCTGAGGGGACCAATATACCATTATTTATAAGGGCCGTTATGGTTTCATATATGCCCTCATCTGCCTCCCTTGATAGTGGGTACTGTTTTACTCTGGGGAGTATTGCACCTTTTTTCAATTTTATTTTTACTCCCCCTATACCTTTTATGCAGCCCACGTCATAGGGGCCAGTAGTCCACAATGATTTGGGTACCTTTGACATATCGTCCTTAAAGAAAGAGACCGGAGTGCATGTGGGTGCCTCAAGTGCCATTGCAATTTTCTGTGCTACTTGTTTGTAGGCCACTCTTAGCCATATTTCCACACTCATCATAAACACCATTTCACCTTCCTCCTTTTCATCTGAAAACAGCTCTTCATCTGACACCTGGGTGAGCCTACATCCTTCTGCTAATGCTATCACTGCCCTCCATGCTCTTCCTTCTTTGTCTTGGGCATGTACAGCAATAAATCAGCTGTTGCAATAATGCTCTCAATATCCATTGAAACCACCTTCCCTTCTGGTTCATTAACATGTGTTTCTGGTCTGAACAGGTAGGCTGCTGGCCTTCTCCATATTTTCCCTTCTATCCCTGGCATCCATGCAATTGCCATGTCGGTTCCATACTGGAACAGTTCACCATCTACTGGCTCCGCCCTAATCGCTGTCTGTCCACAGTATGCCTGCATAATTTGCCGTGCTGTGAGCATGTTAATCCCTGGAGTAGAGCAAATTATGCCGTCCTCAGTAAAGGAGATCGTCATATTCAACCTGTTCATTATATCTCTCCCCAGTATATTTACTGGTGAAGCACTATAATATAAAAGTGGAACTGACAGATCGTAATCTCCAATAGATAAGGGAATGTTATCAGTAAAGGGAACCAACCCTCTAGCCCCAGAGAATCCTTGGGTGTTCATGGTCTCACCTGACATCTTAAATTTACCTTCCCTTATGCAAGACCGGGTCGCCCCGGTGTCAACAAGGAATGATAATTTTTTGTCACCTATCGTTACCTCTATGCGTGGTTCCTCCGCACTATTAGGTGTTACTGATAGGATGGGACACACCAAGGCCGTCTGTGGGCTGTCCTATTGGGGGTACAACGACTGGCCATTCCCGGTATAAGGGTTGTGTCCCAAAACGGTTACCCTACCCAATTGCGTTTGTGGTATTTGCGGTTGTTGTGTGATCGTTACCTGTTGTTGTGGCAATGGTTGGGGCTGTTGTTGTGTTAATTGTTGTTGTTGTTCATTTCCTTGTGGCAGCATTTGCTGTTGTGGTATGCCTTGCTGTACTTGTGCGGGCCGTGGTTGTCCCTCACTATTCCATGATGATGTTCCTGGTCTAACTCTACACGTGCGTGACATGTGCCCCAATAGTCCACAGCTCCAAAACACCGGTGGTTCCCTATTCTGCCATGGAAATCTCCCGGTGTTGTCCTGGTATACTGGTTGCCCTGTGGGATAGGAATTTCTAAATCCTCCCACCTGCGGTTGGGTACCATACCCGTACCCTCTCCCCCTCATAAGTCCTCCTCTCCCCCTGTTATAATTGTAATATCCAGCTCCTTGCATTGGGTATCCTCCTCCCAAGTTGGGCGTGTATGGTTGGAGGGGCGGCACCTGTTGTGTTGTAATCTGTGAAGGTGGTATTTGTGAGGAATCTTGTGCAGCCACTACTTGTGTGGGGCTTTGGGTCATTGTTGGAGGTGTAGCTATTAGTGCCCCTTCCATTGTGTACTTAGTAAGCTTTTTCTGTACTAGTTTAGCCTCTTCCGTTTTCCTGTCCTCTTCCTTTTGTTTCATTTTTCCTTGCCACGTCCTACAATGATGCATTATAGTCAGTTGTATTTCGGGCCATGGTTTTGCTTCCATTCCCACTACTTTCTTTAGTTGTTTCTGAACTCCTTCCGGGAGCCCTTGTACCCGTATATGGTAAAATATTGCTGGTGTTTTATCCCATTGTTCTCTAGTTTCCATGTGCCACTTCTCTTGGATTTCCTGAATATAATCAACAGGATCTTCGTTCTCATGCATTTTGCGAGATGTAATTGCTCCTATATCTGAGGTGTCTGGGTACTGTACCCTCAATGCCTGCCATGGTGCATGTCTGCAGTTTGCGAACGGTGCCACGTCGTGTGATGTATTTGTTATTGTTACCCCATGAAATCCCGCTCTTTTCCATATGTCATCCGCTCTATCCCCTAATATTGATATTAAAAGGCCCTTTACATCTCCTACTGCTAGCTTCTGTCCTGCGGTGTGTTTTTCCATTTCATATATCCATTTACCCGCACCTCCACTTAATGATGGGAGCCTACATTTGATATTTTCTTTATCGGTATGCTTCCAAGGAACATACTGTGGTCTTACCCCACCTCTCTCCAACAGTGGCATCAAATTATGTTCCGTTTCACCCTTTGTGTTCCATAATATTGAGTCCTCACACCCTTCCTCCACTTCTCTTTCTTCCGCTTTTTCACTTTCGTTTTTATTTCCCCTGCTCATACCCCTTTCTTTTCCATCTTTTCCCCTTCTTCCATCTTCCTCTGTATTTAATGTGGGCATGTGTACACCTCTTTCCTGCCTGCGACTAGGGAGGTCTCTAAGCCGCCATGTATAGGGTGTCAGTTCGTCTGTGAAGGGAGCTAGTTTTATTTTGCGTAACGAACGGGAGGTGGTTGATCCTGTAGGGTGCGATAGGGGGGGGCGTGATGGAGATGATGGGGATGGGGATGTTGCGTCCTCATTTGCCCGTCTCTCCTCTACTCCTGTTTTTCCCCCTTCACTTCTCTCCATCTCATCCTTTCTCCTACTGATCCATGGTGAGTCCATATTGGTCCGGGTGATGTATAGTTTATCTAAGCTTTCCCTTTCACTCTTCCTCCCTTCACTTTCCACTCTCTCTTCCTCACTACAAAAGCTATTTATAAACGGCACCTCCCACTCGGTCTTTTCCCCCCTGATCGTTACTGTTTGTAAATCTATTAGGTCCAGTTCTCCTCTTTCTCTTTTGTCCACCGCTCCCCTTTGTGCTGATGTTGTTGCTACTTCTGTGTCATGATATATATTCCCCCATCTTCCACTCTCTCTTCCCCTATCTCCTCTTTCTCCTTCATACCTTTCCTCCATCTCCTTATTATTCTCCTCCCTCTTCCTTTTCAATTCCTCCATCATTTCACTGTTCTAATATTCTCTCATCCTCTTTCTCCCTCTCCCATTTCGCCCTTTCTTTTTCTACTATACTCTCCATCACCCTCTCTTCTTCGTGTTTCTTAGTTGATTCTGATAGTAACCTCCTCCTCCATATTGCCATTTCTTTTTCTTTTTCTTCTTCTTCCCTTTTCTTTTCCCGCAGTACTACTCTTGATACCCTTTCTGCTGCTGCTTTTACCCTGTCAGCTTCTCTCCTTTGCTCCTCAGTTCGTTCCCTTATTTTTTCTACTTCGTTCTTACCTTCTCTCCTTTTCCTCGCTCTCTCTCTCTCTTCCCTCTCAAGCTGCTTGGTCAATTCATTCTGTTCATCCCTTAGTTTTTCTAATCGTTCCTCCAAAATCTCTTCTGTTTGTCTTAACAGCTCTTCCTCCCTCAATTCACTCTCCCTGGTATTATCCTCATCTGTTTTCTTCACTACCTCCCTCTCTTCTCCCGTTAATGAACCTCGTAATTTTAATAATATCTGTGCAGCTACCCATTCATCATTTCCTATCTCCACAGACTGGTCTTCTCCAGTCCTCCCTTCCCCTGCTGGCATTTTCCTATGAGCCACATATGGTGGAGGGCTGTATGCCGGGTTCGAGTATCCCTCAGCCGCCCTTAACTGTCCTCTTTCTATTTCTCTCAATTCTCTTAAAGGGTACAACCCCCCTCCCTCTGTTTTTACTCCCGCTCCTATGGGTATATCATTGCTCGGTTCCTTTTTTATTTCATCTGCTTTATTATTCTTTTCTCCTCCCTCACCTCTGTTCCCCGTGTTCTTTGGGTCCTCATACCCCTGTTTCCCATTCTCTTCTTCCACCTTAATCTCTGTTTCTTTTGGTATTTCCCCCATAGTGAATATTCCATTTGGTCCTGGTCGGGACCCCTGGAACATCCTCCATAAGTTAAACACCTCCATGTGGTTTGCCAACTTCTTCCCTTTATAGGTATTGTGCAGATGATTTAATAGTGAATGTTGGGCATATGGATCGAAGCTACCGTTAGGCGGCCACGGTGTTAGCATTTTGTTATCCGTCCCCTGGGTCCATTCTATGCTATACTTAATCAGTTTCTCCCTATGGGGTGGTAGTGTTGTGCATATGTATTGTAGTGGCGTAGTGAGGGTGTTCCCCCACCCTCCTGATCCTGTTCCGTATGACATAGTAGCGCTCCACTCGCTACCCTCCCTTAATCTGGTGTCAGTTTATCCCACTAGTGGTTTACAATATACAACCTTACATCGTTACCTGGCCCCGTAAGTTTGGGGACTTACGATAGTCTGCTTAAGGGAAATTATAAAAATATAGTATGTCACATTTGTACATTTTCCTCTGCCCTTCTTCCTTTATACAATACCCTTACGGCCCCCTGCGGCCGAGGTGCACGTAGCCCCCTGCAGCTGCGTACCCCTTATTACGTTCTTATACAGTCGTCCTGTTTTCACATGCTCCTCCCCCTTCTACACTTGTCGTGGCCGGCGTTCTCCGTGCGCAGCCACGTTCCCCGTTTCGCCTTTTCTCGATCAACTCGTTTTACCGTTTATCTCCTTGTCTACTCCCTTACCACCGTTCTCTTCCTCAACACTCTCACAACGAGGATGCCTCGTGTTTGCGATATCCTATGAAAACCCTACTGGTGACGTCACCGATCACGTAGAGCTACTGGTAAGTTCTTCATATACTTTTTAAAACCAAAATGCACCTGCAATCTACCCCGTTAACCCCACAGCTGTCTTCCTGTCACTCCTGGAACAAGGTAACCAAATCAACACTATAATCGGACTGCGCACGCTGCGTCGCCTCACGTGTGATACGCCCCTCGACAGGAGGGCTTAACCAGCCAATTATCTTCCGTATTTAGGCAACTTTACTAGCTACCGCCTACAGGGAAACGTCATCTACCTATCGAGTGTCTTGCTCGAACAATAGGGATCCTCATCTACTCATTGATCAATAAATGCCAAATCGTAGGAAACCACACACACACACACCCTTACACGTAGTCGCGGCCTAGGCCAATCAGTTTCTACGAGCGACCGCACGTGATGTTTTCGTGCGCCGCCCCCTTCTCTCGTGTTACGTTGCCAACTGCTCTCGCGCTTGTTCAACTATCATTCATTCTATATCTAACACTAAACTATCAAACCTTCGCCATTCACCTGTTCAACACCTCCCGCCTCCCGTATTTAATTCTTCCCCCCTCCCTCACAATTTCACATTGTTTGTTGTGCGTGGCATGCTCACCAAGTTCTCCTGATGCGGGGCCGCTCGACTGCGTGCACCCCTCCAAGCGGCTCGCCACCTCCCCTCGTCTGGAACACGTCTGGACACTCGCCAACCGCGGGCGGGATACTTCTCCACCGGCTCCCGAGGGCCAATATTCGGATTGCGCTGTCCGGTCTTCTCGCAGTTCCGCGATGGTCCTGTAGTCCTCAGAAGGGGGCAACGGCAGAGGGGGCCGCGCCGCCGGGCCTTCTCACAACTGGAGTGCCTGGAAAAAGTAAAAGTAAAAAATGCCGATCTTAAACAGATCTCAGCAGTTCCTCCAACTTGTCGGGGGGAAATTCTGCCTGGGTCGGCCGGGCCGTCCGCAGACCTCCGGGCAGGGAGGCCCCAACTCCTCCCGTATATCCCAAAAGAGATAGAGTATGAGACACACACAAGAAGCAATGTGACTCTGCTGTTTATTAAACACAAACGGCAGGGATGGGTCAAGGATCATACGCGTCTGACCTGACACACACACAATCGTGGGGCTCGCAGGCCCTTTTTACTGTAGTATAACGCGCTACCTGCGTCACTTTAGAAAATTAACAAAAAACCTATCGCCACTCTTAACTGGATGCTCGAGTGGTAGAGTGTCAGGATTAGTCCTGCGAATACTAAGGCAGCGAATATGGCAAGGGAAATGTGCACATAGGAACAACAACTCATGTATGCTAGAAGCCAGGAGTGCAAACAGAGTGTGATATTAAACCCAATATGTGAAAAGGGATGTGGGGTAAGCACCTGACCGCGAGGATAGTCGGCAAGCGCCTTACCCCCAATTGCTGTTACAGGTACTGACAGCGCTAAACCCACGTAGAGGGCAAGCAATGACAGGATCTGTGAACTAACACTCTGATGGTATCAAATAAGGGAACTAAAGAACTGTACTCACAAGGACGAGAATAAACCTCTTGAACGTCAGCTAGCCCATGAATCCTGTTGATGAACTGGGACCCCGAGAGGCTAGAACAGCAATGGGAGAAGTAGGAAGGTCCAGAGTGCACGGGCTGTAGGTTGCCAGGGAGAAGTAGACTGTAGAACAGGGGGCCCAAGAGGACAAGGGCGGAGGCTGGAATGCAGCAGAGCGTGATCCGCTGTTATGTGGGGAGCCCGACAGGGCAAGGGTGAAGGCTGGAAGGCAGCCGAGAGTGATCCGCTGCTGAACTCTAAATACCTAAGTTGAAATAGTGATAACAAATAGTGAGGAAAACATAAGCATTCACACAGGAGCTAGCTTACAACCGCACACCACACCTAAAATCAAATGGGAAAATAAATGCAGAAGTGCTAAGGAAAACCTGGAATGGATCCCAAAAGAAGTAAGGATCAGGAGCAGGGAAAAAGCTAAATAACCAATGCAAACTTCTCCCTATCCTTCCAAGGAAAAGACAGGAAGCTAAAGAGGAAGGCTAAGGCATACGGGTTAACAGCAGCAAAGGACAGAGTCAAAGAAATACCAACTGGGCTGCATTTGAAAAGGGAAAGCACTGAGAAATGCTGCCTGTAAACAGAGGAAGGAAAAAAGGGAAACAAGGGAGCAGAAATCAATTAGAGCATGAATCAGAGATTCAGGGCGGAGGGAACAAGAAAACAGGAACCAGGACCTAGGTAAAAGGGCAAGGAACAGTGAACACGGGACTAGTCAAAAACAGGAACACTGCAAACGATGACCAGCGCTGGACTGAAGTGAGACTGTGGCTTTTAAAGCTGCTAAACGAGCACACGCCTCAGGTGTGCTGACTGCTGCACCTGCAGCCACAGGTGTTGCTTATCCTCCACCCAACCTAGTCCTGCAAGGGTGGAGGTGGAGCAGGAGGCCAGGCATTCTGGGAAACACAGTCATTTGGTTAAAGAAGCATGCTGGCTGCCAAAGACCTGGAATGGATCCGGAAGGGAAGTAGTTTGGAAAATAGGGATTTTGCGCTCCCAATTCATTACAGCACTGTGGCATTAGGTTCGGAGGAAATGTCCAGCAAGGAATAAGCCCCAAAACATGCCCCCAAGTGGCGGGAACGGGAGCGAAGGGAGCGAGTCGTGACAGTATACCCCCTCCTACGGCCCTCTTCGGGTGCCCGCCACCCGCACGAGACTTCTTCTTTCCATGATGGGAGTGCTTTTTCTTTGGAGGTGGCACTGATGGAAATGGTGGCTTGTGGGCAAAGGCAGATGGGCTTCCATGATAGGAGTGCTTTGTCTTTGGAGGTGATACTGCTGGAATCGATGGCTTCTGGTGAGGAAGAGACTCATGGTTTGACGAAAGGCATGAAGGACTTGCAAGACCTGAAGCAAAGTTGAAAGGTCCAGGAAGCTCAGTCACTGGGAGTGGACCCTTGTAAGTCTTTGAGGAGGGAGGCAGGCTGGTGCAACTTGCCTTAGACAATGGTAGAAGTTCTGTTAGCCTTTCTGCCGAGAGCGCACATGCGGGAGGTAAGGAAGTTGCTGGCTTCAGGAAATGTTCATGTTCAGCCATTAGAGAAGGTGGCGGCTGAGGTAGAGGTTCAGATCTTTTTCTGTCATCCATCTGGGAAAAGGCTTGTGGTTGAAAATGATTAAGGTTTGATTGCACGTTGGATACAACAGCAGGGACGTTTGGTATACTGATAGGAGTGATAGACACAGTACTTGGTATTTCAGGCACACTTGCAGAAGGAGCAATAACAGACACATCTTGAACTGCAGCAGTCATTCCCTTCCTTTGGCTACTAGCACCCAACTGGTGCTTCTTGGCGGAATTCTGTTGCACAAGTTCTGTAGGTAATACGCCGGTCTGCACCACCCCCTGTGCACACCCAGGTGAGTGGTTCTGACTCACCACTTTGTCTAGCTTGATGACTCTGAAGCGGGAGCTGGCAAAAGTCTCAAAATCTGATGCTGCATTTTTTGGAGGCTCTGATGCTAAAGTGAAGCAGTTGGGAGAATCGTCTTGTGGAAAAGGCAGGCATTCTGATGCTCCTCCTGAAGCAAAAGAAAGGCAATCTAACCGTTCATCGACAGTAAATGTTTGGGATTCAGGAGGACTGTCTGGAGCAGTAGAAAATACAGCAGGATCTGATGGTGTAGACAGGTATACCTCTGATGTTGGAAGCGAAGCTAAGCAGGATACCGGTGTATCATGAACTGAAGGCAAACAAGCAATAGACTCTGGAACTGAAGACATGCACATATGATGGACTACCGGAGGCTCTCTGGCTGAAGGATGATCTTCTGGATGAGTCACTGTAGACAGGCAGGCCAGAGGAAACTTTGAAGCGGAAGGCATGCAAGTTGGAGCCATCTCGGTAGCTGAATCCAAACATGTCAGGGTCTTTGGGACTAACCCCGTGCATGGTGGAGGCTCTTGATGAAATGGCAGACATGGCAGTGGTTCATTGGTTGAAGACACGTGTACCAAAGATGACTGCAGGGCTGTGGATTGGATCATAGAAGAGTCAATGGTTGTAGGAGGACACACAGAAGTCTCAGAAGTTGATAGACACATTGGTGTCTCAGGAATGGAGGGCACCTTTAGGGCATTAGACTCCTTGGCTCCAGTAACCAAGGACTGAACTGTACCCTTGCGGTCCTTTTCTTTAGTGGGTGACACAGAGTCTCTTTCTTTGTGGAAGTCAAAATCAACCAGTGGAATCACCATAGTAAAGTCTCTGTTAATCAGGATTTCGTCAATTGTCCATTCCTCTGTCTTAGCTTCTGAAAGAGGCAGATTAACAATCAACAGTTCAGGATTCGCCTGCTGGTCTTTTGGTTCTGTATACTGTGGAATGAGTTCATCAGAACATGCAATCTGTACAGTCTCTGACTGTTTGTATTGATCAGAATTGGCAGAAGGAAGAGTGAACCCAGAGGTAAGATCGTCTTCCACATCAGCTTTAAACTCTACTTCAGTCTCAGCAGCTGTATCAAGAGCAGGACCTAAGCCTAGTGTAGTGACTGAATCTGTGTATGCCACCTTTGTGTATTGTGTTTGGAGATCAGAAGCTTGTATGTGTGCTAGCTCAGAATTATGACAGACTGCTACACAGGAAACTTTAGGTAAAGGAGTGGCTTGTAAATCTTCAGCTAACTGCAATCCCTGATAATCAGCAGAACAATTGTTAGAAACTGTGCCCAGGTTGAGCGCTGTGCTAGAAGAAAGACTTTCACTTCCAATAGATCTAACATATTGGCAATTATCATGATTTACCAAAGTCTCTGCACTCAGGGGCTGAACTGTGTTCACTTCATCAACATCAATGGATAAATTCTGAGGTGTATTCAGGAATGCGTGCAAGATCTTATTCTCCTCTTGTAAAGAAATGAATTCTTGTGTTAACTCCTCAAGGTTGGCTCTTAGTATGCCCTGCATTAACTGTACATCACTATCAGTAGGCACAGGGGGAGGCATAGTAGCATCAGGGCTGGATCCTGCACTAGCAATCTGGATGTGCACCGATTGTGCACTGTCCTCTACTGCTTTCAGGTTCTGAGATTTATACTTTCTCATACTAACTTGGTCTGTGTTACCCTTAAGCAAACTATTGACCTTAGACCTCTTGACATTAGGGACTACCGTATGTACTTGTGCAAAGAAGTATTTGGACTGAGGGTAGAAAACAGAAGTTATGCAAGGAACCCCTCCATTCTTTATGTTTGTACCATGAAACTGTTCTATCTGAGGTGAAGCACAACTGGAATCATGGGGTTCAACAACCGAGGTACTCTTGTATAATAAGTCTGACAGTGTGTTGTTTTCTACGGTTAAGGCTTGCGCTGACCTAGAATCGGGATCAGAACAAAAGATCGAACTAGGATCAGGCAATGTAGGATGAGCCATCCTATGGGAAAAATACTCTGCTCGTAAATGCCCATTCGTGACAAGGAGTTCATTTAAACCAAGACTAGTGATTTGATTGTCACAGGTAAATGTAGGGGAAGCTTTCTGTACAAACTTGTTAGAGGCCTTGCTGCCTTTCTTTCTTAAACTTGCCATATTCAATGGGAATTTTGGGCTGGTCATTCTGTCAGGATTAGTCCTGCGAATACTAAGGCAGCGAATATGGCAAGGGAAATGTGCACATAGGAACAACAACTCATGTATGCTAGAAGCCAGGAGTGCAAACAGAGTGTGATATTAAACCCAATATGTGAAAAGGGATGTGGGGTAAGCACCTGACCGCGAGGATAGTCGGCAAGCGCCTTACCCCCAATTGCTGTTACAGGTACTGACAGCGCTAAACCCACGTAGAGGGCAAGCAATGACAGGATCTGTGAACTAACACTCTGATGGTATCAAATAAGGGAACTAAAGAACTGTACTCACAAGGACGAGAATAAACCTCTTGAACGTCAGCTAGCCCATGAATCCTGTTGATGAACTGGGACCCCGAGAGGCTAGAACAGCAATGGGAGAAGTAGGAAGGTCCAGAGTGCACGGGCTGTAGGTTGCCAGGGAGAAGTAGACTGTAGAACAGGGGGCCCAAGAGGACAAGGGCGGAGGCTGGAATGCAGCAGAGCGTGATCCGCTGTTATGTGGGGAGCCCGACAGGGCAAGGGTGAAGGCTGGAAGGCAGCCGAGAGTGATCCGCTGCTGAACTCTAAATACCTAAGTTGAAATAGTGATAACAAATAGTGAGGAAAACATAAGCATTCACACAGGAGCTAGCTTACAACCGCACACCACACCTAAAATCAAATGGGAAAATAAATGCAGAAGTGCTAAGGAAAACCTGGAATGGATCCCAAAAGAAGTAAGGATCAGGAGCAGGGAAAAAGCTAAATAACCAATGCAAACTTCTCCCTATCCTTCCAAGGAAAAGACAGGAAGCTAAAGAGGAAGGCTAAGGCATACGGGTTAACAGCAGCAAAGGACAGAGTCAAAGAAATACCAACTGGGCTGCATTTGAAAAGGGAAAGCACTGAGAAATGCTGCCTGTAAACAGAGGAAGGAAAAAAGGGAAACAAGGGAGCAGAAATCAATTAGAGCATGAATCAGAGATTCAGGGCGGAGGGAACAAGAAAACAGGAACCAGGACCTAGGTAAAAGGGCAAGGAACAGTGAACACGGGACTAGTCAAAAACAGGAACACTGCAAACGATGACCAGCGCTGGACTGAAGTGAGACTGTGGCTTTTAAAGCTGCTAAACGAGCACACGCCTCAGGTGTGCTGACTGCTGCACCTGCAGCCACAGGTGTTGCTTATCCTCCACCCAACCTAGTCCTGCAAGGGTGGAGGTGGAGCAGGAGGCCAGGCATTCTGGGAAACACAGTCATTTGGTTAAAGAAGCATGCTGGCTGCCAAAGACCTGGAATGGATCCGGAAGGGAAGTAGTTTGGAAAATAGGGATTTTGCGCTCCCAATTCATTACAGCACTGTGGCATTAGGTTCGGAGGAAATGTCCAGCAAGGAATAAGCCCCAAAACATGCCCCCAAGTGGCGGGAACGGGAGCGAAGGGAGCGAGTCGTGACATAGAGTTAGTATAGCATACGTATAGAGAATAATATGAGTGGCTGAGGGTTAGTCAGGTGATATATCTGGGTTGTCCCTACAATTAGATACATGAGAATTGTTACATGAAGACTCCTAATGGTTGGTTGCTGTTAATGGCGTCAGTGATAAGAGCCCCATGTTCTGATTGGTGCGCCCGTGAGCTTCCCAGCCTGGGACCATCGCTGTTCCCAGCTCTCGGTGTACCTGCAATTTGCAACAATGTTTCACTATTGGTACATGCAGACAATGTGAAGACTTATTCATGAGCTAGACGGCCGACTACTCCCATCGTTGCAGATGTCCATTGATCCTTTCAAGTGTATCTGCCTGTGTCTTGTAACGAGGGATCCAGACGCCTCCTTCCTCCCGGGCTTGGCATCTCGTCAGGTTCGGCTTGGTCACGTGGGATGGGACCGTGTTTGAGGCAGAATTCTGCACAATTAATATTGTTTTTCCACTGGGTGCCTGGTTTAATTGCAGATGCGACTTTGATGTTGGCGCGCGGCGTGCGAGGTTGCAACATCGTGCCCTTGATGGTCTGCTTTTGGAATGTGGGTTTGCAACATTACGACCTTGGCTGTCTGCTTTCCCCAGGCTCATTCTGCAGGATCAGCAACCTGACTCTTGTTCTGTTAATCGTCCACGAGAGCTCTTGCTTGCGGCCTACTCAGGCCTAGTATATAGGTGGAACCGTCTCATGCACATGCGCTTTAGGTTATAGTCTCATATTGTCTTATGGCCAGTATCGTGTCTTTGTTATAATTCTCATTGCGGCACCTAAGTGTAGGAGAAGCGTAAGCAAGCTCTTTAGATGAGTTCATGATGCGTCTTGCGTTTCTGCATTTCTGAAAGCCTATATGGAAAATAATAAAGATGCACGTCCGTGAGTATGTCTGTCGCCTACGTCATAGCACTGAGTATATTCTTCATGTAGATTGGTGCGGGAGTGTCCAGTGTGTATGTTGGCACAGGTGTGCTATCCGTTGGCTAGGTCGTCATGGCATCTCTAACGACGTATAGTTTTAGTCCAGTTGATCCATGCCGCAGGCATCGGCATGGGCAGGGCGGGCTGCTGGGCAGGCAGATGGACACATCCGTATGTTCCTGTACCAGGGTATCTGGTCGTCTGGTAGATGGGCAAACTCTTCTCGTGGCGGGTGCTTGGGCCGTGAACCTTTAGGCCAGGCGCGAGAGGGGAAAGAGGGGAGTCTGTTTTTCCATTTTCCCACTTCATCTTGTTATCACGATTCTTTAATGGAAGGACATCCCGGTATGACCAAGACCTCGGAAAAGATCAAGCGCTACTTCTGGTGGCCGTCTTGGAAAAAAGATATCAGAGACTTTTTTAATGTCCTGTGGAGTATGCGCCCAAAACAAGAGTCAAAAGGAAAAACCAGCCGGCCTCTTACGCCCTATTGACATCCCGCCTCGCCCTTGGCATACGCTTTCTATGGACTTCATCACCGATCTACCTCCATGCTCCGGATACAATACGATCCTAGTAATCGTGGACCTATTCTCAAAGATGGCGCATTTCATTCCACTCAAAGGCTTACCAACAGCAGCAACTCTGGCCCGAGAATTTCTCGAAAACATCGTCCGACTGCACGGTTTTCCTTCAGTTCTAATTTCAGATCGAGGTAGTCAATTTATTTCTCATTTTTGGCGAAGTTGCTGTCGGTCGGCTCAAATTGATGTGAGACTTTCGACCAGCCACCACCCTCAGACCGACGGACAAACCGAGAGGACCAATCAAACTCTGGAACAGTATTTGCGCTGCATGCTACAACAAACTGAAAAAACTTGGAAAGATATCCTTTGGATAGCCGAATATGCCTACAATAACTCTGTCCACTCGGGAACTGGGAAGACCCCATTTTTTCTTTTATACGGTAGTCACCCTCGAACCTCGGAGTTGGATCCACTCCAAGATCTTGGAACACCAGCAGTAGACCACCTGCATTCTACAATCACCCAAGCCTTTAAGGAAGCCGTTTCTCACCTTCAAAGGGCTAAAGAACAATACAAGAAAGGAGCAGACCAACATCGGAAGGAAGCCCCCCAATATCAAGTAGGAGATCAAGTCTGGTTATCCACCAAATATCTACCTCTAAAAGGACCACGCACATTCAACCCAAGATACCTTGGTCCCTATTCCATCACTACCATAGTAAATCCAGTAGCGGTCAAGTTGGACTTGCCCCCTCACATGAAGATACATCCGGTCTTCCACGTCTCTCTATTAAAACCCGTGCAACCTCAAACCCGTCTAACTACATCTCCAAAACCTATTCTAGTTGATGGAGAACTCGAGTTTGAAGTCAAAAGCATCCTGGATTCCAAGATCTCCAAATCTAAACTATTTTACCTGATTGACTGGAAAGGCTACGGTCCCCAAGAAAGATCCTGGGAACCTGCAGAATATGTCCACGTGCCTCGTCTAATCAAAAGATTTCATCGAACATTTCCTAACAAGCCCAAACCCCCGGAGAAGCCCGGTTTGGGAGGGGCCTTGAGGGGGGGTGCTGTCATGATCTCTGCTTCCAAAAGATCAGGACTTGCCCGACTCCCTTGGAAGCAGACCCACAACCCCGGTTCCGAGTGCCAGCCAGTCCCAATTGGGACTTTTTGGACCCTGTCCTGGCGCTAGTGGCACCAGGCTCATAAAGATGCTCAGTCCCAGCGCTGGAAGCGCCGGGCTCATAATGCTTGGGTGGACTTACCTGCAGCAGACCATGCTGCTTACTTACCTGCCAGTTGAACCCCTGATCCTCTTCTGTTTGGGACTACTTTTCCTGTTGGGTGGGGCAGGAGCCACTCCCTAGGTTCAGAACGCTGGAACTCTTCTGGAAAGCAGGAACTCTTTTCTTACCTAGGCGTGGCTGTGGAAGGAGACACCTAAGCACTACATGAGGCTATTTAAACCACACCCGATGGATGAATCTTGCTTTGCGTTATTCTGCATTCTCTGCAGCAGAACGCTCATCGTGACTTCTGCTTCTGATCCTGGGCCTAAGGGAACAAAGGCTTACCATCCTGGAATCCAGTCTTCAGCAGCACCTGTAAAGACAAAGAAAGAACAGGTTAGCACTACGGTCTTCAGTGGCAGCGCATCTCTTACCTGGTCAATCGGCTGTCACCAACGCCTCGCGCTGCATTCCGGCATCTGAAAGACAAAGGCTTACCTACTCTTCGCATGCTCCGGAGGTCTTCGCACTGCATTCCGGCATCTGAAAGACAAAAGCTTATCAGCTCTTCGCACGCTCCGGAGGCCTTCGGCGCTGCATCCCGCATCTGAAAGACAAAAGAAGGTGCGTTTAAAGAAATTGGGCAACTTTATTACTCACGTGCCATTACTCCTTCCTACGCCGAATCCAGTGGGTATTCCAGCACCCTTCAGCTTCTCTAAAGCTCCGAACTTGTACCTGCAAGATAAAAGGGACAGTTAGTGCGCATCGTGAAGCAGGCTACAAGCGCTTACTTACGTGCTTCCAGGCGCTTCTATTCCTCACGCGGGTTCGATCCACAAGTCTCATCAGCCCGCCATCAGCCATCGCCGGAACCCTGCAAAACAAGAGATATCATTACAAAAGACTTTTAAGACATTTGAAGTGCCCAGAACTTACCGTTCGTGCAGTTATAGACGGACAGCAGTCCTCTGTGGTCAAGAGGCCTGCACCCTTATCCAGTGAAGAAACTGGTTACGGCACCCTGCCCCGAGGCAGATGGAGAGCTCGGCGTTCACTTACCTAAGGTGAGGGCGTTAACCTTTGGGGTTCTACAGGAGAAGAGAAAGGGAAGAGGAGAGAGGCACCCAATAACCCCAGTACATTAATCCCATATGTTCTATCTGCAGACATCTTACTCTTCGAGTCAGACATACAGTGCACAGAGGTCCAGCCATAAGAGCCAAACGTGTGTTACACATCACCTTTGAAGATACAGCATTCACCCAGTCAAGACCGGCGCCTCTGCGGGAATCAGGTGAGCGTTACAATTACCCCCTCCCCCCAGCAGTGCAGGGGCAGCCTCCACCAGGCCCCCACTCATGTCTCCCACCACCCCCACCCCCCAGCCACCAGGGGCAGCCTCCACCAGGCCCCCACCCATGTCTACCACCACCCCCACCCCCCAGCCACCAGGGGCAGCCTCCACCAAGCCCCCACTCATGTCCAACTCATGTCTCCCACCACCCTCACCCCCCAGCCACCAGGGGCAGCCTCCACCAAGCCCCCACTCATGTCTCCCACCACCCCACCCCCCAGCAGTGCAGGGGCAGCCTCCACCAGGCCCCCACTCATGTCTCCCACCACCCCCACCCCCCAGCCACCAGGGGCAGCCTCCACCAGGCCCCCACTCATGTCTCCCACCACCCCATCCCCCAGCAGTGCAGGGGCAGCCTCCACCAGGCCCCCACTCATGTCTCCCACCACCCCCCAGCCACCAGGGGCAGCCTCCACCAGGCCCCCACACATGTCTCCCACCACCCCACCCCCAGCAGTGCAGGGGCAGCCTCCACCAGGCCCCCACTCATGTCCCCTATTACCCGCACTCCCCAGCAGTGCAGGGGCAGCATCCACCAGGCCCCCACCCATGTCTACCACCACCCACACCCCCCAGCCACCAGGGGCAGCCTCCACCAGGCCCCCACTCATGTCTACCACCACCCCCACCCCCCGGCCACCAGGGGCAGCCTCCACCAGGCCCCCACTCATGTCCCCTATTACCCCCACCCCCCAGCAGTGCAGGGGCAGCCTCCACCAGGCCCCCACTCATGTCTCCCACCACCCCCAACCCCCAGCCACCACGGGCAGCCTCCACCAGGCCCCCACCCATGTCTACCACCACCCCCGCCCCCCAGCCACAAGGGGCAGCCTCCACCAAGCCCCCACTCATGTCCAACTCTTGTCTCCCACCACCCTCACCCCCCAGCCACCAGGGGCAGCCTCCACCAAGCCCCCACTCATGTCTCCCACCACCCCCAACCCCCAGCAGTGCAGGGGCAGCCTCCACCAGGCCCCCACTCATGTCTCCCACCACCCCCACCCCCCAGCCACCAGGGCAGCCTCCACCAGGCCCCCACTCATGTCTCCCACCACCCCCACCCCCACCCTCCAGCAGTGCAGGGGCCGCCTCCACCAGCCCCCCACTCATGTCTCCCACCACCCCCACCCCCCAGCCACCAGGGGCAGCCTCCACCAGGCCCCCACTTATGTCTCCCACCACCCCCACCCCACAGCCACCAGGGGCAGCCTCCACCAGGCCCCCACTCATGTCTCCCACCACCCCCACCCCCCAGCAGTGCAGGGGCAGCCTCCACCAGGCCCCCACCCATGTCTACCACCACCCCCACCCTCCAGCCACCAGGGGCGGCCTCCACCAGGCCCCCACTCATGTCTCCCACCACCCCCACCCCCCAGCAGTGCAGGGGCAGCCTCAACCAGGCCCCCACCCATGTCTACCACCACCCCCACCCCCCAGCCACCAGAGGCACCCTCCACCAGGCCCCCACTCATGTCTGCCACCAACCCCACCCCCCAGCCACCAGGGTAGCCTCCTCCAGGCCCCCACTCATGTCCCCTATTACCCCCACCCCCCAGCAGTGCAGAGGCAGCCTCCACCAGGCCCCCACTCATGTCTCCCACCACCCCCACCCCCAGCCACCAGGGGCAGCCTCCACCAGGCCCCCACTCATGTCTCCCACCGCCCCCACTCCCCAGCAGTGCAGGGGCAGCCTCCACCAGGCCCCCACTCATGTCCCCTATTACCCCCACCCCCCAGCAGTGCAGGGGCAGCCTCCACCAGGCCCCCACTCATGTCTCCCACCACCCCCACTCCCCAGCAGTGCAGGGGCAGCCTCCACCAGGCCCCCACTCATGTCCCCTATTACCCCCACCCCCCAGCAGTGCAGGGGCAGCCTCAACCAGGCCCCCACTCATGTCCCCTATTACCCCCACCCCCCAGCAGTGCTGGGGCAGCCTCCACCAGGCCCCCACTCATGTCTCCCACCACCCCCACCCCCAGCCACCAGGGGCAGCCTCCACCAAGCCCCCACTCATGTCCAACTCATGTCTCCCACCACCCTCACCCCCCAGCCACCAGGGGCAGCCTCCACCAAACCCCCACTCATGTCTCCCACCACCCCCACCCCCCAGCCACCAGGGGCAGCCTCCACCAGGCCCCCACTCATGTCACCCACCACCCCCACCCCCAGCAGTGCAGGGGCAGCCTCCACCAGGCCTCCGCCCATGTCTACCACCACCCCCACCCCCCAGCCACCAGGGGCACCCTCCACCAGACCCCCACTCATGTCTACCACCACCCCCACCCCCCAGCCACCAGGGGCAGCCTCCACCAGGCCCCCACTCATGTCCCCTATTACCCCCACCCCCAGCAGTGCAGGGGCAGCCTCCACCAGGCCCCCACTCATGTCTCCCACCACCCCCACACCCCAGCCGTGCGATTTGCCTGGGTATGTGTACTTCGGGGTGCGCGGGAAGTTCCACACGCGATTGGCCTGGGTATGTGTACCTCGGGGTGCGTGGGAAGTTCCACACGCGATTAGCCTGGGTACGTGTACTTCGGGGTGCGCGTGAACTTCCACATGCGATTTGCCTGGGTACGTGTACTACGGGGTGCGCGGGAAGTTCCACACGCGATTGGCCTGGGTATGTGTACCTCGGGGTGCGTGGGAATTTCCACACGCGATTCGCCTGGGTACGTGTACTTTGGGGTGCGCGTGAACTTCCACACGCGATTGGGCCTGTGAGAGTGGGTTACATGTATTCCAGGGGTGGGCGGGAATATTTACCCGCAACTGTGCCTGTGAGAGCGTGCTACGTGTATTCCTGGGGTGGGCGGGAAGATTCACACATTCGCCTACGACGTGCCGAAAAATGGTCCAATCCTGAGACACGTACGCCAGCATGAAGCAGGCGTACGTCGACCCGCGCAGCATAAAAGTGCACGCAAACAACAAACAAGCTCATACGCCAGGATGAATATACCATTCCTAGCAGCAGTGGCCGTGGGTTACCAAAGGAGGAGGAGGATAGTGAGGGCCCGAATTTTCACTCCCAGAACCAGCCTTTTTGGGATGCCTGGTGGCCAGGTGTATGGGAGGTACAGGTTTCCCCCACACATAATACTGGACCTGGTCAGTGAGTGGGAGGATGACCTCACATCACCCACCCTGTGCTCCCAAGCACTCAGCCCTCTGGAGAAGGTCCTCAATGTACTGCACTTCTTGGCCACAGGATCATTTCAGCGGACAAGTGCCATAGTGGGTGGGGTGTCACAGGCCACGCAGTCACGCTGCCTACACCAGGTCTTGAACATCATCACTGCACGCCCATCAGTCCGTAGGCACATATACCTGCCCAGGATACCTGCAGAAAGGCAGGCTGCCATCCTCGATTTCTACGGTGTGGCACAATTCCCAAAAGTGCTAGGTGCCATTGACTGCACCCATGTGGCACTGCGTCCCCCCAGGACATCTGAGCACATCTATAGGAACCGCAAGCACTGGCATTCCATCAACGTGCAGGTAGCATGTAATGCTAAGGGTATCATCACCTCAGTATATGCCAACTATCCAGGGTCCACCCACGACAGCTTCATTTACCGAATGTCTACCCTAAGCCGGGACCTAGAAGCTGGGCGGCATGGCAATCCATGGCTGCTTGGTGAGTATGAATGCCACTGCACATGCATGCATGTCAGATGCAGAGTTATGTCACTACCCCACTAATGATACCCATCACCTCCTCACCAGGGGACAGTGCCTACCCTCTGAGCACCCACATGATGACGCCAATTCGGAACCCCATCACGCCTCCAGAGGTAAGATACAACACAGCCCATATTGCAACCCGGGGCATAGTGGAGCGCACATTCGGAGTGCTCAAATCACGCTTTCGCTCCCTTGACCGTTCTGGCGGGCAGCTGTTATATGCGCCCCCAGTAGTGTGCAGGATCATAGTGGCAGCATGTGTCCTGCACAATGTTGCAACACGCCGGGGCCTGGCCGCGGACATGGTGGTGCCCCCACATCCCCAACCACATGCACGCCTGCTGCGCATGGGAGGGGAGAGGGCACGGGGTGAGGCAGCCCGTATGCAGCTGGTGGCTAATTACTTCACATAGAAATCACACCCGAGTGGAGTGCACACAGGCCTGGCACATACCATCTGATAAGCAATGATGACTCGACCTGACAATTAAGACGAACAAAGGGACTGTCAACTGTCAGAACCATAGCAGCCTGAGATCGTTCATGTGGAAGTGTCACAATGTGTGCATCCCTACCTACACAAACACCACCAATGCAGTGTCATGAAAAGACACTTCCATGCTGCAGAAATGAATACTCACTTGCAAAATACTACATGAAAACAGTGCCATGTCACCCACCCCCTCCCCGGCATGGCCACACAACACACCATGGCATGTCATGCAATGTGAGAGGAAAGAAATTAATCCCCACAACATGCCCCAAGTGTCAGCAGCTACAGTGTCCCTAATGGAAACATGTCCACACATGAAATGCTCACAGTAATGCAGGACCTACAACCCACATTACCAAATACTTACCAAGAATACCAATCACCTACACAACCTCAAACCTACCTTAAACATGACATTACAGACTTAAAAATTAGCTAGCCTCACCACCTGATGATGACAGCCCTCCAAACACTTGCAAGTATACAGTGTTAGCGCCACGCAAGAGTGTAGGTGCACTGCTTACAACATGGACTCCAGTTCCAAGGTGGACCGCATTGTGAAGACATGAGGAATGGACCTGCAAATATGGAGGATGAGATGGATGCAGAGGCACATATCAATACACCACGCAGTGTACAATACAACAATATGCACTATGAATGTATACACAGTATTGACTACAGTCTGCCCACACAGCTCATGGGAGTCCAATGTCACCATGTACGTCAATGTCACTTGGGCACACCCTTTGCAAGCCCATGGAAACGGGAAGCAGGAGGGGTGTGTGTGACAAAAACCCAAGCATCTGAACCAAATCCATGACAAGCCTGCATGTGCCCAGCCACAATGCAGCGTATGCCCACGGGAGCCACACAAGGCAACACACTGTCCCAAAAACAAAAAAAAAATCAAAAATGGCCATTAATGGGCCCGGGGGGGTTGGGGAGGCCACCCAGGAGGTCCGAGGACAGGGTGCACACCAAAACCCACCTGTGTGGATCTTGCGGAAAAAAACCACCTCCATGGGCTCATGGCCTACACGGCTACCCTATTGTGGGAGTATCACTGCTGTCGCTATCCTCACCCTCTGCAGCTGCATCCGGAGGTGGTGGCACTATGGGAGGCAGCCCACGCAAAGCCCTAGTCTTTTCCTCCATGGCTGCAAGCATGTGGGTGTGGTAGGTCTTGTTCTGGAGGATGAGTGTGCGGAGGTCCCCATGCAACAACTCACGGGATGCCCGGACCTCCGCCCTAGTTGCCTGCATCTCAGCTGAGAGCGTACGGGTGAGACGCTCCAGCTGCTGTTCTGTCCTTCGGTTTGTTGAAGCCTCAAGCTCAACAAGAGTCGTCCTGAGGTGAAGGAGTTCCAGCCTCAGGGCTTCCCTGTGGCCCTGGGACTCTATGGAGATGGCTTCCTGCAGAGTCGCCAGTGTCGCCCGCCTGTCCCCGTCGGACGCCAACATGTCCTCCCTGTGTGACTGGCAGATGGAGTCGGTTGCCTGCTGTAGTCGCTCCATCAGCCTTTCGGGGGGACAATGGAAGTGGCCACCCTATCCATGGCCTGAGCCATCATCTCTGATGATGCTGCCTGTTGGGTTGCCATACCGTAAATGGATTGCTCCCATGCGGTATTGCCAGGTGGCGTACAGCCACCATGTCGGCGGGCACCACACCTGTCTGGGGCAAGGCGAACTGCGCCTTGCTGTGCCGGCACTGCCTGAGGCTGCAGGACTGCATTCCCCCTCTGATCTGCTGGCCCAGGAACAGGATCAGATGTCGCGGACTGTGACCCTGCATCCGTAACCACCAAAGGCGTACCTGCCAACACTGACATCCCCAATGAGGGTTCTAACCCTGGTGCAGGTGGGTCGGACAGAACAGAATCCCTCCCAGGAACACTCACCTGCGACGGCACGTAGGTCTCATCATCCGAATCAACACCTGCGTACAGCTCGGGGGAGGTGCAGCCAGAGACACCCCTTGAGAGCACGACCTGCAGCAGTTGTGGGTTCTCACCCACCACCACACCACGTCCCTCACTGGTGGTCGGTCGGCCCTCAGACCCCTCCTGGGTCTGCACCATCTCCACAACCCCAGCAGTATCAGGTGCGTCTTCCCCTGCAAAGACATAAAAGAAAACAAATGGAAACAGGCATTAGCACTATGGCACACAATGAGGGCTGAGAGGCTACAGAAACAGTACTTGATTGACACATGTCCCACATGACTAAAACACTCCCATACATGCACCGTCACTGCGTGTGATGGGGAGGCAGATGGCACACATTGATGACACCAAGATGGAAGATGAACACATTTGCTGCATGCTGCCTAGCAGTGGCATCACACATTGGCCAGTGATTGGCAGGTCAAATACACATGCCATCACACAGATGGCATGTACCCTAGCCATGAAGTGAAGAGGGAGAGAAGGTCACCAATTGTTCATTCAGTCCAGTTTGTTCATATGATTGATTATTTTCATTGTAATGGTTCAAATGTTTAACATGCAGCTGCCAGTCAAAAATGGTCCTATAGCACAGGGACATGTCCAAACTAATCATGTCCACGAAACTGAGCCAGTCCACTGTACCATAGCCATGTCAGACATGTGACAATAGGACTGAGAAATCCCGGGTAAAAGTGGTGGTATGCAAACAATCTGCCTGAATAAACAGAGGTAAATAAGCAACAGTGTAGTGGCAAGATGACACTCCAAGGCAACTGGCGTGGTGTTGGGCTGGATGTCTAATGTTGGCTGAAGGGATGCTGCTATACCCAAATGCTGTTGCCAAGAATGTTTAGGAAGAGGCACATGGGTGAGCCGAACCACTCAGGCACACACACCCTCCCCTGGCACCCAAACAGAAGCCCTCCCACACACACCATGCACATGGATGACACACACATGCATGTGCACTCACGCCTCTTAATTTGCCACTTCTCCCACGCCTTGGATCTGTTCCTCCGTGACGTAGGTCCCAGCAACCTGCTCATGTGGAGTGAGTTCTATGTCGTCTGCTGGAGACCCACCTCCAGTCACTAGAGTTGCGGCATGACTTGAGGCCAGCTTATTCTTTGCCCTGCGCCTCAGGTCATTCCAGCGCTTGTAGCATTCATTAGCTGTGCGCCTCACGATTCCAAGGGCACTTATGATGTCCGCAATGGTCTGCCAGTGTGCCTGACGTTGTACAGGTGTGGTCTTGGATCCTGCAACAATCACCATTTCGCAGTCATGTGCGGACACATACTCTACAAGTGCATTCAGTTCGGCCTCATTGAAGCTGGGCTTCCTTGACGGGCCGGAATGTGTAGCCGTGTCTGGGGCATCAGCCTCTACTGGACAAGCACTCTTCCTTTTCCGCTTGGAAGGTGGTGGGGATCCGGAGTGTCCTGCGCCGCTCTGGACATTAGGGGCAGGAGCGTGGGATTGCACACTCA
Source organism: Ambystoma mexicanum (assembly GCF_040938575.1). Classification (NCBI taxonomy): domain Eukaryota; kingdom Metazoa; phylum Chordata; class Amphibia; order Caudata; family Ambystomatidae; genus Ambystoma; species Ambystoma mexicanum. The sequence goes on along the minus strand of NC_090935.1, from coordinate 118,488,399 downwards.
GCATGGGAGTTGGTGCAGGCATTATCTCAAGTGTGATGGTGTCAGGGGGAATGTCAGCATGATGGACTTGGACCGACACTGTCCTGGATGGGTGTGTGAGAGGTGGGGTGGATGGAGCCGCAGCTGCCCCAGCAGCCTCCCCAGCCTGCCTACGCGGGGCAGCAGATGACCTAGCTGCCCCTGATCCACGTGGCCTGATGACACCAACGTTCACCGGCGCACGTGGCCTAGACCTGCTGACCTGGAAGTCAGCCATGGAGTCACCCTGTGCCAGGTCTGGTTCCACAGTGGGCTGGTCCAACAAGGGCTGAGCATGGATGGTGTCAGCCACGGTAACCTCAACCAGGGGGGGGGGCATGGGTGTCCCTGACTGCTCCTCCACACATGGGGGGCTAGGGGCACCCTGCAAGTCACGGCCACGTCCCCTACCGGATCCACCACAGCCACCACTTGGGGCTCGGCCACCTTTGCCACCCTTACGGCTTGTTCGCCTCCCAGCCATGGCACTGATGTTATTGTGCGTATGGGAGTCGATGTGAACTATTGTCCTGGGCAATTGGGGGTCAAAGGGGTTGGGTACCAGATGGTAATCGTACCCTAGTGCTCTAGCAAGGCTGTATGTCACCCCTGGGGAAAGATGACGGGTCACACAACGCACAGGCACCCCAAAAAAGCGAAGTAAGGTGCACGCAACCCCTCCTAGACCACGTGCGTGGAAAAATAAACCTGCACTACGCTGTGGCACCCAGGAACACAAGAATGAACATATGCGTGTCACACGCAGCCTAGAATGACCTCTGAAGGGGTACGCGACACACGGGGCAAGCACAGATGTTAGATACGTGCGCGACTCACCGTCCGCCAGGAACAAAAGCGTGAAAAATATGCACGTGTGCGCGTTGGCAACACCCCCGCCAAAAGAAGAATTGTACGCTGTCTGAGGAGACAGGACAATAGTAGTAGGGAAGCTGTTTGAGGAAACAGGCCCAGGAAAAAGAGGTAAAGAGAAAAAGCTGTCAGAGGTAACAGTGAGTACGAACTAGGAAACGCTGTGAAGTAAATCGCGTGTGAACCGACAAGAAGTACAGATTTCACCCACTCGCTCTCCACGAAAAGCATGTACAAGGAAATGGCGTTCTACGCGTACCTTTTATACACACGTCACAGACGCGCATACGAAATGAGGCCATTTCCACCAATTACGCGCTTTGACACTCGGACGTGTATCTCTTCAGTTTTACACGCGCCATTCTCTACGGCCATGCGCGTGACGTCACAGCTGCGCATGGTGGCCTTTGGGCCAATGAAATCGCATATGCGAGCACAGGTGGTAAAACTGCACGTAAGAGTGTCATCGCGTGTAATCGGAGGGAAGTGAGCGTACACGCGATTGGCCTGGGTACGTGTATTTCTGGGGTGCGCAGGAAGTTCCACACGCGATTGGTGGAAATCCATGTGTGCTCTGTCATCACGTGTAATGAGGGAAACACCCGCGCGCCTCACGTCACAGACGCACTCACGCGCTAGGGGCCTTTGGTCCAATGAAATCGCATATGTGTGTTGACGTGCATACGCGCCTAGGGCCTTTCCTCGATTTACACGCAAACGTGCAGGATTTTCACGTGCCAAATCACTCCGTATCAAGCTGGCCACGCGTAAGCACATGGAAAACCACGCTCCTGCCCAGAAGGCCGAACTACTGCCCCCCAGAGCCCCGAGCACGCTCCCACCTGCAATCTGCTGCTGCCTGACTGCCTGCTGCCCACGTGCCCTGCCATTTGCTGCCTGCACATCAGCCAGGGGTGCTGTTGCTGTGACCACCCCTGCTGGAACCGAAGACTCCCGACTGGGATTCCATCGCTCCACAGCCCAGCCCCAGGACCCAGTTGCCCACCCACTCCTGCCTCTGGGGTTGTCATGTCAGGGCAAACACCATCTGAGACCACTGACAACCCCCGGCCAGAGAGGCAGAGGGGCACCAGCTTCAGTGCCACCGAAGTTGGTGTCCTGGTGGAGCAAGTCCTGGGGCAGTATGATGCCCTCTTTGGAAGTTCCTGTGCCGACAAGGAAGGACGGACTCAGATCTGGACTGACATTGTGACTGCCATCAACGCGGAGGGGGTGGCAGTCCGCGACTTCCAACATGTCAAGAAGCGCTGGGAGGACTTCAGGTCCAGGACCCTGAACAAGGCCCGGCGCCTCTGGAAGGCAGCGGATGCCAAGGGGCGCCGGGGCCACTTGTCGGAAGAACAGACGAGGGTCCTGGAACGCATATCCCCAGCGCTCCACGTCCAGGTCCTTGAGAGGCAGACCCGTCTGGAGTCGAGCGGTAAGTGTACATGCATCCTGATTGTGAGCTGTGCGTGTGGTGATTTTTCAGTAGTGTGCAGGTTGGACATCTGTTTGTATGGGATCGAGTATGGGTGGGGGTGTACAGGGCTGTGGGGCTAACACATGCGAGGGCTGGAATGTGTGAGACATGGATGGTGCTTGTGTGTGTAGGCTTGCATGCCAAATGCAGTTGTGTGGGCACACATGTTTGGATGAATGTGTATGTAAGTAGACATGTCCGTGATGTCACGCATGTATGTTGTTTTCAGCTGCATGTATCAGCACTGTGTACATGTGCATGTGTGTGTATTTGACAAGGGTGCAACAGTGATGCAACATGGATGCATGTGACAGCGGTATGTGGAAGCCTGATGGGCAGATGTGACATGGATGCCCATCTGAACACTGCGACACTTGGCAGAGGTGTACACATGCATGCAAGTGTGGTGGTGTGTGTACATGTGTGGTGCACTTCCTGTGTTGCATGTGATGTCTGGCTCACCTTTGCCTGCTCATGCTGTTGTATGTGTATGGATGGTGCTGGCAGTTGCGATATGGCTGTGGTATGGCTCATGTGTGCAAGTTGAAATGACATGTGTGTTGGGGATTGTGATGACATGTCTGAGGTTTGCCAATGCCACTCATGTACAACTGTCATGTGTGTATGTTTCCATTGTACAGTGCCCTGATGCCTGTGTTTTATTTCTCCCTGTCTGCAGCGTCAACTGATGAAGAGGGCGGAGAAGGTGCTGTGGAGCACAGCGGCGGGGATCCCACCGCCAGCCAGAGACGCAAGGCCCGGCTCCTCTCCCATGTTGTCATCTCGTCGGGGAGTGAGGAGTCCGGTGCCGCGTCCCAGGCCGCAGCTGCCGGGGGGAGGTCCAAGAGGCGGAGGTTGGAGTTGGACTCCTCGGCAGCAGAAGGGGCAGCTGGGACCCCACAGGGCCCAACGGGGGAAGATGGCACGGAGTCATCCAGGTTGGTGGGGGGTTTGGTGGAGGAGGAGGCGGTGCAAGCAACAGAGACGGGGTCTGGAGGTGGGGATCCCACTGGTGCTAGTGGTGCAGTGCAGGACCAGGGACTGGAGGCAGCACAGGCCGCCGCGGAGGTGCCTGTGTGCAATCCTGTCCCTGATCCTGTCCCTGCATCATCTTGCACCAGCAGGGATGCCTACGTCCAGACCCGTTTTCAGGCAGGGGATGAGCTCACGACAACTGGCCTTCCTCTGCCTGCGGACGTGGCTATCCGGGTCCGGGTTGAGCCTGTTCTGAGTGGTGTGGCGTTGCGTCAACGGGCCAAGCGAGGTGACCTGCAGTCTTTTCATGAGGAGACTGCACGTCATCTCGAATGGCTCGTTGACCACGTCAGCCTGCTGGGACAGGTCACCCAGGCCGGATTCCTCCGTATGATGGGGCTTGCTCCGACCCCCTCCTCAACTGAACCCCCTACGCGCCAGTCGTCCTCAGTGCCATCTTCCCACCCATCAGTCACCTGGGTGCCCTGTGGAGCTGCCTCTGACGGTGCGGCCAGGCTGGTGGAGGAGGCATCCCTGCCACAGTCGGGAATCGGACGTCCAGCAGGGGTGGCCACATCAACGACTGCACCCCAGCCGTCGGAGGATGTGCAGGCAGCAGGAGGCAGTGCACGGGCAGAGGCAGAGCAGCAGCAGCAACGTGGTGGGAGCCATGAAGGCTTGGGGCCTTCAACATCGGAGGGGCAGGCATCGGCCGGAGGGCAGGAGGACCCAGGACAGAGAGTGTCTTCCGTGTGACAGCGGTTGGGCCACGCCATAGATGCGGAGCGGCAGCGGGCGGAAGAGGCACGGCTCATAATGGTCAGGGCGGAGAACTCCATGCGGAGGGCCCTGAGGCGGGCCGAGTGCCTCGAGGCAATCCGCAGGGGTTTGGAGGTGGACACGTCGACGGTCCTGCGGACCCTCGGGGCCATGGAGGAGGACCACCTCCGGGACATTGAGCAGGAGTTCGATGATGCCCTGGCCCGGGACATCCACAAGTGAGCCGTCAAACTAGCCCACTGCCCTTGTACATAGTTATGTAGGTAGTGTTAGGTTTATTTTTTTTTGGGATTTATTTTGGACCTTTCGGACATTGGCCACATTTTTGTATATAGTTTATTTTATTAGTTAGTGTAGTTAGATAGGTTTCCTTTCTTTTGTTGGGATAATGGACCCTGGCTTGTTCGTATGTACATAGTTCACTGTTGTATTGTATTTTTCTTTCACATTTTAACCATGGAGCAATGGCTTTCTATTTTATTAACCATTGGATTTTGTTTTCTGGACTGTGACTTTGGACACCATTACTTTGGATTTTGATTTTTGGTTTTGCTTTTTTTCACTTTTGTACATTCCCATTTCTGTTTCTTTATTTTTGATTCTATTTATGTTTCCTTCAATACATATTTTTTTATCAAACTTCAATGTGTAGTATCATCTCATTGGTTTAATGCATATCATGATATGGCTTTTGAGATTCACTGACACCCATTGGGTGTATGTGAGGGAAATGTGTTTGTTTCGGAACTTGCAATTGGTGTTCTGTCATGTAATTGCCAATTATGAGTGGGTGGATGCAATACTCGGGTGGGTGTTTTGCATTTGGAGGCTGACCATAGGGACCAGGGGTCTAGATTGTGATGACATGTTGGCTGGGGAACATGAGTTGGACATGGGTGGGGGCCTGCTGGCAGGTGCCCCACAGTGCTGGGGGGTGGGGGTGGTGGGAGACATGGGTGGGGGCCTGCTGGCAGGTGCCCCACAGTGCTGGGGGGTGGGGGGGTGGGAGACATGGTTGGGGCCTGGTGGAGGGTGACCCTGCACTGCTGGGGGGTGGGGGTGCAGGGGGACATGAGTGGGGGCCTGGTGGAATGTGCCCCTGGTGGCTGGGGGATGGGGGTGGTGGTAAACATGTGTGGGGGCCTGGTGGAGGGTGCCCCCTGACTGCTGGGGGGGTAGGGGGTGGTGGGAGACATGGGTGGGGGCCTGGTGGAGGCTGCCCCTGCACTGCTGGGGGGTGGGGGTGCAGGGGGACATGAGTGGGGGCCTGGTGGAGGCTGCCCCTGGTGGCTGGGGGGTGGGGGTGGTGGTAGACATGAGTGGGGGCCTGGTGGAGGCTGCCCCTGCACTGCTGGGGGGTGGGGGTGCAGGGGGACATGAGTAGGGGCCTGGTGGAGGCTGCCCCTGCACTGCTGGGTGGTGGGTGTGCAGGGGGACATGAGTGGGGGCCTGGTGGAGGCTGCCCCTGCACTGCTGGGGGGTGGGGGTGCAGGGGGACATGAGTGGGGGCCTGGTGGAGGCTGCCCCTGCACTGCTGGGGGGGGTGCAGGGGGACATGAGTAGGGGCCTGGTGGAGGCTGCCCCTGCACTGCTGGGTGGTTGGGGTGCAGGGGGACATGAGTGGGGGCCTGGTGGAGGCTGCCCCTGCACTGCTGGGGGGCGGGGGGTGGGAGACATGAGTGGGGGCCTGGTGGAGGCTGCCCCTGCACTGCTGGGGGGTGGGGGTGCAGGGGGACATGAGTGGGGGCCTGGTGGAGGCTGCCCCTGCACTGCTGGGTGGTGGGGGTGCAGGGGGACATGAGTGGGGGCCTGGTGGAGGCTGCCCCTGCACTGCTGGGGGGTGGGGGTGGTGGTAGACATGAGTGGGGGCCTGGTGGAGGCTGACCCTGCACTGCTGGGGGGTGGGGGTGGTGGGAGACATGAGTGGGGGCCTGGTGGAATCTGCCCCTGGTGGTTGGGGGGTGGGGGTGGTGGTAGACATGAGTGGGGGCCTGGTGGAGGGTGCCCCTGACTGCTGGGGGGTAGGGGGTGGTGGGAGACATGGGTGGGGGCCTGGTGGAGGCTGCCCCTGACTTCTGGGGGGTAGGGGGTGGTGGTAGACATGGGTGGGGGCCTGGTGGAGGCTGCCCCTGCACTGCTGGGGGGTGCGGGTGCAGGGGGACATGAGTAGGGGCCTGGTGGAGGCTGCCCCTGGTGGCTGGGGAGTGGGGTGGTGGTAGACATGAGGGGGGCCTGGTGGAGGGTGCCCCTGACTGCTGGGGGGTAGGGGGTGGTGGGAGACATGGGTGGGGGCCTGGTGGAGGCTGCCCCTGCACTGCTGGGGGGTGGGGGTGGTGGGAGACATGAGTGGGGGCCTGGTGGAATCTGCCCCTGGTGGCTGGGGGATGGGGGTGGTGGTAGACATGAGTGGAGGCCTGGTGGAGGGTGCCCCTGACTGCTGGGGGGTAGGGGGTGGTGGGAGACATGCATGGGGGCCTGGTGGAGGCTGCCCCTGCACTGCTGGGGGGTGGGGGTGCAGGGGGACATGAGTGGGGGCCTGGTGGAGGCTGCCCTGGTGGCTGGGGGGTTGGGGTGGTGGTAGACATGAGTGGGGGCCTGGTGGAGGCTGCCCCTGCACTGCTGGGGGTGGGGGTGCAGGGGGACATGAGTGGGGGCCTGGTGGAGGCTGCCCCTGCACTGCTGGGTGGTGGGGGTGCAGGGGGACATGAGTGGGGGCCTGGTGGAGGCTGCCCCTGGTGGCTGGGGGGTGGGGGTGGTGGTAGACATGAGTGGGGCCCTGGTGGAGGCTGCCCCTGCACTGCTGGGGGTGGTGGGAGACATGAGTGGGGGCCTGGTGGAATCTGCCCCTGGTGGCTCGGGGTGGTGGTAGACATGAGTGGAGGCCTGGTGGAGGGTGCCCCTGACTGATGGGGGGTAGGGGGTGGTGGGAGACATGGGTGGGGACCTGGTGGAGGCTGCCCCTGCACTGCTGGTGGGTGGGGGTGCAGGGGGACATGAGTGGGGGGCTGGTGGAATCTGCCCCTGGTGGCTGGGGGATGGGGTGGTGGTAGGCATGAGTGGGTGCCTGGTGGAGGGTGCCCCTGACTGCTGGGGGGTAGGAGGTGGTGGGAGACATGGGTGGGGGCCTGGTGGAGGGTGACCCTGCACTGCTGGGGGGTGGGGGTGGTGGGAGACATGGGTGGGGGCCTGCTGGCAGGTGCCTCACAGTGCTGGGGGGTGGGGGGTGGGAGACATGGGTGGGGGCCTGGTGAAGGGTGACCCTGCACTGCTGGGGGATGGGGGTGCAGGGGGACATGAGTGGGGGCCTGGTGGAGGCTGCCCCTGCACTGCTGGGTGGTGGGGTGCAGGGGGACATGAGTGGGGACCTGGTGGAGGCTGCCCCTGGTGGCTGGGGGGAGGGGGTGGTGGTAGACATGAGTGGGGGCCTGGTGGAGGCTGCCCCTGGTGGCTGGGGGGTGGGGGTGGTGGTAGACATGGGTGGGGGCCTGGTGGAGGCTGCTCCTGGTGGCTGGGGGGTGGGGGTGGTGGGAGACATGAGTGGGGGCCTGGTGGAGGCTGCCCCTGCACTGCTGGGGGGTGGGGGTGCAGGGGGACATGAGTGGGGGCCTGGTGGAGGCTGCCCCTGCACTACTGGGTGGTGGGGGTGCAGGGGGACATGAGTGGGGGCCTGGTGGAGGCTGCCCCTGGTGGCTGGGGGGTGGGGGTGGTGGTAGACATGAGTGGGGGCCTGGTGGAGGCTGCCCCTGGTGGCTGGGGGGTGGGGGTGGTGGTAGACATGGGTGGGGGCCTGGTGGAGGCTGCCCCTGGTGGCTGAGGGGTGGGGGTGGTGGGAGACATGAGTGGGGGCTTGGTGGAGGCTGCCCCTGCACTGCTGGGGGTGGCGGTAATAGGGGACATGAGTGGGGGCCTGGTGGAGGCTGACCCTGGTGGCTGGGGGGTGGGGGTGGTGGTAGACATGAGTGGGGGCCTGGTGGAGGCTGCCCCTGCACTGCTGGGGGTGGGGGTGCAGGGGGACATGAGTGGGGGCCTGGTGGAGGCTGCCCCTGCACGGCTGGGTGTTGAGGGTGCATGGGGACATGAGTGGGGGCCTGGTGGAGGCTGCCCCTGCACTGCTGGGGGGTGGGGGTGGTGGTAGACATGAGTGGGGGCCTGGTGGAGGCTGCCCCTGCACTGCTGGGGGATGGGGGTGGTGGGAGACATGAGTGGGGGCCTGGTGGAATATGCCCCCGGTGGCTGGGGGATGGGGGTGGTGGTAGACATGAGTGGGGGCCTGGTGGAGGGTGCCCCTGACTGCTAGGGGGTAGGGGTGGTGGGAGACATGGGTGGGGGCCTGGTGGAGGCTGCCCCTGACTGCTGGGGGTTAGGGGGTGGTGGGAGACATGGGTGGGGGCCTGGTGGAGGCTGCCCCTGCACTGCTGGGGGTGGGGGTGCAGGGGGACATGATTGGGGGCCTGGTGGAGGCTGCCCCTGGTGGCTGGGGGGTGGGGGTGGTGGTAGACATGAGGGGGGGCCTGGTGGAGGGTGCCCCTGACTGCTGGGGGGTGGGGGTGGTGGGAGACATGAGTGGGGACCTGGTGGAATCTGCCCCTGGTGGCTGGGGGATGGGGGTGGTGGTAGACATGAGTGGGGGCCTGGTGGAGGGTGCCCCTGACTGCTGGGGGGTAGGGGGTGATGGGAGACATGGGTGGGGGCCTGGTGGAGGCTGCCCCTGCACTGCTGGGGGGTGGGGGTGCAGGGGGACATGAGTGGGGGCCTGGTGGAGGCTGCCCCTGGTGGCTGGGGGGTGGGGTGGGGGTAGACATGAGTGGGGGCCTGGTGGAGGCTGCCCCTGCACTGCTGGGCGGTGGGAGTGCAGGGGGACATGAGTGGGGGCCTGGTGGAGGCTGCCCCTGCACTGCTGGGTGGTGGAGGTGCAGGGGGACATGAGTGGGGACCTGGTGGAGGCTGCCCCTGGTGGCTGGGGGGTGGTGGTGGTGGTAGACATGAGTGGGGGCCTGGTGGAGGCTGCCCCTGCACTGCTGGGGGGTGGGGGTGGTGGGAGACATGAGTGGGGGATTGGTGGAATCTGCCCCTGGTGGCTGGGGGTGGGGGTAGACATGAGTGGGGGCCTGGTGGAGGGTGCCACTGACTGCTGGGGGGTAGGGGTGGTGGGAGACATGGGTGGGGGCCTGGTGGAGGCTGCCCCTGCACTGCTGGGTGGTGGGGGTGCAGGGGGACATGAGTGGGGGCCTGGTGGAGGCTGCCCCTGCACTGCTGGGGGGGTGGGGTGGTGGGAGACATGAGTGGGGGCCTGGTGGAGGCTGCCTCTGGTGGCTGGGGGGTGGGGGTGGTGGTAGACATGGGTGGGGGCCTGGTGGAGGCTGCCCCTGCACTGCTGGGGGTGGGGGTGGTGGGAGACATGCATTGTTGATCAGTAGTGCAAGGTGACATGTGGGTTGGCTGGGGGGCATGCCCATGGTGGATGGGCTGCCTGCGGGACATGGGCAGGGGTGCAGTGTAGTCCCCCGTGGTGTGGGCTGCCTGCAGGGGCCGTGGAGGTTGTAGAGCGAACACCTGGGAGGACCCACACGGCCAATTCACGTGTAGTACTCCCCACAACCCCTGAAATACACGTACCCTGCTGAAATCGCGTGTGGAAATTCCCGCACACCCCTGCAATACACGTACCCTGCTGAAATTGCGTGTGGAACTTCCCGCGCACCCCTGGAATACACGTACCCTGCTCGCACGGGGCCAATCGCGTGTGGAACTTCCCGCGCACCCCTGATATACACGTACACTGATGGAATCGCGTGTGGAACTTCCCGCGCACCCCTGAAATACACGTACCCTGCTGAAATCGCGTGTGGAACTTCCCGCGCACCCCTGAAATACACGTACCTGCTGATTTTGCATGTGATACTTCCCGCGCACCCCTGATGCACACGTACACAGGACAATCGCGTGTGGAACTTCCCGCGAACCACTGAAATACACGTTCCCCGCTTGGCGTTTGCTGTTTGCCAGCCCTGTGAACTGGTCCAGGGTTAGCGCAGCCCTTTGCGATTATTTGGGGATTTTGAAGGCTTTTCCTTGCGCGAGGGCGTTCTTGGGGGCGTAACTGGCGCTGCTGCAGGGTCGCTGCGCCACGCTGCGCTGGTTTTGGATGCGAAAATCCATGAATACGCTGTGCGCGGTAATCGATTTTAGCGCACGCGGCTGGCGCAGACATTCGCACGGGCATGCTGTGCGCCAGTCGCGTGCGCCACTTTTGTGCGAATTTCTATGAATTACCCTGTCTGTTTCTATTCCTTTATGTTTATCTTTAAATACCCAATGAATACTGTTCAGGCAGCATCATTTCACGTGACAATTTTGGATCAAACCAGCCCTGTGACAGATCCCTTCATTTACTCACACCCACTAGAATCCTCCTCTCTGCTTCAATTGGCTCAATGTTTGTTCACATGCCAGAAAGGGGTGCACTTTAACTGTGGGTTAGCCCTTCCCTCATTAATTCTGATCACATTTGATTGTGTATTTCCCTTATAATTTCTTGTTAGAACCTGTGCCATTAATAAGACCTACGCTCAGAATAGCAAGAACATTCTGAATTCAGAGATTTTCTTCCCGGTTCTGTAGCCGTAGTATTAATAATATATTTTAATGTATCCTTTTATATGCCTGTGGCCAGGGCTGCTTCACTGAATTCAAATCTACCCTTGTTTTTTTTTTAAACGAGCAAAGGTTTTAAGCATAGAGCTTTTATTTTATATCACTCTAAATGCATTTATTTGGTTTTGCTGGGTCTTGCCATTTACAGAAATCATCTGCTGAAAGAGATATCCAGGGACCTTTTAAATATGGCACTTTTTTCATGAAGCAGACACATAGAGAATGAAGCCTTATTTCTCTCTAAGGTCAAGGGCTTGTGTTCCTCTGAATTTGCCATTACTGGTTCACCATATATTAGAACGTTATTATGATTTCATTTTGACTTGAATTGTTTATTTCCTCGAAAGAAGCCAGACAGAGAATTGTTTCTAGGCGCAGATATTAATGGCAATGTGGCGAAAGAAAGACAGCTATAGTCTGCACTCACAATTATTGCAAGAGGTGGATTTTTAACTTCTCTCTGAATAATGAGAGAGTCAAGTTTCCAAAGGTCACGGGGCAGCGAGTTCCAGGCTCAAGGGCCAAAAATAGAAAAACACCTGTGTCCGGAAAGTACAAAATGGGAGGAAGGCACAATCAAAACACTTTGAGCAGTCGACCAAAGGGAGCGAGCTGGAAAATAGGGGGATCTTTGAGTCAAGGTAACTAGGAGTCAGGCCATAAAAGCACTTCAACACTAGACAGAGGATTTTGAAATGGATCCTCTGTTGTACTTGGATCCAGTGGAGGGTTCTGCAAAGGGAAGATACCAACGCAGTTCTGGGTAGGTTAAAAAGGAGTCTACCGACTGTGTTTTGAGCAATTTGAAGATGGGGCATCTGACCCGCTGGAATACCAGCAACAATGGCATTGCAGTAGTAAAGTTTGGAGTTTATTATTGTTCCAACAACAACATAATGATCTTTCTCCGCAATAAGAGGGAGAATATGTCACAGGTTTTGAGTCCAAAATAGATTGATTTTATACTCTCACTGACCTGTGAGTTGCAGTTCAAGTTTGAATGCCAAATGCATCCAAGATTCTGTACTTTAGAGGAACAAACAGTGGGCACATCAAATATGTGCAGGGCAGGAAACACAATAGTGTGAGACCGCCAAAATGCATTTAGGGCCGAAAAAGATTACCTCCGTTTTAGTGGGGTTTAACTGGAGCCTTTTTTACAGCATGCACCTTTTAATAATTTGGGCACATGCAAGTATTCATTTAATTGAGTAAGGGGGGTTATTAAGCCTGACCTAGATCTGTGTGTCATCAGCATACGAATGGTAGCTTAGATCAAATTTAAAGAATATATCCAATATTGGCCGGTTGTACATATTTAATAACAAAGGATACAGAGAAGAACCCTATGGAACTCCACAGGGGACGGAAATAGAGACAGAATAATAGGCTCCCATTTTTACCTGCTGGGTCCAGTTCGATCAAAAGGATATGAACCACTTTAGGGATTCTTCAGACATCAATGGTACTTCGGTTCGTCTAGATTTAAGTATATCAAAACCGACAGTGTCAAAAGCCGCTGGTAGATTGAGCATAGCCAGCATGGTTAGGTCACCATCATTAGCAGGTCTTAGAATGTCATCCCGGATGGCTACAAGAGGAGCTTCCATACCATGACGGGGCCTGAAGTCAGAAACTAATAAAGATGTCTATGTTCTTTGAGGATATTCTGGAGTTGGTAGTTGATAATCTTTTCAAGAATCTTGGCAGGATATAACAAACCTGCAATAGGACGATAATTGGAAAGCAGGTTATAATCCAATGAGGATTTGATTAGCAAAAGTGTCAAAAACGATCTCTTTAGTTCCATTGGTACCATTCCTTTGGACAAGAGAGAAGCTGACATAAGAAGTAATAAAATCGCTCAGTTGAGAGACTTGCTGTTTTCCAAGACAAACCGGAACAGGGCCATAATGTGATTAGTGGGTTTTAGTTTTAAGGTTAATGTGTTTTTTCCTCCAGGGTGATTGGGGTAAAGTTGAACTTGGGTAGCATTTGTAACGTAGGTACGGGGTGATCAATGTCTGACATGGGTGTTTGAAAATTGATAGTCGATGTTCGATCGAAAAGTGTTAACTTTTTCCATAAAGAACTCATTGAAGTCATTTGTCCATTTAAGGGAAGGGGGCAAGCTTGGTGAGGAACATGAAGGATTGACTACTTTTGCATAACTTCAAATAGCTCCTTAGGTCTATTGTCTGCAGTATCAATCTGATTCTGTAAGAACAGCCATTTGGCTGAGAGATTGCCCTTTTCATATGAATTCAGTGCTGCTTTCACAGCCTGGCGATCACATGAATTTTGGATCTGAGCGAGGTTTTTTCCTTCTTCCTATACTCTTTCTTTAGAGCCCTGAGTGAGTCAGTGTACCACTTATTATTTGTGATTTTGTGCTTGCTCCTAGATTTAGGAGGGGCATTTCAATCATAGACATTCCATATTGGACTGAACACAAGTCTTCATAGTTGAGGTCAGGACTATAGGGAATCAGACCTGATGATTGTTGTAGGTCTGTAGTTGTATTATGGTATTTTATGCTGTTCAGAGAGATGTTAGCAGACCGGGTAACTTGTTTCAATACAAACAAATCTGTCTGATGCAAACAGTTCTTGGGTAATGATCCGACCAAATAACTATAATTGTCTCCTAATAGGACAAACCTTGACCTTTATTCATTATTAAGTCAAGACAAGACCACATTTATGGGAAGCAAAAGAGGTTATCAGAGAAAGATCATGGGACCGAATGAATTTCATGAAGCTTAATAATATCTGGGCGATCTGAGGTATCACACCAGATATTAAAGTCTCTGTCGATAATCAAATTGGAGGCTTGAAGAGCATTTGTTCCAAGAAAGAGTTCCAAGTTTTCCACAAAACAAAGTTCTGGTTGAACCGTGAGCCTGCATTAGCTAATCTTGTTTATAGTTTTGAAATGCAACACTTATTCCTTTTACATTTGACATTACGTCACATGATATTTAAATACAAAGTCATTCTAAATGCACCTTTTTCATGAAACACGTGACATTTCGGTCGAATAGTCTTTACAGAGATAAGTTAAACACAGCAACCTTGGCTCCCTTATTAGGGAAAACGTATTTTGAATCAGGTACAAAGCAGCACATGGGACCTAAAGAGCAACTGACATTCATTCTTGCTCGATTATACCCCAAAGAATTTAAAGTATGACATGCCGAATTCTGAAGTGCTTGCCTTTGGGATACTGTCATATTTAGAAACAAGTTTAAAGTGTTACAGTGCCCCTGTGTAAAACTGATGAGTGGTGCTACCTGCCCCATCAGTTTCATAATAATGTAAGGTAGTTTGTGCATCGCCTGTATTTATGATTGTGAACTATTTCTAAACATATACAATGGCACTGCGCCAATCACTGTGAGTTTCATGCATACGTGCATAATTGGCGCAGTGTGATTGTATATGTTTATAAATATGTTACCTTTTCTGTGGAGTGCTGGGCCAAATACCCACGACATACAACCACCCGCTGCCATCTAAACATTATTCCCTAGTGTGCAAGCACTTGGGTCTCTTTGGCCTCATTACGAGTTTGGAGGCAGCCATGCCCTTAATAAAGGCATGGCTGCCTCCGAACTCGGGTCTGGGTCCCTGAATGGGGAAATACCGGGCCATTCCGACCTTGGAGGGCCCGGTATTTCCCCATTCAGGGAACCAGGACCCGGCCCATCCCCATTTCCATTTGAGCCCCCATAGGGCTCAATGGGAATGAGGAGCATGCTAACAACGGGCCCGTTAATGACGGGCCCATTGTTAGCATGCTGACCCCCTCGCGGGACCCACTAAGGACGTCTGGTAAAAGTAGATAGTACCTCGTAATAGGGTGGTATGGGGTTAACGGCTTCAGCTCCTTTACCGGTGCCATTAACCCCTTACCGCCCACCTCGTAATGAGGCCCTTTGTCTTTTGTGCCACTGTTTCCTTCCCAATGATTGTGAACTAGTTGACATTGGTTAATTACGTATTTACTTTGCGGCATCACATTGTGGGCATCACAAACCTTCTGCAATTAACTCTTTGTTTGAAATCTCTCACCATTTCATTCCTTGGGGGCCATTGCAGCTTCGGGGACTTACATGAGCTTTAGCAAATTTCTCTTATCCTGATAGGTTTTGGTGATGGAAGGCAACTTCTAAATCAAACTGCAGTTTTATATTTTCCGATCATAGTCCGCCTGCAGGAAAACAGCATAGGATAGTGCGGTTAGAATGCTGCAGAGATGCAGGTGAGATGCTGGACATCCTTATAATTGCTGTGCACATTACGGAATGCTCATCACTGAAATGCTGCACTTACAAATCACATCATGGCTCTATTTGCAAACTCTACTTGAACAGGAAGTAGTGTTGCTCGGGACACACCAGATCTCTCTTTCAAAACCCTCATACTATGTTCCTCTAATCTACCAAGCATTGGAATATCAGACCATTGTTCTGCTATGGGCACTACATGACGTGCTAGCATGATATCGATAAATGGTGACCTTTTCTGCAGTAGTGGAGGTAGCTTGTTGGTGCCAGGGAGGGGTGGATAATAGGGTGCCAGTGGGAGACTGGGGACGCACAGGGGGGACATTGAGTAGTGATAACTGCTATAGTTATACCACTCACAGAGGCAGGGTACATGCAGCTCAAAGCACTATATAATAACTGGTATTACTACTGTCCATTTTCCGGAAGAACATACTCGACATGCCTTTGTGATTGTGTAAACGTCCATTGTTTGCTATCTACTTACAACCACCCACACACTGGCTTCCAAACCCTTGCATTACTGATGTTCCTTGAACATGACTGGAGGCCGAGCTGAGCTCCCGGGCTGCCCGGAGCCTTCTGCAAGCACTTCATTATCGCTAACCAGGCCTGGTGTCCTCAGACTCACGTGGCTGTCCGTGGATGCGGCCGGTGGGGAGGATGGGCCGTCTCATTTCTACGAGGTCAACACAAGGCTCCCACTTATCTCCTCCCATGCGCCATTAAATTGAATTTGCAGGCCAGGCTTTTCCGGGTGATTTCCAGAGTACATTAAGTGAATGGCTGTTATTACCGGCCACGCTGCGCGCTGTGAGGATGTGACCTGGCGAGATGGTGCTGTGCGCAGCTCCCGTCTTCTAGAGGCTTGTCATTGTGGCGACATTGCGAGAAAAAGCAAACGTCATGGCGGGTTGCAGAACATGTATATGTAGAGGGCTCCTTGAGAACACGCGAGGCTTTTGCACAAATAATATTAATTGCAGGCAGGTAACCACCGGCATTAGCAGGTCTTCTGCATACAATTTTAAAAATGTACACAACTGAGTTTAAAAGGGAAGAGTGATAGCAGGCAACATTGCCTTCTCTCTTTACTTTGGCTCTCAGATGTGTTAAACATATAAATGCTGCCTACATATTAGGCATTGACAGTTTCCAATAGATGGTAAATGCATGCAGGGGACCAATCACACGTGTGTGCTGTCAGGTCACCGTCACGCAACTTTCTATGATCCAAAAACTAAAAAGGACTCTCACAGTTGTCACTTCTGAAGGCCACTTTTCAGGATTTTGACCATTTCTAGGCCAGTGGTAAAATGCAAGAGAATACAGTAGCTTTCCTGATTCTCACGCCTTTTACTGCCCCAACCATGAATCGAGCATTATTTTTTTAATTATGTCTCGGGAGGATAGCTCAGGGGCAACCTGCTCGCCTTGGAAGCAAGATGACACGGAGCAACACGGGTTGGGTCCGCACTTAGAAACCTCTGGGAATTATGCGTGTTATACATAACCTATCACTGTTAATGTTAAAGGACATGTGTACCGCGCACTATCACCACCGTAGTGGTCCCTTGGCGCTCAGGGTTAGTTTAAAATGAAGTTTTACAAATAACCTATCATATCATATTATTGTGTTGGGTTAAAATGAAGTTTTACAAAACATCAGCTGAACCAGTCATGGACAAGTTCAGTATTTTCTTCCTCCTGGAATTTGCAAACATGTTTTGCTCTAGGTTGATACAGAGTGTATCACTGCAGCCCCTGCTTCTTTCAGAACTCTGTTTAATTAGTTCACCACAGCACTGATGCTGGACACCTTACTTCCCATGTGATTCCTTCCCACCAGTCGTCTGGATTCAGTGACGGAATGGATTTGGTCATGGCAGCCATCATGTACGAACATGGCAGCCACCAGTATAGCAAATTCCTTCAGGTTCTGCCTTCATTTTGAAGCAAGGAGTGGAGCCTCTCAGTGCTGCTGCTATGGTTAGTGGTAGATGACAAATGTGTTTGGCAAGACACCAACATTAGTAATGTGTAATTACTTCATCCTTTTGTATTTTTAAGGCATTGTCCTGTGCTGAAATTTAGCATTGCACGTGTGTCTTATTTGTGGGTACAGGATATCTGTGGCTTGACCGAACAGCATTTGTTTTTCTCTACTTTTCTGTTTGAAATACGTGCTTATTGTGTGTGAACTCCTTTAATTAAGTTGTATAGATGTTGACTGAGGGCTGTACTGGTGTTATCAGCCCTGCAGACCAAGTTAAAGGTCCAAGCACAACGACAATATTTTATTTTGAAAAGGGTAATCTGCCTGGAGCTAGGGTGACCAGATTTAAAAACTAAAAAACTGGGACAGGGCAACTAAAATAAAAGTAGGACAAACTCTTGAAAGTGGATGTCAAGGCACTACACTTCAGTAGTGTTTGGAGGAGAAGGGGGACAAGTGCAGTTTCCAACAGAAACATAATCTTGAGAAACTGGGACAGAGCACCAATTACCGGGACAGTCCCGGCAAAACCGGGACGTCTGGTCACCCTACCTGGAGCGCTTCCCAGCAACCACATGAACAATGTAATGTGTAGGGAGGGGACAGACTTACAAATGAGCCGGGCCACTACTGTGGCACCCTGGCAAGGTTTTCGAGTAGCAGTGGTGAGGTATTTAAAAGAAAATTCAGATTTTATAATGTGGGCTACTCCGGCCCCAACTCCCCCGCTCCCAGTAAGGTAATGAGTGGGATTGAGAGTGGACCACATCTGTCAGGTGCAGCCCAGGGTGAAGTGTAGCACCGAGAGCTACTACTCCATCAGTAAGGGACTTGCTGCATGGTGCTCCCACGATTAGTTGGAACGCCGCGCCAAGAGCCCCTGCTCTGGTAAGAGGTCTCTTAGCACGGCGATCCCATGATCAGAGGGAGTGATTCGCTGAGGTCCACTGTGCTGATAGCAGGGCCATGAGCGCGGCACTCCGTCTAATTGCGGGATCACTGCACTGAGAGGTATCCCTGAACTGACCAATTTCTGGGCTACATACAGGATTTCGGAGCCATACTGGCCCATATGGCCTAGAAATTGGCCAATGGGGTAGTGCCAGGTGACTGCCCCAGGACATAATTACTATTCTCACTTGTAATGGTGTGAACTGTATTGCAGTTCTTTAGTTAAGGTCATACACTTAGTTGCCGTTGCATGTTTTTGTTTACTTGAATGTTATCTATGAATGCCCTTCTGGTGCAGCATTGATGGTTCAGTGAAGTGGGGCAGGATCTGCGAATGTGCTCAATGAATCCAGCAGAATGTATCATGTTTGTTATTGGCAGGATCTTATATGTAAACATTCTCCTAGTGGATCAGAAGCACTCAGTCCACACAAAGCTTAATTATCAAGTCCACCTTATATTCGGTGACTATATCAGGCGTTTGATTGCATTAGTTGGTCATTGGAAAGGACATTTTGCAGGTGTTGGTGGAGCATGTGGGCCATTCCATAACCGAGACTCTGTTAACGCGTGCTCTTACAATGAATAAAAGGCACACTGCTCAATAAAGCACAACAAAAAGTCAAACAATTAAGTAACTCGTCAACCGTAGAAAGACCTGCACAATCTGCGGCGTGTTCGTGTTTGCACGTGCAGATTGATCTATAAAGGTGGCGCAATACTGAGAGAATGTATTCCTTGAAAACGGACACAATCTCAAAATCTAGCATTGGCAAAGTCAGTGGGCCTCATTAGGGGGCAGGCGGCCACGTAATGAACGGTGCCGGTACGGGAGCGCACCGTTCATTACGGGCTGCCCTATTATGAGGACTGCTGCGGGACCCGCTAAGGGACGCCTGGTGAGACCAGGCGTCCTTAGCGGGTCCCACTAGCAATCCAGGATGCTAACAACAGGGCCGTCATTAATGGGCCCGTTGTTAGCATCCTCCCCATTCCCATTGAGCCCTATGAGGCTCGAATGGGAATGGGGAATGCTTCTTTCCGGAGCGCAGAAAAGGGCAATAACCGAGTCCACCAAGGTCGGTATGACCCAGTTATTGCCCTTTTCTGGGCCTCGGAAAAAAATAATTACCGGCGGCAGCCGTGCCCTTAATAAGGACACGGCTACCGCCAGGGTCCTAATGAAGCTTTTGACCGGTATATGCCAAATGCCTCTCAAATGCACCACTCATTGCATCGCCTGTATACCTAAGGGGATTTTTTAAGGCTCATGCGGTCCTTATTGGGGAATTTGAGGTTGCAATTTGCCTATGATGGTAGCACCTGTGAGGTTATGGGCCCGATCACGACTTTGGCGGTAACGCCGGCGGTATTACCGCCGGCAGTATTAGCCCTACCGCCGAACTCCCCGGCGCTAATCCTCCTTATCCTTATCCTCCTCCCCTCCCCTCCCATCTACGCATTTATTCCCTGCCCCACTGAAAAGCAATTAAAGTGGGAATGACGCTAAGTCCTCTTTTCATCAGGAAACAGGACCAACGCTTTTGCCTTACATATGGTCACTTACCAAGAATTCGAAGACAATATTGCTGTGTCAACGACTTCCATAACCTTATGATGGCAGCGTCAGCACATATGCTGTTATAATGTAGTATATGGTGAACATATCATGTATAAAATGCTGTTATTGGGGAACTTGAGGCTAACTTGAAAATATGACAGACGCAATTTGTTGACTTTTCCAATAGTTGTTCGCCACTGAGACTGCCCAAACAAAGATCCTAAGAATGAAAGTCCTGCTCCAAAATTCACTAAGTGGATCACGTCTGGGGCATTCTGCTTGTATGCCAACCCACATCTGTGGGAGTTCCTCCCTCACGCGCTTTGTTTATGATGTGAGTGGTTGTATTTTTTCGTGTTGAGGAGTGTAGCCCAGGAGTCGCCCATGGTGTGAATTTGTGTAGGGTAGAAACCTGCCTGAGTGAGCTGAAGGTCCACTAGGAGTAGTAGTAGTCCACTGAGTAACTCTACTCTGTTGGTTACTTGGTGTCTGAGTTGATGTTATTCTTTGTGGACATAGAGGGTCCCACAGTGTGTATCGGATCACTCCAGTACCTGCTTCCCTGGATACCACCTTAACCAAGAGAATTCCTCATATGTGAAACTTATATTGCGCCCTCTCTTGCAATGAATACAAGGCAAAAATACATTAAATAGATAAATAAACACAATGCAAACCTTCCTTTACAATGCACCATCAACGATCATGCAATTCATCAACCTCAGAACAACCTACACGATCTGTGTCTTTGTTTTCACATGCAAGTTGATCTATGTAGGAGGCGCGCTCTTCGAACATGTTACAAAATATGTTAATGTTAATGTTTAAGGATATTTGTACCGTGCACTATCACCACCGGAGTGGTCCACTGGTGCTCTGGCGGCTTTGAAAGAGGGGGCGGGGGTGAGTTAGTTGCAATAAGCTGGAAAAGTACAAGAGAGCAGTGATGTGCTGTCAGCAGCCTCAGCCCGGTGGGTCCGTTGGCTGGGCGTGGGGTGTTTTATGGTCGATAGTCGTTGTGTGCTGTTGTGCAAGTCTATGTGCGGTTTGTTTTGTTGTTGCTGTGTAGTGAAGTTTGTGCGGATTGCTGCGTTTTAGACTTGCGGTTGTGTTTGGTTATAGTTTAAGAGGTGTATGCAGAGGGATGAAATTGTTAGTGGATTGGTTAGTTGGCCTTGCTGTCCCTGCAATTATATTTAGGTGTGATGCTTGCCATCATTCACTATTCCATCGGCGTGTGGCGCTTGCCAATTTCAATATTTCGTCTAGATGTGAGGAAGGCTGGTGATCATGATTCCATTCAGGTGTAGCATTTGTCATCATTCACATTCACAGTTTCATCTAAGTGCGCATGCCAACATTTACATTTCTATCTAGATGTAACGCGAGCTAGAGTCAAGGATTGCACCTAAGTGTGGTACATGCTAACATTCACAATCCTGTCTAGATGTGACACAAGCTAAAGTCAAGGATTCCATTTAAGAAATATCAAATATATCAAATATCAGAAATAAACATTGGCAAAGCGGGTAGGGTTTGGCTGTCATATGTCAAGTGAGCTTCACATTCCCTGTAATGCGCAAATGCCCTTTTGACCTATTAGTAATTCATCATACGACAGGTACAACCTTGGCGGGGTAGCATCATATGCCATATTAAGACTAAAATGTCCCAATAGGGCCATCTTAATGGAATAGATGCCCTGTGCACAGTATGATGCCACATGCCCGTGTTTTTCCAACATGTGTCATATGGAAATGCAAATTACTAATAATGATAATGAAAATGATAATAATTTGTTATTTATATAAGCACTGTACATAGAACATATTTACATCCATTAACCATCCCAACTGAAGTTGGTACTCATTTATCGACTTCGGATGGATGAAAGGCTGACTTGATGTGAGGAATCAATCGACCATCCACACACTGAGAGTGCGGTCACCTGGGCTCTTTTTTGAAATTTTATATGAAATTTAACAATGGTAGATCAACCTCTGGAAAATGTGTGGTGCTAATCTACAAATATTTTCCTATGCTCCCGAATGACATGCACATAGACCCTTGTACTCTTGGTGAACACAGGCTACAGGCACCGTACCCCCTGTCATATTTAGTTGAGATCTGATAGGTGAAGTACATGATGCAGCTCAGGAGGGGGGAGAGGCCAAAACCTTTCTCCTCTCATGGCCAGCCTAATTAACTATCCAAGGATCTGTGGATCCGTCCTGTCCGTTTGTTTACCAGCTGCAGGTGGAGGCAGCAATTAACAGTATTAACACACTCATAGCATACACTTCAAACAGGCCCACATGGGGCCTGGCTGCTAGAGGTTAACAAAGGAGACAGGAAATCCCAAAAACCTTTTATATGCACTGTGTCAACATGAAGCTAGCTTCCGCATCTCGGTATCAAGGGCACTGACCTGTCATGTCTGCGACTATGTGATTACAGTAGGCAACCCCTGCAGGTGGACCCCGTTCAGAAGGTACGAGTATGTGGATTTGATGGAGACAGAAAGACTGTTCTAACTGCAGCTTCAAGGGAGACCTGCCACTTTATCCAGGAACCACAGAGAACTCAATTAACCAGAGAAGCCCTTTGATCCAAAACAGACAGGACGATGGGTAGGACTTAGTAGTGCATGCTTTCACCCCTTTACCTTTTCTGTTGTAAAGCCCTCTTGTTATGACCTCACCAATACAGGAGATTGTTGGTGGAGACCCAGGATTGGTCAATTAAGGTTGTAAGTGACTTCAATTCAGCACTCCAACTAAGTCAATGCCTAGTCCGGGATGCCCAATGGAAGCCCTTATTTATATATTTTTTATGTCAAAGGTTTTAAATCCCTTATATAACGCACCTCTCTTTGAATCCCCCTGACCTCAGAGAGCCAAGAAGTAGGTTTGTTTTGCAGATTAAAAGATTTATTTGAAGAATTAAACAATATATATATATATATATATATATATATATATATATATATATATATATATATATCACACTTTTATGAATAAAATAATATTTGATAGCACACTTATGAATATGACAGTGATCAACAATAGGTAATATTACAATAGAACAATCTCTTTAATCTAAAAGGATTAGGAAGAGGAAGGATAAGGTAGCAGAGAATACTTTTATGGTTCAAGGAAATGCAAGATGGGAAAGAATGCAACACAGAAATAGACTTGATATGATTTCAAAAAAAGATAATATGATCACTTTTTCCCCTGTGACCACTCACCCCCCCCTCCCCCATGCAATATTAAGAGATGGAAATGAGTGCACACAGCTTTCAGGAATGCAAGCAAGAAGCAGTTCAATTCCAGTTCCTCCCCCCCCCCCCCGGCAAGCTTAGAGAAACAGGTATGATTTTAAAACACAGGTCAAATGCTTTGAAATGTGATGGCAATGAATGTGAAAAATATGCTAAAATTATTTTAATTCACTAAAGGATATTCAGAATAAGTAATAGTTACTTTAGATTGGTTAAGGTCAACACTAGCAATAATTCATGTATGATTATCAGATTGAAAATGAATTTCAGCAGCGGAAAGCAAGAAGCAGTGATTTTTAACATGTGGTGAGATTGAGCTAAATTGCAATTCGCTGCACTTTTTCCGCGTGCTAAAAATCGCGATTATGGAAAAACTATAAGCAATTGGACCTTAGCTTTAAAATGATAGTGGAATTTCGCTTATAGGACATACGGTTCAAAAGATACGGACGTTTTTGTGGAGGTAGATTTTCAGAAATAAAGTCAAGATTTCAGAATGACAAAAGTGCGTTACAGATTTGAAATCACCAGGATGGACACAAAATTCTAAATGCAGTTCTGGACAGGTTGAAATGGATGGGATAAGATTACTTTAGACTAAGAGATGACTATGCACAGTTCTAGACTAAATACTCACTCCTAGTTTTGGAATGGAATGGACCTCGTCAATGATCTGGTCAAAGGGTTTGGCTGCGGTTCTCTCGCCACCGGACAGGTCTTAGGCCCTCTAGGTTCTGCGTTCAGCACTGCATGGCAGTCTGCGGCCTCTGGAACGGGATATGACTGGTTCTGAATACAGCTCTGCTTTCTGGGTCTGGAGTTCTGGTTCTAGCACAGGGTTCCTGGCTAGAATCAAACAGCACGGCCCGGCTGTTGAAGGTGAGAGCCCCTTGAAGTTTAGTGGTTAGAATCAGGTTGCTAGATTCTGAAGCCTGCTGGGAAGAGTTCAGCTTGTGGATAAGGCCTCTGCTTCAGGTTCTAGCGTTTGGGTTCTAGAGCTACGTTCTGGATCTATATGGAGTCTAAGTTCTGGAGCCTGTAGTCCTTCTGGATATTGTCTGAATCTGGTCGGGCAGAGTGCTGCACAGGAATCAGTGGAAGTGGAAGGTGAGGTTCTCTATTTGGGTCTCAGCAGTCTCTTTTTATGTGTTTTCACAGTGGGTGTGGAGGCTGACTGTACATGTCCAACCCACTAAGGATTTGATAGGTTAAAGGATTTACTGTCCTCTTACTGGAGTTAGTTCAGAAATGACAACTTATTCACGATTTTGCATATTACTGTAAGTTGTTATGTTTCTAGCATAAACACTGCAGCTACAATATTAATAATTATGGGGATTGGTCTCAGAGCATCCTACGGCATCCAGCTTAGTCTGGAACTGTGAGTGAAGGTGTCATTTTAAAAATCTCAAAGTTGTACATTTCTATCAGCTGGTTACAATTAGTTATCAGTATTCTTATAAAACATATATTTGCCTTCAATTCAGTCCACGCAATGGTTTGTCTCTTGCCCTAGAATCTGGCTTGACTCAGAGGTCACATGTCTTGTTTCTCCCAGAGCAGTGTTGACAGTTACACCCAAATCAGCATATTCTATTCAGCTGAAAGAATCCATTGTCTCTTTCCTCCGGGCTGCAGGGAAAATCTCCTCCCTCTTAATCAACATGACCATGCGATATCCTGCCTTCTTGTGTGGAGTCCCCAGGTGTGAAGGATTATCATGAAAGCAAGCTTTTTGAAGTTTTAGCTGCATCAGGTTATTTCCTGATCAATTGTACATACTTCCTTGTGAACAAAAATATAACATTATAAACTGAAAATAAGCAACATATCTTTAAATCAAGTCTTCTGTTTCAGAATATAGCTTTAAATTGTATCCACCTCTTAAAATGTCTTTCTTTGGCATAGTTTGAGTTCAATTATTTAACTTTACAAAGAATCTGGTTTAAAACGCCGGCTTCTGATAGTGGTGAATACCGGTATTTCACCCATTTTTGACAGCTGTCTTTCCATTAAATGTCTTTAACATGGGATTTTGTCCTAATAACATATGATTCTTGCTGACATTGTATTGAGGTGGATTCTTGCAGTAGAGTAATGTGGAACACCCAACAAGAAGGTTGGATCTTTATGGCGGTTTTGTGAGCCATGATTCTAGCCATTTTTGACACAAAATAAAACAGATTTTTGAACAGCTCTTTATTCCTTTGCACTGATTTTGCTCTGTGTGCAGCCAAATGATGGGGTCTGGCAATGGTCTCCTGTATTAACACTGACAGAGGCAAAAGGGGATGGTGGCCTATCTGTCAGGTTTTCACTGCTTTTTTTCGGGTGATTTCTGGCGAGCAGCATGCTTTCCAGTGGCCATTCTGATGTTTCTGCGACCAGTACTGTTGTAGGGCTTGGATGCGTAGGTGAAAACATCCCACAAGCCCCCCTCTTGCGATGGCATTGAATTTCCATCAATGGAACTCGTAAGACTGGGATGTTAGCCTCATCTTCATCTGATTCCTCAGATGGAAAAGTTCAGCATCTTTTCCTCCATCAGGGTTGGATCGATTGGTTCTCCTCGCCAGTCCTGATGGGAGTATTGAGCGATACTCCGAGCCCCTCATATCTTTGCTCCCAGTCACTGGGTCATCCTCCTTGGTCAGTCTCCATGGTTTATCTCTCCTAGGATGACAAAGCAAAGCGGCAGAAACATATTCGTAGACATTTCCCCAGCACTATTAATGTAGTGGGGTGGGCATATACATTTTATAAATCAGGAGACATTTGCATTCTTATTATTATATTTTATAGCCTATATATGGAATATTTTAGGGTTGGAATTTTATTGATCGGAGCGGCCCCCTCTGGGGTTCCAGAGGACTGCTCCAGCTGCTGCAGAGTGTGCCTGGGATGGCAACACTTTAGTTGATTAATATGGACCCACTTATCTTCCCCCTCTGCCAAACTGCCTTTGGGGGTGCGGATCTTGTAGGGGACTGGTGAGATCTTGTCTACAATTTCAAAAGGTCCCTTCCAGGTAGGCAGACATTTCCACTGTTTGGACTGGTTCCTTTGGAAATTGTATAAGTAAACTTGGTCTCCTACATTGTATTCTAACCTGGTAGTCTTTAAGTCATAGTGGGCCTTCATGATATCGGCTGATCTCTCTAGATTTTGCTGAGCATAGGCAAAAGCATGTTGAAGGTGTTTTCTTAAATTTTCAACATACTCATGAGTTGTGGAGGGATTGATCAATGTCTGCTCTTGGGTCCTGAAAAGCAGATGCTGGGGAAGCACCATCCTGCGTCCAGTCATCAACTCAAACAGTGACATTTTAGTTGCAGATGAAGGGGTAGATCTGATGGCCATTACGACAAGAGGTAATCGGATATCCCAGCTTGGCCCAGAATCTGCCACGAACATTTTTAAGATGCTCACAATGGTTTTGTTGTAGCATTCTACTGCACCAGAAGAGGCTGGCCGGAAAGCAATATGTTGCTTCCTTTTAACCCCCAGTATCTCCCACATCTTTGTCATTACTTCGCTGGTGAAATGGCTACCTCTGTCTGACTCAATCCTTTGGGACAGTCCAAAACGCGAAAATATGTGATTGATCATCAGGGCAGCTGCTGTTTCTGCCTTGCAGTTTGGGGCCGGGAGACATTCCCCCCATTTAGTAAATAAGCATGTCACTGACAACATGTCCTTATTCCCCCTAGAGGAGCGAATCACATGCCCTATGTAGTCAATTGCAAATCTAACCATGGGAGTGTCAACCCCCTCTTTTGGAGAGGCGCACGGTGTGTGAGGGATGTTGGCTGAAATTGTGCACACACAAGACACCCCTTCAAGTATTGGTCGAGGTCCTGCCCCATGTGTGGCCAGTATGCAACCTCTCTTAGGATTTCAAGTGTTGTATGAAACCCCCTATGACCGGCTGTGGCCGCATCATGGGCGTGACTTAATATCAGGGTTCGGAATGAGGTAGGAACCACCCACTGATCATGGCCAGCTAGGGATTTCCTCACCAACAAAACTTCTTGGATTCGGAACATTTTTGGACATTTCATCAACACTCTGAGGTCCTCTTTCCCAATGTAATCAGTATCCGTCAGGGGAAAGTTCTCAGGGTCCTCAATGTGTTGATAAAACTTACCAATTATTGGATCCCCTTCAGAGCCGTAATCAAATCAGCATCTGGGGTCTCCTTACTCCATTGTGCAGTTGAAAGATCATTGTGAGCATTTGTCTGGGACCTATTGATAGCAGTGACCTGGATTTCCCCCAACAGGGACTCAATCTCTATTAGATCCCCTTGGATGGCCCCTGTTTTGGCCAGCTGATCAGCTATGTCATTTCCAGTTTTGTCTGGTCCCTCTACTTTGGAATGACCCTTGATCTTTTTCCAGTAGATGGTCAACCCATTCGAGGTGACCAGATCATCAATATTTTGGATTAACTTCCCATGTTTCAAGGGCTTGTTATTAGCACATAGCATGCCTCTGGTTTTCCAATTAACCAGGTGCTCCACGAATCAGTTCCGTACATAATCCGAATCTGTGATGATGACCAGTTCATGGAGTTGATGTTGGACAGCAGTGAGGATGGCTTGATGCACAGCCATCAACTCTGCCACTTGACTACTTCGGGGAGCAATCTTGTACCCAGCGGAGGGTTCTGGGGACTCATTCACCCATGCATTCCCTACGCCCGCCACAAGTTCTTTCTCCCCATTGTTATCAAAATGGTAAGAACATCCATCCACATAAACAGTGGGCATTCCCACACACTTGTCCTCTTCAAAGATTTTTGTGGGGGGAAATCGAGGTATGCCTCCATGTTTTCCTTGATTTTTAGACTTTCGTCCTCAAGACAGTTTTCTCTGGCACAATCATGCAAGTCAGCCAGACCTTGCGCAAGGGGACTCTTCTTGTTTTGGCCATATCTGACCTCCACATGAAAGTCTTGCATTGACAGTATCCAGGAAGTAATTCGGGAATTACTCACATTTCCGGCCCGGATTCAGTCACTTTGGAGATATTGCAGAGGCTGGTGTGGAGTCTCCACTATGATGTGTTCCCCCTGGATAAACGGACGGTAATTCTTCAATTCCCACACCATTGCTAGGAGTGCCTTCTCAGAGTCGTTGAATTTTTCCTCCACAGAGGATCAAGTTTTACTCGCATAGGAGATTACTTTATTGACCTTGTCATGCTTTTGATATAATACTGCAGTCGACCATGTATTATAGAACCCTGTCTCCAAGAAAAACTCCTTGTTTCTGACAGGGTAAGCTAGGCAAGGCGCTTGTGAGAGGCTTCTTTTGAGTTGTCTTACTGCCTCGGATTGTTCTGGACCCTATTCCCACTTGACCCCCCACTTCAAAAGATGAATCAGGGGTCTGGTGATCTCTGCGTAGCCCTCAATGAACTTTCTGCTGTAATTAGTCAGTCCAAGGAGGCTCCTTAGTTCCCGCAGAGTTGTGGGGTCTTTCAGTTTCAGGAGTGCTTCCACTTTCTTTTCCTGGGGACAGAGACCCCGAGGAGTAATCTCATGCCCCAAGAAATTAACACGGGTTCTACACCACTGTGCTTTCTTAAAGGAACGTTTTGCTCTGGCGGCCCTCAACTGGGTCAGAACATCATGGATCTCCGCTATATGTTCCTCCACAGTTGAGCTTTTAATGAGGACGTCATCTACATAAGCCAGGTTACCCTCTCACCCAGGTCAGGCAAAGCCTTATGCAGAAAAATGTTGAATTCATTGAGGTATCTGAAGGGAGTCCGGGTCCATGTGTACTGCTGGCCCCCAAAGGTAAAAGCCAGCTTGTATTGGTCCTCCCTGCTGACAGGCACAGTCCAGTATCCATTGGTCAGGTCTTTTGCAGTGAATACCTGTGACCCCTGGATCTGGGCCAGCCCTTGGTCAATGTAGGGAAGATGCCATCGGGAAGTATGGACCCGTTTGTTGAGCTCTCTAAGGTCAGCGCAGAGTCTCCACTGGCCGTTTGGCTTCAATATCCCCAGTACCGGATTATTGAAGGTGCTGTGGACTGGACTGATTATCCCGCGGGACTCAAGGTTCTTAATTATTTCAGTAAGGGACTCCATTGATGTGAGAGGCAAGCGATATTGCTTCACAAACACTGGAGTCATGCCAGGGTCCATGGGAATTGTTGTTGTTTAGATGTTGGTGCAACCACAGTCATATGAGTCCACCGCAAAGAGATCTTGAAAATCCAAGAAACTTGTTTCAACTTTTGCTTCTGCTCCAGAGTCACACAGGCATCAGCTAGGTTGACTCTCTCTTCAACCATCTGCCTGAAGCCTAGAAAGACATCTTGTTTCGCTATCTCAGTGGCCTCCTCCAGCTGGGTGGAGACGTCCCTGGTCAGAGTGCTGATTTGGACTGATGGCTTCACGTGGGAAAGGCAGCCCTCATGGACCTGGAAAATCACCTCATCCCTCCTGAAGTCACAAGTCACATCTTCCTTACCATAAGGGCAGGAAGTGTACACCAGGAAGTTCCCCCCATGCCGGGTAAAGATCCTGTCTGGTGTTGTATTGTCATCACTGTCACTGTCAAAACAGCCCTTGGGGATTGGTCCTAACAGTTCATTACCTAGATCAATGGAAAAATGTCGGTCATCAACTGCCATTCCAATAATGGGGCCTGAGGCTAGAGTGATACTCTTTAAGTCGCTGTTATCCACCTCTATTGGAATGGTGCTGTCTTCTATATTAACTAATGGGGTTGGGTTTACCCCCAACCCTTGCTGTTGGAGAGAAGCATTTAGATGAATATAAGCATCAGGGCTTTCCAATTTTTGTCCTCTTTTAACTTTCACTTCCAGGGAGAATTGTCGGGTCCTTTCTGGGATGGTGACTTCCTCTCCAATCTGAATTTCAACGGCATAAGGTAGCAATTGAGCTGACCTAAATGCTTTCTCTGGATCATCAAAGCCCATGGAATTATCCGCTAATCGGGACCAAGCTTTGAAGTTTATTAGGTCCAAACTAATGGCAAAGCGATTGAGAATGTCACCGCCTAAGTAAAAGGCGGCAGTGACGTCTCGCACGACCCAACAATTACGGACTATGCTCTTGTTGCCAATGGAGATTTTAAGCATACACCTGCTTGGCTGGAGATGTTTGGAATTGGGTGATTCCAGATCCATTTCCCATTTGTCTATCATTTTGAATGTGGGAGTGGCTGGATCTTTTGGGAGTTGGTGGAACATGGCTTCGCTGATGAAGCTCTTACCGTTGTTCACACACACTCGGGCGACAACAGAGTCCTTCCCATCATTTAACTGAACAGGGATGAACAACTGCTCTCCAATTTGCTGAATATCAGCCAGGCTCTGAGCTGATTTCACATCTTTCTGGACTATTGGAGTAGGAATGTCTGATTGTGGATTGGAGAGTGTTTCCTTCCAGTGTGGAATACCACCTTAAACTGGAAGGAAAGTTGATTTTCAGAAATAGAGAGGACCCCCCATCACCAGTCTGTTGTCCTGCTGCTATTACTGTCACATCTGGAATTTGGGTGTTCTGGAAGTGAAATTCTACTTGGTCAGATTTCTGTTCAACCACGTGGCATGTGCCGTTTAAACTAACATGGTTGACACTCTGTTTTAATTTTATTGGTCGGCTAGTCTTGTTTACGCAATCTATTAGGGGTGACAACCTTCTCAGGAGGTCATTCCCTAGTAAACAAGGGGTGCCCTCTGGAGTCACTACTATGACTGGGTGTTTCAGCTTGTGTCGCCCAATTTTAATGTCCACATCCGCAGTCGCCTCGACGGGAATCTCCTTTCCGTCAAAGTTCTGAAGTTGTCCAGGAAGATAGGTGAGAGGAATTTGGTAATTCTCCCCCCTTCCTGAATTTAGTTCATCAAAGGCCTTTTTGGACAGAAGGGTCGTTTGGGATCCAATGTCCACCAGTGCCAAAATTGTACCCTGCCCCTGTATTTGTACCGGGCATAGTATCTTCCCTCCTTCTCCGCAAGGGGGCACAGATAATGCACATTTTTGGACATCTGGTGGGCTAATTTTCTGGTTTTGGACATTGAGAGAGAAGGTTGCTATACCTTCTCTGGTAGTACCCTGGGTTGGGAAGATTTGGGTACCCCTCCACCCTTGGCCCCCCCCTCTCCCGTATTAGGTGGTCTGGGCTCAGGGAAGTGGGGAAAGAAGGATGGATGATTTTGGGGTTGGAAGTTCTGTGGGTACCTGGGGAAAAAGTTCTGCCCAGGATTTGGTGAATTTCTGCTCTCCTGGGGGAAGTTAGGAGGGAAGTTCCCTGCGTTAGGCGCTTGGCTGGATCCCCCCCTTGGGCTGGAGGAGTCCACACATAACCCAGGATGGGTTGGTTTCCCTTGTAGCGGGGACTTACATAGTAAGGAGAGTGAGGGACCCCATTTGTGGTACTACCTCCTTGACTCCCTGTCTGTGACTGGCCCGAGGGCCTTCTGGGCTTGGAATTATTCTGTGCAGGCAGGTTTTTAGGCCCCCGCATCTCCAAATCCAAAATGGGGGCAACCTTTACCTCTGCTACCTTGGGAGCAGCAGGGGTGCTGGTTGGTTTGGGGCTTTTCTGAGCATTATTTTTATTTTCCATGGGCTTCTGCACCTCATAGATTCGGGTGGCCTGTTCAATGGCCCAGTCTAGTGACCTTTTCTCATGAAAATCTCTCACTAGCTGGGTCATGATGTACTTGGGTAAGGCATGGAAAAAAGTGTTAACAAATTCTTTGCTATCAGTGCGCACCCTTTTGGTAGTCTCCGCAAAGGCACGCTTCAACTCCTGCACAAATTCTTGTGGGGCCTGATCCTCCCCACATTGCAAATTGTAGGCTGCCTTGCGAGCCTCTTGGGGATTTCGGTGAACAGAAAAGTGTTTCAAGATGGCCGACATATAAGTGGACCATCTTGAATGGTTTTGGTCCTCCAGCCCCGCAAAGAAACTGGAGTATTCTTGGGAGAATGTCCATTTTACGTACTGAATGCAGCTACTGCTGTCTTTCAAATGGAACGTCTCCATCATTTGCTCAAAGAGCTCCAAGTGTTCCCAAACAGAATACTTGGAGTTCTTATGGTAAGGAGTAATGACGCTCCTTATTGCTTTGATCTGTTTCAAGGGGTCCTTAAGCAAGGCCCTTTTTTGCCTTATTGGCCTTCTTGTTTCGGGTAACCCTAGTCCATGCATCCTCTGACTCAGAAGCACTGCCCCCAGAGGTGCCCGTCTGCTCTTCAAGGTTTTCCCGGATTCTGCGAGCCTGGGAATGGCTGGCAGAATGTGGGGACCTAGTCTCTTGTGTCCTGGGACGCTCAGAGGAGTCTTCAGATTCCTCCTTGCTGCCCGGATTTGATGGGTACCCTCCCCACTGACCTAGCTGCGCATAGGTTTTCAGGATGCCCTTAGTGGGCCTACTCTCCCGGGGTTCCCCACTAAATTTCACTGTACTTGGGTGCCCATACCCAGATGCCCGCCCATACATTCCTGGGAGGTACCGGCCTATGAGCCCCATACTTCTGACTGGATAGTAATCTGCCATCCCCGTGGCCCTGGGCTCATGTGCGCCAGGGGACATGGGGGTGGCAGAGTCCAGGGACTGGGAGAGATGGAGGCCTCTGGTACTAGGGCTCCTGAAGTTATGCTCAGGTGTTTTCCTTTCCCAGCGAACCTCATCTCTATCAGTCCCTGCTCCCTGTTGCCCTGCCAGAGCCTGTGCTTTCAGTTCCTCAATCAAGGCCTTACTAGCCTCTATCAGTCTCTCCTGCATGGCTACCTGTTGCTGGAGCCTATCATTGTGCTGGCAGAGAGCTTCATTCTCTCTCTGTGCTTCCTGGTTAGTCTTGGAGTACTGGGCCAGTCTTTGCTGCAGGAGGGTTACCTCCTGAGTCCCATCCCTACTGGCCTGCTCCTTTCTTGCCAGAGCATCTTCCACCCTCCTGGTGTGCTCTAACAAGTTCTGATGCTCTTTTTGGAGGTCACCCAGTCCCTGGAGGGCCAGGTGATTTTCTTCCATTTTCTTTTTTAAGTGACAGATTTCCTGGCCTAAGGTATCCCTTTCCTGAGTAAGAGCCTGCATCTGTGCCGCCAGGTCGTCCCTCTGCCTTTGAAGGGCACCAGCTTTCTGGCGCTCTTCATCAAACTCTGCCTGGTTATCCAGGTCTTTCAAAATCAATTTATTGCTCTCCTCTTTTTCTTTATCTAATTGGCTTTGCAGGGTGGCTACCTGCTTTGTCCATACCCTGTTGAAATCTATCTGTTGCTCCAGCTTTTTCTGGCTCTGCAGTAGGGTGTCCAAACCTTCTTGATGCTCCTTCTGCAAGGCCAGAATTCTGGTATCCTGGTCTGCCCTTTCCTGTTGCAGGATACCCATATCCTCTTTTATTTTAATTATATACTGCCTACTATCATTTTCTGACTCCTGGCTCCTCTGCAGCCTCTGCTCAGAAGAGTCCAGATTAGATTGGGCCTTCTCTAATGCCAACAGTTGCCTACTTGCCAGATCTTGGCCTTCAGCACATTTGTCCTGTATGGCTTCCATATATAAATATAAATATGCCGCTATCCTGACAATCTTGTTGTGCTCATCTTTGGCCTTAGAGGCCATGTATAATTCACTCAGGGCCTCGTGTAAGGGGCCCTGATCTCTCCAGTTATCTAACCCAGTTTCAGTGACCTGTTGTGTGATTGCCTGCAACCACACATTCTGGTCCTGCTCAGCCCACGCACCTCTCACAAATAGCTTATGAAAGAGGTGCTCTCTCGCTATCTTGATGTCTACCAGTGTCGTCATTCTGGAAATTGATGTCCTTCCTGATTTACAGAATTTTATTTTATTTTGCAAAACCGACCGTTTCCTGAGAGCGTTCCCTTTTGAGGGGTGCTTTTACAACGTAACACAGCGTGGTGATTGAACCGGATGTATGTATCCTGTCAGCCCACTGCATTAAGCTGCACAAGTGGTAGTTCTAATCCAGACATCCCAGACGAGCCCCCAATCTGTAAGTGACTTCAATTCAGCATCCAACTAAGTCAATGCCTAGTCTGGGATGCCCAATGGAAGCCCTTATTTATATATTTTTTTTTGTGTCAAAGTTCTAAAATCTGGATGATGAACCCTTATATAACGCCCCTCTCTTTGAACCCCCTTGACCTCACTGAGCCAAGAAGTAGGTTTGTTTTGCAAATTAAAAGATTTATTTTCAAGAATTAAACAATATATATATATATATATATATCACACTTTTATGAATAAAATAATATTTGATAGCACCCTTATGAATATGACAGTGATCAACAATAGGTAATATTACAATAGCACAGTCTCTTTAATCTGAAAGGATTAGGAAGAGGAAGGATAAAGTAGCAGAGAATACTTTTATGGTTCAAGGAAATGCAAGATGGGAAAGAATGCAACACAGAAATAGACTTGATATGATTTCAACAAAAGATAATATGATCACTTTTTCCCCTGTGACCACTCACTCCCCCCCCTATGCAATATTAAGAGATGGAAATGAGGGCACACAGGTTTCAAGAATGCAAGCAAGAAGCAATTCAATTCCAGTTCCCCCCCCCCGGTAAGCTTAGAGAAACAGGTATGATTTTAAAACACAGGTCAAATGCTTTTAAATGTGGTGGCAATGAATGTGAAAAATATGCTAAAATGATTTTAATTCACTAAAGGATATTCAGAATAAGCAATAGTTACTTTAAATTGGTTCAGGTCAACATTAGCAATGATTCATGAATGATTATCAGATTGAAAACGAATTTCAGCAGCGGAAAGCAAGAATCAGCGATTTTTAACATGTGATGAGATTGAGCTAAATTGCAATTCGCTGCACTTTTTCCGCGTGTGTAAATCGAAAACTATAACTATAATGAGTTTCATGTTTGTTGGAAAGATGGGGATCTTAGCTTTAAAATGACAGGGGAATTTTGCTTCTAGGACATACGGTTCAAAAGATACAGACGTTTTTGTGGAGGTAGATTTTCAGAAATAAAGTCAAGATTTCAGAATGACAAAAGTGCATTACAGATTTGAAATCACCAGGATAGACACAAAATTCTAAATGCATTTCTGGACAGGTTGAAATGGATGGGATAAGATTACTTTAGACTAAGAGATGACTATGCACAGTTCTAGACTAAATACTCACTCCTAGTTTTGGAATGGAATGGACCTCGTCAAAGATCTGGTCAAAGGGTTTGGCTGCGGTTCTCTCGCCACCGGACAGATCTCAGGCCCTCTAGGTTCTGCATTCAGCACTGCACGGCGGTCTGCGGCCTCTGAAACGGGATATGATGGGTTCTGGATACAGCTCTGCTTTCTGGGTCTGGAGTCCTGGTTCTAGCACAGGGTTCCTGCTTCAGGTTCTAGAGTTTGGGTTCTAGAGCTTGGTTCTGGATATATCTGGAGTCTAAGTTCTGGAGCCTGTAGTCCTTCTGGATATTGTCTGGATCTGGTCGGGCAGAGTGCTTCACAGGAATCAGTTGAAGTGGAAAGTGAGTGTCTCTATCTGGGTCTCAGCAGTCTCTTTTTATGTGTTTTCACAGTGGGTGTGGAGGCTGACTCTACATGCCCAACCCACTAAGGATTTGATAGGTTAAAGGATTTATTGTCCTCTGACTGGAGAAAGGAATGGTGAGTCAGAGTGATGCTGTGTTTATGGCTCAGCTGTAATCCCTCCCCTTTAGTTTCTCATAGAAAATCAATTTTTCATAACAACCAGGTTTCACAGATACAGAAATTGTTGAGAATACATGCACAAAGCATAGATTAATTAAGGTACATACTTGTCCTACTCTGATTTTCCTAAGAGCTTTAGTTCAGAAATGACAACTTATTCGCGATTCTGGTGAATTCGCAATACTGGTTCGGCACCCAATCTTACACAGACATACACACCCTCTCTGAGCATATTACTGTAAGTTGTTATGTTTCTAGCATAAACACTGCAGCTACAATATTAATAATTACGGGGTTTGGTCTCAGAGCATCCTACGGCATCCAGCTTAATCTGAACTTTGAGTGAAGGTGTCATTTTAAGAATCTCAAAGTTGTACATTTCTATCAGCTGGTTACAATTAGTTATCAGTATTCTTATAAGACATATATTTGCCTTCAATTTAGTCCACCCAATGGTTTGTCTCCGGCCTTAGAATCTGGCTTGACTCAGGTCTCATGTCATGTTTCTTCCTGATCAGTGTTGACAGTTACAACCAAATCACCATATTCTATTCAGCTGAAAGAATCCATTGTCTCTTTCCTCCGGGCTGCAGGGAAAATCTCCTCCCTCTTAATCAACATGACCATGCGATATCCTGCCTTCTGGTGTGGAGTCCCCAGGTGTGAAGGATTCTCATGAAAGAAAGCTTTTTGAAGTTTTAGCTGCATCAGGTTATTTCCTGATCAATTGTACATGAACAAAAATATAACATTATAAACTGAAAATAAGCAACATATCTTTAAATCAAGTCTTCTGTTTCAGAATATAGCTTTAAATTGTATCCACCTCTTAACATGTCTTTCTTTGGCATCGTTTGAGTTCACTTGTTTAACCTTACAAAGAATCTGGTTTAAAACGCTGGCTTCTGATAGTGGTGAGTACCGGTATTTCACCCATTTTTGACAGCTGTCTTTCCATTAAATGTCTTTAACATGGGATTTTGTCCTAATAACATATTATTCTTGCTGACATTGTATTGAGGTGGATTCTTGCAGTAGAGTAATGTGGAACCCCAACAAGAAGGTTGGATCTTTATGGTGGTTTTGTGAGCCATGATTCTAGCAATTTTTGACACCAAATAAAACAGATTTTTGAACAGCTTTATATTCCTTTCTACTGATTTTGCTCTGTGTGCAGCCAAAGGATGGGGTCTGGCAATGGTCTCCTGTATTAACACTGACAGAGGCAAAAGTGGATGGTGGCCTATCTGTCAGGTTTTCACTGCGCTTTTTCTGGTGATTTCTGGAGAGCAGCATGCTTTCCAGTGGCCATTCTGATGTTTCTGCTACCAGCAATTCACAGTACTGTTGTAGGGCTTGGATGTGTGGGTGAAAACATCCCACAAGGTAGGCTTAACCTCCACTAATCAATGGGCCCGACGGCTTTAAAAGCAGATCAAGGCCCTATTTTGGAAGATCATTTTCAGACGTTGCAAGGAGCAACAAGAAGAACTAATTTGGACACTGGAAAGCCAGCATTTCCAAAGAGGGAAGCAAGATCCCTCCCCTAAAAATCTCCCAGGGAACAGACGAAGATACTGAATCCAGAGGACCCTCCAGCAGCTCCAGAACCGGTACCCAGCCAGCACACAGCTGGTGTTGCTAGGCTCTGCAAGCAAGCTTCCTAAGTGGTATGTGTCAGAGAGTCTCTGAACCAAACAAAGTACAAGGCCATTGACTGGAACACTGTCCTGAGGTCTGGGCTGTCTGCCTTAAAGGAAATCACGAGCCCAGTGAAGAAGCTGAGAGGAGTGCATCAACTAGCATCAACCATTGTCTGCAGTAAAGTACATGTTGGAGCCAGCCAAACCCCTCAAGCTGCAACTGACTGCACGGCAGTCTGTTGTCATGCCACAGTCGCTATCGTCGTCCACGTTGCCTAAACCAGTGCTTCAGACCCACCAACCAGCATTGAGCCAATGATTCCTGACCCAAAGACACAATGTAGTTCAGTCTGCAGCCATCTGTCCATCCTCGCTCGACGAACCGCCTGCAGCCTGATACCCGCAGCTGTCTCCCATCTTGAACTCTGTCATAGGAGCTGCAAAATGCTCTGAAACAGACTCGACCCTGTAAAGCAACATAAACTTCTACAAGCACAAACTACATTGTGGTTCTGTTTCCCTGGTCCTTCTCTGAAAGCCCCTCATGACGTTTTATGGCCCATTGCTCCCTTTGTGCAGAAACCAAGCATCCTTAAACTATTGCAATTAATTATTTACCGACTACCCTCCTGCCAGTATCCAGAGTGAGGCCCTTTTCCTTCTTGAAACTGTCTGTCCTCTGCATTGCTGTCAGGGTGGGTTGTATTTTGTGGTGTTCTACAACTGTCTGTTAAATAATAATAAAGTACATATCTTTATTCAACCTTGACTGGACAGTCCCTTTTATCATTGGGTAATAATTGTATTTTCGCTGTCTTGCAACTAACCAGCGAGCCACAACTTTTTGGAGATAAGCCTGCCTTTCCGTCCACATTACCAAAATTTGACAAGGGGGTTTATAATTAACTAATCTAGAGGTGTGGGCCTGATTGAGGGTTTAGAAATTGATATTGACCCCTGGACCAATGATGCCCCAGAAGTTGCTTTTGTCACTCTTGGCCTTGACAGGATTTGAACCTGGGACCTGCAGATCACTCAGAGAGCCTCATTACGATTTGGGTGGTATTCTGGTGGTAAATCTGCCAGAATACTGCTGCCAGAATACCGCCCAACTAAATTACCATTACCGCCACTTTGTCTGGCAGAATTACCACCAGATTACAAGGGTGGTGGTGGTGTAAATCCCCATTTGTTATGATTCCATAGGACTCTAAGGGGCGTTGTCTTGGTGGAATGACTGCCGCGGTCATTCCACCATGGTAATTCTACTGATTATGCAGATTTCTCTGCAGGGAGTTGGAGGATTTACCTCATATATGATGCTTAAGGTAAATGTGCCACTCCAGGCACATACTCATAGTATGGAAGAGCAGGAATATTGGCAGTAATTCCATTACTCCCAAAAACAAACGGCAGGAACCCCTAATTCATGGGCATCTGGGTCAAAGTCAATATATGCTAAACAAGTGTGATGCCCTATGGAAATGAAACATCAATATATGTGTTTCAAAAATAGCATGATGAGGAATGGAGACTGTATCCTTTAAAAAATCATTTTATTCTATTGTAATTTCATAAAACATATAGATAAAATATCTCTAAACATATAATGAGTAAGAAAAAAATTCATTTTCTCAGCAATACGAATTTTTGAAAAAGTGTTTTATGCAGAATGCATTTTTGTGCAAACAACTCTAAAACAAGTGAGACAACAATTCCTTTTCTCAGCAATATTGAATTTTAGGAAAGGTTTTTGTGCAAATTGCATGTGGAGGGGGGAGATGCTATCAGAACTTCTTTACTTATTTCCCCCCGTACGGTTACCCATAAGGTTATAATACTCAAGGACAAGGCCTTCCTTTCCCACCCCAGGAACTTCCTTTTCCGCCTCAACAGGCAGGACTGCCCCATTACAAAATCTGTTCGAAACACAAAGGAGGTCATACAGAAGATTAATCCGGCTTGTGCTGTATTTAACCTTTCCAACAAGGTATTGTCACCAGAAGAAAGTATGATCTTAGAAAAAGGTTTTTCATTTATCCCCATGAAAAACCCCAGTCAGATGGAAACGGAAATAGAGTTACATGCATTTCCACGTAAAATAAGACTAAAAGATTTTTTTGGAGCAAATTAAACCATTAACCAGCTGACTGAGTCTAACACTCCTTTTAAACCAGCCTCATCTTTTACTCCAACTATAGAGATGATTTCAAAGGAGACAGCAAAATTTGAAAAGGTGCTATTACGAGATTTTGGGTCTATTTATGAAAGTAAAAATGGTGAAAAAACACCTAAAGATAGTTTCAATTTCTCTAAAACAGAAATGTTTGAAGAACCTAAGACAATATAAATCTGTGGTGATAAACAAATCCGACAAGGGAGGGGGGGATAGTTGTTTGGGAAGCACTAAGACATGATCAAGAAATGATGAGGCAGTTAAACAATACAGAGATATATGTTAAATTACAAGGAGATGCCAAGGAAATTCAAGAATTGCGCAATGTAGCATATTGGAAAAGGATATTCTGAATAAAAAAGAATTCTTATTCTTCACTCCTAACAAGACTAGGAATCTCTTAATTTATATTGTGCCTAAAATACACAAAAGTGTTACTGATCCTCCTGGTAGGTCCATTGTATCCCTTTGTATGTCTATTTTAGAACCTTGTAGTCAGTATTTATTTTTATTTTGGTTTGTTGTAAACCTTTACAAAATTTCAAAGCAAAGACAATATCACAATCGCAAAATAAGTACAGATACAGAGTAAGCTAAAACAATTATTCAATTCAACCCGTTGAAATCTGAAATTTCATGAACATCATGTAAAATAAACAATCAGTGCTATTTCAGATTCTAAATTCAAAACAAAATTCCAGTTATACTAATGAAATCACTATTGTTCTAACAAAGCATTCGAAAATGCAGTGAATTTCTATAATCAACAAAGAAGAGACACAGTATTAGCACAAATCACAGACATTTCTCAGAAAAGAGGTAACACATATACTTAAGATGGTAGAGTTCTCGTGCAGCATTCTGTTCCAAATGAATTCCCTGTTGACTGTTTCAGTAGTTCTTACAAATTGGGCAAAATAGAGAATCCTTTGGCTTTTGAGTGCTGGACAGATAAGGAGACTATGCTGTAGTGATTCAACAACCCTCTCAAGTTTGCAGAATCGACACCAATGCCAGTCTTCCACACAGTGATTTCTGATGCTCTTGATTTGATTCGTTTTAATCACGATAAATCTAAAATGCATAAAGTCATTGCGTAACCTTTTAGAAGGCTATTTGATTAGGTATCTTTCCATAACACGGTACCATTTCCATGTAGAACATGCCTGGTTATACAAGTTAGTGTCTAAAATTCTGTTCACAGTGTTCTGCCAATCAAAGCCCATAAGGCTTTCTTTGATTTTTGCAGGTTTATTAAGCATAGAGATAACAGACATGCCCAGGTTTTCCAAACAGCTCATAGTTTCTGTGTGCAAGGAGTTTAGGAAAGGATTAGTAAGTTCCTTACCTGCACATTCATACAATTCACGCTCTATCGACATCTTACACTTTCTCCATAAGCACATTCTTGTCCAAGTTACACAGGTTTTGAGAGATTGTAACCCTTATTCATACTTTATAAGTTCTATCTTGATACATTTTGGTAAGAATGGTAGGACAGTCCTCCACATTTTTGCCTCTAGACTGTTCATATAAGCCAAACGTTCATTTGAAAACAGTTCCATACCATACAAGAGTCTCAGTATAACTTTCATGATGTAAAATTCTCTCAAAGGGACCATAAAAAACTTACCAAATTTCAGTTCAATTGAACGCATTTGTCTAATTGCCACTTCGGCTTTTAATTTAAGTTGACTTTTGCCTAGGGCAACAGTTCCCACCCCCAAAAAGTGATAACCTAGGTATTTGAAGGGCGGTTGTGATCTAATCAATTTGCCTTCACAAGACCAAGTGAAGGTACTTTGCCTCTTATTGGGTTTGCCGGGCTGGATTGATTTTTAATACAAAGCTAGATATAAACCTTTCAAACACTTTAATAAGACGTTGAAGACCCGCCTTTGTGTTATCTATCAATAGGAAGTCATCTGCGTAAGCCATCCATGAACAGCTAACGTTGTTAAGTAGCCAATTAGTCAATGCAGCCTCAGCACCACTGACATACAGGTTGAAAATAGTGGGAGCCAACATGCACCCCTGACGTAAACCGTTCGGTATTTTAAATTCAGTTGAAAGATGTCCCTCAGAATTTAAACAGACCTTCAGCCTGGTGTCAGTGTAGAGAGCAATTACAATGTCTAAAAGGTGTCTTGGCATATCGCGATCTCTCAGCAACTGCCATAACGTCTTTCTGTCAACAAAGGCAAAGGCCATACTTAGGTCCATTGATACAATGAATGTGGGCCTTGCACCTGTTTTCAAAGACTGTGCAGTAAAGATTTCAGAATTAGTCCTCCACAGTCCGTACCAGTGTACTTTTTGAAACCAATTTATTTAGGATCCAAAACATGATTATTAGAATTCATTTCTGGATATATTGAAGGACCAAAGAGGCAAACATTTAGGACTCTGGATCAGCTATGGCAATCGGCCTATAGCTTGAGGCACATAAGCGAAAACCCTTTTTAAAAACAGGTATAACAATCGAGACTCTCCAAGACTGTGGGATCTGTTTATGGTACAGGATGTTGTCAAATAGCAAGTAGAGTATTTTAGCCCATAACACTGGATTGAATTTAAGTGTTCTATTAGATAGATTGTTCGGGCCTGAGGCTCCTGAACTTTTAGATTTTTTTAATTAGACCCACAATGTTTTCCAAAGAGTAGTCCAAAGACCACTTCAGGCTAGCATCAGTAGCAGCACCCTCCTCCTGCTCGTTACTTTTGTAAAGTTTTGTAAAGTCACCTAACCATGTGTTTTCTGAGATAGGGTTCAAAGTTGAGTCCCTATGTGGTCTTTATAGATCATTCATCAGTTACCAAAACTTAGAGGAATTTGTTCCCCGTAGAGACATTAACATCGCTTCACCATCCAGTTGGGATCTACGCCCTCTATGATTAATCACCCAATTTGTATATCTTTGTTTGATTTTTTTTCATAGTAATAATGTCATTTTCCAGATTTTAGTAGGTGCCTTAATTCCTTCCTCATCAGACATTTGTGTTTGCGCACCTCAGTGTCTGTATGGTGATTGTGAGTTTTGTTTGACCTTGTCATTGTGGATGAATTCTTTTCTAACAGTGATATTTTGGTTGTATTATAGTGAGTAAAATTGGATG
Source organism: Ambystoma mexicanum (assembly GCF_040938575.1). NCBI lineage: Eukaryota > Metazoa > Chordata > Amphibia > Caudata > Ambystomatidae > Ambystoma > Ambystoma mexicanum. The sequence goes on along the minus strand of NC_090935.1, from coordinate 118,445,904 downwards.
CTGAATAGTAGTCAGCCCGCTGATAAAAGGATAATGTATCATAGTCATTTACCATGGTAGCAAAACATTTTACAGTTTTTCTCTGGGTCCATTTAATTCTGTTACCCATATTATTTGTTGTTACACCTTCATTATACGTATCAGCCTTTGTACATTGAGAATTGGATCGTATTTCTATGATAAACATACAGTGATCACCACAGGCTGACTCCTTTACATCAAATTTCAGCAGACGTTTCACTAGACCACCCGAAAGGAAGATATAGTCTATTATTGTTTGGTATCCTCTAGCTTTCCAAGTGTAGTGGTCGTTATATAACAGATCCAGCCCCATAACTCAGCAAAATGGGTCCATAGCCTCTCTCGGAGTTTGGAGTTCCCACCCACTCTAACCTGGGTGCGTAAACTGAAGTAAATCACATCCCCTGTCAGACGGTCAGCCAAACATTCTGCATTCATTTTGCCAGCAATCACAAGCTGTCCCCCCACGTTCTCTTGAGACCATACTTCTATGTAGGACCCTAAATTGGTTAGTTCGTTCTTAAGTTGTTGGTCAGACAGCTCACTCGGGTTCCAGTACACATGCACAATAAGTTAAGGGAGACCCACTTCTTTATTCCCCACCATAAAAGTTGACACCAAAAAGAAATGAAAGAAACAGTATTCCCCTGTTTTGTGCAGTCGATTAGAATCTTTAGCTGTTATGATAAGACCACCCTTGGGACGTCCCTTACAATCATGATGTGCACTGAGGGTAGTCATGGTAAAACCTTCCCAACACATTTTCGCTCTAGATTCCTGAATAAGAATAAGGTCATGCTTATCAAATCTAACGTCAGTTTCTCGTTGTTGATTAAATTGAAACAGCCTCTAGAATTCCAACTCTACAACTTTAAACTATTTTGAGAGCTAAAGGGATCTACCCAACTGTTTCAGCATGCCAACTGACTCGCGCAGAGACAGCACAAGCCACCTCCAATCTCGTTTTTAGGAACTGACTTCCTGTTTACAGTTTGCCATCTCTTGATTTGCTTCATGATACCCCCTTCATACCTCATTGATCCTTGTGCATTATTCTGAACAGTAGTTATCTTAAAATTCTGTTCGAGAATATCAAAGCCTCTACATTGCAAGAATTCCGCTTCTTTCAGGATCAATGATCTTACCAGGGTGGAAGGAATTATCAGACACACATAATCATATCTGACTTTATGAATACAGTCGTCTAAGTATATGTCTGCTGTAGTAATTAAACTCAACTCGGGAATAGATGTGAATAATGATAAAATGTATGGTCTATTCAAAGATATGTTACTAGTGTCGTTAAATAAAGATCTTATAATCAGCCTGGATAATTCAAGGTAAACGGGCTTTCTCAAATCAATCTCATAGTTCGTTGATATCGGGGCTGAACAACCCCCCCCAAATTCGAAATTCTTTCACATTTCCATAGTGACCCACGTCACTATTCCCTTATTCCCTTCAACCACGTGTCACTTATGTTTACTTAAAGAGGTTTCTGTTGTTTTAATTAACAATCTCCAAATCACTCAAATTACTCTTGCTCACAGTGGGAATAAGATTTTCTGCAAACATCTTCATTATCAGACGTTGCAGATCTTCTTCCTTGTTAAATTTGTCATCCTTATCAATCATTTTGGGTATATCTTTTGTAACAATTGGAACCAATGGGTCTCCTTTATTACCTTGAGTGGCTACTAGATCAGGCTCTAGAGTCAAGCCACTACAGGTCATACCAGAAGAGCATTTCCATTCAGTTTTGCCAAGACCTGTATTGACTATAACTTTCACTGGCTTCTTAGGAGAGTCAGTCAAATCACATGTGTTGGCAATAGGTTGAATTGGTTGGCATTTCTTTTCTGAGGCCAAGGAACGAATGTTAGTACATTTTAGCCCCCGATCGTAGTTGGTGTTTGGGGTCCCAGCGGTATTAATGGGTACGTTCGAGTTTTTAAAGATTTCAAAGACATTGTCCCTTTTCTTTTTCATTACATTTAAGAGCGCATAATCACCCTCAGAAAATACACTCTGAGCGGCTTGATCGAGGGTTGTTTTGGGCTGGTTATGTAGCCCTTGATCATTAATACCCTTCGTTGGCCTTACCATAGATCTTTCTGGCACCAACACCACTTCTGCTGCCTCTTGGATGGTGTGTTTAAAATCCAAATCCCTCATTTAGATTTTTTCATGAAACCTCTGGCTAAACAGATACCCACCTACCTAGCAGACTCCACTGATGTGATTAGAGCAATTGAAATTCTGCCTTTCGATCCAGATTGTGACTTGTTGATCACTCTAGATGTAGAATCTTTGTATTTTAATATTCCACAACTGGACTCTCTCAGAGTGATTAAGAAGTGCCTGGATGAAAGATTAGATAGAGACACAGTACCCAGTAATTTTCTAGTGGAGTTATTTAAGATTGCTTTGACAAACAATGTCTCTCTTTTTAAGAACTCACATTTTATGAAGATCAAAGGCACTGCAATGAGGGCAGCATTTGCCCTGAACTATTCCACATATGTGGACCTTTGAAGAATGTAATATTCTGGCTGTCACCAATCCCTTTAAAAAAGCGTTGAAGTTTTATAAGAGATACATCGATGACATACTAATAATATGGGATGGAAAAGCAGGTAACCACCATGCCTTCTTTGATTGGATGAACCAATTGAATCCTAACCTGAAATTCACTATGCAATCAAACAATAAAGAAATCCCATCATTGGATTTATTAATTAAAGAAGTTAACAGTGTCTTGTTGGTTGATTTGTATAGGAAGGAATCAGATAGGAACACCATTCTGCATCATGAAAGATTTCATTCGCAAGCACTCAGATCCAACATCCCATATGGACAGTTTCTGAGAGCTCATTGAAATTGCTCTCAGTTAGAAGACTTTGTCAAACAATCTAATATTATGGAAGAAAGCTTAAAGAACAGAGGATAGTCTACTAAGTTGTTAAGCAACTCTAGGAAAAGAGCTAGATACCAACACTGGGAGGAACTGTTATCTAAGAAGGATGGTAAACACAGACCCTCGAGTGATCGACTTGTATGTGCATTAACATACAATACACATCATAATAAAATAAAGAAGATCATAGCCAAGCATTGGCACTTACTCCAACTAAATCTTCCTACATTGGCCAAAGGAATGTATGCTTTCAAAAAAGGAAAAAACATAATAAATTAGGTCTCTAAAGCATATAGGAACATGATACAAAATGAACAACCATCAGTCACAGCCACATGGGGAATGCCAGCTATTCTGGGACATTACCCCTTCAGGGGTTGTTGTAACTGTGCTTTAACTGTAGCTTGCACTAATGTTACAAATAACAAAAGGAAATGGACGGTGAGGGATCACACTACGTGCAAAAGTAGTAATGTTATCTATGCTATTGTATGCCTCTGGGAAAAAAACATACATCTTAAAGAAGTCTCGCCCAGTGAAATTAAGAATTACTGAACATAGATCCAAGATTAGGAACAAACAACTGAATGCACCCCTTGTGGCACACTATCTTGAATACAATCATAGCCCAGATGCTTTGAGATGGTGGGCTATAGAGAAGGTAATAGGCATAGATTCATCAAACACAGCCAACAGGTTGTCACAAAGGGAGCAATGGTGGATCTACCACACCCAGAGTTATACTGACTGCTTAAATTTACAGGAAGAATGGAATTGACACATGGGCCTATGAGTCAATCCAGACTTAATATATGGATTTAAACAAGCAATATTATCTCCAAAACATTTTTTTTAAAATGTCATAAACACGTTTGGGACTAATGCTGATTATACGAACTGATCCCTGGATATATATTTATATATATATACATATTGTTTACTTTGTATATTTGTGGTATCCTTATACACTACGAATGAAGATATTAAAAATGGAGACACAGTCCTCTTTCTATTTCTGTCCTTAAGAGTCGCTCATTGTGTCTGACTCTATGATCATGGTGACGTATGGCCTAATATGGCAACATAATCAGCCAGACGACAGAAAGTAGGTTGCTCACCACATAAGCGAAATCATTACGCTGCAATGGGTCCTCCCACGCTGCTTTCCTGAGCAGTATCACGCCGCATTAACGGGCCTGAAAACGCTGCTCCCTTTAAGCAGCACTGCATTTGCACCCAGGAAGAGTAGGCTCAAGAGTCTAGAGCTTGATAAATATAACCTAAACTCACTAAGGCAAATGCCTTTGTCCTCGGCTTAGTATATACCTCCAAGACTCAGTAGACTGTGAGAATCTGAAATGTATATTTTATGGCTCCTTTTATTCAGCCATACAGACATGCAGACCGAATGAGCACCACTAGCAGCAAGGCTTTAAAGCGTGCATGTGCAATTCTTAGAGCCGATGAGTCAGAGAAATACAAACCAGGCACTTTAAGGTAACTGCCTTTTGTCCCTAGTATATATAATTTGAGAAGTATTAGAGTATAGGAATTCTAAAGCAACTTTCTTATGTAGGTCTACAGACGAAAAAAAAGCTTAGCAAGTAGCGAAAGTAGAAGCTCGCCGAAATGTTGCCCTTAACAATTAGGTAATGTATGCGAACTAATTGTGTTATTTATGTCAAGGAAAGTTTGCGGAATAGGCTTGATAAGCTTATTTTTCCTATGATATTACATACAGGAAATAAAAATGATGAGTCGGAGGCTGGTGATTTAGAAACACATGCAGAACTCTGAAGTGCTTTATATCGCGGCACCAGCCATTATATCGAACAAAGAAAAGGATTGTCTAAAAAGAGACTCCTAAAGCACCTTCTGCCAGCTGTAGCCCTATTAGGCTCTAGAAATAAATAAGAAAGCCTACTGTAATATATCTGATGTAATTGGTTTAGTTAACCCACTCTTTGGAATGTAGTTGGTGAGTTAATTGTAATGACTATCCTTTATTGTCCTCAGTGGACTTTAGAGGTTCAGAATGAGCTGGTTTGGAGTGTCCAGTGGTAGTTTGTTCTCGTTCAATATAAATACATTTGGGACTGAGTGACCTCTAAATTGGGTTTGAGCAACAAAATTTAGTTTTTGCTCCCCGTTCTGGACAAATTAGATGGTTATGATGAGGAATAAGAGATTGTTTTTAAGTGTTTTTAAGTGTTTCCGAAGTGTTTTAAATACTGTTGTATTGTCATTTTTGTATTTTAGTATTGCTAAAGCTTTTGAATAGCTACTGGGCTAATGTCTGTTAATCCTGAAGAAGACGTTGACCAGTGGTTGTGAAAGAACTAACCAATGGATGTCAAGTCGAAACTATGAAAAAGGAAGTCCAATAACGAAAGAGTATTGTTAAAATAAGTTTGGACACGTATAGTTTATGCACAATGGTGGACTTGCAGTATGAATTAGAAATCAGGCAATTACAAATGCAATTTGCAAAAAAAAACTTTTTCTAAAATTCAATAATGCTGAGAAAAGAAATTGTTGTCTCACTTGTAAAGATGTTTACACAAAAATGCATTCTGCATAAAAAAAGTTTTCAAAAATTGGTACTGCTGAGAAAATGAATTGTTGTCTTACTCATTGTATGTTTAGAGATATTGTATGTTTAGAAATGTTGTATCTATGTGTTTTATGAAATTACAATAGAATAAAATGATTTTAAAGGATACAGTCTCCACTCCTCATCATGCTATTTTTTAAACACATATATTGATGTTTCATTTCCATAGGGCATCACACTTAGTAATTCCATTACTGCCATTTTTCCCACTCTGCCATACTTGTAATGAGGCCCACAGATCGCAACAGCAAGAGCTGAACCCACTGAGCTATCTTACCAGCAGTAATTCAATCATAGGCCAGTTACATTCACCGTATATATTGGTCGAGCACATCAGATATCTGTGCCTCTTACATTAGATTGCCAGCAAATTCAAACCGTTCCAACTAGGGTACTTACACACCTAACAGTAAATCCCAATGCCAGTAACATACAAAAGAAAGGAATGATGACATGTCAGTAAGGTGGATGCATATACTCACATTTATCATCTTCTACTTTTTATGCTGTCGTATTTACTCCTCTATGTGTTGGTAAATAGAAAAGAGGCACATGTAGGCCATAATCCAAAACCTTTTGTGACAAATCAAATTCCAGGGTACTAGTGGTCCAGGGTAGATCAGTTTCCAAACCAGCAATTTGCTCCACACCTCCAATACAGCAGAATGGATCCAAACAGATCGGATTAAGCATTCATTCAATTAAAATCACAAACCTCCAATTTTGGTAACTTGCACGGAACAGCAGACTTATCTGCTGTAAAGGACGTGGATCGTTGGTTATTTGCAACACAGCAAAAATACAATTATTACCCAATGATAAAAGGAGAGTCCAGGCAAGGTTCTGTAAAAATATCTACTTTATTATTATCACAACAGTTAGTCTAACATTATGAAATATAATCCACCCTGTAAAGGAATGCAGAGGACAGACCGTTTCAAAGTAGGAAAAGGGATGCAATCTGGGTATGATTAATAACCACCATAGTTTTTTTGTTAAGATACCTTGGCTTCAGCACAAAGGGAGCAAAGGGTCTTAGAAATGTCTCTAATGGCCTTCTGGGAAGGTCCTGGGGAACAGAACCGCAATGTACCTTTTGCTGTAGGTGTTCTTGTTGTTTGACAGGGTTGAGTCAGCTTCAGGGTGCTTTCCAGGCTTCTGAGACAGAGTTTGAAACGGGAGTCAACTGGAGGTATCAGGCGGCAAGACGGTTCGGTGAGTGAAGCTTCAGTAACGGTTGTAGGCTGGCCTACACAGTGCTCAGGGTCAAATATTATTCTCTCAGTGCTTTTCAGCGGTCCTGAAACACCGGTCGAGACATCTCCTGTGGCTTGACATCAGTCAGTGTTGCAGTCGGTTGCAGAATGAGTAACTCAACTGGCTCAAAAATGTCCTTTAGGGCAGACGTCAGTAGATATTCATTGATACACTTCTCAAGTCTTCTTCAATGGGCCCAGAGCTGTGGAGTGTGTTGCAGGCAGTTGCCTTGACCTTTGTTATCTTCAATGGGCCCAGAACTGTGGAGTTTGTTGCAGGCAGTTGCCTTGACCTTTTCTGCCTTGACCTTTGTTGGTTCAGAGACCTTTTAGCACTTCCTATTCAGGAAGCTTGCCACAGAGCCTAGCAGGGTACGCTGTATGCTGGCTGGGTTACAGTACTGGAGCGGCTGGAGTGTTCTGTGAATTATGTATCTCCCTCTGTTCCCTGTGAGATGTTTAGAAGTGGGTTCTTGCTTCCCTCTTTGGTTATCTTGACCTTCCTTCACTGGTGAAAGATTTAAGGCAGACAGCACCTTCAGCCAGGGTCCAAGGTTGAATTCTTCTTTGTTACTTCTGTGAAGTCTTCAGATGATCTGCTTAAAGAGGGCTGCAGCCCTCCTTTAAAGCCAAGAGGTCCACAGTGGTTGATGTAGGCCAAGCCTACCTTAGTGAACCAATCCTGGGGTCCCTACCAACTGTTTTCTATATGTGTGAGGTCATAATCCGAGTGCTTTGCAACAGCAAAAAGTAAAGGGGTGAAAACAGGAACCACGGATGTCCAAGGACCAATATGGCAGAAACCTTCTCTCAACAGAAACAGCTCTGGGCGTACTTCCTTGTGATATTAAAACCCACCCATCTTCCTGTCTGTTCTGATCAAAGAATCTCTCTGGTTTACGGACCCAAACATGACAGTTCACTCTCATTGATAATGAGGGTGGGAGCTGGCTTCAAGTTGACACAGTTACATGTAAAAAGGTTGTTGGGTTTCCTGTCTTCTTTGTTGACCTCTGCAGCCAGGTCCCTTATGGGCTTGTTTCAAGTACCCTATTTTTGTATGTTAATGTTGCCACCAGTTGCAGGGTTTAAAAAATGATCAGGGCAGTTCCATGGAGCCTTTGTCAGTTAATCAGGCTAGCCATGGCATGAAGAAGGTGGGTTCTCCCCCGTCGTGGGCATGACATTGTGCACTCATGGATGTCACATTCCAGCTAAATATGTTAGGGGTAGACTGCACCCGTAGGCTGTGTCCACACCAGAGTAATCAGGTATATGCATTTGTCGCAGCTTGATTATAGACAAAATGTGTGTGGATTAGCCCCATTTTCCTGAGGTTGGTCTACCATCATTAAATTTAATTAAGAATGTTAAAAGTGTGTGGATGGTTGAATTCCTCACACCTTTAAATGGCATTATTAGCCAATGCATCATCACTGTAAAGTAATTGATCGGCTTTACCTTTGTAAAATTGACTTCCATCTCCCCGCCCTGTGAATATAGGTTCTCATTGCAGGTGTTAAAAACAAGTGATATTTAAAATACTTCTCATTTTTTGAAATATCACCTAAGTACATATTAGGATTGCATGTGTTATTTATACCAGGGGCACTTTGACAGTACTGCATTGGAGAAGTAACACATTGACTCATTACGAGAATGGAGGTGTTGGAAAAAAGTGGGAGTAACGGAATGATTGCCACTTTTCCCACTCTGCCATACTATGAGTTTATCTCTGGAACGGGAGATTTACCTCCAGCATCATGCTGGAGGTAAATCCTCCTACTTTTCACCCACAAATCTGCTAAATCAGCAGAATTGCCACCACCGGAATGAATGCCACTGTAATTTCACCAAAATCCACATGGAGTCCTATGGACTTCAAATGAATGAGGACTAACACTACCACCACCACTTGTAATCGGTTAAATCCGTTGGACCAATTGGCGGTAACAGTAATTCTATTGGGTGGTAGTCCGGTGGATTTATCACCGGAATACCACCCAACTCACAATGAGGCCCATTAAGCCCAAGCAGTTCTTTTTGTGTAACATATATATGCCATAAATATGCCATGCAATCCAAACTAATTTGGTGGTATTGTATAAAAATAAGTTGAATTATAAAGGTCCCATGTCATTTCATCGCTGGATGTTTTTTCGCTGGGGTTTTTACCAAAGATTTTTTAACAAAAAAAGTGTTGAATTGTATTTTATTTTATTTTATTTTTGGACCCTCCCCCCCAATCCCACATCCCCTTACATTCTTAGCTACTCTCGAACACCCACACCCCATATATTTTTTTCTTAACCACCCTAAAAATTTGATGAAAGAACATGCCACGATGAAAGGCCGTTGTACCGTTATAAATACCACTTGTTTTTTACCTTCGCATCATTCATATTAATGAGGACGAAATTCGTTTGCAAAGACTCAGGAAATCCAAATGTCAGAGTTAGTACCAAAACCCATGAGGGGATTGGCTGCGCTCATATGTGCCACAAAGGTTCTAGAAGATTATGAACATTATTATGGGATGGTCCAGAGCAAAGCAGTCAAGCACTAATGTTCCATTGGATGACTTAAAAGAACTGTCATGGGTACCTAATGTTCCATGTCAGTGCAGAATGCCTGACCTAGTCACTGCAGATGTTATGCATGCTAACAGCTCAGGTTCATGTAATTTTATAGACTTTACCACAACAAAGTTCCAGTGAAAACCTTCTTCTTCTTGAGCCCAAATGCAATTTATTTACCCCCTTACATACTCATTTTGTCACATTTCAAGTCTTCTGTGAGAAATCATTCATTGCTGCTAAACGAGCGTCTTTGTCAGCTGATGCCCGCTGCCAGACTGATTTGTCTGCAGGAAGTGGGAGGGGTCACAGGAAGTATGTGTGGCCTAGGATGGAGTTCCAAAGGACTCACGTGTAGCATTAGAAGGACTGCTTCCTAGTATTCTCCTTGCAAGCCAGACTGGTTTCCATTCTGGCAATGGTGTCACTGTGTGGTGACTGTGTGCCACCCAGTGATTTTAGTTTTGCTGTCAAGTAGGCAGGTGTACCAGTTACAGATTGTACACCTTTAAACAAAGCGTGTACATTCTTGCAATTTCCCTTGCACACTTAACTTGTCATTGAGTCCTTCTAATGTCTAGAGAAGAATCCTGATGTTAAGATGACTGCTCTGTTTTCCCCAAAGAGCTCAGACCTCTTCTGCAATACAATGGTCTGGAGCAGCAGAGTAGGTCTCTTAGGCTGTGGCCAGGTACGGGTGGTCAGAACAGTCCTATCCCCAACTGTACTCATGATGCGTTGCCGACTCATTATCCGCTGGCATGTGCTGGTCCCCAAGTTGGCGTGTGTGGGTTGAGGAGCACTGCTGCCTAAGGGTCTATGTCCAAGGGACCACTGAAAACCTGAACTGCCTGTTGGTTATAATGCTCCTTTGATCAGGCTGCCAATCCGATATCACTTTCATTCATGGATCTTCTCATCCACACACCCACTTGCACAATTGTTCATGAATCTACTCATCCACACATGCACTTGCACAATCGTTCATGCACCTACTCATCCACACACCCACTTGTACAATTGTTCATGCATCTATTATCCACACAACCACTTGCACAATCGGTCATGAATCTACTCATCCATACAGCCACTTGCACATTCCTTCATTTTGTATTTTTTTTTATTGCATTTCTTTTGCGCTTGACTCTTAAGCACGGTACAAAACAACCAGCGGTACAATCACATGAGCAGATAAGAATAACAGAGTAAGAAGAAAGGTTTCAAGTTAAGTCTTAAAAAGAGAAAAGGAAGATGTAGAACACAAATAAAGAGGGAGAGAATTCCAATTGTTTGGGCCCAGAAGGGCAAACAAATGGAACCAAGAAGAGGTATTTGTAGTTTGTATTTTATTGAATTTATATAGCCCTTTACTCCAAAGTACTTTACATAAGAACAAGTAAACATACAGCAAGCATTAGATGACAATTGAACCACAACCAGATAACAGCGTAAAGAACAACTACCAATATTGCAGCAGAGAGGAGGGTGTGGGAGGGGGGAGGTGAGCAAGGGAGTGGTAGGTGTTAGAGGAGGTAAGGACGGGGAAAGAGCAGGAAAGTGAGGGGCACGAGGGACAGCACGAAGAAAAAGAGATTCAGAATAAAGAGAATGAGCAGGAATATATAAGGAAATTAAGGAAGACAGATATAGAGGCACAAGAGCATAGAGACACTTTAAAACAATACAAAGGACATTAACATGTAGCCAATTTTCAAAAGAGAGCCATTGCAAAGAAAGTAGAGCAGAAGAAACAGAATCTCGACAACCGAGAGAACAAAGAACCCACACCGAAGACCGGTGAATTGAATGAAGAGGGGCAAGATGAGATGCAGGAAGGCCAAAGAGAAGAGAAGACCAATAAAACAGGTGAAGTTTAGCAGAGGAAAACATAAGAAAAAATCAAGTTTTCTGAATATTAAACGTTTATACCTTCAGGAGCGAGAAATATAGGAAACATGAGTAGAAAAAGATAATGAAGAATCTAGAATAGCACCTAGATTGGAAGCTGAAGAAGAGATAGAAAGAAAAGAAGGTGGAAAAGAAAGAAAATGGGGAGGAAGAGGAGGAGGAATAGTTGAAGCTGGAAAAAAGAACCTCAGTCGTGGTGGTATTAAGATCTAAATAGTGGGACGACATCCAAGATTGTATTGCAAACAAACGGCCAGCAACAGAAGAAGAATAGAATAAGTAAAAGAAGGAAAAGATAGACAAATGTGTGAATCATCTGCATGTAGGTGGTAGAAAAATCCAAAGGACAAATACTAGAACCAAGGGAAGACGTGTAAGGAGAAAAGAGAAGAGAACCAAGGACTGAAACTTGAGGGACCCAGTGAGGAAGCCGGAAAATAGTAGAAGATTGACCAGTCCCACAGACAGAAAAAGTACAGCCTGTGAGATAAGAATGAAACTAATTTAACACTGATCCCCGAAAACCCATATTAGAAAGAGAGGAGAGAAGAATAGTGTGATCGACCATATCAAAAGTGGGCAGGAGATTAAGGAGGACAAGAAGAGATGTGAACAAACAGAAGAGAATTAGTAACAAATAGAAGTGCAGTTTCCGTAGAGTGGGAAGGCCGGATACCAAACTGAAAGGAGAATGTGTGTTAATAAAGGCAAAAGTTGGAAGTAAACAATACACTCAAGGAGCTTAGAATGCAAAGGAAGGAGAGAAGGCAAAAATTAGAGGGCAGAGAGGGGTCAAGAGAAGTTATTTTTCAGAATAGGAAGTATAGAAGAATCCTTAAAACAAGAAGGAACAGTAGAAGTAGAAAAATAGATATTAAAAAGAACAGAAAGATAAGTTAAAGGGAAGAATAAACTGAAAGAATTAAAGAAGAGGAAAGAGAATCATCAGGAGAAGAGGTAGGGTTAGCCCTAGCTTGAGCTAAAGAAATATTGTGTCCGTACGAGGCTGAAATGTCGATAAAACAGGAACAGAAGAATCAAACATAGTTGAAAGTGAAGCAGATACAAATGAAGAAGAAGAAATAAAGGTAACGTAATTAGCAAAGTCGGATGCAGAAAGACAAGAAGAGGATGAAGGATCGGAAGGAGGATGAGAAAGAATGTGATTTAAGTTTTGAAAAAGGCATCGAGTATGCAAAACAAGTGATGCGAAAAAGAGTCAACTGTTGCTTAGCAGAACGCAAAAGAGAATTGTAAGTAGAATGAAGTGCAGATAAAGAAGATAAATCGGTTGTTGAGCCAGACTTATGCCACCGCCATTCAGCCTGACGAAGGGTACAGCGAGCAGCTAGAAGAGAAGGTGACATCCAAGGCTGAGAAGGCCTGCGAGTTCGAATGAACGCAACCAAAGAACCAAAGAGTCAGATAAAGTGTCAGACAGAATAGAAGAGGCAGAATCAGCAGAAAGAGAAGACACATTTGAAAAAGGAGGAAGAGTTAAAGTAATAGCAAAAGCGAAGGAGCCCAGATCAAAGGATCAATGATCATGACGACAGAAAGTAGCAGAGGATTGGAACAAGGGAAAAGAATACGGGAGAGTAAATTAAAAAGAAAAATAAAGAAGACAGATCATGCGATTAATAAATAGGAAGAACAGAGAATAAGGTAGAGGTAGGAATAGAAGTAAAGATAAGATCAAGAGAGGATCCGGAAATATGAGGAGGTGTAGTAATGTGTGCCAGAGAATCGGAGTGAAGAATAGAGAGAAGCAGAAGTGAAGCATGAGTAGAAGAGAGATGGAGATTCAAATCTCCTCGAAGAAAGAAGAGAGCAGAGGAAGGCAGAAGAGCAGAGAGAAGAGTTTTAAGATCATCAAAGGAACAAGAGACAGGCCAGGCGGGCGATAAATAACAATAAATGATGAGAAGGACGAGAAAAGAGCAATAGTGCTATTCAAATGAAGAAAATAGAAGATGATCTGACGGAGATGATCTGACGGAGAATGGCATGAAACAGGAGGAGCAGATGATAAAATATTGACGCCACCACTACATCCATAGGAAAAGGGGGAGTGGGAGAAAAACAAATGAGAAGAAGAAAGCAAAGCAGGTATTACAGCATTAAATGAAGTCATCCAAGTTTCAGTGAGACAAAGAAAGTGAAGATAAAGACGAGAATAAAGATCGCAAACAGAATGAGCTTTATTATGAAGGGAACAAGAGTTCCGTAAAGCCACAATAAAAGTACAATAGAGATGAGTCAGAGGGGGGTAAATAGGACTAGAAGTATCTCAAAACGAAGAATTGTTGGTATGAGCACATAGAGAAATAAGAAATGAAAGAAAAACAGGGAAAAACTGCAAAAGGAATGTGCTTATGCCAGTAATACTACGGTGACATGGTTCCCAGTCAGTAGCACGGGACGGGCGTATGTAGAGACGTAAGTCGAGATGGTCAGGTAACGCAGGCTGGTACTAAGAGTAATGAAGTAGATCAGAGAACAACTAAACGAGCAGGAAATGCATAGCGACTGAAAGGTGCTACCATCTGCAGACAGCAGCTGACAGCGCAAACTTTGCCAGGACTTCTCCTAGGTCTTGCGCCTGCCATGATGTTTTAACTACCAGAGGTTGATGGGCAGGCTCAGGGTAGGGGGCGTGGTCAACAACCAAGGGACGTCTGGTGACAAAGGTCCACAGAATTCCAGGTCGCGCCTTGGTGGCGATGTTGCAGGCACACAGTACAGAAAACTGCTCCTGGAAACAGTCAGCACTCCCAGGTAGGTGGTGGGAGCCAAAGCACACAGTGTCCAAGGCACGCAAACCCCCAGGCCACAGTCAGTCAGCGGACGACAGTGCAGACTTTGTCAGGACTTCATGTATCTACTCATCCACACACCTACTTGCACATTCATTCATGCATCCAATTGCCTTTCCATTCACCAGCCTACTCACTAACTCACTTGCTCATAAACACACCTACTCACTCCTCCATCCACTCACTCACCCATCCACATACTCACACATCAGCACATACACTAGCTCACCCACGCACTACTTCACCCACTCACTAATCAACCTACTTTCTAATACCATCATACACCAAACTCACCCATCCATCCTGCAGCTCACACAGCACAGCACACACATCCTCTAGGAATGCAGTACTTTGAGCGTTACTTGATACATTTGATCTGTAAATGTGTAAGTGTATTTTGTAAGAGCAATAATGATTAGCGGCTCGGCTAATCAGTAATTTGCATAGTACAGCATGTGTTTGAACATCTAGTATGGATTGGACAGTGTCAGTCACCTTAGACGTTGGGGATATTGTGCAAGCTTGAGCAGTGTCAATCTTAGCTGCTGAAAAATGCAACATTACCCAGTCCTTAGCATCTCTGCTATGCTTTACGTAGTAATGTGTAGGTGGCATATACACTATTTGCAGTTAATGCATTCTATATTCTAGTGCTATGAAACCAGAGGCTGGATATTTGGTCAGTTGCTGTGCCATAGTTGATGGTTGAATTAAATAACCTTAACTTCCCAAATTGACTTTGTTGTACTCGCTATACTGGAGAAGCTCTATGCTGCTGCAATGTCATGTGCTTGCAAACTACACGTGTGGGCCCCGTGGAGTTGAGACAGTCAGCTGTTGGTTCTGGTCAGCAAGCATGCCTGTATGCACTGTTTGGTGTCTACATAGGCCATCTTGTCCATAATGGGCTTGGAGATGCTAACCCACCAGTACCTTCACCTGTCATGGAGGAGACGCGCCGGCCTAGTGAAAACACCATACGCTCGTTTAGCTTCTTGTTGCGGTTGTGGGAGAACTCCTGGTCTGGATTAGTTCCCCAGCGTGCATATCCAATGGACCATGTAAGGACAGGAGCTTTTTGCTTCCCCATCCTTGTATGGCCCATTCAATATGCAGGCTGGGGAACTGCATCCCTGAAATTGTGTGGGGGACACTCATGCTCCTTCCCAAATTGGGTCGCTGACAATCGACCCCTCCCGCTTCTGCGCTCATGTGCAGAAACAAGGAAGTGTGTTTTCTACCTGATTCCTATTTGGGCTGTGTGGGAGCTGGAGGCATTTTGGAGAGACGCTGACAGCGGGGAGCAAAGTCTGGGCCAGGGCTGCAGGTAAGATTAATTGGATGTATTATGTATGTTGTGTGTTTGTGAATGAGTGTATGTCGCATGAGTAGCTCATTGAGCCTGTGAATGAGCAAGTATATGGTGTACAGATGTGAAGTGAATGATCAAGTGAATGGTGCGTGTAAATGAGCGATGGAACGTTATGTGAATGTGTGTGTACTTGTGCTTGTGCTAAGCCGGCGTGCTGATTTTGGCAGGTAGGGACTGGATGGTGTCGGGGGGAAATTCTCCCGAGGTCGGCTGGGCCGTCCGCGGACCTCCGGGCAGGGAGGCCCCAACTCCTCCCGTATATCCCAAAAAATGAGTATGAGACACACGCAAGAAGCAAGGTGATTCTGCTGTTTATTAAACAAACGGCAGGGGTGTGTCAAGGATCGTACGCGTCCGTCCTGACACTCTCTTCTTAATCGTGGGGCTCGCAGGCCCTTTTTACCTTAGTATGACGCGCTACTTGCGTCACCTGGGAAAGTTAGCAAAAAACCTATCGTCACTCTGGATTGGCTCCTCGAGTGGTAGGGTTAGTATAGCATACGTATAGAGAGCGTTATTAGTGGTCGAGGGTTAGTCAGGTGGTATACTTGGGTTGTCCCTTCAATTTGATACATAAAAATTGTTACATGAAGACCCCTGAGGATTGGCTAATGTTAATGGCGTCAGTGATAAGAGCCCCATGTTCTGATTGGTCCACTCGCGAGCCCCCCAGTCTGGGACCATCGCTGTTCCCAGCTTGCGGTGCACCTGTCGTTTGCAACAATGTATCACTATGGGTATGAGCAGACAATGTGAGGATTTATTCATATGCTGGAAGGCAGACTACTCCCACCGCCGCAGATGTCCATTGAGTCGCTTAATTGTATCTGCCTGTGTCTTGAAACGTGGGATCCAGGCGCCTCCCTCCTCCTGGGCCTGGCACCCTGTCAGGTTCGGCTTGGTCACATGAGGTGAGACCGTGGTTGAGGCAGAATTCTGCACAATTAATATAGCATTTTCCACTGTGTGCCTGGCTTAATTTGCAGGTGTGGCCTTGGCGTCGGCTTGCAGCATGCGAGTTTGCAACATTGTGCCCTTGACTGTCTGCTCTCGCCGGGCTCATTCTGCAGGGTCAGCAACTGTACTCTTGCTCGTTTAATGTTCATGGAAACTCTTGCTTGCTGCCTACTTGGGCCTGGTGCATAGGTGGAACCGTTTGATACACAGCGCTTTGGGTTATGGTATCATATTGCTTTTATCCCCAGTATCAGGTCTTCGTTATATTTCTCATTGTAATGCATGGGTTTAGGAGAAGCGTGAGCAAGCATTTTAGATGAGTTCATTGTGCGTCTTGCGTTTCTGCATTTTGAAAAGCCTATGTGAAAAATAATAAAGATGCGCGTCGGTGGGTGTGTCTGTCACCTACGTCATAAAACTGAATTTGTTCTTCATGTGGATTGGTGTGGGAGTGTTCAGTGTGCATGTTTGAACGGGTGTGCTGACCGTTGGCTAGGTCGTCATGGCATCTCTAACGATGTGTTGATTTAGTGTTGGATGGTTCAGTCGAGTCCATCCATGCCACAGGTGTCGGCATGGGCAGGGCAGGCGGGTGGGCACACGGGTGGGCACATCCGTATGTTCCTGTACCAGGGTATTTGGTCATCTGGTAGATGGGCAAACTCCTCTCGTGGCGGGTGCCTAGGCCGTGATCCTCTAGGCCAGGGGTGTGAGGGGATTGGTGGGAGCCTTTTGTTCCATTCTCCCACTTCAGTCCCCCCTCTGGTCGACTTGTCGACCACAAACATATCCTTTTCCTTATCTCCTCTCACTCTCCATATTTTAGTTACTCCTCCCAAATGTCCATAGTGGTTAACATGGTCTTCAAATGACCAATGCATATATGCACAGGTTCCTCCAGGTGTGCAGTATACCCATTTCCCTATGTAGCTCCTTGGGTTTCTTGGGTTTTCGAGCTTCACAGATGGTGGGTCCAGGTGGTTGGTGATAATCTGGTTGCGCAATTTCTCTCTCTCTTTTATTATTGTACCTGTGTGTTGGCCATCATCTGCTGGCATCAAGGGGTGCATACCAACCATTTCGATCATTTCGTCTGTGGTGCGTGCCTTCCGGGCCTTCCAAAATCTTATTATGATCAGTGCAGCTCCAGCCAAAATAATGCATCCAACTATAATCTTCAGTCCGTCTGACAGCCAAGATGGCATCCATGACCATAATAGCGAAAACCAGCTGTCATCCTTTTTCACACCTTTACTTTCTTCCATCATTTTGGAGTGCATCTGGGCCAATTGTGATACTGCTTCTGTCAGTGTACCATTGTCAGCATCGTTAGCAGGAATGAATGTGCAGCATGATTGTCCTATCTTTGCGCAAACTCCTCCTTCCATTGCTGTGAGGAGGTCCAGTACATATCTGTTCTGTAGTGCTACCATCCTCACTGCCCGCAGTTCCTCTTTTATTGCGTTGAATCCGTTTACTGTAGAATTAATCGTCATCATTAGTTCCCATCGAGTTATCTGGAGCCATTTTGCGTTTGCGTAAGCCTGTAGTCCCGGATGTATTATTGAGGAGAAGAACATTGCTGCTCTGCTGAATAGTCTGTGTTCTGGTGGGATTGAAGTGAGTGCTCTTTCTGACCTTCCCCATAGGTAATTTCCTGTCAGAGGTTCTCCTTGTCTTTTCTTTCTATTCAGGACAATGTTGTTGCCGTTGTTTTGGTTCTCTGGCCCCTTCTGAGGTTGTGCAGATCTCTTCTTCCTCTTGTTTCCTTCATCCATTTTAGGGAAGTTCGCCACGTTCACATGTTTCCGGGGCACCACTAGTGATGGTACATTAACGTGTACCATTGTGCATATACCGTTCCACAGAGGGGGCAGTGTGTGGTATGCCTTGTCTCCGCAGGCCCAGTAATGGTCCATTAATACTGCTGTTCCTGCTCCCCCCCACAGGTAACTCCACCACGCTTGCACAGTTGGTGTTGTATCCCACGTCCACTTCTCCTCTATGTTGGTAGCATACCTTAGGTGCAGACAGTGGCAGTATTGTTATTGGGTCTTCATCCTTCTCTATCCACGTTAGCATGGGTACGTATTTGACCCAAGTCATCCAACATCTGTCGCTGTGTTCAGCAATAGTTTAGTTGTAGTATCCTCTCTCGTTACCATGTTGCTGCCAACCACTCCTATGTCCCATTTGTTGTCCAGGTACACCTTCCCTGTTATTATTATCAGTGGTCTTTCCAAACATCCTTGTTTACCAGGAACTTCAGTGGCGTACCAATCACATGGTAGGTATTGTAGTGTTACTTTCTTTGTTTCTCCTTTTTCAGGGCCACTTGTTATGTATCTGAATGCTTCAGCATGCAAACTGGTCTTGTGGTAACTCAAATAAACCTTGAGGAAGTTGTTTTCGTATGGGTATGTGTCTCGCGTTTTCCACACCAGTTGCACCGTGTTCCCTTGAAATCTCCCTTTCGTTTGGAACAGTGCCAAGTATATTATACATCGTGCTGTCTTTTCATCTATTTCCGTGGCAACGAAAGTTCGAGAAGCGCTCCTGGCGTATGGGATCAATGAGCAGACGTAGCAGCTGTCTTCTGTTGTCTGCTTACCAATTTGAGTCATGTGTTGGTACCACATGTTGTTCGAGACGTGTGCGGAATCTTGTATGTAGTTGTCAATACCTTTATTATCTGAGTATGTGCTGCGTTTAACTCTATCTCCCTTGTGTGGAATTTTGCTAGTACCACCTGACGTAACACCTGTGGCAGCCGTGGGTGGGGGTATATTAGGTTTGGGTACAGCCAAAATATTGATAGCATAACTTTTCTGCCATACAGAGGCAGCCAAAAACCCGGTGATCATCAAAATCCCTATCATCTTTATTACAGAGGCTAGTCTCACCGGCATTTTGCTCTTACCTTGCTGCAGTCCGGCAGCTAATTCTTTCGATGTTAAAGTTGCCCGCCTAAAAATTCTCAATATGCTTGTTATTAGTGTTAGTTGTTGTTTTCAAGCTCTCCCTATCAAGTAGTCGTTCAGTGCCCAGGCGAAGAGCTGTTCCCACGCCAATCTAAGCGATCTATCTCTCAGGACAGGCAAGTATTAGTGAAGATGGGGCATTGATTGTTCTATGGCCAAGAGAAATGCTGTGTAGTAGACACGTACCCTCCTTCTTTTCAGGTACTTTGGCCTTTTTGAGTGATAGACAAATTGGTGTGATAGCTCTTCAGGGTAGTTATCATCTGAGGGTAGCATCTACTCCTGGGCAATGAACTTTGTTAGTTATCTGTTTCCTTAGCAGTACAATAATACGCGGTACCTGCATGTGCGAGAAAGAGAAAAAGAGAACATTCAAGTGTTTACATGTGTATATGTGCAAGACAATGTCCTTCAGTTGGGTGATTACTGCAGTGGTCGAGGGCAGAGGGTTTAAAGCTCAACTAGCGGAAGTCTCTTTACTCTTTGATCGTGTGACCATGGTGTGGGCGGTATGGGAATTACCCTTCTCTATTTCAGTAGTTGTCTCTGGGGAATCTGGGGGGGTGGTAGGGTAGGGAGACACTTAGGTCGTCAGCTGTGGTAGAAGTCTCTTCCTCCGTGGGTGACGCTGCTGCTGTTCTTCCAATGGCCCTGTCGGTGACGCTAGGGCGGGTCTGGAGTTTGCAGATCTTTACGTCATGTAGGTGATTCCAAGCACGTTTGTCCTGTAACTTTACTGCTCTCGTAGATACTTCCTCTACCAGGTGGGGGCCAGTGAAGCGTGGGCTGTTCCACTTTCTGTTGAAATTGCGGAGTAGTACATGGTCACCTTTAGCAATTTTGCACAGTTTTCCCTTTTCCAATTCTTTATCCGCGTCTTCTTGTTGATCACTCTAAGATCCGCCCCGCGTGCGCTCGAGCTGTTGAGACACAAACACTACGCTAGTAACCAAGGAAGACACATATTGGTACATTTCATCACCAAAAACAGTTGCTGTATTTTCATAATCTGTGAATGCTCTTGATGTTGGCGTTAGAGGAAGGCGCATTTGACGTCCGGTCACTACCTCGTGAGGGGTGAGGTGGTGATCGGAGCCTGGTCTATTCCTTAGCTCAAATAGGGCTAGCGGAAGGCAATACAACCAACTCTTCTTTGTTAATTGCCTCCTTCAGTAGGTCATTCAGGCGTTCGCACATACCATTGGCCTGCGGGTGATATGCACATGCAAATTTATGCTTGATGTTCAGTAAGGAAGTGATGTGCTGGAACATTTCATTAGCGAAATGCGGGCCATTATCTGACCGCAGTACCTCGCACACTCCCCACCTGGGGAAAACCTCCTTCACTAGAAATTTAGCTGCTCTGAATGCATCTGGGTGTGAGCAGGGTCCTGCCTCAATCCACCTGGAGAATGGGCATACTACTACAATCATATACCTATTTCCTTGACATACGTTGATCATATCAACATAGTCAATGTGGATGTGCAGGAAGGATCCCTCTGGCCGGGGTATAGTACCTTTTATCACCTTCAGCGTGTGACCGGCCGTGAACTGTTGACATGTGAGACAATTGCTGATAAAATTTGTCACGTGGGAATTTAACTCGGGACAGAACCAATCTTCCCTAATTCGTGCTGCAATAACTTCCTTGCCTGTGTGGGCTGGGTGGTGTAGTTGGCTCAGGGCGGTGTTCAATAGTGCCAATGGCATTACCATATTTCCAGTGTTACCCTGGCGCCATAGTGCGTCAGTTGGTGACATTGTACATCCTCTTTTTACCCATATTTCTTTTTCTGCCATTGGTGCAGCCGCTTGTAGCTCCATTATCTGTGTGGATGGGAGATGGGTGTACCCTTCTCTTATCAACATCTCCTTAGATATTCCTCTCCCTCTCCCTCTCTCTGACTCTGGGGGGTTCCATTTCTCACCAAAATATGCAGCATACTTCGCATGTGCGTCTGCTGCTGCATTCCCTTTTGAGATATGATCTTCTCCATTAGTGTGTGCGGTCTATTTGACCAAAGCTAATTCTTGGGGGTCATTTATTACTTCAATTAGTTCAGCTAACAAGAGAGCATGTTACATTGGGGTGCCGTCAGCTCTCCTAAACCCTCTTCTCCTCCATTTGGACAATCCTGAGTGGACAGTAGACGTGACATATGCGCTGTCAGAATATATGGTCACTCTTTTGTCAAAGCTTTCCTTCAATGCCAAGATCAGTGCAACCAATTCAGCTGCTTGAGCGGAGTAATGCTGTGGTAATTGTACACATTTCATCGCCACACACACCGGTTCCTCTGTCATTTTTACCACTGCTGCCCCAGTTCTCCTTATCCCATCACTTTGGTCTATTGTTGATGATCCATCAATGAACAAGAGCTCACCTCCATCTAGTGCGTTCTCTTCAACTTTTCTAGTACATGAGTACATTTCGGTAGTCTGTGTACAATCGTGTGCATAATCTCCTTCCTCAATTACTTCTGCTATAAACCTTGCAGGGTTAACCGTGCTGCATCAAACAATTGATAGTTCTGGTCTAGATAAGATGATCTCGTAACCTGACGCCCTCTGCGTGGTTAGTGTGGACTTAGGCTTGTTCAATATTGCAAATAGTGCATGTTCCACAAATAGTGTGGTTGGGCACCCCATTGTGATTGCTGATGCTTTCTCTACTGCAAAGGCAGCTGCGGCGAGACCTTGTTCGCAAGGGAAATGTCCCAACATCACAGGATCCAAGTGACCACTGTAAAACGCTACTGGTTTGTAGCCCATGCTTGTTTTTTGAGCCAACACTGCTTTCATCACTGCTGAGTCGCAATGTGAAAATATAAAGAATTGTCATTCATAATCTGGGGTGGCCAGTACCGGAGCAGTTGATATTGCATCTTTCAGTTCATCAAAGGCCTCTTTCATTTCCATTGTCCACCCCAACTTTTTCTCCAGTTTGTTAGCTTCTTTTAACGCCTCAAGTAGGGGTCCTATGTATGAGCTGTAATCAAATACCCAGGCTCTACAGTAGTTGCACAGTCCCAGGAACTGCTGTACTTCCCTCACTGTTTGGGGCAGCGGCGTTTTTGAAATAGCCTGTGCTCTTTGTGGTGCAATCTTTCTTCCGTATTGGGATATGAGCTGACCAATATAAAGTACCTGTTCCTGACAGTACTGTAACTTTTCCTTGTCTACCTTGTAACCCTTTTCAGCCAATATTGTCAGCATCTTCAATGAGTCCTCTCTGCACCTTCTTTCGTTTCTGCTGCAAATTATTATGTCATCAACATACTGCAACACTGTACTTTCCACTTCAATGTTACCCAAGTCCATCTGTATTACTCTGTTGAAGATTGAGGGTGACTCGCAGTACCCTTGTGGCAATCTGGTGTGTTTCCACTTTGTGTTTCTGTACGTGAAGCTTGTCAGATCTTGTGAGTCTGGGTGCAGGGGTATTGAGAAGAAGGCATTTTTGAGGTCTATCACTGTAAATCGTGATGCCTCTGCTGGAATGCCGCACAATATTGTGGCCGGGTTTGATGCTATGGGGTATTCTGCTTCCACTATGTTGTTCAAGGGCCTGAGGTCCTGTATGAAGAGCCAGGACCCCCCTCTAGCTTTGCGCACTGGGTATACAGCTGTGTTACATGGTGATTCTGATGGTACCAATATGACATTATTTATAATGGGCGTTATTGTTTCATATATGCCCTTGTCTGCCTCTTTTGATAGTGGGTACTGTTTCACTCTGGGGAGTATAGCACCTTTTTTCAATTTTATTCTTACTCCCCCTATTCTTTTTATGCACCCCACGTCATAGGGACTAGTAGTCCATAATGATGTTGGTACCTTTGCCATATCCTCCTCAAAGAAGGAAACGGGGGTGGATGTGGGTGCTTCAAGTGCCATTGCAATTTTCTGTGCCACTTGTTTGTATGTCACTCTTAGCCATATTTCTACACTCATCATAAACACCATTTCACCTTCTTCCTTTTCCTCTGAGAAGAGCTCCTCATCTGACACCTGGGTGAGTCTACATCCCTCTGCTAGTGCTATCACTGCCCTCCATGCTCTTCCTTCCCTGTCTTGGGCATGTACTGCAACGTAATCAGCAGTTGCTATAATGCTCTCTATGTTCACTGAAATCACCTTTCCTTCTGGTTCATTGGCTGGTGTTTCTGGTCTAAACAAATAGGCTGCTGGCCTCCTCCAGATCTTTCCTTCTATTCCTGGCATCCATGCAAATGCCATGTCTGCCCCGTACTGGAACAGTTCACCATCTACTGGCTCAGCCCTAATCACTGTCTGTCCACAGTATGCTTGCGTAATTTGTCGTGCAGTGAGCATTTTAATTCCTGGAGTGGAGCAAATTATGCCGTCCTCTGTAAAAGAGATCGTCATATTCAACCTGCTCATTATGTCTCTCCCCAGTATATTTACTGGTGAGGCCCTAGAATACAAAAGCGGCACTGACATGTCATAATCCCCTATTGATAAGGGAATGTTATGAGTAAAGGGAACCAACCCCCTAGCCCCAGAGAATCCTTGGGTGTTCATGGCTTCACCTGACATCTTAAATTTACCTTCCCTTATGCAAGATCGGGTCGCCCCGGTGTCAATAAGGAATGATAATTTTTTGTCACCTATCGTTACCTCTATGCGTGGTTCCTCCGCACTATTAGGTGTTACCGACAGGATGGGACACACCAAGGCCGTCTGTGGGCTATCCTATTGAGGGTATAATGATTGACCACTTCCTGTGTAAGGGTTGTGTCCCAGGACCGTCACCCTTCCCAGTTGTGTTTGCTGTAGTTGTGTATTGGTAGAGGTTATATTATGGTCTTGGATTTGGGGAGGTTGCTGTACTTGCTGTGCTTGGGGTTGTTGTGTTATCGCTACCTGTTGTTGTGGCAGTGAATATGTCTGTGGCTGTTGTTGTGTTACTAGTTGTTGCTGCCCATTTCCCTATTGCAATGTCTGCTGTTGCTGGATGCCCTGCTGTTCCTGTGTGGGCCCTTGTTGTCCCTGTTCACTCCATGATGGTGTGCCTGGTCTCACTCTACACGTGCGTGACATGTGCCCCACTAATCCGCAAATCCAACACACCGGTGGTTCCCTGTTCTGCCATGGAAAGCTTCCTGGGTTGTCCTGGTATACTGGTTGCCCGGTGGGGTAGAAATTTCTATGTCCTCCCCCCTGCTGTTGTGTGTTATATCCGTATCCTCTCCCCCTCATCATTCCTCCCCTTCCCCTGTTGTAATTATAATATCCAGCTCCTGGCGTTGAGTATCCTCCTCCCATGTTGGTCGTGTATGGTTGGAGTGGCGGCAGCTGTTGTGTTACAGTCTGTGATGATTGTATTTGGGAGGGATCTTGTGCAGCCACTACTTGTGTGGGGCTTTGAGTCATTGTTGCAGGTGTAGTTATTAGTGCACCTTCCATCGTGTATTTAGTAAGTTTTTTCTGTACTAATTTAGCCTCTTCCGTTTTTCTATCCTCTTCTTTTTGTTTCATTTTTTCTTGCCATGTCCTACAATGATGCACTATTGTCAGTTGTATTTCTGGCCATGCTTTTGCTTCCATCCCCACTACTTTCTTCAGTTGTTTCTGGACTGCTTCTGGGAGCCCTTGTACTAGTATATGATACAATATTGCTGGTGTCTTGTCCCATTGTTCTCTAGTTTCCATGCGCCACTTCTCTTGAATTTCGTGGATATAATCAACAGGATCTTCGTTCTCACGCATCTTGCGTGATGTAATTGCTCCTATGTCTGATGTGTCTGGGTACTGTACCCTCAGTGCCTGCCATAATGCATGTCTGCAGTTTGCGAATGGTGCCCCATCGTGTGAGGTGTTTGTTATTGTGACCACGGGGAAGCCTGCTCTCTTCCAGATGTCATCTGCTGCATCCCCTAATATTGATATTAGAAGGCCCTTTACATCCCCCACTGCCAATTTCTGTCCTGCAGTGTGTTTTTCCATTTCATATATCCATTTTTCCGCACCTCCACTTAATGATGGGAGCCTGCACTTTATATTTTCCATGTCTGCATGCTTCCAGGGGACTATTGTGGTCTAACCCCTCCCCTCTCCAGAAGTGGCATTAGGTTGTGTCCTGGTTGGCCCTTTGGGTGCCACACAATCGAATCTGTACACCCCTCCTCATCTTCCCTGTCTTCTACACAGTCAATGGGGTCCATATTTCCCCTGCTCGTAACTGTTTCTCCTCCATCTCTTCCCTTTCTTTTATCATTTCCTTTATTTAATGTGGGTGTGTGTATTCGTTCTCCCTGCCTGCGTCCAGGGAGGTCTCTAAGTCTGCCTGCATAGGGTGTCAGTTCGTGTGGGAAGGGCGCGAGTTTAGATGGGCATGTTGCACGTAATGAGCGTGAGGTAGTGGAGCATGTGGGACGGGATGGTGACGGTGTGGCTGCACGTGTCTGCCTTTCCGCTATTCCTTGCTCTTCCTCCTCACTTCCCTCCAGTTCTTCCTTTCTCCTGCAGATCCATGGTGATTCTCCATTTGTCCGGGTGATGTATAATTTATCTAAGCTTTCCCTCTCACTGTCTCTCCCTTCCTTCTCTATCCCTTCTCCTTCCTCACTGCAAAAGTCCTCCATTAATGGCAACCCCCAGTCTGTCTTTTTCCCCCTAATCGTTACTGTTTTTAAGTCTATTAGATCCGTTCCTCCCTTGTCTTCTTTGCCAATTTCTCCCCTTTGTGCTGATGTTGTTGCTACTTCTGTGTCTCTGTATACATACCTCCTTACTTCACTCCCCCTCTCCTTTCTTCTCTTTCCCCTTCATTTTTCCCCTCTATTTCTCTACCAATTTCCTTTCATTTCTTTTTCAATTCCTCCATTACTTCAATACTCATCTTTTCCATTATCCTTTCTTCTTCTTTCTTCCTTTCCCATCTCGCTCTTTCCTGCTCTAATATACCCTCTATCATCCTTCCTTCTTCGTATTTCCTTGTCGTTTCTGATAGTAATCTCCTTCTCCATATTTGCACTTCCTTTTCTTTCTCTTCTTCCTCCCTTTTCTTGTCACGCAGTGCTGCTCTGGATACCCTTTCTGCTACTGCCTTCACCCTTTCTGCTTCTCTCTTTTTCTCCTCAGTTCATTCCCTCATTTTGTCCAGCTCATTCTTGCTTTCTTTCCTTTCCCGTGCTCTCTCACTTTCCTCTCTCTCGAGCTGTTTTATCAGTGTATTCTGTTCATCCCTTAATTCTGCTAATCGTTCTTCCAAAATCTCTTCCTTCTGTCGTAACAGCTCTTCCCCCTTTCTTTTCCCCTCTTCCCCTTTCCTTTCACTCTTCCTGGTGTTGTCCTCGTCCATTTTCCTTACTACCCCCTCCTCTTCTTCTGTTAATGAACCTCGTAATTTTAATAATACCTGCGCAGCTACCCACTCATCCTGTCCTATTCCTGCGATCTGCTCTTCGCCAATCCCCCCTTCCCCTGCGGGCATTTTCGTGCGAGCTGATCCCGTCGTGCTACTCTGCTCCCTTCCTATGTGGCTACCTGTGGCTGTATATGGTGGCGGGCTGTATGCCGGGTTCGAGTATCCCTCAGCCGCCCTTAATTGGACCATGTCTCGTAGTTCTGTTAAAGGATATAACCCCCCTTCCTCCTTTTTCACTACCTTCACGAGGGGTATATCGTCGCTCTGTTCCTTTTTTATTTCCTTTTCTTTTTCCCCTTTCTCTCCTTCCTCCTTAATCTTCTCCTCTTCCGTTGTTTCCACCATAATGAACATTCCGTTTGGTCCTGTTTGGGACCCTTGGAACATCCTCCATAAGTTAAATACCTCCACGTGGTGCATCAACTTCTTCCCCTTGTATGTGTTATGCAGATGGGTTAATAGTGAATGTTGGGTATATGGATCGAAACTGCCATTAGGCGGCCATGGTGTTGTCATTTTGTTGTCCGTCCCCTGTGTCCATTCTATGCTATACTTGATCAGTTTTTCCCTATGGGGTGACAGTGTTTTACATATGTGCTGTAGCGGGGTAGTGAGGGTGTTCCCCCACCCTCCCGATCATGCCCCGTATGACATAGTAGCGCTTCACTTGGTATCCTTCCCCTATTTGGTAGCGGTTATCTTACTAACAGTTTATACTATACAACCTTAGATCTTTACCTGGCCCCGTAAGTTTGGGGACTTGCGATAGTCCGCTAAGGAAAATTAGTAAAATATAGCAGTTACATTTGTATATTCTTTTCTTTCTTTTTCTTCCTTTACCGAACACCTTTATGGCCCCCTGCGGCCGAGGCGCACGTAGCCCCCTGCGGCTGCGTGCCCCTTGTGATGTTCTTATACAGCCGTCCCACTTTCACTTGCTCCTCCTCCCCTTTCTACACTTGCCGTGGCCGGCGTTCTCCGTGCGCAGCCACGTCCCCCTTTTCACCTTCCCCCGATCAACTCATTACCGTTTACCTCCGTTTCCACTCCCTTACCACAACTCTCTTCCCCACCACTCTCAGAAAGAAAGATGCCTTGTGCTCGAGATATCCTATGAAAGCCCTACTGGTGACGTCACCGATCCCGTCAAACTACTGGTAAGTTCTTCATATGTTTTTTTTTAAAGTTCAAAATACGCTTGCAATCTACCCCCGTTAACCCCACAGCTGTCTTCCTGTCACGCCTGGAACAAGGTAATCAACAATATAATTGGACTGCGCACACTGCGTCGCCTCGCGTGTGATACGCCCCTCGACAGGAGGGCTTAACCAGCCAACTATCTTCCGTATTGGGCAACCAGCTAGCTACCGCCTACAGGGAAACGTCATCTATCTATCGAGTTTCCTGCTCGATCAATAGGGATCCTCATCTACTCATTGATCAAAAATTACCAAATCGTAGGAAACTGCACACACACACACCCTTACACGTGGTCGCGACCTAGGCCAATCAGTGTCTATGAGCGGCCGCACGTGATGTTTTCATGCTCCGCCCCCTTCTCTTCCGTAGCGTAGCGGACTGCTCTCGCACTTGTCCAGCTACAATTCATTGCGCCGTCAACACTAATTTATCAAACCTTCGCCGTGCACATGTGTAACACATCCCGCCTCCCGTATTCAATTCCTCCCCCCTCGCTCACAATTTCACATTGCTTGTTGTGCATGGCATACTCACCAAGTTCTCTTGATGCGGGGCCGCTCGACTGCGTGCACCCCTCCAAGCGGCTCGCCACCTCCCCTCGTCTGGACCACGTCTGGACACTCGCCAACCGCGGGCGGGATACTTCTCAACCGGCTCCCTGAAGGACAATATCCGGATTGCGCTGTCCGGTCTTCTCGCAGTTCCGCGATGGTCCTGTAGTCCTCAAAAGGGGGCAGCGGCAGAGGGGGCCATGCCACCGGGCCTCCTCGCAACGGGAGTACTCGGAAAAATAAAATAAAAAGCAGACCTCAAACAGATCTCAGCAGTGCCTCCAACTTGTCCGGGGGAAATTCTCCCGAGGTCGGCTTGGCCGTCCGTGGACCTCCGGGCAAGGAGGCCCCAACTCCTCCCGTATATCCCAGAAAATGAGTATGAGACACACGCAAGAAGCAAGGTGATTCTGCTGTTTATTAAACAAACGGCAGAGATGGGTCAAGGATCGTACGCGTCCTTCCTGACACTCTCTTCTTAATCGTGGGGCTCGCAGGCCCTTTTTACCTTAGTATAACACGCTACTTGCGTCACCTGGGAAAGTTAGCAAAAAACCTATCGTCACTCTGGATTGGCTCCTCGAGTGGTAGGGTTAGTATAGCATACGTATAGAGAGCGTTATTAGTGGTCGAGGGTTAGTCAGGTGGTATACTTGGGTTGTCCCTTCAATTTGATACATAAAAATTGTTACATGAAGACCCCTGAGGATTGGCTAATGTTAATGGCGTCAGTGATAAGAGCCCCATGTTCTGATTGGTCCACTCGCGAGCCCCCCAGTCTGGGACCATCGCTGTTCCCAGCTATCGGTGCTCCTGTCATTTGCAACAATGTATCACTATGGGTATGTGCAGACAATGTGAGGATTTATTCATTTGCTGGAAGGCAGACTACTCCCACCGCCGCAGATGTCCATTGAGTCGCTTAATTGTATCTGCCTGTGTCTTGAAACGTGGGATCCAGGCGCCTCCCTCCTCCTGGGCCTGGCACCCTGTCAGGTTCGGCTTGGTCAAGTGAGGTGAGACCGTGGTTGTGGCAGAATTCTGCACAATTAAT
Organism: Ambystoma mexicanum; assembly: GCF_040938575.1. Taxonomy (NCBI): domain Eukaryota; kingdom Metazoa; phylum Chordata; class Amphibia; order Caudata; family Ambystomatidae; genus Ambystoma; species Ambystoma mexicanum. The sequence goes on along the minus strand of NC_090935.1, from coordinate 118,416,285 downwards.
ATAGCATTTTCCACTGTGTGCCTGGCTTAATTTGCAGGTGTGGCCTTGGCGTCGGCTTGCGGCATGCAAGTTTGCAACATTGTGCCCTTGACTGTCTGCTCTCGCCGGGCTCATTCTGCAGGGTCAGCAACTGTACTCTTGCTCATTCAATGTTCATGGAAGCTCTTGCTTGCGGCCTACTTGGGCCTGGTGCATAGGTGGAACCGTTTGATACACAGCGCTTTGGGTTATGGTATCTGTTGTAGTGACTCATCAGATGTAAGTGGAGAATGCCCTTCATTGTGTTTCTCTCCTGTGTGTGCTGAATCCCAAGTATGATGTCATGGAATGTTGGTGACACTGTTCCTGGTTGGGATTATCTAAGGGTTCTAATGTTGTCAGTTGGAGAAAGAGCTGAAGGAGAGGAGTCTCTACATGTTGGGGGTCTTCTTCCTTTGTTAAATACATATTAAAACCTTAATATATCTTACCTGTCTGCGCCAGCCTCTTCATAACAATGGCGACAAGGATGGGATGAGTTGGCCACTGCGGATAGGTGAAAGGAGACCCCCAGCAGCCAGCCGTACCTGTTTTGCTCCTGTAGGCCGCTGAGCGACCCACCCTGAGTGACACCAGAACCCGGGCGAAGAGGAGCGACGCTCCCACCACAGCCAGCAGGAGCCGCGGTTCGCCGTGGGCTGCTCCGCATCAGCTGTGCGTCGAGCGGCCCCCCAGCGCGAACGACAGGACGACGTCGAGGTCCATCGGCGTGGAGTGGCCTGCAGAGGGACGGTCGGAGCTGCCCCAAAGCCCGTGTGAAAAGAAGCAGCGGTCCCGCCCCAGCCAGCAGAAGCCGCGGGTCGATGTGGGCTGCTCCGCATTCATCGAGCGCTGAGCGGCCCCCCAGCGCCATTGACGATGCGACCGGCGAGCGGCCGCCTACCGTGGTAAGAGTCGTGCTGGCCAGGCACCATCAGCGCGGGGTGAGGTTGCTCCGCTGTTCCCTGGCGTTGAGCGGCCATCACACCCCTGCGGTCGCTGCCAAGTAAGTGCCCCGCGGTTTGTTGTGCTCCAAGCGGGAAGGAACGCTGTTAGCCGAATTACCGTATTACGCATAATAGAGGGACAGGTTGCATCAGGAGGCGGCGGCACATTTACCGTATTACATGTAATAGAGAGGCAGTAAAAAGGGGCTCCAGAGACGGCAAAGGTGGCCCGGCATCAAAAAGAAAATCCAGTTGTGACGGCAAGCGCACAGGGCCTAGGTTAATAGAGCATCCAAAAAAAAATAAAAAAAAAAAGGGGGAAAATAAACCCTCTGCTCAGAAATAGAATTGTGACTTTAAGACATGGCAGCTTTACCTGGCATATCCGGACCACCCACATTTATGCCCACGCCAGGGGCAGCAAAGATTGCTTGGCCCCAATGGCGCAAGGGTTTTATGCATTATATGAAGGCGGCTGGGGGAACGGCATATTCCAGCGAAAGGAAATTAGCGTTATTGCTTCATTTTCTGGGTTATGAAGGCCAGAGAATTTTTGAGACTCTCCCTCATTTAGCAAGTGATGGAAGCGGAGATGAATTGAATGATTTCGAATCAGCTTTGATAAGATTAGACAAACATTTCAACCCAAAAAGAAGCACGATCTTGGAACGTTACAATTTCCGCATGCGCATGCAAGCCCAAGGGGAGTCTGTTGAAGACTATGTAACTGCCCTCCGTCATCTGGCTCTAAATTGTAAATTTCAAGGAAGTTTTGACGAGCACATTCGCGATCAATTCATGACGCATTGTCGGTCAAATAAGATATGGGAAGAACTGTGGTTGAAGGACGAGCCGAATTTGGACGAAGTATTGGACTTAGCCAAACGCGTAGAACATTCATTGGCATGTGTAGCCAAGTTATCGAAGGCTGAAGGAGGAGATTTTAAAGAAGCCAAGCCGGAAGTATTGAAGGTGAATGAAGGGAAGAACAAGAGGAAGGGAAGAAACAAACAAAAGGAGAGGAGTAATGTAGAAGAAAGAAGGAATCAAGAATCAACGCAAAGAGAAGATAAAAAGGATGAGAGATTGTGCTATAGGTGCGCCAGTGCGACCCATTTTGCTTCTTCAGTGGTGTGTCCAGGGCGGAAGGCGATCTGCAATAAATGCAAAAGGAGAGGACACTTTGGGACGTGCTGCAAGAACTATCAGTTTAGCAAAGTGAATCAAAGGAAAGTCCTATATGTGAATGAAGAGGAAGAAGGGAGGTCATCCGAAGATGACACCGTAATGACTTTGCAAAATGTCATTGTAAACACTGTCAATGTTGTTGGTAGGGATGATATCCCTGATGATTGTGAGCGCCCATATACTGTTGTGACGGTGAATGGATGTAAAGTGTCGATGATGGCTGATTCGGGGTCAAAGATCACTTTGATATCGAAAAGCGCATTTGAGGATGAAATGAAAGGAGCAGTGTCGACATTGTCGGTGCCAGACATAAGTCCAGGGGGGTACAACCAAGAAAAGATTGATTTGCTGGGGTATGTCTGGAGTAAGTTTGAATTTAAAGGACGATGCTGTGAAGGGAAAGTGTATGTGACAAAGAAAGGCCTGTCTTTGCTAGGGTGGAGAGAGCAAAAGAATTTGGGAATCAGATTAGATCCAAACCATCCTGATCAAGTGTTACATGTGGTAGAAGTGTGTTCGACATATGGCGAGTTTGTGAGAGAGCATGGGAAGGTATTTGACGAGACATTGGGAAGAGTGAAGGGATTTCAGCATCAGATATTGTTGAAGAGAGGCAGTGTTCCCACCGTGGCAAAACTCAGGCCTGTCCCTTTTGTGCTAAGGGACAAAGTAAAGAAGGAGTTGGAGAAACTACTTAAGTCAGGTGTGATTGAAAGAGCAGGGGGGGTCGAATGGGTTTCCCCGGTTGTCATTGTGAAGAAAAGTTCAGGGGATCTGAGGCTGTGCGTTGATATGTGCGAGTTGAATAAGTGCGTTTTGGTGGATAGGCACCCACTACCCAACATGGGTGAGTTGTTGAGCATGGTGGGTGGAGGGAAGTACTTCTCTAAATTGGATATGACGTCAGCCTATCATCAGGTGGAGTTGGAGGAGGGATGTAGGAAAGTCACGGCGTTTGTGACGCATGAAGGTGTGTTTCAATTCAGGAGGATGCCCTTTGGGTTAGCATCCGCCTCCTCAGTGTTCCAGAAAATTATGGATCGCTTGTTGATGGGGGTGAAGGGTGTTTTCTGTTTTCAGGATGATGTGTTGGTGAGTGGAGTGACATTGGAGGAGCATGACAGGAATTTGTGCAAGGTGTTGAAGATATTCGAGGAAAGAGGGATCACACTTAAGGAAGAGAAGTGCAAATTTGCTGTGACAAAAGTGGACTATTTGGGACATGAAGTGTCGGGGAATGGTATCAAACCCAAGGAAGAAATGGTGAATGCCATAAAGAGGATAGAAAGACCGATTGATAAAAGTGAATTACGCTCTTTTTTGGGAATGACAGAATTTTATCAGAAGTTTGTTGTAAATTATGCTGACAAAGTACATGAGATGAGAAAGATTCTGAAGAAAGGTGCTGAGTTTGTGTGGGATAGTCAATGTGAGGCGGAATTCAATGGTATAAAAGAAGAGATAGACTTAGCTCAACCCTTAGGTTGCTTTGACACAAGAAAGCCATCCATCATCACAGTGGACGCTAGTGAATGTGGCTTAGGTGCGGTTTTATCCCAGAAAAAAAACGATGGGTCTGAGGAGGTGATTACCCATGCATCAAGGGGCCTCAAGGGAGCGGAATTGAGGTATTCCGATCTCGAGAAGGAGGCGTTGGCATGTTTCTGGGCAGTGGAACGATTCAAAAACTTCATGTGGGGTGTAGAGTTCGTAATTCGGACTGATCACAAACCACTTAAAACCATATTTGAGAACAAGGGCCTTGATAAGGTTTCCCGCAGGGTGGCAGGATGGGTCACCAGAATGCAAACTCATTGTTTCAAGATGGAGGTCATTCCTGGGAAGGAAAATGTATTGGCTGACAATCTGTCGAGGGTGAGAGTAAATGATTCTGGTGTTGTGGAAGATGAAGAAATGGAATTAGTGTTTGTCAACACGGATGGTATAGTGTCCAAACAGGAGTGGTTGGAAGGGATGAGGAGCGATGAGAACATGAATAAAATAGTTCCATATGTTGTTTCTGCTGTATGGCCAAGGAAGGTGGAATTAGCGGAAGGCGCGAAGCCGTATTGGGAAGTGAAGGATGAATTGTCGGTCATCGGTGGAGTATTGTTCAGATGGGGAAGGGCGGTGGTTCCAGTTGCATTGAGGAAGAGAGTGATAGAGTTGGCACACAGTGGCCACATAGGAGTTACCAAAACCAAAGGTGTATTAAGAGAAGACTATTGGTGGCCGGGTTTTGACAGGGAAATAGAAAATTGTTTGGAGAATTGTCAATTCTGTGTCAGGAGTGGAAAGGGATCTGTAGCTAAGAAGCAACCGTTTGTGGACGTGGGACTTCCGTCCAGGATATGGAGTGATCTCGCCATGGATATCCTTGGTCCTGTGGAATTGGGGTATGGACGTGGAAAATTCATAGTTCTGGTGGTGGATCTGTTCTCCAGGTGGGTGAATTTTAAAATTGTGAGAGATGTAACAGGAGAAAGCATGATAAAGACTTTGCAGGAGATATTGTCCAATGAAGGTCTGCCGGAGAGTTTGTTGACGGACAATGGTCCCCAATTTGTAGGGGGGAACTTCACCAGCTATTTAAAGAAGTGTGGAGTGCGTCACAAAAGGACTTCATTATATCATCCTGAATCCAACGGTGTAGTTGAAAGGATGAACAGGTGTGTGATGGAGAGTATTCGCATGGGGGAAGAGTGCGGATTGGATAAGTTGGCTGTGATACAGAATAGGATCTGGGCACTAAGGATGGCGCCTCATTCTACGACAGGTCTGTGCCCGTGAGCTTATGGGAGGCAGAAAGCCATATTCCATGGCGTGTCCGCCATGGCTGGGCAGGAGTAGGGAAACGGATCTGGTTGTTGATGAAGTAAGAAAGTCATTGGGGAGGAAGAAGTCTGAATGGGTGGCGCGTGAAAACCTGAAGAGAGGTAAGAAGGTGTTGCGCGTAGAGTGTGGAGATTGGGTTAGGATCAAGAAGGGAGTTGTGAAGAAGAAAGGAGAGTCTCTTTACTCGGATCCAGTCAGAGTAGTGGCGGTCATGAAAGGGGCCGTACGTGTGACTGGAGGGCAAGTGTGGAATAAAGACAGGATTGCTGCGGTAAAGAGAGGGCATATGTAATATGTGTGTCGAGAACTGGACCAATTTATGTGAGTTATTGCGGTCATCTACATGACACCCTTAAGTTATTTAGAGTGATCGGATGTTGGATTATATAAGTGAAAGTAAAAAAAAAAAGGGGGAGATGTGTTGTAGTGACTCATCAGATGTAAGTGGAGAATGCCCTTCATTGTGTTTCTCTCCTGTGTGTGCTGAATCCCAAGTATGATGTCATGGAATGTTGGTGACACTGTTCCTGGTTGGGATTATCTAAGGGTTCTAATGTTGTCAGTTGGAGAAAGAGCTGAAGGAGAGGAGTCTCTACATGTTGGGGGTCTTCTTCCTTTGTTAAATACATATTAAAACCTTAATATATCTTACCTGTCTGCGCCAGCCTCTTCATAACAGTATCATATTGCTTTTATCCCCTGTATCAGGTCTTTGTTATATTTCTCATTGTAATGCATGGGTTTAGGAGAAGCGTGAGCAAGCATTTTAGATGAGTTCATTGTGCGTCTTGCGTTTCTGCATTTTGAAAAGCCTATGTGAAAAATAATAAAGATGCGCGTCGGTGGGTGTGTCCGTCACCTACGTCATAGCACTGAATATGTTCTTCGTGTGGATTGGTGTGGGAGTGTCCAGTGTGCATGTTTGAACGGGTGTGCTGACCGATGGCTAGGTCGTCATGGCATCTCTAACGTTGTGTTGATTTAGTGTTGGATGGTTCAGTCGAGTCCATCCATGCCACAGGTGTCGGCATGGGCAGGGCAGGCGGGTGGGCATGCGGGTGGGCACATCCGTATGTTCCTGTACCAGGGTATTTGGTCGTCTGGTAGATGGGCAAACTCCTCTCGTGGCGGGTGCCTGGGCCGTGATCCTCTAGGCCACGGGTATGAGGGGATTGGTGGGAGCCTTTTGTTCCATTCTCCCACTTCAATGGTGTGGCTACAACAGCATTTTTACTGGTCATCATTGATAAAGTGATAAGTGGCTAGACTAGCATTTTTGGTGCAATATGGGACTATGTTAAACATATTGCAACTGTAATACATTATAAAAGAACACAGGTGCAACATCTGAAGCCATGACATGTGGGCAGCACTCCTGCTACTTTTATCTTTTACAGAAAGGAAAGCTATAAATTATTTAAAAAAGTCATATATAAATATATATATTGTAAGGTGGCAATAGTTTAGGTGAGTCAGAGGCACATATGAAGCCCTCAAAATTCTATTGTTAATTTCTTTTGATTCAAGTAACAGAATTTAATTTTGATTAAAAGTCTGTGGGCCCATCCAGACTGCAAAGTGATGTAACGATTCCTTAATAAATAAGAAAGTTATTAAGCGTCAAATAATTTATTTTTCTCCAAAGTGCAAAATCTTTGCCAAAGCGGAAAGCCCAAACCACTGGACGGATTTGGACCAGGTCTGAAACAACTTGGGCATGAAGCTTTCAAAAGAGTGCTTTGCTTGTTTTGGGGTAATTCTGTGCATTAGTTATTTAAATATTGATGGGGAAGTGGGTGCCCACTTCACCTCAGAAAATAGAGATATATCCCATGGTGCATTGCAGGATCATGGTTTTCAAAAATGAAATGACTGCCATCTTGCTTTTCTCTCGATGCAAGATATATAGGCATCTATAGCCGAGGATATGGGAAAATGATACGCCCAAGTGAAAGTTTGGATTTGAAGGGACTGAGGTTGCAGCACAAAGCTTTCTGCAAACTGCGTCACAGAAACAGCATGTGTTGTGGGGGAAAAGGGAGTGGGAAGGAGAGGTGATGAGGCCATCTGGAGGGTGGGAGGAGCTGGCACAGATGAGGGGGCTACTTGGTGAGGTGCAGGGGGCAGAAAAGCATGTTGTTTTGAGACATTTTGCTGATGTTCACAGCTATGTTCAAGGCTACAAAGGACCACCGATAACCGCGGGTATGTGTAGATCAGTATCCGCAGTTACATAAAAAAAAAATATGTAAAGATATTTTTGCAGGAATAGTGATATCGGTGGTGACTCGATTGCCATTCAGGTCTCCTATCCATATGGTAACCAGGACAGACTTTGCTTAGCTTCATAGACAGGACGGGGCCAACCTCCTCAGACCATGTTGACAAATAAAATTGCCAATCCTACAAGACCACTTAGAGCAGCGGTCTTCAAACTTTTTTGGCCAGGACCACCCTGAGCAAAATGTGTGCAGGCCGGGCCACCCAACAAATGCCAAAGGGACAGTATATACGTTATGTTATGTTATGTTATATAGATTTATAAAGCACAGCATACGCCAAAGGCATCTTGGTATTGGGGGGTAGCAGGTGATACAAGGATACTAGAAGAGAAGAGTTTTCAGAGCGCGTCTGAAGGCCAGATGATCAGCGTAGCACGAAGAGCCAGAAGAAGTTGGTTCTAAGCTTTGGGTGCTGCCACCAAGAAAGTGCAGCCGCCAGTTCGAGCGGGTTTGAATCGAGGAACCAGAAGTAGTAGCGCAGTCTGTGAGCGCAGGTAGCGGGTAGGCACAAAGTGGACACATTTTTCCTGCAGATACTCCGCTCCTACCTTATAGAATGCCTGGTGAACCACGCACAAGGATTTAAATAGGAGCGTTATTCAATAGGGAGCCAGTGTAATTGTCTCAAAAGGGAGGCCAAATGCGACCGTGCCAGAGGGCGCACTATTGCACAGAATGCTGCATTTTGAAGCATTTGGTTATGATTGAGCAGATAGTGTGGTTGGCCATAGTACAGCGAGTAACAGTAATCTACTGTACTAAGAACCAGCGCTCCTACCACTAGGGCATGAAGATGGCCCAGGATGAAGGGGAGAACCTTTCTCAGAGTCCGCAGTTTGAAATGGCCGGCTTTGCAGATTGCGCCTACTTGCTCAGTCATCATCAGAGAGGATGAAAACTTAACCCCTAGATTTCTCAATGTAAGAGAAGGTAGGGGCTATGGGCCAAGAGAAGTGGGCCAGAAGTCCAGGGTCCAGTAGTTAAGGTGGGTGTTTGTACAAATGGCTATGAACTATTACGCGCCGGGGGGGCGTGGCTACATGTCCACGTAGGAAGTGGCGTTTCCCGTGTCCCCCTGCTGATCCGTTCACAATTCTGTCAAAACACAGCACATGAGATGAACAGGGGAGTTTCATTCCACACCCATGGACACATGAATATATTGGGAACACAACGATAGCGCGTCCGTGAAAATCCGACATGCAGCAAACGAGTTCTGGGGATTTGAAATCCGGAGATGGTAAGCCGCATGAAACTAAGATGGTGTCGTGAGAACAAAGCAGGACCGTAAGAAAATGTGTGGCTGATCAAGTAAACAACAGGCGTTTGCTGCTGTCCACCCACGGGACACCGCCAAAGGTAGCATTGGAGTGGTGACTTGCGGCTCCAGATAGTGTGCAGTATGTGGGAAGAGCAGTGACCACGAAGTGCAGTTTGGAATGAAGCCACGATGTGTGCCGGAAAACCCTGTCCCTACTGAGCCACCAAGCCGCTGGTAGAACTGAGGCGAGGGGCTGACGTGAAAGTGGCAGGAACTTTCGGAGGCTCGCACATACAAACACGATGTCTGAAGCAAGGAGCAGTGGCACATGGAACGCTTCAGTGAGAGGGGTGCTACACTAATAAATATCAGGATCTCTTGAGCATCGGTGAAAGGATACATTATAGCCAGCACAAGCTGCAGTCGTTCAGAGCAAAGCACTGAAGGAGCAGCACACAGAGCCAGCACTGGGCAGATGGAGGTGGTGGTAATAAAGCAGAAATACTACACGGAACGGACGTGGGGGCCCCCGAGAGACACTGGCAAGACTGCCTGTGAGTGCAACACATGTACTGTTTGGGCTGAGTGCATGGTGAGCACAAGCCCGTGTGGCGTATGGGCAGGATGCAGACCGAAAGTGTAGAGGAAGGAAGCAAAACGCCTGAGGTGACCAGAAGGTCCACACGAGTGAACACAATAGCAGTCAGACAAGCAGAGTGTGCAAACTGGAATGGTACATAAGTGCACACAGGGGCTGGGCAGCAATCAACGGACGAGTGAGGATACCGGAGAGGAAGGCAAATAGTGTTGGGGAGGTGCCGGTACCCCAAAGAGTTTCCGATCAGGTGTCCGAACAGGGAGCTGCGTTGGGTCCGGAGCGGGATGCCCCTGGTGCTATGCAGCGCCAGTCGAGCACACGGTGGCGAGATAATAAAATGAAACCCCCACATCAGAGTGTATAAGGAGCGGGTAAAGTGCATATAAGCTGTGTAGTAGGAGCACGAAGATTCCCTTTTGAAACAGAGCAGCGGGGGCGGTGAGGAAGTTGTGCCCTTCCGAAGCAGCAGAAGGACCCAGGCAGTGAGACACTGCGGTAGCTGACAAGTCAAGAAGCACTCCGCCAACGGATGGAAACACCAGCCACCATCAGAACACTGCAGATGACCAGTGGCAAATGCTGACATCCAAATAGTGCCATCTCACAGTGTAACACAAGTGCTGAGCTGACTGAGGGCGGAGATAAATGGGCACACATTAGAATCACTGGCTGTCCCAAAGAAATTGGGTGGAGAACAAAATGGTGGCAGACAAACCACTAGAGAAACAGTGCACATCCTTGACGGTACACCTAGGAATACAACCCAAGAGCCCTGGAAGCAAGCTGAGGGCAAGGCATTTCTAGCTAGCAGCTGGTGGCGATAGAAACAAAATGTTAAAGTTGCCCAAATCCAAAAGCAAGTAACCCACCATTGAGGAGTATGCCAAACCGTCACAAGCCACGGAAGGAGCAGGTGGGAAGGACCAAAGCTCTAAAGAACAGGACAGGACAGCACCCAACAGTCAAAAGATACTGGACGCCATAACTGAACTGAAAATATCAATGGGAAGCAAGATGGACAAAGCCATCTCAGACCTGAGGTCAGCTCTGGAGTCTAAAATTGACGCTGTGAGCATCGATGTAAACCTGCTACGGCAAGATGTGCGAACACTGGCAGAGTGCACAGGAACCCTGGAGAAAGAAGTGAAATACAACGCAAGTTCATGCAAGACCAATGCAAAAGACGTTCACGTGCTACAACAACGAGTGAGGAATCTTGAAAATAGAGCTGAAGAAGTGGAAGGTAGGGCTACACTGGCAACAGTGTATCTTTGGATTTAACATCAAGCCTTAGTACACGTCTTATACAATGCAGTCCAACAAGTGTTCACGTTTAGTATTTAAACAACATTGTAGTTGATGGCTGTCCGTGGATCGGACTTGTTGGCGCGGGTAATCCTCAATCTACAGCTCAAACAGAAGACAAGGTCTCATTACACAACCCTAACATTTGGCCTACAGGCAGTTTAGACATTAACTTTTGTGCGAAGGTCAGGACGGCTAGGTCACAAGCGGGAAACACTGTCCACCATTTTAGAACACGGAGTGACTTTGAAATGGAAATCAAAATGGCGTATGGACCTAAAATGGTGGCTAAGTCGATCTATAGTCAGAACTTTGCAACGCGGATTTCTTGGCAGAGCGACTGGGCTTAGGCCAATATATACAATAAAGGAGGCACAATATGATATCCCATTTAACAAACCCTCCTTTTGGCCTAAGCCAATCGCTAAACTACTTCTAGTCACTTTTTTTACGAACAACTCCAAGTCTCAATGTCCATACATCCTGAATCACTATCGGAGATATCAATTGTCATGAATTCAGATACTGAGATTTTCTTCAGCATGAATTTGTTAGATATTTTCTCTGGGGCGTATACCTTGTGCCCTAATGTATCCATCGCTTGTACACAACATCCTCCTACCATCAAACACATACCAGGAAGTCATTGTATACAACAGAAAAGAAACAACAGAATACCTAAAATAATCAGCAAGACCGAAAATAGCTTCCATCCCCAAGATCGTAGGAGGTCCCAGAACCAAGCACTAAGATCCCAGTTTCCCTCGGGAACATGCACTTCTGAACTGAGAACATGCAGATTTTGAATCTCCCTAAAGATAGTTGGGGAGGCATTTGGCATGAAAACACAGCAAGCGGTCCCCACTAATTTACATACCCCACCACGTTCAGCCAGAATGACATCTAATGCCATCCGGTTCTGAAGTGCCACTAACCTTATTGCTTTCTGTTCTAATGTCATATTATAGAGTATGTGAGTGGTCCGGTTGATGGTCCTCTCCAGTACTCTCGCTAGTCTCCTGATATCTTCTGAGTTCAATATTTGTCCCCAAAATGGCACAACAGATTTAGCTACATCGCCCAAAATTTGTGCTGAAGTATCCCCATTCTCGTCCCACCGTGGACGAGCCTTTGAAACTTCTATAGTGCTAGCAATGAATACCCCAGGTAACAGAATCCCTAAATAACAAGTTCCCTGCCAATCCCTGGGTAACCATTGAAATGCTACATTACCGCAAACAAAGTAGACAGGTTCACCTACATACAAAGGTCTGTCCTCACTAGTCAAATTCGCAACGTTGGCGCAACCCTTAAAATCACCCATTGACTGAGTACCATTCCTCTGTATGCAGAAAGAAACTGAATCGGGGCTGTGGTTGACAGTATAAGAAGGCGGCGTGGCATCCCTATTGCCTATAGGAGCCGTCTTAAAAGAGATCAAGGATTGAAAAGGATGGGACAGTCTGTCAGAAGGCCGAATAGAAGCAACATTAGGCTTGCTCCTATTTGCAAAGAGTGAGCAACCCAGGGGCATTAAGACACGTTTTTCAAAATCATTCAAGTAAGTCCCATCAAAATTCCCTGAGATGCTATCGTTCCATCGGCCAAAGAATGGTGCTCTAAGAGAAGCATAGCAAGCAGTTGTCAAAGGTAAAGGATGAATATACAAACCCATCCCCTTATCCCTGTGTTGCGGTAAATGCGAACAGACCCAACAATTGGATTTGTTAAAAATGGCATGTGTAGCATTCATAATGAGTGGCAAAGTGTTGTTGTGGTAACTCTGTCTGTGCTGAGAGTCTCTAGGAGATAGAGTGTGCAGATGCACGAAGAGAGTAGAAACAGTGGGTACATTTTCAGTGGGTAACACATTTTCAAGCGGATGTACTTCTTCCAGATACCAGAATCCTAAGGCAATGACTATTGTAAAACCAGTTAACATTATCACTAAACAACAATACGTTTTTCGGGGCCCACACATTCGATCGTTCTTTTTCATTGCTGGTCACACAGTTTCTTATCTGTTCCATATGAGTGGGAGCGGTTGCAGGCCTTGTGTTCTTCAAACGATTTGCACCAAAGTTTATTTGCTGGCGGCCTCCAGGCCAAGCGTCTTCTTAGTCCTTTCACAATCCCTAGCCAACAGAATCCCCTTATATACAAACGATTGGGATAAAAAGGCAAGCCCTTTGATGATTTTCTTCGATGGCACAGCCAAACCATGCAGTAGGTCTATTTCCTCGGATGCAGATCGTACCTTGTGACTCCTGGTACTGAGTGATCTGTGAACAACGTGTCGTCACTTCCCGTTGAAAGCGACAAATTCAAAGCAGGATCTGATGCAAGATCCGGAACAAATTTTAAAGGCGGAACTGTTGGAGAGTGTGGAGGTGAAATGGCTGTTTCCCCAGGCCCCACGGACTCAGGGAGAGTGTCAGACGCACTCTCAATGCTGTTTACTGCTTCGTGATCATTGGTTGCAGTACTGGTGAGGGCTTCTGTAGCATGTGGCACAGGGTATGGATTTTTCTTGATGTGGGATGTGTGGATCCAGTGCATCTTGCCAGCTACCCAGACCGCCGTCTGTGTGTCCAGGAGGACCTGGTGGGGGCCCCTCCAATGAGGTACGAGGCAAGAAGATCGCTCAAATGCTTTTGTGAGGACCCAGTCTCCCTGCCATATGCTGTGACCGGGGCCCTCGTATCTGACCGGTAAAGCCTCTCACACCTGGTGATAAATCAAATATAGATTTTTAGTTAACTGGCCACAGTAATCAGAAAGAAGTACATTTTCACCATCTCGTAAAGAACGGGGCTTTGGGACATTCCAAATGTTAGCTGTCCTACCCATGACCACCTCAAAGGAAGAGAGCCCAGTCTTAGTTTGAGGGGTCATCCTCATGGACAATAACACGATCGGTAAGGCGTCCGGCCATTTTAGTTTGGTGCCGGCACACGTCTTAGCAAGCTTGTTCTTGATGATGCCGTTGTGTCTCTCTACTAGTCCAGCACTCTGTGCGTGTCTAGCCGAATGGAACCGTTTATCGATCTGTAAGCCCGCGCATATCTGCAGAATTACAGCAGCGATACAATGTGGACCATTGTCCGACCAGATGACTCTTGGCAAACCAAATCTTGGAAAATATTCCTTCAGCATGGTCTTTGCCGTGTTCATAGCAGTGGCATCTTTGACGGGAAATCTTTGACCCATTTGCTAAAGGCACAGATAAAAACTAGTACATATTTAAAGTTGTTACAATGCTCCATTTCTATGAAGTCAAAATGGATTCCTTCAAAAGGGACAGAAGGTGGACCAAAACTACCCCAAGGAGTTGATTTGCCCTTTCCCACATTGTGCTGCGAAAAAATCATACATGTCATTTATCCACACATCTTGTAGCATTTTGGTGACCTTACGAGCAAAAATATGGGTGGGACCGTGAGCCATAACAACCATCATCATAATATACGCATCGGGCAATAACCACTTCCTTTCAACTTTGTCCACCCAACACCCGTCATCATCCAATTTCGCCAAACCCTCAGCACACTTCTTAGATTCCTCTAACGTGGCATCGGCTTGAATGTTCTTTATGGATTCAATACCCTCATCCAAAGTACAGGCATTTGTGGCTTCCCTTGAAGTATATATTTCTGAAAAGAGATCAGTGGCAGTCTGTGTGGCTATCTGGTCAGCGAAAGCATTCCCTTTTCCTACATTATCTACGATCTTCTGATATGCTGCGCATTTTATAATTGCTAGCTGAGTAGGGAGTGCAAGCGCTGAGAGTAACCGTACTATCAAGGAGCCATGCTGGATTTTAGTGCCATGTGAGGTGAAGAACCCTCGTTCTGCCCAAAGTCTGCCAAAGTTGTGAACCACCCCAAAGGCATACTGACTGTCAGTATATATGTTTACGATGAGCCCTTCGGAAAGTTTGCAAGCTCGGGTCAACGCTATAATCTCTGCAGCCTGCGCAGAGTTATGCGTGATTCTTTTGGTCTCCACGACCGTGCTCAATGTGGTGATTGCGTAAGCAGCTGTGGATGTACCATCCAGGAGTTTGAAACAGGAGCCATCACAAAACAGATCCCCTTGTGGATTGTTCAAAGGAATGTCTCTTAGATCGGTTCTGCCTTTGGTCTCTTGTTCTGTAGTGTAAAGGCAGTCATGTGACTCTTCATCACTGCAAGCAGTACCTTGCGGGAAAGGTAAAAGTTCAGTCAAATTAAGAACACAACACCTCTTGATTTGGATGTGCGGTGCAAACAAGATCAATTCATATCTCGTTAATCGTGCGGAGGTCAGGTGTTGCGTTTGTGTTCTGTTTAATAGAACATCTACAGAGTGAGGTACCATCAGGGTTAAAGCATGCGCTAGGACCATTCCCTCGCTCTGTTTTACGGATGCAGCAGCAGCAGCAACAGCTCCCAAACATTTTAGCAAAGCGCATGCAACAGGATCAAGGGCGGAAGAAAAGTAGCCGCACGGCCTATTCTTCCCCCCATGTTCCTGCGTTAACACAGCCAAAGCGTATCCATCACTTTCATGCACATACAACACAAAGGCCTTTTCATAATTTGTTGTGCCCAAAACTGGTGCTGAGCACAATGCAGTCTTGAGCAGATCAAATGCTCGCTGGTGTTCCAAGTTCCACGGCAATGGCGAAGAAATGCCCTTCTTCGTCAAAGCCAACATTGGTTTAATCACTAGGGAGAAGCTCGGGATCCACTGCCTACAGTAATAAGCCATTCCTATCAAGGCTCTGACTTCCTTCTGTGTATTTGGGACAGACATGCTAGAAATTATTTGTATCCGTTCAGGCGTCAACCTTCTTCCCTCCTTTGACAGGAGATAGCCTAAATAGGCGACCTCATATCGACAATATTGACATTTTTTAAGTGAAGCTTTGTGTCCATGTTGTGCTAGGTGGAAAAGCAACAACACAGTGCCCTCCTTACAGGCACTTTCTGAGTCAGCAGCTACGAGAAGACCGTCTACATAGTGAAGCAGTGTACAAGTAGAGGGCAACTCAAGTGTGTCGAGCTGTTCTTTCAAAGCCCTGCTATAGATGCAACGACTTTCCGCTAACCTTGCAGTGTACGGGTAAAGGTAAACGAGCGTCCCCCTAAGGTGAACGCGAACAAGTATGTATAGGGATACTAAAGAAAGCGTTCTTTAGATCCACCACACTAAAGTGAGTAGCTGAAGCCGGAATCAAGGTTAATATTTTTGTAACGTCAGGCACAATGGGAAATTGTGGAGCAACGATCTTATTAATGGCACGGAGATCAATAATAAAATGGAAGGGCATCGGATTATCGCCTTTTTTGTACACAGGCAAAATTGTACTATTGCACAAACTACCTGCAATTTCCTCAATCACCCCTTGATGCACAAAATCGGAAACTATGCATTTCAAAGCTTGCTCACCATCGACCGAGACCTTATACTGGGGGTACGTGGCAACATTACTCCATGTTTCAGAATAATCTTAACAGGCTCAATTTGGAAAACACTGACATCATTGTCATCAATTGCCCACAAACACTCCAGAACATTACTAAATTCCGGCGGCAAAGGTCTGGTTAAGAATTGGGAGACAGAAAGTTGCTGTGGTGAAATCGTCAAACGCACTCCATCAGACAAACAATGAATTACCTCATTTAATTCTTTCAACATATTCAACCCCAACAATTATCTCCCCAACAAATTATCTCCACAATTCGTGGTCAAAAGAAATGGACAGTGGTCCGTAAATGGACCCAAAGTAATAGGTACCGGCAAAGAAACCGGACAGACGACTGTTGTACCAGAAAACACTACAGAAACATTGGTTTTCCCTGACAGTGAATTGGAACCCGTGAATGGTCAATGGAACACTTCTGTGCCCCTGTATCTATCAAGAATAGATGTTTCCTATTTCCCACTATCATTTCAACGTAGGGACCTTTCTTATTAATGGGAATAGGTGTTGGTACCAAACCCTGCTTCGGGCAATCCTAGCAAAACAGAATGTCGTTGAAAGGAAGTTCTTCAGAGAGGTAAGCGGCAGAAGGATGATGTTTCTATTGTCCACACTTGGTGCCTGATTGTCCTGCGAAAAAGGTTGCTGGGAATCCTGTGAAAACTGACTTCTAACAGGACCCCTGCCCGTGAGCGGCCTCTGGATCGTCAACCCATATTCCCAAATGCATTATTCGACCTCTGCTGGAGGATCGGGTATTGTGCACGCCAATGACCCTCTTGTCTGCAATAAGCACACTGGTTTATGTTTACAGGACCCAATGGCGCATTTCCCTGTGGAACATACTGTCCTCGAAATTGAGAATTACTCCCGCTAGGCCTCTAGCAATTTGTTGCGATAGTACTTTTGTCACTAAGTCACCTTTTCTCTTTTCAACTCTTTCCTTTTCGTTATTGACACGATTCTACTGAGCCATGCGCAGTACTTCTGACTGAGACTTTGCTTGACATAATTTGTGACTGGATGTCAGGCAGCAATCCACGCACAAATGTATCCACGAATAGTCATTTCCCAGACTCTGTGCTTAAGTCTTGCCCACTGTAATCCGAAAATACTTGTTCGAACCGGTTAAAGAACTCGGTAGCACCCTCAGATTTTCCTTGGACACAGGCCGTAAGCTTGTCCCAAATAATCCTTCTTTCAGGAATTATAGTTTTCAACTTTGTAACTATTCTATCAGGCAAAGTTAGTATTACCTGTGGTGGTCTCTCTCCAGCTGGCCTCTCTCTATCGAGTCTAGCCATAGTATCCCATGAATCTCCTAACCCTGGTACATCATCTACAGTCCTAATCTGCTTCCATAAGTCAAAAGGCAAGAGTACGGGAAATAACAAATCAATATCACTTAAGGTGAATACTGATGATTGCAAGACAGACTCTATTTCTTTGTAGAACCCTGTCGGATTCTTCCTAATATCGGGAATAGATTGTTTAATGGTGTTCACTTTCTGTCTCGAGAACGGGACGTGAACGAACTGCGACACATAATGTGCAGGAATTTCTTGAGCAGCAGTATCTGCTGCAGGATTAGTGGGAATCTCTACTTTTGGGAAAATCAGAGGAACCTCTCTCATAGGCAAATGAGATGTAGGTCACTCAGAACGCTTACTAAGCAACAGAGCTAAATTGAGCACTAAAGCAGCTGAAGAAGTGTCAAACGAAAAAGCCCTCTTATAAATACATAATAACTCATTCATCCTGCAGGTACTCTACCATTACCTGTATCACTTTCCTCTGCATTTCTGGCATATACTGACTATACGTGTCATATACTTCAATGGGAGTTATCGACGTGTCTGAGATCCACCTAATCGCAAACTTCGTACAAATTAGTGTTTCCTTATTTATCAATTTACGACAAGGAAAAAAACGTGTCTGTACTAACATAGCATCGAAACTATCACCATCTATATCTTCATTCTTCATCCTTTCCCACTCCTTTCTGTAACCAAAAACCCTCTCGACATGCTCTTGTACTTTCTCTGTGGTATCCTTAGAAAATGCTAAAGTATTCAGATCCCTTAACCCTTGTGTGAGATCTATATCATTTAGTCTATTCCACATTACACATAAATGAATTTCTAATTCTTCAATAAAAACGTTTTTCTCAGGAAAATTGTCCAAATTACAGAGTGTGGCAAAAACATCAGCTTGTTCATCCCTCTCCATGCAATGTTTAGCCCACACAGTTAATTCACACTTTTTCTCTGAAGACACAGAATTACGAGTTACAAACCTCAATCCTGCTCCCCGATCCACTACACGCGGTGTAGAACCACTTGGAAGAGGGAGAGTAGGCAAATTTTGAACATCCGGAAACAAAGGTACTATCACTGGCGCGGCAGGCAAGCCCACCGGACCCCATAACAGCAGGCAAAGGTGGAGGAACAGGTGGAGGAGCAATGACAAGAGGAGGAACAACAGCCAGAAGAAGAGGAACAGTAAGAGGAACAACGGGAGGAGGAATAACAGCAGGAAGAGGAACATACAGAGGTGGCGCAGTGGCACCAGGCCTTCGTTCCTTTAGAAGTTTGTCAATAAGTTCATCAGATACATGAAAGTATTTGGAAGGATACATTTTCTGAATACCAAGTGAAAAAGCCCTATCCATATTCCTAACTGACTCAGACTGTTTATTATGGTCATATAACGCTTTTTAAGCGTTCGTTATAGGACAGCGTGCATGTTTTTCTCTACTCTTAAGCTAGTGCATAGCTTCTTTCTTCCAATTCTGTAATACATCGAATGCTGCAGGTCTAGCCTTTTTCTTCAATAATATGGATTCTAAGTATTCAATACGAGGAATTTCAAAACTACCATTGATTGGGCACTGAAGTTCTGAAGCATGTCTAGTTTGTCTGTGCCAAATATCATTAAATACTATACTACCAATGCTGTGCTTACAGTACATTGAACACGCCGGCGACCCCTCCATTGGCGCCGGTCGGCCAAATTCCAAAGATTGTCTATCACTGCGGAATAACGCCCTGAAGCAGGCAGACAATTTCCCAGGCATATCAGAACACTGGTGTTACCTGGTCAATAATTGTACTCCTGAGTGCAATATGCCAAAACAAATGATCAGGATACTTAAGAATCGGGTCACGACTCACCTTATCAAATCCTAAGGAGGTCCGATCGGATTGCAAAGTTCAAACTAAGGTCCCACGTGGTTGGTGATTTCGGCAAATCTGCCCACCTCGATATATATGGACCCTCGTCAAGATGCCGACTCGAACCGCATGCTCACCGTCCAGGGATTGGGTCGCGCAGCGCAGCTGAGGTGTCGCGTCTCATCCAAGAAAGGGGCCCCCTTTTACACCATCCGATCCCGGTCCGATAGCCGCGTCAACTTTCAACGAGCTGGCATCAATCTTGAGGGTCCCTATTCGGGCACCATCTATAAAAGCAAAGATAAATATCGAGGCCGAGTACCCCAAAAGGAAATACACCAAACGCGGGCTTATAAAGATTCACAGATCTTTATTCAAATAACTGTACAGTTTACAAAGAAACAATATATCAGATAGCTATCTGGCCCTCAGTACATCACAGCCAATACCAGCCCTTTCGTTATGAGAAGTGAGAGGTACTGAACGATTAAAAATTTACATCTTTTATACATTTTCTAATCGTAATGTCCGACCCCTCTACAGGTTAATAATTCTCGGTCTAGGGTTCGTGCGAGTTCAGCTCTAGTTTGTCCAACTATATGCATATGGATTATTTCCAGTTTGTACAACAACAAGTCACAATGGCTACAGTGTATCTTTGGAATTAACATTAAGCCTTAGTACACGTCTTATACAATGCAGTCCAACAAGTGTTCATGTTTAGTATTTAAACAACATTGTATTTGATGTATGTCCACGCATCGGACTTGTTGGCGCGGGTAATCCACGATCTACAGGTCAAACGTAGGACAAGGTATCATTACACAACCCTAACATTTGACCTACGGGCAGTTTAGACATTAACTTTTGTGCGAAGGTCAGGGCAGCTAGGTCACAAGCGGGAAACACTGTCCACCATTTTAGAACACGGAGTGACTTTGAAATGGAAATCAAAATGGCAGATGGACCTAAAATGGCGGCTAAGTCGATCTAAGGTCAGAACTTTGCAACGTGGATTTCTTCGCAGAGCGACTGGGCTTAGGCCAATATATACAATAAAGGAGGCACAATATGATATCCCATGTAACAATCGGACCCGACAAACATCATCAAGAACATGTTGCTACAGGAGATAACGGTCGGAGCATTAAGTCAAGGGTTTGCAGTGGAAAGGTCTCACAGAGCCCTGACGAGAAAACCGCCACGAGGCACCCCACCGTGACCAATTATCGCAAAGATCTTGAACGACAAGAACAGAGAGAAAGTCCTGGAACACTTCCGGAAAGGAGGAACAATAAGCAAAGCATCAACAATGGTCACGATATATATGCAGGCTCACAGGATGGAGCATATACTACAATAAGCAGTCAGCGCAAAGCAGGAGGTAATACCAGGAGACACACTACTAATCCCTAGAAGTAGTTTAATTGGGATACTCTAGAGTAGTGTCCCCCTGCAGAGCACCAGGTATCGGTTATACTGAGAGAAGGGCTAGATGCAGGGTAGCCTGAGATCCAAAGATGGAGCTGGGCAACTGTTTGGGGATGTTGGGGGGTAGGAGGAGGGCGACAGTTGAGGCTACCGTTGGGAATGGGAAGGGAGGAGGGTGTTCATGGAACGGAAGGGTGTGCTGTGATTTTGATTATGGAACGAGCTTACGCCCAAGCGCTGGAGTGCAGAACACAAGGGTCAAAGAGGAAGCGGGTGACGGGGAGGGACAATGGAGGGGACTGGGTATGGCCAAAATATGTGGGACCTTAAGATAATTACCTGGAATGTCAGGGGGCTTAATAGTTACCTGAAGAGGAATAAGATTATGATGTATTTGAGAAGGCAGAAAATAGGTATATCCCTAATACAGGAAACACCTCTCAAAAGAGAGAAGCAAGAGGTGATAAAGAGTTGGCACCACATGTCCCGTTCCAGTCGCTAAAGACCACAATGGAGGCGGATGGGAGGATGGTGGCAATAAGGGGATTGATAGAAAATAGAGAAATATGCATTATCAAAACATATGCCCTGAATCAAAACACAGTGGCTTACTTCAAGACCCTATATAGCAAAATGGGTAGACAGATCAGACACAAAATTAGACAATCCCACCCCCGCAGCCAAAACTCTAAAGACCCCGTTGGTAGACCTCTGGCTAGAGGACATGTACCACCCACATGACAGACAGTATTTGCACTACTCTGCCCCACAGAACCTGTACACACGATTAGACTATATGTTTGCCTCACAGGCGCTGATGGCGGAAATAGTGCAATCAGAGTACCACTCGCCATTGGTCCTAATATGGCAATATCTTCCTCTAAGGTTTAGGATCCCAACATGGTGTCTCAGAGCTGAAACACTGAAAGACACAGTGTTCAGGGAGGACCTGAGAGATGAAATCGTAGAATACTTTGAAAATAACACTGGGAATGTTGAATCAGCTGGCACTCTATGAGAAGCATTTAAGGTAGTGATGAGAGGATCAGCTATAGCCAAATTCAATGGGCTGCAGGGAGGCGTACTACGGAAACTGCAGGAGACAGAGGCAAAACTAGAGACAGTTTTGGGTAATGGGGGTAACGTCCGGGAGGATGCCGAAACCATAAACCAATTGCAGCAGGAATGCGCAGGGCACAGGGAGAGATTGTGTAATCTTAACTATAAGAAATATGTAGAGAGGTAACACATGGGGGAGACAAGGTGGGGAGATTGCTTGCATGGTTATATAAAAGGAAGACCCCCAGACCAATGATTAGAGCAATAATGGGGGAGAGCGGACAAATGTTGGATGCCCAAGAGGGCGTGAACTGAGAGTTCCTTGAATTCTATAAATGATTGTATGGGCACATAGGAGAGCGTGAAAATAGAGAAATAATGGAAACATTAGAGGATATTGGCCTGCCAAAAATAAGTGCTGAAGAGTGTGAGGTCCTAGATGCCCCAATCACATTGGTAGAATTAGAAATGGTAGTATAGCAACTACCCACCAGCAAGACCCTGGGAGCGGATGGACTCTCTAGTGAGTTTTAGAAAATGTATAGGAAAGAAGTGCTCCCCTCACTGCTTGCGATGTTAAACGAAGCATTTGAAAAAGGAACGCTACCAGAGTCCCTCAGAGAAGCGATCATCATCCCACTCCCCAAACCAAATAAGCCAAGCACAGACTGTGGGTCGTATAGACCGTTGTCGATGCTGAACCAGGACAGCAAGATACTCACGGCTGTGTTGGCAAATAGAATGAGACAGGTCATAAGCAGATTAATACACCCTGATCAGTCCGGATATGTCTCGTACAGTAGCATATCAGACAACCATAGACGACTCCACCGGGTCATAGAGCACACAGTAGGGGACTCGAGTGAGATTGCAATTATATCACTAGATGCTGTGAAGGCCTTTGACTCTGTCAAATGGCCTTGGCTGATTGCTACTTTAGGAGAATATGGGATGGGACCCGGGTACCTTAAGTGGGTGAAATTAGTGTACAGTTCATCGCTAGCCAGAGTTAAAATGGGAGTGATCATCTCAGAGCAGTGGCAACTCAGTAGGGGCACCAGACAGTGATGCCCTTGGTCCCCAATGTTGTACATCCTAGCATTGGAACCCCTGGCGATATACTTGATACAACAATAGAAGGAAGTTGGGATTTGCACAAAAGGAGGACCACATTTAATTCCACTATATGCAGACGACGTGTTACTATACCTGAGAAACCCTGAGGAAAATCATTAATACATTCTGGAAGCCATGGAGCAATTTGCGTTGCTCTCTGACATTGCAGTTAATCCTAAGAAATAATGTGTATTCCCCCTGCGGAGGTATATAGGATTTCCGCAGGAACAATTGCCAGTTTTACAAATATCCTGGGAGACCAGCACGTTCAGTTACTTGGGGATTGACATTTATCACATGGTGGAAGCAGAATATAAACATAACACAGAGAAAGCGGCAGTGAACATTGAAAATAGCATGAAGTTCAGGACTAAACTCCCCTTGGCCATGACGGGGAGGCGGGCGCTGTTGAAGATGGTCGTATTGCCTAAAGTACTACACTTTTTTGGGAACATACCATATATGATACCAAAGCGCTTTTTTGTCAAACTCCAGAGTATATGCAGGGGCTATATTTGGCATGGAACTAGGAATAGAATTGCCCTGTGGAAATTACAGAACACGTACGATAAAGGGGGTATAAAACTGCCTAATTTTGAGATCTATGACTTAGCCAGTCAACTGCAATACGTAGCCAAATGGTTAACTGAAGACAAGACACCTCGAGATTGTTGAGATCGGAGTGTGCCCCATTTTCTTTTAGAGAAATGCTATAGCTGCCCAAAGCCGAGCTAACAGGGCGCCCGGGGATGCTGGAATTGGGATGGAAGATATGGCGCAAAGCTTGTCAGGTCATGGAGAACTCAACCCTGTGTTCTCCGCAAGTGCCGCTAGTAGCATTGACAGGAGGAGACGTGCAACTGAGGAAGGCCATTTGTAGACATTGGGAACCGGTAAGGATCGCGACAGTGGGAGACATATGGCAGGGGGGGAAGTAAAGGATTTTGGCGGGCTGGCGGAGGAAACTGGTTTAAATGTAGGCCAGTATATCACTTACACTAGACTGATACGGGCCTCATTCCGAGTATGGAGGTAGTCATGGCACTATTTGCCTCCCATACCGGTACCGACTCTGGTTTGGTGAAAGAGGGATTTACCGGTCCAGTCCGACCTTGGCGGGACCGGTAAGTCCCCATTCACCAAACCATTCCCCATTCCCATTTGAGCCCCCATAGGGCTCAATGGGAATGGGGCAGTAGCTAATAACGGTACCGCAAATTGCGGTACCGTTATTAGCTCTAAAGTCCCTTAATGGGTCCCGTCCTTAACACCTGGTCAGACCAGGCTTTAAGGAAGGGACTTGCTAAGGGAACTCAGAATAGGGTGCAAAGGGATTACCGGCACTGGTGTCCTTACCGGTGCTGGTAATCCCTTTGCGCCCAACTCGTAATGAGGCCCATGGTCTGAAATAACACTGGAAGACCAACCTGACACAGCCATAGAAACGATATATGATAAAGCAGATGGGGGGGCATGAGGTTTCTGGAATCTATGAGCTGCTGAAGTCCAGGGTGGGGAAGGAAGTGACCCAATTAAGACAAGATTGGGAAGAGGAAGCCGGGGAACTCATGAGTGATGGGCTATTGGAACGGGCTCAAGGGTACCATAAAAAAGTGTCTAGGAACATGAGGCTACAACAAATACAGCATATATGACCCCCTCAGAGGATAGCTCGGTTTAAGAATGCTGAACAACAAACATGCCCCAAATGCAGAATAGAAAACGCAGGGATGACACACATGTTTTGTGGCATGTCTAGAAATTTGGAAGTTCCGGGGTGAAGAAGCCCACCGATTAAATGAGAAAGGGATCAAGCTAAATGTTGAATCAGTGTGGGCATGCATGATAGGTGGGTTCCCTATACCGTGCCAACTTAAACATGTGAGCAAACTAAAGGACTTAGCATATATACTTGCCAAACGCATGATTGCCATGGGTCAACCCAAGACTGTTTAAGTGATCAGGAGATCTCTGAGAATATAGAAGGGGAGGTTCCTCAGGAGAGAAGAAAAGCAGGAAGCTAGTGGGAGTAGGCTTCAGTTGCGGGGGAGGTAAAGTGTAAGCGGTGCAGTAGATACTTAATGATATGTACATGATGCTAAAGTATTATGATAAAGTCGTGCTGGTTTTGTTGAAGGGTTTTTTTTTGTTGAAAAAAACAATACTGCACCGTCACTGCACCCTACTCCCAGAATAGTCCCTGGGCTCCCCCACCTGCTCCCATCACAGTTGCTGGTCTCCCTCATCCCACTCCTTCCCAGCCCCTGGGCTCTCACCACCCTCCTCCCCCAACTATCCCAGTCCTCACGCCCATTCTGCTCTCACCACAAACTCTGGACTCCCCCCACCCCGTTCCCATCACACTCCGAGGGCCAGTGGGAGTTGATGAATTTTTTAAGTGAAGGGGCATAAATATTTTCCACATAAACGCCATAGTGAGCGAGCACAGCGAGGGAGCCTGAACCAATTAATGGGGGACCGTGGGGGGTTTTCCACCCGTGAATTCTTTTTAAATAATGAGTTTAAATGTTGCATTTTAGAAAATACTTAAAAAAAATGAGTGAAAAGCCAAACAGTTTGCAATTGGCACTGGGGGGCAAAGTGGGAAAGCATGGTATTTTTGACTGGACATCTTTGATAGATATCCAGTACAAAAAAATACCATCCCTGTCCCCTGGGCTCCACAGTGCCTCAGAAGGAAAGCTGATTTTGGCAGGTGGGTAGGGGGATTGTGCAACAAAGGCATTTTTAAAATGCCTTTGGTCTACAACCCTCCTTCCCTCCTCTAAACCCAACTCTCTAGAATCAGCTCAATGGACCAAAACAAACATACACACACACATTCACACAGCAATCACTCTGTCATTCATGCAAGCACCCATCACCATACACTCACACATAACACAAGCATACACACATCCATACACATATTTAAATAAAAAATGAATGAACATAAATGTACCTTGTGCAGGGGCCTGCGCGAGGGTCCTGAAATGCCCAGCTCCAGGTTGCTCTGTCCGTGCGTGTGAAGGGGCATGGGAGCTCCCCTTCACACATACAGACATGCAGTGCCCCAGCCAGCATTTCCAATGAGCTACGCAAGGCTGGTGAACCAAAATGCCCCCAGCATTGCATGGTTCCGTGAGCATGTGCAGCTGGGGCATTGAACTGTCAAAGGGAAACATTGTTTCCCTTTGACAGTTCAGCCAGCTCAGGAGCACTCCCTCAGCTGTTTTTCCAGAGATTTTTGAGATTGGTCAATGTTTCACTCGGTTGGCTTCTCGGCTTCTCCATAATGGGTGAGGGGGTCACTGGATGGATGCCCCCTCGCCCATTATGGATGATCTTCCATGCTTGGACTGTCCTATAAGGCAATAGGGTGATGCCCATACCAAAAATGCAAAATGCTACTGTAAGCCAGTCAAAATGGGCCACTTTTCTGGTCAATGTGGCCAGTTTGATGAGATACTTCACTATGCAGCTAGTAGTTTTGACCATTGTTGCTGAATAAATATTCTTTAAATATCACAATGTGCTTACATTTTAACAACAAACACCCCCTTGGGTACTATTCAAACAGTCTGTGACTTAAGGAATGAATATGAATTTGCAACTGTGAGCCACTTTTTCATTGGTGCCTGAGACAGTTTTATGGATCAGTCCGACCATTTCCTCCAATAAAAAATAAATAAATAATAAGATCTTTCATATATTTTTATTACATTTCATGCTTGGCTCTCGTGCCGCCCTGGGGGGCACACCCCACAGTTTGAAGACCTCTGACTAAGAGGAACGGGCCAGCCCTTTCCTTGCTTTGAAACTAAGCAGGGTCAGTCCTGGTTACTGCATGGATGGGCAACCGAATGACCATATGAATTATTTATTCTTTTAAACCATGCTACTGTCAGTCCTTGAAAGTTTTGCACTCAGAGACCATTTTTTGGCTTATGCTAAATTGCATTCTGGTATTTGCAGTCTGTAATAAATGATATTTTTATAGCAACAGTGTGTTTGCCATCTGTGCAATAACTGGGCTGAATGCTGCGTAGATTCAAAGTGGGGAAGGGGTTATGCCCCTAAGGCCACATTGCCTAATATATGAGCCTACCCTGCAGGACCACTTGGAGAAACATGGACTAAGGGGTCTGGATCCTTCCTCGCAGGGTTCATCCCATTTTACTGCATGGATGAGAGACAATCCACAGACCTGAATGTTGTGTGTTTTCTTAATTTTAAATATCTAATAACACACAGCATCTGCATGTTTTTTTATAAAACCGTGCTTCTATCTGTCCTTGAAGGTTTTGCACTCAGAGACAATACATTGTTTTGCCTTTTGCTGAATTGCATTCTGGTATGTGTAGTCTCACACTGAAGATGCGGGAATAATGCCACAATTGTGCACTTTTGCCTAGCATAGTTCTATAAGGATTTATATATTTTAGTAACACTATGGTATGTGAACTTTTCAGGTTAGCTTTATAAAGCAGAGTATTGTTGAAAGCCAGACACGGGGGTGAGGAGGGTAAATAATGAGAGGGCAAGTAAGTCATGAGTATTTGCCCACGATGTGGCAAGAGAGTTTGCAATTCTGGACAATGGCCAGTTATTTTCCCCTGATTGTGGCTGCTTTTTCAGGACATCATTAACGGACACATGTGGGTGGACAGCTTAACTTTTTCTTCAAAGGGAGGTGTAACTCCTGTTTTTTTTTTTAGGTTGATTAGCTTGCTCAAGTATTTGAATACCAGGATTCTACTCCTTGCCATGTTCCCAGTGCAGACACTTACCCACAAGAACACAAGCACTTGGTTCATATTGATATTTAGATTTCCATGGAATATTTCACTACAGATTGCTGAGTTTGAAAGTTGAGCACCTTTTATACTTTGCCAGGATATTTATTGGAAGATTTCTTCTGTCAGGTAATATTTCTGGTGTTCATTACTTGCTATTTTGTCTTGCGTGCTTTCTTCTAAGGAGATGGTCAATGGAACTATATTTGTATATTTCAATTTAAAATATATGGTCACTTACTGTGCGTATATCCATGGGTGCCAGCTTTTGATTTTCGAAATGGGAGCAAAGGTACCTGGGCATATGTAATTATTCCAGCTGGTAATTTTGTACCTTTTTCCGTACTGCTTAAATGAGGTTAGTTGGGGTTGTGTAATGTATTACAACTGTCATCAAGAGACCAGCCATAAAATAAGGAGCTTGGAGCATGCTGCTTAACCAAAATGTGTGATCCTCGGAAAATAATGTAATCACACAGGTACATTAACTAAAAATATTGGGTGTTCTCAAAGCCTGCAATCATTTATACATAATAATAAATATGGTGAAAAATCACTGTTTACCCGGCTCTCCCATCCATCCAGTAACAAGGAGCGACCCTGCTTAGCTTTAAAGTGAGGAAAAGGCCAGTCTCCTAAGGCCATGGTTACTAATAAGTGAGGTGCATTTACAAGACCAGTTAGAGCAACATAGCCTGGATGGGCATCTTCCGTATTATATGGATACATGCACACACACACACCCACACACACACAAACTGATACTGAAAACTCACACTCAACGTGTCACAATGCTCACATACATACACAGGTGCACACCGCACCACTAACACTCGCCTTCACAGAGCAAATGCACACTGCGTGCACAGTCCCTCACAAACAACTTCACACCATATACACACACACACATTGCATACACACCCTCTCATATGACATGCACACCCTCACCACACACATTCACACATTCCCCCTTACACTAAACATATATTAAAATATAAGACCACACCGTGTCTGTGCAACATTGTAAAACAAAAGAAGAAAATTCACAATTGGGCTGAAATCAGAGAATCCTAGACTGAAGAAGTTTGAGACACAGCACCTAACCATTATTAGCCACAACTAGCAAATTATAAACTCTTCAGAATAACGCTCTCAGAGCGGCTCTGGGCATCTCTAGAAGAGATCATATCACAGTCCACAGCCAACAGAACAATTCGCTCTCTATTAACGACAAAAATCTCTTAAAAACTGCGTCACTTACTCACAAGGCCCTCAATAACGCTGCTCCCATTTACTTGATCGACAGATTTCATAGGCAGACCTCCCTGAGACCCACAAGAACAGTCTACAATGACTGCCTCTCTGTCCCTAACTTTAAACATGCCACTATAGGGGGCAACAGTTTCCCAGTGAAAGCGGCTAAACTGTGGAACTCCCTACCACCTACTCTCAGAATGGACTCACATTAACAAAACTGCCGATCTAAGATTGTTTCATGGTTGAAGACGTAAGCCTCAAACATATTCAGTCGCTAACTCTTTCATATTCCTGCCAACTGTACACACTGTACTCTCATGTGTTTACCTGTATATATGTATATAACCCTGCCATTATTATTATTGTGTGTATGTACTTGTATATTTCATTATTGTTGTAACTGAGCTTCGCAAATTCATGCAACTGATGCGCCCTGTTACCCAAGGGTATGCTGGTGCATTATAAATAATAAAACAAACAAACAAACAAACATTATGCTACAATGAAATTATTTTTTGTATTCTCACAAGTTTCATGCCTAGCCTTTTTCATTGAACATTTTAAAGTATAGGCTAAGTATGAAATGTATGCTCCATGAAGCACCAAGCCATTGTTTCCTGGTGGTTAAATGCTAGGCATTAAACTCTGGCAGACAAGGATTCAAGGCTGTATGTTATTTTATTGTTTTATTTAACTAATTGAATTGAACTAAAAGAATAGCAACGCAACTGGGAATTGGCAAGTTTTGTTGCAGTGCAGTCCTGTGTTCTAATTTGGCATGAGGGAGTTTAGACATGGCTGCAATGTCAGCCATGTCCAAAATATCCTTTGTGCCCAAATAACAGCGCTGGAATGGCTTTCGCAATGAAAAGGGCACTCCGTAAAGGCCACTGCAGCGGAATGGCTGTGCCAAATTGGCCCACGCCAAAAGATGGTGCCAAAAAGGGTTGTACCGCTTGGAGCACGCTGCTTAACCAAAGTGTGTGCTACATGGCAAATATATTTTTTTCCTTGAATTTCAAAAGTTTTATTAAAATGTATAGCTAACCATAATGTCCCTGCAACTAAAGCCTTTTCATTGAATATATATATATATATATATATATTAGTTTTATTAAAATGTATAGCTAACCATAATGTCCCTGCAACTAAAGCCTTTTCATTGAATATATATATATATATATTCAATGAAAAGGCTTTAGTTGCAGGGACATTATGGTTAGCTATACATTTTAATAAAACTTTTGAAATTCAAGGAAAAAAATATATATATATATTACAGCTGTTAAAGATTTTCCTAAACTAAAAAACACATTTACACACTAAACCAGTCTGATTGTTTGCTGTTGTCTTTTTCTTTTCTCTTTTCTTAAATGCATTGTGCAAAGAATCAACACCATCTGTCGGGGGTTTAACCTCAGAGTCTTTTAAGGTTTCATGTAGCTCACGATGTCCCATATCTCCCACTAATGTGGCGAGTAAATTTAAATTTGCAGCTGCTTCATTAAACAGCTCCCACCCTCTAGGTTTGTTGTTTCTTCCAAAGGCCTGAGGATTGGTAATGCTGCAAACTAGATTGTGGAAGTTTGAACCTGTGTCAACCATTGCTTTATAAACAAATTCCCCTTGTCGTTCTATGTTGACACGCCCTTTTCACTCCCAATTTTTTTCAGCAAAAGTTTAGCATTTTTACGATAACAGGGGTTAATGGTGTCCAGAACTTCTACCACTATGGGATATGAAACATGGGCAAATGTGGTGGTTATGGTGCTACTTGCAGGATCTTCGTGGTGAATGTACAACATTTGTTTATTCTTCTCATTTGCCTGTCTAAAGTATGTTAAGTATTTTTGGAGAATATGTAAAAAGCAGTTCAATTGTTGTAGTCTGATAAATCGTGGCATCTTAGTATGCATCTTAAGATCTCTTGAGGAGTGGTTTCCTTTTACTTTTTTAAGGGTCCTAACAGATGGGTGGATACTGGAACGTTCCCCTTTATGGCGTTGAAGGATGAAGCCAATCTCAGCTATAGCCAATACTAGATCATCAGAAACTGAACACAGAATGATATTTCATTGTTGTGGTGGTGATGTTACTAGCATTTTAAGGAGAGCAAAATTCCTATGTATACGTGCTGTCATGGTCTCTGGTCACTGGTACTAATGAGGAAAGATTTGTTTTTTTAACCTGGGTTTTCTAGAAGTCTTTTGTATGTAAACCACAGGCAGATCCGATGGGAAAAGACCGGTCCAGAGTCTGTAGTCCTCTAAAGTGTTTATTTTTGGAGCCACCAATAGGTAACCATAAGATTTCAGTGTACATCTTCAAAAGCCTCCAAGAAAAATCGGGTCTTGCCCTAGTACATTTGTCTCGCTAGTACAGCAAGCTGTTGCTTATCTTTAGGGCTTTTAAAAAGCACTATATAACTGGCATTTAATGTTATTGAACGTTTGTCCTTTCCCCTATAGAATACATTCTGAACAATTCAACAGATGTTAAGTTTACGATGATGGGAATACTGAGTGAATGCTTTTTATAGTTCAGCACTATGCCCACCCTCCATCATCATCAAACCCTCACTGAAAAAAGCTTGGTTCACACCTGAGCTTCTTGAAGCCCGTGCCAAAATACACACCTCCAAGCTAGCTTGAAAAAGCCTCCCCTGCATCCAACTCCCTCTTCTCCTCTCTCCTCAAAGTCTACAGGAGGGAAATCCATATTGCCAAAGCCAGCAGCTACAATTCCAGAATCAGTAATGCCAAATCCAAATCCCAGGAACTTTTCACAATCCTCCGGGAGCTAGAGACCCCTCGCCCCCAGCCAGATCTGACAGTGGACATTACTTGGTGCAACAAAATCCAAGATCCCCTCAAAGGAAAAGTCAATGCCCTCAAAGAAAAAATCCTCACCAAACACCTTGCCATGCTAGCCAAACCACCACTACCCACAGCACCCAGCCCCTTACCGTCTGACACCCACACCCCATTCAACCTCCACCCTTTCTCAGCCCCGGACGTCTCAAAGAACATAAAGAGTCTCAAACCTTTGCATTGCAAAGGAGACACTTACCCAGCTCCAATCATTACATACTGTGCCAAGACACTTACTCCCACCATCACAGCTATCATCAATGCTTCCTTCTCCACCAATTTAGTTCCAACCTCCCTAAAGGAAGCAGGGATACTACCACTACTCAAGAAACCCTCCCTTGACCCCTCCATACCCACAAACTATTGTCCCATTACCCACAAACTATTGTCCCATTAATAAGGTACCTGACCTCCTGAAGATCTTGGATCATGAATCCTACATCCAGGTTCAACAGTATCTCAAGGAAAACAATATCTTGGGCATTCACCAATTGGGTTTCTGCCCCAAGCATGGAACTGAAACTGCCCTACTTGACCTGAAAATTCAACTTGATGCCATCAAGACACTGACAAACCAGCTCTATGGATGATGCTGCACCGCTCCACAGCTATCGATCTGGTAGACCACCAAACTCTTTGCTCACAACTTGCCTCAACATCTAACTTCTCTCCATTGGCCGACAATTGGATTAGGTAATTCCTAGCAGACAGATCTTCACAAGTCTTTGTCAATTACTTTTCCTACTCCCGTCACCTTTGGAGTTTCCCAAGACACCTGCCTCTCCCCACCTTCTAGAATATTTACACAAACCCCTCTTCGACCACCTTAGCCTACTTTGCATATTTGCCATTAATTATGCTGTTGACATGCAGCATCTTATCCCCCTTAACGGTTCATACGCTCAGGATTCAACCACCATTAACGCAGTGTAAAAAGTCATACAAAACTGGACGGCGTTTCACCTACTCTGCCTCAATTACAATAAAAATGAAATCCTCATTGTTGGTTCCATCTCTACACCACGCAACATTGATCCAGCCTGCAAGGAGTTTACCATCGACGGAAACTGAATTCCCACCTCCGCTGCTGCCAAAACCCTTGGCGTGTACCTGTACTCTAACCTTGACCTTTTGTAATGAGTGAACTCGGTTGTCTCATCAGTGGCCTACACAGCCAAACTTCAACATGCCAGCAGGCCCTTCCTCTCCACTCCCAAGTGCATCTCCATTGCAAGAACCATCACAGGAGCCAAGTTCGACTTTTGCAATGCATTATTGCAACCTGAACAAACTCCAAATGATTTAGAACAATGCTCTCTGAGCGGTCATTGTTTCTCCAAATCAGACCACATTTCACAAGACAGGAAAGAAGCACAATGGCTGCCATAAAAGAAAGGATTAAGTTCAAAATACTGTTCCATGTCCATCGATGTCTCTCCAATGCTGCCCCAACAAACCTCTAAGATCTGTAAAATCTCACTTCCGTAAAATCCCCAACTTCAATCTCCTCTCGATAGGGGGGTATGAGCTTCCCGGTCATGACCACCAAACTCTGGAACAATCTCCCTCCAGCACTCAGAAAATAAACGGCCTTCTGGACCTTCCACAGAAACTTAAAGACATGGCTGTCCAACTAACTTTGCCCCTCCTAAGACTCATCACTCTTCCTAATGCATTTCCCCACCCCTCCCTGTTTGCCAAGATACCAGAGAGTTTTGTGCGCTGTAATAAATGCAATAAATGCAAAAATAAATAAATACCTCTACGATGATCATATTTCAAAGGTCTGGAGGTAGAAAATTATTGTCATTCAGAGAATCTGGTAAACCTTCCACAAATTTCAGATGAGGTTGTTTAGTGGACAACTCATTATACAGGGTTGCCAGCAGTGAGTAAACCAGATAATGTTATTTGGGATTTTGTCATATCCGCGGGATCATTTTCTAAAAGCTGTTTAACAAAATAGCTTTTACAGCAATAGGAAGGGCCTGCTAATACGCATGCAAAAGGTCTGTGTAACCTTCTATCCATTGTACATGATGCTCCTTTTCCAATAGCTATAGGGGTTTGTGACCACACTCTTATCAACTAGTACCCTGAAAGTTTTTTGCAGCATTTGTGTACTAATCTCCAATTGTTTTTTCACACGCACTATGTTGTGTTGCTGGAACGCAATAGTTTTGGTCGTATTTTTTAAAGAGTACTCCTGCATCAACTCCATCTAGTAATCAAAATTAATTTTCATAATGTTACTAACGTTCAGAGTGATGCCTTTTACCTTCATACAGAGCACTCCAGTGGATGTCCGATTTGAATAGCTTTTCGTAACTGTAGAAACAAATTCAATGTGTTCAATCAGAGCTAATTCACTTGTTAAATCACCCTCATAATCACCCAATGGGGGTTCGCTTGACTGGGAGCACTGACAAAAATGACAAAGTGGGTATTGTGGTACAAACAGCACTCTTAGAGGGCATGAACTTTGTACAACTCCAAACAGGCATGGACGATTGTGAAACAGGTGATGAAAATGTTCATGTTGTTGGAGCACGTCAGGTACTCTTTAGTGTACTTTCAGCAGAGGCAAGCTGATTCCTCATCTACAAACTGTAAGCTTGAAATCTCATAGCCTGCGTCAAAAAGGTAAGCAGTCAGTTTGTCATGGTTTGTTATGATCATTGTGTCGTGGAAATTGGTTGTCTATGTAAATTTACCCCACAAGGAATGTAAATATAAGTTAGCTAACTAACATCTGGAGAGGTTATTTTCAAATAATTTGGGTCTCAAACGAATCCCCTGCTGTTTGTAATACTCTATGCAACCCAGGTGGGAGGCAGTGTCCTTGCAGATTTCGGGGCATCCAGAGGCCTCCTGTTTATCATGAAGAAGCAGGTCATGTAACCATAAAACAGTTGTACCGTCACCTTCACAAAATGCTATATTTCATGAATCCTCACCACTGAATCCCTTTCTGCAACAGTGCTTCCAGCTCAACACTGCAGCTGGTACCTGTGATGGATCTGTTGTCATCACTATGTATGCATTTTTCTGTTTGTTTTGACTTTGCACCAGTGATGCATAGAGGGAACAATAACTTTGCAGAAACCTGCTGTGGGAGCACCAGAAAATAATTTTTCTTAGGCGGGTACACCTGGTATTTAACCAAAATACTGTTTAATATCCCCATAATCTGT
The DNA here is from genome assembly GCF_040938575.1 of Ambystoma mexicanum. Classification (NCBI taxonomy): domain Eukaryota; kingdom Metazoa; phylum Chordata; class Amphibia; order Caudata; family Ambystomatidae; genus Ambystoma; species Ambystoma mexicanum. The sequence goes on along the minus strand of NC_090935.1, from coordinate 118,381,488 downwards.
ATAGATGACACAGGAATGCCCTAGCAGGTAGGGCTTTGAATTGCTGACAAAGGGGTAGAGACTGGTAAAGACATAGGCCCTCATTCCGAGGTTGGTGTGAGTCATGGCGCTATTATCGCCATGACTAGCACCAATACCGGTACCGCCACCGACTTGGTGGTATGGGGACTTACCGGTCCAGTCCGACCTTGGCGGGACCGGTAAATCCCCATTTGAAAAGCCATTCCCCATTCCCATTTGAGCCCCCTTAGGGGTCAATGGGAAGGCATCAATAATGGTACCGCAAATTGCGGTACCGTTATTGACTCTGGTATCCCTTTGCGGGTCCTGTCCATATCGCCTGGTAAAACCATGCGTTAAGGGAGGGACCCGCAAAGGGACCTCGGAATAGGGTGCAAAGGGATTACCGGCACCGCTGTCATTACCTGTGCCCGGTATCCCTTTGCGCCCAGGTCGTAATGACCCCCATAGTAATGTACCTTTTCACATGGTACTCTTTTGTAGTAGAGCTTAACAGCATTAGCCCACCCACCAAAAAGAGCATGAAGCGTTTCTAGGTGTTCCGGTAGATTTTTCTGTTTACAATTTTTTTGACCTCTCATCATTTTTCAACATCTCTGCCCACTCATGCTCCCAAAGCATGATACGCATAAACCTCAATGCTCAAGAAAATTAAAGAAAATTATTATTTAAAAATAGTTCTATGTGGATGGTCATAGGTACAGCCCATCAAAGTATTAAAGTCCTCTTTATTATAGCACCGGGGCACCCATGAAAATAAGAGCTGGTATATTTGAAGGCCAGGATCTCCCCATTTGAAGAAGCATAACTTTCTAGCAAATAGGGCCAATCTTATTCTCCCCTCTCCGCAGGGCGTGTTGAATTGGTACATTTTCCTGATCAGACACATACATTAACCACCGGATGGAAGGTGTGAAGTATTTTTGTTTTTCTCTGATACAGGTCTGGCAGTATGAGGGCTATTTATTCTGGCTCTAGAAAACTCTGTTTGTATATATTCATACACATGTTAGGTAACATACCAAGGCCATGTGGGTCAGCTGGATGATGCTATCTCTAAAAATGTTAAACAGTGTTCTCAAAATATTTACATCTTCACATCAATAGGTTTTTAGCTCCCTTCTTAAAATAAAACAACACTCTTAAGGGCCTCTGAATACCATTGGAGAAATGCTTCCTTCTCTTTAGACATCATGAATTCAGAACCATAACACTCCACAGGGGGAATGGGTCCAACATAATTTTGATTCTGCTTGGTGTTAAATAAAGGTGGAAAATAAATTTTGAATCTGGGAATCCAAATGTTTTAGGCAACTTACTTAACTTCATGGGCAAAAAATTCAAACTGTCGATAAAGTGAATTTTAAGGTCTGATACCTCTAGGAGCATCAATTTGGCACCCTGCATTATGAGCGTGATGGCTACTTGATCTTTAATCAATTGTTGTATTAGGAAAAATCCATCATAGCCTTGGCTGCTGTGAGCCAGAAAACTATAGCCCCTGAATTTCTGAGCCACAAAGGTTGCATGAAAAGGCTGACACATTCTGGGCAATAAAATTTCCAGCTCTTATCCAACGTTAAATGTTTGGCATGAATATAGTTTGGAATGTGAATGCCTGTGTATTGCATGAACTGTTTTGGGCACATCTTTGGTGGGGTCATGTAACACTGTTGGTCCCCCATTGAGACAACCTCAATTTTACACCTGGGGCAAATGCGACCCTTATGTTTGTGATCTGCCCTTATAAAGTGGCAACCAGAGACACAGTCTGTTTTGAGATGGCAGTCTGCTAAACCCTAAGATGCTGTGTCAATGTGTTTTTTGAGACATTCTTTAGATATGGTAAATGTCTTGCCTGAACCCTGGAATTGGCACCTGTGAGCATACCGTTGCTGTATATGTGGCAGAAATAAGGTCATACATTCCTAGCCCTTAGGGAACCCTGTAGATTTAAGATACCATAACAGTTCTGACCATGATGTAAAATATACACCATGTTTTTATTAGAGGTGTCACCCAGAAGAAAATATTTCCAACGCTGTTCTTCGTTATATAGAATTTTGATCGATACATCAAAGTAATCTTCAAATAAACTAAACTCATAGAAACCAATCTTGATATCAGGGGATATACACAGAACTTTGTGGATCTCCAATGTGTTTGTCTGCATGTAATCTTCTGTAACGGTTCTAGCCTCCAACAAACCTATAATGCTTGCAGCCATACATATGTTTAATGGCCTATAGTTAAAGTTCAATAACCAATGCTTCTTCTTCACCACAACTATACTGTGAAGTGTTTCCTTTAGTGGCCTGTACACTCCACCCTCTCAAGGACACAATCCTAAAAGGCGAGCTCCACCTTACTGTGTAACAGTCTTCCTATATTTTCGAAAGAACTCAAAAACATCAAAGGCTTGGAAAAATGAATGGCTGGTGAAAAGAGGCCTGTTTAAAGTAGAACTGTTTAAACAGATCTGCACAAAATCATTAGAACCAGCTGTTTCAATAATGCATCCAACAAGCCTTTCAACGGCTTATGCTATTATTAAGAGTCCATGACATGTGAATGTTAACTGATCTAGATTTACAAAGTAGTATTCAACACTTTTATGTTTTGGTAGATCTCCCTAGTATGTTTGCATAATCTGCAAAAAAACTATGTCTGTCTTGGGCCAATGTGGTGTGTTTGGGAGCCGGGGTATTATATCTTTCCTTGCATGCTGACTATGAATAGTTTTTACTTTTTTCAAACATTTCATGAACATCTTCCTTTGCCTTCACATGCAAAGCCACTTTAAGCCCCAGTCAGCTAAACCTTTTATGGGTAAACACGGTCTTTCAACATGACGGGTGGTGTTTTTGGATCCTCCAATCCAGACAGAGGGGACTTAGGACAGGTTTTTGTTCTGTAGGATTTGTGTGCTACACAAGCAGTGGCCCAGGTCTTGTAGAAGTTACGGGGAACACAAAACCAAGTGTAGCTTTTTAACTGACATGTATTTTTCTGTGTGTCCATTTCAGAGTCAAGTGCATATTTTCTTTTTTGTTTTTTGCCAATATAGGTAACAATAAAAAACGGTTTTGTTAGCAGGTGAGTAATCATACAGACGTACCATGGAATTTTCCTTTTCAGAGCTGGGCCTCCAGACAATACTGCTGCAGGAGGGTGCAAATCTAAAATTACAAAAAAGATTTTAAAACTTAAGATTTGACCATGAAAATAATAAGATTTGTGTAAAGAGCTACAGATATACATGTGGATATTAACATATATAGGTAAGAGAAATAACTGTTAGTAGATGAGTAATCATGCAAACATACTGTGCATCCCGCAACCAGAATATTTCCTTTTCAGAGCTGGGCCATCAGATAATACTGCTGAAGGAGATTGTGAATCTGAAATGAAAATGTTTTAAGACTTAAAACTTTACCATTGGGTATTCTAGGATAAAACAGGTGAAAAAACACATCTTTCAAAGCAGCTCCATTTTTATTTTGAACTAAATAAGCATATTTTGCAAAAATTACAGATGCATGGAAAATGATCCTGTAAAATAAAATAGGTTAAGACCGTTTTCCTTTTGTTTGTAACCAGCATTTCCTCGGTGGCACCATTAATCACTTCTCAAGATAACAGCTGTGTCTCTCAGGGCACTGGAACACCCAGCATTGAAACGTTTACAAGGGTTTGCTCTTCTTAGGGTTGAATCGTTGACAGCGTAAAATGATCCTCTGCAACAACATCTAAAAATAACATATTTAAAAAATGAGTTATTGCTGAGTGTGTACATATGAGGTGTGTTCAGAGTTGGCACTTTACACCTCATAGCTTTTTTTTAACAGCTGCTAGGGCTCTACTGCTGGCAGAACCTTGTCCAAAAGTCACATTTAAAATAAAATATTTTAAAAAATGTATGAAAATCAGATGGCCGTGCCTTCAATCTTGTATCTGCAAGCTATGCTGAGAGCAAATAAAAATGTTGTATTCAAACAAACGAGCATGTGCTTTCATGTCTAAGGAACTCACTATAAATTGGACGGTGTGGTAAAAATGTGGCAGTAATAGCATTACAGCACCACCCAATTATTGTGTTGAGGGCGGAAAGTTGGAGGATTCACCGCCAGCTTTTAGCTGAAGGTGAAGGCGCTGACTTTCTGCCCATTTTTTCAGTACAATTGCCACGGCACAAATACCACTGCAGTAATCGCCCATTTATGTCCCATTGAGTGAAATGGACTCAACAAAAATGGGGACTTACATTGCCATCACCACTTGTGATCTGGCGGTAATACAGCCGGACCAAGTGGCAGTAACTGTAATTGCATTGGGCGGTATTCCAGCAGATTTACTGCCAGGATACCACCCAATTTATAGGGAAGCCCTAAATCTAGAAACCTCCAATGAGGAAGGAGAGATTCCTATGTTTTTCTAATATTCTGTGAAGGACTGCTAAAACATTGAAAATATGGAGTCATAACAGGTTCAAAACATGGGTCATTTCACTAAAAAATCAGAAACTCTTATACTACATAACACGAGAAAATTAATGGAATCATTTTTTACCCTAAAGATGAAGAACGTGTTCAGTAAGAATATCAAGCATCTCTTGGGAGCCTGTAGCATCTACATCTATGTGTTCTAGTTCATCAGCAGCCTCTGCTAAAATAAAAAAATAAATATGCAAATAATTATATTCTTTAAAAAACTGCAAAGCCAAAACTGTGCCGTAGTTACACCTACAACCTGAGCTACCTGGGACATTTGTAAGAAATTAAACAAATAAACAGAATATTTTACAGAAACGACATTCTCATTCCTGCATGATCAGGCATGCTTTCTCTGTCTAAGCGAGAATGGGTCAGCACATGGTGTGATCGAGCTCTAATGCAATACTTGGCAGGGCAGATATATCTAGACTATTGTGCTGAGCATCTTGAGTCCTGCCGCCCTGTATAGTCAATATGCACCCTGAATATGTATATAACTGGTGCTGCAGCACACCACCTGTTACAGTTTATTCTGCTTGTAAATTTTGTAACTCACCTGTAAACATTGTAATTAATGCCATGATCTGCTTTCATCATGTTGTATCTAAGTGATGTGCCCGGTCGTCCCTGGGCCAGGTGCGCTATAGAAATAAAATAAATACCTAAATCATAAGGATCCCCCCTCCATGGACTGACAAAATACGCATGTCCTGGGCAAGTTGACACAGCGGCTGTTAGAATTTATCACACAGATTTTGACAGGGCTACAGAGCACTTATATCTGCAGCGATGCCGCAACACCTACTTAGAATTTATGACAAGGAATTACACAAGGGTGATATAACATGCCGGGGTGATATCATGTGTTTCTATGCGTAAGCTTGAAACAGATGTTTGGTCTTTTTTTTTGGCGCAGGCCCACATTTGTACAGCATTCCAACTCTGCATTCTTCATGATTCAGCAATAGCTAAAAAACATGACATCACATTCTTGTTTCACAGCTGTGAGCAGGATCTTGCACAGCATTGCGTACCCCTCCGCCCCCCCTATCTGACAGATAGCTCCTGCTATGGCTTGCGTTTGTATAAATAGGAGCTGGCAGTGCTTCACACAGCTGCAGCAGGGCTTTGCCTTGCAACAACGCTGCGAGAAAGGCCTTATGAAAGAACATGTGTGGGGTTCATACACCAGAATCAGGACATAGCAAACCTACACCACATTACAGAAGGTTTTTTTAATTATTATTTTTGTTTGTTAGTGATTATCCGAATATGTTGTTTCCATATGATCAAATAGTACTGGGCGAATTTGCCCAGATTTACTAAATAGTCAATTGTAAACAACCAATTTGGATAATACCTATCTCCACAGTGCCATATCACATCGCAACACATTTCAGGGTCAAAAAGTTCACTACCTACATCACACCTCCCGCCAAAACATCACAGGTTAATGCCTGCATCATCTCCAAAGTGTCCTGGTGCACTTTGGACCCTATGTCACTCTTCCAGATCTTGGGGAATACCTGCCGGAGTGGTCAAAAACATGTACAACATTTCTGCATTATGATGTCACCCTATGAACCGGTGTCAGCGGAGGCCCACACAAGGCTTCACACAGATTACTACCTGATCAAAATGCTGATGTCACCTACTGACAACTGGGAGGGTGGACAGCCGAATGTCACTCATAATGCCACTTCTGCGTAGGATTTTTGACAGGGCAGGACTTCCAGATGCCCCCCAGCATGTCACATCCTGGATAGGACTTCCTGCAGGGCAGGACAGCAGAGGGACAACGATGACGTCAATTCTGGGATATGCCTTCTGGTGGGGTGCAACATCTGGGTCACCCCCATGATGTCACTACCGTGTTGGGACTACCGGCAGGGTGGGCCTTCTGCGTTAACGGGGTGTTCCCCTCAGTCAAATTTAACATGAGGACAAAAGGGATGATTTCCCTCTACTCATGCTGATCATTCAGTCAAAGGGCACATGGAAGTCATCATGAGTGATAATGTAAGAGTACCATCCATTAAAAAATGCTTGAAGTGTGTTTTGAATAACCATAACAGTGGGGATACAGATAATCCTTTTACCAATACCAAATGCATAAGGTGTGAACTGAAAGACTATTTTGTATTCATCTGCCAAGGGGGTTTCTGTGACAGTGAGAGAGGTTGAAAAAAGCCAAGCTGCATAATGGGAAGAGTTATATTATTGGTTACATGCATTAGAGGACTCAGTCACTCAGCGTTGCTATATACAATTATTCCAAAGGACTGCTTTAGAGACCAGCTCAGATGAGACATTTCCATGTAACAATTTACCTGATAACAGAACGAGGGGTTACAGGAACAGTCCCACATTAGTTCTGGGCTGGAGTTGGTCTGTTGTGGAGTTCAAGGGTGGGGCAACCATGTGTAAACTATATGTAGTAAAGGAAATGTCTTTGAAGTCAGATTGGAAGGAACAAGAGAAGGGTTCTCAAATTAGGCTTACCACTTGAGAGGTACAACGCCCCCTCAGTTGGGGAAGATAGAACCAAACCTGATTTAAATGGAGAGCCTCTTGGGTCGTTTGATATTTCGATTTATTTATTCAAATGTTTCAAACACCAGAAGGTTTTAATGAAAGAATCTCAACCTAATGTTCACAATATTTGGCACATACCAATAAGGGTCAAGTAGCTCCTCAAGATGGAATTGCAGGTGTGTTATCAAAATATCAAAGCATCCATAGAGGGCCAGTTCATGAAGGTCTTACAGATAGTTGGGGTAATGTCAAGGAATTGACAGACTATGATTAGCTCTTATATGGGTTTGCAGATAACGGTTGGGGACTCAGACCAAGGACAAGGTAAGTACCACCCATAGTGCTGGTAGGACATATTAACTAAGCTCACGAAGGAAATGTGGGTCACTGTCTGACCAAGCACAAGATCTGTGAGTGGTATTGGTGTCCTGGTATGTATAGCAAAATGGAAGAGGTGGTTATTGAATACCAACCTATGACAATAAGTGACAAATCCAAAATGACCAGTATTCAACCTCTCATACCGATAGGTCTTCCCAAGGAGGTGTGGCCAAAGCTATATTACAGCATAATGGGACATTTCAAAGTTCTTTGGAGAACCAAGGTGTCTAATCTGGTGTTGTAGACTACATCCCTCTCAGTGAGTGGAATAGCTAGGGGTTAACACTGTCAACACATTGGTGGTCAGGAAATTCCTCACACAGGTTTTTACATGGTGGTATAACTCCTAAATTGTTAATTTATAGCGGGAACCACTTTTCTACTCTAAAGATGCGAGAGTAACTATGAGGCCTCAACATTACAATCCAATGCATAGATCCTTGTCAGTCGACTGTCAAGGGTGAGTGGAAATAGTAAACAGATGTATTAAAGATGAAATAGAGCTAGAAGCCTTGCTATTCTTATAAGAAGTATTTTTTTCTTACTGATGTACCATAACCATCAGTGCCGAAGTGGAACTCTTCATCTTATTAAGGGGTTAGGAAACCTAGTGACAAACTCAACCGATCCAGGCTATTTAAGAAACTGGTGGTAAATGTTGATTTAGAAGGGGTGGTGGAAATGGTCAGACTCCATCAAAAAGTACCTTTAGATAGATTTTTATGGATTTGGTTAGGATGACAAGGCCAACATAACATTCCTGATGTACAATTCCAACCCACAATTCTGGGAAAGAAAACCGACTATCTATATATAAATATTCCAAATGTATTTAAAGAAATAGAAACAATTTCATACAAAGGCAGTCTCCAGCTTTACACAATGCAAATCCCCCAATGTTATGGACTCGTAAACACTTGGGGGCCTCATTACACGGATGGCGGTAAGGATTTACCGGTACCGGTAAAATACCGGTACCGGTAAATCCTTACCGCCTTACTACAAGGTCCCTTTGCGGGTTGGGGGATTTAACGCCTGCTTTTTGCAGGCGTTAAATTCCAACCTGCAAAGGGACCTCGGAGCTAATTACGGCACTGCAAAATTGCGGTGCCGTAATTAGCACCTTCCCCATTCCCATAGAGCCCTATGGGGCAGAAATGGGAATGGGGAAGGGCAATGGTGGAAGGGGGATTTACCGCCCCTCCAACCTTCGAATGGGGCGGTAAATCCCCTTTCCACCAAGGCGGTGCCGGTATTTTACCGGCATGAACCATGGCGCTAATGGCGCCATGGCTCACCGCCTACCGTGTAATGAGGCCCTTAGTCAATGAAACAAATTGTTCCTGCCTATATGAATCTTAGTACTGGTCTACACACAAGTATCCCATTGCAATACATTGTACATCTATATTATACTCTAAAAATATTATGCATATCAATGCATTCCTTCTAGGTTTGCATCTATCTAGACAACACAAAAACACAATGAATTTGAATGATAACATTGCCGCTTTTCAGCCAGCATATCCTGATATTAAATAAATTCAAGGGCATGTGATTCTCTCCAGGATCAAAACAAGTATAGTATCAAGGAAATAATTAGAACAACCAATATTTAAAAACAAACACCCATTATATTCAGCTCTCAAGTGTGGGGTTGTGAATGTATTGTTTATGTGCAGTTATTTAAATGTAGACAATGACCAGCTTAAATTTGACTTACACAGGTCTCGATTTGGAAAGTAATGTTCTCAGTAATGTTCACTATGTTCTGAACATGTGTGCGGTCTTCTCAGAATAATGTATGTGTAACTTCCAAAGAACAGGTGTGTGTAACCTTCAGTATACATGTGTGTGTGCATGTCTGTGTGAGCAGCTTTAAATTTACCAGTGTGGACAGGTGTTCAGTAAACCTTTGTGTTTTGTATCAGCCTATATATGTGTGGACAGCATTTAATGTGCCTGTCTATGTAGTTGTTAGTCCCTGTGCATTTTCTGGGCTGGAGAAATACTATTCTCCAGTACAATGTTCAATGATAATACATAATTTCCCTGTCACAGTATGCATGGATATGCTTGTGCATTTAAAGATAAGGGACAGCAAGGGTGTAAAACCTTGTATAATTGTGTATGAATAGAACACATTCCCTATATTCATTTCTGTTGTGCAAACATTTATAATAGTTTCACATGAATAAACTATGACCAAAGTGTTTCTACATTGGCTTAAACTCTGAATTCAATTGTAAACTGTCCTTTAATTTTGCAAAAACAATATACCTTTATTTTTGTTATATTTTTTATTTTAATGTGTTGCCATTTGATACAAACTTGTTTTACACAGAAAAAAAGAACAGTTCTATTGTATTCTACTCAGCATGAAGTTCTCATCATATCCAATTAACACTATTCCTGCTTCAGCCACCACTTAGTCTTTCAATTGGGGATACCATCATTGTATAGGTTTTTAGTATTTTATCTAAAAAGTTTATTCCATCACATAACCAAGATATTTTTTCACCTAGAAGGAATAATCTCATGTTGTTGAGGTACTTTCCCAAGTATAGTGTTGTAAGAGGATTCAATTCAACACTACAGCTAAGTCAACACCTAGTCTATAATACTGAATGAAAACCCTTATTGATATATCTTTATGTCCAGTTCATGCGTTCTGGATGACTACCCCTATATAACACCCCTCTCTTGGAATCCCCCTGACCCCACTGAGCCAAGAAGTAGTTCTGTTTTGCAAGTTAAAAGGTTTATTTGATAATTTAAACAATAGATATGTATATCACACTTTATAATAAATTAATAATTGAATATCACACTTAATCTGATATGATAATGATTAACAACGGAGAATCTGGCACTAGCACACTTCTTTATAATCACCAATGAGTTGACATGAAATGGATGAGATAGCACACTGGTAAATAGGAACAAAAGAAGAATAATGTGATAGAGAATGCTTTATAGAGTTCAAATAGATGGAATGTTGAATGAATGAAATGCAGTATAGAAAATACTCACTATGATTTCAACAAAACAATGTAATCACTCTTCTCTGGCAATCCCCTCCCCCCCTTGATGCAATGCAAGGAAATGGAAGGAAGCACACAGTTCTCAGAAATGCAATCAACTGTAATTCAGTTCACCCCAGCAAGCTTACACTACAGAAAACAGATAGGAGTTTTGAAAACACAGGCAACATGCTTTATATGTGCTGGCAATGAATTGAAAAATATGCTAAAATGCTTTTAATTCCCTTTCAGAGGTTCAGGGTGAGTGATAGCTACTCTCTATGAATTCAGGATCACCTTAACAATGCTTTAGTAGTAACTAGCAGGTAAACGAAGTTTTTGGCAAGGAAAAGCAAAACTGCTGTCTTTTTACACGTGAAGAAATTTGCAAATCGCGGCAAAATTCGCGGATGCGCCGAGCGCTATTACAGAGGAACCACAAGGACTATCTCTATCGTTTTGGGGTCCTAGGAAAGCCTAGGATCTCAGCTTCCAAATGAAAGTTACTGCAAGTCTCTAAGACAAACGGTCGCGGAGATATGAGCGATTTTGTGAAGGTCGTTTTTCAGATTTGAAATTTTAAAAGCTCAAAATGACAAGTGACAGATTTTGCAGCTAGAATGACAGGTGACAGATTTGGAGCTATCAGGCAGTTCTACTTAGGTTAAATAGATTGAATTAGATGAATTTAAACTAAGAGATTGGTTCTACACAGTTCTGCTGGGTACTCACACTATATTCTTGAATTAAATGGGCCTCATCACGGATCTGGTCAGGGTTTTAGACTGGGCTCTGGTCTCTCTCTGGGCACAGCGTCTGGTCTCTGGAACTGCTCGCTCTCTGGTCTGGTCTCTTAGTTCTGGATAGATTGAAGTCTCTAGTTTGGCTTTCTGGAGGTTGATGAATTTGAAGTCTGGATCTCTGGATGTTGTATGGTCCGGCAGAGCGCGTTGCAGCAAATGGAATTGAAGGTCCCTATCTGTCCTGTCTGTCTGCTTTTATGTGTTTTGAGAGTGGGTGGGGATGTTGGTCATAACTAAACTTGCCCCTCTCACTTGTCATTGGTCAAATTTCCATTCCTCACTTGATTGGCGAAGCTAAGTTGTGTCAGAGTGATGTCATTTTATGGCTTGCAGATAGGACACTCCTCTGTCAGATTGCACACATTCTATATTTGATAACAAAAGACATATTTCACAGTTACACAGTTGCTTGAAATTACATGTACATGGTGTGGCTGAATTTAGCCATGTCTCTGTCCAAATCTGTTGTTTCTAAGAGCTTGCATTCAGAAATGGCACATAATTGACTTTTTAACTGTTTTTCAATTTCTGACATTGACCCAACTTTACATACATGTGCGCAGGGAGTATGGACATTAACTGATGAAGTTTCAGATTTTTAACATGCATACATTTAAAGTAATATCGACTTTTCCGCTGACACCCCCCTGAACATACCACCGGTTCTAAAAACCTCTTGAACTGTGGGCAGAAAAATCACAAGAATTATGGTATCATTTATAAAATTTTCACATGTCCGCTCTATGAATGATCCATCTTTTTAAAGTTATGTTCTGGCTCCAAAGGGGTGTGGTTTCCTCTCAGCACAAGGTAGAAATACTGGTTTATCCAGTTCTGCCAAGCCAGCTTCTGTCTCCAGTTTCTCCCCCTCCCAGTTTCTGCCAAGAGTAAGCCACTTTTACGACCCCTGCAATATAAGATTTGCTTGGGTCCTGAAAGGCTCATTGTTCAATAGGAAGCCATTTATGATCCTCTCAATAAACCCTCTGCCTGGGTGAAGGGAGTTGCATTGTTCACTGTCCTGCAGAGCACAGGTAATTCAATTATCAGATAGATGGTATATTCTTAGTGTGGCCAGCAAAAAGGCAGATAGTCCTGGGAACACAGCTGTGACTCAAGTTTCACTCCTGATGGGGGTAGTTGTCAAGCAAAATCAAGTTCCTTAAGCCAGACTTTCAGCTAACTGTCATGTTTTTTGTTGCTTTTTAAATTAACTTGCAATTTTACACATGCAGCTAGAATGCTGATTCTAAGTGCAAAACTATGACATTTCAACAGTTACAAAGGCATGTGACACCAAACATAGGTCACTCATTTAATCTAAACATTTTCGATTTTAGTGTCTTTAAATCCAGTGCAACTTAAACTGCTGACTCCATAGCTCAGCCAGTTTTGTTATAAGCATTGTTCTGGGCTCTTCATTTCCCAGATTTTGTAGGCACACAAAACTCCATTCTGCCAAATGTCTGCTGGTGTTCAGTGAATATTTTGCACATATTGTAATGTTTGAAAATAGGCATTTTGAGCCTGCCTTCAGAGAAACACAGGGTGGTTTTAAAACGCCGGCTTTTGGATAGTGGTGAGTACTGGTACTGCACCCATTTTTGGGATTTAACAAATGAATTCCCCACAATTCTAAGTTGCATTTGGCAATCAGCATTGCCATTCCCAATGGTTTCAGACTACTGTGCGGGTAGTCCAATGGTGGTTTTAAAGCGCTTTGAAGCTAACCGGCGCTACTGTTTTTCCTTTGGCAACCCATTTCCCTCATGGCAACCCGGCCTTTCATTCTCGCACTGGTGGGTGGCAAGTGAGGCAACCATTTTGGTGGGCGCACAAACTGCGCAGCTTTCCTGGATTTTGGCGCACATGTGGGTTTTCCGCCATCTTGAATTTTCTAAGCCCACAGCACCAAATGTTGCAGCATGATTACTTGCACGTGGGTCAAGACACTCAACAGTGTCCTCTGTGCTGTTAAACCTGGGAGTACAGTTATTAAATGCTTCACTGATTCTATATTTGTGGACGAATTACAAAACCGACATATGCTGTCTGCAGTTTTTCAGTTTTCTTCGGTACATGGTCTCCTTTGTGTAGTATAGGTTAAGTCTTAGTTGTAGAAATTGTTTGTGATGATATAGTCTCAGGAATTCTTGCAAATATCTTGGCACCGTGTTCAATCTTCGTGGCTCATTTGGATAGAGAGCTAAAGATTTGTAGGTTGCTCTTTGGGTCAGAGTTTCAATCCAATCTCTCTCTTGTACCTTTTTGTTCACCAATTTAAGATTTGTCATCAGGATTTTGGGATCCACATCTGATCTTCAAGCTTTTGTATGCATGCATTATACCATGCATCTATGGACCACAGGTTTGTACCTTTTGTACCTTTTTTTGTCTTGAATAGGATGTGATATGGTAATGGCAATTCTTTCATTATGATTTTTCTGACAAATGATAAACTGTTCCATAGTGTGACTGTGAACAGCGATGTAAGCCCAGTTAATTTCTTATAACACTCATTGCAGTAGATTTAGGTAAGTGGAGTACAGATTTCCAAAATGCCCCTTCAAGCACATTCCACGTTGACCAAATTAAGCTTAAGGTTGCTTCTCCACCCTATGTCAATATCGGAACCTGTTTTTGTTTATAAAACATTAGTAATGGCAGCATTGTACATTTTTCATGTCATGCATGAAGTATGCCACCCTCTGAGGAAAGCATTCTGGTTTTTGATGTAAGCAAATTTAACCAAATTGATTCCCCCAGCACCTTGTTAAAATGTATGCCTAAGTATTTAATAGAGTCGATTTGTTCTAGCACTTCATTCCCTATATTCCATACAAAGATTCTTGTTTTCTTAGCGTCTCATGCAGAACATTTGATTTTTAATTTGTTACTGTTGATCGTTAGTTCATTCTTGGTCTATATTCTTCTAGATGGTTTAATTTGTGTTGAAGACCTATTTGAGTGTGATCAATCAACACTAGGTCACTCGCGTATAGAATCCATGTGATGTGCTGGTTGTTAATTTTTGGTGGAAAATTAGCGACATCTTTGAGGCATAGTGGAAAATCTGCTAGGTAAAGGTTGAATAGTGTACATGCAAGATGACATGCTTACTTCACAACTTTATCTGTTTTTATTTCAGAGGATAAGTCTCCTTGTTAATCGTATGCCAATTGAATATAGAATGCCTTTATAATTTCCACCAGTACTGCAATTTAGCCCAAAGTTTGATTCTATTAACAATGTCAAAGGCCTGCTGGATATTAATGAAGGCCAGGTGTAAATTGGTTTTGTTTCTGACTCTTTGTAGTTTTAGTATGTTTAAAATGAACCATTTAAGATCAGTGCATGTTCCCTTCATAAAACTGGTTTGCCTTTTGTCTATAATGTTGTTTTTATTTTCAAAGTCTACGAGGAGTTTTTGTTTTTGTTTTTGTGCAGCGAGTATTTTCCAATTACATCTAATATGGTTATGGGTCTATTGTTTGAAGATTGGGACTACAATAGCAGTCACCCGAATATTTCATATATACTTTAGCCCACTCATCTGGTGGTTTTCATAGGATGTTATTTCTAAGCCCTTCTGGTCCTGGTGCATTCTCATCTTTCAATTTTCTAATGGCATATCTTAACTCCATTTGATCAATTTTGATCTTACAAGGCTGCTGCTGCTTTGATATACACATGGCTTCCTCTTTATTCCCATCTGTGAATAATCTGGTATAATGATCTATGCATCGATCTTCAGTTACACAGTTACTCATAACCGACTGCTGATTTAGTGTTGTTTTGTTTATCACTGCCCCAGAGTCTCTGCTATTAGATTTACATATTGCCTTGATCATCTCTTCTCCTTGTTCTTGTTCACAATGTATTTGAAATGGAGGGATCCAGTTACGATATTGCTGCTTTATGTGTTTAATCACAGCTTGTCTCCTTGGTTGTTCTTGGCCATTTTAAGTTTGTTCTTTAATACTTTTTGTTCTCGTGCCACCTCAATGCTATAAGGATATCAAGGTGTATCATGTGGAGTTTTTAGACCAGTGTGTAATCACTTGGTTAGCTGCTAGTAGTGGGGTGTAGCAAGCTCCAGTAATATTTCATTAGAGAGATCTATGTAGTTTTCCGTTATCTTTTTGATATTGTTTGCTGCAAATATTTAGCCGATTTCTTCCTTGATTTTGCCAATGGTTCTGGCATATGTATTCTCATTGCAGTTTTGTTGTGGATCTTCCAAGTTAGGCAGATTGTGACATGATCACTTTGATCCATTGGTATTACTTCTAATCTTTCGATGTTGTGTCGAAAGTTACACAAGCGATATATATAGTCGATAGTAGAAGTGCTGTTTGTCCCTTTCCATGTCGGTTGGCCGGGAATGCCACTGGTCATTTGCCCGTTTGACATGTAGCAGTTTTGAAGAATTGTCTCTTGGTGCCATTGGAAGTTTCTGTATTTGTAGTTTGTCACTATGTTGTGCTCAAAATCAATCGGTGTACCCTTCTGGTATAAGCATCTTATATAATTTAGGTCGCCACATAGTAAAAGATGGAAATTTACTAGATTCACATTGCATTTGTCAATTGCTTTGTTTATTCTCTGAATAAAGCCGGTTGTTGAGATTAAACTTGGGTTCCAGTATAGGTAAAGAATCACTGTGTATTTGGGGAAATCATTCTCTGTATATAGGTGTTGAAGGGTCGTTACTTGAATAAACAACATGATGTTTTCACTTTTTTTATCGCACATCCGAGATCTGAGAGCAGAGTCCTACTTTGAATATCCCATTTTCTTGTGGCTAATCAAAGACCTTTTTTGCCAGGACTCTTGATAGCCAGGACCAGTCTACAGAGTCCTCGTCTCGACTTTTTTGATTTGACTTGCAAGGCTTCTTTGTTTCACTCGGGTCTGTTCTCGAATGTGCCCATTAGTCGTTTGTCCCTCTTTACAAAGATAGGGATGGTTCTTTGGTCTCATTCTTTCTCCACCAATCTTTTGGAATTACTTAATTCAGATGTATGTTTATCATTGTTAATGTTATCACTGGGCCAAGTACAATCCCTCACTTCAAATCCAAAGGATAATATTTTTGGCCTAGCAGTTAACGGCATGTCTTTTACCAGTTGTGATTTTATATGCAAAATTACCCGGTCTGTCCTGGTCTCTTTTGCATATTCTACAATTGCAATGTCATCCGAGGAGACAGATCTTAATGTTTGGACCAAGTGTAGTAGTTGCATTACGATTGTCCTGTTCATATTCACTTAATTTTTGCTGTAAATATGTTTTTGAGGACAACTTTACTCTGTTCATTTGTTGACTTGTGCGCACATTTTCCATGATAATAGGCCTTTGGTTTTGATTTTTTATTTCTAGCATAAGGTTTTACAGGATTAGGAGATCTTCCAGTCATTGGTCTTGGCACAGCGTCTTTGCATCTAGGGCTTGGTGTCTTCATGGTCGTCAATATTTCCATTTTCTGTGGGAGAGTCAGAAAGCATGAGCAAGGGTCTCACATTGAGTCTCTCCTCAGGCTTTCAACTCTGTGTTTGCTTATTTTTGGGTTCCTTATTTAGGCATGACTCTGCTTGAGAGTGTGTCAAATCATGGATCACAGCGGTTGACATGATGTCTTGACAGATTGTTATTGCTCTACGTTTTCATCCAAATATTGCATCAGACCTTCTAGCGGAAGATGAGCATCTAGATTGCTGATGTCTTTCCTCAATTCCATCCCAATTTGTGTCATATGGCTATTTATATTGATGGGTGCATTGTGCATCACCAAAGGCTCCATGTCCCTTGTTGTCTACGTATGCATTACGTCAGTAGTCATTGGTTTGTGCTGTACTTCTCATCTCATCTCCTTTTGGGCTCATCTGTTGGCTGCACAGCATGTAAATGGAGATTTCTTAAGAAGGCTCACGCCCCATTTGTTCTATTTTTAATTTTTCCTTTCAGGTTTTTGGGTTTGCCTCCATGGTCATGCCATCCTTGATCCTATCGTTGGACTATACTCTGTGTTTCTTTTTGTTTTGTTTGTCTTTTAAATATGTCAAATACTTTCACCTATTCAGGATGCGTAATCCTATTCCTACTCATGTGGTTGCTCATGTTAAGTAATCATACTTAGATTCTACTGCATTTTTTTCTCTATTTGTGGGCATGTTTTTTTGAGAACTAGCCAGTTTGACTTTGGCTTTGGGATTAGTTTGAGAGCTCACTATTTGAGATGTATTATCCAAACTAGGTCTACCTTGCTCATTGTCTTTATAGAATTGGGTCTCGTGTGATGGCCCCATTGTCGCCATGCTTGTGTCACTCACCACCTCAGATGTTTGATCAAGAATAAAATACAAGGGTGCTTCTTTTGTTTTCCTTCTGTTAGATTTCTTTGCTCCGATTGGTCCTCTATATGTCCTTTGGTCGCGAGAAAGTGATTTAGTAGGATAATTTAGTTGAACATGTGGCACGTCGTTGATTAATGATTTCTCATTCTTTTCTCATTCATTTTAGAGATTCTAGCAGTGCTTCCATCATGTTTTTGTTCTCACTATGTGCACCCTGTGCCATGTCACTTAGACAAGCTTGCCATCTCGCTGAGGTTTCTGTCTCAATGTCGAGCCTGTTTCGAATTGTTGTTGCAATTGTTTCTAGATGTAAATGAGTCAATATGAATGAGTCATAGTGAGCAGAGTTTCATGGTATTTTAAATTGCTAGGGATGTCCTCATATAGCTCTAAAAATGGAGCAAGCGATAGTGTGATGGCTGCCATAAGATTGTTTTGGATCTGCGTCGCTGCCTCATTTGAAAGTTGCGGCCTCTGTAGATTTGATTTGTTGTCCCATGATTGATTACTTAATGGTGAATAGGTCGGTGAACATTGCACATTAGGTGACTCAATGGCCTCATTACAAGTTTGCCAGTCTGGAAACAGCAGTGCCGGTACGTTTACCGGCACTGTTTCAGGACCGGCAAACTACGAGTATGCTGGCGGGTGCCGTTTCGCCCTCCAGGTCTGACCCTGGCGGGCGGAATGGCACCAGCCAGCAGACTTTGATGGAAGCACGGGCACTGTTGCATGCAGTGCCGGTGCTTACATCCTCCCCATTCCCATTGAGTTCTCTGGGACTCAATGGGAATGGGGAGTAACACTTGCCGCTGCCTGACTTACCGGTCTGCTTGGGCTGTAATGCCCCGGTTATTCTGGCAAGTCAGACTGCAGTAATTCATCATGAGTCTAGTCAGCAGCCTGCCGGTTTTACCGGCACGGCTACCACCAGGCTCATAATGAGGCGCAATGTCTATGATCATATCATTGGCGTGCATGTCACTAATGTCTCTCATAGATACATCTTCGTCATCTCTATTAGAGTTTTATGCAGTTTCCGCCTCATGACCTATCCCTTTGGTAACTTCACTTGCGGCTTTATTCAAAGCATTCTCGGCAGTTATGCCTACCAAGAATTGTTGTGTTCCTTTGGATGTAGTGGTCGGCGTTGAGATGTAATTGGTATCATCCTTGTTAAAGCACCTTTCTTCAAAAGAGAAAAGTAGGGACTGTTCGGATATGCGCTCTCTAATTTCTGCTGCATCATCTCTTAGTTAAGCCACAATACACTTCTCTTGCTCCATATCAGCATCTTGATTCAGATCTAAAATAGAGCCGTTCACATTGATAAGCCCTTTTGTTGTTACTCTTTCCGAGTTTGTAGCAAGATGCTCACGGTCCATTAGCTCCTTTTGCTCAGTGTTGTTAACCTCTCCATCCTAGTTGGAATGTACTGTTACATTTGCCTCCCTGTTCTCAATGGAGGATGATTTTGTGGTATATACAATTTCTCAAGCATTGCTTTCAGGCAGTAAGCTGCTGTGCACACTTTATTTTCTGTGATGTCGTGTTTGTCACGATTCCATTTTAAAGCCCAATAGGCTTTTTCACTTTCTCAGAGATCTCGTTATTTATGTGCGATGCTGTTTGCCAACTATTCTTTTCATGCTGAAGACAAGCTCTCTTGCTGGTTAATATTATAGCATTCCGACAGTATTTCGGCCTGCAGAAGTTCAGCGTCAGTTACATCCAAAGTCATCACTTTGTTTCCCATGTCAGTCTTACTTCTCTTTACACTCTGGTTCGTGTTTGCACCTATGTCACTCATAGTCTGTATGTGGGAATAGTGTAGAATGTTATGAGAGTCATATAAATTCCACATATATTCAGTGCCACTTGCTCACTCACCTTGAGGGAGAAGACAGTTTTGTTGTTCTGCAGTGAGGAGGCACACACCCAATGTTTGGTGACAAGCAATGCTGCGTAGCAAGGCAGAGCTGTATTATTCCAAAAATAGGGTAGAGCAGGGCAGGACTTCAGGGGTGGACTTCAGCTTGTGACTCGCGAAGGACTGGAGAAAGACAGGACTCACAGGCCGGCGCTATGTGCCACTTCCGGTTTTTAAAGACGGTTTCTTGACATTAAAGAGACTGCAGCAACTCCACGCAGGGTACTCCTCCAGCAAAAAGCAATGTGTGACTGGGGAAAGACTGACTCGCAGCCAGACTGACCTGCCAGCGCTACGTGCCACTTCCAGTTTTTAAAGACAGCTTCTTTATATTAAAGGGTCCGCAGCAGTTCTATGCATGGTATTCCTCCAGCAAAAAGCAATGTGTGACTCGAGAAAGACAGGACTCTTAGCTGGATATGCCTTTAAATTTCACCATAAAGCATTCCGTTCTAAATCTCGCCTCTCCATACAAAATGCATTGGGCTTTAAGGTAATGACAATGTAAAGGCGAGACACAGAGCCTTATATCTAGCATGGCACCAAGGTCTTTGTCACATTGCCATTTCTCTTGATTTCCAGCTCCTTTGGTTACCAGAATTATCCCATGGAAAGCACTATGGGAAATGTACATTTACATTTGTGGGGTTAGTTACCATTTTAAATGTGGCTTCTCTTTTAGGGAAAATCAGTTGGGACCCTCTCACTGGAGCTTTTGCCCTCACCAATGCCATCACTCTGCTGGCCGCTTGAAGCATAGGTCTTCTCATCTGTTTCTGTAAAGATTTCTGTCAACAGCCTTTCTGAAAACTGGTCTCCACAAAGAGTCAGCTCTCTCCAGCCATCTCCAGTAATATCCAGAAAATTGCCAATGTTTATCTCCCATATTAATCCCCAAGCTAATCATCTCCCGCCATTCTGTGCATGGAATTATATATTTTTTGAATACCACTGTGAGTAGGTATAGCTTTTACAGTCCAAGAATGCCAAGGGAGGAGTCACTGACTCCTAACGTTAACATGGCAATATGTTTTTTATAGGATAACTTTTGATGCAAATGTGTGAGAGTAACAAAATCGCTATCATCAGATTCTGTAGACCAGAGCTCACACAACAAGAATGTTACGTGTTGTCGAAAGATATTCTTGACCTACAATTTGCAACAGTTTTGTGTTAATCAGATCTTGCATTACAGTTGTGATTTGTGTTGTAATGATTAAATGTGTGTGAGTAAAACTGACACACAAAGAAATATTCTGAAATGTTTTAAATGAATAAGATGTCGACTTCGGCCAGAAGATGACAGTGTTGATACATGGGAAATGGTCTCTTTCCCATTTTACTGTCATATAAATCTCAAAGAAATGTAATGTTATAATGCAATGCCATCAAGTTTGTTTTTTAGCTTTCACCAGCTAGAGACGGGTTAAAAAAGTCCCATGACTGGATTCCAAAGGGGGGACAACTGGAGTGAGATGAACTCCCAGACAGTTTCATGTTCCCTCAAGCAATCAAGCACTATATTTGAGAACTCTTTTTTGTTAAAAATGAAGTAAAACATAGTAAAATAAACAAATTTAAAACACATGAATATAGAACATATTATAAAATCCTTGAATTACATTTCTTTTATATTATTCAATCAATGTTATGCAAGCTGCTAAATTCATTTGGTGGCAAAATACTAAGGTTCTGGGGTTTATCTCTTGTTTGGTTCTCAGGCTTGCCTTGAGCACTGATAAGCCAGTCACTAAATTTGATCAGAAGAAAATCTTTGAAAATTATTGCAATACGAAATTTGCTTCCACACTCACAATATTTAGAGGGTATGGTTTTCATTGTGAGAGCAAGCAAGCTGTGCATTCCAGTAGTGACCATATTTTTGCAAAATGTGTTTTTCTGGCTTCCTTGCTCTTTCAGAAAGGCTTCTCTCAGTTGACTTTATTTTCAGCCATTATCTGAGCCTTATTGCAGTCCATAAGGGTGTAAGGAAGAAATGCATTCTCATTGTGGGTGGGTGTATGCTGGTGTGTAGGTGTGTGTTTAGGTGTCGCTACGATAGCACCTTACAATTGTGGTGTAAAGGTGGAGATGTCACAAAATGACCCAATCTTAGGAGACAAAACATTCTGAAAAGTACATAAACTTCAGAAACAACACAGCTATATTTCGAGGACAGCCGGGAGAGAGCACAAAGAATGAAAACTGGACACCCTCTCACAAGCCCATTTGAGGTTAAACAATCTAAAGCGGAAAACCAAAAATGTTGCATATTTCATAAGTGTTACAATAATTCAAAACCTAAGAATATCATTGGCTAAGCATCACAAAATCCCTATAGAACAACATACACCCTGATCGCTCATTGGCACATCCACCCTTGCCTCCACTAAGACATCCCCACCCTCAAACTATGGCCTAATTTATGTTTGGACCGTGTTCTTATTGGCCGTACTAGACATTTCCGACAAACAAGCTGTGTACTATTTGGATCAGAACACTGTTTAGATAACTTTGAACCTTCGGGTTTTACAGAGATCTCGCCAATCGGAATGTGGGAAACAATAGGGAGGACAGATTTGTTGCAAAGTCCTAGAACATTATAATGCAGTGCTGTTCTCCCAGCCTACAACTGCACACCATGCGACTCCCATCTCGACACAAGCCACAAACCAGTACAATATGGCTTTCTTGATTTCTTTTTGACATAGAAGCAATCTAAGACAACACTGTTCGAATTTAATTTCATCTATTTTCTTCAGGTTAGCAAGGCAGTTACCTCACAAAACAGGGCCATTCATAGCACAGGGGGTGCTTTGTTCACGCTCTAACTTTGTAAATTGGCACTGATGCTATGTCATGTCCTTTGTGTATTTATTCACCTTTCGCCTTGGACAGCACCTTCTTGTCTGGGACTCGGTTCACATTATGGGGGCGGATTCCTTTGAAACAATTAAGCAATGTCTGCTTTTGACCCAAACCCTGGGTGATAAAAAATAACTCCACAGGTTTTTTTATTTTTTATTTTGCTGTTCGAGATTAACTTTTCAATTCATACGGTAAAAACAAAATTTTAAAATCCATTGCTAAAGGTTTATTTCAGGCACACTTAAGGGAGTGAGTAACTGATTTAGTCTGCTCTTAAACGCCTCAACTCAGCCTTTCATACTTCTGAGGTCGATAAATGAGTACCAACACAGGTTGGGTGATATTGGGTTATATTTTTTCTATATAAAGCGTTTAAGTGCAAGTGCTATATAATAAAACATAATTATCATTTGGTCATGTACATCTGCTTGCATTCACAGTAATTTGGCAATATGGGCCTTTACACACTGATCTTACCGATACATATGGCGATCCATTTTTGTATGAAATGTACATCACATTATAGTGATAACGTAACCATATTTTTCGTAGTGTACAATGCTATGTGATGCCACTTCCTGTTTTGTCAACGGGTGAAAGGTCGTGTTTCATCGCTTCCCGTGATATCACTTCGGAGTGGGATCAAATGACATCACTTCCTGTGATGTCATCAGGGGGTCAAGGGTTGTGTGATGTCAATTCTGCTACCCCTGGTATTTTGGTGAAATGATGTCCCTGAATCCACCAAGTCAAATGCTGCAGACAGATCGAGAAGCAGGCTGTCTTATTTGCATCTTTGATGTCGTCTAGTTGAATCATAAATTCTAAGAGGGCTGAATCAGTGCCATGGCCTGGGTGGAAGCCAGATTGATGAAGGGCCAAGAAGTGGTGTGTTTCCAGGAAACTTTGGATCTGAAGATAAGCCACCCTAACCAAACCTTTTAGCAAGAAGGGCACTGTAGTGATGGGCTGGTAGTTGGTGGGCAAGCTAGAATCCAGAGTAGGTTTTTATAGGAGAGGGAGGATCCATGTTTTCTTGAGATTGGTAGGCACCAAGCAGGCAGTAAAGGAGGAATTTATATGAGTCATGGGAAAGGAAGCAAGGTCTTCTACACACTCCTTAAAGAAAGTTGCGGGTCAGATGTCCCCTTGGAAAAAAGATGGTTTAAGGCCATTGACAATTTGGGTGGTATTCAAAACAGAAATTGGTTTAAAGCTGAAAAGGGAAACGTTAAGGGAGAGGGCTTGTAGGCTTGTCGAATCAAAAGCAGGAGTTCCCAGGCTGTTTTATTTTATCAGTGATCTTCTTTTTGAGCATGTCTATTTTGTAGAAGGGTGCAGTTTGGATTTTGCAGCATCAATTACTATCCTTGGGGACAATTAGGGGGCTTTGATGGAAAAGAGTCAAGAGAGTCAAGTTCTTGCATAATGGCAAAGCGCTGGATTTGGCTTTCTCAATCATGGAGTTGTAAGCTGTTTTGTTCTCTAGGATGATGGCTTTTTTAAAGGTGATGGCTTCCAGAGTGAAGCTAGTTTTGTCCTCATCCAAGAAGCGATGGTTCCACCTAGCCTCTGCCTGGCATTTAAGAAGGCTAAGTGCTGGTGTGAATCACATGTTGCGGCGCAAAGTAACTTTGGCTTTTCTTTGGGTGAGGGGTGCCACAGTGATGATGGCGTGGGTGAGAATGGTGTTGTAGCTATGCACGAAGATGGCTTGGTCAAGTATTCCTGAAGGTGGCGTAAACTAGCTTTTAAAGCAAAGGTAGGGTGTGAGCTTTAGAGATGTTTCTGGAGCTGCAGGTATCTATGGGAAGGGGAGGGAGTAGGCCTGAAGGAGGGGTATTAGTGATAGGCAGCATGAAGGAGATGATGTCGTGGTCCGTCAAAGAGCAGGGCTGGTTGGCAGTAGATGTTATGTTACAGTTCATGTCAGTTAGACAGTCAAGGATTCTGCCTTTGGAATGGGTGGGATTGAGAATGCACTGAACCCAAGTATGTCAATGGATCGGCAAGAGAGAGTGCTCCAGAGTCATCTGGGTCATTTAATCTAAGGTTATGATCACCCAAGAGTAGTGTTTTAGATATGATATGATATAGCATGCATAATGTGC
This sequence comes from Ambystoma mexicanum, assembly GCF_040938575.1. Classification (NCBI taxonomy): domain Eukaryota; kingdom Metazoa; phylum Chordata; class Amphibia; order Caudata; family Ambystomatidae; genus Ambystoma; species Ambystoma mexicanum. The sequence continues at coordinate 118,356,967 of NC_090935.1, read as the reverse complement.
CTATACATAAGTGTTTCAAGGCGCGACGAGGCAAGGGAGGGGGAACAGAGGGGAGAGAGAGACAACGATCTTAATAGGCCATGTGTCATTGCGATCCCGCAAGTGCAGGGGAAGTGGGAAGGGGAAAAGTGCAGGGGGCAAGGGAGAGGGGACAGTGCAGTACATGAGACCGACAGTAAAAAAAAAAATTGAATGAAAGCAATCAGTAAAAAGTACAGCCAGCTGGTGGAAAGTGCAAGGATAAGTGCAGACATCAGGTGTCAGGATCTGGTAGGGGACTGCAGGGATACAGAAAACAGTTCCCAAGTGCAGGGGGTAGCCAGGGAGGCAGTGCCAGTGTGAAATTGGTGGGGGAGGTGACCTGGATCCGAGATCAGAGGGTGGCCAGGTAACCAGTGCAGTTTCAGCCAGGAGTTCAGCAGGGAAGAGGAGGAGAGAAAGCAGAAGCAAAGAGGAAGGTTTTGAGGTGCTTCCGGAACCAGAGATGGTTCTCCTCAAGTTTCAGAGAGGCAGGGAGACTGTTCCAGAGGGAGGCCCCAGCCGAAGAAAAAGATCTACCACCAACTTGTTGCTTGGAGAAGCGACTGACCCTGAGGGAGTTGGAGGCTGATGAGCAAAGAGCTCGAGAAGGAAGAGGCTTAGGAAGAGAGAGTTCAAGGTATTGAGGCCCCAGGCCCCTAATGTCTTGTGGACAATACAGAGGGTTTTGAACTTAATCCTCGCAGCCACTGGGATCCAGTGCAGAGATTTCAGTCCTGGAGAGATACGATCCCTGAGGCCAAGGACAAGTCTTGCAGTCCGGTTCTGGATGAGCTGCAGAGGGCGGAGAGTAGAGGCAGGCAGCTTTAGAAAGAGGCTGTTGCAGTAGTCTAGCCTAGAGAGAACCAGAGCTCTGGAGAAAGTGAGCTCTAGGGGAAGGAGAAGAAAGGAAGAATAAATCTGAGGAGGTGCAGCTGGTAGCGTGACTTCTTTGAGACATCAGCGATGTGAGGAGATTGGAGTCGAAGATGACCCGAGGTTTTTAGCCTCGCAGGTGGGGGCAGGAAGAGGGCCAAGACAGGCCGGCCAAAGAGTGACAGGAAAGGAGGGAGTGGGTATGCCGATGAGGAGAATCTCAGTCTTACTGGCATTAAGGCAGAGATCATTGGTGGCACACCACTCCTGGATAGCAGACAGACAGAGATGACAGAAGGAGAAGAGGTGTCTGAAGGTAGCCTGAAAATGAGTTGTCATCCGCATAGCACTGAAAGTTGGGGCAGAGAGCTGCAATGCGGTGGACAAGAAGTGCAAGGTATTGGATAAACAGCCAGGGAGAGAGGTTAGACCCCTAGAGAACACCACAGGTAGAGAAAGAGATAGAGGAGAGGAAAGAGGTCAGGCAAGCCAGGGCGTGATCAGTGATACTCAGGTTATCACATGGACCGTTGAGCAGGATGGCATGGTTGATCGTGTCAAAGGCAGAAGAGAGATCAGGTAAGATGAGGACACATGGGGTGTTGGAATCAAGGTTGGAGAGCAGGTCTTCATGGATGCTTCTGGCAGCTCTGAAGCCAGACTGATGGTCATGGAGACAACCAACAGATTCAGTGTGAACATTAAGCTGGGGGATGGCCAGCATTTCCAGGTGTTTGCCCAGGAAAGGAGTGATGGAGTGATGGAGATTGGGTGATAGTTAGCCGGGCAGGATGGGTTGGCAGAGGGTTTCATAAGAAGAGGGTGCACAAGGGAGTACTTCAGAGGGGAAGGGAAGACTCCAGTGGTGAAGTAGTGGTTGCAGAAGTCAGCCAGACCAGGAGCCAGGGTGTCAATGTGGTCCTTGATGGTTTTGGAGGAACAGATGTGAACCTGATTTGACGAGACTTTCATAGATCGGACTTGTCTAGAAACCTCATCTGGGGAGAACAGGGGAAAGGCAGAGAAGGAGGGAGGAGAGGTGGTAGCAGAAGGGCCAGAGGAAGAGAAGGGAGTAGAGGGAGGAGGGGGAGAGGAAGAGAGAGAGGACAGGATGTCCTGAGTTTTAGAAATGAAATGAGAAGCCAGTGCAGTGCAGTTGTTACATGCCACAGAGACACGTGCTTGGATGTGAGCTCTCTTCTTGGTGTTGTCAGAGAGCTGGTATTGCCTTTGTAGCTGGTGGCAGGCTAGTTTGTCAGAGGATGTACCCGAAGCACCCCATTTCCTCTCAGCCACCCTGCACTTGAGTTTGAGGGAGACGAGGCCTGAGTCATACCAGGAGTTACACTTGACTTTGGGCTTCAGGCGGATCCTCATGACAGGGCAAGTACATCAAGAGTATCAGATATAGCAGAGTGGAGCATAGAAAGGGCTCTATCAGGGTGTGAGTCAGCCTAAAGGGGAGAGGGGGGTGAAAGTGGCGGCAAAAGCCTCAACTGACACATTCTTCATTGGTCAAATAACCTAGAAGGTGGGTGGCAGTGCTGGAGGTGGCTTGGTCTGAGGGGTGGAGAGGGTGAGCTGGGAGGAAAGGAGGAAGTGATTACTCCAGCGGAGAGGAGTGGTGAGAGGGATAGAAAGTGGAAGGTTTGAAGAGATCAGAACATCCCGAGTGCGCCCTGCAGGGTGAGTCGGACCAGAGCTGATAATAGAGAGTAAGAGAGAGTCGCAGAGGTCGCAAAAGAGTCCAGAGGAAGGACAGGAAGCATCCAGGTGGATGTTAAATTCTCCAAGAAGGAGGAGTTGAGTGGTCAAGACCAGGAGGGAAAAGGAGAGGTCAGCCCACTCAGAGAGGAAGGAATAGATCTGACCATGTGGCCGATAGATGGTAGCCACTGTAAGAGAATGGCTAGGAGAGAGAGCCTGCAGATGAGGCATTCGAAAGAGGAGTAGGCCTGTGTAGGAATGACAGAGGCAGGAATCCACTCAGGGAAGATCAGGGCTACACCCACTCTTGAACGGTTGGACCTAGGCACGGAGGGGATCTTGTAGCCATCAGGGAGGAGAAAGTCAAAGATTGTGACAGAGCTGGCCATGAACCATATCTCAGTGAGACCGAGGACACCAGGTCAAGTTTTTCCAGGAGGCAGAAGATGTCAGAGGAGTGTTTGACAGCTGAGCGAGAGTTAAGAGTGGCAATATGGAGAAGGTTGTCGTCCTTGAAAGACTTTGAGGGAGGGGTACTAATCATAGATACACCCTGCGGAGATGTAGAAGAAGCCCGAGGGGGCAGCAGAAGAGGAAGGAGGAGAGGTCAAGGTAGCCAAGGAGAAGGCAGCAGGGGGAGGCAAGGAAGCCGTGGAGGGAAGATAGGGGACAGTAGGAGAAGGAAGGAAGTTGATGAGGCAAGGGAAGCATCTATCAAAGAGGAGAAGATCGGCCTGGGGGCCTTAGACCAAGACGGTACCATTCAGGTACACATTTATAATGACCTTAGAGGAGTCGAAGGAGTCCAGAAGGGCCTCCCACGGGTTTTCATTATTAATGTTATGTTATGTTAAAGGTATTTATATAGCACACCGTGGGAGAATGGGAGAAGAAGAGAGAGGAGAAAGCACAGAGACCTTATGAAGAGTCCATAGGTCTGGCGAGTGAACAACAAAGAGGATGTTGGTGCGGGTTTGCCTAGAGGAGGCACTGGTATGGGTGTAAGCGTAGGGAGACCGGGGTTGGAGACCAGGATGTCCTTTTTAAATTTCTTCCTACCAGATTTAGTGAGGAGTACAGGATAGTCGCTGGAGAAGCAGTTGGAAAAGATAGGAGAGACAGAGAGCACCATAGAGTAGGTGGGGAGAGGAGAGAAGAGGAAAGGGTGGGGGGGAGTAGGGGAGGTAGGGGCGGCGAGAATACTAGGGAAGGGCGCATGGAGGGGCTCAAGCAGAGTAGAGAGAACAAGACGAGACTTTGTAGACAATTGGTCAAGACGACAGAATCTCAGACAGTGATACAAAGATTGCTAGATGAATACTTTGCTAAGAGTCAGAACTGCAGAGTGACACTACTTTCACAATAAAGTTTAGATACTGGCGACAACACATCTAAGTCTGAGAGTCCTGGAAAACGGGAAAACAGGAAAACACCCTAGGTTTCACAAAGTAATTTTAAATACTTTCACAATGCAATTTTTAAATACTAGAGAAAACACACCTAAGTCTGAGAGTCCTATAAAGGGGAACCAGGCCTAGGTTTCACAATGCAATTTTTAATACTTTGACAAAGCAGTTTTTAAAACTGGAGAAAACACACCTAAGTCTGAGAGTCCTGTAAAGGGGAAAAAGGCCTAGGTTTCCCAATGCAATTCTAAATAGTTTCACAATGCAATTATTAAATACTGGAGAAAACACACCTAAGTCTGAGAGTCTGGTATGTGGCAAGGTTGTCAGGGTAGTTTGCAGGCTCTATTCCTAACCCAGGCCACTCCTACCTTATTAGTCGCTGCTCATTGACGGCTGGCACTGGCTTCCCATGCTGACACCTGCAGACACGATAGGGAGCTGCATATAGGGAGATGTGGGTTTGGAGCTGGAGAAGAGCTGGAAGATATCGTCTTCACAAGTGTGGTAGGGCGTGGTGCCTGGTAACCCAGGTGGATGGTCACAATGGAGCTGTGTGAGATATTGAGTTCAGTGGTAAGGAGTTCACAAGAGGTTAGCGAGGTGAAAATGATAGCCAGGGGTTTTGATAGCCAGGGATAGTGAGTGGCCAGTGGGAGAGTGGAGCTAGGTCTCAGAGATGGCTGCTACATCAAGATTGTTGTAGGTGATGAGGTCTGCAATTTCTAGAGCATGCGGCGCAAGAGATCTAGCATTGATTATGACACTTCTGAGGTGCATGTTCAAGAGGTCGATTGTGGGGGTGTCAAGTTTGCGTTGACAAAGGATGATCAGGGATTCATCAGGCTTGAGTGAGGTGGCAAGACAGTGCATCTGAAGGTGTTGCTAGGGGTTAATGGAGCAGCCATGTTGAGAGTTGCTGCGTGTGTTGTTTCAGTAGGGCTTGTATCCTTCTCATTATGACAGGTGAAGTGCATCGCAGATGATGTAGGGTCTGTGATGTGGTCTTCCTGTTGTCTCAAAGGGGTGTGGGGAACAGACAGTCTGGGCTAGTAATGCTGATCATAGCCCTGCTGGGTGGGTCAATAGTGTTGTTTAGGTTGCAGGTAGCATAAGCGAACCCGCATGTGGGTTTACTTGAGTGGTTGTAGTTGCACATGGGAGATAGGTCTTGGTTTGGCAGAGTGGTGTAAGTGTGCTTTTTTATCAAAATGCGTGATGCCAGGCACCAGCAACTTTTACGGCCTAGGCATAGGCCTATGAGGAAGGGCACGGCACGGTCCTGTGTGCAGGGTCTGCAGGACAACAATGCGCTTGTCAGTATCCATCAAAAAGGTTGTCTGCATGCTTCCATGATGCAGTTTGCATAAGATGTTTGATGCGGCTGGGCAGGTGGGTGTGCAGCCGTGGGGCGTGTGAGGTGTTTTCATAATTTCTCGGCTTATTGTGCAGTTCAGGGAGGGGTTGGCAAGTTTTGGCAGTGTTGGGGGAGGAGACAGGCATGCGAGCGAACATAGTACGAGTCGGGATAGGGCACATAACGAGAAGCGCAGGGAAAGGAGTAATGGAGGTGTGGGTTGGCAGATAGTGAGACATTAAGAAGTTAACATTAATAGCAGGTGAGTGCCGCCTCACATACCTTTCAATGCAATGCTTTGATAGGCCGTCCCAGGCCGGACTGGGCCAGACAGGAAATGGCCTTGACAGTGGGCCTTTGGAGGGGGCCATCTTCGCCTGGCGGCTCGACTGGATTGGATCATTAGAATCAAGCTGCGGCCAATCCAAAATGTTGTTTGTGGGCAAACCGGCCCTGGCTGCTTGTAGGCTTATGACGGCGGCCATTTTTAAGGGGTGCTGGGTCTCCGGCATCGTAGTGAATAGGTCAGCGAGGCTATGATCAGAGCCCAATCCAGGCATCACAGGGGCAAAAGGGTGACCGTACACTGCAGTGCTTACCTACTGTGCCTGTGGGGGTAATTTATCCGTGTTTTCGCAATTCTTGGCGCATAGCGGCATGGAGGCAGGTTCTGGAGTCCACGCTTTCTGTAATTGAGTCAGACAGGAAATGGCCTTGAGAGTGGGCCTCATGTAATGTAAAGTAGTCTTATAAAGCACAATAGTACCACCTTTTTCTGCCCACATCACAGCCCCCACACACATGCCTCTGTAACAAAAGAGGCAATGATCTTATAAGTGGGATAGCAGGAGAGGTGGATCCAAAACCAGTAGTGTTGATGGGTGCAGGTCAGGAGGACCTTATTAATGAGTGACCTTCTGCATCTAAGATTGGAATTTCGATTTGGGAATTTGTAGACCAAATGAGAGAGCCCAAGATCTGATAAGTGAAGTGATTTTGGTCTGAGTTAGTAGCTGGTCTGTGAGAGGGTTAAAGAGCAGAGCTTAGTCAAAGCCTCATCATTAGTTTAGGTGCAGAGACTGGTGGAAGCTCTATGTGGGGGCTTTATGTGCAGTGTAAGGGTATAGGAGATTTCAGAGTGTAGACAATGTGTCGGGAAAAGGTAGGCAGACAAGGTGTACTTGTTGGTCAGTCCCTTTTGGGGGTGATGGAAGTTTTTGGTAATATTCCTTCAAGTTCCTTCTGTTGTGGGGCATCTGGTTCAGTGGGGTTGCAGAGAACAGCTTGGTTTGTTGGTTGGCCTTTCAGGGCTGGTCTGATGCTGGCATCATTTGATAGATTACACTGCTTGCTTTATACCAGTATTAGTTAAATTGTCATCTTTTTAGTGCTGTTTCCAGAAGGTCAGGTAGTTGTTTGCTCTGCACAGGTCTGTGGGGACAGAGGTCCAAAGTTTGAATGCAAGGATTGGGAAGGAAGACCATTCATGCTATTTCTGGTTGAAGGATGTCACCATTACTAGTGCATCTGAGCTGGATGAACGTTTTCTGGATAGTAGGTAGTGCCCGAATGTGCTAGTGAGGGATTCATGTGTCATGCCGCCGTCTTTTGGTGGTTGCTGGCGGTTATGGAAGGCTTGGCGTTGGCGGTGCCATTAGATTGTTTGGCGGCACCATTAGATTGTTCCGTGTTTTTCCTTTCACTTCCTGGTTTGACGGTCTAGTCTTTTTCTCTTGTTTCTGTATTTAACCACGCCCTCCCCTGGGCTCTGTGCGTTGCAACTTTGTTTCCTGTGCCTCGTTGCCGTGCTACTTTGTTTTCCGTGCCTTTTTCCTGTTGCCTTTTTCCGCGGTGTCTATCGCGGTATCCTTTCTCTCTGCTTCTCCTCCTCCCTTCCTTTTCCCTGCCTTCCCGTCCTTTGGTCCTCTTACCTTACGGGGTGTCTCCTCTCCTTCCTTTCTCCCGGATCACGTTCCTGGTTCCTGGCGGTGCTTCCATTCCGGTCTCTCGCACTGCTCCTTGTTCAGTATCAGCATCTCCGGACTCTCCAGCTTACTGCTGCACCGAGAAAACTTACGTGGATTATCCTGCGCCGGTGTTTTCCTGCATTCCCGGGCTCACAGTCATCTCTTCCTACACAGCATCGGTACCAACTACATCCGTAGAGAGGTTTTTTTAAGCGGCTGCTTTTTTCCTCTCATCTTGGTTTCTGCGGGACGGGGGCCGGCTGCTTCCCTGTTTATCAGGGGATCAGGGTGGCTTCTTCCCGCGGACGGCCGTACCTCTTCACAAAGAAGAAGAAGCCCAAGAATAAGACCTCCAGACGAGAATCCGTTCCGGAAGAGACAGGTGAGGATAAAGGGGAGGTGGACATTGATTTATCAGATTTGGAGGATAATACGCTGGTTCCCAGCATTCGTGACATCATGGCACACATGTGAAGGGGCTCACCAGGCGTGTGGCACTACTAGAGGTAGTGCCATCCTGGAGGATGGTAGCAAATGAAGCCTACATCATGTAGTGAATTTGGAAGTCAATGCAACCATTCTCTTAGCTCCTACTTAAGTGGTAGTCTTTGGTAGTCTCGGGAGGATAGCTCAGGGGCAATGTGCTCGCTTTGGAAGCAAGAAGACTGCTTAGAAACCTCTGGTTACTGAGCACGTTATAAATATCATATCATATATCATTAAGTGAACAAGCTTGCAGAAGAGAGAACAGACTTTGCGGAGTTCCAAGATAATGGACAAAGGTAAATAGTTGATCCTCTTCCCCACTGTGTTTGCTTATCGATTGCAATATGCAGCTTGTGTTCATGTTTTATAGACTACAAGTGAATATTGAAGCACATTCCCGAGTAGACAATCTAGAATGTGGGGTACTGGGCTGGTGCTGTAGCCCGTCAGATAGCACAGCGAGTAGAGCGCTCGCAGTGACGTCCATGCAGAGCCTGCCGATGCATGTTCGAATCGCGGAAGTGCCCTTCATCAGCCTTTCGTTCTTCCGAGGTTGATAAATGAACACCACACTTGGAAGTAATAATAAGCGCGGTGCGCATGCCTGAGGGTTCGCAGCAACATATAAATGCAAATGTTTGCATTAACTGAGCTTGACCGTGTTATACTCTCGTTTCTATACTTTATATTTGCTTGGAAAGGTGAAGCATAGATTCAAATTGCCACTCAGTTCTTGCCATATCTGCTCAAAGCACCAACCTACACCAACATTTTACTAAATAAAAGATACAGCATTTCCTTACACTCAACACACCGAATTCTAAACAAAATCCTGTTACTTTGACAATATGTTATCTAATTCATGCCAGTGTTAAAACGTTCACCTTGGAATAGTTTGTTAGACTTCTTTTCTACTAAATTACATATGTTTTTTTTTTTATTTTGATAAGCGCTTTCATTCAAGCAGCACCACCAAAAAATAGTTATCAGCTCCCTTTTGACTTTAATATGGTTGCATACTTTGAGCCCGATTCATGGACTAATTTGCGTGAAAAATAGGGTACTTGCGGGCCATTCATTGCGCAAATCAGTGTTCGATGATTCATGGAATCGAATGCGTGATACTTTTCCTGGACTTGCGTGGAGTTCGCGCATAGCGTGGGTGTGGCTTGCACAGAGGGCTGGGAAGGGGGCGGAACACCGGAAATGGGGAAGAACTTGCGAAAATGTTGGCGTTATGAGGGACGCCTGCAGGCAGTCCCTCACACACCCATAATTGCGCGGCACGAGATGTATTCATGGATATGATCACACAACCTCTCGGCCAGGAAACGGCAACCCAAGTCCCTCATAAGATCTGCCACCTGAAGTCAGGGGAGTACACTTCCACGTGGGATTTGCAGCATGGAGGTGGGGATGCATGTTTGATTTTGGGGTGCATGTACACAACCGGGTTTCCCAGCTTACTTAGGGGTGCCTGTAAGCAGTGTATCGGGGTACAGGAACTGTTTACGGGGGTTTGCACGCAGATTTACCGAGTTTGACCGAGTTACGATTTTTTATATGCAGGTTGTCAGGGTCCCGGGAACAGTTACGCATGGTCCTCGAGATGCAGGCCTGCTTGTGGGAGACCCCACAAACTGTTTGACGGGTGTGTGTATTTGCGCCCCGGGGATCGCGCAAAGGTGGCTGCTCTGGCTGTTTATGTTTTGCGTGTGAGCGTGTCGGGGGAGTTTTGGTCACGACTTGCAAATACGGTTACTTTGTGCGAAAACACAGCACACACATGTTTTTATCTGCGTGCAGGCTCTTGTAATGTCCTCAGCGTGCGGCCCAGTTGGATTTCTGCGCACATTTCCATGTATTGGGCCCTTAAAATCAAATTTGCACATGCATGACCTGATGAACCGTGGTTGGACACACGGGTATTTCAGTGCATCAGCTAACGTGTGCAAGGAATCAAAACAAAAGAGAATCTGCTGCAACAAAATGTAAACACAGTATCTCTTCTAAAGCTTCAGTGTGAAACTAGGAAGCACAAAAAGCAGGCCCACGCCAGCTTCTTCTTTCCCACACTTACACTGTCAAATAAATAACTTCATGCTTCCCCCCTCCTTATAATGCATTTAATCCTTTTTATAATCGTCATAAAAGTATGGTTTGGAAAGCTATCCATTTTACACTGATACAATTACACTGGCTGTCTCCTTCCTCTGGAAAGCACTCATCCATCCAACCATTCGACTATCCAGACAACCATTTCCGTCCGTCCTCACCGTCTCTCACGTAAAATAGAAACAGCCTGGCCTATTGACTTTGTCAGTGCTTGTTCTCAATGCAAGGTCATCCGTGTTCTCAACAGGACGCTGTTAATCGTAACTTGTTTTACAATGTCCCCTGGGCGACCGTGTCCATTTCTGCTCTCTCCTCCACCGGCAAGCCTCCTCTGTGCTTCTAATCAAGGCCTCCATCTAGCTTCTTCAACGCAAATGTGTGTTATGCTCTGAGGCTTTCAATGAGGAAATGGTTAATTCTGTTGTGGTGATGGTTTCTTTTCCTAAGTGATTAGGAAACTGGCTGCCAATATCTCAAGCCATGCCTATAAGTATAACCCATTTTGACGAAGGCTGGTGAGCACAAGCAAACTGCTGCCAGGAGGCCAAGCTGAGTGAGCTTGCGGCCAGGGAACCTGTTACTGGACTCGCCCAATGTATGCCAACGCTGGCCCCCATGAACTACCCCAACTGCCGGAAGCAGGTCCGGTCTTCCATGGGAATCATTTGAAAGTCACAGACACTCTGTCTGTACAGTCCACCTGCACAACCATTGATCCATTTGCCTATCCATTCTCCAATCATAGATCCATGCCTCCTTCCATCCATTCGATAATCTATCCGCCCTTCTGTCCATCCATCTGTCTGTTCATTCATTCATACATTCATTCATTCATTCAGATAACCAGATTGGGTCCCCTCTTGCGGATGGCTTGGGGGAATTCTGGTAAAGCATCGGCAGCTGATGGAGGTGTCAGAGTGAGGAATTGGCTTTGTGCAGTAGGAGTACTGAGTAATACAAAAGAGAGATTTTCAGAAAAAAGGATTTCTGCCACCCCGAACCATATCAGATTGGCCCTGGGTGGAGAAGAGAGAATGAGTGTTGCACTTCTATGCAGTGAATTGGTAAATAAGTCATTGATAAACCATATTACAAAATTAAATTAGATGTAAGGGACAGGGCCTCAGTATCCTTGTCCTTTACTGCTTTTTATTGTGTGTTCTGTTGTGTTTTCTGCACAGGAGTTCATGTTGGACTCCTGGCAGTGCAGCTCTCTCCTTTGGTTTTGGTGAACAGACCCATGGGATAACCTTTTGGGCGGGGGTACAACTCTGTGCCCCCAGTGTATGTTTTTTGGGCACCTGTGGGTGGCCCACAGAGCAGTGTATGGGCTGGTGGCAGCTCCATGCTGAATTTGACTGGTGCTCTGAGTATCCTCCATTTTGGGATACCCAGGCCCTGCCATTGGAATCAGTTGATTCTTGATAGGAAACAAGGTGGTCCCTGTGGCCTCTTGCTTTCTATTGCCTGTTACCTTGTTTTTCCAAAGTGCTGGGAAGCCCTGACTCTGTCCCTTCCCCCTGACCGGCTGTTGGGTGGAAGTTCCATATATGGTGTTGTTGTGAAGTCCAGGCCAGACTGGTTGGAGCCTTTCCAGTGACTGTATGTTGTGGGTACACCCTATGGGTGGGACCTGGGTGAATGGAGTGTTTGACGAATATGCATTCTGTGTTGTGGGTGTCTAGTATCTGGTGTTTGACACAATGACTGAGACAGAAGTGCCCGAAACTGGTATAAATGCAGTGTGGATTGTTGAATGGCTGGGTACTTGTTACAATACACATAACGTGTTGTGAGTGTCTGGAGAGAAGTGAATGGCCTGAATGCACTTTGCACCTGATTGGCTGCCTGCCTGCATGAATGCCCTTCTGACCGATTGGTTGCCTGAGTGTGACCCAGCAGAATGAATGGGAGATCAAATAGTATATCTGGGGGCCTCTCACTGCTAGAATTTGTGTTAAGAAGCTGAAGAGAAACTGGAGTTGAAACTGAAACTTAACCTTGAAGCCCTGCTGGAAGAGAAGAATTGCTTTTGCTCTCCTTCACAATCTGAAAGCTGCTGTGTCTCCAAGAATGGACCAGGAGAGGACCTGGTAAGGCGCCCTCTTCCCGAGCTACGAGGGACCATCGTGCACCAGCTGATCTTTGTCAAAGCTCCCTGGTAGACAGACCTACGATAGGCTTCCCAAAGAGAAGTGCCCAGACTGTTGTCCGCACTGTCGACTACCGCCGTCGCCGACTGGAGTCGTCATGCTCCCGTTTGCCTAAGAACTTAATTTGACTAAAGGACGCTCTCGTCTGCATCGCCGCCCGCTTTATCCCGCTGGAGAAGGGACGACCGTCGACGCGCCGAGCAGCATCCGCCGGTGGGTTTCCCGCTACCTAAATACCACATAGATGCTGAAGACTCAACGCCATTGCTGGGCCACAGTTCTTCAACATCTCTTTGCGGTCCAGAACTACCGTCACCAAGGTGCCCTGCACGCGTCTTCCTTGCAGGACGCCAACGTTCCGTCGTCGACGAGCACCGCTAGGAACGAAGCTGCTACTTCACCTCCGTAGTTGACCCTGCTCTCAGTCGGACGTTCGACGACCCGTGACTCCTGCCTTAAAGGGAGGGCACTCATGAAGGGCCATCGATTTCCCGTTGACAAAAGCTACAATTACACGTACCTTAGGGCTGTAGAACTATATTAGAGGGAAATAAAACTCATAGAACAATATATGGACTGGGCTTGTGATACATCTTTGCTTTACAGGTTGCCCAGGTGGGGGGATCTCCACACAGAATTGTGCCTAGTTGTTAAAGGCCAGTATTCTGCCAATTGTTCAACCATCTTGCTTTCCTTCCCCTCTCTACTGCTGGTTTCCTCTTTATTGATCTGTGAGGCATTGTGTCATATAGTTGAAGCACTTTAATGAGAACTGATAATAATTGTGGTACCACTTTAGAACTGTATATATTTACCCTTATTGATTTTCTGAGCACAAAGTGAGTTATTGTGATAATGTAGTAAACCTTGAATATTAATTATATAAAGACTGTGTTTTAACTAATTTAGTGTGTGGACATTCCTTTGTGGGGGATTGGGGACTACACTGTACTTAAGAACCAGCCTGCATCACCTCCTGAGAAGCTAGGGCTTGATTGCTCGACCATAGCTACCAAATAGAGAATCTTGGCTGGGGTCCTCTGTGCCTCTCCTCTACCAAATAGAGAGCAGAAGAACAGACACCCCCCTCTAGTCTTTACATAAGTTTGAACAATAGTGTGATTTCTATGTACCTAAACGGTTTATGTGATTTTACCAATGGACATTAGAGAATGGTACATTTCATTGCAAACAAAATAACGAAAAACACAGATTTCTTTATTTATTTTTTGGCGGGGTCCCTCCGCCCCCAAGCACCTGTTGTTTAACCCTTATAACATCACCCTAACTCCATCCCAACACATTTTAACCCCTTTACCAGATTATCCTTTATATATTTATTTAATGTTTTAAGTGTTTTTCAGTGTTTTGTTCCTCAGTGAAATTTACCACTCTGTAATGTTTTCGGTAAATTGACTGGGTACCCTCTAAACGTATATGTGCTATGTATTCACGCACATTTTGCTCATGAGAATGAACATTGATAAATATATATAATACACGGCCCACGGTAGCGGCCGTGTAGTTATGGTAAAATTGCTAATCTTATAGGAAGAGCACTTTTTTGACGGCTAATAACTTTGCTCCCTCTGGAGGAACTCTCACCAAACTTTGCCAAATAAGTATATGGCCGGCTCTGAATTCTTTCACCAAGTTGTGTGAGGTTTTGTGCAGGGGGTGCAAAGTTATCCGGAGGATCCCAAATTATTTTTTTTTCATAGACTTAATGGGCAAAAACTTTGCGCATGGCTACAGGCTGAGCGGCTGGATGGATTTTCACCAAATTTGCGGCAGGAGCAGGGGGGTGGGTCAGAAAGCGTGTTTTTGTGTGTGTGGTGGAAATCCAAATAATACTTTTGTTGAAAAGAACTGAAGTGAACATTTCAAAAAATTAGTGATATCTGGGTCGGTTTGTAGGATCGGGTGGGTGAAAGTGGGTGAAGGGAAGAAATTGGCAATGTGTTGTGCTGTAGCCTAGGGCTGCCGGTGGTTATGTTGACTTTGTGCGTTTGCATTGTTTTAGGCAGTGGGTTTGTGGCGAAATGCTCCCATGCTAGTCTGACTTGCCTTGTAGTGGTTGTGGGTAAGGCATAGGCTTTTCAGTGCATGGGCAGAGGACTAAGACCTACCCTTGTACCCAAGAGCCTACGGCTTGGGCACCACCCCCGCAATGCAATGCCATCATGCATGCGAGAGCAATGAGGCAATTTGCGGGTAGGTCAGCAGGTGAGTACCTTCTGTGGCAACGTAATGGACGCTGCCTTGGGAATGAGGAATGGATTGCAGATGGTGGAAAAAAATTGAAAGTGGGTGATATTCCAACATGGAAGGATTTTTTACCATCACTGCTTTCCTATATGGCCCATGCGCGCAGCTACTCGCATATACTTCATTGGCGGGTAGCTGCACAGGCGACTATCATATTTTGGTCAGTGCAGGCAGACTGCAGTGGGGAGGGGGAGTGCATTGTATACACTATGAGGATATTTCCAGTCAGTGTACTATGTTGTGTTGTGCCTGCAAAGTCCCTACTGGCTTGTGTGCATAACATAACTCTGCAGACTCTGCGGTAGTTTCAGGATTACATGTGTCACATCCAGCCTTTTGGCATGGCTTTGGGACTGTGGACGCTAAGGGCCTACGTATTAAGGTTTCTTGTGGTGTGTACGCAGATTTGTCAATAATACTTTACATGAAATATTTCTACCTGTACTTTGTGCTGATGGGTGCCGATGTGCATGAATGTGGATGCAGAAATCTTGGATAGTTTCACAGAACTTTCCATTGGAGGTACTTGCACTTCTCGCTAGAGTTGCACTCTGAATGTTTAATGGTACAAAGACAAGGAGTGTTGTACAGAAGTGATACTGTTAGATACAGAGGTCTTGCCTGTGATGGTGGAAGCCTGTGTGACTATTTCACAGTAGCCAATGACGGAGTGTTGGGAAAAAAGTACTGCAAAGGGAAGAAGGACTGCTGCTGCTTCAATGGGGTGCAGCCCGTGCGCTAGTTCGGAAAGCGCACATGACACATTCTGCCCTTCTGAGCATGATGGCCAATGGGAATGTGACTGTGGGGCTTATCCAATTATCTGCTGAGGTTCTGCTACACAGGAAGGGGGTGGTAAACATTTTTTACATTACTTGGTGCACTCAGACTGGCAGACATGGAGAGACGCAGTGTGCTGTTACTCGGTGATGCCTTTGTGGTAGATTTTCACAGGTATGCCCAGGAAAGAGACTTGCATGGCAATTTTGTTTGGAAGGCATGGAAAAATTGTGGTGCACTGCTGATGTGTGCAATTTCGACGTTGTCCTTGACCTTTTCAAAGAAGTGGTCACTTTTGCTCCTTTTCATGTTGTCGTGGTACAGTACGGAGCTCTGCATTTGGGTTACGCGCCTTGTTTATATGTGTTCCATCAACTCACGAGATTGATGAAAGCAGTGAAGCGTTTCTTTCCCACTGCGAACATTCTTTTCTTATTGATACCGCCAAGAAGAGGGTGGGACTGTTCTAATGCAGTTTGTTCACAGCCAGAGGGTGGAAGGTGTATCATCAATGGAAGCATGTCTACTTTTTTTGTGCGATGCTGCAATGTTCTTCTGCAACAATGACATCATTGATTCTGAAAATGCAGACTTATTCCATGACAATAGCATTTCTTTGTCCAACATTGGCAATGGTATTTTGTTGTTCCATCTACAAGATGTATTGAAGAGCTTACTGTAAGAATGCGCGGAGAACAGAAAAATAAAAATGTCCATGAAAAGCACAAATCCTTTTCTTATCCATACCACCAAGAAGAGTATACAACTGTTCTAATGCAGTTTGTTCATAGCGAGAGGGTGAAAGGTGTATCATCAATGGAAGCATCTACTTTTTTGTACGATGCTGCAATGTTCTTCTGCAACAATGACATAATTAATTCGAAAATGCAGACTTATTCCATGACAATGCCATTTCTTCGTCCAACATTGGCTATGGTATTTTGTTGTACCAGCTACAGGAAGAGCTTACTGTAAAAATGGGCAGAGTGCAGAAAAATAAACATCTCTATAAAAAACACAAAAAGAGTATTTCCTTAAAAGCATCTAAAAAAACAAAAACACAAAAGGCTCTTTTCAGAGCCACCACTACATATGAAATGGTTGAAATGTATTCTGCCACACTCGCACCCATCACGAAAAGTCCGGGATTCCACGTGCCACATCTGGTCCATTTGCAGAATGGCACGCATGGACATGGGTCTGTGGAAGCTAAGAGATTGTACAATAAGGCTTTTGGGTGTGGTATGTGCAAGAATGTGTCGGAAGCAGAACGTTCACAAAATAGTCACCAATTAAATATTAAAGCACTTTATATATTCTTGCTAGCATGCATTTGCAATAGCTACTACAAAGGGTGGGCAGGGATTTGGACAAGCATTGCAAATGAAAGCCCTGAACTTCAATTTGCTCCCAATACCCGCTGTGTTCCTTTCTTCTTGCCTGTGAACAAAGGGACACTCTACAGGTTGCTATGAACAGTGCAATACTACAGCAAATGTATATATCCAACGTCTGATGCACTAGTCCTAAACAGCTTGTGCAGTGGCCCTGCCATATGTCTGAATGTCTCACCACGGGTAACGTGTTCTCGCAGATATTGATATGCAGCATATTGTATGACATGTATTATGCCACAAAACTGCTATTTGTACGTCTTCAAATATAGCAATCTGTGCATCGAAGGCAAAGTACTGTCACTTGATGGCACGACATTAGTCATATCTGTCAGGGTGCAGGGTGTTCTAAGGGGCAGACAGGGATCAGTAGAAGGACCCAAGCACAGGACAACAGAGAAAGGAACAAGACAAGACAAAAGGAAAAGACTCCTGCCTTATCGGAGGCTTCTTTGCCCTTTTTGCAGGAAAAAGGACCTCCGGGCTACTTTTTCACTCCCACATCGGGAGGGGCATTGGCACGCGCGTGCGTGCAAGCAAAGACAGGGGGCTTGTGCTTAAGCACCCGACCAGAGCAGATGCATCATCCAGAGCACCTGCCGAGGGAATTCACGCAAGGGTCCACGCCCCAAGAAAGAAGCATTCCGGCCCCTCGCTCATGCCAGATAAGTACCGCAAGAGCTTTGGGGAAGAGCCATGCTTGAATTCTAACGCTGCAACAGGGAGGTAGTGTAGATACAGGAGGGGAGTATTTGGGCACCAGATCCACAGAGGGGCACGCCCAGAGGGCACAGCCCAGCCACATCACGTCCCCTGCTTGTGGCAAAGCTAAGTGTTTAAAAGTGTTTTGCTGCATTTAAAGACAGTGACTTTCTCCCGCATGTTGCATGAAAACTAATGCGAACTGCGCTTCCTAAAAACCCACCACTTCAGCCACATGCGGCAAACTTTGGCAACATGATGGGATTTCTCATTTCTAAGCCATGTGCGGCAAACTAGGGCCACACGTTCTGACTACCAATAATTAGCCACGTGCGGCGGACATAGCTGCACATCTTTGTTTGGCATTTAACAGGCTGCATGAGCAGATTAACACTACCGGTGCATGTGGTTACATTAACCAACCCCTGGGGTGGTGTATCATCAATCTGCATGCGAGTTCTTCTGTATCTTACCATATATGAACCAAGCACTGATCATTAATGCTAAACTCTCTTTGCAGCATTTGAACTGCTCCAGGCACCAGACCTGAGAGTGAACAGGCAGGAGGCCAGCACTCACCCCCAGAGCTAAGTGCCACTTTCTGTATCGAACGTTGTGTGTGATCGATGTGTGTGTGTTGGGGGGTAGTAGTGTGCATGTGTTAGGGAGAATTCTCTGTTTAGGCTGAATTTCCTAACCTAGTGAGTCCCCCAGCAGCTTTGCTGGATTTTTGGGGTTTATTTTTTTATCCTGTCAAGAGTGAGACTCTTTTACCCTCACTCTTGGGCATGATTTGAGTGTGTTTCTTTGACTCTAGATGTGTTTAATGGGCTATGGGGTCTTTTACTCCATAGGGCTTCATGTGTTTTTGTGATGTGTGTTACACAGCACCCTTAGTGCAGTAACACTGGGGTGTCATAGTGACCCCCCAGTATAGACTCCATACCCTGGGACTGACTACTGTCTCCCAGGGCATGTAAAGTCACCATTGACAATAATACAAGCAAACACTGGCCAGAGCTTTGGTATCAACGTATATAATTATTTATTTAAAAACACACTGTTTGAAACACTCCAGCACTCTTATTGTAAAACACTCTAAACACAGTTACTATTATAACATATACAACCCTTATTCCTTTCGGGGTAGATTTAGCCCCCGGCTTTCGAACCTGGGTTAGCCTGGGACACCCTGGCTAAGCTTTTCTGAGCCTCTCTAAACTCTTTTCAAACTCTCTGCAAGACTTTCTAAGCCTAGTGTAACTGTGTGATCTTGGGCGCATTTGTGCTCTACTCTCTCTAAGGGTGGGCCCAGCCTATGGACTTTGGCTCACAAGTGACTTTTGCTCTTCTGCCTTGCTAATAGTGTTCCTAAATCTTAGAGTGGTGTACCTTTCCATAGTCTGTCTTTTTCCCTCCCTTCATCATAAACTTATTGGAGTACTATCTATAGTTAAGCGCTCACCTCTGTATGGAAATAAGTGGTGTTAACTAAGACTTATCTGATAAGGAATAAGGGTTGTATATATTATAATAGTAACTGTGTTTAGAGTGTTTTACAATAAGAGTGCTGGAGTGTTTGAAACAGTGTGTTTTTAAATAAATAATTATATACTTTGATACCAAAGCTCTGGTCAGTGTTTGCTTGTATTATTGTGTCTGAGTGCCGATTGTGTATACTTTGCATACTGCCTAACTCTTCTTGAGGGAAGTCTGACTGCTCAGCCACAGCTACCAGGTAAATCTGGGCGGTACAGACTGCTACCAAGTGGGTTTACTGCTAACACCTGTAGTCCTAAATCTTTTGCAGTGTTCCCAAAGGGAACTGCACAGGTTTCTGCCTAACAGCATGTACTGTTATTATGTCAACCCTATGTTCCCTTGCCTGTCCACCTTCCCTTTCCTAACCCTCATTCCAGTTACCCTCTGCTCGATACCTATCCAATCATCGTGATCCTAACCCTCTTTCCCTGCTGGGGTCTCGGAGGCCTGTGTAAGCTCTGTCTTGCTGGCACCAAGACCGTAGTGGGGGTGGTTGGTTCGTGCCACTCCTGCGCCTGGAATACGGAGCTGGACAGTATCTGTAGTATTCATGGAGATGAGTACATTTTGCCATAAAGGAATGCTTTTCATAAGGAGACACGCAGTTTCATTAGGCAGAGCAACAAGACAGTTGTTCAACAAGATGCACATGGCCACAGTACCTTTGCAACCGGCACTCATATTTTTTGAGATCCGAAGATTTTGTTGTTTACTTAGCTGTGGTTACATTTAACTGCCAGTGCCTTAGCGCGCAGCAACAGTGTTCATATTTTTTAGACTCACTACAGACTGTCATATGTGCAGTGCAATTTTTTCTGAAACTGTACAAAACGCAGTCAACAACTTGCTACTTAACCTCACGGTGCACAGTGCAGAGATGGTGTGTAAGTTTCACGGGTCAAGGAAGGGCAAGCAACTCATCAATCAAAGCAATGGGCCATTTAACGATCCCACTGTATACTGCATGCTGCTCCTTGCTCCCAATGGGCCTCAGGCAGCCAGGCGTGACACAGCCATAAATCGGTAGCTTTGCAACATGAAATCCATAGCCGCCAGGACTGTTTGAAATGCTGTAGCCTGTCACATGAATTGGTAGGGTTGGTGACAGGGGCGGCATTACCAGGAGACAGAGGATGACATATGCATACGTATAGCTGTGCAACCGACAGACGTCCAATGCCATGACTAATTAAAAGTGAATGAGAAGATGCGGATATGAGGCCAGTACTGTAGTCCTACGGACACTTCCATTGTTATTGGACATACGCCGGGCAGGGGCACTCTCACTTGGAAACCCCCATTTTGCTTACCTGCAGGCATATTGGGCAATACTGTATGCTACAGAGTATTCAGTGGAATCAGCAATCCGGATTGGGAAATGACTTTCTTGAAGGTCCAAGCGAGTTCATCTATCACCGGACCTGGTCTCAATATGTCTTGTAACAAAGCAATTGCCTACCTCTTGAAGGGTCTGTACGCAGCATACTGGTTCAAGTCACCAAACTGAAGACAGACAAAACCATTTAAGGCTTATTTTATAAGCCCTAAAAGCATCAAACCAAGTGTAGAAGCAAGGCCTTTGTTTTACAAACAATCTCATACTCCTCAATGCACTTTTAACTGCGACTCCTGACATCTTGAGAAATAAGTGTAAAAATAAGGCAGTGATCTGCCATATTTTTGTGCTTCTTTCTATGCCTTTGTTTTATGCTTTGAAATGCCCCTTTCAAAGATGCCTCATCCTATAATAGAAGGTCAGTTGGCATCCACCTTTACATTTTCAGACAGCATCTGCTCTAGAGCAGATCCTATTTCAATGGGCGAAAGCAGCTATTTTCACAGGTGACTCTATGCACCTCAATATGCCCTTCCAAAAAAACCTCACTTTTCTAGCACCATGGAACAAGCAGGTCCTTTTTCATTATACATAAGGCAAGTGCAAAGATTCATGTTGCAGCTATATTTGGAATGGCAGTACCAATAGCAAGCAAGCCAACAGCCTGTATTACAGCCTGTAAGAATATAGGGCTATGTGCTAAAGAATATGTGCTGCACATGCTACGTGCTGTTGTAAATATGCATTCCGTTTTTTACCATATAAATGTATGTTGGCCTAAGCACATTCACATCACACTTCATTACCGCATTATGACATTGGCTACGTTGCCATTTTGTTTTCCGCCATCTTGGCTGCATTGCTCAGTTCCTTGCTCATTTTGCATTTTTGCTCTGAACGCGGTAGAAGACCGCTTCATGAACTTTATGGCACTTTCGCACAGAAATGCACAATCTCCTGAATGTATTGTTTGTCTTTCACTGTAGAACCTTAAAGTTCTTGCAGAAACAGCTAATCTGTGAATTAGGTGCCTACCTGTCTAAGAATATGTTTTTCTCTCCACCGTCAATTATAATAATATGAATTTGAACGTGCTCTTCCAGAGAAACCGTATTGCTAAACTGTAGAGCAGATTGACCATAGGCTCTAGGAACAATATAGATAAGTAGCGCAAGGATTGTTACCTTGTACTAGAGAACATGATATGCTCCCACACTTTGCTTTGCCCTGTTCCCAGACAGTAAATTGTCTGAAAGATGATGGGGAAATGTGCAAGTATGTTGTTATGGTAATGTCATCTACGTGGACAGGTCATGAATACTATATACCCTATCAAATGAAGGGGCTGAACAATTCTGTTGTATGTTATTCGAAATATATATATGCATTGCTCTCCTCTGAATCGCTCTCTCTCCCTCCCCGGTGTCTGTGCTCATGCATTGTGGGGTGATGAGACCCATTTGTACGATCGTAATAAACATTGTTTTTTGACTTCGTGACTGGTGTATTTCCGTTTCTTTACAGAAGCCTCCTTTAGGACTCTCACTGTGTCCGATGGGGCTAGGTTACAGGCTGTACCCCTTAATAACATTACTAACGTTGCAGCAAGCTAACATTGCGGCACATGCTGTGTAGTGTAATACATGTAGCATTAGGAACTGAAAGGAGGGTGATTTTGGGGTGCTAACAGCTAATATAGGGCTGGTTTATTTGTGGGCTAAATTTGAAGGCCACTAACTATGATAGTGCTGACACCGTGGCAGGTGCATGAACGGATGCGCTGGCTGTGGTTTGTCAGTCTCAGAGAATAAAGTGAAAAGTGTAAACTGCATTTTTAGGTGAGATTCAGAGCAGTGCTGTGAGGCTGCATAAAAGTGCCTTGATAGTAAATGCTAATTTTTCTGAGAGGAAAAGAGGAAGGAAGGAATATGTTACATTATCGGGAGACATGCCAAATGCAGGCCAAAGGTCGCATCAGTCTGGGCTGCAAAATTACATGAGATGGGTGTAAGAAGGTGCTGGAATATTCTCGAAGAGTCTGGCCTGTGGGAGAATGGAAGTGACCTCCGGAGGTGACAGAGGCTTGAAAACAGTAAAGGGACAAGAGGGAGAATAGCATAAAGGGCAGGGCTCACTCAAAGGGATTAAAAGTGAGGGGAAGGCCGTAGGAAGACTCTTCCTCTTGCTGGTCAGCTGGTAGTTTCCTGGGTCCTGGTCGGCTGGGCGTGCTGTTTATGTCTTCATCTTGCTAGTCTGCTGGTGATTTCCTCGGTCCTGATCAGCTGGGCGTGCTGTTTATGTCTGTCACGACTCGCTCCCTTCGCTCCCGTTCCCGCCACTTGGGGGCATGTTTTGGGGCTTATTCCTTGCTGGACATTTCCTCCGAACCTAATGCCACAGTGCTGTAATGAATTGGGAGCGCAAAATCCCTATTTTCCAAACTACTTCCCTTCCGGATCCATTCCAGGTCTTTGGCAGCCAGCATGCTTCTTTAACCAAATGACTGTGTTTCCCAGAATGCCTGGCCTCCTGCTCCACCTCCACCCTTGCAGGACTAGGTTGGGTGGAGGATAAGCAACACCTGTGGCTGCAGGTGCAGCAGTCAGCACACCTGAGGCGTGTGCTCGTTTAGCAGCTTTAAAAGCCACAGTCTCACTTCAGTCCAGCGCTGGTCATCGTTTGCAGTGTTCCTGTTTTTGACTAGTCCCTTGTTCACTGTTCCTTGCCCTTTTACCTAGGTCCTGGTTCCTGTTTTCTTGTTCCCTCCGCCCTGAATCTCTGATTCATGCTCTAATTGATTTCTGCTCCCTTGTTTCCCTTTTTTCCTTCCTCTGTTTACAGGCAGCATTTCTCAGTGCTTTCCCTTTTCAAATGCAGCCCAGTTGGTATTTCTTTGACTCTGTCCTTTGCTGCTGTTAACCCGTATGCCTTAGCCTTCCTCTTTAGCTTCCTGTCTTTTCCTTGGAAGGATAGGGAGAAGTTTGCATTGGTTATTTAGCTTTTTCCCTGCTCCTGATCCTTACTTCTTTTGGGATCCATTCCAGGTTTTCCTTAGCACTTCTGCATTTATTTTCCCATTTGATTTTAGGTGTGGTGTGCGGTTGTTAGCTAGCTCCTGTGTGAATGCTTATGTTTTCCTCACTATTTGTTATCACTATTTCAACTTAGGTATTTAGTTTTCTGCAGCGGATCACTCTCGGCTGCCTTCCAGCCTTCACCCTTGCCCTGTCGGGCTCCCCACATAACAGCGGATCACGCTCTGCTGCATTCCAGCCTCCGCCCTTGTCCTCTGGGCTCCCTGCCCTGCAGCCTGCCTCGCTCCGGCTGCCTTCAGCCCTTGTCCTCTTGGGCCCCCTGTTCTACAGTCTACCTCTCCCTGGCAACCTACAGCCCGTGCCCTCTGGACCTTCCTACTTCTCCCATTGCTGTTCTAGCCTCTCGGGGTCCCAGTTCATCAACAGGATTCATGGGCTAGCTGACGTTCAAGAGGTTTATTCTCGTCCTTGTGAGTACAGTTCTTTAGTTCCTTATTTGATACCATCAGAGTGTTAGTTCACAGATCCTGTCATTGCTTGCCCTCTACGTGGGTTTAGCGCTGTCAGTACCTGTAACAGCAATTGGGGGTAAGGCGCTTGCCGACTTTCCTCGCGGTCAGGTGCTTACCCCACATCCCTTTTCACATATTGGGTTTAATATCACACTCTGTTTGCACTCCTGGCTTCTAGCATACATGAGTCGTTGTTCCTATGTGCACATTTCCCTTGCCATATTCGCTGCCTTAGTATTCGCAAGACTAATCCTGACAGAATGACCAGCCCAAAATTCCCATTGAATATGGCAAGTTTAAGAAAGAAAGGCAGCAAGGCCTCTAACAAGTTTGTACAGAAAGCTTCCCCTACATTTACCTGTGACAATCAAATCACTAGTCTTGGTTTAAATGAACTCCTTGTCACGAATGGGCATTTACGAGCAGAGTATTTTTCCCATAGGATGGCTCATCCTACATTGCCTGATCCTAATTCGATCTTTTGTTCTGATCCCGATTCTATGTCAGCGCAAGCCTTAACCGTAGAAAACAACACACTGTCAGACTTATTAGACAAGAGTACCTCGGTTGTTGAAACCCATGATTCCAGTTGTGCTTCACCTCAGATAGAACAGTTTCATGGTACAAACATAAAGAATGGAGGGGTTCCTTGCATAACTTCTGTTTTCTACCCTCAGTCCAAATACTTCTTTGCACAAGTACATACGGTAGTCCCTAATGTCAAGAGGTCTAAGGTCAATAGTTTGCTTAAGGGTAACACAGACCAAGTTAGTATGAGAAAGTATAAATCTCAGAACCTGAAAGCAGTAGAGGACAGTGCACAATCGGTGCACATCCAGATTGCTAGTGCAGGATCCAGCCCTGATGCTACTATGCCTCCCCCTGTGCCTACTGATAGTGATGTACAGTTAATGCAGGGCATACTAAGAGCCAAGCTTGAGGAGTTAACACAAGAATTCATTTCTTTACAAGAGGAGAATAAGATCTTGCACGCATTCCTGAATACACCTCAGACTTTATCCATTGATGTTGATGAAGTGAACACAGTTCAGCCCCTGAGTGCAGAGACTTTGGTAAATCATGATAATTGCCAATATGTTAGATCTATTGGAAGTGAAAGTCTTTCTTCTAGCACTG
Source organism: Ambystoma mexicanum (assembly GCF_040938575.1). Taxonomy (NCBI): domain Eukaryota; kingdom Metazoa; phylum Chordata; class Amphibia; order Caudata; family Ambystomatidae; genus Ambystoma; species Ambystoma mexicanum. Next base: position 118,332,176 of record NC_090935.1, on the reverse strand, counting down.
CGCTCAATCTGGGCACAGTTTCTAACAATTGTTCTGCTGATTATCAGGGATTGCAGTTAGCTGAAGATTTACAAGCCACTCCTTTACCTAAAGTTTCCTGTGTAGCAGTCTGTCATAATTCTGAGCTAGCACACATACAAGCTTCTGATCTCCAAACACAATACACAAAGGTGGCATACACAGACTCAGTCACTACACTAGGCTTAGGTCCTGCTCTTGATACAGCTGCTGAGACTGAAGTAGAGTTTAAAGCTGATGTGGAAGACGATCTTACCTCTGGGTTCACTCTTCCTTCTGCCAATTCTGATCAATACAAACAGTCAGAGACTGTACAGATTGCATGTTCTGATGAACTCATTCCACAGTATACAGAACCAAAAGACCAGCAGGCGAATCCTGAACTGTTGATTGTTAATCTGCCTCTTTCAGAAGCTAAGACAGAGGAATGGACAATTGACGAAATCCTGATTAACAGAGACTTTACTATGGTGATTCCACTGGTTGATTTTGACTTCCACAAAGAAAGAGACTCTGTGTCACCCACTAAAGAAAAGGACCGCAAGGGTACAGTTCAGTCCTTGGTTACTGGAGCCAAGGAGTCTAATGCCCTAAAGGTGCCCTCCATTCCTGAGACACCAATGTGTCTATCAACTTCTGAGACTTCTGTGTGTCCTCCTACAACCATTGACTCTTCTATGATCCAATCCACAGCCCTGCAGTCATCTTTGGTACACGTGTCTTCAACCAATGAACCACTGCCATGTCTGCCATTTCATCAAGAGCCTCCACCATGCACGGGGTTAGTCCCAAAGACCCTGACATGTTTGGATTCAGCTACCGAGATGGCTCCAACTTGCATGCCTTCCGCTTCAAAGTTTCCTCTGGCCTGCCTGTCTACAGTGACTCATCCAGAAGATCATCCTTCAGCCAGAGAGCCTCCGGTAGTCCATCATATGTGCATGTCTTCAGTTCCAGAGTCTATTGCTTGTTTGCCTTCAGTTCATGATACACCGGTATCCTGCTTAGCTTCGCTTCCAACATCAGAGGTATACCTGTCGACACCATCAGATCCTGCTGTATTTTCTACTGCTCCAGACAGTCCTCCTGAATCCCAAACATTTACTGTCGATGAACGTTTAGAATGCCTTTCTTTTGCTTCAGGAGGAGCATCAGAATGCCAGCCTTTTCCACAAGACGATTCTCCCAACTGCTTCACTTTAGCATCAGAGCCTCCAAAAGATGCAGCATCAGATTTTGAGACTTTTGCCAGCTCCCGCTTCAGAGTCATCAAGCTAGACCAAGTGGTGAGTCAGAACCACTCACCTGGGTGTGCACAGGGGGTGGTGCAGACCGGCGTATTACCTACAGAACTTGTGCAACAGAATTCCGCCAAGAAGCACCGGTTGGGTGCTAGTAGCCAAAGGAAGGGAATGACTGCTGCAGTTCAAGATGTGTCTGTTATTGCTCCTTCTGCAAGTGTGCCTGAAATACCAAGTGCTGTGTCTATCACTCCTATCAGTATGCAAAACGTCCCTGCTGTTGTATCCAACGTGCAATCAAACCTTAATCATTTTCAACCACAAGCCTTTTCCCAGATGGATGACAGAAAAAGATCTGAACCTCTACCTCAGCCGCCACCTTCTCTAATGGCTGAACATGAACATTTCCTGAAGCCAGCAACTTCCTTACCTCCCGCATGTGCGCTCTCGACAGAAAGGCTAACAGAACTTCTACCATTGTCTAAAGCAAGTTGCACCAGCCTGCCTCCCTCCTCAAAGACTTACAAGGGTCCACTCCCAGTGACTGAGCTTCCTGGACCTTTCAACTTTGCTTCAGGTCTTGCAAGTCCTTCATGCCTTTCTTCAAACCATGAGTCTCTTCCTCACCAGAAGCCATCGATTCCAGCAGTATCACTTCCAAAGACAAAGCACTCCTATCATGGAAGCCCATCTGCCTTTGCCCACAAGCCACCATTTCCATCAGTGCCACCTCCAAAGAAAAAGCACTCCCATCATGGAAAGAAGAAGTCTCGTGCGGGTGGCGGGCACCCGAAGAGGGCCGTAGGAGGGGGTATACTGTCACGACTCGCTCCCTTCGCTCCCGTTCCCGCCACTTGGGGGCATGTTTTGGGGCTTATTCCTTGCTGGACATTTCCTCCGAACCTAATGCCACAGTGCTGTAATGAATTGGGAGCGCAAAATCCCTATTTTCCAAACTACTTCCCTTCCGGATCCATTCCAGGTCTTTGGCAGCCAGCATGCTTCTTTAACCAAATGACTGTGTTTCCCAGAATGCCTGGCCTCCTGCTCCACCTCCACCCTTGCAGGACTAGGTTGGGTGGAGGATAAGCAACACCTGTGGCTGCAGGTGCAGCAGTCAGCACACCTGAGGCGTGTGCTCGTTTAGCAGCTTTAAAAGCCACAGTCTCACTTCAGTCCAGCGCTGGTCATCGTTTGCAGTGTTCCTGTTTTTGACTAGTCCCTTGTTCACTGTTCCTTGCCCTTTTACCTAGGTCCTGGTTCCTGTTTTCTTGTTCCCTCCGCCCTGAATCTCTGATTCATGCTCTAATTGATTTCTGCTCCCTTGTTTCCCTTTTTTCCTTCCTCTGTTTACAGGCAGCATTTCTCAGTGCTTTCCCTTTTCAAATGCAGCCCAGTTGGTATTTCTTTGACTCTGTCCTTTGCTGCTGTTAACCCGTATGCCTTAGCCTTCCTCTTTAGCTTCCTGTCTTTTCCTTGGAAGGATAGGGAGAAGTTTGCATTGGTTATTTAGCTTTTTCCCTGCTCCTGATCCTTACTTCTTTTGGGATCCATTCCAGGTTTTCCTTAGCACTTCTGCATTTATTTTCCCATTTGATTTTAGGTGTGGTGTGCGGTTGTTAGCTAGCTCCTGTGTGAATGCTTATGTTTTCCTCACTATTTGTTATCACTATTTCAACTTAGGTATTTAGTTTTCTGCAGCGGATCACTCTCGGCTGCCTTCCAGCCTTCACCCTTGCCCTGTCGGGCTCCCCACATAACAGCGGATCACGCTCTGCTGCATTCCAGCCTCCGCCCTTGTCCTCTGGGCTCCCTGCCCTGCAGCCTGCCTCGCTCCGGCTGCCTTCAGCCCTTGTCCTCTTGGGCCCCCTGTTCTACAGTCTACCTCTCCCTGGCAACCTACAGCCCGTGCCCTCTGGACCTTCCTACTTCTCCCATTGCTGTTCTAGCCTCTCGGGGTCCCAGTTCATCAACAGGATTCATGGGCTAGCTGACGTTCAAGAGGTTTATTCTCGTCCTTGTGAGTACAGTTCTTTAGTTCCTTATTTGATACCATCAGAGTGTTAGTTCACAGATCCTGTCATTGCTTGCCCTCTACGTGGGTTTAGCGCTGTCAGTACCTGTAACAGCAATTGGGGGTAAGGCGCTTGCCGACTTTCCTCGCGGTCAGGTGCTTACCCCACATCCCTTTTCACATATTGGGTTTAATATCACACTCTGTTTGCACTCCTGGCTTCTAGCATACATGAGTCGTTGTTCCTATGTGCACATTTCCCTTGCCATATTCGCTGCCTTAGTATTCGCAAGACTAATCCTGACAATGTCTTCCTCTTGCTGGTCAGCTGGTAGTTTCCTGGGTCCGGGTCGGCTGGGCGTGCTGTTTATGTCTTCATCTTGCTAGTCTGCTGGTGATTTCCTCGGTCCTGATCAGCTGGGCATGCTGTTTATGTCTTCCTCTTGCTGGTCAGCTGGTAGTTTCCTGGGTCCTGGTCGGCTGGGCGTGCTGTTTATGTCTTCATCTTGCTAGTCTGCTGGTGATTTCCTCGGTCCTGATCAGCTGGGCGTGCTGTTTATGTCTTCCTCTTGCTGGTCAGCTGGTGGTTAACTGTGTCCTGGTTGGCTGGGTGTACTGTTTATGTCTTCCTCTTGCTGGTCAGCTGGTGGTTTCCTGGGTCCTGGTCGGCTGGGCGTGCTGTTTATGTCTTCATCTTGCTAGTCTGCTGGTGGTTTCCTCGGTCCTGATCAGCTGGGCGTGCTGTTTATGTCTTCCTCTTGCTGGTCAGCTGGTAGTTTCCTGGGTCCTGGTCGGCTGGGCGTGCTGTTTATGTCTTCATCTTGCTAGTCTGCTGGTGATTTCCTCGGTCCTGATCAGCTGGGCGTGCTGTTTATGTCTTCCTCTTGCTGGTCAGCTGGTGGTTAACTGTGTCCTGGTTGGCTGGGTGTACTGTTTTTGTCTTCCTCTTGCTGGTCAGCTGGTGGTTTCCTCGGTCCTGGTCGGCTGGGGGTGCTGTTTATGGCTACTTGGTAGCTTTCTGAATGAGAGGGAGAGCTGCCGGATGCTTTCTGTGCCTTGCTGAGTCTCGTAGCCTCTGCACATGTCCTGGGCTTGGAAAGAGGAGAGGGACCGCTGCAGAGCTGTCTCTCTGAAGGCCACAGCGAAGACCAGGGTTGCTGCCAAAGTGAGACTGGAAGTCTGTGTGGAGCCAAGGAAAGAGCTGGCAGATAAACAGATCGTACGTGGGAGCCGGTGAAAGCGAAAGGTTTAGTCTTGTGTAATTATAAATAGGGCAACAACCAAATCAATCAATTAACCAATTAGGATCCCCTCTGTGGAGTATTGTATTTCAATTGGCAAAGTGTCAGACTAGGCATGGTTGGCATGACTTTTTTTTAACCCTTTTGATACCAGTGGGTATCAAAATAGCCGGGAACGAAAGTGTTAGCTGGGACTTGTTTCATGCAAAAGGGGTCACAATACGACAATCCCACAGTCTAATGATCACAATCCTGTCACTAACCCATCAGGGTATGAGGGCAGGGGGAAGTAAATGAAAATTGAAGCTGGATTTATAATGCATTTGCTTTCATAGTCAAAGTACTAACTGGGGTCTAAGGGCTTTGCTGAACCAAAGTACAAAGTGTTTTTCTTCATGTTTTCATTGCCAATGTTTGTTTCCAAGGTTTCTGTGCTCACTACTGTATCAGTTTTGAGACTGTTTGATTGTCAACATGTGCATTTCTCTCTGATGAATGAATATAAAAACACCTAATTACAGATAGGTGAAAACGTGTTGTGGTATTATTATGTCTGGTTTTATTGTTCTGCCTGTCCAATGTCCAGTGCATAATGCATAATTTTCCAAAATGTGGTTTGTGTCTGGAGCGGTAGAAAGCCTACTGGTGTCTAGCCTAGCTCGTGGCAAAATTGTGAAAATAGGAAAGTGGCCAGGAATATATCTAACATACCCCTAGATCAAGCAGCCTATCAGCATATACCACGCCACTCCTCAGGTAGCCTGTTAACCTGCGTGCCAACCACCACCCCTCGGGCATCCCATCAGCTTATGTTCCAGCCCCCCTCATACAAACCTTCAGAATCTGCTCCAACCCGCTCCCCTAAGAAACCCATTAGCCTGTGCTCAATAGCCCCACTTCAGGCAACCCATCAGCCTGTACTCCATCCACCCGCAGCAGCCAATTATTCCGAGCTACACAGTCCCCCTGAGGCAGTCCATCAGCCTACACATCAGCGATCCCAAAGGCAGGCCATCAGCGTGTGTTCCATTCTCCGCAGCAGCAGTGCATGGAGAGGACCGGGTGTTGGACAACTTAAAGGGTCTATACACTGAAGGGGTACAGGCCCGGCTGTCCTCCAAGAGCTCACTGAACAACTGGCCCTTGCCAACTACAGCACCGACCTACCCAGCCTCTCAGCCTTGTGACAGAAAATAAGACCTACATTGAGCTCAGCAGGCGGACACTGATTTTCTCCTGTCGTTAAAGCTCCTTAAAGTGCTCTATTTGAGTCCCACAAACACCGTTCATCACACTTCGGCTCCGGTGTATGGCTCCACCCAACCATGCTGTTTCTGCATCCTCTCACAGCTACTGAGCACCATTGTGAGATGGTTGCATCACCATATTTCCTCCCCACTGACCCACCTGCTTCTACCACATCATGTCCTAGCTCCACACCATGGTGGTGTTCCACTGGGTGGTATGGCCCATTGACAGCGTACAAATGTGCATGCCATCATGTGCCTAGCCCGTGGATGACCCAACCTCACCTTATCCCACTGTATACACAGAATACACATGGTCCTCTGACAGTGTCTGGAGAACATGTGGATCTGAGGAATGTAGCCCAGGGCCTTACATAACATGTGAAGCAAATATAAATGGTGGCTGGTGGTTGGGGTGGGTTTCATGGATGGATGGGCACCCAGACTCTACCAAAGTCCCATCCTGATGGAAGTTCAGAGTCATCCATGAGTGATGTAGAGGCCTACATTGAAATAAAGGTTAAATATGAGATCTACATCAAAGAAGAAGGTGGTGGGTGGGAGATGTGTGGGTCATAGATGTCAAAGCTGATTGGGAGAAAGTGAAAGGGTCTTTATACCAACCCCACCTCAACCCTGTGAGAAAATGCATCAGAGATTTTGTTTAGAAAAGTAGAAGTGAGCTCCAGAGGAATAATTGGACCCTCAGTGATGGTCTGGGCCATCATAGGCAGTCGTAGAGAAACCAACTAATCGGATATGATGGAGTTGTCTGTATAAGTACATGTTGCACTTGTACCTAATTTTCGAGAGTAGGGGTGGAGGTAGTGAGGGATTGAGAAGCGGGGGTAGCGAGATGGACCGATAAGAGTAGAGAAAGTACGTAGGCCTAGAGTCAACATGCAAGTGGGGTCACGGGCAATAGAAAGAGGAGGAGGACATGTTGGAAGTTCTCGAAAGGGGTAGTCAAGTGGGAGCTGTTCCATGAGGAGTATGGTAATGGTAAGGAGAGGGCGAGTAATACTGATAGGGGGATAGAGGAATGCCTTGTAGGCAAACCATTGTGGCAGTGGGGACATTTGAGATGGCACTGTGGTTGCCAGTTAGCAGTGAGGAGAGGTTTTTGGGGAATAGAGAGGCAATGAAAGGAAGATGTGAGGCAGAGAGGCGTATTCTACCAAAGCATAAATCATGAGAAATATTCTCGTGCCGCCTGACTAGATAGACTACACAATGCAGAGACAAAATGGGACCAACCGGTCACTGGCAGAGGCAATCTCGCCATGGACGTAGCTCATATTCCATTTGCTGTGATGCTATGTGCTGAGATGCCTTGGGACAGGTTGTATGTAGACCACTGAGCTGTATGACCTATCATGAGGCCCGGTGACCTGCCATGGTGCCTAGCCAGAGCTGGGACAAATAGGTGATCCGGTCTGTAAAATGAGAGGCTGGGTGCCCATTGGAGAGCTCTTAGCCAAATTGCAGGGAACATAGCCCTGTCCTGAGTTCTTTAGCAGGCTCAGTACCTGTGATTTCAATTCTGCCTTGCTTTCTCCATGATATGATATGATAGGTTATTTATAACGCGCTTAATACCCAGAGGTTTCTAAGCAAAGACCTGAGGTTCGAACCTGTGGTGCTTTGTGTGGTCTTGCTTCCGAGGCGAGCACGTTGCACCTCAGCTATCCTCCCGAGACCATGTATGAGTATGCGATCCAGTGCAGGTACCATACTATGGTCTCAGTCACCAATGGTATGTGTTAGCCATCCCAAATTCAGTATTACACATCACAGATTGCAGTGCAAACAGAGGACTTCACTTTACACTTAGGATTGTCATGGGAGAGCTCGGAATGATGCTTACTGCTTGGGCCATGTGGCATCCCTTAACATATCCCAAAGCACTTCTGTGTCATAGACCCACACATGGAAATCTTGCCCTGTGCCACCACACATACATGATGCTTACTGGCCTTCCTTGCCCTTATGCGGACAAGGGACACAGGCATGTTGCTATGTGTAAATTCATCTTCATGAGAAGCGACTCCAGTGACAGTAATCCACATGAGTGGTAATGCCATTATGTGTGATGTGGAAATGGTTGCCTGCACAGTATATGGACTGTGAAGTTGCATGGATACATCCTGCTTTAATTATTATGTAGGCATTCAAGTAATCAGACAATGGCATACATGGGAGCGCAGATGAATGGCCACGTGACTACATCATGATGTGATGATGATAGTGTTTGGGGACCTATAGCTGTGGCTAACATTGCTCAAGCAGTTACATGTGCACAGTTGTCACGCTACTGGAGGTAGGCTGGGCTGGCAACACATGCATCACACACATGCAGTGATCTCTCTGACCATTTTTTCTTTTTAAAATTAAGTACTATTCAAAATATGGTGCTATGCAAATCTGCGCTTGGTAGCTGGAAGGGACGGGCACGAGGTGCTGTATGAGGACATACTCACACTGATATATTGTGATTGCCACCATGACCATGTGAACATATGCTGGTTCTATATTGTTTAGGTATGTTTTGCCAGAGTATGCAGGCTGGCTTGATATAGCAGATAATACATGTTAGTTTGTGACTCTTGCTTGACCTGAAATGTTGATTTCTATGCACATTGCATCTTGCTCTTCCGGCACAAGCAAACTTTGTCTCTACCCATCACTGATGTGATTGTAATCTTCACCCTTGTGGTTCTAGAGGCCTGGCTGCAGAAGGCTGGTGGGCCAACTTTATACTCTCCCCTTTCCCCAACAGAGGATTCCTACAGACATGTCGATAGTTGGCCAATGAGAGGGGACTGATGTTACACAATTGAGGACTACAACACACAGGGAGGGCATGTATTGGAATGTACATGAATGTATGATTTCCACTCAAAATGTCTTGCACATTTCAAGTCTCCCTTGTCATCACAGATTGCATGCATGCATGAGGAGTGGTGTGTGGTGTTGCACAACATTGCACTTCTTTGACTGCACACAGGGTCTGCATCTGTGCGTTCTTGCATGTAAGGAGTGGGAATGATTGCACACTTGGATTGTAGCAATGGGGTGGTGATGAGTTGATTCTCTTGCCCGATTTAGCCTCCTTCTGGCACATTGGCAAGTCAGCACAATGGGATATGTACCATGGCATACATGCATGCCATTCCTTTGGATAGGAACATATTGTAGTTTATATGGGGTGTCCTGTTCATTGGTGCCCCTAGTTGACTGACACTCACACTGCATACATGGCACAAGGCATAAACATTGGTTTGCAGTATTCTAGGTAAATGTTGGACTACAATCGTTGACCACATGCATCGTTGCCATTTCATTGTGCGAGTGTGATTCCACAGAATCATGTGCATGCGCACGCATTTGAGGTATTTCCCTGTCTCCTGCTAGTTTGTTAAGCAATACCCCTCATGACTTACTGCAAGTAGATCACATCAATTACAATAAGCTACTGTAGCTCGCAATCATGAACCCTGGAGAAGCACAGCGAGTTGATGGCTTCCTATTCCCAGGGACGCTGTCCCGGAGGCTGGACCAGTGTTATATGTTGACTGTGATGATTCTTTTCTAGGCATACATATGTGAACATTGTTATGCCCCTGATGCTACAGGCACTTGTGTCAGGGAGAGGAATGGTGTGGGGTGTTACAGAAGACCAGTTAATGGATTTGGTGTCATCTTCTGATCAATTGCTCTGGGCATGTGGCAGTTGTAGTCCCAAACCATGTGCAGGGAAATAAGAGGGAAGGCCATTGGTGCATGGAAGTCCCTGAGTGCATTATTATTTACCCAAGTGGTTGGGATCAGTTGTCATTGGTGACATTGCCTTTTCTATCACACAGTTCACAGGACACACCATGGCTTTTTGTAGTGCATCTCTATGTTGTACTCTCCTTCAATCCCATTCTCAACTGCATCAATTTCTTTTAGGCCCCTCACGTCGATCACACTCATGGCGTGCTCCACCAACAACAACAAATCCAGCTATTTTGGTGGATGCCCACCTCCTGCGACCAGCAAATCCTTCCAATTGGCTACAACCAGTTTGTGCACATGCCTCTCTAGATCGTCCCCGCTCTTTTGGATCAGGAACAGGGTGCATAGGGTGAGCACTACTGCCTTCACCATTGTGAGCATGAGTGCGTTCAAAGATCGTGTTGCGCTAGTGAGCCTAAATCTTCTGGTGGCCATGACCTGTGAGATTCACTGCATACCAAGCAGTAAGCTATTTATACCAAGCAGCAAGCTAATCTGCTAGAACACTGTATTGACAAAATGAGGGCCATTATCTGACCTCATGACCTCGCAAATCTCCCACTTGGAGAACACTTCTCTCACTAAAGATTTGACCGCACAGGTAGAGTCTGGGTGTGTACATGGACCTGCCTCAATCCATCTAGAGAATGGACACACCACAACAATTAAGTATTTGTATCTGTTACATACTGAATCATGTCGACGTAATCGACATGCAAGTTTTGAAAAGGCCCATTTGGCCTTGGGATGACTCCTCTCATTACTTTTTATGTGTGCCCAGCCGTGAATTGCTGACAAATTATACAGTTTACTATAAAGAATACAACGTGCTCCGCTAAATTCGGTATGAACCAGTCTTCTGCGAGTGTTGCTGCTAGGTCCTCTTTTGTCATGTGCGCCGGGTAATGTAACTGCTCCAGCGCTATTTTTAATAGGGCTACAGGCATTACTGGTTTACCAGTGCTGTCTTGTTGCCACAAGCTGTAAGAGGGGTTTAAAGAACACTCTTGACATTTCCACAGGTTCTTCTCTTCCTGTGTCGCCTCCCCCTGGAGTTCCATTAGCTGTGTTTGCCCCAAATTACTGTAACTTTCAGGTGCAGTTCGTGTAACCATCATTCGCTCATTGGCATGGATAACTTCCACTTCAATGATTGTTTCGCTTTTGGATGCCATGCGCTTGGCTTCCGTGTCTGCTGCTTGGTTTCTGCGTGAGATAAAATCTGTCCCCTTCGTGTGGGTGGCACATTTCACGACCGATATGCCCACTGGGAGCTGTAGTGCCTTGATCAGCCTGTCCAATAAGTCTGCGTGCTGCACTGGTGTGCCGTCTGCTCGGAGGTAGCCCCTCCTTTTGCAGCGCACTAAGCCTGCGTGCACTGTCAACGTCACCTAGGCGGAGTCACTGTACACCATTACTTCCTGGTCTGCGTGATTCTCAATGGCGAGTATTAATGGCAATAATTCTGCAGCCTGTGCTGAATAATGAGATGGTATTCATGCACCAAGAAGCACTCAAAACTCTCCATTCATTGTGCGCTTCATCACAGCAATGCCTGTGTATCTTTGCCCATCATTTTGGTCGATCCTCGAAGACCCGTCAATAAAGACAATCTCTCCTTCTGCCAAGGCATTTTATTTCACCCTGGGGATTTCATCATAGAATTCTTCATAATTTGCACAGTCATGTATGGGCTCTCTTTCCGTGACTGGCTCTGCTATGAACATAGCTCGGTTTACTATCTTACATCAGACTATTTTAATCAATGGATTTGATATGATCACTTCATAAGCATAAGCTCTCTGAGATGTCAATGTGCCCTTTGGTTTCTCTAGAATGGCAAATAGTGAGTGCTCAACGTACAATGTCATTGAGCAACCCATCACAATGGCTGTACCCTTCTCTATGGCGAACGCTGCGGCAGCTAAACTTTGGTCGCACGGGAAATGACCTCTCATTACTGGGTCCAAATTCCCACTGTAGTATGCCAGGGGATTGTACCCCAACATGGTTCTCCTCATAAAGCTGCTATTTGTGTGTGAAAATAGGTAAAATTCCTCAGCATAATTTACGATTCCTAGAACTAGTGCTGTGCAGATGGCTCTTGTGAGTTCAGCAAATCCTTTCTCCATGGTCTCAGGCCATTCATTTGTTTCTTTCGTCACTTGGGCCTTCTTTAGGGCCTGATGTAAAGGCTTGGTGTAAGAGCTGTAGTCGAAGACCCATGCCCTGGCATAGTTGCATATGCTTAAAAAGCTCTGCATCTGCTTTATCGTGTATGGCTTAGCCGTGTTAAATATGGCTTTAGCTCTTTCTGGGGTTACTTTCTTTCCCTCATGTGAGATCAGCTGGCCTATGTACAGCACTTCTTGTTGACAATATTGTAACTTTTCTTTGTCAACCTTATATCCTTTTTCAACCAGTATAGTCAATATCTGAACAGAATCATGCCTGCATTGTTCTTCTGTTGTGCTACAAATTAAGATGTCATCCACGTATTGCAGGACGACACTTTCTAGTGCGATATTGCTTAAATCCATCTGCAGGACTCTGTTAAAAATAGAAGGAGACTCACAGTACCCCTGTGACAGCCTCGTGCTTTTCAGACGCATTTGTCTGAATGGGAATGATGTCAGATCTTGTGAGTCACGGTGCAACAGGATTGAGAAAAATGCATTTTTCAAGTCAATCACTGTGAAATATTTTGCCTCAACAGGTATATCACATAGAACTGTAGCCGTGTTAGGGACGAAGGGGAACTCAGCCTCAACAATATCATTTATTGGTCTTAGGTCTTGAATTACCCTCCACGACCCCCCTTTACTTTTTTCACAGTGTACACTGACGTATTACATGATGAATCTGATGTCACTCCGATGGCTCTCTCTTCCCACTACTTCGGGTGACATCCTCAGTGTCATACAGCTGAGTGCTCTCCAGGTGCTTTTCTTCCCCCTCCCCTTGGGGTATTTGTTCTAGTCCCATCTCATCATATATTCTATCAATCATTTCTCCTATGCTTTTGGTGTCGAAGTCATCGTCAATATTTGCCCTAAACATGCCTGGTACTGAATCGTACTCAGGAAATAATTCTTTGATGTCTTCCCAGTCTACAACTGGAGCAGGATTTTTAACCTCTCTCCCCAGATATTCAAGATCACTGCTCTTTGTCTTCGTTTACATTCTACATCGTCATCAAATTCTTTGCGTTTCCTCACCTCTTCTCTGACCCTATCTTCTTCCTTTCTCTTTTCATTTCTACATTCATCTGCCCTTTGAATTTCCTCATCTCTGTGTCTCTTTATTCTTTTCTCACGTATCCTTTGCTCTTCCTCTAACCTCTAATGTTTCTGTCTGTCTTGAACATTGGCTGCTCTTGGGTTGCGATCGAGCTGTCTCTCTTGCTCTTCGCAAAAAATGCATTTTTCAAGTCAATCACTGTGAAATATTTTGCCTCAACAGGTATATTACATAGAACTGTAGCCGTGTTAGGGACGAAGGGGAACTCAGCCTCAACAATATCATTTATTGGTCTTAGGTCTTGAATTACCTTCCACGACCCCCCTTTACTTTTTTCACAGTGTACACTGACGTATTACATGATGAATCTGATGTCACTCCGATGCCTTGCTCTATCATAGCAGAAAAAGTCTTAAAAATCCTCTCATTTGCCTCTCTGGACATGGGATATTATCGGGCTTTTGGTAGAATTGCTCCCGGTTTCAGTGTAATCTTCACTTCTCCGACCCCCTTCAAGAGGCCTACGTCATAGTGGCCTGTAGTCCATACTGAGACAGGCACCTTGGCTATGTCGTCATCAAAATATTCAGGACGATTTAGTGCCATCATCATGCTCTGAGGTACTTCTCTTTTAATCATCTTTACCCAAAAGGTGAGACTTACTCCACCATTGTCTCTCCCATACCTGTTTGCTCTTCAAACAGATCATCATCATTGTCGGCCCTCGTCATCATAACCATCAATCAAGGCCACTCTCCTTCGCATTGCAGCCGTGTGTATCCTCAAGGGAAATACTTGTCCCTTCTCCTCATGCATTGGTATTCTGGGTCTAAATAAGAACTCATCAGGGGTTCTTATGACTTTGTCTGCAAGGCCTGGCAATCTATCCATAAGCACACACATACCACATGTGAAAAATGTCTGGCTCTAATGGTATAGCCCTCATGGCTATGTGTCCTGAGTATGCTCTAATCATTTTGCATACATTTGATAGTGCATTCCTGGAGTGGAACATACTATGCCCTCCTCCGTGAATGAGATTGTCATGTTTAATTTTGTCATTAAATCTCAACCTTAAATGCTTACTGGGGTCTGGCGAGAATATAGTAAAGGCACATTCATCTCACATTCTCCTATGGAGAGTGGAAGTGCATTTGTGAAGGGAACACGACTGGTACCTCCTGTAAAACTCTGATTATCTATGACCTCACCGGACAAGGAAAACTTGCCTTCATGTATGCACGAGCGTGTTGCACCCGGGTCAACTAAGAAGGAATATTCTTTATCCCCTATAACGCCATCCACCCTAGGTTCCCTGTGAGGGTCTGGTGTCACTGATAGTATAGAACACATCAGGGTTCCCCGTGAGCTGTCCTAGTTTATATACAAATTTGACCCACTGTGTGCTGGTGAATTTCCCCCATTCCCATTGTTACTTCCCATTTCAGGGTTCATGGTCTGCCCTGTGCTCATTGTCTGCGATAGTTGCAGCGGTGCCTGTTGGGATTGTCCTTATGGAAAATTCCCCATGCTTTGCGGTTGCACCCCTTGTTGCGCTCCTGGCACTTGTTGTTGCACCGTGTGATTCTGTGCACCACCCTGCTGTAAAACTGCAGGTGGATTTGCCATGCCTGTTCATCTTCCTTGGCCATTCTGCATCATGCCTTGATTTCTGCATGTGCGCGCCAAATGCCCTGTCATTCCACACAGCCAACATACTTGCGGTGGTCGGATCATTTGCCCGTTTGACATATCCTGATTACCATTTTGCATATTTTGAAAACCTCCTTGGATATTTTGGAAACCTCCCTGATTACTCTGCTATCCTCTTCCCCTAAATCCTCTTCCCCTGGGGTAAAACCCTGTATTGCTCTAACTGCTCTGCTGTTGATTAGTCACCTGCGGCATGCTCGATTCAGCTGCACTAGTTATCATGGCTACCTCAAGAGCATACTTTGACAATTTCTTCTGCGCCAACTTCGCTTCCTCACCTTTTCATGTTGCTTCCTTTTTGCGATTCTTTTCTTGCAGTAATCTGTAACAGTGTGTGATAGTCAGTTGTATTTCTGCCCAAGGTTTAGCCTACCAATTTCTTGAGTTGTTTCTGTACCGGCTCTGGCAGCCCTTGGCACAATATATGGTAGAATACAGGTATAGATTTCATCCAAGATTCATGTGTCTCGAATACCCACGTGTCTTGAAAATTCTGTATGTAAAATAACGGATCTTCAGACTCCTTCATTTTTCACGTCATTATAGCTCCCATATCTGAAGTATCTGGGTATAGTACTCTTAGCACTTTCCATACTGCAGCTCTACAGTTGTTAAATGGAGCTCTGTTGTGTGCGGTATTAATTGTGGTTACGTCAGGGTAGCCTGCTCGTGCCCACACATCATCTGCTCTCTCACCAAGTATGGCAATTAGGAGACCCGTAATGTCCCCTATAGCTAACGTGTTTCCTCCTGCCATTTTTTCTAACTCATGTATCAATTTTCTGACTCCCGGTGTCAGCATTGGCAGTGGTGTGTTTTTCAAATTTTCTCGATCCATGTGTTGCCATGGAATATCTGGTGGTCTTACTCCCCCCTTCTTGAGCAACGGAAATTGGAATGTGCAGCCCTCTCTCTCTTCTCTCATTGTTCTCCTGTCTATTGCAGGGGTAATATTCCTGCATCGCCTTCTACCTGGCAATGCCCTTAGCCTGTCCTCATAGGGCAGCAAAGACACCCCCCTCTGACCGTGAGATACTTCATCATGTCGGTCAGGCTGCGTGGCTGACTCTGATGCTCTCGGTGCAGCCTTGCTAGTGTCTGACCACCTTATTCCTTTTTCCCTTGGGAGTCGTCTTTCGATCTGCCACTCTTCCTCATTTTCCTCACGCTCCTCCTTTCGGAGTCGGACATTGTCTGTCCCCAACTAGTGCCTCTCCTTGTGTCCTCCTTACTCCTACTTATTTCTAATCTATCCAGGGATAGCTCTCTCTTCCCACTACTTCGGGTATCATCCTCAGTGTCATACAGCTGAGTGCTCTCCAGGTGCTTGTCTTCCCCCTCCCCTTGGGGTATTTGTTCTAGTCCCATCTCATCATATATTCTATCAATCATTTCTCCTATGCTTTTGGTGTCGAAGTCATCGTCAATATTTGCCCTAAACATGCCTGGTACTGAATCGTACTCAGGAAATAATTCTTTGATGTCTTCCCAGTCTACAACTGGAGCAGGATTTTTAACCTCTCTCCCCAGATATTCAAGATCACTGCTCTTTGTCTTCATTTACATTCTACATCGTCATCAAATTCTTTGCGTTTCCTCACCTCTTCTCTGACCCTATCTTCTTCCTTTCTCTTTTCATTTCTACATTCATCTGCCCTTTGAATTTCCTCATCTCTGTGTCTCTTTATTCTTTTCTCATGTATCCTTTGCTGTTCCTCTAACCTCTACTGTTTCTGTCTGTCTTGAACATTGGCTGCTCTTGGGTTGCGATCGAGCTGTCTCTCTTGCTCTTCGCGATGTACCTGTTCTTGCCTTTGTATGTCTTTCTTTCTTATCCTTTCGTTTCTCAAATCCTTCTCTTTCCCCTTTCTCTGTGTCTCATCTAACCTCTCTTTTTGTTTCACGTCATCAATGTCTTTGCCATCAAGTTTCAATAAAATTTGCCCTCCCATCCATTTGTCTTTTGCGAATGCTATCTCATCAGTTATATCTTCGTTTCCCTCCCATCTCTTCCCTTCTCTCTCTTTGTCGAGAGATGCACTTGTCTGTGCTTGATCTCTTCTTTCATCATAACGTCTCCCTTTGTCCCGTGGGATTGCCGAGGCAATATTCTTATCCTTATCTATCCCTTGATTTTCATCACTACTATGTGTACGTGACTTATATGCGGGGTTGCTGTACACCGTGGCTGCTTTGAGTTCTCTCAGTGGGTGTAATCCCTCGTCCTTACTTTCTTCAACTTTTGTTTTGGTTGGGGCAGGTGGCGCGGTAGGCGTCTCACCCCCCTCTGTGCATACATTAAGTATCGAATCTGTTGGTGGTTCTTCCTCCTTTCCCTGCTCATACATTTTCCAAAGCTTCAGGGCATCAAGGCGTTTTTCTAGCTTTTTGCCCATGTATGTGGCATGCAAATATGTCATCATGTGTTGTAAGACGGCTTTAGATAAGGACCCTTTTTTTGGTCATGGCATAAACATCTTGTGGGCGGTACCTTTAACCCACTCGGTACTGTATTTCTCTAGCTTGGGTGGGTGTTTTGGCAACTGCTTGCATAAGTGTGCCAATGGAGTCATATCTTCCATGCTTAAATGTGTTCCCTTTCCTCTTATATAACACCTGTCAACGTTTTTGTGTGGCTTAAACAACTTCTAACAATATGAGCAAGCACCAAACACTGCAAGCTCCAATCCAAACTTTTTCACAAAATGTTATACCTTCTAATTTACTCAAGAAACATCAATTCATATGCGATTCTATCTCAGCACTTCAATCGCTTAATATTTTAATCAGTTTTCTAAAGTTTTTTTTTTACATATGACATCCCAACAAAAACATGTAAGACAGACGCTTGACAGACTAGACTAACACCAGCTGGGCACAGATATCTCTGCCTCTAATCATTACCCCTTCATGGAGTGTACACGTACCCCTTTCACAACGTCTTTAACCGTTGTGGTAGTCTATTTCTTCCCCATTATGTGGGACTCTGGGTTCACGTTTCTTCTAGCCGCTATACTAAAGCATAGGAATAAGACGAATCCTCTCACTTCTCAGGTGTCTGCCCCTGTAACCTCTCTCTTCTGGGGTAACCTTTATTTATTTAATTATTCCCAAGTCATTATCCCCTTATGTTCTCTACTTCTAGCTATATTTAGTTTTTTCCCACCTCCTTCCGTTACCTTTTCCCGTTACTTTTTCTAAAGCATGCACCTTCGCCAGGACATTAGTCTTTTTCACTCACCGTTCCCATGGTTCTTCTCTGGACCCTTGGGATCACTGCCTTTGTTACCGCCTTCTTCGACTTTTCGCCCGTCCAGTTGCTGCCTGTAGGAATGGGAAGGGATGCGTGGGGAACACGGTTCCCTTCAGGCCCTGTCCGCAGTCTCTTTAGACTACCACTGTCTAGGGGAGCTTCATGGTCTACTCAGCCGAATGGCAAATGACTTGTGATATTGCCGAAGACTTAGAGTTACTTTATGTCGACGGTCAATAGGTGTCTTATTCAGATCAATAATCGATAATTGATAACCATCAAATCTCTGCTACCAAGTGTACTGAGGAGACCCCCGGCCGGCCCATAGAGCTGAGGTTTTCTCCGAAGTACTTTAAAACGAGATAGCTGCACCTTGAGATGGATGGGGGTGCAGATTTATTACTCCAACACCAATCAATAAGGACAACTCAATGGTTTGGCAAAGGGAGTCCATTTAATGACAAGTACAAAAAATGGGGAGTCATGGCAATCAGCAGTGATGCGATAGTCCATCTCGCTTCAACTCCAATGAACTTCATACAGACAGTGACATTTATACTCAAAACCCATCATAATGATGTGTCACACTTAAAATTTAACATGCAATTCTATTGGCTAGGAAAAGGTAACTTTAATATAGATACTATATCTGTATATGGGAACAGAGTGAGGGGATTTGGTAAATACTGTCAGGTGGGCTTCTAAGCCCTTCCTTCAAAATGACTACTGTGGACGTCACTAAAAGTACGAAGTCCCATTGGTTCTACTAACTATAGGACCCTAGATTATTTGGTCCATTGTGATTGGGTTGGCACCAACCCCATGTATACATTTTCACTTTACTTAGCAGCATGCAGAATAGTGAGCCAGGTGCAGGGTGCCCCCTCAGCTACCTTGCATTCCTCCAATTAAGGATAAAATCAATCATCACTTCAACAACTATGTGTCAATTATGTTACTATGGTTGGTCTCGAAACTACATCTTCTGTCTAGGAAAGTTCCGATATCTCTTTCTGGGCGGATGCCAAGTGTAGGTGTGAACTTGTGCTTCTCCTCACTCGGATGGTCACGTGATGCAGACACCGTGAATTTGCCTAGTTTCTCTCGATTTGAGCATTTCATTCTTATTCGGCTTGCTACCTGCCTACTCTTCCTTATCTTGACCTTTCAAAGACAGGATATTCTGTTCTTAAGTTTCAATTAGATGTAGCTACTGTTCGTTCCTTCTATTGGTATGACCCTGGCTCGCCTGACATGAGTTGCATCTGCTGAATTTCGATTCAGCTGTTTCTTCTCATTTTGCTAGAATATGAATCTTGTCTTGTTTGGCCTCTAGTAACCTGAGTTGATTCTGCTTTTTGTGCAAAGTGGAATCAGACTTATGATAATGTACTTTGTTTTGAGGTAAATTATGTATAATGGCGCTTGCCGTGCTATTCTTCTACTTAGCATAGCAAGCTGCACTGTTTTCTTAGCTTTCTTGCAGTTCCAAGCATATTTACAGGTGTAAACTGACTGTATTCATTTTGCTTACAGCTTAACTCTCTTACGCTTTGATAGCTTTCTATGGGCCTCATTACGACTCAGGCGGTAAGGGGTTTACGGCGGCGTAAACAGCGCCGACCCTTACCGCCTGATTCCGAGGTCCCTTAGCGCCATGGAGGTTTTAAGGTACGACCCAGGCGGTAATTTACCGCCTGGGTCGTAATGAGGCCCTATGACTTTAAGCTCACAATCTCTTTTCTTATGGCGTTCTGTCTCTTTGTGTCATTCTTGGTTAGTCATTTGTTCTATCTGTGAGTCCGTCCGGGCTCTCGTGACGCCACCATTCGTCTTCCATTAAGGTCTTTTTGGTTTCTTCCTGGACGGTACTTAGGCAATCTTCATTTCGTCTCATTTGTTGGTAGGGCTTTCTCAATGGATACCTTACTGTCCATGGTTGTCTGGGTATTGGCACTTCAATAGGTGTTTCTCTTCTGGTGGGTACTGGTCAGAGCCCTACTGCAGCTCTCTGCTGGTTTATTTGCTCATCATACGTCACATATTTTGGTGTGAACGTTTCTGGTACTTCAAAATGGGAGATGGGAGTGCAGGCTTTATTTGGGACCTCCTCTACAACCCTCTGCCACAAGGTGGCATCTTCGCACTGCTTAGGGATCTTGGAAGGCAGGAAATAATATGTGTATGATGCCCACCTTTATAGCACCCTGATTGGCAGGAAAGCCTTCTGATAGCACCTCTAGTGCTTTCAAAGGAAATGGGAATGCAATACTAGCATTGAATATAATTGTATTGCATTATGCAGTTTTTAGTATTAGACAATTCAAGTTATTTTTACACTGCTAGTTTATTATTTAAACAAGGTGTTTTAGAATAGGATTACTCTCCCTCTTGGTTACATCAGTGGTGGCTGGTATTCTGACCACCACCAAAGAGTCCTCAAAAGTCTTCTCCGGCTATGGGCCTGATAGTTCCAACAAACAAAAGAATGCTTACCAGGTTCTTTGGGCAGAACTACAGCTTTCCCAGCAAGTCCAAACAGTTGCTTGTTCATCCCCTGTATTAAACACAAGTTCCACTAATTTCTATCAATCGATATTCACAAAATACAACGTTCATCTTCTTCCTGTTGGGATATCTCTCTTTTGGGTAGGCTACGGGCTGAGCCCAACTTGCGTACTTGCTTTGGTTGTTTCTTATTCACTGGGCGATTCTCTCCTGTTCTCCTGGCGAACAGGTGTATTTCAAACCCTCCCTGGAACAGAGGGGACGATTACATTGGAGTTTCATAACGAGGAAGCACCACATAAAAGCAGAAACCAAGTCATCCACACTAAACCCTGTGCCTGATAACCCTGTTCAGTTGCCTTTTAACCTATACATACTTTGGCTACTGTGCCCGACAGGTGCTCTGCCGGCAGAGCAGCCAAGGTAGGCAGACCATCACAGAGCACCTGCACCATTAACAATGGTGCCAGCGCTTCCGTGTTCCCCATTCCCATAGAGTCCTATGGAATTCTATGGGAATGGGGAACTACAATTCACCGGCGCCTGACTTTCCGGGACGCCAGGGCATTCTGAGTCAGGCGGCAACCCGGCAGGGTGACCGCCGGACTCGGAATGAGGTCCAATTTCTTATTTAAGTAATAGGGCTCCCCTCAACCTCATGAAGTGTGCATGTGTGAGTGTATTGTAGAAGGGTGTACACTTAAATGTGTAGGTGGCTGCCTGTGTGAGTGTATGGGGAAAGGGTGCACACAAATCTATGGGAGGCCGGGTGTGCGTGTGTGTGTGTGTGTGTGTGTGAACAGTAAATGGGTGCACACTTTAATGTATGGGTGTGTGCCTGGGTGTGTGTACTTCTGTGGTGAAAGGGTGCACACTTAAATGTATAGGTGGCTGCTTGGGTATGTCTGTATGGAAAAAAGGGTGCACACCTAAATGTATGGATGGCTGCATTGGTGTGCCTGTATGGTGAAACCGTGCACACTTAAATATATGGATGGCTGGGGGGGGCATGTGTGCATATGATAAATGGTGCATGTGCTTGTGTTCAGGGGTGCAAAAAAAACTCAATTTCGGGGGCTAATCCTTCAAATGTTGGGAGTGGCGCTAACTTCATGGGTGTTGGGTGAGGGGCAAACTGATGTGTGTGGGGGCATCTAACTTCTTTACGCATTTTAATGAGACTATTCTAGTACAGCTTCAATGTTACAAGCAGTTAACTCTCTCCTTTAAGTCTGAAAGCACCCACTTATGGACTGCTGTGAGATGAGCAGTCTCTTGTTCCCTCTCTACCAAGGGAGGGAAGATAGAGGGAGGACAAGACAAACAATCTTACTACGCCTTGTTTCATTCAGATTGTGTACGTGCAAGAATGAGAAATGCAAGGGGAAGGGAGTGGGAAGTGCAAGGAAGAGGGGAGGGAAAAACAGGGCAGTAATGCTCTGAGTAAGTGCAGCCAGGGGGGTGCGGCTCTGGTTAGTGCACCGAGAACAAGGGACTGTAGGGTTACAGTTACAGCCCCTAAGTGCATGGTAGGCTCGGAGGCAGTGCAAGGGTGACTGATCAAGAAAAAGCCTGGACTCAGTGAGACTCTGAAGGTAGCCGAGCAGACAGATAAGTCAGGTAGGTCAGCAGGGGAGGGAGAGAGAGAAAGCAGAGGAGAAGATGAAAGTCTTGAACTGCTTCTGAAACTTCAGGTGGTCCGCTCAAGTTTGAGAAGGGCAGGGAGGCCATTCCAGAGGGAGGCACCTGCAGATGAGAGAGATCTACCCCCCACTCTCTGCCTGGAGAAGTGTAACCCTTAGAGAGTTGGAGGTAGCTGTGGTAAGTCCTCGAGAAGGAAGGTATTTTGGAAGAAAGTGTTGGATGTAGTGTGGGCCCCGACCCCAGAAAGCCTTGTGGACAAAGCCAAGGGTCTTGAACTTCATCCTTGCAGCCACCACGAGCTAGTGGAGAGATTTCAGGGCTAGAGAGATATGATCCCTGGGCTTGAGGCCATGGATAAGTCTTGCAGTCCTGTTCTGTATTAGTTGCAGAGGACAAAGAGTAGAGGAAGGCAGATTGAGAAAGAGGCTGTTGCAGTAGTCCAGTCTAGAGAGAAACATGGCGAGAGAAACATGGCCCTGGAAACAGTGAGCTTCTGGGGGAAAGTGAGAAAGGGAAGAGTCCCTTTGAGGAGGAGCAGCTGGTAGTGGGACTTATTGGTGACATCTGAGATGTGAAGAGAGAAAGAAAGAGTGGAGTCGAAGATGATTCCAAGGTTTTTTGCCTCGCAGGAAGACGAAGGTAGAGGGCACAATGTGGGCAGCCAGAATGAGAGGGAAAGCAGGGGTAGGGGTCCCAATGAGAAGGATCTCTGTCTTACTGGCATTAAGGCATAGATCGTTGGAGGCGCACCAATCCTGAATTTAGAGGAGCCTGAAGGAAAGCTGAGCGTCATCTGCATACCACTGAAAGTTAGAGGGTAGGTAGGGAAGGTATAGATTGGGTGGGCCAAAAGAGCCAAGTAGAGGTTGAAAAACCAGGGTGAGAGGATAGAGCACTTCAGAACACCACAGGTAGAGAGAGATAGGTGGTGGAGAGAAAGTGACCAAGTTGGACTTGTCAGGGGCAGTCCAAGAGGAAGGAGGTCAGCCACTCCACAACAAGATCCATGATGCTCAGGTTCACACAAAGTCCACTGATCAGGATGGTGTGGTTGACTGTGTCAAAAGTAGAGGAAAGATCAAGGAGGATTAAGACTGAAGGAATGCTGGAATCAAGGTTAGGGAGCAAATCTTCACAGGTGTTCAGTAGAGCAGTTTCTGTGCCTCTGGCAGCTCTGGAGCCAGACTGATGGTAATGTAGACAACCGATTCAGTGTGGAGATGAAGCTGGGAGATTCCCAGCTTTTCCAAGAGTTTTCCCAGGAAAGGGGTGATGGAGATTGGGCGATAGTTTGCCGGGCAGGTGGTATCGGCAGACGGCTTCTTGAAGAGTGGATGCACAAGGGTGTGCTTAAGTGCAGAGGGTAACATTCCAATGGTGAAAGAGTGATTACAGAAATCGGCAAACGCTGGAGCAAGGGTGTTAATATTGTCCTTGATAGTTCAGGAGGAGCAGAGGAGCACCTGTTTGGATGATACTTTCATAGATCGGACTTGTCTAGAAACCTTGTCAGCTGTTGTCAGAGAGATAGAGGAGAAAGGAGGATGAGAGGTAGAGATGTCCTGTCAGGGGTATTGACCACGTTTGTGTCATTAAGCTGCAACAGTTGGTGCTGTGGGCTTAGAAAATCCAAGATGGCCGAAAAGCCCACGTTGCGCCAGAATCCAGGAGAACCGCACAGTTTTGCTCACACCAAAATGGTTGCCTAACCTGCCACCCACCAGTGCGAGCGTGATGGACCGGAAGCGCCATGGGTAAAAGGTGGTGCCCAAGGAAAAACAGCAGGGCCTGTTAGCTCAAAAGCGCTTTTAAACCACCTCTGTTTCTCTGAATGCAAGCTTAAAATGTCCATTTCAAACATTGCAAGATAGCTAATACAGGAGACCATCTGTTCAAAATCCGTTTTAATTAATGTCAAAAATGGCTAAAATTAGGGGAACAAAATTATTCTACTGCAAAAGCCACACCAAGGCCATGTTGAGCAATGAACATATTCTATCAAGAAAATCCCCTTTTTGAAATGGAGTTAATTCAAGACTACTCCTAAAAAAATGGGTGCAGTACCGACATTGGACACAAACCGGTGCTAGCGGTCTAAACTCTGACAGGAGAACTGTACTTCAGGAGTTGCAAAAGTATCCTGAGCCAGCTGGAAACTTCAAAGCCTTTTGGTTAATTAAAATTCTTAAACACCCTCTGTTCCCAGAAGACAGGCTGATTCAGTTAACAGTCCAAGAGGCTGGGAAACCTTCTCACCTCAGAACTCCACACAAGAAGGCAGGATATCACATGGCCCTGTTGATTGAGAGGGAGGGGTTTCTCCTCCAGCCTGCAGGACCCAACATGATAGACTCTTTCCATTGAATAGGATATGCTGATTTGGGTGTTGACTGTAAACAGTGCCCTGCCAGCAAAGAAGGCCATGTGACCATCTGACTCCCCAAGCTTCTAGGAGCGGACCCAAATTCTGAAGTGAAGTGAATTGAAGGCAAATATATGTTTTATAAGAATACTGATAACTAATTATAACCAGATGACAGAAATGTACAACTTTTGGATCTTTAAAATGACACATTCACTCCCAGTTCAAGACTAGGCTGGTCGCTCTGTGATGTTCTGAGGCAAAACCACGGGAATTATGAATGCTGCAAACATTGTATTTATGCTAGAGACACGATAACTTAGATTAATATGCTTAGGAAGAGGGTACAGGTCTGTGTAAAGATTTGATGAAAAACCAATGTTGCAAAAGCTACCAAAAATGAAAATAAGTTGTCATTTTTGAATGCAAGCTCTTAGAAACATCAGAGTTGGAACAGAGACTACCTTATATGATATATGATATGTTTATGTAATGTCGACCACTTGGGTATCTGGGAAAATTATTTTCTAAAGCAAAAGCAAAGGGGCGTCTCTTCAATAGACTGTAAGACTCTGACTCACTCTGACTCACTGCTCCCTTCTCAAATCAGGTCAAAGAGAAATCCTTGACCTATCAAATCGTGAGTGGGTTGGGCATAGAAAGTTAGCATCCACACCCATTTTCAAAAGACATAAAAAGAACCACTGGAAGCCAGACAGCGAGATTCATTTTCCATTTCTGCAGAGCATTTTGACGGACGACTTCACATCCATACTCCAGAACGCCAGAGATCCAGACTGACTCGAGATAGACTACAGATCTTTGAACCAAGAAGGCCTACTGCAAGCAAAAGTATTCTCAGCAGGCCTCAAAATCATTTGCAAATTATTCAAACAGCCGGGCGGAGCTGTTTGATTCTGGCCTAGAACCCTTTGCCAGACCCAGAAAGCAGTGCTATATCCAGAATCCATTTGATCCAGACCAGCAGAACCAGATATCCGTGCAGTGCCGAGTGCCAGACCAGACCGCTGTATCCAGAATCGCAGACCAGACCCAGACCGCTGTGAGCAGAACCGGTGCCTGATTGACCCGCCGAGCAGAGAGAACCGCAGCTAAACCTATTGACCAGATCCGTGACGAGGCCATTCCGTTTAAATTTATAGTGTGAGTATCTCGCCAGAACTGTGCAGAACCAATCTCTTAGTTTGAAATAATCTAATTCAAACTATTTTAACCTATTGAGAACTGCATCATAGGAATTGTGTGTTCATTCTGTCATTTCAAAGCTGCAAAACTGTCATCTGTCATTCTGAGCTTGACTTTTATTTTGAGAATCTACCTTCACAAAATCGTCCGTATCCCGTGAACTGTTAGTGATAGAAGCAAGATTTAACTTTGGTTTAAAGCTGAGATTCTAAGCTTTCCAAAAAGCTCTAAACCGACTTGCTACTCCTTATGGTTCCTCCGTAATTGCCTCGACACACGTGATCAAATTGCCGCAATTTGACATTTTGCTTCATTTCAGCCACGAGTAAAAACATTTGTTTTTGCTTCCATTACGAAATTCCGTTTTCAACCTGATAACCATCCCTGAATCATTGATAGGGCTGGCCTGAACTGATTTAAAGTATCTCTCACTCACCCTGAACCTCTAGAGGGAATTAAAAGCATTTTTAGCATATTTTTCACTTCATTGCCATCACATTAAAGTATTTTGGGCCTGTGTTTAAAAATCATCCCTGGTGCTCTCAGCTTGCTAGGGGGGAATTGGAACTTTGTATTGCATTTTTGTTGGTATTCTTGAAGACTGTGTGCTCTCCTTCCGTTTCATTATATTGTATAAAGGGGGGGAGTGAATTGTCAGAGAAAAAGTGATCATATTATCTTTTGCTGAAATCATATCAGGTTTATTTCTGTACTGCCTTTCATTCATCTTTGCATCTCCTTGAAACCATAAAGCATTCCGAGCTACCTTGTTCTTTCCGTACCAACTACTAAGTAATAAAATAATTGTGCTAGTATAACATTATCCATTGTTGATCGACATTATACTCATAAGTGTGATATCAAATATTAATTTATTATAAACGTGTGATATATATCTATTGTTTCATTTTTCAAATAAACCTTTTTAATTTGCAAAACAAACCTACTTCTTGGCTCAGTGGGGTCATGGGGATTCTAAGAGAGGGGTGTTATATAAGGGTTGTCATCCAGAGTAAACGAACTGGACAGTCTACACTGGTCTACATTGTGCAGCCAGTGGGACATGTTTTTAATGTAGCATGGCATTTTTAATAGCAAAGCATTAATGTTTCTGTGCACTGTTGGTGACTTGTATGTATTAGATTGGTGTTACCCTAAAAACAATTGCAAACACTCTGGCTCTCAGAAAGTGTGCTATATATTGCATTAAAACACTTATTTATATCATTCTCTTAGTAAAGTGTGCGGCTTACCCCTTCAGAAGCACGTTTGTGCGTATTGTGCAAGCGTGATAATCTAGGCTGGCCCAGAGTGTGGCACATCCCATGATTTGTTGCTGAGTAGGAGGGGGGTCCCTGAGCATGGCTCTCAGGGGGGCCCCCACATTTTGTGTTACACCACTGTTATAGAGCAAAGGCACGTTACAAACTAACTTGTAACATACATATCTTCTAGATTTTTTGGGTGATGCCCCTCAATGGTTGTTGCTTGTACAAAAATTGCTGTTCAGTGTAATGCTTTAATGTAGTAGCTTAGTCTCTCCCCCTTTGGACAAACACCTTTTCGGGTAGTGTGATAGACCATTGCAAATAAACCTACAATGAGAGAACTTGACAGTACAGTAGAGGGACGGTAACTATTTAGAATATGTACTATATAGAAATAACGAGGGTAACACAATGAGAGACAGAACCTGACTTTTTAAGATGGTGCGGAAGGATACCGTAATGGCGGTAAATGTGTAAAAAAAAGTTTGTTTTAAACTAGAACACAATTAAATAAATAAACAAATGAAACTACAATGAAGACTAATGAGATATGTGTGGGTCGATTGCCTTGGTTAACAAGCAATAGGTCCCCTTAAGATAACAAGATCAAGTCGGGGTCTATGCAGAGCTCACTCACAGACGCAGGACGTGAAACCAGTCACTCTCGTCCTGCACAGACTTCAGTCTGTTGCAGCAGGAAGGCTTGTGACTTCCCTCCCAAGGATAATGGGTGATACAGTGAAGTTAAATTCAGACCCCTAGACATTCGGACGTTGGTGGTGCACTTAGTTATTAGAGAGGGCAGGAAGAAGGTGAGTTTTCTGTGTAGTTTGGCAAATGTGTATGGAGGAGGAGCGGGCAGAGAAAGGAAGAGATTTCCAGCGCTTTGGGGCCAGTAGAGTAAAAGAACACAAATGGGAGGAAGCGCAGGGAGGTTTAGGGACTGAGAATAAGAGCTGCTTCTGGGAACGCAAAGAGTGCAGTGGGGGAGTAGAGGTATATTGGAGGATGCTTGACTCACCGAAGTTCCTGGATTATCCCTGTCACTCTCTGCTTTTTTCTTCTTGTTGTCTGTTGTCTGTCTTGTTGCAGCGCTCTTATGCGTCAGGGCCTCTGTCCCCAGCGCTTTAGAAATTAATGAAATCAATCCAATTAAATAAGAAAGGGAGGAGATCATGGATGCATTTGTAGAAAACCAAGAGAACATGAAAAAAGAAATGTGAGTCAAAGGGCAGAAGAGATATAGATAGCGGAGAGGGAGCAGTGGAGGAACGGGGAGGGAGAAAAGAGAAGATGGACAGATGAGTTGTAGACAGAGCTGTGGGGTGCAAGATGAGAGGCAGGATATCGTGAAGGAGAACCTAACAATAGCCCATGCGAGAGAAGACACGAGAAATGATAAGAAGCTTCAGGGGCGTTGCTAGGGGGGGGTTAAGGGGGCTATAGCCCCTGGTCTTTTGGTTGTAGCCCCGGATAGAATCTCAGGAGTTATAGCCAAAAGACTAGCTAGCCCCCAGTCCCAACAGTTCTGACATCAGCTTAGCCCCGGGTCTTTTCCAGACCTAGCAACTCCCCTGGGAAGCTTAGTAGCATGGAAAGAAATATAAGGACAGGTGTACCGATTGCTGAATAGAAATACATGACAGCTATTGTCAGATATTACAGCTTTGGATAGGGCTTACCACAGATAATGTACCAGAGCATCTCCTTCCAGTCCTATTAGCAGGCAAGCAAGCAACACAAGTGAGCACTCACACAAATACATATAATTGCCGGAGGTTGTCTGTGAATTGGGAACAACTCTCCTCCTCAAACAAAATTCTTCCACGTCCCCCAAAAACAACTGTGTGTCAGATGCCACAGCAAGTGTATCCTCATATCCATGCCTGGAAGCTGTCTGCATACGTACTTATGGTTCATGTTACAAACACTCACCCAAATAATGAATGAGCTCCATGCACAGTGCATTTTGTAGTTAGTGACTGGAGCATACAACCTTCATTCTCACAGAGGTTTTTGTCAAATATAAAGATATATGGTCATTCTTATATTCCTAAAAGGCTCTTTAATTTCGTGCTTGACATTCACAAATTCGAGTTGGTGTCATTTGTCTCCCTTCCCTTCCTCATGGAAGTGTTTTGAAAGATTACTCGGCCGGGAGGATCGCGCAGGTGCAACACGCTCGCCTTGCAAGTAAGATGACGCAGAGCAACACAGGTTCGATCCCCGATCTGCGCTTAGAAACCTCTGGGTATGAAGCACGTTATACACAATGATTACCAGTGCACCAGACTATCCACCAATCTTTGCATGGTTAATCTAGGTCTTGATGTTGTGTTTAGCTCAATAAGACAAGTGAAACCTTATTTTGACTACAATACATACTGGAATTAAAAGTACATTTAAACATTTTAAAAGGGCCATTTTACAATGTAGTAGAAATACATCTTTTCTATTTTCAATAGCTTCTTTTGCTGAGAATACACACCACATTGCCTCTCCAAATGTCCTTACTTCTTTGAAAGAGCCACATTCAGAATTAAATGGATGATTTGTTAATACTGTTAGCCCAGAGGCGATGTTTGATGTTGTATGCAGGCTACCACACATATGTTCTGTATGCACAAACATTACTATTGACCAATAAATAGAACACAATGAGCAAAATTAGACAAAAGTTTGTCCCTTACAAGGTTTGTCATACACCGGACATGGTCCATACACGCTATTATTATTATTATTATTATTATTATTGTATTTATTGAGCATGGACCTAGATTTGAGATGGAACAGAGCACTTTACAGAGGTATACAACAGTAAAGATGTATAACGGAGCGCTTTTCAGAGGTATCAACAGAACAGATATGTGTTGTGGGTAGGATACACAGGGTCACAGAGGAGGGGTACATCTGTAGAGGTTGGTGGGGAGGAGAGGGGTGGGCGGTGTTTAGAGAGTCAGGTGGTGCAAACGGCGATGTGATGGTCTAGGTGCTGAGGAGGAGAGATTCCTTGAAGAAGTGGGACTTGAGTTCTTTTCTGAATTGTATTAGATGGAGTTGACTCTGATGCTGACATAGACGAGGTTCCATTGTCTTGGGGCAAAGGCAAAGAACGATTTTTTTCTGGTCCTTTAATTTTTGCAGCGGCAGATTTCAAGTCTGCGCATGTCCTGGCCTCTAATGGTGCACTGTCCGCCGGAGATACTGAGTTTCTCCAGGAGTTAGCTCAGTGACTTGAGGGCTATCTGCATCTGCCTCCCCTTTTACGATTTGCATAATGTGGCCTCAATGTAGATGCAGCATTCCAACAGGGCACAGGTGATGACAGCAGATTCTCCATATTTCAGACCAGTCCCCACCTCGGAGGATGCCTCTATGGTTGCTGTGAGAAATTCGACTATCCACACAGTGGGTGTGCACTCACCTGGGCTTTTTTTAAATTTTATAGGAAATTGAATGATGGAAGATCAACCTCCGGAAAATGTGTGGGGCTAATCCGCACACATTTTCCTATGCTCACTGCATGACATACGCATATAACTGTGTACTGTGGGTGGACAGAGTCTACAGGCGCAGTCTCCCTGTCATATATCGTTGGGATCTAACAGGTGGAGTACACAAGGCATCTCCAGAAGGGGGAGGGCCAAACCTTCCCCCTGCCAAGGCCAGCCTAATTAACTAACAAAGGCACCATGGATCTACCCTTTCCTCTTGTTGAGTTCTGCAGCTGGTGGCAGCGATTAGCATGATTAACATTCTAACAGAGTGTACTTCAAACAGGCCAACATTGGGGCCTCGCTGCAGAGGTTAACAAAGGAGACAGGAAACCCCAACAACCGTTATGCACTGCGGCAACCTGAACCCTGCTCCCGCTCTTAGCATCGATTGACAGTGAAAAGTCATGTCTGGGACTGCATGTTTTACTTTAGTCATCCCCATTAAGAGGGTACGAGCATGTGGATTGATAGCGCCATCATATCTGGTCTCGCTGAAGCTTCAAGGAAGACCTGCCGCTTTCAACAGGAACCACAGAGAGCTCTATTGACCAGAGAGCCCCTTTGATCCACAACAGACAGGAAGATGGGTGGGACTTAGTATTACATGTTTTCACCCGTTTACCTTTTTTTTGCAAAGCACTCTTGTTGTGACCACATGCATACATGAGATTGTTGGTGGGGACCCAGGATTGATTCATTAAGGTAGTCTTAGCGTACACCAATCCCTGTGGTGCATTTTGCTTTGAAAGAGTGCGCAGCCCCTCTTTTGGGTAGTTCATCTGAAGACTGTGCAATGAGTAACAAGAAGAACTCAGCTTTGGACCCTGGCTTACATCTTTTGCCAGTGAAGGAAGGCCAGGACCTCCAAGATGGAAGCAAGATCCCTCCCTTAAACATCTCCCAGGGGACAGTGGGAGGTACTGAATCCAGAGGACGCTCCAGCAGCTCCAGAACTGATACCCAGTCAGTACACAGCGTGCCCTGCCAGGCTCTGCAGCAAGCTTCCTAGGTGGCAAGTGCCTGAGGTATCTGAACCAAAACCAAGGACAAGGCAGCTGCCTGCAACATTATTCTCAGATTTGGGCCATCCACCTTAAATGACAATACAAGCCAAGTGAAGGAGCTAGGGATACATCGACAAGCATCTACTGTCGTATGCCTTAAAGGACATTTTTGGGCCAATCAAATCCATCGAGCTGCACCTCACTGCACCGCTGACTTTGTTATGCTGCCGTCGCTAAAGCCATCCAAGACTCCATGACCAGTGCTTCAGAACTGCCGAACAACACTGAGATAACGACTCCTGACCCTGAGCCGCCATGTAGGCCAGCATGCAGCCGTCCGTGCAGCCTCGCTTGCCGAACTGCTTGCCGCCTAATACCCGCAGCTGTCTCCCATGTTGAACTGTCACTGAAGCTGCTTGTGCAATGAAACCAACTTGGCACTGTCAAGCACCAAAAACCTCTACAGCACATGGTACGATCTGTCCCCCTGGAACATCTCTGAAGGCCCTTAGCGACATTGTATGACCCATTTCTTCATTTGTGTCAGAATCAAGTATCCTTGAACTGTTGTGATTAATTGCTATACCGACTACCCTCCTGTCAGTATCCAGAGTGAAATTGTCTGTCCTCTGCATTCCTTTACAGGGTGGGTTATATTTCAAAGTGGGCTAGAACTGTCCATTGTGAAAATAATAAAGTAGATATGATTATACAACCTTGACTGGACAGTCCATTTCATCATTAGGAAATAATTGTATTTTTGCTGTGTTGCAACTAACCAACAATGCACGACATTTTGGAGATAAGCCCGCTGTTTGGTCCAGGTTACCAAAATTGGACAAGGAGGTTTATAATTTGCTTGTGTTTCCAATCTGTTTGGATCCCTTCTGGTGTACTAGAGGTGTGGGGCTGATTGATGATTTAGAAACCAATATTCATCCCTGGACCACTGGTGCCTCTGAAGTTCATTTGTCACAGTTGCTGCTCTCATACTGTGCTCCTTCTACTTTCAACCAATTAAAAAAAATAAAAAGCACATCAAACCTTGTTTACGTTTTCTGTGCTTTTTCTCATGCTGCGCTGCTGTCCGCAATAGCTTCCGTGTTTCTGGCAAATGCACACCTGGCAATGCACCTCTAGCTAACAGAGAGGGACAAAGCATTGTAGTCAGGGATAGAGAGAGGCCAAGAGACACCCAGAGAAACAGAGTGTGTGGAGGAAGAGAGAGAGGCAGAGAGAGACAAAGAAAGCTCTAGAACAGCACATTATATGGTAGGTACTGTAAGTAACCTAATACATCATGAATGAGCTTAGGCGCCAACTCTCTCGGTTCTCTCTTCCCTGTTAGCGCTTTGAAGTAGACTCCCATTGCTAAGTGCTACATTACGTTAATGCTGCCTGCTTTCCTGATCCCCTTACCCTCTTTCCTAGTCACGCAACTCTCGCCCTGCCCTGTCTTCCCATCCCCCATATCCCTTTGTAGTCAACACTGTTATGCTGCTTACTGTATGTTTTTCCTCAATCTTAACACAGTGATCATTTATTTTAGGCTTTTGTTACATTATAGTTGGCTTTAATCCCTACAAAGGTGATACGGCAATTCACCATTTCCACCCAGTTTTCCAAATATTCTAGCGGGGGCAGAGGGGCTACTTGCCTGGTATAATATGGTGGCACTTTGAAAAAACTATTTACATTGCTACCTTTGCTTTCCAGTCCACTCCTCATCTGGACCGTGAATCCTGAGTCTGGTATGTATTAAACCAAGGCCAGGAGATGAGTTGTGTTTTTTGGGCAACATGCCTCCTGCATTCTTTCTTGATCTGCTGCAAGCAAGACTTACACTACTGCTTTGTGTGCACTGTTTGTTCTTGGTTTTGGCGAGTGGCTGTATCCGCAAGGCCCAGCTGGCTTCTGCAGCCTGCAAAAGTTGGCTAGAAACAGCGCTCGTGAGCAGAGAGAGGACGCCGAGCTGCCGCAATCCTTTTAGTAAAAAGAGCTGAAGGCAGCATCGTCTCAGAAGGCCCTCATGAGCACGCAACCCTATACAAAGTAACTTCTCCTACAGAGGATCGGGCTCTTATATGTTCTATATGAAGGCTTGCCATGGCATTGCAGGCTACAGATCTGTGCCAATTCAACCTGTAACATATCTTGTCTAAATGCGCAGCAACATGCATTAAAGATTGGTTTACAACTCCAGTAGGCGTAAAAAGCATTCTCCCCCATATGCTCCTCATCAGGAGTTTGACGGTATCCCGGCGGTAATACCGCTATGATACCGCCAGTGCAAACAGCGTTACCGCTACTCGGTCTGGCGCTATAAGCCGAATCACAAACAGCATTTGGGCGGTTATTGTCCACTCTCCATTGGGGGGCGAGATTACCACTGGCGGTAATTACGCCGGCAGCAATAGCACAGAAAATGGCCAAAAACAAACGGGTGGTAAGTGGACATGTTTAGCTCCAACTTTACCACCCAACTCGAGGTTAGGCCAGCCCTTAATAGTGGCGGTAATAGCATTTCCACCCCATTTGAGGTCTAGTGCCCAACTCATGATGAGGCGCTAAGGGCCATGATCAGTCACTGTAATAGATAGAACATAGGGCTGTGTTCGTGCTGGTAGAGAGATTCCCAGACCTCTGCTCTTGTTTTGCATAAATTAACTTTGGGTCTCACCCTAAGTTAAAAGGGCAATCCAGATGTGGACCCCTTGCTCACTGTTCTTAGAGAGACGCAGCTTCACCTCACTGATGATGCCCAACAAGGCTGAAACACGTGTATGGGGTTGCTGTTAGTACTCTTGTTCAGAGGAGAATTGCCTAGTATTTTGGCGCTGGACTTCCCCTGGGGCAGGAAAAAGACTGAAATGCAGGGACATTTCTTCTCTGTGAAAGGGACAGTGAGCTAAACACTTGGTAGAGTCTCTCCCAGGGGTTACCCACTCAAGAACAGGTCATTGGGCTGTGTTTGTGCTGGTAGAGAGATTCCCCGACCCCCCCTTGTTTTGCATAAATTAACTTTGGGTCTCACCCTAAGTTAAAAGGGCAATCCAGACGTGGACCCCTTGCTCACTGTTCTTAGAGAGGCGCAGCTTCACCTCACTGATGATGCCCAACAAGGCTGAAACACGTGTATGGGGTTGCTGTTAGTACTCTTGTTCAGAGGAGAATTGCCTATCATTTCGGCGCTGGACTGCCCCTGGGCAGGATAAAGACTGATATGCAGGGACATGTCTTCTCTGTGAAAGGGACAGTGAGCTAAAGACATGGTAGAGTCTCCCCCATGGGTTACTCTCCCAAGAACAGGTCATTGGGCTGTGTTTGGGCTGGTAGAGAGATTCCCAGCCCCCCCCCTTGTTATGCCCCCATAGAGTCAACACATGCAGGTTTAAATTCAGCACACATTTTAAAAGCCTACACCCCCTAATTAGATTTAGCATGCTAAGTATATTACATAAGGTGCTACTAGCATTTACTAGCATTGCACCGCAACCCCTTAAAGGGCCTGAAAGCTTCATGTAAGCCTACCACAGCTTCCCCGAGCACCATCCTGCATATTCTGCAGCCACTCAGACAGAAGTCAGCACAGAAGTAAGTGTTGGTTCATAGGAAGTACTTGCCTGTGCTCTGTTGCAACTATTACATTCTTTTTAAACATTCTGTATATGTTTGACTGTGTAGTGAAATTCACACGTTGCAGTGCTTTTTAACTGTGGTGTCTTTCTGCCATCTGCTGGTATGACGTGGGATTTTCAGTCATATGCATTTTTCTTTATGGAAAAAAATCTGATTCCCATTTTAAAATGCATTGAAGAACAGTAGAGGTTACATTCAATAGAAACCCTTAAGTGGTTGAAACAGGTAGTTAGCAAAGAAACCTAGAAGCATAGGGACATGTTATGTCTGGCGGGAAACATGTTCGGCCTTAGGTTGGTGCAATTCTTAAATGCTTCTTCTCATCGGGTGTCCTTCAATGTTGGATGGAGTGTAGAGAAAGCTAAGCCACCGTATGCAAAGGAGGTGGTTCTATATATTGCTTATATGTTTTGCTTTTCAGATCTTCTGCCTCCAGCTCAAGCTCACTTCCTAATCATAAATTGGTCCAAACCCTGATGCCACCTGCCGTTTGCGCAGCTGCTCAGGGCCTCCCTCGTTCTCCTGGGGTCTCACAGCTCACATTCACTTCCATTTCCTACTACCCCTTTAGTGGCCTCTATCCCCATTGAACTCTTCAACCTGTCCCCCGACTCTGATTACTTTCCTTCTGTTTTCAAAACAGCCATGGTCATCCCACTCCTAAAAAGCAAGGGGCTGACCCGAACCTACCGGTTAACTTTCACCCTGTGTCTCTCTTTCCGCACTACTCTAAAGTGCTTAAAAGGGTTCTATTCCACAATCTTACCAATTTCTTAGACATTCAAAACCTTCGAGAACCCTTACAAGCAGTTTTCTGCTGTGGTCACTCCACGGAAACTGCTCTCCTGAATGTCTCCAACTTCATTGCCTCTGCTACGCACTCCAACCTATTCTCTATCCTATTTCTCCTTAACCTGTCCACTGTCTGTCTTTGTCACTGTTGATCACTCTAATCTCCTTAATACTCAGTTTCTCCTTGGGATTCACTTGCAAGCCCTTGCCGGTATTGCTTGGCATCTCCCCAATTCTATGTGCCTTGGAAAAACAACACCTCTCAACTCACTCCTCTAACTGTTTGCGCAAAGGTTTCTGTCTTAGGTCCTCTACTCAAAATGTGCAACAAAATGTGCAACTGTCTCTCTGTCATTAAATATTGGATGGCTTTGCACTCTCTGTTGTTAAACTCTACCAAAACAGAGGTGTTCTTCTTCATTACCAAATGTTGCCTCTTATCTTTTTCCTGCCTATCCAGTTCCCACCTGACACTCTCCCAAACTCTTCTTCAGCTAGAAACCTCGATATCATCTATGACCCTCTACAGACCTTCTTTACTTTAATATCCAAAACTGCAACAGTGGCTTGCCTCAACCCCCTAAATATCAAGAAAATCAGGCAACTCTTTCCTTTCGACACCACCAAGCATCTCTCAACCACCCTTACCTTTTCTAAACTGGACTACTGTGCCATCATCCTCTTTGGTCTTCCCAACTACGATTGCTGTGCTCTCATCAAGATCATTAACTTCTCTACCAGGGCTCTCTTTGAACTCCATCACTTCACACCTACTTCCTTGTATCATCAAAAAGGCTGCATGGCTGATGATGCAAAACAAGGCCAAGTTTAAATTTCCTCTTTTGGTTCATAAATCTATCAAACTCTACAAGCCCTCTCGTAACCACTGCTCTGTCTCCTCGACTACCCTTCTGGAACCTCACCCACCCTGTTCTTCCTCTCACTGCCACTCTGTCTCTCTTCTTGCTATACTTGCATGGAATTCCCTTCCCCTGGACAGCTGAGAAACAGTCCACACCAATGTGTTCAAAAGCCTACTAATAGCCTACCTCCACTCCCTTGAGATAGCCTCTTAACCTACCTCCCATCTGCCTTCTAGCTTACTTTTTTCTGTTGCCTTATAACCTGCTTCTGTCCCTCACTTTGCCTGGCTCCACTCTAACAGTTCATCCACCATGATCACATCCCTAACACCCCTGGCCATACGACCTACCTGCAAACATAAATGACAAATTCTGATTGTCCTTAATCTATGTATGTCCAGCCATGTATTGTCCCTGGTGACTCTTCCATTCACTCCCCTCCAAAACCTGGGCAGATTTTCTCTCAAACTCATCCCATTGTAAGTAGCTCACTGATTCCTGTCAAATCTGATTTAATATCTACTGTATGTTCTTTGGGGATCAATAGAACATTGTTCCTCCCTTTATATAGGAATAGGATAAATATCTGTGTCAAGGTGGGTGTGTTGTCCTTAACGGGACGTTGTCAAACTTGGCATTAAGGCCATGAAAATCCCATGACATGTCTGCACATTTAAATGTCAACACTGTCAGTTATGAATGTCAGCATGTCCCCTAATTTAGCATTAACCTTTGGGTGAGAATAAATGATGGACCATTTGCATCAGAAACACCCCAGCAGAGATCAACCAGTTAACTTCTCTAAGTTGGGTTGTCTCTCTTGGCACTTAAATGTAGTCACAAAATGACTCTGTTTTTAAACCGATTGATTTCCAGAATATGTCATAGGCAAAAAGGGGATTTAAAAAATAAATGTATTTCTCATTTTCTTTTCATTGTGCATAATTGCACACTGCACACTAGCTCGAAGGCTTCAGGTTTGGTTGCAGAGCCAAGTGGAGAAGGATGAATCTTATACTACTTAGCATTTTGTGACTTGTATGCTTGCATTCTGAATGGAGAATATAGAACTAAAATCACATTGCCTTTGCCTAATGTCTTTCTACGATTAGCTCTGTAATTGCCAGACTGGTTTATCTCAGATGTTTACAAACCAGATCTGAGATGATGTGTGGCCAATCAAGGGCCTCAACTGGAAGCTGGACTCCAATCCCAGCTTCTCCTCTTACATAAAGTGCGTGACCGTGATCAAATCATCATTGCTTATTGTACCTTGTCTGCCAAAATGGAGTCCATAGAGTTGATTCAATTTATAGTAGACCATTTTTGAAGAATTCTCAATCGTAGTTCCTTCATGAACACATCGTAAAATGATTTAAACTTGTTCATACATTCTTGTAGAGTAAACATGACGCACCAGGGTACCAGAGATAGCTGTCATTCTGTGTGATGTCTTGTTCTGTATTTTCCATTCTGTCAATGCGAATGCAAATTAGAGAGCCTCGCTGGACTTTTGCTGCACAGGGTTTAGCAAATCCTAGCACTGGCCACGGCTATAGTCACTTTCTTGTGCTTCTTTCGGTATGGAGCTCTGTGCAGTCTTTGGACACTTGTGTGGGCCTCCAGCTGTGCCCCTTCTTCTTTGCTACCTAGACTTCGTTATGTTTCTACTTTTTCTTTTCGCATTCTCTGCTTATACAGGTGGATCACTGTGCCCCCCTTATCTACCACCCTCTGCCTCAAGGTGTTCCTTCTACATGGCTGTGTGGTGATGCAACATAATCGTAGTGTAATGTGCATCCCTAGAAAAACAAACACTGGGCCTCATTACACGTTTGCCGGTCTGGAAACAAGGGGGCCGGTAAGCTCACCGGCACCCTTGTTTCCGGACCGGCAAACTACAAGTCTGCCTCCCAGAGATGCTGTGCCCAATAGGTCTGAACCTGCCGGGCACAGTGGCCATGGTAGACAGACTTGTCATTGGAGTACCGGCACCATTGCTAACGATGCGGGTGCTCCTATGTTCCCACCCCCATAGGACTCTATGGGATTGGGGATTAACAAATGTACCCGCGCCTGATTTCCCGGCCACAAGACTTGTAATTGACCAGTTGCTCTAGGAAGTCGTCAGGTGCCGGCAAATTATTATGGGTCCGGCGGCAACCCGCCTGTAGCCCACTGTCTTGCTTACTCTATCCTCACCTGCGTGTTGTGGCTGAGCTCGGAAATCACCTCTCCGCTTCCCCCGATCCCAACCTGGGCCTCCTTTAAGACCCTGATGCACTGTGTCAAGCCACCACTTGCACCGTAGTGAAAGGGTTTAACCATTATGCCAGGAGGAGCACATTGCTCTCTCTGGCAGCAAAGCCTGCTACGGTCTATGTTGCTCTCGATGCTGAGCTGGACTGATTGAAAACACATGTCTAGTTGGCTTCTAAACAAGATTAACTTGAGCAATTGTATTATTTCCTCTTAAGAACAATCTCTGTTAGATAGCATGTATAGCTTGAAGTGAGAAGGAGCTAAGTCAAACTGGGATCCAACACTTGCATTATTATTGAGTATTATTGTGTTTATTGTTGATATTTTCTCCATATTTAGCAACCATTTTCACAGTTGTATAACTTTCTGTGCATACACTTTCATCATACTGCTTTCTTTTATTAAATATTTTCTTTGAATCTAATCACTCCTGCTTATCTGGGAGACAGTAAATCAATTCAAAAGATCCTTTGGAACGCACTCTCTGGTTCCGGAATGGCAATTTAAGAGTCTTGATTCAGAAGGCATTGACCTTGTCATTGCTAGATCCATTGTCTGAAATGCTTGTGCTATATGTGGTGTGGTGGAGTAAGGAGTCGGACAAAGGGGTGGCATGTTTCAACAAGTTTTATTTAAAAAATAAAGAAAGGGTCCTACCTCTCTCTATCTCAGAATGGTTATTCCTGCCTAAACAAATATAACTTGGTTGCCCATTATCAAGATGTTTGTCGAAATGAAAAGTGTCTGACCTCTGTCCAAAAACCTACTCTAAACCTACCTCTAGTCTACAAATGAAAATAGCACCCGCCTGGAGAGTGTATCCCTTCTCCTGGTAAACTGGCACAGTCTTTATCTTTTTCCCATCAATCTATTGCTCTAGTTTCTGATTCACCAGAGGGTATGGGCAGGAGAATGACTCCCTTCTCCTGGCCACCTCGTGCAGCCTTGAGGGCTGCCTTGGGATATTCTTTGACAATAGTGTCTCTTCAAAAGTCTCTTCACTTCTTCCTAAGGGCTTCTGAAGGCTTGCTTTACAGTTCCACCAATTCCTCCCTATCTTACAATGTTATGAAGATTATCTCCAGATAGCTCTTGTTCACTAGTTCACTAGGATCCTCTTTAATCCTACGTGGATTATCACTGTGATGAGGGAGATTCCTCCTCATGCACTCTTGATTTCAGAACTGTGGATATCACAACTGTGATGAAGGAGATTACTCCCAAGGCTTTCTTGACTCTTGCTTCTCTGGGTATCACTACAGTGATGAGGAAGAAAACTCCTGAGGTTTTCTTGACTCTTTGTGTCTCTTTGATAATTACTGTGACAAAGGAGATTACTCCCGATGCAACTTCCACTTTCTGTGGCTTCTTGGTAAATACTGTGAGAAGGGGAATTACTTCTGATGCAAATTCCACTAGTTGTTCTCCTCGATCCCCACCAGGGTTTCCTGCAGTCCCTATTACCTTGTTTGTGTTGGGAACATGTGCCTGGTACTTTCATGGGGTGGCAGGCAGTTTGCTGTTTGCTTGTTGCTTCCTTCTGGTTTGCCTTTGTAGCTCCACTAAGGCCTGGCGGTGTAAGCGTCATTTTTGGACTGAGCTGTCAACCCCCCAGAGGTTGCACCACCTCCTCACCTTCCTCAGCACTGGAGTGAGTTGGCTCCAAGCCGGCACACAGGATTCTTCTACTGCTTCCCCTCTTCCGCATCCTCTCTTCCGAGGACCAGCTTCTCTGCTCAGCTGACAGATTCCCGGGTTCAGAATCTCTGGCCTTTGCTGGCTCCTTGTCTACTCCTCTCCTCTTCTTTCAGTCCTTTCTCAGTTTGTATCTCTCCTAGATGGGCCCACCCCAGTGCAGCATCATTGTCTTTTGGTTGTTTCAATGATGTACATGATGCAATGCAGGCTAATGTTCACAATTCTATCTAAATGTTGTACTTGCTATAATTCACAATTGTGTCTGGGTCCGGCGCAGGCGCACAATTCTATCTAAGTCTGGCACTTGCTAACATTCACAATTCTATCTAATTGTGGCACTTGCTACCATTTGCAATTCTATCTAAGTGTGGCACTTGCTACCATTTGCAATTCTATCTAAGTGTGGTACTTGCTAACATTTACAATCATATCTAGATGCGATTCAGGCTTATGTTCACAACTAACTAATCGCTCATTCACCCCTCTGCATGCACCTCTCAAGCTCTAACCAAACACAGCCACAACCCTAAAGCACAACAAACCGCACAAACTTCACTACACAGCAACAAAACAAACCACACATAGCATCGCACAACAGCACACGACGGCTACCGACCGGAAAGCACCCCCAAGCTCAGCGAATGGTGTTAAACGAACTGAAGCTGCCCTCTTGCATTTATCCCGCTTGTTCCCACTAACTCACCCCATAGCCTCTTTCCTTTTCAGATCTGCCAGAGAGCCATGGGAACACTCCAGTGGTGATAATGCGCGGTAAAAAATATCCTTTAACCTTTACATTAACATTAACATTAACACGGGTTACGCATCTCGAGGCGCCATCTCTCTTGAATGTCTTTAATATATGCGACAGGGTCTTCGTCCTACCCCATTTTCCAAGGCATAATCACACTGATATCTGATCCATCAGGATATTGTACTCTGAGCGACCCCATACATCTGTTCTGCAATTATTAAATGGCGCTCCTTCATGTGTCATGTTTTGTGCAGTCACACCTGTATATCCTGCTCGCTTCCAAATGTCATCAGCTCTCTCTCGTATAATGACTGATAACAAGTCTTTTATGTCACCTATGGCTCACTTCATTCTTGATGTCATTCTTTATAATTCATAAATCCATTTTCCCGCACCAGTAATTTACATCTTAAATTGTCGTGATCCATTTATGCCCATGGTATATATTGTGGTTGTACTACCCTTTCTCTAATAATGGGAATTGTGAAAATCCTGGTCCGTAATTATATCTGCCTACACTTCTTGTTTTCCAGGCAGGACTAGTCTCACCCATTTGTCTCCATCCTGGTAGTGGCCTTAATCTGCTAACATGAGGCTGGGATACATCCCCTGTACTACGCGATTGTGCTTGTGGGCGCTCAGTATATGGTGTTGATTCTGGTGTTTTTTCTTTGGGGTCCTCTAAATCTGACCATTTTACCCCTTTTCCTACTCTCAATTCTTTTGAAAATCCACATGCGCCCTCCCTTTGTGCTCTTTAGTTTTCTTCTCTTTCTTTGACATCATTATGCCCCAGCTTGTTTGACTGTTATCCTTTTATGCATCATCCAGATCCATTCTACTTATAGACAGCGCATTCTGTCCTCATCTGTTTTTTGACGTCATCTAGCCTTCCTCCGGTTTCCCTCAACAGAGATCCTTCTGCATTCTCTTGGGTTTTATACCCTTCTTTATCCCTCATTTGCCTATATAAATCCCCAATTATTTTTCCTACATCTTCTGCTTCTCGCTCATCAGCCCATGTTGGTATTCTTGGTATTCCTTGCAGCTCCCTACGGGGCTGTTGTGACCCTCTCTCTTCCTCAAATCGTTCTTGTACTTCGATCTTCACTATGCGTCTATGACATAGACTCTATCACGTCATTTTTTAGTCCCCTACTTCTATTAATTTCTTCTTCCCTTCTCCTCATCTCCCTCAATTCATCTTCCTCTCACCTTCTTTGCAACCTACATACTTTCATTTGTTGTGCTTTTACCTCCTCTGATCTCTTCTCTTCTAGTCTACTCTTTTCTTTCTTTGCCTTGTACCTTTTGTTCTTCCCTTTGCTTGGAATCTCTTTCATTCTCTTCTTTATATGAGCTCTCTTCTTCCTTTTCTTTCTTTTCCCACTCTTCTCTTTCTTCTCTTTCTCAAACCCGATCAATGTCCTCAGTGTCCAGATTAAATAATATTTGTCCTCCCATCCATTCATTATGTACTATTGTTATTCCCTTAGCTTTATCCTTTATTTCTTTCTGCTTCCTTGCTTCCTCCTCTATCTCTATCTGTCTCTTTCGCCTGTCCTTTCTTTCACCATGCTGTTTACTTTCATCGTGTGTTGATATATATTTGCGTTCTCTGCTTTTGCTCTCTTCCGTGTTATCCTCACTGCTATAAGCGGGGGTGCTAATATGTCAGATTAACATGCCAGGTCACTGCTTTCAATTCCTTTAAGGGATGAAATTCCTTCTCCTCTGTGTCTACGCTCTTATTTCCAGGAGGGGAAAAGGGAGCCAAAGGCGTTACATTCTCCCCTTTATGCTGATTAAGCATCCGCTCCTTCTCAGCTGGATCTTCTTGCTCACTCTGAGAGATTTTCCATAACTCTGAAATAGCCAACCTTTTCTGTAACTTCTTTCCCTTATATGTAGCATGCAAATATGTCGTCATAGGTCGCAATACTGTTTTTGACAACAAACCTTCCTGAGGCTACAGCCTCAAACCCACTCCGAATGATACTTCCTTATTTTGGCTGTGTATTTGGGCGATGTTCTGCATAAGTGTAAAAGAGAAGTGTCCCCCATGATGACGAGTCGATCCCGACTGTCTATACTTACCCATCTTTTGTTCTTCTCTTTATTTTATCTAGTATACCACGCTTATCAATTTGAGTGCACACCATCAATTGTTGCTTAGGTATCCAAAAAATCAACTATATATATATATATATATGTTTTGTAACCACTTTTAAAATATTTGCAACAATGTTCTTTTTTTCTTCCTTCGTTTTGACTTTCTTTCAATGTTTAGTATCTCATTGTTTTACCACTGATATTTTGAGAGTCTTTATTTATTTATTAGTTTCCTTCGATTTTTATCCTCCTGATTGACATCAATCTCTTGATTAAAAAATCTAATAATCAACTTATGTTTTTACTGTCATTTTATATCTCTTAGTTTAAACACAACAAAAGCTTTACACTGACATATTCATAACCCCACACATGTGCACTTTTAAAAATGTTCTGCCTACGCCTTCCTTTACTATCTTTAGTAGAT
Organism: Ambystoma mexicanum; assembly: GCF_040938575.1. Taxonomy (NCBI): domain Eukaryota; kingdom Metazoa; phylum Chordata; class Amphibia; order Caudata; family Ambystomatidae; genus Ambystoma; species Ambystoma mexicanum. Next base: position 118,288,393 of record NC_090935.1, on the reverse strand, counting down.
GTATGTCATCTAATTGTTACTCCATCTTGCCCTTTGATACACACTTTTCTTGCAGGTCTTGCCTCTGGAATCCTTAACACCCCTATTTTGAGTCTTTTTAGTGCATATACTTCTGTCCCCTTGAACCAGAAATTGAGGTATATACTTCTCTTCTTTATAGTCCCCAAAAATCCTGTTACTTTTATGTATATGTATTATTTATAAAACAGTCCCTCGCCCTATTTTTGCTACTCTCAATGTTCTACTTATGTCCGTGGCTCAGATCGACTCTCTCTGCATTGACTCTCCCTCGGCCAACCAGTTTGCCTTCCAACCACGGGGCACCTGTGGGGACTGGATAGGAATTTGGTCAAAGGGGGACCTGTCAACCGTATCTTCTTACAGAGGTTTTTTGCATGCCATTTTCCACAGGAAGCTCTGCGGTCTTCTGGCAAATGGCGGGAGCAGTCGAGAGTCCCGTGGTCTGGATCTGGCCTAGGTCAATTAGACCTGAACCATCCGCACCGCTACCAAAATGTGCTATAGCACCTTGAAGTGTCTCTTGTGCTAGATCGGATTACCAATAAGATCTCAGACCAAATAACGGCACAGACTCAAAGAATATGACAAAGTGCTACTTTATTCTCAATTTAATAAAGCAGGCAAACTGGCAGACATCGGACTGATGCTTGCACACTCACACACAAACTTGATTACACAGAGGTTTTATACCCTAATATGTGTCATCTATGATGTCCTCCTACGTGGCAAACTGTAAAACCTATTGATGGGATTCATTGGTTAGGGGAACATGTCTACTTATAGAATAAATAGGGGTTAGTACAACATTGGCTACCTCTTATCTGTAAGGCATGCCTCAAACTACCTCTAAATGTGCATAATACTAATTAAAGAGGACAAAATAGCAGCGGATTGGTCTATGAAACATTTTATGGCAGGTTACCCCATAGACCTACTGATTGGTTGGCATTCCCATCCAATCTTGGACTTTCAACTCGGCTATCAGCACATAAGCAAAATGAAACCCAGGTGCTTGAGTCACGTCAGATTACTCCCCACTTTCCCAATTAGTCCATCATCTCTCATCAGTTTGACCATAAGCCAAAGTTTCCCATCTGTAGTTGACCTTATAGCTTGCTCTCTGTTCTGGGACATTCAATGGAGTGTGCACACATCACTATCTTCATCACAGCTTAATGAATAGCGCTTGTATTTGACTTCTGAATCACGTGTGAAGAGACCATAAATGTGTCCATTTCAACCTCTTATTTACTGCTATTTGATTCAATGATGCTGGGTGTCATTGCTCCTCTTGGCCTCTAGATACTCACTAACTCCATCTTGTAGGATCCTATCCATTGTTAATTGTCCAATACTTGACTCTTGCAAATGTTTTAATTTCTTTAATCTATGAGAAATATGTCTCACATCCATGGCTTATATGTCTGCCTCCCTTTGTGCTTTGCAGTTATTCCTTGAATAAGCATCCTTGATCCCAGGCCAACATAGACTCCTCTTCATTTTGAACACAAAGCTAATTCTCCAACGTCTCCTGACTCTGCAGCCCTGGTCTGTTTCAGAGGTAGCTGGATTGAATATTTACATGAGCCGACATCCATTTCCTATCATGGCCGTACCTGCCACGTTATATATTTCTCTATAGCAAGATTCTATAAGTCTCATCTATCTTATTTTACTGCGTATTTACACTCATTGGTCAGCAAGTTCCTTTATCTTCTTTTGCATTCATGATTACTTTGTCATTTCATAAATGTTTCTCTTGTCACTTCAGTTGCATCATCACTTTTAAATATTTTCATATTGTTCCGGTATGTCCTCGTATATCTTCTTCATGACATCACTCTGCCCTCGTCAGATTTCACTCAGCACTACATAATGTCCACAGGTGTATGCTGACATCCTTCCTACACAATATCCTTCCACTCTCTCAGTAGGAGGGTACATTCGATACAGTTGTCTGAGTGCATATCGTCTTTCGTACACTCGATGCAGTGTTGGCATAACACATGCGGTCCCACATATAGCCGTTCTCAAGCTGTTCCTGTATAACTATGGTTAAGGGGGAGTTAGGGAACATGCATTCACCTGCTCCGCTACAACTTCTAGAGACCTAGGTTCCCAATAATCGTATGCTTCCTATTAGCAGGCCTCAGGATCTCAGATGACTCCCTCATATCCAGAATAGACTGGAGAACCTTTAATTTTATAGATTTCAGAACAGTGTGAGGCATAAAATCAAAATATAATACATTGAACCGTGTCTATTTATGTATTTATTTATTTATTTATTTATGGATTCGTATACAAGAGGAACAATTCTCTTTTGTTCATAATAGAATGCACAATAGATAATAAATAATATTTGATGGGATGCAGTGATATTCTTACAAGGGGGTGAGTTTGAGGGACATTCTGACCAGATTGTGGGGGAGAGAAAATGGAACAGTCACAAGGGACAATACATAAGTGGACATGCATAGATTAAGGACATCCAACATTGGACATTTTTAAGTACAGGTAGACAGTACGGCCAGCTGTGCTTGGGACGTGACCATGATGGGTGAAGTGCTAGAATGGAGTCAGAGGAAGTGAGGTACAGGGGCAGGTTAGAGGCAAGGGAAACATGTTAGCTACCAGTCAAATTAGAGGTAGATTAAGAGGGTAACTGAGAGGGAAGGAGGTAGGCTTTTATTTTGGTTTTGAACAAATCTGTGTGTACTGTTTCTCGGATGTTCGGGGAAGAGAATGCCATGCAAGTGGAACAAGAAGTGAGAAAGAGCAGAAGTGAGAGGAAGCACAAAGAGGGTGAGGAGCCACAAGGGTGGTCGAGGAGGCAGAGAAGAGATTATGAGAGGGCTTATAGAGTCAGAGAGAGGAGGATAGATATAGTGATGCATTACCATGGATAGATTTGTGAACCAGGAGAAGAAATTTAAATCTGGCCCTGTTTTGTATCATCAGCCATCCCGCCTGGGGACGGTATGAGAAAGTAGGTGTGAAGTGAGGGAGTTCAAAGAGAGTCCTGGTAGCAAAGTTAATGATATTATGAAGAGGACAGAAAGCATAGTTGGGGAGACCAAAGAGTATACTGGCACAGTAGTCCAATTTAGAGAAGACAAGATTAGTTAAGAGATGCTTGGCGGTGTTGAAAGGAAGGAGGTGCCTGATTTCCCTAATATTTAGAAGGTTGAGGCAAGCTGCTGTTCCCGTTTGGGAGATGAAAGTAGAGAAGGTGTGAGAAGGGTCATAGATGATGCTGAGGTTTCTAGCTGAACAGGAGTAAGGGAGAGTGTCAGGTGGGAACTGGATAGGCAGAGAAGAGAGCTTTTGGGAGGGAAGAAGAGTACCTCGGTTTTGGTAGTGTTTAACATCAGAGAGTGCAAATTCATTCAATATTTATATTTAGAGGAGAGTTAGAGTTAGAACAGAGAATAAGATTTGTGTGTCATCTGTCAAGATTTGGTACAAGAACCCAAAGGTGCAGATTAGTGCCCCAAGATCAGACGTGTAGAGTGTAAAGTGGAGCGGACCCAAGACAGAGCCTTGTGAAACACCAACAGTCAGAGGAGTGAGTTGAGAGGCATTGTTGCTCCAGGAGACAGAGAATTGGAAAGGTGTAAGGTAGGATTCAATCCAGGCAAGAGCTTGATGGCGAATCCCAAGAAGAAAGCGAATATTAAGGAGATCAGAGTGATCAACAGTGTCAAAGGCAGCAGACAGTTTATGGAGAATTAGGATAGAGGGTAGGTTTCAGCGCTTAGCAGAGTCGATGAAGTTGGACACATTCATGAGAGCAGTTTTGGTGGAGTAACAGGAATGGAAACCTGCCTGTAGGGGCCTCGAAGGTTGTGGATGTCTAAGAAATTGGTAAAATGGTTGAACACAGCACATCCAATCCCTTTAGAGTACTGCAGAAGGTGAGACACAGCACAAAAGTTAGCCGGTAGGTTTGGTGCAGCCCCTTGGTTTTTTATGAGAGGGATGACCGTGGCTATTTTGAAAACAGAAAGAAAGCAAGCAGAGTCAAAGGACAGGTTGAAGAATTCAGCGAGGGGAGAGGCCGCTGTAGGGGCAATAGGCGTGACTAGCTGAGGACAAAGAGGGTCTGATGGGGCACAAGGGAGTTTAGCCTTCATCAATAGAGATAGCACTTTGTCAGTATTAGTGTAATTAAAGTGGGAGATGGAGGTAGTAGATGATGGTAGAGTAGGCAGAGTGCAAAATGTAGAAGAAGGGAATGTGAGGAAGTTAAGGATAGTCTCTCTATTTTTCATAATTTTTGCAGTGAAGTATTCAGCTAGGTCATTAGCTGTGAGAGTGGAGTTGATAGTCACAGAAATAGGAGGAGTGAATATAGGATGCCATGAAGCCGGTGAGGATGGTTGGAGTGAGAGTCAGTTAGGGTTAAGTAGAATTCCCTTTTAGCTCTATCAAGAGTTCAGGGCAGAAAGGTAGAGTTGCAGGTCCTCATGTGAGTGGGTATGATTCAATTTACACAGCAGCCAACGCAAGTCTGTGCAGAGAGGGTGTATGAATGGGCTGACCCATGGTTGAGGATGCTAAGAACTAGGAGTGAAAGTATGCAGTGGGAAATGAGAGAAGAATGAGTCATATAATAGGGATTGGAAGCTGGAGAAGGCAGTGTTGGCAGAAGAGGTATCATGTGCGATGGAGGAGATTGAGAACTGTAGGCCGGAGAGAAAGGGAGGAATGGTAAAAGATTTAAAATATCCTTTCAGTAATAGGTGAATCAAGTGGTTAGGAAAGGTCAGTGGGTGGAAAGGAGATGGTGATGGAAACAGTTGAATGATCAGATATGTGTAAGGTGCATGTGCCTGTTGTGTGAATGAGGAACTCTATCGGGATATGCGCTCACCAATTTAGCAACCTGACAGGTTTAGGAGAAGAAACTATCGACACATCCCTTACCGCACCATGTGCAAATACAAGAGCCAGGAGGCATTTTTTTCTATTGACTCTAGCCAAGGCCACTAGGACTATGATGAACATTCACTGCCAAAAGAGAGTGGCCATGGCAGGAACCCACCCGCATGAAATAAAGACACTACTCCTTTGTGTGTGACCACTGAAAAGTCACTTCAATACATTAAACTTATTCAAACAGCTAAATAACAACACTTTGTATGACCCTGGATGGGTAGCCTTTATATCCCTGTATATGAATTCATAGATATACATAAAAATGACTCCATTTCATCAATAATGAGCAAGTGACCTGTGATCCTAGGCATGAAGTAATAAATAAATAAATAAATAAATACATAAATAACATACATGTTGGGACAATGGATGATTGGAATTGGTATTATCCAGAATTGAATTCATACATTAATAAATACATAACATACATTTTGGGACGATGGGTGATTGAAATTGGTATTACCCAGACATTGAATTTATCAATAAATAAATAGCATCCATGCTGAACACTGACTGATTGGCATTTGTATTACCGAGTCACGAATTAGGGAATAAATAAATAAATAAGTAGCTCAACTGTTTGCACCATGGTCAGTGGCATAATTAAAATGCACATATAAATGTCTATTTACATCACCAGACAGGCCCTGTTAACAGATGCCTGGAGAAATACACAGTTATAAAGAAGTTAGTATCTTGGGCTCTCAGTTAAATCCTGAGTAACACAGATCCTGGAAACATTCAAATCACAAATGCCACGTACATTTCATTATCTTTAACATTTATCTCACTAGACAAAGTAAAACACCTCAGTTATGAGCCCCAACCATCAAGCCGATCCATAAACTTCACTTCCAGTGTCTTGCATAAATTATCATTGTAACCCCTTACCTAGTGGCACAAACATATACAAAAGGTAACCAGTCATAGGGCCTCATTACACGTTGTGCGGTAAAATCCGCAAATTACCGGCATGGCGCCCTTAACGTGTCCGCCCTCGTAGGAGTGCGCTAATAGCGTACCATTACGAGTACGCGGACACAAGCTTTGCGCCATGCCGGTAATGCCACTCCAGCCTTGCCGCTAATCTTCCCCAAAAGTCACTTACCGCCTTCCACGACAGTGCAGATAGCGACTCTGCCTTGACGCATCGTGCAAATAGCAGCCACCGCTAATAGCGGCGACCGTTAAATACCGGAACCGGAAATAGCATCATCGCACAGGAACGGGAAAGAGCACGGCGGCCATCTTTAAAAACACAATCCATTGCCATCCTCTGCCCCCTGGACCTGTTTGTGTTACCTTGCTGCCTGAGACCCATTGCTACACTGTCACCATGCCCAAGGCATTAAAAAAAACAACAAACCGCCAGCGAAAGGAGAAGTTCTCCACCGAGGAGTTGGTGATGCTGACTCAAACCTTAGCGGACAATGCAGAAGTGGTCTTCGCAAATGACATGCGGCGGGAGACCCTCCTAAAGAAGAAAGCAATCTGGGCTGAAGTGGCAACAAAAGTTAGTGCTGTAGGCACCAGCACGCTCACTGTACATGAGTGCAGAAAACGATGGGACGACCTGAGACTCCGGGTCAGGATGATCCTGTCCGAGAACCACAAAACTGCCACCGCTGGAGGATCAGGGTCACCGATCAAGCTGAAGGAGTGGGAGGAAACATGTGCAAACCTCATCGGGGTAGAATGTTATGAGGGAGTCGGGAGGATGGAGCACGGCGTACCGGACACTTCTGATGGAGGTAAGTGCACTGATGCAAGCATGCAATGTGAATGTACAAGTCCCCACAAATGGCAGCCCTGGATCACTGCATGGATGGCCCGGCATCCAGACATGCATCCCACCCTGCGCATGTCAGCGCCAGACCCCAACACACACACATGCATACATCAACAGAGCCAAGTGCCACACACAACACTGCATGGATGAGGCACTGAAATGACACCTCACCTGCTTCCTCCACAATGAAGTTCAAACGGCCCCAAATGAATTCATGATGTAGCCTGCATTGAGTACATGCGACCATAACCAATGACATCCCCCTTCTTGACCCCGACAGGGTCGCATACAGACAGCAAGGGAGCACCCCAGGCACCCCCTGTGCAAAAGCAGAAACGGCCACAGCCCAGCGAGGATGCACCAACAACATCAGGTGGAAAAAGGCCAAGGCCCCTATTGCAGCGCCCAAAACAACTCCTGCGCACCACTGCCAGTGCCACGCAAAACCCTACTGCCCCGCCTCTGGAGGTCCACTCCCCCCCACAAATCACCGCCACCGAGGGTCCACCCACAGCTGCTGCCAGTTCGGCAGGGGAGGCAGCAGCCATTGCCCCATTGTCCGATGTGGATGAGCCCACGAAAATAGATCTGCCTATGCACACCCAAGCCCTGCTGTAACCCCCGAGCAATCACCCCTACACACACCTTGCTCGCACATCACCGTTCACGAGTCTATGGAGGCATTCAGTAGCCCCACAGGGGCGGCATCTGCACACCAGCCAGCATCAGGATGCGCAGCAGACACACCACCACCGGCCGCCACTTCCCCTGACCTGGACAGCGTCATCCAGCGCCAGCAGGCTCTCACAGACCTCGTAGGTCAACATGTGGAGGAGGTTGCCCGTCTCAGGGCTCACCTCGGAGAGACATCCAGGCACTCCAGGGAGGGAATGGAGTCGTGCACAGACAGGCTGTGTGGTGAGCTGATACGTGTCCGGGAGGTGCTAACACGCATCGCAGATGCTATGGAGCCCCAATTTCCACCAGGACAGTCTGCCACCTCTTCGACCACCAGTTTGCGGCAGACAAGCCCAATCAGAAGGTCTACACGCACCACCAGGCGCACCTCCAGCCAGCCCCCAAATGCTGGCCCTGGCAATGAACAATAGGGCGTGAATGTCCATTGACCTCTGTGCATGCCTGGACACATACATTGTTGGAGACTCATGAGGGACAGGTGGGGGGGGGGGTGTGATGGGACAGTTGTGGGGGGCGGGGGAAGGGTGTGATGGGACAGTTGTAGGGGTTGGGGGGAAGGGTGTGATGGGACAGTTGGGAGGGGGCAAGGGTGGCGGGATGGTTGGGGCCTTGCACATTTACCTGTTTCTGTTCATTAATACACTGTTGTTTGAGAAAAACACAGGCCTTGACTCCTTCATTGTGTATGATCAATTTATTGACGGCAAGGTCCATTGTGAGCTAACAAACAGACACCAGTGCATCGCCAGCCATATACAGGTGACAGTATGACTACATGTCACTCAGAATATTTGATTAATCAAATGCTTCCTCACAGCACGTCCCTCCTGGCCATCCCCTCTTGCATGACCTGCATCCCCTTCACCTCCATCCTCATCCCCGTCATCATCCTCATCAGGTGCCTCCATTTCAACGTCAGGGGGCAGTGGCACATTCCGTCTCATACACATATTGTGCAGCATGACACATGCCGTGGTGATCTTTGCAACCTTCTCATGGCCATACAGGAGGGCGCCACCAGACCTGCTAATGCACCTAAACCGTGACTTCAGAAGTCCAAAAGTCTGCTCGAAGATGAGGCGGGTACGGGTATGTGCACGATTGTATTCTTCTTCGTACATGTTCTATGGCTTCCGTACAGGTGTGAGGAGCCACCTCTTCAGGGTATAGCCGGCATCACCTACATGGGGGGAGGAATGGGTTCCTGTTACTTTTTGACACATGTGTGGCCTGTTCATGTCACATACTTTGGCCTATCATTTTGATTCATGTACACATTCAACTGCATCAATGAATATGGTATGTGTGACTGCTTTGTGCAAAGGTGAGCACAAGCATGCAAGTAGACATGCCCCATGGATGCCTCCAACAGTGACTGCCATGTCCTGGGTGAGGCCAGGTCATTGGTGTCCCTGTGGGCAGGCACATTTGGTACCACACTGGTGGTGTACTGTCCTTCCGACATTGCTGTTGCCATGCTGAGAGGCAACGCTTCAGTGGTGCCATGGGTTTGTGGTGCATTGCCATAGCTAGGGGGTATACCTTTGCATGCATCCAAGGGCACAATGCATTGTTGATGTTGTGCTGTAGGAATGCTGCAATACTATGTTGGTGGCATGGATGACATTTGTGTATTTCGTGGCGTGGAGTGTCGTGCAATGTGGATGAGGATTGATGTTTGATGTCACCAGATTTGGGTTGTCAGCTCTGTTGTGTGGCATATACTTGCATGTCCGTTCATCCCAAGTACGTTGCTGCCCTCACAGATGCCCATTGGCGTACATCTGTACGTGCATTTGGGCGACGGACTACAGGCTACACCCAGTTGGAGTATCTATCTACCCCCCCCAATGCACACCCAGTTGGAGTATCTATCTACCCCCCAATGCACACCCAGTTGGAGTATCTATTTACCCCTGCCAATGCACACCCAGTTGGAGTATCTATCTACCCCCCCAATGCACACCCAGTTGGAGTATCTATCTATCCCCCCCAATGCACACATAGTTGGAGTATCTATCTATCCCCCCCCAATCACACTGCCATGTGCTTAGCATGGAACTCACCAAGTAGCCATGAACGTTGTCCCATTTGTCGCTCCATGTAGCTGGGGATAGTTGAGTTCCACAGGACCATGGAATCATGGGTAGATCCTGGAAATCGGGCACAGCAATGTGTGATTATCTTGTTTGCGTCACATACCATTTGGACATTGATGGAGTGGAATTGCTTCCTGTTTCGGTAGACTACTTCATTGTGATGTGGGACGACCAATTCCACATGTGTACAGTCGACGGCCCCAATGCAACTTGGGATACCTGCCAGTGAACAGAAGCCAACTTTGGTGTTTGCAATCTCCTGGGCAGTCCGTGGCATGGATATGTGTTCGGGTGCATGCTTCAGGAGGGCATCGAGTACCTTGTTCAGTATGCGTGAGAATACTGGTTGGGAGATGCCATGCATCTGGCCCACTGCATGCTGGTAGGTTCCTGTGGCCAGGAAGTGGAGCACTGTCACCACCTTGAGTAGAGGAGGGATGGCAGTTCGGATATCTATGAGGCTCACAATGTTGTTGTGTATCATGTCCACGATGCTGGTGATGGTGTCCCGGTCCAGACGGTACAGGGTGTTTATCTGCTCAGGTGTTAGGTTCAATGGACTGGCTCTGATCCGGGGAATTGGTGGGTGCCTCTGTGGTATGATTAGGTGGCGTGGTGGTGCTTGCTGTGCCTGTCTGGCCCTCCTCCTGCCTCTCCTCTGTGCATCCTGTTGTTGTAGCAGCAGCGCTGCAATCAGGTCCTCCAGGCCATGTAATGCTGCCAGTATTGGAACCATCTTGGTGTGGGAAGGGGTGTGGGAAGGGGTGTGGTGTGCTTCTTTTGAGCAGCCACAGTCTCCATTGCCTCCACCTGTGCTGATTTTGGCCACCTGTGGCAGGTGTTGACAGTGCTTAGTTCTTTTAACGGGCGGTTCGCGATGGCGGTATTGCCGCCATGCCGGTAAGGGGTTTTGGGCTACTTACCATGGCGCTATTGCCGTGTGCACTGGCCTTGTGATGGTGTGCTATTAGCGGCATGTCGTTATTTACGGGTTGGCGGGTCGCGCGCACGCGGACTGACCGCTATTAGTGGCACCGTAATTAGCTGTGCCGCTAATGGCGGTGAGCCGGGTCGTAATCCGCATGGGCATTTAACGTTACCGGTATTCCATTACCGGTAACGTTAAATACCTACCGCCATCCGTGTAATGAGGCCCATAGAAAAAGAGAATGGCTTCTCCCAATAGGTTTTTGTACTGAACTTGACATGGTTAAACGAAATGCACACTGGCATATATTAACAAGGAGTTTGTCCTGGCTGTGATGGTGATACCCCGAGATCTAAGATCCCCCAGCTGTAATGGGTGGAACTCTGAAATCGAGCGGGAACGGTGGCCATTAACTTTCCTTTATCAATCTACCTATAATTAGCCCAAGATAAGCTCTTTGCACATCGAGAGATCCCCAAAGCTTAAATGGGGCACTACCAAACTCTTCTCTGATTCGAACTTGTGGGACAGATAATATGAACGCTATTTCACTGTTTTCCCTCAGATCTAATGCGGAATAGACAGTCCGACACAAGCACAAAAAAAAGTTACCCAAGCGAAACCGCTAAACTCCCATTAGTGCATGCGCCACGCGACCTCCTCAGAATGGATTCCACAATGTAACCTTCCTCTCCTTAGTACAATACTTGGCGGTGGAAAGTTAGCTTGGTACTGCTTGGCGCACCCAATTTTCCCACAGAAAACCCTTCTCTAAGTGGGGTTACCACTGGGGCTGACAGCAACCCAGCCAGAACGCTGACACTGCCTTAAAACTACACATGGGCTAGTTTGTTTATTTAGGGTCTATTCTTCTAGGCTAAACCCGAAATGAGTGTGTGTCCTGACAGGAGCTGTTTTTCTTAGTTTTTTTTTCTCAAACAGCTACCTCACATAAATGTTAAGGAGCAGCAAGGTGCTTGGATCGTATAAGCAAACAGCCTCGCTCCCACCACCTCCTCACAATGGGCCTGATTACAAGTTTGGTGGTAGCCTTGCCTGTAATACCAGAGGGCTAACTCCAAACTTGCAAATAATTCCAGGACCCGTGCATGGGCAATTTCCGGGGTATTCCAGCCCCACCGTACCCGGTATTTGCCCATTCGCGGGCACTGGAAAAGGATGCTCCCCATTCCCATTTGAGCCTCATAGGACTCAAAGGGAAGGGGGATGTCGGAAGCACCGGCACCGTTCATAACGGTGCTGGTGCATCCGACATGCTGTACTTGCGGGTGCCACTCTGCCAGCCAGGGCAGACCTGGGAGTCAGAAAGGCACCCGCGAGCACAACACATAGTTTGTCGGTCCGGGATTTAGGGTACTGTCAAGCTTACTGCTACCGTAGTTCCCAGACCGGCAAACGTATAATGAGGCCCTATGTGCGTAGCTATCATAGTTGATAGAACGAAAAACACATGACCAATACATGTACACTTTGTTTTCAACTTGAATGAGTTACAAATACCGTAGCCGGACTGAAACGGTAAACTCTCAATGGAACGAGAAGGTACACCAAGTAAGGGTAAAGCAGGACTGTGTTAGGGGCAATCCCCACTCCCTCAAGCTCTCCCCCTCCTACCTTGTTGCAGTAGAGCTACTGCAACATGAATAAATCAGCCTGGGACAGTCGTCACTCCATGCAGACTTTTCACTAGGGAACCAGGCGGCTGCGGTGTAAAAGTATATTTTGCATGAATACCACCTGATAGTAAACGATTGGCCTAAGCACATTCGCATAGCACTATAAATTGCATTGAATGAACCTGAAACAAGCTGACTATGCTGCCATTTTGAGATATCCGCCATTTTGACCGCCTCTTGCTTTCTGTCCCATGTTTAGAATTGTGTTTTTGGCTCCAGCAGAGCAAAATGAACTTTGCACTGGGACAAGCCTGATTTGCATATGGTCTTTCCCCTTCTGTAATGGCTTGGCAGGTGAAGAACGATGGTCTGGAGGGTTGCCAAGAGCAATGCCACTGGTTAAGATTCATTCTAAATCTTCCAGCCATCACCTCTTTGTTTTTGCTTTGTCACCCCGAGTGGGACGGGTATGCCCAGACATGGGTCCCGTGCCTGCTGGGCCTAGAGACCCAAGCTACTTCTCACTGATGAGGACCAACAAGGCCGAAACATGTATGGGGATGCTTGTGGTCTCGTGCAGAAGGGATGTGACCTATCAGTTTGGACTGGACTACCCCTTTTGGGGTGGGGCCAAGCCTGATTTGCATACGGTCTTTCCCCTTCTGTAATGGCTTGGCAGGTGAAGAACGATGGTCTGGAGGGTTGCCCAGAGCAATGCCAGTGGTTAAGATTAATTCTAAACCTTCCAGCCATCACCTTTTTGTTTTTGCTGTTTCCATGATGTCAACATAGATGATAATGTTGAAGCTGCTAAAGTCGATTGTTTGTCCTACACTGAGAAACCTTGGAGTTAAACAAAAGCCGTACTAATCAGTAATTTAGATACCATCTGTTCCAATAGTGCCTTCTCCATTCAAACAGCAAAGTAGAATGATCAATAGTTGAACGTGCTCTTCTTGCAGAAATCTTTTTTTTTTCGCTCCTTGAAACTAAGCTGACTCTAAACTTAAGAACAAATGATAGACAAATATAAGCGAGCAAAATAAGGAATGTTACCTTTGTGTCTTATATTTGGAAAACATGTTAAATATTTAAAGGAAAACAACAAACTATTCAAAGATGTTTAAGCATGACTTAGTTATGTGGATAGACCATGAACCCTAGGTAAATGTATGACACGAAGTGGGGCTAGACGATGTGTCCGGGATTGTGGAAAACTTGTATTAATACTTGTGTTTTTGAAATGTCCAGCGCTCTCTCATCTCACGGTGTCTGCTTGCACACATTGCAGGGTGTTGAGAGTTATTTGTTGATAAATGTACATTATACTTTGACCTTGTAACTGGTGTATTTCTATTATGTGGTATTAAGCCTCGATATTCTATAATCTTTCAGATGGCGCCCGAATAGGGACCCTCAAGATTGATGTCACATCGCTAGACGAAGACGAGGCTACCGGACAGGGATCGGAGAGTAAAGGGGGCCCCTGCAAAGAGAGACAGGATTAATCTGCAGTACTGCATGCCCGATCCCTGGACGGTGAGCAGCGTTTAGTAGGACATCATGACGTACCACGATTCCAAAAATCCTGATATTTGTTAGAAGTGTTGTCTCTGCAGAAAAAAAAACGTAGCCAGGTAAGATCATGATTTAACTGTGCCTGGGAAATTGTCATCCTGTTTCAGGGTATTATTGCGCAGGGAAAGACAATCTTTGAAACAAGGCCAAACAGCGCCACCCGAAGGGTCGCCAGCTTATTCAATGTATTGTAAGTATGGTCTGGGACCTATGGTATTTAATGAACTTTGGCACAGACAGACCAGGCATGTTTCCAAACTTCAGTGGCCAGTTTATGGTAGTTTTGAAATTGGCTGCCTAGAGCATTTGGAGTCTGTATTGTTGAGAAAAAAGGCTAGGCCTGCAGCATCTGATGCAGTTAAAGATTGGAGAAAGGAAGCAATGCAACAACTCAAAAGTAGAGAAATGCATGCACGTAGACACATGACGAATGCTGAGAAAGCATTATTCCATGATCAGCAGAAACAGTCAGAATCCATTAGAGCTTTGGATAGGGCTTTCCAACTAGATATGCAACAGATATATCCCTCTCAGGATTTTCATACATCCGACACGTTAATTAATACATTTTTAAATTAATGTAGAAATGTTTCACCTGCACCACCTCCTTATGTGTCTCCCCCCTTTGTTGTTCCTCATCCTCCATTTGTTGTTCCTTTTCTTCCCATAGTTGTTCCTCCTCCTGCACCTCCACCTATGCCAACAGTTGCCGTCCCCATAATTTCATTAGCACCGGCAGCAGTATTGCATCCGCTACCTATTATACAAAGAAGTGTATCAACTCTCTTTGCCAGGTGGTTCTGCTCCACCTGTAGTGGTTAAAGGGACGTGAGCTAATCCAAGAATAGTGACTCATGACAAAGTATCTAAAGACAGACAGACAGAATTGTATGCATGGGCTAAAAAGTACATAGAAGAGGGTGATGAATAGGCTGTTTTAGTTGCGATTTCTGATCAAGGGGGTATTTCTGAACAGAATATTTTGATAGAACGGATGGGAACGTATTTAGTTGAAATATGGAGTGATTTGATGGACATGAATGTCCCACAGGGATTGAGGGATTTGAATGTCCTTGCCCACTCAAGGGACACTGCGGCAAAAGTATATGATCATGTAGAGACGGTATTTGAGTTTAAAAGGGAGCTAGATCGGTTACAGAAAGATAAGATGGATGATAATGGACAGCAGGCTTCATATGTGCAGAAGCAATTTCTTCCTCCATTGAAACCAATGAGTGAAGAAATGCGTATTTGCACAAGAGATGGATTTTGGATGTTTCAATTTCTCCCATTGAAGTGCATGACACGTTTAATCAGTATGCTACGACAATGCAAAGGAAAGTGTAACAGGTGATGGTTGAGTATTTAAAAGATGAATTTATGAGGAAAAAGGTATGTTGTCCCGCAGATTTGATGGTTCTTTATAAAAGAGCATTTTCACCCGATACTGCATTGACTTCTTTGTCACTTGATTTAACCTTGTTGCTTAATAGATGTTCAGATTTGCCTTCTTTACAATTGCAGATGAGGGAGGTTTCTCCGCTATTAGTTCCGAAAGTAGAGATTCCAGCTAATGTTGCAGCAGGAACGCCTGCCACTACAATTGAAGCACATCATGTCTCACAGTTTGTTCATGTCCCGTTTTCTAGACAGGAAGTGAATTCCATTAGGCAATCAATTCCATATATTTGGAAGAATCCAACAGGATTTTATAAAGAAATAGAATCTGTCTTGCATTTGTCAGTTTTCACGCTGGTTGATATAGATTTGTTGTTTACCGTGATCCTTCTTGCTGATTTGTGGAAGCAGATTAGAACTGTAGATGATCAGGCAGGAATGGGTGATACATGGGATTCATTAGTATGAGTAGATGGGGAAAGGAATGCCGGTGAACTGTAGATGATCAGGCAGGAATGGGTGATACATGGGATTCATTAGTATGAGTAGATGGGGAAAGGAATGCCGGTGAACTGTAGATGATCAGGCAGGAATGGGTGATACATGGGATTCATTAGTATGAGTAGATGGGGAAAGGAATGCCGGTGAACTGTAGATGATCAGGCAGGAATGGGTGATACATGGGATTCATTAGTATGAGTAGATGGGGAAAGGAATGCCGGTGAACTGTAGATGATCAGGCAGGAATGGGTGATACATGGGATTCATTAGTATGAGTAGATGGGGAAAGGAATGCCGGTGAACTGTAGATGATCAGGCAGGAATGGGTGATACATGGGATTCATTAGTATGAGTAGATGGGGAAAGGAATGCCGGTGAACTGTAGATGATCAGGCAGGAATGGGTGATACATGGGATTCATTAGTATGAGTAGATGGGGAAAGGAATGCCGGTGAACTGTAGATGATCAGGCAGGAATGGGTGATACATGGGATTCATTAGTATGAGTAGATGGGGAAAGGAATGCCGGTGAACTGTAGATGATCAGGCAGGAATGGGTGATACATGGGATTCATTAGTATGAGTAGATGGGGAAAGGAATGCCGGTGAACTGTAGATGATCAGGCAGGAATGGGTGATACATGGGATTCATTAGTATGAGTAGATGGGGAAAGGAATGCCGGTGAACTGTAGATGATCAGGCAGGAATGGGTGATACATGGGATTCATTAGTATGAGTAGATGGGGAAAGGAATGCCGGTGAACTGTAGATGATCAGGCAGGAATGGGTGATACATGGGATTCATTAGTATGAGTAGATGGGGAAAGGAATGCCGGTGAAAAACATCCTCCGGTGATATTGATGTTGCCAGACAGAATTGAGACTAAATTAAAAACTCTAGTTCCTGAAAAAGGAATTATATGGGGTAAGCTTATGGCTTGCATGCAAGGGAGGTCAGAAGGTGTGACAGAGTATTTTAACAGATTTGAGCAAGTATTTTCAGATTTTAGTGGTCAATATTTATGTACAGAGCCAGGAAAGAGGCTATTCGTTGATACGTTTTTTGCGTGGATTGTTGCCTGAAATCCAATCACAGATCATGACTTCTGAGAGTGTGTGGCAAGCGAAATAACAATCTGAAGTATTACACATGGCTCAGTATTATGAAAATAGGGTTAATACAGAGAAGGAGAAGGTGGAAAAGAAGAAAGGAGACCTGAAGACTAGAGTGTTATTGCAGCAGATAGCTAGAGGAGCCAGAGGTGGGAATACACAGTTCAGAGGTCAATTTACACCCTGGGTGGCAAACAACTGGGTCCCGTACAAATAAACCAGTATGCATATTGTAGACAGGATGGTCATTGGTGAGTACAATGCCCGATCCTTCATCAGAGATCAAATAGCACATATGGCTCCATGAGTAGACAATCCAGAGGCCGTCCTGGGATAGGAGTTCATGGTAGAAATCAGTTCACACAGAACCAACAGACACCATTACAAGATAGTCAGCAACAGAATGTTAATAGTGGGAATATTTTTGAGAATCCTTCGAATGTCTACTTTTCTGAAAATGTCTCCTCTGGCGATATTCTGTTCCATTAGTACAGCCGAAGCAGGGTCTGGAACCGGTACCTATTCTGGTCGATCAGAAAGAGCCCTACGTTGAAATGAAGGTGGGGAATAGGGTGCATCTCTTCTTGATAGATGCAGGAGCACAGAAGAGTTCTATTGATCATTCACGGGTTCCAGATATTCCACTGTCATGGCAGAGCAACATTTCTGTAGGGTTCTCTGGTGTGCCAGTGGTTAGTCCGGTCTCTCGGCTGGTACCAATTTCACTGGGACCATTCATTGATTCTTGTCCATTTCTATTGACGACAAATTGGGGCAAAAATTTGTTGGGATTGAATTTATTCAAGAAATTGAATGCTGTGATTCACTTTTCTCCAGATGGTTTGTACTTAACTATTTCGGCCCAACGAACTTCTGTCCCACAATTTTTGTCTATGCCTTTACCAAATGAATTGAATAAGGTTCTGACATGTTAATGGGCAGTTAATGATAATGACATTGGAATTTTACAAATTGAGCCA
The DNA here is from genome assembly GCF_040938575.1 of Ambystoma mexicanum. Taxonomy (NCBI): domain Eukaryota; kingdom Metazoa; phylum Chordata; class Amphibia; order Caudata; family Ambystomatidae; genus Ambystoma; species Ambystoma mexicanum. The sequence continues at coordinate 118,270,708 of NC_090935.1, read as the reverse complement.
GGTAAAATTGTGTTGAAACCAGGTGTTAAATTGCTGCGTATGCCGCAATATAAAATTTCGGTTGAAGGTGAACAGGCTTTGAAAAGTATTATTTCTGATTTGTACACCGAGCTGTAATTGAGGAAATTGCAGGGAGCGTGTGTAATAGTCCAATTTTACCAGTTTACCTAAAAGGGGTAATGCGATTCCTTTTAGTTTTATTATTGATTTGCGCGCCATTAATAAAAGTGCTGCTCCACAGTTTCCGATTGTGTCTGATGTCACCACAATTCTAACTTAGATTACAACAACGACTACACATTTTAGTGTTGTGGATTTGAAAAACATTTTCTTTAGTATTCCTGTGCATGTTGAAAGTAGATATTTGTACGCGTTCACCCTAGGGAGATGCTCGTTCACATCCACTCGAGTGCTGCAAGGGTACACTGAGAGTCCGAGTATCTATAGTAGAGCGTTGAATGAACAGCTAGATACGCTTGAGTCACCTTCCACTTGCACTTTGTTGCAATATATTGATGATCTACTTCTAGCTGCTGACCCTGAAGATGCTTACAAAGAGGGCACCGTGTTGCTGCTTATTCATTTAGCAGAGCATGGGCATAAGGCTTTATTGAAGAAGTTTCAGTATTGTCGACAGGAGGTCTCCTCTTTGGGCTATTTCCTGTCGAAGGAGGGAAGAAGACTGACACCTGAACGGATACAAAGAATCTCTGATATGTCTGTTCCAAATACACAGAAGGAGGTCAGATCTTTAATGGGCATAGCCTCATATTGTAGACAGTGGATACCGAATTTGTCTTTGTTGATAAAACCTATGTTGGCATTGACAAAGAAGGACATTTCTTTGCCTTTACCATGAAACATGGATTGCCAGAACGCTTTTGATTTGCTTAAGACTGCGCTGTGTTCAGCACCAGTTTTGGGCACACCAAATTATGAAAAAAAGACTTTGTTTTGTATGTGCATGAACGTGATGGATGTGCTTTGGCTGTTTTGACACAGGAACATGTGGGCAAGAATAGGCCATGCAGTTATTTTTCCTCGACGTTAGACCCTGTTGCATGCGCTTTGCCAAGGTGTTTGAGAGATGTAGCTGCTGTTGCTGCATCTGTGAAACAAAGTGAGGGTATGGCTTTAACCGTAATTGTACCCCACACCGTAGACATTCTATTAAATAGTACGCAGACGCAACATCTCACATCAGCCCGATTAACAAGGTACAAGCTGATTCTATTTGCACCGCATATCCAAATTAAGAGATGTTGTACATTGAATCCGGCTGAACTATTGCCTTCTCCACAAGAGACAGATTGCAGTGATAAAATGTCACATGATTGTCTCTTTATTACAGAACAGGAAACAAAGGGCAGAATTGATTTAATTGATACACCTTTAAAGAATCCACAAAGGGAGCTATTCTGTGATGGCTCATGTTTTAAACTACCGGATGGTACATCTGCCACTGCTTATGCAATCACCACATTAAGCACTGTTGTATAGAGTAAACAAATTCCGCATAACTCTGCACAAGCTGCAGAGATCATTGCATTATCCAGAGCTTGTGAAATTTCTGAAGGGCTTAGTGTAAACATATATACAGATAGCCAATACAAAACCATTATATTAAAAAAAGACAGTCACAAAACATATATTAGTGTAAACATATATACAGATAGCCAATACGCATTTGGGGTGGTTCATAATTTTGCCCGACTATGGGCTGAGAGAGGATTCTTGACCTCACATGAAACAAAAATTCAACATGCCACTCTGACAGTCCGGTTGCTATCAGCACTTGCGCTTCTTACACAACTAGCAATAATGAAGTGCGCCGCACACCAGAAAGTGACAGACGATGTAGGAAAATGAAAAGCTTTTGCTGACAGAATAGCCAAACAGACTGCTACTGATTTGCACTCAAACATGTATGTGCTCGATCCAGCGAGATGGGTCACTGACACTTGTATGATGGACAAAGGGATTAGCAGTCTAAAAGAAATTCAGGCTGAACCTACTCCAGAAGAAATCAAACAGTGGGCTGAGGGTCCAGCGGGTCTAGACGATGAGGGTTGTTCGGTGGATAATGAGAAGCAAAGATGGATGCTACCCAACGCCTATGTCACTGCTATGGTCACCATGGCTCATGACCCAACACACATATGTGCTAAAAAGATTTGTCCACAATTAGATCCCGTCTGGTGTAACACTAATATCCAGAAAACTGCTGAACGTTTGGTTCAGAGTTGCATGATATGTTTGTAACATAACATTGGGAAGGGAACACCGACACCGAAGGGCAGTTTTGGTCCCCCTCCATGCCTTTTGAGGTGATCCATTTTGATTTCATTGAGATCGAACGTTGCCAAAACTATAAATATGTCTTGGTTGTGATCTGTGCCTTTAGTAAATGGGTTGAGGATTTCCCACTGAAAGACGCCACAGCAATGTCAAAGGCAAAGACCTTGCATAAGGAATATTTTCCTAGGTTTGGCTTGCCCAGAGTACTTTGGTCCGATAATGGCCCACATTTTATCGCTGCTGTCATCATGCAAGAATGTGCAGGATTACAGATTGATAAACGGTTCCACTCGGCCAGACATGCTCAGAAGGCCGGCCTCGTGGAATGCCATAATGGAATTCTGAAGAATAAAATTGCTAAAGTCTGTGCACACAGCAATCTGAAATGGCCGGACGCTTTGCCAAGAGCCTTACAATCGATGTGGACGACCGCATAGTCAAAGACAGTGCTCTCCCCCTATGAGATTGTCATGCCGAGACAAGCCAACGTATGGAATGCACTGAGGCCCGAACAGTTAAAAGATATTGAGTATCCGCTTTTGTCTGATTATTGTGACCAGTTGACTCAAAATGTGCATTTGATTCACCAACAGGTACGAGCAGCCCTCCCTGTAAAATACAAGGGTCCAGGTCACCGACTCCGACCTGGTCAGTGGGTCTTGGTGAAAGATTTCGAGAGGGGCACCTGCCTTGTACCTCATTGGAAGGGACCCCATCAGATCCTTTTGGCTACGTGAACTGCAGTACTAGTGACCAGATAGAAACACTAGATCCACGCGACACATGTGAAGAGGATTCCTTTTCCTCTGCCCTATGATGAAGGGGAGGAGAAGGGAACTGATGATCCTGAAGCTCATAACGCGCCTGCTTTGAACGACACCGAGGGTGCCATGAAAATTCTTCCTGAGCCTGTGAGGCTTGGCGAGATTGTTGCTTCTTCTTCCAAAGTCCTTCCTGAGCCTGCGGGGCCTGAGGAGATTGCTTCTTCTTCTTCAATTTCTTCTTTACCATCGATTGATCTTGTTTCTGCCTCTTCATCTTCTTCAGGAAACGACAAGGCTTTGTTCCCTGATCATTCTGTACCTGGAGTTTTAAGGTACAATATGTGACCACGGAACAGGATTTAGAATGAGGCCCTGCTGACATTACATTAATGTAAATAGAATTGGAAAGTGCAGCTAGGATTCTGTACCCACAAGAAACTCACAAGAAACCCACAAGAAACCAAAGTTGAGCCAGTCCCTCACCATTCCTCTGCTGCATACGATAAGAGGCAAGGACTGGCAAAGTTACCTTCAATCAAGATAGGTCATGTGGTCAAGTGCCACCCATGGATTAACTAAAAAAGCCTAACAGTGAGGCTTCTTAACGGATGCTGAGAAACTATGCATATTTTAGGGGCCACTCGTACTAATAAGGATACTGTTCGTTTTTCTGATGATGAATCTGGCCATCGAGGGCCATGGTCCCAGAGGACCAAATGGGTACTGATCACAATAACAGCTTGTATTGTAAATACATTGAAATTCGGGTTTTGGTATCTGGAGGGTGAACATCCACTTGATATTTTATTGCCAACTGCAAGTGTCTCCACTATGTCTCCACCATATGTGCATTTGCACACTCTTCATCCTCGAGACCTCCAACATAGAGGCGGTTATCACAACAACACCCTCTTGATGATTATGAACGCCACAGATGCCATTCTAAATAAGACCAATTGTTGGATATGTTCACATCTGCCGTAACATGGAGAAAAAGGATTGGGCTGGTATATACATCCTCTCCCTCTAACTACTGCTTGTTATGTTTCACTTAGGGCATTATTCTTTGGCATGTGGAACGATAGTGTCACTGGGAATTTTTATGGGACAAATCTCAACGAGTTTGAAAAACAAGTATTAGCACCTTTAGGATGTTCTCTGTTTGCAAATAGGAGCAAGCTAAACGTTGCTTCTGTTAGGCCTTCGGATAGACACTCCAGACCTTTGCAATCTATCATTACCTTTAAAATGGCTCCCGTAGGTAATAGGGATGCCATGCCTCCTTCCTATACCATTAACCATAGTCCATACTCTGTTCCATTTTGAATACAAAGAGGGGGTTCCCAGCCAATTTGTACATTTGAGGGATGTATGAATACTGCTGTACTAACCAGTGAGAATAGATCTCTGTATGTGGGATATCCCGTTTACTTTGTTTGTGGTAATGAAGCGTATCCATGTTTGCCAAGAGACTGGGAGGGTACTTGTTATTTAGGGATTATTTTACCAGGAGTATATGTTGCCACCACTGCTGAAGTTTCTAGAACTCGTCCCAGGCGGGATGAGGATGGTGACTCTCCCTCACAGATTCTGGTTGACGTTGCTAAATCCTTTAGATTATAAACTCCCAAGATATTCGAAAATTGCCGAGGGTTTTAGAGAACGCCATCAATGAAACCACTGACATCCTATATAACATGACAGTAGAGCAAAAGGCTATTAGATTAGTGGCTCTCGAAAATAGGATGATGCTAGACATCAGTCTAGCTGAGCGTGGTGGAGTGTGCAAAATGGTGGGATCTGCATGCTGCGTTTTTGTACCCGATCCCTCCACATCATTTTTAAGGCAAATAAGAAATTACAAACCTTGAGTACTTAAGTACACGTTCCAGAGGGAAACTGGGATATTGGCGCATTGTTCTGGGACTTGTTATGATCTTGGGGCTGGAAAATCTTTACAGTCCTAATAGTGATCCTTGGCATTGTACTGTTTTGCTGTTGTAGCATACAGTGTCTTCCTGTCATCTGTTCCATGATAGGGAGAAGTTATGCACAAGCAGTTGGTAAACTAGAACCTAAGACCCATAGGCCAGGAAAAATTACGAATGCCTTGGTAATGCAGGACTTCGCCATAAAGGAATTAATGGCGATCAATGTTTTTGAAGATAGCGATTCAGGATGCTCTGATGATGATACGTGGTTTTCAGATGATGCTAATGTTTGAGTAATGCTCTTGGCTTAGGCCAAAAGGAGGGGTTGTAAAAGTATATTTTGCATGAATACTACCTGATGGTAAATGATTGGCCTAAGCGCATTCGCTTCTAACTATAAATTGCATTGAATGAACCTGAAACAGGTTAACTACACCGCCATTTTGAGTTATCAGCCATTTTGATTGATTCTTGCTTTCGGTCCCATCTTTAGAATTTGACTTTTGGCTCCAGCAGAGCAAAATTAACTTTGTACTGTTTCCATGATGTCAACATAGATAAGAATGTTGAAGCTGCTAAAGTGGATTGTTTGGCCTACACTGAGAAACCTTGGAGTTAAACTAAAGGCGTACTAATCAGTAATTTAGATACCATCTGATCCAATAGTGCCTTCAACGTTCAAACAGCAAAGTAGAATAATGAATAGTTGAACGTGCTCTTCTTGCAGAATTCTTTGTTTACGATCCTTGAAACTAAGCTGACTTTAAACTCAAGAACAAAAGATAGACAAATATAATCGAGAATAATAAGGAATGTTACCTTTGTGTCTTATATTTGGAAAACATGTTAAATGTTTAAAGGAAAACAACAAACTATTCAAAGATGTGTAAGCATGACTTAGTTATGTGGATAGGCCATGAACCCTAGGTAAATGTATTACACAAAGAGGGGCTGGACGATGTGTCCGGGATTGTGGAAAACTTGTATAAATAATTGAGTTTTTGAAATGTCCAGCACTCCCTCATCTGCGGGGTGTTGAGAGCCAGACAGTTGCCTGTTAATAAATATACATTATACTTTTACCTCATAACTGGCATATTTCTATTATGTGGTATTAAGCCTTCAATATTCTTTAATCTTTCAGCAGAGGAACGGTGGTCTGCTACACCGCCTTAATTACAGTCTCGACTCCCTCTCTAACTGTCATTCCCCTGAGTGGGGGAAGCCTACTTTGGCCGGAGTGGCCTGTTCAGGGTTAACAGGAGGAGGGCAAGACAAACCTCCCTGCTCTCTCCCCCTTGCTGTCCCCCTCGCTCCTTTCTTCTTCCTCTCGTCCACAACCTTTGTGCTTACCTCTCCCCTGGGATGTACCACCCTTAACGCCCTGCAGGGGGTTGTTAATACAATAGAGGCAAAATCACCTCAAACACACACCGGCTCCCCCTCCTGCCTGAAGGTACCACTGCCCTCCATGTTAGACCCACAGGCATAATGCCGGAGTTGCATATGAGATGAAAATGGATGAAAGGCACGTTCTAAAGAGAGATTACCAAAGTAAATCACCTGAGTGCCAGAAAACAGAATACATTGGACTAACGCGATGAACTACCCACAATTAATCACATACACGTCACAAATCCTTGCACATGTACCAATACATATTGTACAATAATGCATGCTACAGTTTTATTTACCTATTTCTTTTCTTTTCAGCATTCCACTGAGCCTCATTACAAGTTTGCCGGTCCGGAAACAACAGTGCCGGTAAGCCTACCGGCACCATTCTTTCTGTACCAGCAAACTACAAGTCTGCCTGCTGGAGCCACTGTGCCCGACAGGTCTGACCCAGCCGGGTACATCGGCCATGGTAGGCAGACTGTCACCGAAGCACCGGCACTGGTAACAACGGTGCTGGTGCTTCCGTGGTCCCCATTCCCATAGAGTCACATAGGACTCTATAGGAATGGGACTTATAATTTGCTGGTGCCTGACTTCCCGGACCGCTGGGGTTATAATACCCAAGTGTTACCGGGAAGTTAGGTGCTGGTAAATCATTCTGAGTCCGGTGGCAACCCAGAATGAGGCCCACTGTCTTGGCTAAGCTCAGGATTACATGACAGGGTAACACTCACCCCCCTGTCAGGCAAAACTATTGTCCCTAGGGGTTTATCTTATCCAGGGGGTGTAGGCAACAACAAAAACAAGGGCACTCCTTACCACGGGAATATCCCACGACAGCGGTGTAGTGGTAACTTGCATGGGTGTGTTTGAATTTGCACAAAGAGAAACCCTTAAGGGAATTCCCCCTCTAGTAGTCTCATATTGTTCCCCAGAGTCATCATAGCTCAGCATTCTAATGGGTTTGAGTTCCCGTTGAGATCTCCTAAGTTCACAATCTGTCTCCTGTCTCCGGAGAAGGTTCAGACAATGCTTCCATGCTTTCCACTGCTGCTGGGGGCCTGTCTAAAGTTCCAGCATCTAACTTCTTCATATGATCCTTTGGCGGTTGAAATACAATCTTGGTGTTAACAGTAGGAAGTACCTCTCTCCGGCTTTCAGGATGCATGATATGACCTGAAGGCAATGAAGCTGTATTTTCATCTTCTTGCTAGTATGACAGATTAGTGTTCTCTGATTCAGCCTGGCTCTCTTCTTTCTCTTCTGGACAAACCAGTATCCCTGTGGCACTAATAGCCATGTCTTGGTCCTGTGGCTCTCCATCCCCATCATTTTATTTCTCCTTTGAGCTGGAGGTTACAGATGGTACAGTACTGGGCCCTGTTGGTTTAGTGTGGTTCACCGTGCTAGACTCCTCTGTACGACTTCTAGTAGCCATTCTTACTGGGGTAGAGCGGAACTTCAGCCGCAGTCGGATCCAGTTCTGAATCATCCCTTATGGGTAGGAGGTGATTACAGGGAAGAGTTTTCACATAACAGGGATTTCTCTCTTCTCTCAGCCTGAACACAGGTAGTCCTGACAACTGCCGGTCAACGATGTAGGGCTGTGACTCCCAACCATCTCCTAACTTGATTCACCCTCTTTTACCCAAACTCCGAATGAGCAATCTGTCCCCAGGTTGCAGATTTTGGAACCTGACTTTTACATCATATCTTCTTTGTTTCCCTCACCTTGGTGTTCCGCCGCAGCTTGAGTCAGTTAAAAAGCTTGGTCCAGCTGATCTTGAAGGTCTCGGACATACTTGCGGGAATTCTCCTCACTGGTACCATCTGAAGATATCCAAAAACTCAAGTCTTTGGGCAAACTTACATTTCTTCCAAAAATCAACTGATAGTGGGTGAATCCAGTGCTGTCATTTTTTGTACAATTGTAGGCGTGTACTAAGGTCGACACATGTTGAATCCATTTTAATTTTTTCTTGGGCCCCAGCATACTCAGCAATGTGCGATTTAAACGTTCTGCTTGGCATCACCTTGTGGGTAATAGGAGGAGGTTCTTGTTTTATGCACCCCAATCAAGTGCATACATTCCTTAATCAGCTTGGATTCAAAGTCCGACCCCTGATCTGAATGCAGGCATGCTGGCCAACCATAATAAACAAAGAATTTGTCCAACAGTACTTTGGCTATCATGGTGGCCGTTTGGTCTTTCGTTGGGTATGCTCGGGCATAGTGGGTAAAATTATCGGTCACTACTAGGAGATTTTGGATCCCGCTGCTGTCTAGTTCATGCTCAGGAAGTCAACACAGACTAAATCTATCGGCCCAGAGCTCTGTAAATGTTGAAGTGTAGCCGACGGATGGATTGGCGTCAGAATTAGTAATGCACTCTGCACATGTTTGGCAGTATTCCTCTCCCTCAGGGCCCAATATTGGCCAGTCGAAACAACTTTGGATCAACTCAAGGGTGTGTTTGCTTCCCAGATGCCCATGCTGATCATGAAGGGCTTGCAGTGCTACTGAACAGAGCGAGCGAGGAAGCACAAGCCTGTAGATAAGTTGCCCTTGGACTTGGCTCTCTTTGTACAACCCCCACCTTTCACCAGCAGAGTCCTCCATTCTTTCCTGAACTCTGATCACCCTGTTCCGGTGTTATTGATTGGTGGTCCCTCTGATCCATGTTCTTTTGCTTTGAGTACTTCACATAGCTCGAAATCCTTCAGCTGATCTTGTCTTAACTCAGTCTGGGTCATGTGTGGCAGTTCTGGGGCTGCCAGACTGGCGGCATCACAATAGCTCAGTGGCACCCCATTAGCAGTCACTCCAAAGCAGTCGATGAGCCTGGCGGGTTCAGCCGATCAGAGGGTTTCATTTATGCCTGCACAGTGGACAGAGAGGCCAGTATAGGTCCCTCCTTCTCTCGAGAGGGTGGTCTTCTGGATAGAGAAACTGCATCAATATTGTTAGTTCCAGAGCTGTATCCTAATTGGAAAAGGTAAGCTGACAAGGCCGCAAGCCAGTGATGACCCATGGCATTCAACTTTGCAGACCTGCAAGTGTATGTAAGTGGATTGTTGTCAGTCTTTACTTTAAGGTAGTCATGCAGCTTTTCGATCATTGCCCACCTGAGGGTCAGGAGTTTCAGTTTAGGTAGTGTATCTCTGATGTGCTTAGTCGGCAGCTGGCAAAAGCTATTGCATAACAACGCCCTGCTGCTCCTGATTTATTTATTTTTATTTATTTATTTGGATTTATAAAGTGTCCAGCGGCCCGGAGGCATCGTGGCGCTGTTACAGGATATTCACTTAGTGCATGTTATACAGGTTATACAGGGTACACATTCGGTGCAGGTTATAACATTATTAAAGGAGTAGATGTATACAGCAGTATATGGCATTGTAGAGAAGGTGTTACGGGTTACAGAGGGAAAGCGTTAGAGACAATGCATGACATAAGGTGGTCTAGTTGAACAGCTTTGTTTTTAGAGCTTTCCTAAAAGTTGTCAGGGATTTTTTTTTCTTAGACTGAGTGGGAGTGAGTTCCAAGCATTAGGTGCTAGAACCTCAAAGCTAGAGCCGCCTGCTTTAGCTCTGTTAAATGCAGGGACTGCGAGTTGGTGTGCATATTGGTCACGTTTCAGTCTGTGGGCTGGTGATTGGTGTATTCTTTCCAATAGGTAAGCTGGGGCAGACTGGGCGATGCATCTGTGTGTGATGGTGAGGGCTTTGAATATTATGCGTTCTTTGTCCGGGAGCCAATGGGCATCTTTTCGTGCCTGGGAGATGTGCTCTTTCTTGGGTATTCTGAGTGCGGCTCTGACGGTTTTTTTTTTGTGCGATTTGAAATTTGTTGATGTTATTATTGGAGGTGCCTAAAAGTAGAATGTTGCAGTAGTCAAGTTTTGCACAAGTTGTGGCCCTTGCGATGTTGAGGCAATTTTTATGAGATAGGTATGGTCTCACAGCGTTTATGATTTTTGATGTGAGCGCAGCTGCTGATGAGATCGCGCTGACTTGCCTGTCCATTGATAGGGTGGAGTCCAGATAAACTCTGAGTGTTTTGACTGTGTCTGAGGTTTTAATGATGGTGTCCTTGATGCTGAAAGAACTATAGTTGTCGTTTTTAAGGCTTCTATATTTTATATAGCACTGCACCCAGTCCATCATAGCTAGCAACTACATACAGAATATGGGGCAGTTGTGAATCTGTGTAAGCTTGAACCGTCGCTTCTAACAGGGTCTTCTTCAGCTTGTCAAATGCACAGTGGCACTTGTCACTCCATTTTAGCCCGACATTTTCTTTAGGGTGGTACAAAGCTTTGCACTGGGTTCCACCAATATTCACTGTCTTCTGTGGAGCCGGATAACCCTTGGTAAGTTCTGTGAGTGGCCAGGCTATTTTAGCAAAACCAGGCACAAATCTTCGATAATAATTGCAAAATCAATGAAAATGCCTTATCTCCTGCAGGTTTTGTGCTCAGGGACAGGTCTTGAGTACTTCCATCTTGGCAAGATCCACAAATACCCCCTCTGCTGATACCACGCGCCCAATATACATCACACTGGTCTGGTAAAATGGACACTTCTGACACCTTGAGACCATGTTGCTAAATTTGATCTAAAACCTTCAACAATCTTTGGTGATGCTCTTCCAGGGTCTTCCCAAAAACTATCATATCATTAAGCTAGACCAGCACCTCTAACAGATTCATATCTCAGACAGTTCTTTCCATCAGTCGATGAAAAGTGGTTGGAGCACCTGAATTCCCTTGGGGCATTTGAGTGAACTGGTAAAACCCTAAGGGGCAGATGAACGCAGTCTTCTCATCCTCAGGCAACATCGGAATTTGGTAGTATCCACTCTGTAGATCCAGAACAGAGAACCACTTGCTTCCAACCAAACAATCAAGAGATTTGTCCACCCGTGGTGTGGTATATTAGGGGGGAATTGTTCGGTTGTTCAAACATTGGTAATCAATGCCCAGCCTCACATCATTGTTCTTTTTTTTCCGAGCTACTACTGTAGGCGAGGCGTAAGGGCTTTTGGACTGCTGGATGATACCTGCACTCAACAATCCCTCAAGATGTCGGCGAACATCCTCCACATCGGCTGGTGCTAGTGTCCATGACCTCTCTCTGAAAGGGGTGTCGTCGATTAACCAGATGTGGTGCTCCCCTCACTTAGCTTCCCCCAGATCCCAATCACTGGTGGAAAAAATATGTGCCTGCATAGACAAGTGGGTTCATAGATGATCTCTTTCATGCTCTGATAATGGTGATTCCCCAATGTTTATCTTGTGAATGACCAAGGGAGGATAGATGCTTTGTGACACATTAGTCTGGGCCACCGAGTCGGCGAAGTAGAACTGTGCGATCTTTAAGCCTCCCGGTAGTTGTATAATCTTATCGGTAATGTTGGTGACAGGGACTCTGATGTCTTTTAGCCCGTGGCCATTGTCACTTATTAGCGTGCGTTGTACCAGTAGAGCTCCAGGCATCTCTTCACCCTCGGGACCTTCCATCACCAACCTTATGTAACTATTATGTTCTCAGAGGCTTACGTAGCCAGGCACCATCACAGTCTTTCCAGGTGGTATGTCAGCTTGACCGTGATTGGTGGTGGTTGTCACATCTCCCACAGCCCCTTTGCGTTGATCATTCTTCTCCATGCCTTTCTTGATATAGGCATGTTGACAGGCGGGGTGTATCTTCAGGGTTCTGGAAAACTGGGGGCCAACCACTTCCATGCACAGCTTGGCTAATGTACCAAACAGCACATGACCATGACCAGTGGTACCTCATGATTCTGGTTCTTTGTGGTGCACACCAATGCCAAGGTGTTCAAGGATGTGTTCACTCCACCCACTTCTTGATTTAGATGTATTCTCACAAGGCCATCTCCAAGGTACCGGCAGGCAGCATCTCCGACTCCCATCAGATTCATCCCCTCCAGAGGCTCCAAGGGTAGGTGTGACATGTGCTGGTGATAGTAAGGCGCACACACTATGGTGACCTGTGTGCCGCTGTCCAATAATGCTGTGGTTCTTGTCCCCTAAAGGCCAACTGAGACGCTCATGGAGGGGCCAATGAGGCCAGTATGGATGCCACAGCAGGCATGTACTTGAGTCCTTAGCCTAGAACAGTTTACTGGTAACTCAGCCTCTGTGGTACAGAGCTCATGAAGCTGACAGAGATGGTCAGCTGTTGGACCGACCTGAACCTTAAGTTGATGTTTGCCAATTTTAAATCCCGGATTCAACATCCTTACTGGATGGTCAGTGTTAGCTGTGGTGGAGCGCATTCCTGTTGACGAGGTTCTAGCTGCTCCTCCCCTGGAACCTCCTGAGTGTTTCCCGACAAAGCCCTTACAGGGATGGGTTTAAGAGCATCAAACCGAGCAGCTACTCATCCATAATTAGGGGCCCTGTCACACAGGCGAGTTGAATGATCGTCAGCTCCACATCAATGACAGGATCTCCACTGAGTCAAAGGTGCAGAAGATGGTGAGGAAATGTCTCTGGGTTCTTGTGCCCATTGGTATGCCTGATTTTCCTGTGCTCGGGAATGTGGGTAGGCGCTTTCTGCCTCGGTCTTGGGAGTCAATGGTTCATCTGTATCTCTTCTATCTGCCTCTGCTGTGAGGTGGGAGGATTTGATGTAGGGGTCCGGCCTTCTATGGGATGACTCTGCACAAGGATGTCACTGGTTTCCTCTTCAAGGGCCCTGATGGACCGTAATAGTTCTTCATAGGAGGGTGGTTTCTCCAGCTTTTCCTGCAGTCTCAACTGTAGTAATATCATATTTGATTCCTTAGCCCCTCTAAGCAGCTGTTTCAATCGACAACGGTTCAATCTTGAAGTCTCCACCCCTCCTCTTTGGTGGGCCAGGTGTAAAATGTGTTCCATGCTTACTACGTAATCAGACAGCTTCTCTATTGACTACAATGTGGTGGCTTGAAACCTCATCATTAGATCCTCCCCTGGCTTGGTTGTTCAAAAAGCCCCTTCCAGTGCGCCATCACTTGCTGGGTAGTAAGGTCGGGTAACAATGCTCAGAGTGACTGTACCGTCTGCAGGGCGGGTCTTCTAAGGGCCTTTGCTACTCCCCGTCTCTTTTCCTGTTCTGACACTTTCCAGTCTTGTAACATCAGCTGAGTGAGGTCTGACCACAGTTCATAGGCCTCCTCTACCTTAGGCACTGGACTCTCTCCTGAAAATGGAGGAAGTCAGGTGTAGGTTCCATGTTCAGTTACAAAAGATGATGTGGGTTGCCATTTCATTGCCACTCTAACAGCCTCAGGCACAGCGGCTGCAATGACAACGGCCTCTTCGGTTGATCTAGGAGTTTCAGGTCGCTGAGGTATTCCTGGCCAAGTATCTAATGTCCACAACGCGCAAGTTATCAACGGTTCCCCACCTATGATCTCAGAGGGCAGGGTTGTACCTATAAGAGAAATATTCACCTTCCAAGTGATGGCCTCCAAAGACCGAGTCATGGCCAACACTTCATCAGTGGTGATATGTACGGGAACTTCTCCCACTATGAAACAGACCTTGACGCTGAGTCCTTCTGCACATACCCAACGCAACACATATTCATGCGCCATTTTGACTAAGTGTATGAAACCACCAATATATTGTAAAGCGCTCCTGGTCCGTAAACCAGAGTTCTTTCTAAGTCGCGTGAATGCCCCATTTTCTCAGCAGTGCCTCCAAAGTGTAAGGTGCATGTGCCTGTTGCGTGAATGAGGAACTCTATCGGGATATGCGCTCACCAATTTAGCAATCTGACAGGTTCAGGATAGGAAACTATAGACACACCCCTTACCGCACCATGTGCGAACACAAGAGCCAGGAGCTTTTTTTTCTATTTACTCTAACCAAGGCCCCTAGGGCCCCGATGAACATTGACTGCCAAAAGAACGTGGCCATGGCCATGGAAGAAAACCACCCGCATGAAATAAAGTCACTACTCCTTTGTGTGTAACCACTGCAAAGTCACTTTTATAAATTAAACTTATTCAAACAGCTAAATAAAAACACTTTGTATGACCCTGGATGGGTAGCTTTTATATCCCTGTATATGAATTCATAGATATACATAATAATGACGTCAATTCATCAATAATGTGCAGGTGACCGGAATGAAGAAAGAAAGAAAGAAAGAAAGAAAGAAAGAAAGAAAGAAAGAAAGAAAGAAAGAAAGAAAGAAAGAAAGAAAGAAAGAAAGAAAGAAAGAACATACATGTTGGGACAATGGGTAATTGAAATTGGTACTACCCAGACATTGAATAAATAAATAAATAAATAAATAAAAAGCATCCATTCTGAACTTTGACTGACTGGCATTTGTATTACTCAGACACGAATTAAGGAATAAACAAATAAACAAATAAATAAATAGCTCAACTGTTTCCACCATGGCTGAGTGGTATAACTAAAATGCATAAATAAATATCTATTTACATCACCAGACAGGCCTTGTTAACAGATGCCTGGAGAAATACACAGTTATAAAGGAGTTAATATCTTGGGCTCTCAGTTAAATCCTGAGTAACACAGGGCCTGGGAACATTCAAATCACCAACATTACATACATTTCATTATCTTTAATATTTATCACCCTACACAAAGTAAAACCCCTCAGTTATGAGCCCCAACCATCAAGCCGATCCATAAACTTCACTTGCAGTGTCTTGCATACATCATTAACGTAACCCTTTACCTAGTGGCAGCTGCAGTCTCCCACACACCACGACAAAATACACACAAACACGTACAAAACATACAAAAGGTAACCAGTCATAGAAGAAGAGAATGGCTTCTCCAAACCGGTTTTTGTACTGAACTTGTCACGGTTATACGAAATGCACACTGGCATATATTAACAAGCAGTGGGCATCTTTATAAGTTTGCCGGTCTGGGAACCGCGGTACCGGAAAGCTTGCCGGTACCATAGTTCCCGGACCGGCAAACTACGAGTTCTGTGGGCGCGTGCCCTCCCTCCCGCCAGGACTGACCTGGCGGGTGGAACAGCACCCGCCCACAGACACAGATAGTAGCCCTATAGGGCTCAATGGGAATGGAGAGCATTAAATTCCGGCACCCGCGAAAGGGCAATTACCGGGTCTGGCAAGGCCGTAATCACCCGGTAATAGCCCATTTGCGGGTGCCGGAATTATTCACAAGTTTGGCAGCAGCCTGCCAGTTTTACCGGCAAGTCTCCTCCAAACTTATAATGAGGCCCAGTGTGTCCTGGCTGTGAGGGTGTTAGCCCAAGAGCTAAGCTCCCCCAGCTGTAACAGGTGGAATTCTGAAATTGAGTGGGAACTGGGGGCGTGGACTTTCCATTATCAATCTACCTATAAATAGCCCAAGGAAGCTCTCTGCACAACAAGAGATCCGCAAAGCTGATATGGACTACACTACCAATCCCTTCTCTGATACGAACTTGTATTCAACACACAATGAGGGACAGATAATATAAATTCCATTTCACCGTTCTCCCTCAGATCTAACGTGGAATAGACAGTCTGCCACAAGCACAAAAAAAAAATCGCCCAGGTAGGTAAAATGACATAAGCGAAACCGCTAAACCCCCATGAGTGTGAGCGCCAGGCGACCTCCTCAGAATGGTTTCCACAACGTACCCTTCCTCTCCTTAGTACAATAGGGGCAGTGGAAAGTTAGCTTGATACTGCTTGGCGCACCCAATTTTCCCACAGAAAACCCTTCTCTAAGTGGGGTTACCACCGGGGCTGACAGCAACCCAGCCAGAACTCTGACACTGCCTCATAATGACACACAGGGCAGTATATTGATTTAGGGTCTGTTCTTCTAGGCTAAACCGGAAATTAGTGTGTGTCCTGACAGGACCAGGTTTTTCTTTGTTTTTTTTCTCACACAGCTACCTCACATAAAAGTTAAGGAGCAGCGAGGTGCTTGGACCGTATAAGCACACAGCCCTCTCCACACCTCCTCCTCACAATGTCTGTAGCTATCATAGTTGATCGACCGCAAAACACACAACCAATATGTATTCTTTGTTTTCAACTTGAATGAGTAACAAATACCGTAGCCAGACTGAAACAGGAAACTCTGAACGCAACGGAGAAGGTACTCCAAGTCAGGTAAGGCAGGCCTGCGTTAGGGGCAATCCCCACTCCCTACAGCTCTCTCCCTCCTTCCTCATTGCAGTAGAGCTACTGCAACATGAATAAACCAGCACGGGACAGTCGTCAAGCACACACCGGCTTCGCCTCCTGACGGAAGGTACCAAAGCCCCCCATGTTAGACCCACAGGCATAATGCCAGAGTTGCATATGAGAAGAACATTGACAAAAGTCACTTTCTAAAGAGAGATTACCAAAGTAAATCGCCTGATTGGCAGAAAACAGCATACATTGGACTAACACAACAAACTTACCATAACAAATCATATACAACAGACGGAAAAGAAACACATCACAAATCCTTGCATATTTACCAATACATATTCTACAATTACGCCCGCCACAGTTTTATTTACCTATTTCTTTTCAGGCTTTCTTTTTAGCATTCCGCTGTCTTGGCTAAGCCCAGGATTACATGAGAGAGTTCCATATAGGTGGTGTGATAGTAATATTATTGGCTGAGAGCGGTAGAGAGAAATACAAGATCCAAAGAGTTAACCCCTGTGTGGGTAGGTAGGTTATGGAAAGAGTGGAGAGTGTGCTCACTATGAAAAGACTGAAGTTCAGATTTCTGAGACGGGGTTGATTTCTGAGACGGGGTTGGAGAGGGAAGGTTAAGGTCACCTAACAAAATGAGGTGATGTTTAGTGTAAAGAGAATCAAGGAGTTGCCTAAGGTCATTAATGAATGGTCCACTGGGACCAGGAAGGCATCGATGGAGTGATGTGAACCAAGTGAGGGAGATCAATAGCAGAGATGGTGAATTCCAAAGAGTGGAGAGTGTGGTCACTATGAAAAGACTGAAGTTCAGATTTCTGAGACGGGGTTGGAGAGGGAAGGTTAAGGTGACCTAACAAAATGAGGTGATGTTTAGTGGAAAGAGAATCAAGGAGTTGCCTAAGGTCATCAAAGAATGGTCCACTGGGACCAGGAAGGCATTGATGGAGTGATGTGAACCAAGTGAGGGAGATCAATAGCAGAGATGGTGAATTCCAAAGAGGTGGGAGAAGATGTGGCATTGGATATTTGTGAAAAAATACCGGAGTGGTGGGCACACAATGTTTATTCACTTCTATTCAATGTGTAATTTTAACCTGGTCCCATAGCACGAGGGCCTCGATAAACCACAAAAAAATGAAAACAAGGCAACTTTGCCTTATTATAACTGGCGCTTCTCAGTTGGCCCCTAGAGAGGGCTGTAAATTCCCAGAGTATTTATATCCAATGTTCTAATAAAATCAAAGCATCAGTTAAATCCGTGCAGTTTTGGCCAGGAATGTTTTATTCACATTCCTGTTTTTGTAATAAGATTTATTCTAAATGTGATCTGTTGGGCGATCATATTTTGCCATCAATATACATTTAGCCAATGCATTTCGGTGAGAACCTTCATCAGGGCTGTATATAGGCTCTTGATTATATCATCAAGCTAAGCATAGTAATACATATGTCAATACAAGTAGGTTAAATGGTTTATATACACTACATTAACAAATTCACACATACCATTTTGTTTGTCCCACGAGTATTCAATTGGTACGCCAGAAAAAATGAATGAAAAACAGAAATTGCCATTTAGTATCAGTGGTACAAAACTCTATGTACACAGTTTAAGGACAGAAAAGTGTCCTACCTGATCGCTTTCAATGCCTGTCAAATATAATAAGCGTCAAAGGCTTTTATTTTGCAACACTCACGACTACAGCCACGTGTGTTGCAGATGCGTGGTGAAACGCACATGTCAATCGTGTCTCTGTGAAAAAAACAGGCTATTAGACAGCCGTTCTAACATGTCTTTTGCAATTGTATAGATCAAAGCAGCGAATGTTCTCCGACGCTTACCTTCAGTTCCTGCGTAGTTCTGCCTTCTGCAGAGATCCATGCTCGCGCATGCCTCTTAGTTCTATTTAATGGTTGCCTTGGGGACGGTGGCGAGGCGCCGTGGTCCAACAGAACATTCGCCAACATTGTGTAAAGAGAGTAACAGCTTTGTCAAGAAATGGGAGGCTATATTGAATAAGTGTTCCCTGGACCTCATACTACTCACCATACAAAAGTTAGCCAACAATTTGGCGGACCTTAATAACGAAATCCAAGAAAAAGAAAGAGAACTTGTGGCAACACTAAACAGAGAAGAACTTGACATTATCTTGGAAGAGATTAACAGTAAGCTAGCAGACTACAAGGCAGAGCTTGAAACCAAAAAGATTTGAAAATTCAAAAGGGATACATATGACTATTTGAAGGATGAAGTTTATACTTGGATGGATAAATATGGCCCTCCAATAAGGAAACCTAAACCTACAAATACCAGTGAGACGTCCAGTTCAGGAACAGACACTGAAAGAGAGTCTACTAACGTAGAAGAAGAGAATCCACCAACAGCTTCAGGATATACAAGGCCCTCAGAAGCTTCGACAAGAGGAAGAACAGCTTTTTTAGAGAAAGGCAGAGGCGAACAAGAAGGGGGAAGAGAAAGACAAAGAGGGAAACCGAACACAAGGTTACAACAAAATAAAACATCATGATAAATCTATCAGCAAGGATATTGATGACTCAAGAACTGCAGACACTACAAAAAGGCTTAAGCTTTGTGCCCACATATGACAGCACCTTATTTGAGTCCAAAATTGAACTATACAAACTAATCAGAAAAATGAAGCTGAACGTGTTTTTTTTAGCAAACTAGAAAATGAGGAAACAGGGAACAAAAAAGAAGAAGATTTGAAAGAATTCAGGAGCAAGAGCACCTTTATCCCTCCTATTAGTGTCCCATCAGTAGACATTTTTCAAAAACAGGTAACGAGAGACTTTGAAAAAATGCATTTTAAATCTAAAACTGGATGCAATATGAAACCACACGAGATGAAATGAATCCAAGATTTATATGGTGATCTGAACATCACAATAAGAGCTGCAGATAAAGGTGGCGGTCTAGTTTTGTTGAACACGGTGGACTATGATGAAGAATGCGAAAGACAACTGAGAGATATCAATACCTATGCACCATTAGAAAATGATCCAACAGCAGAAATTAAAGAAAATCTGGGGATCCTTTTGGATAAAGCAGAGGAACTAGAGTGGATAAACCATCCTACAAAAACATTCTTGACGAATCCTTACCCACGTATACCACACTTTTATACTCTCCCAAAGGTACACAAAGACTCAGTCAAACCGCCAGGCAGACCAATTGTTGCAGGGATTAACAGCATCCTACAACCTCTTTGTAAATATGTGGACTACTTCCTACAACCTTTGATTAAAAAAACAAGTACATACATCCGAGACTCTACACACTTTTTGCAACATCTGAATTCAATACCATTTGTCTCCCAAAACATTTGCTTTACAATTGACGTTAAGAGTTTGTATACGTCAATCCCACACAATCTGGGTAACGAAGCAGTGAACTGGATACTTCTGAAAGCAGATGAGATCAGAGCTCAAAAAGAATTCATAATGGCACTGCTGGAATTCATCAGCAACCATTCGTACTTTAGATACAAAGATAATTACTACCTACAGGTGGCTGGCACAGCTATGGGGGCCACCATGGCCCCTTCGTATGCAAACTCATTCATGGACAAATTTGAAACTGAGTATGTTTTACTTAACCAACGGTTGCAACAACATCTGGGTATCTGGATAAGATACATTGATGATATTTTTGGAGTATGGAAAGGCAGTGAACAAGAACTACTTGAATTCTCTGATTACCGAAACAGTAAAGACACAAGAATACAGTTTACACATGAATACTCTGGTGAAAGTATACAATTCCTGGATGTACAAATCAGAATAACCAACACAGGATACCAGACCACCATCTTTCGAAAGCCTACAGATAGGAATAATCTACTCCAACGACTAAGCTTTCACCAACCAAGCCTCATCAAAAATTTACCATATAGCCAGATTCTTCGTGTAAAAAGACTAGTGAGTGACCCTGTAGAGTACGAAAAAGAAGTCAAAGAAATGGGTAAGAAATTTCTGGACCGTGGATACATGAAAGAAGAAGTAGCAGCAGCAGAAATATGCATAGGAACTCAGAAAAGGGAAGATCTATTGAGAACTAAAACCAAGAAGGAAGATGAACCCCCCCTAGTATTCCTATCCAAGTACTCAAGACAGAGTAACCGCATTAAAACTATCATTAAAAAACACTGGAACACAGTCACCTGCGACCAACGGGTAGAACATTTATTCAAAGAGGTCCCTACAATCACTTATCAACGGAGCCATAATTTTTAAGATAAACTTGTAAAGACCAGACCAGTACAAAGGAAGAAAGCCACCAAGAGAATAGGTACTTTTCCAATTGTAGCAATTGCGGCTACATCATGAAAGGTGATTCTTTGAAACATCCTTATAAAGGACAAAATATAAAACTAAAAAGCTTTGGAACATGTGACTCCCAAAATGTGATATACACCAGAAAATGTGCCTGTGGCTTGCATTATGTCGGACAAACTGTAAGGACGGCTAAAACAAGATGGAACGAGCACAGATCCTGTATACGTAACTTTGGATGTGGCAAGACATTGGCATGACAAAAAACATAACTTGGCACAGATTCGATTCGCTATTCTAGAAATAGTGGAAAAGAGAGATCCACATGAAAACTTTCAGAAAACAATGGATCAATGAGAAACTTTCTGGATAGATCGTTTTAGTTTCCTGATTCCTAAAGGAATGAACGAGGAGATTAACTTCATGTGTTTTTTGTAATCAAGCATTCCTGATTCTGTATGAACAGCCACCGTAATGGACAACCTGGTCTGGAGTCCAGACATTGGCAGATGAAACGGACGTAATTTGACACTTGGAATGACATTTATTTCTAATTTAACTAACACCGTGTGCTAGATTGTCTAAAACATTGTTTGGGTGAAGGTTTTCTGCTTGTCCTTTTAGACGAAAAATCTTTCGTGACTTTTGATTGTAAACGCTACATTTATATTTGTATATTTACATTTGTGCCTGTTGAATCAAGACCTATCATTTGAAACCCGTAAATGAAGAACATAAATAGAACACATAGTAAGCTAATGATAGTTAGCTTTGTACGTAACTTGTATGCATTATCTAGTAGACGCCAAAAAGGTAGCTAGACCTTGTTATCCGGGATAATGAGAAATTTAGAACAGCACAAATTATACAACACTTATAACACTTATTTTACAGATCCCTACAATCACGCTACAATGCACTCGCATTCACAGTAACAGACCGAAACTTATGTCAATCACACGAGAATGGCGCTGACAGCTTAGCTACACATAGCGTTTCAGGAGTTGTCATGGAGACATCCCTGTCCCGGGGGTGGGGCGCTAGGCGTACGTGCTCCGGCATTCCTGTCTGACCACGGCGCCTCGACACCATCTCCAAGGCAACGTTTAAATAGAACTAAGAGGCATGCACGAGCATGTCTCTCTTCAGAAGGCAGAACTACTCAGGAACTGAAGGTAAGCGTCGGAGAACATTCGCCGCTTTGATCTATACAATTGCAAAAGAAATGTTAGAACGGCTGTCTAATAGCCTGTTTTTTTCACAGAGACACGTTTGACATATGCGTTTCACCACGCATCTGCAACACACGTGGCTGTAGTCGTGAGTGTTGAGAAAATAAAAGCCTTTGGGGCTTATTATATTTGACAGAGATAGCGCATTGAAAGCGATCAGGTAGGACACTTTTCTGTCCTTAAACTGTGAGTTTTGTACCACTAATACTAAATGGCAATTTCTGTTTTTCATTCATTTTTTCTGGCGTACCAATTGAATACTCGTGGGACAAACAAAATGGTATGTATGAATTTGTTTATGTATTGTATATAAACCATTTAATGTACATGTATTGACATATGTATTACTATGCTTAGCTTGATGATATAATCAAGAGCCTATATACAGCCCTGTTGAAGGTTCTCACCGAAATGCATTGGCTAAATGTATAGTGATGGCAAAATATGATCGCCCAACACATCACATTTAGAATAAATCTTATTACAAAAACAGGAATGTGAATAAAACATTCCTGGCCAAAACTGCACGGATTTAACTGGTGCTTTGATTTTATTAGAACATTGGATATAAATACATTGGAGATGTGTGAGGCATTGAGGTTGGAAGAGAGTAGGTGTCAAATGCCTCCACCTCTGCCAGTCAGTCGAGGAGAGTGAACGCAGGATAGTTTGGAGCAGTGTAGGTCTGCCAGAGTTTCAGTGTCAGATGCAGAAATCCAGGTTTCCGTGAGAGCAAGAAGGTCTAAGAGAGCAGAGCTGAAGTGAAAGTAGTCAGTTATAAAGGGTGTTGGGCAGCAGCAGTTTTGGGAGAGGTATTTAAAGAGTATTTGACAACCTTTACACGTGCAATTAAATTTGTCTCCCAACAGAATGCACCGCCCTGACCAGAGGACAAACTGGGCACTGCAGACACAACAGTGACAGTGTCCCCGCCCACACAACCGCTGCTGCCTGGAGAACTTATCTACATGAGGAGCTTTGTTCAAAAATGGAATAACCCCAGATTGCATGGTCCCTATGAAGTTGTATTTTCAACTCCCCTCACAGTAAAAGTGAAGGGGCTTTGCTATTGGATTCACCTTTCTGACATCCGCAGAGCCACCCCAAACAGTACAAAATCACTTTAAGGGCACCTGACACTGCTCATTTACCCCATTACTAAGTCTATGGCCAGATTGCACAATTTTTCCTAGCCCCTATCCCATGTGTGCACATGCACAGCTGTTCAAACATAAATACTTTATAAAATCTGTCTCTTTTTCTTTCTCTTTTTCTCTCTCTCTCTCTCTCTCTCTCTCTCTCTCTCTCTCTCCCTCTCTCTCTCTCTCTCTCTCTCTTTCTCTCTCTATCTCTCTCCCCTCCTCTCCCCCACCTTATCTTGCTGTGTGCATTATTTTTCCCCTTCAGGAGAGAAAACGATGGAACCAGCAGCTTTGAATACTTCAGTATATGTTAGAAAAGATGTTAGCTATCAGATTGTTCCTAGATGCTCAAATTCATATGTTTGTGGCTTGCATTGTATTGCATGAGTAGTCATCATTGTAATGTTCATATTGGGGATTTACTGGAGAGCATCTTTGATATGGGGAGATCATATAAAAAAGAGGGGGGAGGAGGGAGTGCACAAACACACATCACCAAACTCATTGTAAATATGTATAACAATAGTAATGAGCATAATAACAGCTATAGCAGACCAACAAGAACACCTGTACATATACGTGTCAGTATAAACATGATTTTAGAACAATTTTCCTCGTTTTTAAGAATATTTTTCATAATACAAGTGTGAAGTGTGAATGATGATATTAGCACTAGAAGTCTTGTTAGCAAACATATGAGGCCACATAGGAGAATGAAAAGGCAAGCACGAAGGGCAACATGTGATGCCTACCATGGACTAGGCCTTGATGCAATCACTTGAGATGACCAACACTTGGAATATGGATATGAGTATGGTAGAGAGAAAAAGCGAATGGTAACTGTTATGTATGTTCACAAATCCTGCATGCGTCAATTGCACTCTAGGAATTAGGACCAAATAAAGTACCAATTATAGAGGCACAGTGCCTGGTTCATATTGTGCTATGTAGGATTAAGGGCACCTCCCAGGCACACAGCGCGCGGCTAGAGCTTGTGGATTCAGATACCCTGCAATGTAACAATTATCTGAGAGAAATTAAATGGTTGCAGCAATCATATCTGGTGATCCAAGGACTTAAATATATAAACAGCATTTGCCATAGACCACACTCAGCTGCGTGGCTGATGGTCTCTTAGTATATGAAGAGGAGCTCCTGGCTCGAGTGGAGGCAACCTGCGCACAAGTTTGGACAGAGCACATTACAAAGATGACATGGATTGCAGCAATGGAAAAATCAGTGAAAATGCATGAGAAGAAACATATGAACTTTCCTTCCATAGTCAAGGAACTATCTTTGTTGGCTCTAACATATGCTGCAATAAGACCCTCCTGATACCAGACCTGAAAATAGTCACTGCAGCAGTGATGGATTAATACTGGGCCTATGGCCAACAGGCATACTTGCACCTCCCACCCTCATGGAGGGGCTACTGTTCACTGGCAACTCTGCACTCAGCACTATTGGTAATTGCAGAAGAACATTTTTCAAGGGGTGGGGATACTCGATACAGCCCCACCCGGTACTCTGGTGTTTGAAGAGAAGAACCTGTTACCACCACCAGAGTTTTGCATCCTGCCTAAAATAGGACAATATAAGAGGCTGTGGAAGAAGAAGAGACTAAACTACCTAAAGACTCATCAGCGCTGCTCGTTGAAATCTCAGATGAATACATACTTTTCAGCTGGGCTGAAACATTTTTTATTTCACTACTGCTAACCTCTGTGCAGGCTGCAGCCAATGCAAAATGGCTGAAAATTGTACAATGGGAACTGGTACAGTTGGCAAATGACACCAAGCATGGGTTCAACGTCATGAAGGTCGAACTGCGTGCCCTGAGACTGATGACAATGCACAATTGCTACATCCTTGATATGTCGATGGCAATGGAAGGGGGCATGTGTCTAAATATTGGCGATTCCTGCTGCACATCCGTACCTCACAAAGATGCAGAACGGTCATTATCTCACATAATTGCAGCTGTACATGGTCTAGGAGTTCACATTACGAAAGAAGGAGAATTACAAGGAAATTACTGGTTTGGGCCCCGTCCTGGTTTATTGCCATTGTGAAGATGCTGTTGCATGTCATAGTGTTTGTCTTGGTCGTCTTCTGTACCTGTCAAATGGGCCTCCAGTGTTGTGCCAAAGCAGTGCCTAATTGCGCAATGATGACAGTGTCAATTGGGGTTTCAAAAGCACCTCGCAATATAAAAGATAGTCAAATACAGACTGACCACCCCATCCCCCAGATGGTCCCCATCCCCTATGGAGACAAAGTAGACTGGTTGTATCACACCATTATTGTTCCACCCCCTGTCCTTGAGAATTATAAGGAAGCATGGGTGGATGTGGCAGGCGATGGGGGATGTATTTATATGACATGCACGCCTGAGGAGTATGTGCGTCAGGCGAGAGTCTACGGTTCGTGTGTAGGGCCTGGATACATAAGAAGGGAACCCCCACCATATGAGGAAGCAATGAGAAGGGAAAACGAGAACATGCGTGGGGGCTTTTGTTGACTTGGGGATGGTCGCTCCACATGTGAGACAGCCGCTCCTAGGGAAACACGAATGTTCTGCTGGCATGGGGGCCATTTATCACCTGACCCTGCAATTGTGTCCCAGCCCACCCAGACGGCCCACTCCCACCCACACCACCAACAATCCAGACCGAGTCCCACCCATACCACATGCGTTACATCTGTTCCCTTTGGGGATGTATTGGCACACTGCCGGGTCTCCCTGTGGGGAAAACCTGTAACGCAGTGCAGCCTGAGCTCCAGGCTGGACTTGGGGATGGTTGCCCCACATGGGAGACAGGTGCCCAAGGCCTGGTGTGCTCCGGGAACCCCAACCGGCCCATAGAGTTGGGCTTTGCCCAGAAACACTTTAAGACAAGATAGCAGCACCCATGAGACAGATGGGGGTGCAGATTAAATACTCCAACACCAAATCAATACTGACAACCTGACGGTTTGGCAAAGGGAGTCCATTTAATGACAAGTACAAACAACGGGGAGTCTCATGAATATCACAACTCGTCATCATTGATGTGTAACACTTAAAAATCGGCATGCACGTCTATTAGTTCAGGAAAGGTAACTTTACTATAGGTACTATATCTGTATATGGTAATGGAGTAAGGGGATTGGGTAAACACTGTCAGGTGGGACATCTAAGCCCTTTCTTCAAAATGGCTACTGCAGACGTCACTAAAAGTACGACGTCCTATTGGATCTACTAACTATAGGACCCTAGATTACTTGGTCCATTTTGATTGGGTTGGCACCAACCCCATGCATACTTTTCCACTTTGCTTAGCAGCACGCAGAATGGTCGGCCATGTGCGGGTTGCCCCTTAGTTCCCCCGGCCTTCCTCCAATTATTGTTACATCAATCATCACTATAGTGGCCATGTGTCAATTATTTACTGTGGTTGGCCTCGAGACTGCATCTCCTGTCTGGAAAAGTTCTGATATGTTCGCCTGGCCTGCTGCCATGCATAGGTGTGAAACTCTCTCTTCTTCATGCTTGGTTGGTCACGTGATTCAGACACCGTGTATTTGCCTCTTTTCCACATAATTTGTGTATTTGATTTTATTTTCACCCACCACCTGCCTTCACCTTCTTATCTTGACCTTTCAGAGGCAGGATATTCTGTTCTTAGTTTCAATTTATTGTAGCTACTGTTCGTCTATTCGACTGATACGACCTTGGTTTTCCTGGCACAATTTGCCTCTGCTGAGTTTCGTTTCTGCTGCTTATTCCTGATTTTGATAAATATGAATCTCTCCTCGTGTGGCCTTTAGTAATCTTTGGGTTGATTCTGCTTCTTGTGCAAAGTCGAAATACACTTATATAATATGCTTCGTTTGAGGTAGATATGTACATGTGGTGCTTGCCGCACTTTCTTTCTACTAAGCATAGCAAGCCGCATGATTTTCTTAGCTTTCTTGCGGTTCCAAGCATATGTACATGTGTAAACTGGTCGAATATCTTCATCATGCTCATGGCTTGAGCCTCTTACGTTTGACATCGTCCTTTCACTTTAGGTTCACGATATCCTTAGCCCATGGTGTTTCATCTTTTTATGTCTTCTCTGGTCGTCATTTCTTTTATATGTGAGTCAGTCCGGGCTCTCATGACGTCACTATTCGTTTTCCATTAAGAGCTTTTTGGTTTCTTCAGGGACTGTACTTAGACGATCTTCATTTCGTTTCATTTGTTGAAATGTTTTTTTCAATGGGTACCTTACTGTCCATGGTTTCCTTAGTATCGGTACATCAATAGGTGCTGTTCTTCTGATAGGTACTGGACAGAGACCCACTGTGGCTCTCTGCTGGTCTATTATCATATCATACGTCACATATTTTGGCGTGAATGTTCCTGGTACTTCAAAATGGATGGTTGGAGTGCGGGCTGTACTTGGGACCTCCTCTACACTCCCCCCTCTGGGCGATTCATCAACCACTTTCACCTCCTTCTTTGGATCCTCTGTATTCACCTTTACTTCATCGCCTTGGTCCATTCTTTCTTCATCTTCTGGGTCTACACATGATGGTCTGAAGAAATGTCTCTTTGGGGTCCATATCTTTATTACTCCTTTTAAACTTCCTGCTGTTCTCACATGTTCATCCTTGTTCCATGTCATCAATTGACATTGTCCATTTGGGCTACAGTAGACCCATCTTCCCACATTATTTCTATGCTTCCTGGGATATCGAAACTTCACAAAGTCTCTTATTTCTTCGTCAGGTCTTTGGGCTTCCATCTTGGCTCGACATCAATCATGATCTTCATCCCTATGGCTTTATTCGCAGTTTTCTGGCATTGAGAAATGATTATCTTGATGACACAGAATCCTAGCAATATCATCACTAACAGGGCTCCTAGGAATTTGAATGCGTCTGCCATCCATTATGGAACCCATGAGAATAGTCATCCGGACCAACTGTCGTCGTCCACTTTGTCAGTTTCATCAATCATTTGGTTTTGTAGTTTTGTCAGCATACCAATGGCTTCTGTTAAAGTTCCATTATCTTCATCGTGAAAACATATAAATCTGCAACATGATTCTCCGATTTTTGCACAAACGCCTCCATCCATAGCTGTGATCATGTCAAGGACACATCTATTCTGGAGAGTCATCAGGCAGACTGCCCTTAACTCTTCTCTGATTGCTTGAATCCCTTTATGGTCGTGTTGATGGTTTGTAGCAATTCCCATATGGTTATCTGCAACCATTTAGTATTTGCTCCAACTTGAAATCTTGGCATGACAATTGTCGTGAACACTGATGAGGTGAGGCTAAACAGCCTGTGCTCATATGGGATTTCATAAAAGCCTCTTCTGATTTGGCAGAAAAGTAATTCTCTCTCTTCATCTGAGTCAGCAGTTCTACAGATCTCTTCTTCCTTAGGTGAGCATCTGCTTTCGGGAAACTATCAATGTTCAGGTCACTTTTCAGGATCACCAATGCTGGAACGTGGACATTCACTATTGTGCATATACCTCCCCAGTTTCTCGGCAGTCTGATGTATGCTTTTGATCCAATAGTGATCCATAATCACTGCAGTCCCATGCACCATTCCTGGACCATCAAAAAATCATCCATAGTTCTGATTCTCTCCCATCTTCCTTGTGCCATTATTCCTGAAGCAGAATTTTGGGTTTTCTAGTGGTACTATCTGCAAGTGTCCTCCTCTGTCTTCGACCCATGTCAGCAGCTTTGCAAGCTTTGGCCATAATGGCTTGCATCCATTTTGCAGTATGTTGATGGTGGGTTTGTATTGACCAATGACCATCCAGGCTCTGCAAATTACTACTCCTTTCTCCCACCCGTCTGGTGAAAGCACTGTTCCCCAAATCTGCATTTGGCCTCTGTTTTTCCAACTACAAGCCTCTTCGGTGACGTTTGTCAATCTGTACCCTTCTTCAATGGCGATCACTGTGCACCATTGTCGGCCTTCATCATCACAACCATCCATCAAAGCTATTTTCCCTCGTATTGCAGCTGTGTGTATCACCAAGGGAAATACTTGTCCCTTTTCCTCGTGCATAGGTATTCTTGGTCTAAATAGAAATTCTTCTGGGATCCTCATGGTTTTCTCAGCAAGGCCTGGCAGCCCTGCCATCAGCACACATATTCCATACGCGAATACTTCGGGCTCTAATGGTAGGGCCCTCATAGCTGTGTGTCCTGCGTATGCTCTAATCATTTTGCATACGTTCAAATAATGCATTCCTGGAGTCGAACATACTATGCCCTCCTCCGTGAACGAGATTGTCATGTTTAACTTCCTCATTAGATCTCAACCCAAAATGTTTACTGGGGTTTGTCGCAAATATAACAAAGGTACATTCATATCACATTCTCCTACAGAGACTGGAAGTGCATTTGTAAAAGGAACATGACTTGTAGCGCCTGTGAAACACTGAGTATTTATAGCATCGCCGGACAAGGAAAATTTGCCTTCACGTATACACGAACGTGTTGCACCCGTGCCAACTAGGAAGGAATATTCTTTATCCCCTACAATGACATCCACCCTTGATTCTTGGTGAGGGTCTGGTGTCACTGATAGGATAGAACACATCAGGGTTCCCAGTGAGCTGTCCTAGTCCATTTACATTTTGTCCCACCCTGTGTGAATGGACTTCCCCCATCACCAGTGTTACTTCTCATTCCAGGGTTCGCAGGCTGTCCTGCACTTACTGTCTGTGACAGTTGCATTGGCGACTGTCAAGACTGTCCTTGTGGAAAACCCATCGAATTCTGGGGTTGCAAGATTTGTTGTGCTCCTGGCATTTGCTGTTGCGTGGTGCGATTCTGTACAACTCCATGTCCTCCCTGCTGTAAAAACATAGTTGGATTTACCATGCCTTCTCCTGTTCCTTGGCCATTTTGCATCATGCCTTTATTTCTGCATGTGCGTGCTACATGCCCTGTCATCCCACACAACCAACATACTGGTGGTGGTCTGATCATTTGCCCATTTGCCATATCTTGATTGCCATTTTGCATGTTTTGAATGCCTCCTTGATTATTCTGGAAACCTCCCTGATTACTCTGCCATCCTCTTCCCCTAAATCCTCTTCCCCTGGGGTACAACCCTGTGTTGCCCTGATTATTCTGCTGTGGATTATTAACTTGTTGCGTGCTCGATCCATCTGTGCTAGTTATCATTGCTCCTTCAAGGGCATATTTTCACAATTTCTTCTGCACTCATTTTGCCTCTTCACCCTTTCATGCAGCTTCTTTTTTGTGATTCTTTTCTTGCAGTAGCCTGCAATAATGTGTGATGGTCAACTGTATTTCTGACCACGGTTTGTCCTCAATTCCTACCAATTTCTGGAGTTTTTTCTGTACCGGCTCTGGCAGCCCGTGGCACAATATATGGTAGAACACAGGTATAGATTTCCCCCAAGATTCCCGCGTCTCGAGTACCCACGCATCTTGGAAATTCTGAATGTAAATCAACCAGTCTTCCGAATCCTTCATTTTCGGAGTCATGATAGCTCCCCTATCGGAAGTATCTGGGTATAGCAATCGTAATGCTTTCCACACCGCGGCTCTCCAATTGTTAAATTGAGCTCCGTCATGTGCGGTATTAACTGTGGTAACCTGCCCGTGTCCACACATTGTCTGCTCTATCACCAAGTATGGCGATTAAGAGACCTTTGATATTCCCTATAGCTAACGTGTTCCCTCCTTTTATTTTTTCTAACTCATGTGTACATTTTCTGGCTCCTGATGTCAGCATTGGAAGCTTATTTTTCAGGTTTTCCCGATCCATGTGTGGCCATGGAATATACTGGGGTCTTGCACATCCTTTCTCGAGCAACGGAAATTGGGATGCAGAGCCCTCTCTCTCTTCTCTCATGGTTCTCCTGTCTATTGCAGGAGTAATGTTCCTGCATCGCTGCCTACCTGGCAATGTCCTTAGCGTGCTCACATAGGGTGGTGGAGATACCCCCCTCTGACTGTGAGATACTTCTTCTAGTCGGTCTGATGGTGGGGCTGATCCTGATGCCCTCACTGCATACCCACTAGAATCTTGCCATCTTATCCCTTTCCCTCCTGAGAATCGCTTTTCCCATCTCCTTTCTTCCTCTTTTTCCTTATGTTCCTCTCTTTCGGTGTCAGACATTGTCTGCGCCCAATTCTTGTATCCTCTTTGTTCCTACATTTTTCCAACCTACCTAGGGACAGTTCTCTCTTCCCACTACTTCGAGAGATGTCCTCAGCATCTTACAGCTGAGTGCTCCCTAGGCGCTCGTCTTCCCCCTCCCCTTGGGGTACTTGTTCTACCCCCATTTCATCATATAGTCTTTTGATTGTTTCTCCGATGCTTCTGGTGTCGAAGTCATCCTCGATATTCGCCCACGACGTGCCTCATACTGAATCGCACTCAAGAAAGAACTCTTCTATATCTTCCCAGTCTACTACTGGTTCAGGTTTTTTAACCTCTCTTTCCAGATATTCAAGATCACGTGCTCTATGTCTTCGCTTACATTCTACATCATCATCGAACTCTCTGTGCTTCCTCGCTTCCTCTCTGACCCTATCTTCTTCTTGTTTCTTTGCGTCTCTATATTTATATGTCCTTTGGATTTCCTCATCCCTTCATCTCTTTATTCTTTTCTATTGTATCCCTTGTTCTTCCTCTATCCTTCGCTGTTCCTGTCTGCCTTGATCATTGGCTGCTCTCTGTTTACGACCGTGTTGCCTTTCTTGTTCTTCAAGATATAACTGTTTTCAGGGGGCGCTGTTGCGCACGACTAAGATGGCCGCCTAGTCCTGGTGCTCCAGCTCGCATGAATCCTTCTTCACACATATCCTCCTTCAGGGCCGCCAACAGAGTGAGGAAAATGCAGCGCTGAGTGGCGTTTGATTGCGGGCACAGGCTGTGCAATTTTGAGGCTGCTGCGACAGACTACACCGGAGTGGGGCCGTCCAGAAGATCCTGTGGGTCGTGGCTGGGACGCGAGCCCCCCACGAGCTCCAGGAGACTCTCCCTCTGAGCTGCTGGGGTAGGGGCCGAGACACGGTGTGAGTCGCGATCTGGCTGATTCCTGCGGAGAGGGCTAGATGCTCCTGCCTTCAGATTGCTGGTACGCTTGGGCCCCCGGAGACCTGAGTGAGCGGCTAGACCATCGGATAGCCGGTCCCGTTCGTGGAGGCATGTTGCAGGTGTGGTGCGCCTTCAGCGGCCCCGTCGGCAGCCGAGTGGAGTGGAGGCGGGCCTCTGGACCGCGGGGGCGGTGGTCCGACGCACGCCGCGACCGCTGGCCCTGCTGTGTGTCCTTGCCACTGACTGCTGAAGGAGTACAAGTAAGCGCACTAAGGGCGGCACACGTGGCTGGGGACATATATAATGAAATCAGGCCACGGAAAGGGAGTCTTTGATTATATGTCGCCCCTGTTGGGTACCCTACCTGCGGCAGTTGGAGGTGGCGGCTGGGGGCACTGTGCAGAGGTGGCACCCTGTACCTAATCCTTCAGGGACACATTGTGGAGCGGGCGGGCGCCCCGCACAGATGACATAGCTCTCGGCCATCTCGGCGTGATCAGCAGCGCACCCCGCCAGTGTCTGCACTCGGCTGCGTATGCTTGGAGCACAAGGTTTGGGGCATCCCTCATACAGCCGGCGGGGGACCCCCAACGGCTGCACTGGTCCACATGGGTGCCCTGTGGCTTGGGCTGGGGTGCCACTCATGACACGCCATTGAAATTCGTCTGAGGCGGCATCACGCAAGACACCGGTCACCCTGGACCTAACATCCTGTACTGCGGAGGCCACCGAAATATCGCTGAAATTCCACATCGACATAACCCCTGCGCCCTCTTCACGCTTGGACTACACTAGACACCTCCCAGTGCTCCTTGAGTATACCCTAAGCCCTCGGGACAGAGTCACTTGGCAGTAGGGTCCATCCACACTATAAGCCCTGTATAGAGGAATCCGATTGACAATGGTTCAAAATGGCTTCCTGGCGGTAAACACCAAATTAGACGATATTGGGGCAACAATTATCTCTCTGAAGGCGAGGGTGGACAAAGAAAATACACGTATCACTGAGGCCGAAAATAGGATTGGCATTAATGAAGATTCGATAATACAGCATGGCCGCGACATTGCTCAGCTAAAGGGTGACCTCTGAAAAAACCATAGATAGGTGTGAGGACCTCAAATCTCGTTCCAGGAGCAACAACATCCGTCTGGTCGGGGTGGCTGAGACATTTGGTAGAGGGTCCATGGAACGCCAAGTGGAAGCCCTCCTGAAAGACCTCCTTGGCCTAGACTCCTTCTCGGACCACTTCCTTGTGGAACGTGCTCACCGCACGTTGGCACCTCCGCCTAAATCTGGTGCACCTTCTCGCATGATTATAGCCCGCCTCCTCAACTATAGGGACAGGGACGCTATCCTGCGGATTTCCAGCGAAAAGGGCACCCTGTTTCACGAGAATAACAGGATACACATATATCCGGATTTTTCTACTAATCTACTGACACTGCGAAGATCCTATGAACCTGTTAAGAAACAATTGAGACTCTGTCAGGTTCCCTACTTGCTTGTCTTCCTGGCGAAAATGAGAATACAACACGGGTGTCGGGCTCACTTGTTTGACAATCCTACTGAATCCATGTCATATGTTGAAGCCTCCATCCCCTTGCCGGCCCGCGATCGGGCCATAAACCAGAATCTACCGCCTCAGGGCGCGAGAGAACCTGATGACCCCGCTGGTTGACCATTTTTGGTTCTGGCTGCGCTGGTATATCGCTTTACTCCAGAGTGGGCGAGGCGGCCCTGATTGTTGTTAATTGTTGAAGTAGAGCCGCGATGGTTCCCAGGGATGGCGGCCGTGTAAGTGCAGCGCACACCCCAAGGAGTTTTCCTAGGTTATGGCTCAGGGGTTACATCATCTGGTTGGGGTCGATGATGCGGGTGGGGGGTGGGAGAGAGAGTGGGTTATGGTTGTGCCTGACGAAATGCCAGGCCTGTTTGGGGAGTTATTGTTCCAAGTGGTTGTTAAATTAAAACCAGAGAGCAGTTTTGCAGCGAGTCGTTTGTACCTCTTGCGACAGGGGCAAGGTTATGGACGGAGGACTATCATAAGGTTCGAATATGACACAGGCTAATAGGGGCCTAAATATTAGGTTGCTCTCCTGGAATATTAGGGGGTTAAATAACCTGGTTAAGGCAAGGAAGATCGCAGCGTATATCACTCGCCATAAACCTCACATCCTGTTGATACAAGAGACAGATGCGCTTGGGCAGGTCAACACCAAATTCTTGCCACAGTGGGGCCCCCATAGATATTATACAGAATATTCAACACAATCCAGGGGAGTGTTGACGCTTATACACCACAAACTTTGTTTCAAATATCACTCTAGCAAAATGGACCAGCATGGTAGATATGCCCTGGTGTGGGGGGAAATGGCAGGATCCCCAATAATTCTGGTCAACACATATGGACCTAATGTAGACGACCCACAGTTCTATTGCACAATACTTGATATGCTGTCTACGTCGGGGGAGGCACAAATAAATGGGGCGGTGACTTTAACATGATATTGGATCAATCCCTAGATTGTTCCTCGACCGCTCCCAGAATCCCCTCCAAAACTGCACTGGCTGTGAAACAGTTAATGGAACAGATGGGCATGATAGACACTTGGCGTACACTACACCCACATGAGAAGAAATTTACATTCTATTCGTCAGTACACGATTCCAACTCGCGTATAGACTATTGGCTCGTTAGTCACTCCCTGGCTGGGGCGGTCTTTAGTTGTGAAAGACATCCGCGTACCCTTTCAGCCCATGCACTGGTAACACTTGACATTAATTTAAGTGACGTCTCCCCACCAGCGAGAAGGTGGGGAATGCCCCTGACGATCCTACGGGACCCTAACATCTGTGAATCACTACATATTGAGATCACAGAATTTTTGGAAGTAAATGAGGATTCGGTCACCACCTATGCCACCCTATGGGACGCATTTAAGGCCTGGGTTCGGGGAGTTATCCTTGGTAAATCCACTGGTATGTTGAAATCGGTAAGAAGTGAACTGGGCGTTGTCGAAGCCAAAATAAACTTGTTACAAGCCGAATATAGTATTACGCGGGATAGGGGAACCCTGCTGCAAATACACACTACCCTAAAAGAATTTCACAAACTGGCTAATCACAACCCGATCCCAAACATACAAACACCGGCAGGGGTAACGGTCAATAGAGACCGGGACATTAACTCCGCTTTTACTGAGTTCTACTCCTCCCTATACTCTAATCAGGATAAAAAAAATAAAGAGGACACGTTCCGATATTTAGACAATCTTGACTTGCCTACATTAACCACTGGGACCCGCGAGATACTAAACAGGCCTATCACTGTCGAAGAGATCACGGAAGC
This sequence comes from Ambystoma mexicanum, assembly GCF_040938575.1. Classification (NCBI taxonomy): domain Eukaryota; kingdom Metazoa; phylum Chordata; class Amphibia; order Caudata; family Ambystomatidae; genus Ambystoma; species Ambystoma mexicanum. The sequence continues at coordinate 118,235,055 of NC_090935.1, read as the reverse complement.
CATCAAATCCTTATCAAGTGGCTGTGCACCTGGCTCTGATGGCCTAAGTGCGGAACTGTATAAAGAATTCTGTGAAGAATTGGCCCCGCTACTGTTAAAGGTGTGGGAAGAGGCGATGAGCCACGGGGTTCTTCCGGAGTCGATGCGTGAGGCAATCATTACGGTCCTTTTGAAAACCCGTAGGCCGCCACATGATATGGCGTCCTATAGACCCCTCTCCTTGATAAATACTGATGCGAAAATTTTCACTGAAGTATTGCCCACCAGACTCCTGCCATATATGCCGATCCTGGTCCACCCGGACCAAGCTGGCTTCATACCAGCCCGATCCACGGCTCTTAACTTTCAACGACTATTTAATGTAATGGCGCAAATAGACCCAGAGGCCAAGGCAGCCGTGGTAGCATTAGATGCCGAGAAGGCTTTCGATTCCGTATCCTGGATGTATCTCTTCCAGGTGCTAGAGCGGTTCGGATTCGGTCAGTATTACATCAACTGTGTGCGGCTACTGTACATGCTGCCGACTGCCAAGGTCTTAACCAACACCACCCTATCCCCAACATTCCATCTTCACAGGGGGACCAGGCAGGGCTGTCCCCTTTCACCTATACTTTTTGCACTTACCATAGAGCCAATGGCGGAATACATACGTCAGAACCACTAACACAGAGGTCGCAGAATGACTGGGCCTCCCCATATTATTTGGCTGTACGCGGATGACACCCTACTTTACGTCCGTGACCCGGGGGAGAATATACCACACATCATGGCAGACATACATGAATTTTCAGAATACTCGGGATATAGGATCAAAGTACCAAAGTCCGAAATATTTCCCCTGACTAGTGGTACGGGTGACTTTGCTGGGATTGAGGGGTTCAAGCCCGCTCCCACTATGGTTCGCTACCTGGGGATCATGATTGCTAGAGACAAACAACTATTGTACACACATAACCATGGTGAGCTGTTGCTGAGCCTTACGACCAGGTTCCAGTTATGGGCCAACCTTCCACTGTCCCTGTACGGCAGAGTGGCGCTACTCAAGATGGCGATCCTCCCTAAACTACTATATTATTTCAATAATATTCCAATCTGACCTGGTAGACCTTTTTTTTTCAAAGCTCAAGTCACTCGCCTCCTCGTTTATTTGGAGTGGGAAGACAGCCAGGATGGGGTGGGATAAGATGGTTGAGCCCTTTGCACAGGGTGGTATCTCTGCACCAGATTTTGAGTTATATTACTTGTGTGCGCAAGCACAATTTGCGAAACATTGGTTTAACACTGAGGACACAGCCCCACACATATTGATTGAGAAACACTCTGTCCGTCCCAATGACATACGCTCAGTCCTCCTTAACCCTAGGTATGGGGACATCTGCCCTTTGGACCTGGTTTACACGACCACTCACGCTTGGGCCAGGTTCTATAAGAGAATGGCTCTAGACTCCCCCAACGATCCGGAAGTCCCTCTGTGGAAATTCTCTGGTATTTCCCCCACATTTGATCAGGCCCTTCAACGATCTTGGGACCCCAATGGGCTTTTCACGTTAGGGGACATGTTCCCAGAGGGCAAGTTTTGTGACCTCGCAAATTTCATTGATGTGGTGGGGGGTGACCAGCTTAAACGTTTCCAATACCATCGAATGAGAGCTGCATTTGCGGCAAGATGGCCGACATTTCCGCTGGAACCCCGAACGCATGAATGCATCAGGGCAATGGTGTCCACGAGTAGCCATGGCAAGGGGGTCTCGATGCTGTACTCTCTAGTGCAAACCCACTCCCCCACACGTAACACGATGAAAGAGATTTGGGAACAGCATGTGGGTACCCAGATAGATGATACCCGCTGGGCCCGCTACTGTCAGCTTACCCGATCTGTTTCTATGAATTCTGGGCTCCGATTAATTCAATTTAAAGTGTTGAACCAACTCCACTATTCCCCTGCCAGAATGGCTACGTTCGTGGACAACTGCACAGGTGCCTGCCCCAAATGCGATGCCCCGGATGCGGGGCCTTATCATATATATTGGTCGTGCCCACTGATTGTGGAATTTTGGGGGGAGGTCGCGGAGCTGCTTGAAGACATAGCAGCTATCCCGGCGACTCTTTCTCCTCTGAAATATTTATTTGGTGACATTGGTAAAGTGAAGGTGACCACAAGACGTTTGTTTAATATTTCATGTATTGTTGCCAAGCGTTGTATTCTTAAATGTTGGAAATCTTCAGCCGCCCCGACCAGGGCCAATTTTCTAAATGATCTATGTATGGTAAACGACGATGAGGAACTCTTTTTAATGTCGGTCCCGTCTTCTTGCCGCCCTAAAGACATTTGGACACTGTTACGCCTTTACCTATGCGATTTGAGCTCCGATGCGGAAGCTACGCCCACATCCTCACCATGAAGCTCACTGTTTTATTTTCTATTTACACTTTCCGCTCCCTCACCCGGTGCTTAACCCTATACATGCTGCAAGCTTTTGAACTGTAGTATGATATCTTTTTGCTCTGTCGTGCTGTAAACCTGCTCTCTTAATAAAAATATGTTTTAAAAAAAAAGATATAACTGTTTCCGTCTCTGCCTATCTTTTTTCCTGATTCTTTCATCTCTCAATCCTTTTTCCTTTTCCTTCTCTTTTCTCTGTACATCGTCTAACTTCGCTTTTTGTTTCGCGTCATCAATGCCTTTGCCGTCAAGTTTCAATAGAATCTGCCCTCCCATCCATTTGTTTTGTGCGAATGCTATCTCATCAGTTCTATCCTCACTTCCTTTCCATCTTTTGCCTTCTCTCTCTGCATCGAGAGATGTACTTGCTTGTGTCTGGTCTTTTCTCTCATTCTCGCGTCTCTCCTTGTCCCTCGGGACTTTGGAGGTGATATCTCTATCTCTACCTTTGTCTATATTTTCGTCACCACTTTACGTAGGGCACTTATATGCTGGGTTGCTAAAACTGGTGGCTGCTTTAAGTTACCTTAACGGGTATAACCCTTCGTCCTTACTGTCTTCAATTTTTGTTTCAGATGGGGCGGGTGGCGCTGAGGGCGTCTCACCCCCCTCTGTGCATATGTTAAGTATTCAATCTACTGGCGGTTCCCCCTCTTTATCTTGTTGGTACATTTTCCACAACTCTAGACTAGCTAGGCGTTTCTCAAACATTTTGCCCATGTATGTGGCCTGCAAGTATGTTGTCATGTGTTGTAGAACTGCTTTAGATAACAATCCACCCTGTGGCCAAGGCATAAACATTTTATTTGCGGTTCCTTTCATCCATTCTGCACTGTACTTTTTCAGTTTAGGAGCATGTTTTGGCAACTGTTCACACATGTGTACTAATGGAGTCAGGTGTTCCATTTTTAAATCTATTCACTTCTTTATACAACACTTGTTAATGTATTTCGTAACTTAAACAATTCCAACAATATGAGCGAGCGCCAATCGTTGCAAGCTCCAATCCCGTTTTTTCCACAAAATTGTATATCTTCTATTTTACTCAACAAACATCAGGTTGTATTCTACACCATTTCAAATATCCAATCGCGTAATTTTTATACTAGTTCCTCAAATGATTTTTATTCCCTATGACATCACAACAGACGACACATAAGACAGACGTTAACAGACTAGACGAACTCCAGCTGGTTACATAGACCTCTGCCTCTAATATTACCCTGACATGGAGTTTAAACCCATCACTTTCATAAAGTGTCTTTAAACGCTGTGGTGACCTATTTGTTCTCCTTCATTTAGGACTCTGGATGCAAGTTTCTTCTAGCCGCTATAATAAAGCGTAGGAATTAGGCAAATCCTCTCCCTTCTCTGGTGTCCTCCCCGGTATCCTCTCTCTTCTCAGGTGTCCTCCCCAGTATCTTCTTTTACTACTTTTATTCACCCTTTAAATCACTATTTCCTTCCCCATATATATATATATATATATATATCTTATCTCAACTTCTGACTATGTTTTGTTTTCTCGCCTCCCTCCGTTACCTTTTCCCTTACTTGTTCTAAGGTCTACACCGTTTGCCAAAGCATTTAATCTTTTTCACTCACCATTCACATGTTTCCTCTCTGGATGCTCGGGATCACTGCCTTCGTCACTGCCTTCTCCAGCCATTCACCCGCTTAGCTGCCCGTAGGAGTGGGAAGGGGTTATGTGGGGAACACAGGTCCCTTCAGACCTCTGTCTGCAGATTTTAATTTTACTCTAACCACTGTCTACGGGGAGCTTCACGGTCTACTCAGCCAGATGGCAAAGGACTTGTAAAATTGCAGAGGACCTAGAGTTACGGTCAATGGGTGTCTTATCTATTCGATAATCGATAACCATCAATCTCTGCTACCAAGTGTGCTCCGGGAACCCCAACCGGCCCATATAGTCGGGGTTTGCCCAGAAGCACTTTAAGACAAGATAGCAGCACCCCTGAGATGGATGGGGGTGCAGATTAAATACTCCAACACCAAATCAATACTGATAACTCAACCGTTTGGCAAAGGGAGTCAGTTTAATGACAAGTACAAAAAACGGGGAGTCTCATGAATATCAGCGGATGTGTGATCTTCCTTCTCGCTTCACAACTCCAACGAACTTCATAAAAAAAAATGAAAAACATAACATTTATACTGAAAACTCATCATCATTGACGTGTAACACTTAAAAATTGGCATGCACCTCTATTGGTTTAGGAAAGGTAACTTTACTATAGGTACTATATCTGTATATGGTAACGGAGTAAGGGGATTGGGTAAACACTATCAGGTGGGACATCTAAGCCCTTCCTTCAAAATGGCTACTGCAGATGTCACTAAAAGTACAACGTCCTATTGGTTCTACTAACTATTGGACCCTAGATTACATTTTGATTGGGTTGGCACCAACCCCATGCATACCTTTCCACTTTGCTTAGCAGCACGCAGAATGGTCAACCATGTGCGGGGTGCCCCTTAGTTCCCCTGGCCTTCCTCCAATTATTGTTACATCAATCATCACTTTAGTGGCCATGTGCCAATTATTTCAATGTGGTTGCCCTCGAGATTCCATCTCCTGTCTGGAAAAGTTCTGATATCTTCGCCTGGCCTGCTGCCATGCATTGGTGTGAAACTCTCGCTTCTTCTTGCTTGGTTGGTCACGTGATTCAGACACCGTGAATTTGCCTCTTTTCCACATAATTTGTGTATTTGATTTTCATTTCCCCCACCACCTGCCTTCACCTTCTTGTCCTTTCAGACGCAGGATATTCTGTTCTTAGTTTCAATTTATTGTAGCTACTGTTCGTCTGTTCTACTGATACGACCTTGGTTTTCCTGGCACGATTTGCCTCTGCTGGGTTTCGTTTCTGTCGCTTATTCTTGATTTTGCTAAATATGAATCTCTTCTCGTGTGGCCTCTAGTAACCTTTGGGTTGATTCTGCTTCTTGTGCAAAGTGGAAATACACTTATATAATGTGCTTCTTTAGAGGTAGATATGTATATGTGGCGCTTGCCGCACTGTCTTTCTACTAAGCATAGCAAGCTGCATGATTTTTTTAGCTTTCTTGCGGTTCCAAGCATATGTACATGCATAAACTGGTTGAATATCTTCAACATGCTCATTGTTTGAGCTTCTTACGTTTGACATCGCCCTTTCACTTTAGGTTCACGATATCCTTAGCCCATGGCGTTTTGTCTTTTTACGTCTTCTCTGGTCGTCATTTCTTATATATGTGAGTCAGTCCGGGTTCTCGTGATGTCACCATTCGTCTTCCAATTAGACCTTTTTGGTTTCTTCAGGGACTGTACTCAGACGATCTTCATTTTGTTTCATTTGTTGATATGGTTTTCTCAATGGGTACCTTACTGCCTATGGTTTCCTTGGTATCAGTAATTCAATAGGTGCTGTTCTTCTGATAGGTACTGGACAGAGCCCCACTGCGGCTCTGTGCTGGTTTATTTGCTCATCATACATCACATATTTTGGCGTGAATATTCCTGGTACTTCAAAATGGAGATTTGGAGTGCGGGCTGTACTTGGGACCTCCTCTACACTAGGACCCCTGACCATCATGGAGCTCTCGCTGCGCTGCATTACAGAATTTCACTCTGGGAAGGGATAGGGACCCTGCCGGGGCTCTGTGCAACTGCCATTCAACTTGGGGATCGTTAACCCACAAGGGAGACCGCCACCCAAGTCTGGGACATCACCCCCTGACTATCCAGGAGGTCTGGCTGGCCTGCGGTGAAGCTTCTCCCTCCCGGAAAATATGGGGACCCTGCCAGGGATTCCTGTGACTACCAATGTGCTTGGGGATGGTAGACCCACATGGGAGACGGAGCCCCAGCAAGGTCCTGGCTTTTCCTGGAGGGAGAAGCTGGAACGCAGGCCTCCCAGATCTCCAGGATAGTCGGGGGTAATGTCCCTAGCCTTGTGTGTCTGTCTCCCATATGGGTCGACCTTCCCCAAGTGCAGCGGCTTTCGCAGAGAGCCACAGCAGTGTCCCCTTCACTTACCTGAGGGAAATTCTGTAACACAGCCCAGCCAGCGCTCCAGGATGGTCGGGCAGCGTTTCCACGGACCCCCGGCAGGTTCCCGGTCCTTTTCCTGAGGGAAAATCTGTAATACAGGCCACCAGAATTCCAGGATGGTCGGAGGTGATGTCTCCGGCCTTGGGCACCTGTCTCCCATGTGGGTCGACAATCTGCAAGCCAAGGCTGTACCTCTGGGTGGGCTGCGTTACAGATTTTCCCTCTGGGGAGGAATGGCGACCCTGCCGGAGCTCCTCTGAACTGCCGCTTAACTTGGGGACAGTCGACCCTCATAGGAGACAGGTCCCAAAGGCCATCCAGAACTCATGGAGTTCTGGATGGCCTGGGGGGATGTCCCTGGCCTTGGGCGGCTGCTTCCTATGTGGTTTGACCATCCCCAAGACCAGCAGAGGTTTCAGGGAGCCCCCGGCAGGGTCCCGAAACCGTTTGGGATACCAGTGATGTAGCCTTTTCCCTTTGCGCCCTGGTAGGTGCACCCACACATGTGAGGTACCGTTTTCATCGGGACATCTGTGGGATTGTGGGAAAGTAGGACATGTGTGTTGTCAGTGTATTTCTGTGGTTTTGTGGTGTGAAATGTCAGAAAATTGTGTTTTTTCCATAATTGTTGGACTTTGCTAGGCCTTGTGGATAATACATTCTTGGGCGATTCGCGCAAGTCAGACCTTTGTGGATTCCCATGGGTGTCTTATTTTCAGAAATGCATAGGGTTCCCTATTTACCTTGGTGGCTGCGACATGCCAGGCCCAAATCTGTAGGTTGTCTCTCCAAACTCATTGGGGGGGTAGAAGTAGTTTAGATTTTTCCCTTTGTGCACAGGTAGGTGCACCCACACATGTGAGGTACCGTTTTCATCAGTACACCTGTGGGAACACGGGAAGGTAGGCCATGTGTTGTTGTCAGGGTGTTTGGCTGCTTTCCTGGTGGAAAATGTCTGAAAATTGTGTTTTTCAACTACATTTTGGACATTGCCAGGACTTGTGGGTAATAAATTATTAGGCGATTCGCACAAATCAGACCTCTGTGGATTACCATGGGGTTCTTCTTTTCAGAAATGCCTGGGCTTCACTGTTTATCTTGGTGGCTGCGACACCCCAGGCACAAATCTGTAGGTTGTCTCCCCAAACCATTTGGGGCAGCAGTGGTTTAGCCTTTTTCCTTTGCGCCCAGGTAGGTGCACCCACACTTGTGAGGTACTCTTTTCATTGGGACACCTGTGGGAATGCTGAAAGGTAGGACATGTGTTGTTGGCGGCATGTTTCAGTGCTTTTCTGGTGGCAAATGTCTAGAAATTGTGTTTTTTTCTCTACATTTTGGACATTGCCGGGACTTGTGGGTAATAAATTATTAGGCGATTTGCACAAGGCAGACCTCTGTGGATTCCCATGTGGATTCCCATGGGGTTCTTCTTTTCAGAAATGCCTGGGCTTCCCTATTTATCTTGGTGGCTGTGACACCCCACGCCCAAATCTGTAGGTTGTCCACCAAACCCTTTGGGAGGTAGCAGTGGTTTAGCCTTTTCCTTATGTGCCCAGGTAGGTGCATGTGAGCTACCATTTTCATTGGGACACCTGTAGGAACGTGGCAAGTAGGACATGTGTAATTGACCGCATGTTTCGGTGGTGTGCCGGCGCTTGTGGGTAATAAATTCCAAGGTGAATCATGCAAGTCAGCCCTCTGTGGATTCCCACAGGTGTCTTCTTTTCAGAATCGCAATCCTTGGTGGCTGCGACACCCAGGCCCAATTCTGTAGGTTGCGCACAAGAGAAAATCTATGTAGAATTTGCTGTCCCGTAACACTTTGGGATACCAGTGGTTTAGCATTTTCCCTTTGCGCCCAGGTAGGTGCACCCACACATGTGAGGTACCATTTTCATCAGGACACGTGTGGGAACACGGGAAGGTAGAACATGTGTTGTTGACCAGGGCCGTCACGAGGGGGAGGCAGGGGGAGCAAAGCCAATACAATTCTTCTCCGAAGGTTTGAGATGCCTCCCAGATGCCCTCCACCTCACATGATTAAACCCGAGACCAACATGGTTGCATTTTCATTTAGCTACTAACAGGTAAGATGCCCATTTTTATTTAAGTAAAATTAAATACTTGCCCTAGTTTGCATGTCTGCTAATGAGTAATTCCCAAGCAGCACTTATTTATATTTTTCACTCCGTGATCATTCCCTTCTAAAACGAAAATGTGTAAGTTACATGAAGTTATGGAAGCGTGCAGTCAGAATTTCGCAAATTGGTTATTCTGTAACAAAAGTAACATTTGAACATTTCCTTTTAGATAATTTACCTCGCAAAATAGGTTGCATTGTAATGCTGTAACTGAAAAATCGTTTCATACACAAAGTGTAAAGCAGCAATTTAGCACAATTCTTTGAGGCCATTTAAATTGTGCACACCAATATAAACCAGCTCAGTAACGGAGAGCTTGGCCTGATTAAGGAATTTCCCATTCAAAAACGCTTTTGTAAATCAGGTCCCATGCGATCTGATGGACGCTGTCTTTCTGTGCTCAGCATACAGTAACCTGGATAGGCGTTAGCAGAGCGTTTTGGTCCACCATCTCATGATTGCTTTTTTTCATCTAAAGTGCATCGTTCCTTTTTATTCTACTAAAATAAACTGCCCCATGCCCTTTCCTCTGCCTACTTCCTGGGAGTTAACTTTGCCAATGCAGAGCATCTGACCAACCTCTGCAATGTTCAAAACTTGGGGCAACCTGCGCATAAATAAAAGAGCATCCACTGTTAAATCTGAGCACACGCACACACACACACACACACACACACACTTCAGTATAGTGCACATAGATTTCCCCAGGATTGTGGAGCTGGATCTGAGATCCAGAGAATTTGTTTTTGCCAGAAAACGAATCTGGGAAGATCCGTCCCAATGATAGCACTGAGTACAGATAGGGAGAAATGGCATGGGAGGAGGGACACAAAGCTTGTAAGTGTTGTTTGGGTATTTGCCTACCCGCCTGCCTATGGCTACGCTACTCCCAATGGCAATTCCCACCTACTTCCTGCCCCCCCCATCCAAAACACCACCTTGTTTGAACTCTTTGAGCTAGCTTTAATCAAGCCTTCTGATAGTTAATGACTTGATGGAAATTGTAAACACGCCAGTAGTGTAATACAAATGTCTTGTCCAGGTCTATCTTCAGTCACTCGATTTAAAAGCACCATGCATGTCTTGCAGTGAAGTCAAGTTAAAAACAAGCATTGGCAAAGCCAACAGATTTGACTTGTGCATAAGTATTAGGCATTTGCAATTCACTGCTATTAGATGCCGAAGTACTAGAACCATTTTTCACGTGCTAGCAACGTCGGCCAGTTAATACCAAAAATACCAGCAGTGCCTTCCTCATGCCTACAAGAAAGCCCAAACTGTTAGCATTGCCAATGCATGTTTTGCTTTACCCATGATGCACAGGACCATGCTAAACTGGACCACACTGAATGTAGGACAGTCTAGCTAATAACACTTATAATGCACAGCCTTCCTGGACATACTTTCTGTGGCATTGCATTTTTACGGGCTGGGAGTCCACATATGCTAATACTGACTTATGTTGGCACAGTCTGCATGGAAATACATGGGAACAACCATTGTGAATATATTGTTATTCTGGCATATGTTGTGGGCAAAGGCGGCATGAAATGTATTGGAAAATGTTCCTGTGGGTGGTTGGTGACTTGCAACTATTGAGTTTTTCCATTTACCTTACAAAGCCAATTGCAAACTGTATAGCTTTCTACCCAATTTTGCAAAGAAAGTGCTGTAAAATGCATAATTTTGACCCAATGTTTCAAAACATTTATTGGGGATCAGAAACCCCCTCAAGCACCCCTTGTTTGGTTTGGGCTCCCTCACTGTGCTGTGTCGATCCTGCATAATTGACGCAAACATTTAAGCCTCTTCAGTTCAAAAATTCACCAGCCTCCACTGCACATCATTTCTGTCACTGTGTATGATGTGTTTTAATGCGCACACAGGGGCAGGGCGCTTCTTAATGCTGGCGTCACGACCATACACCCTCATGCCATTCTATACATCTTTAGGTATATGATATAAAAGTTAGTCTGGCATAAACCTTTCTTCATCAGAGAGATCTAACTTTGCTATTTTTTATTTGCAGTTGTAGTAATAAACCATACTCGGGTTTCTCCACACAAACAAACTCAAGGGCAGATTTATCGCGTCTCCTGTTTGCGGCAGTGCCGCTGCTGGCCCAGTGAAAGCAATTGTAAGGGGGCCTCGCCAAATATTTTGCCCTGGGCCTCACCACACCTTGTGACAGCCCTGTTGTTGACCATGTGTTTCGGTCGTTTCCAGGTAGCAAATTTCTGAAAATTGTGTTCTTTTCCATACATTTCAGACTTTGCCGCAGTTGTGGGTAATACATTTGCGTGCGATTCACACCAGTCAGACCTCTGTGTTCTCCCATGGATGTCTTCTTTTCAGAGATCCCTGTTTTTCTTGGTGGCTGTGACATCCCAGTCCCAAATCTGTAGGTTGTCCACAAGAGAAAATTCCTGAAATATGTACTCTCCCAAAACACTTTGGGATACCAGTGGTTTAGCATTTTCCCTTTGTGCCCATGTAGGTTCACCAACACATGTGATGTACCATTTTCATCAGGACACCGGTGGGAACACAGGAAGGTAGGACATGTGTTGTTGTCAGCGTGTGTCTGTGGTTTTCAGGTTGGAAATATCTGAAAACTGAGTTTTTTTCCATAAATTTCAGACTTTGCCAGGGCATGTGGGTTATACATTTTTGGGCGAATGGTGCAAGTCAGACATCTGTGGAATCCCACAGGTATTTGTTATTGGGAAATGCATGGGGTTCCCTGTTTTCCTTGTTGGCTGCGACACCCAGGCCCAAATATGTAGGTTGTGCACAAGAGAAAATTCCTGAAATATGTGCTCTCCCAAAGTGGTTTAGCATTTTCCCTTTGCGCCCGTGTAGGTTCACCCACACATGTGAGGTACCATTTTCATCGGGACACCGGTGTGAACACAGGAATGTAGGATATGTGTTGTTCACCATGGGATTCAGTGGTTTTCAGGTAACGGATGTCTGAAAATTGAGTTTTTTTCTATAAATTTTGGACTTTGCTGCAGTTGTGGGTAATACATTCCAGGATGATTCGCGCAAATCAGACCTCTGTGGACTTCCATTGGTGTCTTCATTTCAGAAATTTATGGGGTTCCCTGTTTTCCTTGGTGGCTGTGACACCCCAATCCCAAATCTGTAAATTATCCACAAGAGCAAAATCCTAAAAATGTGCACTCCCTAAACCATTTGGGATACCAGTGGTGTTGCCTTTTCCCTTTGTGCCCAGGTAGGTGCACCCACAAATGTGAGGTACCATTTTCATTGGGACACCTGTGGGAATGCGGGAAGATAGGATATGTGTTGTTGACGGCGTGTTTCGGTGGTTTCCATGTGGTGAATGTCTCAAACTTGAGGTTTGTTTCCTAAATTTCTGACTTTGCCGTGGCTTGTGGGTAAAAAATTCTAGAGCGAGTTGTGCATGTCAGACCTCTTTGGATTCCCATGGGTATCTTCTTTTCACAAATGTATGGGGTGCCTTGTTTTCTTAGTGGCTGCGACACCCCAGACACAAATCTGTAGGTTGTCCACAAGAGTAAATTCCTGCAAAATACCAATGATGTAGCCTTTTCTCTTTGCACCCAGGTAGGTGCACCCACACATGTGAGGCACTTCTATCCTCGGGACACCTGTGGGAACGCGGGAAGGTAGGACATGTGTTGTTGGCTGTTTGATGGTTGAGATTACTCCCATCTTAGTTATAGGGTAAAATAGCTGTTGCTCCAATCCCAAAATGTTCAATAAAAGTTTTACAAATTGTATCCATTGTGTCAGTGTCATACTAGTGATACCATGCCTTCCCTATAGAACACACGGCAGCAGTTGATATGTACATTGGCTTTTGAGATATATGTTTACCGTGTAGAACATTCGTTATTCAGCAATGTTATATGGCAGGTTGAGTCATATTCAAAGTTTTGTCTATGGTGGAAGTGTCAAGTTTCTTGGAGTGCTGTGTGTACACAGTGCATGTGTCTTAGGCTGAGGGTGCAGAGTCCTGGTGGTTGTTGGCTTGGGGTGTGAACAACATCCTCAGCTGGATCCCCTATCAGGTGGGCAAGTATGGCAGCTTTTTCAAGAGGGCTTACCATCAGAGGGCACAAAGCTGTCATGCTTTGTAGCCTTTTCTTTGAATCAGGGAATCTTAACTAGCACTGGCAGAGCCAGTAGATGTGGCTTTGTAAATATAGAGAGAATGTTGATTTTTGTAAACACCCACAGGATGAAAACAAGTCAATCCTCTTGGCTTCAAACCATTAAGTTTCCTTGAAGCAGTGCCACAAGGGGCACTTGCGAGACATGTCTCTAACTTTATCAACAAACTGCCATAATTGCAGAATAGTAACTTGATCTTAATGAAAATAAGACTACTACAGGAGTGAATCTGCAGAGTGCTCTTTGCTGCCTGCTTGCTGCCTGCCATCAGGATCGCCGAACTGCTAATATTGAACTTAAAAACTTGCTAAAGGTATCCTACCTTGGACATCGACTTTAAAATACTCCAACGGCTTCTAAAGAGAACTTATTTTTAGCTGGAACGTAAACCCCATTTTTCTGTATATCTTTAACAGAACATGAGGCCACGCCCCCTTCCCAGAAAGCAGTATATATAGCACTGGGCATGCTGCAAGAGTGCATCTGCATAGTGCTGTTTGCTGTTCACTGGCTGCGTGTAAGGGTGTTGTGTGGTCCAATGTGTTGTCTACACATGTTTATACATAATTTCCATACTTAGGTGCTACTCCATGTTGCTAATTCTGATCGATACTTAATGAGGACACGCTGTACACCTATGATTGCCGCTTGATATTTGAGGGCCCAGCTGTCCGCTCCTCGGTTACGGTGGGCCTATATATTTTCTTGTTCAAACTGAAAATTGTTTCACGGCAAAATATTTCCCCTATCCTCGCCATGCTTAATAGTATCATGGCCCTTGCATTTGTACTAATGCCTGTGACTGAGGTGGGATTGACATCCACATTTTGCGGTTTCTGTTACTCTGCGAGGTGACGACATATGCTCCTGTTCCCGGGCTAGTTGAACGGGCTAGCTCCCTTTAGAGGCTAGTTCTGTGAACATCGATAAGTTTGTGGTAATTTGTTGGCCTTGGTAGAAAGGTAGGCGTATGGGTGCAATCTAGTTTTAATTGTTCATTGTGTTTCATCTTCCCTCTTTTCCCCCACTCACTCCCACCTTGTGCTGGAAATATTGACGTTTAACTACTGCTGCAGCGAATCGCAGGTCATTACAGGTTATTAATCTGTTTTATTGTTTTTTGTTTGTTTGAAAATTTTATAAAAGGAAACTACGTGATCATAGTATAAAACCCGCTAACAGCCCGAAAGAAATGGAGGGGAGTGGGGACTTGTGCAAACAGGAATCCTGATTCTACTGATCCAAAAATATCTGGTTTTAAAACTGGGGAAGTGTCTGAAAACCGGAAGTACACGGTAATGAGTACCAATGAGGGGAAGATCTGACGCAGACGGTTGAGAAGTTTGTGGCTACAGGTGAGGGGTTGAATGAAGGTATTATTTCCTTGCGAATGAACAGTTCCATGATCAATAACTACTCTTTGTTGAATATGTGCCATGAATTCTAGAGTTAATCAATGTTAGTGAAAACCGTGCCTGGTCAACGTCTACTGGATGACAATTTGGAACCAGTAGCTACTATGGATAATATTATAGGAGTCTTTCTGTGACTCCTAATCTTGAATTGTTGGCACAAGAGGAATCTCATATTGGGAATGATAATGGTGATTGGGAAGTGAGTGAGGAAATGTGCGAAGATTCACTGAATACGGCAAGTAAGCTAGAGGCTATTGTTTCCACGCTGGATGATGTGTTCGCTCTGTGCTCTTATATCATGAGAAAACAACAGGATTTGAATGCCTTGGTTATGAGACTCTCAACTAACAATGGGCAGGAAAGATGCAGCGTGAAGGAAGAGATATTTGTAGAGGTGGATAAATCCTGTGATGAGGTTGATGAGTTGAGTGACCTCTGCTTGGCTTTAGCAGATGAAAACTGCCTAATGGGACAATTTCAGTTGAAAGAGGAGAACAATCTGCCAGGGAGAATTTGAATGAGGATATTGTGTCAGAGGGCGAACAGAGTATCACCTATGGAAGTACAGAATGCACCCGACGGAAACGTAACTATAAAAAGGGTGCAAAAGGGGGAAAAATGAAAGTGATGTGTAGAGCGAATAGGGCCGCGTTAGCTGAGATTGGGAAAAATTATGTTATATGTGAGCTTTAGGGTGACAGATACAATTTAAAAAAGGTAAATAAATCAAAGAAAGATTTGAAGGCACCCGTAAATAATGACCAGGGAGTATTGTATAATTGGTTGAATGGGACGGTAAGTGAAACTCAGAAGATGGATGACTCCCTGCCGAATGTAACAGAAATTGAAATAACTTCAGACGTAAGTTCGAAGGTTGTGATGCAGGGTGCAGATTGTGTGAAATGCGTGAACATAGCTGTAAATAGGAGCATGGACACACTCTCAACTCAGGATGGGGAGAACTATATGGCCGAGATGGAGAGATTAGCTATGCATAACGTAAATAAGGGTAAAATAGGTACAAGTGACCAAGAATGTGAGCAAGATGGAAAGAAGAAAATGTGTATGGGAAAATCCCTGAAACTAATTGAAATTAATACCTATGAGACAAGCCTTTTTTTTAACCAGAAATGGTTCCTGGAACAACTGCATGAGGTCCATGGATTAGGTGGGATTACATCATAAAAAGGTGGGATTTATCAGTGATGGGTCAACGAGGCAGTTGGTCCAGCGTGGTATATGTAGGTGTGATATGTGGGTACCTGAAGCGGCAAATCTGGAGGAAAATTGAGTGTCTGGGGGGTACATGAACTGGCTATAATATCCTGGAATACCAGAGGGTTCCTTTCCTTCACATATGGTGTGGGTAAAATTTGTCTTGATAATTGCGATGTGTTTGCCCTTCAAGAGACCTGGATCAGTGGAACAATTCTGATTAATGGGTTCAATGTGCTGGTTAAACCTGTGGCTTGTAGAGAGGTGGGGGGACTGTCTATTGGTGTTAGGAGCCCGTTAACCATCAAGGACTATGATAAAACAGGAAACTCTCCCTTTGTTCCCTGTGGAATTGTCAAAAATATGGGCATATTTAAAGAGACATGAGTGATTAATGTGTAATCCCACCCGGACGGGATATATGTGTAGTGTATTGCTAGTATCATCTCGATAATATTATAGAGAGATGGCTAATGGAGGGCCCCAATGCTGAGGTAATGGTGCTAGGGGACTTTAATGCCCACTGTGAAAAAGCGTACTTGGTAGTGAATGACTGGGAAGATCTAAGTGGGGAGTTTGAAGTGATAATCCCTGCTACTCTGGGTAGGAAGGGTAAAATTCCCACCTCTCAGGTAAAGAGGTATAACGGAATGATATGGATTGAATTGTTTAAATATTGGGTACTCTCTTATTTAGATATTGATAACTCCAACCCACATAAAATGACATGGACAAATGGTATTGTAAGCCATTGGTTGGACTTCATGTTCATATCTAAGGGCCTTAGTGGGCAAGTGAAAAAATGTGAACATGTCCCCATGAAGCAGAGTGATCATTCTGTACTAAAATGCATGCTTAAAGCAATAAATCACTATTGGTAATACAGTGAACATTCAAACATCAGCAACAGGTAATAGGATTAACTGGACGGAAAGAAATCTCAATAAATTTGATGAGATGTTTGATCGGCTCCCTATAGATAACAGGGATTTTGCTGGGTCGGGTATGTCTGGGCTATGTGCCATGATTGATTTCATTTTAAAGACTACTAAAAGAACCAGTATTATCCAAGCTTCGGGGAAAAACATTCTAATTCATTTGACCAAACTATTCAAAATGGAAAAAAAGAAACTTAATGCTGACATTAGGGCTATTAAATCTGTAAGGGACCTTGACATGGAACAAAAACGTGAAGGGAAAGCCACCCTCCGTATGAGATACAAGAATTGGCTCAAAGCCTATCGGTATAACACTAGAAATGCAAATTGGAGGAAAGTTCTAAAATTGTGTAAAACCTCAGAGTGCAAGATGTTCTGGTAGCTCTACAGATAGCATCTAATGGAATATGATGATACATATATTAATACCATACCTGTAGCAGAACGGAAAATCTATGTGGGCGACCTTTATTATGAGAAATATGAGGCAAACAGGTCACAAATTGAGGTCTGGAACTACAATGCTATGGAATTTCCATTTAGTGAGGTTGATATTCTTAAGATTATTATTAATATGAACACTTCTAGAGCCCCAGGTCCTGACGGACTAGCCAACGTGGTTATAAAAAGGAATCCAATTAAGTGGGCGACCTTCTTATGGGACATGTATTCTAGTATTTGGAATAGTGGAGTGATACCAGACAGCTGGAAGAAAGCTGTTCTGGTCCGCATATTTAAGAAGGGAGAAAGATCTAATCTGGGAAACTACTGGTAGTTGGCTATGGCAGATACTTGCTGCAAGAGATTTTGTACCCTGCTACAAAAAATCAGTAGTCAATGGAGTAGTGCGGAGAACTTAATTGCTCCACAATCAAACTGGATTTAGACAGGGTCGTAATACCTTGGATAACTTGACTACCCTGAATTACATTTTATCAGATACATATAAGAAAAAAGAGACAAATCTGTATATATTTTTCATTGATTATTCAGGAGCTTTTGATTGTGTGGACAGAAATATATCATGGAGCAAGTTGTTGAAATGGGGGCTGTGCACGATGGTGTTACACTTCTTGAAAGCTATGTACACAGTTAAAATAGTAACTATCTGTTTGGATATCGGAGTTACTATTACTTCTTCGGCTAGTACAAACAAAGGCCTGAAAGAGGGCTTTTTAGGTTCGCCGGTACTGTATAATCTGTACGTAGAAGATATGACGGATGTTCTTGGCATGGTGTGTGGTTACCCTCCTAAAATTGATGGCAACGGAATCAGCTGTTTGTCATATGCTGATGACACCGTTGTCATGGACAAAATGCAAACAGGGTTGCAGCACATGCTCAAAGTCCTGGATGAGTTTTCTAAATTAAATAAGCTACAAATGAATGTAAAAAAAAAAACAAAATCATGATTATGGGGTCCCGGTTGAATTAGAAAAAAACAGGGTTACATATGGAAGTTAAATGATAAGGTCATTGAAGTGGTGACTGTGTATCCCTATTTAGGTATCCAATCACGAATATGCCTGTTAAAAACTTTTATGAGCATTCCTTAAAAAACAAGATGCTGGGAAAATGGAATGGTGTTAAACAATATATGGGTTAAAAGGGGGGATATTCACTGGAGGGGTTCTTAGAACTCTATAAAAGCAGCATTGTTCCGGGGATCCTTTATGCCCTAGAAACTATAGAGGCGAAATATCTGTCCTGGTTTGATAGGCTAGAAGGCAAAATAGGGCACCCGGTTCTTAAGATCTCTGACACCGTCCCAATCGAAGCAATAGGATGTGAACTAGGTCTGATCTCTGTCAGTACATTATGAAAAATGCAGTGTTGCAAACTGTTTGTTAGAATAAAAATGTAGAAATGTAATCACAAAAGTCTAATGAACATCATAGCTATGAACATGGATGATAACAATAATGTTAATGAATTCATGGCAAGCTTACAAACTATTGTGACAAACGTTTTGCATGATATTGATATCCCGATGCCTGGGGATGCTATTGGGGTTACCACCTTCCAAAAACATCTTAAAATGCAAGCAATGGATAGGGATATGTGCAATAACATAATGAAGTGGGAGAATGGAAGAAAAGGCTCCCACCAATCCCCTCACACCCCTGGCCTAGAGGATCACGGCCTAGGCACCCGCCACGAGAGGAGTTTGCCCATCTACCAGACGACCAAATACCCTGGTACAGGAACATACGGATGTGCCCACCCGCGTGCCCACCCGCCTGCCCTGCCCATGCCGACACCTGCGGCATGGATGGACTCGACTGAACCATCCAACACTAAATCAACACATCGTTAGAGATGCCATGACGACCTAGCCAACGGTCTGCACACCCGTGCAAACATGCACACTGGACACTCCCACACCAATCCACACGAAGAACATATTCAGTGCTATGACGTAGGTGACGGACACACCCACTGACGCGCATCTTTATTATTTTTCACATAGGCTTTTCAAAATGCAGAAACGCAAGACGCACAATGAACTCATCTAAAATGCTTGCTCACGCTTCTCCTAAACCCATGCATTACAATGAGAAATATAACAAAGACCTGATACTGGGGATAAAGCAATATGATACCATAACCTAAAGCGCTGTGTATCAAACGGTTCCACCTATGCACCAGGCCCAAGTAGGCCGCAAGCAAGAGCTTCCATGAACATTGAATGAGCAAGAGTACAGTTGCTGACCCTGCAGAATGAGCCCGGCGAGAGCAGACAGTCAAGGGCACAATGTTGCAAACTCGCATGCCGCAAGCCGACGCCAAGGTCACACCTGCAAATTAAGCCAGGCACACAGTGGAAAATGCAATATTAATTGTGCAGAATTCTGCCTCAACCACGGTCTCACCTCACGTGACCAAGCCGAACCTGACAGGGTGCCAGGCCCAGGAGGAGGAGGCGCCTGGATCCCGCGTTTCAAGACACAGGCAGATACAATTAAGCGACTCAATGGAGATCTGCGGCGGTGGGAGTAGTCTGCCTTCCAGCATATGAATAAATCCTCACATTGTCTGCACATACCCATAGTGATACATTGTTGCAAATGACAGGTGCACCGCGAGCTGGGAACAGCGATGGTCCCAGACTGGGGGGCTCGCGAGTGGACCAATCAGAACATGGGGCTCTTATCACTGACGCCATTAACATTAGCCAATCCTCAGGGGTCTTCATGTAATAATTTTCATGTATCAAATTGAAGGGACAACCCAAGTATACCACCTGACTAACCCTCAACCACTAATAACGCTCTCTATACGTATGCTATACTAACTCTACCACTCGAGGAACCAATCCAGAGTGGCGATAGGTTTTTTGCTAACTTTCCTAGGTGACGCAAGTAGCGCGTCATACTAAGGTAAAAAGGGCCTGCGAGCCCCACGATTAGGGAGAGAGTGTCAGGACGGACGAGTACGATCCTTGACCCATCCCTGCTGTTTTGTTTAATAAACAGCAGAATCACCTTGCTTCTTGCGTGTGTCTCATACTCATTTTTTGGGATATACGGGAGGAGTTGGGGCATCCCTGCCCGGAGGTCCGCGGACGGCCCAGCCGACCCCGGGAGAATTTCCCCCCGACAAGTTGGAGGCACTGCTGAGATCTGTTTGAGGTTTACTTTTATTTTATTTTTCCGAGTACTCCCGTTGCGAGGAGGCCCGGCGGCGCGGCCCCCTCTGCCGCTGCCCCCTTTTGAGGACTACAGGACCATCGCGGAACTGCGAGAAGACCGGACAGCGCAATCCGGATATTGGCCTTCGGGAGCCGGTTGAGAAGTATCCCACCCGGGGTTGGCGAGTGTCCAGACGTGGTCCAGACGAGGGGAGGTGGCGAGCCGCTTGGAGGGGTGCACGCAGTCGAGCGGCCCTGCATCAAGAGAATTTGGTGAGTATGCCACGCACAACAAGCAATGTGAAATTGTGAGGGAGGGGGGAGGAACTGAATACGGTAGGCGGGAGGTGTTGCACAGGTGCGCGGCGAAGGTTTGATAAATTAGTGTTGACGGTGCAATGAATGGTAGCTGGACAAGTGCGAGAGCAGTCCGCTACGTTACGGGAGAGAAGGGGGCGGAGCACGAAAACATCACGTGCGGCCGCTCGTACACTGATTGGCCTAGGTCGCGACCACGTGTAAGGGTGTGTGTACGGTTTCCTACGATTTGGTAATTATTGATCAATGAGTAGATGAGGATCCCTATTGATCGAGCAGCAAACTCGATAGATAGATGACGTTTCCCTGTAGGCGGTAGCTTGCTGGTTGCCCAATACAGAAGACAATTGGATGTTAAAGCCCTCCTGTCGAGGGGCGTATCACACGCGAGGCGACGCAGCGTGCGCAGTCCGATTATATTGTTGATTACCTTGTTCCAGGCGTGACAGGAAGACAGCTGTGGGGTTAACGGGGGTAGATTGCAAGCGTATTTTGAACTTTTAAAAAAACATATGACGAACTTACCAGTAGTTTGAAGAGATCGGTGACGTCACCATTAGGGCTTTCATAGGATATCTCGAGCACAATGCATCTTTCTTTCTGAGAGCGGTGGGGAAGAGAGTTGTGGTAAGGGAGTGGAAACGGAGGTAAACGGTAATGAGTTGATCGGGGGAAGGTGAAAAGGGGGACGTGGCTGCGCACGGAGAACGCCGGCAACGGCAAGTGTAGAAAGGGGAGGAGGAGTAAGAGAAAGTGGGACGGCTGTATAAAAAAGTCACAAGGGGCACGCAGCCGCAGGGGGCTACGTGCGCCTCGGCCGCAGGGGGCCGTAAAGGTGTTCGGTAAAAGAAGAAAAGAAAGAAAAGAATATACAAATGTAAATGCTATATTTTACTAATTTTCCTTAGCGGACTATCGCAAGTCCCCAAACTTACGGGGCCAGGTAAAGATCTAAGGCTGTATAGTGTAAACTGTTAGTAAGATAACCGCTACCAAATAGGGGAAGGATAACAAGTGAAGCGCTACTATGTCATACGGGGCAGGATCGGGAGGGTGGGGGAACACCCTCACTACCCCACTACAGCACATATGTAAAACACTGTCACCCCATAGGGAGAAACTGATCAAGTATAGCATAGAATGGACACAGGGGACGGACAACAAAATGACAACACCATGGCCGCCTAATGGCAGTTTCGATCCATATACCCAACATTCACTATTAAACCATCTGCATAACACATACAAGGGGAAGAAGTTGATGCACCACGTGGAGGTGTTTAATTTATGGAGGATGTTCCAAGGGTCCCGACCAGGACCAAACAGAATGTTTATTTTGGGGGAACCAACGGAAGAAGAGAAGATTAAGGAGGAAGGAGGGGATGGGGAAAAAGAGAGCGAAGGCACACAGAACACGGGGAACGGAGAAGAGGGAGGAGAGAAGAGTAACAACATAAACGAAAAAGGAAATAAAAAAGGAACAGAGCGACAATATACCCCTAGCGAAGGTAGTAAAAAAGGAGGAAGGGGGGTTATATCCTTTAACAGAACTACCAGACATGGTTCAATTAAGGGCGGCTGAGGGGTACTCGAACCCGGCATACAGCCCGCCACCATATACAGCCACAGGTAGCCACACAGGAAGGGAACAGAGTAGCACGACGGGATCAGCTCGCACGAAAATACCCACAGGGGAAGGGGGGATTGGCGAAGAGCAAATCGCAGGAATAGGACAGGATGACTGGGTAGCTGCGCAGGTATTATTAAAATTACGAGGCTCATTAACAGAAGAAGAGGAGGAGGTAGTAAGGAAAATGGACGAGGACAACACCAGGAAGAGCGAAAGGAAAGGGAAAGAGGGGAAAAGAAAGGGGGAGGAGCTGTTACGACAGAAGGAAGAGATTTTGGAAGAACGAT
This sequence comes from Ambystoma mexicanum, assembly GCF_040938575.1. NCBI lineage: Eukaryota > Metazoa > Chordata > Amphibia > Caudata > Ambystomatidae > Ambystoma > Ambystoma mexicanum. The sequence continues at coordinate 118,212,819 of NC_090935.1, read as the reverse complement.
TAGCAGAATTAAGGGATGAGCAGAATACACTGATCAAGCAGCTCGAGAGAGAGGAAAGAGAGAGAGCACGGGAAAGGAAAGAAAGCAAGAATGAGTTGGACAAAATGAGGGAACGAACTGAGGAGAAAAAGAGAGAAGTAGAAAGGGTGAAGGCAGTAGCAGAAAGGGTATCCAGAGCAGCACTGCGTGACAAGAAAAGGGAGGAAGAAGAGAAAGAAAAGGAAATGGAAATATGGAGAAGGAGATTACTATCAGAAACGACAAGGAAATACGAAGAAGGAAGGATGGTAGAGGGTATATTAGAGCGGGAAAGAGCGAGATGGGAAAGGAAGAAAGAAGAAGAAAGGATAATGGAAAAGATGAGTATTGAAGTAATGGAGGAATTGAAAAAGAAAAGAGAGGAAATTGGTAGAAAAATAGCGGAGAAAAATGAAGGGGAAAGAGCAGAAAGGAGAGGGGGGGAGTGAAGTAAGGAGGTATGTATACAGAGACACAGAAGTAGCAACAACATCAGCACAAAGGGGAGCAATTGGCAAAGAAGACAAGGGAGGAACGGATCTAATAGACTTAAAAACAGGGTTGGCATTAATGGAGGACTTTTGCAGTGAGGAAGGAGAAGGGATAGAGAAGGAAGGGAGAGACAGTGAAAGGGAAAGCTTAGATAAATTATACATCACCCGGACAAACGGAGAATCACCATGGATCTGCAGGAGAAAGGAAGAACTGGAGGGAAGTGAGGAGGAAGAGCAAGGAATAGCGGAAAGGCAGACACGTGCAGCCACACCGTCACCATCCCGTCCCACATGCTCCACTACCTCACGCTCATTACGTGCAACATGCCCATCTAAACTCGCGCCCTTCCCACACGAACTGACACCCTATGCAGGCAGGCTTAGAGACCTCCCTGGACGCAGGCAGGGAGAACGAATACACCCGCCCACATTAAATAAAGGAAATGATAAAAGAGAGGGAAGAGATGGAGGAGAAACAGTTACGAGCAGGGGAAATATGGACCCCATTGACGATGTAGAAGACAGGGAAGAAGAGGAGGGGTGTACGGATTTGATTGTGTGGGTTCCCAAAGGGCCAACCAGGACACAACCTAATGCCACTTTTGGAGAGGAGAGGGGTTAGACCACAATACGTCCCCTGGAAGCATGCAGACAAGGAAAATATAAAGTGCAGGCTCCCATCATTAAGTGGAGGTGCAGGAAAATGGATATATGAAATGGAAAAACACACTGCAGGACAGAAATTGGCAGTGGGGGATGTAAAGGGCCTTCTAATATCAATATTAGGGGATGCAGCAGATGACATCTGGAAGAGAGCAGGCTTCCCCGGGGTCACAATAACAAACACATCACACGATGGGGCACCATTCGCAAACTGCAGACATGCATTATGGCAGGCACTGAGGGTACAGTACCCAGACACATCAGATATAGGAGCAATTATCTCACGCAAGATGCGTGAGAACGAAGATCCTGTTGATCATATCCAGGAAATTCAAGAGAAGTGGCGCATGGAAACTAGAGAACAATGGGACAAGACACCAGCAATATTCTATCATATACTAGTACAAGGGCTCCCAGAAGCAGTCCAGAAACAACTGAAGAAAGTAGTGGGGATGGAAGCAAAAGCATGGCCAGAAATACAACTGACAATAGTGCATCATTGTAGGACATGGCAAGAAAAAATGAAACAAAAAGAAGAGGATAGAAAAACGGAAGAGGCTAAATTAGTACAGAAAAAACTTACTAGATACACAATGGAAGGTGCACTAATAACTACACCAGCAACAATGACTCAAAACCCCGCACAAGTAGTAGCTGCACAAGATCCCTCCCAAATACAATCATCACAGACTATAACACAACAGCTGCCGCCACCCCAACCATACACGACTAACATGGGAGGAGGATACTCAACGCCAGGAGCTGGGTATTATAATTACAACAGGGGAAGGGGAGGAATAATGAGGGGGAGAGGATACGGATATAACACACAACAGCAGGGGGGAGGACTTAGAAATTTCTACCCCACCGGACAACCAGTATACCAGGACAACCCAGGAAGCTTTCCATGGCAGAACAGGGAACCACCGGTGTGTTGGATTTGTGGATTAGTAGGGCACATATCACGCACGTGTAGAGTGAGACCAGGCACACCATCATGGAGTGAACAGGGCCAACAAGGGCCCACACAGGAACAGCAGGGCATCCAGCAACAGCAGACATTGCAACAGGGAAATGGGCAGCAACAACGAGTAACACAACAACAGCCACAGACATATTCACTGCCACAACAACAGGTAGCGATAACACAACAACCCCAAGTACAGCAAGCACAGCAACCTGCCCAAATCCAAGACCATAACATAACCTCTACCAATACACAACTACAGCAAACACAACTGGGAAGGGTGACGGTCCTGGGACACAACCCTTACACAGGAAGTGGTCAATCATTATACCCTCAATAGGACAGCCCACAGACGGCCTTGGTGTGTCCCATCCTGTCGTTAACACCTAATAGTGCGGAGGAACCACGCATAGAGGTAACGATAGGTGACAAAAAATTATCATTCTTTGTTGACACCGGGGCGACCCGGTCTTGCATAAGGGAAGGTAAATTTAAGATGTCAGGTGAAGCCATGAACACCCAAGGATTTTCTGGGGCTAGGGGGTTGGTTCCCTTTACTGATAACATTCCCTTATCAATAGGGGATTATGACATGTCAGTCCCGCTTTTATATTCTAGGGCCTCACCAGTAAATATACTGGGGAGAGACATAATGAGCAGGTTGAATATGATGATCTCCTTTACGGAGGACGGCATAATTTGCTCCACTCCAGGAATTAACATGCTCACTGCACGACAAATTATGCAAGCATACTGTGGACAGACAGTGATAAGGGCTGAGCCAGTAGATGGTGAACTGCTCCAGTATGGGACAGACATGGCATTTGCATGGATGCCAGGAATAGAAGGAAAGATCTGGAGGAGGCCAGCAGCCTATTTGTTTACACCAGAAACACCAGCCAATGAACCAGAAGGAAAGGTGATTTCAGTGAACATAGAGAGCATTGTAGCAACTGCTGATTACATTGCAGTACATGCCTAAGACTGAGAAGGAAGAGCATGGAGGGCAGTGATAGCACTAGCAGAGGGATGTAGACTCACCCAGGTGTCAGATGAGGAGCTCTTCTCAGAAGAAAAGGAAGAAGGTGAAATGGTGTTTATGATGAGTGTAGAAATATGGCTAAGAGTGACGTACAAACAAGTGGCACAGAACATTACAATGGTACTTGAAGCACCCACATCCACCCCAGTTCCCTTCTTTGAGGAGGATATGGCAAAGGTACCAACATCATTATGGACTACTAGTCCCTATGACGTGGGGTGCATAAAAAGTATAGGGGGAGTAAGAATAAAATTGAAAAAAGGTCCAATGCTCCCCAGAGTGAAACAGTACCCACTATCAAAAGAGGCAGATGAGGGCATATATGAAACAATAACGGCCCTTATAAATAATGGCATATTGGTACCATCAGAATCACCATGTAACACAGCTGTATACCCAGTGCGCAAAGCTAAAGGGGGGTCTTGGCGCTTCATACAGGACCTCAGGCCCTTGAACAACATAGTGGAAGCAGAATACCCCATAGCAGCAAACCAGGCCACAATATTGTGCGGCATTCCAGCAGAGGCATCACGATTTACAGTGATAGACCTCAAAAATGCCTTTTTCTCAAAACCCCTGCACCCAGACTCACAAGATCTGACAAGCTTCACGTATAGGAACACAAAGTGGAAACACACCAGATTGCCACAAGGGTACTGCGAGTCACCCTCAATCTTCAACAGAGTAATACAGATGGACTTGGGTAACATTGAAGTGGAAAGCACAGTGTTGCAGTATGTTGATGACATAATAATTTGCAGCACAAACGAAAGAAGATGTAGAGAGGACTCATTAAAGATGCTGACGGTATTGGCTGAAAAGGGTTACAAGGTAGACAAGGAAAAGTTACAGTACGGTCAGGAACAGGTACTTTACATTGGTCAGCTCATATCTCAATACGGAAGAAAGATTGCACCACAAAGAGCACAGGCCATTTCAAAAACGCCGCCGCCCCACACAGTGAGGGAACTGCAGCAGTTCCTGGGACTGTGCAACTACTGTAGAGCCTGGGTATTTGATTACAGCTCATACATAGGACCCCTACTTGAGGCGTTAAAAGAAGCTAACAAAGGGGAGAAAAAGTTGGGGTGGACAATAGAAATGAAAGAGGCTTTTGATGAACTGAAAGATGCAATATCAACTGCTCCGGTACTGGCCATACCAGATTATGAACGACAATTCTTTATATTTTCACATTGCGACTCAACAGTAATGAAAGCAGTGTTGGCTCAAAAAACAAGCATGGGCTACAAACCAGTAGCGTTTTACAGTGGTCACTTGGATCCTGTGATGTTAGGACATTTCCCTTGTTAACAAGGTTTTGCCGCAGCTACCTTTGCGGTAGAGAAAGCATCAGCAATCACAATGGGGTGCCCAACCACACTATTTGTGGAACATGCACTATTTGCAATATTGAACAAGCCTAAGTCCACACTAACCACGCAGAGGGCGTCAGGTTATGAGATCATCTTATCTAGACCAGAACTATCAATTGTTAGATGCAGCACGGTTAACCCTGCAAGGTTTATAGCAGAAGTAATTGAGGAAGGAGACTATGCACACGATTGTACGCAGACTACCGAAATGTACTCATGTACTAGAAAGGTTGAAGAGAACACACTAGATGGAGGTGAGCTCTTGTTCATTGATGGGTCATCAACAATAGACCAAAGTGATGGGATAAGGAGAACTGGGGCAGCAGTGGTAAAAATGACAGAGGAACCGGTGTGTGTGGCGATGAAATGCGTACAATTACCACAGCATTACTCTGCTCAAGCAGCTGAATTGGTTGCACTGATCTTGGCGTTGAAGGAAAGCTTGGACAAACGAGTGACTATATATTCTGACAGCGCATATGTCACGTCTACTGTCCACTCAGGGTTGTCCAAATGGAGGAGAAGAGGGTTTAGGAGAGCTGACGGCACCCCAGTGCAACATGCTCTCTTGTTGGCTGAACTAATTGAAGTAATAAATGACCCCCAAGAATTAGCTTTGGTCAAATGTACCGCACACACTAATGGAAAAGATCATATCTCAAAAGGGAATGCAGCAGCAGACGCACATGCGAAGTATGCTGCATATTTTGGTGAGATATGGAACCCCCCAGAGTCAGAGAGAGGGAGAGGGAGGGGAATAGCTAAGGAGATGTTGATAAGAGAAGGGTACACCCATCTCCCAGCCACGCAGATAATGGAGCTACAAGCGGCTGCACCAATGGCAGAAAAAGAAATATGGGTAAAAAGAGGATGCACAATGTCACCAACTGACGCACTATGGCGCCAGGGTAACACTGGAAAGATGGTAATGCCATTGGCACTATTGAACACCACCCTGAGCCAACTCCACCACCCAGCCCACACAGGCAAGGAAGTTATTGAAGCACGAATTAGGGAAGATTGGTTCTGTCCCGAGTTAAATTCCCATGTGACAAATTTTATCAGCAATTGTCTCACATGTCAACAGTTCACGGCCGGTCACACGCTGAAGGTGATAAAAGGTACTATACCCCGGCCAGAGGGCCCCTTCCTGCACATCCATATTGACTATGTTGATATGATCAACGTATGTCAAGGAAATAGGTATATGATTGTAGTAGTATGCCCATTCTCCAGGTGGATTGAGGCAGGACCCTGCTCACACCCAGATGCATTCAGAGCTGCTAAATTTCTAGTGAGTGAGGTTTTCCCCAGGTGGGGAGTGTGCGAGGTACTGCGGTCAGATAATGGTCCGCATTTCGCTAATGAAATGTTCCAGCACATCACATCCTTACTGAACATCGAGCATAAATTTGCATTTGCATATCACCCGCAGGCCAACGGTATATGCGAGCGCCTGAATGGCCTACTGAAGGAGGCAATTGCAAAGATACAGCAAACAGCAAAGAAGAGTTGGTTGTATTGCCTTCCGCTAGCCCTATTTGAGCTAAGGAATAGACCAGGCTCCGATCACCACCTCACCCCTCACGAGGTGGTGACCGGACGTCAAATGCGCCTTCCTCTAACGCCAACATCAAGAGCATTCACAGATTATGAAAATACAGCAACTGTTCTTGGTGATGAAATGTACCAATATGTGTCTTCCTTGATTACTAGTGTAGTGTTTGTGTCTCAACAGCTCGAGCGCACGGGGGGCGGGTCTAAGAGTGATCAACAAGAAGACGCGGATAAAGAATTGGAAAAGGGAAAACTGTGCAAAATTGCTAAAGGTGACCACGTGCTACTCCGCAATTTCAACAGAAATTGGAACAGCCCACGCTTCACTGGCCCCCACCTGGTAGAGGAAGTATCCACGAGAGCAGTAAAGTTACAGGACAAACGTGCCTGGAATCACCTACACGACGTAAAGATCTGCAAACTCCAGACCCGCCCTAGTGTCACCGACAGGGCCATTGGAAGAACAGCAACAGCGTCACCCACGGAGGAAGAGACTTCTACCACAGCCAACGACCTAAGTGTCTCCCTACCCTACCAACCCCCAGATTCCCCAGAGACAACTACTGAAATAGAGAAGGGTAATTCCCATACCGCCCACCCCATGGTCACACGATCAAAGAGTAAAGAGACTTCCGCCTGTTGAGCTCTAAACCCTCTGCCTATCGACGTCCTACCCACTGCAGTAATAACCCAACTGAAGGACATTATCTTGCACATATACACATGTAAACACTTGAATGTTCTCTTTTTTTTTTCGTTTTCTTTTCTCTCGCACATGCAGGTACCGTGTATTATTGTACTGCTAAGAAAACAGATAACTAACAAGGTTCACTGCCCAGGAGTATATGCTACCCTCAGACGATAACTACCCTGAAGAGCTATCACACCAATTTGTCTATCACATAAAAAGGCCAAAGTACCTGAAAAGAAGGAGGGTACGTGTCTACTACACAGCATTTCTCTTGGCCATAGAACAATCAATGCCCCATCTTCACCAATACTTGCCTGTCCTAAGAGATAGATCGCTTAGATTGGCGTGGGAACAGCTCTTCGCCTGGGCACTGAACGACTACTTGATAGGGAGAGCTTGAAAACAACAACTAACACTAATAACATGCATATTGAGAATTTTCAGGCGGGCAACTTTAACATCGCAAGAATTAGCTGCCGGACTGCAGCAAGGTAAGAGCAAAATGCCGGTGAGACTAGCCTCTGTAATAAAGATGATAGGGATTTTGATGATCACCGGGTTCTTGGCTGCCTCTGTATGGCAGAACAGTTATGCTATCAGTATTTTGGCTGTACCCAAACCTAATATACCCCCACCCACGGCTGCAAAAGGTGCTACGTCAGGTGGTACTAGCAAAATTCCACACAAGGGAAATAGAGTTAAACGCAGCACATACTCAGATAATAAATGTACTGACAACTACATACAAGATTCAGCACACGTCTCGAACAACATGTGGTACCAACACATGACTCAAATAGGTAAGCAGACAACAGAAGACAGCTGCTACGTCTGCTCATTGATCCCATACGCCATGAGCGCTTCTCGAACTTTCGTTGCCACGGAAATAGATGAAAAGACAGCACGATGTATAATATACTTGGCACTGTTCCAAGCGAAAGGGAGATTTCAAGGGAACACGGTGCACCTGGTATGTAAAACGCGAGACACATACCCATACGAAAACAACTTCCTCAAGGTTTATTTGAGTTACCACAAGACCAGTTTGCATGCTGAAGCATTCAGATACGTAACAAGTGGCCCTGAAAAAGGAGAAACAAAGAAAGTAACACTACAATACCTACCATGTGATTGGTACGCCACTGAAGTTCCTGGTAAACAAGGATGTTGGGAAAGACCACTGATAATAATAACAGGGAAGGAGTACCTGGGCAACAAATGGGACATAGGAGTGGTTGGCAGCAACATGGTAACGAGAGAGGATACTACAACTATTGCTGAACACAACAACAGATGTTGGACGACTTGGGTCAAGTACGTACCCCTGCTAACGTGGATAGAGAAGGATGAAGACCCAATAACAATACTCCCGCTGTCTGCACCTAAGGTATGCTACCAACATAGAGGAGAAGTGGACGTGGGATACAACACCAACTGTGCAAGCGTGACGGAGTTACCTGAGGGGGGAGCAGGAACAGCAGTATTAATGGACCATTACTGGGCCTGCGGAGACAAGGCATACCACACACTGCCCCCTCTGTGGAATGGTATATGCACAATGGTACATGTTAATGTACCATCACTAGTGGTGCCCCAGAAACATGTGAATGTGGCAAACTTCCCTAAAATGGATGAAGGAAACAAGAGGAAGAAGAGATCTGTACAACCTCAGAAGGGGCCAGAGAACCAAAACAACGGCAACAACACTGTCCTGAATAGAAAGAATAGACAAGGAGAACCTCTGACAAGAAATTACCTATGGGGAAGGTCGGAAACAGCACTCACTTCAATCCCGCCAGAACACAGACTATTCAGCAGAGCAGCAATGTTCTTCTCCTCAATAATACATCCGGGACTACAGGCTTACGCAAACGCAAAATGGCTCCAGATAACTCGATAGGAACTAATGATGACAATTAATTCTACAGTACATGGATTCAATGCAATAAAAGAGGAACTGCGAGCAGTGAGGATGGTAGCACTACAGAACAGATATGTACTGGACCTCCTCACAGCAATGGAAGGAGGAGTTTGCGCAAAGATAGGACAATCATGCTGCACATTCATTCCTGCTAACGATGCTGACAATGGTACACTGACAGAAGCAGTATCACAATTGGCCCAGATGCACTCCAAAATGATGGATGAAAGTAAAGGTGTGAAAAAGGATGACAGCTGGTTTTCGCTATTATGGTCATGGATGCCATCTTGGCTGTCGGACGGACTGAAGATTATAGTTGGATGTATTATTTTGGCTGGAGCTGCACTGATCGTAATAAGGTTTTGGAAGGCCTGGAAGGCACGCACCACAGACGAAATGATCGAAATGGTTGGTATGCACCCCTTGATGCCGGCAGATGATGGCCAACACACAGGCACAATAATAAAAGAGAGAGAGAAATTGCGCAACCAGATCATCACCAACCACCTGGACCCACCATCTGTGAAGCTCGAAAACCCAAGAAACCCAAGGAGCTACATAGGGAAATGGGTATACTGCACACCTGGAGGAACCTGTGTATATATGTATTGGTCATTCGAAGACCATGTCAACCACTATGGATATTTGGGAGGAGTAACTAAAATATGAAGAGTGAGAGGAGATAAGGAAAAGGATATGTTTGTGGTCGACAAGTCGACCAGAGGGGGGACTGAAGTGGGAGAATGGAAGAAAAGGCTCCCACCAATCCCCTCACACCCCTGGCCTAGAGGATCACGGCCTAGGCACCCGCCACGAGAGGAGTTTGCCGATCTACCAGACGACCAAATACCCTGGTACAGGAACATACGGATGTGCCCACCCGCGTGCCCACCCGCGTGCCCACCCGCCTGCCCTGCCCATGCCGACACCTGCGGCATGGATGGACTCGACTGAACCATCCAACACTAAATCAACACATCGTTAGAGATGCCATGACGACCTAGCCAACGGTCTGCACACCCGTGCAAACATGCACACTGGACACTCCCACACCAATCCACACGAAGAACATATTCAGTGCTATGACGTAGGTGACGGACACACCCACTGACGCGCATCTTTATTATTTTTCACATAGGCTTTTCAAAATGCAGAAACGCAAGACGCACAATGAACTCATCTAAAATGCTTGCTCACGCTTCTCCTAAACCCATGCATTACAATGAGAAATATAACAAAGACCTGATACTGGGGATAAAGCAATATGATACCATAACCTAAAGCGCTGTGTATCAAACGGTTCCACCTATGCACCAGGCCCAAGTAAGCCGCAAGCAAGAGCTTCCATGAACATTGAATGAGCAAGAGTACAGTTGCTGACCCTGCAGAATGAGCCCGGCGAGAGCAGACAGTCAAGGGCACAATGTTGCAAACTCGCATGCCGCAAGCCGACGGCAAGGTCACACCTGCAAATTAAGCCAGGCACACAGTGGAAAATGCAATATTAATTGTGCAGAATTCTGCCTCAACCACGGTCTCACCTCACGTGACCAAGCCGAACCTGGCAGGGTGCCAGGCCCAGGAGGAGGGAGGCGCCTGGATCCCGCGTTTCAAGACACAAGCAGATAAAATTAAGCGACTCAATGGACATCTGCGGCGGTGGGAGTAGTCTGCCTTCCAGCATATGAATAAATCCTCACATTGTCTGCACATACCCATAGTGATACATTGTTGCAAATGACAGGTGCACCGCGAGCTGGGAACAGCGATGGTCCCAGACTGGGGGGCTCGCGAGTGGACCAATCAAAACATGGGGCTCTTATCACTGACGCCATTAACATTAGCTAATCCTCAGGGGTCTTCATGTAATAATTTTCATGTATCAAATTGAAGGGACAACCCAAGTATACCACCTGACTAACCCTCAACCACTAATAACGCTCTCTATACGTATGCTATACTAACTCTACCACTCGAGGAACCAATCCAGAGTGGCGATAGGTTTTTTGCTAACTTTCCCACGTGACGCAAGTAGCGCGTCATACTAAGGTAAAAAGGGCCTGCGAGCCCCACGATTAGGGAGAGAGTGTCTGGACGGACGTGTACGATCTTTGACCCATCCCTGCCGTTTTGTTTAATAAACAGCAGAATCACCTTGCTTCTTGCGTGTGTCTCATACTCATTTTTTGGGATATACGGGAGGAGTTGGGGCTCCCTGCCCGGAGGTCCGCGGACGGCCCAGCCGACCCCGGGAGAATTTCCCCCCGACAATAACAAAACTCAGTAGGAAGAAATTGAACACTCAATACAGTCAGGTGGGATACGAAATTGGTAAACCAAAATGTTATATTGCAAAAATGTGTAATTTAGGGCTGCTATGTCTCATCTTATTGCTTCGGTTTAATGTATTACCTTGTTATGAATTCTTGGGGAGCTGGTGGGCCGTTCTGCACCAAGATAGACTGTGTCACCTTTGTAGGATGGAGGTGGAATCTAGTAAACATCTACTGACAAATTGTATGTACTGCCAGGAATACTACAACAAAGGCAACAGGGATGAGGTTTGTGATCTGAGAATGGTACTGACTGCCCAATTTTGGTCAGCCATATAGACAGCAGACACTTTAGTGTAAGTGGGAGTGGCTTACTATATCTGGAACAAAATCGGGAAGAAGTTGCCCATAAATCAGATTTAGAACTCTCCCTTTATAAGCATCCTTTCGGCCACATAGATATACAGGATATTTTAAAGATGTTTTATTCTATATTTTAATGGGGAGGCTTGTGATCAATGCTATCCTTCCTAAATTTTGAAGAATTGTGTAAGTAGGAGGTTCATGACTTGCTGTTAATTGTTATGATTAGATTTAATATGTATTATGTGTGTAGTGATACATTTGTCTAATATTGTTTGTAAAAATGTATTGTTTGTAATGGATCTTCCTTTTTCTGAAAGTTTATATGTTAAGTGTATAAGGTTTTAGTTAACCAATTGCACTACAAATTAAAGAAAAAAAGAAAAAAAGAAAGTTTGTGTTTGGCCTGCTTGGATTCATAACAAATGTATGTGGGTGAAAGTGCAGACTTGCACCGAAAGAGCTAAGAAGGTGAAGGGGCACACACTGGAGAGGGACTGAAGGAGAGAGAGAAATTAAGAGATGAAGGAAAAATGAAATGAAAAAGATTGAGAGAAAGAGGGGGGTGCAGGACAGAGAGAGAGAGACATTGGGTTCATTACGAGTATGACGGTCCAGAAATAAGGTGCCAGTAAGAACGTGTACGATACCTTTTCTGGACCGACACACTCTTCGCTCCGGTAGGGTTAGTGAACTACCAGCAGGCAGCACATACCCTACCAGCAGATAAATCACTGAAGCACCGGCACCAAAGGTTCCCACCCCATGTGGGAATGGTAACTTACCATTACTCCACCACCCATAATATCCCAGTAATACTGTGGTGCAGAAAAGGTAAACCGAGTTGACTGGCAACCCGCCGGTAACACCGGCGGCTTACTGCCAATCTCGCAATGACCCCCAGAGACAGAGCAAGAGCGGGAGAGGGAGTAAAATGTGTACAGGGCATTTCAATTAAACGTGTTGTAATTTAACAGTACAACATAAATGTTGCTCATAGACCAGACATTTTTAATTAATAAAAAAGTTTGTACTGTATCTTGTTGAAAATTCATGTCTTCTTAACAGCACCCTTCATTGTGTTGTGCAGCTCCTTAACACAATGGGCCTCATTACGAGGTAGGAGGTCGCACCATGGCTACCCACTTACCGCATACCGGTACCGGGTTCTCGGAATAGAGACTTACCGGGTCATTCCAACCTTGGAGGACCCGGTAAGTCCCCATTCTGAAAACCATTCCCCATTCCCATTCAAGCCCCCATAGGGCTCAGTGGGAATGGGGAAGGAGCTAATAATGAGCCCGCCAATAGTAAAACCAGCTGGCCTTAGTGGGACCCGCTAAGGGACCTCGGAATGCGGCGGTAAGGGGTTAACCGCACCGGCATCCTTACCGGTGCCGTTAACCCCTTACTGCCACACTCGTAATGAGGCCAATGTCTTAGTTATCAGTTGCTTGTGAGGCCATTGTATTGAATCACATAGCATACACTGAAAGGCTGCAGAATGTTGCAGCTCACAACTTAATAACAGCTTCACAAGAACAATAATTTAAAGAAAAGAATGCATAAAGAGGTAAAACCCCTTCCTGTGACAGTTTTTGTTCCAGAGAAAGACTGCAGTATAAAAGCTGTGAAAATAAAAGCGTTCCACAATCTATGAATGCCATGTACAGCCTACACACAGCGTTGAAGAAGCCTTCCTGCTAGCTGTGCCTGCAACATGAGCACTATTCACAAATGTAGCTAATTGCTTCTTCGGCCTTGTTTCCCTGGAGACAATGAGCCCATCGGAACCAACGTGATGGAAGACAGACAGACTGGACTGGGCTGGGCTGGGACCATGGACCCTGCGTAGCTTCAAAGTGAGGAAGGATCCAGCCACCTTAGGCCATGTTTCTCTAAGGGGTCTTGTAAGGGGGGGCTCATTTATTAGACAACAGGGCATTAGGGGGCTGACCATTCATCTCTTTGAAGCTAAACTGGGTTGCCTCAGTTACTGCTGGGATGGGAAACTGACTGTTGCTGTAAAAATATGTTTTTTTGTATTATTGACTGGGAGACTACAACTACTGGAATCCAATTCAGCAAAAGTCAAACAATTGCCTCTAAGTGCAAAGCTTTCAAGGACTGACAGTAGCATGGTTTAAAAAAATAAAATAATTTGTATTCTCATTCTGTCGGCCATCCATGCAGTAACCGGGACTAATCCTGCTTAGCTTGAAAGCAAGGAATGGGCCGTCCTGTTCCTCTAAGTGGTCTTACTTTGCCTCATTTATTGGGCAACATGGCTCGAGAAGGCTGGCACCTTCCTAACTTTGAAGCTTTGAGACCTGGATGTTAATCGTGTCACTGGCCTTTGGCCATGGCTAGTGATTTTTCACCCTTAACGTCACTATACCTGTAAAAATATTGTTAAAAAAAAGAAACTGTGACCAAAGATACTGAACTACAAATACCATTGGCTATCCGTAGTCTTTTTTAGCTGCAAATATCGTTAAGATGGCTGGGAATATAAATGCTTTCAAGCCCTCACCAAGGGCCCCCTCATCTCTGCCAGATCCCCCCACTCCCCAGATGGCCCCCTCACCTTAGCCACCACACTAGGGCTACCAACCACTTCTTGCTCGAAACGCCTAGATTTAGACGATCTAAAGCGGGTGGAGCAAGCTTCCCTGTCAGAGCTGCCCAGGCCTGGAACGCACTGCCCACTGCACTGAGAGCTAGCTTACCCTACTCTAACTTCAGATGGAAGGTAAAAAACTGGCTCTGGTCCAACGACAATTAACTCACGCGGCACCCTACAGCTATGATACCCTTGTACCCTAGTCTAAGACTATGCTGATGCTGCTTTCTCCCTTCTTACCTTGTACATTCTTGTAATACTGTAATATGCTAGCTCTTCACTCCAACTGCTTGTACTGACTTGTATGTATTGTATTGGTTTGATTTTTATCCTATGTATGTAACCTAAGCTTAAGTAACCTTCTACCTGCTGCGCCCGGCTACCCACGGGTTTGGTGCGCATTATCAAATAATAAACTAAACTAAACCTCTCCTGCCCTCTCCCTTTCCCCCCTCAGACCACGCGGTTTCTATGATGCAGTTTGCTTTTAGATGTCTGCTATTCGAGGCTATAGCCAAGGCTACAGAATGCTTTGTGTTGCAAACTTAGTCCCTAGACCCCCCAACTCCACCATTTCACGTGGTGCCTTCTAGCCACCCCCCACCTCTAGTTTGATGTCATTTGCATGTTTTATGACTTACAAATAGCTTTTTTCCGGTGTTTCATTTTCCCAAATCCTCGCAACGAGAGAATAAACAAGATGGCAGTCATTTCATTTCTAAAAGCCCCCCGGGTTTTGGTAAATCTTGCGATATCTCTATTTATTTTTGGGTAGGGGCACCCTCTTCTCCGTAAAATATTTACAAACATACTGCACGGAATAACCCAAACCACGCATGGATTGTGCCCATGTTGTTTTGGACCGTATCCAAATCCGTCCAGCGGTTTGGGCTGTGTGATTTGGCAAAATTTAACCTTGTTTGTCTTGGCAAATTGAATGGAAAAGGGGCTGCACTTTTAGAGAAAAGAAATTTTTGTTGGTGCTTAATAACGTTTTTATTTTTTAATAAATCTTTACGAAACTTTGCAGTCCGAGGGCCCTGTGGCTTTTTAATCACTTTCCAAATGTCAGCCAAAACCATTATTCGAATCAAAAGTCATTAACAATACAATTTTGAAGGGTTCTGACTCACCTTAACTATAGGGCGGATATCGATGCCCTATAAAATATATAATAATAACCTCAGAAGAATATATGACTGATTAAGAGGGCCTGGATTCAAAACCCTGTTGTGTAATTATGCTAAATAAATACACGTAAATACACATAAAACGAGTGCTATTCTAAATAAATGCACACATTACCTAGCAAGTGCCTAATATTGATTAGCCTTTAATAATAATGTTTTCTCAAATGTTAGCTTCTCAAAAGATTTCGACAGAGTAAACATGTTTACCAGAGCATCACAAGCACAGTGTTTACAGTATGAAGTCCTTATCCCAATATCGGGGTCGTTTCTGACCCACCCAAATCCTGACGCTCTTATTTTACTGGGATGAATTTAATGATGTAGTGGAAAATCACAAGAAAATGGATCCTTTCATTATAAAGCAAGATGAATACCTTTGGCTATTCGGCTAACATCTAGCTACTAAGCATTCCGAAAATAATTTAAAACCTTGATGTTTGAGAAATATTAAGAAGTAGAATGTGTTTTTTGACTTTGTCTTTCTGTTATCCTTTTCATCTATTGCTGGGATTTGTTATTGGTTGTATATGATGCCTGCAGGATTCGGCCCTTGATAAATAAATTAATAAAATAAATACAAATGCATATAGTAATTTAGATAACTATAACTAATTATAACTATTTTTTGGCATAGATAAGGGTGAGTGCTCAAGTCCTTACTCTCCATGCAACTTGCCACCTCTCAAAACAAGAAGGGTGAATGCGCGGGTCCCGAGGACACAATCTCTCAGACACCGCAGCGACTCCTTCTCGGTGGGTAATACATTCCAGGGTGATTCGCGCAAGTCAGACCTCTGTGGACTTCCATTGGTGTCTTCATTTCAGAAATTCATGGGGTTGCCTGTTTTCCTTGGTGGCTGTGACACCCCAAGCTCAAATCTGTAAATTATCCACAAGAGCAAAATCCTAAAAATGTGCACTCCCTAAACCATGTGAGGTACCATTTTCATTGGGACACCTGTGGGAATGCGGGAAGATAGGATATGTGTTGTTGACGGCGTGTTTCGGTGGTTTCCATGTGGTGAATGTCTCAAACTTGAAGTTTGTTTCCTAAATTTCTGACTTTGCCGTGGCTTGTGGGTAAAAAATTCTAGAGCGATTTGTGCTTGTCAGACCTCTTTGGATTCCCACGGGTATCTTCTTTCCGCAAATGTATGGGGTGCCTTGTTTTCTTAGTGGCTGCGACACCCCAGACACAAATCTGTAGGTTGTCCACAAGAGTAAATTCCTGCAAAATACCAATGATGTAGCCTTTTCTCTTTGCACCCAGGTAGGTGCACCCACACATGTGAGGCACTTCTTTCCTCGGGACACCTGTGGGAACGCCCGAAGATAGGACATGTGTTGTTTGATATTTGATGTTTGAGATTACTCCCATCTTAGTTATGGGGTAAAATAGCTGTTGCTCCAATCCCAAAATGGTCAATAAAAGTTTTACAAATTGTATCCATTGTGTCAGTGTCATACTAGTGATACCATGCCTTCCCTATAGAACACACAGCAGCAGTTGATATGTACATTGGCTTTTGAGATATATGTTTACCGTGTAGAACATTTGTTATTCAGCAATGTTATATGGCAGGTTGAGTCATATTCAAAGTTTTGTCTATGGTGGAAGTGTCAAGTTTCTTGGAGTGCTGTGTGTACACAGTGCAGCTGTCTTAGGCTGAGGGTGCAGAGTCCTGGTGGTTGTTGGCTTGGGGTGTGAACAACATCCTCAGCTGGATCCTCTAACAGGTGGGCAAGTATGGCAGCTTGTTCAAGGGGGTTTACCATCAGAGGGCACAAAGCTGTCATGCTTTGTAGCCTTTTCTTTGAATCAGGGAATCTTAACTAGCACTGGCAGAGCCAGTAGATGTGGCTTTGTAAATATAGAGAGAATGTTGATTTTTGTAAACACCCACAGGATGAAAACAAGTCAATCCTCTTGGCTTCAAACCATTAAGTTTCTTTGAAGCAGTGCCACAAGGGGCACTTGCAAGACATGTCTCTACCTTTATCAACAAACTGCCATAATTGCAGAATAGTAACTTGATCTTAATGAAAATATGACTACTACAAGAGTGAATCTGCAGAGTGCTCTTTGCTGCCTGTTTGCTGCCTGCCATCAGGATCGCCGGACTGCTAATATTGAACTTTAAAACTTGCTAAAGGTATCCTACCTTGGACATCGTCTTTAAAATACTCCAATGGCTTCTAAAGAGAACTTATTTTTAGCTGGAACGTAAACTCCATTTTTCTGTATTTCTTTAACAGAACGTGAGGCCAGGCCCCCTTCCCAGAAAGCAGTATATATAGCACTGGGCAGGCTGCAAGAATGCATCTGCATAGTGCTGTTTGCTGTTCACTGGCTGCGGGTAAGGGTGTTGTGTGGTCCAATGTGTTGTCTACACATGTTTATACATAATTTCCATACTTAGGTGCTACTCCATGTTGCTAATTCTGATCGATACTTAATGAGGACACGCTGTACACCTATTATTGCCGCTTGATATTTGAGGGCCCAGCTGTCCGCTCCTCGGTTAGGGTGGGCCTATATATTTTCTTGTTCAATCTGAAAATTGTTTCACGGCAAAATATTTCCCCTATCCCCGCCATGCTTAATAGTATCATGGCCCTTGCATTTGCACTAATACCTGTGACTGAGGTGGAATTGACACCTCCACATTTTGCAGTTTCTGTTACTCTGCTAGGTGACGACATATGCTCCCGTTCCCGGGCTAATTGAACGAGACAATCCCTCCCTTTAGAGGCTAGTTCTGTGAACATCAATAAGTTTGTGGTAATTTGTTGGCCTTGGTAGAAAGTTAGGCGTATGGGTGCAATCTAGTTTTAATTGTTCATTGTGTTTCATCTTCCCTCCTTTCCCCCGCTCACTCCCACCTTGTGCTGGAAATATTGACGTTTAACTACTGCTGCAGTGAATAGCAGGTCATTACAGGTTATTAATCTGTTTTATTTTTTTTGTTTGTTTGAAAATTTTATAAAAGAAAACTACGTGATCATAGTATAAAACCCGCTAACAGCCCAAAAGAAATGGAGGGGAGTGGGGACTTGTGCAAACAGGAATCCTGATTCTACTCAACCAAAAATATCTGGTTTTATAACTGGGAAAGTGTCTGAAAACCGGAAGGACACGGTAATGAGTACCAATGAGGGGAAGATCTGGCGCAGACGGTTGAGAAGTTTGTGGCTACAGGTGAGGGGTTGAATGAAGGTATTAATTCCTTGCCAATTAACAGTTCCATGATTGATAACAACTCTTTGTTGATTATGTGCCATGAATTCCAGAGTTAATCAATGTTAGTGAAAACTGCGCCTGGTGAAAGTCTACTGGATGACAATTTGGAACCGGTAGCTAATATGGATAATATTATAGGAAGCAATCTTTCTGTGACTCCTAATCTTGAATTGTTGGCACAAGAGGAATCTCATATTGTGAATGATAATGGTGATTGGGATGTGAGTGAGGAAATTTGCGAAGATTCACTGAATACGCTGGATGATGTGTTCGCTCTGTGCTCTAATAACATGAAAGAACAAGAGGATTTGAATGCCTTGGTTATGAGACTCTCAAATAACAATGGGCAGGAAAGATGCAGCATGAAGGAAGAGATATTTGTAGAGGTGGATAAATCTTGTGATGAGGTCGATGAGTTGAGTGTCCTCTGCTTGGTTTTAGCAGAGGACAACTGCCTTAATAGGACAATTGTAGTTGAAAGAGGAGAACAATCTGCCGGGGAGAATTTTCATGAGGATATTGGTCCAGAGGGTGAACAGAGTATCACCTATGGAAGTACAGAACGCACCCGACGGAAACGTAACTATAAAAAGGGTGCAAAAGGGGGAAAAATTTAAGGAAAGTGATGTGTAGAACGAATAGGGCCGTGTTAGCTGAGATTGGGAAAAATGATGTTATATGTGAGCTTTAGGGTGACAGATACAATTTACAAAAGGTAAATAAAGCAAAGAAAGAGGTGAAGGCACCCGTAAATAATGACCAGGGAGTATTGTATAATTGGTTGAATGGGACGGTAAGTGAAATTCAGAAGATGGATGACTCCCTGCTGAATGTAACAGAAATTGAAATAACTTCAGACGTAAGTTCGAAGGTTGTGATGCAGGGTGCAGATTGTGTGAAATGCGTGAACATAGCTGTAAATAAGAGCATGGACACACTCTCATCTCAGGATGGGGAGAGCTATATGGCCGAGATGGAGAGATTAGCTGTGCATAACCAAAATAAGGGTAAAATCGGTACAAGTGACCAAGAATGTGAGTAAGATGGAAAGAAGAAAATGTGTATGGGAAAATCCCTGAAACTAATTGAAATTAATACCTATGAGACAAGCCTTTTTTTGAACCAGAAATAGTTCCTGGAACAACTGTATGAGATCCATGAATTAGGTGGGATTACATCTGCTGACATTGGAAAGGTGACACTACCTGAATATGGGAGTTGGGAGAACTGGGCAATTGTGCAGTTTGTTATACCAGAAATAGTGGAACTTATTTGTATCCATGCCGAGACCCTTTAAAACGATAGGTATGAAATGGTGATATGTAACAAAGTGGAGGAAAAGGCTAATAAAAAGGTGGATTTATCAGTGATGGGTCAACAAGGCAGTTGGTCCAGGGTGGTATACGTAGGTGTGATGTGTGGGTACCTGAAGCAGCAAAACTGGAGGAAAATTGAGTATCTGGGGGGTACATGAACTGGCTATGATATCCTGGAATACAAGAGGGTTCCTTTCCTTCATGTATGGTGTGGGTAAAATTTGTCTTGAAAATTGCGATGTGTTTGCCCTTCAAGAGACCTGAATCAGTGGAACAATTCTGATTAATGGGTTCAATGTGCTGGTTAAACTTGTGGCTTGTAGAGGGGTGGGCCGCCTGGTGGGGGGTCTGTCTATTGGTGTTAGGAGCCCGTTAACCATCATGGACTATGATAAAACAGGAAACTCTCCCTTTGTTCTCTGTGGAATTGTTAAAAATATGGGCATATTTAAAGAGACATGAGTGATTAATGTGTAATCCCACCCGGACGGCATATATGTGTAGTGTATTGCTAGTATCATCTCGAATATTATAGAGAGATGGCTAATGGAGGGCCCCAATGCGGAGGTAATGGTGCTAGGGGACTTTAATGCCCACTGTGAAAAAGCGTACTTGGTAGTGAATGACTGGGAAGATCTAAGTGGGGAGTTTGAAGTGATAATCCATGCTATTCTGGGTAGGGAGGGTAGAATTCCCACCTCTCAGGTAAAGAGGTATAACGGAATGATATGGATTGAATTGTTTAAATATTGGGTACTCTCTTATTTAGATATTGATAACTCCAACCCACATAAAATGACATGGACAAATGTTATTGTAAGCCATTGGTTGGACTTCATGTTCATATCTAAGGGCCTTAGGCGGCAAGTGAAAAAATGTGAACATGTCCCCATGAAGCAGAGTGATCATTCTGTACTAAAATGCATGCTTAAAGCAATAAAGTGCCAAAAAGCACACACTATTGATAATGCAATGAATATTCAACATCAGCAACAGGGAATAGGATTAACTGGACGGAAAGAAATCTCAATAAATTTGATGAGATGTTTGATCGGCTCCCTATAGATAACAGGGATTTTGCTGGGTCGGGTATGTCTGGGCTATGTGCCATGATTGATTTGATTTTAAAGACTACTAAAGGAACCAGTATTATCCAAGCTTCGGGGAAAAACATTCTAATTCATTTGACCAAACTATTCAAAATGGAAAAAAAGAAACTTAATGCTGACATTAGGGCTATTAAATCTGTAAGGGACCTTGACATGGAACAAAAACGTAAAGGAGAAGCCACCCTCTGTATGAGATACAAGAACTGGCTCAAAGCCTATCGGTATAACACTAGAAATGCAAATTGGAGGAAAGTTTTAAAATTGTGTAAAACCTCAGAGTGCAAGATGTTCTGGTATCTCTACAGATAGCATCTAATGGAATATGATGATACATATATTAATACCATACCTGTAGCAGAACGGAAAATCTATGTGGGCTACCTTTATTATGAGAAATATGAGGCAAACAGGTCACAAATTGAGGTCTGGAACTACAATGCTATGGATTTTCCATTTAGTGAGGTCGATATTCTTAAGATTATTATTAATATGAACACTTCTAGAGCCCAGGTCCTGACGGACTAGCCAACGTGGTTATAAAAAGGATCCAATTAAGTGGGCGACCTTCTTATGGGACATGTATTCTAGTATTTGGAATAGTGGAGTGATACCAGACAGCTGGAAGAAAGCTGTTCTGGTCCCCATATTTAAGAAGGGAGAAAGATCTAATCTGGGAAACTACTGGTAGTTGGCTATGGCAGATACTTGCTGCAAGAGATTTTGTACCCTGCTACAAAAAATCAGTAGTCAATGGAGTAGTGCGGAGAACTTAATTGCTCCACAATCAAACTGGATTTAGACAGGGTCTTAGTACCTTGGATAACTTGACTACCCTGAATTACATTTTATCAGATACATATAAGAAAAAAGAGACAAATCTGTATATATTTTTCTTTGATTATTCAGGAGCTTTTGATTGTGTGGACAGAAATATATCATGGAGCAAGTTGTTGAAATGGGGGCTGTGCCCGATGGTGTTACACTTCTTGAAAGCTATGTACACAGTTAACACAGTAACTATCTGTTTGGATAACGGAGCTACTATTACTTCTTCGGTTAGTACAAACAAGGGCCTGAAAGAGGGCTGTGTAGCCTTGCCGGTACTGTATAATCTGTACGTAGAAGTTATGAAGGATGGTCTTGGCACGGTGTGTGGTTACCCTCCTAAAATTGATGGCATCGGAATCAGCTGTTTCTCATATGCTGATGACACCGTTGTCATGGACAAAATGCAAACAGGGTTGCAGCACATGCTCAAAGTCCTGAATGAGTTTTCTAAATTAATTAAGCTACACATTAATGTAAAAAAAAAAACAAAATCATGATTATGGGGTCACGGTTGAATTAGAAAAAAAACAGGGTTACATATGGAAGTTAAATGATGAGGTCATTGAAGTGGTGACTGTGTATCCCTATTTAGGTATCCAATCACGAATATGCCTGTTAAAAACTTTTATGAGCATTCCTTAAAAAACAAGATGCTGGGAAAATGGAATGGTGTTAAACAATATATGGGTCAAAAGGGGGGATATTTACTGGAGGGGTTCTTAGAACTCTATAAAAGCAGCATTTTTCCGGGGATCCTTTATGCCCTAGAAACTATAGAGGCGAAATATCTGTCCTGGTTTGATAGGCTAGAAGGCAAAATAGGGCACCCGGTTCTTAAGATCTCTGACACCGTCCCAATCGAAGCAATAGGATGTGAACTAGGTCTGATCTCTGTCAGTACATTATGGAAAATGCAGTGTTGCAAACTGTTTGTTAGAATAAAAATGTAGAAATGTAATCACAAAAGTCTAATGAACATCTTAGCTATGAACATGGATGATAACAATAATGTTAATGAATTCATGGCAAGCTTACAAACTATTGTGACAAACGTTTTGCATGATATTGATATCCCGATGCCTGGGGATGATATTGGGGTTACCACCTTCCAAAAACATCTTAAAATGCAAGCAATGGATAGGGATATGTGCAATAACATAACAAAACTCAGTAGGAAGAAATTGAACACTCAATACAGTCAGGTGGGATACGAAATTGGTAAACCAAAATGTTATATTGCAAAAATGTGTAATTTAGGGCTGCTATGTCTCATCGTATTGCTTCGGTTTAATGTATTACCTTGTTATGAATTCTTGGGGAGCTGGTCGGCCGTTCTGCACCAAGATAGACTGTGTCACCTTTGTAGGATGGAGGTGGAATCTAGTAGACATCTACTGACAAATTGTATGTACTGCCAGGAATACTACAACAAATCTTAAATTTTGAAGAATTGTGTAAGTAGGAGGTTCATGACTTGCTGTTAATTGTTATGATTAGATTTAATGTAGTGTTACATTTGTCTAATATTGTTTGTAAAAATGTATTGTTTGTAATGGATCTTCCTTTTTCTGAAAGTTTATATGTTAAGTGTATAAGGTTTTAAGTAACCAATTGCACTACAAATTAAAGAAAAAAAGAAAGTGTGTGTTTGGCCTGCTTGGATTCATAACAAATGTATGTGGGTGAAAGTGCATACTTGCACCGAAAGAGGTAAGAACGTGAATGGGAACACACTGGAGAGGGACTGAAGGAGAGAGAGAAATTAAGAGATGAAGGAAAAATCAAATGAAAAAGATTGAGAGAAAGAGGGGGGTGCAGGACAGAGAGAGAGACATTGGGTTCATTACGAGTATGACGGTCCAGAAATAAGGTGCCAGTAAGAATGTGTCCCGGACCTTTTCTGGTCCGACACACTCTTCGCTCCGGTAGGGTTAGTGAACTACCAGCAGGCAGCACATACCCTACCAGCAGATAAATCATTGAAGCACCGGCACCAAAGGTTCCCATCCCATGTGGGAATGGTAACTTACCATTACTCCACCACCCATAATATCCCAGTAATACTGTGGTGCGGAAAAGGTAAACCCAGATGACTGGCAACCCGCCGGTAACACCGGCGGCTTACTGCCAATCTCGCAATGACCCCCAGAGACAGAGCGAGAGCGGGAGAGGGAGTAAAATGTGTACAGAGCATTTCAATTAAACGTGTTGTAATTTATCAGTACAACATAAATGTTGCTCATAGAAAGACATTTTTAATTAATAAAAAAGTTTGTACTGTATCTTGTTGAAAATTCATGTCTTCTTAACAACACCCTTCATTGTGTTGTGCAGCTCCTTAACACAATGGGCCTCATTACGAGGTAGGAGGTCGCACCATGGCTACCCACTTACCGCATACCGGTACCGGGTTCTCGGAATAGAGACTTACCGGGTCATTCCAACCATGGAGGACCCGGTAAGTCCCCATTCTGAAAACCATTCCCATTCCCATTCAAGCCCCCATAGGCTCAGTGGGAATGGGGAAGGAGCTAATAATAGGCCCGCCAATAGTAAAACCAGCCGGCCTTAGTGGGACCCGCTAAGGGACCTCGGAATGCGGCGGTAAGGGGTTAACCGCACCGGCATCCTTACCGGTGCCGTTAACCCCTTACTGCCACACTCGTAATGAGGCCAATGTCATAGTTATCAGTTGCTTGTGAGGCCATTGTATTGAATCACATAGCATACACTGAAAGGCTGCAGAATGCTGCAGCTCACAGCTTAATAAAAGCTTCACAAGAACAACAATTTAAAGAAAGGAATGTATAAAGAGGTAAAACCCCTTCCTGTGACAGTTTTTGTTCCAGAGAAAGACTGCAGTATAAAAGCTGTGAAAATAAAAGCGTTCCACAGTCTACGAATGCCATGTACAGCCCACACACAGCGTTGAAGAAGCCTTCCTGCTAGCTGTGCCTGCAACATGAGCACTATTCACAAATGTAGCTAATTGCTAATTTGGCCTTGTTTCCCTGGAGACAATGAGCCCATCGGAACCAACGTGATGGAAGACAGACAGACTGGACTGGGCTGGGCTGGGACCAATGACCCTGCGTAGCTTCAAAGTGAGGAAGGATCCAGCCACCTTAGGCCATGTTTCTCTAAGGGGTCTTGTAAGGGGGGGCTCATTTATTAGACAACAGGGCCTTAGGGGGCTGACCATTCCTCTCTTTGAAGCTAAGCTGGGTTGCCTCAGTTACTGCTGGGATGGGAAACTGACTGTTGCTGTAAAAATATGTTTTTTTGTATTATTGACTGGGAGACTACAACTACTGGAATCCAATTCAGCAAAAGTCAAACAATTGTCTCAAAGTGCAAAGCTTTCAAGGACTGACAGTAGCATGGTTTAAAAAAATAAAATAATTTTTATTCTCATTCTGTCGGCCATCCATGCAGTAACCGGGACTAATCCTGCTTAGCTTGAAAGCAAGGAATGGGCCGTCCTGTTCCTCTAAGTGGTCTTACTTTGCCTCATTTATTGGGCAACATGCCCGAGGAGGCTGGCACCTTCCTAACTTTGAAGCATTGAGACCTGGATGTTAATCGTGTCACTGGCCTTTGGCCATGGCTAGTGATTTTTCACCCTTAACGTCACTATACCTGTAAAAATATTGTAAAAAAAAAGAAACTGTGACCAAAGATACTGAACTACAAATACCATTGGCTATCCGTAGTCTTTTTTAGCTGCAAATATTGTTAAGATGGCTGGGAATATAAATGCTTTCAAGCCCTCACCAAGGGCCCCCTCATCTCTGCCAGATCCCCCCACTCCCCAGATGGCCCCCTCACCTCTCCTGCCCTCTCCCTTTCCCCCCTTAGACCACGCTGTTTCTATGATGCAGTTTGCTTTTAGATGTCTGCTATTGGAGGCTATAGCCGAGGCTACAGAAAGCTTTGTGTTGCAAACTTAGTTCCTAGACCCCACCAACTCCACCATTTCACATGGTGCCTTCCAGGCACCCCCCACCTCTAGTTTGATGTCATTTGCATGTTTTATGACTTACAAATAGCTTTTTTCCTGTGTTTCATTTTCCCAAATCCTCGCAACGAGAGAATAAACAAGATGGCAGTCATTTCATTTCTAAAAGCCCCCCGGGTTTGGGTAAATTCTGCGATATCTCTATTTATTTTTGGGTAGGGGCTCCCCCTTCTCCGTCAAATATTTACAAACCTACTGCACGGAATAACCCAAAACCACGCATGGATTGTGCCCAAGTTGTTTTGGACCGTATCCAAATTCGTCCAGCGGTTTGGGCTGTGTGCTTTGGCAAAAATTAACCTTGTTTGTCTTGGCAAATTGAATGGAAAAGGGGCCGCACTTTTAGAGAAAACAAATGTTTGTTGGTGCTTAATAACGTTTTTATTTTTTAACAAATGTTTACGAAACTTTGCAGTCCGAGGGCCCTGTGGCTTTTTAATCACTTTCCAAATGTCAGCCAAAACCATTACTCGAATCAAAAGTCATTAACAATACAATTTTGAAGGGTTCTTATTGGAGTCTGACTCACCTTAACTATAGGGCGAATATCGATGCCCTATAAAATATATAATAATAACCTGAGAAGAATATATGACTGATTAAGAGGGCCTGGATTCAAAACCCTGTTGTGTAATTATGCTAAAGAAATACACGTAAATACACATAAAATGAGTGCTATTCTAAATAAATGCATACATTACCCAGCAAGTGCCTAATATTGATTAGCCTTTAATAATAATGTTTTCTCAAATGTTAGCTTCTCTAAAGATTTCGACAGAGTAAACATGTTTACCAGAGCATCACAAGCACAGTGTTTACAGTATGAAGTCCTTATCCCAATATCAGGGTCGTTTCTGACCCACCCAAATCCTGGCGCTCTTATTTTACTGGGATGAATTTAATGATGTAATGGAAAATCACAAGAAAATGGATCCTTTCATTATAAAGCAAGATGAATACCTTTGGCTATTCGGCTAACATCTAGCTACTAAGCATTCCGAAAATAGTTTAAAACCTTGATGTTTGAGAAATATAAAGAAGTAGAATGTGTTTTTTGACTTTTCTTTCTGTTATCCTTTTCATCTATTGCTGGGATTTGTTATTGGAAGTATATGATGCCTGCAGGATTCGGCCCTTGATAAATAAATTAATAAAATAAATACAAATGCATATAGTAATTTAGATAACTATAACTAATTATAACTATTTTTGGCCTAGATAAGGGTGAGTGCTTAAGTCCTTACTCTCCACGCAACTTGCCACCTCTCAAAACAAGATGGGTATGTATGCGCGGGTCCTGAGGACACAATCTCTCAGATACCGCAACACCTCCTTCTCGGTGAGTTCGAACACTTTCATTATTACTACCTGTACATTTTTTTGAACCACTACATCAGGGGAGATTTGATGCCCTGTTCTTTTAAATGCAACCTTATTCGCTCAGAAGCGGAGCAATTTCAGTGGTAGTAAAGAGGTCTACAGCAAGCTCCGCCTCAACTTCTAAGCTTAAAACGTAGTTTGCACCACTGAGGCCATGTCCTTCAATAGCACGCTTGGACAGCAAGCTCCCTGTGGAATGCCTCTCTCCCTCAGACACAGCTATACTGAACTTGTCTAGTCAGGGAAATCACCCCTCAATGACAGTGGCCCTGCCTATAGAGGCTATGGCTCTCAGCCTACCGGAATCTCGTTGTATATCATTCCTTTCAGAGACATACAAATCAACGGAAAGAAACCTCCCTCAGTCTCCGGTTTTGTTTTCGGTGGCATCACCCAGATACGAGGGAACTGACTCACTGAGCGACCAGTCCTATTTGCCTGGTGCTTTTAACCACGGCGGTTCTCCCACGCCATGTATCTCTGTTCAAGACATCCCTAATACGCCAGGTCTGCCATTCACGCCCTGAATTTGATACTTTCCCAAATGGTAAAATCTAATGAAACCACAGCAGAGGAATTTTGGGCGCAACGTCCAATACTTGATTTGATAGGTGGCTCATTTAGGGGTCGCAACTGCGACCCCTGAGGTCTCCCTTGCTACCTCTGGGGTTTCCATTGCTAACCCTAAAAAAACTAAAACACGTAATTTTTTTCTTTTCAATTGAGGATACTGGGTTGTGGCCAGAAGCACGTGGCTCTTTGGACCAGCAGCATGTGGCTCTTTGTTTCTGGAGTGCTGCTTTTCTGAATGCTATACTCGTCAAGATAGCTCAGTGGGTTGAGCACTCGCTGCTGCAATGTGCGGGTGATCTGCAGGTTGCAGGTTTGGCTCCCGGAGAGGTCAACTCAGCCTTTCATCTTGCCGAGGTTGATCAATGAGTACCAATATAGGTTGGAGATACTGTTTGCATATTTGTTCTATATGAAGCACTTAAGCGTAAGTGCTGTATAATAACACGTCATTATCGTTTGACCTTGGACGTCTGCTTGCATTCACAGTAATTCAGTAAATGGGCCTATACGCGCTGATATTAATAATACAAATGGTGATCCATTCTTGTATGAAATGTATATCACTTTACAGTGATATTGTAACCATATTTCTCTAGTGTATTTAGAAACACTGCTATGTGATGCCAGTTGCTGTTTTGTCAAGGTGTGAAAGGTTGTGTTCCATCTCTTCCCGTGATGTCACTTTGGAGTGGGGTCAAATGACATCACTTCCTGTGATGTCATCAGAGGTCAAGGGTTGCGTGATGTCACTTCTGCTACCCCAGACATTTTGGTGAAATGACATTGCTGTTTGATGGAAACTAAAATGGCTTTTTTGGAGGGCTTCAATTACGGCAAAGTTGACTACAACTCTGCCTATATACCTGGAAATAAAGATAGTTCAACGTTTCTTTCAAAACCGTTGACTCTTTGACCTTCACCTATGCCTGAACCTAATCTGCATCAGAACCCTAAGCGGGAACTGCCAGGTCCCCTGTCTGCGACAGTTATACACAGACAGAGATCCTGGCATGGTAAGCATCTAGTACAGGGTGGCATCAGCACAATTCACAATGAAATAATTATACTGGACTCAGCAACGAACACAACCACAACCAACTTACTCCATCAGGAGAAGAAATAAAAAAATAAGAAAAACCCTTCAAAGCAAAGGACTAAGGGTTCTCAACAATTTCTGAGAATCCTTTGGCGGGGAAGCAGCAGCAGCACACCCGTCTTGTGCGATAAGCGCACACAAAATAACGTGCCCCCCACCTCACCGGTGAGGCTAGCAGCCCCTGCTGATAACCCTCCGCTGAGTAGAGCCAAGATATCCACTCCTAAGAAAGTAAACGGAAGAAGAAAAACCTTGGAAACCATTCCAAAAACCTCCCTGTAGGGGCCAATCGACAAATATCTTCAACTTGTGGCAGCGTCTATCGTGACCAGGAACATGAGTTTTCTATCACTCCACGCAGACATAGAAAGCATTGGAGATCCAGTTGATAACAATAGAATAATGCTAGGATAGGCCTCTCCTCTATCTGAGCTGGTCATGGCCTTGGATGATTCTCTACTTACTCCGGCTCCCAGAACTAAAATCATCCCACCAATTAAAGCTTTGGCTTCCATTCCTTGACCCAGTGAAACGGCAGCTTTAATGCGTATGCCACCGCCAAATCCTCCTTTGAAGTCCAGTCTTAGCTCAGACCAAGGGCCTCTCCATCTCAACTTGGCAGTTGTTAGTCAAACCCATTAAAGAAATATGTCAGGCTGGCCCCGCGGCCAGGGTGAAGGATTTGGTTATGCCTCAGACTTTTGCACTAGATAAAACAACCTTTAGTACTTTGGAAGAAAAAAGGAAGGGAGTGTGCAGATCTGTGTCTGTTTCATGCTCCCCAGTTTATCAATGACCATAGCCTTGTTGTTCTCAAATGGAGGTGGTAGAGGTGCTGTCAGTAGTATCTCAAAACAACCCAAACATGAACCAAGAAGATCATTGGAAGCTAAAGGCCTTAAATCTCCTAAAAGGCCGAATCCAGGCCCCCAGACAGAACATAGGGATGGGCAACCCAGGCTGGCAGGGGCAACAGCACAGATACCCATTCAGGATGTAAGAAGCAGTTTCTCTGAGGACCATATGTTATACCTGAAACAGGTGTTTGCGAATTCAGAGTCTTATCCTTTGAACCGTACACAGATCATGGCTCGGTTTTCAGAAATACTGAATTTACGCCTGTTTTCTTCTAAAAATATAGCGCTTGTTGAATTCATAGTAAAGGGCAAATGATTGGGTAATACTTTATTTTCACTCTCTAATTATCTGGTCATTGGTCCTCTCTGAGATAGAATCTCATTTGTCCATGGGTTGCAACGTGATATCACCTTCGGACCTGGAGTCTAAACAAAGACATCAAATGCCAGAGGGTGGTCCCCCCGGCAAACGGTTGAATACATAATTATTAGCTGACACGTTTCCCCCAAGTCCCTTACAATAAAGGTAAACAATACAAAGGTGGGCCCACGCAGGGTTTTTGTTCAGTTAACCTCTAAGCTTACACTAACCTATGACTGGTCTACCATTCTATCGGCCCTACATAGCGGGGGCCCTCTGTTACCTATATTAGACTGATTGGAATCTTTTCTTATAGCCTCTTGGAACTGCAGAGGCCACGCCAGATTGGTGTCTGACTTCAGTCACTTAGTAGCTTACTAATTTCTTAGTTTACAGGAGAATTGGATGGTTATACGGTCTGTACTGTTGAGGCAATGCAGGGCCCGTGAGGTCAGCCATCAGGGGGCCTCCTCTGCACACTAAAGAATGGGTTGGGTTTCACAATGCACAAAGTTGAAACCTCTTGAAAAGATATCCAATTGGTGATGTTGCTTCCTTCCCCACACCAGGCAGGAGCTGCTAAACAACCTCCTCTGTGTTAAATATTTAATGTTTACTTTAATCCTAAAACTGGAGATACTGTGTCTTTCTTGAAAGTCTTGTCAAACCTTTTATCCGAGGCAGTGGTAGCTACATCCACAGAGCTGGTGATCCTGGGCGACTTTAACAGCAAATTTTTGGATCATAAATGGTGCGCTGAACTGAACAGGACTGGCACTTCTTCCCAAGCAAGGAAAAGAGGTATACAGATGAAATCCGAACTAAAAGCTTTGGATTTGATTTTGGTAAATGGTAACTTGTTGCCAGATATTCTGCTGGAACATGCGTGGAAAAAAGGCCCCTTGAAGTCTACCATAGATTACATCATTTCGATGAAACACCTCTACTGGAAATGTTCTAGTATGAAAGTCATCAGCATGAAGTCCAGTGATCATAGTATGCTTACCCTGGTCTTGGATTTGAATATCTGTTACCTTAGGGAGACTGAACCTCCAACCCTGGTAGATGTAAACCCACAACATCATTCACTTGTTTGGAAGCTAGTTCTAGCCTCACGTTTGAATGACTGCGTTCTGCTTATGGGGGCACAGGATGAGGGTTTCTTATTAAACCCCACTGCTTAAGACATAGCAGTCCAATTAGTTCTTCAAAATCTATACACCTGCAAACCAGCCAGATCCCAGCAGTCTGATAAGAATCTTACTTAAACACATAAGTACGATAAGCTACTTTCAGAACAAAAGCGTACTCTCAATAGATCTCTGAGACTTTTGAAGACATCTTCAACAGGTTCTGGTTTGCAGGCTAAGGTTCTTAAAAGAAACTACAAAAATTGTCTTCAAGGTCATCGTTTTGTTTTACATATTAGAGATGATGAAGCTATGCTTGTCTCCATCATATGAAAGGACGCCAGCTCCTTTGGAGATTGGCGAAGGGACCAATGTGTCAGAAATCTCTTCAGCCCCAGCCAATTAAAGCAGAACGTTGGGAGGTTCATTTTCCTGAACTATACTGCAAATCAGGGATAGCCATAGACAGCCATTTGCCCACAGCCCGATGAACTAGCGGATGTGAAAATCATGTTCAAGAAGAGCAAAGTTCAAATGCTCCAGGGCCCGATGGGTTGGCAAATGCCATTTTGAAATCGAATATTAACCTTTGGCCTGCTATCCTTAGCGTCTTCTTCCAGGATATCTTAAGGAAAACGAGCTTCCCCCCTCTTGGAAGAAATCGCTGATTGTGGTAATATATAAGAAAGGCAATAGGCTTCTTCCATTGAACTAATGCCCTATTTCATTGTTCGATTCCTCTGGTAAAATCTTTGGGGCATAATTTTGAGAGAATTGCAGCATTGGGCAGTAAACAATGGCTGTATTGTTAAGTATCAATCTGGATTTTGATCTAGCCTTAAATACATTTCACAATTGTTTTGTGATTCGCCTGCTACATTCTAAGGTAATCCATGAAATGAATGTCATTTACTGTGCCTTTTTAGATATATCTCAGGCATTTGAAACCTAAAAATATGTTATATAACATATGCAGATGATATAGTCTTGTTCGACCTTACCCCTTTTGTCCTTCATAGATCATTGAGAGCCATCATTGAGAGCCATCAACTCCTACCTTTCATCTTTGAACTTAACACTGAATGGGCCTCATTACAAGTAGGGCGCAAAGAGATACCGAGCACCGGTAATGACACTGGTGCCGGTAATCCCTTTGCACCCTACTACGAGTTCCCTTTGCGGATCTTTCCAGGCGTTAAGGACGGGACCCGCAAAGGGACACCGGGGTCAATAACGGTACCACAATTTGCGGTACCATTATTGTCGCCTTCCCATTGAGCCCTATGGGGCCTCAAATGGGAATGGGGAATGGCCCTTGTGAATGGGGAATTACCGGTCCCTCCGACCTCGGAATGGACTGGCCGGAGTCGGGTACGATTTTGGAGACAGCCATGACGCAAATAGCGGCGTGGTTACCTCCAAAGTCGGAATGAGGACCAATGTGTCTAAGTCAAAAATACTAATGTTAAATTTCTTTTTTTTAAAGAGACAACACCACAAGTGGTTTATAAACCACACCCGTTTGAATGTGGTCCTAAACTTGATATCATGTGCAGAGAATGTATTTTTAACAAAACTCGAATTGCACTGTTTTTGCACTATGTTTATGTCTATTTTTAACAAATCTATATTTTTTGTTTTATTGTGCTTTTTTTCTTTATTGCAAAGGTTTGCTTGGCTGGTAATTTCCCACACTCCTAATAACTGCAGAGTTACACATTAAACTAAATTTAGCCAGCCTGGAGAAAACAGGAACTCAGCTACAGCTTCAAGGCAAGACACTGCTCGATAGCGTCTCCCTTGCACTTGCAATAACCTTCTCATGTACTGACCAACAGAACAGACATAAAATACTGGTTTGAACTAGATATAGGTGGCCTGGAAGCAAAACGAGACAGTGCATGGTTCCTCAAGGTCAGAACAAACCAGGCCAGTGTCGCTCTGCACTGTGAATGGTTGACTATTCACTCACTATCTAGCCCCTTACTACATGCCAACTTTCCTTATTTAAAAAAAAAACTCCTATGAGTCACTGCAAAGACTATATTTCCTACCATTTTGATTCTGTTTTACACTATAGTTCAATGCCGGGTCATGCACCTGGCTTATCCTCTCCCTCATGGAACATTCTTCCTCTCATAGTTCAACCTTGTCTTCCGTTCCGAGCTACCGTCTGAGCTTCTGCACAGATCTATTATTTCATTAATTCACCATGTTGTGTTCTCTGATACTCTTTAAGGATTTTATGTATCACAAAGGCTGACTGCTGCTTCCATCTTGGACAATATGGCTGCTCATTACTGTTGCACTTATATGTTAGTGAGCTATACCCGTGTGCCATTAGTGTTGCATTTAGCTTGTACATTGCTTATGCCATGTTCTTCATGTATGAATGGTCTGTAAATATAACATTCTTCATGTCTAAATGTATCTTTTAACCTAATGTCTGTGTGTCTTCATGGTGAGTGCATATGGCATTCTTGTCTTTAGTCTGCATCATGTGCTGCACCTGCTTAGAATATGGGTGCTACGGTTGTCTCAGTGAATAACGCTTTTCGCCTTTACAATAATGGACAAGGGGAAGGGCAAGAGCTCTGAGTGACATGTTCATCTCGCCATCAACAGGGGGGGGCAGTAGCTCTTTGTCTACCCCTTAACATTGTGCACATCGTAAACCAGAGTTAGCTGAGCACTGTGTGCAATATCATCAGAATGCAGACTCTGAAGGATGAACATCAACACACGTGTATGCATTCCATAGTTTTGCACGCGTGTTCCCTTTTACTGAGTACAAATACTGTCCCTTGAATGTAAATGACTGATGATTTGTTTGTTCAGTTAGTGGATGTTTGCTTTCCTGTAAAATTACAATACTTTATGAAAATTAAAAAAAAAACAGCATGCCACTTTTTATAAAATGCCAGTAGCCAATAAAATAGATTATGCATCTTATATATTACTTTACAAAGTGATTTGCCTTTTCTTAATACTTTTCATTGATAGACAATCAGCTTTTAGAATGCTGCCATAGAGTACTTATGGGGCTGACATGGGTGTATTATCTTTGCAAGATGGCCACAGATTGTCCTTTTATGTCTATTGAATACACTTTCACCACCGGGCGACCTGTTCATTAAAGTCACCCTACTGTGGGAAGAAATAGCAAAATAGCACATTTCTGGCACAGTTGAGAGTGAGAGGATAGCGTTCCAGAAGATATGAGCAGTGCATTTTTTGTAAAGGGAACCTGCATGCCTCTGGTGGAAGGAAACAAGAACTTATGCCAGTTGTGGGAGTGTGCAAAAGGGAGAGGGAAATCCACTTAGGTACCGCCTGGCCCGAATATCCCTTTTAGCAGGACAATATACAGCGAAACGAAATGCCAGAGGGCATGGTTCGAGTGGGATGGGTTGGAAGGGGAAAGGAATCATATGGACTCAGCATGGCTAGGGGCATGTTAGGGATGGGATAATAAACAGCAACTGCAGGCTGTTTGTCCCTTCTCACATGTTATCTCCTTGTATGATTCATTTTTCATGCCAATAGTTTTGGCTTCTGGGTGGCACAGCCCCAATATAGTCAACACTAAAAAGCAGAGTGGGTCATGCACCTCTGCCAGCCCAGAAAGCGCTGTAGGATACCTACGAGGGATGTGGATGGGCTTGAGGTGTGTATAATTTGCATAAATTCAAAGAGCATTTTGGGAAAATATCAATGACAACAGAATTGTATACTTGAATAAGGTCTGTCATAGTGATTAACACATGAAACCCTTCTGAGCATGTAATGCACACTGAACTCTCTGCACATGTAATAAGTCACACCACTCACCCTAACAGTAAAGTGTCTTGCAAACCACATGGCCCCTTCACTTGTTGTGAATCAACTGGTAGTGAATGCAACTCTCCTGAGAGCCCTTCCACAGGAGAAATCACATGGGCAGCTTATTGGTGACTGAGGGTTTCACTGTAGGCAATAACATGGGAGTGGGTTGTTATCTCACGATAATGACTGCTACCCAGGCCTATGAGGCTTAATTATAGTGGCTGCCAATAAAATAGTGGTAGTGGTGAAAATTGATGACCCTCAGTCATGTGCTTAAGTGACTACTAAAAAGAGATCAATCTTAACTTCCCAAGCTCTTCTATGACTTCGAGCCATCTGGATACCAACAGTGGGCATTACAGGACATCTAAATCATCTACCCCGGTAGTTACAAAATTAGAGATCCATTCACACTGTGGAATTCTCTTACTTCCTGGGATTCCAGACAGGCCTTCCACAACTAACTTGTTCCATAAAGTTTTCCTACTCTAGAAGCTGCAATGAATCCTAGCAACATGGATATGTATCAACAAATGGACCTGTAGAAATGGCTTGCAGGAGGCATGAAGGCCTCCTTCCAACCGCAACTGACCAGCAAGCCTATAGTGATCCATATTATTTCCTTATCAACACCTCCTTAAAAGAGCTCTGATGCTGTCATCAGCCAGCATAAGCACATTGTAAGGACCCCTACATCTTTACTAGGAAGGCCCTTCAAATGCAAGAGCACTTAATATAAACCGTCACTAGGTAGGCCGTGCAATGCAAGACACCTTTATATTGATGTGGCTGGATTGTCCTGATACAATACCTCCTAGCAATCACTCTCCCTGCGAGGCCCCAGATCCTTCACCATGCCCATCCCGCCTTGGCTCAGCAGGCCACGACCTAATGCTGCCCTTGGGACCCACGAGACACCAACTCGTGCACCTTTCCCTAGCTGTGTACAAGTACCATCTTATAAGGAGTATTCCGGTGTTTACGCCAAAGTTGCATACTGATCTTGTGACACAATGTACTGTACATGTAACTGCAAGGTTTCTTCGCAAATGTCTGCTTCCTAGTATTACCAAATGTCTACAAACGCCATGGAAACTTGCCATGCTATATAAGATGAGCTCTGACCGAACACCGGGAGAGCTCTCCGCCTAACACCTGTCACTTGTCATTCTATACTACATTATTCTGCTGTTTGTCTTTCTCTAATAATAACTTGGTTTACCTCTCAGCTGTGTTCTGACTCTTTATTGCTACTGGATTTCCCCCTGCATTGGGGTTTTCCTTATAAATGTAAATATTCACTAGGTAGGCCCTTGTAATGCAAATACCTGAATATAAACCTTCACTGGGTAGGCCCTTGCAATGCAAGAGCCCTTAATGTACACCTACACTAGGTAGGCCCTTGAAATGCAAAAGCCCTTAGCGTAACCCTTCACTTGGTAGGCCCTTGCAGTGCAAAGGCCCCTTAATGTAAGCCTTCACTAGGTAGGGCCTTTCAATACAATACCCTTAATATAAAGCTTCACTGGGTAGGCCCCCTTAATATAAACCTTCACTCGACAGGCCCTTGCCATGCAAAACCCTTAATATACACCTTCACGAGGTAGGTCCTTGCAATGCAAAAGCCCTTAATATAAACGTTCACTGAGTAGGCCCTTGCAATGAAAAATCCCTTAATATAAACCTACACTAGGTAGGCTCTTGCAATGCAAAAACCCTTAATACACACCATCACTAGGTAGGCCCTTGCAACGCAAAAGCCCTTAAAATAATCCTTCATTAGGTAGACCCCTGCAATGCAAACAATCCTTATATAAACATTCACTGGGTAGGCCCTTGCATTGCAAAAACCATTAATATAATCCTTCACTGAGTAGGCCCTTGCAATGAAAGAGCCCTTATTATAAATCTTCACTAAGCACGCCCTGCCATGTGAAACCCTTAATATACACCTTCAATAGGTAGGCCCTGGCAATGCAAACCCCCTTAATATAAAACTTCACTAGAAAGGCCCTTGCAATGCAAATCTCTTACTATGAGACTTCACTGAGCAGGCCCTTGCATGAAAGAGTCCTTAATGTAAACCTTCACTAGGTAGGCCCTTGCAATGCAAGAACCCTTAATATAAACCTACACTAGGTAGGCCCTTGCAATGCAATAGCCCTTAATGTACATGTTCACTAGGTAGGCCTTTGCAATGCAAAAGCCCTTAATATAAACCTTCACTAAGTAGGCCCTTGCAATGCAATAGCCCTTAATATAAATGTTCACCGAGTAGGCCTTTGCAATGCACAAGCCCTTAATATAAACGTTCACTGAGTAGGCCCTTGCAATGAAAAAGCCCTTAATATAAACCCACACTAGGTAGGCTCTTGCAGTGCAAAAAACCTTAATACACACCATCACTAGGTAGGCCCTTGCAAAGCAAAAGCCCTTAATATGATCCTTCATTATGTAGACCCCTGCAATGCAAACAATCCTTATATAAACATTCACTGAGTAGGCCCTTGCAATGGAAGAGCCCTTAATATACACCTTCACTAGACAGGCCCTTGCCAGGTGAAACCCTTAATATACACCTTCACTAGGTAGGCCCTGGCAATGCAAACCCCCTTAATATAAACCTTCACTAGAAAGGCCCTTGCAATGCAAATCTCTTACTATGAGACTTCACTGAGCAGGCCCTTGCATGAAAGAGTCCTTAATGTAAACCTTCACTAGGTAGGCCCTTGCAATGCAAGAACCCTTAATATAAACCTACACTAGGTAGGCCCTTGCAATGCAATAGCCCTTAATGTACATGTTCACTAGGTAGGCCTTTGCAATGCAAAAGCCCTTAATATAAACCTTCACTAAGTAGGCCCTTGCAATGCAATAGCCCTTAATATAAATGTTCACCGAGTAGGCCTTTGCAATGCACAAGCCCTTAATATAAACGTTCACGGAGTAGGCCCTTGCAATGAAAAAGCCCTTAATATAAACCCACACTAGGTAGGCTCTTGCAGTGCAAAAAACCTTAATACACACCATCACTAGGTAGGCCCTTGCAAAGCAAAAGCCCTTAATATGATCCTTCATTATGTAGACCCCTGCAATGCAAACAATCCTTATATAAACATTCACTGAGTAGGCCCTTGCAATGGAAGAGCCCTTAATATACACCTTCACTAGACAGGCCCTTGCCAGGTGAAACCCTTGATATACATCTTCACTAGGTAGACCCTTGCAATGCAAACCCCTTAATATAAACCTTCACTAGAAAGGCCCTAGCAATGCAAAACTCTTACTATGAGACTTCACTGAGCAGGCCCTTGTAATGAAAGAGTCCTTAATGTAAACCTTCACTAGGTAGGCCCTTGGAATGCAAGAGACCTTAATACAAACCTACACTAGGTAGGCCCTTGCAATGCAAAAGCCCTTAATATAATCCTTCATTAGATAGACCCCTGAAATGCAAACAATCCTTATAAAAACATTCACTGGGTAGGCACTTGCATTGCAAACACCATTAATATAATCCTTCACTGAGTAGGCCCTTGCAATGAAAGAGCCCTTAATATAAATCTTCACTAGACAGGCCCTGCCATGTGAAACCCTTAATATACACCTTCACTAGGTAGGCCCTTGCAATACAAACCCCCTTAATATAAACCTTCACTAGAAAGGCCCTTGCAATGCAAATCTCTTACTATGAGACTTCACTGAGCAGGCCCTTGCAATGAAAGAATCCTTAATGTAAATCTTCACTAGGTAGGCCCTTGCAATGCAAGAACCCTTAACATAAACCTACACTAAGTAGGCTCTTGCAATGCAAAAGCCCTTAATGTAAACCTTAACTGGGTAGACCCTTGCAATACAAACACTCTTCATATAAGCATTCACTGGGTAGGCCCTTGCAATGCAAAAACCATTACTATAAACCTTCAATGAGTAGGCCCTTGCAATGCAATAGTCCTTAATGTACATGTTCACTAGGTAGGCCTTTGCAATGCAAAAGCCCTTAATATAAATGTTCACTGAGTAGGCCCTTGCAATGAAAAAGCCCTTAATATAAACCTACACTAGGTAGGCTCTTGCAGTGCAAAAACCCTTAATACACACCATCACTAGGTAGGCCCTTGCAAAGCAAAAGCCCTTAATCTAATCCTTCATTATGTAGACCCCTGCAATGCAAACAATCCTTTTATAAACATTCAATGAGTAGGCCCTTGCAATGGAAGAGCCCTTAATATAAACCTTCACTAGACAGGCCCTTGCCATGTGAAACCCTTAATATATACACCTTCACTAGGTAGCCCCTTGCAATGCAAAACCCTTTATATAAACCATCACTAGAAAGGCCCTAGCAATGCAAAACTCTTACTATGAGACTTCACTTAGCAGGCCATTGCAATGAAAGAGTCCTTAATGTAAACCTTCACTAGTAGGCCCTTGCAATGCAATAGCCCTTAATGTACATGTTCACTAGGTAGGCCTTTGCAATGCAAAAGCCCTTAATATAAACCTTCACTAAGTAGACCCTTGCAATGCAATAGCCCTTAATATAAATGTTCAATGAGTAGGCCTTTGCTATTCAAAAGCCCTTAATATAAACGTTCACTGAGTAGGCCCTTGCAATGAAAAAGCCCTTAATATAAACCTACACTAGGTAGGCTCTTGCAGTGCAAAAACCCTTAATACACACCATCACTAGGTAGGCCCTTGCAACGCAAAGGTCCTTAATATGATCCTTCATTATGTAGACCCCTGCAATGCAAACAATCCTTATATAAACATGCACTGAGTAGGCCCTTGCAATGGAAGAGCCCTTAATATACACCTTCACTAGACAGGCCCTTGCCAGGTGAAACCCTTAATATACACCTTCACTAGGTAGACCGTTTCAATGCAAAACCCTTAATATAAAACTTCACTAGAAAGGCCATAGCAATGCAAAACTCTTACTATAAGACTTCACTGAGCAGGCCCTTGCAATGAAAGAGTCCTTAATGTAAACCTTCACTAGGTAGGCCCTTGGAATGCAAGTGACCTTAATACAAACCTACACTAGTTAGGCCCTTGCAACGCAAATGCCCTTAATATAATCCTTCATTAAATAGACCCCTGAAATGCAAACAATCCTTATAAAAACATTCACTGGGTAGGCCCTTGCATTTCAAACACCATTAATATAATCCTTCACTGAGTAGGCCCTTGCAATGAAAAAGCCCTTAATATAAACCTACACTAGGTAGGCTCTTGCAGTGCAAAAACCCTTAATACACACCATCACTAGGTAGGCCCTTGCAAAGCAAAAGCCCTAATATAATCCTTCATTATGTAGACCCCTGAAATGCAAACAATCCTTATATAAACATTCAATGAGTAGGCCCTTGCAATGGAAGAGCCCTTAATATAAACCTTCACTAGACAGGCCCTTGCCATGTGAAACCCTTAATATATACACCTTCACTAGGTAGCCCCTTGCAATGCAAGACCCTTTATATAAACCTTCACTAGAAAGGCCCTAGCAATGCAAAACTCTTACTATGAGACTTCACTCAGCAGGCCATTGCAATGAAAGAGTCCTTAATGTAAACCTTCACTAGGTAGGCCCTTGGAATGCAAGATACCTTAATACAAACCTACACTAGGTAGGCTCTTGCAATGCAAAAGCCCGTAATATGAACCTTCACTGGGTAGACCCTTGCAATGCAAACACTCTTCATATAAGCATTCACTGGGTAGGCCCTTGCAATGCAAAAACCCTTAATATAAAACTTCACTGAGTAGGCCCTTGCAATGCAATAGCCCTTAATGTACACTTTCACTAAGTAGGTCCTTGCAATATAAGAACCCTTAATATAAACATTCACCAGGTAGGCCTTCGCAATGCAAGAGCCCCTAATGTAAACCTTCACTAGATAGGCCCTTGTAATGCAAGAGCCCTTAATATAAACATTCACCAGGTAGGCCTTTGCAAGGCAAGAGCCCTCAATATAAACATTCACAGGGTAGGCCCTTGCAATGCAAAAGTCCTTAATATAAACTTCACTAGGTAGGCATTTGCAGTGTGAAAACCCTTAATATAAACCTTTACTGGTTAGGCCCTTGCAAAGCAAAAGCCCTTAATATAAACCTTCACCAGTAGGCCCTTGCAAAGCAATAGCCCTTAATATAAACCTTCACTCGGTAGGCCCTTTCAATGCAAAAGTCCTTAATGTAACCCTTCACTCGGTAGGCCCTTGCAATGCAATAGCCCTTAATATAAACCTTCACTAGTAGGCCCTTTCAATGTAAAAGTCCTTAATGTAACCCTTCACTCGGTAGGCCCTTGCAAAGCAAAAGCCCTTAATATAAACATTGACCAGGTAGGCCTTTGCAAGGCAAGAGCCCTCAATATAAACATTCACAGGGTAGGCCCTTGCATTGCAAAAGTCCTTAATATACACTTCACTAGGTAGGCATTTGCAGTTGAAAACCCTTAATATAAACCTTTACTGGTTAGGCCCTTGCAAAGCAAAAGCCCTTAATATAAACCTTCACTAGGGAGGCCCATGGAATCCAAGAGCCCTTGATATAGACTTTGCCTAGGTAAGCCCTTGAATAGAGAACGTGCCGCGCAGCATTGTTGTGCTGGCACATCCCGTGTTGGCAACCGCACTTACTGAACTGAATGGCTTGTGCAATTAGGTGGATTGTACAAGAGGTGCAAACGCAACTCTGTCTTTTGTGCATTCATCTGAAAAAAAAAAAAACAATTCCTCACGCGTTGACTGCCTTTTGCGTAGCTCCGTCAATATTCCAAAGGTTTGCATTTGTCATGAGGGCATTATCGGTGAATAAAGCACAGAGCATTATTCCCTCCATAGTGACAAGACCTACAGACCCTCTAGGTCAGCACATATCATCATAGTTTGTTGGGAAAAACACGGGCTTTGAATTAAGCAACATTATGTGTAGAGTGTTCATATTTACGCTTTGCATCCTGATAGGCTGGGGGCATCGTGCAGTAAACCTATTTGAACATACCTCCATGTCACCCACGTCGCCCACGCATCTTACACTAGTCCATTGTGTCCTGAGTGGGACTTTGCCAGGTGTTTTCCACCGCAGGGACCTGTTTGCTTTCATTTGCTTTTCTAATCAACAGACGAAATGAAATGTTTGGGAAGTTGCTTACGACTGAGAAGGCCTGGAAAGACCCGTTCATAACACTGATTACATTATTGACATGCAACTTTAAAAGCTCAGGTCATATGGTATAGACGGGCTCCTACGCTAGTACACCGCTAACGAGAAAGCACATTTGACCTGCTAATGTAACATTTTAGAGGACGCATTAGATGGTTTTGCTGCGTTGTAGGCGACCAGCACCTAAATTAGTGGTCCCGAGCGATGACCTCTAGCAAGAGGCGAAAGTTACCCAGGCACCAAATAGAGCTTTATGTAAAGGGCTCTGATACTATTAGAGATTGTGCATTGTCAAAAAAAGGGAAGCCTCGTCTAATGGTTACCATCCTTGCCCAGTGTGTACAAATCGCAAAGGGAAGCCTGAAAGGCTTTAACATATTGTTAGAGCTTGCATTCCAAGCTTGCTGATTGGCTAGAGCGCTTGATGCATTGAGAACAAATGAAGAACATCGAATGCAGGCCTCTGCTGGTGCTTAGAAGCAGCATTCCACACTTTGATTGTCGAGAGAGCGGGCATGTACGGCTCATTTTGTGCTTCATGAATATGTTATACACAAACCTTGTCAACATCTCGAAGAACATACATTGTCCCACAGCAAGCTAGGACAGAGACAATCTCCATAGACCAGTGTTCTTCAATGTGACGGTATAACGTTCTTTCTTTGATGGGTGACATTTCAATGGGAGTACATTTTACCAAAAAAAAACACATTGAAATATATAGGGGGTGGAGGGAGGTTGGAAAAGTATATATAAGCGATGGGGGTGGTCAGGTTTAGGTAAAAAACAATACTGGACGGGGGGTTTGTTTGGAGACATCCCAGAAAAATAAAAACAAATCTATTTCGATGAGTTTTTTCGGTAAGAAATACTCGGGGAAAAAACCCATAGAATTTCACCCATCGATGAAATGCCATAGAACCGATATGACATCTGCTATTAGAAACCTGGTCACATACATAGAAACCTTTAACTGAGCTAAGCCTTAGAACTCCTGCATCGTAGCGAGAACCCTACAACTTGCGCCTTTTTTA
Organism: Ambystoma mexicanum; assembly: GCF_040938575.1. Taxonomy (NCBI): domain Eukaryota; kingdom Metazoa; phylum Chordata; class Amphibia; order Caudata; family Ambystomatidae; genus Ambystoma; species Ambystoma mexicanum. The sequence continues at coordinate 118,169,700 of NC_090935.1, read as the reverse complement.
CTGAGACACGTAACGCAACATATAGAGAAAATGAGGCGTGGCAGCTTTTAACCTGTTTATCATTTAAGAGACAATAAAATAACATAAAATGATGTATTGAAGATGCAAAAAAAGTAAACCTCATAGAAAACCCCACGTCACATATACGGCCTATCTAGCTTGGCATGTATCATGCACGTAACATATGCAGTCTAGCTAGCCTGGCGTGTATCATGCACCTTGCATAAGCAGTCGCTCTGTATCATGCGCCTAGCATATGCAGTCTAGCTAGCTTGGTTCGTATTATGCATCTAGCATATGCAGGCTGGCTAGCTTGGCTTGTGTCATGCACCTAGCATATGTAGACTAGCTAGCTTTGCTTGTATCATGCACCTAGCATATGCAGTCTGGCTAGCTTGGCTTGCATCATGCACCTAGCATATGCAGTCTAGCTAGCTTGGCTTTTATCCTTTGCCTAGCATATATAGTCTGGCTAGCTTAGCTTGTATCATGCACCTAGCATATGCAGTCTGGCTAGCGTGGCTTGTATCATGCACCTATTATATGCAGAATGGCTAGTTTGGCTTGTATCATGCACCTAGCATATGCAGTTTAGCTAACTTGGATTGTATCATGCACACTAACATATGCAGACTAGCCAGCTTGGCCTGTACCATGCACCTAGCATATGCAGTCTGGCTAGTTTGGCTTGTATCATGCACCTAGCATATGCAGTCTGGCTAGCTTGGCTTGTATCATGCACCTAGCATATGCAGTCTGGCTAGCTTGGCTTGTATCATGCACCTAGCATAAACACTCTATCCAGCTTGGCTTGTATCATGCACCTCACATATGCAGTCTAGCTAGCTTGGCTTGCCTTATGCATTTAGCATATGCAGTCTGGCTAGCTTGGCTTGTATCATGCACCTAGAATAAACAGTCTACCTACCTCGCCAGAAGAATAATTAACAGAAATGAAGCACCTTATTTGCATTCGTGAAAAAAGGGGTTCGATGTTATTTGACAGATTATAGTCTACAATTTGGTCTACCCAAAATCAGCCTCTCTTTCTGTTATGGATTTCCCCTCCAATCCCCTCCCTATCCCATTACCACTCCTAGCCCACCATCTCCCCACTTCCCTACTCCTCTACTCAATACAGACATACATACACATACATGTAAGTTTATTTGATCACTTTGACCACATGTATTCGACCAAAATGAGTAGTAATGGATGCCGGGTAAGGGTGGTGAGGAATGGAGAAAAGTAGGGGGGTACCGTGTACGGCTAGTGAGGAATGGAGTAGAGTAGGGGGATGCCAGTGTGAGGATAGTGGAATGGAGAAGAGTAGGGGGATACCGGGGTAAGTATGGTAACGGACCTTGACTAGGAGGGGGAGGTGAGGGCAAGATAAGTGACGGACTGTGATGAGGAGGGAAGATGCCGGCCGGGTAAGGGTAGTGAGGAATGGAGAAGAGTAGAGGGGTGCCCTGGTAAGGACGGTAATGGGCCTTGATCAGGAGTATCAGGTGATGGTAACGGTAGTGAGGGACTGTGATGAGGAGGGCAAACACTGGGAATGGATAGTTTGGGACTATAATGAGGAGGGGGATTCCATGTTAAGGGTAATGAATGACGGTGGCGCAGAGGCAGATGCTGAAGTAAGAGTTGTGAGGGTCTGGGACAATGCGAGGGGATGCTGGGGTAAGGTTAGTGAGGGACTGTGACAAGGAGTGGAAATGCAGGGGTCAGGATAGTGACGGACTGGGGTGAGTGCATGAGACCATGAGAGGAGTTTCAGGAGTAAGGGTAATGATGGACTGGGAAGAAAAGAGGGGTAGCATCATTAAGCATGGTGAAAGATGGGGATGAGGAGGGGAGTAGGAGGGGTAAGGGTAGTGAGGGACTGGGTAGAGGAGGGGATTTGCAGGGGTAGGGATAGTGAGGGACTGGGATGAGGAGAGGAGTAGCAGGGGTGAGTGTAGTGATCACTGGGAAGAGGAGGGGAGTTGCATAGTTAAGGATAGTGAGGGACTAGGATGAGGAGGAGAGCAGTAAGGGTAAGGGTTGTGCGGGACTGGGAAAAGGAGGGGAGTTGCAGGCGTAAGGATAGTGAGGGACTGGGATGCAGAGGGGAGTAGCAGAGGTAATGATAGTGAGGGAATAGGAAGAGGAGGGGAGTTGCAAGGGTAGTGATAGTGAGGGGCTGGGATGAGATGGGGATTAGCTAGGGTAAGGGTAGTAAGGAACTGGGAAGAGGAGGGAAGTAGCAGGGTTAAGGGTAGTGTGGGACTGGGAAGAGGAGGGGAGTTGCAGAGGTAAGAGTAGTGAGGGACTGTGAAGAGGAGGGGTGTAACCGGGGGAAGGGTAGTGAGGTACTGGGAAGAGGAGGGGAGTTACAGAGGTAAGGGTAGGGAAGTACTTGGAAGAAGAGGGAAAGTTTCAGGGATAGGGATAGCGAGGGATTGGGATGAGGAGGGGAGTAGCAGGGGTAAGGGTAGTGAGGGACTAGGAAGAGGAGGGGAGTTGCAGGGGTAGCCAGGGTAAGGGTAGTGTGGGACTGGGAAAAGGAGGGAATTAGAAGGGGTAAGGGTAGGGAAGTACTTGGAAGAAGAGGGAAAGTTTCAGGGATAGGGATAGCGAGGGATTGGGATGAGGAGGGGAGTAGCAGGGGTAAGGATAGTGAGAGGCTAGGATGAGGAGGGAAGCATCCAGGGTAAGGGTAGTGTGGGACTGGGAAAAGGAGGGAATTAGAAGGGGTAAGGGTAGTGAGGGACTGGGAAGAAGAGGGGAGCTGCAGAGGTAAGGGTGGTGAGGGATTAGGAAGAGGAGGGAGTTGCAGGAATAGGGATAGTGAGGGACTGGGATGAGGAGGTGAGTAGCCGTGGTAAGGGTAGTGAGGGTCTGGGAAGAGGAGGGTCGTAGAAGGAGTAAGGGTAGTGAGGGACTGGGAAGAGGAGTGGAGTTGCAGAGGTAAGTGTAATGTGGTAATTGGACAAGGACGGTTGGTGCATCTTTAAATAATGGACTGGGCCACAGAGGGAAATTTCATGGGAAAAAGTAATGAGGCTGTGTGGCGAGGAGGGGCATTGCAGGGGGATGAGTAGTTGGGGGCTGGGGCAAGGATGGGTGTTGCAGGTGTAATGAGGAACTGGGAAGAAGAGGGAATCTGCAAGGGGAACCAATCTCTTTGACAGTTCATCAATCACATTGGCTGGTAGACTTTTAATGTGAAAGGGCTTAGCATGTTTAAGAAGACATATACCTCACAATTACACAGGTAGACTGCAAAGATTAATTAATTGTCATACAAATTGGGCAGATCTGGTTAAGATACCGCTGGCAGCCTCTGTCCCCATTTTCATTCTTTAAAAAAAAAGATGCCTAAGTTTCTTCTTGTTCCAGGCACTGTGTTTTTGAAAAGTAAAACACTGCAATCTAAAATGGTGTCCATTTTGCTTCAGAAAACAACCTGTCCCCCAGAACGCTTTCTCGAGCCCATAACATTTCTTTTTTTAAAAATCACTGATTGATTTCCACCAAAACAAACAGGAATGCAACAGCAGTTTGGCGGAGCATCTGTTAAACTACTGTGCAACAAACCTTCCGGTTGTTGGCACCCCGTGCCAAAGAGTTGTTTTTGAAAATGTCATGCCTATGCACCCAAAGGGTTAAACGTTGGTGGGCCATTACATTTTGGCAAATTCAAATGCCCATAGCTTTCAAATGAAATGGTAGTGATGACCTTACGTCACCTTTAAATATCTTGGTTCGACAGTGAGGGGAGCTGGGAGCTATTTAACTCCTGCTTGCAGCCTAGAAGAGCCTGGTTAGCCTAACACCAGCAGGTACCAGGCGCTACTTTTGGCTCCCCAGTCCAACTGATGCTGAACAAATACACCTATGTGAATTTAATTCTGTGCGTTTGGGACAATCTATAAATAAAGATAAGGACACATCTATATTACATTGGCCTCATTAGGAGTGCGGCGGCCACGGAATGAACGGTGCCGGTAAGGGACTGGCACTGTTCATTCCGGGCCGCCACATTCTGAGTTCTGCAGCGGGTCCCGCTCTTCACACCTTGTCAGACCAGACATGCAGAGCGGGACCCGCTAGCAGTCCAGGATGCAAACAACGGGCCCGTCATTAAGGGGCCCGTTTTTAGCATCCTTCCCATTCCCATTGAGCCCTATGGGGGCTCAAATGGCAATGGGGATATACTGGGTCCGGGTCCTGCGAAAGGGAATTACCAGGCCCTCCAAGGTCGGAATGGCCTGGTAAGTCCCCTTTTGTGGGACCCGACTTTGGGGGTAGCCATGCCGCTAAAAACGGCATGGCTACCTCCGAGCTCGTAATGAGGCCCAATGATATTTGTGCATATTATATGGAAGTTAGATTTGCGGAACGCTATGTACCAGTTCCTTGTCCCTCCGTGGCAGCTTCTGGTCACTAGTTGATGCTGGATACCCAGGAGCAACTTTTAGCTCCAGCTTATCCAATCTCAAATTCGACCCCTAATATATATACATAAATAAAATCCTATTGCCCCCAATGCTAGTCATTTGAGAATAGTGGGATATGTTTACGCTTTATTATTTTTCAAATTGTGTTCATTCATTTATATGAAAATATTCAAGTAACATAAATGCCAATAATCACATCAATAAGACCAAGCAAAGTTGAGAATGAGTCACAATTATCATGCAAAAGAACCCACATGTAGCTCCCTATAAACTCTTGCATATTAGTGTTATATGTACAATTTGTCTTACCCCTGGTCACATTATTAATGATGAAGCTAACATTCTTATTCAGTGACAGAGGACACATTGGCCCTCATCACGACTTCGGCGGTAACCCTTAAATCCGGCGGTAGCGCTATTACCGCCGGATTTAAAGGTCCGCCGAATCAGGGCTCCGGCGGATTTTGCCCTAGCTCTGAGCTGGGGGGAAATCCGCCGAAAATTCGCGCTATTACCACCGGCGGGAAATCCGCCGGCGGTATTAGTGCGAAGATTCCCTATCGAGCCCAATGGGGAATGGGGCATTCCCGAATGGGATCAGTGGGGAATGGGGACTTACATTACCGGCAAACTCGTGAACCGGCGCTTTTAGCGCCGGGGAGTTCGGCGGTAGGGCTAATACCGCCCGTGCTAATAGCGTTACCGTTACCGCCAAAGTCGTGATGAGGCCCATTGTCTTTTTACCTCTAATAACCTAAATAACATACAACATACAAAGACATCAACATACAAGCCGCTCATTTCCACATACATATACAAGTAATCTACATAGTTACATCAACAGCTAATATCAATTGAGATGAGAAAAACACTTTAGAATTCCTCAGTAGATCCCTGAAATCACAACATCACCAATTACTTTCATTGAAGGCCCCCCACATATCCAGATGGTAATCTTCCCTATCCATCTTCTTATATTTCCCTGTCTTAAGTAGTGATCATATCTGAAGCTCTGTAACCCAGTCATCTACTTGTTGCTTTTTCCTTGTGTTCCAGACACTCTAAATGTGTTTTTTCACTGTTATTAGTGCCTTGCTGATCCAACTACTTTGACCTTTATTAATGTCAAAGTGATTCATGTCCATAAAAAGAATGGCCTGGGATGGATACTTATGGAATTAATTAGATAATAAGGTATTGGTCTATCTGGAACTGCAGACCATCATCTGCTAACACTTGGTCAACTCCAACGCATATCATATAAGCAACCTCCTTACTATCCCATCCCCAGCATTCATTTTTCCTCATTCTCCAATAATCCCAATGCTTTCTTTCTGGCATGAGTCCAGCACAGATGATGTATTACTTTCTACTCATCTCTCCATTCTATTCCCTTGCTCTGAGGAAATGTCAGATCCCATATCACCCAAACCTTCATTATGGCATGTGTATAATCCTTTCTGGTATAAATCTAAAAACAAGTAGGTACCAATTATGAGGAGGGACATATGATGCTTGCAGCAGCTGCATGTTTAGTGTGACTGCAGGAAACATGTCCAAATCCATAGGAGGAAGTCATGGGATGCAAATTAAGACAGAGGTCTTGAGCAGTTGAGTAGTCACCTCACATGTTCTCAGTGCACCTTCACCTGAGGCCAGTCAAGCCCGGGGAGTCCTCCCCGAGGGCCAGCCAGGACGTGCCAAGCAGAAAGAGGATGTTTGACTTCAAATTGTAAGCTGTCTCTATATAACCTATGTACGGAGATGTACCCGAGATCCTTTAGGCCAGAGAGAAGGTGTAAAGCAGGGTCAAGTGCTTATAAATGAAGGGGCTGTGAGATTTGTTGGCGAAGGTGGAGGCGATGAGAAGAAATGTGCAGGGGGTGAGAATACTGTTTTGGAGATGGATGGATAAGAAGAAATAACCTGCCCGGTAATAAGCGTTTCTATGGTCGCCGTACATAATGTCGCCGGGAAAAGGTTGTGGTGACATTATATAGGTGACAGCAGGAGAAGGGGTTGCGGGGATGTCCCCCGCTCTCCCTGAAAAAGAAAATGTGCCATGTAATAATGTCTCTGCATTTTTTGTAGAATATTTTGCATGGCAACATTATTGCACGGACATTATCACATGGAACCAAAATAAGGAGTGGGTGGTGACTTGAAAGACCACAGAAAGGTACGTTTGGAAGAAAGAAGTAGCAGGTTAAGAGGCTACGCACAAATGGAGTCGGACCAAATCAGAAGCCTGTGATTCCGGAAATGCTGGAATTGCATAAATGGCTCCGGGGCTCCCTTTCCTAGTACCTGCTTGTTTTGGGACCTCACTGAAGGGAAAGAGGAGTCAACTCACATTCTGTATTGTGGGTGTCTGGTTTTGGTTGTTTTTCACAATGCCTGTCGTCCTGTCGGAACCAGCCCTGTCTAAAACTGAAAGAATGCAGTGTGTGCCCTTAAAGGCTGGGAGTTGCCCCCATTACAAATCCACTGTTTTCTGAGTGTCTGGTTTTGGGTGAATGGCCTGAATGCCTGTGAGCAGGATTGGTGGCTGCATGAATGCACATGTTGACTGACTGATAGGGGGGAAGTGTGCATATCCAAAGACCCCTCACCTATAGCTTTCCTGGAGGAGTATCCTGAATATAGCTGGAGTAAGAAGTCTGCTGCAGCAATTCTTCATCGAAGCCAAAGACTGCTGTGACGATTCAAGGACTCATCCAGAGAGGACATGGACAGGCAACCTATTCCCATAGCTAGAGGGGACAATGTGCAACTCCTGTTCTTCACCCGAAGTGTCCTGGAAGCCCACCCTAAGTGCCTGCTGTCATGCAGGAGTATCTTCATGAGTCCTGAAGAAGGGTGTCTTAACATCATGAGTCCAAGAAGTCTACCAGCATCATCCCGGGTTTGGAGGATGTCAGTCACCAGAAGAAAGCCAGACTGCTGTGTATCGCCCAGAAGATGGGGTACCCTGGCTTAGTGTTACTCAATGCCTGGAGCTTGCCAAGTTCCATCCAACTGAAGAAATCTTCATGTGGCACTGCAACCTCGATATCTGTCCACTTTTTCCCGGCTGAGGAAGTGCAGTGTTGCTGCCTGTAGAGAAGTGCCCACCAGTGGGTTACCCACCATTCTGCATCGAAGAATGCGTCTTGAGGGTCCAGTCTTGGTGCATGTCTGCAGGGCAGTCCAGTGCTCGGGCCCAACTCACCAGAAGCCATACTGTCATCCGTGCGGCGGACCCAATTGGTCACTTGTTTGCCTGGCAATTGACACTTGTGAGGTCAGGATAAAGGACATACAATGAGTACAATCTGATAGGAACTATGGAATCGAGTTAAGAGATTCCCTTCAGTAGTTTAGTAGTGGTCTCTATATATTGTTTTTTTATGTGTTTATGTTTTGTGTCAATAGAACTGTCTTCTAATGCAAACAACGGTCTTGGACACTACACTATGTTATGCAACCTTGTTGTTTTGTAAAGATCGCACTGTTCACGTTAATCACATTGCCCTTGTATGTACCTTTTCAACAAACGTGCCCCTTGATTGTTTGTTGTTTTGACTGAATTCATAATGTAAAGAAAAAAAAGAAAAATAGAGGAAGAAGAATGAAAAATTGACATACCAGCATAATGTCAAATTAATTAATGCTGAAATAATGTCTGCAGAACTGGTAATGTGTTTATTGCAAGATTAAATTGGCATATGCATTTCCATTTCCGTTGCGGACGTGATAGGGCAGATTGATACTTGCTCTACAATCAGAAAAATGTAAGAAACTACCAGAAAGCCTACACACATAAGAGTAAGGCAGACAAATATCAGTGGCAGGACACCCTAAATTTCATAGTTTCTCAGCCCTTTATCCTCCCACTACTTGGGCTGTCCCTTTAGTTACTCCCTTCTGTATATATACAGCATCAATTTCTCTCTTTTGCAGTCGATTGTACAACATGTCAACATGTAGCATTATACAAATAAAATAAGAAGAGGAACCGCCTTTTTCCAAGAGTTTGGATGAACCCACTTCCCCTACAGCACTTAGCTTGAACCAATCTGTTGAAATAGTTTCAAAGCATTTGATTAGATCTTCTCTGTGTTCGTACAAAATACTTATTGTACGAATGTTAAAGTACCAGCGAGTTGGAGCACCTCTTGGAAGTCTTCTTGCCACTGTTTCTTGAAGAACTTCCGTCCTTTTCGGGGGAACATGAAAACATTGCTGGAAAGCCAGCTGGATCTCCAAAAAAGACCCTCACCAAGGATTTCTGAGATCTACACAAATCATGTTTTCCTTTACTTAATCAGATAGGTGTTTCAAGTTAGTGACTCCTGTTTTTGTCCATGGCACTTCAACACCAAACAATAAGCAGGGGAAGGACACTTTTAGGTCTGCTACCAGTAAGCCACTGCTTTTTAGAGTACCGAACAATTAAGAATGTTCTGGCATAGTCCTTGCATGATCGTTTGCAGCCTTTTACTATTGTGACCTTAATTCTATTGGGCCAAATTTTTTGACCTCAAGCTTCTCTTCAGATTTCAGTCACAAGAATGGCTTCAATAGTGTAGTGTCAACAGTATTCATAAGTACAATAAGTTAGCTCTTCTGGGGAGAGTAAGAAAATGAACCTACAGATTTGACATGTGCACTGTACACAGAAAAACAAAACTTAAGCAGCCCTTCACATTTTGACACAACCACACTTCTGCTGGCATGCAGTGTGCTCTCTCCCTCTTGTGGTGTAGCCAGGTTCAGGTTTTCCCACCACTAGCAGGTGTTTTATGCCTATGTAGAGTAAAATGAAAATTATAAATCTTACGATTTGATGGCATTGAAGACAGAACTATTAGCATAGAGGTCATCAAAGCACAGACATGCACTTTGAATTGTACGGCATGCTTAAAACATGTGGTTAGTTTGTTTATGAACTCCTTGAATGTTCTCAGGCTGTTTTATTATTATTTCTTTTTTTTTGTAGATACAGCCATTTTCTCCAGGCTTCTTTGACTGGCAGCCGGGGATTACAATAACAAGGAAAACAGAACTATTGGGCCATTGTTTAAAACATAGAGAAACACAGTTAGTTTCACACCCATGACTATGAGTTACTTTTGGCCTAACCCACATAGATATTCTATTTCTATAAAGTGCATAGCTTTGGAGAGAATGTTTAGCCTGAAACCATTGGCTGCTAGGAGCTATTTTGACTCCGCATACCAGCTGGTGACAGGCAATTATACATATGTGATATTAACTCTGTATGTTCTAATCAACAATTGACACAAGCCCAATTGCAGCCGCCGTGTTTACCTTGTGAGTGCCCGAGATCTAGGGTGGCCAACTTTACAAAATGGTTTTACAGTACACTTCGGATAGGGTACCTTATTAGAAGCGGCCTTCACTGCACCCAAGTGCTGCTATATGGTATCATTTGTGTAAAGCGCTCTATAAATCAATCAATCAATCAATCAATTTGGACCCCCATATATCAGTTTTTCTGGTAATATTAGTGGCAGGTGGCATTTTAACATATGCACATAATTAAATAAAAATTAAACTGTAGGACCAGCCCAGATGCAGAAAATTCACCAATTAATACTCGGTCCAGTTCATGTGGGGCAAAATACATGCAAACCTCCAACATTGCAAATGTGTTGACACTAACAGAAGTCACTTTACAGAAAAGGGCATTGTAAGAAACATTAACACTCAAGAGTGAACAACTTGTTGGTACAAAACACATGAATTGCACAATTATTATATATAAAGCAACTCTAAAATAATTCGTTTTTTTTTTAAAATAATCGCATTATATATTAAAATAAGCTCTGAAGTGCATCACTTACAGAGGCTCTAGATAAGGCATATATTAAATGATATGCCCAGGATCACACACGTTGGGTAAATGGTGGGACCAAGATGTGGACAATTTAAGCAAACGAACACATATATTTACAAGTTCAGCCGATATGAATATTTATTAAGGTTTTGCTCTGGATTTCATGCACTTAAATTATACTTTGTTTTTAGCAATGCCTTCAAAAGAAACCACATTATATAATAAACTAGCCTTTCATAGAAAACTAACCTTACGCCATATATTTTGGGATATAAATATGTTGAGGAATAATAGCATGGCTTTAGGTCTATTCTCCCCATCCTGCATGGAAGGTCACAATAGCACTATGTAAATTAGTGTGAGCCTAAACAAATCCAATTTGGGTTTTAAAAGCGTAGTCTGTGGTTTTAAATCCCAAGTGGGATTAGTTTAGGCATATCTAGTACTGACTGGGAGGCTGAAACAGCTCCCATTGTAATGATGTCTGCTAAGAAGCGAATCAAAAAACAGGCACACAGAGAAAGAGAAAAATCGAGTGGGAATAAGACAGTGTGCGAGAGACAAAGCGAGAGAGCGAAAGGGTGGCTGTAAAATAGACAAGGAGAAACGCAGAGGGATAAAGATCAAGCAGCAAAGAACACACACAGAGGAATACAAACGGGAACAAATGGTGACACACATGGAGAGGAATACAAATAAAGGACAGACACAAACAGCAAAACAAACAGAGAGGTAAACAGATAGGGCCTACGAGTGGGAGAGTATGGCCCTGATAGAGCAGGAGCACACAGGACACACCTAAAGAGGTGCTCAAAGAAAGACACGTAGCTCCTATTGTAATGCACTGTTCGGTATTCCAAAAGTCAATCTGCAAATTATTTGTATTCATTCGAGATTAAGTCATCCGGGTCTGCCAGGAACACTGTACACCTTCAGAAAAACACCCTCAGGACCAGCAATCTCAATACATGGTGCTTCGCTATGCTTGATTAGTTTATATTTTATCGGTGGGGTCGAACTGGTGGAACTAGACGGACAATACACTGTATTCATTATCTGTAATCTGTGCCACTTGTGGAGGGCTGCAGATAAGGGTCATGGATGATGTCATTACAGATCTAATGTTCTTTGTCCCTGGATAGGAAATGATTTTGGAGAGCAGCCCTAATAGCCAGAGCAGTGCTCATGCTCTTGAATGCTGTCATGGGTACAGATTTGCCTGGAGAAAAAAAAGCTGCAATTGTAAATTAGCAGAGGTGCTGGTGGACCCTGGGAAACCACTGCAGTCTCCACATTATCCAGTCAGGCAGAGGTTACGGGACAGATGTGTTAATGCACCGCACATGCTCTAGTGCTATTAACATGATATGCCAAAAGAGCAAAGCCTGATGAAATACCCCTAGCCTTTCGGACCGCTGGATGGTGGGTGGCGGCTCGCGAGACGACATAGTGCCAGTGGTCCTCATATGAAAAATGGTGAGCCCTGGCGCTTGTTGTTTTACAAATTAAGCACTGCTGCGACCAATGTGACCAGGTAGCCAGGAGGTGAGTCCTGACCCGGACATTTTCTCTTGGTGCATCCGCCATGGACATGCACCTGGAACAGCACATCAGACATGTGACACAGTGGTGGTAGTAGTAGCAGCAGCAAGAGTGGCAGTAAGAGCAGTATTAGCCGGTACAGGCTGGCCTATAGGGCAACAGGGCAATGCCGGAACAGAAAACGCACAATGCTATTGTGGGCCAGTTTTTTTTTTTCTCGATAAAGTGGGACACTTTTTAGACCAATGTGGGACAGTCGCATGAGTTACTTCACCATGCGGCTAGTAGTTTGACCAGTTTTGCTGAATAAATATTCTTTAAATTGATAAATTTGCATTACAGTCTATCAAAATAACGGTCTGTCACAAAAGGAATGAATTGGCATTTTCAACTGTGGGCCACTTTTTCATTGGTGCCTGGGCCAATTGTATACACCAGTCCGACCCTGAGTATTAGATATTAGAGGTGGGGGAGCCGGAGATTTCATGGTTAGGGCCGAGCCTGGGGGTCAGGCCTGGCTCTAGGAGCCTGGCTGTACAAAACAAGCGCAAGGGTTGACCCTTCCAAAATGTGTTATTTCTATAGCGCTTTCTCCAAAGTACTGTACACGCAGCATATTTGCGTGTCGATAAATGTGTACCGAAATTGGTACCCATTTATCTACCTCGGAAGGATGAAAGGCTGAGTTGGGCTTGCCGGGATAAAAACCTGCATAACACACACAGATCCTCTTGCTTTTGTTAGCAATGTGTGTGCCACATACGTCGCTAACGCCACCATATGTACCAAAACCAAGAGGGCTCGAGGTATCACAAACGGAAGTGCAGCAATGGAGAAGGCATAATGGACAACGTTCCTGAAAGTTATTACACTGCACAGTGTGGCATGTATTTGAGACACAATGGGACTCATTACGACCCTGGCGCTCCCGTAATGAAGGGTGCCGGTACGCCTATTACGAGGTTCCCTGTGCGGGACCCGGAACAGACGTCTGCTAAAACCAGACATCCTTTCTGGGTCCCGCGAGGGGAAGAGGGATCTAATAACGGGCCATTTGTAATGTGCCCGTTATTACCTCCCTGCCCATTCCCATTGGGCCCTATGGGGGCTCAAATGGGAATGGGGAATGGTTCCTTCAAGGAGGAATTACCGGGTCCTCCAATGTTAGAATTACCCAGTAATTCCCCATTGCAGGAACCCGGTAATGGAGCCCGGTTTGGAGGCAGCCATGGCGCTAATAGCACCATGGCTACCTCCAACCTCGTAATGAGGTGTGTCCAAAGCTGGTTCACTGGAAAGTCATGGTGAAACAGAAGAGTGAAAATGCTGTAAAAATGTGTGTTAAAAATTAATGTGATTTCAATGATTGAATGCAACTAATGTGCAATTATAGAATGCCCCCACCCCCCGAACTCCACCAATCAATAACGCATCTCTAAGAAAAACATCCGAGACCTAGTGGGAGTTCAGGTGGCACCTCCGGGGTCGACGTGTGAACCAAAGCTGTGGGCAGGGCTGCTTGGCAGAGCAACTTCTTGTTAAGAGACTTATTTTGAGGCTAGACTTTGTAAAGTTAAAAAGATATGTAGACAAACCGGGGCACACATACAGTGCATGCGGATGTGCATTGCAGCGCACGCATGGCTCTTCCGGGGCACACACACAGTGCATGCGGATGTGCATTGCAGCGCACGCATGGCTCTTCCGGGGCACACACACAGTGCATGCGGATGTGCATTGCAGCGCACGCATGGCTCTTCCGGGGCACACACACAGTGCATGCGGATGTGCATTGCAGCGCACGCATGGCTCTTCCGGGGCACACACACAGTGCATGCGGATGTGCATTGCAGCGCACGCATGGCTCTTCCGGGGCACACATACAGTGCATGCGGATGTGCATTCGCACGCATGGCTCTTCCGGGGCACACACACAGTGCATGCGGATGTGCATTGCAGCGCACGCATGTCTCTTCCGCTCTTCCGGGGCACACATACAGTGCATGCGGATGTGCATTGCAGCGCACGCATGGTTCTTCCAGGGCACACATACAGTGCATGCGGATGTGCATTGCAGCGCACGCATGGTTCTTCCGGGGCACACATACAGTGCATGCGGATGTGCATTGCGCAGTGCACGCACGGCCGCAATACAGGTAGATGCGAGCACGTCTTTTTTTTTTTATTGAAATAGCGGGCAAGCACCCGGTGGGGCTCGAGAGCGCAGGTTAGACCAGAGCCGTAAGTGGGGTTCGGGCTCGCCCTGTCAGTCACTGAAGCAGTGAACTCTGGCTGAACACCAGAGCAACCACATACACTCATAGTGCCCAGGGTAGGGCAATCATTCTGTGCCCCTCAACGATTGGGCCAAAGTGAACAGCCTAAGTGAAAACCTTGAAGGATTGGCCATTCCCTAATGGCATTTATTGGTTGTTAAAGGCTACACCATTAAGAAGTGTTACGGCCTGAATAAACAGAAACACACATTGCTAAGGTTTGCATTTCACGCCATTGTGGTTGACCCGTAGTTAGAGAATCATGACGCGTTTCCCGGATCCCTAAAGTTGGATACAATTTCAGGCAATAAACAGTGATGCCAGGAAACCAAAATGGGGTCATTGAACTTCAGGAATACATTAAATGCTGCCGAGCCCACAAAACAATCGGAGAAGCTGTGGTCAATTCTGCGATGTGCCATTAAATGAAAGCGGAGAAAGCGGCAGGGTGGAGCCTAGGGAGACTCCATCCACAGTGTGGAAAAGCTCCTGGATCTGAATGAGTCCAAATCATGCAGATGGCTCAGGTTACTGCAAGAAGGAAAGGAAATCCGTTAGGCAGGATTTCCGGAGGAAACGTCGTGTGTCCTATGCATTAGGAAAAGCCGTCGCCTACAGTAAAGCATGCCCCCAAATTCTCCACTTTCACTTCTGATGTCTTCACATATAGAAATGCCACCAAATAAAAGAATAGCCTTGAAGCGAATAAGAGTGCACTACGTCTGGTAGTAATATTACTTCCGAGTACAGAAATGTTACTGTGACCGCCACTTTTCGGCGGGAAACGAATCCGAGACGGTTGACCATGTCTTGGGAAATATCTGTCCTCAAAAGTGAAGCTCGTGTCAGAAATCTTTTTTGACCAATGCAAATTGTCAAAGAGAATTTCATTTTCCAGCCTAACACCCTTATGGGGATCATATAAAACAGCCCAGAACCATCTTTTACAGATATTTTGTAAAGATACAAAAAAAGACCCGTAAAACAAAGTCTTTTTTTGTTGTTGTTGTCGTTAAATGATTCTGTTCATCTTTCTATCTTTCTACAGCGACGAGTTGTGATAGCCTCAAAGTACCACGCAGTGGCAGTATTGCCAAACACAACAGTTTGTGAATAAACGGTCAAAAAGTCATATTCATGTGTACGGATACACTTTGCCCATTCGGATTGGTGTGTGCATGATAATTAGGTTAATAATATTATTGATCAGTGCCCAAAAATACAAGAGTCCCTTTCCAACAACATTGTTAACATTTTTTCTCCTCCTTGGAGTTGGTTGTATTTATGACTCTTGCACCAATGTTTTAAGCCTGGTCAGATAGTACAGCGAGTGGAGCGCTTTAACATTTGTGCAGAGCCTGCTAACGCCGCTGCGAATCCCAGCAGGACTCATCCTTCCGAGGCCAATAGATATGAGCAGCAGGGCTCTAAAACTGCTAAATTATTATTAAAGTGTGTTTTAGTCTCCCCACGTCTTCACTATGCAGCTAATGTGAACCCCACTTAGTCCGAATAGCCCTGATGTTCCTTCTCAGCTCCCTCTTTTTATTCTGTAGGACTGGGTCAAACGGTCGCGATTGGCAACTTGCGGAAACTCTTTTTCCATCATACATACACCCAAAGCTATCAATACACCTTTGAAAGTTGTCTATTGGCAGAGTCTCATACCTGTCTTCCCAGGACAAGCTATTAAAGAGCTTACATATACTTGTGTTACACTACAACAGGTAGGCATTTTTTTTTTTTGCCAAGCGATTTCCTCCATTTGTGATCTCCAAATGACCTCGCCGCCTATTAATCCCCCCCGTCATTACATACTTAAACTTTGCAGTCACAGGGCTATGATCACTGAGGCAGACTCCAGGTTCCTGCTTGTTTTTCTTCCATCCATTTCTGGATGTCCTCCCACTTTCTTCACCTTTAACCACCTAAAGCAGAAGTATCTTCTTTCCCCTATCCTCTCCTTCAACGTCCTCCCCCCTGCATTCTGTTCTTTTAGCCTCTCTCAGCTCTCTTTTTTTCTGTCAGCTGGTAATCTTGGGGTCCTCTTGGACTCCTCTCTCCCCTTCTCCTCTCACATCTCTCGTACTGCGGGCAACTGTCGATTACTTCTTTTTTAATCTCTGTTGTGTTCATCCCTTCCTCTCCTTCCACGCTTTCAAACTCTTCTCTGGCCAAATGTTCTCTGAATCGATTAGTGTTCCTCTCTTTTGATTGAACTCCCCGTGTTTCCTCTCACTCCTCTTCGCTGCTTTTGTAACTCTGTAATTTGTCTTCTCTCCTGCCTCTCTCCCTGTGCTTCAATCTCCTCCTCACTTCTATCTGCCTCCGTCCTAACATTCAAATCTTGCCTTAAGTTTAATTTCCTTTCCATTGTCTTCAAATAAATAAATTAACTGATGAGGAGCGATGCTGTAGATTATGTGAGGACAAAGAATAATTGAGACAGGGCAAGATGTGTTGACTTGCTGCTCGAGAATGTTAAATACTTACAAAACACATTTTAGGAAGTATGTGCATAATATGGAGCATATAAAGGAGGAAATATTCTGGTGGCGGAACTTGAATTCCCCAAATTTGAAATGCTTAATAGCAATGTATAACGTGTGGTTAGAGATTGAGAGACTATTGGGTAGCTCTGTTTGAGCCAATTGTAATGCTTCAGAATTATTCTCGTGCATAGCTAGAGGTATAGGGAATGACATGTTGACTGGATATTTATGGATGTACATGTGAGAATGTTTAGAGTAGATTTTACGGAATGTATTGAATTTTAGGTATTTTGTCATGGTTTTAGTAAGTTTTATGAGTATTAATTATGAATATGTAATTTGGTTTCTTCTTTTTCTTGTTATTGGACTATGTATATATATTATGTAATCATGTGAAAAGTGTATTTATAAACTGTAACATATTAATGAATTATTATTATTATTGTCTTATGCATGGTGTTGCTCCCCCTATCTTTCATCATTAGTTTCCCTCTATTCCCCCACTCGCGCCCTTCACTCTCAATCTACCTTCAGCCGCTTTGCTCCCAACCCCCCCTGTTGTTTCTCTCGCTTTTTCTCTTTTTCCCTACTTGCCCTGCTTCACTGGAATCCTCTCCCTCTTACTATCCGCTCTTCTTCTATTTATTACATTTTCTGCACCTAATTAAAAGCTCATCTTCTGTCTCCTCTGTCTGCTCCTTAAACATCTGACGTGTACTGTCACTTTTGCATTGTTATTTGGACCATTGTCTTTCGGTCCTGATTCATGGAAAAGTGCACACTGATCCTGTAAAGCCTGCACGCCGAAAATGACTATGTGAGTTCCTGCGTGCACAAATTTCTGTGCTTGGTCCGCGTATTCATGGAATTATGTCCGCAAAGTAACGCTATGCGCCCCCACACAAAGCAAATCTGGCAACGGATAGAAAACTTCATGGCCTCCTTGACCATGAAGTAATGCACCACAGCAACACTGCATGGATACCCCCCAAACCAAGGCAGCACCCTGGCGACAGTGCATGTGGTCCCCTGTAACTATTCACAGCACCCCCTCAACATGTGTACCATTTCTCTCAACTGTGGTTGGCCCCGGTAAATATGCGTGCAATCCCCTGTAAACCATGGCTCCACCCCGCTATACTGCGTACGTACACCTCTAACTTCAATCGGCACCCCAACTGCATGCACACACCCCTAAATTATTGATGGGACCATACCTTTGTGCAGTGAATTCTATGTGCATGTGACTTTACACATGCCTTGAGCTGGTTGTGAGATCGTGAGCTTTGCTTGCTGATTTCCCCAACGTGATTTTGTGTTGTCAGATCCATAAATACGCTTGGATTTGCGCCGTTGTGGGTGTGAGATCGCCTTGCGCAGGCCATGCCTCGACACGCCTGAAATTTCCCTCCTTCTTCTTTCTGCATGTTCCGCCTCCTATTTAGTTCTCTGTGTAAGCCCAACCCACACTCTGCGTGTAGTCTCGCGCAACACGTTGGACTGCACACAGTGACGTGCAGAACCTGCGCAGTGTAGGAAATCGACTAAAGTGGTGTTCACACAGAATGACGAGCAAAGTCCCTAGTCATCCCAGAAAGAAATCATGAATCAGCCATGTCAAGCAGTTTGGTGAAATGCTGACTTATTTTTTTAATAAATACAAAATACAAATACTTAGGGTCATGATATTGTGGTTTTGTTATAGCTCTCGTTCATACAACAGTTTCTTGGCACTAGTATGAGTGTGACAAAATGGGTGAGGAAGGTTCTTAACACATTCTGGAATATGAAATGATTTCCGTGTGTACAGAATTCCAAAGTTGGAGTAGAAAGGCAGAACCAGCAAGACTGTGTGTGTGTTCTGAACTCTGGAATGAACATCAGAAAGAGTGTGCACTTCGACTGAAGGCTCTGTAAATAGCTGTATTTCCTGAGCTTGCGGAGAAATGCAGGCCACAAAACCTGCACTGACTGGACATGGACATTGGGCAATGAGTTGTTCTTAGGAATGAACATGTTTGGGACTTGCAGAATGGGTGCATGTGTATCAAATAAACAAAAACCGCTCAAAACAATAGGACAAAGTGACATCAGGCTTGTGTGATGTGGCACGCCATCCTCTGATAAATTAGGCACCCTTGGCTTACTTAGTTTCCTAAGATCACACATGCTGCCCTATGGCTGAAAGCATGACCTGGGACTCTGTATTGGCTGTACATGGTGATAGACTGAGTGGGCCGAACAATATGTTACTTCAAACATTTCTAATTCTTTAGACAGAACATGTGAACATGCCTGTAAAGAATGGACAACATTCTATCTTGTTTGGTGAATTGCCTCCTTTCGTTCATGATGGTGGGATGACTTTATAGTCCGCTTAGTAACCTCAAACATGTAAACCATACGTCCTTGAGGGACATTTGTCATGATATGCTAAGTGCTCAATATCCAAGCCGAATTCCTGATAACTTGATCTGGTGGCAAAGACAGAGTATGTTTTTTGTTTCACCAAGACCCCTCTTCCCAATCTCACATGCTACAATGCACAAAGAGAAGAACCCTGCTCTAGCCCAAACTGCACACTGTCCAGACCTGTCATGTTGTGATATCCAAGATAGGTGGAAACAAGCAGACATTTTCTTAATTAGTGAAATAACTCTTTCTTAAATGCTGAACAGCTCAAGGGCAGTGGGTTCTTCCAGAGGCATGAAGCAAAATGATTGGCCTATCAGCATTATATCGCGAGAAGAGCCTGAATGTTCACGCTGCATAAGCGGCCAATTATCTACACGCAAGAAAAACCCTCACAGCAGAAAAAACCCTCACAACAGTAAAACCCTCACAGCAGTATGTTACAAAGTGGCAGTACTCCATTACTGACATTGGATACAGTTAACGTGAAAGAACAGAAACTTCTGTTCAAGAAGTTAAAGTAAAAAAAAAAGACATCAGAGGACTATTGAAGAATACAATCAAATACATGAAAAGGCTCAGTTTGTGGTGCCCAGTTACGTGGTGGAATAAAGTTGGACAGATGAGAAGATCACACCTACGCACTGATGCCTGATAGTACCCATACTCCCTAAAAAGTCCCAGAGAACAGTACAAACTCAAGGCCAACTTCAAAGTACTAATTGACACTGTACCGTTGAGGTGATGATAGACCATATTTTTAATTGGTGGGAAGCTGGTATCAAGACAAACTCACCCGCACCTAGTTGTTCGGTCTGCGTGCTGCTCACGTAGGTGGAAAATTACTGATGGGGGTTAGTAGCCAACCAATGGTAGGAGACCACGTTGTTGGGGGTCCTATAGTTTGTGTAGCCAATGGGATGTTGTACATTTAGTGACGTTCAAAGTGGCAATTTTTAGGGGAGGGTGTCAGCTATGGCCAATTATGGGTTTAAGAACCCAGCTTTTTTATGAAATGATTGAGAGTTAGAGTATGAGCGATTGCTAATGTTCGTTGTACTCCCTGTTTAAAATACCTGCATTAAAATAGACAAACTTTTGCCAAGCTATTTGTGTCGTCTGAATTATTGATGTTTGATTAAAATCTGCAGCCCCATCTATCTCCAGGGATTTGCTAGTCATCTTAAAAGGCTGGAAGCCTCCAGTTCATGGGAATTAAATTCAATTAGTATACAGTCAAATATGCTAATGGGTCTACACAGTTTCCCCCCCACCAACTAATGGAAGAGAACCCACTAATGAAAGGGATCAGATTAATTGACTAGATCCCCAGGCTGACATTTAGTTGGAAAATCTACTTACTTTTGGAAGGCCATTTTAGTTTCAGTATTTTAAAACCTTGCTTTTCAGGGAGACGAGGCCTTTGACCTTCTCTTGCATATGCAAATTAAAGACTGCTTATTCTTTAGTTCTACCATTACCTTTGTAATGAAAGATAGGTCTTTTGATTTCCAATACTTGGCCATTCGCATAGCATTTCCATTTGATCACAACTCCTCCTTGTGCTACTTGCAGAAACACACACACACACTGCCTTCCTTATTAGGTGCATTTTCAGTGTGGAGGTCTTTTGAAGGCTGGCAGGTCATTTTTCCAGTGGGCCTTCCAGTTATATTTGGTTGGGCTGTGATTAAACCCCTCAACTTGGAACAGTTGCCAAACATCACATGTTACGTTATCTTGTCTTGGGTTTACATAACGCTGCCTATCATAATTCATGACGTTGCCGCACTGTACGAGTCTCAAAGACCAGAGGCCAGAGGCGAAGTTAGAGTGAGCATTAAACAGTAATAGAGGGAATCATTGTATATAATAGAATTTGAATATCACTGTAGAAGCAATAATTAGACGTTCTTTGCCAAGGACATTTTTAGAAACTCTGAAAAGTATCAAGCAACTGAATCATGCATAATTTGTCAAAAAATGAAAAGAGTAAGAGTCAATGGTATATTTAGGATTGGGGATCCTTCACATGTGCCAGTAAAGCAGATGCTAAACATTGGCATATGCTCAGTAGCAGATGGCATCTGTTTATGTATTCCTGCTTGCCGGTTTTGCCAGGGTCCCCATGCACTGTAGGAAACCTGTAAAATCAGCCTCCATAAACATACACTACCAACGGCAACAGAAATGACCTCATCCCCACATGTCTGGTAAGAGGTGTAATGTGTTTCTTCACGCCAAGTAAGAGTAATCTAGGTTGTACATGCCTAGGAACATTATTGCAAGACTTAAATGATAAGAACCATGCCAACTTCACATTCCCAGTAATGATACTCCCGATCTCTTCACACCAGTCACAGTACTGCACCCTCCGATACAAAGTACTGCAAACCTTTGTGATATGACTGGTTTCCTTGCTTGGTCCCTATTCCCTGAAAGCATGGTGTGATGACATGAATTAAATGTTCTGATTGTGACTAGAATGTTTGTGGTTGAATGAGGTTTCACTCGGGCAGTTGGAAGATGTAGTCTGGGTGCTGGGAGCCAGTGGGCTCCCCTCTGTACTTCCTGATCTCCTGTGTACCTATGACCTGATGTCACATGATCCTAAAACGAACTGAAACTGTAACATGATTAAAGATGTAAATCATCATACCTGCGGCCTCCTGTGTATTCATAGTTATGAATATAACAATGTGCATGTCCAGTAACAGTCATGGTCATTTTTTACATTTCAGTAGCATCTCTACTAGACTCAGAAGCATAGAATTACCCAGGAAATAGTATTCACCTCTTGACATTCCATGTAACTGCCTAGTTAGACATGTCCCTTAACAAGACTGCCAGCTTTAAATGGCCAACAGTATATTCCCAACTGTGCATGCCTAACAACAGCGCAGCTGACCTCTCAGTATCAGGTATGACTAGATGACCACATTGCTTGCAGTGTGGCTCCGACCCTCGATCTCTCGCACATGCTACCTCTAACACACTCTGTGTGAGCCCCATTAACACTTAGTTTTCACCGTTTCACTTTTCCAAACAAGGTTTTGCTCAGGGTGACAGTCTTACAGGCATACTTGTGCACTGTAACACAGACCATGACATACATTCTCACAGTGACATAGAGAATGCCCTGCATATGCCCCCACATTCGACACACCCACCCACTCCTACACACAGACACACACACACACTATTGTACTCTCTCTGTCTCCCTCTCTGTCTCTCTGTCTGTCTCTCTCTCTCTCGTGTTTCCTCTTACACACACACTATTTTAGTCTCTCTGTCTCTGTTTCTTCCTCTATATCGACACACACACACACACACGCAGGCACGCATACAGCCACGCACAGTGTCACAAACACACACACAATGTGATCCTGTATCTCACTCCCTATCACTCTCTCTTCCTTCCTGTCTATCTCAACACACACATCACACACACACACACACACACACACACATTCGCAAACATACACTATTTTACTCTCTCTGTCTCTGTTTTTTCCTCTCCATCTCTTGCACTCACATACACAAAGGCACACACACTACCACAAACACACACAATGTTACTCTGTCTCCCCCTCTGTTGCTCTCTCTTGCTTCTTGTCTATCCCCATGCAAACACACACTCGCAAACACACACTATTTTACTCGCTGTCCCTGTCTCTTCCTCTCTCTTACAGACACCCACACTTAAACTGTCACAAATTCGCCCAATGTTACTCTGTCTCTCTCTCGTTCTTCCTATCACCCACGCACACACTCACACACAAGCACTATTTTACTCTCTCTGTCTGTGTTTCTTCCTCTCCATCTCTTACACACACACGCACACACACACACAGGCACAAACATACACGTTGTTACTCTGTCTCTCTTTCTTTGTTGCTCTTTCTTACTGTTTATCTCCCTCTCACACACTCAAAAACACTGAGATCCATACGCAACTTGTTGAGTGTCCTACTATCCTGCTTCTTGCACTTGGCCAGTAACAGAGTGATCGGAGCAGGCAGGGTAAAAAAGTAGGCGAGACATCTGAGCCCGGATGGGGAACAGGGACTATATGCAGGAATAGACCTCAAAGGATGCATCTACGGAGGATAGCTCAGCAGCAACGCGCTCGCATGGAGCAACACAGGTTCGATTCCCGGATCCGCGCTTAGAAACCTCTGGGTATAAAGCGCGTTATAAATTACCTATCATATCACTTGAGATGACGTTAGGTAGCTGAAGGCGGCTGCTGTTACATGGAGAGCCACTGTGCAGGTGTGCAGGTGTGCAGGTGTGCAGAAGTGGGTAAAGAAGATGGCAGGTTGAAAAGAGTACAGGTGGCACGGGTTTTGTATAATAGGGTACATGAAAAGAGTGGGCGTCCTAGGAAAAGGCTGGAGCAGTGCTCTAGCCTGCTTAGGGCAAAATAAATGATTGAGGTCCCTGACAGTATAGCGGGCCTGCTAAGAACGGGCGCTGCTTTGTGAAATAGTGTCGTTACTCCCACGTTAACCGTATAGCAGCCCTGGTGAGGTGGACTGATACACTAGTCAACTCAAAGTATAGCAGCTCCTTCTCTTATTTGCAGATAGATCACCTTGTATCTGTACAGGAGGTAACGTGTGGGATTCTGACTGTATGCCCTTTCAATGCATGCCCTCTCTTCTGAAACTAACAATGAGAGCCATTGCTGCCTGTACACAGACACACACACCCGCTCACACACGCCTTTCCCTTGAGAATAGCCAAGTCCTATACACTTTGCATTCACTTTAAGCAACTAAAGAACCACAGTAATAACATATAAGCATGTTCACCAGCACAAATGGCTGGGTGCTTATTGAAGGGCTACTGAGAGAGACAAGAATTCCCCTTCACAACCTGACAGGGACGTCATTTAGGGGTCCCCAAGGGTCGCACCTGCTACCCCTAAATATTTTTTTTTAAAACAAATTAAATTGAGACTCCTGGGCTGTGGACGTAAGCATGTGGCACTTTGTTTCTGGAGTGCCTGGTTTTCTGATAGCTATAGCCGTTAAGATTGCTCAATGAGTTGAGCGCTTGCTGCTCCAATGTGTGTGATCTGTAGGTTGCAGGTTCGATTCCTGGCAAGATCAACTCCGCCTTTCATCCTACTGAGGTCAATAAATGAGTACCAACACATAAATGAGTACCAACACAGGTTGGGTGATATTGTATGTATATTTGTTCTATATGAAGCTCTTAAGCGTAAGTGCTAAATAATAACACATCGTTATCGTTTGGCCTTGGAAACCTGCTTGCATTCACAGTAGTTTGGTAATATGGGCCTATACGCACTGAGATAAATGATACACATGGTGATCCATTCTTGTATGAAATGTATATCACTTTACAGTGATATCGTAAACCTATTTTTTGTACAATGCTATGTGATGCCACTTCCTGTTTTGTCGTGGGATGAAAGGTTGTCTTCCATCGCTTCCCGTGATGTCACTTTGGTGTGGGGTTACTTCCTGTGATGTCGTCAGAGGTCAAGGGATGTATGATGTCATTCCACGCTACCCATGGCATTTTGGTGAAGTGACCTCCCTGCAACCTGGCTATACTTTAAGGTCTATGGTAAGGATATGTCAACGCCACGTAAGGAGTTTAGGGTGGTCCAACATTGCAGAAAATGCCATGCGCTTGAGTGCACTCAGTATATATATAACAAAAAATAACATAAATTATATGGCCGAATGTTTTAATATTTCCAACTCACTTTTATAATACGAAAGTACACATGCAAGGGGTATTCACTCAGTCCCATAATAGAAACTAGCCACCGACGGTGTACATGTATCAATCAGTTACATGTATGTGTATGGCACTACTTGGCTGGTGGATACTGCACTTGATGATCCATGTACATTGCTTTTCAGGAAGATATATACTAGAAAGCCTGCGATCATGCATTAGCAAAGCCAATAGGTCTGTTTTCGAAAATTAGAGCTTACACTTTTTCTGTAAAGCTTGAGAACACAAAAAAGCTTCTGCTCTACGTTTGGAAAGCCACACTGAGTGGCTTTTCCATTGCTTGTTCTTGTGGTTGTTGCCATTGAAGAGATGTGTCTTTATCGCCAGATCATAATGTGAGCCATATTGCTCGCTTCCGGTTTGCACCGCTGACTCAGGCCAGCCCCCAACATGCACCAGAAAGCAGCCAGGTCCCATTGGCATTACCCATCAACCCCTGATGTTTGGATTACACACTATTACGATTTAGAACAGCCTGCTTTATGAAAGTGAGGCACGTGTAATCCTCTTGGCGACCAGCAGTTATGTAAAACTCCGCGGAATCAATTACATACACTGGAAAAAAGCACTAATCTGGACGCAACAATGGGCCTCACTACGAACATGCTGGTATCCTCGCTGTAAATCTGCTAAGATACCGGCAAATTCTATTACCGTTCCCAGCACTCGGTCCGGCGGCATTACCTCCGGATTAGGAGTGACGGTGTAAATACCCATTGACGGAGTCTCGTAGGACTTCATGAGGGGATTTGCTGTCATTATCGGCAGCAGCAATACAACCCTTCTTGCTGGTAAGACGCTGCTTCATCTCCAGCTTTTAGCTGGAGGTGAGGCAGGTGCCCCACTGGCAAACCTGTAATCAGCCGGTCCAGTATACGTTAATACAGGCACTTTAATACCAGATCGCCTCACTTATAATAGGGCCCAATGTATGAAGTAAATATAATTTACAGATTCATTCACTGTAATATATGGATATTATGAAAAGGTGTTGCGTGGCTGCAGCTATCAATAAAAGTGTTAGTCACGTCTCAGTTTGAAATCATACGTGATGGCTTGCAGAAGTCCATAACATGTTTGCAATCATGGTACCAGTGCATGTGAGCCCAGCACTTGAAGATCTACTTTTCAGTTGAGGACCTTGACATTTGCATTGTGTCAATTAATGAGAAGGCAGCAGGTGGCAGGTTGTTTCTGAATGATGGGAAGACCGGAGCAAGCTTTCCATCTAATCTCCTTAATCAAACATTGGTCTATCAGATGTGCAGCAATCTCCTGTAGTGATAGAGGTAGCCTCTGCACAAAAGGGGAACTGCTGGACTATTGATAAGAATGGGCTGCTGGAAATTCCCTTTCTAGAAAGCCTGAAAGAACATGTTGAGGACTTCACACAGTTTAATGACTCATATCAGTATAAAGGTTTGCATTGCGATGCGCGTTGGACCTTATCGCGCAGCATTATTATCAACGAGTCCATTCATTCTAACAAAACAAAGCTACATAATCAAAATGAACATGTGTCAAGGGGAGAATCACAGTTCTGAAAAGTCTGTAAGTGACCTATGCCCACCAGGTGCCATTTCCCAACTGGAATTAAGCAGATAGGCATCAGAAATCTGGTTCTAAGGTAAAAGGTTCTTCTGCAATTCAAAAAAGGGCCAAAGACACCTCATGCACTAGTTATCTGTGGAACATCCCACAACCAGCCTGTGATGGCCTTTCCCCGAAACCTGTATCATCTGCCTGTGTTCCCTCCACCATAACCTTTTAACTGGACACTTATTATTATTAATACTCAGTCTGTTTAATCCCATTCATATAATTTGTATCTTATTCCTGTATCCCTTTGTTTTTTGTGTAGGGCTCCGCTGCTTCCCAGCTAAATTTGCGCTATATAAACCTTAATGCATGCATTCATGATGAGGTGGAAGATCAAATTAACATATTAGAAGTATATGATTCAGTTCCAAATGATATAGTTGGCTCCAGATCTTTCTCGATTCCTTTGGTCATTCCCATCTCATCGTTCCTATGTCTGTCATATTCCACCAGTCTCTTAGGCTTTCATCAATATCTTCTGCTATTTTAGGAGAATTCCTGTTCATTGGGTGTGATGTCATCAGGTTAGACAGAGCCACAAAGGGATAACGATCCAGTCCAAAATTCTGCATCTTACTTTCCCCTGTGATGGAAGTTGGCATTAAGGAGGCGCCAACTCCTACAGTACTGGATTCCCCTTACTACTGTCCTTTCGTGATCTGGGTAAACCAGCGTCTGCATCGCAGAAGTAAATACAGTGTTATCACGATTCCATGAATCTACCCCTAATCTTCTCAAATAAGGTTCTTTTCTTAAATCAGTGGAATATTATTCTTTCCATAGCAGCAAGTTTAAACATTTCCTCCAACCAATCCTCCTCTTTCGGAGACACCTTAGTTTTTCAAACTCTCAAAATATTTTTTTTTTTGTTGCAACAAGCGAACCCCTGAACAGCCATTTATTTTGGGCAGCTCAAAGGTCCTCTGGCAACTCATCATAGCCTAGGATTAGGGGGGCAAAATCAAAGTCCATAGAGCTTCCCAGAATCTTGTTTAAAGTAATGCAGACTATGCCCCAGAAGTTCCTCACTTTGACACACTCCCAGAGCATATGTTGAAGGGTGCCTATCATATGGACGCAGTTGTTTATTTCAATGTGTAGTCAGTAGGGCATCAGGAATGTAAATTAAAAACATGGGGGATTTGAGAGGGGGAAACTCCTAAATAATAACAACCTGGAAGGAAAAAAAATTAGACAGATTATTTGATGAGTTTACGAACCTAATAATATGAAGCAGGACTGTGTCAAACTGACTACAATAACCAGATCACACAGTATGTTTTGTGGTGTGTCCTATGTATTAAGAGTACATTTAAAAAGCTTTTAGGGTATTTTTACGCTCATAGTACTTTTCATAGTGGTACTTCTTCCATTCAGAATGGGGTAAATCAAGGTACAATCGTACTCCTTGCTTAACATAGTTCTCTAAGGATTTATAGATGTCATGTTGGTTTCATTAACTTTCATGTACCTGCTTGCATTGCTTTAAAGAAATGGATCTGCCCTCTGAGGCGTCTATTATCGCTGGTATCTTAGTTAGCATCGGTTAGAGAGAATTTTCATTTCGGTGCTAATTTCCTCCCACCTTATAGATGCCCAGCTCTTTTTCATATTAACTCCTGAGTGAGTGGAACCTTTTTCTCCCTCCCTCCTGTGTTTTTCTCTGACTAGGATCCTATCTTTCCACTGGTTTTGGAGTCTGACAAACTCCATAGGCACCTGCTTTTTGTATAGTGGCACACAACACCCTCAGTCCAGTGTCACTGAGAGATCCCTTGGATTTCTCTTAAGGTTTAAATACCTTTTCTTGGGTAAACTACTGTTCCCAAGAATAGTAATGTGAAATTGATCTTATTTAGCTTTTTACGTTGTAGGTCCATCACACACCATCTTATGTGGAGTGCTGGGGGGGTTACCTAGTAGCCCGTAATTGCACTTTCTCATATAACATGATTGTTACCCTCACAACATTAAATGGCTTGTGGCAGTGGTTTACGTTTTACTACCAGTGTGCATCTTTACCACAGACTGAACCCTCAGCTGCAGTACAGCACCCAAAGGTAACCATTTTGTCAAAATGGCCCCTGTCTTCTGTTTTCACCATTTTCTGTTTGTAAGGCATTTCTTGGCTTTTACACTGTAAGATGAGATAGGTTTGATCCCCTTGAATCTTTTGCCTTTGGCGGGATTCAGACCTGAAGCTCGCCCCTGGTTCCAGTGTGTCTGCAAGGACAGGAAGTGAGGGAGGACCCCAAAACTCCCCTGTCCTTTGTCTCTAGGTGTGCCCGAATGAAACCCATCCTGATTGGCCGGCTGGCTGTCCAGGAAAGACAACCACCCTGCTGGGTGATTGACAGCCTACGGCTATGAATGAATGAGAATGAGCATAAAAGGTAAGGTTCTTGGGGTCACTGGCAGAGTCGACCACTGGAAGAAACATCCAAAGAAGAAATTGGGAAGAGAAGCCCGCTGCAACCTCCTGTGCCTCGAAGTGCCTGGTGAAGCCCTGCTGCTGTGCTGTCTTCCTTTTTCAAATCGCCAGAGAAGCTCCGTACAGAATGACTTCTCCACTTGGGCTGATGGGACCAACTATCCCAGAGAGAAACTCCACTTTGGCGCAACCCCCGACTCGCTGTGCCTCCAGAATCCCAATGCCAGGGATCGAGTGTCCATTATCGAGTGCAATATCTACCGTGGAATGAATCCAGCCAAAAGCTCCACGAGCCTCCTAAGGACCCCGCAGAAGCAGTAAATCCTGATCCAGTGTCCCGTCACCAGAGTCCAGGACCAGGGAGCAGGGAAAGTAAAAACAGGGATATTTGTTCTGCTTCAGTATTGTTTGAAAGGCACTGAAACCACGAAGAGCCACTGAATCTAAGAACATCCGTAGCTGATGACATCCTCTCCCGAGTACTGCGGCAGGAGCCCACCACACGTCGTCCCTCTGGTCCCCACGACTGAGGCCCAGGAACAAGCGTCTGCTTGGCTGTATCAAGGAGGAATCCAACTGTAACACTTTCTTCAATAAAGAGGTACTGTGGGGGCTTGGGTATTTACCTTATTGCCTTAAATTGAGCTTTCTCACTTGAGAAGTGCACTGACTTATCTTTTGGAGTTGATCTCAATTCCCCTTGCACATGCTTAACAGCTTGTGTTCCGCCAGTGATTTTCTTGAACTATCTGACTGGGTGTAAGACTTTCTCCAAGAAGAAGTGCATCAGAACTATTGACTTTGTCCAATTCACTTTGGCTGGCCTGGCTCCTTAAATGCACTCTTCCTAATCTATTGACTTTGGCACTGCTTGTCCCCTCATAGGTTGTAATTTGTTGGACACTTTTACTGCTGGGAAATGTTTTCCTAGGTTTCATTAGAGGATTCAAACTGTCTTCACATTATATGAAAGTATATTCTAACATTTCTATTTCTCTAACCCTTCTTTCCTGAAACCAAGAGTCTAAAAAGTATGTTGGTGTTTAAGATCAATGCAATACTACCCTTGTTATTGAAGTCACTTCAGAGTGTAGGAGAAATGTATGAGCATATCCAAAGAGTATTCACCAACTTTATTGACTTTGTAAAGTGATTCCAAAGTTTGCTTGACTGTTACAAACAATTGCCTTTTTAAAGAATGTTCAACTAAAATTAATGTGTAAATAAATATATATTTATAGCTGAAACCTTGAAAGTTTAAGTGTTACTTGGTTACTTGTATTGACTGATTTCATCTGTACAGCGCTACAGCTCACATGCACCCCTCTTGAGATGGGCTGGCTGCTCAGTCACACTACCAACTTGTGTAGTACAGACCTATACCAACAGGTTGGTTACCTAATACCAAGCAGATAAGTCTTGTGTAGTCTCACACAGTGTGACTGCACCAATGCTCACCTAACATCATCTTACCTGCATTGAAATATAATTGAATCAGCCCCCCTATAACATGCCTCTGCATTTATATTGCATCTGATGTGAATTTAAAACATTTTATCGGCACCTACAGCCTTGTATTATGCTGGTATATTGAATCTGCTTCTGACCAGCATTTAAATTAAATAAATCAATCTGGCTCTCAGGCATGGTATTATTGCTAGTATATTTATATTTAATTGCATCTGCCCTGCATTTAAAAAAGGTGATACTGCCCCCGAAGGCCCTGTATTATGTTCTGTGCTTGTATATTGTACCTTACCATCATTTAACAAAATGGAGTCTGGTTGTAAAGTCTTGTAATATTGCTGGTATATGTAATTTGCATCAGATTTGCACTTAAAAGAAATCTGACCCCTGAATTCTTGAATTACTGCACGTGTACCTAGCCTGCATTAGATATGCATCTGAGCATCAAATCTGACCATTAAAGTTCTGCGATATCACTGTCACCACGCTGAACTCCGCACAAACGATCACAGCAACAATTATTGGTTGAAACCGCAGCTAACTTCTCCCCTGAAGCAAACAAATGGATTACTACCTTCATCGCAGCCAGGACAACCCGTGTCTTCGCCGGGGAACACGCTGCACCACCTACCCCAATTGCCTGTAGCATCCCACAATGCTCTTACATTTCTCCACACTCTTCAACATTTCCACTGAATCCCTCATTGATCACTTAGATGCCATCGGAATCACTTACACAAACTATGCAGTTGACACACAAATGCTCCAACCATTATAAGGGGGACTACGCGCAGGCCATAATGACACTCAAGGACATCTACAAAGTAATCCAAGGATGGGTGGCCCCCCATCTTCTTTTTTTAAATGATTAAAAAAACGAGATCCTTCTATCGACACCCAAGCCCTACTTCACAAACTTGACTGTTGGGTGTTCTGACCCACGTTTGGACTATTATGCTACAACATTTGGTGCTGTGGGCTTAGGAAATCCAAGATGGCCGAAAAAGCCCACATGTGCGCCAGAATCTATGAAAACCGCGCAGTTTGTGCACACACCAAAATGGTCGCCTTACTTGCTACCCCCCGGTGCGGGTGTGCTGGGTCAGAAGAGTCATGAGTGAAATGGGGTGCCAAAGAGAAAAACAGCAGTGCCTGTTCGCTAGAAAGCAAAAATCACCCTTTCTTTCACTGAAGGCAAGCTCAGAATGCCCATTTCAAACATTGCAGAATATCCAACAATCTCACTGAACACCAGCGGACATTTGACAGAATAAAGTCTTGTGGGCATACAAAATCTGGAAAGAGGATGAGCCTAAAATAATGTTCATAGCAAAACTGGCTGAGCTGTGGATTTCAGCAGTTTAAGTAAATTTAGACTGAAAGACACTAAAAATCTAAGGGGGTAATTCATAGAATTCAGCGCACAAGTGGCGCACGCGGCTGGCGCACAGTGTGCGCGTGCGAATCCCTGCGCCAGCCGCGTGCGCTAAAATCCATTTCCGCGCACAGCGTATTCATGGATTCCAGCCACCAAAACCAGCCGTGGCGCACAGTGGCGCAGCGACCCTGCAGCAGCGCCAGTTACGCCTCCAAGAACGCCTCTCGCGCAGGGAAAAGCCATCAAAATCCCCAACCCAGCGCAAAGGGCAGCAGCAAACGCAGAGCTGGGGAAGTCTCCACGTGATTGGCCTGGGTACGTGGATTCCAGGGGTGCACGAGAAAGTCTACACGCGATTGGCCTGGGTACGTGGATTCCAGGGGTGCGCGAGAAAGTCTACACGCGATTGGCCTGGGTACGTGGATTTCAGGGGTGCGCGAGAAAGTCAACACGCGATTGGCCTGGGTACGTGGATTTCAGGGGTGCGCGAGAAAGTCAACACGCGATTGGCCTGGGTACGTGGATTTCAGGGGTGCGCGAGAAAGTCTACACGCGATTGGCCTGGGTACGTGGATTTTAGGGGTGCGCGAGAAAATCTCCACGCGATTGGCCTGGGTACGTGGTTTTCAGGGGTGCGCGGGTAGTTCCACACGCGATCGGGCCTGGGGGAGCGGGGTGCGTGGATTTCAGGGGCTCGCGGGTGGTTCCACACGCGAAAGGGCCTGTGCGAGTGGGGTAGTGTATTACGTGGGTGTGCGGGAAGTTCAAGACGTGAATTGGCAGTGTGGGTCCTCCCAGGTCTCCCCTCTACCCCCTCCACGACCTCTGCAGGCATCCCACACCACAGGGGACTACCCTGCACCCCGGGTCATGTCCCGCAGGCAGCCCATCCACCATGGCCATGCCCCCCAGCCAAGCCACATGTCCCCTTGCACCCCCACCCCCCAGCACTGTGGGGCACCTGCCAGCAGGCCCCCACCCATGTCCAACTCATGTTCCCCACCACCCCCACCCCCCAGCAGTGCAGGGGCAGCCTCCACCAAGCCCCCACCCATGTCTCCCACCACCCCCACCCCCCCAGCCACCAGGGGCAGCCTCCACCAGGCCCCCACCCATGTCTCCCAGCACCCCCACCCCCCCAGTCACCAGGGGCAGCCTCCACAAGGCCCCCACCCATGTCTCCCACCACCCCCACCCCCCAGCAGTGCAGGGGCAGCCTCCACCAGGCCCCCACCCATGTCTCCCACCACCCCCACCCCCCCAGTCACCAGGGGCAGCCTCCACCAGGCCCCCACCCATGTCTCCCAGCACCCCCACCCCCCCAGTCACCAGGGGCAGCCTCCACAAGGCCCCCACCCATGTCCAACTCATGTCTCCC
Source organism: Ambystoma mexicanum (assembly GCF_040938575.1). NCBI lineage: Eukaryota > Metazoa > Chordata > Amphibia > Caudata > Ambystomatidae > Ambystoma > Ambystoma mexicanum. Next base: position 118,136,657 of record NC_090935.1, on the reverse strand, counting down.
ACCACCCCCAGCCCCCAGCAGTGCAGGGGCAGCCTCCACCAGGCCCCCACCCATGTCTCCCACCACCCCCACCCCCCAGTCACCAGGGGCAGCCTCCACCAGGCCCCCACCCATGTCTCCCACCACCCCCACCCCCCAGTCACCAGGGGCAGCCTCCACCAGGCCCCCACCCATGTCTCCCAGCACCCCCACCCCCCCAGTCACCAGGGGCAGCCTCCACAAGGCCTCCACCCATGTCTCCCACCACCCCCACCCCCCAGCAGTGCAGGGGCAGCCTCCACCAGGCCCCCACCCATGTCTCCCACCACCCCCACCCCCCAGTCACCAGGGGCAGCCTCCACCAGGCCCCCACCCATGTCTCCCACCACCCCCACACCCCAGCACTGTGGGGCACCTGCCAGCAGGCCCCCACCCATGTCCAACTCATGTCTCCCACCACCCCCACCCCCCAGCAGTGCAGGGGCAGCCTCCACCAGGCCCCCACCCATGTCTCCCACCACCCCCACCCCCCAGTCACCAGGGGCAGCCTCCACCAGGCCCCCACCCATGTCTCCAACCACCCCCACCCCCCAGCCACCAGGAGCACCCTCCACCAGGCCCCCACACATGTCCAACTCATGTCTCCCACCACCCCCACCCCCCAGCAGTGCAGGGGCAGCCTCCACCAGGCCCCCACCCATGTCTCCCACCACCCCCACCCCCCAGCCACCAGGGGCAGCCTCCACCAGGCCCCTACCCATGTCTCCCACCACCCCCACCCCCCAGTCACCAGGGGCAGCCTCCACCAGGCCCCCACCCATGTCTCCCACCACCCCCACCCCCCAGTCACCAGGGGCAGCCTCCACCAGGCCCCCACCCATGTCTCCCAGCACCCCCACCCCCCCAGTCACCAGGGGCAGCCTCCACAAGGCCCCCACCCATGTCTCCCACCACCCCCACCCCCCAGCAGTGCAGGGGCAGCCTCCACCAGGCCCCAACCCATGTCTCCCACCACCCCCACCCCCCAGCCACCAGGGGCAGCCTCCACCAGGCCCCCACCCATGTCTCCCACCACCCCCACACCCCAGCACTGTGGGGCACCTGCCAGCAGGCCCCCACCCATGTCCAACTCATGTCTCCCAGCACCCCCACCCCCCAGCACTGTGGGGCACCTGCCAGCAGGCCCCCACCCATGTCCAACCCATGTCTCCCACCACCCCCACCCCCCAGCAGTGCAGGGGCAGCCTCCACCAGGCCCCCACCCATGTCTCCCACCACCCCCACCCCCCCAGTGACCAGGGGCAGCCTCCACAAGGCCCCCACCCATGTCCAACTCATGTCTCCCACCACCCCCACCCCCTAGCCACCAGGGGCACCCTCCACCAGGCCCCCACCCATGTCTCCCACCACCCCCACCCCCCAGCCACCAGGGGCAGCCTCCACAAGGCCCCCACCCATGTCTCCCACCACCCCCACCCCCCAGCCACCAGGGGCAGCCTCCACCAGGCCCCCACCCATGTCTCCCACCACCCCCACCCCCCAGCCACCAGGGGCAGCCTCCACAAGGCCCCCACCCATGTCTCCCACCACCCCCACCCCCCAGTCACCAGGGGCAGCCTCCACCAGGCCCCCACCCATGTCTCCCACCACCCCCACCCCCCAGTCACCAGGGGCAGCCTCCACCAGGCCCCCACCCATGTCTCCCACCACCCCCACCCCCCAGCAGTGCAGGGGCAGCCTCCACCAGGCCCCCACCCATGTCTCCCACCACCCCCACCCCCCAGCCACCAGGGGCAGCCTCCACCAGGCCCCCACCCATGTCTCCCACCACCCCCACACCCCAGCACTGTGGGGCACCTGCCAGCAGGCCCCCACACATGTCCAACTCATGTCTCCCAGCACCCCCACCCCCCAGCACTGTGGGGCACCTGCCAGCAGGCCCCCACCCATGTCCAACCCATGTCTCCCACCACCCCCACCCCCCAGCAGTGCAGGGGCAGCCTCCACAAGGCCCCCACCATGTCCAACTCATGTCTCCCACCACCCCCACCCCCCAGCCACCAGGGGCACCCTCCACCAGGCCCCCACCCATGTCTCCCACCACCCCCACCCCCCAGCCACCAGGGGCAGCCCCCACCAGGCCCCATGTGCGCCTCAGTGGCGGCCTCCTCCTCCTCTGTGGAAACCACCAACCTGGATGGCACCTCGCCGTCTACCGCCGTAGCAGGCCCCTGTGGGGGCTCACCCACCCCTTCCGCTGCAGCCGTGGGGGCATCCCTGCCGCCTTGCTCCACAGCGCCGTCTACACCCTCTCCTTCACTAGCCACTGCGTAGAGGGAGACATAGAACACAAGCATCAGGGTACTGTACAATGGTACCCTAGACAGGAAGCAATAGCAGATGAGTGCCACTGTCAAAGTACACTTCCATCATGTCACACCACAACACATGTGTCAGTCCAGGCAAAACACACACAGTGACAGTCATGCTGCGTGCCATGGACATTTCTATGCATGTCCAATGGACTCACGAATCATACAATGTAATGGGACTCACATGCATCATGGGTCATGCCTATCACATGCACACACTTCACCTCAGTCACATCCATCTGGCCCCGTACACCCCAATCACAGTGCATACAGGGATGACTAGGCTGCATCAGTGAATCAGTACATTGTCACAGACATGTGTCATGCATCCATGGCACTCACAAGTCACAGACACGCAGGTCAGGCACACAGACATGGATACCACATATGTATCTGACATCAGCACCCATCCCTCGCCCCCACCCATGTCCAGGAACAGAGACTGCCATGCTGTCATGTGTGCAATCTGCACAGGGCTCCCCATGTCGCATTCAAACACATGCAACAACCATGCGGTTCACACATTACAGGTCGCACATGCATTACCATGATGTCCCTGCACACATACATGCGTACATGGCCTATGTCACACATGCAGGCAAGTATCAGACAACCAGCACACTGCAACATGCCCTGTCTCACACAGCAATGCTTGGCCACTTACCGCTCAACTCCAGACGGGTCTCCCTCTCAAGGACCTGGCTATGGAGCGCTGGGTGTGCGCGTTCCAGGACCCTCAACTGGATGGAACTCATGCGGCCCCGGCCCCCCTCCACGAGGCGCCGGGCCTTCATGAGGGTCCTGGACCTCAAGTCCTCCCAGCGCTTCTTGACCTTCTGGATGGTGCGGGTTGCCACCCCCTCCGCGTCCTCTCCCGTCCTTCCCTGTTGGCGCGGGACGATCCGAAGAGGGCATCATACTGCCCCAGGACTTGCTCCACCAGGACACCAACTTCGGTGGCAGTGAAGCTGGTGCCCCTCTGCCCCTCTGGCCGGGGGTTGCCACTGGTGTCAGATGTGGATGTGCCCGACATGGCAACCCCAGGGGCAGGAGTGGGTGGGCAACTGGGTCCTGGGGCTGGGCTGTGGAGCGATGTCATTTGAGTCGGGAGTCTTCTGTACCAGCAGGGGTGGACACAGCAACTGGACCCCTGCAGATGGCTGATGTGCAGGCACCAAATGGCAGGGCACGGTGACAGCAGGCAGGCAGGCAGGCAGGCAGGCAGGCAGCAGCAGATGGCATGTGGGAGGCTGCTTGGGGCACTGGGGGCCAGTGAATTGGCCTTCTGGGCAGGAGCGTGGTCTTCCGTGTGTTTTCGCGTAGCCAGCTTGATACTGAGTGATTAGGCATGTGAAAAATCTGCACGCAGCGTGTAAATCGACGAAAGGCCCTTAGCGCGTAAGCGCGTCTGCACGCATATGCATTTTCATTGGACACAAGGCCCCTCGAGCGCAAGCGCCCCTGTGACGTGACGCGTACAGACGTGCATGGGCATTACAGCGCGCGTGAAAAACTGCACGTCCGCGTGTAATGCGCATAATCAAACGTGAAAAAGTGCACGTCCGCATGTGACGTGACGCGCGCGTGCGTTTCCCTCAGCACGGGTTAAAGGTGAGCGGGCCCAGCAGTTCGCTGTACGTGCCTTTCGTGGAGACCGACGTGTGTTGCTGCTTCCAGTTGTTTCACGCGCCATCTACTTCACAGCTCTCAAGGACGTATCTCTTCTTTTGGCGGGGGTATTGGCTACGCGTGTTTTTCTGCATCGCGCTAGTCAGACGGTGAGTCGCAAACGCTCCTTTTCCCACTGCGGGTGCCCCTGTGTATCGCACCCATTTTCGATGTCATCGTAGCCTGCGTGTCCCACGCGTACGCGTTATTCGTGTTACTGGGTGCAACCGCGTACTGCGGGAGGTTTAATCCATGCACGTAGGCTGCAGGGTTGCGTGCACGGTTTTACTGCAGTTTTGGGGTGCCTGAGCGTTGCGTGACCCGTCAACACATCACCGGGGTCACATACAGCCTTGCAGGTGCAGGGGGGCTGTTAACATCTTGCTTCCCACCCCCTTCACCCCAATTGCCCAGGTCAGTTGTGCTGTACACCTCCCATTGGCACCACTCCATCTGTGCCAGCACTATTACATCTGTGCCATGGTAGGGAGGCCACCAAAGGTGAGGGGCGCCTCAGCTGGGCGTACTCCTCGTGGCGGGCGTGGTCGGGGACGTGGCCGTGGTGACCAGGGAGTAGGGGGACTCCAGGGTGTCCAGGGCAGCCACAGAGGGGGAAGAGGCAGGGGTGCGCCACTTGAGCACAATGTTGTGCCATGTGATGGTGCAGCCATGCCACCACCCCCTGTGGTTCAGGGGGATGCAGCTCCTGCATCTGGCACTGGCACCCGTATGACCCGGCAGTCCGTTCCATCGACTGCCACGGGCCCAAGGGTAGCGGTAGCTGCAGGTGCAGCTGTGGACACCGCCACCCAGGCTCAGGGTCTGCCAGCGCAGGCTGCGTTGGCACTTGAAGAGCCCTTAGTAGATCTCCAACAGGCCAGGGGGGAAACCATTGGGGCAGGCCGGGCTGCTCAGACCAAGACATGTGTCCCTGGGGCAGTCATGTCATCTGCTGCCCCGAACAGCCGGGTGTTGGCAAGTGCAGGGGCAGATGCACCCAACAGCACCCCGGTTGTGAGTCTGCCAACCAGGACCGTTGCGGTCAATGACCCTGCCACAGCTTATGTTGCTGCGCATGGTCCATTAGTGGGCACCCAGCTGCCACTGACACAAGTCAGGCCTTTGGTCATCCCTCCACCTGCCACTCCCTCGGCTCAATCCACCCAACCCACTGGCCATACTGGTCAGGGCGGCATTAGCCAGCCAGGGTCTGCGCCACAGTCCAAGAGGAGGAAGGTTGCATCTGCAGCACAGGCTGGGACCCCACACACAGCCACGACCTCCTGCACGTCGAGGAAGAAGCCTTTCTGTAAGCAGGAACTGGACTTCCTCGTGGACTACGTGCGGGGACACAGCCGTGACATGCTAGTGGGTGCCAATAGTCAGACTACGGCTGCCCAACGTGACACCCACTGGAAGCATGTTGCGGAACATGTCAGTTAATTCGGCCATGAGGTGCGCACGGCGCAGGAGTGCAAAAAGCGCTGGAATGACATCAAGCGCAGCACTAAGGCCAAGCGTGCCTCAAATTACAACTTGACTCTGGTGACTGGCGGTGGGCCTGCACCAGAGGTGGAAGAACTCACTCCGCATGAGGCTCTCGTTGCAGAGTTCATACCACCAGAATTGGTCGAAGGTGTGGGAGAGATGCTGGACTTTGATGCCCAGTCCAGTGAGTGTTGATGCGTAGTTGTTGAGGACGTGTGTGTTTCACTTGTGGGATGTGTTGTGCATGATTGCTGCTACATGTGACGTGTACATGGTTCTGATGTGTAAGTAATGCAATGCCACCGTCATGCATGTCTCCTCTGCCTGCATGCGGGACTCCATGTGGCCATGCTCCCTTGCCCCTCCTCCGCCACTCTGCACCCCAGTTCCACCTTTGCACTGGTCTGCTACATTCTTGCCAATGTGTAGTTTCTTGTTCATGTGTCCTGTGTAGATGCTAACTTCCAGCTTAGAAAGTGCCAGACATATGCCGTGTGGTACAGCCTTAGTACTCGATACAGGGTATCCCACTTGTACTGTGCATGGGTCAGATGTCCCGCAGGGACATGAGTGCCTATTCATGCTCCATGTGCATTGCACGCATGCCCCTATGTGTCCTTGACTGGATGATCACTGTAATATGAGTCCTTGGTTACATACATTGCCTGCCATATTATCGGCCTCCCCATGTCAACTGTGGCTCAGTCCTGCGTTGCACACATGTTTAGGCTCTGACAATCTGTGTGGCTCACAGGCCTCAGCCTGTTCAATGGCCAATGACTCTGTCCAACTCTTGTTGTGTCTTCTTCACACGTGGCCGGCCTCCGGATCTTCCATCATGTGTCCTGCCCACTGTCCCAGCATCATTTGCAGTGTTGTAATTTAAATCACATTAAGCTGTTGATGCCAGTCAACACTGCTTGTCAATACACAGGTTATGGTCAGCCTTTTGATACCATGCTAGGCATCCCTGCTTTGGTACTGGGGTGGAGGGGTGCTTGTCTTCTAGACATGGTACACATTGAATACACAATGCACGTGATGTCTGATTTTGACATTGCACTGCCTTCACATTTCCTGGCACACACCATGGAGTGCTTGTACATGTAGGTAGTGAGTGGCGTACACATTTTCTGCACTGCATAGACCCACTTCCATGCAAACTGCCACCTTTCAACAGGTCTGATCACAGAAGCTATTCTAAGTAGACCCAGCATGCATGCCAGGTCATATGTTGTGTGTCACATGTCTGCCGGATGCCTTTGCTGTCGGTGTGTGTGTGTGTGTTGTGTGCTTCTGACATGTGTAGTGACCTTTTCCTCTCTATTTTTCAGGTGATGACGCAATGGATGCAGAGGATGGTGTTGTCATGCCAGACACAGGGTTGGTAAGACCACATCAACCCGGCACTAGTGGGGGTCGTGGGGTGGTAGGCCACGAAAACCCCCAAGTGCTGCAGTCCATCCTGTCTCTGGCTGCCTATGAGTCCAGCCTTGATGACGACTCTGACGTCCATGTTGAGTTGGATGAGCATCAAGTCCATGTGTCAGGGGTGAGTGACTCTGATGTGGACACTCCTCTGTCTGCGACACCTGCACTGAGGGATCAGACAGTCTTGGTTCCTCCGCCCGTGGTGGATCGGGACGCAGGGTCACCCTCCACACCAGTCACTGATGTGCCTGGGACATCACGTCGACGGGGGCATGTAGTCGTGCAGCCGCAGGCGGTGCCAACACAGCGAGGACCCCCGGTCCTTGGGTCCCGCAGGGGTCAAGCCCGGCAACGCGGTCGCCGCGCGCAACCGCTGTATACTGAGTGGGAGCAAGACATGACTGCCAATTCCGAACGGCAGGGGGCAGCAATGGAGAACATCGCTGACAGCATGGAGCGTGTGGCCCGATCTGTGCTCCCCCCTGCTAGACAGGTGCTTCTCCAGCAGCAGGCGGCACGGTCCACGGCCCGCTCGCTAAGGCTGGGCATGGCGGCCTCAGACAGGGCACGCCAGGCTGAAATGTCATCTCTGCGTCAAGCAATTGCTGCTCACGCAGAGGCGCACATGGATGCCCTGAGGGAGGAGTATGCCTCCCTCAGATCCACTCTGGGTGTCCTTATGATGTCCCAGAGGCAGCAGGCAGAGGAGAGGTTTGCACAGCTTGAGCGCACCATCTCGGCTGAGCTACAGGCTTGCCGGGAGGTGCAGCGGTTGTCCAGCCAGGCCTTGCAGGAGGAACTCCATGTTACACGTGCTACCTTGCAAGAGGAAGCACGTGTATCACGTGAGGTTCTGCATGCAGACCTATGTAACATCGCCACACAGAACCAGGCTCACCTGTCCCGCAGACTTGCTGCCGATGAGGGGCAAGCTGCGGCTAGGCGTGGCCAGGCTACTGTGCCACGTCCTCCTTTACAGGATGAGCCAGACTCGGACGACCATCTATCTCCCACATAGGTCGTGCTGTGAAGGCGTTGAGCCCATGGAGGTATTTTTTTTTGGCTCAGCATCATCGCATGTGGATGTTGAGCAGCACCCTGTACCTCCCCCCTCCTGGGTGCCTCCCCTCCCCCCCGGGTCGTATGTGGCCATTTTTGATTTTTCTTTTAGTTTAGTTAGTTAAGTTTCTGTTTGATAGTTAGTTTAAATAGGTAATGTAGGTTTTCCATAGTTAGTGTAATTAGTTAATAGTTGAGTTAGTTTAAAATTTGTAGTCTATTGTGCTTTCATGTGACAGTGCGGTGCCTTGTGGTTTTTGAAGGCATCCACTGTCTGTTCCAGCTGGGCCCTTCATGGTTGTCTTGTGTATGTGTTTGCTGCTTGGGTTCCTTGACTCACATATGCCACTCCTGCCTCCCTTATCCATGGGCTCGCAAGGATGGTTCGGTGTTACAGAATTTTACACAAGGGCTTTGGACTGTCATATCTGTGGCATGTCTGGTGCTTTTTGACTTGTGTTGACACCCCTAGTGGGGATGATTTAGGTGTAATTGTCCACTGTTCAGCTTTTGCTAGATGGGGTGTGTCATGATTAATGTGGACATTGATTGCTATGCATTGTGTATTATGTTTCATATCTTTCCTGTACACGTGCTTGTTGCAAATCATGCTGTAGATAGTGTTCCACACTTTGGAGGTGAAAGACGGACTGATGGTGTGATTTGTGATGTGACTCTCTGACATGGTCAAGTAATGAGATGCCTGATGAGACACACACAGATCACTTTGATGCATTAATCATGTGTTTCATGCACTTTCTGCAGGGGGATGAGGCACCAGAGCACCTTTGCCAGCAGACATGGGCCATTGGACGACGGAATTCCTGACCCGTTTGTTGGTGCCCACATGCACATGTGTGCACGAGCAGAGCCACAGTGATTGCAGACCCACATCCTAGAACTGCTGACATGTTCCAAGGAACTCCAGGCAAGGTGAGCATCACAGGGGGGCCACGAGACAGCAAAGCTTGCACCAGGCGAGTTGCACATGCAGGCTTAGTCACAGCACTGAGGGTGAGCTTAGACAAATATTGGTGTTGAAGCACACAATGCAGCTCAGATGTGTTTGTGGACTGATGGCTGTTGATAGTAGGGTTGTCTGGGACACATGCGGGGGCAGTGGCACATACCCTGCGGTACACCAAGGTTCATTGAGGCACTTGTATCAACCATGTAGCCTTCCAAGACATGGAAAGGGGCAGCTCACAGGGACATACAGCAAGGGACATACTCGGGTGCAGTGCATGTCTATTCCACGTACTTCATGATAAATGCACTGGCAACTTTGTTTTGGTCATGGTGGTACGCAACTTGCTCTGTAGTCATGGCTTGCCATATGGGTCTGTCTGCTTACCCAGGGAACATTGCATGTTGTGTGAATTGTGACACATTGGTGTTCCATTTGCCACGCACCCACCAGCGGCTGACTTACTGCATTGACTGTGAATGACCCGTCACAGGGGTGATGTTATATATGGGTACGAAGCATGGAGCACAGATTGTCTGTTTGTAGAGTAGTTTGTTGTTATGGGGCATGTTTTGTGTTGTGTTTTTGTGTAATTGGCACGTACAGGTTGTTGACTGTGTCTCTCTTTGCAGCATTGCAGTGCTCCTGTAACCGGACCTGAGAGTGCGCAGGCAGGAGGCCAGCACTCAAAACCAGAGCTAAGTGTCTTGTTGTTTTTCTTACAAACTGCCCTGCATAGGCTTGCTGGGGAGTGTACTGATGCATGGATGTATGTGTGGTCCTATTTGGTATGTTTTTTACCCTAATCACCCGTGATCCTATGCAATTTTGAAACCTGTACCCTCTACCCGGTGTTCCTGCTTCCCGTGCCTATCCAAGCAACGTTCCCTGACCCTCTTTCACCACTGGGGTTTCGGATGCCTGTGTAAGCCCCGAACTTGCAGGCGCCAAAACCCTAGAAGGGGTGGTTGGTTCGTACCACTCCTGAGCCTGGACTACAGAAGGCCATGACAATGATGTCCAGTTTGTTTGGATTGTGCATGTGTTCATGCAGGTTGTACATTTTCGTGCATTCCCTAGTTTCATGTGTCATTCCTACTCCCCTCACCTGCCACGCATTCCAGTCATCCAGTGTGTCTACACCTGTCCCGACTGCATATCCCTGAACCTCATTCCCCACCAGGATCTCAGGGGCCTGTGTGAGTTTGACCTTGCAGGCACCCGGGACATGGTGTGGGTGGTTGTTTCATAAGACTCCGGCGCCTGTACAGGGGACCTGTGACAGTACACATCCATTCATGGTGCATCATCCTATGTCATGTACCACACATGTCTCACATCCTGTCGTGACATTGTTTTGCTGTGCTACCTTGGTTGTTGCATCATTGTGGTAGTACTTGGCCTTTGAGACCTACTGCTACGTCAAGTCATCTACTGGAGGGTGTTTGGGTTCCTTTTCATGCCTTGGATTATGTGATTTTGGAAATGAGTGTGGATTCTGAGGGTTCAGGCATCTCTTTACACACAAGGTGGGAGATGGACACGAAGGGTAAAGGTGATCCTGTGGCCAGGTGGGAATGAGGGTTGGAGGCTCCATGACCCAGGTGCAGTTGTTCAGTGGGTCATGGTCATTTGCCTTGGGGGGGGTTGTTGTTGATAGTTGCGTTGCCCTGCAGTGTGATGGGAACTCTGACATTGTAATGTTGTTGTCCTATGTACATGTTGTGTTCTGCTGATCAATGCCTGTTCATGTGTTGTGTTTTCCTTTCAGGTGCGAGGGGATAGTAGTGGTTTGACATGCTGGGGTGTACACATGGTGGATGTTCACATGTGATGTGTAGGGAACACTGATGGTCACTTGAGTGCACATGCATATGTGGAGTGCATGTCCTTGCAGAACCACACACTTGCACTCGGATGCACTCCATGTACTCCCACCCTTGCATATCCACGTGTACACTGTTTGCCTTCTGGTGCCCACTGTGTCCCGGCAGCACATGTTCTGTGACCGATTATGGTTCCAGTACATGCCTAATTTGATGTTTGATGTAGTCTGTCACTTAGATGTGATGCTCAGGGTGTGCATCACACGCAATGGCTGTTCACTGTGCTGTGCGCTGAGCAGTGTGATGCAGGAGTAGGACACTGCATGAGCTGCAGTGTTGATTTTGCAATGCATAATGTGCATATAGACAGGCATTCATTGTGATGTTACGTCTACGACTGTTGTAATGCATTTGGAATCGACTTATTTTGGGTGGGACATTTTGTTGGTCTGTCATTTCATCGGATTCCGGGTCAGGCATCATTGTCCGATTCCACTGTACATTTAGGACATGGCAATGTGTACCTTATGGTTACTGGGTCGGTGTATGGGTATTGCTTGCCATGTCATGTTGATGTTTGGGAGGGTTTGACTGACATGACAGTGATGGCCATGGCCTGTTTTGCAGGTGTGTGTGATGCACACCTTGCATGTCCAGGTCATCTGCTTCTCAGAGCAACTAGCTGGGGGTAGGTTTCTCTCCGCTGCAGGTCCCTCCCCCTTGAACAGACTTTCTGCCTGACTTGAACTTGAGGGGAACCATCTCCAGTTCTGGAAGCACCCCAAGACCTTCCTCTTGCTTCTGCTTACTCTCTGCCTCTCCCTTGCAGAATTCTTCACTGGAACTACAGAAGCTGCAACTGGGACACTCTCACCAACCTCGGTCCCTGGGCCAGCCACTGTCCACTTGCACTGCCACCCTGGCAACCCCTGCACTGCAGTACTGTCTCTCTATCCCTACAGCCCTCCCTTCCCAGCACTTGTCTGCACTTACCTTTGCAGTTGCCACCAGGTGACCTATGTATTATTTTTTTGGCCTACTTCCCCTGTACTGGACTCCCCCCCACCCTTCCCCTTGCACTTTTCCCTTCCCCCTACCCCTGCACTTGCACAATCTCAATGACACCTGGCCTAGCAGTACCGTTCTCTGTGTTCCCTTGTTCCCCCCCCCTGCCTCATTGTGCCTTGGAATACTTGTGTATGGCTCATGTCATGTCACATGTCATATGTGTGCATTTTGGTTGCACAGGATAGCTTGTGTTTAAGTAGCTAGGGATGCAGACGATGTGGCACTTCCATGGCAACTATCTCAGGGTGGTAGGGTTGTGACAGTTGACTGTCACTTTGTCATCATCGATTGTCACCTGGTATGTGCCAGGCCTGTGTGCACTCCGCAGGGGTGGGAGTTTAGGTGAAAAATGTGGCCACAAGCTGGGTCCGGGCTTCCTCGCCACATGCCCTGTACCCTCCCATGGGCAGCGCCTGTGCCTGTGGTTGGGGATGTGGGGGCACCACCATGTCCACCGGGACGCCCTGCCGTGTTGCAACATTGTGCAGGACACATGCTGCCACAATGATCCTGCACACAACTGGTGGTGCATAGAGTAGTTGCCCACCAGAGCGGTCAAGGGAGCGGAAACGTGACTTGAGCACTCCGAATGTGCGCTCCACTATGCCCCTGGTTGCAATATGGGCAGCGTTGTATCTTACCTGGGGTGGTGTGGTGGTGTTCCGGATTGGCGTCATCATGTGGTTGCTCAGAGGGTAGGCACTGTCCCCTGGGGAGGTGATAATTATTGAGATTATTAGGGTTGGTATATTTGTCTGTGTGTGACTTGCATGCATGTGCAAGGGCATTTGTACTGACCTAGGAGCCATGTGACGCCATACTGCCCAGCTTCCAGGGCCCGGCTCAGGGCGGACATTCTGTATATGAAACTGTCATGGGTGGAGCCAGGGTAGTTTGCATAGACAGAGGTGATGATTCCCTTTGCATCGCATACCACCTGTACATTGATGGAATGCCAGTGCTTGCGGTTTCGGTAGATGTGCTCAGTGGCCCTAGGTGGACGTAGGGCCACATGGGTGCAATCTATGGCACCGAGCACTTTGGGGAAGTGTGCCACCCTGAAAAAATCCAGGACAACGGCCTGCCTTTCTGCGGGTGTTCTGGGCATGTATATGTGCCTGCGGACTGAGGGGCGCGCTGTCATGATTGCCAGTACCTGGTGTAGGCAACGTGACTGCGTGGCCTGTGAGACCCCCCCCACTATGGCAGTGGTCCGCTGAAACGACCCAGTGGCCAAAAAATGCAAGATATTGAGCAGCTTCTCCAAGGGGCTCAATGCTTGGGAGCAAAGGGTGGGGGATGTGAGGTCATCTTCCCACTCCCTGACCAGGTCTAGGATGATATGGGGTGGAAACCTATACCTGCCGAAGACCTGGTCGTCAGGCATCCCAAAAAGGCTTGTCCGTGGTGCAAAAATGCGTGCCCTGGCTATTCTCCTCCTCCTGCGGTGTCCCACAATCAGTGCAGCAACAAATGGGGCATTCATCGTCGCTGTATATACGCGTTTGTTGTTTGCGCGCACTTTTATGCTGTGCGCGGGCGCGGGACGCCTCCGTGTGGGCGGACTCGTTGGTTTCCCGTATTCGGGTGTCATCGCGTGTGATCGGAGGGGAGCGAGCGTACACGCGATTGGCCTGGGTACGTGTGTTTCGGGGTACGCGGGTAGTTCCACACGCCATTGGCCTGGGTACGTGTGTTTCGGGGTGCGCGGGTAGTTCCACACGCCATTGGCCTGGGAACGTGTGTTTCGGGGTGCGCGGGTAGTTCCACACGCCATTGGCCTGGGTACGTGTGTTTCGGGGTGCGCGGGTCGTTCCACACGCCATTGGCCTGGGTACGTGTGTTCCGGGGTGCCGTGAACTTTCACACGCGATTGGTTGAAATCCACGTGTGTTCTGTCATCACCCTCGCACGTCACGTCACAGACGCGCTCACGCGCTGAGGGCCTTTGGTCCAATGAAAATGCGTATGCGTGCAGACGCGCTTACGCGCTAAGGGCCTTTCCTCGAATTACACGCTGACGTGCAGAATTTTCACGTGCCAAATCACTCCGTATCAAGCTGGCCACGCGTAAGCACACGGAAGACCACGCTCCTGCCCAGAAGGCCGAACTACTGCCCCCCAGAGCCCCGAGCACGCTCCCACCTGCCATCTGCTGCTGCCAGACTGCCTGCTGCCCACGTGCCCTGCCATTTGCTGCCTGCACATCAGCCAGGGGTGCTGTTGGTGTGACCACCCCTGCTGGAACCAAAGTCTCCCGACTGGGATTCCATCTCTCCACAGCCCAGCCCCAGGACCCAGTTGCCCACCCACTCCTGCCTCTGGGGTTGTCATGTCGGGGCAAACTCCATCTGTGACCACTGACAACCCTCGGCCAGAGAGGCAGAGGGGCACCAGCTTCAGTGCCACCGAAGTTGGTGTCCTGGTGGAGCAAGTCCTGGGGCAGTATTATGCCCTCTTCGGAAGTTCCCGCGCCGACAAGGAAGGACGGACTCAGATCTGGACTGACATCGTGACTGCCATCAACGCGGAGGGGGTGGCAGTCCGCGACTTCCAACATGTCAAGAAGCGCTGGGAGGACTTCAGGTCCAGGACCCTGAACAAGGCCCGGCGCCTCTTGAAGGCAGCGGATGCCAAGGGGCGCCGGGGCCACTTGTCGGAGGAACAGATGAGGGTCCTGGAACACATATCCCCAGCGCTCCACGTCCAGGTCCTTGAGAGGCAGACCCGTCTGGAGTCGAGCGGTGAGTGTACATGCATCCTGATTGTGAGCAGTGCGTGTGGTGATTGTTCAGTAGTGTGCAGGTTGCACATCTGTTTGTATGGGGTCGAGTATGGGTGCGGGTGTACAGGGCCGTGGGGCTGACACATGCGAGGGCTGTAATGTGTGAGACATGGATGGTGCCTGTGTGTGTGGGCTTGCATGCCAAATGCAGTTGTGTGGGCACACAAGTTTGTATGAATGTGTATGTGAGTAGACATGTCCGAGATATCACGCATGTATGTTGTTTTCAGCTGCATGTATCAGCGCTGTGTACATGTGCATGTGTGTGTATTTGACAAGGGTGCAACAGTGATGCAACATGGATGCATGTGACAGCGGTATGTGGAAGCCTGATGGGCAGATGTGACATGGATGCCCATCTGAACACTGCGACACTTGCCAGAGGTGTACACATGCATGCAAGTGTGGTGGTGTGTGTACATGTGTGGTGCACTTCCTGTGTTGCATGTGATGTCTGGCTCACCTTTGGCTGCTCATGCTGTTGTATGTGTATGGATGGTGTTGGCAGTTGCGATATGGCTGTGGTATGGCTCGTGTGTGCGAGTTGTAATGACATGTGTGTTGGGGATCGTGATGACATGTCTGAGGTTTGCCAATGCCACTCATGTACAACTGTCATGTGTGTATGTGTCCATTGTACATTGCCCTGATGCGTGTGTTTTGTTTCTCCCTGTCTGCAGCGTCAACTGATGAAGAGGGCGGAGAAGGTGCTGTGGAGCACAGCAGCGGGGATCCCACCGCCAGCCGGAGACGCAAGGCCCGGCTCCCCTCCCATGTTGTCATCTCGTCGGGGAGTGAGGAGTCCGGTGCCGCGTCCCAGGCCGCAGCTGCCGGGGGGAGGTCCAAGAGGCGGAGGTTGCAGTTGGACTCCTCGGCAGCAGAAGGGGCAGCTGGGACCCCACAGGGCCCAACGGGGGAAGATGGCACAGAGTCATCCAGGTTGGTGGGGGGTTTGGTGGAGGAGGAGGCCGTGCAAGCACCAGAGACGGGGTCTGGGGGTGGGGATCCCACTGATGCTAGTGGTGCAGTGCAGGACCAGGGACAGGAGGCAGCACAGGCCGCCGCGGAGGTGCCTGTGTGCAATCCTGTCCCTGATCCTGTCCCTGCATCATCTTGCACCAGCAGGGATGCCTATGTCCAGACCAGTTTTCAGGCAGGGGATGAGCTGACGTCAACTGGCCTTCCTCTGCCTGCGGACGTGGCTATCCAGGCCCGGGTTGAGCCTGTCCTGGCTGGTGTGGCGTTGCGTCAACGGGCCATGCGAGGTGACCTGCAGTCTTTTCATGAAGAGACTGCACGTCATCTCGAATGGCTCGTTGACCACGTCAGCCTGCTGGGACAGGTCACCCAGGCCGGATTCCTCCATCTGATGGGGCTTGCCACGACCCCCTCCTCAGCTGGACCCCCTACGCGCCAGTCGTACTCTGTGCCATCTTCCCACCCATCAGTCACCTGGGTGCCCTGTGGAGCTGCCTCTGACGGTGCGGCCAGGCTGGTGGAGGAGGCATCCCTGCCACAGTCGGGAGTCGGACGTCCAGCAGGGGTGGCCACGTCAATGACTGCACCCCAGCCGGCGGAGGATGTGCAGGCAGCAGGAGGCAGTGCAGGGGCAGAGGCACAGCAGCAGCAGCACCATGGTGGGAGCCATGAAGGCTCGGGGCCTTCGACATCGGAGGGGCAGGCATCGGCCGGAGGGCAGGAGGACCCAGGACAAAAAGTGTCTTCCGTGTGGCAGCGGTTGGGCCACGCCATAGATGCGGAGCGGCAGCGGGCGGAAGAGGCACGGCTCTCAATGGTCAGGGCGGAGAACTCCATGCAGAGGGCCCTGAGGCGGGCCGAGTGCCTCGAGGCAATCCGCAGGGGTTTGGAGGTGGACACGTCGACGGCCCTGCGGACCCTCGGGGCCAGGGAGGAGGACCGCCTCCGGGACATTGAGGAGGAGTTCGATGATGCCCTGGCCCGGCACATCCAGAAATGAGCCGTAGAACTAGCCCGCTGCCCTTGTACATAGTTATGTAGGTAGTGTTAGGTTTCATTTTTGTTTTTGTTTCATTTGGACCTTTTGGACATTGGCCACATTTTTGTATATATTTTTTTTATTAGTTAGTGTAGTTAGATAGGTTTCCTTTATTTTGTTGGGATAATGGACCCTGGCTTCTTGCATTGTACATAGTTGTAGACTTGTACATACTTTCTTTTTTAACATTCTCCATGGATCAATGGCTTTTATTTTTATTTCCCATTGGATTTTGTTTTGTGGACATTGACTTTGTACAACATTACTTTGGATTTCAATATTCTTTTTTTTTTAATTTTGAACGGACATGCTTCTTTTCATTTTTTTACATTCACATTTCTGTTTCTTCATTTTTGATTCTATTCATGTTTCCTTTAATACATTATTTTTTTGTTGAACTTGAGTGTGTGGTATCTCATTGTTTTCATGCATTTCATGTTATGTGTTTTGAGATTCACTGACACCCATTGGGTGTATGTGAGGGACATGTGTTTGTTTCGGAACTTGCAATTGGTGTTCTGTGATGTAATTGCAAATTATGAGTGGGTGGATGCAATACTCGGGTGGGTGTTTTGCATTTGGGGGCTGACCATAGAGACCAGGGTTCTGGATTGTGATGACATGTTGGGTGGGGAACATGAGTTGGACATGGGTGGGGGCCTGGTGGAGGCTGCCCCTGCACTGCTGGGGGGTGGGGGTGCTGGGAGACATGGGTGGGGGCCTGGTGGAGGCTGCCCCTGCACTGCTGGGGGTGGGGGTGCTGGGAGACATGGGTTGGACATGGGTGGGGGCCTGCTGGCAGGTGCCCCACAGTGCTGGGGGGTGGGGGTGGTGGGAGACATGGGTGGGGGCCTGGTGGAGGCTGCCCCTGCACTGCTGGGGGGTGGGGGTGCTGGGAGACATGGGTAGGACATGGGTGGGGGCCTGCTGGCAGGTGCCCCACAGTGCTGGGGGGTGGGGGTGGTGGGAGACATGAGTTGGACATGGGTGGGGGCCTGCTGGCAGGTGCCCCACAGTGCTGGGGGGTGGGGGTGGTGGGAGACATGGGTGGGGGCCTGGTGGAGGCTGCCCCTGCACTGTTGGGGGTTGGGGGTGGTGGGAGACATGAGTTGGACATGGGTGGGGGCCTTGTGGAGGCTGCCCCTGGTGACTGGGGGGGTGGGGGTGGTGGGAGACATGGGTGGGGGCCTGGTGGAGGGTGCCCCACAGTGCTGGGGGGTGGGGGTGGTGGGAGACATGAGTTGGACAGGGGTGGGGGCCTTGTGGAGGCTGCCCCTGGTGACTGGGGGGGTGGGGGTGGTGGGAGACATGGGTGGGGGCCTGGTGGAGGGTGCCCCACAGTGCTGGGGGGTGGGGGTGGTGGGAGACATGGGTGGGGGCCTGGTGGAGGCTGCCCCTGCACTGCTGGGGGGTGGGGGTGCTGGGAGACATGGGTTGGACATGGGTGGGGGCCTGCTGGCAGGTGCCCCACAGTGCTGGGGGGTGGGGGTGGTGGGAGACATGAGTTGGACATGGGTGGGGGCCTGCTGGCAGGTGCCCCACAGTGCTGGGGGGTGGGGGTGGTGGGAGACATGGGTGGGGGCCTGGTGGAGGCTGCCCCTGCACTGCTGGGGGGTGGGGTTGCTGGGAGACATGGGTGGGGGCCTGGTGGAGGTTGCCCCTGCACTGCTGGGGGGTGGGGGTGGTGGGAGACATGGGTGGGGGCCTGGTGGAGGCTGCCCCTGGTGACTGGGGGGTGGGGGTGGTGGGAGACATGGGTGGGGGCCTGGTGGAGGCTGCCCCTGCACTGCTGGGGGGTGGGGGTGCTGGGAGACATGGGTTGGACATGGGTGGGGGCCTGCTGGCAGGTGCCCCACAGTGCTGGGGGGTGGGGGTGGTGGGAGACATGGGTGGGGGCCTGGTGGAGGCTGCCCCTGCTCTGCTGGGGGGTGGGGGTGCTGGGAGACATGGGTTGGACATGGGTGGGGGCCTGGTGGAGGCTGCCCCTGCACTGCTGGGGGGTGGGGGTGCTGGGAGACATGGGTGGGGGCCTGGTGGAGGCTGCCCCTGGTGACTGGGGGGGGTGGGGGTGCTGGGAGACATGGGTGGGGGCCTGGTGGAGGCTGCCCCTGCACTGCTTGGGGGTGGGGGTGCTGGGACACATGGGTTGGACATGGGTGGGGCCTGGTGGAGGCTGCCCCTGCACTGCTGGGGGGTGGGGGTGCTGGGAGACATGGGTGGGGGCCTGGTGGAGGCTGCCCCTGGTGACTGGGGGGGTGGGGGTGCTGGGAGACATGGGTGGGGGCCTGGTGGAGGCTGCCCCTGCACTGCTGGGGGGTGGGGGTGCTGGGAGACCTGGGTTGGACATGGGTGGGGGCCTGCTGGCAGGTGCCCCACAGTGCTGGGGGTGGGGGTGGTGGGAGACATTGGTGGGGGCCTGGTGGAGGCTGCCCCTGCACTGCTGGGGGGTGGGGGTGGTGGGAGACATGGGTGGGGGCCTGGTGGAGGCTGCCCCTGGTGGCTCGGGGGTGGGGGTGGTGGGAGACATGGGTGGGGGCCTGGTGGAGGCTGCCCCTGCACTGCTGGGGGGTGGGGGTGGTGGGAGACATGGGTGGGGGCCTGGTGGAGGCTGCCCCTGGTGACTGGGGGGTGGGGGTGGTGGGAGACATGGGTGGGGGCCTGGTGGAGGCTGCCCCTGCACTGCTGGGGGGTGGGGGTGGTGGGAGACATGAGTTGGACATGGGTGGGGGCCTGGTGGAGGGTGCCCCTGGTGGCTGGGGGGTGGGGGTGGTGGGGGACATGGGTGGGGGCCTTGTGGAGGCTGCCCCTGGTGGCTGGGGGGTGGGGGTGGTGGGAGACATGGGTGGGGGCCTGGTGGAGGCTGCCCCTGGTGGCTGGGGGGTGGGGGTGGTGGGAGACATGAGTTGGACATGGGTGGGGGCCTGCTGGCAGGTGCCCCACAGTGCTGGGGGGTGGGGGTGCTGGGAGACATGAGTTGGACATGGGTGGGGGCCTTGTGGAGGCTGCCCCTGGTGACTGGGGGGGTGAGGGTGGTGGGAGACATGGGTGGGGGCCTGGTGGAGGGTGCCCCACAGTGCTGGGGGGTGGGGGTGGTGGGAGACATGGGTGGGGGCCTGGTGGAGGCTGCCTCTGGTGACTGGGGGGGTGGGGGTGCTGGGAGACATGGGTGGGGGCCTGGTGGAGGCTGCCCCTGGTGACTGGGGGGTGGGGGTGGTGGGAGACATGGGTGGGGGCCTGGTGGAGGCTGCCCCTGCACTGCTGGGGGGTGGGGGTGCTGGGAGACATGGGTGGGGCCCTGGTGGAGGCTGCCCCTGCACTGCTGGGGGGTGGGGGTGGTGGGAGACATGGGTGGGGGCTTGGTGGAGGCTGCCCCTGCCTGCTGGGGGGTGGGGGTGGTGGGAGACATGGGTGGGGGCCTGGTGGAGGCTGCCCCTGCACTGCTGGGGGGTGGGGGTGGTGGGAGACATGGGTGGGGGCCTGGTGGAGGGTGCCCCTGGTGGCTGGGGGGTGGGGGTGCTGGGAGACATGAGTTGGACATGGGTGGGGGCCTGCTGGCAGGTGCCCCACAGTGCTGGGGGGTGGGGGTGCTGGGAGACATGAGTTGGACATGGGTGGGGGCCTGCTGGCAGGTGCCCCACAGTGCTGGGGGGTGGGGGTGCTGGGAGACATGAGTTGGACATGGGTAGGGGCCTTGTGGAGGCTGCCCCTGGTGACTGGGGGGGTGGGCGTGGTGGGAGACATGGGTGGGGGCCTGGTGGAGGGTGCCCCACAGTGCTGGGGGGTGGGGGTGGTGGGAGACATGAGTTGGACATAGGTGGGGGCCTTGTGGAGGCTGCCCCTGGTGACTGGGGGGGGTGGGGGTGGTGGGAGACATGGGTGGGGGCCTGGTGGAGGGTGCCCCACAGTGCTGGGCGGTGGGGGTGGTGGGAGACATGAGTTGGACATGGGTGGGGGCCTTGTGGAGGCTGCCCCTGGTGACTGGGGGGGTGGGGGTGCTGGGAGACATGGGTGGGGGCCTGGTGGAGGCTGCCCCTGGTGACTGGGGGGTGGGGGTGCTGGGAGACATGGGTGGGGGCCTGGTGGAGGCTGCCCCTGCACTGCTGGGGGGTGTGGGTGCTGGGAGACATGGGTTGGACATGGGTGGGGGCCTGCTGGCAGGTGCCCCACAGTGCTGGGGGTGGGGGTGGTGGGAGACATGAGTTGGACATGGGTGGGGGCCTGCTGGCAGGTGCCCCACAGTGCTGGGGGGTGGGGGTGGTGGGAGACATGGGTGGGGGCCTGGTGGAGGCTGCCCCTGCACTGCTGGGGGGTGGGGGTGCTGGGAGACATGGGTGGGGGCCTAGTGGAGGCTGCCCCTGCACTGCTGGGGGGTGGGGGTGGTGGGAGACATGGGTGGGGGCCTGGTGGAGGCTGCCCCTGGTGACTGGGGGGTGGGGGTGGTGGGAGACATGGGTGGGGGCCTGGTGGAGGCTGCCCCTGCACTGCTGGGGGTGGGGGTGCTGGGAGACATGGGTTGGACATGGGTGGGGGCCTGCTGGCAGGTGCCCCACAGTGCTGGGGGGTGGGGGTGGTGGGAGACATGGGTGGGGGCCTGGTGGAGGCTGCCCCTGCACTGCTGGGGGGTGGGGGTGCTGGGAGACATGGGTTGGACATGGGTGGGGGCCTGGTGGAGGCTGCCCCTGCACTGCTGGGGGGTGGGGGTGCTGGGAGATATGGGTGGGGGCCTGGTGGAGGCTGCCCCTGGTGACTGGGGGGGTGGTGGTGCTGGGAGACATGGGTGGGGGCCTGGTGGAGGCTGCCCCTGCACTGCTGGGGGGTGGGGGTGCTGGGAGACATGGGTTGGACATGGGTGGGGGCCTGGTGGAGGCTGCCCCTGCACTGCTGGGGGGTGGGGGTGGTGGGAGACATGGGTGGGGGCCTGGTGGAGGCTGCCCCTGCACTGCTGGGGGGTGGGGGTGGTGGGAGACATGGGTGGGGGCCTGGTGGAGGCTGCCCCTGGTGACTGGGGGGTGGGGGTGGTGGGAGACATGGGTGGGGGCCTGGTGGAGGCTGCCCCTGCACTGCTGAGGGGTGGGGGTGCTGGGAGACATGGGTGGGGGCCTGGTGGAGGCTGCCCCTGGTGGCTGGGGGTGCAAGGGGACATGCGTTGGTGGGCAGTAGTGCTAGTTGATATGTGGGTTGGCTGGTGGGCATGGCCAAGGTGGATGGGGTGCCTGCAGGACATGTGCTGGGTAGGCCCCTGTGGTGTGAGCCACCTGCAGGGGCCGTGGAGGGTGTAGAGGGTACACCTGGGAGGACCCACACGTGCAATTCACGTGTGCTGCTCCCCGCGCACCCCTGTAATACACATACCCTGATAATATCGCGTGTGTAACTTCCCGCGCACCCCCGAAATACACGTACCCCGCTCAATCGCATATTTGACTTCCCGCGCAACCCCGAAATACACTTACCCCGCTCAATCGCGTGTGGAACTTCCCGTGCACCCCTGAAATCCACGTACCCGGCCAAATCGCGTGTGGAACTTCCCGCGCACCCCTGAAATCCACGTACCCGGCCAAATCGCATGTGGAACTTCCCGCGCACCCCCGAAATACACGTACCCCGCTCATTCGCGTGTGTAACTTCCCGCGCACCCCCGGAATACACGTACCTCGCTCAATCGCATATTTGACTTCCCGCGCACCCCCGAAATACACGTACCCCGCTCAATCGCGTGTGTAACTTCCCGCGCACCCCCGGAATACACGTACCTCGCTCAATCGCGTGTGTAAATTCCCGCGCACTCCCGGAATACACGTACCCCGCTCAATCGCGTGTGGAACTTCCCGCGCACCCCTGAAATCCACGTACCCGGCCAAATCGCGTGTGGAACTTCCCGTGCACCCCTGAAATCCACGTACCCGGCCAAATCGCGTGTGTAACTTCCCGCGCACCCCCGGAATACACGTACCTCGCTCAATCGTGTGTGGAACTTCCCGCGCACCCCCGGAATACACGTACCCCGCTCAATCGCGTGTGTAACTTCCCGCGCACCCCCGGAATACACGTACCCCGCACAATCGCGTATTTAACTTCCCGCGGCGCCACTTTTTTGATGCGCTGGGACTCTACCGCCTGCCTTCGTGTGGCGGCCGTGTTTCAGCTTGTGCGTGGCTTTGGCTGTGCGTGGCTTTGCCCTATTCCATTCCATGAATACGTGTGGTTCGAGTGCGTGTGGGCGTTCCCTCTGCTTCCGTGCAGTACATCCCCAGTTACGCCCTTATTTTCGCGTGTTGTTCCACATTCCGCGCGTTACACCCCATGTCCCGCCCACTTTCTGGTGTGTGCGCTGAGGTTGTGCGCTTTCACTGTGCGCGTCGCGCACACCTTTCGCGATGTTGCAGTGACTTGTGCGCCATGCACGGGTTTGGCGCACATCCCGCGGTGAACACGCACAGGGACTTCCATGAATCGCATGCGTGCGTGTGCGCCTGTTTTTTTCCGCTTGCGCATGCTTGCGCATGCTTGCGCCTAGATTTTCGGCGCACGTTTGTTCCATGAATCGGCCCCTAAATGTTTAAAAGAAATGAGTGACCTACTTTTGAGTGTCACATGGATTGCAATTGTTTAAATGTCATAGTTTTAAACTTAGAATCAGCATTCTAGCTGCATGTGTAAACATTGGAAGTTTGATTTGGACAGGACAACTGGCAGCCAAAGAGACATTTAGCTGAGGCCTGGCTTAAAAAGAGAGGGAATTTTGCCCACCAGCTACCCCCGACAGGAGTTGAGACTTGCACAACAGCTGTGTTCCCAGGCCTAGCTGCCTTTTGCTGTTCCCACCAAAAGGGATATGGCACTTCTCTGATTGAATTACCTGGGCTCTGCAGGAAATTGAACAAAGCCCTGTCCTGACTCAGGCAAATGTTTTATTGGGGGGGTCGTAAAAGTGGCTTCCTCCTGGAAGGAAAGGGGAGGAGCACTGCCTGTGAGAGCAAGCTGGCTTGGCAGAACTGGAAAAAACAGAAATTCAACCTTGTGCTGGGGGGAAACCACACCCCTTTGGGGCCAGAACATAAATCTAAAAAGATGGATCATTCATAGAGCGGACTTGTGAACATTTTATAAGTGATATCATTATTCTTGTGATTTTTCTGTGCACATTTGAAGACGTGTTAGGACCCAGTGGTATGTTCAGGGGGGTTTTTAGCGGAAAAGAGGATATTACTCTAAATGTATGTATGTTAAAAATCTGACACTCCACCACCTAATGCCCACACACCATGGGCACATCTGTGTAAATGCGGGGAAAAATCCAATATTGGTAACCCGAAATATGTTGCCATTTTTGAGCCCAAGCTCCTAGAAACGACAGAATTGGAACAGGGGCTACCATCAGTAAATTCCTGATGTGTGTATGCAATGCCAAACAACTGTCTATCGGGGAAGTATGTATTTGGATCAGATATAGATTTGTGTGTAAAGTTGACAGGGGTGGGTTCTCTGTATCATAAACAGACCTCATCATGATGACACTTCATTTCATTCCCCCAATCAAGGGGAAGAGGAGGAAGTGGCCAATGACAAGTGGAGAGGGGTAGGGCCTAGAAAGCTAGCCTCTCCACCCACTTTCAAAACACATAAAAGCAGACAGTCAGGACAGATAGAGACATGCTATTCCATCTGCTGCGGGACGCTCTGCCGGGAAAATCCATACTTTACCTCCATCAACCTCCAGAGAGCCAACACAGAGACTTCAATCTATCCACCTTCAGAGACCAAGACTTTACTTCAGAATTTGTAGCAGAGAGGTCAACTACAAGCTAAAACCCTCTTTAGCAGGCCTCAAATCATTGTAAACTATTCACAGCCAGGCGAGCTGTTTGAATTCTTTGCAAGAACTCTTGCCATTTGCCAGAAAGCAGTGTTGTATCCAGAGAGAGACCAGCTGAACCGGAGACCGCTGTATCCGGACCCACAGACCTGATCAGAACCAGAGACCCAGACCAGACCAGCAGAGTAGAGCTGACCCAGACGCTGTGCGCAGAGACCGTCTGTGGCGAGTGAAGAAAACCCGCTGACCAGATCGTGACGTGGCCCAGTCCTTCTAAAAAGTAGGAGTGAGTATCCGCCAAAACTGTGCAGAACCCAATCTCTTAGTTAAAATAATCTGATTCAAAACATCTGAACCGTTCAAAACTGCTTTGAAACCCTGTGTTCATTCTGTCACTTCATAGCTGTCAAAGTGTCACCTATCATCTGTCACCTGTCATCCTGAAATCTTGATTTGAAACCCTAAAATCTACCTTTATTAAATCGTTCATAACTCCGGAACCGTTTGGGTTAGGAACGAAGCTGAGATCCTAGGCTGTCCTAGGACCCCAAAGCGATAGTGCTACTCCTTGTAGTTCCTCTGTAATCACGCCCGGCGCACTCGGAAAAATCGGCCGCGATTTGACATTTTGCCGCGAATTGAAAGGTTACCTCACGTGTAAAAATCTGCAGCTGTTTGCTTTCCGTGGCAAAAATTCGTTTGCAACCTGACAACCATTCATAGAGCATTGCTAAAGTGATCCTGAACTCATTCAAAGTATCTATCACTCACCCTGAACCTCTAGAGGGAATTAAAAGCATTTTAGCATATTTTTCACTTCCTTGCAAACCACATTGAAGCATTTTGGGCCTGTGTTTAAAACTCCGACCTGTTTTCCTCTAAGCTTGCTGGGGGGGGGGACTGAATTTCGTATTGTATTGATTGCATTCCTGAGAACTGTGTGCTCTTCTTTCCATCTCCTTATATTGCATAAAGGGGGGAGTGAATTTTCAAAGAAAAGTGATTACATTGTCTTTTAGTGAAGTCCTATCAAGTCGATTTCTGTGCTGCTTTCTTTTTCATGTGTGCAATTCATTGAAACCATAAAGCATTCTCTGATACTTTATTCCCCTGTTCCTAGTCATAAGTCACCAGAACTGTGCTATTGTAGGATTACTTATTGCTGATTACTGTTCATAGGTCTAAGTGTGCTATCAATTATTAATTTATTTCTAAAGGTGTGATACATATATATATTGTTTAATTTTCCAATAAATCTTTTAAATTTGCAAAACAAACCTACTTCTTGGCTGAGTGGGGTCAGGGGGATTTTAAGAGAGGGGTGTTATACAGGGATAGTCATCCAGAACTCATGAACTGGGCATAAAGATATATCAATAAGGGTTTTCATTCAGTATTCTAGACTAGGCGTTGACTTAGCTGTAGTGTTGAATTGAATCCTCTTATCCTCTTACATGACCCAACTTACCACTCTTCCAAGATAGACAGAATCGTAATTCCAGTCTCACCAGCTGTAGAAATCTTGAAAAAATACCTTGACACCACACTGAACATGAACCGACAAGCAAATGCCGTTGCCTCATAAGCTGCTCAAACCATGAAACTCTTAAATGCCAGCAGACCTTTCGTCTCCACTGACAACGGCCCTAACTTCACCTGAGCCATCATCGGATCCAGATTAAACTACTCTAATGCACATCTGTCCGGCACTACCGAACACAGTTTATGTAAATTTCAAATCATCCCAAATAAATAACTTTGTGCCGTCTTAGACCCATCGAAACCAGACCACATCTCAGATGAGAGAAGAAAGACGCACTGGCTCCCGATATGTAAATATTTGGGCTCAAAACCCTGTCCATCATCCACTGCTGTCTCACTAACATGTCCAAAAAACACGAGAAGTCCAACTCATCAAGGCCAACACGCAAAGCTGATGCCCACCCCCTTAGAGTTCCAATATCCAAAGGCACAAGAGCAGGACACTCCAGCTTCCCCGTCACTGCCGCCAAACTCTGGAACGCCTTTCCTTCCACCATTTGTGCCGAACCTTCCTTCTGGACATTCAGAAAACACTTAAAAACATGATTATTCACCTGAAAGCCTGCTGATACCTGACTGTCTAACACTATGGGGGTCATTAGAAGTTTGCCGGTCCGGGAACTATGGTACCGGTAAGCTTGTCGGTACCGTAGTTCCTGGACCAGCAAAATACGAGTTCTGCTCATGGGTGCTGTTTCACCCGCCAGGTCTGACCTGGTGGGCGTACCAGCACCAGCGAGCAAAGCATGTTGGATGCACCGCCACTGTCATTAACGGTGCCGGTGCATCAGGCTTCCCCATTCCAATTGAGCCCTATGGGCTCGAATGTGAATGGGGAAGAATATTTTCTGGCGCCCGGGAATGGGCGATTACAGGATTACAAGGTTGTTATGACCTGGTAATTGCCCATTCCTGGGCGCTGGAAAATATTGCAAGTTTGGCGGCAGCCTGCCGGTTTTACCGGCAAGGCTACTGCCAAACATGTAATGAGGCCCTATGTCTCACTGTATACTCTCTCTGTTCCTTTCATGCATGTACTTAAATTAACATTTAACCAGTGCCTACTTGCCTCAGGCTTTTATGTGCTATCTATAAGTGCATAAAATGGATACAAATCAACCCAATAACCTTAGAAACTGCAATTTCATAACCTTCCCACCTGACAATTGAACTACCTATATAACAAACCAGACAAACCAGAGGGCCTTAGGCTGACTGCTATTGGGGCCATAATAACAAAGAATGGTGCACTGACATTATGTTTACTATTCACCTACATCTTTGCCAGAAAACATTGTTTTGATGAATTTTCTGAATACGGAACAATGCTGACACAATACCAAAACCACTGGACCAAACGTTCTCTCAACTATTTCTTAACTGCTTGTAACGACAAGCACAGTCGCGAGAGGCTGTGTGGTGAGCAAGGATAATGAAGCCACACAATGTTGGTGAAAAGGAAATGTGCCTAACGAGATAAATGGCCATGGATTTATATGGGGAAACGCATTGGTTCATTGCTATGGTACAGTGAATTTCGTATATATCGGCGGCACATAATGTTGAAGTCAATTTGCAGACAATGGCCCTCATTACAAGTATGGCGGTCTGGAAATAAGGGTGCCAGTAGCAACATATTGGCACCCTTTCCGGACCACCATATTACAATGATGCCAGTAGGGGCCACAGATCCCCCGGCCGAATTGGCCTGCCGGGAGGTCAGGCCCCTACCAGAATGGTTGTCATGGAGGCACCAACACTGTTGGCAATAGTGCCGGTGCTTCCATGTCCCCATTTCCATGGAGTCCTCTGCGACTCCATAGAAATTGGGAGTAACCGGTGCCACCGGTATATCAGGTAGCGGCAACATGCCAGTAGCACCTGTGGGTTACCACCAACTTCATAATGAGGCCCATTGATGCAAAACTTTACCAATTAAATACTGCCCTTGTCACTTCAAATGAATCAAATTCTCTCATACATGGGAGCATGCATCTTTTAATGGCAAGCCCCAATGTTCTGGGGGGTGGAGCCAGATTGGGCAAGCAGGGCTGTGCCGGCTAGGGAGGAGTTGCGGATGGCCAAGTAACGCCCTCCTTGTATTTCCGGCCTGGGATCAGGAGTTGTTCTGTCCAGGTGCAGGGTGTTGGATCCCCTGGTGTTGCTCCCAAGGCCATGGAGGGAGTGTGATTCCCTTGTCCAGACCATGTACTGTGAGATTGGATTTTGGATTGGACCACCAGACTGAAATGTGATTACATAACCATTGAAAGGCTGAATTGTTTCGTACGGGGATAGGTAGATTACTGTGCAGGAGAATGTGTGGAATTCCATTCTAACACATTTCTTTCCTTGAATTTCACTGCAAATATATGCAGTGGGTGGGTAAGCGTAATAATAAAGGTGGCGTGTGAAGGAGGGGAGATGTGTTGGGTCTCCCCCAACATATTTTTGCAGCAAAATGGTTAACAAAATAAACATTAGTTGAACTCGAATTTTCTGAATTCTTTTCGAACAAAATGCATAGAACCGTCTTACTCATTGTTGTGTCTTCCAATGGTGTCTTGCTGCATCGTGTTAATAAATGTGGCCTATTGCATCCAAAAGAGAATCTCTGTATCCCTCAGTGGCATCTGGTCCTTGCACAACCCTTAATTTGCACAGTGCAATATACAATGCAAAACCTGCTTTATTAACAATCCACATAAAGCAGAG
Source organism: Ambystoma mexicanum (assembly GCF_040938575.1). NCBI lineage: Eukaryota > Metazoa > Chordata > Amphibia > Caudata > Ambystomatidae > Ambystoma > Ambystoma mexicanum. The sequence continues at coordinate 118,107,924 of NC_090935.1, read as the reverse complement.
ACACTATAATGGTCTTGCAACACTCAAATTTCTTATGCACAACAATGGATTATAAGTCAAAAATTCATCACTACTGACGTCACACTACGATCTTGGTTACAGAAACCTACGGGGTATGGCGATTGGGCAATTGTGTAAGGGAATTGTACACATATGTAAGATATATGGGTTAGTCTTATCATTGTTTATAACCTATCTGATACCAACTCTAAGTTGATAATGGTGAATAGATGGCATCTCTTAATTATTTGATTGGTTACTGCAACATATACTGGGTGGCGCAGCACTGAAAGATTCTATTGGTTGGCACCTTACTTACCAACCTTGAGCAATTGACAGGTTGTCAGCACATGAGCCAAGATGGGAATAGGGAAGAGAAGCCCAGGAACTGCTTTCCATTCTATTAATTAAGATACTATCCCTTATTCCCAGGCCATGAACCAGAGTTATCTCTTTGTATTCGGCCTTGCCAGGCCCCTCAGTTCTGAGAATATGTGGGGAGTCATAGTAGGTGCATATCTATGTCTGGACTAATGAATGGACTGTGCTCTTGAATTATGGGTCACATGTGAGAGGACCATGTTCTGAATTATTTCTTTCTGTATTTATTGAGATAGCTACTGTGAATGCGAGTGTTATCACTTGTGGACCACTAGAGACTTGATCGAAGTATTCTTTGTAAAGTTGTGTGCTCATAATTAATTCTGCACCTGGCATTCAAAGGCTGGTTGTTTTTTATTTAATCTTAGAGAAAATATCTTGTGCCTTGAGAATCATTGTCTTGTGTTCTTCTCCAAGCCGCCTCTGCACTCCCTAATTTCTCAGTAACTGCTGCAGAGTCCATTTTGGAAAAGATTGCATTTCAGCGTATACATTGCTTTTGTTATGTTCTTTGTGACTTTATGGTTGCAAGAGATATTCTACTTGTATAAATGCATATTTGATCTACTGTCTTCAAGTTGAGTGCATTTTTGCTTTGTGTGTATTGCATGCACGTGTGTCAGTTGCCACTGAGTTTGCCATCTTTAATTACATCAGTTTCAATTCCTCCTGTATCTGCTGGGACAAGGCAAGTATGGTTGTCTTAGTGAGTTAGGTTTCTCACCAATGTAATATTGGGGTGGGGAAGGGCCATAGCTATGAATGATGTATTCATCTTTCTGTCAACACCACTATAACAGATGCCTTCTTGATGGCGGGGCCCTTCCTCAATGCTCACAGATGACACCACTTACACTTATTCATCCTGGCCATGGCTCGTCACATTTTTCATGTATGATGCAGAAGACAGTGAATGTAAAATGTGTTGAGGTGAGAGAAAGGTTACAGGGGCAGCATAGCTTTTCAACTTGTGCCTTCAAACCCGTCCTCCATATGGCTTGTGGTCTTATTGGATCTATGAAGGTTTACCAAATTCTTTTTGCCAAAGCAACTGTGCTGATTTTTCCCCCCACAAATGTGCCACTTTTTTAACCACAATATGTGTGGATAGAACCCTTGCACCCTCCGTTGTATCCACAACCCCCCCTAATCTATTTACCATACCTGTACTTATCATCTGTAGTTTCAAGATAAAAAAGGGGTAAACAAATCATCAAAACATTTGTGGCAAAGTTGCATTCAGCAAAAATATGGAATTCCGTCTCATTGAGATCCTTGTGACTGGTATTGCTCAGGAGAATCTGCTCCCCATTCAGACAACTCCACCCCAGACCCTATGGCTACATGGGGAGGGTACCATAAACTAGGGTGCTTATCCTTCTGGTTGTGCCAGGGACCACTAGGGGCTTGTGCCCCTTTAAGGGTGTTTGTGGTGTTCAGAACCAGCTTGCCTTCCAGCCAAGGTGTCCAATTGCTTGCATGCCAACTCGAGCCAGTCCTGGATTTTGCTTCTAAATATACTTGTAGTTTTGTTTTTGCCATTTAAGGGTGAACCTACAAGTCCCAGCATGGAATGCAGAAAAATATATGACTGGCTCACAGATTACACATGGAACAGGGAAACTTGGCAGCTATGTTAATGGCCCTGCCAAATAAAGGTTCAAGAGCACTCAGGCGGTGGTGTCCCCGTCACTCCCCAGAGGCCAAAGCCCTATCGCAACACGGCCAGAGCTCCAGGATGACTGGGGCTGCTGCCTACTCCCTTAGGTGCCCATCCTGCACGTGAGTCGACTGCCCCCTGCCCACTGATGGTCTTGGGGCATTTCCCTCCCTCGAGGAAAATGTGCTAATGCTCCCTAGCCAGAGCAACAGGATGGCTGGGGGTGATTTCCTCTCCCTTGGACGCCTGCCTCGCACATGGGTCGACCATCCCTCTGCCCAGCAGAAGTCCCTGTGTGTGCTGGGGGCCTGCCATTCCTTTGCCAGGGCTACAGGGGCCCTTCCAACCCGATGAAGAATGCAGCTAGCTGTGAGAATTAGTGTGAATTGCAAGATACAGTGATCATCGCCGGTTCGAACGCACTTTGCAGCCCTGGGTTTCTCCCAAGGCTTTGACTGTCTGAGGGTCACTTGAACATCCATCGCCCCAGGGAACATCCTTGGGGCGCGGATGGGGTTGTTGAAGGTACCCCCTTTCCCTTTGTTCCCCTAAGATCAGACCCTGATCTGCACTGTCGGAGGATCCCTAGACCTGCCACGGAAGCTTTTTGAAATATTTGCAAGAACCCTGGGGTTGGTCACCCTGAGTTACCTGGGGGCAACCGGACATGGACTCCCTGCTCACTGTCCTCAGAGAGGCACATCTTCACCTTACTGGTGAGGCCCAACAAGGCTGAAACACGTGTATAGGGTTGCTGTTGGTACTCTTGTTCAGAGTGGAATTGCCATAGCATTTTGGTGCTGGACTGGCCATGCGGGGGGAACGAAGACTGATATGCAAATGGATATTTCCCATTTGTGAAAGGTACAGTGAGCAAAAAGTGTGTGCTGCAAACTCTCATCTCTGAACAGGTTATCATGCCATGTTCTTTCTGGAGAGGAGCGCCTGCTACCTTTTTTGAAACCTTTGCAAGGATCTTGGGATTGGTCACCCTGAGTTACCAGGGGGCAAACAGACGTGGACTCCTTGCTCACTGTGCTCAGAGAGGCACAGCTTCACCTCACTGATGAGGCCCAACAAGGCTGAAACACGTGTATGGGGTTTCTGTTGGTACTCTTGTTCAGGGAGGAATTGCCATAGCATTTTGGTGCTGGACAGCCCATGTGGGCGGGACAAAGACTGATATGCAAATGGTTATTTCCCATCTGTGAAAGGTACAGTGAGCAAAACGTGTGTGCTGCAAACTTTCATCTCAGAACAGGTTATCGTGCCATGTTCTTTCTGGAGAGGATTGCCTGCCACCTTTGTTGAAATTGTTGCCTGCCCATCTTGGCCTCCCTGTTTCCCCCCTTGCAGTGTCGGGATGGTCAGGTGCCTGGTGTGCCCCAGTGGTGGTGGAGGTGGCAGCCTAAAACCCAATGCATCTCTTGACCCTGGGGAAGCTTGCTGTGCTGCGTGTGGCTGTCTGTGGTGTCCCAAGGACCTGGAGATCAGGCCTCATGACCGTGTCCGGCAGGCAACCTCTACCAAGGCGGACTTCGGTGAAGATCAGGACAGCGCACACTTGACCCAGCCAACCCCCCAAGAGCTCTGTGCATGAGTGCCCGAGCTTTGGTTCCCCGACTGCAACCTCAAATCAGATGTGGTGACCTGATGAATTTAAATGTATTAATAAATTGAGAAAAATTAACTAACCAGAATTCCCTCAGTAACTGCGAGTGAAGAGGGAAGAGCCCAGCGCCAAATCCTCATCTGGTGGCATGCGTGGAACATGTGACCTACAGAAGACCGACACCCCTGCGTCGTTCAGGGTGCCCCAGTCCTTCTAATCGAGGCTCACCCCGCTGACTGTGTTAGGGCAGTTGCGACGCCTGCCGTGCAGGGATCGGGTCTTCTCAGAGTCGGGTTGCATGCAAATGCAGTCCAATGTGGTGGGAAATCCATCTAAGGCTAAATACAAGTGCAAGTACCATAAGGGAAAGTTGAATAGAACTTTGAAGAGAGAGTTCAAGATGGCGTAAAACCATCGAGATGGTAAACGGGTAGGGTCTGTGCATTCCACTTGGAGGATTCCATACGGCGGGCAGATCGGTCGCCCGGAATGGTGGATCATCTTTCATGCTGTAGTTTTGTTTGTTGCATTGCAAGGTTGGGCCTAGAATTCCCAGCATACGATCCAAGATAACAACAGGACTGGCTCAAAAGTTTCACATGGAACCGGGAAACTTGGCAGCTATGTGATTGGGGCCAGCATTCGCCACATCCTGTAGCCACGCACTCCCACTGAGAGTGCACTGCATGTTATCTCCTTCCCTATAGCTGACTCTCAACAAAGGGGGGGGATCTGCCATCTTGTTGTCTTAGAGAGTTTTCTTTAAATGCCCTGATCCATCATCCAGAGCCCTGTAGCAGCAACTATGTAATTGTTATTGGTGACGTCTGTGCTAATATTCTTTACAGAAAAGGGAAGCAATCAAAGTCATACCATGTCAACCAAAGGCAGGGGGTGGATTATATTCCTGGTTCATGCAACAACAGAAAGACACTGCCATCTGAACCTTTAGCCATCACTGAAACCACGACAGTCATTAAAGGAGTTGAAGGCAACGATGCGCCATGTACTTCCGTTTCTAGTTTGTGTACACTCTCCAGCACCTGTTCTTCTACTTTTTTGAGCTCTATATCAAAATACAGAAAATAGACACTGTGCATCCTCTACTCGGCAATACATACAAATCCCAATCCTAATCAAGTAGTTTAAACAAAATATTAATATGTAGCAATGATAGTTCATGGAATGCTGCCAGGAATGAGCTTGCTTGGGCACTGCACAAGTAGTCGTGCTATGCAGAGAAATGTGCACTCCTCAAAGGCAACTGCTGCAGGCCTGTTGCAGCCACATCAAGTTTGACTTGCAGTGTTCAGACTTTAATGGACCACAGAATGAATTACCTGTATATAACATGAGCAAATTATCCCTGTCACTGCCCTGAGCCACTAAACAGTACCCTTTGTTTCTGCAGTGTACTCATGGAGAGGTACACACTTCTGGTAGGCACACAGCTGAGTTTTAGCATCACACTCTGTACTTAAGTAGGGTGACAAATTACATAGCTTGTGGGAAGGGCCACATGTGTCATGCTAGGTCTTCATTGCAGTGCATCAATCAAAACCAAAACCCCACCTACACACAGCGCCACTCACACACACGTGTGTGCATGCGCGAGTACACACCTTTGAATTGAGGCTTAGGCATTCACATGCTGGACACCGTCAAATGGCTGCAAGATCTGTTACCCTTATCTATAGGTGGTAGGGTTGCATGAAAAGCAGTAGCCTATGGCCTTAATCTGTACAGTTGGTAAGTATGCATGCTGCATGGCATGCAGAAACAATGCCTACTTTCTGCGAACTGTGGGTCAATCTGGAGCTGACATTGCTAGCAGCAGTCAATAACTTGATCTTCTGAATGTATGATTCCACACAGTTGGGGAGGCTAATGACAGGACCACTCAGCAATAGTGTCCTTGATTGAGGCCTGCCCTCTTGTAGTGCCCTTGATTGTGGCCTGCCCTCTTCCAGACATTCCCATGCTGGTTGCCCACAGATTCCCTTACTGGAGGTCTCAGGAACATGTTCCACAGGACACAAATATGTCCAGCCTCACAACATAAAGCTTCTGGGTGGGCTGTGCCCTTTTTCATAACTTCAGGCACAGCTTCACTACATTGATAAAGCCCAACGAGGTGGAAAAACATGTATGGGGTTGTTATTAGTACTCTTATTCAAAGGATAGTTGTCTAGCACCCACATTTTATTTGGCCTTGTTCATACTCAGTTGAGGAACGCCCACGTTTTTGCATGTAGCATGTAGGTGTGAGGGGCCGCTGTAAGGAGACAGAGACAAGATTTGTGGATCCACAATGCTTTTATTTGAATAACAAAAGAGGTGGGAAAAATGCCTCGCTAACCCTATCTCAATGAGGGGTTTCCCTGCCTCAACAAAGCTACCTAATGGACCCGTCTGAGTCAGGAAGTCCACAATAATAATTGTCCACTGGCCTGTGTCAAATACAACCCAAATCTGCCCCTCACACTCTGGGAGGGGGTAGGAGGAGGTACTTCCTGCCCTGGTTATTAATGCCCAAATGTTAAGAGGGACAATCCACGTTTCCTGGTCTTTCCTCTTCCCGATTGGTAGCTTGCAACTACTTATACAGTGTGCTCAAATGCCAAGGGGGGAAATCCACATCTCCTGGAATTTCCTCTTACCAGTTAGTAGTTGAGCCAAGCTTAATTAATGTTGGTTTGTCTTGTGGTTTCTATATTTGCTCTCCTGTCAAGTATGGCCCATTATACTCTTAATGCCACTGGGACGAGGAAGAGTATGGCTAATTATTGTTTTCTTTTAAACCATCCCCAGTGTGCCTAACTGCCCAGTACTAGAGGTTTCGCTATACTACATTTGTTCACGGTATACTGGTGGTTTCATGGTATAGAAACTTCGTTGAATGCCCCAATCATACAGCCTGGTCCCACTCTCCCCATCTTATACCTATTTTTGTTGTTCGATTAAACGACCGTTAGATAAAGCGGGGCTCCAATGGGTCGTGGTGTGTTCATCTCCAGTGGTGCTGCCAGTCTTCTGATCACATTTCTTCTTAGCTGCATGTGTTCTTTTACTACGCGCTTCTTGTTCTCTGCTTGTTGGACTCCCATGCCTGTTGGGAGTCTGGGAACACCCTGCACAGGCACGTCACCTCTGTCACAAAAGTAGACAGCTGTGCTCCCGGATAGGAGTGGAGGAGCAGTGGTGAGCCTTCTGGCTAGGCAGGCCTTAACTCCACCCTCTTCGTTACCTCCTATGGCTGCCGCTGGAACGACGGGTCATACCTGTGCTCTTACTTCTGTCCCCGCTGACGTGCACACCATTCGACTAAGCCTCGCCTTACCGGATGCGGTCTGTCAGTCTTGGTGAGAACGCAGCTTCATTTACCGAAGCCCTGATTTCTGGCGTCTCTAGGGCTCACTAATTGGTGTTCCACCAGTGTCCGAATTTTAGACTTAACTTGCAAAGTCACAGGTTTTGCCATTCCGCCGTCTCTTTTCTACATTTATTTGTAGAACACTGTTCGAGCCGCTGTTTTTTCAGCAGTGTCTCCCACAGCTTCCAGGCCCACTTTCTCTTCCGGCACATCCCTCTTCTTCTACATACTTCCTTGCCACAACTTCCACTATGTGAATCGGGTCTTCCAGGTGTTACAACAACAGTATTCTTGTCCCTCTTTGCTTTTTATGCTCTGATTGCTTTCGGGCAACTAAGAACATCTAGACTGTTGAAAGTAGTTCCGTGCCTCCTTCTGTGGCCTCTTTGTCTCAGTACTATCTTCTCCTAGTACTGACATAGGTTACAAGAATGCTCTGCTTTTCGTTAGTAGTTACAGAACACTTTTTAAAAATAAGTTTGCCTGGCCTTGAATTTAGACGCTGACCATGGTTTGCAGCGATCAGTAGTGTACACCCTAATGATTGTTTAAAAACAAGGTGATTCAAAAAAGAGATCATGGATTGAATGGGAATGGAGACGAGTATGGAGGCGCTGCCATGGCCCTACAAGAGCAGTGCCATTAGGGGCTGCCTCATGGACCATGGCAGAGGCTTTTGATATCACTACTGCTATAGCTTCTGGGGGTTGACAGCGAGGGGCGTGGAGGTGGAAGGTGAGTATCGGCCTTTCCTGCTTCCGGTGTGGCTGTTGTATACATACGGAGGAGAGCTCTGTCGTCATCATCCATCCTACCGCCGCCCGAGACTCAGAGGAAGATAGCATTGTGCTTGTGTTGCCTCCTCCAGCCCGGGTCCTGTGTCATTGACGAGGGTGCTGATAAGTATATTATTTAGTGTGCATGAACAGCATTGTTGTTTTTTGTGTGTCCAGGAAGACAGATTAATCCCCTTGACAGCGCAAATTGAAGTAAGCGGGTGTGGGCGTAGGTGGGGAGTGCGCATTACTCTCTGAGCATTTTCTCCGTTAGGGAATATCGATCATTTCTTGCGCTAACAGCCTGTGGTTTTTTGATCGATGTGTCAGGAGGCGTGGGGAGTTAGGGACCATGAATACAATTTCCACATTTTTACGCCCCAAGTTTTTCCCCATTAGGTGTTAGCTTTAAGTCATGCCCGTGTTCTGATCAATGCATCAGGCACACAGAGATTGAGTTTTTGATTGTTCCTTAAATTAGGGACTGTCGGTAGAGTTTCGGCCTGCGCGTTCTTGCTCTGTAATATCCCTGGCCTCAACAAGTGTGGGGGGATTTGTAGATGGTCCCTGGTATTGCTGAAGTCTCGGAAGCTAGGCAGGTTTGGGCCAGGTTGGTGAGTGGATGGGAGACTGTCTTGGATGCTAGGCACTGCCAATCACCTGGGAGCCTGGGGCAGGACAGATTGAGCAATTGGGGCCAGGTGTGGTCGGTGTTGGGTTGCGGACTAGAATTCTGTGTGGAAGGTCATGAGCTCAGGACCCAGTGGCCAATTTTTACACAATTGTTTTGTATGTGCGTTACGGTGCAAGCCTCTGCACGTAACAATGGGGACCAGTGGAGAGGGTCAAGTACTGCGAATTCAGAGGGTTCTGTGTCGGCCTAGTTTTATGCAGGTGGCAGGGCAGGGTTAATTCCACCCCCATTTTCCCTTACTGCAATATTGATGATTTTCTTAAGGAGTGATTATTTGCATGAACTGCTTTGCATCGTGATTTAAGGGAAGGTTATTTGCATTTATGAATAAGTAAGAACAAGCAGTTGCATGAAACACTGCATTGTTTTTAAGGAATGGTTCATTGCATTTATAGTAAGAATAATCAAGTCAAGTCAAACAAGTTTATTCGGATTTCAAAAAAAATCCATCAAACACAAGAAATACAAAATCACAACACATAAAAATTACCATCTGTGCTCCATATCCAAATTTGATAAATCAGAGGTTCTAGGAGGGAGAATAGGGTCAACCATACGCCCCCCTTACATTCCATAATGTCCCTTTGTTAGTCCAAAGAGACACAAGACTAATTGCCCACTCTAGGCACTCGCTTACATCCCCCTGCGGGCCTTTTTCCCAGAGGTGTACAGTTTGCTCCGGACAGGACATTACTATGGGTGATAGTTCCAAGTGAAGCAGCTGCTCCCGGATAGGGGAGCAAGCTGATTGCAATCCCCCTGTGTGGGGCCCACACATAACCCTCAGAGCTTCTCATAACTTCCCTGGCCATTTGAACATTCCTAAAAACCAGTTTAACAGAGTCGGAAGAGTTTATACCCTCGCCAGCCAATCTAACACACCCCACCATAGCTTCCCTGGCCACAAAGGGACAATTCCCAGCTGTACGAAGCCAGTGCAGACATTTATTAGAGAGGGCATCCCTTGGTTCTCTCCTGCCCAAAAGCAGTTTTGGTACCCCATGCAGAAAAACAGTAGCGGTTCTTTTCCCCCCAGATACATGGCTCTTGGGGCTGCTCACCCTTGAACAGTTTCCATGTGCTCCTGTATCACCCTCCCCAAAGGGATTTGTTCTCAAGAAGCTAGGGGGACCCTCCACCGGCATACTTGGCCTGGTACACCCAGGAGGGTGACCTCGAGCAGTGTTAGAGTACGTCAACTGCACATCCGGAATGAGGCTCCTTAGAGCAAGAACAGACCCTTCGCAGGATACAGTGTTCAGAGGTTGCTGTGGAGGGTTGGGTCCGTTACCAGCAAGAGGCATGCTGGAAGACTCCCCCAGCGAGACCACTCCACCTTTCCCCTCCCCGCTCCTCCCCTGGGCATCGATCAGTACCAAAAGTAGATTTTTAATGACAGCTAGTTCGGAGAGCACCTGTGCGCAAGGGCAATTTCCGACAGTATGCACCTCCTTGGGTGTTGGACCAGCGGAGGGATGACTGCCGTGGGGGATGGACTTGAGCACCCTAAATGGTGGTAAATTAAGAGAGGAACTGGACCCTAAGGTCAATGCAGGTTGGTTCTCACTCCAGGAGCTGCAGATGGAACTGGGAGGGTGATTGTCTTCGGTTGCTCTGACAGTTTCTATGTTCATTGGGTCCAGGGTAGCAGCAACAGTGATTCGGGGGGGACAGTCAAGAACAGAACCCAAGAAGGACGGGAGATCAAGGGGCAAGCATGGATTTGCAAGGTGCGGGCTGAGTGGGGTGGTAACTGGTACAACAGGTGCCAGGGATGCTGATGGAAGAGCTAACACATCATGAGCCCCCTCTATGCAAGTCCCAGGAGCATTAGCCAGCAGCAAAGCATCTGGATTCCCAGTTTCGGCGAGCAAAGTCTCCTTGCAGGCAATGGTTTTGAATTCCAGACTTGGGGGACTGACATTGCAGCTCAGTGCTGGGAAGCTAGCAAGATTGCTGCAGGCCCCCCCCCCCCACATTGTGATCCTCGGGTGGATGCTTTCATACCCTCCACAGTGTGGATGGGCCCTCGGAGGTCCAGGTCAATGTCCAGGTCAATGTCAGGGCATGAAGATGTGAGGGTCTTTGCTTTGGCTGTTACTCCCTGTTGGCATCTTCTTTTGACAGCCAGGAGCTTTCGCGCTGTAGTATGTTTGAAAGGGTTGGTGACGGACTCGCACTCGGACTCGGAACAGTTCAGGAGTGGGGGCGGGGTGGATGGCAAAAAGCTGTCTATTTTCCTGGCCGGTTTCTATGGTACGGCACGGCCCTTAAAGGACCTCAAGGATTTTAAAAGGGACATAACGGAGGCCCCCCGCAGCTGGCCTGAGGAAGCTGGGCTGATTTGCTGAGTGTGGACCCCAACAAACTTCTCAAGCTCAACCCCTTGTAGGAGACAATCACGAACAGTCAAAAGGTGTGTAACACTTGTCGGCACTTACTTTTCTTGGCGCCCCATCCGACAGCCCACACAGCCCTCACAGGGAATGCCTCTCTCTGTGGCCGCCAAACATCGCGCCCTTGCCCCGCCGCGGGCTTCACCGCTGCGGGGCTAGCGGCCGCGGGATATGTCCAAGGGGGCGTGGCCACAGCAACAGGAAGTCGCTCTGGGGACCAGAAAGGCACCAAACACCGCACCCTTGCCCCACCGCGGGCTTCACCGCTGCGGGGCTAGCGGCCGCGGGATATGTCCAAGGGGGCGTGGCCACAGCAACAGGAAGTCCCTCCGGGGACCAGAAAGGCGCCAAACACCACGCCCTTGCCCCGCCGCGGGCTTCACCGCTGCGGGGCTAGCGGCCGCGGGATATGTCCAAGGGGGCGTGGCCACAGCAACAGGAAGTCCCTCTGGGGACCAGAAAGGCGCCAAACACCGCGCCCTTGCCCCGCCGCGGGCTTCACCGCTGCGGGGCTAGCGGCCGCGGGATATGTCCAAGGGGGCGTGGCCACAGCAACAGGAAGTCCCTCCGGGGACCAGAAAGGCGCCAAACACCGCGCCCTTGCCCCGCCAGTCAGTTGTGTCCAGGGATGTTAATTAATTGATAAGCAAGTTGCACTGGCTCCTTTTGTTAAGGTGCAGGCTTGTATAGAAACCGGTAATGACCTCAAGTTTCAGGCAATAGTGAGAAACCGGATGACAATAGGATCAGATGATGGGGTTTCGCAAAAACATATCTTTTGGGAGTGAGACTTCAAAGTAGAACTTCTTTTATGGGGTCACCTTCTTTTAGATTGTCAGCACAGTGATTGCACTTTGCATTTGTGTGTGTATATTGGAGAGGCTTCATTTTAATGGTGTATCCTCTTCATGCGGCCCATAGGATTTCTGCACGATGCATTATTCGAGGGGAGATCCTAACTCATGGCCCCTTGGAAGAAGAGCAATGCTGGCGTGCCAGTAAACCAGCAAGAATTTGAGCATGAGCAGCTAGCTTTGATGGCTACCTTTCGGGATGAAGCCAAGAAGAAAGGCATGCAATGGGTCAATGACATGTTAGATGGAGTTGCAGAAGCTGTAGAAGCACCAGGTTCCAGAGTGAGTAAGCCTAAGGTGCCACAAGAAGCCTGCACAAGTACAAGGAGCAGAAGTGATGTGTAATGTGCAGTTGACCGGCCAGCTGAACGAGGGTTTGCCTTCTTTGCCTGCTGTCGAAGCACTGCTGGTGGCTGGCCAGTCATGTCACCAGTTAACGGGACGGTGCAACGAGTGCCGGAACTAGTCGTGGGAATACCAATCAGTGAGCCCCTTTCACTGATGTTGTACAAAATGTGACTCCTAGGTTGCCTCAGGGGTGTCGTTGTTGCCACAAGAGTCATTTTGACAAGGAGTACAATTTCCTTATGCAACGTTTGAGTGGAATGGTCCAAATTCTTTTGGGGTCAACAAGGGGTCTCCTTCACGCCCTGATCCAAAGTTCAATGCTTTTCCTACATTTAATTGGGGCAGTTTGTCCATGGGGTTAGGAAATACTCTGAGCCAGGCACCAGGGCAGGGGATTAGATTTCACTGTGCCAAGTATAGCAAAATAAAAATCGGGAGTCTAAGTTGTTTGTATGAAAGAATTGCGGTTAAAGCTGGTCGGCTGTTTAGACAGACTGAAAAATCAATGCGCTTGATTTTACAGTCTGTCTAAACAGCCGACCAGCTTTAACCGCAATTGCGAAGCCTTCAGAGTACTTTTTGGGCATTGTCCCTTTAGCTTAAATTTCAAGCTCTATCCCTACTAAGCCTCAGATGAAGAGCCGTGGAAGGCTCGAAACACGTGTTAGCCTGTTGCTTGTACTAAACCATGGACTTTAAAGGCTGTTCTTCCATACAAATCACTTGGACTCACGATTTTTATTTTGCTATACTTGGCGCAGTGAAACTGGGACTTGTTTGTGCTGCATCTGTACTTACCTCAGTGGAATCAAACTGGCAGTATATCCACACTACCCAGATACCTGCTGCCTTGACCCTCTTTGTCTAATTTATACTTACAAGCGCTGTGGATCGTGACTTTTTCTGCCAATTTTTTCTTTCTGTAATAAAATATGACCTGTTTACCTCCAAAATCCATGTATAATACAAATTGCCTCATTACGAGTTAATAGGTCTGGATTTAACGGTATCGTTTTCCAGACCGGCTAACTCTGAGTTATGTGGCTGTCTGCTGTTACACCCGCCAGGTCTGACCTGGCAGGCGTAATGCCACCGGCCGCACACAAACTTGGAAACACCGGCACCATTACTGCATGGTGACAGTGTTTCCACTACCCCCATTCATGGGACTCCACAGGAATGGGGAGTAATGGAATGCCGGCTCCGGAATTACCAGACCACCGGAGCTGTAATGCCCCAGTAAGTCCGGCATGTTCGGAACCAGTAAATCCCTACGGGTCTGGTGGCAGCCTGCCAGTCTTAGGGGCATGGCTACCGTCTGACTCGTAATGAGCCCCAATGTGTTTTTTATGAAGACATGGGCATATGCGAGTGCAGCCCTATTGCATCTCACCTTCTAACTTTAGTCCTTGCTGCCTGCAGAAGGGAATCATGCAAGTTTGCAGTGCCATGGATCATGTTTGTTTGTAATGTTAAAAGAGTCATGCACAATGCATGTAAATGAACGTTTGCATAACACCCCTTGGTCCACCATCTGCCCTCTAAATTTAAGAGGTTTTAGAGGGATCTCCAGTTTGAAAACATCCGCCGCAGCTTGTCAGGAGACCCCCAGCAGGCTGTTCCTTCCCAGAAAGAAGCAGTAGGCTTCCAGCCAATTCTTCAGTTGAGTCCTTGGAAGGCTGCCAGCCATTGGCCCGATTAGGGGCTTTCCAGGGCACGTGCGTGCAGAGTTCAGGATCTAAACTCTTAAAACTCCTGGGAACTGTCACTTCATCTTATTGACACAAATGTTCGAGGGTGACTTTCATGTTCAGCATTTTTTATACTGCTCAAACTGGGGATTCTATACCAACTGTTTCCAGCTCTGCATGGAAACCCCCTGCTGAGCGTGAGGAAGGATCCTCCCCCAGAGAAAAACTCGCTTCCTTGGGTGCTTTTGTCACACAAGTCTTGATCCCAGAAGTATAATTGCACGTCTTAAAATGCACATTCTATCACATAGCATCTAATTGCTATCAGAGAGCTTTGTACATCCACAACAGAAGGGAAAAATAGGCTGTGTGTGAAAATGTCTCCAGGAAAATGTAGTCAGGTGAAAAAGTACCACGAAAAAAGTTGGTTTAAAAAATGTAGCCATTCAATACAATCAATGTGAAGTGTGAAAGTGTTGCCACTTATAAGGTTGTCAAAAAAGCTTTTTTTAAATAATGAAAATTACAATTCTGTAACCCTAACAATTGCCCAAAACTTGAATAAAACCTCCACAATCACACTATCCTAACCCGATTCATAACTCTTACCCTAACTCTAATTGCAACCCTTATTCTACCATCCCTAAGACTAACCCGCCTGCGTGCTAAAGCCTTTTATTGAAATGCCACACAATACAAAACAGAAAATAAATAGAAATGAACAGTGAACCTAACTCCAGCCCCATCACCAGCTTTCCAAAAATGCCATAGCCCTTGTCTTAACCTAACACATGCTCTTATCCTATCCTTAACCTTACAATAACTGCATCTATAATACTTGCCATTAACAGGTAAGATAGCTCAACAGGTTAAGTACTTGCTGCTGTGATCTGTGTGATCTGTAGGTCACAGGTTTGAATCCCAACAATGTCAACTCACTGTTTGAAATGGCAAATAAATGACTACCAATTTTGATGGGGTAATGATAATTGCATGTAAAATGTTTTCTGTAAAGTGCTTTGGTTAAAGCCCAATAAAAATGACAATTTATTATTAGTACTAATGCATACTCTGCTCTAACCACTTGGTTTATCCTAACACCTATCCTCTATCCTCATCGGCAGCCCGTTCCAACCTCCCTACCCCTTTCTTTAACACTTACCCAATCCATGACACTATTATCCCTAGCCTTACCACATCCTCACCCTGATACTTATCTACACTAACCAAAACCCACATCACCAGCCTCCCCACAACCACCCTGACCTTCCTCTAATTCAGATCAAAATATTTACTATAACCCCTATTTTTACTCTAATCCCCACCCAAACCATAAACCATGCCCTCACAAGACCACTAAACGCTACCTTTTTGGTTATTTTTCAGCTGCATGTTTATACAACGTTTTCATGGGCGTTTTTTTCACTGCAAATGTATTTTCACCATGATATTTTCCCTGACTACATTTTTGATGTCAACATTTTCGCTGGTTACTGAAAAACAGTTACAATAAATCATCTAAGGGCTTGATACATTTAGCTGGTGTTCTGTGCATTATGAACACTGGTCCTCGGCTTCCATGCCCCTTCCCAATGTCATGGAGCTCAGGAACTGACCAGTTCTTTGGTGGCGCAATGGGGAGGCTCAGCAAATCTGATGCTCTAGATGCTGTGAGCCCAATTCAGGGGCTCAAACACAGGGTGTGTCCTTTCAGGGTCTGCTCACCCAGCTCTGTGAGATCCTGGTGTAGAACGGTGTAGAACGGCAGGCCCTGGTCCACAGCAAATGTCACCGCCAATGTGTCCGTCTTCACCTTTGTGGTGAAGTGCTTCAGGGTGTGCATCTCGCCCAAAAGAGGTCCAATTATTCCTTCTCTGGTTGTTGTGAGTCGCACTCCAGGACCAAGATGGGTCCTTCTTCTCAGACTCCCAAACACTGGGGAGGCTGGCACACAACTGCCAGGATCCTTCACCATGGTGAGGTCTTGGGCACTGCTGCAGCGGGCAGAGAGGCATGTCTTGTTCCAGGAGTAGTTCACCCTCAATAGTTCCTGGGCAGGTTAGGGGGCAGAGTGTCTCTCTGCCCTGGACACTCAGTCTCTACCTCACAAGTGTAGGACTTTGGAAAGATAAACCCTCCCAATAGAGGTCCATTGATGAGTGCAACAAGTGGTGGGAGATCCCTTCATTAAAGGTAAAAGTCTGCAGGTGATTAAACTAAAGCTAGCCTGCCTTTGTCGCCCTATCCCTGGTCTTGAAAGAAGTGGACATTGTCCTTCTGACATCACACCTAAAGTGCTTTTCTCTAGAGGAAGTATGGGACAAGAAGGAGAGCAAGAGAGAGGCAGAGAGAAACAAGATGGTGAAAGTCTTTATCCACTGTATAGAGCCCTCCTGTCTAGTCTAACCCTGCCACCTTCCCGCCTTACTAGGATCAAAAGGTCTTTTAAATAGGTGTGCCCCTTTGATGCCTGGGCCCAGGACAGCTGCCTGTAGTGTGGCTGTATCTGGACGAGGATTTTACCTAACCTCACCACCAAATCAAAGTAGAGACATGGGCATTTAGGTACCTGTCCTGTCAGTTGGCAGGCTCATCCTGTCTGGCAAGAATACACAACACCTTCCACAGCGTAGCTGGCTCATAGGAGCTGACACATGTGATATCAAATTGAATGTGGCTGGAATGATCATGAGTAGTACCATGCACCATACCTTATCTTAGGCATAGCATATCTTTAGAGTTTACACTGCTACCATACTGGACTACGTATGATAATCATAGTATTGGTACAGGGGTTTTTGTCTTCATTGAAGCCCCAGCGCAGCAGATACTTGGCTGTTATTGAAGCTATCAAATGGGTGTCTGTGACTGTTGATCCTTCTCTGTGCCCCTGGTAGAGCCTGCGCTACAGATCAGGATACTGGTGCAACAATGCACAGGTACACACTATGCTTTTGCCATGGAGTTTATGAAGGGGGAATCTGATTAGCAGAGTATGCATCATGTTATTAATGAATACAAATAGAAAAAGCCAGGGCTTTGTTACCCTTGACAAATGGCAATCCGTCACACTGACAGTCTTGACAGTGCTAGAGTAATCCAGTGACATTGGGTTGGTCCTCCTTGTTTACTCCGACCAATCAGCCTTTAAGAGTAATTAGAATACATTCTTAAAGTTCTTGAATGATTTCTTGATGGCTTTCAAGGGTCTACATTATATTGTGGATCATTGGGGGATTACAGATAAGGTGTCACCCAATGACATAAAACACTGCTATTCATTAAGAAATGAGATCTGCCTGTCAGGCCTGGCCTGGAGTTTGTCATTAGCAGTTGCACGAGAGTGGCATGGTTGCCTGTTTTATATAAAACTTTAAAGTCTAGAAGAAGCAATGCAGCAGATAGATTGCAACCCGAGTCTTTGAGGGTGCCCTTTCTGATATTGGGTAGTGTAGGTTTCAGTTTGTTTGTTCCCCCTGACCACACGGGTAGTCTTGTACGAGGTTGTTGCTTTCACAGTATGTCTGAGTTTTATCAGCAGTTATCATTACCTGGGTATTTTGCCATATTGGTAGATTGACCATCAGGCAGACTGTATTCAGATTGATGTGGTCAGCAAAGAGGTTCTTTATAAGGGTAGTCCATAAAAGGGGCAGGGTTTCAATGTGTTCCTTTACAAATGCTGCTGGGCAAGGGTCAGTTTGTGTCAATTAAGGTTTTGTCTTCCTAATGACATGTGTGAAGTTCCTCTGATAAGGAAAGAAAAGAGGTGAAAGAGCCCGTGGAGTGTGTGGCGTTTGGGATTGGGGTCCAGAAGTCACCGTCGACATTCACCTCAGCTTGTATACCATTAGTATTGTTATTGAAGGCTTACACACACACATCTGCTTGTTGGCGGATGTCCAGAAGCCTGTCAGACAACTATGTAATCCATCTTTCAGAAGTGAGTGGTAGCAGTGCCTTATGAAATGTGGACAGAAGAAGGTCATATTTCTCATGGTAGCATCATGCTAATGCATGGCTCTAGTCTGAGGTAACCAGACTCAAAGCTCTGAAAGAAGAGCTCTAGGCCTTCCACAGTTTAAGAAGAATATGTCCCAGAGAACTACTTTGATCTGTATTGTGAGTGCATTACAAAGCAATCTGCAGTGGTGATAGCAAAGTGTGTAGCTCTGAAGTATAGATAACGGTGTGATCGGGCCGGTATTAGCACACTTAAGCGAAAAACATTTGACCTTTTCAATTTGACTGAATTTTTTGGGATTGTTTTGTTTCGGACAAGTTAAATTAAATACATATATGGGGAGGGTGGTTTTGCAGGGGGTCTCTCCCCACATTTTCGACCTAAACAACGACCAAAATAAATTAGGTCAAATTGGATAAGGTCAAATATAGACCTAAATCAATCGGGCCACCAGGACTGTTCCCCAGTTATGTTGCAGAGTGCTTTGCTTTTAGATGCAGTGATTATGTAGTTTGAGAGAATCAATCTTCATCATTTTTTATTATTCCCGGATTCCATACGTACTGCATTCTTTCCAAGGAACCCACCCTCTGACTCACTACCTCGCATGTGCCTGCTCTGTGACATTAGGGGTTTGTCGAGGTTTCCGGATTGTCATGACGCCTATGCAATGGCTTGTATTCCTGCTGTGACCGCTTGTATGGTAGGAGGCTTCTGTTTACATTGGTACAGGGTATCTCCTTGGATATTCCTTCTCTGTGAAAGTTACAGTGAGCTAAAACATGGTTCTGGACCCTCCCGAGTTGTAACCTACCCATACAACCTGTTATTCAGCAGTGTTTATTCTCGGTAGAGGGGCTCACAGACCTCTGTTGATATTTCTTTGTATCTATTTAAAGGTACAATTCTTAAGAAAAAGATTGAAATAATGGATATACAGAATAGAAAAAAAAGTACTAGCAGGTCACCCCTCCATAATGAAAAAATCAAAGCAAAAACGATAGTTTGAAAACTATACAATTGCACCATTGTAAAGACCACTGCTTAATGACATGGAACCACCTCCACATCCAAACATACATCAAGGTAGTGGATATGGCTGAAAGACAAGTGACTGATGTACCCTGATGTACAACAGCAGTTGGAGCACACTCCTTTGTAGGGGGTTAGTCTGCATTTTTTCCTTAGGTTACTACAAAGTCTCAATGTTCCAACACATTTCCCAGCTGAGAGACTGTCAGGGCACCAGAGCTCTCACTCTAACCATTGTAGCTATTAGAGACTTACAAAAGAGGTCAGTCTAGGGCCAACATTGTTCCACACCTGAACTGATGATGTATCCACACCTACTGGAGTTCTAGGTCTCAAATCACGGGGTAACATTTATGGGATATCCGCCTCAACTTATCCAGGGGAGAGATATCCTTGCTGTCCCCAACATAGTTTTCAAAATATTAAAAACAAAGGTTGCATGATGTAAATAAACAAATTTCCTCTGTATTCAACAAGTCAACCCGTAAAGGTCCCGACAGTCAATCACTCTTTAGTAACAGATGCTTCAAGAGAAATTTCAATACAAAATATTATCTCCAGATGTGTTATATTATTAAATCAAGGCTTCTAAGTTGTAAAGTGTACGAACACCACCGGAGTAGCCTTTTGCCACTAGCATTCATTTATTTTTAGATGTTTTTATTGGCATTTATATTGGCATAGAACAGTTAGACATGGATGCATAACAACATCCAGTTTGTCACGGTGAGTTGCCCGGTAAACATGCAAAACAATAACAGAAAGAAAACGATAAACAAACAGTAACTTGACCGTCCCGCCTCCCATCACTGCATGGGTACCTGCCGGCCCCTCTTCGGGCCCCGCTCCAGGCACCATCCGGTTGTCTCTTAAAGTCACAGAGTCAGAGTTGTTGTGGGTGTAGCTGTTAGTTCTGCTTCGAGTCTGCAGTTCGTGGCCAGTGATGCACTCAAGGTGGCTTAAAGTCCGTCAGAAAGATCATGTCACTCAGGAGAGCCTTCCAGGACTCCAGTGTTGCATTTGTGTCCTCTCCTCCCCGGCTGCTCCCTTCCTCCCAGGCTTTGGTTTCAGCTCTAGTCCATCTCTCCATTTCCCTGATCCACGGTTCGTATCTGGGGCCACCTGGGGATTTCCAGGCCATTGCTATCGTTCTCTTCGTTAAAATGCACGCCATGTCCATTAGTTTCACTATGTGCTTGATTTTACTCAATCTGGGGTATGTGCCCAGAAGGCACTCCTTAGGCGTCCACTCGTACCTTTCCAGCCCAGCTCCCCTGCAAGTCCTTTCAACAGCGGACCAGAGTTTCTTGGTTTTGGGGCAGGTCCAGAACATGTGGATTAGGTCTGCGTGCTCGCTGGTGCACCATGGGCACATTGGTGGGGCTTTTCTGCTGAATGTGGATACCCTTAGGGGGGTCATGTAGGTCCTATATAGGACGTTCAGCTGGATGATCCTGAACCTGGCATTGCGGGACACTTCCTTCGGGTACATCAGGGCCCTGCCCCACTCGCTCTCCGTGATGTCGGTCTCCAAGTCCGCCTCCCACCTTTCCTTCAGGGGTGCGCTCCTCGGGTTGCGCCCGTCGTTCAGTTGGGCATACAGTCTCGACGTGGGCTTCCAGCCGTCGCATAGGTTATGCATCTCTTGCACAAGGGGGTGGGTTTCCGGTTCCTCTAGCCATGTGCTCCATGTCTTCTTAGCAACCTGTTTCACCCTCTGGTACCATAAGAATTGTCCAGCAGCTAGCCCTTCTTTCACCTGTAGTGAGTCGAATTCTCTGAAGCTTCCGTCCTCGTACATGTCCCCCCAGGTGTATAGGCCAAGATTCTCCCATTTCCTCATTGCTGGCAGATCGGTGGGTGTATTACAGACGTCGGCAAGCATGGGGATTTCAGGCATGTATGGTTGGGCCAGGTCGAGCGTTGTGCATGCCTTGTTCCAGACTTGTCTCCCCAGCTTCACCAACATGGGTGGGTCAGGGGGCCCCACCTGTGAGTTTCAGACTACTTCTTTAGGGTGCATTGGGGCTACCAATGGGCGGATAAGGCCTGTCTCAGCTGTTGGTTCGTCGGATAACCACTTAACCACATGCGTAAGTTGCGCTGCAAGATAGTATTTTTGGAAGTCGGGCAGCTGGATTCCGCCCTCTTTATACGGGAGAGTGAGGGTATGGAGCGAAAGCCTATGTCTGGCCGGGCCCCACAGGAAGTTTCTGAGGAGAGATTCCAATTTTCTGAAGAAGGGAGGGGGTACATAGTGCGTTATGTTGGTGAAGTAGTACAAGAACCTTGGTAGTATTATCATCTTAGTGATGGCCGCTCTGCCCATCACAGAGAGTGGGAGTCGGGACCAAAATTTGGTGGATTTGCGTACCCCTCGCATTGCTGATTCCGTATTGCTTTCGTGTGTGGAGGCAGGCGTGTGCGTGATGGTGAGCCCAAGATAGCGGAACGCTACCGTCTGCCACTGAATCCCGATGTCTGGTAGCCCTTCTGTTTCCTTCCCTTGAAGGCCGGCCAGGGGGAAGGAGCACGATTTCTGTCGGCTAAACTTGATCCAAGAGTATTTCGCGAAGTTGTCTAGGATGTCTAGAGCTGTGGGTGCATTCCTCCGGGGATTGCGCAGATAGAGGAGGACATCATCTGCGTACAGCGAGATGATGTTATCCGTCTCGCCCGTTCTGATCCCTGCGTCAAAAAGCTGTTTCCTGAAGTAGATCGCTACTGGTTCCAGACCGAGGACGTACAGCATTGGTGACAGTGGGCATCCCTGCCTTGTTCCTCTTTGGATGTCCCAGGATTCAGACACCACACCCCCTGTCTTTACCCTCGCCATTGGGGTGTTGTAGAGCACCTTGATCCATCGTATGAAGTGCTCGCCTAGTCCGAACTCCCTCAGAGTCTCAATCAGCCATTCCCAATATATTGAGTCGAACGCCTTTATGGCGTCCAGTGAGAGCACCGCCAGGTCTTCCTTGCTCTCTGCGGATTGTGCTATAACGTGCTGGAGTCTTCTCAGGTTGGCTGTGGTGTTGCGCCCCGGGACAAAGCCGTTCTGGTCCTCGTGTATTATAGATCCGATCACCCTGGACAGCCTCTTAGCCAGTATGGTTGTAAGGATTTTGCTGTCGTAGTTCAGCATTGCCAGAGGGCGGTATGAGTCGCACTCATCGATGGGCTTGCCAGGTTTAAGCATTGGTATTATGAGCGTCTCTCTCATACTGCCGGGTAATATGCCAGTCTCGTATGCCTCTGCATATACACCGTGTAGCACAGGGGCTAAGATCTCCTCATAGGCTTTGTAAAATTCTGGTGTGAGGCCATCGGTTCCAGGAGTCTTGCACGTAGAAAGGGACCTAATTGCCTCCGAGATGTCCTCCTGCGTGATGGCCTCTCCCAGCATTTCTCGCTGTTCCGAGCTCAGTTTGGGGGGACCCACTTCGTCCAAGGTGTCGCGAATGTCTTGTGTTGGGACCAGTTCACCATGGGAGTAGAGCTTGGCGTAGAAGTTTGAGAAGACATCGTTGATTTCCTGTTGTGTCCTCTGGGTTGCTCCGTGTTCGTCCTTGATTTCCTTGAGGGCTTGTCTTGGTTGCTCTTTCCTGCACAGCCAGGCCAATATCCTGCCCGGTTTATCCGCCTCCTTGTGTGCCTTAGCGGTGCGTATGGTGAAGTCGAATTTGGACAGCCTGTCCCAGGCTAGTCGGCATCCGTCTCTGATTTCTGCCAGCTTGGGTTCCCTCTCGCTGGGTGAGGTGGGGCTGTTTTCTAGTCGCCTAATCTCTTCTTCCTTGTCCTCAAGTTCCCTTTTCAGTTGCTTCCTAATTCCACCTGCTTCCGCTATCACCTTGCCTCTGGTTACTACCTTCATTGCCTCCCAGAACGTGCTCCATTTCGCGACTGACCCCTTGTTGATTCTTACGTATTCTTCCAGCTTTTCTCGTAGGGTGTCCTTGAATGAAGGGTCCGTCA
This sequence comes from Ambystoma mexicanum, assembly GCF_040938575.1. Classification (NCBI taxonomy): domain Eukaryota; kingdom Metazoa; phylum Chordata; class Amphibia; order Caudata; family Ambystomatidae; genus Ambystoma; species Ambystoma mexicanum. The sequence continues at coordinate 118,085,171 of NC_090935.1, read as the reverse complement.
GGGTCTCCGTGGGCATGCGCCACATCGGGATGGGGGGTCTGGGGCCTCTAAGACTTAGTCGCATGAGTAGCGGGGAGTGGTCCGAGATCGACCTGCCTAGGTAATCTGCGGAGTGCACCCGTGGAGTGAGTTCGCCGTTGATAAAGAAGTAATCTATCCTGGTGTGGAGGCCATGTGGAGATGAGAAGAATGAGTAGGATCTATCGGCGGGGTGAAGGTCTCTCCAGATGTCGACTAGGTCCAAGTTTTCAACTGCTTTACGGAGTGTTCGTGAGACGGAGTTATTGGTGGTTTGTGGCGTCCTGGACCTGTCCATCTCTTCATTCATGACGCAGTTGAAGTCGCCCCCCCACAGGAAGGTGTCATCTCTGTGGTGGGCAATTCTAGTGCATAGTTGTTTCAAGTGGGAGGGAATCCCGTGCTGGGGGAAGTATGAGTTTACGATGCATATCCGTGTGTTCTCTATAGTGCCCCACACCACTACATATCTTCCGTCCTTGTCTGCTTCGGTTCCCATTTGGTGGAATGGTGTGTCTGGGCTTATCCATGTATATACACCCCGTGCATATTTGGAGTAATATGCGCCGCTGCCCTGCCCCCCCAGTAGTCTGCTAGTTTGTGTGTGGATTCTGCCAGGAGGTGTGTCTCCTGGAGCAGTGCAATCGATACCTTCTTGCGCCTCAGGTAAGAGTGGACGCGGTTCCTCCTTACATAGGATCCCATCCCTCTGACGTTCCATGTGATTATGTTAAGTTGTGATGCCATCGCTTGGATGCGGTTTCTGTCTTGGGTGACTCCTAGTCTCTCCAGCGCTTGGTCTCGTGTTGCTGCGCGCCGTTGCTTGCACTAGTGCTGCTGGTCGACCCAATGTTCCTCTCGGTGTCAGGTGCGGATTCGTTACTTGGGTTTGTTTGGGTGGCGGGGCGGTCTTAACAGTAACATGTAAAAAATAACCATAACTAGTGCACCCAGCTCCTGCCGGTGAAATGCAGTGCTCGGGTGCTCTTGCGCTATCTGGCCCCATCCGAGTTTCCAGCGCGAGCAAGGTCGTGCTGGCAACAGGCCTGCACTGAACTTTCGGGGGCTGTCGTTGCTTGCTCATGTGCGGGAGGCCCGGCCGGCCCGTAATCTTTTTGCGTTCTCGTGTCATGCTGGTGTCCAGCGTGCTCGTTGTATTGTTCTAGATCGAGGTTCAGTATGCGGGTCAGGGGAGAGGGGTTCTGGCTCCAGGCGATCATGCTTTGTGGGCTGCGACGCTGCCCCCGGGGATGGGCTCTTCAGGGACCTCGGCCAGGTTGTTGTGTTCCATCCACATGGTGGCCGCATCTGGGGTTTCAAGAAATATCGCTCTCCCCTTGTAGATCACCTTTAGTCTGGATGGGTACAGTAACATGTACTTCAGGTTTAGTTGCCGCAGTCTGGCCTTGATTGGAACAAAGGAGTTCCTTGCCCTCTGCACCGATTGTGTATAGTCCGGGTAGATGGTGATTTTGGAGTTGTTTCTGTCAATCGCCCCGCCTTCCCTGGAGAATCGCAGAATCACTTCCCTATCTCGGAAGTTGAGAACTTTCGCTATGATGGGTCGGGGGTAGGAGCCTGGAGGGGGCTTCTTCTGGAGTGATCTGTGGGCTCTCTCTATGGCGAAGCCCTGTGACAGCTTCCCAGCCCCAATCTCCTGCTGGATTAGGGATTCGACATATGCGGTTGGGTCGGGAGTCTCTGTCCCTTCAGGGACGCCAAGGATCCTGATGTTATTTCGCCTGGCGCGTCCCTCTGCTTCCTCCGACCTTGCCTCCAGGATGCCCACCTTCCTTCTGAGATCTGCCACCTCGGCTTTAAGGTCTTTCGTGTCCTCCAAAGTGTCTCTCTGGGTGGATTCTATGTTGGTGACCCGCTCTGTCAGGTTGCGAGCGTCTTGGCGGATGAGCTGGATATCGGCTTTCACCTCTCCTATCTTAGTGTCTATGAATTCCTTTAGGGCCGCTATTGCTTCAAGCACTTGGGTGTTTGCGGGGCTCTCCCCCTGAGTCTCCTGCGGCGCTGCCTCTTTTGGGGTAGATTGAGCGGCTAGGTGGGCCTTGGTCATAAGGAAGGGGTCCATTGTGGCTGATTTGGGCTTGCTCCTCAGGGTGGACATTGTGGTGCTGCTTGCGCGGTTGTTGCGCCTCTTTGAGCTGGGTCGCTGCGTGGGCCCCGCCAGTCTGTTTCGTCGATGGCCCCACCTGCGGCGTTGTCGTGGTGAGGAGTGTTCGTGGTGTGCTGCTCTGGGTTTGGCGGGTGCGCGCCGGTTCAAGGTCGCGGGCGGTCTGGGCTCGGTAGCGCCGAGGGCAGGGCCGTGTCCCGCTCGGTTTTGTAGGGCGTGATGGGGCCCCCAGGAGGGCCTCGCCCTAGGGTCTGTCCGCCTCTAGGGTGCGGCGTCGCAGTGTGTCCGGGTGGACAGGGCACTCGAGGTGTCCCCCGCTGGATGTTAGTGGTAGGGGGCACTCGGCGCCTGCAGCTCCAGTGTGCCAGTCGGCCGTGAGGCTTCGGGGCGGGGGGGGCGGCGATCCAGGGGGGCCCGCGGCTCTGGCAGGTGGCCGCGGTTGTTGGTGCGCAATCCGCGCCGTCCAGGGACTCACGTCACTGCGCCCGGGGGCCAGCGCGCATCTCGGGCCCCATGTCTCGTCCACTCCTCCGGTTACCCTCCGCTGGAGGCTTTGCTGGGGGAATCCCGCACTCCACCGCGTGGCCCGGGTGGGCTGGGTTGCAGGGGGCCGGCGGCGTTAGGATGTGGTTCGCGCCGAGGGATCCAGGAGGTCCGCTTCTGGTCCCGCCTCCTCCGATCCGCCGGACTCCTCCAGGCGACGGGAGAGGAAGCGGCTGCTGCCGGCGCTCCTCCCCAGCCACTCGGGTTTGCGGCGTTAGTGCGCCGCGGCCGCCATCTTGCGCGTCTCTCCTGAGGCCAAGGGGGGCGCTGGGCCAGGCCTCCTGCTCGGTCCCCGTCGTCCGATTTTTGTCGGACCAAGCTGCGGAGGGCGGGGGTCCGTCCCGACTTCGGCTGGATCGTCTTAGTTTTCGGCTTAGATGGTGTTTTGGCTCGCTAATCAGGATCGGATTACGGGCTCGGCCGGAGCTCGGAGTTTCAGCCTCCTCACTCCATGAGCACCAGGCCACGCTCCCCTTGCCACTAGGATTCATGAGCCGACACATATTTTTTCCAATATTTACCCAGCAGGTCTCCAGACACATGGGTGAACTTGGATGAGTATGTCAAAACGCATGTGATCCTTGAATGACCTGATGCGACTAGCTATTGATTTCCTCCCCTCCCTCTCTCCCTTGCTAATTGCACAGTAGCTTGATTGGTGTGCAGGGTCCTTATGCATCCTTGGGGCTCTGACCTCCCACATCATATCATCCCAGTTTCTGTCTATCCTCAGCACTTGTCTCAGCTCATTCTCCACCCTTGGAGTCTTGGACTTACCTTTCATTGCACTTCACCTGCTGCTCACCCACGTGCACCACAGCACCTATCCCATTAGCTCTCCCTTCTGCACTTGCACGTTCTGAACACTCACAATGCACAGTAAGTTTGTCTCCCTCCCCATTGTTTTTTCTTATATGTATTATTTATTATGTATTGTCATTGTAATTGTCTATCATCCCCTGTCCCCTCCCTGTTGCCATGTGGGAACTTTGAAACAGTATTTGCTTCATGTATAAGCACCTAACAAGTGAACAATAAATACAAAAATAAATACATAATAGTACAAAGACATACCTTCTACAATAGATTATGTTTTGGCATAATACATACTGGGTGACCTAACATTAACGGTTTTGATTGGTTGACTGTCTACTGACCAACCTTGAGCAACTGACAGCTCGTTAAGACATGACCCAGACAGGAATATGGGCAGAGAGGTCCATGGACTGCTTTCCCTTCAATTAAAGAAAATGCCATCCCTTATTCCTCTGCCATGAGCCAGAGTCATTACTTTGTATCCAATCTTGTGTGGCACCTTGTGTCTGCATGCCGAGTAGGACAGGTGTCCCATCAGCATTTGTTACTAATGAATAGACAGTGTTCTTCAAATATGGGTCGACCATATTTGGAATTATTTCACTCTGTATTTATAAGGATTTTAGCTAATATTAATGTGAATGTTATGGTTCCTTTTACCACTGGGCACACCCTTGGGTTATTCTTCATGGAGTCTTTCTAGTTATCCTGCACCTGGCTTACAAAGGCTAGTTGTACTCTTTATTAATCTAAAAATATATGGCTTGCGTCTTTGGAATCGTTATCCCGTGCTTCAACTGCAAAGTTCCTCTCCTCCCTTTTTCATGGTAACCTTAGCTTGGGTTGCTAGCTACCGCCTGGGCTCTGCATTGATCTGTATTATATTATTTCAGCATTTTGAGTTCTCGTGAAGTCCTGAGGCCTTTCATTTACTTAGAAACATGTTGCGGCTTCCATTTTGAAAAAGATGGCTGCCCATTATTCTCGCATTTCTATGTTTGTGAGCTATAATTGTGTCTCTTCATGTTGCATTCAGCTTACACGTTGTTATGTTAGTTCTTCATGTCTTCATAGATGCCATCTTACTATTCTTCATGCATAAATGCATATATTACTTAGTGCTTGTGTTCTTCATGTTGAGTGCACATTTGCTCTGTGTATAATGCATGCACATGTATTGTTTAATTGTCGGTTTGTTTACTCTTGTCATCTTTAGCTTAGATCGTGTCCATTTCATGTTGTCCCTGCATGGGAGATGGGCGGGATGGTCGCCTTACTGAGTAATGTTTCTCACCTCCATGGTGTTGGGTCAGGGGAGGGGCAGTAGCGATTGATAACTAACATAACCATCTGTCTACCAACAGTGGAATGCCTTGTATGGATGTTCCGTGTGGGGCCATAAATATTCTCAGATACCCAAGCAGTCCCTCAGAGCCTCAAGTCAAGAAACATTGGAGTCAAGTTCGAATGGACAAGGGTATAGGACAAGGCACTTTTCCCCCAAAGGCATTCACTGATAACATTTAATTAGACAAAGACAATTCAGAGGAAAAGGTGGCCAAGCAGTCACTGAGTTGTACTTTTGTTATTAGCCTCCAAGCTTTTCGAATGAGCAAAACAAGAATCAGGTGGCTGCAATTGGCCATACCGAGAGCATCACATCACTGCGGTCAACACTGACACAGATGGATGTGGTCTCATGCATCATCACTCTCGGCTGTCTAAGTTATTTTTTGCAGGAATGTGGAATCGGGTTTGAGGAAGTAGTTGCCTGAGACTGCTAAATCGAAATAGTTTCCTTATTAGAGATGTGGACTGGCTACATTCGCAACCGTCTCCAAAGTCCTCTGCTAGCAAGCTGTTAATTGGACAACTGCATGAATGCTGTACGATTGTCATAGATTGTGTATATCAGAAAAAGCTCTGGCATCTTTGCCATCAGTTTAGGACCTAAAACCTCATAGATCACCTTCACTGGTGGAGGAGTTAGAGAAGAGTAGGCAAAGAATGGCAGACATGCTTTCCCAAGTAAAGATGTTCTTATGAGGTTAAATATTATATAAGCAATCTATGCCATGGTGGGACAGGGATGTCAATTAGGAGTCGCCAGGGGTCGCAATTGTGACCACTGAGGTTTCTCTTGCTTCCTCCGTGGTCCCCTTGCTACTCCTAAAAAATCAAAAATGACAAAAAAATGTTTTTTTTTTTTTTAAATTTTGGCTCCTGGGCCGTGTCCAGCAATGTGTATGTGTGATCGGCAGGTTGCAGGTTCGACACCTTCAAGGTCAACTAAGCCTTTCATCCTACTAAGGTTGATAAATGAGTTCCAACAAAGGTTGGGGGACATTGTATGTATATTTTTTCTATATATAAGTGAGGAAGGATAGCCCAGGGCCAACCCATTTGTCTTGGAAGCACTGGTTTGAATCCCGATCCTGCACTTAGAAACCACAACGTTGGTATTAAGTGTGTTATAAATGAACAAGTAGATAAATAAATAAAATATATGAAGCGCTTAAGCGTAAGTGCTATATAATAACACATCATTATTATTTTGGCCTTGGACATCGGTTTGCCTTCGCAGTAATTTGATAACATGAGCCTATACGCACTGATATTAACGCTACAAATGGTGATCCATTGTTGTATGCAATTTTATCACTTTACAGTGATACCGTAACCATATATTTCGTAGTGTACTTAGAAACAATAATATGTGTTGCCACTTCCTGTTTTGTTAAGGGGCTAAAGGTCGTGTTCCATCGCTTCCTGTGATATCACTTTGGGGTGTGGTCAGATGAAATCACTTCTTGTGATGTCATCAGAGGTCAAGTGTTGTGTGATGTAACTTCTGCTACCCCAGGCACTTTGGTGAAATGACTTCCCTGAGGTGGGAAGCTTTACCAGCCAATAATAGTCCTTGGGCCGAAGTTAGAAGGCTGAAAAAATCAAGGGCTTAACACAGCCCGGTGGCTTTTACCAGCCGGTAGCGCCTCTAACAACTGACCATATAGCTATTTGCACTCTGGGCATGCGAGCTAGGATGTAAATGGCTCTTTTAAGGGAATTCGGCTTTGGACAGATCATGCACATCAAATTCGAATAACGGCTCCCATACATCTAGAAATGAAGTCCATTTTCTATGTTCATGGCTAGGCTGTGACAAGAGACCACTGGCGGACAAAACCATGACCTAATTGTGAGCATAGAGGTAGGAGTAGGTTGAGGTAGGGGTAGGTGTATGATAAATGGGCACTGGTGGAAGTGGTGAAGGGGGCATGTGCTTGTGCAGGTGGTCATGCCAGGCTTAGTGCGGTTCACAGTGAGACGGGGAAAATAGCACCATGGGTAGGGTGGGCAAAGATCCCGTATTTTGCGAGACTGTCCTGTTTTGGAGGTCTGTGTTCAGGGACAGGCGGGAGAAGTCTTACCTCCGTTTATTTAGTAGTCTCCCCCCAGGCTGCTTTGGGTGCCTGCATGTCGAGCTGCCGCTGCCCCTCTTCCAGTCATGTTGACAGTTAACTCTCGGGCAAACAGCTTAATTACAATGTTAATGTTTTGTTCGTGGGGTTGTGATAGTCATGTTTGACCATCACGTCCACATGCAAACCATTTGAATTACAGACTTGACCATTTAGTTAAGCCTACGTTCCTGTTCCCCTGATGGACTGGTGCCTCTCCCCTGGTGGGTGCATTAAACAATATTACGTGGCCATCTAAAAGGGCCCATCAGCCATATATTAAAGTGTCAATGTGTGTCAGCAGATCTAAATCAGTTGCGCTCCTCGCAAAAATTAAAATTAAAAAGCAGTGGCCAAGAACACAACTGTTAAGTACGGGTAATTAGGGAATAGGAAAGGGGTGCAATAGTTTCATGTTCTGATTCGTAGATAACATAGTGGGAGCAACTGCAAAATAAGGCTCATCCCCCGAGTCAAAATATGCACAGGTGCCAGTGATAGTTGGCTGTGACATTCATTGGGTCCTGGCTGACAGGGGTGAGAAGCCCCAATACAACGCTAACAATCCGATTTGGCCAAACCTTGAAAAATGCCCGACATCACTAAAATGCACAGAAACAAACAGCGGGCTACTTTGATATGCTTCGGCACATCATGCAGGGATCTTCTCTGCAGGGACAACCATTTTAAATACATAAAAAGGACTCCCTCCGATGGGCTGCCATATATTCCCATGCCTGGCTTGGTGCCATGTCTCTTGTTACACACGATCACTAACATATTCAACCGATCAGAGCAGGCCTCTCTCTACAGCAATGGCACACACTGACTGCCGGTACACCATGACCATGATGACCAAAGCTACAGGAAACATTTGTCAAGTACAGTCATACAATTCTGAAATTATAATGCTATTTTTCAATGAAAGTTTGGCACTCGTAACACCTGTCTTTTCTTTTTCTAGGCGTTTTTCATTTGTGTGTCATTTCCCTTTCTTTAATTATTTTTTATTTTTCCTTTTCCTATCTTCCTTTCTATGTATCCAGCCTTTTCTTTTCCTACATTTTAATTGCTGTGTTGGTGTTTCTGTCTTTCCTTCTATTCCCTCATTTATTTATATTTCTGTCATTAAGTCCTTCCTTCCTTCCTTCCTTCCTTCCTTCCTTCCTTCCTTCCTTCCTTCCTTCTCTTTCATTCCTTTATTGAATCTTTCTTTCTTTCTTTCTTTCTTTCTTTCTTTCTTTCCTTCCTTCCTTCCTTCCTTCCTTCCTTCCTTCCTTGCTTCCTTCTTTCTTGCCTTCCTCATGTCCTTCCTTCCTTCCTTCCTTCCTTCCTTCCTTCCTTCCTTCCTTCCTTCCTTCCTTCCTTCCTTCCTTCCTTCCTTCCTTCCTTCCTTCCTTCCTTCCTTCCTTCCTTCCTTCCTTCCTTCCTTCCTTCCTTCCTTCCTTCCTTCCTTCCTCATGTCTTTAATTCCTTTATTTAATCCATCTTTCTTTCTATGCATGTTTCTTTTCATTTTTCCACCGTTCCTACTTTACTTGTTTCCTTCATTCAATTATTTTGTTTCTTTCATTCCTGTTTACTCTCCCTCCTTTGTCGTTTCCTACATTTCTTTCTCCCTCTCTTTCCTTATCATTCTTTCCCTTTATTCCATTTCTTTCCTTCAATTGTCTTCTTTCCCTTTCTTTAATCCCTTCTTTTCGGTTTGCTCTTTCTTTCTCCCCCTCTGTTTCTCTTGATGTATCTTCCTCCCTCTTGTAGCAATGGGAAAGGTTTCAAATGAAGGGCTCTGTTACTTTTCTCCAAGGTGCCACAAGTGATTACTTCAACTATGATATTGCCTGGCAGTCTCATTTAACAGCAGTGAAATCTGGGGCCTTCTCCAGGACAAAATAGCCCTAAAAAAAAGCTGCCCTCAATACGCCACCACAATTAAACAACCTTAACCTCCCACTAGTGAAATACTATCTGACCGTCCCGCCAGATTCCACTTTACTAAAACATCAATACTCGAGGTACAAAAAGTCATTCTTTCACTTAAACCATCATATTGCCAAGATGCCCTTTGCCCAGCTCAGATTATAAAAGATGCCGCATGAGATTTTGCCCCTTTTATCTCTAAATTGATGAATGCCTCCTTTTCATCCGGCACCATTCCCACCAACCTGAAGCAATCCTGGGTACTCCCACTGCTAAAGAAACAAACCCTAGACCCTCTTCTTCCCACCAGCTATCGTCCCCTCACGACGGTACCATTTTTGCTCAAGATACTCGACAAGGTTGCCTACACCCAGATCCAAAAATATCTGGAACTCCACAAGCTTTTGGGAGCAAGACAATCTGGATTCCTTCCCTACATGGGGCAAAAACCGCTCTCATCGACCTAAATACTCAAGTCGATGAGTTAAGAGACAAAGGTAAAACAGCCCTCCTCCTAATGTTAGACCTCTCTGCCGCATTTGACCTGGTGGATCATAAGGTCTTATGCGGTCACCTGGACTCAGCAGCCCACTTTTCTACAGAGGCTATCAGATGGTTAGAATCATTTTTGAATGATAGAAATATGAGGGTCTTCTCCCCCTCGGCAGCGGCTGACCATGCCCCTATCACATGCAATGTCCCCCAGGGCTCCTGTGTCTCCCCTACATTATACAATATATTCACCAGCCCCTGTTCGACGAGCTGGACCTTCTGGGTATCACCTACACTAACTATGCAAATGATACTCAGATTCTCCTCCCACATTCTGGGGATTACAACAAGGATTTGGCACTGGTGAATAGAGTGTATCTCATCATCCAGGCATGGATGGCCACTTATGGTCTATGCCTGAAGGATGACAAGATGGAGCTCATCCTCCTGGGCACCCATCTCAACCATAAGAAATTAGGCCATGAAAATTCATCATTCTCCATTGATGGGAACCTCATTAAAGTAGCCAAGGAAGTAGAAACCCTTGGTTTCTATCTTGAATCCATCCTCCCCTTTGATAAACAAGTAATATCAATGGCCTCCACCACTGCCTATACATGCAAGCCGATCAGGACCGGCAAACCCTTCCTATCGAATGACAGCTGCATGATCCTGGCCAGAGCTCTAATACTTTCTAAGCTAGATTACTGTAATGCTCTTTACATCTGCGCCAACAAAGACATTATCCAGAGGATACAAATCCTCCAAAATAATCCATTAAGATCCGCTCTAGGTGTGAACAGGAGAGTACACATCTCTGCAACCAGACGCCAAAACAGCTTGCTCCCGACTTCTAAATCCTTCTAAAAACAGCATCCCTTGCCCACAAAGCACTAAATAATGCTGCCCCCAGCTACCTTGCAGATAGACTATACAGAAGAAAATCCATCAGACCCATGAGAGTCAGCAACGCCAATTGCCTTACTTTACCAAGATTCAGACTCACCAAGGCTGGCGGTAGTAGCTTTCCCGTGAAAGCAGCCAAACTCTGGAACCCCCTTCCACACCCACTTAGAGAAGATCAACCTTACTTGGACTTTAGACAAAATTATATTAACCTACTCAAATCCAATGACCCTTAGGACTGATGCTTGTATTCTATACTCAGGATATACCTGTATATTTCACTAAATATATTGTATTACCTGTTTACTATGTTTTTGTACCCTACCTGTTTACAATCTGTATATATGTCTTACCCTGACCTTACCCTGTCACTCTGTAAGCTTTTCATTGTCCTGCTGCTGCACCCTGATACCTTCGGGTCTGGTGTGCATTAGAAATAAATAAAAAAACAAACAAACAAACACAGTGTATCTAATAAGGTCCCCTGGGTGTTGCTTGTTATCGCCCTCCCTAGTCTTATGGATTCTGGGTCTCCCCATTTGTGTCAAAGTATCAGTTAATCTTCGCTTTGCAGAAGCACAGGTTGCCTCCATATATCCTATATATTCCATAGGGCCCTTTCAGATATCTGGCTTGACCCTCATTGTCTGCCTGCTGTCGCTCAGAATGACTGCACCACTTGTGGCTGGGCACAGGCACGCCGTTGCGGATGAAGACTTGGCTGAGGCGTCGATTCGCTCTGATGCACTTAAGAGAAGAGTGAAAAATGAGCAATGACATTGTGGAAGCAGCCATGCAAGTAACGCCTTGATGTTTTACACAGAGACATACACACCTGACAGATATTTACATTGGAGGAATTTTGAGCTCACATTAAAACAAAAAAATAATACTTATTCAGAAAGGCTTATCTCTTTGTTTGCCATTTGAGTGTTGACAAGGATAACTTGTCAAACACATTTTGCACGTAAGCTTTGTCTACATTCCTCAGCCAGAATGGTTTGAACCAAGCACCGGGTTCAGTCATGGGTCTGCACGTGCCTAGTGCATTTTGAACTCATGCTGGCATGTTTTTTCTATGTTGTTTATTTAACCATGTAGTTAGTTCCGATTCTTTGGAGACAATAGGGTACAGGCTATTTAATATAAGCGTGGGAGAAAGAGAGAGGAAAAGAGAGAGAGAAAGGGGGATGGATTGGCAGGTGCAGTGTGAGCTAGTGAAATGGGACCTGTATGCAGTAGGTCTGAACTTGATTAGTCCAGCTCCTTTGATGAGTAGAAATTACCCTCGAGATGGATGGGGATGCAGACCTTACTCATACATCAAATAACTGAGCCGACTCAGGAAGTGGACAAAAAGGAAGACTGTTTTAATATGAACTCTTAAAAACAGGACACATAATGAACATCAACGCAAACGCTTCATCTTCAAACTCAAAGCATTTAATAAATAAATTGAATTTTTATAAGCAATATGTGTCATTAATGATGTCTAACCTACATCATCCTATGTGGCAAACTACAAAAACCTAAGAGTAACAACGCTTGGGTGTTTTTGGGCATCTAAGTATGTGATTGGTTACTTAACATCAGGTGGGGCAGCTAAGACCTCCCCTTAAAATGACCAGTATGAGCGTCACTAATTACACAACATCCCATTGGTTTACACAACTATAGGACCCCTGAATATGCAGGTCCTCTACAATTGGTTGGCGCTCTACCTTCTTCAGTGTTTTTCCATCTATGTTAGTAGCAAACACACTGGCCACGCATGTGCTGGTGAGGTCGTCTTAACTTCAGCTTCTCACCAATTAGCATATCCATCCATCATCCGCTCAGTGGTCCTTTGTCAATTAGTGTGTTTGAAGTTGTTTTGGTAGAGGGCTGTTCACAAGTGGTTGTTGAAAATATTACCTCTGGTCTCTCTAAGTTAGTTGTGAAGTTGGCCTTGGACATGTTCTCAGCAATGAGAAAATTGGGGAGTGAGGATCACAGTCTGCCTCCATGCGTAGGTGTGAGCATCTCATTCATCCAACTTCATGCTTCCATATGACTGGAGACCATAAAATGTAGCTTATTCGTGTATTTAATATTATTTTCCAATAGACCTCTGATTTCTTCCTTGGTATGCTCGTGCCTTCTGAACAAGAGTTTTGTTCTTTCACACGATTTGTATCCAAAGTAAGTTTCATCCAGTTTGATAAGACCTTGGCTTCTTGGCACGTCCAACCTTGCCTTTAGCTGAAAATCATTTGTAATTCAATTTCTGTATTTTAACTGCGACACACTAAACTGAGGCCTTTTGCTACTGTCCAGCCTGCTAAAACACATCAATAAAAACATCCATACTTCACTTATTGCTATATGTATACATTGGCGCTTGACGCAGTCTATTTACTATAAGCTTGGAGCTAGCTTCATGATTATTTTGCTGCTTGCGCTTCTTCTGCATCTGTACACGTGTGAAACAACTTAACATCTTCATCTGTTCCGTAGCATAAACTTGTTCACCTTGATCCCAAGATGTCACTTATCTTTGATACTTTCTTGATGCCTTATAGAATATCCACATCCTCTGATCCCTGCATCTCTTTATGTACTTAATTTCAGCTTCATGTAACATATACTGTCAATGGCAAATACCATTTATCCTTGCCGCTTATTGATTCTGCTTCTTCAGGGATTTCATTCAAATGACCTTCATATTCTCTTGCATGCAAATATGGTTTTCTCAATGGGTACCTTGACTTCCAAATTCTGGGCCTTTCACTGGTACTGGACAGAGTTCATACTCTGCTCTTTGTCGGTTCAGCTGCTCCACATATGTCTCATATTTCCACATATGTCTCACATTTTGGTATAAAGTGTATATATATAAAGTCTATATGCAACATAGGTGATATAGGTGAAGTGGTTGAGGTGGGTGAGGTGGGGTACTTGGCTCCTCCTCTAAACTCCTCCCTATGGGTGATTCATCAACCACTCCTCACATCATCCTTTATGTCCAGAAATAGTGGCCTGAAGAACCTCTTCTTCAGGACACATATCTATATGACTCCCTTCAGGCATCCTGTTGTTTTCACATGCTCATCTTTATTCCATGTCATGAGCTAGCATTGTCTACTTGGACTGCAATAGATCCATTTTCCCACATACTTCTTATGATTTTTTGGATACAGGAACAGTTTCCTCAGGTGCATGAACACTGGTCTTCACAAAGTCTCTGATTACTTCATCTGTCAGGTTGTTTGGCTGCCATCCTGGTTCAACATCAATCATAATCTTCATCCCTATGGGTTTCTTTGCTGTTGTCTTGCATTGTTAGATTGTCATCTTGATTACACAGAATCCAAGCATCACCAACACCAACAGGGCTCCAAGGTACTTGAACATGTCTGCCATCCACTGTGGAACCCAAGAGAAGAGCGATCCAAACCAGCTGTCATCAGCAATGTCTTCAACTTCATCCATCATCTGACCATGGAGCTTTGTCAGCATGTCTATGGCCTCTGTCAAGGTTCCATTTTCGTCATCGTTAAAAGGTGTAAATGTGCAACATGATTCTCCGATTTTTGCACAAACACCTCCATCCATTTCTGTAATCATATCCAAGACATATCTGTCTGAAGAGTCATCCGTCGTATGGCTCTCATCTCTTCTCTGATTTCATTGAATCCCTTTATTGTAGTGTTAATTGTCTGCAGCAGTTCTCATCTGGTGATCTGTAGTTACTTTGTATTTGCACCAACCTGGACAGCCGGCATGAAGATCAACGTGAACACAGAGGAGGTCTGGCTGAACAACATGTGCTCATGTGGTATAGCATCGAAAGCTTCTATTGATTTAGCTGAGAAATAATTATCTCTCTTCATTCTCTTCTTTAGCTCCACAGATCTCTTCTTCCTCAGGTGAGCATCTGCTTTCGGGAAATTGTCAATGTGCAAATCACTTTTCGGAATTGCCAAGGCTGGAACATGGACATTCGCCAGTGTGCATATTCCTCTGCAATCTGCAGGCAATCTGATATAGGCTCTGGCTCCACAAGCCCAATAATGATCGATAATTACTGCTGTACCATGCACCATTCCTGGGTCATCAAACATTCAACCACAGTTCTTGTTTTCTCCAACTTTTCTTGTGCCATTATTTCTGAAGCACAGGTTTGAGCTTTCCAATGGTCCTCCTCTGTCTTCGACCCAAATCAGGAGTTTTGGCCATAATGGTTTACAACCATTCTGCACAATGTCAACAACTGGTTCATAACATCCACTGATCACCCAGGCTCTGCAGATGACCACTCCTTCTTCCCATCCGTCTGGTGATAACACAGATCCCCAGATCTGCATTTGGCCTCTGTTCTTCCATCTTCAAATGTCTTCTGTAGATTTTCCTGGATTGTCAAGTTTCTTATTCACCTCCCATCTGATTCCAGCTCCTTTTACTTCAGGCCTCTCATATCTGATCACATGATTCTTTGTGTTTTCTCTGTTTCTTGTCTTTTTCTTTGTAGCTTGCACATAGTCGTCTTCATCTGGGTCCGTCCATTCAGTTGCCCATTTGGATTGGGCATCTCGACCCATAAACTGACCTCTGGTTTTGCAAAGTGCTATATGTTAAAGACAATGAGCTGTCTAGACGTCTATTGCAATAGCTATATAGATTTTCAACTTTTGCATGCTGCATGGCAGAAGTGCACAGACAAAGTATTCCTCATCTACGGCCTTCTTCCTACTTCCTTCATATGCTGGTACCAAATGTTATTTCCCAAATGAGCTGTACTGTCCAGGCAATTATTTAGCTCAAAATCATCCTCTAGAGCATTTCTTTGAGTTCTCATTCTTGTCTTATGTCCTTCCATAATCATATCATGAAGTGTACCTGCAAAACTCCTTCTTTCTGGATCGATCATAGGCACATTTATCATCTGCTCAACTATCCTCTTAAGGAACAAAAAAGTCTTGCAGAAACTCCATTTACGTCTGCTTTCTAGGGGCTACCTTTGGGTGATTTATCATAGGATCATGTGCTTCTTCATGCATCACTCGTATAGGGACATTGGCCAGCAATTTCTTGTCTTGCTCATTTGGCCCAGCCAGCTTTGTGTGTTTGGAACCTTTCCTATATGTGAGTGATTGCCAATGACACTTATCTCAGGCCCAAATAATTGACCATCTTTCTTTGGAACAGGAATAACTACATAGGGTCTGGAATGTCTGGTAGTTACTGTTAGGGAGAATTCTCAAAAATTTACTCATTCCCTCCACCTGAGAGACCCCCGGAAATTTAGCTGGATTTTGAGGACTTTATTTATTGAACCTGGAGAGAGTGAGACCCTTTTTCCCACTCTCTCACTTATTTTAACGTGATTTTCTACACTGTGTTTCTTTTGGTTATGGATTTAACAAACTCCATAGGCATCATCTTTTACAATTGTGTCCCAAAGCACCTTCAGTGCATTGACACAGGGAAGTCTTCCAGATTTCCCAAGGTTTAAATACCTTCTCTGGGATAAACTACTGTTTACCAGAGCAGTAAAGCGAAATTGACTTTACTTAGCATTTTAACTTTCTAGACCAAGTACACACTATCTTACAATAGAGTGCTGGAGCGGTTACCTAGTGTCCCCTTTGTCTAGCTTCTTATGTAACATATTTTAAGTTACACTTTCCTCACTGAATGGCTGGTGGCAGTGGTTTTGTTTTGAACCACCATGGTTTGCCTTTACCGCGATAGTTTGCGGCTCCGGTAAAGCAACCGCGGGAGCCATCTTTTTAAAAATGGCACCGACCCATCTTTGATAAAATGGCCCTCAGTGTTCTTTTTTTGCCATGTCGTTGTGTAAAGGTCCTTCTAGAGAGTTTCTTTGCGCGCCAAACCAGGTTTGGTCTCTTTGTTATTTTTGCCTTTGGCGGGGCTTCTGAGTTTCTGAGTGAAACCCGCCTCTGACTCCAGAGTGTCTGGGTTAGGCAGGAAGTGAGGAAGGTGCCCGAAACACCCTTTGTTTAGACTCCTAGGAGACCCAAAGGCACTCTGTGGTGATTGGCTGGCTGCCTGTCCGGCAAGGACAGACACCCTGCTGGGTGAGTGACAGCTAGGCTGGAATGAATGGGAGAGAACTGAATAAAAGGTGAGCCTTTTGACTTGGAAGGCAGAGTCAACCACTGGACAAAGGGACCGAAGAGAACTTGAAGAGGATGCCTGCTGCAACTCCTGGGCCGTGTGTTTGCCCGGTGAAGCCCTGCTACTGTGCCAACTTGTCAAGTTTGTATTGACAGAGAAGCCCCTGCAAGGACGACTTCTCCCTTTGTGTTGGTGGGACTAATCAACTCCAAAGTAAGCCACCTGGACATCCATTTCGGAGCTGCTTGAATTTCCTCAGAGTTGCCACAGGAAACTGAATAGCCAGGGAGAGGAGCACCAGATTGTGTGCATTGCTTTTAAGCTGGCCTAAAACATTTGGAAGATCCTCTGGACTCCCATGAAGCAGGACTGACCAAGCCTGAGCCCCCTCAACAGAGCGCGGGACCCCAGAAGAAAGGAAAGTCCACCTTGACAGCCAGGAACTGTGTTGTTGCTATTTGCGGTGAAGTTTGCCAGTTGCAAGTTTTGACAGTCCCAGTGCATTGCAGGAGTCCCCCAATGTCCTCCCTCTTGTGCCCACGACTGAGGCCCAGGAACAGTGATATCTGCAGAGCTGCACAGGAACAGAAGTCATAAGATGCATCTTTTCTTCTTTACCAAGGTACTGTAAAACAAGTCTAAGAGAACTTACCTCTTACTCTGGAAGTGCGTGTAACTTCTGCAACTCACAAGTCCAATCAGCTTGTAGCCCTACATTAGATTCTTCTTTTTATCAAATACTCCTAAGAACTTGTGCAAAATCTTTTACATTTACTTACCTGAAGTTCTGCATCCTATACAAAGACTTTTGCCTAATGACTTTGGCTTAGCCTATTGAATTGTATGACTTTTTTAAGAAGATCTGAAAGTATTTACCCTACTTACGAATATTGGTGATCTCTTGTGTTCTAATAATCTTTGCCTTTTACCAACTTTTAAGAGTGTTCTGAATGCCAACAGTAAGATAGTAATGTCCCCAGCACCCTTGTTATTAAAGTCACTTGTGGGTGAAGGTTGTGTCTGTGGGCTATCCCAAAAGGATCTTGTCTGATTCAGAAACTCAGAGTGTACAATATTGAGTGTTATAGTATATTGCTCACTTCTAAAAAAGGCTTCATAACTGACTGATAAATAAATTAATAATTGTTAATGCAAGAAACCTTGGGTGTAAGAGTTTATTTGAATACCTGTAACTGTGAATCTTTGAGTAACTCCACTACAGCTCACATTTCCCCTCTTGAGATAAACCTGGCTACTCAACACGCTACCAAAACTGTGTAGTACCAGTTTATACAAAAGGTTGGGTTGCCTATACCTGTAGTCATAGTTGGTCGTAGTGTTCCAAGAGGGTACTGCATTGAAACGTTGCCTAACAGTTGCCACAATTGCTCTTTCCCCTTGCTCAGGAAGAGTTGCTGGAGTCTTAGCTCCATGTATATCAAGGCAGTAGGATGTACGCACTGTGAGTGAAAGCAATATGATTATGAATAGAATGCAACCATAAATGAGGCAGAGGTAAATTGACTTACAACATCATGTTTGTGGATATTGTGAACGTCTTTCCACATTTGGCATATGTATGCTGCTATTAATTCCCCCCATTTTAAGGAAAACGTGATTTTTAATACATGATCATTTTATACTTCTTCTTGAAACTGTTGTCTTGCCTCGGTTCTGCTTACTGGACAATAGAGACAACCTCTTGGCCTTCTCCTGGGACCAGTTTTTTACCGTACAATATATGAATGTCTCCAGCAAGAGAAAAACTGCTCTCAGTATGTTTTAGACTAGTTCACGTATGTACACCAACTCCCAGTCAACTCCTCGAGTTTGCTTGAGTCCAGACGACATGATGAACTTCTTTCAGCATGAAACAAAATGTCTGTCTCTGTCAGAAACCTTCTTGATCCATCCCTCGAAGGAAAGTTTGTACACCGACCTGTGATTACTTTCAGAATACAAGCTCACTTGATGATTCCATTCAGGATCACATTCAGATGTGCAGTGTTTCTTGGATCCCTCAGAAATGAACGCATATCAGTGTGCCTTCCGACAAGATGCGGGTACTCCCCAATTAGACAAACGAACCCCACACTGACTAGTCTATGAGATGCTTTGTCTGATAGGGGCATTTGTACTCTCCTCACTGTACTCAGGTAGTTGCAAGAATTGTTCAGTAATCACTGTAAGCAGCCTCTTTATAATTTTTTTCATTTTCAGGATCTTGAATGAAAAGTGCAAGGCGACTAGTTCTCCCCACCAGTGAAGGGTACGAGCGTAACACCAACTCGAAATATATAAGTATGCTCCTAAAAAGGTCATCACTCGGTAACACCATGGGCAAATCCGAACAAGAACTCAGTGTGGGAAGAATCAGGATACTGCAATCTCTTCCATTTATCAAAGCCACGATCAGAGTCTGGCATAATTCTCTCCTTATCAAAGCTTAAGTGTGCCTCATTCCAAAGTTTTTTAACAAGCTTCTCTGTGGTTTAAACAAACAATTCTCTTTCACCATGAAATAACAACAAGGAGTTTTCGTATCAGCTTCGCTTAACCCTTTCAAAGATGGCTTGAAAAGAGTGTCCTGAACCAAGCCACAGTCCAACAAAAAGCCTTGTCTTTTTATGTATCAGCTTCTGCGTCCTTCTTACTCATCATGGATCACGTCGGCACATGTTGTGGTTCTTCTCTGATGCTTGTATTTGCTTCTCTTGTCTCTCAGTGGGGTGCGGAGGGCAAAAGGTTTTTCCAGTAAATATCTTGACGTCGCCCAGAAATATCCAAGCATGCCTGCCCTGCAATTTGACAGCAGATGGCGTGATGTCTTCCACGACAAATGGGCCATTGAAACATGGTTAGTCCCACCTTTTCTTTTGTGTCATTTCGAACTAGGACCTCATTTCCGTTTGAGGAAGACATAACTTTTTGGATTGATTTGTTGAAGCATCTCCTTCTCAGTTCTCTACTGCCCTACACCCTTGTCGCTGCAGCTGTCCTGAAATGACAGAAATACTGGAAGTCATACAGTTAAAATAATCTTGCATTTCCTTTCCAAACAAATCTGACATTGGCTGAGCATCACTCCTAACTCGAGATGGAGGCATAAGGGGTGTTCTTATTCACCTCCCAGTCACAATTTCGTGAGGCGTGAGATGGTGGTCAGAACCTGACTGGTTCCTCAAAGCATATAATGCCAGTGGTAGGCAATGCAACCACCCTTTCTTCACAGTAAACTTCACCATGGCCATTCTTTCCTTACGCAATCTGTTGAGCCTCTCACATATCCCATTTCCTTGTGGATGATAAGCTGAGGAAAACCTGTGCTTTATACTAAGCAAATAAACAGATCTGTTAAAATATTTGGTTAAAAAAATGTGGGCCATTGTCTGATCTTATTACCTCACATACAGCCCATCTGGGAAATACTTCTCACACAAAAAATATGGCTGCACAAGTGGAATCTGGGTGTGTAAAGGGATCTGCCTCAATCCACCTTAAGAATGGACAGACTATGACAATCATGTATCTGTAGCCATTACATACTTGAATCATATCGACATAGTTGATATGCAAATACTGAAAGGGGCCAGTGGGTCTTGGAATAACCCCCCTAACTGTGTGCAGTGTATGCCCAGCCATGAATTGTTGACAGACTATACAATTTGGCATAAAAAATGCAACATGCTCCATCAGATTTGGCACAAACTAATCCTCAGCAACCGTTGCAGCAAGATTCTCCCTAGTTATGTATGTGGGGTAGTATAACTGTTTCAGCGCTCCCCTTAATAAGGCTACAGTCATCACCGGTTTACCAGTGCTGTCTTGTCGCCACAATGCTTCAGAGGGGTTTAAAGAACACCCTCTTCGTGTCCACAAATCTTTTTTATCTTCGGGTGCTTCCCCCTGAACTTCCATTAACTGTGTTCTTGACAAATCACTATATTTTTCAGTCACATTCATCAACACAACCATTCTTTCCTTAACATCAAGTGCTTCAAAAGACAATACATTTTCTGAACAAAGCAGTGATTTTTGCTTCATCATCTGCTGCTTGGTTGCTGCATGACATTAAGTCTGTTCTTTTAGTGTGAGCTGCACATTTAACAACTGCGGTGGACACTGGGAGTTGCCTGTCCAATAATGTGGCATGCTGCACTAGCATGCCATCCGCTCAGCGGTAGCCCCTCCTTTTCCAACCTGCTAATCCTGCATACACCGTTGACATCACGTAGGCGGAGTCACTCTACACTGTTACCACCTGGTTTGCATGATTCCCGAGCGCGACAATAAGCAACACTAATTCTGCAGCCTGTGCCGAATAATGAGATGGTAATCATGCACTTACCAATGTCTGAAACTCTCCATTGGCTGTGTGTTTTACCACAGCAGCACCAATATACCTCTGCCCTTCATTTTGATTGATTCTTGAAGAACTGTCGATGAAAACAATTTCTCCCCCTGTCATAGCTTTCTCTTTTAAACTAGGGATTTCATCATAAAACTCTTCATAGTTCAAACAATTATGCACATGCTCATCCTCTGCCAGTGGTTCAGCAACAAACATGGCAGGATTCACTACTCTGCATCAAATTATTTTGATTGCTGGATTTGATATTACCACCTTGTAGGCAAAAGCCCTTTGTGAAGTGAACGTGCCTTTTGATTTTTCTAGAATGGCAAACAGTGTGTGCTCTAAAAATAATGTCATGCAGCATCCCATCACTATGCTTGCAGCTTTCTCTATGGTGAACACGGTGGCAGCCAATGACTGTTCACACAGACAGTGACCCCTCATTCTTGGGTCTAAAATTCCACTGTAATATACAAGGGGCTTGTACCCCAATGTGGTTCTCTGTGGAAGGACTGCTGTCATAACAGAGCCATCTGTCTGCAAGAATAAAAAGAATTCCTCCACATAATTAGGAATCTCTAAAACTGGAGCTGTGCAAATTGCTTTCTTCAGCTCGTCAAATGCTACCTCAATTTCCTCAGTCCACACAACTTTTTCCTGTGTTACCTGGGCTTTCTTTAAGGCCTGTAATAAAGGTCTTATATAGGAACTGTAATCAAAGACCCATGCTCTAACATAGTTACATAATCCCAAAAATCTCTGCATGTGCTTTATCGTGCGTGGCTTTGCAATTTTTAAAATAGCCTTTCTTTCCTTCATGTGAAATCAACTGACCAATGTACAACACTTCTTGTTGACAATACTGTAACTTCTCTTTGTCAACCTTATATCCTTTGTCAGCAAGTATAATCATTAGCTGAACAGAATCATGTCTACACTCTTCCTCTGTGGTGCTGCAAACCAAAATGTCATCCACGTACTGCAGAACGACACTTCCCAATTGAATATTGCTCAAGTCCATCTGCAGGACTCTATTGAAAATTGATGGAGACTCACAATACCCCTGGGGTAACCGAGTGCTTTTCAGTCGCGTTTGTCTGAACGTAAATGACGTCAGATCCTGTGAGTCTTTGTGCAATGGGATTGAGAAAAAAACATTTTTCAAATCAATCACGGTGAAATATCGTGCTCCAACAGGTATATTACATAGAATTGTAGACAGAGAATTCAGCTTCTGCAATTTGGTTTATCGGACTAAGATCTTGTATTAGTCTCCACGACCCCCTTTCCCTTTTTTCACAGGATAAATCGCAGTATTACATCGTGACTCTGACGTCACCAAGATGCCATGTTCCATCATGGCGGAAATCGTCTTAAAAATACCTTCATCTGCCTCTCAAGACATGGGATACTGTTGTACTCGAGGTAAAATTGCTTCTGGTTTCAGTTTAATCTTTACTTCTCCCACCCCCTTCAACAGACCTACGTCATAAGGGTCTGTGCTCCATAATGAAGCTGGCACTTTTGCCATGTCTTCGTCAAAATATTCAGGACATTGTTGTTCGATCATCATTTTCTGAGGTACCTCTCATTTGATTGCCTTTACACAATAAGTTATACACATCTCAAATACTATTTCATCATCAGATAGATGATCGCCAAATAAGTCTACAGCAGTAACGTCAGTCAACCTGTAACCTTCTCTGATGACAATTACTGCACACCATTGTCTGCCTTTGTCATCATTCCCATCAAGTAAAACCATTTCGCCTCACACTATGGCTGCTTGCAACTCTAAGGGGAACACTCACCCTTCTTCACGCATAGGTATCTTTGGCCTGAACAAAAATTCATCAGGTATTCTCATTGCTCTGCCCGCCAAGCCTGGCAGATATGCCAATAGAACACATACTCCATAATAAAAAAAACTCTGGTTCTAAAGGTATTGCTCTCATTGCTATTTGTCCTGTAAATGCTCTCATGATTTCGCGCATGTTTAAATAATAAATTCCTGGTGTTGAGCATATTATGCCTTCATCGTTAAACGAGATTGTCATATTGAGCTTCGTCATCAAATCTCGACCCAAGATATTAACTAGTGTCTGCCTGGAATATAGCAAAGGCACCTTCATGTCGCATTCTCGTATAGAGACTGCTAATTCTTCTGTGAAAGGAACTGGGCTTGTAGCTCCTGAGAATCCTTGAGTATTCATGGCGGTGCCAGACATTAAATATTTTCCTTCATGTATACATGAGCGTGTTGCACCCGTGTAAAAATGTTTTTTTTACCCCCTACAGTGACGTCTACCCTTGGTTCGTCATGAGGATTCGGCATCACGGATAGGACTGAACACATCAAGTCTCCCAGTGAGCTGCCCTATTGTACGTACAGACTCATTCCATTACCTGAAAATGGATTCCCTCCAGCGACATTGGCACTCCGAATTCTAGTAGTTGTGGACTGTCATGTACTTCTGCTCTGCTGAATCTGCATGGGCGTGTGTTGTGACTACCCTTGTGGCAGAGCCACTACTACTTGCTGTATCTGCAAGCCTTGCTACATTCTCAGTGCTTGCTGTTATTGCATTGTTTGATTCTGAGCAAACCCATCATTGTACTGCGGCAAATACGCGGGTGGGTTTGGCATCCTCCCTCTTGAAAACTGGTTGTTTTGCACAAACCCTTGACTTCTACACATTCGAGCAAAATGCCCTGTCATACCACAGGTCCAACATATAAGTGGTCTCCTAATCTGCCCATTCTAGATATTTTGAAACCCACCTTGGTTGTTCTGAAAGTTTCCCCAATTGGTCTGCTAATTTCCTTGATTATTCTGAAAACCTCTTCCTCAAAATCCACCCCTTCCTCACAGAGTAAACCCATTATTACTCTGATCGAACTGTCTTTGGTTATTCACCTGTGACATATTTGCAATATGCTGTGAATTTGATCCATCTACACTCATCAACATTGCCCCTTCAATGGCATACTTATATACTTTTTTCTGTACTAATTTTGCTTCCTCTGCTTTTTCGAGCATCCTCTTTTTTGTGATTCTTTTCCTGCAAGAGTCTACAATACTGTGCGATGGTCATCTGAATCTCCGACCACCGTTTGGCTTCAATTCTCACCAGTTTCTTGAGCTGCTTTTGTATAGGTTCTGGTAACCCATGGCACAATGTATGATATAACACAGGTATAGATTTTCCCCAAGATTCACAAGTTTCCAGGCTCCTCTGCTCTTGGAAACTCTGAAAGTAAACTAGCGAATCATCTCCATCTTTCATCTTTTTTGTCATTATAGCTCCGATATTGGATGTGTCTGGATATAATACTCAAAGTGCTTTCCAGACTGCTGCCCTTATTGAATGGTGCTCTGTCGTGAACAGTGTTGACTATAGTCACACCAGCCTACCCTGCTCTTATCCACACGACATCAGCTCTCTCACCAAGTATGGCAATTAAAAGACCCTTAATATCCCCTATAGGCAATGTGTCTCCTCCCATTATTTTCCTTAGATCATGTATCCATTTCCCAGCACCCGAAGTCAAAATGGGGAGTTTACACCTCAAATTATCCTTGTCCATTTGGGGCCACAGTGTATACTGTGTTCTGGCCCCTCCTTTTTCTAACAAGGTAAACTGCAATGCCCAAACTCATTCTCAACTCTCATCATTTGTCTATCTGGTGCAGGAACAATATTGCCACATCGCCTTCTACCTGGTAGCGACCTCAATCTGCTCACATAAGGCTGCGACTCCCCCCTCTCATCTTGGAGTTTCCCCTTAGGTGGATCTAATTGTATCAGTAGTTCCGACGTCCCAGTTACGGGTACGTTTAAATCTGACCATCTGACTTCTTTCTCCATTGAGAGACACCTCTCAGAACCGCATACGTTCCTTCTTACTTCCTCAGGAATATGTCTGTCTTCGTCTGACATTTCCTGTGTCCATCTCATGCACCTTTTCTCCTCATCATTTCTGCTCAGTGTTAGTCTATCTAAACACATCTCCTTCGACCTTGTGCTACATGAGGCTCCTTCTGTGTCATACAACTGAGCACTTTCAAGTCAATCATTTTTTCCCTTCCCCTTTAAGCTTTTCTGAGCTTTCATGTAATAATACACCTTGTCGATCACTTCTCTAATGCTACTAGAGTCAACGTCGTCTTCTAGATTTACTCTAGACGGGTCTGGTAATGACTCGTATTCTGGGAAGAATTCCTCTATATCCTCCCATGCTACTTCTGGCTAAGGATTTCTTATCTCTTTTTACAGACAATCAAGATCGCGTGCACTCTGCCTTCTTTTACATTCCAAATCATCATCAAATTCTTTTTGTTTTCTTGCTTCCTCTCTGACCCTTCCTTCTTCCTTTTTCTTCATGTCCCTTCTCTCATTTGCCCTGCGTATTTCCTCACCCTTTCGTCTTTGTATTCTCACTTCTGTTCTTCTGCTTCCATTTTTTTTGTTCTAAACTGTCCTGCTCTTCAATCACTCTCTGTCTGTTATCACATTTTCTTTGCTCTTCTGCTCTCTCCTGTTTTCTCGACTGTTCTTCTTGATATAACTGTTCTTGTCTTTGCCTATCCTTTCTTTTTGCTCCTTTGTCTTTCAATCATTCCTCTTTTTCCTTGTCTTTTCTATCCCTCTCGTCTTTGTCTTCCTGTTCTCTTACAATCTCAATGCTGTTACTATCGAGCTTGAGTAAAATCTGACCACCCTTCCATTCATTTTGTAAAAGCGCCGTCTCATCAGCCTTGTCTCTTTCTCATTTCCATCGTTTTATCTCTCTTCCTATATCTAGAACTTGTACTTGCTCGATCACTTCTCTCCTTGTCACGTCTCTCCTTGCCCCTCTGGGCCTTAGAGATCACCTCTTTCTCAATATTTTTCTCTGTTCCTCCGTCACTGCTTTGCACAGGTGGCTCATATGCTGGGTTGCTATACCCTGTTGCTGCCTTAAGCTCTCAATGGGTATAACCCATCGTCTTTCTTGCTTTCGTCTTCGGTTTCAGTCAGGGCGGGTGAAACAGAGGGCTCCTCACACCCTCTCTGCATACATTAAGTATCCAGTCTACAGGCAGCGATTCATCTCGCTCTATTTGATACATTTTCCAAAGCTCC
Organism: Ambystoma mexicanum; assembly: GCF_040938575.1. NCBI lineage: Eukaryota > Metazoa > Chordata > Amphibia > Caudata > Ambystomatidae > Ambystoma > Ambystoma mexicanum. The sequence goes on along the minus strand of NC_090935.1, from coordinate 118,059,290 downwards.
AAATTAGCTAGTCGCTTTCCGGTAGTAGTAGCTAGTAGCTTCTTTCCGGTATATGCAGCATGCAAATATGTCGTCATATGCTGCAAAACTGCTCTTGATAGTGATCCTACTTGGGGCCACTGCATAAACATTTTATCTGCGGTTGCTTTAACCCATTCTGCTCTGTATTGTTTTACGCTTAGGTGCATGCTTTGGTAGCTGTTTGCAAAGATGCACAAGTGGAGTAATGTCCTCCATCTTTAACTCGTCTACTCGTTTTATTCTTAATCACGCATTTTAAAAGGTACATTTTCTGAAAAATAATATAATATGAGCAAGCACCAACCGTCGCAAGCTCCAATCCCACTAACCACAATTGTTACTTTAATCTTGCTAAAAAAACAACCATCAGGTTAAATTCTAACCAAACAAATATTTTTTTTCCGCTAATGATGAAAATGACCATAACAATAATTATGACATCATCACTCACAAAACCACATAAAACAAACAGACAAACTCAACCAGTTACACAAATGTCTTCTTCTTAATACTCGTTAGACCCCTAAAAAATACTCTGACTGGAGTGTAAGTTACCCCTTCGATCCCGTCTTTAATCGGGATTGTCTCCTAATATTCCGCTATGGGACGCTGGGTTCAAACTTCTTCTGTTACGTCATAAAGACGCAGGCCAGGGCGTACTCTTTTGTTGTGGCCTCTCTCATGACTATATCAATTGCTCGGCCACACTTGAGTCAATTTCTCATTCCCCACATATATATATATATATATATATATATATATATATATATTACACTCTTACTCTTACGTTATATTTTATCCCACCGTCCTCTGTTACTCTCTTTATTTCTTCATTCATCCCCCACTTCTTTTGTCAACTCACTTAATATTTAAATCACTTATATCATCTTTTCCTCTTCCGACTCTCGGGATCGTCCGCATTTTTTACCGCCTATTCAACCCTCCCATCGATCTGCTTTGCATAGACGTGGGAGGAGATTCTATTTGAAAATAGGGGGCCCATCACGCCTGGTCTTGCAAGACACTTATTTGTTTTTTTATACTATTCTCTATCTACCGGGAGCTTCACATTCATTCAGCCGAATGGCAAAGGTCGTATGATATTGCCAAAACTCTAAAGTTTACTCTGATCGATGGCTCTGAACCATCCTCTCTCTGCTACCAAGTGAACTGGGGTAATCCAGCTCCTTTGATGAGTAGTAATTACCCTTGAGATGGATGGAGATGGAGACCTTACCCATAAATCAAACAACGGAACCGTCTCAGGAAGTTGACAGAAAGGAAGACTGTTTTAATATCAACTTTCTAAAACAGGGAGCATAACGTACATAAAACTCAAAGCATTTCATAAAAAATGGAACTTTTATAAGCAATATGTGTCATTAATGACTTCTAACCTAAGTCATCCTACGTGACAAACTACAAAAACCTAAGAGTAACAGGGATTGGCTGTTTATGGACCTCTAAGTATATGATCCCAACTAATCTAGAAAAGTGTGACTATGTGATTGGTTACATAACATCAGGTGGGGCAGGTAAGCCCTCCCCTTAAAATTACCACTATGAACGTCACTAATTACACAATGTCCCTTTGGTTTACACAACTATAGGTCTTCTGAATATGCAGGTCCTCTACAGTTGGTTGGCACTCTACTTCTTCAGTGTTTTTCCATCTACGTTAGCAGCAAACAGACTGGCCACGCAGGTGCTGGTGAGGTTGTCTTGACTTCAGCTTCTCACCAATTAGCATATCCATACATCATCACCTCAGTGGACTGTTGTCAATTAGTGTGTTTGAAGTTGGCCTTGGACATGTTCTCAGCTCTGAGAAAATTAGGGAGTGAGGATCACTGTCTGCCTCCATGCATAGGTGTGAGCCTCTCGTTCATCAAACTTCAATCTTCCATGTGACTGGAGACCATAAAATTGAGTTTAATATTATTTTCTAATAGACCGCTGACATCTTCCTTGTTATGTTCGTGCCTTCTGAACAGGAGTTTTGTTCTTTCACAAGATTTGTATCCAAAGTCAGTTTGCTCCAGTTTGATAAGACGGTGGCTTCTTGGCACGTTCAACCTTGCCTTTAGCTGAAACCATTTGTAATTCAATTTCTGTATTTTAACTGTGACATACTAAACTGAGGCCTTTTGCTACTGTCCAGCTTGCTATAACATGTTAATGGAAACATCAGTTGTTCACTTATTCCTATATGTATACATTGGCATTTGCCGCAGTCTATTTAACTATAAGCGTTGAGCTAGCATCATGATCACTTTGCTGCTTGCGTTTCTTCTGCATCTGTACACGTGTAAAACAACTTAATATCGTCATCTATTCTGTGGCATAAGATTCTTCACCTTGATCTCAAGATGTCACTTATCCTTGATACTTTCTTGGTGCCTTATAGAATATCTGCATTCTCTGATCCCTGCATCTGTGTATGTAATTAATTTCAGCTTCATGTAACATATACTGTCAATGGCAAATGACATTTACCATTCATCCTTGTCGCTTATTGATTCTGCTTCTTCAGGGATTTCATTCAAATTATCATCATATTCTCTTGTATGCGAATATGGTTTTCTCAATGTGTACCTTGGCTTCCAAATTCTCTTAGGTACTGGGCGTTTCACTGGTACTGGTACTGGACTGAGCTCTTTGTCGGTTCAGCTGCTCGACATATATCTCATACTTCGGTATAAAGTACATAGGCAACATAGGCAATATAGGTGAAGTGGTTGAGGTGGGAGAACTCAGTAGTAGGAGTGGTGGGAGTGCAGGGTTGCATTTTGTTTTGCCTTGACTGCATGTTATTCAGTAGGGAAACGTCCAAAGTGACTGAAAATATATGACTGAATGCTTGATTTGGCACCATTTCGTCCGTTCAAATATGCTGAATGCCCGAAAAGTTTGATCAGATCACGCATTCGGTGCTGGGGGCTGCAGTGGCTGCAGGGGTGTCCCATGCACCCTTGCTCACTATATTGTGAGCGGGGGTTGCAGGGTTGTCACCCTGCAGCCACCCCCAAATGAAAGAAAAGGACACTGCGGCACCGGTTCATGATCACGGAAGTGAAAGGGAACAGGCGTTGCAGGGGAACAAGGCAAGTAGGGGTGTGGGGATGTGGTGGGGTTGTGGGTGAGGGCCAAGTTGTAAATGTTAAGGGGACAAAAGACCTAAGATTATTTCAGAAAAATAATCTTCAGTCTTTTCTCCCTCGAACATTTGGATAGCAGGCTTTCAACCCTGATCGATTCAGTCTGCATGTCTTCTGCATGTAAATTATAGCAGAGCCCTTAACGGTAGACTGTTGCTCTCGGGGTTGATAGACTATTTCAATACCCATTCCCCCTTGAACTGTAACCCATAGAATAAAGCTGAGTCCAAAACAAAAGGGTCCAGCTGTCACATTGTCACTGATATAGTAGCCAACTCTGCGCCTGAATACAATGCTTTGCATGTTTTCTTATAATGTTTTAAACTTGTCATTTCTGCTAGTAATTGAATAGTCATCTAATTCTATTTACTGTTCACGTGTAATGTAATGCTCTCGTCCATGCTTGCAAAGACTGCAGTCTTCTGAAGGGCCTTCCACACCACAGCACTTTCAAAGCAATAACAATGGCAGCAGGCGCTATACAAGTACAAACGACATACACAAGTATACTTTATGTATGTATTTATTTATTTATTTCAGTTTTAAAAGGGGCCTAAAGCAGTTGCTTCTTTACACCCAATAGGTCCTTCCCCTGATTCACCAGTGTCCAATAGAGTAATTATATGGGATGCACCTTTCTTACCTAGCAAAGTCCCATGGTTATACACATATTGCTCTTTGCTGGCTGCTGTTCTGCTTTAGCCCTCAGTTTTGGGATTGTGTGGTATGTTTGGATAGGTAGCTATCGGTTTCCTCCTGATTGCTTTGGTGATTGAGGAAGAATTCGGAAGAGAGGTCAGCGGGCAGATGTTCTTAATTCAGAAGCTCCTCCTCCACCTATAATTTTTCTTCTATAACGCTTTTAATACCGGAGAGGTTTCTAAGCGCGTGCCCAGGATTTAAACCTGTGTTGCTCTGCTTCGTCTTGCTTCCAAGACACACACGTTGCCCCTGATCTATCCTCCCGGCCTGTGGCTATGTGTTCAAGTGGGTGGAGATTCCAGGGTGGTGCTTCAATATGGAAGTTACCCAAGAGTCACAACAGTCAGTGCATTATCCTTCCTATAATTGGAAGGAAGAATAGCACAGAATAGAAGAGGGTCGCTTCTGCTCCATCCCAATTCACATACTAGTCTGTTCAATGGCTATGCTGTGGGGTGAAATAATCCTGAACACCATAATGAAAGGCCGGTGTCAGTGGCAGGACATGCCCCTCAGGAAAAGGCCGCACTGGAATAATGTGCAAAATGAGCCCCTTGCCAAATGGAAAGAAGATTTAGGCATCTTAGCTGGGAGATGTCGGAAAACGTTCCTTGCAACACATTAGGGAAAAAGCTCATAAAATCTTTGTAAAAGGTCTGGAAAAGCTGATACGATATTGGCAGAAATGGTGGCATCCAGCGTGTAAACCTGTGCGTAAACTTGCACTGCAGAATGGAGTTTTTTCACTATGACCAAAATCATTGCATTCAAAGTCTGTTCTTCTTTATATTAAAGACATGGGGCCTCATTACAAGTGATGCGGTAAGGGGTTAATGGCACCGGTAAAGGTGCCGGTGCCGTTAACCCCATACTGCCTCATTACGAGCTCCCCTCATGGGACCTGCTCTGGACGTCTGGTCAGACCAGACGTCCTTTGCGTGTCCCACGAGGGGACCAGCATGCTAACAACAGGCCCGTCATTAACGGGCTCGTTGTTAGTATGCTCCCCATTCCCATTGAGCCCTATGGGGCTCAAATGGAATGAGGATGGTCCGGGTCCGGGTTCCCTGAATGGGGAAATACTGGGCTCTCCAACGTCAAAATGGCCCGGTATTTCCCCATTCAGGGACCACGGACCCGGACCCGAGTTTGGAGGTAGCCATGCCCTTATTAAGGGCATGGCTACCTCCAAACTCGTAATGAGGCCCATGCTCTTCAAAATGTGTGCAAAGCTTTCAACATAAGAGTTGGTTCCTGTCATGCTGTGAGCCTGAACTGGGTTAAAATGCTGCTGTCAAATGAAGGGATTTTCCACGGTTGGGACTACAAAAGACATTTCCATTTTGCCTTAAGTAACACTTTGTAAAACCAGATGGCATCAAAGTCTTGCGAAGTGTAATTATGTTGCACACATGTAACCACTGTATGCAGGGAACAATGTTGCAGTGATTTTATAGTATATTAATGGGTTGCATTTCCAGAGTTCATGCTGAATTAAAATGCAAGCTAAAAAGTCAATTTCAGCTAAAGGAAAGGTTAAGGGCAATTAATTGCCAGTAAGTTTCAATTCCTAGCTGTGAATTCCCCAAGAGTGAATCTGGATTTCAAAGCTGTGTTGCCAAGGGAGTGGGTCAAGGAATTCCCCTGCTCACCATGTTTTATGGCTAAAACCACTTAAGCCATCATAAACCTGGTCATTTATCCTTTTGAAGTTTGGGGCTACTCTAAAGAAATGCCACTTCTTGACATCAGAGCCCAGAAACCAGATCCCAAAGGAGGGGGTGGGGGGTCAGACTAATGAGGGGTTTCACAAACCATTGCACAGAATGCGAGAAATGCTGTTTATGTAATAACCTGGAAAATATTAATCGTACACTATCCATGTTAGGATTTATGAAAATCTGTTAGTGAGCTGCTTGTGGCTGCTTTCAGGATTCTAGACCACCAAACCAGGGAGAAGGGAGACCAAGAATGGAGGGCTACCAGGCAAACTCTCAATACCCAAGCTACTCTGGGAGAAGGTGCAGTTAACCTTCCTGAGAGCAGCAATGAGTTGATCCTAGACCCCCATATCAACCAGAAATGGTGTCACAACTGGAATGCCAGCTTCAAAGCTTGACCTAAGACCTGAGTAGCATGTTGAGTGCTTATCAGAGCCCTTAAATGGACATGGCTGCCCAGAACAGCTCGAACCCAGGGTCAGGCTCCCCAGAGCAATGGCAGGGAGAGAACCCCAACAACCAACAGATTCCAGAGGAGGAGGATGCACATCCCTAGAGGAGGCTTCCTTCCTCACCTGTGAAATGCCCCTAGAAACCTCTGAACCTGAACCCAGACCTCCTACCCCCAAAAATGTGCAACCTAGGGAACAGAGGGTAGGTAGGAGAGCTAAAAAACAATTCTTCCATGTGTTAAATGGTGTTTCAAAACAACTTTCCATTTGCATCTGTCATTTTGAATCCAAACCGATTTATTATTTTGAGTGATCCCTTTGGCCAAAGTCTCCCTGTTATGTGCCTCTGTCATTTTAACTGAAAACCGAGTTCCTGTGCGAGTTTCCCATTGATGAAGCTTTTGTGTTATTTGCAGCCTCAGGAAAAACAAGTGTGATTTCTATTTTCATTTTTCTAAAGATTTCTTTTAACCTTTGAAAAACCTTTCCTAGTCTATCCTCCTTCCCCTACCATATTCTGATTGCGGATTTTGAATTGCATTATCTTTATTTCCAGTGCCTAGTGCTTGCTGTCATTCATAGCCTTAGAAAAAACAAGTGTGATTTGCATTTTAGTTTTTCTGGAAATTTTTTTTGACCTGTTTAAAATCATTTTTCCTACTCTATCCTTCTTCCCCGACTATATTCCGATCATGGATTTAAAATTGCATTCCCTTTTATTTTCCCCATATGTTGCATGCATTTAAATTGAGTTCTTATTGTGTGCTAGTTTGTCGGTTTTGAAGCCCATGTGTCTTCTAGTTTAAGAAGCACCAAATACCCTTCTGTACTGTCCCATAGAAATTATCCCAACTAAATAAAAAACCATTTACCTGGTACAGAAATGAATTTTTACATTCATTGCTGCACCCATAGTGTTGCTGAAAATCCCTTCCAAAATCCTTTGAGTATGCATGCACTTTCCTGAGGGCTGCATTCACTATAATGGTGTTTTGAACTGTTCTTAAGCATGTGTTGCCACACATTGGTGGTTCTTGTAACTGTGTAATCAATGTTTCTATCAAATCACAAATTAATAAATATTCATAGATAACCCAGCAGCCTGGTTCCTGGTCTACTGTGACTCGGGGCACATGTGGAGGTCGGGTGCGAGACGGGTTGGAGACCTCCTTAAAAAGAATATTAGTGGTAATAATAAAAAGCGGTTTTATAATGCGCACACTCATTGCAACAGAATAAGGTCCCTGGCTTGCTTGTGCTGCATAATATTGTGACAGATGTGGGGGCTCGAGTCCGGGATTAAGCAATGTTTCCACCCGTGACAGTGTGGCACAGCAGACTAACCTATTGAAGTATTGTGACATTTACTGGATAGTAACATGTGTTACACTGTGAAGGCGCTGGTCAAACTTGTACCCTGGATGTCAGGGTGGTGTGTTTAAAGTAAAATAATGTAAGCCGAAACTAGGCATGAGCAGGGTGGAGCTTTTGCCTTTGCATATATAAGCCATCAGGTAAAGAACACTTTTCACAATTAGCGTTGTGGAAATGAACATGGCGAGGAAGCACCTCCTATCCAAATTGTTCATTAAAGGTAAATGGGCAGAACAAAAACATGATGCCTATCAAACTAGAATGATCCAAGAGCTGGACAGTGGCCTGTTACCCGAAGCCCTGACAGAGTTTACATGACGCAGAACAAAAAAGATTAATAAATTAAAATGGTCCAGTTGACTGCATACATGTACTTCCACATTGTTGGTTATGGAAGAAAGGTACCAAGAGAATGTATCCTCTGTGCAAAATCAATCTGAGCTTTTAGATCAAACAGAGAGTAAGTTAAAGCAGGTAGAGGAGAAAGACCTACTGAGCCAAAACTCTGAGTTAGAATTAGGAAACATCATTCAGCAGCTAAAGGGGGAGTTGGCAGCACAGCACCAAATTAATACAGAGCGAGAATCAAGAATCACTGTGCTGAAAGAGGAGGGCCAAGAAGGGGTTGAGAACCTCAAAGAGATTCAGCTAAAATTGAATCAACAAGTGGCGTACAATAGAATCTGCTTAGACGACATGCTTTTTGAAAAATCAGATTATGAGACACATAAAATGTGACCTAGCGCAAATAATAGAGACCAAAAATGTGCAGAGCGAGGAGATTAGTCTCCTGCAACAGAAATGGTCTGAGTGTTCCCAGTCATTACAAGACGCACAGAAAGAAAATGAAGCCCTTTGTGTGGAGAACAGGGGACTCCAGAGCCAAGTAGTAGCACAAGGTAAGGTTATAGAAGCCAGTCAAGCCCTGATAGCAGAGCACAAAGCTCAGGCCTCTGCATACTTCCAAGACATAGGGGCTGAGAAAGAGAAATTAGATAGATTAGACAAATAACAGGCTAGGTTTAATCAAACATTGGGGAACTCCAAACTGTTAGGGAATGGAAGGGCAGCCTCTAATTATGGTATAGTGCCATCTGTACCAGGGGCCTCAAGCCAACTCACCACCTTGTATGCACAAGGCACTGCTAACTTCGGACCTATGAGTTCACAAGAACCAAGAACATTGAGGAAGCTGGACTTAATTAGGTTTAGCATGACTGAGCCAGAAGGCCAGTCCCCATCAGAGATTGATGGACGTGCATCACTGCGTAGGTTCAAAAATAGTTTGGCAAATGTATCTGACCAAAAGAACTCCTATGAAGAGAAGATCAGTGGGTTAGACTGGCAGAGACATAGGCTACAAAGGTAGCATCAGGTCCACTTTGTGGATAAAGGAGACTCTGACTTTAGGCCCAAATAGAGCATCCTGAAAACCTCCACCCATTCAGGGAGGTGGGGGAGTTCTCCACCAACACCGGAAGGAAGGAGGAGTCAGGTGAGTACTCCCTGTGCAAATGCCATAAAAAACTCCATGACCCTTCACCACAAAAATGCCACGTACTCAGTCTGGGAGCATCTGGAGATGTATGAACAGATGATGATGTCATTTGGCATAAAACAATTACCATAACTACATGGAGTTTGCCAAGTGGACATTCTCCCAGGAGTACTCCAGCTTCTTTGCTGGCCTGGAGGATCAAAATCATTTGAGGTGGTTTACTTGCAAGGTGGCCTACATCCTGCAGTGCAGAGAGGATCAGGCCCTGAGAGAGTTTGTACAAGAATTGAAGTGGGCATTTGCACAAACCACTAGACAGGGTGCGCACGAACAGCAGGGAGTTCATTAACACCTATTTATATGCCCTCCCTAAGTACATAATGACACAACTGGTTAGGGACTTCCACAAAGCAAGGACCCTGGGCTGGGTAATAGAGCAAGCTAGACAGATCTATGAGGTCCAAAAGCCTGTGGAAAAATAAGAACTCCCCCAAAAATCCCAAACCAATCAACACCCCCGCTGCTGTCAAGGTGGCGGAGTTGAAGAATAGCCCCATTTTAGATGTAGAAATGGGGGGCCTAAAAATACACCTTCCGCTAACAAACCAACTGAGAGGCAGAGAAGACCCTCTGACCAGTCCCAAGTGGGTGGTAGCCAGGTACGGTACCCCAAAATGTGTCACCTGACTCTGCTATCTATATCAGCCCGAGGTACAAGGGTAACAGACACATCTTGTCATCCTGGCTCAAGGGGGGATCAAACCAGGTAAGTACGGCCCCAGAAAATTTTCAACCCAATTTCTCCCCAAATTTCCCAAAGAACTTCCTTCGGGAGGGCAGTAATGTTCCACCCTCCAACTTAAGTTTCTTCCCTAGGTACCCTCAAATCCCAATTTCCAGAATAATCCCCCCTCTCTCTCTCTTGCTTTCAGGATTGTAGACCACCAAACCAGGCAGAAGGGAGACCAAGAATAGAGGGCTACCAGGGAAACCCTCAATGCCCCAGCTACTCTGGGAGAAGGGAAAGTTACCCTTCCCGAGAGCAGCAAAGATTTGATCATAGAACCCCATATGAACCAGAGAGGGTGTCACAACTGCATGGCCAGGTCCAAAGATTGACCCAAGACCTGAGTCACGTGTTGAGGGCTCAGAAGAGCCCTCAAATGACCATGGCTGTCCAGAACACCTCAAACCCAGGGTCTGGCGCCCCGGAGCAATGATGAGGAGAAAACCCTGACAACCAACAGGATCCACAAGAGGAGGCCCAGGGGTCAAGGGGGATGCAAAGCCCTAGAGGAAGCTTCCTTCCTCACCCATTAAAAGCCCCTAGAAACGTCTGAACCTGAACCCAGACTTCCTACCCCTGAAAAACTGCAACCTAGGGAACAGAGGGTAAGTAGGAGAACCCAAGGGAAAAGGAAAACCGATTTTGTGGAGTAAATCTGAGTCTCCAGTTTGAAGGGGAAGAATCTCTGGAGTATTCTGGGAAGTAAGTCTTCTTTTTCAAGGATGGGGGTGTTCCTCCCAAAGAAAAATGGGTTAAAAAAGACCCTAACTTGGACTGGGTAAGTATGGGGACTGACCTAGAACCGCCTATCCCTGAACCCCAGAAATGTCATCCCGAGAACTCACAAATAAATAAGATGGATACAGGATCCCAAGCCACCCGTCTGTCCAAAAAGGCATTTGAGCAAATCAATTTAGGAACAAGGGAGAGTCACCAAATTCCCCTCACAACTCCACAACTCCAGAACTTCGACGGAAATGACAATCCCATTGAGGGGACTGTGGATCTGTAGATCAAAATTGGGCAAGACAAGGTGAAGCACCCGGTTATAGTCTGTGAGTAGGCAAGACCAGTACAAGCTGGCCTTTACCTTCAGGGGGCAGCAGTACACGTGGACCGAACCCCCTTTGGATATATAAACTCTGGCAATGAAATTCAATATTTTCTGCACAAGGACATGCCCGAATTGGGTGAAAAGGTATACCTGGCCAATGTAGACGATGTTCAAATAAAAAGCTCAACTGTGGAGGAACATATAGCAGAAATCAGCTATATTCTGACCTAGTTGAAGGACGCCAGAGCAAAACTGTCCTTCCACAAGGCGCAGTGGTGTAAGACCCGCAAGAACTTTCTAGGGCCTGACATTACCCTTGAGGGTCTCTGTCCCCAGACGAAAAAGGTGGAAGCCTTACTAAAATTAAAGAACCCTACGACTCTGCGTGAACTAAGAAGCCTTCTTGGACTGACTAATTACAGTAGAAAGTTCACATAAGACGACACAAAGGTCACAAGACCCTTGGTCCATTTACTAAAGGCCGGGATCAAGTGGAAGTGGGGTCCAGAGCAAGCTGAGGCAGTGAAACAACTGAAGGGAAGCCTCTCACAAGCACCTTGTTTAGCTTACCCCATCAAAAACAAACAGTTCTACTCGGAGACAGGGTTCTCAAATACGTGCTTAACAGCAGTATTATACCAGAAGCATGAAAAGGTCAATAAAGTCATCTCCTGTGCGAGTAAGACTTTATCCTCTGTGGGTTGGCGGCCTCCTTAAAAAGAATGTCAGTTGCAATAATAAAAAGCGCTTTTATTGTGCGCAGACTCAGTGCAGGGGAAAGCGGTCCCTGACTTGCTTGTGCTGCATCATATATCGTGACAATGCACACTGGGCAGGCCCATTGTACAGGAGCTAATTCTACCCTGGGTCCTATATCTATGGGGGGGGACTGGGAACTAAAAGGGTCTCTGGATAGTTGTTTAAAGTGGCTCCATATTACATAATGCTCTATGTAAGGTTTTGGGGAGTTCTCCCACAATAAACATTGCCTTAATTGGTGAATTCTAAAGTACATTTCCCTCTAATTACAGAGATTAAATGGTATTTGTTAACTTCATAGAGACGGGGCGGGGGCGGTTTGCAGGGACGTAATTTCACCAAAATGCCAGGGTTAGCGGAAGTGAAATCAAATGACCCTTGACCTCTAATGATATCACAGGAACTGATGTCAGTTGACCCCACCACAAAGTGACATCACGGGAAGTGATGAAACACAACCTTTTACCCGTTGACAAAACAGCAAGTGGCATCACATAGCATTGTTCCTAAGTACACTATGAACAATATGGTTACAATATCACTGTAACATGATAAACATTACATACAAGAATTGATAACCTAATGTATAAGCAGAAAAAATCATGCTATAACTGCAACTTGTGAAAAGCAAAATACATAGTCCGAAATGGATGCTTATTCTACTCTAAAGGCCTTTTGAAGTATTTTGCCTGCATTATGAATTTGAGGCTCTTAAGAACATACTATATCAGTGACTCACCCCCTGAAGTGTCCCTAAAATAAACCTTTAATGAGTCTAGCAATTATTGTATAGAATTCCAGAAAGACAAATTATTTGTTATTCCTATTCTTTCTTATTTAGGGTCACTTCTCAAAGTGTTACACTTGTGGAACCACCTGTTTATTAAAGAAGCCTGAACAAGAAAGCCAGCCACCGTAGAAGCCACATGGCATTGGCCACAGCCCAGGAGCTTCAATTTGTAAATAAAAAAAAAAAAACAAAAACAACATATTTTTTTTCATTTTTGTTTAGGGGTAGCAAGGGAGACCACAGGGGTAGCAAGGGAGACCTAAAGGGTCACAAGTGTGTCCCCTAATGAACCCTAAATGACGTCCATGGGGTTATGAGGAGAGAATGGGGTTGAGGTGCGGGGTACGGCTAAGAGAAGTAGAAAACCAGTGTATCCACATAAAGGGGACCTAGCACCCTGACGGCCAGTCCACCTCTATATATATCTAAATATGCTTATTTTTTCTGAAATAAATGTTTTAAAAAAAGAAATTGTACATATGATGGTGCACATGGAATTTACATGGTGGGGGGGATAACCTACTTACACAGGTTTTCCAGTGCAGGCCTGCGCCACACCTTTCAGATTGTGATCTAAATTGTGATCTAAATTGAGCGGGCAATGCGCTTGTGGCTTAAGTGAAATTGAACGTGAATGCATGATATTGTATAGGAAGAATTTAAAAATGTAACCATAAAATATATCATACTTACCACCCATATACCCTCAATTTTTAGTTTTGGCTAATAGGTGGCACTTAATCACCACTTTTAAGCTGGAACTATTGCATTTTGTACAGCTAGGAAGGATATACTGCCCTTCCCCACCGAAAGCACATGCTCAGGGGATCTCTTTGAGTTAGCTCTTTCAAGCAGTAACATCAAACTTTGGCCTGTCAGGGCTATTTCTAAGCTGTCTGCTAAGTGTTAAAGGCTTAACTGCAGCTGTACATTCGGAACTGGCGTAATAAAAATGCCTTAACCAAGTGTGCATTCGCCTACTAGACGTATATTTATCTGTTCTTTGTACCGAAGTCTGGTTAAAAACAAGCACTGGCATAGCCAATTGATTTGGCTGCTGTTTAGGTATTAGATGGATTTTTGCCTGAAACATGCTGTTGTTAAGGATTTCAATCGGGCAACACACCTTGGTCTTAGCATAGTATATAGCGCACAATTGGAATGTTTTCTCTTTATATTCTACTAATTCAATTTGAGATGGCACACAACCCATATCACACCCCCTTTTTCAAATACCCCGGGTCACAATGGACCAGGAACCAGGTCGGTTGGTGTGAATGCAATATTTATTTATTTTTAAAATTCAAAGGAAATCATACAAATTGCAATACTGGCCAGCAATCACCAATGGGGTGATAATTACAATGGAAACTGAAACAATATACTTGGTTAACCTTCTAGAAGAACATATATAAAGCACAAACGAATAGGAGCACTTTTACTGTTTGGGTAGATATCACCTGAGTTAAGATTTCCCCCTACAATGCTATCCCAAACCCATGGGAATCGAATTTGGAGTGGACAGAAAGAAGCAGCAGGGAGTCAGGGATATTGTGCAGCAAACAGAATCAAACTAAGAGGATTTTAAAGCCCTTTGCAATGGCACAAAATGACACTCTGAAATTGACAAATAATAATTAATGTGAGGTTAAATCTATGAGGCAAATATGATTTCTCATGATAGCAGGAATGTATAAACACTAGCAACCACAAGGCAAGTTCTCAACAAAAGTCATACAGTTCAATAACAAGTTGTAAGTAAGAACACGATGCAGCCGAATCACACGTGGAAAGTTGCGTTTTACAAGGATGCGGTTTTAAATGTCACAAACAGTTTTTATGAAAAATGGTTTTTGAGATGGGGAATAGATGTATATCACAGGGACAATATAAGAGTGAATGGATGGTTGTAGCTGGAGATTTGGATGAGATTTGCAAGATCAAAAGAGGTTTGATTGGGACCAGCGAGCGCGCGATGAAGACGTGAATCTTCGGCGCTCCCGTGGCCGCCTGAAACATCCTGCAAAATCCTGCCATATGGATTGTGTAAAAGCAAAATAAAGATAACTCCGGGCGGCGGAACCTCAGAGCAATACCCGGCGGAGAACAGAGCTAACTTCGCAAAGGGAAACACGAGATATCAGCGTTGGAAGTCTCGCCCGGGAACTCCCCGAGCCCGAACAAGATGGCCGCCTTCAAGACCCGCTGAAGCATGACAGGGATTAGCGAATGCAGCCCACGAGCCCCGACTGCTGAACGCAGCAGCCGCGCCAGCATCTCCGGGGCGATCCGAGGGTGCGCCGCCACCGAATCCTGTCATCTGTCCCTGGCACGGCCGGGGCGGGGAAGACAAGAGTGGGCGAGCCCCCGGCCTGCGACATCGACTGGAACTGCTGCCGGAGCCGTGTGGTGCAGCCAGGGAACGGGGTGCGGACGACTCGGCCCGCCCCCGGAGACGGAGAGCGGACCCCCCGCAGGGGGAACCCGACACAGGCGGTGACAGCTCGGAATCCCCCCCTCCGCCCCCTGGACCCTAGAACTAAAGTGAACGGCCACGGGTAAGCCACCACGCGGGACCTGCCAACCCGAATCCGATGCGCCCATAGGGAGTGCCCCTGGGTTAAACAGCAATTTATGCCCGTACACGCAATAAGGGCAGAAGCATACCGACACCTCCAGTGCGCAAAAGAAGCCAATCCTGACGAACGGGGCCTCCTCCACTGGCACTGACAGATATACGGGGCCCTACACAAAGCAACACCATGGGCAAAGAAAAAAGCAGAAAGACCTTGACACAAAGTACCATGGACCAATACGCCACACGCACATCCACCGTACAGGGCACTGAGGACCAGGGGGTGACCTCCCTCTGCCAGACGAGACCCTCTCGCTCAAGGATGTGATGGCCGCCATCGCCAGCTCGCGTTCCTCGGTGGAGCAAAAAATGGACGCCATCTCTACCGAGGTCTCATTCCTCCGCCATGACCTCCAAAAACTGTCATCCCGAACTGGGGAGGCGGAACAACGTATCTCTGGTGTGGAGGATGGCCTTGGTGGGGTGTACCAACAATTGGCGCAAGCACTAACCAGATTAAAAACCCTGGAGGCCCGAGTAGATTAGGGAGAAGGCAGGTCCCGCCGCAACAATATTCGCATCCTGGGACTGCCGGAACGCGAAGAGGGACCCAGCATGGAGCTTTTTCTGGAGGAATGGTTGGCAGACCTGTATGCGCCAAAGACTCTCTCGAACTTTTTCTCGGTGGAACGTGCACACCGCATACCCGCAGGCCGCCCGACCCCGGGCGCACCCCCAAGGACAATCATTGCAAGGCTCCTCAATTATCGAGACAGGGACGCCATCTTACAAGTGGCCCGAACCAAAGGGACAATGACATATAACGGAGCCAGAATTGCATTCTATCCAGACTATACCTGCGAGGTCCAGAAAGCCAGACAATCCTTCGAGCACCTTAAAAGGAAGCTCCACTCTAGGAACGTGAGATACGGGCTGCTGTTCCCAGCCAAGTTAAAAATCCAGCATGAAGGTAAAACCGTCCACTTCACCGATCCTCAGGAAGCCTGGAAATGGGCCGAGACCCATATTGTAGGGAACTGGACTGCATCCGTTCAAAACCGCAGAGGTAGACCAAGGCCCCGACCACGGGGAGAGGGACCCACCCAACGACCCATAGCGGAGATCCCAGCGGACCCGGACGAAGACTGTGATCCCTGATAAGGTTCCTGGAACAGTCATGTTGGCCAGAGAGGGGACCTCACGGTAACATCAGTACCCTCAACGATCAATCCTTTTCTTGGCAACCATTTGCAATGCAACGCTCCTCCTGGGACGACACCAGTGATGGGATGCCGTCGCTCCCACACAATTGATCAGAGAGTCATGTGCTGCCATCGCTAATTCACCATGCCATCGGTGGACACCACGCCCCTGACCCGAGTCACCAGACCCGCAAGCGAGTAGTAAGTTGGTGGGAAGGTGACCTCAGTTCACATTAAGTTAATCTGGCGACACAGTTTTGTGCGCCAGTAGAGTTTGGGCGACAGATACTTCATGTTGGGGAGGAGTATGGGAAGGGGGGAAGCGATGCAGTTCTATGTTAGATACTTTCCGGGAAATCACACTACATCCACATTGATCAAGATGCCACCGAACACACCATGTCCAATGCCAACACCTCCACCTCACACATACGCCACATCTCCACGGCCAAACGCACCATACACCCATCTGGCACAACCTTCCAGATCTCTAGACAGCAATGACCACACAGCACCAAGATGACCCCACTTCTGGAAACGCACTAGCCCCAATGACACCCAACGAACGCCACAGGTCACTCAAAATTATTACTTGGAACGTAAATGGCATGGGCTCAAGTATAAAACGCTGATTAGTCACACAATTCCTTAACAGACGCTCTCCCGACATAGCCCTCCTAACCGAGACCCACTTAGCGGGTTCAACCTGCCAGTTCTTTCGCAGAACTAATTACCAATTAGCATACCATGCAGGGTACACGATGGGCTCCCGGGGCGCCCTGATCCTTTTACATAAGCGACTCCCGTTTGATCTATCTGCTGTGGTACAGGACCCCTCGGGCCGTTTTGCGATGATCTGGGGCACGCTGAGGGGAGAGACAGTGGCTATTCTAGCGATATATTCCCCACCGGGGTTGGGGCAGGGTCTCCTGAGGGGGGTGACGGCCCTGATGGCACAACAGCAAGCAGAGGTGTGGAACGTGGGGGGGGGGGATTTTAACGATGTTATGTGCAACACACTTGACCGACCCACATCCGCAGCCGGAACGCAGACCGTCCCACGCGGCTGGCGACCTTCACATCAGCACTTGGTCTGAGCGACGTGTGGAGAGAACTCCACCCTACAGACCAAGGATTTTCCTTCCACTCGGGGGTCCATGCATCCTTATCCAGGTTGGATTACCTCTTCCTCCCGGCCCTAGAAGCATATAGGGTTATATCGGCAGATTTCCTTCCCCGGGGCATATCAGACCACTCTCCCCTGGAGGTGACGCTCCGTACGGATCGTTCCCTGCCGCCCAAAACATGGCGGCTAAATGGCTACTACCTGGGCCTCCCCGAGTTCGTAGAGCACATCACGGACAAATCCAATGAATTCTTTGAGATCAATACGGGCTCGGTAGAGGACCCTGTGATATTATGGGAGGCACATAAGACAGTGCTTAGGGGGGAAATGACAGCCTGGATTTGTAACCAAAAGAGAGAACATCACAGGAAGGTGACGGAGGCAGAGGAGGAAGTAAAGAAATGGGAAACCAGATATATATCTAACGCTTCCCCGGAAATACACCACTCCCTCCTGAAGGCTAGAGCATAATTCCATAACATGGCGCTTGATAACGCATGGCAGGCGCATTGGGAATCAAAGACCAGAATTTATGAGCAAGGGGTCAATGCGGGCAAACTATTGGCATGGCTGGAAAGACGGGAGGAGGGGCACAGACATGTCAGACAGATCACCGTCGGCCCGAACGGGCCGGCCCGAACAGACCCAGAAATAGCGGAAGCCTTTGCCAAATTCTATACTACGCTTTACGCCGTCCCAACGGTCCCCACAGACGCTTCCCTCCTGGATGAGATTGTGCTTCTGCAGTTATCAGAATTGCAAAGGACTCACTTAGACAGGGGATTAGACAGAACCGAAATAACGGAAGTCATGACCCAGCTACAATCTGGGAAGACACCTGGCCCGAATGGCTTCCCGGCCGAGACCTGGAAGAAATTGGGCAGCAATAAGAGGGCCGCCCCCCCTCCGGGACCTATTCCTCACCACCAGAGAACAGGGCACCCTCCCACGATCTACGAACGGCCAACATAGTGGTCAAAAAAGGCAAACCCACCGATCAGTGCACATCGTATAGACCGATATCGCTTTTCAATAGTGAAACTAAAATCCTGGCCAAAGTACTGGCCAACAGGCTCCAAGGGGTAATATCCTCACTGGTTCATCAAGATCAATGTGGCTTCATGCCGCAAAGATTGACTAGAATGAACCTACGCCGATTACATCTGCTATTGGAAGAGGCCCCAACCTTTAACACCCCACTCGCACTCCTCGCAATTGATTTCGAGAAAGTGTTTGATTCGGTGGTGTGGGCTAGCCTCTGGGCAACAATGAGGTGCATGGGCATCGGCGAAACTTTCCTTACCTGGATTCAACTCCTATACGAAACCCCACTAGCTACAATTAGGGTGAACGGCTGGACCTCCGGGACCTTCCTGCTGGGCAGTGGCACCTGGCAGGGCTGTCCTCTATCTCCCTCTTCTTCGCCCTAGCAATCGAGCCACTGGCCCGATGGCTCCGACAGGTCGCCGCGTGGTCCGGATTCCATTGGCCAAATGGACGGGAGGACAAGCTTTCCCTTTATGCGGACGACCTATTACTCTACCTGAGTAATCCAGACCAAGCATGCCCAATCATAACCCAAACGTTAAAGACCTATGGAGACTTCAGTGGCCTTAGAGTAAACTGGGGGAAATCAGTTCTCTTCCCAGTAAAAGGGGATGATCTGGCAATCCCCCGGGACTCCCCATACCGAATAGAAAGAGAATATCTGGGCATATGGGTTTCCGGGGTTCTCTCAGACTATGTGCGTCACAACCTGCACCCACTAACGGCCCGCTTTGTGGGGGATGTACGACATTGGATGCACCTCCCCCTCACACTCATGGGAAGGGCGGCCCTCTTCAAAATGATGGCACTTCCACGGTTTCTACTTCCACGGTTTCTCTATGTACTGCAGAACGCCCCACTGACCATACCAAACTCAGAATTTGTCCGGGTGGAACGCCTCCTCAGGGAATTGATATGGAAGGGGGGCAACCTCGAATTGCGCTGACCACGCTGCAGCGATCGATCTGGGCAGGGGGTATTGGATTCCCACACCTGAAATCCTACTACTGGGCCAGTCAACTAAACATAGTCAATGACCTTCTCCATGGGGACCATGACCTACCACACATCAGAGCAAAACTACCTTTCAGGCAAGATACCAGGCAAAAACTACCTTTCAGGCAAGATACCCCACCACTCGCAACAATGTATCAACGCCTATCCAGACCCCCCGCACAGACAATGTCCTCTCACATCGCGATAGTCTGGAGGCAGGCACAAAAGCACATAGGCTGGGGGAACAAGATTACCATGGCACAACCACTATCGAACAACCACATGGTTACGGAAGTGTGGAAGCTGCCCACCTGGACCCGGTGGGTGAGGGCCGGAATAACCACAATAGGAAATATCTTAACAGAGGGCTCTATTCTTTCGTTTGAAATGCTCCAGCAGGAATATGGTATTTTGGCAGCAGAACACTACCACTACACACAATTATCACATGCACTTAGTGGCCACAGGCAAGCACTTGCTGACGCCCCAGATTACACGCTGCTGGAACGCAACTTACTTCTACAACACATCCCCACCAAGGTAACTACCACTTTATATAAAGCTATTAATGCATTCGCCACCCCAGAGCTGACCAGCCTCAAAGCCAGATGGGAGCGGGATGTCGGGGACATTGAGCCTGAGGACTGGATCCAGGTTCTCATGCATCCACGTGAAATCTCTATAGACTCCAGAATAAGACTGATACAGCTAAAGATACTTCACAGGCTATACTACCCCCGAGTGGCCCCTTTTGGTTGGGGAAGGGCAATGGATCCAAACTGTTTGAAATGCCGGGGGGAAGAGGTCACCTTCATCCATCTCCTCTGGGACTGCCCTAAAATCAAGACCTTCTGGACACAATGCTTACAAATTTTGGCAAGAGCACTGGGTCGCACGATAGAATTGCAACCCGCAATAATGTTACTGGGGGTCCCAGATGAGAACATCTCAAACAAATGGGAGGGCATTCTTTTCTCCACAGCAATGGGCCTGATAAAACGTGACATTGCACAGAAATGGGGAGTCCCGGAGTGCCCGACAGCGGCTCAGTGGTCCAACGAAATGGACATTTGTGCAGCGAAAGAACTCAGAATTTACACAGCACGGGGATGCCCGACAAAGGACACAAAAATCGGGGGAAAATGGGAAGAATGTGTGACCTGAGATCGGTCTGAGGGGTGGGAGAGCGGGAAGCGCAGGAGCACAACATGGCCTCGGCAAAGAACATATTAATGGAAAGGTGATGTACAGAGTGGCAAGAGACGAACAGATCGACGATCGACTCGGCAAAGGGAGAGGGAGTGTGGGGGGAAACAGTTGGTATGTTGTATGAATGTTCAAAAACCTTCAATAAAATAAGTTATTAAAAAAAAAGAGGTTTGATTTCAGCAAAAAGAAGCCATGAAAGAGAGAAACTCGTCTGGGAAAGAAAGACAGATTTGACTTAAACTAGATTATTAAGAATATATTGTTAAAGAAAGACATGGTAGGATCCCGGATTAATTTGCAACTTAACCCTTCACCCCACGTTCTGATCTATATGGGAATTAATTTCAATGATTCCAAATATCACTAAGGAGTTACAAGATGGGGTGAATGAATGAATGGCACTAACACTAGGAAATCACAGACAAGATGCACAAAGAATTCTGACAGTAGGACAAATTACCAAGGCAGGGATAGGATGGCTTAGAGAGTGGAATAAAGATAAAGGGTCAGAATGGGTAGGCTATGTGTTTTTATGTGATGGGAATGTCAGGTATGTCTTTCACTCCTTGAGTGTCATTTAATTCAATCTCCCCCTCCTCCTCATCTGCATCTTCAGAAGAGCTGTCCTGCAAGCATCCCTTCTTTTTCCGGTCTCTTCATTTTTTCCGGAAGAGATACAGCCTGCCTCGGATTGAAGCCACTAGATGACCCCGTCCCAAGAGTGCCTTAGAGAGGAAAAAGCCCAACCAGCAGAAAAAACCTCTAGTAGTCTGTGAAGGGTGGTATCCTTGTGCTGGAGAATTCCAGAGGTAGTATCCACAGGGCTGAAGGACCGGTGGAATTCCGAGATAAGAAGAGTCCAATAACTCCTGAAGAAATGGGCTGGGTCTTTCAAGCAGAAAGGTAGTAAACGGAGAATTAACTTCTTCTTTAAGGAAAAAGTCTTTCCAGATGGGAAAGCAGGATACCACTGATCACAAGCCAAGGCGAATGATATTAAATGATGTAGCTCCAAACAGAAGACATGTAAGACAGAGAAAAAAAGAGGAAAAAGGCAAGCGCTGAAAGAAGAGTGGAACCGCCCGCGAGGGAAAATAAATGTAGGAAAGGAAGGTCGAGGCAGAACCAGAGTAAGTATATAAAGCACAGCAAGAACCGCAAAAGAGCACAGCAGTGAGAGAAGACAGGGAAAAACCTGTGCGAGAACAGATGGAGAGATAGGTACAAAAAGGAACAGGGTGAGACCCGTATGAGAAATGAAATAACAAGGGGAATCAAGAAAGGAAGAGTGAACAATCAAAAGCATGAAAAGTAAGCAAGCGAACTAGCGCGTAAGCCTGGAAGCGAAAGCAGTAGGGTTGCAACGCGTGGCGCCAAAGAAGGGGCGTGGTTAAGAAGGAATGAACACAGAGACAGACAGAAAGACTAGAGCGCGTAACCAGGAAATGAAAAGAATACAGATGGCCCATTTTAATGGCGGAGAAGCTGCCATGTATTCCATAGTCTCCAGGATGGCAGGCGCATGAGGCGTGTGACAGTATGCCCCCTCTTCAAGGGCGGACCACCCGGTTTGCCGGGATGACAGCGTTCGAACCAACAAACCAGTCTGGGAGCCTGGAGATGTGAGCCTTCAGAGGGAGAGTACCCCTTTCAACTAACCAAGTGCTTGAGGCGTCCCTTTCGATAGCGCAAGTCCATGATCTTTTATAATTCGGATTCTTCAGGGGTGTCATACACAGCAGCAGGGGCTTTAGGTCTTGGGCGATGAAAAGGGTTGTCATGGTATGCCATGAGAAGACACGAGTGGAAAACTGGATGGATGCGCCTCACATGACTGGGTAACGGAAGTTGGTAAGCCACAGAATTGATCTGGTCCAAGATGGGTAAGGGGCCTAGGGATATGGGAGACAGTTTAGAGGGTTGCAACCAGTGGCAAAGGTATTTTGTGGAAAGCCATACCTTGGTACCCCTCTTCCATGTAGGAGAAGATTGATAGTGTGTTCAGTTTTGTAGTTGACTGTCCTGCAGACCCTCTTTGGCCACCCAGTGGGCTTCTGATACTAGAGAGAACAGCATCCCCTGAGGGTACCGGGGATGCTTGTGCGTTCTGAGGTAAAAAAAAGTGAGGATGAAAACCATAGGTACAGAAAAACAGACTGAGTCTGGTTGCACTGTGCCTGGCATTATTATAGGAAAATTCAGCCATCTGAAGTCACCCAGTTGTCTTGTAGGTGATTGATGTAACAGCTGAGGTATTGTTCCATGGAAGCATTCAGCCACTCGGTCTGCCCACTGGTTTGGGGATGATAGCCAGATGACATAGCCCTCTCAATCCCTAGTCCCTTGCAGAGCGCCTTCCAAAATAGTGAGGTTTATTGACTTGTAATGATCTTCTCAGGAAATCCATGGAGATGAAACACATCCTTGATGAAAATGACTGCCATCTCAGTAGAGGTGGGAAGGCCTGATAAGGGAGAGAAGTGCACAATCTTGGAGAAAGAGTCTACTGTCACTATTATACAAGTACAACCTTCTGACTGAGGGAGGTGTATGATGAAATCAGTAGAAATGGTGCTACAAGGTCTAGTTGGTGGGATATCTTGCTGCAACAGACCCACAGGCTTTTGAGGGTTGTTGTTAGCCTGGCAGCAAACAGAACGTGTTCTTACGTAACGGTTAACATCTGAGGCCAGCTCTGGCCACCAAAACTGCCTTTTGAGCAGGTCCTTAGTGCTAAGTACCCCCCGGTGGCCGGCAATGAAACCGTCATGACACTATCTTAGAGCATAGCGTATGGAAGTGGTGTCTGGTAAGTATGAGGACGTGATGTTCTGTGGATTTCTCTTGGAAGGAAGCCGCAATGGGTCGGTAGCGTCTCTGACACCTTGGAGGAAAGAAGAGATGTGGCTAATAATCCTCTTCTGAGGAAGAATCAAATCCGGTAAGAGATCCGATGCAACCCCAGGGATGGGATCCATGATTCAGCGTCTGCCAGTATATTCTTAGTTCCTGGTAGGTAAGTGAGAACAAATTTGTATTGGGAGAAGAAATGAACCCACCTAACCTTGCGAGAATTCACACACTCCATTTATTGGATAATCTTTAGGTTTTTATGGTCGGTTCGGAAGAAGAAATGTGTTCTCTTTGGTCTGGTTCCTTTGGAAATTGTAGAAGTAGACCATGGGGGTGATTGCGACTTTGGAGGCAGCCATGGTGCTAATGCCTCCAAACCCGTGTCTGGGTCCATGGTGTCGGAATGGGGACTTACCAGGACATTCCGACCTATGCGGACCCGGTAATTCCCCATTTCAAATACCATTCCCCATTCCCATTTGAGCCCCTAGGGAATGGGGAAGGAGCTAATAACGGGGCCGCAAATACCCGGCCCGTTATTAGCTCCATGGACCCTTAATGGGTTCCGCTAAGGGGCGGCTGGTAAAACCAGCCGGACCATTTGGGACCCGCTAAGAGATCTCGGAATGCGTTGGTAGGGGGTTAACGGCACCGGCATCCTTACCGGTGCCGTTAACCCCCTAACACCATACTCGTAATGACCCCCTATGTCTCCTACTTGGTATTCCTTTTTTTGTTGTTTCGGTTTGTTTGTTTGTTTATTATTTATTATGCACACCGGACCCTGGGGTATAAGGGCGCAGAAGGTAAGAAGTATGTACAGCTTAGAACAAGGTTACAGGTTACAGGTTACAAAGGTCATAGGTTACAAGCATGTTATGCATGTGACAGAAAGCAATTGTATCAGACACATGGGTAGAGGCAGGTGGTAGCAGGTTCATACATTCATTTAACACTTGTTGTTGTCAACCAGTTGATCACATTTTGCCTGAATTTGGTAAAAGATTGTTCTAGTATCACAGTGGTGGGTAGTTCATTCCACAATTGCGCAGCTTTGACTGGGAAGCTGGCTCCGCCTATAGTGGCGAGTTTAAATCGGGGTATTTGAAGGCGATTTGTGTTGGCTAGTCTTGTTTGTCTTGTGGAATGTGTTCTAGTGAATCTGTCCTTTACGTATTGTGGGGTTTTATTATAAAGAGATTTGGTTGTGAGGGATGCAGTTTTGAGTCTAATTTTCTCACGGGTGGAGAGCCATTTATGTTTCCTTCTTGTTTCTGAGATGTGTTCTCTCTTGGAAATGTTGAATGCTGCTCGGAGAGCATTGTTCTGCTATATCTGGATTTTGTTGATGGTGGATTTGGTGGCTCCGATGTACAATGCATTACAGTAGTCAAGTTTGGAGATAATTAGGGCTCTGGCTAATGTTAGGCAGCTGTGCTGAGATAAAAATTATTTTCCTGCTCTGATTAGTTTACATGTGTAAGCTGTTGTTGAGGCTAGGGTATTTACCTGTTTGGAGAATGATAAGGTGGAGTCAAGGTAGATACCTAAGATTTTTACTTCTTTGGCTACTTGTATGCGGTTCTCATCGATGATGAAGGAAGAGTAGTTTGTGCTTAGTTTATTGATGAGGGCGGTGGTACCTAGGATGAGAAGCTCAGTTTTATCATCTTTCAGGCATAAGCCATGGGTTGCCATCCATGCCTGTACGATGCTGTAGATTCTGTTCACCATTGCTAAGTCCTTTTCGTAGTCCCCTGAGAGTGGGAGGAGGATCTGGGTATCGTCAATGTAATTAGTATATGTGATACCTCGATAGTGCAGGTCATCAAACAGGGGCTTAGTGAAAATGTTATATAGCGTTGGAGAGACGCATGAGCCCTGAGGCACGCCGCAGGTAATGGGGATGGGGTCTGCGGCTGCTGTAGGGGAGAAGACCCTCATAGTACGGTCACTAAGGAATGACTGGATCCACACTATAGCCTCAGTGGAGAAGTCTGCTGCTGTATCTAAGTGGTTACACAGGACTCTATGATCCACTAAGTCAAATGCCACAGATAGATCTAATTGGAGGAGTAATGCTGGTTTTCCAGAATCTCGTAATTTGTCTATTTGGGCTTTTAAGTCAATCAATGCAGTTTCTGTGCCGTGCAGTGGACGACAACCAGATTGATGCGAGCCTAGTAGTTGGTTTTGTTCCAGAAAGTTCTGTATTTGGATATATGCCACCTTATCCAGAATCTTCAAGAGGAACGGCACAGATGTAATCGGTCTATAATTAGTGGGTATAGCCAGGTCCAAGGTTTGCTTTTTAAGGAGTGGGAGCACCCAGGATTCCTTTAGGTTGCTTGAGATGGTGCCAGTGGTAAAGGAGGCATTAATCAGCTTTGTGATGAAAGGTGCTAAATCTCGCACGGCATCTTTGATGAGTTGTGCTGGGCAAAGATCTCCTTTGAAATTGGACGGTTTTAGACCAAGTATTACTTTCTCCACCTCTATTATGGAGACTTTGGAGAAGTGGAAATGGGTGGATGGTTTAGAATTGGATGGCGTTTTGGTAGTAAGCAATGTGGTGTTGGCTAATATCTCTCTTTTTAGTTCTATTTCCTTTTGAAGTTTTTGGACTTTGTTAGATAATGCATGCTGGATTTCGGAGCACCATTTTTTATCCTTGAGGCAGCTATCTGGAGGCGTATTAGGATTTTCCAGTTCTCTAAGTATGGAGAACAGTTCTTTCATACTTGAGTTAGCTTGTATAATTCTGTTGTTGTATGTTTCCTGTTTAGCTGAGATGATTTATTTTTTATATTGAGAAGAAAAGTTAGTTAATTTCAGTTTATTTTCCGGAGTGGGGTGTGCTTTCCAAGTGTTTTCCCATTTTCGTTTTTCTAATTTAAGATTTTTTAGGAGAGGGGTGAACCAATTATTCAGGTGGCTCTGTGGTTTACTGTTTCTAAGCTTTAGCAGAGCGATATCATCAAGAGTTTTGTTCATAATTTTTATTAAATTCTTCCACTAAGTTGTTAGGGTTTAGGTTGTTAGGTAGAGCATTCAAAGTGGGCATAATGCCGGTGAGTAGGTCGTCTAGAGTCATATTATTTTTGTTTCTGGTAAGTGCAGGTGGTGCACAAGGTTGTTGCAATTTAGGAGTTATAGTGTCCAAGGAGAATGATATCAGATGATGATCTGTCCATATTTGAGGTGAGATAGTAAGGGTGGAGATTTTGCAGTTATGGTCAGAAACCCAGTCTAGAGTTCTCCCTTTGATGTGTGTAGGCTCATACACTCTTTGGGTGTAGCCCAGTTCAGTCAGGATATTGGATGCTGCTATGGCTTGTGGGTCATTGATATCGTTGAAGCCAATATTAAGGTCACCAAGTAATACTGATTTTTAAGTCATATTGAGTCTTCATCCCCTCTGTAGATCTTTCCAGATTCCGCTGAGCATACACCAACGCATGTTGAAGGTGTTTTCTTAGATTCTCAACATACTCATGTGTGGGCATTTATCAGTGTCTGCTCTTGTGTTCTGTAGAGCAGATGCTGAGGTAGCACCATCCTTCGTCCAGTCATTAGCTCAAATGGAGACATCTTGGTTGCACAAGAAGGTGTAGATCTGATGGCCATCAGGACAAGCGGTAATCAGATGTCCCAACTTGGCCCGGAATCTGCCACAAACTTTTTTAGAATGCTCACAATGGTTTTATTGTACCTCTCAACTCCCCCACTAGAGGACCATGGTATGCAATGTGAAGTTTCCTTTTTACCTCAAGTATCTCCCACATCTTTGTCATCACTTCGCTGGTGAAGTGACTACCTCAGTCTGACTCAATCCTTTGGGGTAGGTCAAAACGCGAGAAGATGTGGTTGATCATCAGGGCAGCTACTGTTTCGCCTTGCAATTTGGGGCCAGGAGATAATCCACCCATTTTGTAAACGAGCATGTTACTGTTAACATATACTTGTTCCCCTAGGGGAGCAAATCACGGGCCCAATGAAATCTACTTGTAAATCTGACCAAGGCAGTGTCATCCCCTCTTCTGAAGGGGAGCCTGGTGTGTCAGTGATGTTGGCTGAAATTGTGCACACACAAGACACCTCAAGTACTGGTTGAGGTTCTGCCCCATGTGTGGCCAGTATGCAACCTCTTGTAAGATTTCTAAAGTAGTGTAAAACCCCGAGAACCAGCTGTGGCTGCATCATGGGTGTGACTAAGCATCAGGATTTGGAATGAGGTAGGTACCACCCACTAGTCACGGCCAGAGATCAATCTCCTTACCAACAAACCGTCTTGGATTCAGAACATTTTTGGACACTTCATCAACACCCTGAGGTCCTCGTTCCCAATGTAATCGGTATTCATCAGAGGAAAGTTCTCTGGGTCCTCAATGTGTTGATTAAATTTCCCAATAATCAGATCCCCTTTTTGTGCTGTGATTAAATCAGCATCTGCGGTCTCCTTACTCCACTGGGCAGTTGAGAGTTCATTGTGAGCATTTGACTGGGACCTAGTGATAGCAGTGACCTGGATTATCTTGCCATGTTTAAGTGGTTTGTTATTAGCACATAGAATGCCTCTGGTTTTCCAATAAACCAGGTGCTCCACAAACCCATTCCGGACATAATCTGAATTGGTGATCATGACCAGTTTGTGGAGTTGCTATTGGACGGCAGTGAGGATGGTCTGGTGAACTGCCATAAACTCTGCCACCTGACTACTGCAGGGACAATTTTGTACCCAGCAGAGGGTTGCAGAGGGTTGCAGGGCATCATTCACCCAGGCATTCCCAATGGTGGCCACGAGTTCCATTTGCCCCTTGTTGTCAAGATGGTAGGAGCACCCGTCCACATAAACTTGTCTTCTTCATAGACTTTGTGTGGGGAATTCAGGTATGCCTCCATGTTGTCCTAGGTTTTAAGACTTTCGTCCTTGAGGCAGTTTTCTCTGGCACAATAATGCACATCAGCCAGACCTTACGTGAGGGGACTCTTTTTGTTTTGGCCCTATATGACCTCCAGAGGAAAGCCTTACATTGATAGAATCCAGGAAGTAATTCTGGAATTACTCACATTTCCGGCCCAGATTCTGTCACTTTGGAGGTATTGCAAAGGCTGGTATGGAGTATGCACTATGATGTGTTCCCCCTGGATGAACGGGCAGTCATTTTTCAATGCCCACACTGTTGCCAGGAGTGCCTTCTCAAAATCGTTGAATTTTTCCTCCACAGAGGATAAAGGCTTACTTGCATAGGAGATGACTTTATTGACCTTGTCATGCTTTTGATATAATACTGCTCTCAAGCATGTATTCGAGAACCCTGTCTCCAAGAAGAACTACTTGTTTTTGACAGGGTAAGCTAGACAAGGTGCTTGTGAGAGGCTTCTTTTGAGCTGTTTTACTGCCTCGGCTTATTCTGGACCCCACTCCCGCTTGACCCCGCCTTCAACAGATGGATAAGGGGTCTTGTGACATCTGTGTAATCCTCAATGAACTTCCTACTGTAATTAGTCAGTGCAATGAGGCTTCTTAGCTCACGCAGAGTTGTGGGGTCTTTCAGTTTAAGGAGTGCTTCCACTTTCTTCTCCGGGACAGAGACCTTCAGGAGTTATTTCATGTCCCAAGAAGTTGACATGGGTCCTGCACCACTGTGCCTTTTGCAAGGACAATTTTGCTCCGGCAACCCTCAACTGGGTCAGAACATAACGGATTTATGCTATGTTTTCCTCCACAGTTGAGCTTTTTATCAGGACATCATCCACATAGGCCAGGTTACCCATTTCACCCAAGTTGGGCATGGATTTATGCAGGAAGATGTTGAATTTGTTGCCGGAGTTTATATATCCAAAGGGAGTCCGGGTCCACGTGTACTGCTGCCCCCTGAAAGTAAAGGCCAGCTTGTATTGGTCCTCCCTGCTGACAGGTACGGTCCAGTACCCATTGGTCAGGTCAATGGCAGTGTATACCGTTGCCCCTGGATCTGGGCCAGTCCTTGGTCAATTTACGGCAGAGGCTATCGTAACATGTGGACCCATTTATTTAGCTCCCTAAGGTCAGCACAGAGTTTCCACTGGGCGTTTGGTTTTAAAATCCTCTGCACCGGATTATTAAAGGTGCTGTGGACTGGACGAATTATCCCACGAGACTCTAGGTTTTTGATTATTTCTGTCAGGGACTCCATGGATGTGAGAGCCAAGCGATATTGCTTGACAAACACTGGAGTCATTCCATGGTCCGTGGGAATTGTTGTGTTATGGATCTCAGTGCCACCACAGTCGTACAAGTCCACAGAAGAGAGATCTTGAAAATCTAAGAACACCTGTTTCAACTGCTGCTTTTTCTCCGGAGTTTCACAGGCATCAGCTAGGTTCACTTGCTCTTCAACCATTTGCCTGAAGCCTGGAAAGACTTCCGGTTCTGTTATCTCAGCGGCCCCTTCCAGCTGGGTGGAGAGGTCTCTGGTTAGAGTATTGACCTGGACAGATGGTTTCAGGTAGGAAAGGCAGTCACGGTGGACCTGGAATATCACCTCATCCCTCCTGATGTCACAGGTCAGCTCTCCCTCACCATAAGGGCAGGAAGAGTACACCAGGAAATTCCCCCCTTGCCGGGTGAAGATCCTGTCTGTGGTCTTCAAACTTTTTATGCCAAAGCCCCCCTGAGCAAAAAAGAAATAGTTCAGGACCCCCCTGCCTCTCTCTGATGGTGTTATTTTTTTTTTTTTTATAGAGATGGCTGCAGAATGCCTGGTGCCATCATTTTGAAGGGATATGTTGCTGGCGAGAAATCCTAAGGCAGTAGGACAATCACTTCCAATCCAAACATAGAAACCGTGCAAGTAAACATGGTGGTGTCTGACAGATTAATCACTTTTAGCATGTCTGCTACACTTTCAGCACCCATTCTCCTGCACATTGCCATGGTTGCTGGTAGAACGACTTTCTCAGCGTCAGTGAAAGTTTTTTTTTATTTTTGGCAAGGAGGTAGGCAACATCACAAGATGCTTTCAGTGCACTGGCTGGAGTAGAAGCAATATTTTGCATTGTACTTTTCTGCTGAATGATGACTTGCAACTTGCGAGCAAAGATGTCTCTTCTCTTGCTAATGAGATCTCCATGTTTTGTTTCCAAGTGTTTGGTTTCCATAAGTGCTGTGGTGTTCTACATGTCCTATGGGTCCCAGTTTGAAGATCTGGTTAGTTTCCAGAATCCAAAGAAGGGCAGGGGTAAGCCTTCAGATCCAACCATAGCCGCTTTACCCATAGCTTCACAAAAACAAACTAGACAATGTTTTGGAAAACACAACCCCTCCAATTTACAGCACTCCAAAATAACTGTACAACTGAAATTCACCAGGATACCCTGCTATGGCTCTTCTGTCGGTGTTCCCACATCCCCACCAATGCCCCCAAAAGTGGGACTGGGTGTTTGGGGGGTGGTGAGTTCTAGTGGTCTTATAGTTCCCTTTTCAAAATACACAAATCACATAGCATGTCAACCAGACAATGTATCATTGTGTACAGTCTAAAGAGGGCTACTTGACCCAAAGCAGCACACTAGGAGATGTATTTTGGAACAATCAACATTATAAACACACCTCGGGTTCAGATTGTAAATGGTGCTGCAATTACCAGCACCCAGTTAATAAAGTCCAGACTTAAACCACTTGATCAGCTTTCACTGAGTAAAATAACCTTGTAAAAAGGAATTGGAGATTTGCATAACATTAAAGAGAATGTTGGAATTATCAGGAACTGGCAAGCAGGCTCTGCTGCTGCTGTGGGAGAAGTGAGGCTTGCAATGGTGACAAAGGTAAGGTTAATAGCTGCTGTTTATCACAAGATGGCAGGTCAGCGGGGATCTTAACCACTAAATACCCAGTGAACAGCTATAAACAATGTGCCCTATGTCCCCTTCCCTCTACTGGCACCGCCCCCCTTTCCCCTTGCACTTCTCGTTCTCGCACAATCTGAATGACACAAGGCCTAGTAAGATTGTTTGTCCCTTCCTCCCTCTGTCTCACCGCCCGTGTCTTGTCGTGCCTAGAAACACTTGTTTACAGGCGCGTTATAAATGACGTATGTCATATTATATCACTTTCCTGGAACTCTTTGCCATTCTTTGTACATGGAAAGATACAGCATATAAATCTATGTTCTAGTTATATGTGCATTATTTAAGTACGCTTTGCAAATTACAGCACATTCTGAGAGGATTACACCAGCAGAACATGCTGCAATTCGGAAATAGTACTTAAACAATGGTCATATACATAGCAAACATCTTTGATTGCTAAGAAATGCATGCAAGGATTTGCACACCATTACATTACCCTGGTGAATGGACGTATTTAGTATGCCTATGTTTAATGTTGAATCTTCAGAGGCAAAATTATCAAAAAGATTCAGGGTTTTTGTTTCTAGGTAAATAATAGTTGTAAAATATGATCGACACGCATGGGGAGCAACCGTACAAAACAAGCAAATCTTCTGCATCAAAGCCTCTCTCTGTACAAATCATCACAGCGCTGCCCATCATCAAGCAAGGTTTATAAACCTAGAAAGGTCGTATTGCCAGTCCGATTGCTGGTGATATGTGACCATGAAAAGAACAATTCATTAAAGCAGTGATTTACAGTGAATAAAGGAAGTGCTGAATTAGAATGGTCTTTTGGTCGAAATGATAGTGGTGCTTTTTCGACAAAGGTGACCTCAAATCCTTGCACACTCTTTTTGAGATTTACTAAAGAAGGCAGGGTTGCAACATGGCACAGGGCTAATTGCCTGATAACATTAAGCCATTAGGAGCCTATTCATGAACGCAAAAGAAAAAGCTCATGCCTTTTGCCGCGATGACTGTTCATCACGGCATTAGAAGGTCTGTGCGTTTTTTCTTTTGTGTTCATGAATAGGCTCTTAATGGAGCCTGCCGCCCCACAAAGGCAGGGCCCCTGTCGTACTAAGCATGTGTGACAGGGGCTGTGGATCGGGCTGCTGCTTGTTGATGAAGCAACAGCCTGATCCTTTTGTTTATTTTTCTTTTTAGACTGTGGATACATGGCTCCCTGGGCCTGAGGCTGCGGCCCACCAGAGGGCGGCGCCCCACAGTTGGAATAACGCTGTGGTAAGTCATTGTCACTGTCATTGTCAAAACAGTCATTGGGGATTGGTCCTATCAGTTCATTTCCTATATCCATGGAAAAAAGTCGGTCATCAACCACCATACCAATGATGGTGCCTGTGCCCAAAGTGATAGTCCTGAGGTCGCTGTTATCCATCACTATTGGAATGGTGTTGCGTTCTACATTGACTAATGGTGTTGGGTTTAACTCCAACCCCTGCTGTTGGCAATGGGCATTGAGGTGTACATATGCATCAGTATTTTGCAGTTTATGTCCTCTTTTCATTTTTAATCCAAGTGGGAATTATCAGGTTCATCCTGGGATGGTGACCTACTCTCCAATTTGAACTTCAACTGCATACGGCAGCAATTGGGCTGACCGAAATGCTTTTTCTGAATCATCAAAGTCCATGGGATTGCCCCATAGTTGGGAACAGGTTTTGTAATTTATCAGGTCCAAATTAATGGCAAATCGATTGAGAATGTCTTTGCCTAAATAGAATGCAGCAGGGACATCTCACACCACCCACCAATTATGTTCTATGCGTTTGTTTCCTATAGACATTTTGAGCATACACCTGCTAGGCAGGAGATGTTTGGAATTGGGAGTTTCCAGGCCCATTTCCCACATATTGATCAATGTAAATGTGGGAATGGCTGGATCTTTTGGGCACTTTCGGAACGTGGCTTCGCTGATGAAGCTCTTTCTGTTGTTCACGCACGCTCGGGTGATAATAGACTCCTTCCCCTCATTTAACTGAATAGGGATGAATGACTGTTATCTAATTTTCTGAATATCAGCTAAACTTTGAGCTGGTTTCTCATCACTTTTGGCTATAGAATTGGGATTTTCAGATTGTGAATCAGTATAAAATGTCACAGTATTTCCTTCCAGTGTGGAATACCACTTAAAACTGGAAGGAAGGTTGATTTTCAAGAATGGAGAGGCGTTCCCATCACCAGTTTGTTGTCCTACAGCAATTACTGTCACGTCAGGTATTTGATTGTTCTGGAAATGAAACTCCATATGATCAGGTTTTTGTTTAACCATGTGGCATGTGTCATTTAAGCAAGCATTGTTGACACTCTGCTTTAATTTTATTGGCCTGTTAGTCTGAGTTCAGAGGACCTTGTTCACACTGTGTATTAGAGGAGACAACTTGCGCAGGATGTCATTCCCTAGTAGACTGGGTGTTCCATCTGGAGTCACGGCTATGACCAGGTGTTTCACTTTGTGTCAGCCAATTTTTATTTCCAAATCTGCTCTGCCCTCGACAGGAATTTAATTCCCTTCGAAGTTCTGGAGTTGTCCCGGAAGAGGGGTGAGGGGGATCTAGTATCTCTCCCCCCTTCCTGAATTTAGCTGCTCGAAGGCACTTTTTGACAGAAGAATGGCTTGGGATCCAGTGTCCACCAGTGCTGAAAATGTACATTGCCCTTGCACTTCGACCGGGGCATAAAATCTATCCTCTTTCTCCTCAAGCGGGCAAAGGTAATGTGCATTTTGGGCAAGCTGGGTGGTCAATTTCTTTATTTTAGGCTCTGACACAGTGGAGTTTTGGACAATTTTCTGTGGCAGAGTCTGGGGATCTGTAATGAAAATTTGGCATCCTGAAATAGTGGAGATTTTGGAATCCCCTGTTTACCTTAGCTCTGTGCTGCTCCCGATTACCGGGTGGTAGTCACTACAACCAATTTGTGGGGAGGATCCCTCCATTACTACTTTCTTCTCAGGATGACAATTCTGGGGTTCAGGGGGGTGACTCTGAATCAGTCCCCACAACCATCCAGTATTCCTTTAGATCTCTTGGGACCCATTTTTCTTTGGGAGGAGTTACCCCGTCCCTGAAGATTTATTTTTCCCAGAATCCTCTGAGCATTCTTCCCCTTCAAATTGGAGGACACTACCGTCCTCTGCAAAATGGGCCTTTTTACTGGATTTATTTCACCTACCCACTCTCTGTTCCCTGGGTTGCAGATTTTCAGGGGCAAGACATTTTTTTCTGGTTCCGGGGTGTCCTGGGGCTTTTTACAGGTGAGGAAGCATACTTCCTCTAGGGCTTTATACCCCCTCCCCCTGTGACTCCTCCTCTGGAACCGGTGAATTGTCGGGGTTCTCTCCCCATCATTGTTCTGGGGTGCCAGACCCTTGGCTTGAGGGGTTCTGAGCCACCATGTTCATCTGTGGGTTCTGTAGAGCCCTCAACATGCGACCCAGATCCTGGGTGAGGTTCTGGACCTGGCGCTCAAGTTCGGACACCCGTTCCGGCTGGTACAGGGGTCTCTGTTCAAATCTCGGAGGTTCACGGGAAGGGTAACTATCCCTTCCCCCGGAGTACCCTGGGTACTGGGGATTTTGGTAACCTCCACCCTTGGCCTACCTTCTCCTGGATTGGGTAGTCTGGGCTCCTGAAAGCAGGGAAAGAAAGGAGGGTTATCCTGCAGGTTGGGGTTTCGGGGATACCGGGGACAGAAACTTAACCCATCATTTGGGGGATTACCGCCATCCTGGGGGAAGTAAGGAGGGAAGTTTCCTGGGGTAGTACTTACCTAATTAGGTCCCCCCCTTGGGTTGGGGGAGTCCATAAATACCCCAAGAGAGGTTGGTTGCCCTTGTATCTGGGACTTATATAATCAGGGGAGTTAGGAGTGATTGGCCTGAAGACCTTCTGGGTCTCTGATTTTGCTGGTTTGGGATTGGTGCATTTTTAGGCTCTCCCATTTCTAGGTCCAAAATGGGGGCAACCTTCACCTCTGCCACCTTAGCAGCAGCAGGGGTGTTGGCTGGTTTGGGGGTGTTGGCTGGTTTGGGGGTTTTGGTCTGGTTTTTATTTTCTGCAGGTTTTTGGACTTCATAAATGCGGGTCCTCTGCTCTATTACCCAGTCCAGAGATCTTTGATCATGGAAATCCCTCACCAGCTGGGTCATGATATACTTTGGGAGCGCATGAAAGGAGGTAGTTATAAACTCCCTGCTTTCCGTGCGCACCCTCCTAGTGGTTTTTGCAAAGGCACGTTTTAGCTCCTGCACAAATTCTCGGGGGTCCTGATCTTCCCCACACTACAAATTGTAGCCCGCTTTGCAAGCCTCTTGGGGGGTTTCTGTGGGCAGAAAAGTGTTTCAAGATGGCTGCCCTCTAGGTGGGCCATCTTGAATGGTTCTGGTCCTCCAGTCCAGCTGGAGAGAACGTCCACTTAGCATACTCTATGCAGTTCTGGTGGTCTTTAAGATGAAAACTGTCCATCATTTGCTCATAGAGTTCCAAATGTTTCAAGACAGAATATTTTGCGTTTTTGTGGTATGAGGTTATGAAAATCCTAATGGACTTAATCTACCTAATGGGGTCTTTCGCCATAACTCTCTTTAGATAATTTGCATTCTTTGGCCTTGTCACCAAAGTCCACTCGCCATCAGACTCAGAGGTGCTACTGTTGGAGGACCACTCCTGATCTTCTAGGATCCCCCTGATTCTTTGAGCTTGGGAGGGGCTTGCAGAATGGTGGGGCCTAGTTTCTACTCCCCTGTGGTGCACAGGAGATTAGTCTTCTGACTCCTCCCTGCTTCCAGGGTTGTCGGAGGATCTCCCCCCCCTATTGCCCTGATTGGGTGGAGGTCTTCAAAATGCTCTTTTTGGGCCTCATTTCATTTGGTTTTTCTACAAATTCAACCAACTGGTCCATTAGAAGTTAGTATTTCTGCAGATCTAATTCCCTTACTTTCACCTCACAGGAGACTTCCTTGTCAGTGACATCATCCTTAATGTTTTGGTAACTATACGGGGATGCCCGTCCATCAATTTCTGGGGTGCACTGACCTGTCAGCTCGATCATGATAGGCATATTTAATTCTGATTGCCTCATGGTTTCTGGTTCATGTGAACTAGTAGCCATGAAGTCAGCAGTGCACAAAGGGTTAAATGGGTTTGAGTCCCTTAGTACAGAGGTCATCATACTATGATCAGGGGTTGCCCTGTCCCTCTCTACCTGTCTTATCTGGTCCTGTAAAGTGACTATTTGCTCTGTGCTCACTTGTTTTAATTTCAATTGCATCTCTTCCAAAGAGTCAACCTTTTCTTGACACTCCATTCTTAAGGCATTTAATTGGGCCTCTTGGTCTATATTATTCTGCTGTTGGAGAGCCAAGTCCTCTTTTAATTTCTTTATATAATTCCTGGATTCTGCCTCAGAATCTTGGCTCTGTTGCAAGTTTTGTTCTGTTAATTTTATTTCAGTCTGGATTTTAGCTAAGAGTTCAGATTGATTTTGCACAAGAATTGTATTTTCTTCATGCTTTTCCCTCATCACTCCATATGGAGATACATGTAGGCCGCGATTCTTACCATTTTAATCTGCTCCTCTTTAATTTTCAGTGTCATGTATAACTCACTCAAAGCTTGATGCAATGGGCCACCGTCCTGCCACTTATCCATGTTTATGGCAGTGACATGTTGTATCATTTCTTCTAGCCAGACTTTTTCATCTTCCTCTGGCCATTCCCCTCTGACAAATAACTTGTGCAGAATGTGCTCCCTGGCCATAATGATCTCTACTGTGGTCAGTTTGGATTTTTTTTTCTTTAATAATTTATTTATGTAAGGATAATCTGTATTCTATTGCTTTTTGTCTATTTTGGGGTTGATTTAGTTGCAATTTTATACACAGGTCTGGTACTTAGGATGTTTGTTTTGGGGAGGCGCATCTAAAGTGTAACCCAGTATTCCAACTACACAAAGTATCACTACCTTGCAGGTTAGTCTGCTGTGTTAAACTGCCTCGGGTGGCAACCAAAACCCAAACCCCGGCTACGAGGCCCCAAGTTTGTTAAGGATTTCAATCGGGCGACACACCGTGGTCTTAGCCTAATATGTAGCGCAAAATTGGAATGCTTTCTCTTTATATTCTACAAATTCAATTTTTCAGATGGCACACAACCCGTCTCACAATCCCTTTTTCAAATACCCCGGGTCACAATGGACCAAGAACGAGGCCGGTTGGTGTGAATGAAATATTTATTTATTTTTAAAATTCTAAGGAAATCATACAAAATTAAATATTGGGTAGCAATCATCAATGGGGTGATAAATACAATGGAAACTTAAACAATACGCTTGGTTAACCTTCTACAAGAACATATACAAAGCACAAATCAATAGGAGCACTTGTTGTCTTTGGGTAGATAGCACCTGAGTTAAGATTCCCCCCTGCAGTGCTCTCCCAAACCCCTGGCAATCAAACTTGGAGTGGACAGAAAGAAGCAGCAGGAAGTCAGGGATATTGTGCAACAAACAGAATCAAAATCCAACCTTCCCTCATAAAAAAAAAAAGGCTAAAGAGTTTTGGCTAATAAGTGGCACTTAATCACCACTTTTGAGCTGAAACTATTGCATTTTGTACAGCTAGGAGGGATATACTGCCCTTCCCCACTGAAAGCACATGCTCAGGGGATCTCTTTGAGTTAGCTCTTTTCAGCAGTGACATCAAAGTTGGCCTATCAGGGCTATTTCTAAGCTGTCTGCTAAGTGTTAAAGGCTTAACTGCAGCTGTACATTTGCAACTGGTGTAATAAAAATGCCTTAACCAAGTGTGCATTCACCTACTAGACGTATATCTATCTGTTCCTTGTACCGAAGTCTGGTTAAAAACAAGCACTGGCATAGCCAATTGATTTGGCTGCTGTTTAGGTATTAGATGGGTTTTTGACTGAAATATGCTGTTGTTAAGGATTTCAATCGGGCGACACACCTTGGTCTTAGCCTAGTACATAGCGCACAATTGGAATGATTTCTCTTTATATTCTACTAATTCAATTTGAGATGGCACACACCCATATCACACCCCCTTTTTCAAATACCCCGGGAACCAGGACGGTTGGTGTGAATGCAATATTTATTTATTGTTAAAATTCAAAGGAAATCATATAAATTGTAATACTGGGCAGCAATCACCAATGGGGTGATGATTACAAGGAATCTGAAACAATATAGTTGGTTAACCTTCTACAAGAATATATACACAGCACACATGAATAGGACAACTTTTATTGTTTGGGTAGATAGCACCTGAGTTAATATTTCCCCCTGCAATGCTCTCCCAAACCCATGGGAATCGAATATGAAGTGGATAGAAAGAAGCAGCAGGGAGTCTGGAATATTGTGCAGCAAACAGAATCAAAATAAGAGGATTTTAAAGCCCTTTGAAATGGCACAAAATGACACTTGGAGATTGACAAATAAATAATTAATGTGTGGTTAATTATGAGGCAAATATGATTTCTCACGATAGCAGGAATGGATAAACGCTAGAAATCATAAGGCAAGTTATCAAAAAAAGGAATACAGTTCAATAACAAGTTGAAAGTAAGAACACGATGCAGCCGAATCACACGTTGGAAAGTTTAATTTTACATGGCGGATGCAGTTTTAAATGTCACAAACGTGTTTTATGAAAAACGGGTGAAATACTCGGATTTGGAATGCAGTTTTTGGGCTGGGGAATAGATGTATATCACAGGGACAATATAAGAGTGAAAGGATAGTTGTTGCTGAAGATTTGGATGAGATTTGCAAGATCAAAGGACGTTCAATTTTGGCAAAATGAAGCCGTGAAAGAGAGAAAATCGTCTGGAAAAGAAATACAAATTCGACCTAAGCTAGATTATTAAGATTATATTGTTAAAGAAAGACAAGGTAGCATCCCGGGTTAATTTGCAACTTAACCCTTTCACCTTGCGTTACGATCTATATGGGAATTATTTCAATCATTCTAAATATCGCTATGGAGTTACAAGATGGGGTAAATGAAAATATTGCACTAACACTAGGAAAACCACAGACTAGATGCACAAAGAATTCTGACAGTAGGACAAATTACCAAGGCATGGATAGGATGGCTTAGAGAGGGGAATAAAGATAAAAGGGTCACAATGGGTAGGCTGTGTGTTTCTATGGATTGGGAAATACTCACAGTCCATGCTTGAGTTTTGGGATTTTGGAACAGTCAACCAGATCTGGTCATTGCACGTCGGGCGCCCCTTACAGAAAATAGCTTGGCAATTCTAGCCACCGGATGGCACAGGTACAGCTGGATGCAGTTAGTGGGCAGCAAGCCGATCTGGTCACAGGATGCTAAAGGTACCACAGCTTTTCCCCTGGTTAATGGGATTTTAGTGAGATTGCTAGAACAAGACCTTGCTGAGATGGGTCAGCTATGCTTTGGTCTGGCAGTGGAATCTGGAATCTGGCAAGATGGATGTAGATGAACAGGAACACAGGCACTGGAAATTGCAGAGATAGACCATCTAGAGTCCTGTCAGCCACCCTTTATATAAAGCCTGGTGACATCACAGAATTATATGGTAGGGCAGGCTTAGCTGAGTACACCCCTAAACAACTGGATTGGACAGGGGTGATTGTAACCACCTTCTTGTTAACTGATTGGACTCTTAGAGACATGACATCAGCTTTATGATGTGGGTTTACTATTTACAGAACCTCCCACAGTTAATTTTGCCACAACCCAGTTTTGACATAAATGGCACATTTTTACAGTTGTGGCCTCTTAACAAATCACATGGGCAGATTACATATTTTAAGTAGAGCATGGCAATCCAATTCTCACAGTTCTAGGACCTTTTTTGTCCATTTAACAATTTTTGATGGTTTTCAGTGAGAAATATTCAGCCTAAAATTCCATAACTCTATACATGTGTATAGAATATTATTATTCATATCAGTATTGAATTTCACAATGGCATCATGTACACTTCCCTCTGAATGTCCACTTCTCTCCCATTTCAGTTCCCAACATGGCAGTGAAAGCTACCACATCTTAAACTAAAAACCACAGAATTACATTTGCACTGTTAACTTTTTACATTTTTGCGAAGTCCTGTAAATGCGTAACATTTTATTAATAACATAGTCTCTGGAAACAAATGGGGCGGGCCTTTGTCCTTCACTTGGTCCATTTTTTTCTCAGCTACCACCAACTGTCATTTCAGCCCATTGTGGGGATGGGGGTTTTCTAGTTTGATTGAATGTTTATTGGTACTTTTCCACTTCACAGGTTGGTGTCCCAGAATTTCTATGTAAGAGGCCTCCACCCAGACAAAAGTCTTCCAAGGTAGCGATTATGACCCATGTGTGCCCTAGAATATACTGTTAGGGGGCTGCTGTTGCTAGCAACCCCCAAGCAGAAACCTGTTGTGGGCTGATTCCCCCCCATGTAGTCAATGCAATTTAAATACATATTTTATTTATTTTTGTTCTGAATCAGAAGAAAGCCTGTTGAATAATATGTTTCACAGCACAAACCCTTTTACATTGCTAGATAAGGGCACAGCCTTGTCCAACATACACTTTTATAACAAGTATTTTCCTTATTTGCAAAAGTACATTTAAACATGTGGGGACTTCTTGCATTTTCCTTTCAAATACAGTGTTTATCTTCCATTTGAATTCCCACATTGTTCTGTAGCCATAGTTAGTTTCTTGTATGCAGCAATTTGTTTGAAACACAGATGCACTGAAATTGACAGAGGCCCAGAGAGCTACGGTTTCTTTGAAGCATTGATCTTTTTGACATTTTGTGACTCAAATGTCAAGTGTTTTCTGTGGCTGAAAATGAAGTTTCTTTTGATTTTTTTCAGATTTGGCTGGCACGGCTTGTCATTCAGGGATCATGCTTTCTTCTGCTGAAGCACAATGTGGATATGGATGGGCATGGCATTGGTCTTTTTGATAAAAACAATGTGATGTGGAATAGTTGAAAATAGCGCCAGGGCAGCATTCTTTTCATTGTAAAATATTCCCTTTTCAATGGGAACCTTTTGCAAGCAGCAGAGCAGCGCTGCTTTGATTGGCTTCTTTTGGGTGCACCAAAGAACAACTGGCACCTTTCTCGGTGTGCCCTCTGTTCCAACTCACCCGGTAGGGGTTTGGCAAGATGGTGCAACCATCCTTTTGTTGCTGCAAAATGCAGTTTTGATGCAATGGTGCTCCAAGGAGCCAGTGCAGCCATTTTGATGTTGACTGCAAAAGCGCAGCTTGGTTAGGAATGGGAATTCTGCAGAGTGGGTCAATGTAGCCCACACTGTCATATGGCCAGGTAACCACAGAACTTTCCAGCTGCTCGTATCTTATGGCCAGGTACATATATTAAGTCAGTGCTTGGCAAATGCAGAACCCATGCCCACATAAAAGTGAAACCTGGTGGATTTGCCAGTGCTTATTTTATTTTGTAAAGTGCAAGGGAGGATGTAAGTACCAACGCACAGAAGCAATTGTTTTAGGATGGTTTTGAATGTCTGGCGCAGCCAGCTAAAAGCTGTATGTCATTCCTGTTTCTAGCATTTTTTGTGGAACCCTCCTCAGCTCACACTCAAAATATGTTCAAATGCCATTTCAAGGTGTGCCTAAGGTAAAATATTCACAAACTGTTGTTTCTGACAAAGATGCAACTCTGTTAGACATACAAATGCATGATTTCTATTTTAGTGGATTGGACTGCCCAAGAAATACTATTTTACTATTTCTATTTTGACACCGTAAGGAGGGAAATAGCATTTATTCGATTTCCATTGTGGCCTCCACTACAAATAAGAATTGTACTTTCTTGGATTATGAATGCATTTGCCAGAGATAGTGGTTTCTCTCTTTCCAGCAAGGCCTGGTTCCAAAACCTCACCCCAGTTTAGCTGTAAAATTAGAGAGCACCAAATGATACGTGAATACTCACTGGCCACCCTGAATTTTATAGGGTAGACCAGCAAGTGGTCAATTTCTTTAAAATGTTACTGGGACATTTTCTCTGGAAGTTGTGAATTTGCAGGTTCGGACTGGGACAAGAAATAGGCCCGGACACCCCCAAAAAGTTGGCCCACCCCTCACCTCAAAAAAGTGGCCCATCCCTTGCCTCATGACCCTTGACCTCTGATGACATCACTGGAAGTGATGTCATTTGACCCCACCCCAAAGTGATATCCCGGGAAGCAATGAAACACAACCTTTCACCCCTTAACAAAACAGGAAGTGCCATCAAATGCCACTTCCTGAGTACACTATGAAAAATATGGTTATGATTTCACTAATGTGACATACATTTCATACAAGAATGGATCACCATATGTATCATTAATATTTGTGTGTATAAATCCATAGTGTCAAATTACTGTGAATGCAAACAGACGTCCAAGGCCAAATGATATTTTGTTAATGTATATCACTTATGCATAACCTGTGTTGGTACTCATTTATCGACCTAAGA
The DNA here is from genome assembly GCF_040938575.1 of Ambystoma mexicanum. Lineage (NCBI taxonomy): Eukaryota > Metazoa > Chordata > Amphibia > Caudata > Ambystomatidae > Ambystoma > Ambystoma mexicanum. The sequence goes on along the minus strand of NC_090935.1, from coordinate 118,016,586 downwards.
AGGATGAAAGGCTGAGATGGCCTTGCTGGGATTCGAACATGCAGATCAAATACACATCGCAGCAGTGAGCGCTTAACCCACTGACCTATCATATCGGCTATAGTAAAATGAGCAATTATTCTGTAGTGGATAGCATTAAACTGGTAACTGGGATTTAACAGCAGACCAGTTCAGTTCATCTGCAGGTCTGCATGTCCACATGTGAAGCCTGCATGCATCTACTCTCAGGCTTCAGAGGTTGGCAAAATAGGGAAAGCAGTGCACTCACAGGACATCACATACTCAGCGCACTTTTTACCTCATACATGCAAACATCCTGAACAGAACGCCAGATGGGAAAGATAGACATATCACAACAAAGCATTCATTGTGGCACAATGAAGTCAATGGGCACATAATGTGTTATGGTAAAATATTTCTACATTGTACAGAGCTTTTAGGCACAAGGATTTTGTCAAGTGACCGAGGTCACAGCAGTGGAAAGTCTTGTGATTATTGTAACAGAGACAACGGCAGAAAAAAAAACATGCTATTACTGCAACTTGCGAAAGGCAAAATATATAGTCCAAAATTGATGCTTATTCTACTCTAAAATTGGTTGTTTATCACTAATATCACTAATACATGCTTATCACTAATACAACAGCACAGCCACTCTAGCGGCCCCGGCCCCTCAACTTTGCATGCTGCAGCAGCATGTGAATGGTGCATGCATCACAATTTATGATGCATACATCATGCATGCAAATCAATCATCAAAGCACGGTAACATGTGAATGATGCCATTGCAAGTGTTTTTTTCTTTTCCAAACCAGCCCAGGAGTGGCCAGAAACCGACCCCCACTCCCCAGGGAAGATTTTGGCCCGGCCAAGGGCGGAAAGGCCGAGGGGCCAATCTAACCCTATCAATCGGCAGCCACAAGGCAGCAGCTAGTAGCAAATGTGTACAGTATGCTGCCAGGCACATTGCCAACCTCCTAGCCCTCTGCCCTTTCGATGTATTTCCTCATAGGCATCTCACGGGGCATGTAGGCTTCCAGGACAGGTGTGGTTGTGCATGTATAATGCCAGTATTGTACCTACCCCAAGAGCAACACACTCCACTATGGACACCATGCTGTGGGAGTGCATTTAAAGGCCCCAAACAGAAGTCCCTTTCACATGAACAACAAGATTTTAAACACTGAAACAAAAACAGCCTGGCCTTTGTTTTTGTTTTTCAAGTGAAATTAAAGAGCCATGTCGAAAGTGGCCCTCCGGTCATTACAAATGGATAAGCAGCATTTTAATTTACAAAATAAGGAGGAATAAAGCATTCCTGTCACATGGAAAACAGGATTTTTAAACACATGTGTGTGCAAATAAAAACGGCTTTTGTAAAAGTGAAAAAAATCACTGCTCACAGAAAAATTTCAGGAAAACAAAACATGATGTGTGGGTTGACAAAAAGCAATGTAGATTATGTTCACCCACAAAACTCCAGTAACATTTGAAGAGCCACTTTGTCTTCATGAAAAAAATGTCAGCCCCAGGCAGACCCTTTTGGTGGCTGTGGGCAAAACTTCACAAGGACATCTCCCACTTTCAGCCTGGATTTCCCATCTCCCATCTAATGACCAACCGCAACAGAAATGTCCTGCTAAAGGCATCGAAACTTAGTTTTCACCAGACCTGCTGGCTCTGAAATCAGGGACTTCAAGAAAAATCCTCCTTGCTGGAGCACAACTAATATGAGTGAAAATGCGGGCACCACTTCAAAGAGTAAGCTTCCAACACAAAGGAGACTGATAAGGGCACAGGCTGACGCATTGACATCCAGAACAGGACTGTGAGACTTGTCCTCGGCCTCAAGCCTGGGATTCTATCTCTCCAGCCCTGGAATCTCTTCATTGGCTCCTAGTAGCTGCAAGGATTAAGTTCAAGACCCTTTACATTTTCCACAAGGCCTTCTGGGGCCTGGATCCACAATACCTTCAACTCTCCTTCAGAAATGCCTTCCTACTCAAGCTCTTTGCTCCTCCACCTCCAACTCCCTCTGTGTCAGTCCCTTCTCCAAGCAACGAGTTGGGGGTAGGTCTCTTTCTTCGGCTGGGGCCGTCCTTAGGAACGGCCTCCCTGCCTCTCTGAAACTTGAGGAAATCCATTTTTGGTTCCAGAAGCACCTCAAGACCTTACTTTTTGCTTCTGCCTTTGCTCTTCCTCTCCCCTGCTGATCTCTGTCTGCTTCGGCACGGGGTATCTGGCTACCCTCTGATCTCGGACCAAGATCCGTACCCACCCAGCCACATACCCGCACTGCCTCCTGGCAACCCTTGCGATTGGGTCTGTATCCGCAACTCTACAGCCCCCTTCCTGCACTTATTAGACTCCTGTTGTCTGTGCGTTATTCTTGCACTTGCCACCTGCTGCCACCTGTTGTTGTTTCAATCACGTGTTCAGCACTTTCCACTCCTCCCTGCCCCTTGCACTTTCGCCTTTCCCTCTCCCCTGCACTTCCGCATTCTCAATGTCACAGGGCCTACCTAGTAAGATCGTTGTTTTGTCCTCCCTTTTACCCCAACCTTGCCTCGTCATGCCCTTAAACATTTGTGTATGGGCGCGTTACTAATAAAATATCATATCATATAATTGGGAGTAATTATGGTTCATGCAGCATGGTTGAATGCAATGATAACAGCACACACAATCTAGTCCAAATCTCTTCAAAGATCGATCAACACCCTAGCTTTATAAATACCCGTGGCGGTGTAAGTTTACAAATGCCCAGAGCCAGGCCAAAAACAAAGGGACATGACAAAACGTGTTCAAAGGGCCCTTTGGAAAGGAGTTGTGCCCTCTGCTTTTTAAAATCTATTCAATTAATTAGGCATTGTGAAATGTTTTTATTGGCCTAAACAACGTTTACGTCAGCTACATGATATGCCCCGAGTACCCAGTTCTAAAGAAATGTCTTTTGGCATGAGGGTTCAATCATTTAAGACATTAATCATATAGCAAGCCTGCTGAAACCCTCACATGTTGGCATCTTTGTAAGATTAATGCATACAGCTGAGAAAAACTTGTACAAGATTCCCCATTGAATAACTTCATAAGACCATTACGTCAGGTGGGTTTATCTGGAATATTCACATTGGCCTAGATACAGCGATGCCCTAGAAACCTTACTAAAATAGGCTGGAACTACAATAGGATAGGCAACCAAAGGGATCCAACCGGGTGTAGTAAAAAACACCAATCGCTGAGAAAAATATGTGGTTTGTGTGGGCTGACCAAAGACTATGGGCATCATTACGACCCAGGCGTTAAGGCGTTAACGGCGCCGTAAACGGCTGCGGCGCCGTTAACCCCTTAACGCCTTACTACGAGGTCCCTTTGCGGCTCCCGCCCTTAACAGCCGGTAAGAGACTGCAGCCCAGAGCGATATGACCTGAGATGGCGGGAAGACCCTGTCGGTAAAAGACTGCAGCCCAGGGCAATATGACCCGAGACGGTGGACCGACCCTGTCGGTAACAGCCTGCAGCCCAAATTAAGGGCTAGAGCGAAGCAAGGGTCCCTTAACGTGGGTGGCAGTGCCCTTAATAGCAGGGTCAACCCAGAGATGAGGGTCAACAAGGGTTTCGGGTTTCACATATTCTCCCCCTCGGCAGCACTAGCACACCGGCCTCTCATCTTATGTTGCATAACCGCACGGAACCGGTCTGCCAAAATTGCATAAATGTGCTATAGAAAAAAGCCTTAAATTCATTGCATGTCAAAACGCTCACCCCATGTGTCAGGTATTGCCATCACATGTCATCTCATGCCTTGGTAGAACATTATTGCTATATATTCATGTAATCAAACCGTTTGCATTGTACTGGATTTATGACCGAATGCACATACAATTTGGCAGGAATTGTTATCATATGACCAGGTGCTAAAAGCAATTGGATGGTGGTGTTTTATGCAAAGATACCCACACCAATCATCAGCTATTGGTACTAATAGCCAAGTAAAATGGCAAGATACTCACTGTGAGGAATTCGACAATCCACACAGTAAGTGTGCGCTCACCTGGACTTTTGTAAATTTGAAATGGAATTGAATGATGGTAGATCAACCTCTGGAAAATGTTTGAGTCTAATTGCACACATTTTCCTGTGCTCACCGCGTAGACCTGTGCAATCTTGGTAGACACTGCCTACAGGCGCAGTCCCCCTGTCCTATTTTTTGGGATATGACAGGTGGAGTACACTATGCATCTCCAGAAGGGGGAGGGCCAAGCCTTCCCTCTGCCATGGCCAGCCTGTTTAACTCCTTGGATCTGCCCTGTCCTTTTGTTGAGCCATGTAGCTTGTGACCGCATTTGCATACTAATCAGTGTTTAATTCAAACAGACCCACATGGAGCCTAGCTGCAGGGGCTAACAAAGGAGACCGGAAACTCCAACACCTTTTCATATGCACTGTGGCAACCTTATGCCAGCTCCTGCGCTCAGTATTGATTGATAGTGAAAGGTCGTGCCTGGGACTACTTGTTTATAGAAGTCATCCGCAGAGGGGGACCCCTTTCAGAAGGTACGAGTATGTGATTTGGTAGAAACAGAAAGTCTGGTCTTGCCAAAGCTTCAAGGGAGACCTGCCGCTTCAATCAGGAACCATGATGAGCTCAATTAACCGGGGAGACCCTTTGATCCACAACAGACAGATGGGTGGGACTTAGTATTACATGCTTTCAATCCTTTGGCTTTTCTGCTGCAAAGCACTGTGGTTATAACCTCACGCATACAGGAGATTGTTGGTGGGAACCCAGGATTGGTTCATTAAGGTAGGCTTAGCCTACACCAATCCCTGTGACCTATTAGGCTTTAAAAGAGGGTTGAGCCCCTCTTTTTCGAATATCATCTGAGGCTTCACCAGAAGCAGAAGGAAGAACCCATCATTGGACCCTGATTGAAGGTACAGTCTGCCTTACATGTTTCGCCAGTGAAGGAAGGCCAGGGCCTCCAAGAAGGAAGCAGACTCCTCCTCTAAACATATCCCAGGGAACAGAGGGAGATACTGAATCCAGCAGCTCCAGAACCGGTATCCAACCAGCACACAGCATGCCCTGCTAGGTTCTTCACCAAGCTTCCTAGGTGAGAAGTGCCAGAGAGTCTCTGAACCAAACCAAGGACAAGGCATCTGCCTGCAACATTCTCCTCTAATTGGGCCGTCTGCCTTAAAAGACGACACAAGCCCACTGAAGAAGCTAGGAGGAGTACATCGACAAGCATCTGCCGACATTGGCTTCAAGGACATTTCTGAGCCAGTCGAGCCCCTTGAGCTTCAACCCACTGCACCGCTGACTGTTAGGCCGCAGTCGCTAAAGCCATCTGAGAGACCTCGCTCGACCAGTGCTTCAGAACTGCCCACCAGTACCGAGATGATTCCTGATCCCAAGCTGCCGTGAAGGCCAGCATGCAGCCGTCTGTCCCGCTTTGCTCACCGAACTGCCTACTGCCTGATACCCACAGCTGTCTCCTGTCTTGAACTCTGTTGCAGAAGTTGCAAAGCACCCTGAAACCGACTCGACCATGTCGGTCACCAAGAACACCTACAAGCACCAGGTGCATTGTGGTTCTGTCCCTCAGGTCCTTCTCCAAAGGCACCTAGTGACATGTTATGGCCCATTGCTCCCTTTGTGTTGAAACCAAGTGTTCTTAATTGTTGCAAAATAATTACTATACTGACTACCCCACTGTCAGTATCCAGAGTGCATCCCCTTTCCTTCTTTGAAACTGTGTGTCCTCTGCATTCCGTTACAGGGTGGGTTGTATTTAGTAGTGCGATAGAACTATCTGTTGTGATAATAATAGAGCAGATATTTGTGTTCAACCTTGACTGGACAGTCCCTTTTATCATTGGGTAATAATTGAGTGTTCGCTGTGTTTCAACAAACCAACGATCCACGACCTTCCTGAGACAAGCCTGCAGTTACCTCCACCTTACAAACTTGGACAAGGAGGCTTATAATTTGCTTATGTTTCCAATCTGTTTGGATCCCTTCTGGTGTACAAGAGGTGTGGGGCTGATTGATGGTTTAAAAACAGATATTCACACCCTGAACCACAGGTGTCCCGGAAGTTAATGGTCACACTCACAGTGTATGGCCAGGTACTCACATCAATTTGCAGGTACCACCTTTGTTTGGAAGATGCTCATAGCATATACTCGTTATTTACCAGCTACTCAAACCGCTTATCAAAAGAACCCGACAAGTTTTTTACTGGTCATTGCAGGAAAACAATTAAGCATCGTGGAAAGTGGTTCAATTCTAAGCACCTTAAAATAATATATTGCCTCCAAAATAATATAGTACATATTTGACATTTCTAAAAACAAAGCATCGCCTTTTTGCTGTAACATAGCAGATCATTGAATTGCGCAATTCCTATATCCCTCAAGGATTCTGCATGCGATTGATATCACGCTGCTCCTTTGAAAATCCTGATTGATATCTGATGTAGCCAGATCATCCAAGATGTCAGAGGAAAGAACACTTTTTAAGAAAACATTTATTGTTGGGCCTCTTCTGGTAGCAGAAAGGATCAACGTCTCATTGGATCAACACTCTGGATCATGTTGGGTGGCCCGGTAAGAACTTCAATCCCTGTGAACATCTCTGCGTCTCTCCCTCTGGCCCACTAAAACAAGACCGTCGTGTTCCTCTGCACTTCCTACGCCCATCCATTCCATGGATCCATCCGTCCTCTGGCTTCATGCATTTCCCTTCTCTGAATGACGTGGAACCGAGTCTCCAGCCTTTTTTCTTTGGTCTGGGGAGGAATCCAGAATTCATACAATGTAGAGGGCAGACGCCCGTGAGCTCCATGATCTATCTGCCTCAGTGTGTTGACACTTTGTCAACAGGTTAAATGCTCGCCTAGCTCTAAAACCCTCTTACTCATGAAGCATTAGGTTGGGCAAACGCCACCAAGGTGCAGGAAGTTACTAATACTAAATCCCTTCTCTGAATGATCAAACATATAAATGTAACAAAACAAAATGAATTGAAAATGTAAACAAATTAGAAGGAATATGGAAGAGCAAATATGTGGCAGATTCCCACACGCTAACAAAATCAAATTAAATCCTCTGTATGAAGTTGAAGGAAGTGCTTTGTTCAACAAAGTGAGCTGAACACACTGAAAACAGAACACAGTGTACGGAGGAGAGCCACCAAAAGACACTGCAGTGACCAGGACCTGCCTGTGCCCCTGCAGCTTGATGGGATCACCTTTTGCTGTTGGTCTTTGTCAGGTCACCCCCTGTGATGGCATCCTGATGCACGAGTGGTGTGGGTTCCCAGCTCTCAGCACTGGGTGTGAGTTCTCTGCTCTCAGTGGCATGTGCATTGATTCTTGATTGATTAATTGATTTGAGTTTTTGTGAAGCGCACATATGCTGGAGGCACTGAAGGATACGGACTGGGGCAGAAATAACCTAAAACTGGTGGCACGCCGGAAAACAAGAATATCTTCTAACCCACGAAGGTTTGGGGGCAGTGAATTCCACAGCTTAGCAGCTGCAATAGAGAACGATCGGCCCCCGTTCTTTTGAGGTGAAAACGAGAGACAGGGAGAAGATGAGCATCCTGGGAGCAGAGAGAGCCCATTCGGACACATGGTCAGAACTTTTCCTGCACGTACTCTGCCCCAGGCCATAAAAGGCTTGGTGGACACTGCAGAATAATTTAAAGCTAACCCACTGTTGGACCGGCAGCCAATGAAGCGAGCGGAGTACAGGTGAGATGTGAGAACCATACGGGGTGTCAGTAGCTATCAGGGCCGCCATGTTTTGAAGTATTTTTAAACAATGGAATACATAGAGGTAGGGCCAGAAATAAATAGTTGCAATAATGTAGGCGGCTAAGAGTGAGAGAGGCAACCACAAAAGTGTGCAGGTGACTGGGAAGAAAGGACAGGACCTTTCGGAGAACTCTTATCGGGAAATAGCCAGCCGTGCAGACAGCGCCAAACTGAGCTGCAGTGGATAGAGATGATAAGAATTTGAAGTCTACATTTTTGACCTCAGATACCGGAAAAGGACAAGGGCCTAGCTCTGAGGGCCAGAAGGCTGAGAAACACACTGGGGAAGAGGAGGGAAAGCCAAAGTGAGGACTGTAAGGGGGGTGAGCCACCAGTACCTCTGTCTTGTCTCTATTCAACATCAGCCAGTTGCTCCCCATCCACCGACTCACAGTCACCAGGCAACCCCTAAACTGAGATGCTGTGTCCGGCTGTGTCAAGTCCAGTCGGACAATGATTTGTGTGTCATCAGCAGTGGAAGCAGTGGGAGTGGATGAGCAAAACAAGATGCTGAATATACATGTTGAACAGAGATGGAGAAAAGGTGGATTCCTGAGGGACCCCACAAGGCAACAAATTAGGAGAAGAAACAGAAGATAGTTAACGTCTGGCTCCTGTCCATCAAGAAAGATGCGAACCAGCAGAATACCTGTCCTGAGAGGCTGGCCAGGGTGAGGCAATTAAGCAGCCAAAGTGGCGCACTGTGTCAAAAGGCTGCTGAAAGATCTAAAAGGATCAGAGCCCCCATCCCACCCTCGTCTGCCAGACCAGACGACTAAGGTCGTCCAGAACTAAGACAAGTACACTCCCTGCTTGACCAGGATGGAATCCAGACTGATTAGGATCAAGACAGTGTGTTCCAGGAAAGAGGTGAGCACAGGGGAAATTAGAGATTTTAGCAGTTTCATAAAGAATGGGAGAAGTGAAATAGTGTGAAAGTTAGCAAGTATAGTGGGGTCAAGCGAGGGCTTTTTCAAGAGTGGGATGACAAGGGATTGTATCAGTTCTACCGGATAATTCCCAGTGAACAAAATAGATTGACTGCTGGACAGATCTACGGGTGACATGTGTCATAATATCCTGAAGGATCCCTAGAAAAATAGCGTCTAATGGCGATGCTAATTTGAGCCGTTTAGTGGTATTTCGATTATCCACTGTGGGGTGTACAGGAGGAATCAGCTGATCAGAGGAATCAATATTCGGATTAGTCAGGTGTATATGCTCTCATATGTCACTGACCTTTTTTTCAAAGAAGTCCGAGAGATTTTCACAGGGAGACTGAGTCGGGACTAATTCGGCCAGAGTGTCAGTTTCGGCAACAAAGTGACAGCCCAATCCAGTCAAACGGTTTACAGCCGTAGTTATAAGAAAATCACGAGCTCTTCTCTCCAAAATTGTATCCAAGACATTATCTGTGTCACAAGGGATCTGACTCTCCATTATGCTTGGTGGAAACTTACAACAACACTTTGATTACCATGCAGGATAGAATTGCCACATTCGAGAAAGAAATAGGTAAGAGAAAACACCAACCACAAACAAATTGTACAGGCTGATCTCGCCATAGGGTCAAAACAGAAGAGGCAGGCTGAAAACATTTGGCTTAAATATCCAACTGCCCCCAATAAGGATAACTGGAAGACACTAGAGCAAGCCTATATATGTTACATCACCTTAGCCAAGAAGATATTCTTCAATGGAGAAATATCCAGGGCAAATAACAACTCCAAGAACTCTTTGAGGTTTTAAAATCTCTAGAGAATCCTAAGGCTCTGGCACATCCATTTCACCTCACAAATCAGGACTGTGATGAGGTCCAGCAGGCCTTTGCAATAAAACGTAAGGTGGCCCATGATAACATTATTCAAGACCTAGGAAATTGGTCTGATGCCCATGTATTGGCTGCTCCAATATTCATACAACAGGGGGTACCTCTTAACCTTACCTTCAAATATGTAACTGATCTAGATATGGATTTGATTTTGACCTCAGTGCATCCCACTTCTTGTAGCAAAAACTTCATCCCAGCTAAACTAGTGTCAGACAATAAAAACATTTTCAATCCATTCTTGCAAGATTGGTTAACACTTCCTTTGACTGTAAAATCGTCTGAGACTTCATGAAGGTCATCTCTATTACCCCTTTGGTGAAGAAAGTGGGCCTGAACCCCAAAGATGCAGAAAATCTCAGACCTATTACCAATTCGAACTTTCTACTAAAAGGCTCGGGTAAGGTGACCGCTAGTCAACTGCAGGCCTTCCTGGAAACATCATCTATACTGCACTGCAAGCAGGCGGGTTTCAGAGCAATCACAGCTCAGAGGCCACGCGATTAGATCTGCCGAAAAGCATGCTCAAGAGAATGGATAGATAGATGGATATGGGTCTCTTAGTCCCATTCGACCTGTCTGAGACCTTTGACTTGCTTGACCACGATCGCCTGTTTTACTCTTTGAAAACCATAGGGAATAGTGCACTGCAAACTGTTAGTTGGATTCAATCACTATTATCCCAGAGAAAATCCACAATATGCTGGGAGAGTGTATCGTCTAGATCTGCCACTATTACCTGTGGGGTTCCACAAGGTGTGTGTATTTCATCTAACCTGTTTAATCTGTACATTAGACCACTCTGTGATCTTTTCGAATCGTGGGGGGTCTCTTGTACAGATTACGCAGATGATACAAAGTTGATCATGGACATCAGTGGGAATCACAAAGTCGACACAACAAATCTGAACATCATACATGGGATCATCGAACAGTGGATGATGGAAAATAGGCTCTGTCTAAACGGTGCTAAAACCGAGTTATTGTTATTTGGAAGTACCCAGGCCCCAGCAAAACTAGAGAGGGAGTATGCCTCCTTTTTTATTAAGAACTTTAAAAGTCGCGTGGTAGGAAATGTTAAAACTCTGGGTGTTTGTCTTGATTAGTCTCTCAATTCTGAAACCCAGTCTAATTATAAATCTAGAAATTGTCATTACCACCCGAAACTTATAAAGAACATTAAACCTTTAATTTCCGAGGCAAATTGTACATCGGTGGCACAGGCAATCATTCTTTCTCACCTGGAATATTGTAATGAACTGTTGCTTGGGACTACAGCAACTTCAGGTCCTTTAGAATTATGTGGTACGTATTGTCAAAGCAAGCATATTTCAGCAGCCAGGCAAGCATTACACTGGCTCCCAGTCCAAGCTCTGATTTATTTCAAGACAGCTACGCTTGAACATAAATGTTTGTATGGCAAGGCACCAGCTTACCTAAAGGCCAGCATTACACTACATGAGACTAAACAAGCTTTCAGCTTCTCTAATACAGGTATGATTAGCTCTCGCATGACCAGAAGGTATAGAGGAATGGGTAAAGCCTTCCACTGTATGGCAGCACAGTACCGGAATGTCTTGTTGAGTGCCCTACGGTTGGATAAAAACATGACAAGCTTTCGCAAATCCCTGAAAACTCTTCTCTTTAGGTAAAGCATCTTCTCTTAGATTCTTGGATGTACTGCTCCCTCTTGGGTAGGTTTGTGTCCTGTTTTCAAATGTTGTTCCCACATGTTTATGTGTGCCCAGATGCCTGAAGGTTACCAGCGGGTAATAAATAAATAAATACAAATATACAAATTACTATGGCAAACAGTTCCGTGGGCTGGTTTAGGGCACTCTCCACTTTATGGGTGTGAAAATTGGCTTTGGCTGGGCAAATCGTCTGATGATAAATAATGTTTAGAACTTTGTGCAAAGCTGCCTCTGTCTGTGTGTCTGCCAATAGGATCTCTGCCATTTGCACTCAGCCTGACATTTGCTTAGACATAGGGCTTTTAGATTATCATTTTACTAGGGTGCGGATGATCGTGCTAGGCCATAAAAACCGCATATGGAAACTAAGGCACAATAACCATATACACTAGTGACACGACAGACACGAGGTTCGATTTCTAAAAAAGTCTTGTTTATTTCAAAGTATCTCAGTCGGCCGACTGGGTCTCACTGTCTTGCAACGTATGTTCCCAGACCTCATGAGACGCAAGAGAGCAAGCAACGCTCAGGCAATTCGATCCGCCCATAAACGTATCATTCAGGCTAGAGTTCGGTGATCGACAGTAGTGACAAATATGACACGTTATGACAAGTCTTCATTCAGTCTAAACATAGTTATTCCAGCAATGGCAGCAGAGACAGCTTTCTTGTTATGGGGAACATAGAGCTCTTTGTTCGGCAAAGATATCATTTTTTTTAGCAGAGAAACATTCCTTTACATGTTTATCTGTGTGTCTCGGTTCATGAGCTAACGGTCAGACAGTTCTGAAGCAGAAAATACCACTCTCCGCGAAGGAGTACCGCTAGAAGAATATAATTCATGCTTTAACTGCCTTTTGCTACAGCCTTTGCAAGCAGGGCTGGCACCTGGACTACTGATTAGATGTGGCTTCTGCTCTACTTCAAGGACTTAGTGGGAGAGGAAAACAATGTATCCCTGTATAGTTTGACATTCCTGTCTGTGATAGTATTTCATCATTCAGACCGTGGCCTTGCACCATGTGTGAGTTCGAAGCATAGAATACATTTGCAAAGAGTTTTGACAGAAAGGAAAAAGCAAATGGCTGACATTTCACAAAATGGACGCCCTCTGGTTACATTGACGATTCTGCGATTGCGATGTTTGTCACATGATGCGATTGGTTTCTGGCCAACATACTATACATACTATAGGGTCGTTGCTGGTCTAACAAACCCTCCTTTTGGCCGTAAACCAAGAGCATCATCCATAGATCCCGTCTTCATCGGACCACGTGTCCAATTCCGAACTACCCATACTGCTGTAATCGTCATCAGAAATATTAATTGCCATACATTGTTTTATAATTTCATTTTGTGGTGTGCACCTTCACTTAGCATGCAAGGAGGTTTAGATTTGATCGCATGTTCACATTCATTTGTGATGTGGGATCAGAGGATTGGCAGGCATTGTATGCAACAACAGCAGAACATGAGGATTCCACATATCATGACCAAAATTGCAATTATTTTCCATCGCCATGATCGCAGCAGTTCCCAAAACCATGAACTTATATTCATATTCCAACCACCTGTAGGAACATGAATTTCAGAACTTAGGACATGCAATTTCTTGATTGCTTCAAATATCATGGGGGAGGAGTCACTTACGAATACACAGCACGCTGACCCCACCAATTTGCATACCCCTCCACGATCAGCCAAGAGTATATCAAGTATCATTCTATTCTGAAGTGCAATTAATCTGATTGCTTTCTGTTCAAGTGTCATATTATAGAGTATATCTGTAGTTCCATTTATCGTTTTTTCTAACACCCTGGACAGTTTCCTTATATTCCATGAATTTATTGCCTGTCCCCAAAATGGTATGAATGACTTCGCTATATCCCCTACAATCTATCCTGCGGTATCATCTCGTCGTGGCCTAGATCTGGATAGTTTTGATATTTCAGAGGTTTTGGAAAGAAATACACCAGGTAAAAGTATACCTAAATAACAAGTCCGTTCCCAAGTTCTAGGTAACCATGGATAGGCCTGATCTCCACATACAAAATAAACAGAACCTCCTATATAAAATGGTTTCTACTTCTTGCTCAAGTACGGCAATATTCATGCATTTAGTACACGTTCCCACTGGATAGTAACCCTTTTTCCGTATGCAAAATGGGACAGAACGTGGACTGTGATTAATATTATATGAGGGAGCCACAGCATCTTTGTTTCCTACTGGAGCCATTTTAAAAGTAATTAGGGATTTGTAAGGTCTAGAGAGCCTATCTACTGGACGTGTTGTTACCATGTTTATTTTGCTTCCGCTTGTAAATACGGAACAACCCAACGGTTCCAATACCACTCTTTCAAACTCATTTATGTTTGTTCCATCAAACTGACCAGTAGCACTATCATTCTACTTTCCATAAAATAATGCTCTCTATGATGCATAACAGGCGGTATTAAGTGGCAAAGGATGTACATACCAACCCATTCGTCTTTCACCATGCTGGGGTAAATGGGAAAAGACCCAACAATTGGAGTCATATTCATAATCAATAGCAATGTATTATTGTCATAACCTTTTCTATGTTTCACTTCTTGTGAGGGGAGAGTATAACAAAGCACATGTACTGGGCTACTCATAGTAGGAGCATTGGTAGTAGTTAAAAGAGAGTTCAAAGGATGCACATTTTCCAGATGCCAGAATATTGGGACCAGTGAAATCAAAATGCAAAGCAGTATCATAATCATTAGCATTTTATTCTTTCCGAACCAAGTTTTTCTAGGAGCAGGCTCAGTTTCTATTATTACAATATCAACAACATTGGTGCAGGAGGGAGCAGGAGCGAATATAGACATTGTCTTGCATTGTTTATCTCAGGAAAAGTTTTCAATGTTCGTCGGGGAAAGTTCTCCACAACAACACACGTTAACAGCAAAGCGTTCAAGTAGCAGCAAAGCATTCAGGCCAGTTCAGGCTAGCCTGCTTAACAAATGCAGCAAGCTGATGTAAATTTCCACAGAGCTCCAAAAAGGCAGGAGCAAGCATCAATTGTGTTGGTACCATATGCCCCCGCTCGTTCATGCAAGGTTTCACTGGTCCTTCACTTTTCAATGGTAGCACCGGGAAACTGCATTTCAGAGCTTTCAATTCGATGCAGCTTGATACAGCTCATACGCTCCTTTTCCATAGGCCACCATTCCCATTTCATCCATGCTGAGAACAAAGGCAAAACAAAACACAGATCACTTCTAATTTTGTGAACGTAGCAAATGGGTAGAGGCCTATCCCCTGAAAGATTGTACAGCTATGTCCACAGCTAAAGTCATGCTAAAAGAATACTTTCCCCCTTTTGGCCTACCCTGTGTCATATGGTCAGATAACGGTCCGCACTTTATTGCAGCTGTGATATTACAAATTTTTGCAGGCCTCTAAATTGACAAACGCTTCCATTCGGCCAGACAATCGATGAGTGCCTGTTTGGTGGAATGTCAGAACGGCATCTTGAAAAATAAATTAAGTAAGCTCTGTGAGGGGAGCAATTTGAAATGGCCCGATGCATTACCGCTAGCTTTATTATGTATGAGAACATCTGTACAGGCGAGGACTGGCCTCTCCCCTTACAAAATCGTGATGGGGAGACCAGCAAATATTTTGAATGCTGCCCAGCCGAAACGGCTGGGGGACATAGAATACCCATTGCTTATTAACTATTGCAAACAGTTGACTCATAACTTGCGTTTAATTCATCAGCAGGTGCAGGAGGCTCTTCCTCTCAGATATGCTGGTCCAGGACATTGTCTGCAACCTGGGGACTGGACATTGATTAAAGATTTTGAGAGAAAAACCTCACTCACACCACAATGGAAGGGGCCCTTCCAGGTCTTGCTGGCTATGCAGACTGCAGTCCAAGTGGATGGCCGCAAGCACTGGATCCACGCGATACACACAAAAAGAATTCTGCTTCCTTTGAAAGAACTGCTTGATCCTAACGTCAAAAGAAATACAGCTGCACCTGATCACAAAGATACCATCGCCAGCTCTCTGCCAGAAGTGCCGGTTTGTTTCGCAATTCTGTCTGCAAATGCGTTTCCCTTTCAAACATTACATGTTACATTTTTATGTGCTTCACATTTCATTATTGCGAATCGTTTGGGAAGCGCAAGTGCTGACAACAGTTTCACTATCAAAGTGCCATGTTGGATTTTGGTTCCATGTGATGTCAGGAACCCCCTTTTAGCCCATAATCGACCAAAATTGTGTACTACCCCAAAGGCGTACTGACTGTCAGTGTATATGTTTACATTAAGGTTTGTAGAAATTTCAAATGCTCTGATTAACGCTATTATCTCTTCAGCTTGTGTTAAATTATATGGGATTCTTTTGCTTTCTACAATACTTTTCAGTGTAGTGATGGCATATGCAGCAGCTGATGTACCATTGGGTAATTTAAAACAAGAACCATCACAAAACAGTTCTCCATCTGGCTCTTTCTGTGGGGTGTCAGTTAGATCAATTCTTCCTTTTGTCTCTTGTTCAGTAACCACTAAACAATCATGGGGGAATTCTTTTTCACCCCCTTTGTCATTGGGAGAGGGCATTAACTTGGCCGGATTTAAAGCGCAACACCTCCTAATTTGGATATGTGGTGCAAATAGAACGATTTCATACTTTGTTAATCTGGCTGATGTAAGGTGTTGCGTCTGTGTTGTATTAAAAACAATGTCCCCTGAATGGGGCACCATAATGGTTAAAGCATGACCTAAAACCATTCCCTCGGTTTGTTTTACTGATGCGGCAGCTGCAGCAACAGCTCACAAGCAGTGTGGCAAAGCACATGCAACAGGATCCAACGTGGAACAAAAGTAACCGCATGGTCTATTTGTCCCTCCTTGTTCCTGAGTCAAAACAGCCATAGCACATCCATTATTATCATGCACAAATAACTTAAAATTCTTGTCATAATTTGGCGTGCCCAAAACTGGAGCTGAACATAATGCAGTTCTGAGCAGGTCGAATGCTTCTTGATATTTCATGTTCCATGGCAAAGGTAAGATAACATCTTTCCTTGTCAATGCCACTGTCGGTTTCATAATCATAGAAAAATTAGCGATCCGCTGCCTACAATATGAAGCCATGCCAATTAAAGCCCTGACTTCTTTCTGCGTCTCTGGAATAGGCATATCAGAAATGCTTTCTATTCTTTATGATGTCAACCTTCTTCCCTCTTTCGAAAGGAGGTAGTCCAAGTAGGCCACTTCCTTTCGACAATACGGGAATTTCTTTAGTGAAGCTTTGAGTCCATGTGCTGCTAAATGTGTCAACAGTGCAACTGTACTTTCTTTACAAATTTGTTCTGTGTCTGCTTCTATCAATAAATCGTCTATATATTGCATGAAAACACAACCTGCTGGTAGTTCTAGCATATATAGTTGTTCCTTAAATGCTCTACTGTAAACACTCGGACTCCCAGTGTAGCCCTGCGGAATTCGTGTGAATGTAAATGAACGTCCTCCTAGAGTAAAAGCAAATACATATCTGCTATCTGGATGTGCCGGAATACTGAAAAACACGTTCTTCAGATCGAAAACACTAAAATACGATGCAGATGCTGAATCATAGTCAAAATTGTAATCACAACCGGGACTAATGGAAATTGCGGATCAACAACTTTATTCACTCCGCACAAATCAATTATGAAATGTTACGGTATGTCATTACCTCCTTTCTTGTAAAACGGAAGAATCCGACTATTGCAAATACTACGAGAAGTTTCTTCAATTATGTTCCTATTAATCAAATCTGACACAATACATTTCAATGCTTTTTCATCTTCGGCCAAAATTTTATATTGCGGAATACGCAGCAATGTAATTCCTTCTTTCAAAACAATTTTCACTGGCTCAACTTTCAAACAACTAACATCATTGTCATTCACTGCCCATATACACTCGGTACTTTACTTAATTCACTCAGTAATAGCTTAGATAAAAATTGCGATACAGGAGACTTTTGTGGCGATATCGTCTAATACACTGCATCAGGAGAACAATAATTAACGGCATTCAATTTCTTCAACAAATTTAATCCCAACAAATTTTCACCGCAATTTTTCGGCAAAAGAAATGGCCAAGATTCAGTGAATGGACCTAGCGTTATAGGTACTGGTTGTGACACTGGACTAATTACTGGTGTACCTGAGAACCCTACTGAGACATTCTTATGCCCTGACAGTGGTATTTCTGGAACCCGCGGATGGTCAATCGAGCATTTTTGTGCACCTGTGTCCACTAGAAAAATGTGTTCCCTATTCCCAACCTTCATTTCTACATAGGGCCCTTTCTGGTCTACGGGAATAGATACTGGTTCCAATCTCTGTCTCGGGGTGGCCTAGTAGAACAGTACATCGTCAGATGTAAATTCGCCAGAGTAATATGCATTGGACTGATTGTCAAAAATATTCCCACCATTTGTATTATTTCTCTGTTGATTTTGATTCTGGTTCTGATTCTGATTTTGATTACCCTGGTTATCCTGAAATTGTGACACTCTTCGGTTTCTATTCTGTCCGTGTGTTCCCGGGTGACCTGTATTTTGTCTTCTCTGGAAAGTCCCATTTCGATTCTGTATATGCGGGCACTGTGCTCCCCAATGGCCTTTTTGTCTCCAATAGGCACATTGATTAATCCCTATTGGACCACCTTGCATCTTGGACGCTAATGCAAATTGGGCTCTGCGTTCCCACCACCTCTATTATTGTTTGCTACTTGCTGCAACAATACTCTTGTTTTCAAATTCCCTTTGTCCCTCAGTTCTTTGTCCTTCTCTGAATTTACTCTATTTTCATAATACTGGGCCATGTGTAATAATTCACTTTGTGTTTTTGCTTGCCATGCACTTTCAGATGTCATTATTGAGCTCTGAATTTTCGGTAACAACCCTCGCACAAACCTATCAACAAGCAATATCTTCCCGGGTTCAGTACTCAAGTCTTGACCACTGAAATCTGCAAATACTTCTTCAAATCGATTAAAATAATTAGTTGCCCCTTCTTCTTTACCTGTAAACAAGCAGTCAATTTATCCCAAACTATTCTCTTCAAAGTTTTCAATTTCTCTACTATTGGCGATAGTAAAGCCAACATAATTTACGGCGGCTTTTCATCAGCCTTTCTCTCACTGTCAATTCTAGTCAAATTCTCCCATGTTTCACCTAATATCGGTGTGTCATTTATATTTCTTACCTGTTTCCATATGTCTACAGGAAGAATCACGGGAAACAATAAATCAATGTCACTCAATGTAAAAACTAATGAATTCAAAACACATTCAATTTTTTTATAGAATCCTGATGGGTTTTTCCTAATATCAGGGATAGTCTGTTTGATAGTATTTATCTCTTGCCTAGAAAAAGGGACATATACAAATTCTGCAATATAATGGGCTTCTACCGTTCGTGCTGGAGCTTCAACCAGAGGCAGCAACTTCTACTTTCGGGACAAACGTGGGAGGCACTTCCCTCATGGGTAATTGCAAACTAGGTGTTTCTACATTTGTTCGTTTATTAAGCAGCAAAGCTAAATCCAGAGAGAAAGCAGTCGTTCCTGTTTCAGGTGAAAATGCTCTTTTATAAATCGTCATTAAATCAGCAGGACAACATACCTTATTCTTCATACATTCATCTTGTAAATACTCTACCATGACCTGTAATACCTTTCTCTGCATTTTCGGTGTATACTGACTAAACGTATCATGCACTTCCACTGGGGAAATGGCGGCATCTGTAATCCATCTAAGCCCATCTCGCGTACAAATTCTCATCTCTTCACTAACAGGTTTCAAAATCGGCAAAAAACGTTGTTGGACATATGACATATGCGCTTTATCTTTCTTCATTAATTCTCTATGCAATCTATGCAATCGATCAAGCTCATGCTTAAACACAAATATTCGGCCTACATGTTCTCGTACTTTCATCGCATTATCTGGTATATTCAAAAGAACAATCTGTAATCCATCTAAGCCCATCTCGCGTACAAATTCTCATCTCTTCACTAACAGGTTTCAAAATCGGCAAAAATCGTTGTTGGACATATGACATATGCGCTTTATCTTTCTTCATTAATTCTCTATGCAATCTATGCAATCGATCAAGCTCATGCTTAAACACAAATATTCGGCCTACATGTTCTCGTACTTTCATCGCATTATCTGGTATATTCAAAAGAACAACCAAATCATGCAACTCTTGTGGTGCCACTCTATCAGTCAAATCACTCCATATTTTCACAAGATAATTCCCCATGCTTTCTAACAATACCTGCTGTTCTCTAAGGCCTCTATGATCAGATATGGAACTTTACACAGATGCTTCATCATCACCGTCAACATATGTTTCTGCCCACTGTCTCAGTTCTTCTTTCCTGTCTTTGCTACCTTGCGTAGGCCCCATCTCTGTAGAACTGCCTACTAAAGTGGCTAACTCATGCTCTGGTGGCGGTGGAGGAAATTATGTCACAAGCACAGGGGGAGAGGAACTTACTACTGGTGCAGATGGAACAATGGGAATGGGAGGTACATAAGGAGGAGGTGCAACTGGGTGAGTACTTTGATATTCATTTCTTCATTCATTTAATATTTTGTTTATTAGCTCATCTGATGTATACAAATCTTGCTGAGGATATATTTTCTGTACATCTAATTGGAAAGCCCTATCCATGTTCCTAATGGCTTCTGTCTGCTGATGCTGATCATGCTCTAGCGCTTTCTCTACATTTGTTTTATGTCTGCGCGCATGTTTCTCTCTACTTCTCACACGGAGATTAGCTTCCTTCCTCCAGTCTCTCACAACGTCGAACGCTGCTGGTCTGGCCTTCTTGCATAGCAATACTGATTCGAAGTGTTCTATACGTGCTAATTCAAAGCTCCCATTAGGCCACTGTAGATCTGATACACGTCTGGTCTGCTTATGCCAAATTGCATTAAACACTATTGCCCCTATACCATATTTTATGTACATTTCATGTGCTGGCGAACCCTCGGGTGGCGCGACCTGGCCAGTTTCCAAATATTGTCTACCACAGTGGAAAAATCTCACTGGGCAGGAAGACAATTTCCCAGGCATGGCTAATCCTTACCATTTTTTTACCCTGGGTGTTTGATCTTGCAAGAGCAACACTCGACCAATATCAGGACGTTTAAGAATCGGGGAACGACTCACCTGATCAACCAATTTGTCACTCAGGATGCAATTCGTCCGTATACAGACGCAACCAAGAATCATCATGACTGCGTGTCTGGCTCAATCTGCCTCGTTCCAGGACCCTCGCCTCGATGCTCTCTGAGCGCTGCTCATCTATCAGGGATTGGCTGTGGACAGATCTGCAGAGGAGTCTCTGATGACTTCTACAGCAGTGCCCCGAACACCTTTCGATCCCGGCTCGACAGCTTCATCTTCGACTCGTTTTTGCCTTCTTCAAACTCAACGTATACGATGGAGTATAAATGGGAGGGTCCCTATTCGGGCGCCATATTTACTAGGCCATAAAGACTGCATATGGAAACTAAGGCACAATAACCATATACACTAGTGACACAACAGACACAAGGTTCGATTTCCAAACAAGTCTGGTTTATTTCAAAGTATCTCATTCGGGCACTGGGTCTCAAAGTCTCGCAACGTGTGTTCCCAGACCTCGTGAGAGGCAAGAGAGCGACCAACGCTCAAGCAGCAATATATATACATAACATACAATCTTTTCAAAGGCAGTTCGATCCGCCCATAAACGTATCATTCAGGCTAGGGTTTGGTGATCGACAGTAGTGATAAAATATGACACATTATGACAAGTCTTCATTCAGTCTAAACATAGTTATTCTAGCAATGGCAGCAGAGACAGCTTTCTTGTTATGGGGAACATAGAGCCCTTAGTTCAGCAAAGATATCATATCCGTAGCAGAGAAACATTCCTTTACACGTTTATCTGTGTGTCTTGGTTCATGAGCTAAGGGTCAGACAGTTCTGAAGCAGAAAATTCCACTCTCCGCGACACACCTGTGTACGGGTACTGCGGTGATGTTGTCACCACATTATTTGGCTGGATAACTAGCTCTGTAGAATTTTGACTGGGTATGTTATGTTTGAGTCTCCAGCTATGTTTTGAAAAAGTGGTTTGATGTAGCCAGCCTTGAAAACCTTTGGTACAATTCTTTTTTGAGTGGTTAGATAATTAATTTGCAAAAGTAGAAACCTGGTGTTTCCTTGTTAAGGATCGGTTTGTAGATGTTCGCGGGGCAGTGAGTTAATTGTAGAGCAGACTTCATTGCTAGGATTCACCAATATTTTTAAGTCTGTTCCGCTCTTGGTTTACAGCTATTCATGTAGGCTGAATGTCATTGAATGTCATTGAGCGGGGTCTGAATGTTGCTTCCAATCTGTTCCTTGTTGCTGCGTTGATTCCTTGCTATATGTTTAGTACTTTGAATCTGAAATGTTTGGTGATATCATCCCATCGATGTGGCGTATGTGCAGGGATTTTGCTGCAGCAAGAATGGTTTCTCACAAGAGTCGTATCTTGTCTTCTCTTGAGTGTCTTCTGTTTTGCCAACAGCCCTTTCAGCTCTTGCTCTTCTTTTCCTAATGTTCATCCGCAAACCAGCTCTACAGATAGTCCTGCACCAATAAAGAATCATCTAGTCCAGTTATTCATTTCTCCAGCATTTATTATTCCGGGTCGTTTCCTATTCCTTCAGTTATCCTACTCTCGTAGATTCTTCATTACCTTGTTATCACTATAATCAGTACCTACCTAATATCGTGGTCCTCAAGTTCATACATCGCCTCCTTTATCACACAGGAGTCAAGTGTAGTCTCAGCAATGATCAACGCTACCTGCATTCCAAGCCTCCAAGAAGGAAGGAGCTTGGGTACACCCACAGCCGCTCAAGTGTAAGCCCAAAGCAGACATCCAGTACAAGGTGCTATGGCCATGCCGGAAAAGTTATCTTCATAACACAACTCATATTTATATAACTGCATTGAGGAAGCTTGGATTAAGTTCTTCTTTCGAAGCAAAGAGAATATGATACATTAAAAAACACCTCATACTGCATTGTAATAATTGACATCTTTTACCTAAATTTGTTTTGATGAGCACCAAATTTAAACATAGCTGTCATTCACTGCATTTTCAGCTCTATAGATGACTCATTGGAATATTAGTGAATGAATATGTGACTTGCAGGGAACTAGCCGGTAATGAGCATCCTGCCACACAGAATGGGGTTCATTAGTTCTTAATTAGGCAGTTGATCTGAGAGTGTTTTCACGCTCTGAAACACTTGTGTACGAGCGCAATAGAAATAAAATATCAATCAATCAAAGGGATAGGTTTGTGTCGCTGCACCATACAGAGCCCTGTTTAAAAAAATATATGTTTATTGTATTGGCTGAGTCTAGGTCAGCCTTTCAATTTCATTTAAACAAGCAGATCAATTTAAAATATTACGAATTGTTACATTGAACATTAGAGTCCAGAACTATAAAACAGATTAAAAAACAGGTGAAGATCAACAATAAAAATGACAATATAAAAGACAATGTCGCATCACATCACATAAGGGACAAGAACATGAACAAGAAGAAAGACAAAACCACTATAAAAGACGGTTGTATACATTACGTTGTGCCTTATACAATATGTTGTACAGTTCATTGAGCATGATGGTGCGAAAATCATTGACTTGTCGTTTGTAATGAGATCCCACAAAATAAAACCTAGGGCCATTTTGACCAAAGCTGACTTGAGTATAATTTAAGTGAGTATTTAGACACAATTGAACAATTGGGCTATTCAGTTAAGATCTGAGCATCTGTACATCAACATGCTATACCTCCAAGATCAACATTTGGCAATCAACATACAATAAGTTTATTTGATTTGAATCTCTGTTTTGCCTGGCTGTTCTTGACCAGTATGGTTCCGATTAAGTCTTTGGTTTATCATTTAAACCTAAAGCTTCTAGAAATGCGATTGTTGCTATTCTAACTGCAGTCAAATTGGTGTAAAATATAAGCTGCCACAGAGTTGCTGTAAGTATTATTCTAAAGTCGGCAAAAAAGCGTTTCAAGTAGAAATTACGCTTTTTTGTCAGCATGAGCTACTCTGTCAAAAAATGTTGTGGCATTTCTGTTTGTTTATCCTTCTTACAAAACCGACAAATAATATCACATTTGCCAATTAAATTACGCCGGGACATTATGTCCTTTGTGTGCCACAAGTTAAATCTAAACCTTAAATAGGCACTTCTAAATTGGGGTGACAGACTTTTCACTAGGTTACTTGCCATTGTACGATGTTTTTTGCTACCAAACGGGTTTTAAAGTCAATGTACGTGTTGCATCTCTGTTGGGTCCTAATCCAATCGGTTTGGTACAACTTGAGTGTCGCACAAGTGGGGTTATTTAACAACGTGTTCAGTGATATATCCGCGACAACAAGAATGCTCAAAGTCACCTCTTTCCATTCGTCAGGGAAGTTGTGCTTGGATTTTACAAGCTATGCCGATAAAATGTTTAATAGCATATTCAGAGTTGATGTTAGGATACATTTCCTCAGAAGGGCGCATCTTTTCCATGCATATATTGCGTTTAATGAAATCAAACCAATTTCAAAAGGTATCATGGAAACTGGCAGCGACTGCGGTAGATTTAAAACGCACCACCAAAAACGTCCTCTAATCAATATCAGAATTCTTGTTTAAAAATGTGTTAGGTCTCCGCACCATAAAGCAAGATAGGTATCGCCTTTTGGTTATAATATGTTACTGTCTGGTTACATGTACATTTTGTTGATTTTCAAAGAAAACAGGGAGCATGTTATCATCAACAACTTTGGGCACATGCCCACGTGAGCAATACAAGGAGGCCCCCATTCCCTGATGTATTCTTCCCCTCTCCCGCTCCGCCCAATTCCGTTGTCTCGGGACACAGGCACCTCCTGTCCGTGGTGAATCTCTGTGGGTAGCTCCAACCAGGCTGCGGAAAGTTGGTAACAATCCAACTTCCCAAAATCAAAGACAATATATACTGTACTTAGATGGGTTATGGGCCGAGTCGGGAGCCCGTGTGAACTTCAGGTCGCTTCCTCTGTGTTGACAAACGCCTCCATGAATTGTAGCCAATCAGTCTATCTGATTAGAGCCCTGTATCGCAGCTGTGAGTCTTTCCATAAAATAGATGTCCTTGGCCACTGCCACCCATTCTCTCCTTGTGGGGAGGGTGGCCTTCTTCCATGTTCTGGCCCTAGCGGCTCTGGCTGCCAGTAGTAGGGAGTGTGTCAGGTCTGGGAGTTTTCCCCAATGTTCATCTCTTTACTGCATATCAGCCCGAATGTCAAAAGGACTGGCTCTAGTGGGTAGACCCCTTCTCCCGCCTCCTTAAGCCAGCTGAGGACCTCTGACCAGTAGGTTTGAACTTTATTGCATGACCACCACATGTGCCATGTGCCAGTAATTGGCTGTTTCTCCACAGCCGTGCCAACACATAGGACCATGTGAGGGAACATCCTGGAGAGTCTGATTGGGTCATACTACCACCTGTGGAGGAGTTTGATGGCGTGGGTCTTATATTGGCATGAGATCGATGTCTTGAATGCTCTGGTACAGAGTCGCCCACAGAGGCTATCCCCAATTTCACAGCCCAGGTCCCTCTCCCATTTTCTTCTCAGACTTCTCGTTGTTCTCTCCTGGGAGGTCATGAGTGCTCCATAGAGAGGGAGATGAGCCCCTTCATTTCTACATGTGTATCTAGGATTTTCTCGACAGGGGTGAGCTTTCTTTGTATGAATGGTTTTTGTTTCAGCTTCATCAAGACTCCCTTAAGTCGTAGGTATAAGAGGGGGGAGAGCGCACCAATTCCCAGTGCTTCCTCGAGTTCCTGAATGCTTATGAAGGTGTCCTCCCACACCAGTTGGCCGACCCTACAGAGTCCCGCGTCGAACCAGGACTGGTAGTGTTCGTACCTAGGATTTCTTCCAACACTGGCATGGACCAGATGTGGCTCAGTGGGGAGGGCCATGTGGTCACCCTTTCTAAACTGCCCTTTCCTCCTAGCGCTTTCCACATTGTGCCTAGTATTGGGTGGTCCTTAATTCTTTTTGGGAGCTTTTTTAAAGGTACCCATAACCATTCCCCCACTGTGACAGGTTACAGGAGAAAGTTGTTTGTTAGGGTCCTCCCTGAGGTGGGGCGCCAGTGCCCTTAGTTGAGCCGCTCTGTGGTAGGTCTGCAGATCCGTGAGGGCAACCCCGCCTCTTTCTTTGTGGAGGGTGAGAGTCTCGTAGCCTATTCTAGGTCTTTGGTCTTGCCATATGAATTTCAGTATACGCTTCTTGGCCTCTATGAGGTAATTTCCTGAGGCCTCCAAAGGGAGCATCTGAAATACGTAAAGCACCCTGGGTAGAAGGTTCATCTTTATGGCATTTCTTCTTCCCATCCAGGATATTCGCCCCCTTCCCTAGTTTGCCTGACTCAGGTCCTCGTTGGGTCTAACAATGTTGATCCCCAGGTATTTTATCCCCTCCGTGCAGATATGGAGACCAAGTGGAGTTAGTTCCTCCAAATTTCTATCTGTGTCAGGTGCAAAGGGGAAGATCATGGATTTGCCTATGTTTACCCTAAAGCCTTAAAACCTTCCAAATTGTTCAATCACCTGCAGAGCGGCTGGAACTGAGCTGGTGGGCTCTCTCAGGTGTAACAGGATATCGTCTGCATAGAGGCCAAGTTTGAAGGTACGGTGTCCCACATCAATACCCCGTACTCTCGGGGAACCCCTGAGATATTCCGTGAGCATCTCCATAGTCATGGCGAACAAGAGCGGGGAGAGGGGGCAACCCTGCCTAGTCCCTCTTTGAAGGACAAAAATACGTGACAAGCTCCCGTTCACCGTGACTCTAGCTGATGGGGTCGTATATAGGGCCTTGATAGTTATGAATCCCTTCTCCAAGGCCCATTTTCTTGAGTACTCAATGAAGGAACCCCCAGTCCACTTATGGTGCTGCCTCTCTCATAAGATGTAAAGTTTTTCTATGGGTGTCCGCCCCCTGCCTCCCCTGTATGAAGCCCACTTGATCGGTGTGGATGAGCCCCGGCATATGGCCGTCCAGCCTCGTAGCAATGATCCTGGTGAATAGCTTGGCATCCACATTCAGGAGAGAAATTGGTCTATAGGACCGGCAATCTGCCGGGTCCTTCCCTTCCTTCGGGATTACCATAATAAATGCTTTACCAAAGGATGGGGGAGCCCTCCCGGACACCATGATGTTGGAAACGAGACCTGCTAGGAACCCTACCAGGTGGTCCGCGAAAGCCTTATAGAAGCCTGCAGTGAACCCATCCTCCCCTGGGGCCCTACCCAGCTTCAACCCGGATATTGTTCTAAACACCTCTTCTTCTGTTATCGGGGCGTCCAGGGCGGATGCCTCTGTGATTCCGAGGACAGGGAGGTTGACCCCATCGAGGTATGCCTCAAGTGCGTCCCCTTCTGCCTCACCTTCCTTCCCGTAAAGTGACTCATAAAGCCGGCAAATTCCTCGGCTATGCCTTCCGGGTCAGATCTTTCCCCCACCATTCCCACTCTGGATTCTTGCCACCCATCTATCTGCCCATTGGCCTCGAAGTTTAGCTGCCAGCATGGCGTCGCTTTATCGCCTTTTTCATAGTATCTTTGGCGCAGATGTTGGAGGCCCGCTACAATTTTGCCCATTTCCATTTCCCTCAGTTCTTGCCTCTTCCCTCGTGCAGAGTCCAGGTCCTTCTCCCTCGCCTCCTCTCCTTTCCCCTCTCACCTCTCCAGTTGAATTATCTGTGACCTCAGTCTGTGGGTCAGGAGGGTCCTAACTCTCTTTTTGGATGCCCCTTCACTAATCAGCCTGCCCCTCTAGGTAGCCTTCGCCGCCTCCCATACTGTCTCTCGGTTGACTTCTCCAGTATTATTCAGCTCGAAGTATTCTCTGATTGCCGTAATCATTTCCTCCTTAAAAACTGCGTCTCTGAGTAGAAAGTCATTACATTTCCATAGGGATTCCCTAGGTTTGAGGCCAGATAGGCAGAAATCTGACCAGACCAGGTCATGGTCTGACCAGCTGACCGGGCGGACCTCGCAAGAGTCGACCCTGCTCCTGTACTGGTGTCCCATGAGTATATAATCTATTCTCGTCCTAGTGCCATGGACTGGGGAATAGAAGGTATATCCTAACCTAGTCGGGTGTAGTTCCCTCCATATGTCGACAAACCATGCTCCCACATTAGGTCACGGAACCCCCCGTTGGGTCTTCCCCCTCTACTGCCCGGCGGGATGGTCTTCCCACTATGGTCCAACTCCCGGTCCGCCCACATGTTGAAGTCCCCACCCAGGAGCAGGAGCCCCTCCGCTTTGGACATCATTTCTCCCAGGGTTTCTTGAGTGAATTCCATCGGGCCTACATTCGGGCAAAATATAGCTGCCAGGGTAACTCTGGAGTTATGCAAATTACCCGATAACACCATGGCTCTTCCGTCCTCCCTTCCCCAATTCACTACCTCTGTAAGTTTATGGTTCCTGTGAAGGACGATTCCTACGCCCCCTCTCTTTGTTTTGCCAGATGCCCAAAAAGTCTGTCCCACGTGTGCCCCTGGGATGGCCCTCTCCTCCCCCCTCACTGTTCTGGTTTCTTGCACAAAGAGGACATCAATCCCCGCGTTCTTCATTTCCCTCCCCAGAAGGGAGCGCTTTGCTGGGGAGTCAAGTCCTTTTACATTGAGGGAGCCCATCCTAAATGTCTTGACTCGGCCCCTCTTCTCATTGTTTGCCATAGGGTATTTGCCTTGCACTCGTCTTCCACCCAGTCTTGTGGGAGCTACCCCATCCCTTTTTGGAGCTGAATCCCTGCTGAACCCGAGAACCACTACCCCCAACTCCCCCCCTCCAGCCCCCTCTTGTACATGACGCTTGCCAACGGGCAAGCCACCAGGGTGAGAGAATGTCCGTCCACCGCCGCTCCCCTAGTTCACTTTGTGTCCCCAGCTTGGGATGCTTAGTTATAGGTTTCGCACGTCCTGACATGATGTCTATAATACACCTAGTCCTCTCCTGCATTCATTGTCGGGGTATTTGGTTTCTTAAACGGTTCCTTCCTGGTTTCTGGCAATGCTTGTATTCCCTCCTCATTTCCTTCCGCTGGTGTGTCTTCCTTGAGCACATGCAGCACTTGCACATGCAGCACTTGTGAGGCCTCGTTACCGCTAAGTCACTCTATAGTCTACGCTGGCCCATTCAAAGGAGAGGGCAAATGGGAAGGACAATCTGTATCTAATGTCCTGGCTGGTGAGCCACTGGGTAAGCGAGCGGCACTCTCTCCTGCGGGTGAGTGTGAGGGTGGAAATGTTCTGATAGATCCTGATTGTATCCCCTTTGAAGACAAAGCTTCCCAGTCATTTTGCCTTTTCCAGAACCTCCATTTTCTCCCTATAGCAGAGGAATCGCACCACGATCGTCCTTGGGCCTCCCCCTCCACCACCTCCAGCTTGGTGTGCTCTTTCTAGCTGGACTTCCTTACCCCATTCTATCGTGAAGAGTTGGTTTATCAGGCCTTGGACTTTCCTCCCCATGTCCCCCGGTGTCTCCCCTCTTTGTTGGGTCACGCCCATAATGCGTAGATTGTTTTGGAGTTCCCTGTTTTCGAGATCGTCTGTCTTCAGGGTTATGTCCTCTTCCCTCAATTCTAGGTCCGTTAGCCTCGCCTCATATTTCATGTCAAGCAGATCAGACTGGAGGTGATTGTTTTCCATTCCCTCATTTTATCTTCTAGGGTTTCTACTCTCCCTCTGAGGTCAACTATTGAGGCCTGTATATCCGTCCGGATTGCTTTTCCTGGAGAATGTCCTTAAGGTCAGCTTTTGTGAGCGCTGCAGCGGGGGGGTCACCACCTGTGGACATGACGGCCTCTTGGGCCTCACTCGGGGCTATGTGTGATCGCCGGAAATGCTGGAGCGAGAGGATTGCCCTGGTAGGTGTAGTCTGCTCCAGGTTCTTGCTGTCTGGGTGCACCTTGGCGTGGTGCTACTCTCAAAAGGTCACTAACGCAGATTCCAGTGTTCCCCTCTGCGGTCCAAACCCCTCTTTATTCAACGGTGGCCGCCTTCCTGATGGCGGGCCTTTGTGTTGGGTCAGCACGTTGTGGGGGCACCAGCACTATCCTCTGGCCCTTCCCCTCCTGATGGGTGGCTGCGGCGGTGCAGGAGGAGAGAGAGGCCTCCCCACACAGGATAATCTCCTCACCTCCACCAAGTCACCGCCTCTGGCTCGGGTTCAGCTGGGTGAGTATTGGGGCCCGGCGAGTGTCTCCACATGTCCCTGGGGCCGACACCCCCAATCCGGACTCCACTGTGCAGGCCGCCGGTTGGGGATGTCCGCTCCAGGGGGGTGGTTGAGGGGCCCCTGGCAGAGTCTGGATGCGGGCCACCTGGGGACCCGCGGGGTGTCTGCCTCTCTGATCTGCGCCGGTGCAGGACTCCCGGCTGGGGGTCCAGGCCCGGCTCCTCTCTGCTTCCCACGGGACGCTGGTGGCACACGCTGGCCTTGTTCAAGTGTCGGAGCCCACCGCTCCTGCTTATATGCCCCAGGGCCTTCCTCTCCGCGCTTCACCTTCGTGTCCGCTCTGCTGGTGCGACTGGTGCCCGCTGCAGTTCAGACTCACCGCTGCCTTCTGGGGGGCTGGCAGGCCCCCTGTCTACTGGGTGCTCACTGTGCTCGGATGCCGGTGTCTCCTGGTAGCCCCCGCCGGGGGTTTCGCTCCAGGCACATGTGGGGATGGGCCCCTGGTCCTGCACACTTAGTGGGGTAGGCTGCTCGGGCACCGGGCTCCCTCGGCTCTATCCCAAAATCCTGACTGGGGATTGGAAAAACGCTCTAGGCCCTGCGGGGCTGACGGAGCGCGAGCCTTACAGGTCTGTCATGCTCCACGCCCCATGGTGGTCTCCGATAAACAAATTATTAAGTAAGTATATATGGTTGCACCACCTGGAGTTTTTTCTCATCCAAAAACCACGTAAATTGTTTCTTATTTCTAGAGGATCTCTTATCACAATGCATTATTTTTTTTTTTTCTAAGTTAATCTGAATGTGGTTTGAATTAGCATAGGAGTCCAGCCCATTAAGTATCCTCTGTTGACCTTTTGGCGTTTTTGAAAGTAACACAACGTCATCAGCGTAAAGCAGCCAAGAGATGGGTTGGTTTCCGAGTTTCGGGGCATCTGTTATGATAGTGTCAAACTTATCTTGAATGTCTAGTAGAAAGAAATTAAAAAGGGTGGGCGTCAAGATACACCTCTGCTTGAGGCCTCGAAAAGTAGGAATAGATGTGGACAAAAGGCTGTCTAAGGTCATCCGAACTTGAATGGAGGGGGATGAATGTAGCAAATCGATGAGGGTGATGATAGAAGTTGGACATTTGGCTTTTTTCAAATTGTTTAGGAGCAGTTCTCTTGATAATGATTTGAATGATGTTTGAATATCAGCAAACACTAAAAATAAGGGTTGTTTCATTGTGTTTTAAAAGCATTTATGGTTATCAAATTTATGGACGTGCCTAAACCTGCCACAAAGCCAGTCCGAAAGTTACCTCAGTGATTTTTTCTGGCTGTCCACTCATAAAAATCTCTTAAAATAAAACGGCCCAAAGTCTTGCCCGGCGCATCCAGAAGGGTGATGGGCTTATAGTTTCCTGGTTGGTAACTTGCCGATCACCCTTCTTGAAGATCAGTACGACCACCAAGTGTTGCCATGTTGCTGGTATTTGGTTTGTGCGAATCACTAGAGCAAAGATATAGTACAAAATTACACACCAATCTTCTGTATGGTGTTTAAACATTGCGTTTGTTAATCCATCCGGCCCTAGAACTCTTGACCGCCTAGATTATTCTATAAAATACAAGATGCCATCTTTTCAAATATGGTGAAAGAGCTGACAATTCGCTCGCCATGTTATTTAGGCGTGTGTATAATTCTGAGAACTGAGACAGCCACTATTGCTCCGAAACTCGGTTTATTTTGACTGGCAGTTGTGAGATAACAGTTGCCTGGTTGAGCAAAGACCAGATTTGCGCTGAGTTTTTATTGGCACTAGCCTTCAGCATTGTTTCCCATCATTTTGATACATGTAGGCCTTGCAATTTCGCAGCCAATTTTTGAATCTTGTTTTTGTAATTTTGAACGATGCATTCTCAAATTTGTGGGTAGTAATAGAGCTGCTTTCTTATCTCGTCGATATCTACTTTTTCTATCTTTTATAGAAGCATTGTGTGTGTGAGTGTTTTTATGGATGATTTTCTCACCTCTTTTAGATTGCATCTTAAAGAGGCATAAAACATCTTTATATTGAAGCTGTATCAGGTTTGTTTGGTTGTTCACTTTATTATAGTTTTGCATCAGGGAATGGTTCAAGTTATTTAGTGAGGCTTCAGACGATCTGAATCTATTTTGACCGGTATTGAGTACTAAAGTTCCTGTAAAGTTTTTATGTTTATGGGAATTGGTAACTACTACTGGCCATGACAATTTAAGGGTCAGCATGTCATGATCGCTCTCTTTTTGAACCTTGAGTTGAAAAATGTTGGCTAACCCAAATCGAGCTTGGTCAACATATATACAATCTATTATGGCTTCTTGTTTGCCTCTTCTCCAGGAGCTTTTAGCGGGTACGTTCCTAGGCAGAGCACCATTAACCATGATAAAAGATAACCATCTTAAAGTTCTAATATTTGTTGGGTCAGAGTTTTGAGACAAACAGTGTAAATTTAAATTGCCAACCAGAATCATATGAGTGATGGATGGAACCATTCCTATTAGCTCAAATATTGTATCTAAATCCACAAAAAATTGATCGGTTGAGATACCTACGGGGTTCCAACAGATATTGATTAATGCAATATTATAAGCTTGGTTCTGGATCCTGACTAGTTGCATGTATAGATTTGGTGTAGCCCAAGGCTCAATTGTTAGGCCGGAGCTAGATTGTATAGCTAATAAGAGGTCAGACATAGGTTTTTCCTTGGGGGACGCTTGGCTGGGTGGAGTAATATGGCATGGTTATTCCACAAAGGTGTGTCAATCAGAAAGGTCTCTTGTAAAGTGATAATATCATAAATGTATAGTTTATTTTCAGTGTATCTATCTATCTATCTATCTATCTATCTATCTATCTATCTATCTATCTATCTATCTATCTGTATTCTTGTATTGCGCCACTAACCCATAGGCCTCAGTAAATGTGTGAATGCTCTTGTATTCCAGCTAGCCACGGTTATAAATTGAGATACTGTGGTTTCCGGGAGTTATGCTTGTTCCTTGCAGCAGAGGCAGGAGATGGATCTAGTTATGCAGCTTTGAGCTGTTTGTTGATTGCATCCCCTACGATTTGAACGTTGGGCTGCATCTTGTGCGTTGAGGGTGAATACATTGTTATACTTTCTTCACCATGTATTAGACTTGCTCTGGCAGGTGGATCTTTCAATATTTCAAAGTCCAAGGCAAAGAACTCCAATTTTGATTTCCAAATTAAATTGAGGACAACTCTTGATCGCAACCATAACCTAGAGGCAGATATGTTGTACTCATTAAGGAATTCCACTTGCTCCATATCTAGGGAGTTCAAATCTTCTAGGCTCGGGATGTCAGCAAAAATGGCCAGAACACTTGACCTGTTTAAGCCATAACTCTTACAGGATGTAGCGCGACATCTCATGATGAGCTGAAAATGATGTTGAGAGAGGAATTTCCCTCATTTGTCTTCTTGCCGCTCATTTTTATTGAGAAACTGTTCTGGTATGCTCAAAGGGAGTCCTTGGAACAAATTGCCAATTTTTTGTCATGGTTTGAGTTTTGGTTATAGATAGAGCTTTGAAAGTTCTCACTATTGCATATTAGTGGTATTGTTTTAAACTCATGATTAATGAGCGGAGGTTGAACTTGTTAAAGGCCATATCGGCAACAACTGCTTTTTGAATTTCCGCTCATCTCTGGTCAATAGATTCTTGTTCTGCATCAGTCAACCTAATATTGATAGGCTCTTTAAGGCCACTGCGTACATTTACATTTTGGTTGTCTGAACCTGGTTGTGATTCATCCATATTTTGAAACTCATTAACAGCAGAAATTAGATTGTCTAAAGGAGCCTCAACGAGAGCCGACTCGTTGTATTTAATCGGGTAATCTATTTTTGTTTGAGCTATTTTTGAATATTTCTATATTACTGCTGCAGAAGCTCTGAATGTTTGCTTTTTAGGTATCGTAATCACTTTAAAGAATTGTTTCGCAGTTGCGTTAGAAATTAGAGGCTGCAATTTAATTTTTTTCTTTTTTCCTGTACACAGTGTTTAACTTTTCTTTTTTTATTCTTATTCTGTATGGTAAAAATGGTATAAGATGTTTTGTTTTTAGACTCAGTGGAGGGGTCTGTCCTAGGAGATGCTGGGTCCTGAGTTGATTGGACTGTGCTTATTATGGGCAGTATCTCCAAATCAACCGTGTCAATCGGACGAATGCAAACAACCTTCTGAATCTTGGTACTTTTTTCGTTTGTTATTATTTTTTTAACAAATTTGGTATCAGATTGTGTACATTCTTTAGGTCATTTTGTATTTTTTTGACAAAAATCTAAGTCGCAACTCACGCAATGAGTAGGATAGTTGGTATGATCTCGATCTAATAATTTATAAATAAGTAATGTTTGTGAATTTAGTTTTGCTACGAGAATCTCAAAGAGTCTTGGTAAGGAATTGATTGCAATATTCATGGCACTTAACGTGATCTCGACGAGTGCACTGACTATCGGAGGCAGTTGCGGTGTCAATGAGGGAGGTGAACTGCATTCCTTTTTATTTTGTGGAGTCAGATTTGCACATGATAGGGACAGGACTGAAGATGCCTCGGGTGAATTTCCAAACATTATCGGGGATTGAGACAGGCTATTTTTAGTAGCAGAACTTGATGAAATTGTACAATTTGGGTCTATCTCAATCACACCCACATGTATGGAATCAGAAAGGTTAGATACAACGGAAGTAACAGTGTGTTCCACAATCGCAGACAAGCGGTGGACTTCAAGCCATTGAGCTGGGTATAAAGGGGGAGCTACGGGCTCATTAATACCCAGCTTAGGTGAAGGGGGGCCGTTAGTCATTGCAGAGATTGCTGCAGGTGTTAAGAGAGAGCCATTTGATGGATTGGGCGCATCTAGGTTGGGCAACTGAGTCGCAAGCATTTTTTATTATAAATTATTGGATTTCTACCGGGCTCTCCAGATATTCAATCAGTGTGCCGGCAAAGTCTGCCGTGAGTAGAGAGTCTGAAATTATAATTGGGCTCTCTTCTCGCAGCGTGTCTTCATGTAGAGTAGATACAGATTCAGACATATTTCTCTGAGAAACTGGGGGCATGGAGGTGCTAGCTGAAGAACATGGTCTAATGTCAGAGGTTTCAGTAGTTTGCTTACTTTTACCCTTTGATCGCACGGACGTTGGGGGCATAGCACTTTCAACTGTAACAGCATTTTTTTCGCTTGTTGTCAAGAGTTCTAGGCATTTTACCTAAATTGCAAGTACTTACACTTGCTAGCGGCATGTTCATTTTCAAAGAATAAACGCTTTTGGACATGACTAGAGCTCACTCAATACCACCCACACACAAAAAGAAGAATATGAAATCCAAATTTGCAAATGTATTCACGTCGAGACCACACCCGCCTGTAGAGCCACAGGAGAAACCGGCTAAGACTGTGTTCTAACCTCCTGCACACCAAGTATCTCTTTATGAAAAATTTGTTTTGCATATTTGTTTGCTCTCGGTACAAACAGTCTTTTATTAATAATACTGATGCATGATTAACCAAATGCACCCAACAGCAAAATAAATTTATAAGCTGTATATATGATACCTATTTTTGTCTGAACTACTTCATGTACATCTTCACATTTACAGTGTTTTTGTATTTGCTTGGACACAATAGAAATTACTTGGGCCTACTAGAATCAGGAAGTAGTCCCGCCCCTAAAACGTTACACGTCAGAACAGACCCCCCCTTGTTAACCAAGTACTACTAGCCCATTGTTCTGTCGTTGGTGGGCTATCCCTCCAGTTACTAACAGGAGAAACCGGGAGCACCGACCGCCGTCCGCTTGCTTCACGGCTAAGTGACAAAGCGGTACTTCCGGGTACTTCCCGTGGTGCACGCGCTCTGGTGTACACGGTTTTGGTAGAAGTAGCCGGCGTCAGCAGGGGGCGTGGCCTCAGCAGTTTGTTCACAAAAATATAACAAGGTGAATCTAAATACAATAAAAGTGCACAGATAAGTATATCAGTTTAGTAATATGATTGTGCTGCTATTGAATTGATTCCTCTGATGAAGGCAGCTCAACAAAGAATAGAAAGTTAGCATACCGCCAGACAATTGGACCAACAAGAGAAGTATCTACGGCAAAGCGGTACTTCCAGGTACTTCCCGTGGTGTACCTGTGCCTGGTGCACATGTGCCTGGTGCACGCGGTTTTGGTAGAAGTAACAGGGGGTGTGGTCTCAGTAGTTTGTCCACAAAAATATAATAAGGCGAATCGCCACACAAGTTGGACCATCTAGAGAAGCATCTAGGGCAAAGCGGTACTTCCGGGTACTTCCCGTGGTGCACAGTTACTCCTCTTGATTTCCTTAAATAATTTCATATTTTTCTTAAGAAGGAGGTTTGCAGCCGTTTTGGTTAACACTTGGTTTAGGGCAGGAGATTTCAGAAGACGTGAGGCAAATTCTCATGATAGTTTTTAATGCTGTGTAAGATGAGTGGTGTACCTCACTTAGTAACTTATTGACTTGAAGTAGGCACTGTTCAATATTTCCTGATAACATGCCAAGCTGTGGCTTCATATCTTGCAATAAATTGTCAGCTATCTTTTTTCTGCCTTGAAGAAAAACTGACTTGGTTGCACAAGACCAAACTGTACGGAAGGCTGATTCCAAGACTAAATAAGACCAAATCCAAAGCCAGTAACAGGCCTCTGCTGTCACTGGAGGTCTGTAAATGCCTTGATGAGAGACCCGAAAGAAGCAGAGACTGTTCATTGAGATGCCATCCCAGCTAGAGACTTACATATGCAATGTGTCACATGCTCAGGATTGAGGGTCTCTCGAGGAGGCTGGCACAAGAAGCTCCTGGACACCTAGAACTGGTGCCAAAACCTGCTGCACTGAAACAGAGTAAAAGCTGGAGACTAGTAATTGGCATTCTCTGTTAAAACCTCAAATATGCCTTTTAGCAAGATTCTGCCATAGCACAGACTCTTCACCATGAGCTTCAGGCACGACGATCCGGGCCGTGAGATCATTGGGCATCTTTCTGCTGAAAAGTCATTCTTTGAAATTTGAAATGTC
This sequence comes from Ambystoma mexicanum, assembly GCF_040938575.1. Lineage (NCBI taxonomy): Eukaryota > Metazoa > Chordata > Amphibia > Caudata > Ambystomatidae > Ambystoma > Ambystoma mexicanum. The sequence continues at coordinate 117,979,788 of NC_090935.1, read as the reverse complement.
AAAAGTGACTTGGAGATACCTGCGGTGTGATCCAAAACTTTTTCATCATCTAGACACTGCTAAACCGAGATCCCAAAATGGCCAGATGCAGTAAAGTTTTGGAACCCACCTTAGATATTACCTGCAACCATGCCCAGTCGGGTTGATCTATGCTCCAAGAATTACTCTAATCCTTCTCATTGAAAGGTGATCTTTTCCACCAGGCCATCCATCCAACCCTCTAACCAGAAGCTGACTGTACAGTCATGGCCGAACCTAAAAAGGCCCACTGAAAAATGTATATGTTCTCTTCTTTCACAAGCTTGCCTGGGCCCCAATTAATACCATTGGATAGATTGATGCCTACGGTTATTTTTATTTGTATTTCTATATCTTTCCATCCCTTATATTTTACCAATAAATATTTCATAAATGTTTACTATTTTACATAAACCATTACTTGTATCTCAAGTTGAATTTTTTTTTTCATCCTAATTATTGCTGGTCCATTCATTCATCTGCACATCACGCTAAGCTTCTAGCCACGCTTCTACCCTTCCCTTTTTCTTATTTCCATTACAATGGTGGCAGCACTGATGTGTGCAGGACTTCAGCATCAGTAAGCAGGAAAGCAATAAAGACTGGAGATGTGCCTTTTACTGATAGATTTGTTGATTAAATGAAGATAGATGTGGTCTCTTTGTTGCTCCTCGACAACGGCAACCTAACTCAAAGGGAACTGTGAAAAGGCAGAGCCTTTCCTTCTGGCTCCATACAATGAAATGGGGAGAGGAATTTAATCCTCCCAGTCTAGGGAAAGCATGAAGACCATGGGATGGGGAAGAAAATGGAACATAGTAATTTAAAGAAAATACGAGTAGAGGAACGAGTGATAACAACATAGATCTGAGTTATCCCCCAACTCTTTTCAAAGGTCAGCAATGTACATTCTTACAGAAGTATATGCATAGAGCTGGAGCGTAATAAACTACTGATGGGAGGAGTGGAGGTGGCTATTGAGTTAAACAAGCAAACTGAACTATCCACAGAGGGCATTACAGGACTACAGTCCTAGGTGGCAGGCCGGCTGAAAGGGGAAATGGCCTTTGAATGGAGAATGAATTTGGTCAAAACAGTCCTTGAAGAAAAAGAAACAATCCACAATAGGAAAAATCTTGCAACTTGAATACAATATTCTGAAATTAAAGATGAGCTACCCTTATGAAGTCATCAACATCGAGTGCTACCCCCGGACACTCTGGCCGGAGCCTTGCATCTCCAGTAAAGTTGCAGGGAGCTGTGTGGTTACAAATGAAGTCATTCATTCTTTGATTTGATGCCTCTGCAGCAAGCATCGTAATGAAAGGAATTGCACCTGGAGACCGTCCCGAAGAGAAAAGATTTAGAATTTGATGCAGAGAAGATAACAGATTCTAATCAGTTGAAACAAGCCCTTTCCATTAATTTGGAAGAGTTAAGAGAAGTACTTGGGCAGCGTTAGGGGCAAAAGCAAACACATGAGTAGATTTGCCTAGCTTGAGTTAATTCTGCGTCAAAGTGGCAAAGTGGCTTGATGACATCTATGAAGGTATATTGTAAGAAGATTCAATTCAACACTACAGCCTAGTCTGGGATACTGAATGGAAACCCTTATTGATATATCTTTACGTCCAGTTCATGAGTTCTGGATGACTACCCCTATATAACACCCCTCTCTTGGAATCCCCCTGACCACACTGAGCCAAGAAGTAGTTCTGTTGTGCAAGTTTAAACGGTTTATTTGATAATCAATATATATATATATATATATATATATATATATATATATATATATATATATATATATATATATATATATATCACACTTTATAATAAATTAATAATTGAATATCACACTTAATCTGAGCAGTAATCAATAATGGATAGTCCGGCACTAGCACACTTATTTATAATCAATGATGAGTGGTTATAGGATGGATACGATAGCAACAATACTTTTATGGTTTCAAATGGATGCAATGTGGAATGAAAGGCAGTACAGAAAATAACTTGATAGGATTTCAGCAAAAGACAATGTAATCACTTTCTTGGACAATTCATCCCCCCCTTGATGCAATGTAAGGAGATCAATAGAATGGGGCTCAGTTCTTAGGAATGCAATTAAATAGAATTCAGTTCAATTCCCCCCCAGCAGCTTATACAACAGATAGGAGTTTTGAAACACAGACCCAAGTGCTTTGAATATGGTGACAATGCAGTGAGAAATATGCTGAACATGCTTTTAATTCCCTTCAGGAGGTTCAGGGTGAGTGGTATCTAGTTAATATTAGTCCAGGCTCACTCTAGCAATGATTCAGGGATGGTTCTTAAGAGGCAAACGAAATTTAGTAGTTCAGGCAAAAGCAGCTATCTTTTTACAAGTAAAGAAATCGGGCCAAATCGCAAATCGCGGCAAAATTCGCGGGTGCGAGAATCGTGATTACGGAGAAAGTATAAGGAGTAGGAAGTCGGTTCTTGTTGAAAAGCTGAGATTCTAAGCTTTCAGAGGAAAGTTAAACCAAGTTCCTAGCCCAAACGGTTCCAGAGATACGGACGATTAAATAAAGGTAGTTTTTCGGATTTGAAATTTTAAAAGTTCAAAGCGACAGGTTACAGCTTGCAGCTACAAAATGACAGGTGACAGCTTTGCAAATGACAGGTGACAGTTAGGAGGCAGTTCTGGTTAGATTAAAATAGTTTGGATTATATTATTTTAACTAAGAGATTGGTTCTGCACAGTTCTGCTAGGTACTCACAATATATTTTTGAATTAGGCCTCGCCACGGATCTGGTCAGGTTTTGGACTGGACTCCGGTTCTGGTCTCGGCACTTCATAGTGATCTGGGTCAGCTCTCTGGTTCTGCTAACAGCGGTCTGGGTCACTCTGGATCTCTGGCCTCTGGTTCTGGATACTGGATGTAACACTGCTTTCTGGGTACTGCTACCGGTTCTGGAGATTGATGGATTTGAAGTCTGGATCTCTCGATGTGAAGTTGTCGGTCAGCATGCTCCACGGCAAATGGAATTGAATGTCCTCTCTAGCTTCCAGTGGCTCTTTTTATGTCTTTTGAAAGTGGGTGTGTGTGCAGCATCACTAGCCAGCCCCTCTTTCAACTTGTCATTGGCCCAATTCTCCCCTCTCCCATAATTGGGGAAGGAACTGTGAGTCAGAGTGATGCTGTAGGTTTTATGGGCCAGAGGATCCTCCCCTGGTCAGTTTGCCCACAAATCTATATTTGATCAAAATACACATTTCTCAAATGCATATTGGTTTGTCATTGCATGTACATATTACCTATCCCATGAGGTAGTCTCTGTCCCAAATCTGCTCTTCCTGAGGGCTTGCATTCAGAAACGGCAACATTTTCGATTTTAGTGGGTTATGCAACCTTGGTTCTTCATTAAAAATTATACACATATACACGGCCTGTCCATACATACTCCAGTAAATTCCCATGTCTCTAGCTTAAACACAGAGTCTGTAGTATCCATAAATAGCGGGGTTTTGTCCCAGAACATCACACAAATTCCCAACGCGTCTTAAAACATGCACAGAAAATTCACAAGAATTATGGTATCATTTAAATAATTTTGACAAGTCCGCACTGTGAGTTATACATCTTTCTTAGAATCATATTCTGGCCAACAGGGGTGTGTCTTTTCAGGTCACATGGTGTAGAAACCAATTTATCCAGTTTCCGCCAAGCTCAGAGACCCTGCCCCTCCCAGTTTCTGCCAATAGGAAGCTATTTTACGGCCACCCTAATAAACCATCTGCCTGGGCCCAGCACAGGCCTTTGTTCAACTCCCTGTAGCAGCTCCACCCCTAATCTAATCAGAGAGGTGACAACTCCTTTTGGCAAGGGGAAGAGTGGCTGAGCAGGTTTTAACTCCTGTTGGGGTAGATGTCAGGCAGAATTCAGTTCCATTAAGCCAGGTTTCAGATAAAATGTCACTTTTTGTTCCCCAGTTTAAGTCAAGACAATTTTTACATATGCAGCTAGAATGCTGATTCTAAGTTCAAAACTATGACATTTCAACAGTGACAAACTATGTGACACTCAAAGTAGGTCACTCAGTTAATTTAAACATTTTCGATTTTTGGTAGTTTTAAATCCAGTTTCAGTTAGGCTGCTGCAGACCTGCAGAGCTCAGTCAGTCTTGTTATGAACATTGTTTTGGGGCTCTTCAACTTCCCAGATTTAGTATGCACACATACTTCATTCTGCCAGATGTCCGCTGGTGTTCAGTGAGATTTTTGGATGTGTTGCAATGTTTGAAAATAGGCATTTTGAGCTGGCATTCAGAGAAACAAAAGGTGATTTTAAAGTGCGGTTTTTCCTTTGGCACACATTTCACTCATGGCACCCATCCTGCTCGCACTGGTGGGTGGCAAGTTAGGCAACCATTTTAGTGTGCACAAACTGCGTGGTTCTCCTAGATTCTGGCGCACATGTGGGCTTTTTGGCCATCTTGGACTTTCTAAGCCCACAGCACCAAATGTTGCAGCATGATAGCTCAAACGTGGGTCAGGACACCCAACAAAGCCCCCACACGCGACTGCACTTTGAATTTGAGTCGATGGGGAGTCAGGTGCACAGAAGATGATGACCCACGCACTGGTATGTCCGCATAATCTTCTCCCAATTCTGCAAATGGCACAGTTCAGCATCTTTTCCTCCATCCGGTACTGATCGATCGGTTCTCCTCGCCGGTCCTGATGGGAATATTGGGCGGTACCCCGGGCCCCTTGCGTCTCTGCTCCCGGTCTCCGGATCGTCCTCCTTGGCCAGTCTACAGGTTTTCTTTCTCCTGGGACGACAAAGGAAGAGCGGCAATACCTATTCATGGACATTTCTCCCCCACCATTGATATAGTGGGGTGGCATATCTATTTTAGAACTCAACAGATATGAACATGCACATTTTTTAAATTAAGAGACAGGAACACCTAAACCTGAGAAACACAGAATTTGATAGGCTATATGTAGGATATTTTAGGGTTGGAATTGAATTACTCTGGAGCGGTACCCTCTGGGATTGCAGAGGACTCCTCAAGTTGCTGCAAAGTGTGCCTGGGATGGCAACACTTCAACTGGTTTATGTGGACCCACTTGTCTTCCCCCTCTGCCAAACCGCCTTTGGGGATGCAGATCTTGTAGGCCACAGGGGAGATCTTGTCTATAATTTCAAACGGTCCCTTCCATGTAAGCAAAAATGTTCGCTGTTTGGCCTGGTTCCTTTGGAAATTGTATAAATAGACCCGGTCCCCCACCTGATATTCCTTCCTGGAAGTTTTCAGGTCATAGTGGGTCTTCATACTCTCGGCTGATCTTTCTAGATTCCTCTGAGCATAAGCAAAAGCATGTTGGAGGTGTTTCCTTAAATTTTCCACATACTCATGAGTTGTGGAGGCATTTATCAAAGTTTGCTCTTGGGTTCTGTAGAGCAAATGCTGAGGAAGCACCATCTTGCGCCCAGTCAACAACTTGAATGGTGACATTTTGGTTGCAGATGAAGGGGTAGATCTGATGGCCATTAGGACCAGAGGTAATCGGATATCCCAACTTGGCCCAGAATCTGCCACAAACTTTTTTACGATGCTCACAATTGTCCGGTTGTAGCGTTCCACTGCTCCAGAAGAAGCTGGTCTGTAATCAATGTGTAGATTTCTCTTGACCCCCAGTATCTCCCACATCTTTGTCATTAGTTCACTTGTGAAGTGGCTACCTCTGTCTGACTCAATCCTTTGAGGTAGACCAAAACGGGAAAAGATGTGGTTAATTATCAAGGCAGCTGCCGTTTCTGCCTTGCAGTTTGGGGCTGGGAGACATTCCACCCACTTGGTAAACAAGCATGTCACAGTCAACATGTACTTATTTCCCCTAACGGAGCGAATCACGGGGCCTACAAAGTCGATTTGTGAATCTGACCATGGGAGTGTCATTCCCCTCTTTTGGAGAGGCGCCCGGTGTGTGAGGGATGTGGGCTGAAATTGTGCACACACAAGACACCCCTTCAAGTATTGGTTGAGGTCCTGGCCCATGTGTGGCCAGTATGCAACCTCTCTTAAGATTTCCAATGTTGTGTGAAACCCCCTATGACCGGCGGTGGCCGCATCATGGGCGTGACTTAGCATCAGGCTTCGGAATGAGGTAGGAACCACCCACTGATCGTGGCCAGCTTTGGATTTCCTTACCAGCAAACCGTCTTGGATCCGGAACATTTTTGGACATTTCATCAACACTCTAAGGTCCTCTTTCCCGTTGTAATCGGTATCCGTCAGGGGAAAGTTCTCAGGGTCCTCAATGTGTTGGTAAAATTTACCAATTATTGGATCCACCTTCTGAGCGGTAATCAAATCAGCATCAGGGGTCTCCTTACTCCATTGTGCAATTGAAAGATAATTGTGAGCATTTGTGTGGGACCTAGTGATAGCAGTGACCTGGATTTCCCCCAACAGGGACTCAATCTCGATTAGATCCCCTTGGATGGCCCCGGTTTTGGCCAGCTGATCAGCTAAATCATTTCCCGTTTTGTCTGGTCCCTCTACTTTGGAATGACCCTTGATCTTTTTCCAGTAAATGGTCATCCCATTCGATGTGACCAGATCATCAATGTTTTGGATTAACTTCCCATGTTTCAAGGGTTTGTTATTAGCACATAACATGCCTCTGGTTTTCCAATTAACCAGGTGCTCCACGAACCCGTTCCGTACATAATCCGAATCGGTGATTATGGCCAGTTCGTGGAGTTGATGTTGGACAGCAGTGAGGATGGCCTGATTGTCACGCTTTCTCCCGCACACCCTCTCCCTGCTCCCTCCGCACGCCCGGTCTCTGCCAAAATCCATCAGGGGATCCCGTTTATGCACTCTGGCAATCGGAGACTGCATCATCCTACCCGCCATACCAGGACACTGTTTGGACCAGGGGTTTACCGGCCATCCCAGCGCTGGAAAGCACAATGGAGACTCCCACTGGCAGCCCGTAACAATCCACATCGTTTGCAACGATCCTCGCGTCACGTGAGAGGGCCAACACGATCACGCATCACGTGAGGGGGCGAGCACCGCCAGGAGTCACGTGGCGACAACGCTTCCGCATCACGTGACACGCATCACATGATTTCTCTCAAGGATTCAAAAGCGGCCAGGAACGCGGAAGCGTTGCTTCACAGCTGAACTCTTTCAGTACTGTACGGCTCTTGTTCCTTGTTTTGAACCTTGCTCCTACGATCTGTGTACGACCTCGGATTTTGTCTACTGGATTGCTTTTGTCTAACCCTTGGCATTTGTGAACTTTGGCTTGAACTCTGTCACGACCTCGGATTTGTCTACTGGATTGATTTGTCTACTCCTCTGGCACCTTTGAACCTTGGCTTTGCATTTTTACGACCTCGGACTTGGATTTGGATTGCCTCACGGATTTCGTTGTGTTTTGGTATTCTTGGCCACCGGCCTCTGCAAGGCGTTCGCCTGGCTGCATAACCGGGATTGCCTCAAACCTCGGTGTGCACCCATCCACAGAGTCTCGCACACCAAGCCCCGTCCAGGGCCCCACTATCCATCAGGGTGTCATTTTCTATACACTAGGTAAGCGGTGCTCTTTTCCTTGCTGGGTATTTATTGTACAACACGCACATTGTTTTGATAGTCACTTATTGCCTTGCAGTGCTCCAGGGGTCCTTCTGGCTGTTCCCGGTTCCAGACCTGACGGCTCACAAAAAACCTGTGGCCTCAAAGACTGCACAGACACTGAATATCTCGTTGTCTGTGTGGTACTTGGGGACGGAGGCTTACTAATCTACACGACCATCAAGACCAAGTCCGTAACAGACTGTGAAGCCTGCTTGGTCGTGCTGATTATGGATGCCTCCGCCGGGGACCCTGTGACCGCTCTAATGCAGGCTGTCGCGGCCCTTAGGACCGACATGGCCGCCGCAACCACTGCCATTCACCATCGTCTCGACGCCTTACAAAGCGCACGCCAACCTTTGCCTGTTGCCGCTGAGTTCGGGGATCCCGACCCTCCACTCCAGCCTGCCCCTACTCTGCCTCCTACTCCCATGCCTGTTCTACTCCCAACCCCTCTTCCCCTGGCGGCTCCAAAACGCTACCAAGGCGATCCCCGCAAATACCGCACATTCATCAACCAATGTAAACTACATTTTTTGTGCAGACCCCAGGCCTTCCCCGACTCCGTTACCAAGGCCGCCTTTCTTCTGTCCCACTTATCCGGTGTAGCCGCTACTTGGGCGAATCCGTTACTAGAGAACGACCATGCAGCTTTGTATGATTTTGAGCTACTAGTGTCCGAGATGGCGAAGGTGTTCGATACCCGATATAAGGCCCAATCACGAGACCTGGAACTCCTTGAACTATCACAGGGCAAGCTTTCTCTGATTGAGTACATCACTCGTTTCAACCAGCTTGCAGCCGAAACGTCCTGGCCGGAGCAGAAAAAGGCGATTGTCTATTATCGAGGGTTATGCAACCCCATGAAAGACGCCCTCGCGGTGGTTCCATCCCTTCCTTCTGTTTTCTCTGATCTTGTTGATCTCACTCTCCAGGTGGACGTTCGCAGAACCGAGCGTAAAGCAGAGACGTTTATTGCTGGCCAGCTCTCTCCCGCTTCAACTGCCACTGGTGGTGAACCTATGCAAATTGGTGGCATCCGTAGTCCTATAACCTCAGTTGAGCGGGAACGCAGGAGAACCAGTAATGCCTGTTTTTACTGTGGGACTAGTGGGCATTATGTAAGAGAATGTCCCCGTCGGCCAAAAAACAAAACTCTGGGTTTTCCGAAGGCTCGCCCTTGAGATCGGGGGTACCGGCGAGCCCTTCATTGACCCCCACTGGACCCGTATTTGGCCCTATTAGACCCATAGTAGTACAGGCACTGCTGAAACCCTCTAGGGAGGTCATGCATGCCGTACGCATCGTGATTGACTCAGGGGCCACTGGCTGTTTTCTTGACATCACTTTAGCCCAGCATCTCAATCTGCCCCTAGTTCAGAAAGAACATCCTGAGCCTGTACAAGCGGTTGACGGCACCTCCCTTTCGTCTGGTCCAATCAAACAGCAGACTGCCCCTCTAGAAGTGGTGATTCAGGACACCCATAAAGAAACCATGTCTTTCGACCTTATCACCACGCCCCAGTTTGGTATCATACTGGGCATACCCTGGTTAAGACAACACAACCCCTTGATCAATTGGGGCACTGGGCAGGTAACGTTTGAATCAGATGTATGTCAGCATTTCTGCTTAACAGAACCAGAGAGACTCACCTCTCCCGCCGCTATTCTTGGCGCCATGGCCTCTTCTCGAATTGAGGATGTTGATCCACCCACACCTACACATACCGTGGGGGCTGTTACAGCTGGTATTCCTGCTGACTACCACGATTATCTGCAGGTTTTTGATAAAGCCACGGCAGAGGGTCTCCCTCCGCATAGGCCTTATGACTGCCCCATTGACTTGATTCCCGATGCGCCAATACCAAAGGGTAGGATTTACTCATTATCCCATTCCGAAGAAACCGTTTTGAAGGACTATATACAACAAGCCCTACGGTTAGGCCACATTCGTCCCTCTTGTTCCCCAGCCGCCAGCCCTATCTTTTTTGTGCCCAAAAAGGAGGGTGACCTACGACCATGCATAGACTATAGACGGTTGAATGCCATCACTATAAAGAACAGGTATCCCATCCCGCTTATCTCCACCTTGCTTGATAGACTGACACGTGCGTCCATCTTCACTAAGCTGGATCTAAGGGGGGCATACAACTTGATCTGAATGCGCCATAGAGACGAATGGAAGACGGCGTTCTGCTCCCGACAAGGGTTATATGAGTATACAGTAATGCCTTTCGGGCTGTGTAACGCCCCTGCCACCTTCCAGCGTTTCGTCAACGAAGTCTTCTCTGACATTCTTGATGTCTATGTTGTTGTCTATCTGGATGACATACTGATATTTTCGTCCTCCTTGGAAGAACATGTCATGCATGTCAGAGAAGTCCTATCCCGTCTCAAGAACAATGCTTTATTTGCTAAACCAGAGAAGTGCTTGTTTCACTCGAAGGAGGTGGATTTCCTGGGCTTTCACATCACCCCCGGGGGTCTCTCCATGAATTCGTCGAAAGTTCGAGCCATCATGGAATGGCCTGCCCCGGTCAATGTTAAACAGCTCCAGTCTTTCCTTGGCTTTGCCAATTTTTACCGACGCTTTATCGCCGGTTTCTCGGCTATTGTTTCTCCCCTCACAGCCTTGACCAGCCCTCTTGTTCCGTTTAATTGGACTCCCGAACACCAAAAGGCATTTGAGGCACTTAAATCTAGGTTTGCCTCGGCTCCGGTCTTACAACACCCAGACCCAGAACTCCCGTTTATCCTAGAAGCAGACGCCTCCTCTTTCGCATTAGGGGCAGTTCTTTCCCAGTCTTGTCCAACTACAGGCCGTCTCCATCCGGTAGCCTATCATTCCCGGAAATTCACTCCAGCCGAATCCCACTATACAGTTACCGAAAAGGAACTGTTAGCCATCAAGGACGCCCTCCAGACATGGCGACACCACATCATCGGGGCAAAACACCAGACGGTGGTATATTCTGATCATAAGAACCTGCAAGATCTAGCAACGCTGAAGTGTACAAACAGCAGGCATGTCCGCTGGCATCTCTTTCTTGCGGCATTTGATTTTGTGGTGAAACATAGGCCGGGTCTCTCCCACGGCAAGGCGGATGCACTTTCCCGGTCTCCTGGGGGGGAATCGTTACCTCTATTTCCCGACACATTGTTAGAAAAGGGCCACGTCATCTGTGTGTGTACACCATCCCCTCCTATGCTTACCACCATCAGACACTGGGTTTCCCAACACCCACATGCCTTAAATGAGTGGGATGTTCAACTACAGGAGGGGTTGCCTTTTATTCAGGGGAAACTATTTCTCCCAACCAGCGATGCACGCAATCAGGCACTCGCTTGGTCTCATGATGCTGCAGTCAACGGGCACCCGGGGCAAAAACGCACTCTAGAACTCCTACAGCGGTGGTGCTGGTGGCCTTCAATGAGGAGAGACATAGAGAACTACGTCAACACTTGTTCAATATGCGCTCAGTGCAAGTCGTCTAGGGGGCGGCCTCTGGGACTGCTCCAACCACTACCAGTCCCGCCCAGGCCCTGGCACACGGTCTCTATGGACCTTATCACTGACCTACCCCGCAGACGAGGCTACGACACGATCTGGGTTATTGTTGACTCCTACACAAAAATGGCCCGCTTCATACCTTGTACGGGAATACCCTCAGCACCCACATTGGCCCGTTTGTTCTTTCAGTCCGTTTTCTGTCTGTTTGGTCTCCCGCAGGTCATTGTTTCGGACCGAGGGTCCCAGTTCACGTCTTGTTTCTGGCGTGCTCTCACTGGCCTTTTGGGTATCGATTCCCGCTTCTCCTCTGCCTATCATCCAGAAAGTGATGGGCAGACCGAGAGAGTTAACCAGGCCCTGGAACAGTATCTGCGCTGTCTTACCCTCCAGTACCAGGATTCCTGGTTTAACCTGCTCCACCTAGCTGAGTTTGCCTATAACAATTCCTGACACTCGTCTACTGGTTTCTCCCCTTTCTATTCCTTGTACGGCCAGCATCCTCGTGCCCTTCCTCTTCCTGATTTCCCCTCCACCACTCCTGCTGCTGACGCCTGCGCTCGTGACCTGGTCGCGATCCATGCCCAAACACTTACCCACCTGCGCGAGGCCCAGGCGGTGATGAAAACCAAGGCAGATAGGAGGCGGCTGGCGGCTCCTAAATATTGTGTGGGTGACCGGGTTTGGCTCTCGATCCGCCATTTGCATATACCTGGCTGTCGCAAGCTGCTGCCTCGCTTTGTTGGTCCCTACAAAATTGCTAAAGTCCTGAATCCTGTGGCCTTGCGCCTTTCAGTTCCGCCTACCTGGCGGATTCACCCTGTTTTCCACACCTCCCTCCTCAAACCCTGTCTTGCTCCTACCCGACTTAGTGCCCCTCCTGCTCCTGTTTCTGTGTCCTCTCCTGACGAGTACGAGGTCAGTGCCATTTTGGGTTCTCGTTTCCTCAGGGGTCGTCTTCAGTATCTTGTGGATTGGGTGGGTTATGGCCCTGAGGACCGCTCCTGGGTCCCTTCCCGAGATGTGCACGCCCCGACCCTGGTTGCCCGTTTTCATAGGGACTACCCATCTAGCCCACGGGGTCGTGGGCCTTTGAGGGGGGGCTCTGTCACGCTTTCTCCCGCACACCCTCTCCCTGCTCCCTCCGCACGCCCGGTCTCTGCCAAAATCCATCAGGGGATCCCGTTTATGCACTCTGGCAGTCGGAGACTGCATCATCCTACCCGCCATACCAGGACACTGTTTGGACCAGGGGTTTACCGGCCATCCCAGCGCTGGAAAGCACAATGGAGACTCCCACTGGCAGCCCGTAACAATCCACATCGTTTGCAACGATCCTCGCGTCACGTGAGAGGGCCAACACGATCACGCATCACGTGAGGGGGCGAGCACCGCCAGGAGTCACGTGGCGACAACGCTTCCGCATCACGTGACACGCATCACGTGATTTCTCTCAAGGATTCAAAAGCGGCCAGGAACATGGAAGCGTTGCTTCACAGCTGAACTCTTTCAGTACTGTACGGCTCTTGTTCCTTGTTTTGAACCTTGCTCCTACGATCTGTGTACGACCTCGGATTTTGTCTACTGGATTGCTTTTGTCTAACCCTTGGCATTTGTGAACTTTGGCTTGAACTCTGTCACGACCTCGGATTTGTCTACTGGATTGATTTGTCTACTCCTCTGGCACCTTTGAACCTTGGCTTTGCATTTTTACGACCTCGGACTTGGATTTGGATTGCCTCACGGATTTCGTTGTGTTTTGGTATTCTTGGCCACCGGCCTCTGCAAGGCGTTCGCCTGGCTGCATAACCGGGATTGCCTCAAACCTCGGTGTGCGCCCATCCACAGAGTCTCGCACACCAAGCCCCGTCCAGGGCCCCACTATCCATCAGGGTGTCATTTTCTATACACTAGGTAAGCGGTGCTCTTTTGCTTGCTGGGTATTTATTGTACAACACGCACATTGTTTTGATAGTCACTTATTGCCTTGCAGTGCTCCAGGGGTCCTTCTGGCTGTTCCCGGTTCCAGACCTGACGGCTCACAAAAAACCTGTGGCCTCAAAGACTGCACAGACACTGAATATCTCGTTGTCTGTGTGGTACTTGGGGACGGAGGCTTACTAATCTACACGACCATCAAGACCAAGTCCGTAACACTGATGCACAGCCATCAATTCTGCCACCTGACTACTTCGGGGACCAATTTTGTATCCAGCGGAGGGGGAGAACTCCTTCACCCATGCATTCCCTACACCAGCCACCAGTTCTTTCTCCCCGTCGTTGTCAACATGGTAAGAGCATCCATCCACATAGACAGTGGGCATTCCCTCACACTTGTTCTCTTCAAAGACTTTGTGTGGGGAATTAAGGTATGCCTCTGTGTTGTCCTTGATTTTTAGACTTTCGTCCTCGAGACAGTTTTCTCTGGCACAATCATGCAAGTCAGCCAGACCTTGCGCGAGGGGACTCTTCTTGTTTTGGTCATATCTGACCTCCACAGGAAAGCCTTGCATTGACAGAATCCAGGAAGTAATTCGGAAATTACTCACATTTCCGTCCCGGATTCTGTCACTTTGGAGATATTGCAGAGGCTGGTGTGGAGTCTCCACTATGATGTGTTCCCCATGGATAAACGGGCGGTAATTCTTCAATGCCCACACCGTTGCCAGGAGTGCCTTCTCACAATCGTTTAATTTTTCCTCCACAGAGGATAAAGTTTTGCTCGCATAGGAGATTACTTTATTGACCTTGTCATGCTTTTGGTATAATACTGCCGTCAAGCACGTATTAGAGAACCCCGTCTCCAGGAAGAACTCCTTGTTTCTGACAGGGTAAGCTAGGCAAGGCGCTTGTGAGAGGCTTCCTTTGAGTTGTCTTACTGCCTCGGCTTGTTCTGGACCCCATTCCCACTTGACCCCCCCCTTCAGGAGATGAATCAGGGGTCTGGTGATCTCTGCGTAGCCCTCAATGAACTTTCTGCTGTAATTAGTCAGTCCAAGGAGGCTCCTTAGTTCCCGCAGAGTTGTGGGGTCTTTCAGTTTTTGGAGTGCTTCCACCTTCTTTTCCTGGGGACAGAGACCCTGAGGAGTAATCTCATGCCCCAAGAAATTAACACGGGTTCTACACCACTATGCTTTCTGAAAGGAAAGTTTTGCTCCAGCGGCCCTCAACTGCGTCAGAACATAACGGATCTCCGCTATGTGTTCCTCCACAGATGAACTTTTGATGAGGACATCATCTACATAAGCCAGGTTACCCCTTGCACCCAGGTCGGGCATGGCCTTGTGTAGGAAAATGTTGAATTCATTGCCGGAGTTGAGGTATCCGAAGGGAGTCCGGGTCCATGTGTACTGCTGGCCCCCAAAGGTAAAAGCCAGCTTGTATTTGTCCTCCCTACTGACAGGCAGAGTCCAGTATCCATTGGTCAGGTCTATTGCAGTGAATACCTGTGACCCCTGGATCTGGGCCAGCCCTTGGTCAATGTAGGGCAGAGGCCATCGGGAAGTATGGACCCGTTTGTTGAGCTCCCTGAGGTCGGCACAGAGTCTCCACTGGCCGTTTGGCTTCAATATTCCCAGCACCGGATTATTGAAAGTGCTGTGGACTGGACGGATTATTCCCTGGGACTCAAGGTTCTTAATTATTTCAGTAAGGGACTCCATGGATGCGAGAGGCAAACGATATTGCTTCACAAACACTGGAGTCATTCCAGGGTCCGTGGGGATTGTTGTTGTGTGGATGTCGGTGCGGCCACAGTCATCTGAGTCTACCGCAAAGAGATCTTGGAAATCCAAGAAAACTGCTTTCAACTTTTGCTTTTGTTCCAGAGTCACACAGGCATCAGCTAGGTTGACTCTCTCTTCCACCATCTGCCTGAAGCCTGGAAAGACTTCTGGTTTGGCTATCTCAGCGGCCTCCTCCAGCTGGGTGGAGAAGTCCCTGATCAGAGTGCTGATTTGGACTGGAGGCCTCAGGTGGGAAAGGCAACCCTCATGGACCTGGAAAATCACCTCATCCCTCCTGAAGTCACAAGTCACATCTTCCTTACCATAGGGGCAGGAAGTGTACACCAGGAAGTTCCCCCCATGCCGGGTAAAAATCCTGTCTGGTTTTGTATTGTCATCACTGTCACTGTCAAAACAGTCCTTGGGGATTGGTCCTAACAGTTCATTTCCTAAATCGATGGAAAAATGTCGGTCATCAACCGCCATTCCAATAATGGTGCCTGCGGCTAGAGTAATACTCTTTAAGTCGCTGTTATCCACCTCTATTAGAATGGTGTCATGTTCTATGTTGACTAATGGAGTTGGGTTTACCCCCAACCCTTGCTGTTGGAGAGAAGCGTTTAGATGTATGTAAGCATCAGGGTTTTTCAAATGTTGTCCTCTTTTAGCTTTCACTTCCAGGGAGAATTGTCGGGTCCTTTCTGGGATGGTGACTTCCTCTTTGATCTGAATTTCAACTGCATAAGGTAGCAATTGAGCTGACCTAAATGCTTTTTCTGGATCATCAAAGCCCATGGGATTATCCGCTAATCGGGACCAGGCTTTGAAGTTTATTAGGTCCAAACTAATGGCAAAGCGATTGAGAATGTCACTGCCTAAGTAAAAAGCGGCAGTGACATCTCGCACGACCCAACAATTGTGGACTATGCTCTTGTTGCCAATGGAGATTTTGAGCATACACCTGCTTGGCAGGAGATGTTTGGAATTGGGTGCTTCCAGGTCCATTTCCCATTTGTCTATCAGTTTGAATGTGGGAATGGCTGGATCTTTTGGGAGTTGGCGGAACATGGCTTCGCTGATGAAGCTCTTACCGTTGTTCACACACACTCGAGCGAGAACAGAGTCCTTCCCATCATTTAACTGAACAGGGATGAACAACTGCTGTCCAATTTGCTGAATATCAGTCAGGCTCTGAACTGATTTCACATCTTTCTGGACTATAGGAGTGGGAGTTTCTGATTGTGGATTAGTAAAGAATTTCAGGGTGTTTCCTTCCAGTGCGGAATACCACCTTAAACTGGAAGGAAGGTTGATTTTCAGAAATAGAGAGGACCCTCCATCACCAGTCTGTTGTCCTACTGCTATTACTGTCACGTCTGGAATCTGGTTGTTCTGGAAGTGAAATTCTACTTGGTCAGATTTTTGTTCAACCATGTGGCAGGTACCGTTTAAACTAACATGGTTCACACTCTGTTTTAATTTTATTGGTCGGCTAGTCTGGGTCCAGAGGACCTTGTTTACACAATCTATTAGAGGTGACAACCTTCTCAGGAGGTCATTCCCTAGTAAACAAGGGGTGCCCTCTGGAGTCACTACTATGACCGGGTGTTTCACCTTGTGTCGCCCAATTTTAATGTCCAAGTCGGCAGTCCCCTCAACGGGAATTTCCTTCACGTCAAAGTTCTGCAGTTGTCCAGCAAGAGAGGTGAGAGGAATTCGGTAATTCTCCCCCCTTCCTGCGTTTAGTTCCTCAAAGGCCCTTTTGGACAGAAGGGTAGCTTGGGATCCAGTGTCCACCAGTGCCAAAATTGTACCCTGCCCCTGTACTTGTACCTTGGGCATAGTATCTTCCCTCCTTCTCCTCAAGGGGGCACAGATAATGCACATTTTTGGACAACTGGCGGGCTAACTTTCTGGTTTTGGACATTGCTAGCGAAGAGATTTGGGCAGAATTCTGTGGAGAACCTTGGGAATCTGAAAGAAAAAGTTGGCAACTGGAGATCAGAGCCATTGTGGGTTCCCCTGGTTCCGGTTCTGGGCCACCTCCCCCCCTTTTTGGAGGCAGTCATCCGGATGAATTGGAACCAGGGGATTTTGGTATTGTCGGTTCTGGGATGAGATGATGGGCGGCGGTAGCTCAGTCTCCATATCTCCCCAGTCTGGATTGGAATCCCTTGGGACCCATTTTTCCTTGGGGGGAGTTCCCCCATCTCTGAAGGAGAAGATCCTTTTCCCAGGATCTTCTGAGGATCCCTCTCCCTCAAATTGGAAGACGTGTACCTCCTCCACAAAGTGGGTCTGTTTGGGTCCTTTGTTTCTCCTACCCCCCCTCTGCTCCTTGGGAGGCGGGCTGTCAGGGGTAGGAGATTTTGTTTCCGGTTCCTGGTTTTCCAGGGGCTGTTTACAAGTTGGGAAGGAAGCTTCCTCCAAGGCTTTACACCCCCCTTCCCTTTGTGCCTCCTCCCTGGGAACCGGTGCGTTATCGGGGTGCTGCCCCCGTCATTGTTCTGGAGCACCAGGTCCCGAGTTTGGGGCATTCTGTGGTGGCATGCTCATCTGAGGGTTCTGTTGAGCCCTCAGTATGTGACCCAGATCCCGTGCCATATTTTGGACCTGGCGCTCTAACTGGGAAACCCGCTCAGGCTGATACGGGGCTCTATTTTCTCCCCTGGGCTGATCCCGGGAAGGGTAGCTATCCCTTCTCTGGTAGTACCCCTGGTTGGGAAGATTTTGGTACCCCTCCACCCTTGGCCTCCCCTCTCCCGGATTAGGTTGTCTGAGCTCAGGGAATTGGGGAAAGAAGGATGGATGATTTTGGGGCTGGAAATTGGGTGGATACCTGGGGAAAAAGTTCTGCCCAGGATTTGGAGAATTTCTGCCCTCCTGGGGGAAGTTAGGAGGGTAGTTCCCCGGGTCAGGTGCTTGGCTGGATCCCCCCCCTTGGGCTGGAGGAGTCCACACATAACCCAGGATTGGTTGGTTTCCCTTGTAGCGGGGACTTACATAGTCAGGGGAGCCGCGGACCCCATTTGTGGGACTACCTCCTCGACTCCCTGTCTGTAACTGGCAGAAGGGCCTTCTGGGCTGTAAATTATTAGGTGCAGGTAGGTTTTTAGGTCCCTCCTTTTCCAAATCCAAAACGGGGGTGACTTTTACCTCTGCCACCTTGGCAGCAGCAGGGGTGCTGTTGGTTTTGGGATTTTTCTGGGTATTGCTTTTATTTTCTATGGGCTTCTGCACCTCATAGATCCGGGTAGCCTGTTCAATGACCCAGTCTAAAGATCTTTTCTCATGAAAATCTCTCACGAGCTGGGTCATTATATATTTGGGCAAGGCATGGAAAAATGTATTGACAAATTCTCTGCTGTCTGTGCGCACCCTTCTGGTGGTCTGCGCAAAGGCACGTTTCAGTTCTTGCACAAATTCTTGTGGGGCCTGATCCTCCCCACATTGCAAATTGTAGGCTGCCTTGCGAGCCTCTTGAGGATTTCTGTGAACAGAAAAATGTTTCAAGATGGCCGCCTTATAGGTGGACCATCTTAAATGATTTTGGTCCTCCAGCCCCGCAAAGAAACTGGAGTATTCTGGGGAGAATGTCCATTTGACGTACTGGATGCAGCTACTGCTGTCCTTCAAATGGAAAGTCTCCATCATTTGCTCATAGAGCTCCAAGTGTTCCCATACGGAATACTTGGCGTTCTTATGATAAGGCGTGATAACACTCCTTATTGCCTTTATTTGCTTCAATGGGTCCTTAAGCAAGGCCCTTTTTGCCTTATTGGCCTTTTTGGTTCGGGTAACCCTGGTCCATTCATCCTCTGACTCAGAGGCACTGCTCTCAGAGGTTCCTGTCTGATCTTCCAGGTTTTCCCGGATTCTGCGAGCCTGGGAATGGCTGGCAGTATGTGGGGACCTGGTCTCCTGTGTCCTTTACCGTTCAGAGGAGTCTTCAGATTCCTCTTTGCTGCCAGGATTTGATGGGTACCCCCCCCCCACTGACCTAACTGGGCAGAGGTTTTCAGGATGCCATTAATGGGCCTACTCTCCTGGGGTTCCCCACTAAATTGCACTGTGCTTGGGTGCCCATACCCGGATGCCCGCCCATCCATTCCTGGGAGGTACTGGCCTATGAGCCCCATGCTTCTGGCTGGATTGTAATCTGCCATCCCTGTGGCCGGTTGCTCATGTGCACCAGGGGACATGGGGGTGGCAGAGTCCAGGGACTGAGAGAGATAAAGGCCTCTGGTACTAGGGCTCCTGAGGTTATGCATCTTGAAACATTTTTCAAGCGCCTTCAGTTCCTCAGTTAAGGCCTTACTAGACTCTATCAGTCTCTCCTGCATCGCTACCTTTTGTTGGAGACTATCATTGTGCTGGCAGAGAGCCTCATTCTCTCTCTGCGTTTCCTGATTGGTCCTGGAGCACTGGGCCAGTCTTTGCTGCAGGAGGGTTACCTCCTGAGTCCCCTCCCTACTGGCCTGCTCCTGTCTTGCCAGAGCCTCCTCCATCCTCCTGGTGTGCTCTAGCAAGTCCTGTTGTTCTTTTAGGAGGTCACCCAGTCCCTGGAGGGCCATGTGATTTTCTTCCATTTTCCTTTTTAAGTGGCAGACTTCCGGCCCCTTTCCTGACCAAGAGCTTGAATTTGTGACGCCAGGTCGTCCCTTTGCCTTTGAAAGGCACCAGCTTTCTGGCGCTCCTGATCAAACGCTGGTTGGGTAACCAGGTCTTTCAGGATCAGTTTATTGCTCTCCTCTTTCTCTCTGTCTAGTTGGATTTGCAGGGTGGCTACCTGATCTGTGCATGCCCTGTTGAAATTGATCTGTTGCTCCAGATTTTTCTGGCTCTGCAGTAGGGAGTCCAAACTGTCTTGGCGTTCCTTCTGCAAAGCCAGAATTCTGGTATCCTGGTCAGCCTTTTCCTGTTGCAGGATATCCATATCCTTCTTTATTTTAATGATGTGCTGTCTACTCTCATTTTCGGACTCCTGGCTTCTGTGCAGCCTCTGCTCAGAAGAGTCCAGATCAGATTGGGCCTTCTGTAATGCCAGCAGTTGCCTACTTGCCAGATCTTGGCCTTCAGCACATTTGTCCTGCATGGCTCCCATATGTAAATATAAATATGCCGCTACCCTGGCAATCTTGTGGTGCTCATCCTTGGCCTTAGGGGCCATATATAGTTCACTCAGGGCCACATGTAGGGGACCCTGATCTCCCCATATATCTGACTCTGTTTCAGTCATCTGGGGTGCGATTGCCTGCAACCAGACCGTCTGGTCCTGATGAGTCCACTCACCTCTCACGAATAGCTTATGTAAGAAGTGCTCTCTGGCTATTTTCATATCTACCAAGGTCGTCATTCTGGAATTTGAGTTCCTTCCTGACTTCCTGACTTACAGAAGTTTGTATTTTATTTTTGCAAAACAGACCTTTTCCTTAGAGCGTTCCTTTGAGGAGTGCTTTACAGCGTAACACAGTGTGGTGATCCGACCGGATATGTGTATCTGGTCAGCTGGCACGCTGTATTAATCTACACAAGTGATAGATCTAACCCAAACGTCCGGCTCGAGCCCCCAATTTGTAAGAGGATTCAATTCAACACTACAGCTAAGTCAATGCCTAGTCTGGGATACTGAATGGAAACCCTTATTGATATATCTTTACGTCCAGTTCATGAGTTCTGGATGACTACCCCTATATAACACCCCTCTCTTGGAATCCCCCTGACCCCACTGAGCCAAGAAGTAGTTCTGTTGTGCAAGTTTAAACGGTTTATTTGATAATTTAAACAATATATATATATATCACACTTTATAATAAATTAATAATTGAATATCACACTTAATCTGAGCAGTAATCAATAATGGATAGTCCGGCACTAGCACACTTCTTTATAATCAATGATGAGTGGTTATAGGATGGATACGATAGCAACAATACTTTTATGGTTTCAAATGGATGCAATGTGGAATGAAATGCAGTACAGAAAATAACTTGATAGGATTTCAGCAAAAGACAATGTAATCACTTTCTTGGACAATTCACCCCCCCCTTAATGCAATGTAAGGAGATGAATAGAATGGGACTCAGTTCTTAGGAATGCAATCAAATAGAATTCAGTTCAATTCCCCACCAGCAGCTTATACAACAGATGGGAGTTTTAAAACACAGACCCAAGTGCTTTGAATATGGTGACAATGCAGTGAGAAATATGCTGAAAATGCTTTTAATTCCCTTCAGGAGGTTCAGGGTGAGTGGTATCTAGTTAATATTAGTCCAGGCTCACTCTAGCAATGATTCAGGGATGGTTCTTAAGAGGCAAACGAAATTTAGTAGTTCAGGCAAAAGCAGATATCTTTTTACAAGTAAAGAAATCGGGCCAAATCGCAAATCGCGGCAAAATTCGCGGGTGCGAGAATCGTGATTACGGAGAAAGTATAAGGAGTAGGAAGTCGGTTCTTGTTGAAAAGCAGAGATTCTAAGCTTTCAGAGGAAAGTTAAACCAAGTTTCTAGCCCAAACGGTTCCAGAGATACGGACGATTAAATAAAGGTAGTTTTTCGGATTTGAAATTTTAAAAGTTCAAAGCGACAGGTTACAGCTTGCAGCTAGAAAATGACAGGTGACAGCTTTGCAAATGCAGGTGACAGTTAGGAGGCAGTTCTGGTTAGATTAAAATAGTTTGGATTAGATTATTTTAACTAAGAGATTGGTTCTGCACAGTTCTGCTAGGTACTCACAATATATTTTTGAATTAGGCCTCGCCACAGATCTGGTCAGGTTTTGGACTGGACTCCGGTTCTGGTCTCGGCACTTCACAGTGATCTGGGTCAGCTCTCTGGTTCTGCTAACAGCGGTCTGGGTCACTCTGGATCTCTGGCCTCTGGTTCTGGATACTGGATGTAACACTGCTTTCTGGGTACTGCTACCGGTTCTGGAGATTGATGGATTTGAAGTCTGGATCTCTGGATGTGAAGTTGTCGGTCAGCATGCTCCGCGGCAAATGGAATTGAATGTCCTCTCTAGCTTCCAGTGGCTCTTTTTATGTCGTTTGAAAGTGGGTGTGTGTGCAGCATCACTAGCCAGCCCCTCTTTCAACTTGTCATTGGCCCAATTCTCCCCTCTCCCATGATTGGGGAAGGAACTGTGAGTCAGAGTGATGCTGTAGGTTTTATGGGCCAGAGGATCCTCCCCTGGTCAGTTTGCCCACAAATCTATATTTGATCAAAATACACATTTCTCAAATACATAGTGGTTTGTCAATGCATGTACATACTACCTATCCCATGAGGTAGTCTCTGTCCCAAATCTGCTCTTCCTGAGGGCTTGCATTCAGAAACGGCAACATTTTCGATTTTAGTGGGTTATGCAACCTTGGTTCTTCATTAAAAATTATACACATATACACGGCCTGTCCATACATACTCCAGTAAATTCCCATGTCTCTAGCTTAAACACAGAGTCTGTAGTATCCATAAATAGCGGGGTTTTGCCCCAGAACATCACACAAATTCCCAGTGCGTCTTAAAACGTGCACAGAAAATTCACAAGAATTATGGTATCATTTAAATAATTTTGACAAGTCCGCACTGTGAGTTATACATCTTTCTTAGAATCATATTCTGGCCAACAGGGGTGTGTCTTTTCAGGTCACATGGTGTAGAAACCAGTTTATCCAGTTTCCGCCAAGCTCAGAGACCCTGCCCCTCCCAGCTTCTGCCAAGAGGAAGCTATTTTACGGCCACCCTAATAAACCATCTGCCTGGGCCCAGGACAGGCCTTTGTTCAACTCCCTGTAGCTGCTCCACCCCTAATCTAATCAGAGAGGTGACAACTCCTTTTGGCAAGGGGAAGAGTGGCTGAGCAGGTTTTAACTCCTGTGGGGGTAGATGTCAGGCAGAATTCAGTTTCATTAAGCCAGGTTTCAGATAAAATGCCACTTTTTGTTCCCCAGTTTGTCAAGACAATTTTTACATATGCAGCTAGAATGCTGATTCTAAGTTCAAAACTATGACATTTCAACAGTGACAAACTATGTGACACTCAAAGTAGGTCACTCAGTTCATTTACACATTTTCGATTTTTGGTAGTTTTAAATCCAGTTTCAGTTAGGCTGCTGCAGACCTGCAGAGCTCAGCCAGTCTTGTTATGAACATTGTTTTGGGGCTCTTCAACTTCCCAGATTTAGTATGCACACATACTTCATTCTGCCAGATGTCCGCTGGTGTTCAGTGAGATTTTTGGATGTGTTGCAATGTTTGAAAATAGGCATTTTGAGCTGGCATTCAGAGAAACAAAAGGTGATTTTAAAGTGCGATTTTTCCTTTGGCACACATTTCACTCATGGCACCCCGGCCCATCCTGCTCGCACTGGTGGGTGGCAAGTTAGGCAACCATTTTAGTGTGCACAAACTGCATGGTTCTCCTAGATTCTGGCGCACATGTGGGCTTTTTGGCCATCTTGGACTTTCTAAGCCCACAGCACCAAATGTTGCAGCATGATAGCTCAAACGTGGGTCAGGACACCCAACAATATATAGCCTTACTGTAACTATTGACCAACTATTTTCCTGAGCTGTGCCACACTTGGTGGACACCGAGTTCACACTCCCTGAACACCAAACACCATGCAAATACAACCTTTGACTCGCCAGATGTTTTGGACTAGAGACCCCAGGATCCCTTATCATTGATTTATCTACACGTCCCAGGGCTGATTCGATTTGTAGTCCAAAACATTTGCAGATTCAGAGGTTCCAGACCACTGGTATAAACAGACAGTGCCGCTATGTCAACTTGAGGATTCAGTAAAAGGCCCTTGGGAGTCAGGAGAATAAAAGGCATGTTCATCAGCAGAATGTCCAAGGCAAGAGGCGGGAGGTAGGGTGAGTCCTTAAACCCGAACTCCCAAGCACGCCCTTCAGATCAAAGTAAAGTTATCACTGAAAACTCAATAGAAGCAGAAGAGGGTTCCCATTGGTGGTTGAGGAAAAATAGACCTATGTTAGCAGCCTGCAAACATGAGATCCATTCTGGCTAGAGCACCAGCCAAGTGAGAGAGATGCTTGCAGATAGTCACTGTGAATGGGGACCTAGTATCAGCTGGAGGGAAACAATGCCAATGTAGAGAGGAGTGTGGCAAGACCCAAGCAATAAGCCACTGAGGAGTACCATGTTAATGTCTCAACCCTGGTGTATATCCTGAAGCATCCCATGTTTAGAGATGATGTGTGGGGAGGGGCAGTTGCTGTCTACCTGAATCTAATGGTGGAACACGTTCTGGGGTGTGATCTACCTACCTATCATAGTGGCCATGAGGGTACAGGCCTCTGCCCATTTGCAGTTGGATTGCATATAACCATCAGATTGGGTTCTTGCAGCACCAAACAAGGAGGTCAAGAGGCACGTGGAGTGTGCAGCCGAGAGGCCAGTTACAGGTTTCCAAATGAGCATAACGGATGTGTTCAGCTTTTCACCTGTAGGGACTGACTGCCTGATGTGAATGAGTTGCAGCTATAGAGTGACTCTATCCATGCAGAATAGTGCAAGAAAATCCTGAAGCGTGTCATCCTGTAAGCCATGTTGAGAGTCTTAAACTGGGGTTAGGGTGTTGCAGAAGGGATAAAGACCCCAACCAGAGACCGCCTGGAGAGTTTCATGCCTGAAGGTGCTGTTCAGGAGAACAAGTGTCTGAAAAGTGGTATCTTTATCTATGTGTCTTTGTATTCTATACCCATAGTATGCAGTGTTATATCATCGTTGGTATAGATAGTGTGGTACTGCAATCTTTAGATATCACAGATGAACTTTTCTTGTATTGTTTCTTCTTCGGAAATAGGCTTCAGGAAATGTAGAGGACCTTGACAAGAGAATTACCGAGGATCACCAAACAAAGCATTAACATGGAAAATGACAAAATCAGTAAAGGCCCGGGCTGCTTGACACAGCACAGACATGCTGCACCAGGAAGAGACCCTCCTGTGCGCCTCGTTAAAGAAAATCAAAGCCACTCCTGTGGTCCCGCACATTGTGCTTGGAAGCAGGACAGCTGTTCCCAATGCCGCTTAGTGCAGTCATCTTCTGCAAGGGTCAACGTTTTGCAAGTGAAGAGCAGTTGTGGAAGCGCCAAGACTCCACAGAGTAGTGCAATCTGTAGGTGCCTTCTCTGGGGATGTGTGTGAGTGTGTGCACGTGTGTGCATGTGTGTATTTAAACCATGAAAACTAGTAATCAGATTGCTTCATTTGCTGGGGACTCGCCATGGCTCACATCACTCTGCATATCATAGCAAGGGCCTTCTATCACACGCTGCCATATACGCAGGTTGTGGACTTTTCCTTTACCAGGCCCCATTGAACTGTAATGGCTACTTTTCAAATGTATGGCAAGCTCCATGAAGGTCATTTGCTACTGTCAGTAGCATAGTCTGGACAATCCCAAAATAAAAACTCAGCAATTAACACTGTCAAGGAAGCCATTAATCTGCAGATGGTTTTAGTTATTTTTAAGTGTTTTCAAGTGCCAGTTCAGGAAAGAGCCCACTGGGCACCCTATTTACTTATGGAACATTGTCATTTCCATTGTTAAAAACAAGAGGCATTTTATTCCAGTGTTGACAGAATGCTGATTCTCCCTGGGCATACATGTGAATGTGAAGTTACTAATTCAGCTGGAAACGTCCAGAACTTCCCATGAGCATTGCCAGGACATATTCCCACAGCGTATGCTCTAGTGGCCACTTCCTTTCATCATTCTTAAGAACCCAGGGCAAGACACGGATGAGGATCTCTTTAAAATGCGCAATTGCAGTAAATATCATTTACTCAATATATAAACTGGAACAGAGTTCCTAAAGATATTATTTAATAGTTCAAATGTTTTCCGGATGTTTTGCTCTAGGTGAGATAAAGCTTGTAGACCTGTCTCTGGGCCATGAACACATGGAACAGCTCAGTGGATTGCAGTGATATGCTGAAAGGGGCTATAGCAATTACTGATACAAATAATATTGTGCTTGTGAGGGGCCTTTGCAATCTCAAATGCATTGTAATGTGTCCTTTTTCATGATATGATCACCTGTAACTCAGCAAACCATCCGGATTGCATTAATGTCTTTTTTTCACATATCATAGCTATCACTTTTAGAAAGCTAACCGCAAAAACCCCAATTTTTCCATTGTGTGTGACTGAGGCTGGATGGACATTGCTCTCCGCAAGCGCAGAGTCTTAGCCAGACCAAACATGCCTCCTAAGCACTGTGAGGCAGGGAAGGCACTGAATGCCACCCTCAAGACGATGCACACCACATACCTATGGTCTGTGCTCTGTTCTCCTCTGTCTCGGGAGGATAGCTCAGGGGCAACGCGCTCGCTGAGCAACACAGGTTCGATTCCCGGGTCCGTTCTCAAAAATCTCTGGGTATTAAGCGCGTTATAAATAACCAATTACAAGTTTATAAGCTTACATATACTTGTACACACCATAGTGAACTGAGAATTGTTAGTGTAGGGGTTTAAGCACTGAACTCTGAGCCTTGAATGCTAAGCTAGAACTCTTGCCAGTGCTAAACTCTTTTTGAGCAGGAACCAGGTACATCTGCCCTAAATACAGCAACACCACAGCTTTTTCCTTTTCAAATGCCACTGTGTCACCAATATCCCCGTTTCTAATTGAGACGCACCCATATAGGCCATCAGAAGTGGCAGGAAAGAGGTGCACAGGAGAAATAACCTTAACTGGCACCATATACTGCTCTGCACATGGAAATGCATTAGCCAGCGGAGCTATTCCCCTAAATTGCACATAATGCATTGTACATGGTCAGATTTGTGACAGCAGAACTATTACCCTAAATCTTACATATTGCACTATAACTGGGTAGGCTTGAGAAACCCCTTCATGGCCTTTGGTCTATGCATGATCTGCAGGTAGCAGGTTCAATTCCTGGCAAGGCCAATTCAGCCTTTCATTAATCAGAGGCTGATAAGTGAGTACCAACTACTTCCGTTGGGAATGATTGTATGCAAATATGTGCTATGTGCAGTGCTTTGGCAAACGTGCTATTTAAATAACAAATCATTATCAAATGCCTGGGCCATGGAAAAGGAAGGTTATCACTCGTTTTCGAAAGTGTTTACACAAAACATGACATACAGTAAACACCATTAACCCTCCATAAGGAGCATTTTCTGTAAAGTTGTGAATTGACATGGTTCACGGATGAGGGTATGAGGGCCACTTTGTTTAGGTGAGGGCCACTTGTTTTGAGGTGGCCGTGCCCATTTCTTGTCCCAGTCTGTCCCTGCCTGTCGGGTTAGGCATTAGATGACAGTGATATCCCCTAAACTGCGTACTATCTACTAATGCTCAAGCTTTAGACAGCACAGCTCTTCCCCTAAATAAAGAAGGCATGCACCACACTCCTGTCTAGAGGCCTCAGGATAGAGTACCCAGGCCCCCGGAGGAGCAGGAGCACCCTTCACTGCAGGAGCAGCAGGGAAACATCTCCAGCTGCCTCATTTGAATTAAGGTAGGCACCCGTTCCTTAATTCCTAACCCCGACATCCCTCTCCCCAGACACGGAGATCGCTGCATTCTGCAGCATAATTAATTGTTTGTATGGATAATTTCCTCACAGGTGCCGATTCGAGCACAAAAGCCTTTTTTTCGCTTTCTTTCATCTCGTTGCCACCATTGGAACACACAAGGTGTTCTTGATTGAAGATGGTCGCCGGCACCCTCTTTGTCTTCATCACAGCCACCTGATCCGAGCCGTGTGATTTTACTGGCCCAGCCTCTGCTCTTGAGGGCCAATCACACGCCGGCAGGCGAACGCCGGTTCCTCTCCCTAAGGAGCCTCTCCACAAGGAGCACTTCCTATCTGGAGCCTGTCCGGAGCATTCCGAAGCCCGGGCCATGGACTTTGTCCTTTCGCTGGTAAGACTCCTCCGTCACTGTAACCTGGCCGTATCCTGCAAGAACCCCTTCTACCCTTTCTTTGACTGATCCCTCTTGTAGTGACCTTTACCAGTAACGGTTTTTCTTGGTTTAAAGAGACTCCCATCTGCTCCACTGCCATTACGTTGTAAAGTGTATCCACCAGCAGTGTCACCCTTCGTAATGCCTCCTTCCATACTGCTAACCTACATTGCACGCTGATACCTGCATATGAGGCCCTTTATTGCCTCTTCGCCTAGTCTTTGTTGAGCCTTGCGTTCACATTTCGCCTAGTACATCTATACTATTAATATTGTGATTGATGTTGAAACTACTGTGATTCACACCTTTAAGCTCTGCTACTGCAACTTGTCTTACCTACAGGCTGTCGAGTATAGTCTTGCAAATAGCCTTAACCGCACATCCTTTATGCCTGCCATGATTGACTGTTTGATTGTTTGCAGTAGACAGTGTACTCCCAGCCACAGCTATCATTGACTAATGCCTGCCACAATTTCTACTCCAATGCCGTCATTGCTCTAACCCAGACCTCTGTTAGCCGCGGTGATGCACTATTGCCATATCTATGCCTGAGTCGTATCATTGTATTGACATTAGCCTGCCTATGCTAGTCACTATGCCTTATTATTGATGTTGATCGCTTAACGCCAGTCACTATGCCTTATTAATGATGATGACCGCCTCATGCCAGTCACTATTCCTTACTAATGATGTTGACCGCTTCACGCCAGTCACTATGCCTTATTAATGATGTTGACCGCTTCATGCCAATCACTATGCCTTATTAATGATGTTGACTGTTTCAAGCTAGTCACATTAGCTGCATATACCTATCTGTGTCACTTAGCTGCAACTGTGACCCTCATGTGCAGTACCATCTCTTGATACTGGAATTGGAAGGATGCTAAACTTAGTATTACTGTTCTGCACTATGGCTGCTGCCATGTATGTGAATTCTAATAGCAAAGAACATATTGCTCAGTCGCCAATACCCATCCTAGACCCCAGACTACCAACCCCAACAAATATTGCGCCCACAAATTCCTCCATATACTACAGGGCCCTAGAGACAATACCCTACGGCTCTCTATGACAGACTCCGTGCCAGATGAACTAAATTATATGAACCTCTGAGAAGATCCCTGCCGGCCACTAACCTTAAAACTAACCACAAGCTTAGCCTGAGACCTAGCCACCTAAAGACGTCTCCACTACTGAATACTCATCAGCTCGATAATTATAAGCTTAAGTCTTGCAATAATAACCCAGACAAATCCATTCTAGTCAACAAAGTATTTGAGCCCCCGCCTCAAAGGTGCGCTTCTCAATGCAAGATCGCTTGTCACCCATGCCACCGACATCGCAGACCTAATCACTGAAGGCAAGTTGGATTTCCTCGCAATCACGGAAACATGGCTCCATAATGCAGCAGGACCCGCACTTATGTTAGCTATCCCTGATGGCTACACCATAGTGAGACAAGACCGAGACAATGCCCGAGGTGGCGGTATTGCCATTATTGCTAAAACTAACCATGGACTTAGACTAGTCCCTACCCATCTATCACAATCATGTGAAGTTCTCACGGCCAAATTCCAGATATATAATTCACAATCATTCACTATTCATCTAATATACAGACCGCCTGGCCCTCTTGGTACCTTTGAGGAAGATTTGCATAACATAATCTCGAATAACCTTTAACCTACCTTGCAACTACTCCTATTGGGGGACTTCAACTTAGGTTTTAATGATCATATGACAAAAATGCAACAAATATAGTCAATACTATCAACAGACTAGGCCTTTCCCAAAAAGGTAACAAACCTACCCACCTAAAAGGGAGAATACTGGACTGGATAGTGGACTTTAACTGCTCAGTTACTATCTCCTCCATCCTGCCGCTATCATGGACAGACCACTTTCTGGTGTCCTTCCACCTATCTACTATAAGACCCAGTCCACTGGTTCAATCTTTAGCGCCACCATGCTCAACTAGAAGTAATAAAAGCATCACTGTAGAGAAGGTTATCCCTGCCATTCTGCCCACCCTCAATGCACTGCCAGATGATCTTGACCCTAGCATACTAGTTCAGGAATTTAATAATATTATGCTCTCTACACTGGACAAAATTGCCCCTGTCAAACTCAGACCCAGCAAACCAATAGCCCATTTAAAGAAATGGTTCACACCACAACTTAAAGACCTTCGGATCTTAAAGAATAAAAGTGAAACCAAGTGGAGACTTTGCCCCTCCAGTGAGAACAAAGCTAACTTAACCTCACTTTCCTCACACTATAAGAAGGAAGTCTGCCGAGCAAAACGCAACTCCTACGATGAGCGTATTGCTAACTGTAACTCGAGTATGAAAGAACTCTTCTCCATACTCAAAGAACTAGAGACCCCAATTGCTATACCTGATGTCTGCACTAAGGACAAATCCTGATGTACAGACATTCAACTAGGCCTTGCTAATAAAATTAACATGCTCCAAAATAAAATTCAACAAAAAAAAGAAGTACAGCACTCGTCCAATACCCTCTTGCCCAATGTCTCACCACCGGCACACAATACTACCTTCCACTTCTCCAAAATGTCTATCCTTGAGGTAGAAAAAATTATCCTCTCACTGAAGCCTTCGAACTGCAAAGGTGATATTTGCCCAGCACAACTAATAAAAGATGCTGCCTGAGAACTATCTCCATTTATCACTAAACTGATAAATGCCTCATTTGCCACAGGCATCATCCCTGCTAACATCAAACAATCATGGGTGCTCCCCCGCCTCAAGAAACAGACATTAGACCCTCTTATTCCCACTAATTACCGGCCTATCACTACGGTCCCATTTCTACTCAAAATATTGGATAAAGCTGCCTATCTCCAAATTCTAAAACACCTAGAACTGCACAAACTCCTAGGCAACAGACAATCTGGTTTCCATCCACTACACGGAACAGAGACAGCCTTAATCGACCTAAAGTCCCAAATAGACGAGCAGAGAGACAAGGGTAGGACAGTACTCCTGCTCCTACTTGATCTCTCCGCCGCATTTGATCTGGTCAATTACGAGGTCCTATGCCGACACCTCGATTCTGCGGCCCATTTCTCCACGGAAGCCATCAAATGGATTGGGTCCTTCCTGAGTTAGTGAACTATGAGAGTCTTCTCCCCCTCGCCAGCTGCTGACCCAACACCCATCCTATGCGGTGTTCCCCAAGGTTCTTGTGTTTCGCCACTCCTTTATAATATCTTCACTAAGCCACTGTTTGACGATCTGGACCATCTAGGTATCACCTACACTAATTACGCAGATGATACTCAGATTCTCCTCCCGCTTTCTGGGGATTACAGTACAGACACAGGATTAGTGAACAAAGTATACCTTATCATCCAAGCATGGATGGCCACTCATGGCCTGTGCTTAAACGATGATAAAACCGAGTTTATAAATCTAGGCTCACAGGCCAACATAAAAAAACTAGGCCAAGAATGTTCCTCTTTCAACATTAACGGGAACACTATCAAAGTCTCTAAGGAGGTAAAAACCCTTGGATTCTACTTGGACTTGACATTGTCCGTTGATAAACAGGTCAAATCCTCTACCTCATCTACAGCCTACACCTGCAAGTTACTCCGAGCTGGTAAGCCATTCCTCTCTGACAATAGCTGCCTGATCCTAGCCAGAGCTTTAATACTCTCGAGAATTGACTACTGTAATGCCCTATACAGTGGTGCTAATAAATCCACCATCCAAAAGCTCCAAACATTACAGAACAATGCCCTAAGAGCAGCTTTAGGGGCATAAATAAAAAAACTCACATCTCCTCTCTGAGACGCAAGCACAAATGGCTATCCACATCCAATAAAATACAACTAAAAACGCTCTCCTTGACCTACAAAGCTCTCAATAACGCAGCCCCTAGCTACCTTATAGATAAACTCCAGAGAAGAACCTCTCTCAGACCTACTAGAACAGGGAATGTTAACTGTCTGACCATACCTAAATATAAGCTCATCACGATTGGTGGTAACAGCTTTACTGTAAAGGCAGCTAAATTCTGGAACTCACTGCCTCAAGATCTGAGAGCCAACCAACCTTACCCACACTTCAGAAAAAATGTAATAAAACACATCATCGCTACCGACCCCTAGTCTCCCAGTACCTGCCATTATTAGGGTACTACTGTGTCTACATCTGATCTACATGTGACCATGAGTAATCGTTTCTACCTGCGAGCCTAAGTGATACACTAAGGGCTTCACCTTTGTAATATATATTTGTATAGTGTTCATTGTCTATTTTTGTAATTACATAGGCCATTTTAATCTTTGCCCATACTCTGTACATTGTGTATTTTCTGTAAGCATGTAAATATTGTATCCTGTGCATTTTTGTAAATCCTGTGCATATTTGTAACTTTGTAAGCTCTGCATCTCCATACTGCTGCGCCCTTTTACTTACGAGTCTGGTGCGCTTAAAAATGAGTAAACAAACAAATCACACAAATGAATAAAATGACCAAGCAAACAAAGAGTGCCAACCTGGCAACCTGGCAAAATCATTTTTCTTTTCGTATATTTTGAAGCCAGCTTAAAAAAGCAATCATAATTCTCTTCTCTAACACTTCCCAAAAATGATGCCATATTTTGTAAATACAAGAGTAAAACACTAAATCAGTAAACCCCATCGTATTCCAGAAAGAAATGCAGCCTCTTTCCCCTTACTCTCTATTTTAGTGTAACTAGTTGTTAATGGGTGTGGCAATACCTTCTTCGCTGTGGGAGGACCCCTGTGGGGAACATCTCATACCTTGTGCATATGATAATACCTGCCACCCCCTCCAATCACTGAACACCTATTGGGTTTGTTATTTAGCTGTTGCACAGAGCTTTGTAAGGAAGTTGGGCAGAGCTTCTTACCTATAAAGGGGCCAGGGAGATTGAGAACTAAAGATGGCAGCTTTGTTGGATTGTACATCCTATCCCCCACTCAAGTGTCCATCTTTGCACTGCCAGCATGTTTCTCTTCCCCTTCCTGCAGCATGCTGAGGCCAAGTTATGGTGCATCCAGCGACGTGGGGCCCTTTGACAAATCCACACTCCACCTTCTATTGTTCTGCTCCAGTTTCAGTTGAAGGACCCCGTTCAGGATTGCAGTATCAGAGCGAAACAGGATTTTTAGTGCGGCCGGAACACCTTGTGAGTCGTGGCCATTGTGGGCGGGGGAGATTTCATTTTGTGTTCTGCCTGCGTGCTTTGCGTCAGAGGAAATTGGGGCTTGCGGAGAACAACAGGGAAGATCATCAGATAAATGCTAGGGAGGATAGCCACTACAGTGACAAATACCTGACACATTCTGCCACCAATGGGATATGCCCTGATAGGCAAATGCCCCAGGAGGCCAATGAACATAGCATTTGACCATGCTAGAGTGAGGCTCGGTGCCTCTATCAGCCTGCCAACCAACATTTACTTATTTGATTTGATTCGATTTGTAACGCACCAAAGCCTGCAGGCATCAGAGCGCAAACATAAAGACGTTAGACGAACATAAATGACAAGACTAAAGACTGGGCTACAAAATATCTGTTTTTGGATACCTATCTGGATGTTTTTATGAAAATAACAATGTTTTCAATTTTTTCTTGAAAATCAAGAAGTTAGATTCTAGTCTTAGTGGCGCCGGAGTTTATTCCACTTTAGTAATGCTTGGACTGGAAAAGATTGTCCTAGTCCATTCGCTTTCTTGGTACAGATGGTTTGCACCAAGCCTTGGTCCTTTGATCTCAAAGATCGTCCTGGTTCATATGGGTATATTATGCTTTTTTAAATATGCTGGAGCGGAACCATAGAGGCAATGGTGGACAATTTTAGCTGCCTTGAAGGCGATACGTTCATCCATGGCAAACCAATGGATTGACTTCATGTCTTCAATGACATGGTCCCTCGTAGTTTTCCTTCTGATTATTCTCGCTGTGCCATTCTGAATGACTTGGCATTGGACTATGCTGCCTTTATTTGCTCCCCGTAGTAAGGCATTCCGTAGTCCAGCCTTGAGAGAATAGCAATGGTGGTACAGTTTTTTTTCATTCAGGACATGTCCATTTCACATATTAAGGAATGTGAAATGGGTGCCTTCAGTCCTCAAATGTCAAACTGCGTTTTCTCTGAACCAAGATAACTCTTAGCATGTAGCTAATGGTAATGAGTGGAGTTTCCAGGCTGCCCCTTTCCCTCATTTCCACATTGCAGATGTAACCCTCTGTCCAATGACTCTGTCACGAAACAGTCCAGTTTATTTACAATGTAATTCCAGGACTGGGAGGTACACATGATGCCGCACAGAGAGCAAATAGGTAAGAGGTGGATTCCCTGGAGCCCAGATTTTATTTTTGAGTTTCTTTCCCCATGTAATCATTGTCTTCAACTTCGGGTCATAACGCTTGGAGTTGGGCTCTAGTGGTTTTCAATTCTCATGTGCACAGTGTCTCTACCTCTAAATGTTGACTGCACACAGGCACTAGGGAGCAAGGGATTTTAAAATCCTTGGGGCGTGTGAGTCTAATTGGCCTACCAGGTTAAGGGAAGAGAACACTGCTCAATCAGTTTTCTCTAGTCATTAGACTAGTAGCGCCACTGAGCCAAAGGCAAGCCCAAACCAAGTGCCTACCTTAACTCCTGGTATACCCCCAACCTCAAAATCCTACGCTCCTCTAACAGAGCAGAAGAGAATACATGGACAAAAACACCCACCATTGAGAACAAACAGCACTTCAAAGCCCTTTCCAAAAAATACAAAAAAGCCATTCTGAAAACTGAAAGCTGTATGTATAACAAGAGAATAGAAGAAGCCAACTCTGGCACAAGAGAGCTCTTCACCAGTCTATGTGAGCTAGAGACACCAGTTCCACCTCCGGACAATGCCACTAAAGATCTAAGCTGGTGTGAAAACATCCAAACACACTCCTAGGCAAAATCATCCTACTTCAAGCTAAAATCATCATGAAAAAAACAAACTCCCAGTACCTATCCAGTCCACGGACCAACACCCCTTTAGCCCTCCCCCTACCCACTGGCTCAAATTCACCCCGATAACAATTACTGAAACCACCAAGATCATCAAAGGACTGAAACCTTCAAAATTCCAAGGAGACCTCTGCACGGCCACCCTCATAAAGGACTGCAACGATGAGTGTGCCCCCTTCATTACAACACTACTTAACAACTCCTTCTCCACTGGCAAAGTCCCAGAGAATATCAAAGACGTGTGGGTAATCCCCCTCCTCAAGAAGCCCACTCTAGATGCCAACATACCCACCAACTTCTGTCCCATCATGACCGTACCTTTCCTCCTCAAAATTCTTGACAGAGCAGCTTACCTGCAAATCCAACACCACCTTGAAACCCACAAACTCCTCGGCCCTCAGCAATCAGGCTTCCACCCTGGCCCTGGAACAGAATCTGCCCCCCTGGATTTAAAAATCCAAATGGACTACATCAAAGATAAGGAAACCTGGCTATCCTCCTCCTCGACCTCTCAGCAGCCTTTGATCTGGTCGATCATACGATTCTCTGCCAACACCTCTCCTAAACTGCCCAGTTCTCATCCAAATCCATCTCCTGGATTGAGCCCTTCCTCACCAGCCGCACTATGAGAGTGTTCTATGCCACTGTGGCAGCCCCACCCTCACCAGTCACTGTGGAGTGCCTCAGGACTCATGTGTCTCATCAACCTTATACAGCATTTTCACCAAACCCCTCTTTGACTGCTTTGATGCCCTGGCCATCACGTACACTAACTACGCTGATGACACCCAAATCCTCCTACCCATCTCTGGAAACTACTATACTGACTCCATTGCACTCAGAAAACTCTACCATACCATCCAGGCCAGTATGGCTCAACATGGACTATGCCCAACAACGAAAAAAACAAGCTACTCCTCATTGGCAGACAACCACGCCTTAAGACATTCAACAACTCCTACAAAACATTCAACATTGGTGGTAACACCATTACTGTCGCAAAAGAGGTAAAGACCCTGGGAGTATATCTCAACACTTTCCTTAACCAGACAGTTTAACTCAATTGCATCAGCGGCAGCATACACTGCTAAAATAATCAATGCCTGCAGACACTTCCTGTCTCCCGAGAGTTGCATTAGCCTCGCCAGAGCACTCATCCTATCCAGGATTGACTAGTGCAACTTCCTTTTTGCAGCTACCAATACGTGAAACATAAAACAACTGCAGATTATTCAAAACAACGCTGTAAGAGCAGCTCTAAACATTTCCAAAAAAGAACACATCTCTGCAGGTAGACATAACTTACGCTGGCTCCTGGTCTTTGAACGCATCATATTCAAAACATTAGCCCTGGCCTA
This sequence comes from Ambystoma mexicanum, assembly GCF_040938575.1. Taxonomy (NCBI): domain Eukaryota; kingdom Metazoa; phylum Chordata; class Amphibia; order Caudata; family Ambystomatidae; genus Ambystoma; species Ambystoma mexicanum. Next base: position 117,943,562 of record NC_090935.1, on the reverse strand, counting down.
CAAATGTATTTCCAACACCACTCCTACCTACTTGTCTAGGAAAATCACTAAGGCCCAGTCAATCAGACCCATCCGCAACACCTACTCCCAATCACTTATCATCCCCAGATACAAGCGGCAGAAAGCAGGGGGAAGTAGCTTCCCAGTGATTGCTCCCAAGCTATGGAGCACTCTCCTACTAGCCTTACGACCTGATAGTTCCTACTGGTCCTTTCGCAAAGACCTAAAAACCAGGCTGTTCTCACAAGACCTCTAAATCTAACTTTATTCAAACTAGATATGTTGCGGAAGACAGAATGTATGTACAAGTTACTTTACCATCTCCTGCAACCATTACCATTACGGTAACTAACATTATAAATGTAAATGCAATGAACTAATGCACAAAATGTACTTTACCATCCCCTACAACCATTAACATTACCGTAACTAACAATATCAATGTACATGCAATTAACTGATGTATACAATGTAATCAAAGTATGTATTCCATGTCCTGTCTGTAACCTACTGCAACTAAGCTGTCCATGTAATCAGCGCCCAGATGCCCCCGGCTTCGCTGCGCTTAACAAATGTCAAACATAAATAAATACATAAATTAGAAGTCCACTGTCCGCAGATACTGGACACAGGTTTGCTATCAGGCCATATTTTATATGAATGCTGGGAGTAGCAGAGCCTCCTTCCAAGTCTTCTGTGCTGTAGAATGTGTCCCCAATTTTGGCAAGGAAACAATGCAGAACCACAGGTTAAATAGGATATTGAGAGTTTGGATAATTATGCTGTCAATCACTGGATTATATTTATACATTCAAACTTTATTGCAGCCATCCAATCACTGAGAGGATAACACATGTTGTTTCTTGTGCGTCTTCCTGTGTTATATATCCTGATATGTTACTGTTATCCAATGCATTCTAGTTTAGTGTTGGTGTCATGTTACAACTTTGTTAGAAGTCATGCACCTAGTGGCTAGCAGTTTTAGTGTTCATTAAGCCACTAGCATTTAGATGGACTTACTGTATCATTTACCTTTACAAAGAAAACTTTTTGTTTAAACAAACTGTGCAGTGCTCTAAGGACATACTAAAGTAGCATCAGCTGTAATCCTGCCAAAGGACCTGAAAATGGGTCAAGTACAGCAAAACAGTAAGCATCTTCAGAAACACAACAGGCAGCAACTGCCTAATTTAAATGGTGCTAACTAGGTCCAATATGGTGAGCACAACAGTGATTGCTCTATTAGATAACGTGTCAATCAGGCACACTGGCTGCAAGCGGGGAGTTATGTTAGACTTGCCGTTCATCAAAAATAATACTGCTAATTTAGCCCTAATTAAAACCTGGGCAAATGCATTCATTGGATACCTGAATGATTTCCAGATGGAGGTTCCTGGCATATCACCAGACTGCCTTCTCGCACTTATAACAACAGATGCTTCTACTCAGTGCACAAGTTGAGGCCTACTTTTGATAAGATCTGAGGGGCCTTCTTGGATGCAGACCTGGACTGGTTAGGCATCCAGTACCGGGTTGACCTGTGCAGATAAATAGTCATTTCTGTCTCGTTTGAATTTTGTTTCGATAGCATTGTCATTCACATGTTTTGTAATTTAGTGAGCTTAGTGATTTGTTCGTTGTAGGAATCACCTGGTCTTCCTTGCTTACTTAATATGCCAATGTTAGATATGTATGACCTTTTTGGATGTTTTCTGTTTCTTCCTTTTGTTTTCCTTTTCTATCGATAATTACTGGTTGATGGTTCATGTAATTTGGTACATTGCAAGTATACTGTGATATGTTTTTGTAATGTGTTAATTCTTAATAAAATAGTTTAAAAATAAATAAATACATTAATTAATAAATACATAATGATTGCCTAGAGATCTACAGGCAATTTGAGCTTAATGCCAGTTGATCAAACAATATGTAAGAAAAACCACGACCAGAAAAATATAGAGATGGCGTATGCACTATTGATTTGGGGTTAACATTAAGAATGATTGCACAAGTTATTTTTGTTGGCAGAGGTGCACTCTGAAGTTGCGTTAGAATATGCGCACTCATTAGTAAATGTGCAATCATTAGATAGCATGGGGCATTCCAAAATGGCCACTGTGGCGTGGGGGTGTATCTCCTGAGCTCCGGCAGGCCGATTTTCAGCAAGCCCGAAGGCTGCCAATCTTAAATGAACAGATGCCACTTTGAAGACCCTGTGATGAAGGTGGAAGGTGTTACACCATAAGAGGCAGAGGCATGAGCATAAGGAAACATGCCGTTAAGCTGGGAACATCCTTGAACTCTAGGTCGGGCATGGCCCAGGGATAAGAGGCTATAATCTGGTGACGTAGATGGAACAGTGCATCCCCATGGATTTGTCTGCCAACCCCCCCCCTCCCCGGGTATGATGGGACTATGAATAAAAGAAGGGAATACAGCAGCGAAGCTCGGGACCCCACGCTTAAGAAGATATTGGAAAAAGGAAGACGGCGTGGGGCCGTCAGCCAGTGAGTAGCGGTACATGTAGACACCTGTGGTGGAAAGCAGACAGGTGCATGCACAGAGAACACCAGCTTGTTTAATGCACAGGACTCCATCCCGCCACGACTAGAAGCTCAATATACTTTTTTGGTAGAAGTAAGTGGGTGTCCAGCCCCTAGGGATATTATACACGGCGCTCCCAGGGGCTGGAAGAGGTGAGACAGAGCTACAGTGAATGCATGGGAACATTCAAACCACATATAAGGATATATAAAGGTGACCGATTTAAAACAGATGTAAGACAATACTGGGGGAAAAGAGAGGAACAGCTCTAAGGTGTTAAATAAATCGAAGAGGTGATACGTAGTGGGGCACTTTTTAGACTCGATCAGTGAACTCCCTCTGGTCAATGTGAACCACAACACGGATCCCACTTTGGTCAATGTAAACCACAGATGAAAGTCGTTGTGGCAGGCACCAGGATGATATGAGATCTAGGAACTCAATTGGTTTCATTTTATATCCTCATTCGATCACTTACCACTTGGACAATTTAGGGTGCTGGCACAGTCACAGAAAAGCTAACGCACTGTTTGAAAGAAGAGGGGGCTGCAACTAGGATTCATATTAGTACTGAGGTAGTGGACTAGTGGACTATTCTTTACATTAGCGGTCATTCACGGATGGTGCATGCCCGAGCCAGAGGACACTTTGCAATTCCAGATGCCAGGAGCTAAAGGGAAAACACTGTCTTCTAAGTCTAAGACGCCTATCACTACTCAAGGGGGCCAGTTGGAATGCTGTTGGAGGTCTCGCACTGGAGACACCTCTCTTTGGGAGGAAGCAGCGCTGAAGTCTATAGGAGAAAAGCCATCCAACCAGGTTAAAATGGCTTTAAACATGGAAGACCTCCAGGGTTGTTTAAAAGGAAATGGAAGCGAGGATGATGAATGTCATACAGGTTCAGCTGGACAAAATTAAGGATGACTTACAGGGCTCAATGGAGATCAGTGAAATTGGTGCTAGGTTGGATACAATGGAGCGGGGCCTGTCGGAAATGACGAAAGAAGTAGGCCAAAACAGCGAGCTCCTAGATCAATTGGCAAGAGCCGCCCACAATTTGGAAATATAGATGGAAGACTTGGAAAATTGCTCCCAGAGGTTGAATATACATGTAAAGGGTGTACCAGAGGACGTGAAGGATATGAACTTGAGAATAAAGATCCAGCAGTGCTTCGGGAGTCTAGTTACGGATAAAACACCTGACGATGTGGGGATAGGGTACATCGGGTGGGCGCTAGGAGATTTGGACCAGGTACAAGACCAAGAGATGTGTTAGTGGCCATGTCCCCATTCAAGATTAAAGAAGAGGTTTTTAGGATGGCGAGGACACAATTGGACATAACTATTAATGGGGTCCAGGTATATCTCTTCCAAGACATGGCATTGACAACATTGCACAAAAGGAGGGCCATGATCCCTTCACTAAAGAACTGATCGCTAAACAAATTCAATATAAGTGGATCTTTCCATTTGGCCTGTTGTTCATCTGGGAAGGGAAGCAATACAAGATAACATACTGTGAGGAAGGATTGTCCATTATGAATATACAGGGGGGCAGGCGACCTGGTGGACACATGCAAGAATCATCTTCTGGAGAAGGTAATCGTCCGTGGCCTTGGTTTGCAGCACATAGCAGGCGAGACAGCAAATATGCAAAACTGCGAGCACCTCTGGGCAACATAGATGAGCCCGGACTGTCAGTATGCGTCTGAGAAGTTGGTTCAAGATTTGTATTATGGTCATTCCTGTTGTTTAGCTGCTTAATGTTGGTTAGACAGAAAACAGGCAATCATTAGCAACGGTGTAATTACTTTTAACTGTGCAATGACTGGTTATATAAGGGAAATACGGGAAAGGGAAATAAGGGGGCTCTTTAAGCCTGTGAAGTCAGTAAAAGGTGAATGTAGGATGACTACATGACTGTCGATATTTTTGCAATATAATACAAAACACATTCTTAGTGTGGCGTTTCCTTTTTGAAATGAAAGTGGCCATCATATACTCATGATTTCTCATATTGTTTAAAATGCCACCAATCTTTAAAGTCCTTAGAAAAAGTCATGCTGACCCAAAGAAATCAGGCAGGCCTCTGTAAATTGTAATCTAAACTAAGCTTCTTTTGCAAAAAGGAAACTCGCTACAAAAACTGATTTGTGCAAGTTATTTAATGTTGCAGTATGCCTCAGAAGTAGATTATTTCCTTTAAAAAGTCCCATCATCGACCCCACATGTTTCCCTTTAATTGCTGCTGCTGCTTCTTGGTCAGCTCTGGATGGATTACCTGACCTAGAGTTGGCATGTGTGCATTAGAAGGGGCACAATCTATGCAGGTTGCATGACACCGGGTTCCCCCAAGTTGTGGATTCAATGGATTTCAGACACTATTCACAAACGTGTAATATCCGGTTCTGGAAAATGTAGTTCTTGTTCTAATGCAGCTAGCAGTCATCAACATATATGGTAGCATCTGTATCACACTCCATTCTAGGAAGCGTGTTTGACTGTTGGATTACTACATTGGTTTCTAGTAAGGACATTGACAAGGCTGTGAACATTTGAGCACCACACCCCTATGAACTATGGGCCTCTGAGAACTGCACCACAATACACAGGTCTGGTACACTCCTATTGAAGTCTTTCCAAATACCCCTATGCCGGAAGGGAAATAATAAAACCAAGGAGGGCTCCTGGCTCCTTTGCATAGAATCAAAGAGCTTGGGGACATGATGGCAGATCTTTGTGATCTGGCACATATATTTGGTATAAAAAAAGGTTGCATGCTTGAATCACTAAATACATACTGCACGCAGCACTCTTACCTTTATTATTTTTGCATTACTTATAGTAACATTATACTGTTTGTAACAATGAACCACACATATTCGTTTGGAAAGCCTCAGGATTTGGATTTGTGGATAAAATGTCTGTGACATCCATCACTCAATTGTAATCCAATTCCAGGACATATATTCCTTGTTTCCAGACATAATGTTTCCTCTCCCCAAACCCTGGAGGGTAGACTTGAACACAAGAAGAAGGAGATGTGCATAAGCATTAAAGTGAGGAAACTGTTTGCAGACATCCAATTATTATATGTTATGTTATGTTATGTTATGTTATGTTATGTTTTGGGCATTTGCATAGCGCCTTTTTTTCCATTGGTATGACCTCAAAACGCAGTGGGATGAACTCCCTCGGGGACCGTAGTCCAGGTCATCGGAGAGAGTAGGGTAGTAAATAGTGCTTGGGTGCACTCAGTATATGTGCAGCCAGGGTGGTTTAGCTGGTGTGTAGCTGCATTCTAATGGTAGGCGTGGTACCTTTGGTGTCTGAGATGAGTAGAATGTGTTCAGCAAGAAAAATTTTACTTGGTTAGCTACCTTCTGCTGGTGGTGGAGTTTGGGTTTTATATTATGTGTGCAGCTAGGCCTATTTGCGTTCTAAAGACTCTTGTATAGGTATGTGTGCAGTTGGGCTGAATTGATCGAGGTGTATGGCTGCACCCTATTTTTTGTTGATGTAGTGGAGAGAATGAGCATATTGGTAAGCATGGTTGCCTGTGTAGAATTGGAGGGAGGTCCCTGTTCTTGATTCCCTTTCAGTGCCTGCTGAGGAGATTGTATCTCCCTATTTTAGAGAGTTATAGTTCTCCAAGAGACATTATCAGTCTAGTGCGAATTTTCTTTTGAAGTACAAGGCTTGAGCGTGTCATTCTCTACTTGCCATTGTCATCAGTGTTGAGTTTACTGGTTGCAAACCTTTACTGGGCGATGCGATTTCAGTTCTATGGTCATCCCTGTGTCATGTTGAGTCTACAATTGTATATTGGATGACACCTACACATTGTGCAGTTACATCCAGTTCTGTTCTATCAGACTTACGGGTACATCCTCAATAGGATGCCTGGTGCTCTGTGAACCTGAAGGTCCAGCATGAGCATCTATGATCGACCCTGTGTCTTGTTGAGTCTACAATTTCTTATTGGAAGACTCCTTCTCGGTGTGCAGTTATTTTCAGATCTGTTCTATCGGACTTACGAGTGCATCCTAGATATAATGATGCTGGTACTCAGTGAACCTGCAGCTCCAGCAACAGACTAAACCATGCTGTTGGTGCTATGTCTGACTGACATTATTATGTGCAGCAGAGGTTTGAGTGTTCCTGATCTGGTGTGTGGTTTGAGTATTGATAGCAAGCGACAGCACAACCAAGTCATTCAAGAGCTTGCCTTTTTCCAGATTCCTCACCTGAGTTAAGAAGGTGGAACAATGTCAGTCCATTTCTAATGCTAAAGCATAAGTGCTAATGGGCCCATTTTCCATGTCCCGGGTATTTGTTTCCAGCTAGTGGTTGAGTCCAATTGGCTCAAGATCAGGCACAGTTGTATTGTTTGAACAAAAGTGCTACTAGCCCTGGGTTTTTAGTTCTGCGCATTCTCAAATAATTGAGATTAAGAAAAATAGAATATCTCCTGGACTGATAACATAGTGCATACCTGGAGAAGGACAATGATCAGGCTCAGTCATGGTGTAAGAACATAAGTCCTACTAGGACTGGAGTATTGGGCAGTAGTTTCAAGATAAATAGAGACACAGCATGTCCTGGTCTGAGAATGCAGTGCATACCTGATGGAAGACAATGAACAAGCACAACAACAATCAGGACACCTGATTAAAGACAAAGGGTGGCCTTAAGTATTAAATAAGGTATCCATTATATCACACAAGAATACTTTGGGGGAGCAGAAAAACAAACAATGTTGATGCTAATTTAAGATACAATTGATGTGTATGCTACCAATGTCCCTAGGCGGACTCCTGTAGGGAGTTCTGTCTCTGGGTTGGAGATGGTGTGCCACCTATCTAATAGGAAAGAAAAAGTGGTAGCTGCCCCTGCTTCTACAATGTTTAAAGTCACACCATTTTTCAACAGCTACAAATGGTTGAACCAAATCTGCCTTGCTTCCATGGACATTTCATGGAGGAAGTATTTCCTTTAGGGCCGTGGGCCGCGTTATTATTGTATTCTCCGACCAAGAAGAAAGTGAGCATGGTATGCAGATCAGATGGTAATGTGAGGTTCAACACTAAGATAAGAAAATAAGTTACAATTACAATAATTCAATTCTAAAAAGATGAAAAAGTTGCTTCGATCGAGGTAATGGGGTGTGTCATGGGACCTACTGTTTCCTATAAACTAGATTCCCTTTTTCCTTATATTTTTTCTTTGTTTCTGACACCCAATACGTGTTTGGCATAGAACGCCAATGGAAAGGTGGAGATACTATGGTCTCTGCTACAAAAAGGTCAGTTAAGCACCGTATCCCGTGTTTCCTTCAGGGATATCGTGCTTCCAGGTGGTCGACCAGTTTTAATGAAATGCTGGTTCAAGTCATCTTCTTCAGAACCTCTCGTTTGGATGTGTCTGATGAGATCGCCTTGTCCATCAGCTATGGCGGTGTTCCCACATCCAACCTGTAAAGTGTGTAGCGTCAGGGTCTACGGCAGACAGTTTTGAATTATTGTAATTGTAATTTATATTCTTATCTTTGTGCTTAAGCTTAGGGTGCGAGTTGGGACATAATCGTTTCTTGTAGGCATTTGGGGCTGGCTGTATGTACTGCTCAGTGAGCAATACACAGGATTTCGAAGGTGACCCTTCATGCAATTGAGAGCCAGTGTAGGGTACGGAGAGCAGGTGAGATGTTTTCCTTCGTCCAGTGCAAGAAGCAGTCTGGCTGCTGAGTTTATGACTCTTAGGAGTTTGTTTAGTTGGTAGGCCGGTACACCCAGGTAGAGTGGGTTTGTGTAGTGAGGTCTGGACATGACAATGGACATAATTGCAGCCAGTCTATTAGGGTAGGTTAGGTAAGAGAAGATGGGCTTCAGACGGCTAAGGTGAAAGTTATAGGAGTTGGATACATTGTTTATGTGGTGAGGCACAGTTAGGATAGAGTCAATTGGGCAGCCATAGTTTTAGACAGTGGTGGAGGCGTGGAGGGGAGTGCTGAGGGAGTGTGGCCAGGGAGATGGTTTGCGGGAATAGAGCTGTATTGCCACACACCCGGATATCGGTTTTCCCTGGGTTCAGAAGGAGATGGTTACTCGTCATCAATAGTTCAATGTCTGAGAGACATGCTGCTAGTTCTGGGCGAGGATCAGAGTTTGATTTGGGAACTTTCAGGATAATTTATCTGTCTTTGATGTAGTTATAGCAGGTTAGTTTGTTCGAGCAGATGATCCCAGGCAGAGGGGTCATGTAAAGTTTGAAGTGGGTGAGAGGCAAGCACCTTTGAGTACTTGGCATGCAGTGGACAGGAAAGAGGGCAGACAGTTGATTTTTTGCCTGTTAGAGAGGAATGAGGCGATACAGTTTAGCACTGAATCTCAGATTCGTAGAGAGTGTAATCTGTCAAGGGGGATCATGTGGTTAACAGTATCAAACGCTACCGTGAGGTCAAGAAGAACAAGTGCCTCAGAATCTTCTTAGAAGTGACTTTGAGGTCATCCCTGATAGACATCAGTGTTGTTTCTGTTTGGTAGCGCGGTCGGACGCATGATTGTACAGGGTCTAGGAGGGTGTTGGATTCCATAAAACAGTTGAGCTGTGAGTATGCAGCGCAGTGGATCAGCTTTGCCAAGAATCGGGTGTTGGAGATGGGCCTGTAGTTGATTGGTAGGAGAGGGTCGAGGAATGGTTCTTAAAAAGGGAAGGGGTTTGACATGCACAATTTTGAAGTGTTCTGGGAAGTTGCCGGAGGTGAGGGAATCAGTAAGGATGGACCTTTCTAGTTCTCCTGCACATGTGGAGGTGAAGATTTATTTGAGGAGAGAGGCGGGAAAGTGTCAAGGGGGGAGCCGGAAGGTCAGCTGGCGGACAGTAGATTGACAAACTCCTCGCTCCAGATAGGGTTGAAAGAGCAGAACAAAGGGGTCTCAGAAGGCAGGAGGTTAAATTCTAGTGCAGCGTGTGTTTGGGCAGACGGTGAAGTTATCATTTTGCGCTAAGTGGCAGCACCTGTTCTGATGTTGGAATTTTAATAAAATGTTTGAAGATGGCTTTCTGGTGCAATGTGCATTATTAAGAGCATGTTAAGAATGTTTATTGAGGGCACGCAAAGATACCTCAAATGTGCTGAAGGTTATTATGGGTTTACAGTTTCTGTTGAGGGAGCACGTGAAAAATGCTACGTTTAAGTTAACATGTTTCTTTCAGATTGACCTTTCCTGTGTGGTCCTTTTTTTGGTAGCAAGGTTATAGGTGAAAGGTGTAGTGTATTACTGTTACACAGTTTATGTGTATAACATGTTTCTTTTAACACGTGGGACATTTCATTTAAATGAAAATATATTTTACAGGAATGAGGCACTCTATATTTGTGATGTGCTATATTACGTTATGATAGATCTGGAATACAAGTGAAGGGGCACAGTGTTGTGAAATTGTTTTAAGTGTGTGCCACAGCCGTAGAGTGTTCTTTTCTCTGAATGTTGCCTGATCATCACCACTTGCAGAAAAGTGTAGTAAAGTGTGTTAGGGAGAATTCTCTGTTTAGGCTGAATTTCCTAACCTAGTGAGTCCCCCAGCAGCTTTGCTGGATTTCTGGAGTTTGTTTTTTCCATCCTGCCAAGAGTGAGACTCTTTTTCTCCCACTCTTGGACATGAATGTGTGTAATTCCTTCGAATGTCAATGTGTTCTATGGGCTATGGGGTCTTTTACTCCATAGGGTCTCATATGTTTTTCTATGTGTGTTACACCGCACCCTACGTGCCGTAACACTGGGGCGTCCTAGCGGACCTCCATCATAGACTCCATACCCGGGGACTGACTACTGTCTCCCCGGGCATGTAAAGTCACCATTGGCTTTACTAGACCTAAATTTACTAACAGAACTAGTACAAACCACCCTATTGTGGACGTGCTAGTAGGGGTAATTCGATTACTCCTGGGTCTGTTATTCGAGGGGGCACCGTCCCGTCCCCCCTCGTCGAGTTTTGGCTGGTGGCAGTGGAAACTACTTGTTATATTCGACCCCGAATATAACCCTATGGGATTCTTCCCATTGTTGGAGATTAATACCTTTTTCCCATTAATGTCTAACATACCACCGGTTTACTTATCTTAAATAAGTCTATCGGATGGTATTTTCTGCCAGAACTCGGTTTTTAAAATGGCGTCTGTGTTCGTCTAAGTGACTCCTAAACCAAAGGTTGAGCCCTTTGTTCCACTGTTGGCGGGCCTCTACACAGAGGCCCTCCAAAGTGGTGCCATTCTGTCTGGGTTACCACATGGGTGTGGGAGGGGGTTTAGGCACCCTGGACTGAGTTGCCTTGCCAACTCCGGTCGCACTCTGGTGTGATTGCCCCAAGTGGTGAGCCTCCCCGCTCACCACTTAGCGTGTTTTGAGTGACAGCTAGGCTGAATGAATGGGGGTTTTCTACATAAAAGCAGGGCTTTTGGGACTGGATCTTCAGAAGTCGCCACAGGACCTAGGAATCCGACGAGGGTAAAGCTGAGCCGACCTGCAACGACGACACCTCCGGTGGAGCCCTGCTGAACCGACTCACCACTTCCCGACGACAGAGGAGATCTCCCCGCCGGAGAGTCTCTTCCCCTGACTGGTGGGAACAACCAGTCACCTTTGATTTTTCTTCGCCTCAGGACACAGTGGTCGAATTGCGCGTGCAGAGCACAGCGGCAACCGGATAGCCACTAGCCCTGTACCGCGACCAAAAGGTGGTGCCGTGTGACAGAGCACTCCGCGGATGGTCCCCTCCCTGGTGGTGCAACGATCTTCAACCTTCCTTCGACGACGAGATCATCTCTTCTCTTGTCAAAGACCCGACGTGCATCCACCACCAGGGACAACTGCCCCCTCCGGAGCTGTCTCTCCACAAACAAGGTACTGTGTCCGCCTGGCTTCCCTTGTTGCCGGATAGAGTGGGGTGTCTTAATCCTCGCCTCTCCATAGGGTCGCCTCCAAGCTTCTATAACGTTTTGTTCTTGGTCCAATCTGCCTATAACAATTTGCGACAAAGACTCGAAGCGCATTTCCACTAAGATACTTTTTGAGACATATCGCCTTGCCTCTCACCGAGTGGGCCTGGCCTCTGAACTTTGGAATCTACAGTGGTTCCTGTCTTCTTGCCTTGCATCTTTGTTCTTACAAGTATTGGTATCGAGTTGACTTCTTAACCCGCCTTTTCTCTCCCGTCCTAACGAATACTAGAGTGCCATCTCGGTTAAAGCATACACCTCTGTCTGCAAATAAGTGATGCCGTTGAACCTAGACTTGTCGAACTATTGTTAGGGGGATTGATCTTTTTCTTATAGTAATTGTGATTGAAGTTGTTTGCCGTAGTAGTGCCAGAGTGTTTTCTATAGATGTGTTGTTATAAATAAATACCTTTATATCTTTACACCGAAGCCTTGTTGCGTGTTTGCTTGTCTTACTGTGTAGAATTGCCCTATGTTGTATACTCCACATATTGCCTAACTCTTCTTGAGAGAAGTCTGACTGCTCAGCCACAGCTACCAAGTGAATCTGTGTGGTACACATTGCTACCAAGTGGGTTTACGGCCAAACACCTGTAGTCCTAAATCTTTTTCAGTGGTCCCAGAGGGAACTGCACAGGTTTCCGCCTAACAAAGTGCACAGCAGCACCACACATGTGTATTTTAATGTACCCATTTTAAATGAAAATGATTCACTGTGTTGTAAGTTTTAAGGTGGGTGTTTATTATTCCCATTTGATTAATGATATTATGTTACTGCTGGTATCAGTAGGTGTAACCCGTTTAAAAATGGGTATTATATTTTGCACCACCATATTTGATGGTGGGGTAATGACTTTAAATAATATGCTTTTGAACTTGAGTTATTGGTGATGAGTATGATAGTATATTACATATTGAAAGGCCATCAGAGAAATTGATGAGTATGTGAGAGTGCTATATTTGTGCACAAGAAAATCAAACAATTTACCGGTTATTTGCAGACGCATGTTTTATTGCATTTTTTTTGTTTCTTTTAACACTTCACAGGAGTAATTAACCTGTGCCTGTGTTTCTAGATCCTCTGGTTCTTCAACACGGTCATCTGTTTCTATGTGCTATTCGTTTTGTTTGTCGCTTTTCTTTCCTTTCTCATCTTTACAGTGTACTCTTTGGAGAAGCATTGTGGTGGTGTGTGTCTGTTGAACGTGGTTGTTTTGATTTTCATCTGGGTGGTGACAGGACCCAGTGTTGGTGTTCGGCTTGGTGTGTTTAGTTTTGCTGTATAAGGTTGTGAAGGGTCCAGTTTTTGAGTGTGGTGATTTTGTGTGCAGTGCGAGCGTGTCTCACGAAAGTGCTCGTATGTGGCAGATCTGAGACCTTATGTTGCAGGCGGGGCAAGAGGGGAATACGCTGTGATGGTTGTGAGTGTGGTATGGTGTGGATTGTGCTCGAATGTGGCAGCTTTGAGATCTGGGAGTGGGATAAATGGTGGTATGTTTATGTGTTGGTCTGCAACGTTAGTTACGTGATTGTGGTATGTGCTTTTAAGGTTGCAGATTTGTGTTGTTATTAGGAGGTTCTTGTTGGGTGTGCATGATGAAGGTCTCTGCCCGGTATGATGTGAGTCTCTGTGTTGGCCCCTTCTTTATAAGGAAGGGGGATGTGTAGTGTAGGCTTGCATTGCGTAAGGCAATGAACGCCATGGAATGTTGGTCAGGTTGAAACCATGTGTTCCCTCAGGGTTCCAGGGACTACATTTGGGGATTCAGGATGGGCAATGCTACTAGAAGGATGCCTATACTTTGGCTCTCTCTATTACTTCTGGCCTATATCCTCTAACTATAAAAAAAACACTTACCTTTTGTACTTTCAGGCTCCTGTGTTTTCACTGCATCCTGTATATCATTCCTGGATTGAGACATTACAGGTATGGTCGAGAAGTGAGAGGAAAAGTGGTCCTTTGTGGTGGATTGCAGTCTACTTTCAGTGCCCATTGCATATGGGAGGAGCCAGCAATCTGAGGCACTAACACACCCAACAAAAAGGCATTCTGTGTGCAGAGTGCGTGTGGAGATGTGAGCAGAAATGTGGTCTTCATGGTGGAATGCAGTCTACTTTCAGTGCCCAATGCATAGAGGAGGAGCCAGCAACCTGAGGCACTCACAGACTCTACAAAAAGGCATTCTGTGCTCTGAGCATGCGCAGAGAAGTAAGAGGAAAAGTAGTCCTTTGTGGTCACTCGTGAGCAGGAGTGGGTGGGAACATACTGGCCTCAAACTGCACTGCGATAGTGGATTGATGACCTGTCCAGTCGCAAAGACGTGCAGTAAGTGGTATCATTAACGCTGCTGTTCAGATCTTATGGGAGACTGCAGAGGTGTTCCCTCCTTGATCCCGAGCTTCCCATTCACTCACTCATTTGCATATTGCTGGACATTTTATTAAGTGTCTTCATTGACTGTTTCCTCTTCGGACTCATTGTATACGCTACTGTTTAGCATTTGCGCCCTTATTAGCCTTCTGGTTGTGGTACTGCGGGTAAGATGGCAAAATCAAAAGCTGTCAAATCTCGCTACAACTTAAGGAGGGGAAACATAGACAAAGAAAGTGTGATCCCGCTTTCCAAGAAGCAGTTAGCGCCATGCACTGGCGGGCAGGTCGAGAAAGGAACAATTCCAGCCTTTTTCCAAAAAACAATTCCCAATGTTATCCACAACGAGATCAGTCACGAGGGAGAAATTACAGAACCCAGTCTTAATGGGACTCAGGGACTGGAGGCTTCTAACTATGAAGACATTGACAACAACTCGTTGTTGGATCTTTGCCTCTCTATCCAAAGATCTATGGCATCTACAGGAAAGGAAAACACTCTTGTGCAAGAGGGCATACTTAGAGTTAAAGCCCAGGTTTTAAATGCAGAGAATGCTGTACCATCTGGTCTGACTGAGGGGCGGGAACCGTTAGAAGCTAATACTCAACCAGCATCTATTTCTGAGGAACAGCCATTGAACCCGGCTAGTAGTTCAATAATAACTCCTGAAATGAGTCGCCTCACTGCTTCACCTAACTTGCTAATTGACTTGGAGGGCACAGGGCCTTTAGATGAGTCAAGGCCTAGTGTATTATCCCAATTGAACTTAACTACAATTACTGAGCTGCAAGGCTCAATGGCAGCTATGCAGTTTGCATTAAAAATACTATTGAAGTTGTATGGGAGAATCCATGTCAATACAGTTTTAAATTTTAGTCTCCCTGATCCAACTTTGCCACAGGAGACGGAGGCCCCGGAAAAGATTCCCTCAGTTTTAGAACACAAGACGGATGGCCCACTAATCAATAATGAACCCAAACTGGGTCCTAATGAAGATTCAACCATCTTCTTTTCCAGAAAGCAGCAACAGTGTCAGGTCCCTGAGCCCTGGATGTGGGTCTTGGGCACCATGGCCTCCACCTCAGTCCCGTTCCAAGGCCAGAAAGGCCCACACTAGCCCATGCGGGTGCCTTGGACACAAATCTGGCGCTGTTTGCACCAGCCGCACTTGGCAAGTATGGTTTCCAATGGACAATGGGGGAATATGGCTGCCCCCACGAGGATTATCGGGGCACTGCAACAAGCAGGCTAGCTTCTGGGCGGGGTCCGCCCCTAAGGCTCCAGGGATACATGCTGGGTATTTAAACCACGCACGACCCGAGGCACGTGCTTCACATTTTTCTGCTTTGCAGCGTGACGTTCACCAGGTCCTGCTCTGTATACAGGCCCACTCGGGCGAACAGCCTTGAAGAACATCACTATTCTTACCTGCTCAGCTCCAACTCTTCATCCAGTAGGAGTCTTTGAGGGTATATTCTCTGTCGGTCCTTGGCCACATATTCAGGATTACGAGAAGCAAGAACAAGAAGCTACTTACCATCTCACCTGGAAGCCTTCGCCTTCACGAACCTTACTTTTGGCGCTCAGTCCCCCAATCCATCGTCGCTTCCTGGAATTCTCCGCGACCTGAAAAGAAACAAGGCAAAGGCCAGCTCATTTGCAAGGATGCTTTCAGCGCCGCATCTAGCGCATCCTTACCTTCTCGAACTCTGCAGACAGCCTCGGCATTCTCCATCAGCCTCTGCAAGACAAACGAAGAAGGTTACTGGGACATTCATCAACATAGACTTTTTTCAAAAGAAACATTAACAGACTTACCTGAAAGGAGGAGTCCCAGCCAGTCTGGACTCCAGGCAAATGCCAGTGAAGTAACTTGGCGGACCACGCCAACAACGACGCGCCCCTGACAAGCACGGCAGGACGGAGAGTGCAGCATAACGAAAATCAAGGAGAGCGGAGTCCCAAGGGGAAATCGCAAGAGAAGACCGGGAGGTGGGCCGCGGGAGACAAGAAGAAGTCGCTAAACCCTTCTCCCTTTTTCTAGAACTGATCCCAGGTTGAACGTTCAGGGGGGTTGCAGAGAGCCCAGAGGTGTCCCGGACAAGCCCAGAGGCGTCCCTGTGGATACAAGGTGAGCGTTACAGAACGCAAAGCCGTATTTAATAATCCACCTGGGCGTCCGGTATGGAAACCTCAGAGACAGATCAATTGGCCCAATTGTTGGGGCAGTTGCGTGCAGATGTCCACTCGTCGCAGCAGGAAACCAATGCTTTGAGGAGAGAACTAATTGCGACCAAGGAAAGGACATACAACCTTAGTAGACAACTTCTTCAATCACAAGCTGAGCAAGCCCCGTTGCCTGGGGTCGCCCCCTCTACATCAACACCAATTAGTAACCCGGTCCAGATCAACCTACCTGGAACTGTGCCACTAGCCCCTCTGGAGCGATTCTCGGGTCATCCCCGATGGTATGCGACCTTTATGAACCAGTGTCGCCTTCATTTTCTGTGCAGGTCCGGGGCATTCCCAACTGACCAGTCGAGGGTGGCCTTCGTTCTTTCTTACCTCAGTGGGAGTGCAGCTGATTGGTCGGTGCCATTCATCAGTCGGGATGATTCCCTATTGCAGGACTTTGGAGGGTTTCAGCGGGAGCTGGAAAAGCTTTTCGCCCAACGCCACCATGGGCAGGCGTTAGATAAAGAACTTCTGTCCATTTGACAAGGGAACCAGGACCTGCTAACATATATCGCCACTTTCAATAGACTGGTGGTAGAGTCAGACTGGCCCAAACACAAGCGGACTACCCTGTTCAATCGGGCCTTACGAGGTGAGTTGAAGGATGTGTTAGCTCAAGTGGTGGACCCACCCCGGGATTGTGCTGAATTCAATAGCCTTGTAGTGCAACTAGATCAACGATTGCAAGACCGAAAAAGCGATCGTGGCAAGACTGAGGCCCGTCCTGTTTTTGTGCGACCCAAGGACCAAGCGCCCCGAGGGTCTGAAGGTGCCATCGAACCCATGCAGATAGGAGGAGTCAGACCTCCTGTGATGCTGGAAATGCATCAGAGGGACATGGCCTCCGTATCCTTGTCCTTTACTGCCTTTTTATCATGCGTTCTGTCGTGTTTTCCGCACAGGAGTTCATGTGGGACTCCTGGCGGTGCAGCTCTATCTCTTTTGGTTTGGTGAACAGACCCATGGGGTACCCTTACGGCACCCATGGGTGGGGGTACAACCCTGTGCCCCTAGTGTATGTTTTTGGGCACCTGTGGCTGGCACACAGAGCAGGGTAAGGGCTGGTGGCAGCTCCATGCTGAATTTGACAGGTGCCCCGAGTATCCTCCATTTTGGGATACCCAGGCCCTGCCATTGGAATCAGTTGATTCCTGATGGAAAACAAGATGGCCCCTGTGGCCTCTTGCTTTCTATTGCCTATTACCTTGTTTTCCCAAAGTCCTAGGAAGCCCTGACTCTGTCCCTTCCCCCTGACTGGCTGTTGGGTGGAAGTTCCATATATGGTGTTGTTG
The DNA here is from genome assembly GCF_040938575.1 of Ambystoma mexicanum. Lineage (NCBI taxonomy): Eukaryota > Metazoa > Chordata > Amphibia > Caudata > Ambystomatidae > Ambystoma > Ambystoma mexicanum. The sequence goes on along the minus strand of NC_090935.1, from coordinate 117,926,122 downwards.
TGAAGTCCAGTACAGACTGGCTGGAGCCTTCCCAGTGACTGTATGTTGTGGGTACGCCCTGTGAGTGTGACCTGGGTGAATGGAGTGTGTGACCAATATGCACTTCTTGTTGTGGCTGTCTAGTTTCTGGTATGAGAGACATAGACTCAGATAGCCCTGCCTGAAACTGGCCTGAATGCAGTGTGTAGTGTTGAATGGCTGGGAACTTGTCCCAATCCACATTCCTTGTTGTGAGTGTCTGAGAGGGAGGAGGATGGCCTGAATGCAGTGTGTGCCTGATTGGCTGACTGACGGCATGAATACCCTTCTGTATGATTGGCTACTGAGTGTGACTCAGCAGTGTGGATAAGAGACAGGATGGTATATCTGGGGACCTCTCACCACTGGAAATTGTTCAGAAGCTGTGTCTACACTTGAAGAGTAACTGGAACTGCTGATCCTCGACGCCCAGCTGGAAGAAGAAGACTTGCTGTTGCATTTGCTTCGACCCAATCTGAAAGATGCCAAATTCGTCGAAGACTGATCCGAGAGAGGACCTGGTAAGGCGCCCTCTTCCCATGCTCTGAGGGACCATCGAGCACCGCTAACCTTCGCCGAAGCTCCCTGGAAGTCAGACCCTCGAAAGGCTGCCGACCCGAGACGGGACCGTTGAGGGGAAGGAAGTGAAGCACCCGGACTTCGCCGCTGTCGAAGTCCATTGCCGTCGAACAGGTTTCGCAGGTTTGTGTAACCGATGGAGGCCCGTCGAAGTTGTGTTGCCCCAGAAGAGGGGACTGCTTGACGGCGTGCCGCCGACGACCAGATCTGCCCGCTCCTTTGCCTAAGAACATTTGAATCGAAGGACTCCCTTGTCCGCAACGTCGACCACTTTATCCCGCCAGAGAAAGTCAAGGCAGCCGACACGCCGAGGAGAATCCGCCGGTGGGTTTCCCGCCACCCAGAGACCACAAAGGCTTTGATGACTCGACACCCTTGCTGAGCCACAGTTCTTCAGAAACTCTTTGCGGTCCTGAACAATCAATCGCTGAGGTGCCCCGCACACCTCATCCTCGCCGGACGTCGCCGACAAGCACCGCCTGGATCGATGCCGTGGTCTCGGCACCCTCGAACTTCTCATTGACGCCAAGTTCACCTTCTTCGGTGCCTCTCGACGATCCGTGACTCCTGCTTGAAAGGGGGTCACTCAAGAAGGATCCGTCAATGCTTCTTCGAAGAACTCTACTCCACCAGGTACATTGGGGGGGGGGTAAAAACATTATAGGAGAGAATAAGACTACTGAGAAATATATGGACTGGGCTTGTGCTATATCTTTATTTTACAGGTTGCCCAGGTGGGGGGATCTCCACACAGAACTGTGCTTAACGGTAGAGGCCAGTATTCTGCCTATTTTTTCAACCATCTTGCTTTCCCTCCTATCTCTATTGCTGGTTTCCTTGTTATTGATCTGTGTGATATTCTAACAGTATAGTTGATGCACTTTAATGAGATCTGATAATATTGGTGGTACCACTTTAGAATTGTATATATTTGCCATTGTTGATTTCTGAGTACAAAGTGCGTTATTGTGATAGTGTACATACCTTTGAATATTAATTATATAAAGACTGCGTTTTCAGTAATACAGTGTGTGGGCATTCCTTTGTGGGGGCTTGAGGACTACACTGTACTTAAGAACCAGCATGCATCACCTCCTGAGAAGCTAGGCCTTGATTGCTCGTCCATTGCTACCTTATAGGGAATCTTGGCTGGGGTCCTTTGTGCCTCTCCTCTACCATATAGAGAGCAGATGTACAGACAACCCCCTCCAGTGTTTATACCTCCTTTAACCAAAGTCGAATGGAAAAGAAGGAGAGAGTTGCAGTTGTGCTTGTATTGTGGCAAGGCGGGCCACTTTCTAAAGGAATGTCCTGTCAAACTGCCTAGGAGAACTGTCAGGGCTACCGACAAGGAGAATCCCGGTGAGGAGTTGGAAAACTGCCAAGCCCGGCAATTGTAGGGGTCCAATTGTTGAGCGTGGAAATTCATCTACAGTCCTCCCATTTTGCTCTGCCTATAATCTTAATCCCTCACCAGCACCCATCGGTCATGCATTCAACAGAAGCCTATATTGACAGTGGAGCAGTGGGGAAATATATTGATCAGGACTTTGGATCAAAGATGGGGCTACCACTCTGCCCTAAGCCAACCACCGAGACGGTCACAACCGTTGACGGCACCGAGATCGCCTCGGGACCTGTGTCTGAATGCACCACAGAACTCACTCTCTTGTGTGAGGATGGGCATTGTGAAGTCATCACCTTCGATTTGATCAAGGCACCTCAGTTCCGATTAAACCTGGGAATGCCGTGGCTAGTCGCACACAATCCGCAAATCAAATGGCGTACCTGTGAACTGGTTTTCGCCCATAGTTGCACGCACTCTTGCTACCCTGGGGGTCGGAAAGGGGAGCATGCCAGGTCTCCAGTGCGTGAGGATGCAGCCAGTGTCCTGGGGGGGTCGCTACGTTGCCTGTACACTATCAAGTCTTTTGGGACGTTTTCCAGAAGGAACAAGCAAATACTCTCCCTCCTCACAGACCTTACGATTGCCAGATTGATCTGATGCCTGGAGCCCGGATCCCGTGTGGGCGTATCTATGTGTTCACAGAACCAGAAAACCAGCACCTGAAAACCTATCTAAAGCAATACCTGGCCAACGGCTTCATCCACTCGTCTAAGTCATCAGCCGTGGCCCAGTTATTCTTTGTGCCGAAAAAGGAAGGGGACTTGAGAAAGTGCATTGATTATCGTGCCCTGAACCAGATTACCATTAAAAACCGCTATCCTTTGACGCTATTCCCGGAATTGCTAGACCAGGTCAAAGAAGCCCAGATTAATACTAAACTGGATCTTAGAGGGGCCTACAACCTGGTGCGCATTGGAGAAGGGGACGAGTGGAAAACACCATTCCGCACCAAGTACGGCCTATACGAATATCAAGTAATACCGTTCGGACTGTGCAATGCCCCAGCCACATTGCAATACTTACTGAATGACGTGCTTAGAGAACTCATTGCTGTCTGCTCTCTAGTGTACATTGATGACATCCTAGTGTACTCGACATCAGAGCAAGAACATATAGGGCATGTATGGGCCGTCCTGTCCAGGCCTCAACAACACCACCTCTACGCCAAGCTGGAGAAATGCTTGTTCCATGTCACGGAGGTGGAGTTTCTGGGTTTTGTCCTTTCACCCAGCGGAATACGCATGGACGCTCATAAAGTTGATGCGGTACTCAACTGGCCAGCACCAAGTTCCATCAAGGGAGTCCAGAGTATGCTGGGTTTTGCAAACTTCTACCGCCGCTTCATCCCCGGGTTCTCTCATATTGTGCACCCATTTACTTCACTCTTACGGATTTGTAACAAGACCTTTCGCTGGACATAGGAGGTGGAGAAGGCGTTCCAGGAACTCAAAGTGAAGTTTAGCACGGCCCCGATCTTGCAGCATCCATGCCCAGACCTTCCCTATATTGTAGAAACAGACGCGTCCAGCATGGCGATGGGTGCAGTGCTGTCGCAGAAGGACAAGCTCACAGGCCAACTGCATCCAGTGGCCTTTTGGTGGCGGAAGTTCACGCCGCCGGAGCTCAACTATGCCATCACCAATAAGGAGTTACTGGCCATTAAGGCCGCATTAAAGGCTTGGCGACATTGCCTATTAGGGGCAAGGCATACCATCACAGTGATAACTGATCATTGAAATCTCCAACATTTGAAGGACGCGAAAGCTCAGTCCTCCCGGCAGCTACGTTGGGCTCTTTTTTTTTCAGAGTACGATTTTGTAATCACGTATCAACCTGGGGTTAAGAATGGCAAAGCAGATGTCCTTTCACGCATGGGCACCAGGAAGCGGCACTGGTACCCTCCAATCCTGTGGCCATTATCCCTAATGACAGAATCCTCGGCATCACCACCACCATGACCAAGGATGAGCTCTTATACAAAGTTCGGCAAGTGCTAACTCAGGAACAACTACAAGAATGGGGCTCCAGAAGCGAGCACTTTTGTGTTAAGGACCAACTGCCATACTATAGGAACCGGTTGTTTGTGCCGGTGAAGGAACTTCCAAGAACAAGTTATATCTGAGTACCATGACTCTCTTATAGAGGGACACCCAGGAATTGCGAAGACCTTGGCCAAGGTGAAAAGGAGTTACTGGTGGCCGACGTGGCACAAACACGTAATTGAATTGGTTACGTCTTGTGGAATCTGTGCTCAGAACAAATCCTCTAAACAGAGACTGCAGGACTCCACCATCCTCTGGACATTCTGCCGGCTCCATGGTACACACTGTCCCTAGACTTTATCACGGACCTCCCTTCTTGTCACGGCTACGACACAATCCTAGTGGTCGTGGACCTATTCTCCAAAATGGCTAATTTCTTCCCATTCAAGGGTTTACCCAATGCTGCCGGCCTCGTTCCGATCTTCCTCGAACAGGTAGTGTGCTTACATGGATTCCCTTCGGCCCTAATATCTGATCGCAGAACTCAGTTCGTGTCCAACTTCTGGAAAAAATGCGGCTCTCTAGCCCAGATAGACATCCAACTGTCCACTAGTCACCACGCTCAAACAGACGGTCAAACCGAGAGACCGAATCAGACCCTTGATCAGTACCTACGCTGCATGCTCCACCAAACCGAAGGGGATTGGAAGGACCTCTTATGGATTGCCGAATATGCCTTCAATAACTCTTTACACAGCAGCAGGGGACAAACACCGTTCTTTACTGTTTACGGAAGACACCCGCGCACGTCTGAGCTAGATATTCCAATAACTCTGGAGATGGCAGCCGTCACCACTCTCCACACGACAATCACCCAGGCCTTCAAGAGGGCTCAGGAACATCTGCAACTAGCCAAGGCACGCCAGAAAAAACATGCAGATCAACATTGCATCAAGGTCTGGACTACCAAGTAGGGATCAAGTATGGCTAGCATCAAGACACATACCTATTAAGGGGAAAAGGACATTTCACCCACGGTTTCTATGACCGTACCCAGTGGAATCTGTCATTAACTCAGCTGCTATAAGGTTATCATTACCTGCCCATATGAAGATACACCCAGTATTCCATGTGTCACTTCTAAAGCCAGTAAAGTTGTGAACCCGGCTTACTACCCCATCAGGGCCCGTAATCGTCTCTGGAGAACCGGAGTATGAAGTAAAGGGCATACTGGACTCTAAGTATGTGAGGACAAAACTCTACTACCTGGTTGACTGGAAAGGCTACGGTCCGCAGGACAGAACTTGGGAGCCCAGTGAATGTATCCATGCTCCGCGCCTGCTTCAACGTTTCCATCAAGACCACCCAGACAAGCCAGGCCCGGACAGGAGGGTCACCATGAGAGGGGCCTTGGTGGGGAGTGCTGTCACAACCCCAAGCCCTGGCTGTGGGTCTTGGGCACCATGGTTTCCCCCTCAGTACCGTTCCAAGGCCAGAAAGGCCCACACTAGCCCGTCGCGGGTGCCTTGGACACAATCCTGGCACCGTTTGCACCAGGTGCACTTGGCAAGTATGGTTTCCAATGGACAATTGGGGAATATGGCTGCCCCCACGAGGATTATCGGGGAACTGCAACAAGCAGGCTAGCTTCTGGGCGGGGTCCGCCCCTAAGGCACCTTGGATACCTGCCGGGTATTTAAACCATGCCCGACCCGAGGGACGTGCTTTGCGTTATTCTGCTTTGCAGCGTGACTTTCATCGGGTCCTGCTCTGTATCCTGGCCCGCTCAGGCGAACAGCCTGGAAGAAAATCACTATTCTTACCTGCTCAGCTCCAACTCTTCATCCAGTAGGAGCCTTCGAGGGTATCTCCATCGGTCCTCGGCTACATATTCAGGATTACGAGAGGCAAGAACAAGAAGCTACCTACCATCTCACCTGGAAGGCCTTCGCCTTTACGAACCTCACTTTTGGCGCTCAGTCCCCCAATCCATCGTCACTTCCAGGAATTCTCTGCGACCTGAAAAAAAACAAGGCACAGGTCAGTTCATTTGGAAGGACACTTTCAGTGCCGCATCTAGCGCATCCTTACCTTCTCGAACTCTGCAGTCAGCCTCGGCATTCTCCATCAGCCTCTCAAGACAAACGAAGAAGGTTACTGGGACATTCATCAACATAGACTTTTTTCAAAAGAAACATTAAAAGACTTATCTGAAAGGAGGAGTCGCAGCCGGTCTGGACTCCAGGCGAACGCCGGTGAAGTAACTCGGCGGACTGTAGGGTATTTTGTGGAGATTTGGGGCCTGACAGTATTTTATTATCGCCGAAAAATAACTTAGCAATAATCACTCTTTGTATTCAGATTTGGCCATGTGCAACAATAATACAGTGGACATGCATTATTTCAGCACCCAGACATGCATATTTGGTATACGTGGTTGGTATGCGTGGTTGGTGGTATTTTGGTGAGCATTATTCCCTTGTTTTATTGGTGGCCCCAATGTCCAGAATCCCTTATCTTTGCTTAGATTTTTCGTGTAATCACTAGAGAGACCTCAGGCCTACATTTCAGGAATACCACATTTTCAGTGTTAGCGTTAGTGTGCCACCATGGGCAATCTCACTGACTTATTTACGACAGAGAGCTATATGTGGTAATTTCCACTACCTTATATACAGTAGGGAACTATGTCCAGAGAGTCTCTCTTCCCATTGGCTCATGTACCTCCAACGAGCTATGCTACAATCACTCACAACTGTTCATACTGAATCTGATCATGCAAAATGACAATTGCACTGTTTAAAAATCTCCCCTCATCAGCACTGTATTGGTAAATAGAAGACACACCACCCGTCTGCTTTCAAATATTTTTCTGTATTATAAAAGTTGCATTTAAACACGATCTCACTCTTTACAGAAATAACTAAAACAGCACATTAACAGCATTGTCTGAAATACACTGAGAAAAAAAAAAAACTGGCAGAGAACAGAACATAATTTGCAACATTAACGTGTGATTAAGGCACCGGAATTTCTTTTCCTACTCTGACTGAACATTCTCGTCTCGTACACACTTAGCTCCCACCAGGGGAGTTGCTAGGTCTGGAAAAGACCTGGGGCTAAGCTGATGTCGGAACTGTTGGGACTCGGGGCTAGCTAGCCTTTTGGCTGTAGCTCCAGAGATTCTATCCGGGGCTACAACCAAAAGATCAGGGGCTATAGCCCCCTTAGCCCCCCCCTAGCAACGCCCCTGGCTCCCACACTTATGTAATTACCTTATCTGTTCAGAGTTTTCTTTGGCTGTTCTCTTTCTGAATGTGGCTCCCTTGAAGATTAACCCCAGTAAAAAGGAACGCCTGCCTTCTCAAACCGGGGTCATTGCCTGGAATTCTCAGCTTTTGCAGATAGGAATGCTCCAACCAGGAAAAGGTCTTCCTCCCAGCTCTGCCAAATCTTGACTGTCCTTCTCTCTCCTCCAACTCCCCCCAGCAAAACTCTGATCACTCCCTCTAGCATGATACTTGCTATGACGCTGCTCCAATCAGAATCAATCATGCCATCTCCTTCTTCTCTACACAATGGCTCATTTTTATAGTAATACTTTGTAACCGACTGATTTCCTGTTCTTTCGAGCTCTTTTGCTTCCTGTAATTATGTGGACAGGGCAGCAGAGAGGAGAAAAAAAAATGGATGTGCGTTTAAAAGTTCACTTTCAGAATAGGCCTAATTCTGCAGTGGAGACACATTTTTATTAGTGGATTATGTTTCATTAGTCAGGTTAGTTATCAGTAAGGTTAGTTATTATTTTCAAATGTGTCTCTCGCACCATAGGCATTTCAGGTGAAAAATAGTGTGCATTTTTGAATGTGCACGTGTGCTTTTAACTGTAAAAATAGATTTGCATCTTATATGTTAAAATCGTTTTTGACTGAATAGCCTGTCTTTTCTTGTTAATCTGGTAACACATATAGCAATGCACCATAGGCATTTGGTGCTGCATCAAAAAAAAAATTTGCTACCTGTGCAGTAGTGCTGTACTCTGTGCTGTAACACGCCAAATATCCTTACATACCCTCCTTTTGTTTTTAGAATTTGGCTACGATCCAAGCCAATTCCTAAAAACAAATTGTTCTTTCTTTTTTCTTTTAAAATGCATATGTATTGGGATATCTTTCTCTTCCTGACGTAGTTAGTAAAATCAATGACATCTTCATTTTTACTGATAGCACAATCAACCATCCGCCCATGATTAGCACCAGGATAGCCAAACCCACTATTGAGCGTTCCCCCCAGGTTCCCCAATTAAATCTTTCCACTTCTATTATGCCCAGATTACTAATTGTAATATTGTTTTTTCTCAAATTCATTTTTATAACATGTCTTTCTTTGTGATTCAATAAATATTCCACATCCGGATCTATTGGAAAAGTATCCCTTTGAAAAAAATCGATATTTTCCACTTGGCTTTCCCAAACATCATTTGTTACATGAAACAATGTTAATCCCCCAATTGACACAATTGCATCCTTTGGAACCTGTAAATAAAAAACATTATATTTCACCTGTTTAACCACGTATGTTCCATGGTTTAAATGTACTACCGTCATGTTCTTTAAACAGGTGCTGACCAACCATTTACCTCTGACCATCTTAGCCTGTGCCATTTCTTCACTCCCCATATTACTAATAATCACTTCACATCCCTCTGATATACTTGGGTCAGATTTCAAACCACAAATAGCATCTGTGGCATCAGGAACAAACGGTTTACCTGGACACATATAATTTTGTTCTTTAAATGTTACACATGTTTCCAGGTTTGGTATTAAATAAACTTCAGGTTCCCATGACTGAAATGCCACCACTTCTGGAGTCTTAATCTTAATGAATTTGTCCTCTTGCCAAAATCCCATGTTGTGTACCCACTTCGTTTGATAAATAAGTTCAGGGGCTACATATGAGATGCATAGCAAAAATCCGATCTCTAGTCTTTCCAAGTCCACATATAACGGCATTGCATTCCCCATTTCGAATGCAATTTTTACCTGTATTATGTCAATTTCCCTCCTGGTCAATCTTTCTATCATTTGACGAATGATATCCTGCGAAACAAAATACAAGGGAATATGTCCTTGAATCAATTGTGAAACTGCAGTTTGAACTTCTCTCATATAATTCGTTAATAGTCTATCAACAGGACTCATTATGTTCAATATTTCATTTAAAGTTCTGTCATGCTTAAGTATTATTTTAGTCGCCCGTTGCATTACATCCGCTTGTTCATTTAGAATGATTGCAGTTTCATTTATGAATCTCACTTGTTCATCCAGTCCCCCTCTAATTCCATCTAATGTTTTTTGTATTATTTCTAGATCAATACTCAGTTGTTGTGCTTTAGTACTCAGTGTTCCTACCGAAATAGAATTGGCTGTTGATATTGTGGTACCTATTATCGCTCCAACTATAGACATTACCATTGATATCGTGAGCATCACCGCACCTCTCTTTCCTCTCTTCTTCTTAATGTCTGCTGAATTCACGAATGTTTTTTCCAATTGCATTAATATATCTCTTATTGACTGCTTAGCGTCCTCTTTTCTTATTTCCAGCCACTCTTTAGTCTGTTCAATCTTAATTCCGGTAGTGTTCAAGTGTTTTTCAATCAAAATCTCAGGATTTAACGGTATGTATATATTTTGGAAAATCATCCTTCTATCACTCATGATGAATCCTGGTGCCTCTTCCACCGCGATACCAGATGCTGGTCCAGGTTCAATGACAACCTGTGCTTCTGAATTCTTGAAGATCCCTCCAAATATCATCATCATTAACCATATCATCGGTATCATCTTCAATGCTGATCGCTTTGCAGCCTTGGTCTTCACCCCTCTTTGGGGCTTTTCCGGAATCCGTCCTCGTGGGCTCCAGGACTCCATCTTCTCTCCCGTGGGCTCTGATCCCGGAACCTCCGACCAAATAATGTTAATTGTCTAAATCAAAATAGAAAATAAACAAATTAAGTACATAGCGTAATACTAACTTCATCCTTTTGCCAAAAATTAAAACATGCTTGGTAAAAATATTTCATTTATTTATTTATTTTTTTTTTTTTTTCTGAAATTAAACACAAGTTAAAAGAAAACAAGCAGATATAAAACAGCATTCAATATTTAACACATTTTCTTTCTGCACACCAACCATGAGCTTCCATTATATGTGCATTTATGTATTTATTTATTTACTTATATTATATATTTTTACATATATTACAGTGTTTATGTACCATCATAACAATCAACTTTTTTAACTTCTTTGTCACTGCCTCCTGATTACACCCATTTATTTTCTCTTTTTGTGTTCAAGGGACTTTATCTGTTTCTACATGCTCAAGCTGCCTGATCTCATGTCTGGGATGGCATGGTTTGATTTGATTTACATGGACAAACTGCTCTATTGCTGTTTCACCTTCATTTTTCAAAATTTTATACACTACAGGAGAGACCTTATCTATAATTCGAAATGGCCCCTGCCAGGCTGCTAGAAATTTAGAATTTTTCTGTTTACTTTTTCCAAAATGAAACTTGTATACCTGATCCCATACACTGTATTCCTTTATTGATGTCTTTTTATCATAATACGATTTTGCACTGTCAGCAGCTCTTTCCAGATTTCTCTGCACAAAAGCAAATGCATGTTGCAAATGCCTCCTCAGTTCATCAATATATTCATTAACTGTGGATGCACTCACAAGGGTTTGCTCATGTGTTCTGTATAGTAGGTGTTGTGGTAACACCATTTTCCTACCTGTTAAGACCTCATGGGGGCTAACACCTGTTGCTTTGGCAGGAGTCGACCTGATTGCCATCAAAACCAACGGTAAACGTAAATCCCAGCTCGAACCTGTTTCTGCCACAAATTTCTTTAAAATATCCACAACAGACCTATTGCTTCTTTCAACTGTACCTGAAGACGCCGCCCGATATGCGATATGTAGTTTCCTTTTCACACCTAGTATTTGCCATACCTTACTCATTAGAGTACTTGTGAAATGACTTCCTCTGTCTGACTCAATTCGTTGTGGCAACCCAAACCTTGAGAACACATGGTTCACCAGCAATGTGGCTGCTGTTTGCGCACTACAATCTGGTGCAGGAATGCATTCAATCCACTTCGACATCAAACATACCACACTCAAAATATAACGGTGTCCCCTGCTCGACCTTTTTAAAGGACCTACATAGTCTATTTGCAAATCTGACCATGGGAGAGTTAGGCCTCTTTTCATCAATGGTGCTCTATGCATTGGTGAAGCAGATTTAAATTGGGCGCATACTAGACATCCTCTAGTATATAATTCCACATCTTGGGACATATGTGGCCAGTAAGCATAATTATTTAGTATTTCTAATGTTTTTTGTGAACCTCTATGGCCTGCAGTTATGGCATCATGTGCATGGTGTAGCATTAGTCCTCTGAATGAAAGGGGTACTACCCACTGTATTTGCCCTGTTATGGACTCTCTAATCATGAGCCCATCCTGTAATCTAATTCGTGTTTTGTTCTTTAATAACACCCTCAACTCTTCTTTTCCCATAAAATCTTTTTCTGTTACAGGATTTTGTTCAGGATCTATCAAATGATTATAATAGATTCCCAAAATTTGATCATTCTATTGTGCCTCAATCAAATCTTGGTCTGGCGTGTCATGACTCCACTGCACCACCGGTTGATCTACCTCCTTTGGTGCTTTAGAACGTGTGACTGCATCAATTTGTATTTCACCCATTAAATAATCAATAGGTAGCAATTCTCCCATCACAGCCCCAATCTTAGCCAGGTGGTCTGCCTTATCATTTCCCTCCTTATCCTCTCCTGGTGTTTTTAAATGCCCACAAATTTTTCTCCAGTATATTGTTAAATTATTTTCTGACACCAATTTGTCTATGGCTTGTATCATTTTTCCATGTTTAAGTGGCTTTTTGTTGTATGTAACCATGCCTCTTGCTTTACAACCAGGCAAATACTCCACAAAGCTATTCCGTGCATAGTCAGAATCAGTCACCAGGACAATTTCACTGAACTTTTTATCAACTGCAGTAGCAATTGCTTTATAAATGGCTGCCAATTCCGCCACCTGACTGCTCCTATCTCCAATCCTCATCCCTATACTGGGGACACCTTCACATTTCAACCAGACATTTCCTATTCCTGCCACTAACTGTTTATTACTGTCATTTTCAATGTGAAAAGCACAACCATCCACATATACAGTTGGCAAATCCTTGCATGTTTTTTCATCAAAAGCTTTGTGTGGTGATTGTTCAAATTCCTGTAAACTAGTTTCTACTTCCATTTCATTTGGTATTTGTTCAGCTGCACAGTCATGTAAGTCAGCTAACCCTTGAGCAATTGGGCTCTTTTTATTTTGTCCATATCTCACTTCTACGGGAAAACCTTGTAAGGCCAGCGTCCATGAAGTGATTCTGGATTGTGCTAGATTGCCTGATCTAATTCTTTTACTCTCTAAAAATTGCAAAGGTTGATGATTTGTTTCAATAATCACCTTTTCTCCCTGAACAATGGGGCGGAAATGTTGTAGCGCCCACACAGTGGTTAATAGGGCCTTTTCACATTCATTAAATTTCATTTCAACTTGGGAAAATGCCTTACTTGCATATGCAATGGTTTTGTGATTCAAATCGTGTTTTTGTGATAACACTGCTGACATACAATGTTCAGAAAAACCTATTTCTATAAAGAAATCCCTGTCCTTTATGGGGTATGCTAAACATGGTGCCTTTACAAGACATTCCTTTAATTTAGCCACTGCATCAGACTGCCCCTTTTCCCATTTCCAGGGAGTATTCAGTTTAAGCAGTTTAGTCAATGGTTGAGTGATTTCTGCATAATTTTCAATGAACTTTCTGTTATAGCCTGTCATCCCTAATAAACTTTTTACTCCTTTCACATTTTTAGGATCTTTTAATCTTTGTATGGCCTCTATTTTCTTCTTTTGTGGATTTAGCCCATGTTCAGTCACTTCATGCCCTAGAAAGTTCACTTTTTTCTTGCACCATTGTGCTTTTTGCAAAGATACTTTGGCGCCTGCTTTCTGCAATTGGCCAAGTACATGTCTTATTTCATCAAAATGGCTTTTCAAACTTTCATTTCTTATCAGGACATCGTCCACATAAACTATTGTTCCTCTTTCCGCTGCATCCGGCATGGCCTTTCTCAAAAATATGCCAAATTCACTCCCACTATTGATGTACCCGAACGGAGCTCTAAGCCAGGCATATTGAGTCCTGTCAAATGTAAAGGAAAATAAATTCTGTATCTCCTCTGCCAATGGCACGCACCAATATCCAGAGGTGAGATCTAATGTGGTAAATACATTTGAACCATGTATCTGAGCTAGGCCCTGATCAATGAATGGCAGTGGCCATCTAGATATTGGTACTCTTTTATTTAACTCTCTCAAGTCTGCACATAGCCGCCATTGACCATTTGGCTTCAATACACCTAAAATAGGTGTATTGGATGTGCTATGAATGGGCCTGATGATTCCCCGTGATTCCAAATTTTTAATAATCTCTGCCAATGATTCTAACCATGCCAGCGGTAGTCTATACTGGCGTACAAACACTGGGTTTCTGCTACACCCTTCTGGCAGTGTGGCCACATGTAAATCAGTTAAACCACAATCATAAGCATCTTTTGCAAATACATCCTTAAACTCCATAAATATCTCCCTCAGATTGTCCCTCTCTTCATTGCTTTCACATGCATCCGCTAAGGAGATCTGCTCTTCTACCATTTTGGAAAATTCTGGAAAATCTTCTGGTAAGGGAATCTCGGCGCTTTCTTCTAACTGTGTGGCTGTGTCTTTTTGTAAAGCTGCCACTTTTAAATATTTTGGCATATCAGCTTCCACTTCAATGGGCTGATTTTCTGTTTCATTTTCATTTAAATTAAATATTATGCAATCCTCTTGATGGCAGCACACCATCTCATTTGAATCATAAGGATACACAGAATGAATTTTAAATATTCCTTTGGGCTGAGAGTCCAGGTGTTCTGGCAACTCGCCCTTGGCATCTACATATTTTTCAGGAATATTCCCAATCACCATGTTATTTAAATCTGCCGTATAATGTGATTTTTATATGGCCATTCCTAATGGGGAGTTTTCCTCTAAATAAATATCCTGACAACCTTTATTATTTACCATGATTTTTACAGATCCCTCACCAATGTCTACCAATGGAATGTATTCATAATCCAGGCCTTGCTGTTTTATGGATTCATTCAGGCATACAAATGCATCAGAGCCTTTCATCTGCTGTCCATTTTTGCATTTCAGTGTTATTGCAAACTGTTTTGTAAATGCAGGAATAATAGTATTTTTCCTCATTTGTAATTCGATTGCATGAGGAATCAGTTGTGCACAATGATAAGCCCTTCTTTTGTCTTCAAATTCAGGTGCCGGACCACCTAGGCGTGACCATATTTTTTGATTAAGGAAATCTAACACCATACACATTCTGTGCATGATGTCATTTCCCATGTAAAAATCATGTTGTGCTCCACTCACTATCCATACATTATGGTAATTTGTTTTCTGCCCAATGCTAATTTTAAGCATGCATCTGCCTGCAATTCGGTTTTCAACGTCTGGACTGTCCAAGCCAGAAACATATTGGTTTTTAATCCTAAATCTCGGGATTTCTTCCCTTTCCATTATTTTTTGCAACAATTTCTCATTAATGAAACTCCTTTCATGTTCAAGCGCTAAAGTGGCTTTTATTGTTTTAAAATAATCATTTATACCAACATGAGCCCATGGTTGCTCATCTTCCATGTGTATTTCTGCCAGAGTGGTAATGTGTTTTTCTGAATCTGTTTTAGGAGCAATATTCTGTTTGCACGTTTTCTCTTTTAGATAAAAACATAATGTGTGCTCATCTATGGCAGTCTGCCAATCTTTCCTTGGGTCCAAGTATATTTGTACAGGTAGTTTTTCATTGTCGCTCTGTATTTTGTCTTGACACATTAATATGACAGTGACACTAGGTATGCAGCTATTCTGGAGATATACCTCCACAGCATCATTTGTTTTGGCAATGGTGTGACATTCATTTATATTGCTGTTTTGTGATTTTAGTTTCTTAGGCCTCAATGGTTTTTTGGTTAAGGACCACAGCACTCCATTCACCCCATCTATGAGAGGAGACAATCTTTTCAGGCAATCTTTCCCCATCAGAAATGGAATTTCACAAATAGATGTGATCAATACCTCTTGTTTCATTCTGTGCTTTCCTATTTTTATGTCAACCTCAGTTACACCTATGATGGGCACCACCTCCCCATTAAAGTTATGCACTGGGCCTTGATTTTCCTTCACTGTGATCTGACTCTGTGGAGGTCTCCCTTCATTGATACTCTTTACCAGCTCCTTGGACATAATTGTGGCCTGTGCGCCAGTGTCAATCATAGCAAAGGTGTGGCATTTTTCTTCTACAGTGATGGGTGCATAATATCTGTCCTCAACTTCCTCTAATACACATAAGAAATGTGAATTCTTACTGATTTCAGGGCTCACCTTTCTCAGGTCTTTTTCACTTTTGGCTAAGCACATTGGTAAATGAAAAGACATTTTTCCCTCCTTTTTACCCATTTCTGTGCGAGAGATTTTATTCATTTCTCCATGTTCAGAGGTTTTTTTTTTTTGGGAGTGTGGCCACTGTTCGCCCATCCATCTGGGTAACATCAGAGACCACATTACAATCCTCCAACTGAACATGTGTAACAACATCATTCAGCAATTTGTCATTTTTTAATTCTGTGCATTTGTGATCATTTAGTGTAACACCAGCCCTTTCAGCCTCTTCAAAAATATGTGGCTCAAAGAATTCTTCAGGTGATTGACTTGTACCCTCCTTGTGAGTATTTCCTTTTTCTGTCTGTGTTTGGTCATTGTTTTGCTTGCCCAGGGAAGGAGCTATAGCATCCCCACTTACTCCCAGTTCACTGGTATTCCCCATGCATGAATCATTTTTCTTAAATCTGTCCCTTTGTTCTTTTGGAATTCCTAATGTTTCTTTTTCATTTGTGCAAATCTTTACTGTTTTATTTAGCTCTAAGTTAAACCGTACCTCTTTTTTAGAAGTATTTGCACTTTCTGTCACAATTTCATTTACTGGTACTTTCATTTTTAATCCATTAGGCATCTCAGAGTCGTTATGCAAAATTATATCAGAGCAATCTGTCATTTTGGCACTGCAGTTATCATGAGTACTTAGTCACTTTTCGGAAGCCCCCCGGTCATTGCTATGGCCATCAGCCCCCTCTTTGGAAGGTTGTTTTTGCGCTGTATAGAGCTTTCCTATTTGCTCAGCTAACATTTTCACTTGGGCCTCAAGGCACTGGAACCTTTCCATCTCTCTAGGATCCTCTTTCTGTGGCCTAGGTCGATATTGGTTGTTTTCCCCCTGATTGGATCTATTCTGATACCTCTCAGGTGATTGATGTCGGTTGGGATGGTTTCTGAACTCTTGATTCATTTGTGGAGGGGAGCGGGTTGCACCCATCCTTTGATTATAGTCCCCTGGTGGGGAATCATTGTACTGGCGTGGACTGTAGTTCACGTTTTGCCTCATGTCCTGTCTCTCAGATTGTGGGTACTGGCCCCTATGTTGATTTCCATTATCAGTAAATCGATCCACATATCGTGGCCTATCCTGATTACCATATATCATGGTGCTGGGATCAAATCTGCTCTGTGTCCCCAACGACTGGTAGGGACCATCATTTCTTTGATCTTGATTTTGTCTCTGGTTATTGTTCATACCTGCCATATCAGGCCGGTATCCTACCCGGGGTCTGTCCCCTAAATACCTAGGGCTGATGTAGCTCTCTCTATTACTAGGATCATGTGATTGGAACATTGGTACAGGAAATGGCGATTTTTGTTGATTACCCCTTTGTTCAGGTGTCACATTATTTTTACCTTGGCTTTGAGCAGACTCAAAGGACATTTTGGCTGACCTGATTTCCATTACTGTGGCTGAGGGTTCTTTAGATTTAGGTCTAGTATCTTTCATTTTATCACTTTCTCTACCCTGACAATAGAGTACCTCATATAGTTTTGTGCTTTGATGTACAATCCATTCAAGGGACTTGTCACGGTCAAATTCACGGACCAATTGGGATATGATGTCTTTCTGTAGCCCATAGAAGTATGCAGTTTTAAACTCATTGGAATTTGAGTCAAAAGATACATCAAAGCGAGAAAATGCTCTTTTTAAGTCTTGTAAAAATTGGCGAGGGGATATATTAGGTCCAGCAGTAATTGTGTACGCGACTTTCTTTGCCTCCTGCAATGACTGAAAAGGAGAAAAATGACGCCTAATTTCTTTTTCAAACTCCAGCCATGTCATATTCTGCTGTTCATTTAATCCCCTTATGATGCTGGCCGTCGGGGCATCTAAAGTTAAATGAAAATATTGTCTGTACTGTTCCTTAGGTATCTGGAGTGCTTTAAAAATGTCATGCACCGCTTCTAAGTGATCCTCAATGCAGCATTCACCTCCCTTTTTAAATGGTTTGATCAGGGCTTTAATGGATTTCATTATTTTTATGGGGCTGCTTGTTGCAATGCATGGAATTGCACTATTTTGTGATTCAATCCTGTTTTCAGGTGTATGAGATTGGTGGCTGCCCCCAATGGGAGTATCAAATCCCCCAAGGGCGCTGCAACCAATTTCAGTCACCGGCCCAGTCACTGGAGCACTCGCTCTTTGGGCAGAGCTAGAATTCACCTCCACTCCTTTGAATGTGGTACCCTGCCGCCTCTCCTGGGACCTGGGAATGCACATTTGCTGTTCTAAGTCCTTACACTTTTTAAGGAGTCTGGTTGCTTCATTTTGCAAATAATTATTTTCATTACTCATCTTATTAATCACCTCCTGCATGTCGCACATTTGCATTTGGCATTCATTGAACTCTTTATTTCTCTTGTCTCTTTCTTGAATCATTTTAATCATTTCTTGTTCTGCACTCTGGAGATCACCTTCTTTTTCACAATGTTCTTTTTGTAAAATCTGCATTTCTGAAACAACCTCATCTTTATCCTGCCTAATGTGATCCACTAAGGCTTTTAAGTGTGCCAATTCTTGCTCACTATCTTCAAATTGTTTCTTGCTTTTGGATAACTGAGTATCAAAGTCTCTGCATTTTAATTGCATGTCTTTTTGGCATACATCCAATTCTGCTCTCAACATTTCCTGATTTTTACTTTCCCCCTCTAATTCAGTCTTTAACCTGTTAATTAGCTGAGTATCATTCTCTTGCATTCGCAGGGACTTGTTTAAAATAAACCATATTTTGCCGCATAGCCGTATTAAACAGTCTTTCTCTGCACTTTTATCGGCTGCATTCAATAATCTTGTAAGGCAGACCTGAATTATGCTGCCTTCTGCAAAATGTTGTCTAATTTTTCTTTCTGCACCTCACCCTGAATGCGGTTACTCCATTCCGACGTGCTATTGGATGACCAATTCCCATGTGCAAACAACTTTGCCTCTAAATATTGCACTAGATCTGAGAATGTGGTTTCCCTTTGTGACATTCTGAAATTCGTTTTTAGTGGCACACTGCTATTATAAAATGGGTTCCCTTTAATGTGCAAATGGCAGTGTGAGACACGCTTGCCACGCCCAGTAGGTACTCTATGATCACTTTCCCGGCCTGCAACGCACCATAAATATGTAGGGTATTTTGTGGAGATTTGGGGCCTGACGGTATTTTATTATCGCTGAAAAATAACTTAGCAATAATCACTCTTTGTATTCAGATTTGGCCATGTGCAACAATAATACAGTGGACATGCATTATTTCAGCACCCAGACATGCATATTTGGTATACGTGGTTGGTATGCGTGGTTGGTGGTATTTTGGTGAGCATTATTCCCTTGTTTTATTGGTGGCCCCAATGTCCAGAATCCCTTATCTTTGCTTAGATTTTTCGTGTAATCACTAGAGAGACCTCAGGCCTACATTTCAGGAATACCACATTTTCAGTGTTAGTGTTAGTGTGCCACCATGGGCAATCTCACTGACTTATTTACGACAGAGAGCTATATGTGGTAATTTCCACTACCTTATATACGGTAGGGAACTATGTCCAGAGAGTCTCTCTTCCCATTGGCTCATGTACCTCCAACGAGCTATGCTACAATCACTCACAACTGTTCATACTGAATCTGATCATGCAAAATGACAATTGCACTGTTTAAAAATCTCCCCTCATCAGCACTGTATTGGTAAATAGAAGACACACCACCCGTCTGCTTTCAAATATTTTTCTGTATTATAAATGTTGCATTTAAACACGATCTCACTCTTTACAGAAATAACTAAAACAGCACATTAACAGCATTGTCTGAAATACACTGAGAAAAAAAAAAACTGGCAGAGAACAGAACATAATTTGCAACATTAACGTGTGATTAAGGCACCGGAATTTCTTTTCCTACTCTGACTGAACATTCTCGTCTCGTACACACTTAGCTCCCACACTTATGTGGACATGCATTATTTCAGCACCCAGACATGCATATTTGGTATACGTGGTTGGTGGTATTTTGGTGAGCATAATTCCCTTGTTTTATTTGTGGCCCCAATGTCCAGAATCCCTTATATTTGCTTAGATTTTTCGTGTAATCACTAGAGAGACCTCAGACCTACATTTTGGGAATACCACATTTTCAGTGTTAGTGTTAGTGTGCCACCATGGGCGATCTCACTGACTTATTTACGACAGAGAGCTATATGTGGTAATTTTGTGGCAATTTCCACTACCTTATATACGGTAGGGAACTATGTTGCACTGTCAGCAGCTCTTTCCAGATTTCTCAGCACAAAAGCAAATGCATGTTGCAAATGCCTCCTCAGTTCATCAATATATTCATGAACTGTGGATGCACTCACAAGGGTTTGCTCATGTGTTCTGTATAGTAGGTGTTGTGGTAACACCATTTTCCTACCTGTTAAGCCTGTTAAGACCTCATGGGGGCTAACACCTGTTGCTTTGGCAGGAGTCGACCTGTTTGTAAACTAATGAACTCAGATGAATACTGTATTGATTGCAACTTTTTCATTGATGCACATGAATATTCATTTTATTGGATTGCTATATTGTGAAAAGAAGAAAAAGAGCAAATTATTTTTAGGAATTGGCTTGGATCGTAGCCAGATTCTAAAAACAAAAGGAGGGTATGTAAGGATATTTGGCGTGTTACAACACAGAGTACAGCACTACTGCACAGGTAGCAAACAGCACAGAGTACAGCACTACTGCACAGGTAGCAAACAGCACAGAGTACAGCACTACTGCACAGGTAGCAATTTTTTTTTTGCAGCACCACCACAAGGGTGCGGTGCATTGCTATATGTATTACCAGATTAACAAGAAAATACAGGCTACCTCTCAAGACAAACGAAGAAGGTTACTGGGACATTCATCAACATAGACTTTTTTCAAAAGAAACATTAAAAGACTTATCTGAAAGGAGGAGTCGCAGCCGGTCTGGACTCCAGGCGAACGCCAGTGAAGTAACTCGGCGGACCACGCCAACAACGATGCGCCCCTGCCAAGCACGGCAGGACGGAGAGTGCAGCATGACGAAAATCAAGGTGAGCGGAGTCCCAAGGGGAAATCGCAAGGGAAGATCAGGAGGTGGTCCGCGGGAGACAAGGAGAAGTCGCTAAACCCCTCTCCCTTTTTCTAGAACTGATCCCAGGTAGAACGTCCCGATCCCAGGTAGAACGTCCGGGAGAGTTGCAGAGAGTCCAGAGGTGTCCCAGACCAGTCCAGAGGCGTCCCTGTGGATACAATTTGAGCATTGCAGACGGATGGCCAGACGAGCAGCTGATAAAAAAG
Source organism: Ambystoma mexicanum (assembly GCF_040938575.1). Lineage (NCBI taxonomy): Eukaryota > Metazoa > Chordata > Amphibia > Caudata > Ambystomatidae > Ambystoma > Ambystoma mexicanum. The sequence continues at coordinate 117,905,193 of NC_090935.1, read as the reverse complement.
TCCCTGTGACCATTGCTCCTCCATTACCAGCCACTGATGTTTCCATGATAAAATCTAAAAAAGCGAGGAAAAGAGCCCAGAAGTCTAAGAAAGGCCAGACTAAAACTGGAGGGACTTTGACCAGTTGGACACTCCCGGAAAAACCTAATGAGATTTCTTACTTGGGCAGCAATGACCAAGAATCAGACTCCTCAGTCTATACCAACAGTGAAACAAATAAATACTCTCCCCCCCAAAGGAAATCCAACTTGCAGGTTCTGGAAGACTCTCAGCAGAGGGAGAAGGATGGAGGAATTAATTGGCCTGAGAATAAAATGTGCATAATTAAAATCTTGAATCAAAAGAAAAGGGACAAAAGGTTGATGAGAGGCGAGGTGTTAACTAAATTGCACGTAATACCTTAGCTGCGATGGATTCATTCGGAAAACTTCTCTTTTGTTGAACTGTTAAGGGTGTGTAACCACAATGTGTCAGCTCTGCGTTGTAGGGTTCTGGCTATGGTCCAATTGATTTGAACCCATAAAAGCAGTTTAACAGCAGTTGTTATGGGGGGTCAATCACTCCCTAGTCAACCAAAGAAACAGGGTAATAACAAGCCGTCCAAATCGGACTTCACTGAAGGGAATAAAGTGCAGACGATTGACATTCAAAATACCCTGAAGTGGTTGGCAGATTCTTTGCCAATGGTATTGCAGAAGCCCTGAGCTTGCTCCTTGTTGAGCTGGAATACTCGGGGCTTCAACCATCTTCAAGAAACCTGGTTACTAGCACCAATCATTATGGACGGATATACCCTTTTTCACACTCCTGGCAAGAACGAGACCCGGGGGGCGCCTTTTGGAGGGTTATTGACTGGGGGTCCCAATTCAGTAGCAAGAAGGAAGATAGTAACCTTATGTGAAGAACATATAAGTGCTGTGGAAGTACTTCTCGGGAACAGATACAAGAGGCATTAAATGTGTTATTGGGCCAATGGAAGTACAACACTAGGAGCTATCACGTTATTCTTGCGGGAGATCTTAATTGCCACATTATAGGGGGAAGAGGTACAGCCAATAAGCTCAAATACACCAACATGTCCTCATGGAACATAAAATAGAAGACACAGAGGGTGATTGCTGGCATAGCTTCTTGGAGAGTTGGGAACGTGAAGTAATTAATGGGCGTGCCAGGAGTGATAGGCCAGGTAAGCATACTTGGCGCAACGGCCCTTACCGGAGCACTCTTGATCACATCTAAATTAGTCCAGAGGTGGCTTCTACTGCGATTGACATGATTGTCCTTGAAAGTGTGTGGAGTGATCATGATCCACTTATCATGAACATTGATACCATATCTTCTTCCTGTGGGAAAATAAACACAGGGGTATTAAGTGTAAATAATGCTGTCAATCGAATTATATGGTCGGGACAGAATATTGAGAAGGCAGTTAAGGCACCGGGTGAGTGGAACCTGAGTCAAGCACGTAACTTCAAGTTCATGACAGTTGAAGAAATTGAAAAATTAATTTATAATTTTTCAGGCACACAAGCTACTTGTAGAACTCCTTTAGTGTTTAAGCAGGGCGCTATGGAAGCCTCCTATGACAAGGAGATACAGGATACTAAGCGAATACTTAGAGGAGACATCCGCAATATCAGAGGTACTGGGCACTCTTTGATTGTAATCCATAATAACATCAGGAAGTTGAAAAATAAATATCGTACCTAGGTAAAAATACGAAAAGAGGCAACAAAAATTAGAACGGTGGCAGTACATGGTTAAAACACTTTGTACTAGAAATTCTAGGAACATCTGGTCACTCTTGGGGGAGGCAAAGGGAAACAAGAGGGCTCCTATGATTAACCCCATTGGCACCCTAGAATGGACAACCTTTGTCGAAAAAAGTAATGGTATAGACCTCATTATTTTGCCTGTGAAGAGTGGTCCCAAGTTGATTGCCCCTCCGTTTGCAATCTCTACCGATGATCTCCTTGATAAAATCAGTAAATTGAAGGCATCCCGAGCCCCAGGTCCTAATGGCCTGTCCAACGCGGTCCTGAAAGCTAACCCCTTATTCTGGGCAAGTCTTATGAAAATCTTATTTGAAAAGGTGCTGACAGAGGGTGGAATTCCTGTGTCGTGGCAAAAGGCCATTCTTATACCAATTTACAAAAAAGGTAACAAAACAGACCCTGGCAATTACCGCCTACTTTCTATGCTTGATAGCACGGGCAAAATGTTTGCCTCACTGCTATTAATAGAAATTGCAGATATGAGCAGATAAAATTGGAATTTTAGATCGCTTTCAGAGTGGCTTTTGGGCAGGGTACTCTACGTCATACAACCTGCTCATAATGGACACTCTTAGGTGTAAAGCAAAGTCATCAAACAGCCCTCCTTTATACGCCCTAAATATGGATTTTAAGGTGGCCTTCAACTCAGTTAATAGAGGGAAATTATGGCAGAAACTTAAAAATCTATTATGCCTGGATGGTCTGATTTATTACCTGGAACTTCTACATACTAATGCCACAGTACAGTTGAGATTGGATAACCATGGCCGCATGACAGAATTAGTCACACAGCTGAGAGGAGTAAAGCATGGGTGCGTAACTGCCCCTCTGCTTTATAACTTCTTTGTGTCCGACATCCCCGATTATCTACGGGGAGTTCGAAACTGTCCGCCCAAGATTGGCTCATCCCACTCTGTGATTCTGGCTTACACGGATGACCTAGTGTTGTTCGATCATACATTCAGTGGAATACTTGATCGGCTCAAAGGCTTTGGCAATATGCAGAGGTTAATGAACTGGTTATTAACCAAAACAAGTATAAACAAGTATAAGTATACTGCTGGCAAGTTTGCACGCCCTAGCATGCACATGGGAATAGTTGAGATAAAGTATACAGATTCCTATAAATACCTTGGTGTGGAATTTGATAGTAAAGGCAACTATTTCCTGTGCATGCAGGCTCGTAAAATCAGGGCAGCGCAATTAACAACCATGATCTATAAATTAACACAAGGTTAAAGTGGATTTTCCATTTGGGGTATGTGTCAACTTTACATTCAATGTGTCGTGCCTATCGTGATTTATGGATTAGAATCTTTGATGAATATGTATCTTGACTGGTTACAGTTATTGGAGGGAATAATCTGGAGGCGACTTTTGGGACTCCCGCAATGTATCCCCATGTCCATTTTAAGATTAGAGTTGGGCATTCTTTCTCTTAAGGCAATGGTGCTTCGGAAAAGAGCGGCGCTGTACATCAAAATCCAGAACAACCCTACTAATCCTTTATTAGTGTCCGTAAAGGAAGATATGGGAGGTAGTAAACAGTCCAAATTTGAGAAAGATATGAAAGCACTGTGTGAGCTGATCTGTTGGACCCCTCGGTGGGGACAAGACAGTGAATGTATGCTTTACCATCTACATAAGCGTCTATATTTGTGGGATTGCCAAAGTAATTACGCACATTTAGCAACTTTGAAAAACTATACGTTTGTGACATTTGTTTTGTTTACATTCAAAAAGGGTCAAATGTACTTAAACTTGTGTCCTTGTCCAGCCCTTAGGCGGTTTATACTTTTGATGCGTATTAATCATCTACCCACGTTGGAGAACATAGGCCTGGAGCAATCTCTGGCTAAAGTAGAAAAATTCAGCAGAATTTGTGGGAATCGTTCTGAACCAGAAACTGCAAGACATGTATTAACCCTATGTCCGATGATGAGTACTAATCACAGTAGAAATCTTGGTGAATTTGTACATTGCCTTGAACATATAAGGGACATTCAGTTTTGGTACCAATGTGTTAACACCCTTAACCCTAGATTGCACTTAGCCCTTTTCAGAAGTTGGTCTGAATTTGAAAAAGCAATTACCACCAAAGGGCCAATTAGGTTACCCCCTACACTGCCCAAGAGGGCTAAACTCGGAAATCCTTCCATTAAATAAATAGCTGATTAGCCGGTTATTAGGCCGGGAGTGGCTGTGCACTATGGACTGGATTGGATCTGTTCCTAATGATGTACTAAGTCTTGATGATGTTATCTCGTTGTTTGCTATTGATTTGGGGATATGCATTTCTTTCCCTCTTGTTATGATGAATTGGAGTTGGACTTCTCCTGATGATTAAGTTACGTATGTTTTCTTTTCTTATTTTATTTCTGAGTATATATGTATTTATTTTTCTTATGTTATGTCTGATTGATATGATTGCTAGATGGAATGTGTAAAGTTGTATTTGTTTCTAAAACTATATCACATTAAATTAAATAAATAAATAAATTAGAGGTATGTACCTCACTGAAAGACCAACAGACAGCAGAAGTGGGTGTGTCCTGAGGAGTGCTACAAAGTTGCGGGGTGTCAATAGGGTCCCTGAATTGGAAAGATTCAGGCACCCCAACAATAGTATAACTATGCATGCATTCACATGGGAGGTGTGCAAGTGAATGAAGCTGTATGTTATTTGTGAGATGTATATAGTAATAAGGAATAAGTTTTAGAAAAATATTATTTTGCCTGAATAAAGGTAATAACCGTTATTTGTTCAACGTTCATTTTTTGTATACGTTTTGACAACGCTGGATTAAGTGGGCCTTTTTGAGAATCAGGTGTATAATATGCTGATTTTCGGAAAGTAGTTCTAACAGATTTATTTTTGTTGAAACCTCATTTCTGTATGGCTCGCTGTCATGCTACCTGACTCACTGCCACACTGAAGGCATGCCCCTGAATGCTCACAGCAGAAGAAATACAACCTGCTAGGGAAAAAGGCCCAATAAACTCTTGCAAGGATAACAAGTTTTATTTCTACAAAATAGGTGTCCCAGCAAAGATCTCTGCTGCCATGGAACGTTCTGAGCAAAAAGGGTTCAAGGAGAAGCTTAAAAGGGAACACAGCATCCTTCATATACAGTAAACACCTGTGCTGTTGGTTGGTGCGACCCTATACATGATCGGCCTACTCCATAGGGAATGCCAGGCCATTGGTCCCAGCCCCATCCATCCATCTTCCATCACGTGTGGTTAGATGGGTTCATCATCTCCAGGGAACCAAGGTCAAGGAATCAATTAGACACAAGTTCTAACAGTGCTACTCTATCATTATACAGTACACCTGGCATGAGCACAGGCCAGTACAGGGGGAGTCTCGAGGTCACTGTGACCCACACGTATTTCACTCATACCAACCGCTTCTTCCAGCTTTCAAGGCTCCCACCCTCGCTATTGAAGTATAACGTATCCCTCCTGTACCTCGCATTACAAATCATGTTAGTATGAAATAAAGGTAGGGTGACCAGTATCTTGTATCTTTTATGGCTGATTGGTTTATGGTTGGTGGTCTGTGGTCAGCTGGTGTCTTTGGTATTCAGGGGTCTTGGCACTGGGACAGTCGTAGGGGTTATAACTCATAGTTGGCTGGTTGGGGGTACTGCAGCTATTCTAGCATTTGCAAATTCTTGGGCGCCTCCTGCCAGCTCTAGCTGCACTGGCGTTGATACTGATGACTTCACAGCAACTTTACCTAATTTGTTTTGTTCTAGTTGTGCTTCCTCTGCTTGTCGACACTGAGCTGTTTCCTTGTCATGCTCCTTTATTGTTTTGCAATGGTGTATTATTATGCTCTCTATTTCCGACCACCCCTTCGCTTCAATGCCCACTATTTTGTCTAATGCCTTTTTCACCTCTTTAGGGAGGCCCTTTCTAATGATAAAATAGAAAAAGTGTATTGATTGATCCCATGAACTACCCTTCTCAGCTCTCCACATCTCCTGAACTTTAAGAATGAACTGAGAGGGGTCTTCATCATCGCCCATAGTACATTGCATTATAGACTGTATTCAAGATGTGTCAGGGAACGGCCGCCACAGCGTGTCCCATACTTTTGCCTGAATCTTTTTAAACGATACTCCATCATGTGCATTGTTCCCCAAAGTCACTCACAGGTATCCTGATTTCACCCATGCATCCCCAGCTTGGTCTCCAATAGTCACTAACAATACGCTTTTTATGTCACCGACTGCCAGGTGTAAGTGATTTCAATCCGGCACACACCCAAGTCAAAGCTCAGCATGTAGTGCACAACTGAAATCCTTATTTATTTTTGTCTAAAAGTTCAATATTCTGAACAATCTACCACTCATATCATACCCTTCTCCTGGACCCCCCCCTCCCCCTGCCCCCGGTCACACTGAACCGGGAATCAGGCTGGTTTGCAAAGGTAAATATTTATTTATGTATTTAAAATTTAATCACAATATGTTTAAATAGGTACACAACCATCACCAATGGGGTGACAGAACACAGAATAATATCTTTAGTAAACTAGGAAGAGGTAATAAGCAAAACAAATGCAGCACAAGAAAATAATACTTTTGTGTTGGTTCAGATCAGATAGCACTGTAGTTAGCAGTTCCCCTTGCAACACCCCTCAACCCCCCCAATAGGCAATGTAAAGAGATAGGAGGAGAGAGCAGGTATTCAGGAATGGCACAAATCAAACAGAATATCAGTCTCACATTCCCCCTTTCAAACACAAGAGAAAACAGAATTGACTGTCCAGCTGTCAGAATGGCTTTTAAGATTGTCTTTACAATGGACTGAGCAAAACACCAAATATGGTCAAAAATACTGAAATTGTTATAAATTCTTATGGGAGCTACTTTGGATAGTTGCACACAAGCACAAGCAATCATTTAGTCAGCAGAAAGCAATGGAAATCTTAAGGTCCAAGTTGGAAGCATTTTACATGTGTAAACATTTCTTAAAATAAAAATTTGCGGCAAACTTTCCCATGTGCGATATTCGTGATAACGGGAGAATCGCACTGATTGTTTCTATCACAATAACTGAGGGAGTTATGGAGGTTTTAGTGAAGGCCGTTTTTGTAAAATAGGCGCGAGAATTGAAAACAGAAATGCACTTTTGAAAATGGCAAATGGGTTTGCTTATACTAAGGGATGACTATGGAGAAGCGAATACCACACAGGAATGTTACAGCCACTGAATCAGGGTGACCCACCTGATAAGGAAACTCGACTTCTCCAGGTGAGAAAATGGTCAGCGCCAAGATAGTTCTAACAATACTGGTTCTGAAGAAAAGATAGGATGGGTTGGATAGGGATAAGACTATGCAAAGTACATATGCTATGTGACACAGTTCTTCCTATTTATACTTACTGGATACGTTTTAAATGGGACCGTGAGCTCTGGTCAGAACTGGGTCTGGTCTAGGGAAAACAGCACATCAGGCATGGGACTGGATCCTCTAGGCCGGTCACCGGATTGGCACAGAATCTGCTCTCCTACTCTGTGGGTATTTGGATCAGCTGGATGGCGAGTTCCTCAGGCAAGCCTAGTGGTGGCAAGCCAGAGAATTTCTGGATACTTGTTCAAAATGGCCTTCTCACACCACACAGCACTTTACTGAGTGGGGAGAATATATTTGAGGATTAGGGCCTTGCTGGAAATCAATAGTCTCTATTGCTGGCAAGAGATTTGGCATCTGGATCTGAAAGAATATTTAAAGCTGGATGTAGGAAGCTGGGTCAGAGTGCTTCGCCGGAATCAGGAAGGTGGCTGGATCACTGTGTCCCTATCTGCTCTCAGCTGTCTCTATTTATGCCTTAAAAAATGACACTTAAAAATGACATCACAAAGGGGTGTATGGGCCGGTTTAGCTAAGCTTGCCCCTGTGAAAGGTGATTGGGTCAGAGTCTACTCTCTGCCTTGATAGGAGGAGAGAAACAGAGTGTTGTCTTTATGGTGTAATTTTATGATGCTGAGAATCCACTCCTAGCCACTGGAACACAAAGTCTATTTTTGGCAAAATACATATTTACACATGTGCAACCTCTATAAAAAATCACATATACCGATTTCCTATTTTATGGAGTATCTGCTCATCGAACTCTCACAGCTGTAGAATCTGGTATCAACTTTCTACAGAATTGTGTCCTTTTCGCTGTGAACACAATGTCCAATTTTTGAGCAAATTTCCACAAGTGCGCGTGTTTAACGTAGGGATATGCGTGTACATTTTCACCATTCTAACAGTAATACATTTTGTGTAAAATCACATATCTTGCCATTCCTGTCCAGAACACGTCACACAATTCTGCCGCCTCTTCACACGTGCAGCCGGAAATTAAATTAATAACTCTATCATTTTTATATTTGTCACCATTTTGAATAGCAAGTTGTAAGTCTTTTAAAAAGTGTTCTTTGTTCAAGTTCAGCAAAAGATGGTTGCTTGGCTCTGCCTCTTTTTGTCTCCCTGCAGTCCAGGGGCATGCTCCTTCTTGTTTGTTCCTTCCAGAGGCCATTTACGACCCCTTTTCACACTTCTAGTTTCCTGGCTGCAGCTTGTCATTGTTCCTTTGCTCTCTGTAGACCAGATTCAGTCCTACCATGCAATTAACACCTTCCCGTGAGTTTCTGCTGAGGGGGAGGCCCTCCTTCTGGGAAGAAACCCGCTTTCCCAGTTTTTTTTTCAACTTCAGCCAAGCTAATTACTTCTTAAACTTAACAAAACCCATATTTGTTGCATCACATACAAATACATTTCTTCCTTGGAATAAAATCTGTGAAATCAAAAACACAACTAAAATCAGTATCCCTTTTTGGCAACAATCCTGTTTATGTTTGCTAATCAAGCAGACTTTTGAGTTTTAGGTCCTTTTAAACCTGCCTTAGTACTCCTCTGACAGCTGTCATTCAGGCCGTCCCGGGTACTGCATCCAGATTTTGCCATAGAGGCTGTCGTCAGTTCTCAGGCTTTGTATGTTTCACCATGTTTCATTTGATACATGGATTTTAGCACCAGGCAAGATTGTGAATGGTGAAAGTGTTGTGTTATAGGCATTTTGGAGTTTTTGGCAACAAAGCAAATGACAATTATAGGCACATTTTTGGGTTTCCCTTGCAAAGTGCTGCTTTTCTTTCTGCACTCTGCTTGCTGGTTATAGAACCCACTGGCACATTTCTGCAGGGTGTGCTCCATTCCACTGCACATGCACCATGGGTGGCAGGTTGTGCATCCCTCTTTTTGTGTGGTGAAGCACACGGTTTTTGTAGGTTTTTGGCGCACACAAGGGTTTTTCTGCCATTGTTGCTGTTTGTTTCCCAACAACTGGCAGGGTGATGCCACAAAGCATAGCGGAGTGGGTCAGTACATCCCACACAGGGAAACCACGGCAGTCTGCTTCTCTAATGCATAAATACACCACCTTTACCAAATTGGTATTGCCCATCTGCGCCCATGGCACATAGTGCAGTCTGCCGGACCCCTTATGTATAGGGGGCTTCTGCATCTTCTCCCACTTCCTTTTTTCCTTCCACTGCAATATGGCCAAATCTGCTCCCCAACCTGCCTTCCCACAAACTCTCTACCCGGGGAGTCTGTTCAGGCACCTGCTCTGCCTCTTCGTCCACATCATCCTCATACTCATCAAATGTACTCCACATGTCCCCACTCCTCGATGAAATCCTAGATTCCCGTACCCTAAACTGTCTCCCCGCTCATCCTCTTATCCCTCCTTTTCTATTTACACGTTCTTTATAGCCGTGTTATCTATCCTGAACAAAGAGTCCTCTAACTTTCACTCATCTATCCCTTGTTCTGCTGGTTTGTCGGGCTTCACTTCAGACTGTGCTGCCCGCAATCTATTCAGTTCTGTTTGCACCGCTGGCAGTGCCAATTCTAGTACTCTTTTATTGACATTGACATGCACTGGGACATCAGGAGGGGATGCATACGGGGTGGTGGGGCTGTCGCTGTAGTCGACACATAGGTCAGGTTGGTGTAGCCTACTGCGGGGCGAGCTGCCAATAGGTATATCCCTCCACGCTCCATCGGTGCCTGTGACAGTGTGACAATGTGGAGACTAGATCTTGATCCCAAATACAGGAAGTAAACATAGGGAAGTGTTGATGTATGGCCTTTCCTCTAATGGTGACTCTCTGCTTGGTTACCTAGGAGACAAGCGTCTTTGAAGGGGAGGAAAAAAACGGCGGTTACAGCTGGGCGTACTGAAGCGAGACGCTACGAAGTGAAAAAAGGGAAATCCGCAGTTGAATTAGTTGTATGTTGGTGCCGTTGCGCCTTATTAAGAGTTTCCAGTTGAGTGTTGTACAAGCGAACGATATCGCTCATCAAAAGTCAGCGCTGAGGAGCGGGCGCTGTGGCCGACGGCTGTAGCGTATCAGGAGGCTTGAAGTTGATGAAGGGATCGTTGTCCCAAGAGAGCACGGAGAAGCTGAATGAGCCGCGACGCAGGAGTGGAGCCGCAACGGGATAGTGACAGCGAACCTGCCCAAACTTGCCAACGAGATGGAAGACGGGAAGTTACTGGCTGTAGACATCTCACCGTGAGTTCGGGGCAGCATTGGGACCTCTGTGTACCACAGTGAAGGCGACACATGCTACTTGATTAGAAGCAACGTGCGGCAGAGTGAGTCGGGGATTGCTGTTACAGTAAGGGATAACTGTTACCCTACTAATGAGTCTATGAGAGGGCGGGTGCTAATTAAAGAAGGATTTTAAGAAGTCAAGTTTCTAGAGTGACTTACCCGAACGAACCAAAGGGAATGAAAGAAAGAGGTTTACTTACGAACTAACCAATTAACCAAGGATGTGCTCTGAGAGGTCGAGAGCTACTGTATACTGAAAAATAGACTGGGGAAGATATAAAAGAGTAACAGAACGTCGGATAATAGAAGAGCTGATTGACTATTATAGGTCACTCCTTCCGTGAGGGGAGACAAGCTCTCTGAGAGACCCTATAAGGAAACAAGAAAGAAGAAGGGAGAAGAGACATTACCATTCCCAGAATTGAGAACTCAGTGACAAGAGTGAGGAAGCAGAAAAGTAGATATTAACTTCTCGCACATTAGAAAGATTGTCAAAGAAAAGAAAAGACATACAAATCCATCAGAGACAATACTTACCAGCATGAATCCAGAGGTTGCCGGGAACTAAAGAAGACGTATCCTTTGTGTTAAGCCTGAAAAGAAAAGAAAGAGAGATATTAATAAAAGAAGTGGATTCTCCTTGAAATCCATACATCTACTTATTGGCTCAGAGTATTTATTCACAAACTAAGCAAACAGTGACATTTGGTGGCAGGGGTGGGATAGAGAGAGCGCCATGGAGGACCTTATTAAAACCCTAACTGAGGGCCAACAACTATTACAACAGGCCCTACAAATGCAAACCCAACAAGCTCAAGCTGACAGACTCGCATTCCAACAAGCGTTACAAATGCCGCAGGCCCAACTTTTGGAAGTCACTAATGCCAGAAACCACACTCAAGTTCCCACCTCAGTGTTACAAAAATACTCGACTGGTGAAGACCCGGCTCATTTTTTTGTGAACTTTGAAAGAGTAGCTCGTAATGCACAGTGGCCCGCCGAGAGATGGTGCCATTACATTGCACCATTAATGACCGGCGAAATGCAGTGTGCCTACCAAGCGGCGAATCCCACGGGTGATACCGGTTATGGAGACATGAAGAAAGTGGTTTTGGAACGAATGGGTCATGATGAGAAGACATATCGAATAAAATTCCGAGATGTAAAATTACTTGGAGAAGAAACGCCGAGGCAAATGTTTTACAGAGTAAAAGAATTAGCCGAAAAGTGGTTACAACCTAAAATGTCTTCCCCGACAGAAATAACTGAAAAAGTGATTTTGGAACAGTTCATTGAAGCACTTCCTGGTCCAGTACAAAGGTGGGTTAGACAACACCATCGTCTAACACTATCTGAAGCTGTGGAGGTAGCCTCCGCTTATCAGAAGGCTGGACAGGGTAAAGCATGGTCCTATACAACAAATACTAGACCTCATACGTTTGCAAATAAAGTTATGACACAACCATGGGGGCCACATTCGATGCTGAGGAAACCCGAAGGGGAAATTATACGCTCCAGACCCAACAGTGAAGGTCCTAGCAACTATCGTCAGTCACCAACAGCTGTCCGAGGACCACAGTGTTTCGATTGTGGGGAGTAGGCCACCTTGCCAGGTTCTGTCCGAAGAAACCAAAGACGGAACCAATGGATGTAGGTGTTCTTGAGTCCATTAAGGAGGCTGACACCTATGAACAAACACCGGGAAGGCAGTCACAATATCTGTATACTTGTGATGCAGAGGTGGAAGGGAAACACACCACAGCCTTGGTCGATTCAGGAAGTCTACAGACCGCCATAACGACAGATCTGGTAGGTGAAAATTATTGTTCATCTGGGGAGATACCTATTCGATGTGTCCATGGGGACATAAAATCCTATCCTTCAAAGAAGGTTCAGATAAAGATGGCCGGGGAAACTATGAATGTGAGAGCTGCGGTGTTACCTGTTTTACCCAAACCTTTATTAATTGGAACGGATATACCAAAATTTTCTAAATTAGTCCACGAAATAGAGAAGAGCTGGTTGGAAACGGCCCCTTTCCATAAAGAAGAAATACTTACGCCAATGGTTAAGACCCAGAAAAGTAGGAAGATAAAAAGGGCGTTAAAACAGGAATGGAAGGAAAAATTTAGTTGTCCGATCGCAGTTGACTGGAGGCTAGATGAGGATGGAGATAGCTTTAGGTCAGCCCAGAGCTTAGATCCATTGTTGCAATACGCCAGAGAGAGGGCATTAGAGGACCCACCGGGGCAAGGTCCACACTTTATGAAAGAAAATGGGTTGTTGTACAGAGTAACCAAATCCCGGAACGGCGAGGATCTAAAGCAACTGGTGATACCCAAGAAATTCTACAAGACTGTCCTAGAAGTCGCCCACATACAAGTTGGAGAAGGTCATCTAGGAACGGAAAAGACTACTAAGAAGATTCTGGACAGATTTTATTGGCCAGGAGTGTACAATCAAGTGGTTAAATTTTGTCAATCCTGTGAGGAGTGCCAAAAGAAGAATAGGGCCAATGTAACAAAAGCACCACTACAACCGATGCCTCTCGTTGTAGAGCCCTTTAGCCGGATAGGAGTCGATATTATGGGGCCTTTAGAACCAACAAAAAGGGGCCATAAGTATATTCTGGTAGTGGTAGACTATGCAACCAGATATCCGGAGGCGTTTCCATTAAAAGCCACGAATACACAACAGATATGTGATGTGCTTATTCCCTTTATCGGACGAGTTGGAATTCCCCGAGAGATCATCACCGATCGTGGTTCAAATTTCATGTCCAATGTCCTTGAACAAGTTTGTGCGACGCTAAAAATTGAACACCTAAATACAGCGGTTTACCACCCACAAACAGATGGTTTAGTTGAACGCTATAACCAGACCATCAAACAAATGTTAAAAAAGACAACTGTTCCTGGGAATAAAGATTGGGATAGAATCTTACCATGGATACTGATGACTTTAAGGAACACTCCTCAATCCTCAACAGGGTTTTCACCGTTTGAGCTGTTATTCGGAAGACCGGTCCGGACTCTGCTGGACATTCTAAAAGAGAATTGGGAGGAACAATCAGAACAGGAGATAACCCTAACAGAATATGCGTCTCAGCTACAGGAAAGGATTGAGAAATTACAGGCGATAGCTAGAGACAATCTACTTCAAGCTCAATTAAATCAGGAAAGACATTATAATCAGAAATCACAATTAAGAACCTTCAACGTGGGGGAACACGTATTGGTGCTATTGCCTACGTCAGAGAACAAGATGTTAGCGGCTTGGAAAGGGCCGTATGAAATACAAGAGGTCCTAGGCCCTTTGACGTATAAAGTGAGACAACCAGGGAGAAGGATACCCTGTCAGACGTATCATGTGAACTTACCTAAAAGATGGATACCTCCCAACCAAACCGTCGCCATGATAACGCTAGATGTGGCCCCAGAAGAACATTTCCCAAAATTCAAAGAGAAAATAGGGCTAGAAGGCCTGAATGTTAATCCGGAGCTAACAAATACCCAGAAAAAGGAATTATCCCATTTATTACAAGGCTTTTCGGAGATATTCTCCTCACTACCCGGAAAGACTATGTTAACTCACCACCAGATCGTTACCAAACCGGAGACCATAATAAGACTCAGACCATATCGAATTCCGGAAACAAAAATAAAGGCCTTCAACCAAGAGGTACAGGAAATGCTAGAGTTAGGAATCATTGAGCCATCCCATAGTGAATGGAGCTCTCCTGTAGTACTAGTTCCGAAACCAGATGGCAGTGTAAGATTTTGCATGGACTTTAGAAAACTAAATGAAATATCTAAATTCGACGCTTACAACCATGCCAAGGATCAAAGATTTATTAAACAATCTAGGAAAAGCCAAGTTCCTGACTACCATTGACTTAACCAAAGGTTATTGGCAGATCCCATTATCACCTTCAGATAAGGAAAAGACAGCATTTGCCACTCCTACGGGGTTGTACCAATTCACGGTGTTACCCTTCGGTTTACATGGAGCACCAGCAACGTTTCAACGATTAATGAACTACCTCACCAGAGGTCATGAACAATATGTCGGAGCTTATCTAGATGACATTATAATTTATAGTAACACCTGGTCAGATCATCTACGACGTTTAGAAAGTATGTTTAAAACCCTAAAACAAGCTGGTCTACACATAAATCCCAAGAAAACCCATATGGCTACATATCACACTAAATACCTAGGATATTATGTGGGTCAAGGTATAATCAAGCCCCAGGAGGAGAAAATAAGCGCTATTAAGCAGTTAAAATTCCCGGGAACTCCAAAGCAAGTTAGAGCCTTCTTGGGATTTGTGGGTTATTATAGGAGGTTTATCCCACATTTTTCCACATTAGCCGCTCCTCTAACAAATTTGTTAAAGAAAACCTCTCTCACGAAAAAGAATTGGCAAACCAAGGAGACTCTGCAAGCTTTCAATGAACTAAAAGAGGCCCTGACCACTAAGCCTGTTTTACACTGTCCAGATTTTGAGGCCCCGTTCTTCCTTCAGACGGATGCGTCAGGTACAGGCATTGGGGCAGTGTTGTTCCAAAATCAAGGAGAGGAAGAAAGGCCAATACTGTTCATTAGTCAGAAACTCTTACCGCATGAGTTGAGTTACCCCACAATAGAAAAAGAGTGCTTGGCAGTCAAGTGGGCCATTGATGCCCTTCGGTATTACCTATTGGGAAGAGAATTTACTTTAATAACAGACCATGCCCCCTTAGTCTGGCTTGCCCGTAATAAAGACTCAAACCAGAGGGTACTCAGATGGTTCCTTTCCTCCAGCCCTTCTCTTTTAAAACTGTTCATAAACCTGGGAAACTACTGATACAAGCTGATTTCTTATCCAGGGCTGAAACCCTTCCCAAGCGTAAGGGCTTAGTAGAGGGGGTGTGACAGTGTGACAATGTGGAGACTAGATCTTGATCCCAAATACAGGAAGTAAACATAGGGAAGTGTTGATGTATGGCCTTTCCTCTAATGGTGACTCTCTGCTTGGTTACCTAGGAGACAAGCGTCTTTGAAGGGGAGGAACAAAAACGACGGTTACAGCTGGGCGTACTGAAGCGAGACGCTACGAAGTGAAAAAAGGGAAATCCGCAGTTGAATTAGTTGTATGTTGGTGCCGTTGCGCCTTATTAAGAGTTTCCAGTTGAGTGTTGTACAAGCGAACGATATCGCTCATCAAAAGTCAGCGCTGAGGAGCGGGCGCTGTGGCCAACGGCTGTAGCGTATCAGGAGGCTTGAAGTTGACGAAGGGATCGTTGTCCCAAGAGAGCACGGAGAAGCTGAATGAGCCGCGACGCAGGAGTGGAGCCGCAACGGGATAGTGACAGCGAACCTGCCCAAACTTGCCGACGAGATGGAAGACGGGAAGTTACTGGCTGTAGACATCTCACCGTGAGTTCGGGGCAGCATTGGGACCTCCGTGTACCACAGTGAAGGCGACACCTGCTACTTGATTAGAAGCAACGTGCGGCAGAGTGAGTCGGGGATTGCTGTTACAGTAAGGGATAACTGTTACCCTACTAATGAGTCTATGAGAGGGCGGGTGCTAATTAAAGAAGGATTTTAAGAAGTCAAGTTTCTAGAGTGACTTACCCGAACGAACCAAAGGGAATGAAAGAAAGAGGTTTACTTACGAACTAACCAATTAACCAAGGATGTGCTCTGAGAGGTCGAGAGCTACTGTATACTGAAAAATAGACTGGGGAAGATATAAAAGAGTAACAGAACGTCTGATAATAGAAGAGCTGATTGACTATTATAGGTCACTCCTTCCGTGAGGGGAGACAAGCTCTCTGAGAGACCCTATAAGGAAACAAGAAAAAAGAAGGGAGAAAAAGACATTACCATTCCCAGAATTGAGAACTCAGTGACAAGAGTGAGGAAGCAGAAAAGTAGAAATTAACTTCTCGCACATTAGAAAGATTGTCAAAGAAAAGAAAAGACATACAAATCCATCAGAGACAATACTTACCAGCATGAATCCAGAGGTTGCCGGGAACTAAAGAAGACGTATCCTTTGTGTTAAGCCTGAAAAGAAAAGAAAGAGAGATATTAATAAAAGAAGTGGATTCTCCTTGAAATCCATACATCTACTTATTGGCTCAGAGTATTTATTCACAAACTAAGTAAACAGTGACATGCCCCACCATCCTGTCCTGTACAGTTGCCTTTTCTATCACATTGCACTTTTCCTGCCTCAAGATCTTCTGCATCTTCAAACATTTTCCAGAGATGCAACTATTTCCCCTTATATTTACTTGTTAGAAATTTGGACATGTTTTCCCGAATTCCCTTATTATGGGGAGTGGGGATCCCCACACGTGGCCAGAGCACGGGCTCTGGCCACGTGTGGGGCATCCCCCCTCCTCTTGTTTCCATCACCCACTGCTTATGATACTTCTTGATTCTGTCACGATATAGTGGCAGGCCTTACACATATAATTGATGGGTGTTTCTCCTCCCATTATAATGGTCCGTACAACTCACTGTCTCCACGCCGCTGGTGACATGCCACACACGCTGCTACTGTCCTTCAAAATAGTAAATCCATCATTCCCTTCCTCCCATCAAAAAATCAAAAGCTGTTTCTCCACACCCTCTTTGTTCCCACATCCACACTCTCGCACTCCACAAACTCTGACATGTTGTGATAACACGTGCACCGTAGCGCCTAACAATGTCTGGTGGCCTTGCAGGGCACATTCTTTCTTGGGATAAACATATTGGCAACAATTTTAGAACAAATGGGAGTTTCTGTAGAAGTTTGCAGTCTGGGCCTCTCTCATCAGCGCTTGGGCCTGTTCAGATTTCCCCTCCAGACTCATTTGTGATGTCATCTTTGATGTCCTGGGTGTTAGTCGCACAGTGGTGGTACGGGTTATGGTTGCTTAGCTTACCATAATGGCACATTTCTGTGGGTTATCAGTTTTACTTGTAACCATAACATCCCTTTAACAAAGTGTTGTCACTAAGGGGCCAATTCATAGAATTCAGCGCACAAGTGGCGCACGCGGCTGGCGCACAGTGTGCGTGTGCGAATCCCTGCGCCAGCCGCGTGCGCCAAAACCCATTTCCGCGCACAGCGTATTCATGGATTACAGCCACCAAAAACAGCCGTGGCGCACAGTGGCGCAGCGACCTTGCAGCAGCGCCAGTTACGCCCCCAAGAACGCCTTCCGTGCAGGGAAAAGCCATCAAAATCCCCAATCCAGCACAAAGGGCTGCGCTAACCCTGTACCAGCACGGCAAGCGGGCTACGTGTATTACAGGGGTCCACGTGAAGTTTCTCACGCGATCGGTCCTGGGGGAGCGGGCTACGTGTATTTCAGGGGTTCGCGTGAACTTTCTCACGCGAACGGGCCTGGGGGAGCGGGCTACGTGTATTCCAGGGGTTCGCGTGAACTTTCTCACGCGATCGGGCCTGGGGGAGCGGGCTACGTGTATTCCAGGGGTGCGTGAGAAGTTCCACACGCGAATAGCCTGGGCGCGTGTATTTCAGGGGTGCGCGGGAAGTTCCACACGCGAATAGCCTGGGCGCGTGTATTTCAGGGGTGCGCGGGAAGTTCCACACGCGAATAGCCTGGGCACGTGTATTTCAGGGGTGCGCGGGAAGTTTCACACGCGATTTCAGCAGGGTACGTGTATTTCAGGGGTGCGCGGGAAGTTCCACACGCGAATAGCCTGGGCGCGTGTATTTCAGGGGTGCGCGGGAAGTTCCACACACGAATAGCCTGGGCGCGTGTATTTCAGGGGTTCGCGGGAAGTTTTACACACGATTTCAGCAGGGTAAGTGTATTTCAGGGGTGCGTGGGATGTTCCACACGCGAATAGCCTGGGCGCGTGTATTTCAGGGGTGCGCGGGAAGTTCCACACGCGAATAGCTTGGGCGCGTGTATTTCAGGGGTGCGCGGGAAGTTCCACACGCGAATAGCCTGGGCGCGTGTATTTCAGGGGTGCGCGGGAAGTTCCACACGCGAATAGCCTGGGCGCGTGTATTTCAGGGGTGCGCGGGAAGTTCCACACGCGAATAGCCTGGGCGTGTGTATTTCAGGGGTGCGTGGGAAGTTTTACACGCGATTTCAGCAGGGTACCTGTATTTCAGGGGTGCCGGGGAGTCCTACATGTGATTTGACAGGATGGGTCCTCCCAGGTGTTCCCTGTACACCCTCCACGGCCCCTGCAGGCAGCCCACACCACAGGGGACTACCCTGCATCCCTGGTCATGTCCCGCAGCAGCCCACCCAACATGGGCATGCCCCCCAGCAAAGGCACATGTCTCCTTGAACTAATGAACACCAACTCATGTCCCCAACCACCCCCACCCCCCAGCACTGTGGGGCACCTGCCAGCAGGCCCCCACCCATGTCCAACTCATGTCCCCCACCACCCCCACCCCCCAGCACTGTGGGGCACCTGCCAGCAGGCCCCCACCCATGTCCAACTCATGTCCCCCACCACCCCCACCCCCCAGCAGTGCAGGGGCACCCACCACCAGGCCCCCACCCATGTCTCCCACCACCCCCACCCCCCCAGTCACCAGGGGCAGCCTCCACCAGGCCCCCACCCATGTCTCCCAACACCCCCACCCCCCCAGTCACCAGGGGCAGCCTCCACCAGGCCCCCACCCATGTCTTCCACCACCCCCACCCCCCCAGTCACCAGGGGCAGCCTCCACCATGCCCCCACCCATGTCTCCCACCACCCCCACCCCCCAGCCACCATGGCCAGCCCCCACCAGGCCCCCACTCATGTCCCTTATCACCCCCACCCCCCAGCCACCATGGCCAGCCTCCACCAGGTCCTCACAATCCCCAACACACATGCACGTCAGCGTGTAATACGAGGAAAGGGCCATGCGCGTAAGCGCGCGTGGAAACTGCAGGTCCGCGTGTAATACGAGGAAAGGGCCTATGCGCGTAAGTGACGTGACGCACACAGCTGTTTCCCTCATTGCACGTGATGACAGAACACACGTGGATTTCCACCAATCGCGTGTGAAAGTTCCCGGCACCCCGGAACACAAGTACCCAGGCCACTTGCGTGTACGCACACTCCCCTCCGATCACACGCGATGACACTCGGACCGTATCCGAACACGGGAAACACGCGCACGGCAAAAGACGTGCACAGGCGTCAACGCGTCTGCCACACGAAGGCAGGCGGAAGCGTCCCCGCGCACAGCATAAAAGTGCACGCAAACAACAAACGCGTATATACAGCTACGATGAATGCCCCATTTGTCGCTGCACTGATCGTGGGACACCGCAGGAGGAGGAGAATAGCCAGGGCACGCATTTTCGCAACACGGACAAGCCTTTTTGGGATGCCTGACGACCAGGTCTATGGCAGGTATAGGTTTCCACCCCATATCATCCTAGACCTGGTCAGGGAGTGGGAAGATGACCTCACATCCCCCACCCTTTGCTCCCAAGCATTGAGCCCCTTGGAGAAGGTGCTCAATGTCCTGCATTTTTTGGCCACTGGGTCATTTCAGCGGACCACTGCCATAGTGGGGGGGGTCTCACAGGCCACGCAGTCACGCTGCCTACACCAGGTACTGGCAATCATGACAGCGCGCCCCTCAGTCCGCAGGCACATATACATGCCCAGAACACCCGCAGAAAGGCAGGCCGTTGTCCTGGATTTTTTCAGGGTGGCACACTTCCCCAAAGTGCTCGGTGCCATAGATTGCACCCATGTGGCCCTACATCCACCTAGGGCCATTGAGCACATCTACCGAAACCGCAAGCACTGGCATTCCATCAATGTACAGGTGGTATGTGATGCAAAGGGAATCATCACCTCTGTCTTTGCATACTACCCTGGCTCCACCCATGACAGTTTCATATACAGAATGTCCGCCCTGAGCCGGGCCCTGGAAGCTGGGCAGCATGGCGACACATGGCTCCTAGGTCAGTACAAATGCCCTTGCACATGCATGCAAGTCACACACAGACAAATATCCAAACCCTAATTATCTCAACTATTATCATCTCCCCAGGGGACAGTGCCTACCCTCTGAGCAACCACATGATGACGCCAATCCGGAACCCCACCACACCACCCCAGGTAAGATACAACGCCGCCCATATTGCAACCAGGGGCATAGTGGAGCGCACATTCGGAGTGCTCAAGTCACGTTTCCGCTCCCTTGACCGCTCTGGCGGGCAACTACTCTATGCACCACCAGTAGTGTGCAGGATCATTGTGGCAGCATGTGTCCTGCACAATGTTGCAACACGGCAGGGTGTCCCGGTGGACATGGTGGTGCCCCCAAATCCCCAACCACAGGCGCTGCCCATGGGAGTGGACAGGGCACGTGGCGAGGAAGCCCGGACCCAGCTTGTGGCCACATTTTTCACCTAAACTCCCACCACTGCGGAGTGCACACAGGCCTGGCACATACCAGGTGACAATCGATGATGACAAAGAGACAGTCAACTGTCACAACCTTACCACCCTGAGATAGTTGCCATGGAAGGGCCACATCGTCTGCATCCCTAGCTACTTAAACACAAGCTATCCTGTGTGACCAAAAGGCACACATATGACATATGACATGATATGGGCCATACACAAGTATTCCAAGGCGCAATGAGGCAGGGAGGGGGGAACAAGGGAACACAGAGAACGGTACTACTAGGCCAGGTGTCATTGGGATCGTGCAAGTGCAGGGGTAGGGGGAATGGGAAAAGTGCAAGGGGAAGGGTGGGGGGAGTCCAGTACAGGGGAAGTAGCCCGAAAAAATAATACATAGGTCATCTGGTGGCAACTACAAAGGTGAGTGCAGTCAAGTGCTGGGAAGGGAGGGCTGTAGGGATAGAGAGACAGTACTGCAGTGCAGGGGTTGCCAGGGAGGCAGTGCAAGTGGAGATTGGCTGGGCCAGGGACCAAGGTCGGTGAGAGTGGCCCAGTTGCAGCTCCTGTGCAGTTCCAGTGGAGAATTCTGCAAGGGAGAGGCAGAGTGTAAGCAGAAGCAAAGAGGAAGGACATGAGGTGCTTCCAGAACTGGAGATGATTCCCCTCAAGTTCAAGTCAGGCCGGAAGTCTGTTCCAGGGGGAGGGCCCTGCTGCGGAGAGAAATCTACCCCCAGCTAGTTGCTCTGAGAAGCGGATGACACGGACATGCAAGGTGTGCATCACACACACCTGCAAACCAGGCCATGGCCATCACTGTCATGTCACACAAACCCTCCCAAACATCAACATGTCATGGCACGCAATACCCATACACCAATGCAGTAACGATAAGGTACACATTGCCATGTCCTAAATGCACAGTGGCATCGGACACTGCTGGCTGACCCGGAATCAGATGAAATGACAGACCAACAACCTCCCACCCAAAATAAGTCATTTCAAAATGCATTACAACAGTCGTAGACGTAATATCACAATGAATGCCTGTCTACATGCACATCATGCATTACAAAATCAACACTGCAGCTCATGTGTGCAGTGTCCTACTCCTGCATCACACTGCTCAGCGCACAGCACAGTGAACAGCCATTGTGTGTGATGCACACCCTGAGCATCACATCTAAGTGACAGACCACGTCAAACATCAAATCAGGCATGTACTGGATCCATGATCGGTCACAGAACATGTGCTGCCGGGACACAGTGGGCACCAGAAGGCAAACATTGTACATGTGTATATGCAAGGGTGGGAGTACATGTAGTGCATCAGAGTGCAAGTGTGTGGTTCTGCAAGGACATGCACTCCACATATGCATGTGCACTCAAGTGACTATCAGTGTTCCCTACACATCACATGTGAACATCCACCATGTGTACACCCCAGCATGTCAAACCTCAACTATCCCCTCGCACCTGAAAGGAAAACACAACACATGAACAGGCATTGATCAGCAGAACACAACATGTACATGGGATACCACCATTACTATGTCAGAGTTCCCATCACACTGCAGGGCAAGGCAACAATCAACAACAACCCCCCCCTCCCTCACAAATGACCATGACCCACTGAACAACTGCACCTGGGTCATGGAGCCCCCAAACCTCAATTCCACCTGGCCACAGGATCACCTTTACCCTTCGTCACCATCTCCCACCTTGTGTGTAAAAAGATGCCTGAACCCTCTGAATACACACTCATTTCCGAAACACAAAATCCAAGGCATAAAAACGAACCCAAACACCCTCCAGTAGATGACTTGACGTAGCAGTACCTCACAAAGGCCAAATACTACCACAATGATGCAACAACCAAGGTAGCACAGCAAAACAATGTCATGACAGGATGTGAGACATGTGTGGTACATGACATAGGATGATGCACCATGAATGGATGTGTACTGTCACAGGTCCCCTGTACAGGCGCGGGAGTGCCACGAAACAACCACCCCCACCATGTCCCGGGTGCCTGCAAGGTCAAACTCACACATGCCCCTGAAACCCTGGTGGGGAAGGAGGTTCAGGGATATGCAGTCGGGACAGGTGTTGACACACTGGATGACTGGAATGAGCGGCAGGAGAGGGGAGGTGGAATGACACATGAAACTAGGGAATGCAGAAATTGTACAACCTGCATGAACACATACACAATCCAAACAGACTTGGACATCATTGTCATGGCCTTCTGTAGTCCAGGCTCAGGAGTGGTACGAACCCACCACCCCCTCTAGGGTTTTGGCGCCTGCAAGTTCGGGGCTTACACAGGGATCCGCAACCCCAGTGGGGAAAGAGGGTCAGGGAACGTTGCTTGGATAGGCACGGGAAGCAGGAACACCGGGTAGAGGGTACAGGTTTCAAAATTGCATAGGATCACGGGTGATTAGGGAGAAAATAACATACCAATTTGAACCACACATACATCCATGCATCAGTACACTCCCCAGCAAGCCTATGCAGAGCAGTTTGTAAGAAAAACAACAAGACACTTAGCTCTGGTTTTGAGTGCTGGCCTCCTGCCTGCGCACTCTCAGGTCCGGTTACAGGAGCACTGCAATGCTGCAAAGAGAGACACAGTCAACAACCTGTAAGTGCCAATTGCACAAAAACACAACACCAAACATGCCCCATAGCAACAGATTACTCTACAAACAGACAATCTGTGGTTGATGCTTCGTACCCATATATAACATCACCCCTGTGACGGGTCATACACAGTCAATGCAGTAAGGCAGCCGCTGCTGGGTGCGTGGCAAATGGAACACCAATGTGTCACAATTCACACAACATGCAATGTTCCCTGGGTAAGCAGACAGACCCATATTGCAAGCCATGACTACAGAGCAAGTTGTGTACCACCATGACTGAAACAAAGTTGGCAGTGCATTTATCATGAAGTACGTGGAAAAGACATGCACTGCACCCGAGTATGTCCCTTGCTGCATGTCCCTGTGAGCTGCCCCTTTCCATGTCTCGGAAGGCTACATGGTTGATACAAGTGGCTCAATGGACCTTGGTGTACCGGAGGGTATGTGCCACTGCCCCTGCATGTGTCCCAGACAACCCTACTATCAGCAGCCATCAGTCCACAAACACATCTGAGCTGCATTGTGTGCTTCAACACCAATATTCGTCTAAGCTCACCCTCAGTGCTGTGACTAAGCCTGCATGTGCAACTCGCCTGGTGCAAGCTTTGCTGTGTCGTGGCCCCCCTGTGATGCTCACCTTGCCTGGAGTTCCTTGGAACATGTCAGTACTAGGATGTGGGTCTGCAATCACTGTGCCTCTGCTCCTGCACACATGTGCATGTGGGCACCAACAAACGGGTCCAGAATTCCGTCGTCCAATGGGACATGTCTGCTGGCAAAGGTGCTCTGGAGGCTCATCCCCCTGCAGAAAGGGCATGTAACACATGATTAATGCTTCAAAGTCATCTGTGTGTGTCTCATCAGGCATCTCATTACTTGACCATGTCAGAGAGTCACATCACAAATCACACCATCAGTCCGTCTTTCACCTACAAAGTGTGGAACACTATCTACAGCATGAATAGCAACAAGCACATGTACAGGAAAGAAATGAAACATACTACACAATGCATAGCAATCAATGTCCACATTAATCATGATACACCCCATCTAGCAAAAGCTGAACAGTGGACAATGACACCTAAATCATCCCCACTAGGGGTGTCAACACAAGTCACACAGCACCAGACATGCCACAGATATGACAGTCCAATGCCCTTGTGTAAAATGCTGTAACACCGAACCATCCTTGCGAGCCCATGGATAAGGGAGGCAGGAGGGGCATATGTGAGTCAAGGAACTCAAGCAGCAAACACATACACAAGACAACCATGAAGGGCCCAGCTGGAACAGACAGTGGATGCCTTCAAAAGCCACAAAGCACCACACCGTCACATGAAAGCACAATAGACTAGCAATTTTAAACTAACTCAACTATTAACTAATTACACTAACTATGGAAAACCTACATTACCTATTTAAACTAACTATCAAACAGAAACTTAACTAACTAAACTAGAAGAAAAATCAAAAATGGCCACATACGACCCGGGGGGGAGGGGAGGCACCCAGGAGGGGGGAGGTACAGGGTGCTGCTCAACATCCACATGCGATGATGCTGAGCCAAAAAAAAATACCTCCATGGGCTCAACGCCTGCACAGCACAACCTATGTGGGAGATAGATGGTCGTCCGAGTCTGGCTCATCCTGGAAAGGAGGACGTGGCACAGTAGCCTGGCCACGCCTAGCCGCAGCTTGCCCCTCGTCGGCAGCAAGTCTGCCAGACGGGTGAGCCTGGTTCTGTGTGGCGATGTGACGTAGGTCTGCATGCAGAACCTCCCATGATACACGTGCTTCCTCTTGCAAGGTAGCACGTGTAACACGGAGTTCCTCCTGCAAGGCCTGGCTGGACAACCGCTGCACCTCCCGGCAAGCCTGTAGCTCAGCCGAGATGGTACACTCAAGCTGTGCAAACCTCTCCTCTGCCCGCTGCCTCTGGGACATCATAAGGACACCCAGAGTGGATCTGAGGGAAGCATACTCCTCCCTCAAGGCATCCATGTGCGCCTCTGTGTGAGCAGCAATTGCTTGACGCAGAGACGACATTTCAGCCTGGCGTGCCCTGTCTGAGGCCGCCATGCCCAGCCTGAGCGAGCGGGCCGTGGACCGTGCCGCCTGCTGCTGGAGAAGCACCTGCCTAGCAGGGGGGAGCACAGATCGGGCCACACGCTCCATGCTCTCAGCGATGTTCTCCATTGCTGCCCCCTGCCGTTCGGAATTGGCAGTCATGTCTTGCTCCCACTCAGTATACAGCGGTTGCGCGCGGCGACCGCGTTGCCGGGCTTGACCCCTGCGGGACCCAAGGACCGGGGGTCCTCGCTGTGTTGGCACCGCCTGCGGCTGCACGACTACATGCCCCCGTCGACGTGATGTCCCAGGCACATCAGTGACTGGTGTGGAGGGTGACCCTGCGTCCCGATCCACCACGGGCGGAGGAACCAAGAATGTCTGATCCCTCAGTGCAGGTATCGCAGACAGAGGAGTGTCCACATCAGAATCACTCACCCCTGACACATGGACTTGATGGTCATCCAACTCAACATGGACGTCAGAGTCGTCATCAAGGCTGGACTCATAGGCAGCCAGAGACAAGATGGACTGCAGCACTTGGGGGTTTTCGTGGCCTACCACCCCACGACCCACACTAGTGCCGGGTTGATGTGGCGTTACCAACCCTGTGTCTGGCATGACAACACCATCCTCTGCCTCCATTGCGTCATCACCTGAAAAATAGAGGGGAAAAGGTCAATACACATGTCAGAAGCACACGACACACACACACACCGACAGCAAAGGCATCAGGCAGACATGTGACACACAACATATGACCTGGCATGCATGCTGGGTCTACTTTGAATAGCTTCTGTAATCAGACCTGTTGAAAGGTGGCAGTTTCCATGGAAGTGGGTCTATGCAGTGCATAAAATGTGTACGCCACTCACTACCTACATGTACAAGCACTACATGGTGTGTGCCAGGAAATGTGAAGGCAGTGCAATGTCAAAATCAGACATCACGTGCATTGTGCATTCAATGTGTACCATGTCCAGAAGCCAAGCACCCCTCCACCCCAGTACCAAAGCAGGGATGCCTATCATGGTATCAAAAGGCTGACCATACACCTGTGTATTGACAGGCAGTGTTGACTGGCATCAACAGCTTCATGTGATTCAAATGACAACACTGCAAATGATGCTGGGACAGTGGGCAGGACACATGATGGAAACTCCGGAGGCCGCCCACGTGTGAAGAAGACACAACAAGAGTTGGACAGAGTCATTGGCCATTGAACAGGCTGAGGCCTGTGAGCCACACAGATTGTCAGAGCCTAAACATGTGTGCAACGCAGGACTGAGGCACAGTTGACATGGGAAGGCTGATGAGATGGCAGGCAATGTATGTAACCAAGGACTGATATTACAGTGATCATCCAGTCAAGGACACATAGGGGCATGCGTGCAATGCACATGGAGCATGAATGGGCACTCATGTCCCTGCGGGACATCTGACCCATGCACAGTACAAGTGAGATACCCTGCATCGAGTACTAAGGCTGTACGACATGGCATATGTCTGGCAGATTCTACGCTGGAAGTTAGCATCTACACAGGACACATGGACAAGAAACTACACATTGGCAAGATTGGAGCAGACCAGTGCAAAGGTGGAACTGGGGTGCAGAGTGGCGGAGGAGGGGCAAGGGAGCATGCCTACATGGAGTCCCGCATGCAGGCAGAGGAGACATGCATGACGTTAGCATTGCATTACTTACACATCAGAACCATGTACACGTCACATGTAGCAGCAATCATGCACAACACATCCCACAAGTGAACCACACACGTCCTCAACAAACACGCATCAACACTCACTGGACTGGGCATCGAAGTCCAGCTTCTCTCCCACTCCTTCGACCAATTCAGGTGGTATGAACTCCGCAACGAGAGCCTCATGCGGAGTGAGTTCTTCCTCCTCTGGTGCAGGCCCACCGCCAGTCACCAGAGTCAAGTTGTAATTTGAGGCACGCTTGGCCTTAGTGCTGCGCTTGATGTCATTCCAACGCTTTTTGCACTCCTGCGCCGTGCGCACCTCATGGCCAAATGAACTGACATGTTCCGCAACATGCTTCCAGTGGGTGTCACGTTGGGCAGCCGTGGTCTGACTATTGGCACCCACTAGCATGTCACGGCTGTGGCCCCGCACGTAGTCCACGAGGAAGTCCAGTTCCTGCTTACAGAAAGGCTTCTTCCTCGACGTGCAGGAGGTCGTGGCTGTGTGTGGGGTCGCAGCCTGTGCTGCAGGTGCAGCCTTCCTCCTCTTGGACTGTGGCGCAGACCCTGGCTGGCTAATGCCGCCCTGACCAGCATGGCCAGTGGGTTCGGTGGATTGAGCCAAGGGAGTGGCAGGTGGAGGGATCACCAGAGGCTTGACTTGTGTCAGTGGCAGCTGGGTGCCCACTAATGGACCCTGCGCAGCAACATCAGCTGTGGCAGAGTGCTTGGCCGCAACGGTCCTGGTTGGCAGGCTCACAACCGGGGGTGCTGTTGGGTGCATCTGCCCCTGCACTTGCCAACACCCGGCTGTTCGGGGCAGCAGATGACATGACTGCCCCAGGGACACGTGTCTTGGTCTGAGCAGCCCAGCGTGCCCCTATGGTTTCCCCCCTGGCCTGTTGGAGATCTACCAAGGGCTCTTCAAGTGCCAACGCAGCCTGCGCTGGCAGACCCTGAGCCTGGGTGGCGGTGTCCACAGCTGCACCTGCAGCTACCACCACCCTTGGGCCCGTGGCAGTCGATGGAACGGACTGCCGGGTCATATGGGTGCCAGTGCCAGATGCAGGAGCTGCATCCCCCGGAACCACAGGGGGTGGTGGCATGGCTGCACCGACACATGGCACAACATTGTGCTCAAGTGGCGCACCCCTGCCTCTTCCCCCTCTGTGGCTGCCCTGGACACCCTGGAGTCCCCCTACTCCCTGGTCACCACGGCCACGTCCCCGACCACGCCCGCCACGAGGAGTACGCCCAGCTAAGGCGCCCCTCACCTTTGGTGGCCTCCCAACCATGGCACAGATGTAGTAGTGCTGGCACAGATGGAGTGGTGCCAATGGGAGGTGTACACCACAATTGACCTGGGCAATTGGGGTGAAGGGGGTGGGAAGCAAGATGTTAACAGCCCCCCTGCACCTGCAAGGCTGTATGTGACCCCGGTGATGTGGTGACGGGTCACGCAACGCTCAGGCACCCCAAAACTGCAGTAAAACCGTGCACGCAACCCTGCAGCCTATGTGCGTGGATTGGACCTCCCGCAGTACGCGGTGGCACCCAGTAACACGAATAACGCGTACGCGTGGGACACGCAGGCTACTATGACATCAAAAATGGGTGCGATACACAGGTGCACCCGCAGTGGGAAAAAGAGCGTGTTTGACTCACCGTCTGACTAGCGCGATGCAGAAAAACACGCGTAGCCAATACCCCCGCCAAAAGAAGAGATACATCCTTGAGAGCTGTGAAGTTGTGAGGGCGCGTGAAACAACAGGAAGCAGCAACACACGTCGGTCTCCATGAAAGGCACGTACAGCGAACTGCTGGGCCCGCTCATCTTTAACCCGTGCTGAGGGAAACGCACGCGCGTGTCACGTCACTTACGTGCATAGGCTCTTTCCTCGTATTACACGCGGACGTGCAGTTTCCATGCGCGCTTACGCGCATGGGCCTTTCCTCGTATTACACGCGGACATGCAGTTTCCACGTGCGCTTACGCACATGGCCCTTTCCTCGTATTACACGCTGACGTGCATGTGTGTTGGGGATTGTGAGGACCTGGTGGAGGCTGCCCCTGGTGGCTGGGGGTGCAGGGTCACATGCGTTGGGGGGAGTAGTGCAAGTTGACATGTGGGTTGGCTGGTGGGCATGGGCATGGTGGGTGGGGTGCCTGCATGACATGTGCTGGGTAGGCCCCTGTGGTGTGAGCCACCTGCAGGGGCCGTGGAGGGTGTAGAGGGAACACCTGGGAGGACCCACACGTGCAATTCAAGTGTGCTGCTCCCCGCGCACCCCTGTAATACACGTACCCTGTTGATATTGCGCACACCTGTAATACACGTACCCTGATGGAATTGCGTGTGTAACTTCCCGCGCAACCCCGAAATACACGTACCCCGCTCAATCGCGTGTGTCACTTCCCGCGCGCCCCAGAAATACACGTACCCCGCTCCCCCAGGCCCGATCGCGTGAGAAAGTTCACGCGAACCCCTGAAATACACGTAGCCCGCTCCCCCAGGCCCGATCGCGTGAAGAACTTCACGCGAACCCCTGTAATACACGTAGCCCGCTCCCCCAGGCCCGATCGCGTGAGAAAGTTCACGCGGACCCCTGAAATACACGTAGCCCGCTCCCCCAGGCCCAATCGCATGAAGAAGTTCACGCGGACCCCTGAAATACACGTAGCACGCTCCCCCAGGCCCGATCGCGTGAAGAACTTCACGCGAACCCCTGTAATACACGTAGCCTGCTCCCCCAGGCCCGATCGCGTGAGAAAGTTCACGCGGACCCCTGAAATACACGTAGCCCGCTCCCCCAGGCCCGATCGCGTGAGAAAGTTCACGCGAACCCCCGAAATACACGTGCCCCGCTCGCACAATTGCTGTATGTTGCCACTTTTGTAATGCGCAGGGACGCTACCGCCTGCCTTCGTGCGGCGGACGTGTATCAGCTTGTGCGTGTCTTTCGCTGTGCGTGGCTTTGCCCTATTCGGTTCCATGAATACGTGTGGTTTGGGTGCGTGTGGGCGTTCCCTCTGCTTCCCTGCAGTACATCCCCAGTTACGCCCTTGTTTTCGCAAGTTGTTCCCCATTCCGCGCGTTACGCCCCGTGTTCCGCCCACTTTCTAGTGTATGCGCAGAGGTTGTGCGCTTTCACTGTGCGCGTCGCGCACGTCTTTCGGGATGTTGCAGTGACGTGTGCGCCATGCACGGGTTTGGCGCACATCCCGAGGAAGACACGCGCAGGGACTTCCATGAATCGCACGCGTGCG
Source organism: Ambystoma mexicanum (assembly GCF_040938575.1). Classification (NCBI taxonomy): domain Eukaryota; kingdom Metazoa; phylum Chordata; class Amphibia; order Caudata; family Ambystomatidae; genus Ambystoma; species Ambystoma mexicanum. The sequence goes on along the minus strand of NC_090935.1, from coordinate 117,874,718 downwards.
CGTGCGCCTCTTTTTTTCCGCTTGCGCCTGCTTGCGCCTGCTTGCGCGTAGATTTTCGGCGCACGTTTGTTCCATGAATCGGCCCCTTAATTTCAAAGGTTTTTATTAGTGCAACTTAACCATAACGTCCCTTTACCAAAGTTTTTTCACTGAATCTATACAATTACATATTGTTAGGTGTATGGGTAAAATAAAGAAAGTTGCCATGTAGGAGATTTTTTTGGTGCAAAATTAAAAGGAAAAGAACATGTAGATGCAAGTAGGTTTGTTCTGTCTTCCTGTGATTTAAGTTCAGAACTCCAAGAGCCTATCCACAGAGAGGGCTGGGCCTTGGCAGAGGAGAAGAGAATAAATGTCCAATCCAAAGTAAGAACCAATAAACTGGCACCTCATCATTTTTATATTTCAGAGGTGCGGCTTGGAGGTTAAAAAAGCAGCAGCACAAACCAGAGGGGTCTAAAAATCGTCTGGGTGAATACTGAAAGAAGGTTGCAGAATTTAACCTTGCCATGACAGCTGCCTGAAGTCGTCGGGGTGCAACTATTGAAAAATACTGTGGATTGAACATTGACTGAGAAATAGCAATTGGGAAAGAGTAAAGAGGCTGGAATTTCTGCAAGGAGAGCAAGATCGAGTCATGGATGCTGGTAATTATCCATGGCTGAAGTGCCAGATCAGATCTCTGTGCTTCTCCAAGAGGGGGTCCTGAAACGCTGATGTATTTTCTGAGTACTGAAAAAGACATCCAATGTAAGTAGTTTATCCAAAAGAACCAAGAGTGGGGATTTGTATGATTTAATACTTAACCATTAATGAATGGTTGGGGCTATGGAAGTCGACCCTTAGTATATGTGGAGAAATAACAATTCAATTAATTTCCCTATAGTTAACTAACACTAGGTGATTTTGTTAACATTCGAAATTAACAAAACTCACTCCCAATGTGAATAAAAAATATAGTCTGTTAATGTAATCAGGGACACCTATTTTTCTTCTCAATCCCAGAGTTCCCTAAAGGGAGAGCAGGAAATTGAATTTCTAACTTTCACCATTCATTAGACCTGGCCTTTAAGCAGAAAGGTGCTGAATGTATCTGAAGGTCTGGGTTTTTGGGTGCTGGGTGCTTTGCTAAGTGAAACAAACAACAGTTCCTTATTGAAAAATTCACACTTTCTACTGAGAGTGGGAAAGTGACCCTGATAGAAGAAATATTGTGTATTTCTTCAGGGTGAAGAAGGAAGAAAGGGTCTATAAATCCAAAATATTATCAAAAGTCTTTTGTACGTTCAAGACTGCTAGCATTCTCAAGTGCACAGGGGAATTAACCATACAAAGTGCTGTATGTGTGAACTTGCCTTTGAAAATAGGTTGATGTTGGTTTAAATCTAAACTTTATCAAGATATGCTAACGCTAATGCTCATGTCTTGTAATGTTCCGAGGTATTTTGACATTCAGGGATTTTGTGGGACTGGAGGGTTGAGCTGTTTGCTTGGAAAGTGTTCCATGTACATGAGGCCCTAAAGTGAAATCCCAAAAAGTGAGTTTTTGTATTGAATGTTTGTTTTATGCCACAAAGAAGGTGGCGTGTGTAATTGTTTGGTCCAAATATTCATTGAACCTATTATTTTATAAATATATATTCTTTCGGTACCCGGGCCCGTTTCTTGGCTTTTTGGTGGCATAGGGGGAGAGATCTGCATGGCTCTATATGACCAAAAACAATTGACCTAATGACCAATTTGGTCGAATTTTACATGGGTGATTTGGCCTTCGGACCAGTTTGGTTGCATATATTGTAAAATACCGACCTTGGAGTGCAGGGGTTGTGGGGGTGTCCCCCGCTATTCCATGTTAGTATTTTGCAATTTTCGGGGTGCGGGTGTCCCACGCTTCCTCAAAATTGGAGACGGGGACAAAAAAAAACAAAAACAAAAAACGCATGTGCGTTTAAATTGGGCCCCGACCAAATTGATTTACGGTCAGTTTGCTACAACCAAATAGAATTCGGTCAAACATACCCAAACCGCTCTTTATGAGTCATAGACAGGACTAGACTGAATCAGACAAATGATATATTGTGCGGCACTTCAAATGGGGGGGGGACAATTAATTCCCCATGTTGATGGTAGTCTCTAAATAAATTGTAAACAAAAGATACAAATGAATAGGTCCAAGGATGCTAGGCTCAGAACAACACCTCCACATGTATTATCAAACTCTGCATTGCTAAGGAAGGAATCACTCTTCAATAGTATGTTGTAGAGATAAATCTCATTTTTTTATATTAAAGTTGTGTGCAAAAAGACATAAATCCAACATTTAGAGAAATTAAGACATCAAAATGGTTTGCTAAAACAGAACAATCAGACAAAAAAATATATTTACAACACACAGTGCCAAAAAAACATTTTTTGGGACAATCTCCAAATTGTGTGTGTGTAACAAACCCGACTCCTATTAGGATTTGCCAAGAAATTCACATATTGCAGTGTACATATTCAAGTCAACATTTGTGGGAAACACATAGAACAATGGTAGGTACACAAAATTATTTTTCTTGCGTAAACAGCATTAATGTGCTGTAGTTTTGGGGGGAGTAGTGTGTCTACACCAGGTGTTTCAGCCGTTTCTAGGTGGGCTAGATGTGCCTCATCTTTAACACGGCCTTCATCAGGACGTAGTTCTGTGTAGATTGACGTCTGTGCTGCAGGGGAAGGAGACTACAGTCAGGGGGGTGTCTGAGCCAAAATTATTTAGTTTGAGTGAATCACGTGTGGTTGATGTAAAATCAAAAAGCACATAGCTTACCTATGGGTTAATAGATTTCACAGGCGCTAAATTTGAGATCTGCTAGCCGCATGGGCTGGTCTCTGTATGGTCCTGTTGCAAATAACAGAGAACGAGAGAAGCAAAGGGAGGTTGAAGCTAAACATGTCCCCGTTTAAAAAGGCATGAAAAAAAGTTTTTTATTATATGCAGTGAAAAAAATCTTACCTCTCGCTAGAGGTCGAAAAATGCTGATCCAGAGTGGTATCAGTGGGAAACAGACAAAAGCTCAATCAATTATGGGTGTGATTAGTGTCAACACGTGTCTAAAAAGGTAATTTAGACAATATTGTTGACAAACGGTTGTCATGGCAACCGTAAGCATTGCGGGGTGGCATTGGTTTTTTATACTCTGAGACAACATAGCTAATGGCCCCATGAGGTTGTGATTACCGAAAATACTTCATTTCAATATGTTGTGGCATGGATCACAAAATGTTTATGTGTCTCAGGAATCTCAGAAGAGAAAAACCATAATTAAGTAGGTGGACAGTTTGTATTGTATTACTAACAGCCCGAGAGGGTGAGAATTAGGGCGTGTCGCCTGGAAACTTAATACATAGTTTCATAATGACAGAAAACATTTGGAATTAACAAAGAAAGTATAGTTTTTCATGTAGGTGATTTCATACATTGACCAAAAAAAAAAAAAAAACACAGTGTCATAATGTCTACTGACTTCTGCATTTCATGAAATGAAAAATGATCATAGTGTTAAGAAGTTCATAGCTCATACTCAATCATTGGGCACATGTCATTACAGGAAAGACTTCCGTTCAACTGACACATTTAGACCAGCCTGAACGAAGTTAAGTCTGTGGACCCACCGTTGTTCTAATTGGGTCAGCGTTTTGTTCAGATCCCCCCCACGCTTTGCTGGTTTCACTTTTTGGAGGACAAACCATCTTAGATCAGTATCACTATGGTTCTTACTGATAAAATGCTCTACTAGGGGCTTGTCTGCTACCTTGTTCCTGATACAGGAACGATGTTCAGAGATGCGCATTTTGATGGCACGTGTGGTTTTTCCTATGTAGAGGAGTTTGCAAGGGCATTGTATTACATATATGACACCCTTCGTGTTGCAGTTTGTAAAATCTTTCATTGTCCATTTAACTTGTGCATTTTCGAAAGATTTCTTTTGTAGGGTCAAAGGGCATGCCACACATTGACCACATTTGTGATGTCCAACTATCGGAGGTAAATCCCATAGTGTGTTCTGTGTTTGTGGGGGTGGCTCTATGAAGGTGTGTACTAGAGCGTCTCTTAGATTTCTGTTTTTCTTGAAAGCAAAACATGGCACATTGTGCAGAGTGCCGGGGTGTTTCACCAAATGCCAGTTCTTCTTGATGGTTTTCTGGATCAATAGGCTCAAGGGTCCAAAACTGGTGACACATACCAGTCTTCCCAAATCTTTTTTCGGTTTGTTTTCCAAACAGATTTCTCTAGGTGTATGTTTGGCTCTCTTTTTGGCTTGGTTGATGGCCTTTTTTGGATAGCCTCTCTCTGCAAGTCGTTGGGTTAGTCCTTCCGCATGTTGATGGAATTTTGCCAGGTCTGAACAATTTCTTCGTATACGCAAAAATTGTCCGTAAGGTAAATTGTACTTTAATGCCATCGGATGATAACTTTGGAAGTGCAACAAAGTGTTGCGGTCTGTGGGTTTTCGAAACAACTCAGTTTTTAGTCGATCCCTGGTCTTGTAGATATGCAGATCCAAGAAATCTATTTGGTGGTGGTCCCAATGCATGGTAAAATTAATGTGAGTATTTCTTAAGTTGATCCAACTGTGGAACTGTTGTAGTTCCAAAGGTGTCCCCTGCCATATAATAATCACTTCGTCAATGTATCTCTTCCATAATGAGATGTTTCCTAGGAAGGGGTTGTCTGGCGTGAAGACATGGTTCTTTTCGTAGCGGGCCATATATAGATTGGCAATGTCCGGGGCGAAAGTAGCGCCCATACTCACACCTTTAGTTTGTTTGTAGATTTGGTTCTGGAACAGGAAGACATTTTCAGACATTGCCAATCTAGTGCACTCAAGGATGAAATTTGTGGGGGTAGAATCTAAGTCTTCTCTGGTGTTCAGGATGTCACGAATGGCTTCTAGACCATCTTGTTGTGGTATCGATGTATATAGAGCCTCGACATCCATTGTGACAAGGAGGCTATCGGTGGTGAGGATGATGTCGTCAAGTAAGTTAATAGTGTGTGTGGTATCCTTTAGGTAGGAGGGCATTTTGATTACAAAAGGTTTTAAAAAATAGTGTGTGTAAAGGGACAAAGGTTCCAGGAGGAATTCACACGCCGATACAATCGGTCTACCGGGCGGTTTTTCTGAATTTTTATGCATTTTTGGGATGATATAGAAGGCTGGGATGCGTGGGTTGGTTTTGTTCAAGAACATCTTCTCATCTTCACATATCCAACCTTGCGTGAGAGCGTGTTGAGTGAGGCTTGCAATTTCGTCTTGGAGGACCTTGGTAGGGTTGTATTCCAAAGGTAGGTAAGCTTCTCGATCGCCCAGTAGTCGTAGGCACTCAATGTTGTAATCAGAGGTATCCCAAACGACTATGCCGCCCCCTTTGTCTGCGGGCTTGATTGTGATTGATCTGTCGGTTTCCAAATTTCTCATAGCAATCCTTTCTTCTTTGTCAAGGTTATCGCTGTAGAAGTTGTCTTTTTTAAAACTAGCTAGTATGGTCTTGGTGACTATCTTCTCAAAAGTTATGATCTCGACGGGAGTCGAGCCAGGTGGAGGATAGAACTTGGTTTGTTCTTTTAAACCTGTAGTGTTGTCTGACTTATTCTGTGGTTGTTGTTGTCCAGTGTCTCTGCACGAAGGTAAGTAAACTTCAAAAAAATGTTTCAAACGTAATTCTAATTCAATCTCGAAAGGTTGTGCCTTTTGGGCAGGGACGAAGGATAAACCCTTGGCGAGGAGCCTTAATTCTGGTGGGGTCATAAAGCGGGTGGATAAGATGAAGACTGGTATCCCTGGTCCTGTCCTTGGCTTTGGTACCACTGGCGCATTCTCATTCGCTGTCCTGGTTGCGTCGGTCGTCTCCTGGGTCTTCCTCTTTGTCCGCCACTGGGAAAAAAAGGTTGTGGTTGCTGTTGCACTGTAGATCCCGGTAGGCTTGAGGTACTTCCACTCCCACTGGAGGTGGTCCCTGCGAAATTGACTGATCTATTTCTCTGATTGTAGTTTTGGCTTGCTTGTAAATCTGTGTAGTATGTAGGTCTGAGAAAAGGATAGGTTTTTTCTTCTGAATAGTTCGCTAGGTCTTTTTTGAACTTGTCCACCTTCCTGTCCAGTGTCAGATTTTTGAACTTGGTGATTTCCAACTCCAATTTATCCAGTTTATCCTTAGCATCCTGAATGGATTTGTCTTCGAGAAACTTTTTTTCCAAATCGATTAATTCAGCGCCTTGTTTTTCACATTCCTCTTAAGCCGTGTCTATAACCAGAATCAACCAATCGCGGCTGCATTTATTTCCAACCCCACTAAAGTTTTTCGTGAACTTAGGGTTATCTGTAAATACCCTGGGGATGTTCCGTACCTGGAGGCCTTCGGGTATTATGCCGGCCCTCAAGTATTCGAGCATGAACTTGCCATGTAGCTCTGTTCGAATTATTCTTTTTTTCTTTTGATTGAGTATTTCTAATTGGTCCTCAGTCAAACTTCTAGTGAGCACACCCTCCTCGTTTCGTAGTGTGGAGGAGGTCCCTAGAAGTTGTTTAAAATAGTCATCGGTATACGAGACTACATTGACGTTATCCATAGATGACAGATGGAAATTTATTTTACTATAGCTAGATTTTGACCTTGTTATGGGTCGGTCGATGCCCACAGCCACGGGCTGTACAGGCTAGAATCAAAAAATAGGGCTCCTGGTGTGGAACCTATTCTACCCAGGAGGGTTAACTAGGAAAACAAAAGATACAAATGAATAGGTCCAAGGATGCTAGGCTCAGAACAACACCTCCACATGTATTATCAAACTCTGCATTGCTAAGGAAGGAATCACTCTTCAATAGTATGTTGTAGAGATAAATCTCATTTTTTTATATTAAAGTTGTGTGCAAAAAGACATAAATCCAACATTTAGAGAAATTAAGACATCAAAATGGTTTGCTAAAACAGAACAATCAGACAAAAAATATATTTACAACACACAGTGCCAAAAAAACATTTTTTGGGACAATCTCCAAATTGTGTGTGTCTAACAAACCCGACTCCTATTAGGATTTGCCAAGAAATTCACATATTGCAGTGTACATATTCAAGTCAACATTTGTGGAAAACACATAGAACAATGGTAGGTACACAAAATTATTTTTCTTGCGTAAACAGCATTAATGTGCTGTAGTTTTGGGGGGAGTAGTGCGTCTACACCAGGTGTTTCAGCCGTTTCTAGGTGGGCTAGGTGTGCCTCATCTTTAACACGGCCTTCATCAGGACGGAGTTCTGTGTAGATTGACGTCTGTGCTGCAGGGGAAGGAGACTACAGTCAGGGGGGTGTCTGAGCCAAAATTATTTGTTTTGAGTGGTTCACGTGTGGTTGATGTAAAATCAAAAAGCACATAGCTTACCTATGGGTTAATAGATTTCACAGGCGCTAAATTTGAGATCTGCTAGCCGCATGGGCTGGTCTCTGTATGGTCCTGTTGCAAATAACAGAGAACAAGAGAAGCAAAGGGAGGTTGAAGCTAAACATGTCCCCGTTTAAAAAGGCATGAAAAAAAGTTTTTTATTATATGCAGGGAAAAAAATCTTACCTCTCGCTGGAGGTCGAAAAATGCTGATCCAGGGTGGTATCAGTGGGAAACAGACACGGCTTGCACAGCTAAAAAATATATATGGCTCAAGGTGAGTGTGGTTACCTAGTAACAACTGTCTCATATATATAGCGGTAAGTGCAGGGTTTATTTTAAAGTACCTGTGAGGGTTGCAGCATGGGCAGCCTGTCTGCCAAACAAGTACGAGCTGGAGCTCCTCAGGCTGCTGTGTCACAGTTGAGACTGCAGGGGCCTGACTGCAAAGCGTTGGTAACGCTGTTGCTAGGTCCCTGTAGGTATTTATATGTCAGCCATCTTGGAATGGCCCTAGGATCGAGTGAGAAACAAAACGATGGATTCTGCTCCATCCGGGGGGCACAAAAAAAGCTCAATCAATTATTGGTGTGATTAGTGTCAACGCGTGTCTAAAAAGTTAATTTAGACAATATTGTTGACAAACGGTTGTCATGGCAACCGTAAGCATTGCGGGGTGGCATTGGTTTTTTATACTCTGAGACAACATAGCTAATGGCCCCATGAGGTTGTGATTACCGAAAATACTTCATTTCAATATGTTGTGGCATGGATCACAAAATGTTAATGTGTCTCAGGAATCTCAGCAGAGAAAAACCATAATTAAGTAGGTGGACAGTTTGTATTGTATTACTAACAGCCCGAGAGGGTGAGAATTAGGGCGTGTCGCCTGGAAACTTAATACATAGTTTCATAATGACAGAAAACATTTGAAATTAACAAAGAAAGTATAGTTTTTCATGTAGGTGATTTCATACATTGACCAAAAAAAAAAAAAAAACACAGTGTCATAATGTCTACTGACTTCTGCATTTCATGAAATGAAAAATGATCATAGTGTTAAGAAGTTCATAGCTCATACTCAATCATTGGGCACATGTCATTAAAGGAAAGACTTCCATTCAACTGACACATTTAGACCAGCCTGAACGGAGTTAAGTCTGTGGACCCACCGTTGTTCTAATTGGGTCAGCGTTTTGTTCAGATCCCCCCCACGCTTTGCTGGTTTCACTTTTTGGAGGACAAACCATCTTAGATCAGTATCACTATGGTTCTTACTGATAAAATGCTCTACTAGAGGCTTGTCTGCTACCTTGTTCCTAATACAGGAACGATGTTCAGAGATGCGCATTTTGATGGCACGTGTGGTTTTTCCTATGTAGAGGAGTTTGCAAGGGCATTGTATTACATATATGACACCCTTCGTGTTGCAGTTTGTAAAATCTTTCATTGTGCATTTAACTTGTGCATGTTCGAAAGATTTCTTTTGTAGGGTCAAAGGGCATGCCACACATTGACCACATTTGTGATGTCCAACTATCGGAGGTAAATCCCATAGTGTGTTCTGTGTTTGTGGGGGTGGCTCTATGAAGGTGGGTACTAGAGCGTCTCTTAGATTTCTGTTTTTCTTGAAAGCAAAACATGGCACATTGTGCAGAGTGCCGGGGTGTTTCACCAAATGCCAGTTCTTCTTGATGGTTTTCTGGATCAATAGGCTCAAGGGTCCAAAAGTGGTGACACATACCAGTCTTCCCAAATCTTTTTTCGGTTTGTTTTCCAAACAGATTTCTCTAGGTGTATGTTTGGCTCTCTTTTTGGCTTGGTTGATGGCCTTTTTTGGATAGCCTCTCTCTGCAAGTCGTTGGGTTAGTCCTTCCGCATGTTGATGGAATTTTGCCAGGTCTGAACAATTTATTCGTATACGCAAAAATTGTCCGTAAGGTACATTTTTAGACACGCGTTGACACTAATCACACCCATAATTGATTGAGCTTTTTTTGTGCCCCCTGGATGGAGCAGAATCCATCATTTTGTTTCTCACTCGATCCTAGGGCCATTCCAAGATGGCTGACATATAAATACCTACAGGGACCTAGCAACAGCGTTACCAACGCTTTGCAGTCTGGCCCCTGCAGTCTCAACTGTGACACAGCAGTCTGAGTACTCCAGCTCGTACTTTTTTGGCAGACAGGCTGCCCATGCTGCAACCCTCACAGGTACTTTAAAATAAACCCTGCACTTACTGCTATATATATGAGACAGTTGTTACTAGGTAACCACACTCACCTTGAGCCATATATATTTTTTAGCTGTGCAAGCCGTGTCTGTTTCCCACTGATACCACCCTGGATCAGCATTTTTCGACCTCCAGCGAGAGGTAAGATTTTTTTCCCTGCATATAATAAAAAACCTTTTTTCATGCCTTTTTAAACGGGGACATGTTTAGCTTCAACCTCCCTTTGCTTCTCTCGTTCTCTGTTATTTGCAACAGGACCATACAGAGACCAGCCCACGCGGCTAGCAGATCTCAAATTTAGCGCCTGTGAAATCAATTAACCCATAGGTATGCTATGTGCTTTTTGATTTTACATCAACCACACGTGATTCACTCAAACTAAATAATTTTGGCTCAGACACCCCCCTGACTGTAGTCTCCTTCCCCTGCAGCACAGACGTCAATCTACACAGAACTCCGTCCTGATGAAGGCTGTGTTAAAGATGAGGAACACCTAGCCCACCTAGAAACGGCTGAAACACCTGGTGTAGACGCACTACTCCCCCCAAAACTACAGCACATTAATGCTGTTTACGCAAGAAAAATAATTTTGTGTACCTACCATTGCTCTATGTGTTTTCCACAAATGTTTACTTGAATATGTACACTGCAATATGTGAATTTCTTGGCAAATCCTAATAGGAGTCGGGTTTGTTACACACACACAATTTGGAGATTGTCCCAAAAAATGTTTTTTTGGCACTGTGTGTTGTAAATATATTTTTTGTCTGATTGTTCTGTTTTAGCAAACCATTTTGATGTCTTAATTTCTCTAAATGTTGGATTTATGTCTTTTTGCACACAACTTTAATATAAAAAAATGAGATTTATCTCTACAACATACTATTGAAGAGTGATTCCTTCCTTAGCAATGCAGAGTTTGATAATACATGTGGAGGTGTTGTTCTGAGCCTAGCATCCTTGGACCTATTCATTTGTATCTTTTGTTTTCCTAGTTAACCCTCCTGGGTAGAATAGGTTCCACACCAGGAGCCCTATTTTTTGATTCTAAATAAATTGTTACAACCCTGTGTTTTTCTTGGGGTGCCACAAACGAGCATGTTCAGATAGTAGGCGTTATACATTAGCAATCAAATAAATAGAATCTCTTGAAAGGTGAAGGTTATGACGAGACGCAGGACTGAAGACTGGAGGACCATAAGCCAAAAACATTATTATTAGTGCTTTACCCCAAACTACAGATTATACAGCTTTTACAACAGAGGTGTTTCATCTGAATGGCTGTACTTTGACCTAATCACACATCATCACACGTCATCAGATATTCCGAGAACATCAGAATCATCAAAGTTGTCTCCTGGATTCCTGGCATAAACAATGTTAATTCCTTCAAATGTGGCTATGTGAGAAATCTCTACCAGGGTGCCTACTATCCCAAGGACTCTTGACATTTTTCAGTGTCAGAAAATAAGGATTTTCCCCACTTTGAGAGTCTTTTTAGTCACAGCTTCTTGATGTGTGTTCTGTTTGTACTGTCAGTCAAGCCACCATACAGCATCTGCACCGTTTCGCTGTTCACGGCCCATCGCCTCACAAGCCAGATCCTTTGAAGTATTTCACCTCGCGACTTGGCGAGATTCCTTTTGTGCAGAGATGCCTAGAGCAGACATACATCTGAGGCCAAGAGCCTTACTTTCATAATGTTGGAATGGATCCAGTAAAACCATAACCGTAGCATAACTGACTTTGCTTGTCAATGTCTGCAAGAATAAAGGTTCACCTTTCCTCCCACATCTCTATAGGTATAAAATTAAGAGCAAAACATTCTCTCTCTCTTTCTCTCTCTCTCTCTCTCTCTCTCTCTTTGTCTCTCTCTCTCTCTCTCTCTCTCTCTCTCTCAATCCCTCTCTTTCTCTCTGTCTCTCTCTCTCTCTCTCTCCCTTGCCCCCTCTCTCTCTCTCTCTTTGTGGGATCAATATAATGAGTGTTTGCAAGAGCTACTCCAGCAACAAGGGCAGACAACAAAAGAAAACATGCTACTTATTACTACATTCTACTTATTACTACAAGAAAGCAGGGGTGCTGATTTCTTGTATGGTAACATGTAGAATGGGAGCAGCTGAGGCATCACCTCAGGTGGTGTTCAGCCTGGTATTTGGCAACATACATTAATATCATTTGTTCTGCAGCAATGTCGCCATCACATTGAAGGCCCACTGACCATACAGGAGAAGGTGAGAAGGAGGCAGATAGGCTGCGCGCATTGGAGACGCGTGCTGAACTCTTCCACTGTCTCGGTGGGATGCCTGATGGCACTGGTTAAATATATATCGTTTGTAGTCCCTGTTTGGCCGGATCATGAGTTTCTTGTTCAAAGCTGCCACTAGGTCATCGTAGGTTTTTCTCTATTCTGCCGGGTGTGTCTAGATGACAGCCATTGACTTACGTCCCTGCCAGATTGATGAAAATGTCCTTCAACACTGGTGACTTCTCCTCTGCTGCCGCTGTGATAAATCCACGCAGTTAATCTGGGGCCTCTGCAAGGCTGTGGTTGTAGGTTGAAAGTGCAAGGCATTCTCAGGAAAGCAATGCTGCTGCTGGATGGCTGTGCCACTGGGTATGCAGTGTAAACTAAAGGGTTCCTGGCAATTCTGAGATCGGTCCAGGTGGAAGGATAAATACTAAAAAAACAAATGATTATGACGAGTCCGAATACATTATGACCCCAGAACAAGGATTTTTTATGAGTTTCCTTATTTTAATTAGTTAGAAGGTAGACGTCACAATTTCATATGTCAAAATAGTGTAAAACATATACAAACAATGATTTTAACGAAGTGTGTCACAGGAAAGGACAAAATAAAGCAGCATTACAATGTGAGCATAGCAAAATTAGTTGTGTAAAAAAACTGCAAACATACATTTTTACAAAAGCAGGAGAGCCCCATTACATTTATTGGGAACCATTGGGTACCATAAGTCATTCTATTTGCTGATTTGCTGAACAAATCTGAAAAGATCAGCTAAATGGACAGTATGAACAATCCATAATGGAAGTCGGCACAGTTATGTTTTGGCCACAAGAAGCAGCTGGAAAATGCTGTTTGTAGGGCGGCCATCATCAGGACGGGTAAAATTGATCGGTATTCAGTTTTGAAAGTTCATCTGGGTATCTGCAAATAATCAAAATGTTTGATTTGTAAGTGCAAGAGGGGAGTCTGTATTCGATATTTTAAGCAGCATGATTTCTGTAAAGCTATTACTGCTTTTGATATTTCTAATTAAGAACAAAACCCTGTAAGGGCTTAGCATGTACGTGTGCCTATACATGGCTGTCAGAGTTCCGCTAGTACTCGTTTGTAGGGGACCTGTGAATATATAAATAAATAAATAAATAAATAAATACCAAAGTGTCTGTGTCACTACCATTGGTTAGGCACAATACCTGGAGGCGTGCGCGGCTCAGCAGTTCTTGGTGTTCAGGTTGCATAAAACTGAGCTTGCCACAGTCTAAAAGGGTTGTAGAGCGCACTTGGACAAAACTAAGGATGGAATGGTGAAACTCCTGAACATAAGTGCCACCATATATAGTAAAAGACTTGCACAATGATCATGTGTGCTTGCATGGATACTGTGGGCCACTAGAGAGACGAGTGTCCCGTCTGTGCCAATTTCATTACATGTTTGGCAATTTCTCTAAATCTTCCTGAAAATGGTTACCAACACCCTTCTCTGTGGTATGTCTCTATTCTCTACATGTATCAAAGTAGTGTGCATTTGGAGACGACACAACATTTGTTTACAGAATTTGCGGGGCTGGGCCCAGAGATTATGACCACATTTGGTAATTGTGTGCATTGCTATGAGGCCATCCAAACGGATGCATTTTGGGCATACTGCATGAATACCGATAATGTGAGCATGCATCTAGCTTTGTTTAGGCTATGGGGAATTATATGTACAAAGCTCCTGTATAATGGTAAAGAGTGGGGGTAACGATCTCTCTTTAACATCTAAAGGGCAGAACATTCAATACTCCCATTTGAATAATGAATTTAAAAGGGGTTTAATTGTCTAGACAATGGTCTAGCTTTTTACTATTTATTGTTTTAAATATTTCTATCATGCATTTAAACATTGGGCCTCATTACACGGACGTCGGTGGACCAAGGTGCTATTAGCACCTTGGTCCATGCCGGTAAAATACTGGCACCGCCTTGGTGGAAAGGGGAATTACTGCCCTATTCCAAGGTTGGTGGGGCAGTAATTCCCCTTCCCCCATTGCCCTTCCCCATTCCCATTTTTGCCCCATAGGGCATAATGGGAATGGGGAAGGTGCTAATTACGGCACCGCAAATTGCGGTACCGTAATTAGCTCCCTGGTCCCTTTGCGGGTTGGTTTTTAACGCCTGCAAAAAGCAGGCGTTAAATTCTCCAACCCGCAAAGGGACCTCGTAGTAAGGCGGTAAGGTTTTACCGGTACCGGTAAACCCTTACCGCCGTCCGTGTAATGAGGCCCATTGTGTTTTATACAAGACTCTAAAATGCATCATTTTTTAGTTTGGCCAATTGCGTGAATCTCCAATTTAATTTTTTTAAATATTTGGGACAATGTTACAGATGAATTTAAATGTGCCATTGAATGTGATTTATAATTTCTATGTTTTAGATGAATTGTATTTTGTAAAAGTTTTATAACTGATTACAAATAAATATAAATAAAATAAATAATTTATCAAATAACAGACTTATGAAAAATACTAATTCTAATACTAAATAATAAATACTAATTCATCATCTGAGTACTCATCCTTAAACAAATCCTCGTCTATCAAATCTGTAAGCCTGATCCTCCACTGAGGGCTATCACTATTCTCTATCCTCTTCCCTTACCATCTGACCCATGAAGAACGGATCAGGGTTGAAAGACCAAGGTAGAAATGTTCAAGGGAGAAAAGACCGAAGATTATTTTTCCGAAATAACCTTCGGTATTTTCTCCGCTGAGGATTTCTGACTTGGCCCAAACCCCTACCCACACCCTCACCCCCCTACTTACTGTCCTTCCAACTTGCTGTTTCCCTGCGATGCCTGTTCCCTTTCAATTCCGTGATCAGGAACCACGCTGCAGGGTCCTTTTTCTTTTTTTGTGTTTTTTTTGGGACGGCTGCAGGGGACACCCCTGCAACACCTGCAACCCTCCTTTTTATGGGTGAGGTTTCTGCAGGGAACATCCCTGCAAGCCCTGCTCACAATAAAGTGGCAATGGTGCAGGGGACGCCCCTGCAGCCCCCAGCACTGAATGAGTGATCTGGTCAAACTTTTCGGGCGTTCAGATTTTTTTCAAACAGCTGAGATTTTGCAATATCACGCATTCGGTCATTTTTTTACAGTCATTTTGGCCAATTCCATGAAGAACCACACTTTCCTCTCTGACCACTGCTACTTCTAACTCCAAGGCATTAATCGGCCCTTCTACATCATCCATAGGGATTTCCGGTCTGAACAACAACTCATCAGGTATTCTTAAAAGTTTACCTATCATTCTGCGCAACCATGATAATAAAACAGTCACTCCATACAAAAATACTTCTGGGTCCAAAGGGACCCCTCGTAATTCTTGCTGGTCTGTAAAGGCTAATATAAACTCTCTCACATTCATATAATGTATCCCTGGAGTTGAACACTATTCCTTTGTCATTAAAAGATATTGTCATGTTAAGTTTTGTCATTAGATTCCGCCCTGGTATGTTGACTGGCGTTTGCCTAGAATATAATAATGGCATCGACATGTCGTGTTCTCCTATAGAGATTGGTAATTCATCTGTAAAAGGAAGTAAACTCATTGCCCAAGTTAATCCCTGAACATTTTATTGCAATACCTAACATTGGATATTTCCCCTCATGTAAAATGAAAGTATCTTGCCTCCTATTGTTACCTTGATGCTGGTTCCTCTTGAGGGTCTGGTATCACTGATAGTACTGAACACATCAGGTCTCTCTGTGGACTGTCCTATTGTGGATATAAATGCATCCCTATACCTGAGAAAGGATTTCCTCCTACCACAGTCACACTCCCTAATTTGGTTGCAGGTGCTTGCTGGACTCATGTAGTCATATTCCATTGTGGTACCATGGACTGCTGTGTCTGTGCTTACAGTGTTTGTACCTGTTGTGTCTGCCTGGGGACTTGCTGTGATTGCCCTTGTGGCAAGTGCATTTGTAATGGCGCTTTCTGCATTTGCTGTGATTGCAACGCATATGTCTGACCCTGCGTGTGGACTTTGGAATAATATTCCTGTGGCTCTGTATTATACTGCAGAGTATAGCCCATCACCCCTCTTGGAGGTTGCCAATTTTGCTGGATGCCCCCTATGCTTCCACATATTCTGGCTATGTGTCCTATTTTTCCACAATTGTTGCGTCTGGTCTGTCCGCCTTTAAATCCTCCTCTTCCCTGAGGCTTTTAAAATCCACCTCGTCCTCCTCCACTAGGTCCATTCCCTACTCTTGGCCAGACATTGTACCCACTCTGATCGTGGGATACATTACATTTTTCTGCTGCACTGATTTGCGCCCTGGATGCCTGTGGGCTTTCGGCGCAATATAAATTCATAAATAAATAAATAAAATCTCCTGTGTCACCCCACCTTCATTACTTGTCAATACTGCTCCCTCCATGGCTATTTTTGAGAACTTGTCTCTGGACTAACTTTTCCTCTTCAAGCTTCCTGCACTCAGCTTTCTTCTTATTCTTTTCCTGCATCAATCAGCAGTGATGTACGGTTGTCAATTGGATTTCTGGCCATGGCTTCACTTCCATTCCCACCTGTTTCTTCAATTGCTGTTGCACTGGCTCGGGCAGTCTCTGACACAACATGTGGTAAAGTAATGCTACTGTTTTATCCCATGGTGCATGCGTCTCAAGGCACCATCTTTATTGACTATCTCGAATTAAAGCAACAGGGTCTTCATTCTCCCCCATTTTCCGAGTCATAATCCCTCCCATATCTGATGTATTAGGATATTGCACTCTGAGCATCCGCCATATATCTAATCTGCAATTATTAAATGGCGCTCCATCGTGTGTCGTGTTTTGTGCAGTCACACCTGCATATCCTGCTCACTTCCAAATGTCGTCAACTCCCTCCCCTATGATAGCTGTTAGCAAGCCTTTTATGTCACCTAGAACTAATATCATTCCTGATGTTATTCTCTGTAGCGCATAGATCCATTTCCCTACACCAGAAGTTAAACTTGGTCATTTACATCTTAAATTGCCTTTGTACATTTGTGCCCACAGTATATATTGTGGTCGTCCTTTCCCTTTCTCTAATAATGGGAATTGTGAGAATCCTGGTCTGCAATCATACCTGCCTACACTTCTCGTCTTCTAGGCAGGGCTAAACTCGCCCGTTTTTCTCTGTCCTGGTAGTGCCATTAATCTGTTTACATAAGGCATGGACACATCCCCTGTACTGCACTATCAGGCTTGTGGTCGCTCAATATATAGTGTCGATTCTGGTGTTCTCTCTTCGGGGTTCTCTACATCTGACCATTTCACCCCTTCTTCTACCCTCAATTCTTTTGAAAATCTGCATGAGCTTTCCCTTCTCGCTCTTTCGTTTTCTTCCCTTTCTTCATCTGACATTATTATACCCCAGCTTGTATGACTATTATCTTTTTCCATATCATCAAGATCCAGTCTACTTAAAGAAAGTGTTCTATGCTCATCTGTCATGGCGTTATCTGTCCTACCTACAGTTTCTCTCGAACAAAATCCTTCTACATTATCTTGGGTTTTATGCCCTTGTTTATACTCATTTGCCTATATAAATCCCCAATTATTTTTCCTATGTCTTCTTTATATCGCTCATCAGCCCATGTTGGTGTACTTGGTATCCCTTGCAGGTCCTTGCGGGTCTTTTGTGACCCTCTATCTTCTCAAGTCGTTCTTGTGCTTTGGTCCGGACTATGTTTTTATTATGAAGATAATCTATCTCATCATTTTTAGTCCCCTACTTCTATTCATTTCTGCGTCCCTTCTCATCTCCCTTAATTCATCTTCCACTCGGCTTCTTTTCAACCTGTGTTATTTTATTCTTTGCGCTTCTATCTCCTCTCATCTCTTCTCTTCTAGTCTCTCCTTTTCTTTCATCGCCTCCTACCTTCTTCGTTCTTCGTTCTTCCATTCGCCTGCATTCTCTTTCTTTCTCTGCTTTCCATGCCCTCTCTTCTCCCTTTTCTTTCTTTTCCCACACTTCCCTCTCTTTCTCAAACCCCATCAATGCCTTTATCATCAAGCTTGAGTAATATTTGTCCTCCATTCCATTTGTTCTGTGCTATTGTTATTCCCTTAGCTTTGTACTTTATTTCTTTCTGCTTCTTTGCTTCTTGCTCAAGGTCCATCAGTTTATCTTACCTATCCTTTCTCTCATCACCCTGTTTACTTTGATCGCGTGTTGAGATATATCTCTGCATTTACTCTCTTCCATATTGTCCTCACAGTTATAATTGGGGTGCTCGTATGTCGGATTTAAGTACCCCGCAGCTGCTCTCCATTCCATTAAAGGATAAAATCCGTTCTCCTCCGTATCTACGCTCTTGTTTTTAGGAGGGGAAGGGGGAGCCTAAGGCATTTTATCCTCCCCTTTATGCTGATTAAGCATCCACTCCTTCTCCACTGGATCTTCCTTCTCGCTTTAATACATCTTCCATAGCTCTAAAACTTCCAACTTTTTCTGTAACTTCTTTCCCTTATAGGTAGGATGCAAACACCTTGTCATATGCCGCAATACTGTTTTTGACAACGAACCCTTCTGAGGCCACGGCATGAGTGTGTGCCTTGAACCCATTCCGAATGATATTTCCTTATGTTTGTTGTATATCTCGGCAATGTCCTGCATAAGTTTAAAAGAGGAGTGTCCCCCATGAAGACAAGTCATTTTTGACTGTCTATACTTACCCAATTTTTTATTCTTCTCTTTATTTTTTCTAATGTACCACACTGATCAATTTGAGCAGGCACCATCAATCACTGCTTATTTATCCAAAAATCTAAATATTTTATCAGCTTTTAAAACGTATATGCAATGATGTTCTTGTTCCTTCGTTTACACTTTCCGTCAATTTTTTATTTCTCGTTGTTTTATCGTTGACATTTTAGGTCTCTTCTTTATTTATTTATCAGTTTCGTTCAATTTGTACCCTCATGATTGATGTCAATCTCTTGATATCTATTAGTTTACACCAACACAAGCTTTACACTGACATATTATAACCCCACACACATGTGCACTTCAACAAATGTTTCTGCGCACACCTTCCTTTACTGTATTTAGTAAATTTATCTCATCTTATTTTTGCTCCATTTTGGAACTTGATTGCACTGTTCTTGTTGGCCTTGCCTCAGGAACCTTAACACCCCTATCTGGAGTCCTTTTAGTGCATAACCTTCTGTCTCCTTGGAACTGGGAATCGAGGTATCTACTTCTCTTCTTTATAATCCCTGAAAAACCTGTTACATTTATATTAATATATATATTTACTACAAAGTCCCTCCCACTATTTTTTCCACGTTCAATGTTCTACTTACGTCCGTGACTCAGCTTGAGTCATTCAGCATCGATTCTCCCTCAACCAACCAGCTCGCCTTGCATCTATGCGGGGACCGGACAGGAATTTCATCAAAGGAGGTCCTGTCAACTGTATCTTCTTGCACATGCTTTTGCAGGCCTTTTTCCACAGGAAGCTCTGCAGTCTTCTGGTGTTGATGAAGTTTTCCAATCCAAGATGGTTTGTTGGTACGGATGTGACACGTGGGTGGTACCTACCTCATTCCAAAGCCTGATGTTGAGCCACGCCCATGACGTGGCCAATGCGGTCATAGGCGGTTTCACCACATTAGAAATCTTGCAAAATCTTTCATCGGGCCAGTGATTCGCTTCTCTGGAGGAATCAAATACATGTTGACCGTGATGTGCTTGTTTACCAAGTGGGTAGAATGTCTTCTGCCCCGAATTGTAAGGCGGCGACAGCTGCCGCACTAAAGATCAACCACATCTTCTCTCTATTCGGCCTTCCCCAAAAGATTGAGTCGAACTGACGAAGTCCTTTTACCAGCAAGGTGAGGACAAAGATATGGGAGATACTAGGGGTAAAGAGAAAACTCCACATTGCCTACCATGTAGCCTCAAGCAGGAGAGTTAAAAGGTATAATAAAACAATTGTGGGCATCTTGAAGAAGTTTTTGGTGGACTCTGGACCAAGTTGGGGGATCCGACTACCGCTTGTCCGAATGGCCATTAGGTCCACACCATCTTCTGCAACCAATGGTTCATTTGACTGGATGGAAATGGTGCTACCTCAGCATCTGCTCTACAGAACTCAAGAACAGACCCTGATCAACGCGTCCACTACCCGTGTGTCCATTGAGAATTTACCTTCAGCGCGCTTTTGCTTATGCTCAGCACAATTTAGAAATGTCAGCAGAAGGAATGAAACCCTACTAGGACTAAAAATGACCTAGAAGGAGTATGAAGTAGGAGACGGGGTCTATCTGTACAATTTCCAAAGAAGGAACCAGACCAATGAGTGGAGGTTCCTCACCTCTTGGTGCGGTGCCTTTCAAATTGTCGATAAAATCTCACCTGTCGCCTGTAGGATCTGCATCCCTAAAGGAGAACATATGGAAGAGCAATGGGTCCATATCAATCAGTTAAAGAGCTGTCACCCCAGACAGGCGCTATGACTGATTGAAGAGCCCAGTGAGGGTAGAGCCCAGGAGTCTTCTGAAGAATGCAAGGAAAGGATGGAAACCCGGCTGGCGAATATCGCACAATTTCAGGGAGTAAAGGATTTTACAATCACAAAGAATGTGTAAAAATCAGAAAAAATAAATAAATAATATGTGCAGAACTGTTAATGTAAGGGAAATAAATGTCAATGGGCCTCATTACACGGTAGGCGGTAAGGGTTGACGGTCACCGGTAATGGTACCGGTGACCGTTAACCCTTACCGCCTTACTACGAGGTCCCTTAGCGGGTTGGTACTTTAACGTCTGCTTTTAGCAGGCGTAAAAACCAACCCGCTAAGGGACCTTGGTGCTAATTACGGCACCGCAAATTTGCGGTACCGTAATTAGCACCTTCCCCATTCCCATTATGCCCTATGGGGCAAAAATGGGAATGGGGAAGGGCAATGGTGGAAGGGGGAATTACTGCCCCCCCAACCTTGGAATAGGGCAGTAATTCCCCTTTCCACCAAGGTGGTGCTGGTATTTTACCGGCATGGACCAAGGTGCTATTAGCACCTTGGTCCACCGCCTACCGTGTAATGAGGGTCAATGTGTTAGGTGATGTTGGCCTAATTACTGGGGAAAGAAGTACTGTATAATATACTTAATGTCTCATTTACTCTCTGCAAACTCAATAACACCTTACCTTCACAACCTCGGGGTAGGAAATTCAAAAGGTGAAGTGTTCCATGGCCAAACCTCAAAATCTAAAAAGAATGGGGTGCAGACCAGAGCAAATTCATGGATTGTGCCAAAGCAAAAAATAAAACAAAAACCCCACTCTCCCTTGATCTTTTCTACGGATCAATTGAGTCAAAGGCCTAGGGTGAGGGGTGAAAAGACAGCTCCAGAGCGACAGAGATGTAGAGGCCATGCTAGGCCCTGTCGTGAGAGTTAAGCTGGCTAATATGGAGTTCCATTAAAATAAAAAGAGCCAGTACAAAACAGTGATTATCGACATAAGGCCGTGTAAAATGGAACGAAATAGGCCTAGTCAACTCTACTAAAATGGACAAGTGCGCAAGTGAAGAGGAATCTACCCGAGAGCTTAAAACTGATGGATATGCCAAATGAATGGGTAATAACATGTGGTGCTGCCGATGCTGACTTCATGTAAACTGGGAAAATGCACCTATTGACAGGTTCAAAACTGCAGCAGCACACATGGGAAGATATACATGGAAAGGATAGGCATGTGAAAAATGCCAAGGTGGAATTGTGCCTTACACTTAAAAAGTGGAGCCAAGTGACATATTTCGATGAGAGGTACTTACTTTTCACAAATAAACTGACATTCAAATGGAAAAGCCAACTTGTTGGATGTTTCTATGTAACTGTGGCCTATGTGTGAATAATATCTGAAGTGAAGTTACATCTGTCCAAACCGTCTGTCAAATAAGATAGTAATTCAAACAACATGCCCAGCTATAATTTTTAAATGGTACATGTAAGCACATCTTGTTGATTTAAAGCTGTATTTTCTGAAGTATGGGTGCAGCTGGTGTTTTTCCCACTAAACGGAAATATCTGTGCCAATGAAACTTTGACCTCAAGACCTGTGGGCTAGGCCCACCTGGAAAAGCAGGCCTGGTTCAGTTATAAATGCAAAGAATTAACAGAGCATTTGATCAAAATTGTAGGAGTTGTAGATAACACAGCCAGCAGAAAGGACTTTTCAGGTCAGGCCTCCCCATTAACTGTGCATTAGTGGCCAACATAAGTTCCCTTTCATGGCTAACTCGACCTCAAGAAATGGCTTCAGAGCCACATATGGATGATCAAACATTGTGTATGAAACTGATTGCTGATAAGCAGATGTTCAGGTCAGGTGATGATCGAGAAATACAACTTAGGAATAGATGGGGCCTATGTGAAACTGAGGGACCCATGTGATGCCTTGCTATATGATTAAAATTAGGCCACCTATTCTTTAATTACAAGAGAATCGTATGTCCAAGTGAGCTCACCCCGGGCTCAGATTAAATGGGATACAAAGCCTGTCCGTACCATGTAAATATGAACCCTGTGTGATGTATACAATTTAAGTTATGAAGAAATGTATGATTCTGGCCTTCTCATAATTCTGAGGGAATAGAAAGTTGGTGTGGTGATGATAGGTTATGGAAGTAAGGTTTGACTCAAGAAGGGGCAGATTTTTGACTATTTCGGTTTAGGGCTAAATCGATAAAAACGTTCGCTCTGCTCAGGAAAGACGAGCCGAGATATGATTAGTTTTTTAGGACTCACCATAAAAAATAGAACTCAAAAATATATATGTGCCTGCAGTTATCTGAAAAATTAGGGTAGCTGCCATGTTGTTAGATTTTAAGGACACGGAAAAAGTTAAATCCACTTGTCATTTTGGGATGATGTATCTTTCTCCGCCTATAGCCTCCATCATTAACACCCCATAGCTCCTTGTCCTATTAGCAGGCAGTGGCCATTTTGGGGGGAGGGAGAGAACTGGCCAATCTGTAGCGTGGGAAGTATGCTAATAATGGAGTGTCATCATCCCTATAAGAGATTAGTTTTCAATTTGAGAGGGATCTTTCTTTCTTTGACTTTTTGACTCTTGGGACCTTTCTTTGGACTTGTGATTTTTCCCTTAACTTTCCCTCTCTATTGCTGGAGGCAGTCTGCTTCTGGATTATAAAGTACTATAGAGAGACAGGAAGGGCTACCAAGGCGTTAAACATTGCAAGAGAGGCATAGACTGGGAAATCTAGAAGCTAGCTGTGCCTGCCTTTTGAGGATCCAGAGGAAGTCTTGGTGCTGGGGACGACCCTTGACAAAAGCCTTTTTGGGATGCATTTATAGGCCCTACCAGAAATCCCTGTCACCTGAAAAACTACATTAAACATTGCCCCCACAAACGTCTGTTCTTTGTTCCCTGGCACATGGGTTGCAAGCATTTGAACCCTGCATTGCAGAATGGCCCTGCTTTTGCTGTATTTCATCTGAAGATGTGCTACTCTTTCATTGGCATAACAAGAAGTTATGCACTGCACTGAAGAATGGCCCTGCATCTGCTTATTGTTTTTGAATGTCAAAAAGTATGCACTACATCAAGAAAACAGCCTTGTCCGACTGTTAATTCACATGAAAGGTAAGATTTTGTTTCCCTTTCATGTAAACCGTGGCGCTCAAAACACTGCAAATGGGAAGAAATCCTGTGCAATTCCTTTCCGTGTCCATGAACAACAGTAATTGCAAACCCATTCAAAAGGTTAAACTAAAAGAAAATCCCATGACCTACAGAACGGCATTTCCATCATTAAATGAAATACGGCTTGCACACGTGTGAAAGAACATAAGGAAGAATTACGTTTGAAAGCCAATGTAAGACGATAGCTTTTGCTTGCACAGAAATGTCAGTGTGGGTGGGGGGTTGGCTACACATCTACTGTATTTTCTCCTCCCACAAGACTTCAATCCCCTTGAGACTGAGAATACCAGTAAAACCCGTTTTGGGTTGACTGGAAGGCAGCACTGGCAGGGGTGACAAAGAAGCAAGTGTGACTAAGAACTTGACCAAGAAGTGCGAGTTCCTTTTGCACCCACTCCAAAGGACGAACTGACTAATTCCAAAGGTTTTTTTTGCAAGCTTAGCTGGGGAGAGACAGTTTGCTGTGGGGGGTGAGGCATCACCCTCCCATCTGTGACAGATCATCTGAAATGACATTAAGAGACTGATTTATTTTACGAATTTTTCCCAGCACTCAGAATAAGAAAATAATGTTGTTTTATGATATTTTTCCATGCAATTTCCAGGTGTATGTTAAGAGGCTAAGTACATGTTTCTAGTACTTTGTGGACTGAAATGGCCCGTAAAAGCTTGTTCCTGGCTAATCTATAAATGGGACAAAGAAGAAAATATGGTGAACAGATGGGAAATGTGGTTATGAACATGTCTAATTAATTGCAGAATTATAACTATTAGGCATTCCATGAAAAGGGCAAAAATACACCAAAGAGCTATGCTACTTCGCACATAGTTGGCGATCGGACTGTCTAATTCCCTGTGGCCCACTGACATATACTTCTTATGGCATTGGCTAGTATAAGTTTGGAGTTATGATGCATAACTCAGTTTTGCTAAAAAGTGGACCTGAGAAACAAATAACTGTCATAAATGACCAAACAGACAAATGATGCTCTCTCCTCTGAACCAATAAGACCAGGATGCGGAGAGAGGAATGATAGACTGTCCAATCGTGGGGATAGGGATAATTCTAGAGTACTCACCTAGATTGTAAAAATGAGTGATGTAATTTGGGCTAAATAAGGGGGGGCTGTACCAGACACAGGACATACACAAAAAGATTCCAGGGAGACAGGAGAAAGGGGACAGAGGGAACCCTGAACCTTACCATCCATGAGTGCAGAGACCAGATCCCTTGCCTAGCTGATCCCATCCAGAGAGTCCAGAGATCTTGACTGGCTGTTCAGTGTCCTGAGCTCCAGCTGGCTGTCCAGAATCCCATCCTGGAGAGTTCAGAGACCAGACCCCTTGCCTAGCTGTCCAGATGATCCTGAGATCCTGCTGACTGTCCAGAATTCCAAACCAAGGCATACTTTGTAAGTAGCAAATCACCCCAGTCCCAAATTGCATACCCCTTTCCTTTTGCAACCTAACCCCATTGAAAATCCCAATGCAAATACCATTGAAAGTTCCAAATTGCCAGAATAATTCATTCACCCCTCCATAAAAGAATCTGTATTAGCCTGTGTGTGTTAGCATATTTATTTGATAAATATTTCAGTTGCCCGTTTAGGTTGTTAGTATCATTTTGAAATACATCAATTAATTCCCCCATTGAAACTCACGTTCACTATTGTCGCTATTCGAAATCAACAATTTTGTCGAGTTTTTCAACTAATTATCGTCATTAAAGTATTGCCTCAAAAGGATTAGTCTCCTTGTCACTGAAAACTGCATTTGTCTGCATTCCCCATGAAGTCCTATTTGCATCTGTACTATTAAAAACCCTAAACCGTAGTCCCATTGAGAGCAACCTCTTTTGCTAGAATCTTACCTGTTATGCGCCTCTGTTCTGGTCCGTGAAAACCGATTTCCGATTTTGACAGCTAAGCCCCTTTCCTTAGCTGTCTATAACTGCAGATCCCGTATAAAACCAATTTCCATTTACCGTTTATATTTGTCTTTTGCATTTGCTTTCTTCCCCAAAACCGATATTCCTACCGTGCTTCCACATTGCCCTGGTGTGCTGATTAATAGTCTTTAAGCTTCCTTATCTCCTCAAGCGTAGCAACACAAGTTTCCTCTCTAGCTGTCCCATAGCCGTTGTGGGTAGCTGTGCGAGCAAGCAAAATCTGATTCTGCCGTTTTGCTCATAAAACAGGTTTTAATTTTCTTTTCTGGCTTCCTATCTTGGTGTGGTGGGCCATATTCCAAATCTGTCTTTTCTCCCTCTATCCTTACTCCTTACCACTGCCTTCCATTCACAGGAAATTCAGTAAGCTGATGTTTGGGGGTGAGTGTTGCAGGGGGTGTTTAACATTGGTGCTATCTACTCCTTTAAAATTGTTTTTCCTGTTTTGTCATTAAAGATCCATGTGAACTATGTAAGGATTTTAAACCAATTGTTCTGTAGGAATCACTGTATTTGTGGTGCCACAAACGAGGTGGCTGTTGTAAAATTATATTTTGAATATTTTTCCTTTTGTATTAAACTATAAATTAATAAATATCTTATTGATACATAGCGTCCTGGTTCCTAGTCCATTGTGACGCGGGATGTTTTTGTAAAGGTGGGTGCGAGATGGGTAGAGGGCCTACTCAAAACGAATCTGTGGTTTATTCAAGATAAAAGAGCATCTTTTATTGTGCGCCACATTCATTGTCAAGGGAAGGAGTCCCTGGCTGGAGTGTGCTTTTTTATAAAACCGTGACACCTTTTACCAGATCTGTGCTGTCTTCAGAGGAGCCCTGCTGTTTCCCTGGATGCCCCATAAATAAGGCCTCCCATGTAAGTGGAACATGTGGTGGGAAATCTGCCAGCCTTAATTTCCATATTGCATAGCGGGTAGAGGGTGGAACTGGGGAGACCTTTGGCACATTTCATTAAATCCAACGCAAATTAATTCCACTATAGAAAATCATCCTATCCATTTAAATTGAATTGTGTTGGGAACTGCCTGCCTTAATCCTTTCCATTGAATTGTGGGGAGGGGGTAAACTGTGCAGATCCTTAGAGCATTGAATTGAAGGTAAATCAATGAATTCCCATATAGAAAATCACAGATAAGTATTAGAGTTCGAAACTAACAAATTTCATGGCCAGCGTGTTGGAGCCGGTATAGACAATAAAGTACTTGGGTGACTCTACCTTTCTGAAACCCCTGTTTTCTGTACCAAAAGGGGAGGTGTCCATAATCCCTAAATAAGTGACCCTAAAACACTGCAATTCAAGTGAATGCAGAGTGTGCAAAATGAAATGTCCCATTTATTTACGTGCATCCCAAATCGATTTTCCCAAGGCTGTGCATTCCATGCAAATAAAAAGCCCAAAATGATTTTCCCATTGAGTTCCTTTCTTGACTTTGCCTTTCAAATAAAAAATCCAAACAATTTCTTTTTAATTGTATCTATTTCTCAAACCCTGTCTTTTAATTAAAAGCCAAAACGATATTCGTACTTTATTCCCACTCCCTGCACCTTACCTTCTAATTAAAGGGTCATATATAACTGTTGCCTTGGGGTGGGTTTTGCTTGGTGAGAAGAGCATTGTGGTAACCCAAGCAATCACTGGGGCTTGTTCAAATTTAATAATTGTTAATGTGCAAGAAATCATCTGTGTGTGTTTGATGTACATTCTCTAAATGTTACATGTGTGTTGGAGTATCTGTAAGCTTATTAGAAATATAAATCAATCAATTGGTGCAAAAAATGTATTTGAATTTGTGATATTGTGTTGTGCCACAACATTGGTGGCTGATGTTTTGGTTGCTATTATTCTTTGTCAAACCTTAAATAAATATATATTCTTACTATGCACCGGCCTGGTTCCAAGCTCATTGGTGGTACAGAGGGTATTTGCTGAGGTGATGCGAAATAGGTTGGAGGCTTCACTAAAGTTGAATCTGAATAAGCTGAGTTGAGAGTAGCTGCTTAATAAATCGTGACAGTTACTATCTGAAAGAGTTACTGTTGACCTGCAAGCGTGCATTTGTGTGCTTGCCCCATCTCTTGACAATAGGAAAGGTCTGTGTGGACAGGACTGTGGAGGCTACTCGGTACCCCAGACCCTTACTACCCATGTATTTCCTTGGTGGGGCTAGCCCACGTCGATTAAGTAAATAAAAGGACACTGGGAGACCCGTGGGTGGCCATGATAGCTGATCTAATATCAGAAAGGAAGAGGATGGATTTTGGGTCATTAATGCAGATTTTGGGGATACATCGGGACAATTTCTGCTACATGTGGGCCTCCTGAGGAGACTTGGGGGAAGATAGGCTGCTCTCCTCGAAGGCATGGAGCCGGAGTAGGTTCTTTACACCATTTATGATGTACTAGAGGGAGGGCACGTAGTCTCCAGAGTGTATGAATTGGTTATAAGAAAGCTGGACACGTCGGAGCTGAAAGCTATGACACAGTGCAAATTGGACCTGGGCAGATCCTCCACAGATGCAGAATGGGCCTGGACTCTGCTTTACACCAAGAGAGTTTCTAGAAATGGCCAACACAGTACAGAGCATAAACGACTCTGCATACAATCTCTCAGTTTCAAGGGGTGGCACCGCAGTTTCGCCCTCGCTACACGGATGAGAGGGCAGATATGTTGCATATGTTCTGCCATCCAAAGCTTGGCAGCTTTGGATGGCAGTTGCAGATAAGGTTGTGCAAGGTGGTATGGGAATGCCCGGTTGGCCACCGGGGTCATGTTTGCTGGGGATGTTCCCAAGAACCGCAAAGCACACCACACCCCTCACCATGATGAAATATGTGGCTTGTGAGTTGGCCAAGCACAGGATTGCGATGGCCTGGAAGGCAAGTGAGGGTCCAAGCATAGATGCATGGTGGTGTGACTTGAAGAGATGGGCAGGTGCTCAGACGACTACCTGGAGCAGAGTTCTTTATAGGGGGTTATGGACAGACGTGACTGACCCGTGCACACCTGGGTCTGAGGCAGGCTCACATGTGACTGGCAATACCCAGAGCCTGATGCAACTTGGTTCATGACTGGGCCAGTTCTTGGTTTGACTGACTGTCATCCAGCCCGACTGAACTTTCCGAGATGCAAACATGCCTGGCATTGGCACACTCAATGGAGGACTTGCCTATAGGGAATTCTGGACATTTCCCAGTAGGTCTCTGCATCCTGGGCCTCTTTTGTGTAGTATTTCCAAATGTTTCCCCATGGATTCAACATGCAGAAAATGTGTAATATGGGGCCACTTTGAACATTATTTCCAGGGCCTCTATTGGTCCCCACTACACAAGTGTGCACACACCCAACTGCGGACACACCTCTATCGAGGCTGGGGGACTTTCCAGGATATGCCAGTGCACACGAGCTACGGGCTCGGCCACTTCATTACCCGCCCTCAGTGTATAGTAAAAAAAAAATAGAAAAAATAGTTTTCGCTTCACAGAAGTAAGCTGCAAAAGTCCTGTCAGAATGGAATCTAACAACAACGTCTTCCTGACAGGCGCCGAAGTCATAAATCAGATGTGAGTGGATTGTTCCGGTACAGAAAAAGGGCTGATGGCCAAGGGCACTCTGCAGGGAAGCCGAGGTCTGGGCTTGCCTTAAATAGAGGTCTGGGAACAGGCCGCCGTCAGAGCGTCCTCGAGCCTGCAGTGCAGTGAAGACAGGTGAGCCCAGTGACTGCAGACTGGTGGTGCAAAGAGAGAGCGCGGCATGCCGGTCCTGAAGCACGTCACGTGCCTCTTCCTGGCCGTGCTGCTATGTGTCATATCCGTCCACGGTAAGTGCGCCAACCGGGTTTACCCGGCCACACCTTGCGCAACGCAGACTTTAAAATAACCAACCCCTGTGCTCCGTGAGCTCAATGCTGTCCTCGGATATCTGCGGCAGTCAATCTCCAGCCAAGGTTTTCAATCTCGGCAGACTCAGTCTCCAACCATCCGCTGCGAAGACAGTGCTATAAAAATGGCATTGCGTGCAGTATTACAACTTGCCCCTCCACCACCATGGGAAACACTTCTATACCTTCCTGGCAAATTAGCCAACAGCATTATGGGACATGCAGTGCTTCCTCGTTCTATATAACTAAGAGCCTTCAGGACAGTGGTCTTAAAACAGGGGAGGTGAGAGGGAGGTATTGTACGGGACTTTTACGTTTCGACTTCCACATTTCAAACGTAGAAATCTCTAAATGATATGATATGATATGATATGATATGATATGGTATTTGTAATCTAACACTTCAAAGCAAACACGGGACTGGATGGCATTCTCGCGCGTGGGGATCGTGACAGGTCTCTACATGTGCGCTGGGAATGGTAAAGCAAGTAATATTGCACAAATACCACCTGTCTGTTTTACCATACACATTGCAGGTATCGGGGTCAGGGGTGGACTGGGAACGAAAAGAGGCCCTGGAAATAATTTTCCAAATGGCCCCATATTGTATTTTTTTCAGCAAACCCAGCTCTTTTCCTATAAGAACATGTGGAAATAAATTAGGTTACCACACATAAGAGCTCCAGAGTGCAGAGGCCTACCAGGAAATCTCCAGAGTTCCGTATTGGCCAGTCCATCCCTGCCGATGGTGCCGAGGCCTAGTGTGAAATCTCCAGAGTTCCCTATAGGCCAGTCCACTCCTGCCGATGGTGCAGAGGCCTACCGGGAAATCTCCTGAGTTCCCTATAGGCCAGTCCACCCCTGCCAATGGGGCAAGGACCTACCTGGAAATCTCCAGACTTCCCTATAGGCCAGTCCACCCCTTCCGATGGTGCAGTGGCCCACCAGGAAATCTCCAGAGTTCCCTATAGGCCAGTCCACCCCTGCCGATGGTGCAGAGGCCTAGTGTGAAATCTCCAGACTTCACTATAGGCCAGTCCACCCCTTCCGATGGTGCAGAGGCCTAGTGTGAAATCTCCAGACTTCCCTATAGGCCAGTCCACCCCTTCCGATGGTGCAGTGGCCTACCAGGAAATCTCCAGAGTTCCCTATAGGCCCGTCAACCCCTGCCAATGGTGCAAGGACCTACCTGGAAATCTCCAGACTTCCCTATAGGCCAGTCCACCCCTTCCGATGGTGCAGTGGCCTACCAGGAAATCTCCAGAGTTCCCTATAGGCCCGTCCACCCCTGCCAATGGTGCAGGGACCTACCCGGAAATCTCCAGACTTACCTATAGGCCAGTCGACCCCTGCAGGGTTGGACTGGCCTATAGGGAACTCTGGAGATGTCACACTAGGCCACTGCACCATCGGCTGGGGTGGACTGGCCTATAGGGAACTCTGGAGATTTCCCGGTAGACCTCTGCACCATGGGGTGGACTGGCCTATAGGGAACTCTGGAGATTTCCCGGTAGGCCTCTGCACCATCAGCAGGGGTGGACTGGCCAATACGGAACTCTGGAGGTTTCCCGGTAGGCCTCTGCACCATCGGCAGGGGTGGACTGGCCTATAGGGAACTCTGGAGATTTCACACTAGGCCTCTGCACCATCGGCAGGGGTGGACTGGCCTATAGGGAAGTCTGGAGATTTCACACTAGGCCTCTGGGATATTGTGTTTTTCCAAAAGAACACCTCCATTGCTAATACTAGCAGCATGCAAGGGGAAATACCACTATATAAATCTTCCAAATTGTGTGTCCACCACGGAGCGAGAGTAAAGCTTTTAAAATGTCCCCTAATGTGTTTAAATTCTTGTTGTTTTTGGCTACTAGGTGGCCCTTAAGCAGCATCTATAAGCCACAACTATTGCATTGGAGTAGAGCTAGGGCGGAGATGATATGTGAGGAGGGACACACTGCTTGCAGATGTTTTTATTTATCCATCCATGTTCTGCCCATGGCCATGCTAATCCCTACGGCCATTCCAACCCGTTCCTCTCCCCTCTGGGGACAAAACACCTCCAGCTAGGATGTCTTTGAGCTAGCTCTAGCGAGCAGTCACATCAAACATTGGCGGCCAGTGTTATTTTTCAGCAGTCTGCTGAGAGTAATGGCTTATTTACTGGCTGAATGGGCTACTGGTGTAATGCAAATGTTTTAAGGAAGTGTGGCTTCAGCCGCTTGATTCATGTCTGTTCTTTGCACTGAAGTTGTGTTGAAACAAGCATTGACAAAGCCTACAGGGTTGTCTTGTGTATAGGTATTAGCAGGTTTTAGCAAATGCTTATCATATGCCCAGCCACTCACACCATGTTCCAGCTGTTGCCAATTTACGGCCAGGTAGAAGCATTTTGATAGTGCTTGGCCAATGCTATCCCATGCCTACAACACAGCCAACAGTATTGTTTGTGCTCATTCTTGGTCTTCCCTGATGGAAGGGAAACACACGCACTTCCATCCCATACAGGCAAACTTTTTTCTTGGGGACTATAAAATAGGGCGGAGGAAGTAAATATTATTGATGCCCACTTTTTCGCCACCTGTAATGCATAAAAGATACAATGGAACACTTTTGTACATTCATTTTAATACAGTAGTGGCAGTTAAAGAAGATGACGTGTTTCAGTGAATCCACATCGACTACTGCACTGGGGGCAGTATTGCCATAATTGGGCAGATTTTCCAGATTACCACCACGGTAAAGGTAATTACAGCTGGTGCAATGTTAAATATCTAGCTATAATGTGCCCTCTTTCTGCAGAGGCAATGCAAGCACACCTGGAAGCACATCTGGAACATCACTCACGTGCCTACACACGCTGCTGAAATGCTAGCGCTAGTTTGCACGGTCCAGTGGGTGTGAGGCAGAGCTTAATGTGATGCTGGTGTCCAGTGACTTGAGCTTGGAGGGAGAGAGGGGGGTCGGAGCAGCGAGGGATCCAGCCTGGAGGGAGATTCCCTGTGTGTGACATGCAGGCCTGGGGCACTCGGGTGGTGCCCGCTTACCACCCTGGCTGCAATTCACCATTATCGCTTCAGGAAAGGGAGCTATTTTCCAACAGTTTTGTGGTATGCAGTAGACAGGAAGCAAGTGGGAGTCTGCATGTCGTCATAGCACGTTCTTTAAGTGCATTGTCACAAGTAAATATTACGTACAGAGCGAGACACACCAGCCCCCACCGCACAGGTAGCCAGCTCAAACTGGCACACACCCATGGAACCCTGGGCGGAGAACATTCCATGGGAGACCTAACCAACACGTGATATCACACCCTCCCAGCACAGACATACCACAAGTTCCAATCTGGAACAGTGCACGCCCCGAACTCTCTGTATAAGTGAACTGATTTCTCCCAAACATGGACCAATACTGTTTTGCTAAAGTTATGGACCGTGCTGTGTTATGTTCCGTGTTTCTTTTTAGAGTGCGTTATTGGGTGGCACGTGCGCCACCTGTAAGCAGAAACTATTGCATTAGAGTGCAGATAAGGATAAACGGCATGTGAGGATGGGCATACAACCTGCAGGTGTTGCTTGGTTATTTGCCCACCCATCGACTTCCCCAGGCCATGCTAAACCCTGTGGCCATTCCCACCCAGTTTCTGCCCCTCCCTGCCCAAAACACCTCCTTATGGGAACTTTTTGAACTCTCCTTATTCAAGCCTTACCATCAAACGTTGCACTCCGGGCTGCCCGTGGTTTTTCAAAGCAGTCTTCTGAGAGTTAATGACCTAAATCGAGCTGTAAACACGGTAATGGCATAACAAAAATGGCTAAAACAGGTCTGCCTTCAACCATCCGATTTACAAGCACTATGCATGTTCCTCACTGGCGTCCTGTTCAAAAGAAGCATTGGCAAAGCCAACATGTTTGGCTTGTGTGTAAGTATTCGACATTTGCCAGACACTGCTATTAGATGCGCAGGTACTTGCACCATTTTGCATCTGTTACCAAAATGGCCGGTTAATAACACTACCTCAGTGCTTGGCAAGCACCTTTCCCAGGCCTACTCACAGGCCAAACCGTTGGCATTGCCAATACTTCTTTAATTATTTGGGAACGTTGTCAAACGTTTGTGAAAATAGATGCAGGACTGGGACACGTAATAAAGCAATACCTAGAAGAACAAACTGGACTGCTGCTGGGTCAGATGATATCAGCACCATTTTGTAGGCCTGAGAAATAAAATGCCATTTGCGCAACTCTTGGAGCCATCGTTTTTCGGAACCATTGTACACAATACAAGGCATTACCTCAACGCAAGCAATATTCACTTGGTTGACTTTGAAAGTATTTAAGACTGAGCCGGAATGCTGCTGTTTGAATTTGCAGCTATCAGATTTGTGTCCGGATCCATGCAGCAGGTACTAACCTACTGAGTTATCTCACCAGCCAACTCTTTTCAGTACCATCACGTGGTCAGGAGTTTATTTTTATAGCTGCAGACATAGATATTTCTGAATTGGGAGTATAGCTCAGGTGCAACGCGCTCGCCTTCGAAACAAGACGAAGCAAAGCAACACAGGTTCAATCCCCGGGTTCGCGCGTCATAAAAAAACAATCAAACTGGAAAATTTAGTACAGATACAAACTAGTTATATTTGAAAAAACATACGCGTTTCTGACCCTCTCGTCCGTTATTCACTGTGTTTGCTTACGCTTAAAATAATGTAGTGAACAAGAACTTGTCTTTGCCCTTTTGTTGGCTGTGGTAAGTGTCATGACAGCAACGTCAAGAAAGCAAACGATTGCTCTTCTTGGCAGGCTAGTTATGTGAGTAAATATTTATGAAAAAGCTTAGGCTGCTTGTGGATTTATGGCAGCACGTTTAGGATAGTTAAGCTTTTGTTTTAGTAACTGGGGACACGTGTGAGCCTGGTGTCCTTGTTTATTGTGGCACAGGCAGAGCCGCCCTTGGAGATGGGATAGAACACATCTAGAGTATATGATATGATATGTTATTTATAACGCGCTTAATAACCAGAGGTTCCTAAGTGCGGACCCAGGGGTCGAACCTCTGTTCCTCCATGTCGTCTCGCTTCCAAAGCGAGCGCTAGGCTCTTAAGCTATCCTCCCAAGTAGTTTAGGCTTAAGTGAATGTTCTTTACGATGTAAAGTATCATGTATGTTATGGGGATGTTGCAAGACACAGAGGAGTTCTGTCCCCATTTGTGGTGTCCTTGTGCATTGGGAGTATATTATCCCTCATGATTATCCACCCCACCCCGCCACACAATACTTGATGGGCCTCATTACGAGTAGCCCGGTAACAGCGGGTTCATTACCGGTATGTAGGAACGTGCAAGTCCGTGCCCGTATGAACCTGCTAACAGCGGGTGATTACGAGTGCGCGAGTACGCGTGTTCCCCCATGCCGGTAGTGGCAAAACCGCCATGCCGGTAAAGGGCCACCAACCCCCCCTATACCGGCATTGCGGGTGCCGCCCATTGCGTAACCGCCTCATAACAACCCCTAAATACCGGCACGGTAATACCGCCACGGTATTACCGTGTTCGCAAAAAAAGGACCCCGCAATTACGTCATCGCACAGGAACGGGAAATGGGCCGGCGGCCATCTTTAAAAACACAATCCATTGCCATCCTCCATAACCACCACTTCCCTTGTGTTGTTGTGTGCCACAACAGAAGCAGGATGACTAAGGCCACCAAGAAGTCCTCCCAAAGGAAGAGAAAGCAGTGTTTTTTAGACGCAGAACTCACCATGCTTGCCAACACCCTTGCACAGCATGCAGATACGATCAGGAACACTGACCTGAAGCATGCGGCCCAAACCAAAATAAAAGAGGTCTGGCAGGAGGTCGCACAGAGGATGTCGGCAGTGAGGAGCACCCCAAGGAGTGTGCGTGACTGCCGGAAGCGGTGGGATGACCTCCGCCTCCGGGTGAGTAAGATCCTGGCGGAGAACAGGAGGGCCGCAATGGCGACAGGCAGGGGCCCACACTCCCCTGTGAAGTTGCCGGCATAGGAGGAGACCGCAAGTTCCTTCATCGACCCTGAATCAATTGAGGGAATTGGAGACCAGGAGGTTGGCGCTGCATCTACCACAGAGGAAGGTGAGTGAACCATCACATCCATGTAGACTAAACCATGATGTGGCACAGGGATGTGGAAGTGAGACTAGGCAAGGTAATGCATGTCCCAAGGCCACATCAACATATCCATTGAAGAATGAGTGCCACACCCTGCACCACATGCATGCTGAGTGCCAATCCCAATCCCAACAGAGGTGCAACATGACCCAACCATGCCCATGGAACTCACCACACAGACACCAAACCAATGCCATGCCACCAGCCATGCATTGATTGCCCACATGCCCCCTCAGAACACCAAATGCCACATCCCAGAAATGAACTGATGCCTGAATGTATGAACATATCACACCGCAATACATCATAGCTGCCATTTGACAACATCACAGATATCCTGCATCTCCTGCATCTCTTCTATCCCCCAGGCACCGATGAGGAAGATGGAATGCAGGACAGGGGTGCAAGCACATCCACTGCACGCAAAGGGACCAGGGCCACCGCCACCCCCCAGCCCAAGAAAATGCCTACATCAACAGCCAGTGTGCCATGCAAGGCAGTAATCCTGCAGGGGACACCTGCAGCCACAGCACAGCAGCAGGCACCCACAACAGGGAGCCGTTTCCATTGATACTCCGCCAGCCACCACGGACGTTGCATTTACAGAGGTGGATGATGAGGCTGAAATCATGTCTGGCACACCCACCCCAAGCCCCATTACCAGCCCCCCCCTACAGAGTCTGAGAGCATGGACGATCCGTGCCTCCATGACTCGGACCTAGGAGAATCTGACATTGGCATCTTTGAGGAGGACAGTGCCCTGGACGAGGGCCCCACGCAGGTGCCTTCCACCACCCTGCCAGCCACCACCCTGCCAGCCACCATCCTGTCTACCGCCACCCTGGCCACCAGTACTCCTGCAGCCGACAACTCTTTCGAGGCTCGCCTGGCAAGGGTTGAGGCCCGACAAGAGTCCATGCTGGAACTCATGAGGCAACAGGTTGACACTGGGAATGAGGCCAGGAGGGCCATTGCCACGGCCATTTCAGCCAATACTGCTCCTGTGGAGGCATCGACGTGTGCCTTTAGGGAGTGTATGGGGTCACCCACACAGGCCCGTCTTGCAAATCTGCAGCAAATGCAGGGCCCACACCTTGGGCCAGCCATGGGACTGACCATTGACACCTCCACTGCAACAACCCCTTCCACCTCGGCCCAATCGAGTCCTGTGCGGTTAACGTGGAGGAGTGCACGGCACTTGACCATGGCACCCCCAGGCCTAAAAATTGCCAAGAAATAACAGGACAGGCAATGACATTTAGAAAAAGTACATTGGTGAAGGGACCACAGTTTGTTGGACATATGGGGACATTTGGGATCTATGGGGTGGGAGAGGGAGTTTACTGGGGTATTTTCTGGGGTTTGTGGGGTGGGTGAGGGAGTTTACTGGGTGTTTTGAGGGGATTATGTTCACCATATCATGTCTGCTGAAAATACACCGTTGTGTGCTAGCAAATCATTGGCTGGACATCGTTCTTTTTGTACATGTACATTTATTGTGTGATGGTGTAGAGTGGGGCAATTCTAACCAAAGAAGTGTGCATGTCCAGATTCAGCCAGTGTGTCGCAGACACATTACTTTCATTGTCCCTGCGTTTCAAAAATATTCGTCAATTAGTGCTTGGCGTACAGCATGGCCATCCCGTGCATCACGTACTGGCAGGGGGGCTCCTTCGCCTCCGTCTCCCTCCCCTTCATCCTCACCCAGCCCATGCCTGTCAATGTCAGGTGGCAGTGGTACATTCCTTCAGGCGCACATGTTGTGCAGCATGACACACAGGCCATCGTGATCTTTGCGACCTTCTCAGGCCTATATAGGAGTGCCCCACCAGACCTGCTTAGGCAGCGGAACCTGCTCAATCACTACACGGGTACGAGTGTGCACACGATTGTACTCCTCTTCATGGCTGTTCTGCAGGTTCCGCACAGGGGTAAGTAGCCAAGGCCTCAAGGGATATCCTCCATCACCTGCAAGCGGATACAAATAGGTGTGTGTGACACTGAACGGCCACCTTCAGGGAGCACAGTCATGGCAGCAGCTACTTGGTGTGGGCATGCATAAAATAGTCACCTGGATGCAATGTATACTGTAATGAGGTGTGGTACACTGGATGGGGTCCAATAGATGATGCTGGGTGTAATCATGCATGCTCTGGCAGATGTGCTGTGGTAGTGCGAAAATCATTGGCCTCCAAATCATGCTGTATATTCTTTATTATGTATGGTCACACTCGCCGCATTGCCACAGTTGCCATCCTATTCAGTCATGCATTGCTTGACATCACCATGGTGCCCTGGTTGTGCTTCTTACTTGTTGTCATCCATCTGAAATATTTGTGATATGTGGCCCAGTGATGTGTTATGTTCTGTTTGGCTGGTTTAGGTGAGGAGTGTTTAGCTCTGCATGCATTCTCCACTCACTGGCCAGTGCAACCCAGGTGCACTATTTCACCCCCCCTTTCCCCCCCAGGTACACTATCCCCCCCCTTCCCACCCAGGTGCAGTAGCCCCCCCCCCTTCTGCATCCGCACACATCAGTACCCCACAGCATGGCCATGGGCCTGTTGTGCAAATCACAGAGCAGCCAGGCACGTGGGCCAGCATGTCGCTCCATGTGACGAGGTAGCGTTGAGTTGCACAGTACCATGGCATCATGTGTGGATCCAGGAAATTGGGCGCAGCAATGGGTGATGATCTTGCTGGAGTCACATACCATTTGCACATTGATTGAGTGGTATTGCTTGCGATTGCGGTACCCCACCTCTATGGCATGGGGGACTACCAATTCCACATGGGTGCAGTCGATGGCACCAACACAATTGGGCTTGCCTGCCAGTGCATGGAAGCCTACTTTGGTTTCGGCTATTTCCTGGGCAGTCCGTGGTAGGGATATATGGGTGCTTGTGTGCTTCAGGAGGGCATCCAGCACTTGGTTCAGCACGCGTGAGAATAGTGGTTGTGAAATGCCATGCAGCTGGCCCACTGTGTGTTGGTAGGTGCCTGTGGCCAGGAAGTGTAGCACAGACACCACCTTTAGTAGTGGGGGGATGGCAGTGAGTATTTCTATGTGGCTGGCAATGTCATTGTGTATCATGTCCACTATGGTGGTGATGGTGTCACGGTCCAACCGGTACAGGGTGTGGATCTGCTCAGGGGTTCGGATGAATGGGCTGGGTCTGGTGCGAGAGATTGGTGGCTGCCTACGAGGCACTGGTGGCTGCGCTGGTGGTAAATGCTGGGCCTGTCTCACCCTCCTTCTCCTCCTGCGTCTCCTCTGTGCTGCCTGATCTTGATGCTGTTGTTGTTGCTGTTGTTGCTGTAGTTGTAGCAGTATAGGCATGTCCTCCAGCGCCATGATTGCAACTGCTAGTGGTAGCATTTTGGTGTAGGAAGGGGTGTGGTGTGTAGGTGTGCTTCTTTTGTACTGGGCCACTCTACATTGCCTACACCTGTGGGGGGGCTGTGGTGTGTGGGTGTGCTTAGTTTATACTAGCACAGCCTCCATTGGCTCCACCTGTGGGGATTGCGTGCACCTGTGGCAGCTGCCTTGTATCCTGCTTGCTGTTTGCGGGTGGTCCGCGATGCCTGTATGGCCGGCATCGTGCATCCCGTGATTACTGGCTTTGCGATGCCAGTATTTGCATGTATGCGTGGGTTGGAATAAACCCCTATTACCGGCATGCCGGTATTTGCTCCCTGAAGGGGCGCGTGTACGCGCCTATGCCGCTATTAGTGGCACCGTTGTTTAGTGTTCCGCTAATACCAGGTTTGCGGGTCGGAATGCAACGGGACGATGAACCATACCGGCATCGATTTTGCCTTACCGGCATACCTCGTAATGAGGGCCGATGTCTTTTTATTTTCCTTTTTTCTTTTCTGAAGCTTTCTCTCTCCCATAGTGCGCTTTTTCTCTCAAATTGGTTTTCTAGTGCCGCAGTCTGTTGCTTTTTGTCTTTCTGTTCATCTCTTTCCATGAATTTTACTTCTCCTTTTTCGATTTTGGGAATTTCTGCGCATTTGCACCACAGTATTGCCTGCACCATTGTTATAGAAGAGAGAGAGGGAATGCAGGTTCTGAACTGAGATAATCTGGTTGGCATAGCAACGTGCAATGCCATGGCATGGAACTGCCAAATGAATTGAATCTTCTTTTCCAAACTCCCCCGCGTACTACCCAACGAGAAGTTCCCTAACGTTATTTGCTTAAATCAGCAGCTTTGTAAGAATCAAGTTGGGTGCCGGTCTTTCCGTTTCCCAGCTGCACAGTGATTTCGTATTGGGCTATTTTCTGGAGACAATTGGGCTATGTTTGTGCTATTTTCAACTGCAGATCTGTTTTTTTTTTCCTCAGGCTTCCTTTCTACACTCTCCCCATGCCCACTCTCTCCACCCGCCACCCCTAATCTTTCTACCCACTCCACTACAACACCCACACACACCACCCCATTATGTGTGCTGGTTGGGTTTTGTTTGGGCGATTTTGGGCTACTTTTGACAACTTCTTCCGATGCTGCTTTATTTTCCAAGTGTTTTGCCCCAACCTACTACCATCACCCACCCACCCCACCCCCGCTCTCTGTAACGGTTTATTGAGAGTCCACACTCAACACAGGGAGTTCCTTCCCTCCCCAATCAAGGTGTCACGCAACAAACTGTTTAATGTTTTTTTTTTATTCAACCCTATCTCCAATTCATCTAATAACCTTTTCATCCCGCTTCCTGAGCTACCAATGAGCCAAGAACCAGGCCGGTGTACAGGAAATATATTTATATTTATTCTAATTAGATGTTACAAAACTGACACTGAAATGTCAAACACCACTTTATCCATGGCACAACACAATACACTTCTCTCAACATTTATTCTAATTAGATGTTACAAAACTGACACTGAAATGTCAAACACCACTTTATCCATGGCAGAACACAATACACTTCTCGCAACATAAATAAATCACACAAGTGAGTTGAAAAGTTGAAAAGAACACAAATAACACGTATTTACTTTCTTCAAATTTCACTTCAAGAAATAATTAGCACTGGTTAGTGAGCACGTACTTTTACTAGCAACTGCCATAATATATTTCTTTTACGATTCAGTTAATCATGGGGAATTAACTAAGATGACAGCCCGGTCTACACCAATTTGCATGGCTGTGTGGCAATTTTCTGCTGTTTTTACCAAAAGCATAATAGTTAGGAAAATGTCATTTATTACCCATATTCCTAATTGTACCCTCCACCCATCCATCAACGCTCACATTTGGAACATTTTCAGATCAGCCAGAAACCCATTTTAGATAGCCATTACAGTTCCCTGAGTCCTAGGTGGATGAATTATATAACACCACAATCGCCTGGGAATTACCTAAAGAATGAGACATAAATAAAGAAAATCTGACTCATAGTTGCTGAGAATAATGCCTAGATGATAATAGTCCTTTTAAAGAAAGGGAATATCCATCTGTGCACATACAACCTTTTCTTCCTCCAGCACCATTTGCCATTTATGGGCTAGTGTTTTTATTAGTCTCTTTGAAGTTGGTTGGTTGTTTGAAGTTGGAGTTTCAGCACATAAATAGGGGATGCATTTGCTACGCAGAGATCCCCCACTGTAGATAATGAGCTGGGCCAGCCCCTGTGATGTCACAAGTCCCAACCTCTTATCTGGAGGTGACCAATATTTCGATCTGATAGGCATCCATTACTTGCATTTCTTTCAAAGTTCAGTTCCTCTTAATTGTATCCCCTGTTTTTTTTTACACCTACTCTCTACATTCTGGTCATGCTCCAGCCAAGGGAAATTGTCCTGCAGAGACAGCAAGTCTAAAGGACACTTTGTTTTCCACACCTTTCAAGCAAGCTACATTTTCTTGCAGATGTAAAATAGCTGGGCGATGTAATCCAGGCTTTCCATGAGGAAGTTCTTTGTGACATTTGTCACACAGCAAGCAAACGATTTGCCTCGTGCCTACAGAAACGTTTTAATGGAAATAAAGTGAACTTTCCTTTTCAAATGTCTGCTGGTATTTTGCATGCAAAACATAATATATCACCTTTTGTCAATATGTGCCATGTCTTTTTCCCTGACATTTTTATGTTAGCAGGAGTACATTTTTCACATTTAAACTGCTTTAACTTGCAAATACAGATGCAAAGACGTTTTTGTGTCAGTATTTAAACATCCTGTTTTTCATGTGAAAGCAACCTTTGATGTCCTTCTTGTTTTCTGAATTAAAGTGCTGTTTTTGCTTTGGTATTGACAGGTAGGCCTTTTTCACATGACCTTTAGTTTGGGGCCTTTGATTACACCCCACATCTCTCGAACCACACCCACCCCTATACATCCTACCCCCACCCTCCCACCCTATCCCCATTCTCTCTACCCCCACCCAATCCCCACTCTCCAACCCTCTTGCAGTCTAGCATCACCTACCCAACTGACTACCACTCTCCCTCACCCCACTCACCTTATCCCTGCTCTTCTACTTTAACCCGCACTAACTCTGCTCTCTCGACTCTACCCAAACCCTGTGCTCTCTAACCTAACCACCCACCAAACTCTCTATATCCCATCCACCCTACCCCTACTTTCTCTCTACCCCACCCACCGTACCACCACTCTCTCTATTTCACCCACCCACCCTGCCCCCACTGTCTCTACCCACCACACCCATACTACCACAACTCTCTCTACCCCCACACACCCACCCTACACTGACTCACCCTGCCACCATAACACCCACCCTACCCCCACTCACTTTACCCCCACACTCCCTACGGTGAGAAACCGGATGGTATTCTCCCGCATACTCCCCCAGGATCTTCCATTCAAGGTGGACAAGCAATGGAGGATCACCTGAGTGGAGGGTCACAGGAAATTGGGAGGGGAATACCCAAGGGCAAGACATGGTATTCCACCTTCCCCAATTATACACCAACCCACTGTCCCTCAACCTTAATAGGGTATTTCCAATCACACCCCATGTCCCCTCCCCATTTCCAATAAGTAATGGGATGTAAAAGAGCTAATACAAATCATGCTTACCATCTAACACCTTGGAATTGTCTGACTAATGGAGTCAGGCAAGGTCAGGCACTTTTCCCCAACTGTGCACACCTGACTCCAATTGACTCTCACCTGCAATATAAAAAGGGTGGTACTGCCCGAATCATTGAGCAAGCTGGGGTTGCTGGATCGAACCAGGAGGCCAAGGAGCAGAAGGCTGCAAGAAGAGGAGCCTAGATGGACCAGTGAAGTGCAGGATGCCGAGACGCTGGCCCAGTGTGTGTGATGGGCTGTAGTGTGACGAGGGAGCAATGTCTCCAGGAATCCAAAGTGGGACGGAAGGCAGTCTATCGGCCTTGTTTTGTCCTGGGCTCATTCACCTGTGACATGTGCAGGAACCCGGGGTATCTCAGGGTCAGTTGGTGAGATTCTGACCTCGACCCAAGCCCATTTGATCTGCTTTCTGATGCTAGACTACTGTTGGTGAGTTTCATGAGATAAAGAAAAAGTCAGTAGCGTGTGGGTGGCTGGAACGGGAGCAGGAGCGTTGTGGAAAGAAGATCCCGGTGAGCAAAAGTGTGACAAAAGCAAGCAAAAGCTGGAAAGCATTGAAAGAAGCAAAGCGAAATGACAGAAAATGTGCACTAGAGGCGCTGAAATAATGAAACACAGCAAAGTGCGCTGGCGGTGAAGAAACAGCTAAGTATGGCTTTGAGAGACCCGAAAGTAAGGAGAGGGGTGCAAGCGACCCAAAACCAAGAGAGACAGCAAAGAGACAGTGAGAAGGAAAATGGACAGTCAAGGAAGTGAGAAAGAGGGTTCAAGCCAACCAAAAGTAATACAGAGAGTACAAGAGGCACGTTAAAGGGACAATGAAGGTGCAAAATAGCATAGTGAGAAAATAATAGTGCAAGAGAGCACAATGAAAGGCAAAGAGAAGTGTGCAAGAGGCACAGAAAATTCAAAAGGAGGTACAAATGTGGACGACAGTAAAAGATGGTGTGCAGGAATCACAGTAAAGTGAAAAAGGACAGAGTTAAAAATGGCACAGAAGAGGAAAAGGTGCCAGAGATTAAGGAGAGAGGCTAGAGGTCAGAGTCGTTGTGCCTGGGTGGAGGAAAGGGCCTCGATATCTTGAAAGTGTCTGATAAAACCCCTGCGAAAGAACTGTACAATGAAAGGTACATCATGAACAGAGGAACGTTTTGTTTGTGACCAGAGAGGCCTAGGCTTGGGGAATGGAACCCTAACAAGCCCGCTAAAGACTTTGTTGATTTTCGTGAAGAGAGGCCTAGACTTGGGGAAGGGAACCCTGAGAGGACTAACATGAACTGTTTTTATTTTGTTTGGAACTAGAAGAAATTAAGCTTAGGGAAGTGAAGCCCCAAGAGACCCTGAGATATTTTGAACTCTACTGACTTACTGAAAGAGCCCTACGTGGAAGGCTCCAAGGGCAACCCTTATGTGAGTTGAACCATTTTGAACTGTCAGAACAACAACTATTAGTAAGACTATATGGAACCAGCTGTGGTTTAACTTTCTTTTTTGAGACACAATTTTTCCTTTAAGAAGAACCCCTATCACATTTGGTTTAGGAGTGAGTGCAAGCATAGGCTTGGACACAGACAAACTTTGGTTTTGGACTTACGGACATCAAAAGCCCTTAAAAGCATCAGTTGAGGGAACAATCCACTCAGAGTTAGGGCCAGGTAGACATTACACCAACCCCAAAAACTTTGTTAATAAAGGTTTTCAAACTGTTGCTTTTGAGTCTGTGTTTCTCTTGACACCATGCCTGTCTCACATATGGTATCAGGGTGGGATATAACTCAACCACAACAGGTTGGGGGACCCTGAAATATGAGAAATTAAGTAATGGAGCCTCCAACCCCACAGTGGCCACTAAAAGGTTCTATTGGGTTTCATCTTTGTAGTAGCCGATCAGAAACCAAAATGCCAAAACAAAGACATCTCATCCCTACTGATCTTGTCCG
Source organism: Ambystoma mexicanum (assembly GCF_040938575.1). Classification (NCBI taxonomy): domain Eukaryota; kingdom Metazoa; phylum Chordata; class Amphibia; order Caudata; family Ambystomatidae; genus Ambystoma; species Ambystoma mexicanum. The sequence continues at coordinate 117,830,100 of NC_090935.1, read as the reverse complement.
TATTCCACCTCCAGGAATCTACATCAGATTGGCACACAAATCAGGACTTGCTTGGAAGTTTGGCAGGGGCGATCGACCCTGATTTTAGAGGGGTTGTGTAGTATTACTCTACAATCATAAGAAAGAGGACTTTCAGATCCAGGGAGAGGATACAATAGCCCAGGGGATACTTGAAAGGATGTTGCTTCCTGTCCTCAAAGAAAGGGCTGAGAAAGATACCACTGAGAGAGGTGCTTTAGGCTTTGGGGAACCTGATGCCCACCATAGTTCTCTCCAACCTCCACCCATCAGAGATGAAAGTTCTGACATACTTCTCGATTTGGCCTTTGCTCAGCGAAGGATGCCTTACTCGCTGAACCCCTTCTTCAAGTTGTACCTGAGTGTGAGGGTCGGAAGGGAGAGGGAGCATTTTTCTTTTTAAAGAAATGACTCCTGTTTAGAGGGAATGTTACTTCGGAAGGGATACCTAAGACACAGCTAGTGGTTCCCCAGAGTCACAAACAAATAGTGCTTGAGATCACACCCTCACATCTCACTGGAGGACATCTGGGCCAGGCAAAACTCAGACCCTCCTAGCCAGCAAATTCTACTGGCCAGGGATACATGTCAACATGAAAAATGTCATCCAGACTTGTGAAATATGTCAGCGTACCAGCACTCAGTTGCCACAACCAGCCACTTTAAATCCATTACCCATCATTGAAGTACCATTCTCAAGGATTGGGATGTAATTATCAGGACCCTTGAAAAATCCAAGTTAGGGAACACTTATGTGCTAGTAATACTTGAATATGCCACCCAATAACCGAAGGCATTTCCCCTGTGCAATAATATTACCCATCAAATAATAAAGCATTTACTTTCCTTCTTCTCTCGAGTGGGCTTCTGTATAGAAATCCTAACTGACCAGGGTACCACCTCTATGAGTAAGCTCATGGGAGAGGTAAAAGAGCAACTACATATAACCACTTTGAGAACGTCTGTTTACCATCCCCAAATGGACATATTAGTTGAACAGTTTAACAAGACCCTTAAGACCATTCTTAGGAAATTAGTCGAGAAGGACGGAACCAACTGGTATCAGATGATTCTGTGGACCTTCTTTGCGGTCTTTCATAAAAAAAGAACACCTCAGGCCTCCACTGGTTTCTCAGCCTTCGAATTACTGTATGGGCAAGAACCCAGAAAATCTTAGACATGCTTTGACAAACATGGGAAGAAAGGGAAGAAGCTCCAATACCACTCACCCAGGCAGCCTCTCGGTTAAAAGAACATGGGGTGTGGGATTATCTTACTCCAACACCAATCAATAAGGACACCTCAATGGTTTGGCAAAGGGAAGTCCATTTAATGGCAAGTACAAAACCAGGGAACTAAGGGGAAATCAACAGTGATGCGGTCGCCCGTCTCGCTTCAACTTCCAAATTCTTCATTCAGACAGTGATAGTTATAGAATATTCTCGTCATCATTGACGTGTAATACTCAAAAGTTTGGCATACAATTCTATTGGTTAAAAAGACAATTTAAGTATAGGTGCTATATCTGTATATGGTGAGAGAATGTGAGGATTGGATAACTCTTATCGGGTGGGCGTCTACGCCCATCCCTCTACATCACTCATGTTAGATGTCACTACAAGTATGACGTCTCATTGGTGCTACTAGCTATAGGACCCTAGATTATTTGGTCCATTGTGATTGGGTCAGTTACACCCCCAGGCATAAATCTCCACTTTAATTAGCAGCGTGCAGAATGTTCACCCAGATGCGGTGTGCCCCACAATTCACCCTGCCTCCCTTCCATCCATCAGTACCTTTAGGGCTATGTGTCAATTAGTTGGCTGAGGTTGGCCTCAAAACTGAAGCTTCTATCAGGAAAAGTTATGGCATCCTCTGGTGTTGGGTGACATCAGACGTTGGTACCTCTTCACGCCTGGCTGGTCACGTGTTAGTACACTGTGAATCTGCTTCATTTTCCCTCTATTTGTGTATTTGATTCTCCCTTCGGCCTTGCCACCTGCCTGGTACTCCTTATCTCGACCTTCACGGGTCAGGCTGCTATGCACTTAAGTTTCGATTCTTCAAAGTTGCCGCTCTCCTCCCTTCCTTGGGTTGACCTTGAATTCCCAGACATGAGCTGCTTCTTGCTAAGTTTCGATTCCGCTCTTTCGTCTGGCTTTGTGCCTGTTTGACCCTTACTATCCTGGGCTTAATTCCACTTTTTGTAAAATGGAGTCGCACTTGTATAATGTGCTTTATTGAGGTAGATATATAGTTGGCGCTTGCCGCTCTATTCTTCTACTAAGCATAGCAAGCCGCACTGTTTTCTTAGCATCTTGCGTTCAAAGCCTATTTACAGGTGTTAGCTAGTTTTCATCCTTCTTCATGGTTATGTTTCTTACATTTCAACATTGTTTCTTCTTCTAAGTCTATTACATCGTTATTCCTTACATTTCATCTTTGCGTGTCATCTTTTGCTTGTCGTTTCGTTCATCTGTACGTCTGTACGGGCCCTTGTGTCGTCACCATTCGCCTTCAATTAAGGCCCGTAAGGTCTCTTCGGGGACTGCTTGTAAGTAGTCTTCATTTTGTGTCAGCTGCTGGTACGGTTGTCTGAATGGGTATTGTGCTGCCCATGGTTGTCTGGTTATTGGCACTTCAACAGGTATTGCTCTACTGATGGGCACTGGGCGGAGCCCTACTGCTGCTCTCTGTTTGTTTATTTGCCCCTCATACATCACATATCTCAGCAAGTATGTTCCTGGTGTTTCGAATTGGGTGGCCTCTACAGATCCCTGGTACAAGAACACCTTGGTAGAGCCCAAAGCCAACAAAAGGCGCTTTATGACAAGAACATCTCCCTTAGGTAATTCTCCATCGGGCAAAATGTCCTTGTACCTATCCCTACCTCAGACACCAAGCTTATTTCTAAATGGCATGAGCCATATGAGGTTTTGGAGAAGACAGGGCCATGTAATTATAAGATCGCCCAACCAGACCGTCACCAGAAGACGCAGATCTACCATGTAAACCTGTTGAAAGAGTGGAAGGAGAACATCTCTGAGTTTAATGCCATGATGTTATCTTGTTTGATTCCTTAAGAGGTGAATAATAACACTCTAATTCTCTCTGATATTACTAACACTCAACAACAAGATCTCCTTGAGTTGCTAGAGCAATGCCCATATGTTTTCTGTGAAGAGCCTAACCGGGTGAAAGGAATATACCATCCTATCAGCACCCCTGCAGGCAGGGTAGTACATTTTAAACCATATCGACTACCTGAGGGCCGTAGAGGGCTCCAGGCCAACATAGTTTAACCAACTACCAGTCCCTGGTCCTCTCCCATTATGCTAGTGGAAAAACCAGATAAAGGTTGGAGGTTATGTATAGACTTCCAAAAGGATAACATCTCACTCCTTGAAGCCTACCCAATGCCTTGCATTGACAATCTTATTGGTACAATGGGTAGTCCTATCTATTTGTCCACCCTAGATTTAACCAACGGTTATTGGCAATCCACACTACATGGACCAGATAAAGAAAATACCCCCTGTGCTGCCCGATGGGTCTATATCAGTTTAAAGTCTTACCCTTCAGGTTATATGGTACCCTAGCAAAATTCCAAAGGTTGATGGTTAAGATTCTACAGCCTTAATCAGAATTTTGCGGGGCTTACATCAACAACACTGACATCCACATTCCTACCTGGGAAGACCATTTCTACCATCTATAAACTGTAAAAAGAGCTTTAAGAAAAGTGGGATTAACAAGCAACCCAAGAAAATGCAAGTTGGCCCAACTTGCCATTAAATATCTCGGATTTTCTGTCTGAAATGGCAGCATTCAACCTTAGGAGGAAAAGGTCAGAGCTGTCTTAAAATCCCCTAAGTCCAAAACTAAAAAGGATTTAAGATCTTTCTTACGATTAATTGGGTATTATCGGAGATTCATACCTAAGTTTTCCAGTAAAACTGCCAGAGTAACCGACAAACTATGAAATGCAGAACCCCAGAAACTTAAATGGGATGAAGAGGATGAAGTATGCTATCAAGTCCTCAAACAAACACTATTCCAAAGCCCTATTCTCAAGGTAACAGACTTTTCAAAAGACTTCATAGTACAGACTGACGATTCTTTGACTGGTTTAGGTGCACTATTATCTCAGAACCATGACGAGCAGGAACATACCATCATATATAATAGTTGAAAACTGTTTCCCTGGGAAATTAACTACTCAGTGATCTAATTAGAAACTTTAGTGATCAAGTGGGCTATTATTTTTTTAATGTATTTATTGTGTGTTTTAGCTCAAAATATGTGCTTTTCACACATTACAGCGGTAACAAAATTGAAAACATTATTTCATCAATACCAAACATTAAATAACAAAAAGCAAAAACAAACAAACAACACATTTTCTGTAAATACCGACTGGTTCTAACACATTTAAAATCCATCAGTTTCCAAAAAGTCTAAAACCTTTAACAATAAGGACATTTCATTTGTGTTTAAAATCCTGCATCCGAGCTGCTCTTCGCAACCATTCTCATCAATAATGATCTTCTTTTCCCTTCGCAGTTGAGCAAGGGCTGGGCACAATAAGCAGAGATGTTTTGAAGATTGGTCCTCGTTTAGGCAAAAGCGACATAAATGATAGCCCCTTGGAAAATTCCCCTTTCTACCCAGAACCTCCATTGTTGGAACGAGGTTTACTTTTAATTTCAAGATGTTTCCCCTGAACTCCCTGGGTGGATGCTTCTTCAGAAAGGCATGCACTATATTAAAATATTTAATTATTGACCACCTAAAGTGGTCATTAAAACTGTGATAGGCCATTACCTCTGACCTTAGTTTAATACAAATATATCCATACCATTCCATACCATTTCATTTTGGTTCTGTTCTGATTGCCCAACAATTCCTCAGGTGTCGACTCAATTTTTAATAACTTTTCTGTACACTGTGCAAATCATTCGTCCAGAACTCTTCAAGCGGAGTTAGACCACATATCATTCAGGTATGCAAAAAAGGGGGCGCAGGGGGAACCAAAATATTTGCAAACAATTGTAAATTCCCCCACTCAATAAATGTTTAAATTGGGAGTTGTCCCAATTCATGCAATATTCCACACAAAGGCACAGAAACAGGTAGACCAAACACCGTCTTCAGCAATAGGGCCTCCAATTTAGACCAGGGAATACAAGTTTCCTGTTCTTCTTCACCAAAAATCAAGCGAGGTATCATTGTTTTGTTTATAGAGTTTCATCAAGGGAAGCACGGAAAATCTACCTCCCAAAACCTTTGATCGAACTGCCTCAGCTGAGCTACTGCAGCAATGCATTTTGATTCCATGTCATTGCAGGGACTCATTTCCCTTTGGAAGCGTAGATCATACATCCCATGTACTTAAAGTAATTTACCATTTAGGACCGTTTAGGGCCCATCTAAAATGTTTCCATTTAGAGCTGCCTACATTAAGCACCAACATTTTGGATTTAGCTGCATTGATTGATAGGTCAATGTATTCCAAAAAAGCCAAAATACTTTCCAGTACCCACTGAAGGTCTATCGGGGACATATACAAGATAACCATGTCATCCGCATAGTTCAAGTATTGGAGTTTAACTCGAACCAATATGATATGATATGATAGGTTATTTATAACATGCTTAATACCCAGAGGTTTCTAAGCGCGGACCCAGGGATCGAACCTGTGTTGCTCCATGTCGTCTTGCTTCCAAGACAAGCAAGTTGCCACTGAGCTATCCTGCCAGTAGCGGGGGATTCGTCCTTGCCTTTCCCAGCATTGCGCCATATCTCTGATGTAGTATTTAAAGAGGAAAGGGGCAAGGACGCATCCCTGGAAGAGACCACTATTGGTATCAATCCAAAAAGAGGATGCCTCATACGAGGCTAGTCTGAATTTTATTTTTGACCCAGATGTAAAGCTTCCAACATATCAATAAGTGGCCGCAGGCACCCGTCTTCATTAAGCCTTTGCCACAATGTTGCTCTATTGACTTGATCAAAGGCCCCAAAGCCTGGCCTGCCTCTCTTTGTTGCCTGCTTCACCGGCAGAGATAACACTAGGCTGTTCAAAGACACCCATACCTCATTTTTGAAACCTGACTGATACCAGTCAATGGAATCACACCCTTCGGCCCATATCTAAATTTCTTTCCATAACAGCCTAGCAAAATCTTGTTGGAGACAATTTCCTTTGCACCAGAATATTTCCAAACAATGTTCAGAGGATGGCAGCCCAAAGAAGAGGATTAGACTTTAGGGTCAGGTTTGCCAACCCGTCCGGGACAAGGGCACCGGATTTCTTGCTGGACTTTATCAAGGAGAAATCCTCATCCTCCCAGTTTAAAGTTCCTACCCAGTTCATACAGCTATGCACCCAACCTTTCTCTGGGATGGCTTGTAATTGATTGCAGTGCTCAAAACCTCTTGCTTTAATAATTTTCCAAAATGCACTGGATGAGTTCCCACTTATGCAGGTCAGTATAGTCTCAGCCGCCTTGATACCCCTTAAAAGTGAATGACCCTCAGCCAATTTTGATACTCCCTTTTCACAGTAACAATAGACTTGTGTTTGTTTCCCTGGATCCCTAATCGTATGTTTGTTACAGCGACCCTCATTCGTTTTTTGCACCTCGGCATCAAAAGTATGAGGGTAATTTCCCATTTGTTTAACACCCTGCTCCATGTGCTTTGCTGATACAATGACACCTAGCGAGGCAATCAATGTATGACAAAAACCCCCGTGAGACACCAAGGCGCTAACGTTGTTTAAAAAAATCGCTGCCATACGTTCCTCAAAAGCAAAAGCAATCTTTGGTGACGATTGTACTGCACATTTTCTTGGGCCTATTTCAACCATAAGCCCTGGTGGGTTATGTGACCCTACAAATAGACCTGTAATGTGACAAACCACCATAGAGTGATCGCTGACTTCAGAGTAACTAATCTCCAATGGCATTCCCATCCCTCATAGATCACAAGACGCAAAAAACAATAGTCCAATATGGAACGAGAACGAGAATGATGATTGCACCATGTAAAAGCTGGGGGAATGTCACCCAAACACTTGCCATTTAAGGCAATCAAGTCCCATGCCTCCAATTCTCGCACGATACATTGCCCTCTCTCGCATGCCTCAATTGAAGTTTTCATTCTATTGGGCCTGGTAGCAGATATCCTCCAGGCACTCTGCATTAAAATACCCTAGAATGATTGTTGAGGCCCCTTCCTCCCCCAAGAGTGTGAATAAAAGAAATTATAGAAATTATAGAAACTCCAGTAGCCTACTAGAATAAAGGTTTACATACACATTAAACAACAGGCGTTTCGCCAGGACATCAGAGCCCCTCACTGGAACCTCGAGACGGGCTACCAGCATATCTGTTCTTTCAAGCTCTATTTGTCTCAACTTTAGGCCCAGATTACGCTTTACTGCTTTCAGGAGACCCCCATACGGACGCCCCCTCATCCCTCATTGTGCTTTTACATAGAGGACCTCATAACCATCAATCAGTAGTGTGTCCATCAAGAGGGTCTCCTGAATACACATAAAATCAAACTGAGCCAGCTTTGCCTGGCAATCCCTAATACTTGGAAACTCTATGGGGTTGTAAGACAGCACTATATCTAAACTACTTCAGTCATCCCATCCATCCACCCGTCTCATACCCTGGGCATTCGAGCTCACTAGAGTCAAGTCCCTTATCTGCGGACTACATCTAGACCGCAAACCCCTCAGCAGGTCGGAGGGAGGACCCCCCAACCCTATCCTCACCCTGTACAACTGCCGCCCCAGGCTGAGTAACCCCTGGCCAAATTGAATTCATGTCCGTGGGCCTCCCCCAATCCAACACTTCAAAACCTAGTGAAAGGCACAGTCTTCTCCATTTGAATCACATTTTTATTATACTAGATCGCAAATGCACGTTTACAACATCTGAGCAGTCACAGTGTAAAAACCACACCATTTCGATGTCTTCAGACATAATCAGCCGAAGACTCAGAGGCCCTCATTACAAGTCAGGCGTTAAGGGTTTAACGGCGCCGTCGGCTCCGTTAACCCTTAACACCTGATTCCCACTTTAACGCCTGCTTTTTGCAGGCGTTAAAGTCCAAGGCGCTAAGCGACCTTGGTGCTAATTACGGCACCGTAATTTACGGTGCCGTAATTAGCGCCTTCCCCATCCCCATTATGCCCTATGGGGCATAAATGGGAATGGGGAAGGGCAAATGGTGAATGGGGAATTATCGCCCCACTCACCTTGGAATGGGGCGGTAATTCCGCCATCCACCATGGCGGAATCCGGCATGGACCATGGTGCTAATAGCACCATGGTCCACCGCCTGACTTGTAATGAGGGCCAGAATCTCAAACAACAGTGCAAGGATATATGATCGAATTCTGCTCGAACTTTCAAAGAGGCGACTCAGTAATACACAGTTGATGTCAGACACCATCCTCAGCCTTTTTGTTTCATGATTCCCTGATGGCTGCCCATTTCTTTTCTTGAACAGATTTTTCGGGACACATTTGCTGTTGCTTTGTGCCCAGACAGGCGTTATAAAACCCTTGAGGAAGCTAACCTTCCCCGAAAAGGTCCTCAAGACCTGTCTAACCTCGTGGAGTTCAAAATGTAGGGATTCATAGCCCCTATCCATTGTGTCCAACAACCGAGACAGAACTGAAAAAGACAATACATCAACGATTGTTTTACTTGCAATCCCTGATTTCAAAACCTGTGTAGACCCACTTAATTTGTAACTATTGACTCTTCCCTCAGATATACTGTCCAAGTGTTCTCCCTATTGACACACTCGGACCGACTCCCCAGTACCAGCCTACCGGGAGATTTTCCTTGAACCGGTGAACCCTTATCAATAATACAACCAGTTTCACCATGATCAGGTTGATACAAGAGTACTTCAGAATAGACATGATGGGATGCAGGTACTTCTGGTAACAACCAGAATTCGCTTCAAAATCCAGGGAAAGTCTAACACGTTTCCCCAGGTCATGGGAGACAACCGAAGCAAGTTTCGAGACATCAGAAACCAAATCCGGCCCTGAACCCCTGTCGTCTACCGCCATGTCATGCATGTTACCTTCCAACCTAAAGAAGGCCTGGTCCAATTTCCCAGATAATTTTTCCACTGCATCTCCCATTTTCTCCAACTGGCCCTGCTTCAGTAACTTCAACTCCGACTTTTCACAGGGGGCCACAGTCGAGGCACCTTCGTTACATGGCATCTGATCTGCCCGGCCCTTTGGTCTCCTTAACCTCCCATCCTCCTTGCTCCAAAGCGTTGCTACCTTGCCCCATTGGACACAAAAGCTGCCAAGTAGGCAGACTCCAACGACGTTCAGAGGACGGAGGTCCAAAATCCTTATAGCCGCGATGAACAGAAGATGGCCTGAGAAAAATATGGGTACTTGTACAAAGGACCTTTTTAGTCAATTGGGAGTTCAAGCTACCGTTAACTCTCCCCAACCAAAAATCACATCAGAAAAATCCTTACAGTTTGCCGAAAGGTGAGCTACATAAAGTGCTCACCTAAAATCCACAAACTAACATTCATGTACGTTTTGAAATAATTAACAACTGGTGCTAGGTATGGTAGGACATGGACCCCCCCCCTTTCTCCAGATCCCACACTCCTATCCACACTCCTGCAACAAAGTCCAGGGAAGAATATTGAATAAGCAAATGTACCGCAATGGGTCTAACAGTACAGCGCGGACAACCTACGCAGAGACAGGAGTGAGGTGTCTGGCCAGTGAAGTGAAACGGGAGTCTACTTCTCCACAGAACAAAGCAGCGGACGCAAAGCAGGAGCAGAAACCAGCAGAAAACAGCAGCAAACACGGTGAAACACTCCTGCAGCACTCTGCTGCACTTCACTGGCAAGCAGTATTATTAGTTAATAGACTACTGCTGGGTCCGCCTACTTGCAGTAGAAACAGGCAACTGACTCAGACTTCCACAGCTCCAACATGGTAAAACACTCCTGCACCAGTCTGCTGCGCTTTGCTGGCAAGGAGTATTACATCTTCATAGACCACTGCTGTGTCCGCCTCCTTACAGTAGAAACAGACTGAGAATCCCAGAGCTCCAATGCAGTAAAAAAAAAAAAAAAATTGCAAGTATTATGATAATTTCATTATTGCGGGATGTTCTTTACCCATACTGCACAAAGTAAAAACGCTTGGAGTGTACTTTGATCAAACTATGAGTATGAAAGCACAGGTCAATTACATTAACTCCACCTCAGCCAATTATATCAGGCTGTTATGGCAACTTTGCACATTTCTGAACAGAGTCGCACCAGTATTGCAAGGGCTATAGTGGGCGCCAAGCTCGACTACTGTGGCAGACTATTGTTGAGAACTGGCAAAGTGGAAATTAATAAACTCCAAGTGATTCAAAATAATGCAGTATGAGCAGGACTGGACTGGATTGGAGAGATCATGTAACCCAAGCCAGGAAATCCCCACACTGGTTACCAGTAGAAGCGAGAGTCGTCTTTTGTTCAGTAACACTCAGGGCTTTAAGTGGGCCGGGGCTTGCCGGGGCTGTAACCCGGCAGGCTCCGAAATGTCATTTTGAGGCGGGGCCCTGCCGAGGCCCACTAATCTCCCCTGGCAGCCCCGGCCACTACACGAAAAGGCATTTTTTTCTACAGCCTGAAGCTCTCGCTCGTGAGCGAGAGCTTCAGGCTTCAGAAAAAAATGACTTTTAGCCATAATGGTGGCGCCGCACCTACGAGTCAATCCTTTAATCAAGTGATGCATGCGGGCTGGCGCCACCATTATGGAGAAAACGTGAGGTCGCTGGAAGCAGAGGCCTTGCTTTCTAAATACTGAAGCTCCCGCGGATTCGCGGGAGTTTCAGTCTTTAGGAAAAAGGCCTCTGCTTCCAGTGGCCTCACCCTTTCAGCCTTAATGGTGATGCTGACCCTCCCCAGCTGGCAGAATCACCATTAAGGCTCGTTGGCGAGGCGCTGTCCCCTGCCAGGCAAGCCTATACAAAATAAATGCAAAGATCAGCACCCTCTCCCCCATTGGGGAGAGGGTGTTGATCTCTACAAAAGGCTGCCTGGCAGGGGTGCCAGAAGCCCATTGAGCCGGGGCTCGTCAAGGGGGCGTGGCCTAACGGGCCATGATGACCCTCGTTGTTAGGCCACGCCCCTTCGATGAGCCCCGGCTCGATTTGTAGTGCCACTTAAGGCACTGCTAACACTGGTGTTTAAATGGCATTTTGAGAAAGGCCCAGAGTATCTTGCAGAAAAGCTCTCCTGGTTAGTGTTGAGATCCAATATCCTGAGCTTATTGAAGGTCCCAAGAGTCAACCTAGCTTTGGTTAGACAAGGGGCCTTCCATGTGAAAGTCCCTAAACTATGGAATGCCCTGCGACAGTGTGAGTCGATAGGACTGTTTAACAAATCACTGAAGACACATTTATTCACCTATGTTTTTGGCTCATAGATAACTGCTTTATGGATCCCTGATTTGCTATTCTTTTGATTAGCACCCTGATGCCTGAGGGCTTGTTTACTGACGCTATATAAGTATAAAATAGAATTGAATAGAATTCTATGGGCTGCAGCCTAATCCATCCCAGACACTGCTTTGGTCTCTATGAGTAGGATGGCACTGGTGCAGCAGAAAGCAAACTATTCTAGTGATAAAATGAAGACTCACGAGCGAGCATCTCTGTTGTCTAACGCAAGCCTCCATATTCTACAGAAGTTTGCCATGCAGCCAAAATATTGTCCTGATGTTTTCCTTTTATTAGAATACTGCTTAGAAACAGGTTTACCCCATAGCATAATAACGTGTTTTATGAAAAACTCGGAAATGTACCCTTTCTTCCCTTAGACAGGGAACTGTTTCCTGTGCTTGTCCATCATCAATTTCTGTTCTTTCCCAACCCAGGCAATGAGAACAGTGCCATAGACTGCTGCCTGAAGACCAGCAACCACGCCATCCAGCAGAGAATCCTGCAACGCTATGAGGAGCAGAAGCCAGAAGATGGGTGCCCGCTCGCAGCGGTCGTGTGAGTGCTGATGACAAGTGCTCTTTGGCATACAATGAATAAATAGGTTTAACAGGTTTGTGTGTTGGCTATACAGGAACCGTGCAGGATTAGCATAGAACAATACTTCAGGGATTCTTTACTTCACACTAGGGGAGTCAATTTTGAGTAGGTTAAATGCAGTTATGTGATTTCACCAAAATTCCTGGGGTAGCGGAAGTGACATCACACGACCCTGGACCTCTGATGACATCACAGGAAGTATTGTCATTTGACACCACCCTGAAGTGACATCATGGGAAGCAATGGAACACAACCTTTCACCCCTCGACAAAACAGGAAGTGGCATTACATTACATTGGCCCTCATTCCGAGTAGGGCGGTAACGGATACCGGGCACCGGTAAGGAGACCGGTGCCGGTAATCCCTTACCGCCCTACTACGAGGTCCCTTAGCGTGTCCCTCCTTTAACACCTGGTCTGACCAGGCATTATGGACGGGACCCGTTAAGGGACTTCAGAGCTAATAATGGTACCGCAATTTGCAGTACCGTTATTAGCGCCTTCCCCATTCCCACTGAGCCCGATGGGGGCTCAAATGGGAATGGGGAATGGCTTTTTCAATGGGGATTTACCGGTCCTGCAAAGGTCGGACTACACCGGTAAGTTCCCATTGAACCATACTGGTGCCGGAACCGTTATTGGAGGCAGTCATGGCGCAAGTGTCCAAAAGGCCCTGTCTAATAAAGTAGCAGGCCTTCAAATCAAAATTTCCAACAAGAAAGATTCCCCAACCAACTCTACCAACTTCACTAATACTCCCACACACCCAACACCACACCTCACGCCTCAGAACCCGTTACCTAACCCACTCTCCCGCTCCAGCTTTTCCATAATCTCTACGCTAGAAGTGGAAAAAATCATGCTCAGCCTTAAACCCTCAAACTGTCTGGGCGACCCTTGCCCCGCACAAATCATCAAAGACTCAGCTAGAGACCTCTCACCATTCATCACCAAACTTATTAACGCCCCCTTCTCATCAGGTACCATCCCTAACAACCTTAAAGAATCGTGGGTCCTCCCTCTACTCAAACCCCCCCTAGACCCAACGATACGCACTAACTACAGACCCATTACCACCGTCCCCTTTTTGCTCAAAATATTAGATAAGACAGCCTATCAACAAATACAAAAATATCTTGAGCAAAACCACCTCCTGGGAATCCGCCAATCAGGCTTCAGATTCCAACATGGGACAGAGACAGCTCTCATTGACCTTAAGGCCCAAATCGACACTGAGAGATAATGGGAAAACGGCTCTATTGCTTCTTCTATACCTCTCCGCAGCATTCGATCTAGTGGATCACAGAATTCTCTGTAACCACCCAGGCTCAGCTGCCCACTTCTCCCAAGAAGCCATCGGCTGGTTGAGTCATTCCTGAGCAACAGATCCATGCGTGTCTTCTCCACCTCAGCCTCCGCCGACCCCATCGCCATCACATGTGGGAATTCTCTGATTGTATGATTCCTGTTTGGCAGTGATGATTTCCTTTTTGTAAGTAGAGACTATTTTGTTGAGGGTCTGTTTGTTGATGTCTGTTGGAGAACGTCTCCAAGCTTGTTCTTTTAAGCGTTTCTCAGCTCTGAGGGCTTTTATTAGAGTAGAGAACCATGTGTTCAAGTGTTTTTTCTGCTTGCATTTTCTCAGTTTTAGGGGTGCAATAGTGTCTAATGCTGAGCACATGCTAGTGTAGCTTTCTATGAGGTGGTGGAGGTTGCTGGATGTTGGTTCAAGGTTGGGAGGATAAGAGGGATGAGTTTTACAGCTGTGATGTTTTTCTTGCTTCTCGTATGGATGGCAGTGGCTAGTAGGTTATTAGTAATGGGGCTCGCAGCTTTCAGGTTGAAGGCAAGGAGATGGTGGTCGGACCATGGTTGGGGAGTGTTAGCTGTGATGGAGGCCATGCAGTTGTGGTCAGCTACCCAGTCCAGGGTTCTTCCTTTGTTGTGAGTGGTGGAGGACACTCTTTGGTGAAGCCTAGTTCTAGCAGGTTATTGTTGATGAGGGTTGCCTGTGGGTATTTAGGGTCTGTGAAGCCCAAGTTGTAGTCTCCTAGGAGGAGGCTCTGGGAGGTGTTTTTTTGGTTATTAGTGATAGTGGTGGTGAGGTCTTCCTCGAAGGAACCAAGTGGGCCAGGGGGTCTGTAGAGTAAGTGGATGGTTATAGTTTGGGAGTTGGCAGTAGGAAGTTTGGCTGTGAGGGATTCGCATAATGGGAAGTGATTGGTGGTGTTGAGTCTGATGTTGAGGTTTGTTTTGGCAATTATAGCGAGGCCTCCACCTCTGGATTCTGTTCTATCCACTCAGAGGATAGTGTAGTCGTCGGGGACTGCTAGTGAAAGGGCAGGTCCAGCGGCTGCGTGGAGCCATGACTCGGTAATAGTTAGGAAGTCTAGTTCTTCTACTAGAATGAGGTCTGCTACGTCTGTGGCATGGGCTACTAGTGATTGCGCGTTAATTAAGGCACCTTGCATGGGAGCGGTGGTGATTTTGGTGTGGGTGGTTGTAGTGGTTAGGTTATGGACCTTGTGCTGGGTGCTAGTTTGGCCGTGCTTTGGTGTGTCCAAGGCGGCAGTTGGTAGAGGGGATCGAAAGCATGGGTAGGGTCCGGTTGGACAATTTAGACTGGTTAGAGTCTCTGGATGGGGGTTCATATATTTTGGGTAGTCTGGCACATAATTTGGAGTTTGGAGGCAGAGCTAGAGGTAAGGCGAGGTTGGCTGGACAGGAGGATGAGGTGGAGAATTGCTCTCAGCAGTGCTGAGAAGATACCTGGTAGGTACATTCTGTAGGTCAAGGTGGGAGTCAGATGATGAGGCGAGTAACTGCTAGATGCATCTTGGGTGGCCGGGGTAGCTATTCAGCCAGAGTAGTTGGTAAGGAGTGAAATCACTGGGTACAAGTAATATGGCAGCTAAAATTGTCTAGGATCGGCCATCACCGAGATGGGCTAAAACAGTATGCAAGCAAATGATAGCCAATGTGGCAACAGGGTCTGCCTAGATTTGAGAGTCACAGATTGAGCTAAAAAAAACAGTATGCAAGCAAATGAGAGTCAATGTGGCAACAGGGTCTGCCTAGATTTGAGAGTCACAGATTGGGCACTATGCAAGCAAATGAAAGCAAAAGTGGCAACAGGGTCTGCCTAGATTTGAGCGTCACAGATTGGGCTAAAAAACAGTATGCAAGCAAATGAGAGCCAATGTGGCAACAGGGTCTGCCTAGATTTGAGCGTCACAGATTGGGCTAATAAACAGTATGCAAGCAAATGATAATATGACATCAATGACTACCTAGGTTTGACATTCAGAGACTAGGCTAGGTACAGTATTATCATATAGTGGTGGCGGTAATTACTTGGAGGTAGGTGAATGCCCACATGTGTACAGTGAGGTGGAGTAGACAGAGTTCTGTAGGTGATGACAGAGGTGTTCACATGGCTTGGAGGCAGGGGTAGCAATGGTGGTCAGACAGTGATAGTATCGCGGCGGCTTACAAGGGGATGCAGAGTTACCTTTGCTGTGGTCTGGTGCAGGGTCATGGGGGCTGGCAAATGGCATACACAGCGAAAACAGGTGATGGCCTTGTCTCTGTGGGCCTTGGGAGGAGTGGGCCGGCTTCGCCTGCCGGAGACCAATGGGGGGTGAAGTAGGCCGAGTAGCCAATCAGCAGGCTGCTGGTGGCCACGTTAGGCAAGGGGGGCTCTAGGCATGTCGCGGACGGCCATCTTTGAACTCCTAGGTACCTTGTGTACCTTAATGGAGGAGAGGTGGTTCGCTTTGGTAATTTAGCCATAATTGTGCACATGTGGGGGTTTCCTTTTGCAGGCTTTGCTAATCACTCGTCTGCAGTGATACACAAGTTAGGAAGGCGATTTCTGGAAAAGTGGCGCGGGTGCATCTGTAAAAGCCTGCCGGTTGCTTGGCTCTTCTACCCAGGGAATCACAGCCTGTTAATGAGGGCAGGCTTCCTGCAAGTAGCTTCCTTCCCTAGCTGAGGAGAGCTGATGAGGGTCCAAACTCAACATGGAACTTGTAAAATGACCCACAGTGCACAAGGTGTGTTACCTTTGACAACGCTGATGAATGTGGTGTCTTCCCTCCCAAGGATTAACATAATCTTCCATGGGACACCGCGTGCGCATCTAATGGGAATCGAGGCAGGGGCGTGTAGGGGAAGGGAGAGATGTAACATGCACATTTCTGAATAACCACATTCCCTAGCTCCATGTTGCTTTTCCCCGTGGTACGTTTCAATCTGGCAACAGTGGAACCGGCGCCAAGGTGCTGAAGATTCCTGTGCCTCCTCGCTGCCTGTACACTGAATCTGCCTGCATTGCCCTGCCAAGCAAACTGGATTGCTAAAACTGGATTGCTAGGCTAAACGGGTGTTGAAGCTCATCACCACTGTGTTAAGTGTGTTCTTGGAAAAGGAATCGATCACACAGCTGTCGTCTTCTTATTCACGTTTGTTTATTAGGAGAGTTCCCCACTGCGTCCGCCATCTGCCTTCCTCCAGCCGAGTCTCTCTAAACGAATCTCGGCTCGAGGAACGCGTCACCGAACCGCAGCATGCAAAGGTTCTATAAACCTTCACATCATAACATCTCCCCCCCTTAAACAATCCCAATAATTACATACAGAGGAAAGGAGGGAAATGGAAACAAAAGCAACACAAACATAAAATGCAGAATCTCATCAAAAATGTTGCCAGTGAAAGGATACTCGTTGTCTCATCTTCATTAAGTCATTGGGTTACATAGGTCTCATATAACCCGATCAATAATAATAAATGAAGTCTTCTTTCACCCGTGGCACCCTTCTCCTGGATTTCAACCCAGGGACATCCCGTGCCTCGCACTTGTGAACGCAGTCACATCAACCGCAGCTCTTGCTGGTTTTTAAAAAATGCTCCACTTATATAGCAGGTATTCTCCTAACTGTATTCATAAATTTACTTTCATAGTACTTCTTCTTATTTCAAATTTACATTTCCATTGTGTACCTTTGTTTGAGTCAAATCGTTTTTTTTCCTGTGGTGTATTCCCGTATCATTGGTAGTTGGAGGTTCTGGCCGCCCGCTCTTCTTACAATTCTGCCTCAGGAACTCTCCTTAGTGTGAATCAGGCGGCCATCCTCGTCGCCACTTGTTAAGTGTGTTCTTGGAAAAGGAATCGATCACACAGCTGTCGTCTTCTTATTCACGTTTGTTTATTAGGAGAGTTCCCCACTGCGTCCGCCATCTGCCTTCCTCCAGCCGAGTCTCTCTAAACGAATCTCGGCTCGAGGAACGCGTCACCGAACCGCAGCATGCAAAGGTTCTATAAACCTTCACATCATAACACACTGTTGTATCGGGGCCTAATGCGCATGCAGGCCCTTCACTGTGGCACAAGCCCCCCGCAGCCAAAAGAGTACACGCTGTTGCTTGTCTGGGCTCCACGAGTGCTCTGGCGCTCACATGACGTGTCCCCATTATTTACCCACACGCGGTGGAGATACGTCACTCTGCCGCATATGTCTGTTAAAGACACAGGCACCACAACGAACCGCTGGAATGAAGTGCCTGCTTTCTTCAGCTTCGAGACACACACTGCTGCATCGAACCATGACTCTGCCCATTTTAAAGGCCATAGGAGTTGAAACCCTACAAAGAGACTAGGCTACAGTGAGCTAAAGGCCTTTAACAAGTCTTCTCTAGGTCACCCTTAGCCTTATACCTTCAGCCCCAAAGAGGATTAAGACAGCTTCCCACTTTATAAAGACATTAAACATTAATTTGGACATTAATTTGGACTTTGCATTTCTCGCCCTGCCAGCGGACTCACAGTGTATACAACCTATTCCTGTCTGGTCTGCTAACCTGTGTTCTTGTTTCAGAGTGAGAGTGTTAGCATTTTCATATTTTGAGTTTAAGTACATACTTTTATAGAATCATATTTGAAAATGTTGGTAATTTCTGTACTATTGTTATTCTCTCTCTTGCTGGACAATAGTTATTTCATCACAGAATCATTTGAGTGAGCCTTGCAAACATCAATAAGATTCTATCATTGCTGTACTAATAGTTCAGTAATCTTCAGCCCAAATAGTAGGCTGCTATTCCGTTTTATGAAATGACCCAATTGAAAAGAGCATCTGCACTTCAACCATATGCCAACTGATAGCTGCACAAGGAGTACTGAGCTTTGAGGATCTGCGTTCAGTGTTTCTCCAGGTGAGCTTGGAAACTGAGCAATATCAGAAAATGACTAGGGCAATGTAATGTATTGTACTGAATTTCTAAAGCGCCGACTATGGCCCAAGGGCATATGGGCGCTAAGGAGGAACACTGGTGTACTCAAAAACCGTGGCCGCTACTTAAGTACCCTGCAGTCTCGCGCAGAAAGACAGGCAATGCATTCCAGAGATTAGGGGCAAGGACTGAAAAAAACGGCCCCTAAGCCGAACTTTCTGAAAGCGTGCAATTTTCAGCAACATTTGGGACACTATCAGGGCAGTCTAGGAAAAACGATGAGATGGGCGTACATGCAATTTCAGGAGGTGTGATCACAGCTACATCATTGCGAGAACAGAGGGGCAGAGGACTTGAGGAAGGAAAGAGAAAAGTGGGGGGTCCTTAGGGTATCCAGTAATTTTACTGAATAGAAAACAGAGCATAACACCACTAACTAAACAATAATAACGAACAAATATCGATTTAAAAAAAAAAGTTTATATATGGGGGTGGGGTAAGGGGTTAAAACGGGTGGGGAGGGGGTTGAGGTGGGTTTAAAATCATGGAGAAATGGGGAGCTTGTGGGGGACCCCAAAACATTTAAAAAAAAATATATTTTTTCGTTATAAAAATGTTATTTCATTCTTTGTTTTTTAATTCATTAAAATCACATATATCCTGTCTTTTGACCCGTGAATACTGGTGTAACATAAATGCATCAATCTCTAGCTGCGTAAACCGTACATTCCGGCACTACCCCGGAATACATAGTTATTGGACCAAAATGGAATTTCCGATTCAAATGGTTTTACGGGAGTGGTATTCAACATTTCATGCAGAGGTCCCCCTTAAGTAAAAATGTTTTTGCTGAACCCCCCCCCCTGGTGTATTAATATTGTTGCCCCCCCCCAGATGCTATATCTGCTTATGTTTTCTATTAAAAGCAGTCACCTTACTCCTTCTTGGAAGAGCCTCGTGCCCTGCCGGAGCCTCAGCCTCCATAGGGCCTTGTAGGAGCGACACCCCACAGTTTGAAGACCACTGTTTTAGGCGCTCCAACACATGCTGATGGCTGTATTTCAGAGCAAATCTACCCTGACAGCTTTAAGAATGAGCTGTGGCGGGGTTAGTTTATAAGGATTGATACTTGTGCAGAAATAGAATTTCTGAGGCCCATACGTTGGATGGGATGGCCAGAATGGTGTTCTGGGTGAAAGATATGGTTAGTTGGTGGGGCTGGCGAAATTCTCCTACGGGATGAGCAACGCTCAGGTGAAATACAAGAGCATTTGGTCAAGTTGTATTGACCTGTATTTTACACCACTAGCCTTCTCCTCTGTCCCATCTCTTTACTACCCTTCAGATCAAAAACGTTTTGCTCACATGTTTATTAGCAAATACACCACTACCTGAAGAAGGCCTTGGTTATGAGACACATGCCTTTTTTATTCGTCTATGTATTGGAGAGGTTTGTATATTCGCTGAATAAATGTTGAGGCTTATGTGTAGTGGTATTAAGGAACAGCACAAAGCACACCAAAGAGGTGAGGGCTGGAAGGTTTAGGATTAATCTTAAACCTCTAGCAATTGCTTTTGGCAACCCTCCAAACTATAGATCTTCGCCTGCCGAGCCATTAACGAAGGGGAAGACCATATGCAAAATCAGGCTTGGATCCACCCCAAAAGGGGCAGTCCGGCCCGAACTGCTAGGTCACATCCCTTCTGCACAAGACCACAAGCATTCCCAGACATGCATTGGGTGTCATCAGTGAGGAGAAGCTTGTGTCTCTAGGCCCACTAGGAACGGGATCCACGTCTGGGCATACCCCTCCCACTCCCGTTGGCTAACGTAAAACAATGGAGGTGATGGCTGGAATGTTTAGAATTAATCTTAACCTCTGGGAAGTGCTCTGGGCAACCCTCCAGACCATTGTTCTTCACCTGCCAAGCCGTTACAGAAAGGGGAAGACTCTATACAAATCAGGCTTTCTCCACCCCAAAGGGGCAGTCCAGCCTGAACTGCTAGGTCAAATCCCTTCTGCACGAGACCACAAGCATCCCCAGACATGTTTCGGGCTCATTGGGTGTCATCAATGAGGTGCAGCTTGGGTCCTCTAGGACCTGGATGTGACCTAGCATCTTGGGCTGGATTGTCCCCATGGGGGAGGGTCCAAGCCTGTTTCTCATATGGTCTGTCCGCTTTCTTTCATGGATTTGCAGGTTAAAGAACGATGGTTTGGAGGGTTGCCCAGAGCCATGTCAGAGGTTATGATTAATTCTAAACCATCCAGCCATCACCTTTTGATTTGATTAAGAAAAAACACAACAAAAATGAATTAAAACCAATGTGAATATAGAGGAGTCTTATAAATGATAAATAACCAAAACAAGTGAACCAATGTTTTTTTACAATCTTAAGGCGAAACAAATCTACTATGGATAAATGTGATATACGTTCCATTTTAGTGAGCCTGTTGAAGGCTTTTTGTATTTCTGTAGCACTATTCTGGGCCGAGCTGTTATCAAGGTGCTATGTTGAAACACCGAGCCCAGATTAGACATTGTAAGCCTAAACTATTAGGACTGATCAAACACCCACGTTTTCAAAGCCTTTCAAAAAGGAAAGGCGATTGATCAATGTGACAAATTAAGAAGGTAGTGAGTCCGCCATGTGGAGGACTGAGCAGAGAAGGCCTGGCCGGCCAGCCGCGTGGATTGAAAGGACCTGACCACCAGGAGATTAAATGAGGTATAAAGTAGCAGTTGTCTAGATTGATCAAAAGTTAGCCGCAAGGAATGGTGAACAAGACCTGCCTAGTAATGATGTGCTTCTACTTCGACCACTGTTAAATTAAATGTGATGTGTCTTCAGATGGTGTCTGCTGCTTATGGATCACTTGTGAATAAGCAGGAAAGACCTGAGCCGAGAGAAGCCCTCCAGAATAAAGTGTTGGCTTGGCTGCAGTCTAAAGTTGCGGGAACTCTCTTAGAACCTAGGGCCTCAGATTTCTTCAAAAGGTTCAAATAACGTATTGAGCCTCGATGAAGGATACAGACTATATTTTCATCAGCAGTGGTTGCAGCAACCTTCCACTTTTGTTTGAATGGCTGCAACAAATTGGTAAGTTTGTCATTATCGACAAGCCTAAGAATTGTAATTGATTATTGTGGTTCCTTTCTCTTCGCATTACTAATGTTTTAGTGTAATTTTAAGTCCAGTGCCTGCGTTGCTATTTCTGTTAGTTATTGTTACAATGCACTTGTGTGTTATATTTGTTTTAGCGCTCTGAGGACTATGGGCGAGTAGGCGCTATACACAAAAATTTTAATAAATAAATGTCAGCGTCTTTTGTGCAGAATGTCACCATTACACATAGAGGCGAATACGGTGGGAAGATAATGGCAACCGCTATGCCCTGACACCACCTGGTTCCCCATTATGACCTTTTGTCAGGAAATCTATGTACATGTACCACAGGAGCATGAAAAGTGCATGTGAAGTCAAACGAAAGTTGTGCCATAATTCATATGTGTGTATCACTCTTGCCTCCGCTCAGGTTCATCACAAAGAATGGCAAGCGACTGTGTGCGCCCCCAAACCTACCATGGGTCCTGAAACGGAAGAAGCAACTGGACGTGAAGAAAAGTCAGGGTGGGGCTCAGAAGAAGACACCCAGGAAGAAGCCAAACAAGCCCAACAAACCCAAAAAACAAAAGGGGAAACGAAGCTCCATCTGAGGGACAAGACCGGAAGTAAGGGCCCTGACAAGGTGCACTGTTTGAAAGCTACAGGGGTGGTGCAGGGGCTGCATCTCCCACTCCTTTTTCCTAGCATGGCGAAATGTTTTGCTTCATTTCCCATTGTGGTCTTGCATGAACTCATGTTTGTACTGTATAGCGTTAACAGCATTCTGAAGACTTGAAAACCTGACTGGCTTGAAACCTTGCTCCTCTAGGTTGCAAGATGTAGTGTGATCTAGGCTTAGGAGATATGTAGCAAGTGACTAAGAACATGGATTTCAGCTCTTCTGGGAAAGCTGGAACTTGGAAAAATCACTGTGTTTATTGAATGATCAATAAGCCTCAAAACGCCTATGTCTTGAAACAATGCCGCTAATCTCTGCACAGGAACGTGACCTATCAAAACCACGACACATGATATATGCCACAGGTTCATAGGAGCTCTGCTGAAGATGTGTGCTTATAAAGCTGATTCTTCATATTAGAAAAGCTCCCACGTGGCTATTGTCCCAAAGGGGCGAAAGTGGAAATGGAATATGGGGAAAGGGTAGAAGTGAAAGAGTAAAGCGAGACCCTTAACGTAACCTTTTTTTTAAGGTTCGACCCAAAACCCCCAAACTTGCTCTCATTGTAACAGGCAGGTCATGTGATGTCTCTATTTGCAGAGGCAATTTCCTATGAGATGTTTCTAAAAACCTCTGAGCTGTGAACACAACTCGAAAGGAAACCTCAGCGATGCCCTAACCAGGGGGTCTCCAACCTTTAGCTCTCCAGATGTTTTGCACTACAACTCCCATTGGAGTTCTAGTCGAAAACATCTGGAGAGCCACAGGTTGAAGGCCCCTGCTAAACTTTGCAGTATGCCGCCGAACAGTAGCAGGGGGGCAAGCTATTTCTTTCATGTGGGTCAGTAGCTCAGTGGACTAATGCACCCACTGCAGGGGCCTGTGTTTGACATCATGCTCACAGGTTCGAATCCTGGCAGGTCTACTCAGCCCTTCATCCTTCTGAGGTAGATAAAATGAGTACCATTGAGTTGAGTAACAATAAAATCTGTTATTAACGCCACGATGCCCCTTCGGGGGTGACCGTGTGCTTTACAAATACGCCAGTTATATGTGATCATTTCAAACTCTGGTCAGGAATCAACAGCACCTAGTTGCCAAATCGTTATTTTTCACTACATCTTTGAGGAACATCTCCCTGTCAGCTGCTTCAGACAATTACACAATTACTGTTCCGCCACCACTGGTATCTTCAGTGCGTGGGATGCCAGTCGGAAGCTGCAATGCCCTCCTAATCTGAATGCGGACAGATTCATTCTGCAATCCCACTTGAGAGTAGTGGTGGAAAAAAGTAACTACTGGAGAAGCGAAACAGACGAAATGCCTCTCCTGCTTTGCCATTGGAGCAGACATTTTCGGACCCATCCCTTTTAGGAGAATTTGGTTATCTTGTCCAGAATGACTGTTTTTAGGCATTTTTATCCAAAAACAAAATGTCAGACAGGAAAATGTCAAAAATAGGCAATGTTGCTCTGTGGGTGGACCGTGCCCACAATTTGCCAAATCCTCTGCAGAGCAAATTTCTGCATGGAAGACCATTGTCTTGTATATTTCAATGTGCAGGGGCTTTCCGATGGAAGAAGGGACCACACACAAATATCCCGTTCACCATTGTTCTCGCATTTCATAATATTCTAGCTTCAAACATAACATTATCACGTCTCCCACCACCTTCCCATGGAAATCCAGAAAATCTACCATTCGCTCCTCAACAATGCCACCTGCCACTTCAGCATCCAAAATTTTGAAATATACCTTTCCCATTTACCTTTACTAGTGCATTTCTTGCCTCAAGAGTTGCTTTGGTCATCAGCAACAGCTTTTCTACCCTGTAAAGCTCGTATGAGTTGCTCCCTATAGGCCACAAGACTTGTAGTCTCTTTAGAGTTCCCAGTTATGACCTAATGGAGTTCTTCATCAGCTCCTCCACTCTCTGAGCACATGGAGGAGACTTGAAAAAAGTAGTTTCCGTCTTTCCTCTGACCCTCCCCTACCATATCTCCACTTACCTCAGGCAACATCACTCTTAGCCTTTGTCCAGACCCAGCCCTGCCCTAGCATAACCGGTCTGGACTGCAATTTTCACCTTTAGTAGCACATGGAAATCGGTATTGATCTCTTCTCAGCCAATCAGAATATTCAGAGCGCAGTCAATAACTACTGGTATTGACTGCATTCTGAACATTCTGTTTCCCGAAGCAAATAGGCAAACAACAATGCAACACTTCCTCTTTGAGGGGCTTTTTTTCTTGCTGCAACATGCTAACTAACACACGAAAGAGAAAGTGATAAACATTGGAAAATGTTTTCATGCTATCATAGAGAAACCATTTACTTTTACATGACACCTCATGCATGCTCATGTTAATGCGGTACCAGTTCAACCACATTGAAATTAAAATGCTTAACGTGGAGATAACCATGTTATTTAAATACTACTACAAAAAAACCAGATTTGATTTACTAGCTTTTGACTATTTACTTTACTCTTAAAGCACCAATTTTTACTTGTGCACGAAAACTCCAAAATATGCATTGCTATTTCCACCATCTGATAATGGCCTTACAGATCTTGGGAGGCGTCAATATCGCTTGGGATAGTGACCTTTCCCCAACTTGGTAGCTGGTCATTATCCGTCGATAACGACCGCTCCCTCAGTCTATAATGGTACACATGTTTCACTATGATGGCCCCTGGTCACCCGTCAATGATCTCTAAGCAGAGTGGATTGCGCCATCCAACTCTCAGCCCTCAATGCTCTTTTCTGGCTGTGTAACCTCCCTCCCATCCGCGGAGAGCTCCTTTTCGCATCTCTCAACCTCATTGCTGCTTGCGAGGTCGATAAGGAGACAATCTGCATCTGTCCGCACAGCTGCAGTCCTCCACCTGCCTTTCATTCAGATTTGCTGAGGCACTGCTGTGTCCCACCCTAGAAGACTGTGCGCCCTGGGTCTTGGTTACATGGGGGAAACAAGAGCTCCCAGAACCTCACCAGAGCATAGAGAGAATGGCATGTCCAGACTCATTTCACTGGGCCTGCCCAAGTGAGGCACTGACCTATACAGGGGCAGCATGAAGTACGAGTGTGCAAACACAGACACACAATGATCACAGTTAAGGATAATGGGTGGCAACTGGGGTAGCCAATCAGATTCCAGGAGCAGCACGCACTAACCCAGGCCACTCCCTGGACACGCCCTTGCAGACAGAGTGGTGCTAGAGAGCAGTCATTGTTTGGCTTTGCTCTAAAGAGATGTCTTTTAAACTAAAGAAGTGACAATGCAAGAAGCATGTTCTTTGATATTCTACGAGCGGATCATGAGAAGGCTTTCTTTGGAGTTTTAATTTAATTCATCAGGGCACTGTGCAAGGCTTGCTTCAGGTGTTGCTAAATACATTCTATTGTAATATTTGATAAAGTGAGGTGATCTACATGTGGTTTCTTGTCTCCATGTGGGAGCGAAGGAGGAGCAAACTGCTCTCATCGCTATGCTTCTGAGACAAGTTGAGCCGTACAGTGGAGACATTGCAAGCGCAGGACAGGCTGGCTTTGCAGAATCCACCGGGAAGTGCTTTAAGGTCATACGTCTAGTGCAGGACTAGAGTTTGAGCCACTGATAGAAGGACTTTGGTGATAATAAGGGACACATCTTTCACAAGAGGCAACATTCTTCGATCACATTAGCTCTGTGAATATATAGAGGCAGATACAGAAGAGTTATTAACTGCTTTGATATGGGAATAATACTGAGGTGATTTTAACCAAACCAGCGGGCCGACCCTGTCGGTAATGGCTTGCCACCCTTTACGTGAGCGGTGGTAACATTACCGGCAGGATCTTCCCGCCACCATGGTTAATATCGCCATTAGCGCCCATGTAGTTCCTGCACGGGTGCTAATGGTGGGGGTTTTATGGAAATGAAAAGAAACAGACCATTACAGTGTGGCCCGGAGCCGCGCACTGCTGGTGTGCTTGAAGTCAGTTTTCAATGTTGAAGGCTGTGACGTCATCAACAATGAAAACGGATTTGAGGACACCAGCACTGCACGGCACCGGGGCTGTGCTGTAAAGATACTTTTCTTCTTTTTTTAAAATTGAAAATAAGTCACCATTAGTACCCATGTAGGGGAATGGGGGAGGGGAGGGGAAGAGAAGGGAAGAGGTTGCTGGATAACCATGGTGCTCGGAAAGCAGACTTGTTTCTTACAATACAGCCTGTGTCCAAGCATCCTGACTGGGTAGCACCCTTTCCCAGTGTGCTATTGTGGGGGACCAATAATAAAGCACCCAGGGAGGTAGAAGTGAACACATTAGCGGGTGAGGGATAGCAGATCAACAGTAAAATACAGAACATCGTCTGTTTTGGTTGGACTTATTTTGAGATGCAAGAGGCTTTTCCAGTTCACCAGATAACACCTGCTTACAGTATGAATGCCTTTTTAAGTCCATGACCAATTTCCACAAATTGCATCTGCTGCTTTCTTCTTCATATCAACGTCCTACACAAGGGATTGCTGCCAGACATCCCTTACTGCAATCGGTCAGATATAACCCCAAAGAGAGACCCAATTCTCCATAGTACCTGACTTTTACACAGCAGAGGTTTACTTGTCAGCCTATGTAGATCCTTCCTGAAAGTTAAATTAACCCCCTTAATACATAAAATATGCTCATTTGAACCCTTCCTATGACAATATTTTCTGACAATCCTGGGAGACTGCAGTTTATGCATTGAATCCGAGGGGCATAAGAAGCTCAGGAACTCTCATCAAAAGCATACACCCAATTCATAAATTACTCAACACAGTGATACCAATTAGGCAAAACTCAATATAATTTGCATTAAAATCCATCACCCGCTAGTGTGTTCTGAAAACCAACGACTACCATATTCCCTATATAGCAGCACACCGCAAGGAGTCCTAGTCGTCATTTAATTCGATTTGAATTGATATGGTGATTCCTAGTCTTAGGTGACAAGAGGATGCACACATCTTAATTGTCTCTGGGTGCAATAATATTAATAATAGAATAGTGATAATGAAAGTCCAGTTGAAAAGGAAATTCCCAAATTCTCTCCTGAAGAATGTCAAACAAGGGAGTACATGTATGCTAAGAGGAAGAGCATTCCAACGCTTTGGGCCTTTCACTAAGAACCTCCTGTCGCATCGAGCCTTAAAGAGAGAGACTGTGCAAAGTTGCAAGTCCATGGAATGCAAGACTGCTCCAAGGGCATGGGGATACAGTTTCCTAATAAGACAGTCTGGGTCCAGGGCATGAGGGAACTTCAATAAACCAAGCAATACATCTGAAAGGAAATACAACTGTGAACTTCAAACCAGTGCAGTTCGCAGGAAAAGGGGAAATGGAATCTGATCTCTGAATTAAGTGCCGGAGAGGGCATACCCTACAATGTTTCCTTATGGGAATCCAGGACAAACATACACGTCCTTAGCACTTAAGGATAAGCCAAACTACTGAGTTATGGACAGTTTGGCACATCTGCAGGCACCGTCCAACCTATTTATATTAAGTGTTGCAACAATAATCCAATGTATCTCCTTATGAATTATTTAAATGGTGTTTGTGCGCGCGTGTGTGTGTGTGTGTGTGTGTGTGTGTGCGCGCGTGCGTGTGTGCTTTTAGCCGATATACAGGTGCGTTTGGGATAGGGGTATCTTGTAAATAGGAT
Source organism: Ambystoma mexicanum (assembly GCF_040938575.1). Classification (NCBI taxonomy): domain Eukaryota; kingdom Metazoa; phylum Chordata; class Amphibia; order Caudata; family Ambystomatidae; genus Ambystoma; species Ambystoma mexicanum. The sequence continues at coordinate 117,802,263 of NC_090935.1, read as the reverse complement.
CCACTCCCCTATCACCCTTGTGTCCACCGAACCCCCTTGACCTATATAATATATATATATATTTCTGCGGGTCAAGGTAGTGCCCAAAATGACTGGACACTTGGTCTGTAATCAAGGGGCGATTTTCTTTGAAGCTGGGTATCACAATGGTCTTTTCTTATGTTATGTAATCTTATATTTGTATAGCCCCTCTTGCCAGATGCGCTGTAGAAAGCATGGTCCTTCGGGAGACAGTGGTCTGCGAAGACAAGAGAGAGAAGAGCAATGCATGCAACAGAAATTGTAGTTTAGGAACTGTACAGAAATCGGAAATGTCTAGTGCAGAGACATTCAAAGCGGAAGAGCAGAGAGGCCCAGACTGTACTGAAGATGATAGAGACAAAGTGACCGCTGGACGGAATGTGCTTTCCAGGGACTCTGCTGTAAAGCTATGGGGTGCAGTGCTAAAAGTGAAAAGTACAGCTAAGGGTTCTGCTATACTTTACATGCAATGTTCATGCATACCGTACAGACTATGTGACAGTTGGGACACATTCCTATGAGAACTAGCTGTGGGGAGCAGTGCTACATGCAGCGTTCGTGCACAGTGAATTATATGCAGTCACACACGCAAGATATTGAGCAGATATCTTACATTGACTCAGTATTGCTGTTGCAGCACACTTTACCTGAGAGATCGTTCTACTTCAAACTCCTGTAAAGGTCTCCCATCGCTATGCACCCCATAGTCCTCCCACCACACCAATTACGTCACTCCACTGCTCTCACTGAAGCCGACATCTGCGCCAAGCAAAGCCGTAGGTATCAGAGCCCACCAGAGTGAGACTGGTGTACAGCTTGGGCGCCTTCCACATTGTCTTGTTGATCTCTTGTCAGTTGAAGCCCTTTTCCCGTCATCTTGGGCAGCAGTGTCAGACCGTGCTGCACCACACATGGGCGTCAGGGGCAGCTGCGCAGATCAGCTCCTCCTCCTCTGTCCTTAGGGAAGAGCCCAAGATCTGATAGACTACAGTGCTTTGGGTCTGTTTAGCTGCTGAGGTGGCAGAGTGCAATAGGGCTAAAGAGGAGGGCTTAGTCGTGGCTCAGTTAGTGTGTAAGTACTAATGGCTAGGCCTGTGATTGCCGTCTATGAGTTTTTTTTGTGTGTAGTGTAAGGTGATCAGAGAGCTTAGAAGGGAATCAGTTAGCAGCGGAAAGGGGAGTAGGCCTTACTAGAGCAATCTGCAAACCTGCACTCCTACCCTGGCCATTTGCCAACAGGTCCCACTTCTCTAGCTCCTAATGCCATCTCTCTCGCTTTCTCTCTGGCTAAGTTTCATAACATTCAGTTTGCCAACATTGTGCCGACTAGTATAAGACCTCAGCAACGGTAGGCATTGGCCATGATTTACAAAACCCGATCACATCGAGGACTAGAATATTTACCCAAATACCATTTACAGTCCAGAATACAGACCTCAACATGTTAAGCCGCAGCAATGGGTCCCAAAGAATGTCTCTTTCTATTTTCAATGGATGAGACGTCATTCATGTTCTCTGTCGCTCTTCCTACCTCCTCTCTCTCCAATTGCACCTCGTGCTGTTCTGCAGTTGGCCAGACTGTGAATTGAGATCCAATTTTGAACTCCTGGATTATAACTATCACGGTGGATCTAGTACCGCCCCCAGACATGTTCTGAGCTTCAAGTTAGCAAATCATTTTGAGTTATAAAATAAATTGTTGTAAAAACAATGCATGATCGTTTTAAGAAAACTGACTCTCGGCTGAGACCCATAATATGGTGCACGTACTTTCAAATGTTCACTCAACCATATTCAATTTCATCGTCGTTCTTCTTTATTTCTTCAGGGAGGAGGGACATGAGTCTTTGTATTCCGAAGCCTGTCGGACACATCTGGCCAATGGATATCCTGTGCCTTATGGGCTGAAGTAATTATCTCTTGTTCCTGAGATGCTTCCTCTCAAGTGTATGCAGCTCATTGTTTTTGGACTTTTGTCGACAAACTGAGGACCACTGTTTGCCAGGTCTCTGCGACACGTGCCAAGGTTCCAATGTCTTTCCGGAATGGAAGGAAAGACACTTTAGCTCTGACCCCTTTGATGATATAACAGACTTTTTCCAAGGAGGTGCTTTTCTTGGCATCTACTGTTTCTTGATCTTTGCTAATTTCGATTTATTATTTTTTCTAGGAGCACCTTAATCCACCTAGTTCTCCCCATGTCCTAAGCACAACCACTGTAATAGTGTACCCTATTTGGAGAATATGATATATTCTACAGTATGTTGCCCTGGTGAAAAGGTTCACTGATCAATGGATCCAGCAGGAGATGGTCAAGTTTCATATTCAAAGGATGTCCACAGTTCGTTTTCTTGTGCACATAGAAAGACCCTCACTGCCTCACAAAATATATGTCAGTGTACTTGCCAGTATCCCACTTCGAAATCCCATGTTTATCCTATAAAACTAAATATACATGCATGCATGACACAACATACATCTTTAGACATGGGAAATGAGCCAGGGCACATGGAATGGCATCACTATATCTATTAGATATGAGGGCGCCGTTCTCTTGAAGACCATCATGGAATTACCATGTTGCAGCTCTCTGGACCAGTGTGGTACTTTCTGCACCAACAAAGCGGTATGTGTATTCACAGACACATCCAGCCCAAAAACCAAAGGGTCTCAGGAATTAGGCAGTGGAATGTGGAGGAATCAAGGCAATGCCACGAGATGCCTCAAATGTATAAAAAGCTATACCAGAATAAAATGTGTTTGACTGGAGTTTGGGGCGATACAATCCGGTTCTAATCTTTATATGTGACAATATAGCCACACTGGATGAATCTAAATGGTGAAAGATGCATGTTTATGAGTAAGGGAGCGGGGGAGGGAGATCGATGGAGAGCGGGCAAGACTCAGCGTATAGACGAACACAGGAGTAGGGATTGGGACCTAACAGATCAGCACTGCTTCATTGCAAACTATTGAACAAGCTAGTCCCAAACTGAACACCTTTTCATGGTTTCATGGCTCTGGAACCTCAGCGGTGGAGCCAGGAGTGAGGCGGGTGGGGGGGTTGCAGCCGCCACCCTTGTGTCCCCTCTGCTGCCCAGTGCGCCCCCCAGCCTCCCGCCGGTGCCCTTTTATCCACCTGCCCCCACCCCCCGCTGGTGGCAAAAGCTGCCTCCGCCACTTTGGAACCTAGCTGTAGGTCGGAAAAAGTGGGCTTTACCGATATATCTAATTTTAACACACACATCTTATGTATTATGTATGGGCTTTATAAAGTGCAGACTAAACCGGAAAGCAAAGCAGCACTGTACTAAAGGGACGCTGCCAGGGTGCTAAAAGTAGGGTGCTGGTCTAGCAGAAGAGCTAGGATGAGTAGAAGGATCTCGGTTTTGTCCCAAATCTGAAAGATGCAATATTTAAGAATACCATTTCCACCTAATCTCGGAGGTCCCAAACCAACATGATCGTATTGTTTTGTGTCCTATACATTTAGCAAGTTTGCTCAGACAATTCTTTAGTCTGCCTATGCTGACTGTGTGGCTTATTTCCAGAGCAAATGAAGCCACCTCTCATTGCAGGCATGTGAATCAAGGCATAGTATGTTCTTCACACTAGGCAAGCACAAACTATGTGTGTCCTCGTGGACTCGTTTTAGAACATGGGAGCATACTTTTCTTAATTGACTTTTATTATTTCTCTAATAAACACGAAAGTACTAGACCGGAAATGTCTTAAAAAAATACATTAAACACTCCATGGTTTCCTGGAACCCCAAAACAATAATTAATCAAGACCAGGCCAAGAGAATTGGTGCTGTCTTTTTAAACTCTGGGTCATCTTGTGATTTGACAATAGTTTTAATGTTGACATTAAACACTGTAGGTAGCGGGAGAGTATATTTTGAATCGCTTTGCACTGGAGTACAGCTATTTTACCAAATTGTAAGGTTCACTGTGAATTGCTTCATGAAATCATGGACACCAATGCCTACTAGCCAACATGGCCCATTCCAATCTGTAAGTGCGTATCCAGTCCTGTTTTTTTCTTTGTATTCTGGGACTTGTAGTCCGAGTTATATAATGGGAAAAGTGGAACTACAAATCCCAGAATATAAAGATAAAAAACAGGACTGAACAAGCCCCTGCAGATTGGAATGGGTCATGTTGGCAAGTATGCCAATGTACCCCAACTGGTCATACCTGGTACATGCTAACATGTCATTGTTTCTGCCGACCCTCTGGAAAGTGTAGCTTTTAGCTCCTAGACAGACCCTCACATGTTTTGTGATTCTGCATGTAGGTCTCCAATAGCCCTGCATGGAATCATCTGCCCCTCGCATCCGAATGGACCCCCGCCCCACCCCATGCCAGAAATAACATTCATAGAGCAGCCCCTTAAAGCCCTTCAAGTCCGCTCTCTAGGGACCGGCGCAAGGTTCCTGATGGGGACGCCTGATATTGCCCATAGTCCTTCATTCAGAATCTAATGTCAACACCTAGCCAATCAGAGTGCACCTGTGTTAAAGGGTGAGGCTTACGCACAGGTCTTGTACTGTTATGTGTAGCGTGAGATGTACAGCTGGTCTCTGCCTTTGCCTATTTGCTTTGCATGGCTGTACTTGTTCTGCAGCGAAGGCAGTGATTGGCAATCGTATGAAATGGTGGTCTCACGGCCGGATTGAGGACCTGGCCCCCCAGGTGATCGCCCTGTGCGCAACATTAGCCCACCTGTCATGCCAGCTTGGGGGAGTATTTCAAGGGCTCCCCTGGGCTGAAGTGGTGGGTGATGGCACGGCAGGCGCCCTATTGTAATGAAATTTGCACCACTTTTCTGCTGGGGCTGGGTGCGCCAGCAGGGTGCTTTTCATTGCAATAGGGTGCCAATGCTAAACCAGCACTTGGCAGCCCAATGCTAGTTTGACAGCCGTCCTCTATTGAAGTGACTTACTCCCCACTCCTGAATGTCAGCGGGGAGTTAAGCGCTTAATTAAATAGAGCGCTACTGCTGGTTTTGCGGTGGCGCTCTAATTAGCAAAGCAACTACATATTTGGAAGGAGCCTGGATTTCTGGGAAAAAGGTGGGGGCGCCAACCTTTTGTTGACTCGGCCAGGGCACCTTCGTAGCAACGTCCGGCCGTGGTGTGTTCTAATTGGCAACCTGTGGCACTCTAGATGTTTCACCTGTGACTCCTATAGCCAATGGTAGTTCCTTCACCATTGAATATATTTGCTAGGGCTGATGGGTGTTGTAGTCCACAACATGTGTGGGGTTGCCTGTTGCCGACCACTGGTCCTAAATGCACAAGACTAATTGCAGGTCAAATACTGAATGCACAACACAGACATTTGGAGAACCATTTTGCAAGAATGAGTCTTGACAATGATCACTACAAAAGCTCAGTGTGATGAAGCACTCACTGCTGAAATCTGTGCGAAACCTACAGTTCACAGGCTTGAAACCAAGCAGCACCATTTCCACCTTTATTTCTACCAATAACGATCAAATGAGAAGCATGGCCTCATTATTTTCTTCATGCTATTGTTACCCTAGGATGCATCTAAATCTTGGGGGGGCTGAGCCAGCGGGTTTGGCAAAACCCTAACTTAGGTCCCAACCTTTGTGTTACTCAAACATATCTACACATGTTCTCTCATTGTTCTTCCTTATGACATTTCACCCTGACCACTCTCACAATGCTTGCTACTCCTAATGAATAATTCTAGACTTGACCAATTACAGGGCGTGATTGCGGGAAACGGCCCGCTGACATTTTGTGGGGGCCTGGCTAGATGACCAGGGAATTATCTCAATCCTGATTCTATTATGATAGAAGTTATTCGTCTAGATCAAACTGGAAACAAATATGGACAACATGTGCGACAAGAACACAGGCCAGAAATTAACAGTGAGGCATCCAGATCGACTTGCATGAGCTTCTAAACTGTGATTTATCCATTTACCCAATGAAATTAAGAATTTTCCAGAAGTATTATGTTATGTACAAACTGAAAATAATTTAGTAAAGAAATGTGCATTTATAAGAAACGCTCTTTGGACATAAGGGTGTGATGCATTAGAAGAAGCATCTGTTTGTCCTATCTCTGTTGTATTCCTAGGGCCCGATTCATGGAATAATCTGCGTGGGAAATAGAGGATGTGCGCGCTAAACTGCACGTAAATCCGCTTACATCGATTCATGGAGCCGAATGCGCAGGACTTTCGTGGAGTTTGCATAAGCCTGGAACTCCTGTGCGAGCCGTCAAGCACCTTGCGCAAGATACCATGAAAAGCGTGAGCGTGGCTTGCGCAGAGAGCTGGGAAGCTGGCGGAACTCAGAAAATGGGGAAGAACATGTGAAAAAGTGGCGTTACGAGGATCGGCCGCAGGCAGTCCCTCGCACGCCCACATTTGCACAAAATGACACGTATTCATGGAAACACCCACGCAGCCTCTCGGCATAGGAATGGCTATGCAAATCCCTCCATCACTACGCCACCCAAAGACAGGCATAAGTACACTTGCGCATAGTATTCGCAGTGCAGAGGTGTGTTTGCATGTCTGATTTAGGGGTGCTTGTATGCAACCGGGGTTCTGATCTAACTTAGGGGTGCATGTAGGCAGTGTAACGAGGTGCAGGAATGGTTTACGGGGGTTTGCACGCAGATTTTCTGGGTTTAGCCAGAGTTCCAATTTTTCATACGCATGTTGTTGGGCTGCGGGCAACAGTCACGAGGTACCCTGCGTAGGGTCCCAGAGATGCAGGCCTGCTTGCGGGGGACCCCACACGCTGTTTGAAGGGTGCGTGTATTAATGTGTGGGGGAACACACAAAGGTAGCTGTACTGGTTGTTTATGCTTTGTATGTGGGCGTGTCAGGGGCATTCAGGGCGCGACTTGCGAATATGGTTACTTTGCGCAGTGAATTTCATGAACATGAAGGGCGTGCACTTTTTATTCTGTGCGCAAGCTCGCGCCATGTCCTTCACTGCGCACATTTCCATGAACCGGGCCCCAAGTGTTCAACAATCTCAGAAGGTTTTGTTCTCGGTGGTTCTATATTTTACAGAGGAACTAAGTCAGGGGTCTGCAACTTGTGGCTCTCCAGAAGTTTCGGCCTATGACTCCCATGATCTCTCCCTCTTGACAATGCTGGCTAGGGCTAATGGGAGTTGCAGTCCAAAACTAAAGCTCACAGACCACTGAACTAAGGGAACTGTTATATGAAACACCACTTTAAATATCTCCACTCTCCACTGTTAGTTGAAAGTCGGTGCTCGCAGGGTTTTGTCAAGAAATGGCAGTGTTAAAGTCTCCCAAAATCTGTTGTAGTAAATTGGAAGGAAACTGGAAATCATGTATTCACACAGCAGCGTCATGTATAATCTCATGAGAACAGGTGATGTGAATTCCAAGCATATCCACCAGTGCAATTAAAAGTCAACCTGAGGCTGAAAATGATCCAGCGTGTCTGAAGAATTCTACCTAAAAGTGATCGAAATACAAAACTGGTTTGCCCTGTATTAGGCTAGGGCAGAACCCTACAGTCACTACATTAAAAGTAGGCATACAAAAATAGATGACAATGCTCCGCTGACCCAGGACATTCACAAAAGACGTGCCCCCTCTTGCCAAGTAAACAGCCGGAGATATGGAATCGGAATACAAGATTGCATTTTATGAAAATCAAAAGGAAACATTTAAAATGGGGCATTTAAAAAGGGATGATGGTTAGAAATGTCTTTTGTGGTATATAATAAAATCACTTTTTTAGTGCATTAAATGAATGTACAATTACCTCATAATTGTGTATTTGTGTATTTGTGTTGAAAGGACGGGTCTACTCAATGGTAGTGTTGCTTTCACACCCAAATGCGAAGTTGTAATAAGTATTCCTTAGTGAACTAATTTAGCTCAATACCCAACAACCACTGCAGAAACGAGCTGAAAAATGTAAAACGGTTGCACCTTTCGAGTAATTACATTCAGGTTAGTCATATGTGACAAGATCTGATACAAACTTGAATCACTAGCATTTCAGAGGCTTTGACAGGTTTGAATTTTGTGGACTTTATTTGAGGTTTTGATAACAGAGATACAGTGAGTTTAATCTTAATCCGATATAACGTTTCTTTAAGGTTCGCATCAGTCGCAAGAAGGAGTTTGGGAGGGAGGCAGTCAATCTAATGTAGAAAGGGATTCGTTTTTTACTATAGGATTATTATTTTAGTATATTCAAGTAGAATTACATTTAGATCACGGCTCTTAGTTAGGAATTAGGGAAGAACACTAAGTGATACCTGATTCCTTTTGACTGAGAGAACATAACACCACAGAGAAAGACATTTGACTTTATCCCCGGGAGTGGGGCCCCATTTGTGTTCCCTGAGAGAACATCACACAGAGGGACATGTATTGTTTTTGTCACGGTTTATTTATGCGGTCATGCTCAACCCAGGGAGTTCCTTTCCGCGAAAAGCAAGGTGGCGCACAACAAAGCACTGTTTATTTTATTTTAGGTTCAATTTGGTGAGGTCGCCAACCGGTCTCGCACCCGACCCCAACAAATACCATATGTCACAATGGACTAGGAATCAGGGCCATGTGTAGAACAAATACATATTTATTAATTTATTGAATCAAGATTTGACAGTCTAACATTAGCTACCAATTCTGTGGCAACAGCCAAGATCACACAATATCTATTTTTTTTTTGATTGATTGATTGATATTTTATTTCTATCACGCTCGTACACAAGTGTTTCAGAGCGTGACTAGGCAAGGGAGAGGAACAGGGGAGAACAAAACAGCAATTTTACTAGGCCCAGTGACATTGAGAACGTGCAAGTGCATGGGAGAGGGGGGAGAGGAAACGTGCATGGAAGGGGAAGAGGTGCAAAGTGCGAAGCAGAGGAGAAACAGATAAATAACAATAAATAAATAATAAAGGCAACAAACAGTGGTAATGCAGCCAGCAATTTGCAAGTGCTAGGTTTAAGGCAGGGTAGGTCTGATAAGTGCAGGAAGAAAAAGGGGGGGCTGTATGGGTACAGATACAGACCCCAGTGCAAGGGGTGGCCCGGAGGCAGTGCGGGAGGGTGGCAGGATGAGCAGGTACCTGGGCCCAAAAGACAGAGGGTGGCCAGGTGCCAAGAGAGAACAGATCAGCAGGGCAGAGGGGGAGCGAAGGCAGAAGAAAAAAGGAAGGTCTTGAGGTGCTTCCGGAACCGTAGATGGTTCTCCTCAAGTTTTAGAGTGGCAGGGAGGCTGTTTCAGAGGGAGGCCCCAGCCGAAGACAGAGATCTACCCCCAGCTCGTTTCTTAGAAAAACGACTGATCCTGAGTGAGTTAGAGGTAGAGGAGCGAAGAGGTATTTGCGGAGGGATAGTTGAAGGTATTTTGGACCCAGGCCCCAGAAAGCCTTGTGGACAATGCAGAGGGTTTTGAATTTAATCCTTGCATCCACTGGGAGCCAGTGGTGATATTTCAGAGCTGGAGAGATACGATCCCAGGGCTTGAGGCCAAGGACAAGTCTCGCAGTCCTGTTCCGGATTAGTTGCAGAGGGCGGAGAGTAGAGGCAGGTAGATTTAGATAAGGCTGTTACAATAGTCCAAGCTACAGAGAACCAGAGCTTGAGATACCATGAGCTTCTGGGGGAAGGAGAGGAAAGGCAGAGTACCTCTGAGGAGGTGCAGTCGGAAATTTGACTTTTTAGAGACCTCAGAGATGTGGGCGGAGAAGGAAAGGGTGGAGTCAAAGATGACCCCGAGGTTCTTAGCCTCGCAGGTGGGGGTAGGATGAGGGCCAAGGGAGGCCGGCCAGAGAGTGAGAGGAAAGGATGGTGAAGGTGTGCTGATGAGGAGGATCTCCGTCTTGCTGGCATTCAGACAAAGATCATTGGCGGCACACCAATCTTGAATGGCAGTTAGGCAATCAGAGATGAGAGAGGGGGAGGAGGTGGCAGAGGGCAGCCTGAAAATGAGTTGAGTGTCGTCAGCGTAGCACTGAAAATTTGAGCAGAAAATGGCAATGCAGTGGGCGAGAGTTGCCAGGTATTGGTTGAAAAGCCAGGGGGCGAGAGGTTAGACCCCTGGGGAACATCACAGGTAGAGAGGAAGATAGATGAAAGGAAGGACCCAAGTTGGACCTGGGAGGGTCGATCTGAGAGGAAAGAGGTCAGCCAGGCCAGAGCCTGATCAGTGATACCCAGGTTTTCATGGAGACGGTTGAGCAGGATGGTATGGTTGACCGTGTCGAAGGCCGAAGAGAGATCGAGGAGGATGAGGACAGAGGGAATGTTAGACTGGTGGTCATGGAGACAGCCAATAGAATTGGAATGAAGGTTAAGCTGAGAGATGGCCAACTTTTCCAGGAGTTTGCCAACAAAAGGGAGTAATGGAAATTGGGCAATAGTTAGCTGGACAAGAAGGATCAGCTGTGGGTTTCTTGAGAAGAGGATGCACAAAGGAGTGCTTCAGAGGGGAGGGGAAGGATCCAGAGGCAAAGGAGTGGTTGCAAAAATCAGCAAGGGCTGGAGCGAGGGTGTCAATGTGGTCCTTGATGGTTTTAGAGGAACAGGGATGAACCTGTTTTGAAGAGGCTTTCATAGATCGGACTTGTCTAGCAACCTCGTCAGGGATGAAAAGAGGAAAGGACGAGAAGGATGGTGGGAGGGTGGCTAAAGGAGGGTCAGCAAGCACAGATGGAGAGGGAAGAGGAGGAGTGTGGGCGGAGAGGGTGGACAGGATGTCCTGGGTTTTTGAAATTAAGTGAGGGGCAAGGGCATTGCAAAGAGCCTGGGACGCAACAGGAGGGGTAGAGACTGCAGCAGGGTTGGCCAGCTCCTTGCAGATTTTAAAGAGTTCGGCCGAGTTGTTAGATGCCGCAGAGACACGATCTTGAATATGGACTCTCTTCTCGGTGAAGACAGAGAGTCGGTATTGCCTTTGTAGCAGGCGACAGGCCAGTTTGTCAGAGGATGAACAGGAAGTCCTCCATTTCCTCTCAGCTGCCCTACACTTACGTTTAAGTGTAGCTAGGTCAGAGTCATATCAGAAATTGTACTTGGCTTTGGACTTCAAACGGATCCTCATGACAGGGGCAAGAGCATCAAGCGTATCAGAAATTGAAGAGTAGAGCAGAGACAGGGCTGTATCAGGATGAGAGACAGCCAAAGGTGGAGGGGGGGGGAGAAAGTGGCGTCAAAAGCCTCAACTGACACACGCTTCATGGGCCGGATGTCCGAGAAGGTAGGTGGCAGTGTTGGGGTAGGCTTGGCATGGGGGGAAGGGAGGGAGAGATGAGATGAGAGGAGGGAGTGATCACTCCAGGAGAGAGGAGTGGTCAGAGGGATGGAGAGGGGGAGGTCAGAGGAGATCAAGACATCGAGTGTGTGTCGGGAGGATGGACAGGGACAGGGAGAGGGAGTCGCAGAGGTCACGGAAGAGTACATAGGAGGAGCAAGGAGAGTCTAAATGTATATTTAGGTCACCAAGGAGGAGGAGTTGAGTGGTAGAGGCCAGGAGGGAGGAGGAGAGGTCTGCCCACTCAGAGAGAAATGAGGTGATTTGACCAGGAGGCCGGTAGATGGTAACCATAGTAAGAGAATGTGTAGGTGAGGGAGAAAGCCTACAGATAAGGCATTGAAAAGAGAATTAGGTCTGAGTGGGAATGATAGAGGCAGGAATCCACTCAGGAAAGATCAGGGCTACCCCCCCCACCGGACAGGGAGGATCTGGGTGCTGAGAGGATCTTGTAGCCATCAGGGAGGAGAGTGTCAAAGCTCGCAACAGAGCTGGCCGTGAACAATGTCTCAGTAAGACCAAGGACATCAAGGTCTAGTTCTTCAAGGAGGTGGCAGATGTCAGAGGAGTGTTTGACGGCAGAGCGAGAGTTGAGAGTGGCAATATGAAGAAGGCTGCCAGCCTTAAAGACCTTCCGGGGAGGGGTACAGATCAGAGGTATGCCCTGCAGAGGAGAAAGAGCCCTAGGAGGGGCAGAGGAGGAGGAGGAGAGAGAGGGGGCAAGGTAGCCAAGGGGGGGAAGGAGGGGACAGCAGGAGATGACAGGAAATTGATGAGGCAAGGGAAGTGCCTATCAAAGAGGAGGAGATTGGCCTGAGGGCCTTGGACCATGACAATGCCATTTAGGTAGGCATTAATGATGACTTTAGAGGAGACGAAGGAAGCCATGAGAACTTCCCAGCGAGTGCCACCATTATTGGGAGAGGAGGCGATAGGGCAGAGCACAGAGACCATATGAGGATTCCATAGATCTGGCGAAGGAACGACAAAAAGGATGTCGGTAAGGGTTTGTCTGGCAGAAGTATGTGTCGGCGATAGGAAGACCAGGATTAGAGGCCAAGATATCATTTTTGAACTTCTTCCTACCAGACTTAGTGAGAAGGGAAGGATAGTCAATGGAGAAGCAGTTTGAGAAAATAGGAGAAACAGAAAGCGCCATTGGGGTGGAAGTAAGGAGAGGATGGGGATACTGGGGGGGGCTAAGGCAGATAGGTGTGAGACAAAAGAGAGTGGTGAGGTCACTGGGCTGGCAAGTTACAGAGAAGAAACAGTATACAAGCAAAATACAGAGAATTTCGCAATGGGCAGCAAGATATGACTTTTTAGCACAAAGCAAAAACAGCAAGATTTGACTTTTTAGCACAAAGCAAAAACAGGTCTTTTGTCACCTGGGTTATATAAAACAACACAGGTGACATTTTGAAACATGAGATAATAGCTTGCACAAATTTAATTTCAATTTAATGGACAGAAAACATTCACAATCTAATACAGGGTCCACCAGAATGACTTACTTTGAAATAATACTTTTCTCCCAGCAACCCGCACCTTCCAGGCCTCAAATTAATATGGCCCATTAAATTGAAAGGCAAGATGCAGGGAGTGAGGACACAATGGAAACATCCTTAACAGGTGCTGTTTTGGAAAGAAATTCAATAGGAAAACTTGTTGTGGCTTATTATTTAAAAGGCAAGGTTGGGGAAAACGGAACTCAAATGAAAATGGAGGAGTTGAGGAGTGTGAGTTAGGAAAGTTGAGGGAGGAGAAAGCTTTGTCATCCCAAACTGACATGTGGGTTTTGCATGTTTAAGTTCTGAAAATATATCAATATTGCAAGTACCCTGATTTTCCAAATGTTTACATGTATGGATATATTTTAAATAACTACATTTTAAGGCAAATCAGATGATGCTAATCTGAAGTTGGCACGCCCTTCCTATGCAGCGATACAGTTTTTCTTTGTTTGCTCAGGAGCCGCATCAGTGAAAAATATGACACTTCATCATACAAACGTTCATTTTGTCCTTCACCCTCACACCAACTTCCAAATCTTTCAGAATCATGGGAAGGCCCAAATCAAATTTTTCTTAAGAACTTCTGTTATCTTTATCACACACAAATCATTTTTGCACGGTTCAAAGGAGTTTCTGTCACCTTTAATAAAAGTCTGGAACGAGCATTGTGGCATATATGATGCGCTCTTTATGCAATAAAATGTATTTATATATAAATTAAACCCTTGCCTCACTCACTTTCCTAGCTCCCCCCTTCTTTTAAGTTTCATCTATCCTTGAACATGTGACCAGCCAGATGCTGGCTCATGTTAATCTTAGCCTATCCCTCTTTGGCTTCCAAATGGTCCTGGCTATAGCTTAATGCACATTTTATGTGAGGGTTGACTTGAACGTCGCTTCAGCTGAGCATTCCTTATCTATTACCACTGTGGTTCACATCTCTGGCAATGTCTTTATTTGTGTTTTTAAGCAATTAACCTGATTGATTGTTGACAACCAGACCTCCCTCTCTGGGACAAGCAGAGGAAAGGTCTTGGAGGTTGAAGTTCCAGTTCAGTTGAAATGCCCACCTGCACCCCTACTTTTTAAAGTACAGCCTGAATCAACTAACTGGGTTTACCTTTTGACATTTTGCATGGCATGATGTTTAACCATTTGTATAGTAAGTGACATTTAAACCTGTTGTTCATAACATATAGTTTTTGCTTCCACAATATTAACCCAGAGGTACATTCAGAATTTAACCAAATAGGCCAGCTAACAGAGAGCACCAGTGTTCACTTCTACCACAAGCAGGCCTCTCCTTTTCATTTATGTCATTTTAATGTAGAACAGTATGTGTTTTTATTCGTGATAAATGCACAGTGCTTGGCTTCACTTTAGATTTCTGCACCACAGTATTGTGCTGCATTGAATATAATGTACACACTGCTATCTGTCTTTTTAAGTAGAAAGTGTAGCGTTCAATGTGTTTAGTAAAACAGCATTTTCAGCCACCTATGTCATTTGCCATGAATTTTGCCCATCCAGCACTTTTAAGTTTCCAATTCACATTTGGCTTCACTGGAGTGACTGTTCATTTTGATGAAGTTGAAAGAGGCCCATTTCTTTTCATGTCCTAGGCCTTAAGTCAGAAACATGTTTTAGATTGTCTTGCATCTTCCAATGGATAGCACCAGTCAGCCTCACTCTTAAATATGGGCCTGGCCTCTTTATTTCTGGCATTCAGGGGCTATATTTTACCCCACATTTTCCTGAGAGAACTAAATATCAAAGAAAGGAACTTGTGGCTTTTGCCTGTGAAAACAGAAAATTAGAGAGAAGCACCTCATATTTTTAGGGAGAGAATACTACATTACAGAGCGGTAAACTTGATTTTTTTTCGGAGAGAACCTACTATCACATAGATCCAAGGCCTGCAACCTGAGTCTCTCCAGATGTTTTGGACTGCAACTGTATTTGAAAACATCTGGGGAGACATATGTAGCAGACCCGTGACATAGAGGAACACTTGGGGCCTCATTAAGACCTTGGCGCTCCCGGATTGAAGGGGGCCGGTACAGCACCGGCCCCCTTCAATCCGGGAGCGCCGATTACAACCAGGCGTGCTTTCCGGGTCTCGCGAGGGGAAGAGGGAGGCAGTAACGGGCCAGATGTAATCTGCCCGTTATTACCTCCCTCCCCATTCCCATTGAGCCCTATGGGAATGGGGAAGGGTTCCTACATGGAGGACTTACCGGGTCCTCCTATCTCAGAGTAACCCAGTAAGTCCCCATTGCAGGGACCCGGTAACGGAGCCCGGAACGGTGGCAGCCATGGAGCTAATAGCTCCATGACTGCCGCCATTCTCGTAATGAGGCCCTTGGTTTTACTATGAGGGAACTGAATACGCAAGAGGGACACAATGTTTTCATGTGACGATCGGAGATCAGAAAGAGCATTATGTCAATTGTTTCAGTGAGGAGGCAGTAATTCTTAGTGAGTCAAAAGTAACTTTTTTTGCCAGGAGACAGACAATGACAGGGGACTGAAAAGTTATGTTTTCTGTAAAATGTACAGATGACAGGTATTAGCACTGATGCTTTTTCTAAGAAGAAACTGAAACATATAGTGTGACATTCAACGTTTTCTGCGCAGCAACATGAAACTGGAGTGTGACATGATTGTTCTATAAGGAGCCAGAAAATCACAAAGAGTGACGAAAGATGATTTTCCATGAAGGAGCTGAAAATCATAGCGTGGCAAGCAGATTTCTGTGAGTAAATTCGCATCATCCTACAGAGATTGCTTTGTTTTCCGTTACAGATCAGTAAGTGACTTTTTTCCATGAGGAGACAGAAATTCGTCATGAGTCACATGTGAGTTTATTGCGAGTAGGCATAAAATGACAGGGCCTGCTAAGTGCTATTTTTCTTTAAGGTATACAGATCACAGAGATTTCTTTATGATGGAAACCACAATCACAGAGTGAGAAGTGATTTATTTCTGTGAAGGAACAGGAAATCAATGGGTGAGATTCAACTTTACTTGCGAGGCAATATTAAATCAGAGAGGGACATATGATTTTTCGGAAAGGAGACTTAAAATCACAAAGAGTGACACGTGATGTTATGTTTCCATCAGGGAGCTGATAATCATAGAGAATGACAAGCAAATGTCTATGAGTTAACTAAATTCACAGCAATGGACAAAGATTGCTGTGTTTTCCGGTTGGCAGCCGAAAGTTACTTTCCTCCATGTGGAGCCCAGGAAATTGAGCTTTTCATAGCTGATTATTCCATTTGGGAATGTCACAAACAATCACTGAGAGTGACAAGTTATCTGCGAGAAGGTAGACGATCTTAGATAGTGCAAGTGATTACTTTTATGTGTGGAGTCAGAGATCTTTCCAGAGACTGGACACACAGGCCTCTCATCACCTACAGGTGCGAGAGATTGAGGTTATAGATGGTGCCTCTGCATTCACTATAGACGCAAGCCAATATAATAAAGTTCCTTTGAATCTCACGTTGTAAATAGATAAATAGACGATTGCTCTCTGTTCTAGAAAACCAGTCAAGCAGCCTCACTCTCACAGATAACAGAACAAGGAACAGTGACGAAAGTGTTGGTGCGTCCTCTCATTACAGGCTTGAAGACTCCATTTGGAATTATGATAGTGGTGACTTAACGAACAATCGTCCTATCTACAAGTCATGATCTACATTTCCTGTGGGAGGCCATAATTATTCATGCATGCAGCTGTGTCATACTCTCACACTCTTCACCAGTGCTATATCATGTGCCAATATTGTGTAATTAAGACCTGAGATACAAGGTAGAGTCAATCACAATATATGTTATGTTGATATGTAGCATGCACCGCTGCCATTTGCATGATCTCCAGGCGCTCTAGTGGATCTGAAAAGCAAAGTCTGGGTGGGCTTTTAGAGGAGAATGAGGAAAATACCCATTTTCCCTCTAAAATATATTATACAAATAACTGTAGTAAAAAATAGGCTTGGTGGGTGGTCCAACTTTCATGAAACACTTCTTTCTTTCAGACCTTTATCTAACATCATTAGAAACATTGATATCGAGTCCCAAGAGTTCATGTTACTGGACCCACCCATGCTATTACTGTCAGTATACCTGCTCACAATGTTGCTAGTGCATCCCTCCATGCCATTATTGGCAGCATCCAAGCAGATACTGACGGTAAGTTATACCCGAACATGGCTAAACCCACCCACACCTCCTATGTTAGACCAGACAGAAGAACCTGGTCCACCACATGCACTCCCACGTTAGCCAGCATGCCCAATCCAACACACAGCAACACCTAAACCACTGCAGATACGTGCACAGCAGCCACCAAGACTAGCACCCCGAAAACATCCCCTACCACGACATGCACTGCCCAAACGACTGGCCATGCCATCCCTCTCAACCTCAGGTGCATGACCCCCCTCAAACCCTGCACTCAAACTAGGCACAAGGACCACAAGCTTGCCTTGCCCCCCCATGATTTGCACCCTCATCAACGCACACTCTCTTCCGGCGCATGCCCTAGACATCAACAAGCTGCTCACTTCTCATAACCTGGATGCCCTAGTCATATCAGAAACTTGGCACCTGGATGCATCTGGCCCCACCATCTCACTAGCCCTCCCCACGGGCTACACAATCTACCGGCAAGACAGTCTCAATGCCAGAAGTGGAGATGTGGACCTCTTGGCCAAAGAGTCCCTTCCCTTCAAGCAGCTTAACACTTCCCTTGAAGGGAATGGGACATCCTGTCCCTCAAGCTCTCCACCTCTCCCACCTGCACCATCACATACCACATTATCTACCGCCCCCCCAGCCCTGTTTCCAGCCACTACGAAAATCTCCTCCACCTCCTAAATGACAACATAAAGATCTCCTCCAAGATCATCCTGCTAGGTGACCTAAACCTAGGCCTCAAAGATCCCGAGGACCCACCAAGGCACTAGAAACCTTAGACTTCAGACACTGCATCACTAATGCCACACATGTCAAAGGCCGCAAACTGGATTGGATTGCAGACCTCAACTGTCAGTCCTCATTCATATCCAACTCCCCAGCCCATGTTCAGACCGTCATGTCATCCATTTCCCCATCCCCCATGCCCCATCCCAGGAAACACAAGCCCGCAAACCTCCCTCCATTTCTCC
Source organism: Ambystoma mexicanum (assembly GCF_040938575.1). Taxonomy (NCBI): domain Eukaryota; kingdom Metazoa; phylum Chordata; class Amphibia; order Caudata; family Ambystomatidae; genus Ambystoma; species Ambystoma mexicanum. The sequence goes on along the minus strand of NC_090935.1, from coordinate 117,784,254 downwards.
ATCCCCCATCCCAGGAAACAAAAGCCTGCAACCATCCCACCCCCACCTGCACTAGTATGCAGCTCCCGCAAACTGACGAGGGACAACCTAATGCCCTTCCTGGAAGTTCCAGATCTCAAACCACAATTTTCCAAGGATCCCAACGTCCTCGCAGATCTGTACACCTCCACGCTAAAGCAGGCAGCCAATTCGATTGCCCCCACTAACGTCCCGGAGAGCAAAACCCATTAGACACTCCAACTCATGGTTCACATCAGATTTACTTGAATTCTGAAACAAAAAATGGATTGCCCAATCCACCTGGCAAAAAACCCTGCTGACTCCACGGAATTGGAGTTCACGAAGGTAGCTAAAGCGTACAAACAGGCAATTTTTATGGCAAAATCCACATTCTTCAATACAAGGATTGTAAAAGCAAAATCAGATGCCAGGGAAATCTTCACCATCTTCAGAGTACTTGTGACCCCAGTCGCTGCCCGAGAGTACCTCACCAAAGACGATGCCTGGTGCACAAATATCCAACCCCCATGCTCAGCAAAATAGACCCGCTAAACAAAAATATCCCCACCAATCAGAATAATCTGCACACACCCCATCACATAGCCACAGCCACCTCCTCAAATGCATCCACCCCGGACATCCCTCTGTTCTCCTTCAGGGATGTGTCTGAAACTGAAGTTCTCTCCATCTAAAAAAAACTCAAACCCTCGAAATGCAGAGGCGATACTTGTCCTACCATGATCATCAAGGACTGAGCTGACATCTTGGCTCCCCTCATTGCGGCCAATATCCATGCCTCAGAACTTGTCCCATCGAGCCTTAAGGAAGCCGGGGTATTCCCTCTCCTAAATAAAAACATTGTTAGACCCTACAGCCCTCAATAACTACAGGCCCATCACGTCAGTTTGTTACATACTAAATATTCTTGACAGAGCTGCATATCAGCAGGTCCAACACTTCTTAGAAATCAACCACATACTAGGCCTACGTCAATCTAGATTCTGTCCCCGCGATGGCACCGAGTTTTATTTTAAAAAACAGATGGACGAGATCAGGGATGCAAACAAGCTGGCCCTGCTTCTGTTTCTGGACTTATCAGCCACATTCGATTTAGTGGATCACAAAATCCTCTGCCACCACCTCACTACCTTGGCCCACTTCTTGCGTACGGCAACATTGTGGATTGCCTCATTCCTCGAGTGCAGAGTCAGGTGAGTGTTTTCAGAGCATGTGAGCACTGCACCTTCCCCCATTCCCTGTGGGACTCCAGCTGGATCTTGCATCCCTCCCAATTTATAAAACCTCTTCAACATACCACTGTTTGACATAGTTTACTCCATAGGCTTAGCTTACACCAACAACGCTGATGATACTCAAGTCCTCCTCCCCCTCACTGGCATCTACGAAGTAGACTCCAAGGCCCTCTTTGTAGCCATTCAGCCCTGGATGGCGGCAAACTGCCTATGCCTTAACAGGGACAAGACTGAAATCCTGCTGGTAGGGCCCCCGCCGACACTAAAAGAACTCAACAGCCAATACACCGCTTTCGACATAGATAACATACGGATCCCTGTCTCTTCCATCACTCACAAGTGCCTTGCCAACACAGCCCATCCTTATCTCTCTCAGAAAGTAGTCAGAGCCTGCTCATCCAGACCTACCAGAACACTGCATGCCCATCGACTCCTACTTCAGACGTGCTAAAGATGGTGGCGCTAGCTTCCCCTTCATTGCTGCAAAAATGCCAAAATGTGGCTGCTCGAATAAAGCAAGCTCGCATGATTTTAATGTCAACTGCAACTGTATGTATACGCCTTCCACATGCAACATGTGCATATGCTTTCTGTAACAGTGCCACGATGCCCACGGGCTGCAACACGCTTTATAAATTAATAAAATAAATACATGTTCTTTCTCTCAGTCTCTTGCTTGTTTGCCTCGAGGACATTCCTCACCAGGTTGTGGCAACAGAGTCTTTCCTTTCAATCCCTTTTTCAGTTCACTCTAGGAACTTTTGCTGCAGTTTGCAACTGACAGCCTCTTTCCTGTCAGCCACTTTGGACATCTCCCCTCTTAATGCGGTTTTCAAACTGGTTCTTCCTCTTTCCACTGATGGACATCAGGCAACATATGTGAAGAATTTGTTCTGTCCAACTGCCTCATGCTGCAACCCTCATCTAGGATTCCCTGTGGCGACTCAGCACGGTTTTAGTATCTCTCACTCCTCCTATGCTTCTCACCCTCGTCCTTTCTTAAAAGGGATTGAGAAAACATTAAAATAGAATTGTTTCAACATGTTCTCAACTGACTGCAGTGGGTTGCTGGGCAAAAGTTCAAAACCTGCAGAGTAATTGTAATTGGTTATTTAGAACACGCTTAATAGCCAGAGGTTTTTAAGCGTGGACATGGCTCCACGTCATCTTTCTTCCAAAGCGAGTGTGTTGCCCCTGAGCTATCCTCCCGAACTTACCTTGGGAAGGATACAACAAGCAACAACTAAGAAATATAAGTAGCAAACAAGATTTAGCACACAGTGTGACACAGTGGTCCCTCACTGAACATGAAATATTCAGTCAGGCAAAAACACAATGTGCTGCCTCATAGAAGCCATGATTCAGTTTCTTCACCTGGTGTCCTTGATGGTCAGTGGAGTATCTTCATCATTACATATCTGCTCTTTTCTGGTCATTCCATAGATATAGTCCGGTATCCATTTCTCACAACTCATCACATGAACTAGAGATCTTGGATATGGGTTTTAAGATCACCTTAACTGCCGCCCATTAGTAATCAATGCTTTGATGTTAGGATTTCTCTTGGTAGCACAAAGCAGTCGCCCCACCCAACCGTCTGACATAATAGCAGCAACAGGCAGCTCCCTGTTTGGGCATGTTGGGTCCAGTGAGTGCCTGGGCCAGAAACCCTGCTCTAGGACTTCACCAAGCACACCCTCTTCTTGACTTCTTCCACACATAGGGCTCAAACCACCCATTGACTATCCATTCACTGCGGAGCTTCTGTTACCTCACAGGACACAGGAACATTTGCGTTTTGGGTCTCTTAACTATCATTTGGTTACCTACAGGCCCATTGTAGTCCAACTCAGAGCTTGCACCTGCTTCTTCTAAGCCAGCAGCCATCCACTTTGTTCCCTTTCCCCTCATGTACCTACCCTCTCTCTCACTTGCGCTGCATTCTTTCTGCATTGTCTTCACTTGCCTATTTCCTCTATCCTCCATCATGCATCTTGATTTCACTCCATTACCCCTTCTACTCACTTTTCTCCAACCTTTCTCTCATAGCTTCTGCCTCAACTTTTTGTAACTGCTGCATCAGTCTCCGCCCTCCCATCTTCCTCATTCAACCCTACACCCACACCCCTCAAAAAAGACACTCCAGTGCTCCCAATATCTACAACCTCATCTATCCACCTCGCCTACCGCACAACACCTGCTCATCTCCCCTACCACCTATCACTCGTTCACCTTTCCTCTGGAATGCACAATCCCTCTACAACAAGTCTTGCTACATCACTGACCACTTTGACTTTTGTCACTGTCAACTTTAACTTTTTGCTATCACAGAAACCTGGGTCTCCTTTCATGGCTCTGCTACAGAAGTAACTCTCTACACTGACTCTACACTGACTCTGCTACCTTCTCTCACTCTCCCAGACCTGTTGGGGGGGGAGGTGGTGGTGTGGGGTTCATTATAAATTAGGTCAGAAACGCGGCCCCTCTAACCTCCTATGACATCACCTTTTCCTCTTTTGAATATGCCACTATTCAACTCCTGCCTCCGACTCCCCTCTCTGTGCTGGTTCTCTATCGACCCGATGTCCTCTCAACTTCTTCCCATGACCTCTGCAGCCACTTGCCTTGAACTTTAATCCCTCACATCTGAACACTCCCTACTCTGTTTCCACTCGTAACCTTGGTGGCATCTTCAACCCATCTCACAACATCTTGCTCCTCATCTCTAAATCTGCCACTGTGGCCAGACTCATCCTCCTTAATATCAGCAAAATCTGTCATCTTCTTCCTCTCAATACTGCTAAACAGCTAATCTCCTCCTTCGTTCTTTCTAGATTTGACTACTTTGTCAGTCTCCTCTATGACGTTCCCAACTATGCTTTTTCACCTTTGTACTAAGTCCTCAACTTCACAGTCTGCACACTATTCAACCTTTCCTGCTTTACACTTACCTCTTCTGCTCGTCACCAGATTGGCTGGCTATCTATGAAACAAAGAGCAAAGTATAAACTTCTTATCAGCTTCAAAACTATCCATAGACGTGTCCAACCTTACCTATCTGCTCATCTCACTCTCTACTCTCCCTCACACTTATTAAAATTATCCTCATCCCACCTCCTTGCCACTACACAAGCCCCCTGCACTCCATCTGATTTGCGCTCTCTCCCTCTCCCCTACTCTGGAATGCTTTTCCTCTCCCTCACCGTATTACGCCAACACTCTCACTATTTAAATCCAACCTTAAAGCCCTCCTCCTTTCTGAAGAACCTGTTTCCTAGCACTCTATGTTACTCCATCACCTTTCTTCCCTCTCTCCCCACCCTCACAGACAACCCTACAGCACTTTTGCATCACCCCACCATACTTAATTTAGCACTTCCTCCTTCATCCTGTTCCTATGCAACATCTGGTCTTCAAGTCACATTCTCTCACCCCATTGTCAAGGACATAAGTCCTCTGCTCTGTTATTACATTTTGAAAGTATTTTTTGTGGCAAAAATGCATTCTTTCCTGTGATTTCTATAAACAAATAAAACAAATAATTATGAAAACAAATATATACTCTCTCACAACCATCATACCCACTCTAGTTAAATCTCTCTTGACCTTATCTTTCTCTAAAATCCACTCTCCTCCTCTGACCTCACCATTTACCCCTCACCCTCTGTTCACTCAATTTTTCATCTTAACATCTCATTCCCTCCACCTTCCTTCCACTCCTCATCTCCTCCCTTCAATGACTAAGAGGACATTTAGACATGACTCTCTTGCCCCTTACCTTTATGATGCAAGATCCTCCCTCCTGTCTTTTTCCCCTATTAATACCCCTTCTATTGACCCTGCTTTCTCAGATGTTCACTATGTACTTATGACTTGATTTGACCAACACTGTCCCACTCACACATTCATATCTTCCCGTCCCCTTCTTAAGCCTTAGTACACCTCTGAAATTCACACCCTCAATACAAACATGCTCCGTGAACTATGATTCTGGCGCAAATTGCTTACACCTTCCCTACTCCTGGCCTACAAAATGTCCTTTCTGCCAGAATCTCGCCACTGAACTCTGCCAAATCCTACTAATTTCCTCCCTTCATAATCACCCCCAAAAACATGTTATCTAACCTCTAACCTTTGCCCTCACCTCCCAAGCCAATATCCATTGCATCCTCCCTTTCTGCTGAGGACTTTGCTCACTACTTTTCCTTTCACATCTCTAAAATGTTAGATATTCTCAAAGCCCTCCTCTATTTCCCTCCTCAAACCTCCTTCTGTCTACCACCGCTCCCCGAAATCTTCTACACTTGCCTACTTCTGCCCTCCCCCTATTGAATTAACTCTCATCCTTTGTAGTGCAAACCTGTCTTGTGCTCCTATAAGCCCTTTTGCTCCCCAAATGGTCAAAGACCTAGTCTCAATCACTTGGCCATGTCTCTCTGAGCCTTTAACTGTTCTCTTTCCACTGGACTCTTCCCTGCCTCCTTCAAATCTGCAACTGTGTTACCTCTCTTGAAGAAACCCTCTGCTGATCCGAATGTCCCAACAAGCTATCTCCCAATTTCTTTTCTTCCCCATTATTCAAAAGTCGTTGAGTGGGTGGTATTCGACCAGAGAGTGCCTTGAGGATAATGGCCTTAGAGGTCCATTTTTATTTGGCTTCCATAGTAAACAATCCACAAAGATTACACTCATGCATTTCTCCAACTTTCTCTCTAATGCTCATCACTCCAAACCCCTCATCTATACTCATCCTGTTTGTTAGGCTTTCCCTTTGTCTTTGACACTGTTAAGTACACTTTCTCCTCACTCTCCAGGACCTTGTGTTTCGCAAATCTTATCTTGACTGGATCGCCTCTTACTTGAAATAGCAAACCTTTAAAATCTCTTGGCACTTGCAAACCTCTGACACCCAACCCTCTCCATGTAGCCATTCCTAAGGATCAGTCCTGGGACCTCTTCTCTTCACACTCTATACCTCTTCCTTAGGAATACTTATATCTTCCTTAGACTTTCACTATCACCCTTTTGCTGATGACACTCAAATATTGTTCTCCTTTTCCCCCTTCACCCCAGCCACCTTGCAACAAATTACTAACTGTCTCATTGCATCACAGGATGACTCTCCGCTACTTTATTCTGTAAAAATGGAAGTCAACTTTCTCCCAGCTTCGAATGCCTTCCCTACCTACCCCTCTTATGTCTCCTTCCTGCTTGACCTCTTGCTCCCTCACCCATGACTCACAATCTCTGGGTCCTCTTTGATGGTGACCTATGCCTGCAAATATGCATCACTACTACTGCCTCTGCTGCTCGTATGAACATCCTCAACATGCAAAGAATGTGTACACCCTCATAAACTGGCTCACAACCTGTTCTCAACTGTATTCCATTTTGCAGGCACCCTTTGTGGGAATGCCTCTTTAGCGTGTAAAGGTGTTATAAAAAGTCATTTCTGAACGAAATTGACATCCCTGTTCTTCAAATAAATACAAGTACATAATATAAATACTTCCTCAGCAAGTGGAGCAAAAGCAGAGTCTGCTCAGTTTATATCTGTGGGGTTATTCCATTTCTTCCCAATCACGTTGGCACAGAACAGCATAGGGCTTAGATATGCACTGGACAACAAACCTCCATACCTCTTTGAAAGACGACAAAAATAAGCCGCTGTGTCATTTCAAGTATCCCTATCAGTTTATTTTCTTATTCATTACAAAAATTTATAAAGCAGGGTTAGATCCTAAGGTGCCAAACCACTGTACAATCCAATAACATATACAACAATCCATGCACAAATAACAAATTAAGAACATAAGACAAAGAACTCAAACAAGATTATATAGGATAAACTCAAGAAAACAAAATATTTTTCGAAAGCCGAATGTGATTAGAGGGACGCAATGAATCTCAGACATGAGGTGCCAAAAAAGCTTAAAGAGAATACTGAACACTTAAATCTAGGAATAGTTATTCTGAGAATGTCTTGACTATGGTAAGATCTTAATTTTCTGGAAAGAGACAACTAAGCAGCCAAAACAACAGACTGGCCTTACACGAGGCCTTGTAGAGCAGTGTATCTTGAAATGAGTGCTAAACTGAATAGTCAAACAATGAAAAGAAATTAAAAACAGGGTAAACTTTCTCAAATGTTTTAATATACCTGCAATAAAACGAGTTGCATAGTGTAAAATAGACGTCAAAAGAAATAATGAGTTTGATGGCAGATCAACACAAATGTTATTACTACCGCCCAGTTGAGATAGAACAAGAGAGTTAAAAACTTTCAATTTTTCCAAGAAGGGTAATTTAAAATGTGGGTCTGGGCTAAATAAGAACATTATACCTTAAAATTGAGATTTGAGTCATGAACAAAAGCAAATAAAAATAAGATTTGGCCGAGGACACAAAAACAGGAAAGGGATTAATAACTACTCCACCAAATGGGAGTGAGACAAAGAGGGGGAAGATACCAAAAGAAATGGTGTTTTAGGAGGATGTAGTTTTAAGGAAAAAGACAACATGTAAATCACAATAGTAAGGGGAGGGTGTCAGCAGGGAAATAAACCTTCAGATACAGTTGGGTGTCCTCTCCATAATAGCTATGCCTCTAGGTAAAATCTGCACACTTCATCACCCAGAGGTTCCATGTAGATTATTCACAACATGGGGGGCAGGGTGTTTCCCTGGGGTACCCCACTACTCACGGGTATGAGGCACAACTTGGCCAAGTCCACTTTCACAAACTGAATTGAACCATTACATGATCGACCCAGAAAGACTCCTCTGGCAGGAACAGATGTGAAAGAACAGCTGTGTCAAATGCAGCGGAGAAGTCCAGAAGTACGAGAAAACACCCCAGCAGCATCCAGCATCCTCATTGTATTGCCTAAAAAGCATCCATCTAGGTGCTACACCTAGTGCAGAAACCATATTGATCATGGTGCAAAATGTGCACTCGCCACTGGCCATAGTAAGAAATGGTATTGTGCAGGCTAGTCACCTGGAACGGCAGATCCCCCCACAAGCTTATGATCACATTGATGGATAGGCACTAAGTCTGGGGACTGCCGCTGGGTGAAGGGGCTATACCCCCCGTTCCCCACTGGCGAGGCTCCTTCCCAAGGGCTGGGGCTCTGCCTCAACACCTAAGAGCTTTGCCATCCGCTTAGGGCCGGGGCACCCAAGGACCGGCGCTGGGTTAGGGAGACGCCAACCTGCATCACATGCTAGCACCCCAGGCTCGGTTCTCGCGGGGTGCAGACTCAGGACGCCTCTGCCTGCCTTGTAGAGTCCCGGCCAGGATCCGAGACTCACCCTGACTGCCTTACCAACTCCTGTGCACCCAGCTGCTGGGCTTAGTGGGACTCACACTCCACTCTGGCCCTTTGTGGTCTGGTCAGTAAATGCCCAGTGCTCTGAACTGCCATCCTAGGGTGGTCCCAGACTGCCTCACGGAGCCTTGCTAGCTCTTCCCCCAGGACTCTCTCCAGAGACCAGGTCCTGCTTGATCCTCAGCTTCTGGGCTCACTTAAGCCTTGTAGTGCATTCAGGTCCATTGACATCACCTGCACTGGGGCATTGTGGCCACATCTGGGCATTTCTTGCTGTCTTCCTGTGGCACCTGTACAGGAGCAGAAGAGACATCCGCTGCATGCACTATGCAGCTGCCGCACTGGAAGACACTTCCAATCAACTTTTTCAGTCGTGAGTAGAGCCATCTGGTCCAACCGATCCTGCCAGATGGCCAGTCAGGCTCAGTTCAAGAAGCAGATGGCCCGGGACCATGAGGATGTGACTGCCTTAAGGCCACAGTCCAGTGTCCAGGGCTGAATCCGCTTACTCCGCAACCAGGGCCGGGGCTTAAGTTGCAATCCGCAACTGAGTCCCAGCCTCTCTTCCCTGCCTGCCTCTGGCTGGGTCCTACCACTCTGCTGCTAGTTGGTCCAAGGCCATTTTATCTGCTAGGCCTGCTAGGCTGAATGGAAAGGGAGAATAGAGCTTCTCGCCCACCCAGCCCTTACCCCGTAGGTGCACCCAGGGTGGGTGGGAGATTCCTGTGTTTACCGTGGTGAAGCAAGAGGAGGAAGGACAGAGATCCTTGCAGCATCGGCAACTTGGTATAGGCCTTTGAAAAATGCCTGGCTCAAAGAGTGACTTCCAATAGATTGCAGTGATATATCTGCCCTGCTATTTACAAAACCCTGAACCAGAAAAAGATAATCTATGAAAATATTTAGCGCCAGGTATACCATGAATGGCCGATGTACTACAGGCAAGAGAGATGGAACCTTCTGTCCACACTTGAGTCCCAATGCGAGCGGCTCTATGCACCGGCCCAGAGGCTGGCTATCCTAGGCCAACTAAAACGCCAAAGCGCTGCAGAATCATAATGGAATCATTACAGTTTAGGGGGATTTTGACTTAGAGGAGTGCAGTCATAATCCGGCATATGGTAGCTTCGCCCCATTGTCTCCTCAGCCAAGCACATACACCCAATGTCTGAACTTGCGGTTCCTTTGAGCAGGATTAAAATTGTGACAACACATCAGTAGGGTAAAACTGACCTGTCTCACAATGGTCTAAACCCAGCACACGTTCCCTATTAGTGGGTGAACAATCCAATGCTTAGTGAATTTTGCTTCACAAAGCCATGAAGAGCGGACATCAAAGGATCAAAATGCATCGTTGCTTTTAATGTTTGCCTGCCACAAGCCCTTTACGCCAGTGGTAACATTCCTGACATCTCCAGCTTGAAACCCAAAAAGTCAGAAGGATCATGAGGCCCTGCTTTCAGGGTCTGTATTCAAACTGAAAATCTAGATTAATCAAGCTTTTGCTCTTCTGCTCCGCTTCAGGTTTCTGTCCTCCCTGAGCTCGCGTTGGAACTACTGCATTATTGTTTGACAGTTGTACCGCCCCAGTCAAACTCCCCACTTCTAACAGTCCCCAGACCCGGTTGCACCCGGTGTGAGCCGGGCTCCTGGAGCCTGAAGCAGGAGCCTCATGGAGCTCACCCCCCATTTTACTGCGTAAGTGAAAAAAGTAGTGGTATTTCACCGGTGGCCTGAGGACCTCCCACTTATCCTACACCTCTCATGTCTCTTCAGAGTGCCAGACTAGAGGCAAGCAGAATGTGGTTTTCTTTTCCAGCTGATTGCGCCAACCCATTCCCTTGGCTCTGGTTTCGCTAGGTAGCTAGGGACAGTTGGAATCTCATTCACTAATTAGATGACAAGGCATTTGGCTATTTTTGTAGGATAGTTACCAGCGGGACCACGCAGAGATAAGGGTCACTATGACTGAGAAAGAGAGTCATAGTTACTCCCGGCATTCACCCATGCTTCATTGAATTTCTTCAGTTTGTCATTCAGACACTGGGCAGAAATCACATTGCGTCAACACCCGATGCAAATTGCCCTAGTCTGAACCAGTTCTAAGTCCCTTGTCTGCACCAGTTCTAAGTCAGCTGCTAGGCATTGACTGAAGCAGAGCGCCAGCCCGAACCCTGGGAGAAGAACGGAAAGAGGTGACCACCACAGTTGGGGCAATCTGCAGGAAGGGCCTGGCTTGCGTCTGGATTCGGCACCACCCCTGCCCTGCTTTGCTCCCCGACCAGACTGATCAAGCACTCATGGCCATTCATTATCCCGAAGTTATGGATCTGATTTGCTGACTTCCCTTACTTACACTGTTTGAACATTCCAGAGGCTGTTTATCTCAGAGACCTGCTGCAGATATGGCTACGCCCCGGCACAAGAGTGACACAATCTCCTGTGGATATTCAAGGACCAATGAGAGCTCACTTGACGTTGCCTGAACCACATTGTTTTTGAAGGTTCGCGCCCCTCTCCCGGGATGAACCCAATCAATGATGCACTAGCCTTCACAAAGAAAAGAGATCTCTCCCCGGGTCCCCCTCCATCTTGTCCAGCATCATTTGCATTATCGCACTGGATTCCGTGAGCGCTCCCGTCCCTGCCTCTATGGGTTCTGGAATCTGAATCCGATTCCCTTTTGATCCGTTCAGGGCAATGGAGGCCATCACCCGTCCCTTCCGAATGGCACTCGGCCACCTCTTAGGTCCGACCGCTCTATGTTCAACTGCTGTTCACATAGAACCCTTCTTCACTTCAGCCGTGAAAGTTCTTGTTTGAATATTCGCTACTACCAGCAAGATCTGCACATGTGGTACCTCCACCCAGTCCCTTGGCCCGGCCTTCTGTGCGCACTGCAGCGGTCTTCCTACTCATCACGATTTAGCCCTTGCTATGGGTATAAGCCTGATGCACCAGCACCATCCATTTCCAGGGCTAGTTGATTCAGCAGGTGGGTTGTTACATACATTATAGCGGATTACGATTTCCATGGCCGAGCTCCTGCTGTCTATGTCAATCAACACCTTTTCTGGGGTCAGATGAGCATTGGCATTGGACTCCTGAACCCGTTCTTCGGTTCATCCCGCAGTGCCAATTCTGCTTAACCAAAAATGGCCCACTGAGCCATACGATGCCTGGCTCCATGCCATTGAGCCAGGCGTCTTGTCCATTTAAAGTTTGAGAATAGGTTGAGATTGTTTTGGACCCAAGATCATTTGCTTTACCAGAAAGAACTGGGGTTTCCAAGAGCCAATTATAGCTGAGGGAAACTTCATCAGGAACCACCTAATAGATGGTTTAATTAGTCTTTCACCTTGATACCCAGGTCAGTCAACTGATATGCATGGCAGGACCTCTACAGACCTCCCCCAGTTTCCTCTGGCTTCGCCTGGCCTAGGCATAGTTCACCATCTTTGGGGTCCTATCATACACACTCATGCTCGACTTCTTGACAGAGCAGGCAAGATGGGGATGTGGTGTGCCCACCGCAATGCTGCAATGGCATCCCACCTCAGCCGGCATGCGCCGGCCATCACCTTCCTTGTTCCACACGGTTTTGTTTGACCCTCCAACTCATGCACATGTATGACTCCTTGGTCTGTGTTTTCAAGACGGGTCAGGTCGGTAACCGACATCAACGCAGACCCCTGGCACCCTTCATGGGATTTCCTAACCATCTGCGTGATGTGGTTGGGCTCACTGAGAACAGTCCAGCCCAGTCAACAGTTGAACCAGGAGCAGGGGGGACCGCGGACAGTGGCAGTCAATCTCTCTCGTCCTGCTGACACTGCAAAACTGTTACCAGGGGGCTATAACACTCAGGGAGCCACCAACACCCGGGGCCTTCCCAAACTACCTGGAGCTGGGTGTAGTGTGCCACGACGGAGGAAAAATGCCCTGCGGGGGCTGGGTTTGCCCAGGTGGTGAACCCACAAGGATGTCTGCCGTTCCAGGTAAACCGTCCTACACATTGTGTTGAATCCTCCGAGCAGCCTGCACGACCCCACTCGTTTGCCTCTCGACGGTTTCAAGCCCTCTTAAACTCTCTATTCAAAGTTATTTTCAACTATTCCCAATGGTACTTGTTGTCTATCGGTCTAACGCCTTTATTTAGCCTTAGATGGAATTTACCACCTGTTTTTGGCTGCATTCCAAAGCAACCGGACTCAGAGAAAACCCAGACCCTGTGCACCGGGGGCCAGTACTGCTCTAACATCATCCGCAGGGTGAGCCGCAATCAGAAGAACATAGGCCCCTTGAGCAATGCTGGGGAGACGGTCTTCTGTATGCCACATTTTATGCCCCCACTGCCGGATGGGGATTCGCTACTGGTCTCTTTCCTCTTCACTTGTCGTTACTGAGGGTATCGTGGTTAGTTTCTTTTCCTCCACTTAGTAAAATGCTGAAATTCAATGCATTGTCATCAGGGAGCCAAAGCAGTGTACCCTGAGTGACAGAGGGGGAGGTCTGGGCAAAAGTATCCAGCCTCCTTATAGACCCAAATGGAGAACATTTTCAAATTGGAGCCCATCCAGACTTCCTGAGCAGACCGGTCATCTGGTCCTTCCATTCATTCCTATGGCCAAGTATCAGATGGCTTGGCTCAGAGAGCAGCCACCCGGTAGTGCAATTCATTTCAATGGACCCAGGTGGAAAGGGCACTTGGCACCCTGGCAAAGGAAAGGCATGCCCCCTTGGACTTCATCTGGGTTGGGGGATGGTCATACTAAGCGCAAGACAGGCACCCATGGGAGGGGGCAGCACCCCAGCCATGCTGGAGCTCTGGCTAGAGCATTTTAGACAAGAAACAATAGGAGATGCCTGGTTCAAACAGCTGGTCCTTCAGGCTAAACTGAATCAATAAACAATACACAGTGGACCAGTGGAAGAGAGGGATGATCTCTACCACTTAATTTTGTCTTTTTATAAATACTGACAAACCGTTCTTTTCAATATCAAATTAATCCAACTGAATTAAAACACAAACATAAAAAAAAATACATGAAAATACATTTTACACAAGTTTTCACATAAATTACTTTGCTCCAGTTACCTGTAAATATTCCAGGCCTGGTTACAAACAACGCGCTCACCTCTCCAATCTACTATCATTTATTCACTCTGTGAATCACCCATCTCATAACCCACTTATGTAGCTCCACTTACTAGAGTCACAGTTATTCCCAGCAATTTCACTTGCTTCTCCATGGTGCAGACCCACTGTCAGAATGTTTTTTCCAAGCATTGGACCCGCCCTCATCATTTCAAAGACTTATGCATATATACGCCACACCTTGTTTCCAGCTCCCACAAGGAATTTAACGACTCATTTCTCAATGTACAATGTTGTCATCTTTTCCACTTAGAGGATACACTGTGTCAATGTTTCTTTCTCCCAGAACACGGTGCCAATCCCCCGTATGTCCACCTCCACAGAGATGAGACACTCATTCACTTTTGCATGGCTCTCCCTCGGAGTACAGCGGTTTACTATAGACTGACTCTTTCCTTCCCTCCTTTCCTTCCTGGATCTCAAAGAAACACATATAAAAACTGGTGGTTGGTTCAGCATCAAACTGTTAGGTAGAAAACCCCTTATAAGTTTTTCTCGGTTTTGGACGTTACCGTTCTCTCACCAAGGCTTAATCCAAAGCCTGACCGAGAATGTGGTGCTGTTTAATTGCTCTGCATTAAGAGTCATTATGACCCCTAAGGCAGGGGTACCCCATAGATTTGAATCATGTCTCCCTGGTCTTGTAAACCATGGTCCTAGTGAACTCTGTAAGTGGGCCGGGTGCCTGTCTGAGCCAGTCATGATGTGTCACAGGGTGGTATGTGGAGGACCATCTGGTGATCCTCATTTGGTTTCAGTCTGGCCCTTTAAGCCCAAAGTGAGTCAAGGTGCCCCTTGAATAGGCAGCCAGTCCCACGCTGCCTCCAAGTGGAGATCACAGTTGCAGACATTCATAACGTGTGCAGCCCAGGTATAGGGGGAAGGGCTGTACAAACCCCATGAGCCCCAGTCCTTCGCCAAGGCTGGAGTTTGGAGATTGTGATGAACAGAGAAGGCTGAGAAGAGCACAAGCTAAGGAGATGGAGGTTGTTGAAGAGGCAGAGGTATAGAGGGGGGTTAGAAGGAAAGAGGATCTAATTTCAAAATGTGTGACTGATGTTAATGAGGAGGTAATTTTGAGGGGGTGCAACAGTACTGAGTCGCTGCTAGTAACCACAGGAGGCAAGTTGATGAAGTAGTAAGATCAGGTGTGAGAAACCGTACTGGGGAGGAGGTGCTAAATGCATGCGGCAGAACTAAGACTAATGAGGAGAAGGTAGCAAAGAGAGGGATTAAGAAAGTGGTGATTAGGGGAAGGATGGGTTGGTAGAGAGGAGGGGGTGGTATCATCAAGAGGGATGGAGGAGGCATAGAACAGCAGAGGTGAAGGTAGGAGTAGGGGCAGAGGTTGTGGTTACTAAAGGTGGAAAACGGCAGTAGAGAGGAGGTGGCATGAAGTATCAAAAGAAGGGGCGGTGGAAGAAAAGTTTGGCCAAGTATTGCATATAGGTTGGAGAATGGACATCAGACAGAAGTGGTAAGAGGAATGACATCAGGAAGAAAGATAGTGACAGGTATCAGGATGAAAGAGAGAGCCGGAGAACCACAAGAGGGGGAGGAGATGACAGGGAACCCTGAGGAGCACTAGATAGCATTGGGAGAACATCCAGCCAGCTCAGGCAGGTTTTGTCAGGCCAGGTCGACCCTAGGCAGGACTATTGTGTGGGAAGACCAACAAGTGCAGGCCATGAAGGCATAGAGAGGGGACAGGTGTAGGATGTATTAATCCGGCGACAACCAATTTTGAGGAATTTTCCACCCAACACAAATGAGGCATGCCCAATTTTTATGTATGGTATGAATTTATTTTTATGAAACTGGGAGCCCCAATTTAACAATATTGATTTACTACAGCATCCTTCCTCTTTTGGACCAGCAACACACAGCTTTGCACAGAAGGTCTATGTATTAATACAAAATAAATACATTGAATCAATTTACATATAGACCAATTAAACATCTATTCAGCTCACATGTCAATGACGAATCGCATTAACACTGAGCAACACACTAATCACCTAAATTTTTGTCAATGCAACATTTATTGCAATAGAGGCTTTTGAAAAACACACATCAGCATATGTACATTTCATTAACCTTGAGCGTACATCCACCATATGTTGAAAAGTGTATGAGGGCTAAAAATAACCACATTTTATAGAAACCTAAGTTCAATCAAAACATTCCTGCCTATCTAGGTCTCTCTACCTCATTGGATTAAGCATATGACCTCCCTTCTACCAAATAGACATGTGAGCATCTCAAACAATATTCCAGAAACTCAATTTAAAAGACAGGCAACGTAACACCCATGTATGTAAATTGCTTGCAAACCAGAAATTGTATGTTTAAGGTGTATGTTTGCTAAATTCCCATTAGTGGTGTTTCTTTTGCATTAATGTCTAAAAGTGTACAGTTGTCATTTTTGATGGACAAATTAACAATTGGAAAATGGGTAGCAGTTAATAACCCTTTCCCCTTGATTCCTGAGTGGTCCAGCTCCAGTAATAAAACTCTGCTTTGTGATGTAACCAGGGAATGATTCCAATTACAATATTTTTCTAGGTATGTACACAGTGAGATATACATTTAACATAGAAGGAGTGAAGGGATCTCCCAATATACACGCCACAGGATTGGTTTAATCAAATCTATAATTCCAGAAGTGCATATGATTCTGAATTATTTACTTATTTCCCAGAATGTACAGGCAATGTATATACCCTTCACCAATCAGTACTTTCTAAAATAAAAAAGGTCCAGGATTTAATCTATTCAACTTTAGAGTGTATTTCCCTTCAAATATACTTCCTCTTGGCTTTATATTTGCATGGGAGTTTCTTTTGGCTCTCTCAGAGACTGGCCGGCACCCACTGAAGGGCTAGTTAATTCTCCCTATCTAGGAACAGGTGGTCATCAGTCAGCAAGATGCAGTGAGCTTCCCTCCACCTAGTTTCCCTTTTCTGTATCCAAACTGTCTGGCTGACTTTTCCATTGAAGATGTCCTACCACTTTAACTCCAGGTAGGACCTTCTTACACCTTACTGCTGGTAATCCAAAATGGGACAAAAGGAAAACATTCTATTCAATTCTTCTTTTTCTGTGCTCAGTCTGTCAGTTAGTCCATCTAAGTCAATGAGTAAGGCCTGTGTCAGTCCCCTGAATCTATGGACTTTTTATAGATTAGAAATCGCTCCCTTTAGATCTGGGTTTGAAAGTGACATCACAATAGACTAACCCCTTTGGACACATTGGGTATATCAATAAAGAGGGCAGTCCAATGGGTGTATCTTATACACCCAGTTTCCCTCCCACTTGATGTGAAATAACCTTGGAGATTTCTGTATTAAACAATTGTAATTTTCTGAAACATCATGTTCCTCGCATGTGATGATGTTACTAATAGGATTATCATCAGATTCCTCTCTCTCATGGGGAATTCAATCAGTTGATGTCCATATTGGCACAATATGTAATGTGTGAGTTACAAGTTTTGACATTTTACATTCTGATATTTGTATATACGAAAAATGGTTCTAACTCAGAATAATAGCCTTTCCCAAACAGATACTGGGATATATGAACCGCTAGCGCATGCCGTTTCTGCGCAAAAACATTTACATTCATCTAATTTGCAAAAGTTTTGTTTTTGTATGTGCTTAAAGTATTTTATTAAATTAAACTAAGTGCAGAATACATAAAAAAAGTAGACATTTACATAACTAAACACTTATTAACATATAATAGTTTACTTCCAGCTGAAAGAGCTGTTAAAAAAGTCTCTCCTGCATTTCATTCTACAATTATCAACGCAAGTATGATTTCATATATAATATTTCAACTGTGCATTGTGTTTTACCTGATATTAGATGAATCACAATATAAAAAAATGGCATTCCATTTCCCTGGCTTGTCAGCAGAACCTTTGGTGTCAGATAATGCTGGTTTCTTTGGAGCTGAGAACTGGGCCCTTTATAGAGGCCTAGTCTTCATGGCACCTAGTGGCAGGAGGCTTGCTGAAATTGGTCTTCCTAGGCCGTTTGATGACACATGTCCCTGATACTTGAATGATTACCGCCACTTGTGATCATTTGAGCTAGATTCCACGTTTCGAAAGTGCCAATCGTACCTTCTGGAAGAACTAGCTGATGGGAAGATCAGGTTTTTTGAAGAGCAGACTACTGCTCAGAATCTATTCTGTGTATGTATAAAGCATGTGTCTTACTCTGCAAGGCCTATCATGAGACCAAAGCAGAACAACTGGTACTTTACTGAATTCCAGAGAGTGTAAAAGTTGTATGGTCAGTTTCAAAGACTTGCAACATTTCCTTGGGAGAAAACATCCTCCTCATGTATCTGTTTGTGGGACGGAATGTAATGTGTCTAAAACACCTGACACAATGTGATATTTTTGAATATCTGTAGGTTTCTCAAAGTTGATTCTTAATCCTGCAAGGAAATAAACAGAAGACTGCAGGCTAAATTCGATTCATACTTTTCTGGAACATGCTGTTTTCTTGCCTCCTATATCGACTGTGTATCATTTAATACAAGTTGCTGGATACTTTCATGTAATTAAAAAGATTTCTTTTTATGCCTTGTCAGCTACTTTGGACATATATTTTTGTTGTCGATGGGCTGCTAACCTCACACTTTCCTCGCACAGGTATTGGCCCCTTTTCTCTGCATTCTTGAATACGTTTTATTACACAGGGGAGGAAACCAATAGGGTGATCCAGAAGAAACTGTTCTCCATCCTTCTCACCCACCTTCACCAATGACTGCCATAACTGACTTGCTTGCTTAAAGGACTACACTGCTAAGCTATTTTTTAGGTGTTCAGTGCCCTAGAATCCCATGGCAAGTCAGATAACCAAAAATGTGTTTGAGAACCCTGAAACCAGCAATGCCTGGATGGAGACCAGGTTAATGTAAGGACACTCTAAGGAGTGGGGTGGAGTCTTGCCCAGGGATTATAGAAGGCCAATGAGCCCCATTGATGACTGGAACACTAGATCTTCCTGATCTTTTTCGATTTTGGAAGATCCATGTTTCCTTTGGATTGGACATTCCCAAACATATTTCCCTTAATAAACCTGCTTACCTCATGAATTGTATCTTGTCTATTTCTTTCCCCCATGTCCATTGTGACATGCGCACTGGATTGACATGGTAAAATAATGCAGTAGGTAGAGACAGGGATAGCTATAGGTATTTGCCATGGGAGCAGGATGTTTGGGTGGTAGCTAGAGGCATGCCATGGCAGGACTCCTAGAGTATGGGAGCAGCAGGTAGGGTAGGTGCACCACTGCAGGCTCTTGACCTTGAAGAGTGATGACCTGGAGGAGGGGCTAGGGATAGAAAAGAGATGCACCGAATTCTGTAGATTTCTTGGGTTCTGAAACACCCATTTCAGCGGTCTTGATCAGCAGTTCAGAGGCTTTGGAGTGTCCCAAATTGTGCTTCAAGTTCACTCCAGTACGTTTTGGTGTGGTTGCGACTCCCATACATTTGTTTCACCTAGAATCAGAAATGCAATTGAATGTCTTTACTATGTGGCGTACAATGTTTGCTCTATGCTAGATGAACTTGCATGCAGACCTACTTTATCTTAAATATTCATGAATGTATAATAAGGTATTCCACATAGCACTCACCTCGTTCATATTGTTATGCCCTCTAAAATGCCCTCTAAAATGGTGAATCATTTCAAGCACATGCTGTCTGTTAATTGGCCTGTGGGCTCAGCACATTATAATAAGATAAATAAATGTACAATAGTATCCTTTTCATGTTCGTTTTTTATATACACATTACTTACTTATCTGTCTTATCTGCTGTAAAGTTTCTTAATTTGATCTTCAGTTGCTATATTTGTTTTCATCAAAAATCCGCTCTCATCTTTCCAATCTCTAATAAATGTTAATATTATTATTGCTTTAAATATATTTACTTCTCTCCACATTTACATTCTCTCAAATCCAATTAAAATCAAATTGATCCCAGTATAGGTTTCAAAACTCTTCCAGACATTTATTCTAGAGACATCCTGTTTCATTTTTCAAAATGCTGTTATTGTGCCTGTTGTGATGTGGGACAACGCGCGTCATGGGACGCCTCTTGTCGGCTAATCGATAAAGATACCCATCCCTTTTGCGGGTGGTCAGTTTGACTGTTAATGGTGTTCGAATTGTTTGTGTCTCACAGATTGAGTTTCTTTCTGTGTAGGATCTGCCAAGCAGGAGCCTACAACAACTGGCGACTAAGGTGAGAGTGAGCGGTGCTGCATTACACGTTCTCGTCTCTACACGGGTCTTTCCACCTCTTGCTGGGCGTCATACTCCGACACAAGAACAAAGCATGGACGGATCTGCTGCCCAATGCGCGTCCTTTAGCCCTGCCTGGCCTTCTGATGCTAGCAGTGGAGCTCATCAAATCCTACATCACCACAATAAACAGGCACTCACAATGAAATACCAACAGTAGGACATGCAGCCACATGGAAGCCATCATGATGTATGTGGCATGAGACAGACAACATCTAGCACATTCACTCTGTAAATCAAAGGGATGGTCATTCCCACCACATCACCCTTTCTGGCCAAGGGACCTCAAGTGCCCCACCGCATACCTCCTTGCAGTAATGGATAGCGATGATCAGCACAAAGGAAATGGGTGTCATCAATTACAGTAACCCCCAGAATTTATCAAAGGCGATTATTCAATCTCTCAGTTCCAACCGCTCGAATTATTGACAGGCACAACGATGGCGCTCATTCCCGAAGCAGTGATAAGGTCATATTTGCCTTGCACTCCCCGCTTTGCTCTAGAAATGACATTCTAGCAGGTACTGGATTCACTCATGTGCCGTATATCACATCTTGGAGAGCATTTTAGCTAACAATATCGGCGCTGACTAATACCGGCTCCTGAGATTGACATTTCAGTGGCTTCCGGCCTCCACTTGCTGGGTGTTTTGACGAAAACACACCCCAAAGAACTATGGAATGACACTGAGGAGTCTCCTTTGCTAAATTCTGGGCATTTCGGTCCTGAGGAAAGCGATTAGATTGATCTTGCCGAAACGCTTCTGGGTGCCTATTGCTGGCTCACCTTTACATTAAGATTCCTTCTTAATAGTGTGGACCCTGGTCATTCCCTAGATGCCTCTGTTCATGTGGGGATTTAGAGCACTTATACACTGTGTACAGCACTTGCCGATATCTCGCATCACGCGTTAAAACTCAATAAGGTGTTTTATGTATCTCTTTTTACAATTTTGAATGATGTATTATGTTGTCAGGAAATGTGTGTAACTTTGTATTACACGATCGAAAATGACTAGTAAAAATGATTGGTGATGTGATGCAAGTTGTAAACATCACACAACCTAAAATATGTTGTTTAAAATAATAAAGTATATTTCAAGTGAACTATAAACCTATGAATGCAGTCATTTGATACCTACTAACTAGTTGCTAGATGACTGCCTGCTTAAGTTTGTGCTGCCTGTGTTTTGTAATAGGTTAGACTCAATTCCAACAGGAACGACCCCCACCCCCTTCTGTGGTTAACTGGTGGGTGCAGAGTACATGTTTGAAAGAAGCCATATGAGTGTGGGACTGCTTGTGTTTACATGGCTATGTGAATGTGTGTACACAAACCACCCTGCATGGCATTATTTACTGGGCAGTTATACCCCGTAACAAATGCCATGGCTGTCCCCTAGGACTCGAGCGCCCCACACACATAATGTACCCCATTTGTAATGAAAGTGATTATGTTTCAGTGTGAGGTGCTGGCGCACAAAGGGGCAGGCATGGCATTTATTCTGGGCATCCATGATAAAGCAAGAAAGTGTTTTTACGTGGCTAGCATTTTGGTGCAGCTAGCCTAACCATTTCTTACTGTGGCATGAGATTTTGTATTGTACATCTTTGATAAAGCAAGCATGATAAGTGTTATTGCATGTCTAAACTAGCATTTTGGTGTAGCTAGTCTAGCCCTTTCTTACCGTGACATGAAATTTTGTAATGTTCATCCTTTGATAAAGCAAGCATGATAAGCGTTGTTGCATGGCTGGACTTGCATTTTGGCCCAGCCAGTCTAGCTGTTTCTTATTGTTGTATGACATTTTGTATTGGGCATCTATGAACAAGTAAGCATGATAAGTGTTATTAGGTAGTTAGATTGCCATTTGGTGCATCCAGTATGGACATGTTTTCATACTGTGATATGCATTTTTAATGGTAAAGCCTGCAGGTGTATGTCCTTATGTGGGGATACTAACATTTATTGGCAGAACAAGCGTGGACAAGTCTTCTTATAGTATCATTACTGGCATTATGTGCAAAGCAAACATGAGTATGTTTTTATATGGGAATATTGGCATATATTGGTGCAGCTAGCATGGAAATATGGGCACAGCCAGCATACCAATATTTTTATACTGGCACATATTGTGGGCAAAGGCATTATGAAAATGTATTGGAGAAATTATCCTGTGCGCTCTTGGTGACTTGAATCTATTGGGTTTTTTATGAGTTATCCTACAAAACCAATTGCAAACTGTTTGGATTTTTACCCAATTGTTAGTGTTCTGTAAAATTCAAAATTTTAACAGAGTATATTTAAAAATATCACAGGAGGAGGGAAACTCCCCCAAGCCCTGTTTGACAGATTCAAGCTCCCTCACTTCGCTCAGTCGCTGGGGAATATGTAGGGAAAATATGTACACCCCCACACTTCAAAAATTCACCAGCCACCACTGCGGTACACATAAGCTGAATCTGACATTTGAAGCCACTACTTTGCAGGTCATGAGAAAGAAGGGCTTAGTGGTAACAATAACGCTAGTAGATTTCAGCGTCACATGTAACTGTAGCTGGTTTTGGAAAATAAGGATATGATATGATATGTTATTTATATCGCACCTATACACAAGTGTTTCAAGGCATGACGAGGCAAGGGAGGGGAACAAAAGGAAACAAGACAGCGATCTTACTAGTTCCAGCGAAATTGAGATTGCACAAGTGCAGAGGAGAGGGAAGGGGAGAAGTGCCAGGGGAAGGGGAGGATGAGAAAGTGCAGGACATTGGATCGAACATTGAAAATAAGAAGTGCGGCCAGCAAGTGGCAGTGCAAGGGTTAAGTGCAGAAAAACAGGTGATGGATAAGTGCGAGTATGGGGGTTGTAGGGTTGCTGATACAGCCCCAAGTGCAGCATAGCCAGGGGACAGTGCAGAAGTGCAACTGGGAGGGCAGGAGCCTGGGCCTGTAGTTCAGAGGGTAGCCAGATAGCCAGTGCAGTATAAGACAGGAGATCAACAAGGTAGCGGAAGAGACAAGGCAGAAGCAAAGAGGAAAGTCTTGAGCTGCATCCGAAACCGGAGATGGTTCTGCTCAAGTTTCAGAGAGGCAGGGAGGCTGTTCCAGATGGAGACGCCAGCCGAAGAGAGAGATCTGCCACCAACTTGTTGCTTGGAAAAGCGACAGACCCTCAAGAAGTTGGATGTGGAGGAGCGAAGTGCTTGAGTAGGAAGATACTTAAATAGAGAAAGCTGCAGATATTTCGGTCCCAGGCCCCTGTAGGCCTTGTGGACAATGCAAAGGGTCTTGAACTTGATCCTTGCAGCCACTGGGAGCCAATGGAGAGATTTCAGTGCTGGAGAGATACGATCCCTGGGCTTGAGGCCATAGACAAGTCTCGCAGTCCTGTTCTGGATGAGTTGCAGAGGACGGAGAGTAGAGGCCGACAGATGTAAAAGGAAGCTGTTACAGTAGTCAAGCCTAGAGAGAATCAGAGCTCTAGATACAGTGAGCTTCTGGGGGAAGGAGAGGAAAGGAAGAATACCTCTGAGGAGGTGCAGTTGGTAGTTAGACTTCTTATAGATGTCAGAAATATGAGGCGAGAAGGAGAGCGAGGAGTCAAAGATAACCCTGAGGTTCTTAGGCTGAAAGGTGGGAGCAGGAGGAGGGCCAAGGGAGGCTGGCCAGAGAGTGGTGGGAAAGATGGGTGCGGGTGTGCTGATGAGGAGGATCTCTGTCTTGCTTGCATTCAGGCAGAGATCCTTGGCAGCGCACCACTCCTGGATTCCTGTCAGACAGTCTGGTATGAGAGAGGTAGAAGAGGCGGCAGAGGGGAGCCTGAAGGCAAGCTGAGTGTCATCCACATAGCACTGGAAATTGGAGCAGAGACCAGCAATGCAGTGGGGGAGAGGTGCCAGGTATTGGTTGAACAACTACAGAGAAAGGTTAGACCCCTGGGGAACACCACAGGTGGAGAGAGAGATAGATGAGAGGAAGGACCCAAGTTGAACCTGGGAGGGCCAGTCAGAGAGGAAAGAAATCAGCCAGGCCAGAGCCTGATCAGTGGTATCCAGGTTATCATGGAGCCGGTTGAGCAGGATGGCATGGTTGACCGTGTCAAAGGCAGGCAGAAGAGAGATCAAGTAGGATGAGGACAGAGGGGAGATTAGAATCAAGGTTAGAGAGCGGGTGTTCAGGAGAGCTGTTTATATGCCTCGTGCCGCTCTGAAGCCAGACTGATGATCATGGAGACAACCAACAGATTCAGTGTGAAGATTAAGCTGGGAGATGACCAGCTTTTCCAGGAGTTTGCCCAGGAAAGGAGTGATAGAGATTGAGAGATAGTTAGCCGGAAGTGAGGGGTCAGCTGAGGGTTTCTTGAGAAGAGGGTGCACAAGAGAGTGCTTCAGGGGGTCGGGATACCACCATAAGGCGACGAGGCAGAAGAGAATTTGCAGATCAAGAATCACAGACTGCAGTGAACATTGCGAGAGACATCTCTAAAGAAAATCCTCTCATTAGACAGGGGGAATACCATGACGCAGATGATGAGGATATCATCAGAGGCAGGGGATACATCATTCCAACAGCGATCCAATCCACATCAAGATATCCCAGAAGAGAATAGAGCCATGCTCCAACTGCATACATAGACTATATTATAGAAGCAATAAAACCTGCTAGTTTTCAAATGTTGGTGTACCTGACAAGTGATGTTGTGATGTTGGACGCCTTGCATCATGGGACATCTCCTGTCAGTTAATAAATAAAGATATCGACCCCTTCTGGTGGCAGTAAGTTATAACGCTACTGGTGACCGATCGAGAGTCTTCTGGGGTAGGCTCTGCCAACCAGGAGCCTACAACAGTCCTTACAAAGACTCCCTTTAAATATTTTTGTGTAGTATCTGATTGTAACCCACCTACATCAATCGAGCCTTTTGTAGCATGCAGCCGTCCCGGTCGCCAACATCAAATCATGGTCAGACAATCATTTTCAAGGTAGTCAGCTACTAGATTCTAAAAGGTTTTATCAGGAAGCAATCTGCTTGGGAAAAAGCCTTGTGGACTAGCAAATACAACATAGCCCCCTGATAAACGGTGTCATGGTGCACCCATGCATTTATCAACTGCCCATCACTCAAAAGTATATCACGTCAGTATCTCCCAAGAGCTGCTTCTCTTTGGGGCCTTGAGGGGCATCACTCAGCGGACCTGTGCCCTGATTTCTGAGGGTAGTGAGGAAAGAGCCCTCCCCTCCAACGTTTCCTTAGAAAATATGCCCCTGTATCTGCCTTTCGAGTTCATTCTACCAGCCCTCCTTTCAACCAGAATCGCCGAACCCAGCGCTCGGCGGAACAGTGCCGAGCATGTCCCTTGCACGCGCCATCTTTGGATCCCGGAAGCCAGGGGCTCTGTGCAGAGGCATGCGTTTCTATGCAAGGCGGAAGCGTAGAAACTCACTTTCTGGCACTGATTTCATGACAGCTGTGTTGTTTGCGAGTGACAAATGACTGAGGTTAAGTGCTACCCTTCAGGGTGGTTTATCTTTCTTGCCAGACTTTAAGATCGGGGCTCTCCACTGACATCCTCAGGTCAACAGCCACCAAAAAACCGCAGGACATGATAACATTGAAGTTCGGAGGTCAGGGCTGTTTAGTGTAGAGCATTCTTCTTTATTAAATGAATACGTGGAGACAGTTCATTAAACATCCGGGACACGTGGCATGCCTGGACATTGTACAACGCGTACACCAGGGTTGGCAGCTATACAACTGATTTTTTTCCATCCATGAAAAGTCCCGTACTTTCAGTCAGTTATTCGCCGCTTTACAAAGGCTATTTTGGGCGACACATGGCATCGAGTGCAACATTTGCACCATATGTCAAACGTTTATATTTCACACTAGACACACCCTCCAAGCCCTCCAATCATCCAAACACTGGGTCAGCGGGTGAAGAGGAGCTCGCCTCGAAGCCAGATTGCAGATGAAGCGCCCCAAAACCTGTGCCAGCCTTTTCTATTAATCTAACTTTCTCGCCAAGAAAGAAAGGGAAATAAAGAAAGTGTGGGTAGGGTGGGTGGTTGGGGTCAAAGAGAGTGGGCATAGCTTAAAGTGAGAGGGTAGTGGTAGAGAGTGTGGATAGGGTGGGAGGATTTGGGTAAAGAGTGGGTATAGGGTGGGGGATGGCAGTAGACAAAATGAGGGAGGGTGGTTGTGGGTAGAGAGAGTGGGCTGGGGTCGGTGGGGGTATAGAGAGTAGGGGTGGGGCGGGTGGGTGTCGGTATAGTGTGTAGGATTAGGGAAGGTGGATGAGGGTAGAGAGAGTAGGGGTGGGCTGGGTGGGTGGGGGTAGAGAGTGTGTTTGTGGGGTGGGTGGGTGTTCAGTGGTGGTTGGCTGTGGACAAAAAAGATCAAGAACAAAGCAGCATCAAAAGTAGCCCATAAAAACCCAAACAAAACCCAGTAAGCACACACAATAGGGCAGAGGTGAGCGGGTGAGTGGGCAGAGAGTAGGAGTGGTGTGGATGGGGGTAGAGAGTCAGCCTCAGAAGGACAAAAAAAAGTTCTGCTGTGTAAAGTAGTCCAAAATAGTGTAACTGTCCATGGCATAGCCCCAAATAGCCCAATATGAAATCACTGGGAAATGGAAAGCCCAGCACTCAACTTCCTACTCGGTAGTAGGGCAGGGAAATTTGTAAAAAGAGATTTTAGTGATTTGGTAATTTTATGCCATGGCATTGCTGGTTCCTATACCAACCAGATATTCTCAGTTCAGAAACCCCACTCGCTGTCTCTCTTTTCTGTATCCGTGGTTCCGGCAGGCACAATGGGCACCAGGTCATGGTAATCTGCGCAGCTCTACGAGAGCGGTCCCACTCGCAGGAAGGCCCAGCATTGTTGGTGCGCCACGGATCAATATTACCTGTAAGTATCGAAGGATTCTGCCAATGAGCAATGTGTCATGGTGCACCCCTACCTAAACTACAAAGGGGGGGAAGTGAGCTGGCACAACATAAGCAGGTGTGAGAAACACAACCTGTCAGTGGAAGAATGCACAGTATCCGCGCCTGTCACGCCCTCCACATTTTCACTAATAACCCCCACCCACCATGGGACACTGCAAGAAAACATGCAACACAAATGGGTGCCCCCCTCAACATTACAGACACAAGCAGTTTGGGGCCAAGATGGGCTAGGAGGTACATGGATTTCCACATGTACATCAACGGAGTGGGGTGCGGCAGCAAAGACGCCTGAGAGGCATATTCATGCACACGTTGGGTCCACCGTGCGACACATGCTTTATGAAATGCCATCACAAACCACTGCCACTTACACCAATGTCATTGACTCAATTCATGCATATTTCGCCCTGCATAGAAAGATTGACCATGAAAGGCAGATTTTTCACACCACTACCCAAGAGAAAGGTGAGACTCTGGATAGATTCGTCATGAGACTGAGGGAAAAGGTGACATTCTGTGATCTCGACAATTATTCATCAGAGGAAGCCCTCAGATCTCCAGTATTTGCTGACTGTGAATCCGCTGCTTTTCGCAAAAAATTGCTTCAGAAACGGCGATCTCTGGAGGAGATCAAGATGTTTGCAAGAGCCGACATGGACATCAATATGCAAGCTGAGTCCATGGGGAAAGAAGGATTTCTCAAGCCACCACTCCCCCTCCTAGATGCCAAATACATGCCACTGTCAAGGCACACATAAAAGGACTGATGAAGTTTTAGGTGTGGCTACGACTTTCCTAATGAATGTACCTGTCCTGCTATGGGCCACAGATGTGGTCGGTGTGGTGAAGAGAATCATTTTCAGTCCATGTGTTAAACGTCCAAATATGGATTGTGCATCTCGGAGAGAAGATACTCAGGACGAGTCCCTGAAGGGCAGAGATCAACAAACAGAAAGTCCCCAACTCATCAAAGAAGCAAAGGATCGATGGAAAACAATTGCAACTCGCGAAGGAGCCCCAAAGGGTTGTCGGGACGGCGTCATGAACGTCGTCGGAAGGCAACCCCAACAAAGAAGGTAAACGCACCACAAGGTAAGCTACTTATGGGCATCTTCAAGACTCCAGACAAACTGGAACTCCTCATCCATCGAAGAAAGGAAAAGAGGGTATGTTCATGCCATAGCAAAGAAAACACCCGTCAAATTTAGTCCAACTCTCCTGCTACCAGTTAATGGGAGTGCTCAGGACTGCCTCATCGACACAAGAGCCACAGTTAATGTTATGAGTGAGGAGACCTATGATGTCTAAAATACCCCACCAAATCAAGGGCACCTTACATTGATTTATATCCATCGGGTGCAAGCATGCCACTCTCATGCAAAGGCATGTTCGAGTCGTCATGCTCCTACAAGGACACGAGTGAGAAGCTGCTAATATACGTGGTTAGAGGCAACGTGCCTGGAGGGAACATACTGAATTTCAAGTCTGCCATGAAAACGGGTCTGGTGCTCATAATGTACCAACTAATGTCCGCTTACACCTAAAGCCCCAAAGAAATGGTGGTCAAATTATTCCCATCACTATTCAACGGGCTGCGAAAGCTAGGTGAAAAGTAGTTCATGCTGCATATCAACAAGCAAGTCAATCCGACCGCTCAGCATTACAGAGGTATTCCCCTGAATTTCCAATCCCATGTAGAGATGAGATCCGAGCACTGCTCGCACAGGACATCATGGAGCTTGTAAAATGACTGACACCCTGGGTTTCCCCAATTGTGCCCTAGAGAGAAAACAGTGAAGAAATACGCCTATGCGCAGACATGCAGATGCCAAATCAGACAATAGAAAAGGAACAACACCTCTGCCCCAGAATGACTGACATGATGCCCCTATTGCACAGGGTCAAAGTGTTCTCAAAGTTGGTTACCATCAGCTGAAGATATACCCAGATAGTCGTTACATCACCACCTTCAAGACTCACTTAGGGCTATTTCTATACAAACGTCTGACTTTCGTTGTGTCATCGGCCGCAGAAATCTTTCAAAATGAGCTGACTTTTGGTGTGTCATCGGCCGCAGAAATCTTTCAAAATGAGATACATCAGATAATCCGGCACACACCTCAGTGCTTAAACTATATAGTGACAACATTTGAACATTTGGGCCCACACAAGAGACTTACAATGACATGTTAAGAAGGGCGTTAGAACAGGCAAACCTAACACTCAATGGCCCTCATTACGGCCCTGGCGGAAAGTGACTGACCGGACCGCCACAGCGTAAATAGCGTTTCCGCCATTGCACGAAGGAGCAAAGTGCGGCCCATTCCGACCCATCGGGCACGAGCACCACGGCATGGCGGAAGTGCAAAGTCCGCGATGGCGGAAATGACCCCAAAACGGCCCACACCGCCGCCGTACGGCGCCCTAGGTGCAATACCGCCACCCATCACAGCGGACAACGCAGTGTGCGCCTACCGGAAAGTACGGTGACCGGAAATATACGGAAACGGAAGTAAAAACATGGGCCCGGAACGGGAAACATCCCGCCGTACACCTATAAAACCACTAAAACCACTAAAACCACCAAAAACACTACCCTGAGACACACCCCAACCCGTCATCCACCCTAGCGAAACCAAGAAAAATGGGAAAAGTAGCGAAGAAAGCGTGCGACCGCAAGCGGCAGGTCCACTTCTCCCGTGAGGAACTCACCGTGCTAACAGAGACCCTCCAGGAGAATGCAGCCGTCGTCTTCTCCACGCAAATGACCAGGACGGCACTTGTGAACAAGAAGGCCATATGGGCTCTGGTGGCACAGCGGGTAAGTGCGGTGGGGACCGCACCCCGCAACCCACAGCAATGCAGAAAGCGATGGGACGACCTGCGGATACGCGTCCGCAGCATACTCTCTGCCAACCGCAACATTGCCACAGCCACCGGGGGAGGTCCTGAATCACCCATCAAGTTGACCCCCTGGGAAGAAATCTGTGCCTCCACCATCGGAATGGAGAGCATAGAGGGAGTCGGAGGGATGGAGAAAGGAGTGCAGACATCCGAAGATTCAGGTAGGTGGGCCAGATAAAACAATGCCAAATCCACAAAGTCCAATCATGTGAAGTACCATGTGTCCACATAGTGCAACAGAAACACATGTCCAGGAGAACGTCCACACACATCTGCCTGATAGCACACGTTAAAACCCACAATAAATACATAATTAATTAAAAACCCCTAAAACACGCACTACACGTGCAGCAGGCACACCCTAACTGCAGGCTGCCAAACAACTGCACCCTCACTCCACACACAAATGAAAGCACCTCCAAGGCCCCGACCCAAATCACCCTCAGGTACCACCCCAATGCATGTGAAACAATGCCATTCCAATTCCCACAGACCCATTAATAACCCTCGCCCTCCTTTACTCCACCACAGGGTCCGATCCAAACGACGAGCATCAGGACACCCCTACCAGCACACCTGCAAAGAGGGCCAAGACCAACGGCCAAAGACCCTCCACCTCAGCTGCACGCATCAAGACACGGCAGCAGCACAAATCAGGTGGCAGCACAGAGGAGGGAACATCAACAGGCACCCCAGCAGCCAGCATGCCCACAACACCACCACCACAGGTCCCCCCAACGGATGCCACAGAAGGCACTGCCTCTGGTGGCAGCAGCACCATAGGTGACACCCCATTGATGGCAGCATGCTCCGACACAGAAGACGGGGATGTCGAAGTCAGATCCATCCATGACCTGTCCCAATCCCCCTCTCTGTCCCATCCCGTACAACATGAGGATACCACGCAGGGGCACCCACAAGACGACGACTGGCCATCCCCCACAAGCCCTGTGGCAAGGCAACATGAGGTCAACAGCCCCTCTGTGACACCCCCGCAAATGGCCATGGCCCAGCAGAGGCAACAGTCCCTCGACCAGTTAATCGTGCAACAGCAGCAACTGGCCACGCTCCTCAAGGACCATGCCGATGAATGTGGGGGCACTAAGGCAGACATAGAAACATCAACTGAGACACTTAGGGCAGAAATGGAGAGAGGTACAGAGACACTAAGGGCACAAATGGAGAGTAGCACCGAGAGCCTGAGGGGGGAACTGCATGCGACGTCCAAAGACGTATGTGCCGAACTTGCCGCAGTGCGCCGTGTGCTCACTGAGCTCTCGCAAACCCTTAGGGACATGCATGGACGTGAGCAGGCAGAGACATCATCCGTTGCAAGTTCCGTCCAGGGCAGCCCCCAACGTAGATCTGGGAGGAACCTGCGCTCCACAGGCAGGGGTGCCCCTGATACCCGCAGAGGGGGCTTGCAATAGCGACAGCCCACTGACAATGAGCATCTTTGGACACTGGTGTTCGGGGGGGAGGTAGGAGGGTGGAGGGGGTGTGTTGGGCTCACTTGGGTGGCGGGTCGATAGGGTGTTCAACATGATATCACATATGCCATAAACAGTGCACGATCAACCAATGAGATGTGTGGACATTGATCTTTGTGTACTAGGCCATCAGAGGCGTACAGTCCATATTGTGCATGTCCCAGACACACACAGTGCCACGAGTCCCGTGTCCATGTATCAGCCACCAGGCGTGAGTGCTAGAAGCATGCATCAATGAGATGCTGACGAATGTCACGGCCCTCCGGTGCCTCGCAGACTCCTTGAGGTGCTGCCACATCCCCACCCTCATCATGACCATCATCAGGTGCTTGCAGTTCTGCGTCAGGGGGCATGGGCACATTTCTACGTACGCACATGTTGTGGAGCATGACACATGCCATCACCATCTTTGCAACCTTCTCATGGCGGTACAGGAGTGCCCCGCCAGACCTGCTGAGGCAGCGGAAACGACCCTTCAGTAGGCCGAATGCCTGTTCTATGACTACACGGGTACGTGAGTGGGCATGGTTGTAGTCCTCCTCATGCTGGTCCCGTGGGTTCCGGACTGGTGTGAGGAGCCATCTCTTCAGTGGATACCCAGCATCACCTGTATGTGGACGAGAAACGTATGATGTGGAATGCCATTGCTACGTACGCACGCCCCCCCCCCCTTCCTGCCAGGTCATTGCCGCATCACATACCCCACATCATCATGCATGAAATGAGACTCACCGAGTAGCCAGGATCTGTTCCCTGCGTGTCGCTCCATGTAGCGTGGTATAGTAGAGTTCCTCAAGACCATAGAATCATGGGTTGATCCAGGGAATCTGGCACAACAATGTGTAATGATCCTGTTGGAGTCACACACCATTTGTACATTCAGGGAATGAAATTGTTTACGGTTGCGGTACTGGGCCTCCATGGCATGTGGGACGACCAATTCCACATGGGTGCAGTCGATGGCACCAATGCAACCCGGTATGCCGGCAAGTGCATGGAATCCCACTTTTGTGTTTGTAATTTCCTGCTCCGAGCGTGGTAGAGAGATGTAGTCGTCTGCGTGCTGCAGGAGGGCATCGAGCACTTGCAATAGTGTCCGTGAGAACAGTGGCTGAGAAATGCCATGCAACTGTCCGACTGTGTGCTGGTAGGTGCCTGTGGCCAGGAAGTGGAGTACAGACACCACCTTCAGTAGGGGTGGGATGGCGGTTGGGCTATCTATCATGCTGACAAGGTCAGCCTGTGTCATGTCCACAATGGCGGCTATGGTGTCCCGGTCCAGATGGTAGAGGGTGTGGATCTGCTCATCAGTGAGGTTGAACGGATGTGCTCGGAGGCGTGGGATTGCGGGCTGCCTGCGTGGTGGTAGTGGCTGTGCTGGCGGCCCTTGCTGGCCCTGCCTTGCCCTCCTCCTCCTCCTGTGTCTCCACCGTGCGGCCGGTTGTAGTTGGTGTTCGTCTTCTTCTTGGAGTTGGAGTACTTGCAGTGCTATCAGGTCCCCCAGGGCCAACATTGCGAGTCCTGCCGGTAGCATTTCGGAGTGGGTGTGGTTGTGGGAGGAGACTGGGTGTGCAATTTATGTGTTTTCAGGCTGTATGGCCTCCACCTGTGGTGATTCATTCCACCTGTGCAAACTGCTCTCCCCTTTGGCCGAGCACGTCCCGCACACAACGCTGCAATTCGAGGAATGGCATCTTGCTATTGCAATCATGTATTTGTACCCGATGGCCGTGTAACATTGGTTGATATGTTCATTCGGCTATGGTCCCATTGTTTCACATACTATCTGTGCAGTCGCGAACAGACTTGTGAAGGGTCAGTGGAACGTAGTACTCGAGTAACGGTGGGCCCTCATGCATCACTGTACCGAGTTGCAACGACGGGCGGGGCGTCCCATTTGTGGGTGAAGGCAGTTGCCATTTTCACACACAGCCGCACTAGATGGATTAATTAGTGATTTCAAACGGCCACAGATGCCTCTTCGACGTGATGTTGCAAATGAGGAATTCGAAGGGCGGCGCTTTCGGTTTTCAGCTAGCGGCGAGGAAATGCCCACAGGTCTGACTGCAAATGTAACGTTCTATTGTTCAATGTCCTTGAGACAGGGGCCATGGCGAGGATGCAATGATTGATATGAATGGTTTGGGATGCGCAATAGCGACGTGGGCGATGAGGCCGGACGTTCCCAAATACATGTTACTTCACTACACTGGAATTACGGGCTGGGGCACTGTGGATTTTGCAGGCTGCATAACGCACAGACTCAATGGATATTTCTAATGTTATGTGAGTAAATATTCAGGCGTTTTAATCCCGGGATGAGGGAATGATGAATGGATGCATGGGCAGGTGATTTGATACAGAGTTTGCCATGTACAGGGCTTCTTGGAATCTATCCGCCTCCCCTGCGCTATGTGATGCAGGGCTGCCATAGTGGGACCATCGTCTATCTGGCCTTGTTGAGCCCTCCCTGTCTCGACGCGCCCTCAGACACTTGTGTCCATGCACGTTACCAATCCCATCTGATGGATTCTGTTTTGACAGACGCATGCACAGGTACACTCGTTTGTGATGGTGTTTACACCTCGATATAGATGGTTATGAGTCGCAAGTGGTTTTGGGGTGGTGGTGATCCTTTGGAGTGGGCTAGCATGCATATGGCTGTGGATTTAGTGTGATCATTGAAGTGAGTTGTTCGGATATAGTTCTGATTGCCATTCTGTTCTTTTTCTTTTCTTTTGGTTGACAGGTATCTCCTCCCCTTTTGCCACTGCCATCTGTATGCCACTCCTGCAGATGGCTTTTACTCCCGACACCTGCTGCTTCGTGTTAATCAGTGGAGCAGCATTACGATCTTATGGGACGATCGCCAATGGGCCACATGCCCTTACGCAGTACTAGTGGCTCGGAGCAACATTTCGGCCTTTCAGCTGGACTAGTGCCTCCCCATTGGGACGGCCCTGCGGTTCTGTGCGCTTCCATGTTGCATTTTCGTACGTGAATGTGGCTCTGTGTACCATGATGGAACAGGGCGTCACACAAGTAGTGGCTGGTCATTTCTTGCGGATGCAGCCCACAATGGTGAAATGTGTTTTGGAGTTCATGGCCTAATGGCTGTATGGGCTTGGTGATTTTGTTGTGCATTAAATTTCTATTCTGATTTGGCCCGTGTAGCGTTCTTCTTTGCAAGTGATGTGGCATATTCCTATTTGGGGAGCGATGTATTGGGAGGAGATCTGCATTGGGTTCCAGCTTCGGAGTTTAGTTGCGTGGTACTGTACTGGGCGCGTTTGCCTACGAAGCCCAGTGAGGTCAGGGATGGGGGCTGCCAATATGACTGTTTGAATGTTGTCATGCTCAGGGGCGGGGGATTGGGTTTTGTGTAACAGATGCCGGTCAGCCAGGTGGACTGGTGGAATGATGTGATTTTCGGAATATTGCTGGTCACAGGTGCCTGTGTTTGCGTGTGTTTCGGGGGGGGGGGGGACTGTGGTCATGTCCATTGGATTGGCTTCTGTATTCGTGCCATCTGTGCCCTGCAGCTCCCATTGGCCCCTCTTGTGTTTCTTTTGTTCGTTGGCATGCATGGGTGACTTGTACATTTCACTGGTTGCTTTGTGACTTCATTGCACCTACGGGGAGTTGTACTTTGTGGGCAGGGAGCGGTGTACAGGCACTCAGTGGGGCCGTTTACGGTTGATTCGCGATGCCGTACTTCTCACCATGGCGGAATGGTACATTCCGCCATGCCTGATGGCGTTAGGTACATGTCCGCTAGGGTCAGAATTAGCGTACCCTTGCGCCATGGTGGTATTTACGGTTTGGCATGGCGCGCGCGCGCGTGCTTGGTGCAGTTAGCGTTGGCGTTCACTACGGTGTCGCTAATGGCTTCGTACTTTGCGGTGACGGGTCATAGTCGCACCGAGCGCTATTCGATGGCGGTATTGCATTTCCGCCATCGTTTTCCGAATTCCGCCAGGGTCGTAATGAGGGCCAATGTCAACAAATGTGAGTTCAGTAAGTCATCTCTAAAATTCTTCAGCCACATTGTTTCAGGCGAGAGGCTACAAGCAGACCCCTCAAAGGTGCATGCACTGGTTGAGACACCCACACCATCCTCCATCTCTGCAGTACAGTCATTCCTAAAGATGGTCAGTTATTGCACTAGATATATTAAGGACTTTGTTTCCGTCATCATGCCGTTGAAGCTACTTACAGGAAAAGGGCAGGAGTTCCACTGGTCTCCGGAGTGTAAGGCTACATTTCAAGAGATAAAAAAAATGCATTTCATCAGCCGCGTGTATGGCGTACTATGACCCCGAACTGGAGACATGGGTAACGGTTAAGAAAAGTCCTGTGGGGCAAGAGGCCATTCTGGCGCAATTAAAGATAGGGTTCAGTTCGCCCAAGTGTATTGTTTTGTATGCCAGTCGAAGAATTTCCAACACTGAACGCACCTACTCACAGCCAGAAAAGGAAAGTTTGGCTATGGTGTCAGCCTGCGAGTACTACCGTTTGTTCTTGTATGGGAAGAAGTGCACAATAGTGACAGACCATCAAGCTCTTCCCACCATCTATAGCAAACCGACTGTGAAGATGTCCCCATGCATAGCTCGATGGGGTCTACGCCTACAAGAATACTGATTCGACATCATTCGTAAACCAGAGAAGGAGAACAATCCTGCTGACTTTCTCTCCAGGTTTCCATTACCGGCGGAGGTAGATGCGCAAACCTCAAAAGCCGATCAATGTGTTCATTACCTAATCTGCAACACACTTCATACAGCTCTAACAATACAGGAAATAGTGCAAGAGAGATGTAAAGATGTAGTTCTATTACAGGTAAATTGTAATTGTAATGGGTTGTTTATAATGTGCTTAATACCCAAGGGTTTCTAAGCGTGGACCCAGGGATCGAACCTGTGGTGCTCCATGTCGTTTTGCGTCCAAGGCGAGCGTATTGACCCTGAGCTATATTCCCGAGAGAAGGTACTAAGGGGCAGATGGCTTCGGAAGGCAAATTGCAAATCAGACCTGTCAGAAGTTCAGCGGAAGATGATGCAAATGTTTGCCATCATGCAGGACATGCTGTCCATATCATCACAAGGATTACTGCTAAAGGAGAACAGAATCATAATTACTCTCTCCCTATAGGAACGCATAATTGGCCTTGCACATGTGGGGCACAGGGGCATTGTCTCCATGTCGAAAACAGCAGTTGAGAACCAAAGTACGGTTTCCAAAAATGGACATCAAAATACAGACGGCACTCTAAGACTGCATTGTTTGTAAATCAGTGGCAAAACGTACCTTTTCAGAACCCATGAGAATGACTCTGATCCCATTGAATGTGTGGAATGAGGTGGATGTTGATTTGTTTGAACCCCTGGCAAATGGCAAATATGTTCTAGTCACAGTGGACGAGATGGCACGTTATCCAGAGGTGCATTTGGTATCATCTACAATTGCGCATGCCATCATCCCCGCGCTTGACAAGATGTTTGCTGACTATGGAGTTCCCAACATTGTACAAATCTGACAATGGTCCCCCTTTCAGCAGACATGACTTTGCCATGCTTGAAGAACATTTTGGGTTTCAGTAAAGAAAGATTACCAAACTCTGGCCACAGGCCAATGACACTGTTTAATGTTTTATGGCCAACATGAAGCGCATATTACAGGTATGCACCATCACCAATGGGTCGTTTATGCAAGCCATATGTGCTCTTGTGAGGAATTATTGGAATACACTGCACAGTACTGCAGGGTTATGTCCCTCTAAACTCATGTTCAATCGGAAGATCCGAACATGTCTATCCCAAGTGCCTGGCACAGACAAAGAGGATGCTGTGACACAACATGCCAGAGAAATGGATGAAACCAGCAAGTGAAAGATGAACAACTATGCTGATGGGTGGCGTAAAGCTAGAGAGCCTGATATCCAGGTGGGTGTGTGACAAATCAACTTCCGGTGCACCATTGGTCCAGGGATGAATATAGGTTTCTAAACCATCAATCAACCCAACACCTCTAGTACACCAGATGGGAACCAAACAGATTGAAATACAAGTACATTATAAGATCTCCTTGTCCAATTTTGGTAACGTGGACGGAACAGCAGGCTCATCTCCGCAAGGTCGTGCATCATTGGTTAGTTGCAACACAGAGAAAATACAATTATTACCCAATGATAAAAGGGACTGTCCAGTCAAGGTTGTATACAAATATCTACTTTATTATTGCTACAACAGACATTTCCAGCACATTACTATTATAACCCACACTGTAAAGGAACACAGAGGACAGACAGTTTGACGAAGGAAAGGGATGTACTCTGGATACTGACAGGAGGGTAGTTGGTAGAGTAATCAGTCTTGCAGTTCAAGGATATTTGGTTTCAACACCAAAGGGGCAAAGGCTCATAACTGTGGCTGGAGGCCATCAGAGAAGGACTAGGCGGGTATGTACCTGGTACTGAAGAAGTTATTTGTGCTCGATAGTGTCGAGGCGGTTCCAGGGCGCTTCACAGCCCATGAGAGTTAGTGGCAAGAGACAGCTGCAGGTACCAGGCGACAGGCATTTCGGCAAGCAATGCTGGATAGACATCTGCAGGCTGTCCGGTGCGGCAGCTCGGGGCCTAGAATCGTCTCTGTGCTGGTTGGCTG
Organism: Ambystoma mexicanum; assembly: GCF_040938575.1. Classification (NCBI taxonomy): domain Eukaryota; kingdom Metazoa; phylum Chordata; class Amphibia; order Caudata; family Ambystomatidae; genus Ambystoma; species Ambystoma mexicanum. The sequence continues at coordinate 117,746,175 of NC_090935.1, read as the reverse complement.
GATCTGGAATGCTGGTCAAGCAGCATCTCAGACGGATGAAGAGACCGCAGCGTGAAAGTTAGCGGTGCAGCCGGTTGTGGCCAGATGTGGTTCGAGGACTTGACTGTCTCGAAATTGTCCTTAAGAAGATGGATGATTGTGTGGCACTCCTCGTAGTTTCTTCGTAGGGCTCGTGTGCTTTCAAGGCGGATGTCCCAAAATTCAGGAGGATGTATGCAGGCAACGGCCTTGTCCTTTGCCCAGAGACTCTACTGAACTTCCCACCTAGGAATCTTGCTGTCAGAACCTAGCAGGACATGCTGTGTGCTGGCTAGGCACCAGCTCTGTAGCTGCTGGAAAGGTCCTCTAAGTCTGGTATCTGCCTCTGTTCCAGTGGAGTTCTTTAGGGGTATGGGTCTTGCTTCGCTCTTGGAACTCCTGGCCTTCCTTCACTGGTGGAAGATGTAAGGTCTTCAGCTCTTGTCCAAATTAGTCCTTCATCTTACTCCTTTCGAAATCTTCAGATGATCTGATCAGTGAGGGGCTCAGACCTCTTTTAAAGCCAAACGGGCCCCAGTAATTGGTGCAAGCTAAGCCCACCTTAATGAACCAATCCTGGGTCCCCACCAACAATCTTCAATGAAGCTTCTGGTCAGAATCAAAGTGCTTGGCAACAGACAGGGGAAGGATGACAAAATATACTTCTAAATCCCACCCATCTTCCTATCTGAGCCCTATGCAGCACTTGGACACAACATGGGCCTCCTTTGAAGTAAGGGTTTGCAGGCAGTCTTTGGTCTCCTACAATTCACATATTTCTGTGCTCTGAAATGAGTGGTTCCAGAAAGGACATTCATACCAAGGAGGGGTGTTAGTGTCAAGATTACACATTGCATCACAAAGAGCTGTTGGTGTCTGGTCTCCATTTTCACTTTCTGCACACAGGCCTTCCCTGAGGCCTGCTAATTGACATTCTTCAGTATTCAACGCCACCATCAAGGTGTAACAATGGAGATGCAAATCCATGGGGCCTTGAAATGCTAATCAGGCTGCTCCCTGGCCAGAGGCTTTTGGTGTACCCACAGCTGTCAGGTGTTAGCTGCACATGAAAGAGGAGGACGGTGCTGGTAAGCTGTGTCCTCCCTGAGTACATGACTATTTTTCTGCTGTGCAGAGAGCGTGGAAAATATGTGCGGGAATGGCCCCACATATTTTCAGAGGTTAATCTCCCATCATTCATTTTTTTTAAAATAAACAAAATATCAAATAGCCCAGGCGAGCGCACTCTCCCTGTGTGGATGGTCGAATTCCTCACAGGGTGACACAGTTCTTGTATGGTAAAAGCAGTCTCAGAAGGCTCTACCTTCTTTTCATTCCAGGCCATTGCGAGTAATGGAAGTAAAGAGTTGCATACTTTCGGTGTAGGCTCAAGCTGACTCGGTTATCCAAAATTCTTCTTTCTATTCGGAAGATTGGACAGGCAGCTGCCGATACCATCTTGTGTACAGAAGATTCCAACAGCTGCGGCTCATCCGACAGCTGCTCTGAATACGAGTCCATCTAAAAGACATATACGCTGACCTGTGAGGTGGATCGAAGAGATGGAGTAATTGTAGTATGTATTGATTTATGTGGGGGAGATGTAACGTTCTAGTAGTTGAAGGAGACCATCCTCTATCACTGTCCTTGTATGTTGGGGCCAGCGTCGGATTGGGTCGTCGACCAATCGGTCTGCGGCCAATGCAAAATCATGGCCGGAGACCTGGGGGGCGGTTCCTGAAGCCCACGTGGGCTGGTTTCAGCCCAGGCGTGGGCTTCACACTTCATGAACCAGCCCCCAGGGCCTCGCCTCGCCGGGTGGATGCAAGTTGCAAAAGATCTGGAAGTAAGTAACTTACAGATCCTTTGCAATTTCTAACTGCCTCGGCCCTCGACACCCTGGCGCTAGCAGCAGTCAGTGCTACAAAACACTGGGAGGGAGCGGCAGGGCTGGGCGGGGCTGCACACCGGCACTGCCGCCGGCACCATAAATTGCAACTTGCAGCAGTGAGCTGCTTTCGTCGGAATGATTTCTGTGTCGCTTTGCTCCACTCAGGACTCAGGAGGCATAGAGTGCCTGCCTGGGACCCCACGGGGGAAGACCCCTAAGCGATCCCAATGTTACGGTAGGCGGGATCTCCCTCCGTAACCGTGACTATGTATTTTGCTTTTCGCAAGTTGCAGTGATAGCATGTTTTTTCTGCCATTGTCTCTGTCACGATCATACAAGACATTCCATCTCTGTGTCCTCAGTCACTTGACAAAATCCTTGTGCCTAAAAGCTTGTGTACAGTGTACAAATTTTTGACCATAGCATCACTTGTTTGCATTATGCCGGCACCGTTGCGGTGGGTGCTTCTTTGGATCCAGTGTGTTTGTGGTTCAGTTTTACTGGTGGGTGTGCACGCAAACGCAGTCATGGGGGGTTCGCTGGGAAGGGGGGGTTGCTGTGGTGTAAAATAAAAAACTGATTTTGTCCAAAGAAAGGCCTTGATTCCGGCTGGATGTAATTGGTGTTACCTGAGGGTGTTGGAATGGGGGAGTTTTAAACGTTATACGTATGCAAGGCTTTCTGTGGGGCATGGTAGCCTAGTTATGTGCTAGTTAATGGTCCCGTCCCTCGATGTAGCCGTGATATGTAGGCTACCAGTTTGAGTCGACACGAAGGAAGATTGATCCGGTAGGTGGAACTCTTGAGGAGGGACACGGGATGGCTTGCAGTGCAAGACCAGACTGCTTGGTAAGCCGTGCTGGGGGGGCACCTTGAGTTGCCCCATGGCCCTAACTGGCATTCATTCCAACCTGGCATCCGAAACCTCCTCTCCTCACCCCCCCAAAATACGGGTAACTGTTGTGGTCCTAATGCTTGCATGTGTGTGTGTGTGAATCGCCCTGGGCTAGCTTGGGAGATTAACACTGCGTTGTATGTGTTAGAGTGGCTGCTCCACAATGCTTGGCATAGACAGATGTGGCAGGATACAGGCGAAGGCTTAGGGGGCCAGCAGAAGGGTTTAGTATAGGGAATTGTCACCAATCTGCTGCAAGCCGGGCCAGTAACCTCCTCCCCTCCTCCCACAGCATTCTCCCACTCAGTGCAGGGAAGCCCCGCTAAGGCGCATGCTAACAGCACCAGGTATACCGCACCCCCAGAACTACAAATAAAATAATGCATTGGGGGACACTCCAGCTAACTTCATCTGCCCGACCCAAAACATTTCAACCATTGGGGCTGAAAAAAAAACAGTGTTCCATCTTGGAGTATAAGCCGTGGTGGTGAAGGCAGGAAAGGAGACGAAAGCAATAACTGCTTACATAGCCATACTGTGGTTTACTCTATTTCAGTCAAAGGCAAATCAATACAATGCAGCTATAGACTGCACAATTATGACTTTGAATCATTTGCTACGATTGTGCACAACACTTACACTTTCATTCTGTAGATTGGTAAAGTGTGTTGGAGTATAGAAGCATTAATAACTATCAGGAACAGCCAATGGGATTCAGGTGTTACTGTGGTATAGAATTAGAAAAGGTCCCTGTTAGGCTTTAGCAGCACCACCACCATTTTAGGGATTTGACTGGTCTTCTATTAGAATGGCCATGAAGGGGTTCCAAATGTGCTGGAATAAACTTCCATGGTGACATATGAGAAGGGTTCCAACTCTCTTTTCCTGTCCTCTGTTTTCAGATACACTCCCAACAGAACCCAAAACCACACTTAACCACAACCGCACAACAGTGGCGCTATGGCTATACTCATAGTATTGGGTAGTTCTTTAGGGCGCAGCCGGTGTGGGATAGCACATCAAGTGGCTTACCATTGACTTCATTGTGCCACAATGAATGGTTTGTTGTAATGTGGCTATTTTTGAAAGCAGAGGATTCAGTCTAGGAACCCTCCCGTCCCCTGCACACTTTCAAATGTGTGGACTGGGTCCACTACTAAATTTAGGTATTAATATCAAGAAAGAATATAAACCAGAGTATCCAGTTCTATAAAATAAAGTAAGAATTTATATCATAAATATATTGTCAATGTTCCTTCACAAAGAAAAATCCTCCCCCGCACCTAAAACAAACCTTAAACAATTTTCAAATTATATTATAATCTACATTGAATTTGAGGTGTGCACCCGTAATCAACATTTTCGCAATGTGGCTATTTTTCCCATCTCCCTGGCATGCTGTTCAGAATGTTTGTTTGCATGTATGAGGTAATGAGTGCTCAGAGTATTCAATGTCCTATGAGTACGCTGCTTTCCCTATTATGCCAACCTCTGAAGCCTGAAAAGTAGATGCACGCATGCGTGACATGCAGCCAAATTTGCAGCAGACATGCAGTTGAGCTAAATTGGTCTGCTGTTAAATCTCAGTTACCAGTTTAATGGTATCCACACTACAGAATAATGGCTCATTTTACTCTAGCCGATTTGATAGCTCAGTGGGTTGAGTGCTCGCTGCTGCGATGTGTGTGTGGTCTGCAGGTTGCAGGTTTGAACCAGCTCAGCCTTTCCTCCTTCTGAGGTCGATACATGAGTACCAACTCAGGTTGAGTGATAGTGTATGCATATTTGTTCTATAGAAAAAGAGCTTAAGCGTAAGTGCTATAAATAACATATTATCATTTGGCCTTGGACGTCTGCTTGCATTGACAGTATTTGACAATATTGATCTATACACACAGATATTAATGGTACTTATGGTGATCCATTCTTGTGTCCAATGTATATCACATTAGTATAATCATAAACATATTTTTCGTAGAGTACTTAGAAGCAATGCTATTTGATGCCACTTCCTGTTTTGTCAAGGGGTGAAAGGTCGTGTTCATGCTACTCCTGCTCGGAGCTGTGGACCCTGTCACAGAACTGTATGCAAAGTTATGTAATTTTATGTGTTGTAATGTAACAGACACATGAACCCTCCGTAAGTAGCATTTTCTGTAAAGTCATGAATTGACGCGATTCACGGATGATGGTGTGAGGGCCACTTTTTTGGAGGCGCGGGGTGAGCCACTTTTTTGAGGCGAGGGGTGGAGCACTTTTTTTTGGTTGTCCGGGCCTATTTCTTGTCCCAGTCCGACCCTGGTTGGGACAGGTAACACGTGACATTTGTTTTAATAGTAGTTACGTGGAGAGAAACATAAAGAGACAGCGTCTCTGAGAACTACTCCATGTCGGCTTGCAATTACTGGTGGGCCAATCTTACGACCACTGGCTTATAAAGCGCTGGTTCCTAATACACAACAGCAGTGAAGAGTGAACCACCCAGGTTCGCTCAGGCTGGCCAGGTTCATGATCATGATATTCGTTCAGTATCTTCCCCCAAACAAGGAAAGTGGCCCTATGCCCCCAAGGCCTACCAGGGAAAGTCCTGATGTCCAGATGGGCCAGTCCAGCACTGGTGGGGGAACATTCTGGAATGTTTAGGCAATGTTGTTGGTTTCTTTCCTGAAGGCAGGGAGCCTTCAGTAAATAAAGACTGTGACGTGACTGGTGGACTAGGAGTAATGTGCATTATCAGACGTAATCTTGGCATTACTTGTGGCGTTCCTGTGATGCGGCCCACTTTTATCAGTCTTGCAGTGAGGATCACCTTTGAGTATTGCAGTGATAGTGATAATTACTTGGTGAGTGTTCAGGTGTTGTTTGCACAAGCCTCTGTTGATGGCTGCACAACTAGTAACCTTAAGGTGGGGTACGCAGCCCAAATGTGAAGCCAAACCTCTCTTAAAATGATAACGTGCCACAGCAGTCAGGCTTAAATCTAGAAAGGTGATGTAGGGTGGCACAAAGGTATTGCACACACTTATCCATAGAATAAACAATACACTAATATAGTGAAAGATATACACATTTATCAAGATGCACATATGTAGGCCTCCTTTAGATAAATACATAGACATTATAAAAATACCTAGTGTATTATAAAAACAGTAACTGATGACACACTACGCGACTATTATTATATTATAGTTCTACTACATGGTTGTAGGGACATTGCATATAATTACAAGGTGTGCGAGGAGAAGGGCACCAGGCATTAAACACAGTTAAAATGGCCATTTATGATCCCAAAGGCAACAGTAACATTGTTATGCCTTTGTGGACCTGTAAGACATAGAACATACAAGTACACTCATCACAGTCAATACATTTTGTAGAGAGTTGGAATTAATTGTAAAACAGCCCCAGAGACAACCAAAAGACAAAATACATGTTTGTAAGAATTGTTAATACATGCAAGAAAACTGAAATAAGTAACAGTTATTTAAGCCCATGTAGGATTTGTGTATGTTATACACATGAATGTTTAAGACATTGCAGGTGAAAAAAAGCTACAATAGTTACAGTGTCACAAAAATAGTTGCAGTGTAAATACTGACCTTAAAACTACATTAGAAATCATGGATAAGTCTTTACTCTAAAACTCACTGGACCCAAATTGGATGCTGGAAGAAATGCCCAGGGGCAGGTAACTACCCCTAAACTTACTTCATGAGAGTTTAAGGTGAGTAGAAAGTTCCCATAGAAATAAATAGAACAAAGTAACCAGGGAATCACATTGTATGGAGAAAAGGCAGGTTGGTCCAAGTTCTACCCCAAAGGTGATTTAAAAGCAAATAACCCCAAAGAGGACCTAGGAACGCACGATTACAAAGTCCTAGGGGTTTCTTCTATAACCAGAAGCCCAGGAAGAAGATGCAGCACCGCAGGAGAAACCAATATAACAAAGCAGTTAAGACCCTCTTGTGAAATCTTACATCCGAACCACAGGGACCCCTGAGAGTGAGTGTCTCAAATAACCCACAACTGCAGGACCCAGAGGTAGCTGTTTTTTTCAGGAAGGCAAAGCCACCCATTGAGAAGGAGGCTTCCTTTCTAGGTGTGGTTTACAAACTGCAACGTCATAGGGTCTTGAACCCTGGACCAACAATGAGCATAACGACCGAAAAGAAGAACACATGACCTTCTTACAAGGAAGAAGAGAAAGCAGTGGTGAGGAAGACTCCAGGTTGCCAAAGGAGCCCAGCAAAGCAGACTTGGGAGGCTTGAATGACAGATGTAGATTGCCCAACATGAGAAGACTGTCCCACAAAGAAGACAATAGTGGGGATGAGAAAGGAGAGGGCTGAAGCACAGGTGAAGTGTAGTTCCAGGGCTCACCACCCTTCCATACGATGGTAGTGACCAGCACCAAGGCAGGCATCCTCAGAGGTTACCAGAGGGAAGAATCAGCAAAACAGGCTGGAGAAAGTCCCTGCATGAAAGGCCAGGCCCAGCAAACAAGGAGAGTCAGCAGAAGGTCAGAGGTTGCACAGGACCAAAACCCAAACTGGATATCAGTCCTGGGCTCAGCCTGTATAGCCAAATTCGCTCCTTAAATTGCTGCAACTGCAGGAAACAGTTGGAAATTCTCCAGCAATGAGTTAGCCTATTCTTAAAGAAATTCCAGAAACAAGAATTGACCTTATAGGTATAGCATTTCCCCTTGAATACCACTACACAGAGGTGCTGGGCTAAGCCAGCCCACCAATCACAAAAGGGAGCAGGCGGTCAGATAATCTAGTTGGTCCTGGAATGTTGCACTCAACTCAGACCACCTGCAGAGAATGAGATATGGGCAGCCCGGGACACAGACCCCAGACGTCCCAAAATAGAAATTTTGTCTTAACTGTCAGAAACACTTACTTCAGTCCTGCAGAAAGGAGCAGGCTGAAGTATTTTAGCTAAGGATAGTCACTTAGTAGTACAGCAATTCTGTCCTGTATGGTGAGATGTAACTTCAGTCCTGCAGTAAGGGTAACATTTTGATATTTTGGTTTTATGTTTCTGGCAGTTTTATAGCTCACAACTGTAGTTGTCATGGCTTTGTAAGGTATGGCATCCTGTCCGAAAAGAGGAGCACATGTGTTAGTTCTGCAGCGAGATTCACATGTGAGGTTTGATGTGTTGGTGACTATTGTGAGGTGTAAGGGTTTAAATGCTGCAATGTAATAACCTTTCCCTAATGCAGTCCTGGTGTCCTGGGTGGCAGACACTTGCACCAGTCCCACAGTGTGAGGTTCCTTTCAGTATTGCAGTCCTGGTGTCCTGTCCCGGGTGGTAGAAATTGCACCAGTTCCATAGTGCGAATTCCCTTTCAGTATTGCAGTCCTGGTGTCCTGGATGACAGACACTTGCATCAGTCTCACATAGTGAGGATCCTTTCAGTATTGCAGTCCTGGTTTCCTGTCCTGGGTGGTAGAAAATGCACCAGTTCCACAGTGTGAAGTCCCTTTTAGTATTGCAGTCCTGGTGTCCTGGGTGGTAGACACTTGCACCAGTTCCACAGTGTGACGACCCTTATTGTAGTCCTGGTGTCCTGGGAGGCAGGCACTTGTACCACTCCCACAGTGTGAGGTTCCTTTCAGTATTGCAGTCCTGGTGTCCTGTCCTGGGTGGTAGAAATTGCACCAGTCCCACAGTGTGAGGTTCCTTTCGGTATTGCAGTCCTGGTGTCATGTCCTGGGTGGTAGAAACTGCACCAGTTCCACAGTGTGAAGTCCCTTTCAGTAGAGCAGTCCTGGTGTCCTGGGTGGTAGACACTTGCACCAGTCCCACGCTGTGAGCTCCCTTTCAGTTTTGCAGTACTGGTGTCCTGGGTGGCAGACACTTGCATCAGTCCCACAATGTGATGTCACTTTCAGTATCGCAGTCCTGGTGTCTTGTCCTCGGTGGTACACATTGCACCAGTTCCACAGTGTGAGTAACTTTTCATTGTTGCAGTCCTGGTGTTCTGGGTGCCAGAAACTTGTACCAGTCCCTCAGTTTGATGTCCCTTTCACTATTGCTGTCTTGGTGTCTTGTTTGGCAGACACTTACAGACACTTGCATGAGTTCCACAGTGTGAGGTCCCTTTCAGTATGGAAGTTATGATGTCCTGTCCTAGGTGGCAAACACTTGCACCAGTCCCCAGTGTGACTTCCCCTTCAGAATGATATGGTATGATATGATAGGTTATTTAAAACACACTTAATACCCAGAGGTTTCTAAGCGCAGACCTGGGGATCGAACCTGTGATTGCTCTGTGTCGTCTTGCTTCCAAGGTGAGCACGTTGCCCCTGAGCTATCCTCCCAAGTATTGCAGTCTTAGTGTTGTGGGTGGTAGACACTTGCACCAGTCCCACAGTGTGAGGTCCCTTTCAGTATTGCTGTTGGGTGTTCTGACCCACGTTTGGACTATTATGCTACAACATTTGGTGCTGTGGGCTTAGGAAATCCAAGATGGCCGAAAAAGCCCACATGTGCGCCAGAATCTATGAAAACCGCGCAGTTGTGCACACTAAAATGGTTGCCTAACTTGCCACCCACCAGTGCGAGCAGGATGGGCCGGGGTGCCATGAGTGAAATGTGTGCCAAAGGAAAAACCGCACTTTAAAATCACCTTTTGTTTCTCTGAATGCCAGCTCAAAATGGCTATTTGCAACACATCCAAAAATCTCACTGAACACCAGCGGACATCTGGCAGAATAAAGTCTTGTGGGCATACAAAATCTGGAGAGAGGATGAGCCTAAAACAATGTTCATCACAAAACTGGCTGAGCTATGCATGTCAGCAGCCTAACTGAAACTGGATTAAAACCACCAAAATCGAAATGTTTAAATTAAATGAGTGACCTACTTTTGAGTGTCACATAGGTTGCAATTGTTTAAATGTCATAGTTTTGAACTTAGAATCAGCATTCTAGCTGCATATGTAAAAATTTTCTTGACTTAAACTGGGGAACGAAACGTGACATTTTATCTGAAACCTGGCTTAAGGAACTGAATTCTGCCCACCAGCTACCCCTGACAGGAGATGAGACTTGCACAACAGCTGTGCTCCCAGGCCTAGCTGTCCTTTTGCTGCTCCCACCAAAAGGGATATGACACTTCTCTGATTGAATTACCTGGGCTCTGCAGGAAATTGAACAAAGCCCTGTCCTGACTCAGGCAAATGTTTTATTATGGGGGCCATAAATGGCTTCCTCTTGAACAATGGGCCTTCCAGGGCCCAGGCAGATGGTTTATTGCAGGGGCAATAAAAATGGCTTGGCAGAAACTGGGAGGGGGAGAAACTGGAGACAGAGGCTGAGCTTGAAGAAAGTGGAAAGACTGGTTTCTGTACCATGTGACCTGAAAAGACACACCCGTGTAGCCAGAATATGGTTTTAGAAAAAGATGAATAACTCATAGTACGGACTTGTGAAAATTATTTAAATGATACCATAATTCTTGTGATTTTTCTGCCCACATTTTAAGAGGTTTTTAGAACCGGTGGCATGATCTGGGGGCAAGCTAGCAGTTAAGAGGGTATTACTTAAAAGGTATGCATGTTAAAAATCTGACACTTCATCAAGTAATGTCCATACTCCTTGCGCACATGTGTGTAAATTTGGGGTAATGTCCGATATTGCGAAACCAGTTAAAAAGTGCAAATGTCGCCATTTCTGAATGCAAGCTCCCAGGAAGAGCATATTTGGACAGGGTATACCTCCTGTAATGCATGATGGGTGCATGTAATTTCAAACCACTGTGTAGCTATGAAATATGTCTTTTGGGTCAAAATATAGATTGTGTGTAATTTGACAGGGGTGGGTTCTCTGTACCATAAACAGATCTCATCATGATGACACTTCATTTCATTCCCCCAATCAAGGGGAAGAGCATGAAGTGGCCAATGGGCAGTTGAGAGAGGGGCTGGCTAGTGATGCTGCACACACACCCATTTTCAAAACACATAAAAGCAGACAGTCAGGACAGATAGAGACTTTTCAAATCCATTTGCTGCGGGACGCTCTGCCGGGAAAATCCATACTTTACCTCCATCAATCTCTAGAGAAAGCTGTGCAGAAAGATCCAGACTTTAAATCCATCAATCTCCAGAATCCAGAGAGAGAGCAGACCCAGACCAGACCGCTGTTAGCAGAACCAGAGAGAGCTGACCCAGATCACTGTGAAGTGCAGAGACCAGACCAGAGTCCAGTCTAAAACCTGACCAGATTCGTGGCGAGGCCCATCTAATTCAAGAATATAGTGTGAGTACCTAGCAAGACTGTGCAGAACCAATCTCTTAGTTAAAATAATATAATTCAATCTATTTTAATCTAAGTAGAACTGCCTCCTAACTGTCACTTGTCCTTTTCTAGTTACTAGCTGTCACTTGTCTTTTTGAACTTTAAAATTTCAAATCTGAAAAACGACCTTTTTTTAATCGCTCATATCTCCGTGACCGTTTGTCCTAGAGACTTGCAGTAACTTTCATCTGGAAGCTGAGATCCTAGGCTGTCCTAGGACCCCAAAACGATAGTGCTAGTCCTTGTAGTTCCTCTGTAATCGTGAAAAACGCACTCGCGAATTTTGCCGCGATTTGCAAATTTCTCCACGTGTGAAAACAGAAGTTTTCTTGCTTTTAGTTGCCAAAAATTCGTTTAACCTGCTAGTTAATCCTAGATCCTTGCTAAAGTGAGCCCGAACTCATCCCAAGTATATTTCACTCACCCTGAACCTCTAGAGGGAATTAAAAGCATTTTAGCGTATTTTTCACTTCATTGCCAGCACCTATAAAAGCATTTTGGGCCTGTGTTTCTAACTTCTGTAGTCTAAGCTTGCTGGGGTGAACTGAATTACAGTTGATTGCATTTCTGAGAACTGTGAGCTTTCCTTCCATTTCCTTGCATTGCATAAAAGGGGGGAGGGGATTGCCAGAGAAAAGTGATTACATTGTTTTGTTGAAATCATATTGAGTATTTCTGTACTGCAATTTCATTCCACCCTGCATTCATTTGAAACCATAAAAGTATTGTTGCTATCTTATCCATCCTATAACCACTCATTGTTGATTATAAAGAAGTGTGCTAGTGCCGGACTATCCATTATTGATTGCTGATCAGATTAAGTGTGATATCCAATTATTAATTTATTATAAAGTGTGATATATATATATATTGTTTAAATTATCAAATAAACCTTTTCACTTGCAAAACAGAACTACATCTTGGCTCAGTGGGGTCAGGGGGATTCCAAGGGAGGGGTGTTATATAGGGGTAGTCATCCAGAACGCATGAACTGGACATAAAGATATTTCAATAAGGGTTTCCATTCAGTATCCCAGACTAGGCATTGACTTAGCTGTAGTGTTGAATTGAATCCTCTTACAAATTGGGGGCTCGTGCCGGACGTTTGGATTAGATCTATCACTTGTGCAGATTAATACAGCGTGCCAGCTGACCAGATACACATATCCGGTCGGAGCACACGCTGTGTTACGCTGTAAAGCACTCCTCAAAGGAACGCTCTAAGAAAAAGGTCTGTTTTGCAAAAATAAAATACAAACTTCTGTAAGTCAGGAAGGAACTCAAATTCCAGAATGACGACCTTAGTAGACATGAAAATAGCCAGAGAGCACTTCTTACATAAGTTATTTGTGAGAGGTGAGTGGACTCACCAGGACCGCATGGTCTGGTTGCAGGCCATCACGCAACAGGTCACGGAAACAGGGTCAGATACATGGAGAGATCAGGGTCCCCTACATGTGGCCCTGAGTGAACTATACATGGCTCCGAAGGCTAAGGATGAACAAGACAAGATGGTTAGGATAGCGGCATACCTGTACCTATATATGGGAGACATGCAGGATAAATGTACTGAAAGCCAATATCTGGCGAATAAGCGACAGATGGCGTTAGAGAAGGTCCAATCTGACCTGGTCTCTTCTGAGCAGAGGCTGCAGGGGAGCCAGGAGTCAGAAAAGGAGAGTAGACAGCACATCATTAAAATAAAGAGGGATATGGACATCCTGCAACAGGAAAAGGCTGACCAGGATACCAGATTTCTGGCCCTGCAGAAGGAGTACCAAGAAGGTTTGGACTCCCTACTGCAGAGCCAGAAAAAGCTGGATCAACAGTTAGACTTCAATAGGGCATGTGCTGAGCAGGTAGTCACCCTGCAAAGCCACCTAGATAGGGAGAAGGCAGAGAGCAATAAACTGATTTTGAAAGACCTGGATACCCAGGCAGAGTTTGACCAGGAGCGCCAGAAAGCGGGTGCCTTCCAAAGGCAAAGGGACGACCTGGCGGCACAGATGCAGGCTCTTAGTCAGGAAAGGGATACCTTAGGCCAGGAAGTCTGCCACTTAAAAAGGAAAATGGAAGAAAATCACCTGGCCCTCCAGGGACTGGGTGACCTCCAAAAAGAACACCATAACTTGTTAGAGCACACCAGGAAGGTGGAGGATGCTCTGGCAAGAAAGGAGCAGGCCAATAGGGACACAGCTCATGAGGTAACCCTCCTGCAGCAAAGACTGGCCCAGTGCTCCAGGACCAATCAGGAAACGCAGAGAGAGAATGAGGCTCTCTGCCAGCACAATGATAGGCTCCAACAACAGGTAGTGATGCAGGAGAGACTGATAGAGTCTAGTAAGGCCTTAACTGAGGAACTGAAGGCGCAGGCTCTTGCATTGCAACAGGGAGCATGGGCGGATAGAGATGAGGTTCGCTGGGAAAGAGAAACTCCGGAGCATAACCCCAGGAGCCCTAGTACCAAAGGCCTTTATTTCTCTCAGTCCCTGGACTCTGCCACCCCCATGTCCCCTGGCGCACATGAGCACAGGGCCACAGGGATGGCAGATTACTATCCAGCCAGAAGCATGGGGCTCATAGGCCAGTACCACCCAGGAATGGAGGGGCGGGCATCCGGGTATGGGCACCCAAGCACAGTGCAATTTGATGGGGAACCCCAGGTGAGTAGGCCCATTAAGGGCATCCTGAAAACCTCTGCCCAGTTAGGTCAGTGGGGGGGGTACCCATCAAATCCTGGCAGCAAGGAGGGATCTGAAGACTCCTCTGAGCGGTACAGGACACAGGAGACCAGGTCCCCACATTCTGCCAGCCATTCCCAGGCTCGCAGAATCCGGGAAAACCTGGAAGAACAGACGGGAACCTCTGGGAGCAGTGCCTCTGAGTCAGAAGATGAATGGACCAGGGTTACCCGAACCAAAAAGGCCAATAAGGCAAAAAGGGCCTTGATTAAGGACCCATTGAAACAGATTAAGGCAACCAGGAGTGTCATCACGCCTTATCATAAGAACGCCAAGTATTCTGTTTGGGAACACTTGGAGCTCTATGAGCAAATGATGGAGACTTTTCATTTGAAGGACAGCCAAAGCTGTATCCAATATGTAAAGTGGACATTCTCCCCAGAGTACTCCAGTTTCTTTGCAGGGCTGGAGGACCAAAATCATTTAGGATGGTCCACCTATAAGGCGGCCATCTTGAAACATTTTTCTACTCATAGAAATCCTCAAGAGGCTCGCAAGGCAGCCTACAATTTACAATGTGGGGAGGATCAAGGCCCCACAAGAATTTGTGCCCGAGTTAAAGCGTGCTTTTGCACAGACCACAAGAAGGGTGCGCACGGATAGCAGAGAATTTATTAATACGTTTTTCCATGCTTTGCCCAAATACATAATGACCCAGCTCGTGAGGGATTTTCACGAGAAAAGATCTTTAGACTGGGTCATTGAACAGGCGACCCGGATCTATGAGGTGCAGAAGCCAATAGAAAATAAAAATAATGCGCCCAAAAACCCCAAAGCCAACAAGACCCCTGCTGCTGCCAAGGTGGCACAGGTAAAGGTCACCCCCGTTTTAGAGTTGGAGATGGGGGGGCCTAAAAACCTACCTGCACCTAATAATGCTAGGCCCAGAAGGTCCTCGGGCCAGTCACCGACAGGGAGCCAAGGAGGCAGCCCCACAAATGGGGTCCCTCGCTCTCCTGATAATGTAAGCCCCCGTTACAAGGGAAACAGACCCATCCTGGGTTATGTGTGGACTCCTCCAGCCCAAGGGGGGGGGATCCGGCCAAGCACCTAACCCAGGGAACTTCCCTCCTAACTTCCCCCAGGAGGGCAGAAATTCTCCAAATCCTGGGCAGAACTTTTCCCCAGGTATCCACCCAATTTCCAGCCCCAAAATCCTCCACCCTTCTTTCCGCAATTCCCTGAGCCCAGACAACCGAATCCGGGAGAGGGGAGGCCAAGGGTGGAGGGGTACCCAAATCTTCCCAACCAGGGGTACTACCAAAGAAGGGATAGCTACCCTACCCGGGATCAGCCCAGGGGAGAAAACAGGGCCCTGTATCAGCCTGAGCGGGTTTCCCAGTTAGAGCGACAGGTTCAAGACATGGCACGGGATCTGGGTCACATACTGAGGGCTCAGCAGAACCCTCAGATGGGCATGCCGGCACAGAATGCCCCAAACTCTGGACCTGGTGCTCCAGAACAATGACGGGGGCAGCACCCAGATAACTCACCGGTTCCCAGGGAGGAGGCACAAGGGGAAGGGGGGTGTAAAGCCTTGGAGGAAGCTTCCTTCCTCACTTGTAAACAGCCCCTGGAAACCCAGGAACCGGAAACAAAATTTCTTGCCCCTGAAAGTCTGCCTCCTAAGGAGCAGAGGGGGGTAGGAGAAACAAAAGACCCAAACAGACCCAGTTTGAGGAGGAGGTACAGATCTTCCAATTTGAGGGAGAGGGATCCTCAGAAGATCCTGGGAAAAGGGTCTTCTCCTTCAGAGAGGGGGGAACTCCTCCCAAAGAAAAATGGGTCCCTAGGGATGCAAATCCAGACTGGGGAGATGTGGAGACTGAGCTACCTCCGCCCACCATCTCATCCCAGAACCCACAATACCAAAATCCCCTGGTTCAAACCCATCCTGATGACTGCCCCCAAAAAGGGGGGGGGGGGGCGGCCCAGAACCGGAACCAGGGGAACCCACAATGGCTCTGATCTCCAGTTGCCAACTTTTTCTTTCAGATTCCCAAGGCTCTCCACAGAATTCTGCCCAAATCTCTTCGCTAGCGATGTCCAAAACCAGAAAGTTAGCCCACCAGTTGTCCAAAAATGTGCATTATCTGTGCCCCCTTGAGAAGAAGGAGGGAAGATATTATGCCCCAGTACAAGTACAGGGGCAGGGTACGATTTCAGCGCTGGTGGACACGGGATCTCAAGCTACCCTTCTGTCCAGAAGGGCCTTTGATGAACTGAATGCAGGAAGGGGAGAGAATTACCAAATTCCTCTCACCTCACTTCCTGGACAACTGCAGAACTTTGACGGGAAGGAAATTCCCGTCGAGGGGACGGCAGACTTGGACATTAAAATTGGGCGACACAAGTTGAAACACCCAGTCATAGTTGTGACTCCAGAGGGCACCCCTTGTTTACTAGGGAATGACCTCCTGAGAAGGTTGTCACCCCTAATAGATTGCGTAAACAAGGTCCTCTGGACCCAGACTAGCCGACCAATAAAATTAAAACAGAGTGTCAACCATGTTAGTTTAAACGGCACCTGCCACATGGTTGAACAAAAATCTGACCAAGTAGAATTCCACTTTCAGAATAACCAGATTCCAGACGTGACAGTAATAGCAGTAGGACAACAGACTGGTGGTGGAGGGTCCTCTCTATTTCTGAAAATCAACCTTCCTTCCAGTCTAAAGTGGTACTCCACGCTGGAAGGAAACACTCTGAGATTCTATACTAATCCACAATCAGAAACTCCCACTCCTATAGTCCAGAAAGATGTGGAATGAGCTCAGAGCCTGGCTGATATTCAGCAAATTGGAGAGCAGTTGTTCATCCCTGTCCAGTTAAATGATGGGAAGGACTCTGTTCTCGCTCGAGTGTGTGTGAACAACGGTAAGAGCTTCATCAGCGAAGCCATGTTCCAGCCATTCCCACATTCAAACTGATAGACAAATGGGAAATGGACCTGGAAGCACCCAATTCCAAACATCTCCTGCCAAGCAGGTGTATGGTCAAAATCTCCATTGGCAACAAGAGCATAGTCCACAATTGTTGGGTCGTGCGAGACGTCCCTGCCGCCTTTTACTTAGGCAGTGACATTCTCAATCACTTTGCCATTAGTTTGGACCTAATAAACTTCAAAGCTTGGTCCCGATTAGCGGATAATCCCATGGGTTTTGATGATCCAGAAAAAGCATTTAGGTCAGCTCAATTGCTACCTTATGCAGTTGAAATTCAGATCAAAGAGGAAGTCACCATCTCAGAAAGGACCCGACAATTCTCGATGGAAGTGAAAGTTAAAAGAGGACAACATTTGAAAAACCCTGATGCTTCCATACATCTAAATGCTTCTCTCCAACAGCAAGGGTTGGGGGTAAACCCAACTCCATTAGTCAACATAGAACATGACACCATTCCAATAGAGGTGGATAACAGCGACTTAAAGAGTATTACTCTAGCCGCAGGCACCATTATTGGAATGGCGGTTGATGACCGACATTTTTCCATAGATTTAGGTAATGAACTGTTAGGGCCAATCCCCAAGGACTGCTTTGACAGTGACAGTGATGACAATACAACACCAGACAGGATTTTTACCCGGCATGGGGGGAACTTCCTGGTGTACACTTCCTGCCCCTATGGTAAGGAAGATGTGACTTGTGACTTCAGGAGGGATGAGGTGATTTTCCAGGTCCATGAGGGCTGCCTTTCCCACCTGAAGCCTCCAGTCCAAATCAGCACTCTGACCAGGGACTTCTCCACCCAGCTGGAGGAGGCCGCTGAGATAGCCAAACCAGAAGTCTTTCCAGGCTTCAGGCAGATGGTGGAAGAGAGAGTCAACCTAGCTGATGCCTGTGTGACTCTGGAACAAAAGCAAAAGTTGAAACAAGTTTTCTTGGATTTCCAAGATCTCTTTGCGGTAGACTCATATGACTGTGGTCGCACCGACATCCACACAACAACAATCCCCACGGACCCTGGCATGACTCCAGTGTTTGTGAAGCAATATCGCTTGCCTCTCGCATCAATAATGTCCCTTACTGAAATAATTAAGAACCTTGAGTCCAGGGGAATAATCCGTCCCATCCACAGCACCTTCAATAATCCGGTGCTGGGAATATTAAAGCCAAACGGCCAGTGGAGACTCTGCGCTGACCTTAGGGAGCTCAACAAACGGGTCCATACTTCCCGATGGCCGTTGCCCTACATTGACCAAGGGCTGGCCCAGATCCAGGGGTCACAGGTATTCACTGCAATAGACCTGACCAATGGATACTGGACTATGCCTGTCAGTAGGGAGGACCAATACAAGCTGGCTTTTACCTTTGGGGGCCAGCAATACACATGGACCCGGACTCCCTTCGGATACCTCAACTCCAGCAATGAATTCAACATTTTCCTACATAAGGCCATGCCCGACCTGGGAGCGAGGGGTAACCTGACTTATGTAGATGATGTCCTCATCAAAAGTTCATCTGTGGAGGAACACATAGCGGAGATCCGTTATGTTCTGACGCAGTTGAGGGCCGCCGGAGCAAAACTTTCCTTTCAGAAAGCACAGTGGTGTAGAACCCGTGTTAATTTCTTGGGGCATGAGATTACTCCTCAGGGTCTCTGTCCCCAGGAAAAGAAGGTGGAAGCACTCCAAAAACTGAAAGACCCCACAACTCTGCGGGAACTAAGGAGCCTCCTTGGACTGACTAATTACAGCAGAAAGTTCATTGAGGGCTACGCAGAGATCACCAGACCCCTGATTCATCTCCTGAAGGGGGGGTCAAGTGGGAATGGGGTCCAGAACAAGCCGAGGCAGTAAGACAACTCAAAAGAAGCCTCTCACAAGCGCCTTGCCTAGCTTACCCTGTCAGAAACAAGGAGTTCTTCCTGGAGACGGGGTTCTCTAATACGTGCTTGACAGCAGTATTATACCAAAAGCATGACAAGGTCAATAAAGTAATCTCCTATGCGAGCAAAACTTTATCCTCTGTGGAGGAAAAATTCAACGATTGTGAGAAGGCACTCCTGGCAACGGTGTGGGCATTGAAGAATTACCGCCCGTTTATCCAGGGGGAACACATCATAGTGGAGACTCCACACCAGCCTCTGCAATATCTCCAAAGTGACAGAATCCGGGCCGGAAATGTGAGTAATTCCCGAATTACTTCCTGGATTCTGTCAATGCAAGGCTTTCCTGTGGAGGTCAGATATGGCCAAAACAAGAAGAGTCCCCTCGCGCAAGGTCTGGCTGACTTGCATGATTGTGCCAGAGAAAACTGTCTCGAGGACGAAAGTCTAAAAATCAAGGACAACATGGAGGCATACCTTAATTCCCCACACAAAGTCTTTGAAGAGGACAAGTGTGAGGGAATGCCCACTGTCTATGTGGATGGATGCTCTTACCATGTTGAAAACGACGGGGAGAAAGAACTAGTGGCCGGTGTAGGGAATGCATGGGTGAAGGAGTCCCCAGAACCCTCCGCTGGATACAAAATTGGTCCCCGAAGTAGTCAGGTGGCAGAATTGATGGCTGTGCATCAGGCCATCCTCACTGCTGTCCAGCATCAACTCCACGAACTGGTCATAATCACAGATTCGGATTATGTACGGAACGGGTTCGTGGAGCACCTGGTTAATTGGAAAACCAGAGGCATGTTATGTGCTAATAACAAACCCTTGAAACATGGGAAGTTGATCCAAAACATTGACGATCTGGTCACCTCGAATGAGATGACCATCTATTGGAAAAAGATCAAGGGTCATTCCAAAGTAGAGGGACCAGACAAAACTGGAAACGACTTAGCTGATCAGCTGGCCAAAACCGGGGCCATCCAAGGGGATCTAATTGAGATTGAGTCCCTGTTGGGGGAAATCCAGGTCACTGCTATCACTAGGTCCCAGACAAATGCTCACAATGATCTTTCGATTGCACAATGGAGTAAGGAGACCCCTGATGCTGATTTGATTACAGCTCAAAAGGGGGATCCAATTATTGGTAAGTTTTACCAACACCTTGAGGACCCTGAGAACTTTCCCCTGACGGATACCGATTACACTGGGAAAGAGGACCTAAGAGTGTTGATGAAATGTCCAAAAATGTTCCGAATCCAAGACGGTTTGTTGGTTAGGAAATCCAAAGCTGGCCACGATCAGTGGGTGGTTCCTACCTCATTCCGAAGCCTGATGTTAAGTCACGCCCATGATGCGGCCACCGCCGGTCATAGGGGGTTTCACACAACATTGGAAATCTTAAGAGAGGTTGCATACTGGCCACACATGGGGCAGGACCTCGACCAATACTTGAAGGGGTGTCTTGTGTGTGCACAATTTCAGCCATCATCCCTCACGCACCGTGCGCCTCTCCAAAAGAGGGGGATGACACTGCCATGGTCAGATTTACAAATCGACTTTGTAGGCCCTGTGATTCGCTCTGCTAGGGGGAATAAGTACATGTTGACTGTGACATGCTTGTTTACCAAGTGGGTGGAATGTCTCCCAGCCCCAAACTGCAAGGCAGAAACGGCAGCTGCCTTGATGATTAACCACATCTTTTCCCGTTTTGGTCTACCTCAAAGGATTGAGTCAGACAGAGGTAGCCACTTCACCAGTGAAGTAATGACAAAGATGTGGGAGATACTGGGGGTCAAAAGGAAGTTACATATTGCTTACAGGCCAGCTTCTTCTGGAGCAGTGGTACGCTACAACCGGACAATTGTGAGCATCTTAAAAAAGTTTGTGGCAGATTCTGGGCCAAGTTGGGATATCCGATTACCTCTGGTCCTAATGGCCATCAGATCTACCCCTTCATCTGCAACCAAAATGTCACCATTCGAGTTGATGACTGGATGCAAGATGGTGCTTCCTCAGCATTTGCTCTACAGGACCCAAGAGCAGACACTAATAAATGCCTCCACAACTCATGAGTATGTGGAGAATTTAAGGAAACACCTTCAACATGCTTTTGCTTATGCTCAGCAGAATCTAGAAAGATCAGCTGATAGCATGAAGACCCACTATGACCTGAGTACTTCCAGGAAGGAATATCAGGTGGGGGACCGGGTCTATCTATACAATTTCCAAAGGAACCAGGCCAAACAGCGGAAATTCTTGCCTACATGGAAGGGACCCTTTGAGATCATCGACAAAATCTCCCCTGTGGCCTACAAAATCCACATCCCCAAAGGTCCTTTGGCAGCGGGGGAAGACAAGTGGGTCCACATAAACCAGTTGAAATGTTGCCATCCCAGGCACACTCTGCAACAACTGGAGGAATCCTCTGGAATCCTAGAGGGTACTGTCTCAGACTAATTCAGTTCCAACCATAAAACATACCACATCTAGTCTCTAAAATATTGTGATTTGCATGAAACTGTCTCTTAGTTATACTGTTTTTTTTCAAAATAAGAATGTAATGTTTCGTTATGATGAAATGCATATGCTGCCCCACTATCTCAACAGTGGTGGAAAAATGTCTATGAATAGGTATTGCCGCTCTTCCTTTGTCGTCCTAGGAGAAAGAAAACCTGGAGACGGGACAAGGAGGACGATCCGGAGACCGGGAGCAGAGACGCAAGGGGCCCGGTGTACCGCCCAATATTCCCATCAGGACCGGCGAGGAGAACTGATCGATCAGTACCGAATGGAGGAAAAGATGCTGAACTGTGCCATTTGCAGAATTGGAAGAAGATTATGCGGACATACCAGTGCGTGGGTCAAAACCCTTGTGCACCAGACATCCCCTCGACTCAATCCAAGTGCCGTCGGGCGGGGGGGGTTTGTTGGGTGTTCTGACCCACGTTTGGACTATTATGCTACAACATTTGGTGCTGTGGGTTTAGGAAATCCAAGATGGCCGAAAAAGCCCACATGTGCGCCAGAATCTATGAAAACCGCGCAGTTGTGCACACTAAAATGGTTGCCTAACTTGCCACCCACCAGTGCGAGCAGGATGGGCCGGGGTGCCATGAGTGAAATGTGTGCCAAAGGAAAACCGCACTTTAAAATCACCTTTTGTTTCTCTGAATGCCAGCTCAAAATGGCTATTTGCAACACATCCAAAAATCTCACTGAACACCAGCGGACAACTGGCAGAATAAAGTCTTGTGGGCATACAAAATCTGGAGAGAGGATGAGCCTAAAACAATGTTCATCACAAAACTGGCTGAGCTATGCATGTCAGCAGCCTAACTGAAACTGGATTAAAACCACCAAAATCGAAATGTTTAAATTAAATGAGTGACCTACTTTTGAGTGTCACATAGGTTGCAATTGTTTAAATGTCATAGTTTTGAACTTAGAATCAGCATTCTAGCTGCATATGTAAAAATTGTCTTGACTTAAACTGGGGAACAAAAAGTGACATTTTATCTGAAACCTGGCTTAAGGAACTGAATTCTGCCCACCAGCTACCCCCGACAGGAGATGAGACTTGCACAACAGCTGTGTTCCCAGGCCTAGCTGTCCTTTTGCTGCTCCCACCAAAAGGGATATGACACTTCTCTGATTGAATTACCTGGGCTCTGCAGGAAATTGAACAAAGCCCTGTCCTGAATCAGGCAAATGTTTTATTATGGGGGCCATAAATGGCTTCCTCTTGAACAATGGGCCTTCCAGGGCCCAGGCAGATGGTTTATTGCAGGGGCAATAAAAATGGCTTGGCAGAAACTGGGAGGGGGAGAAACTGGAGACAGAGGCTGAGCTTGAAGAAAGTGGAAAGACTGGTTTCTGTACCATGTGACCTGAAAAGACACACCCCTGTGGCCAGAATATGGTTTTAGAAAAAGATGAATAACTCATAGTACGGACTTGTGAAAATTATTTAAATGATACCATAATTCTTGTGATTTTTCTGCCCACATTTTAAGAGGTTTTTAGAACCGGTGGCATGATCTGGGGGCAAGCTAGCAGTTAAGAGGGTATTACTTAAAAGGTATGCATGTTAAAAATCTGACACTTCATCAAGTAATGTCCATACTCCTTGCGCACATGTGTATAAATTTGGGGTAATGTCCGATATTGCGAAACCAGTTAAAAAGTACAAATGTCGCCATTTCTGAATGCAAGCTCCCAGGAAGAGCAAATTTGGACAGGGTATACCTCCTGTAATGCATGATGGGTGCATGTAATTTCAAACCACTGTGTAGCTATGAAATATGTCTTTTGGGTCAAAATATTGATTGTGTGTAATTTGACAGGGGTGGGTTCTCTGTACCATAAACAGACCTCATCATGATGACACTTCATTTCATTCCCCCAATCAAGGGGAAGAACATGAAGTGGCCAATGGGCAGTTGAGAGAGGGGCTGGCTAGTGATGCTGCACACACACCCATTTTCAAAACACATAAAAGCAGACAGTCAGGACAGATAGAGACTTTTCAAATCCATTTGCTGCGGGACGCTCTGCCGGGAAAATCCATACTTTACCTCCATCAATCTCTAGAGAAAGCTGTGCAGAAAGATCCAGACTTTAAATCCATCAATCTCCAGAATCCAGAGAGAGAGCAGACCCAGACCAGACCGCTGTTAGCAGAACCAGAGAGAGCTGACCCAGATCACTGTGAAGTGCAGAGACCTACTTTTGAGTGTCACATAGGTTGCAACTGTTTAAATGTCATATTTTTGAACTTAGAATCAGCGTTCTAGCTGCATGTGTAAAAATTGTAAGTTTGATTTGAATGAAGAAAAATTGGAACAAAAGTGACCTTTGGCTGAAGCCTGGCTTAAAGGGATTGAATTCTGCCCGGCAACTACCCCCGGCAGGAGTTGAAACTTGTCCAGCAACTGCATTCACAGGCCTGGCCTGCCTTCTGCTGCCCCCACCAAAAGGAGATTACACCTCTCTGATTGAATCAGGGGAGGGGTACCTGGGACTGCAGGGAAACAGAACAATGAACTTCCCTTGGCTCAAAGCAATTGCTAAATCAGGAGGTCGTAAATGGCTTCCTCTTGGAAGGAAATGGGAGGGGCACTGCCTCTGTGAGCCAGCTGAGCTTGGAGGAAGTGGACAAACCAGAAATTCCCGCATGTGCTTTGGGACTTAACCACACCAATCTGGGCCAAAGCATAATTTTAAAAAGATGGATAATTCATAGTACAAAATTGTCACAATTATATAAATAATATCATTATTCCTGTGATTTTTCTGTGCACATTTTAAGAGGTGCTAGGACTCTGTGGTATGTTCTGGGGGGTAGTGGCGGAAAATAGGGTATTATTCCAAATGTCTGTATGTAAAAAATCTGACACTTCATCATCTGATGCCCATATTCCTTGCGCACATTTGTGTAAATTCTGGAAAAATTTAGATATTGTGTTCTGGATGAAAAGGGCAGAATTCTTTCAGAAGTGGACACAACATCTTACAAAGACAGGATTCGTATGGTTTGGTGCTACAGAAAATATGTTAACTGGCATATAATATTAGAAACATTGTACATAGATAAATATGCATTTGAAGGGGAGGATTCTCTGACCCTTAAACATACCTCATCACGATGACACTTCATTTCCTTCCCCCAATCAAGGGAGAGAGGAGAATTTGGCCAATGATAAGTTGTAAGGGGCAGGCTTAGTTATGCCCACGCACACACCCATTTTGGTGATGCAATCTCTGCTATAAGTAAGGATGGCAAGCCTTAGTGTGGGACTTTCAGATTCACTCATCACCTGAACATTGGCGGGACACTCTGCACAAGAAAACCAGACTCCAGATTCCAGAACTTTGAAGCAGAGGGCCTACTGCAAGCTGAACTCTTCTCAATTGGCCTTCCAATCTTGCAAACTGATTTTACCCCAGACTTCCAAGGGGCACATCAGAATAAAAAACAGCCGGGCTGTGCTGTTTCTGCTTCTTTGCCAAGAACCTTTGCCGGAACCAGAGACCCAGACCAGACCGCTGTGCCAGAACCAGACCCAGAAAGCAGAGCTGTATCCAGAACCGCAGACCAGACCAGACCGCTGTGCAGTGCCGATAGCAGACCAGACCAGACCGCTGTGCAGTGCCGATAGCAGACCAGACCAGACCGCTGTGCAGTGCCAAACCCAGACCAGAGGCCACGCTGTGAGCAGAACCAGTGGTGGCCTATTCCAGTCCAAAATTAGGAGTGAGTATCCACCTGTCCAGAACTGCATAGAAATCGTGTGTCCATTCTCTGATTTCCAACATGTCAAAGCGAAATTGTCATTCTGAAATCTTGACTTCATTCTGAAAATCTACCTCCACAAAAACGTCTGTATCTTTTGAAGCGTATGTCCTAGAAGCGACTTTTAAGTTTCTTTTTCAAGCTAAGAACCTATGCTTTCCAACAAACCTAATCGCGATCAGAATAAATGCCGCAAATTTCAAACTGGCTCAATCTCACCACTTGTAAAAATAGCTGCTTCTTGCTTTCCACTGATGAAATTCGTTTTCACTCTGATATCATTCCTGAATCATTGCTACTGTTGTCCTGAACTAATTCAAAGTAGCTATCACCTACCCTGAATCTGCTCTAGGAAATTAAAATCATTTTTAGCATATTTTTCACTTCATTGCAAATCACATGTAAAAGTATTTTTGACTGTTTAAAAGCATATTGGTTGCTCTAAGTTTGCTAGGGGGGAACTGAACTGCTTTTGATTGTATTCCCGAAAACCTGTGTGCCCTCCTTTCCATCTCTCCATATTGCATAGGGGGGGAGTGAGTAGACACATGAGGAAAAGTGATTATATTATCTTCTGATTGAATTCATATCAAGTTTATTTCTGCATTGCATTATTTCCATCATTGCTCTTCCTTGAAACCATACAAAGTATTCTCTGCTACCTTATCCTTTCTATACCAACTCCTAAGTAATTAAAGAATTGTGCTACTGTAATATTATCCACTATTGACCACTGTTATATTCATAAGTGTGCTATCAAATATCAATTTGTTCATAAAAGTGTGATATATATATATTGTTTCATTTTTCAAATAAATCTTTTAATTTGCAAAACAAACCTACTTCTTGGCTCAGTGAGGTCAGGGGTATTCAAAGAGAGGGGTGTTATATAAGGGTTCATCATCCAGATTTATGAACTTGTCATAAAAATATATAAATAAGGGCTTCCATTGGGCATCCCAGACTAGGCATTGACTTAGTTGGAGTGCTGAACTGAAGTCACTTACACTGGGTGGTAGACACCTACAGACACTTGTACCGGTCCCACAGTGTGAGGTTACATTCAGTATTGCAGTCCTGGTGTCCTGTCCTGGGTGATACAAACTGCACCAGTTCCACAGTGTGAAGTCCCTTTCAGTATTGCAGTCCTGGTGTCCTGGGTGGGAGACACTTGCACCAGTCCCACAGTGTGAGGCCCCTTTCAGTATTGCAGTCCTAGCGTCTTGTCCTCGGTGGTAGACATTGCACCAGTTCCACAGTGTGAGTAACCTTTTTTATTGCAGGCCTGGTGTCCTGTTATGGGTGGCAGGCGCTTGCACAAGTCCCACAGTGTGATGTCCCTTTCAGTATTGCAGTCCTGATGTCCTGGGTGGCAGACACTTGCATCAGTCCCGCAATGTGATGTCACGTTCAGTGTCACAGTCCTGATGTCCTGTCTTGGGTGGCAGACATTCGACCAGTTCCACAGTGTGAGTAACCTTTTTGCATTACAGTCCTGGTGTCCTGTCCTGGGTGGCCGGCACCTGCACCAGTCCCTCGGTGTAAGGTCCCTATCAGTGTTGCATTGGTGATGTCTTGCATGTGTTGTGCTTGTCCCAATTTTACAGCAATTATAACCTTTAAGTGGTGCACTCTTGGTGAAGTTATCCTCTTACTTTGCAATAACAAGGACCATAGTTTAGTCCTTAGGTGGAGGAATATTATGCAATGTGAGGAGCACTTGTTTCATCCCTACAGAGAGGATCATATTTAGGTACTGTAATTGTGATTTCTTGTGTTAGGGGTGTTATCCTCCCAGTCCCGCTGTAAAGGTCCCTGTTCAGTTTTGGAATGTGGACCTTCAAGAGGTACTAGATGCTGTTTTGTGCTTAGCCTTGTGTATATTCTTGTTCACAAAAGACCCTGATATAGGGGCACGAAGAAGCATGTTACATTCACTACCACCTGGGTGGGCATTTTTATGAAGTTGAATGGTCTCCAGAAAGGACACAAACCAAAATGAAGTTCAAACACATGATTTCTTGGGATTATATTACAAAAGTGGATAAACCTGTAGCTACAGCAGTGTGTTAGAATGGCAGTATATGCCCACGTTCCCAGCAAGTCAAAGACTTTTTACATGCACTCTGCGTACACCAGAGCTCTCATATCTCCAGAACCTACTATATAATAATAAACCCAAACACATTTCCCTGTACGTTTGCACCACGGCATCTCCCTCACGCTGCCTGTGCCTCCCCGCTCATGCATTCTTTGATTCCATAGAAATGGAAGAGGGGCTTCGGCTGGATCACCAGACTCCATTTTCCTGGTGGCCATCTTTAATAGTCTCCATCACAAATTGGAACTTAGGATCCTGGGTCTTTGTTTGGGGTGAAAAAGGCCATAAACCCCATACTCGCTGGTTTTACAGGCCACTAATGACGCTGTGTTACACACAGGGAACATTGCTCATTTGAGCCATTCCTGATCCGTACAACTGATTAGCATGCAGTGTATCACCATATTAGAGTGCTACTGGTAGTAACATTTCAGATTCTGCCAGAGCAGAGAGCTTATAATAACTGGCATGCATCTTCTGCCCCAAAATGCTAAAGTGTTCCTTTTCATATCTTTCTTGGAACAAGAACATTTTGTCTTCAGGGAATGGCATGATCTAGCAGCAGCGTTATGGGAGACCGTAATCTGTTAGTTAATTAAACCTGATCACCAGAGCACCATTCTTTTCAGTCTGAGAGGGGTGCAGGGTGGGGAGGCTGTTGTGGGGGAGGGAAGGGGAAGCTGTTGGTGGGATGTTGTTGTGTTGTTGTAAATGGAAAACTGTCACTAAACACACTTTAAAAATAAGCCTGCAGTTTATTTTCTTTTAGTAAGCGAGAGCTAACATGCTCGGGAGCACAAGAACGACACACAGGCGGGTGCCATTGTACTAGAGGAATACCTGCTCGTGCCTGGGTGGGGCCTCTATTTATTGCAATACACACGTGGGATGTCAGATGACATGCGTGACGGCCCAGGTCACAACATCCCATCAAACGTCCCCCAAACAACAACAACAGTAACACTTAAAGCATACATCACAGTGTCTCTAGCACTCTTCACTAAAATTCATATTCCTTGAGTCTCTTCGGGTGTCATCGCTCCCCTCGCTGCAGGTATCTCCTATCTGGGACTCCAGAGAAATCTTCTGGACACCCCGGCTCTGGAGGGTCGTCTCTACCTACACCTGGCCTGATGGGTGGTTCTTCACTCTGTTCACTCGGGGCGTCCATGTCCTCCTCCTCGCATGGCGTTGGGGACAGCAGCACTTGTCGGAACCAGCTGGAGTTCCTTGTCATTGACTCTCATCCACGTTGTGCCGTAATCATGAACCCTTTTCTCCACACGACTGTCCACAGTGCTATTTTATGCGGGTTGCACAGCTTGTCGGAGGGGTTCCTTGTTCCCACCAGTACAGAGTCACCGACCACCACCTGATCACCGCACAGCTGTCGTCTGACAGACACGCGCCTGTTGGCCTGCTCCTGTTGCTCTTGCTACTTTGCTGGGTCTGGTTCTATCATCCTCCGGGATCGGCTTTCAGGGATACGTGAGGCAACCTTGCACCCTGAAAAGGCCTCGGCCGGCGACATCCCAGTGGATGCATGCAGTGTCGTCCAGTATGCCATTAAAAATTATGTGAGTGTGAAATCTAGGGGTTGCTCCTGAATGCCTTATTTAGCAACCTCATGAACCGTTCCACATCACCATTTGCACTGGGGCCAGCAAGGGGTGATGCAATTGTGAGTGATGCCATCGAACCGTAGGAAACATTCAAACTCTGCCCCTTGGATGGGTGGCACACTGTCTGACCCCATGGAGTCCAGGATTCCATTGGCAGCATAGAGGTCTTTGAGCACCGGAATCACCACAGTCACAGCCGTTGACTCTACAAATTGGAGGAACGGGTATCTTGAAAACTCGTCGAGTACCACGAGGAAGTGCTCATACTGCAGCACTGTCCCAAAGTCTACACTCATCACCATCTATGATGCCAAAGCCCTTACCAGTTACTCAATGGGTGGATAATTGGCCATCAGTCTTGCTACTTGGAACCAGTTGCACCTGGTGGGTGTCCATTCCAGGTCAGGGACCGATACCTTCTCCCAGAGTTGAGCTTTGCTTTTGCTTGCCCCTTGGTGTTCAACATGTGCCAGCACAAGGATCTTCTCCTGTAGTGCCAGCGGGATGACCAGCTGAGTTCCTTGTAACAGGACACCCTGATGTCCTACTAACAGTTCCGGGCAGACCCTCCACAGCTCAAGCAATAACGCCTGGTCCTGGGGCATACGATTCTGGTTGCCGACAAAAAGGATTTCCACCGGCCCGCCTGCAGTTGAGCCATTAGATCCTGAAGACCCGAGTTGCTCATGGTGGCCTCACTGATGTCCTCCTGTGCCATCGCGTTGGGGACATATGCCCTCGTTATCATAGAGATTAACACTTTAGTGTCAGTCCCTTCATCTTCGTGGGAACCTGGGTCACCTCCACACGCAGGATGGCACAAAATGTAGTCCGCAGGGTTATCCACCTCGGCTTTGAACAGCAAGGTTACCCCGTAATCCTGCAGCTAGAGGAGCCATCGTTCTAGATGTATCGGCGGCCTTGGAGTGACCCTGTCATTATTGGGATGAGTGGTTTGTGGTCAGTGTAGACTGTTACAGAGTGACCAAAGATGTAGAGGTGAAATGTTTACAGCCCCACAAGACCACTAATGCTGCCCGCTCCATCTGTGAGTTAGCAGCGTTCCATGTCCGATAGGGCATTGCTGGCATATGCCATTGGTTGTCTTACTCCATGGTCGCGGACCTGCTGAAGCACTCCACGAGCCCAACGTTGCTGAAATCTACCATGATCTCTGTAGAACGGTCTGGGTCAAAGTAGGCCATGGCTGTGTCAGTGACTAGGGCTGCCTTCACCTCCCAAAATGCATCATCATCCACCTGCCCCCATCACCAATCCTGATCTGTTTTGGTGAGCATCCGTAACGGTTCTGTGATGGTCGCCAAGTTGGGTATGAACCGCCCACCAAAGTTCACCATCCGCAGGAAGCTCTGCACTGCTGAGGGTGAGTCCGGGGGAGATGCCATTTTGATGTCATTCCCTTTTTTAGGGTCATGGAATACACAGCCAAAGCAGTCCACCATGGGCTGCATGATCCTGCATTTACATTTGTTGAGCTTCAGGCTATGACTGGCAAGGCGCGTCAGGACCGCTTGCAGTCGCGGAAGGTGGTCTTTGTGTGATTCCGAGAAGACAAGCACATTGTCACTAATACATTCAGGACTCCAGGGAGCCCCGCCAGAAAACCCCTGATGGTGTGTTGAAATACTTCTGCTGCCGAGGACGCCCTAATGCTCAGTCTTTTGTACCCGAACAGCCCGATATGGGAAGAAAAAGTAGTGATGGGTCTGAAGTCCACATGCAGGGGCACCTAATGGTACCCGGCCTTAAGGTTGAGGGTGGAGAAGACCTTGGATCCTTGCAGATCAGCAATAATGTTGTTGAGAGTGGCCATGGGGTGGTGCTCCCTGCAGAAGGACCTGTTTGTTAGGTGCATGTCGACACATATTCTAACCTCTTCAGGGGCTTTGGGTTTAGCCGCAACCATGACAGAGAACACCCATGGTGTGGGGCCTTCCTTCCTTTCAATATCTGCTTTCTCAAGCTTCTCCAGCACCATTTCGAATTTCTGCAGCAGATGTAGTGGTATGCGGCGGTGTCGCAAGGCTACCAGCTGGACAGATGTGTCAATGTGAAGTATCATCTCTTGGTTTTTTAGACAGACAACCCCATTGAACAGTTGCGCAAATCTCTCCAGGAGACACTTCGCGTCACCCGCATAAACATGGAACGCCAACTGCACCAGGCCAAGAGCCTCAGCTATTGCACAGCTCAGCGGCATATCTTTCGCATTGGGAGTGACATAAAATGTGGTCTGTACCGACCCGTTGTCGAGTAATACAGAGGTGCGGAACACGCCAATTAGTGGAAGGGGCGATGAGCCTCCGTAGGTGAAGATCCGAATCTTGGTGCATTGCATCACTGGCGGTGGTGACAACCTCTTGTATTGTGCCGCCTGCATCACATTGCCCAATGCCCCGCTGTTGATGAGCACCGGGATGTCCATACCCAGGTGAGATACTACGCAACGTTGCTTGCAATGAGCACTCACGTCCTCCAAGCAGATTGCCAAGACGAAGAATGCTTGACCTATGTCTACTGCGCACCACCTTCAGCCGGTCTGTTAGGCCTTCTTGATCCCCGTGACGGCCGTCCACTTGGCTTTGGTGCTCCACTAGCCATCACAGAACGCACTTTCTCCGCCCACCCTGCCTTTGAGGCCTCTTCCATCTGCACAGCACCGTACGATGATAGCTCCTGTGCCTAGCCAGGATACGCTGCAATGGGACATTCCTTCAGTATCTGTCGCCGTAGGGCAGTTGACGCGCAGTGTTGGATTATCTGCATGCGGATTTCGTCCGTCTCTCGTTGAGTCAGCAGGACATTGCCAGGCGTCGCAGTTGCGCATGGTATGCGCCCAGTGATACTGTCAGGTCCTGGTGTGCCAGTCTTAGTCTGAACCTCTCATAGTACTGATTAACCATTGGTCTAAAGAAGTCTGGAGCACAGTTTTTGCTTCTGCATATGAGTTGTCTCCAGGTCGCAGGCATTTAAATATCTGGTGTACCTCACTCCCTCCATAAAAGAGGAGCATTACCTTTATTTTCTGATCATCATCCTCCCCAGACCTGGTGAGGAACATCTCCAGCCACTCGCCCCACAGGTCCCACCTGCGTCCTAACGTCGCTGGCACTCCTGTGACATCAAAGTCTGGGACCGGGGCACCTGCAAAGCCCCTCAGTGTTCCTTGCACCCTCACTGCATTCCAGAGCATGTTCCTGCATGTGCTTGCCCCAGGGGTGGCTTGTGGCGTGGTTGCCCCATCCTCCTCCCAGTCTGCGTCCATGATTGTCCGGCTCTCTTGGTGTCACCTCGTGCTGGGCGTGTGTTCATTGCCTGTGACCCCTTCTGGTAGCCTCATAAGCATGTGGCGAGGGGAGGGCCGCTAGCTACAAAGTCTGCAGGTCCTCTGTGGGTCCTTATTTGCAGTGTCAGGTGGTCCCTTATTGCCTCACCATATGATGGTCCCTGGTATGGTTGGGGAGGAGATAGAGTTTGTGTGAGGAGCTTGAGGAGTTGGTGTGAAGGGAATGTTGTTAATCCTTTGTTTTTTTTGTTTGTTCCTCTCACTGTGTTCAAAGTTGGTTAGGAAACATTGCGGGTCTTTTCAGTGGCGCGACCTGCGGCGCACTGAATATCTGCAGTGGCACTCCGTGGCACGCAAGCTGCCCGTGCCCACCTCGCTGTCCTGCAGCAACAGAGCTGTCTGCCGCCTCGGCGTGCCCCCTCGCGCCACCGGCTGATGTCCGGCGCCTTTACCACTCCAGTCGATGTGCGCTGCGTCAGGCAGGGTTGTGGGCTGGATCCTACTTCGTCTCCTGTTGTCAACGTGCTTAGGTAGCACAAGAACGACACACAGCGGGGTCCCGTTGTACTAGACTCTAGTAACTACAGGAATCCCTCCGTGTGCCTGGGCGGGGCCTCTATTTATTACAACACACACGTTTGTCATCACCTGACATGCGTGACGGCCCATGCCACAAGATCGAGCAGATGCAACATCACATCTTGCTTGCAATGTTTGTGATAAAGTTCCCCAACCCCTTGTCATTGCGATATTTCAAGTCACTGTAGAGTGTGTAGCCATATGGGAGAAGGGGTAGGAGCCGAATGTGACATGTGGCACATGCCACAGCGTGCCACAGCATGCCACCAATCTCTGGACTGGCTGATGGAAAATGTGCAGTTTTAAGGAGTTCAAACATATTGTACAAGTGAAAAATACCCTCTCAATCATTGTGGGATTGTTTTATATTGAAACACTTTCAGCAAATGCATAGTTTAAGTACTTATCATGCCACAGCATGTCACCAATCTCGGTACTAGCTGATGTCAAATTTGCTGTTTAAATGACTTTTAAGACATTAAACAAGTGAGTAAAAAGCCTCACAATCCTTTTGCGATGTTAATAAATCAAATAATAAAAAAAAATGTGGATGCTGACAGCTGCCTAGAACTTTCAACCTTATGCACTGAAGTCCACAGTACTACAGTTACACCAATGCTTTATGTCGAAAATGTCTGGTGCTAGTTTTTATGGCCTATTCAAACAGCAGGGCCCAACAGTCCCTTTTCAGTGTCAATTCTAACGTGGCATGCCACCTAGATATGTCTTATATCTCCTTCAAATCAGTGTTTTCATTGCTTCAAAATTACTTCAGGCATCTCACCTCTTAGTCTCTTGTCTTATGTTTCATACCTTTCAGCAATTAAATGTTTGGAAGCACTTGGAACTCCAGCATGCCACAGCATGTCACCCCTCTCGGGACTAGCTCATGTCAAATGTACTGTTTAAATGACTTTTTAGACATTAAACAAGTGAGTTAAAAGCCTCACAATCCTTTTGCGATGTTAATAAATCAAATTAAAAAAAAAAAATGTGGATTCTGACAGCTGTCTAGAACTTTCAATCTCATGCACTGTAGTCTACAGTTCTACAGTTACACCAATGCTTTTCAGTTTGAAATGGCTGGTGCTAGTTCTTATAACCTATTCGAACAGCAGGGCCCACCAGTCCCTTTTCAGTGTCAATTCTAACGTGGCATGCCACCTAGATATGTCTTATATCTCCTTCAAATCAGTGTTTTCATTGCTTCAAAATTACTTCAGGCATCTCACCTCTTAGTCTCTTGTCTTATGTTTCATACCTTTCAGCAATTGAATGTTTGGAAGCACTTGGAACTCCAGCATGCCACAGCATGTCACCCCTCTCGGGACTAGCTCATGTCAAATTGACTGTTTAAATGACTTTTTAGACATTAAACAAGTGAGTTAAAAGCCTCACAATCATTTTGCGATGTTAATAAATCAAATTAAAAAAAAAAATGTGGATTCTGACAGCTGTCTAGAACTTTCAACCTCATGCACTGTAGTCTGCAGTTCTACAGTTACACCAATGCTTTTGGTTGAAAATGGCTGGTGCTAATTCTTATGACCTATTCAAACAGTATGGCCCAACAGTCCCTTTTCAGTGTCAATTCTAACGTGGCATGCCACCTAGATATGTCTTATATCTCCTTCAAATCAGTGTTTTCATTGCTTCAAAATTACTTCAGGCATCTCACCTCTTAGTCTCTTGCCTTATGTTTCATACCTTTCAGCAATTAAATGTTTGGAAGCACTTGGAACTCCAGCATGCCACAGCATGTCACCCCTCTCTGGACTATCTGATGTCAAATTTACTGTTTAAAAGACTTTTAAGACATTAAACAAGTGAGTTAAAAGCCTCACAATGCTTTTGCGATGTTAATAAATCAAATTAAAAAAAAACGTAGATTCCAACAGCTGTCTAGAACTTTCAACCTCATGCACTGTAGTCTGCAGTTCTACAGTTACACCAATACTTTCAGTTGGAAATAGCTGGTGCTAGTCTTTATGACCTATTCAAACAGTATGGCCCACCAGTCCCTTTTCAGTGTCAATTCTAACGTGGCATGCCACCTAGATATGTCTTATATCTCCTTCAAATCAGTGTTTTCATTGCTTCAAAATTACTTCAGGCATCTCATCTCTTAGTCTCTTGTCTTATGTTTCATACCTTTCAGCAATTGAATGTTTGGAAGCACTTGGAACTCCAGCATGCCACAGCATGTCACCTCTCTTGGGACTAGCTGATGTCAAATTTACTGTTTAAATGACTTTTTAGACATTAAACAAGTGAGTTAAAAGCCTCACAATCATTGGGAGATGTTATAAATGAAATTTAAAAATAAAATTGAATATTGAGAGCTTCCTACCTCGTGCACTGTAATCTGAAGCTCAACCATTGCACCACTGCTTTAGATGGGAAATATCTGGTGCTAGTTCTTATGACCTATTTAAACACCAGGGCCTAAAAGTTCCTTTTTAGTGTCAATTTTAGCGTGGCATGCCACCTAAATATTTCTTTATATCTGCTTCAAATCAGTGTTTTCATTGCTTCAAAATTACTTCAGGCATCTTACCTCTTAGCCTCTTGTGTTTTATTTCATAACTTTCAGCCACTTGGAACTCCAGCATGCCACAGCATGTCATCAATCTCTGGACTAGCTGATGTAAACTGTACTGTTTAAATGGCTTCAAAGACATTAAACAAGTGAAGAAATAGTCTCAAGACCATTGAGAGATGTTATAAATTAAATTTAATAATAAGAAGCCTGTACGTCACCTTGCGGCTGCTAGCTGTCTGTCTCCTGTGCATTACACAATATGGCCTGGGTATAAGTAGAATCCTCTGACAGCGAGTAAAGCAGAGAAGGGCCTTCAAACATTCTGCAGGACCCCTCTCTGGGACAGCTGATGGACAAAGCAGCATGGGCAGGCATAGTACCGCTATCCCATAAGCTGGACTGTCTCCTGGGCTGGTTCGCCTTCTCGCAAAGGCCGACAGCTGTGAGGCCCAAAGCCTGCAAGAGACAATGGCAGGAGGAACATAAGGCCAGTGGCGAACCACTGTCCGAATCACGGAAAGGACACACAAAAGAGAGGCATGCTAAGGGAAAGGCGTGATGGAAGGGACAAGGTGAAATACTCCTTAGCCCACAGGAAGACCAAGAGGGCACTGAATGGGATTCCAGCAGCACTGAGAGTTCTCACCTTTCTGTGAGCTTGGCCACTCCTCCGGAAGGAGAACCGTGCAAAAGGCACAATAAGAGCGTTTAGAAATGCAGAGATAGTTCCCTGGTCGACCCCTTTCATCCAGACCTGCTACTCCACCCGAGATCCTCGGAAGGGAGACTCTCACTTAAGGCCAAAAGGTACTTGAGCAAGTGACTGCGCACGCCTTTAAATAAGGAGGTGAGAGGCTAATTGAAGGCACAATATCCCAGACCTTCTCTGCCGGATAAAGTAGCGGACACTCTGGAGGTGGACTCATTCATGGTGAAGCACACCAAGGACCTGAAAAGGGCATTGACCGCTCATGGATAGCGTGCCAGGAAACACTCCCCGATTCCATAGGTCCATTGGCCAAGATCATTAAAATGGCGGAAGAGACCAAAGAGGCCCTGCCAATGGATGTGCATATTCTGGCTAATTGGGCACAAAGAGCAGTTTGTTTAATAAGTAATACCAACTGTACAATAGCAGCGGAGAGCAGACGGTCGATTGTAGTAAAGATCGACCTGAAACTCAGGGAGTTGGCATCCTCTGAGGCCACTGCAGCAGCTAAAGAGCTTTTGTTTAGAGAAGCATTTGTCAAAGACATGTCCAGATTTGTTAACACCTTTGCTGCTCTGGACAAAGGTCAGACATTGTTAAAAAAGAGTGTTTGTGCCCTGTGTATCTGCCAGGGTGGCAGAAGCAGAGGCGTCTCCGCTAGCCACTGAGGAGGCCAGAGGCCCTATAGAGGAAACAACTAGTGACAGCAGGAAGACAGAAGGCTGAATCCTTCCTTCCCCTCCCGTGGAAGAGGCAGGGGTAGGGGTTGGCACTGCAGCAGCATGTGAGAGTACAGTCGTATGCACACAGCGCAGCAGCAAGCAATGATATTATGTGATATGGCATTTGTAACGCGCCTATACACAAGTGTTTCAAGGCGCAATTCCCGCGATAGTTGGTAGGCTAGCGATGCACCTAAGTGCTTGGGAGGAGCTTACCGTGGACTCTTGGGTCGCAGAGACTGTGCAGGGGTGTTGTCTGTAATTTTTAAAGAGCACAAACTAAACCGCAGCACCCTTTCGCAATTTCAGAGTGTTAGGCAGAATCACATGCAGTACCCTTTGGGAACACTACATGCAATTAATACTACAAGTGTCAGTACCATTTCACCTTTGCTACAAGCCTGTACTACACAGTTATGTGGTAGCATTGGCTGAGCAGCCAGACTTATCTCAAGAGTTGAAGTGAGCAGTAGAACAAGTTACACAAAGGGACC
This sequence comes from Ambystoma mexicanum, assembly GCF_040938575.1. Taxonomy (NCBI): domain Eukaryota; kingdom Metazoa; phylum Chordata; class Amphibia; order Caudata; family Ambystomatidae; genus Ambystoma; species Ambystoma mexicanum. Next base: position 117,709,120 of record NC_090935.1, on the reverse strand, counting down.
AACAAATACAGTGGTTCAACTCAAGGTTTCTTGGTAAAAGCATACACATTTATTTACACAGTCAATTAGAAAACATTACACTAACAAAAGCAGCTTAATATCATACACTAATACACCACAATACACAACCAATAAGTTACTGAACAAGTTCAGCTCCCCTGAAGTGGGAGCAAAATGGCACTTCAGTTACTTTAAAAAAGGGGTAAAAAGACAAGGTTATAAGAAATGCAGCCCAAATACATTCATAGGTAGGGCAAAGGGTTTCAGTTAACTACAACCAGCAATTAAATTCGATAGGCCTGGGTCAAAGTCAATGTTTCAGAGTCTTTGTATAGGATAGCACAGTTCTGGTAGATAACAGTTAAGTCTTTGCCACGGTTTTTAGAAGAATTCGGCCAGGTGAAAAGTTAGACAAATTTTTAGGGAAGGACCAGCCTTCAAAGACGGGAAAGTTTCACAAACTTTCTCTGTAGTCGAAAAGATTCCGGACCGGGTTTGCACAGTACCTTTAAAGTGAAGAAGAGCTGTAGCTGAGGCAGTTGTTCCTGGCAGTTTGAGCTGTTCCTGAGGTTTAGTCGTGGGGACAAGAAGGAGGACGTCGGGAGGTTCCTGCACTGCCCAGGAATGAGGCCACAAGCTTGGCAAAACGTCGGTTTAAGGTATGAGTGCCTTAAAGAACACAAACTGGTATCCTTCCCACTGGCTATCCGGTTTTCCACAGCACTCTGTAGAAAATTTGATCAGGAGGGGACGGTTTTCAGGCGGCTTGTGAGTTGGTTGGTTCCACCAAATTCGAGGGAAGAAGTTAACCTTGAAGGGCTTCTCTGTCGATGGAGTTTCAGGCAATTCGGACCTACAGCAGGGCTTCACCGGTCGTCCAGGAGTTGCAGCAGTCCTCTTCCTTCAGCTCGTCTTCGGTTCTTTCGTTCCAGTGGTCGACTCTGCTTTCCAAGTCCCAGGGCCCTGCTTTTGAACAGTTTTCCCCCATTCATTCCAGCCTGGCTGTCACTCACACAGCAGGGTGGCTGTCTTTGCCGGACAGCCAGCCAGCCAATCACGCCAGAGTGCATTCAGGTCTCCTAGGAGACTAAGCACAGGGAGTTTCGGGCACCTCCCTCACATCCTGTCCACCCCAGACACTGAGGCGCCAGAGGAGGGCTTCAGAACTGGAACTCGCCGAAGGACAATGAACAAAGGGACCAAACCTGGTTAAACACAAGAAGGACCTTTCCTAAAAGAAACGGCGAAAAAAGTCGACCGGAGTATGTTTTTACAGATACGTCTTGGGCGCCATCTTGAAAAACATGGCTGACCCGATTTTTTGCTACCATTGTTCGCGGTCTGGTAAAATCATGGTAGTTTGATCTAAACCACTGCCACCAGCCATGGTAGGAAAGGGTAACATTTCACTGTTACATGATGGTTTTGACTCAGGGGATGCTGGGCAACCCCTCCAGTACTCTATAGGAAGATAGTGCGTGCTGGGTCAGTAAATATAAAGAGACTAGTAAAGTCAATTTACCTTTACATGCTCTGGAGACAATAGTCAGTCCCAGAGAAAGTGTTTAAACCTTGGGGAGTCTGAAAGACACCCCTTTGCCACTACACTGAAGGTGTTGTGTGACACAAAGAAAAAGATGATGCCTATGGAGTTGTTTAAAAACCCCATAACCAAAGAACACAAAAGTAAAACACACATCAAAATACATGGAAGAGTGGGAAAAAAAGGCTCACACTCTTCCCAGGTAGAAAAATCAAATCCTAGAAATCCAGCAAAGTTGCTGGGGGTCTCAAAAGGTAAGGGAAATTAGCACAATTTCACGAATCCTCCCTAAACACAGAGGAAGAACAAAGCCTCATGGACAAGGAAGTAGGAGAGTTTCTAAAGAAAATGGAGATAAGGCCAGCGCAGCAGGTGGCGCAACGCTTCCTAAGCAATGTCTTACTGGTGAAACAGAAGCAAAAGATCAGGCCGGTGATAATCATAGACAATTTAACACCTTTCTCGTGTACCGACACTGCAAGATGGAGGAAATCCATCTCTTCAGGGACATTTTGCAGAAAGGGCACTGGCTAACCTGCATAGATTTGAGGGATGCCTATCTAGCAGTACCCATTCCTGAGATGCACCAGCAATTTTTAGAATTCCTCTGGTGATGGCAAAGGTGAGAGTTAATGTGTCTCCCTTTTCAGACTAACTTCAGCACATTGGTGCTTCACAAAGCTACTCAGGAGTCAGACTGATTTTATACATCGAGGATATTTGTCTCATGGCGCAGGATCCGATGCGGCTACCAGAGCAAATGGTCCCAATGACGAGTCTCCTAGAGAAACTGGGGTTTCTCATCAATTGGGAGAAATCCGAGACCAGACCACAGCAGAGAATGGAGTTCCTGCGGTTTATCACAGACTCAAAGCTGGGGCACTATCTCTGCCTCTGTAGAAATTGAACGACCCTTTGAAACATCACAGTATTGACTTTCCATTAAAGACTAAACTTTACTTGACAGTCTTATGTTTGCTCAATCACCTCTTCTGTTTACAAGTTCTTTTAACTAACTGATCAATTTTCCATCAATCAAATGTCATAACAAGTTGCATGTGTCAGTAATTTTACAGTCACTTATCTAAGAAGGAATCTGCTGAACCTCCAAGGGAACCTGACAGCAGGTGCGGACACTAAACAGGCAGACAACACACGGCGGATCCCTGCTGGAGTTGGAGGCGGTTCATTACAGGTTTTGTTCTTCGCTATACCCTGTTCGAGATGGAGTCATTCATTAGGAAGCTACAGTGAGACAGTGAAAGAAAGAGGAATTGTGAGGCGATAGGACCATAACGCTGTGATTCATGGACTAGGACAAGTGTCATGCCTGAGGGCAATAGAGTTTCAAACTGCAAAGACTACATTGACACAGAAAATGTTTTTTCTTTGATTTTTGTTTAATGTTTTTTTTCTTTTTAAGATTGCTGCTTGAGTTTTAATAAAGAAGAGTGTGCATAATACGAGCCTCTGTGTCTTTAATAGAATCATGACTTTCCTGAAAGAAAGTATTGACAATCTGGACTCTACCACAGTACCCACTGCCTCAATGGAGTTTACCATCAGACAGCATTTCTGGCTAGTCCCTTTTTTCTGGCAATGTATTCCATATCGTGTCATGGAGTGCCCCCTACATTATCACAATTTATTTTTTATTTGTATTGGATAATAAAATCATCCTTTCAAATTTTTACATCATAATAATTTCATTACTATACACATTTATGACATCATACAAGTCATAATTCATACTATTCAAAACATAATTCATACTATTCATAATTCATACAAGGATAAGTCATAATTCATAATTCATGCAAGGAAAACACCAAATAAAATTTCAACAGCACAAAGCAATCACCCTCTAAAATCAAATATTAATCAAAATGATATTATATCCGGAAAAATGGTCAATAAAAAATGAATGATTGCTATACGAACCGTTAGCTTTCCATTATTAAATAAAAGGTGCCTCACTGCCTCTGGTTCCATGTTACTACATGAACTTACAAATTATTTACTGAAGTGTCTACTCCTCAGCTCTAGGTTAGGGCACTTAGTTAAAACATGTTCTAAATTTTCCTTGCTGAATTTGTTACTACAGAAGTGACAATATTCCAAATCTCTGGAAATCATCCTTCTTCTCACCAGGATTTCACGTGTTGGCCACAGATTCAGCGTGAACCTTTGGTATAGGTTACGCATTTGAGGGCTAGGGAATTTGGAGAGATAGTCTGCCATACTTCAAAAAAGCTTATGTACAAATGGATTGGACTTAAAGTCAATATATCGAAAACATAAATTCCGATTTACAAGCCAATCATTTTGATATATTTTGGCTTTTGCTCGATCAGGATTCTCAAGCAATAAATCCAATGTTATTGATGCATCGGCCAACGCGTGCAATACATATTCACACCATTCTTTGGTAAAAACCTGATCACGAGCAAGCAGATGTTTTGCCATTATTCCCAAAAGATTCGAGGTTTTTAGACCTAAAATGCTTTTTCTCAGTGTGGCAGCCATTTTCTACTTCACTTGTACTTCGAGGGATAATAAGCCCAATGCATGCCTAATCAATGGCAGCGGGACGGATTTTGGTAACATCAGTAGCTCTTTCCAAAACCGGGATTCACATTTTTGCCAGCTTATGCTTGCCACAATTAGACACTCAGTTCCATATATCGTAGGGATGATCTTTTGTTGGTAAAAAGTCATTATATGACTTATAGTAAATTTCCCAAATTTCCCTTTTAACATTTTCGCTTGTTGTATTAGCGTCTCAAGTTTATTATATCTCTCAAGTTCATTAATTTTATTTGACACTGGGACTGCAAAAATTAGACCCAAGTATCGATACTGCTCTACCTTAGAAAGACTTCTGTTTTGTAGCTGCCACTTGTAATTTTTGACTTTAGTCTTAAAATGTGGACGACAAACCATAATCTGTGTTTTAGGCAAATTAATGATTAGATTGTTTTTCATCACAAAGTCATTCAACTTATCAAGCAACCACTGTAACCCTGCTGGAGTTTGGGATAAGAGAAGGAGATCATCCGCATACAATATGGGCGAGATTTTTTCTGTCCCTAATTTTGGTGGGTCACATTTCAGAGATCTCATCTCCATGCCTAATTCTAACAAGAAAAAGTTAAAGACTGATAAGGCCAATATACAACCTTGTTTTACCCCTCGGAATGTATTCAATTTGTCAGACAGTTTTCCATCCAAGGTTAATCTTACTTGTACTGTGGTGTTATTGTGAAAGCGCATAATCAGCTACAGTAAAGACTGAGAGCAATTGTTTTGTACTAGTTTTTGATACAAGATGTTCCTATCAATTGAATCAAAAGCAGATTGAAAGTCTATGTACGCTATATACAGCACTTGGTTCTTTTTAGCATATTTAGTGCCATAAGATTTGGGATAGTACCCAACCCAGCTACAAAGCCCGTTTGAAAGGGTCATGTAGCTCATTCTTCAATGTCCATTCTCTGAAGTCTCTCAACACCAATCTAGTAAAAATCTTGCCAGGCGCATCAAGTAACGCAATGGGTCTATAGCTAGACAGGCTCGAGCGGTCACCTTTTTTATATATAGGGACCAACAGAGAATGTGTCCAGGAGGCAGGCAGGGATTGATTCATATTAATTATCCTGAATATTTCAAAGAGTATCCCGGCCCATAGCTCAGGATGCTTTTTGAAGGTCCTATTTGATAACCCATCAGGTCCACAGGCACCTGAGTTACTGATTTTATTTATGAAGAATTTAATATCTTCCAGATCATACTTTTGGAAAAAGGGACCCAGATCCTGCGGAATAGTCACTATCGAGTTGGAAGGGGCTGCATAATACTCCAATATATGGGCACACCACACCTGGTTGGTAACATTATTTGCTTGCATGATGTTTTGTGAGTAATGCGTTGACTTACTCAATAAGGCACAGATTTGTGCTAGGTTTTTCGACTGTATTTTCGCCAGCATATTTTCACCATCCTGCTGCAGTCTAAGTCCTCTAGTAGCTCTGAGCCAATTTGTATATGTTGTTTTAATATGGGCCAACGCAAGTCCTCTTTCCTTCAAGGTCAAACAATTAACTGCCCTTATTTGACGCCGATACTCAGCCTTCCCTGCTCTGGTGGCAGCATCATACACATGTATCTGGGGACGATCTAGGTGATCTCTACACCCTCCTTTGCCTCTTCCGTCGGCTTGAAGGTATTGTAACATGTCAGCATAACACGGCTGCAAATGATTCCCCCCTGTACACCTTTGACTTTCAAGTTGATCTTTGAGCCATTTTAACGATCTCTCCGACCATCATAGCCTATTACCATTATTATTTACAACAAGATTTACTCTCATTAGATTTTTTTTGTCCGGTTGTTGGTTCGCCACTGACTGTCCATTGCATCACAAGTTGGTTGTGATCACTCTGTGTATTTTCCACAATGCAAAACTTATTGATCCCCTCAAACATATTCATATTCACATAAATAAAGTGAATTATGGAAACACTACCACCACAATGCCAAGTTGGATGAGGGGGAATATCGGAAGGAAAAGCACCATTCAACTGTATCAAATTATTTGATGAGACAATTCAGCCCATTTATTCAGTCTTGGATTATACTTTAAGGGCTGGTCATTGGTGCAATCCAAATTAAAATCTCCAGCAATTATAATTCGTGAAATTGATGAGTCCATTACAATAAGACTACATAGGTCTCCAAATGATTTGATAAAGGACCCGTCCGATATTCCCACTGGATTACAGTAGACATTTATCAGCCCATAAGATTCATTGTTGACTTTTACTTTAACCAGTTGGAGAAATTCATTCGGCGTTTCCCATGCCTACGCGCAGATCCCCCCTTTAGATTTAATGGCTATGAGTAGGCCAGACATCGGTCTTCCGTGCAAAGCCTGTGATGCAGGATTTTAAAAAAGATCAAAGCCATCCCACACAGGTACCGACATTAGCCATGTTTCCTGTAACATAATTATGTCAAATTGCACTAGATCATTGTTGTCATTATTCAACAGATGGACAAAGCTCCTTGTATTCCAACTAATTAATGCCAGATTTATATTTGCAGCTGATCGTACTAGTTAGGCTCGATCTTTTCTTTGATTACAATTACAATTACACACTTCACCTGTTTAGTATTTCTTTTCCGTGAGGCAAGGTTAGAACCATTGAGATTGTAATTCAGCAGTACCTCATTTTTGATTTCGACATTTGCAGTTGTTTCAGTGAATACTGTAAATCCCAACAATGTCAAATCAGTTTTAGCAAGCCAGATTGTATTTTGCACCAACCTCGAATTCATCCATATTCTTACACTTTGGCGATTCCCTTTGTCCGGGAATTCCTCAGCTCCAAGTCTGTGGAACAAATGTCCTCAAGACTTGGTATATCCGAGAATATGGCTAAAATAGCTCTTCTATTTAGTTCATATTGCACTGCCCGAGAGGCGTTACAAGACAGCCTCAATGAATAATTTGCCAGTGATTTTCTCTTAATGGTCGCGGGTTTAGTCGCCGACACCACTTTTGTAACTGCTGCCATTGAGGGCATGGAACTTCTTTGTCTGCCACCGGTACTCAAAGCATTTTGTATAATGTTTAAAAATTCTGGCGTAATCTGTGAGATCAAGGAATTCTGAGGTATTACAGGATTTATGTACTCTTTGGCCTTTTGGCAGATTTCTGGATTTACCATATGGTTCTCTCCCAGTCCCAAAGGCAAATTATTTAACTCTATTGTTGTAGGTATGTTTATGGGTGGGACAAAATTTGTTTCCACCCTTTGTTCTTTAAAACTAACACTTTTAATCTTTTTACATAAGGGCATTGGCTCCGGCTTATCCATGTTAACCACCAAATTGCTACTCATGTAGGCATCTACTGCCTTTCTTATCTCCTGGCGATGGAAATCTCTTATATTGAGGCTCGGCACAGTGGTCCTCACTTCTCCAGAATTAGAGGATTTCTCAACTGGAACTTTTTCCCTCTTGGACCCAGTCCGGAGATTCTGATCTGTTACCTCATCAACCAGAGCATCAAGGGGGGCATGTGCTAGTACTGGTTGCAATGAACCACTTCCCGTTCGATCATCCTTTGAGTAAGTACGCATGTGATATTTTTTTGCAATAGCTTGAGCAGTTGTGATTGTATTGTTAGTTGGAATGCTTAACTTTTTGATAAATGTTTGTATTTTAGCCCCCTTCTTATTTGTTGGCATTGGTTGATTTTTTGGTAGCTTTTTACTCACATGGTTACTCTGCTTTGTACCACTTTTTGCCTGTTTGGTGAAGACTGTATAGGCAACTTTGTCTTCCTTCATCACAGTGTCACTAGCGAATCGCCTCCCTACAACTTCGTTCTCTGTACACTTACCCTCCTGCGTAGCTATTTTGTCTGGCACATTACATTCCAACACCTCACCTATAATACAATCCATTTGTGGGATAAGTTTGTACCCCGCCCTAACACCCATGTTCCCTGCTATTGAACATGTAGTTAGATCAGGGCGCGTTATACTTGGATTATCACTTTTCAATTTCAATTTGTGCATAGCTTTCTTTGCCATAAAAGCAAATGCTCAATTTGAAGGGCTTGCTGACGGACCTGTTCAGCCAAGGTATCATATAATTTAAACAGCACAGCCAATGAAAATTGAGTAGCTTTTAGCGCAATTTCCATGAGTACAACACTATTTGGGACCTGGTTGCCTATTTCTATTTTCTGCAATGGTTCCACATCATTGGGTACTGTTGGTTCCTGCCCTACCTCCCCACAGCTTGGTGCCTCCTCATCTACACACACATATGGAGTAACACATTTCCTCGGAGTTGGAGCACAATATGACACATTTACACTCGAATAACCAGAACCAATAGTAGAAAACATATCAGGTGTTTTCGATAAATTATCTGTGAGCAATTGTGCAGAAAACCAGGAATTAAGAAAGTTCAAATCAATTATGGCATCATCTTTTTCACCACCATCCACTACGACTTTAGAGGCATTATCAAAGGCTGTACATTGCACCGTATTCAGCAAACTAGTGTCCGTTATTGAAATATTCAGATTTGCCATTATGGTCCTCGGGACTGTGCCCAACGTGATGTTTTTTTTTTACTTACATTTGTTTCCTGCTGTTGTGGTTTACCATGATTACCATTTCTCCTAGACAAGGCATCAATCACATTTACATTGGAGTCATTGATAGTAATTGGCTGAGTACCTACACCCGCCCCCCCGGCCAAGGGCGGTTGGATCCTTGGCGGTAATGGATCTTTGCAGAATTCTCTAATGTCCGTCCCATGACTTAAGACGGTTTTCACCTTATTTGCCTTTCGCAAAACCTTTGGCGTGGATGTATTACTTAAATGACAGTTTATGACATTATTACAATGGGGTGGATGTGTGCTGGGTCACGGATGGTGTGGGGCGTTGCGCCGTATTGGGCATTTCACTGTCTTTTGCCTGCGCATGGGGGTGTGTTGGGGCGTTGCTGGCGCTACTTGATGTTCATTGCGCCACGGTTACTGATGCCTCAGAAAATCCATGAATACGCGTGCCGTGCAATTGCTGGTTTGTGCCACAGCTGGTGCACGCATGGCACATGCTCCTTCTCGGCATGCAGCACTTGTGCTGCTTCTGCGCTGGATTCTCTGAATTGGGCCCTAAATCTGAAGATTTAGCAACATTTGTAAATTATGTTTTCATGATCGTGTATATACTCTGATATATAATTTATACATATTATCAGTAGGATATGGTTGTACTGTATTTATCACAGTTTGTACAGTCAAGTGTGAAACGCATGAATTAATGTACAAACACACACTTTAATATTGTGACCATACTGTTTTGGAAAACATGTACACAATACATGATTGACATTTAAAGCATTACAGCATTACACAGTAACAGGTTTTGGATTGAACTGTTTTTTACATTTTGTATTATGCAAGAAAAGCACAAGATGCAAAAACTTTCAGTAAATTGTTTCTATGCTACAAACTTTCATAATTGTACATGTAGTTTGTTTTAAGATGTAACTTAAAATAAGAAAAGGAGCAGTTTTGAACCATGTAAGAGTTCACATTAGAGGTAGAATTTGATAGAACTTTTAATATCGTGAGACCTAATGGTGCAGTGGTTAATGGAGCTGTGCCCATAACAGGAGGTTATGAGTTCGAATCTTTCGTAGAGCATTTTAATTTTATTTTTAAAAAAAGGGAATAAAATTGACATTTCGTATTTTTATTTTTTAAAAGGAGGATTATAATTTGAAAAACGAAGAGACACCGTGACACCTGAAACCTTTTTTTTGGGGCATGGCATGTGACAGCTGCTAGTGGCACGTGTCACTTGTAGTGGTGACATGCAGTGGCACGTGTCACTGGCATATGACACATGCCATATTCGGCTCCAACCCCTACTGCCATATGGAGACATGAGGCCGTGGTCAGGGCGCCTTTAAGAGTTCACGCAAATCCTCGGTGGTGTGCACTATCCTAGTGGCAAACCATTGGGGATACTTTATTCCTTACATAAACATCTTTGGTGTGTTTATGAAGTCATAACATCATTTTTTTGTATGAAGACACATTGACTAATAATATAAAATTAATTCGAAAATGTTGTTTCAGAACAAAGATTGTCTCTTTAGGAAAAAATAAGTTGCTGGGCCATATCATATATGAGTGGCTTTTTTGGGTATTTTTTTTTCTTTTTAATAATTAAAATTGACGAAGAAGTTATTTGTTTTTGTGAACTGCTTGTTTGAATTGCTTTCAAAACAACGTCTTCCTGTCTGGCGTGTTATTGTGTGTGCGCGTGCACGTGTGTTTTTGTGGACCTGTCCAGTGAAGAGCCGCTCCATTTCCCTACGGTTTCCTGTGTCGGAGATCTTCCCATGATTGAGGACAAGATGGCTGGTAAACTTTCCTAAACGGAAGCCATTATTTTTAACGAGCTGTGCGTGGCAAATCGCTGCCAGAAAATGATTGCTTCTGTAGCTACCTGCTCGTAATAGCTTCTCACTTATGTATTGCTTACGAAAGGGTGCTGTCTGAGGAGCTGCTTATTTGGGTTCACTTTTTCTCTCTGAAGCATTTTTCATGTGTCTGGAATACACTCTAAAATTAGAGCATAGATAGTCAACGTTTTATTAACAACTAATGTCATAGTTAATACTGCAGAGACATAACATGTCAGCGTTTTTTTGTGCCTTGCTTCATGAATGTGTATTGATTTTGGCTCACTCTACTTTCCAGAACACTGCAAGTGCAGATACCAATGAATCTTATCATTACTTAATGAAAAAGGTGAACTATTCCCCAAGCCCACCAAAATAGATAAGCACACAAAATGCTCATCTTACCCAAACAAACTGAACAAGCATTGGCAAAGCCAATAGGTCTGGTTTTACACATTTAACTGGTAACGTGATTTTTCTGTAAGTTCTAGAGCCGAAATCAAAGCTTCACATCTACATTTACAAAGTCCGATGTATTGGTTTTGTTTTTATCAATCCTTATTATTGTACCTTTGACTTTTGAGCAATGCATCAAAGTCATAATATATGCCATGATTCCCGGGTAAGCTCTGTGGATGTATTTGACTTGGAATCTTTTTATTTAAAAAATGGAATAATCGTCCATCTTCACGTACACTTATATAGTGCTCTGTTTTTTGGCTTTAATATTTGCAGCACATTTTATTAAAAATGGAACATTGTTTGAGAAATGAGGAAAGGTTTATATGTAGGTTAATGAAGAATACAGGCCGCCTATAGTCAACAGAAGCATGTGCTTTTGCAAGCCTTGAATGTACTGCTATCAAGATTCTATCTGAAAGTTCCAAATCTGAATTTATCAGTGATTAGAAAACAAAACGTGGGGGGTAAGGCCAGGGGCAATAGAGGTCCATTTTAAATGAAAGACTGCGGAAAGAGCATGATATATGATTTGATATATTTTATTTGTATGGATGGTTTAATTGACTATAACCGCCCCCTGCCAGTCATACCAGCCCATGAGTCTGAGCCATCAGCAATAGCACTCTCAGAATGCAGAGGATGGCAGGACTGTAGAAGTGTAGATCCCATTTGCTGGATGGGTAATTGGGATTGGCAGATGTGGTTGGGGTAGAATGCCCACACAAGCAGAACAACTTGCACAAAGAGATTTTTTTATCATGTGTCTTACTGAAGTATGAGAGATCAGCATATACCTTTTGTCCAAGTGCACAAGGTGGTGCTGCAATAATGCACCCCCTTCTGGTGCTTCCCTTCCTCCCTTTGGTTTCAACGTAAGGGCTCTGACATGAAGGTTGCATTGTAATGACTAAGTGCTGACTGTTGTGCAGAGTCCTTCTTTCCCACAGCAGGAGCATAAGAGCTTTACATATATAGTGTTCCCAGAGATGGCAACGCTGCATTGCAATGTTCTGATTCCTTTCACCCCATGGGAAACAAGGCCTCCTGATAAACTCCTTCACCATGATCAGAAGGCTGTGTGCGAGGAATCCTTACATGTCAACAGATCTCACAACATACTGCATGCCAGACATCACAAGCATACACTGCTCTCGGCCTCTTTAGATGCCACTACTGTTTGTTTTCCGTTCTTCTAATGAAATGCAAGGCTGCACTACCATGCACCCTTCCGTGTCCAAGTGCTGATTGCTTCCCTTTCCTCTCACTAACTACCAAGGAACAGAACCTACAATTCCCAAGCTAATGAGATTACAGTACGGAGGTGTCCGCCATCTCCAGCAGCATCTCATTGCAGCGCTTGTTACACCATGCCTTCAATGCAACACCAAAGAACATGTTTTGTAGTAAAAACGCAGTACTGTTTACTTGTCTAATTCAACTATTTCTATAAACGAATGTTTTCCAACATTTTTTATTCATTGTATAAATTGTTTTTTGGAAATCGTAAATGCAGGTTCATGCACTTGGATTCCCTTATTTAAAAGGTAAGCAAAACCATAAAATACAGTAACAAATCACATGCTTTGTGTATCCTGTGCTATACTATACACAATCACTCAACTAGAACACAGCTATACCCCTGATTAATTCGGCCTAGCTGTTCACATATGAATTTGACCCCATGAACACCTCATCACCCTAATAAAACGCAGCTAGCTGAGCACATTCCGGCCTAGTTGCTCACATATGCGTTGTTCAGGCCTAACACAGTCAGACCCCAGTCTGGGTGTCCACCCACCAGACTGCACACATCCAAATGACATCTTCAACACCGCACCTATCGCTAGGAAGCAGCTACCATCCGACAATTACACCAGCTTCACACATATCCAATGCACACACGCACCATACGACACCATCTCGCTCTACTGACCTGAACTATGGTTCCCAAGGGCGTTCAACTTACCAGCGCTTTGAAGTCATACCAATGATATATAAAGCGCTATATAAATGCCATGTAACATAACATAACATACAAAACTCTGAGAGAAATGCACCTTCATTGAGACAAAGTGTGAAGTTGATCAGTCACGAAATGCTACTCAAACAATCCACAATACCTTTCCAGAACCACAAAGTTGCAAGCTCAATGCTGTGTTCTTCCCCTCCATAGAGATTCACCAGATATCAACTCTGTCAGCATCAGTAAGTGCTTTCCAGAGCTGATTAAAGATTTTCAATTGCATCTCTTCAAGCATCAGGCAAACAATAATGCTAAATGGCTCACTATTCAAATTAGCTTCATCTTTAAATTGCTACTTCTCGTATACATAGCTGTACACTGCATTTCCCTTCCTCCATCCCTACATTGTGGACTGCATCTCCCTGTACTCTCCCTCTCATGCTTGCTTTCCTCTCCACTCCTTAACCTCACCCTGAGGGCCCCTGTCCTCCCTAATGCTTCCACTGCTTCTCCCCACTTACTCCGCTCCAATGGAATGCCCTCCCACTGGAGAACATCCCTTGAATAGAAATAAAACGCCTCAAGCTCCACCTTCTGAACCGCAACAACACTACGTTTTAGACCTCTCTGCTGTGAGCTAGTTGGAAATATATAATTATGCCAATAGCATCTTGGATTTATGTTGGCGGCATATGTTGTATATTTGCAGAGTGACGCAGCAATGACGCCGCAGAGTGGTCCCGTCCCCTGGGGCTTGATGAAAACCAGGGCTCTTTGTGCGCCGGAGTGAGGAGCGCTGAGCTGTAGCAGAGACTATCAATATGTATTGTGCATGCTGTTCAAATCAACTTTGGAAGCTAGGTGGGTGGGGGGATTGTGCTAATAAACTATGTAAGGACTTTATTTCGCTAATGGAGATCAATAGATGAAAGAAAATGTTATTTATTTTGCTTACTGATCAAACCGAATTAAAACCCACAGGGATTGAGATAACAGTTTGTGTAAGGAATGTATCTCGCTAATGGATACCGATAGCATTAAAGATGATACGGCCACACCGGCTCTCCCCGCACGGATATCAAGGCTACCCAGGGGTTTATGGCCATATTGGTAGGGGCATGCTTAAAACAACACTTTTACAGATGGTGAAATAAAAATGTATATTTTTTAATATAAAAATATATATAAAAATGTATATTTCTAAGTATAAAATGAATTTAAAAGTTAATATAAAATGAATATTTTTTAATATTACAATTATATAAAAATGAATATTCTCGCTTCTCTCCTATCTTCCAGTGTTATGTGGATGACACACATCTCTCCTTCAAGCTTCCCTCCTCTTCATTCTCCTCTTCCTCTCTCATTCCTGACTGTCTGTCTGCTATTCAGGCATGGTGCACTGCTAATGATCTCTGCCTTAATGCCTGTAAGACTGAGATCCTTCTCATTGGGACCCCATCACCCTCCTCCCCACCTGATCTTTGGCTACCCTCCATGGGCCCCCTCCCCTCGCCGTCCTGTGAGGCAAAAAACCCTGGTGTCCTCTTCAACTCCTCTCTCTTCTTCTCTCCTTACATCACGGACCTTGCCAAGAAGGCCCACTTTCAGCTGCACCTCTTCAGAGGCATTCTCCCTTTCCTCACCTTCCCCCAGAAACTCAATGTCTCCAAAGCTCTAGACCTCTCCAGCTTGGACTATTGCAACAGCCTCTTCCTCAATCTGCCTAATTCCTCCCTTTGACCCCTTCAAATAATCCAGAATAGGACTTGTTAAGGATCCTAAAGGGGTGTCAGACACCAGACCAGGACTCTTGCTACTGTCTTATAATGCAGTGCACAATTAAAACACCTTTAATTTATTCACTAAGAATTAAGATTGAGAAGGCACCCAACCCATCTCGCACCCCCTGTTACAAATACCCCGGGCCACAATGGGCCATGAACCAGGCCGGTGGATAGTAATACAATATTTATTTATTTTAAAATACAAATGAAATCACACAAATTTAATATAGTGCTGCAATCACCAGTGTGGTGATAATTACATGGTAAAATGATGGAATACACTTAGTTTGACCTTTTCGTATAAGATAAACATTACACAATTGAAAGAAAGCAAAATTAATGTTTGAGTACGACTTTTCAATGGCATCACGGTTAATCATTCCACCTGCAAAACTCCCTCAAACCCCTATTAATAAAACTTTGGTGGATGGGGAGAGGTAGCAAGGAGTTAGGCACACTATGCAACAATCGGTATTAAAATCTGACTTACCCCCACTGAATAGGAGGTGACAAATCTGATTTAGCTCCCTTGAAAACTGAGCAAAACAGCCTGCGAAATTACTAAATGGTTATCTTACATGCGCGGTTGAATGGAGAAGGCACAAATTTGTGCGGCTATATCAGAAAAGCAGGAAAACTCACAAAATACAATGCAAAGGTACTGAGCATATGCATACAATTTGGAAAATCGAGTTGGGAAGGAAAAGCCAGCGCAGAAAAATCACACGTGTAGAAATTGCATTTGCTTATTTTCATGGGTTGAAATTGACAAAACAGCTCGAAAATGGGTTAAACAGACAAAATCGGAATGTGGTTTTTATGCTAAGGGACAAATGCACATCACAGGTATAATATGAAAGTCAAACGGTAACTCTGGAGGGGTAACAGGACGAGATTTTTAACGGGAAAGGATACTTGATTTTTAAACGGAAAGCAGTTGCACAGGGAAAATCGGTTTGGAAAGGAGACTGACAAGTGCTACTACAACTATGTTTTTGTGACTAGATTATCAAGAAGAGAAACACTGCCCGTGGGAAATGTCAAGCTGCAGTCTTAACCTCCCTCACGCTGTGTGGCTCATTATGGGGAAATTAATCAGTTTATTCCAAATATTACTAAGGATTTATGCAATGGACTGTGTAAGGATGGGGAAGAATGACGCTAACACCTGGAAATCAAGGAACAGGATACACAGTGGGTTCTGATAATTTTAAACTGTTTACTTTAAGGATTACTTTTATTTTTATTTTATTTTACATTTATAAAGCACTCACACAGCCCGCAGGCATCGAGGCGCTGTTACAGGAATTGTTTGTTTTTCTTAATTGCGTAATTGTGTTTTTTTTGTCTTAGTTACGTATTTATAACGCGCTTAAACACCCAGAGGTTTCTAAGCGCGGACCCGGGGATCGAACCTGTTGTTGCTTCGTGTCGTCTTTTTTTCCAAGACGCGCACGCTGCCGCTGAGCTATCCTCCCGGGACAATAAGGTTGAACAAAGGGCAAGGTATAAGGTTGAACAAAGGGCAAGGTATCAGAAAGGGACATCCTACGTTTTGCTATGGGATGGGGTTATACTTACAATAAGCACTTGAATTTGGAATTTTGGACCGCCAACCGGGTATCTGAACAGCAGGGCAAGGGTCTGGTCACGGCACAGTGCTGCATAAACTGAATAAAGCAGGTGCCAGGGCAAGCAGATAGCACTGGATAATCCCAATGAGGATTCAGACACTTTTCCCTTTTCTTCCTGAATTAGTGGGGTTTTTGTGGGGTTTAATTCTGAAGAGTGGTTCTGCCTGGACAGGAGGGTCTGGATCAGCTATCCCTTTCCTGGCAGTGGAATCTGGACTATTGCAGGTTGAATAGTAAATGTCTGGATCTCGGGATATGCTGAAGCTGGAAATCAGGAGAGTCAGTCCTTTGTCTCTCTGAGCCGCCACCTTTTACAAGAAGGATGACATCACAGGACTTTACTATGGGAGAAGATTTTGGCTGGATATGCCTGTAACAACTGGATTGGTCAGCGGGGGCGGTCACCTCCTTCCTTTCAGCCGGTTGGAATTCAGTGACATGACATCAGTTTTATGGTGTCGGCTTACAATGCACATGGCCCTCCCACAGTTATTTTTGCCAAAATCAATTATGACCTAAATTGCACATTTCTACAGTTGTGGCGCTTTTACAAATCGCATAGGCAAAGGCCATATTTTACACAGATCCTGTCATTCCAATTCCCCAGTTTGTACGATGTGGTTTAATCCTTCTAATAATCTTTTGCAATTTCTAGTGGGAACCGTTTCACCTAAAATTCTAAATATTATATATGTGTACATATTATCACAAAGCATGTTTGCATTAATTTTCAAAGTTGTACCATGTATATTTTTCCCATAAATGATATATTCCTGGCGTTTGCGTCCCCCGACATGCTAGGGAAAGCTACAATGTCTTATTTTAATGACACAAACATTACATTTGAACTGTGAAAAGTTTGAATTACTGCGTTTTCCGGTTGTAGAAATAAAAGTCTTAAATTTAATTCAATAAGAAAAGTCTTTTAACCCTGATGGGCCAGCTTTGTCTTCCAAATAAGGGCTTTCCTTCCAACCCACAGCCAAATATCAGGCTCTAGTCTAGTGCTACCATGGATTTGCCTTTGAAGCTAATCAGTTTGAGTTGAGGGGAGGTGTCACCAGAACTTCACACCTATGTGTCCTGGAAAATACATTGTCCCATGCAGGAGCACTGCCGCTTTGTCAGACGCGGGTGCAATATCCTCCACCCTTGCCCATTCATGTGCCCCAGGGGCTGGTCCACTTGGGGGGAGGTAGATTCTGTTCCCAGGATATATATGTTTTAAAGCAAAGCCCAATCACATTTCTATGCAAGGACAGGGCCTTAATTCAACATTTCACTTTTAAACAGACATTTTTGTGTTTGTCAAAAGCACCATTTTACACGTGGGTTAATGTTCCTGGGCTGTCACTTTACAATGCGGCCTTCCTTGCATCCATTTTATGAACGTTTCCAAAGCCCTAGTCATGTTTCTAATGCAGAGTCATCTGTTCAAACAAAGGGTCCTTTGAAACTGACATGAGGTAAGAGAGAGAGAGGGCTTTTTGGGAAGAGTTTGCCTGTGATATTTTGTTGCAAGAAAGTAAAACGCTTGCCATACGGCTTGGAGTGAAGTTCTTTGCTATTTCACAGAGCTTGCCGGACACAACCTGCCATTCAGGGAGAAATGCCTCCATTTGTTGGAGCACAACCTGAATATGGATTAACATAGCTGGGTCTTACTTGAACCATATTGTGTACTGTTGAAAAGATGGACAGGACATCAGGGCGCAGTCATTTTAAAAGGCAGAACATTTTCTTTTTTTTTAGCAGAGTTGCCTTTGAATTCTTTTCTTTGGTGCAAATAAGGAAAACACGGGCAGCCATTCTCAGGTTGTCCATGTTCCATCTCGCCCATATGTTCTTGGAAAAGACAGCACAGCCATCATTTTGTAGCTGCAAAAAAAACGCAGTTTTGATGCAAGGGAATAGCGCTCAGCAGAGCTAGTGCAGCCATAATGCTGGTAACTGCTGAAGTGCAGTTTGGTGATGTAGGGGAATTCTGCTGGGCTGGCAAATGTACCCCAAAGGCTGCAAGATTTATCCTTGGCCTCCAGCCCTGGGACCAGCACTAAAATCTCGCCACTGGCTCCCAGTTGTTGCGAGGATAAAGTTCAAGACCCTCTGCATGATCCACAAGGCTTTCTGGGGTCTTGGACTCCGTCACATCCAACTCACTCTCCCTAAACACCTCCCTGCTAGAGACCTTCGGTCTTCTTCTTAAGAGAAGAGTATCAAATGCTTAAGGAGAAACCTGCGCAATGTCCCAGAGCCACGTGTTCGCGAGGTCATGGGCCTGTCTAGACACACACATGCGGAAAATGGCATTGGGTGCTGTCGTGTGAGAATTACGCATTGATTGCCTCATGTGCCGGACATGTCTCCCCACAAGTCAAGTGTAACAGCGTAATCTCTAGGGTTTGCAAAGTAATTATTGTCAACACAGATGAACACCTGTGTTACATGACGGCCGGTAGACCTCAAGATAAAACCGAGGATTGCATAGTGTATGGGCTGATCAACGCTTCCTGGGGAGTTCATTTTTGCGGGGAGTCCTCTTTCTTTGTTCATTTGGCGCTGCATATGCCTTGGGGAATCTCTCTCTCTGGCATAAATGTGCTGAAGAGAACGCCCGCGCTGAAGGCGTCCTTATGGCAAGCCCGTCTGTACCCCTCTGGGACCAGTCTGGGCTCTGGTCCTGGGATACCTACGCGGCTGATAGGGGTAAGACCATTATAAGGGCTATTCACGCAATTATATTATTCACTTGGCTCCTTTAGATACCAACTGGTGGAATGATTTTAAGATCTCCCCTTTGTTCACTTATTCTTATCAGGACAAAATTCATTGTCATAGTTTAAGGTGCCTGCTTGTAAATGCACAATCTGTTGGTGCGCATCGTGATGGTAAATTATCCGTCCTTGATGATCTTCCTCCTGATATGTTATGCATTATGGAGACATGGTTCAATGCTGCATGTTAGGCAAGATTGTATGCAGTCCCTTTGGGTGCACTTCAACAACCCTGTCCTCCTGGCAAAAGGAACCCAACCTTTGGTATAAGTCTGTAATACACAGGTTGGTAGCGTGATTGAGCAGCCAGGCTTATCTCAAGAGGGGTCAATGTGAGCTGCAGGGGAGCTACACAGAGCTTTAGAGTGACAAGTATCCAAAAAAACTCTTACATACAAGGTTTCTTGATTAAACAATTATTAGTTTATATACCAATCAGTTTGAATAAGTCTTCTTCAGAAGAGGCAATATAATAGTATCACACAAATACACTCCAAAATACACTCTCTTAATATTTCTAAATCAGTAAGTACCCTCTTGGGATGGCACACAGACACTTCCTACACTCTCAAGTGACTTTAGTAACTAGGACACTGTGGAAATTGATACACTACTGTTTGCATTTAGAATCAGTTTTAAGAGTATGTCAAAGAATAAGGTTATTAGAACAAAACAAGAGATCTCACAAATATTCTGAAAAGCAGGTAATTACTTTTGAAAAAAAAACAATGCAAAGTTAGTTAACCCCTTCCTGGAAGGAGGACAAAACACAATGTCAGAGGGGAGAAGCGTCATTCAGGGATCCAGGCCAGGCCAATGTCAACTGGGCAAGAGTCTAGGTGGACTGAAGCACTTCTCAGAGGTAGGTAAAAAGTCTTGCACAATGTTTTTAAAAGTCTTTGTAGAAAAGAAGAAATCAAAGTAGGGCCACAAGCTGGTTATGCTTGCGAAGTAAAGAAGCTGCCAGCAACTCTACCGAAGTAACCAGAACAAGCCTCAACTGAAAACAAGTACAGTTACACAAGAAGAGTTCTCTTAGACTGTACAGTATCTTTGGTTAGAGGAAAAAGGTGGCAGATGACTTCTGTTCCTGTGCAGCTCTGCAGATGCTGTTGTTTCTGGGCCACCATCATGGGAACAAGAGGGAGGGCTTCTGGGGACTCCTGCACTGCACTGGGGTGGTCAGCAACACAAACTGGAAATCTTCACACAAGAGGCACTTCTGTGTTTCAGCTCCTCGCGTCTACCGCAAATAGCACCACCATGGTTCTTGGCTATCGTGATGGACTTTCCTTGCATCTGCTGTCCAGCACTCTTTTGTAGTGGCTCTGGCTCGGTCAGTCCTGCTTCCTGGGATTCTGGAGGATCTTCCAGGAGCTCTTAGCCAACTTAAAAGCAACAAACACATCTGGTGTTCCTCTCCCTGGCTATTCAGTTACAACAGCAACTGCAGTCGAAATTCAACCAGCTCCGAGAGGATGTCCAGGTGGCTTACTTGAGTTGATTGGTCCCACCAACTCAAAGGGAGAAGTTGTCCTTGCAGGGCTTCTTTAGTCGTGACGAATTTGTAGTTTCAGCACAGAAGCAGGGCTTCACCGTGCAAACCAACGGTCCAGGAGTTGCGACAGGCATCTTCTTCAAGTTCCTCTTCGGATTCCTTCGTCCAGTGGTCAACTCTGCCTTCCAAGACAAAAAGCCTCACATTTTATGCAGGTTTTTCCCATTCATTCCTGCCTAGCTGACAATCACCCAGCAGGGTGGCTGTCCTGGCCGAACAGCCAGCCGGCTAATCACCTGCCCATGCCAGACACCCTGGAGCCAGAGGCGGGCTTCACTCGTGAATCCTGCCAAAGACAAAATGAACAAAGGGACCAAACCTGGTTTGATGAGCTGAGTAAATCTCAAGAAATTCCTTTCCATGTAGAAATGACAAAAAAAGAAGACTGGGGCCAGTTTGACAAAAATGGCACCCTTGGGTGCTTTACTGCAGCTTCTAACGCAGCCCGTGGTAAAGACACAACATGGTAGTTAAATGTAAACCACTGCTACCAGCCACTCATCGAGGAAAGGGTAACATAAAATTGTTACATGAGGAGCTAGACAAAGGGGCTACTATGTAAACCCGTCAGCACCCTATTGTAAGATAGTGTGTGCTGGGTCTAGAAAGTTACAAGTGTAAGTAAAGTCAATTTCACTTCACTGCTCTTGGAAACAGTAGTTATCCACGAGAAAGGTATTTAAACATTGGGGAAATCTAAAAGTTTTCCCTCTGTGTTGTGCAACACAATGTAAAAGATGATGCCTATGGAGTTTGTCAGACTCCACAACTAACAGAAACACAGAGTTCAACATCACATTAAAATACATGAGAGTGGGAAAAAAGGGTCTCCCTCTCTCCAGGTAAAAACAAAAAAGTCCCAGAGTCCAGCAAAAGACCTGGGGTCTCTAAGGTAGAGAGGAATTAGCACATTTTGGAGAATTCTCCCTAACACTGCATCAGGGCCAGATATAGTCCAATTGCTGCCTGCTCCATATGACATTCTGGCACTGGACCACTCTGCTCCCAAAGCTGGTGGGGGGGGGGGGGTGTGCCTTTGTGTTAAGAAAAACTCTCAACTGTTATATTGTTGATCTCAGCTATAATTTTGCTTGTGAATTATTTTTGATAAAAATTCAAGTTTCTGCTGAGCAATCTTATTACTTTCTTATTGCATATCGACCACCAGGATTTGCCTCTAACTGTTTTATCAATGGTTTTTTTCTGGTGGGGGATGACCTCTCCTAGAATTACCCTAACATTGTAGTGTTTGGAGACTTTAATCTCCATCCAAACAATCCTCTGGACACACAAGCTTAGAAACTCATTGTGTCTCTTACGGACTGTGGGCTATTTCTAAAAAATGATCAACCCACCCATACTGCTGGTAATCAGCTCAACCTTATTTTTTCTGATATTCCTTATCTTTCAGTGTTTGTTTCTCTTCCTTTACTCTGGTCAGATCATTTTGTAATTCCTTTCACTATACCGTTTGCCTCTCCCAAAATTCGCTCAGCCCTCTTGGCCAGGTTCATACGCCAGTAGCGTGATGTGTTGGCTGAAAAAACGACCACATCTATCGAACTTTTTCATCAAGCTGGCCGGGATGACCTGAATCCTTGTGACTCATTGATTGAAGTGTTACAATCTACGGCTGACTCTTTAGCCCACTGAAACGTTCTGCTTCTCGGGCCAAGAAATCTGAACCCTGGTATTCTTCTGAACTTCGAGTCTTGAACGCAGATGGCACCGAACTTTTGACTCTGTCACCAAACAGGCTTACGCTCAGGCGTGCAATTTTTAGCAAAGCGCTATAACAAAAGTCAAATCGCACTACTTTGCCACCCGTATCCTGACTGCCACCTGCTCTTCAAGAGAGCTGTTTCAGGTGGCTATGGAGCTCTCTACTATGGCACGCTCGGGAGCTCTCTACTTTAGAAGATTCAATCTAAACCTTCCAGCTATCACCTCTTTGTTTTTGCTTTGTCACCTGAGTGGGACGGGTATGCCCAGACGTGGGTCCCGTGCCTGCTGCGCCTAGAGACCCAAACTACTTCTCACTGATGAGGCCCAACAAGGCCGAAACATGTTTGGGGATGCTTGTGGTCTCCTGCAGAAGGGTTGTGTCCTAGCAGTTCGGGCTGGACTGTCCCTTGGAGCTGGGACAAAGCCTGATTTGTATATGGTCTTTCCCCTTCTGTAATGACTTGGCAGGCGAAGAACGATGAGCAGGAGGGTTGCCCAGAGCAATGCCAGTGGTTAAGATTCATTCTAAACCTTCCAGCCATCACCTCTTTGATTTTGCACCCTGTACCTGCCACTCTTGCATCTCAATCTCATTGTGATCAAATTGCACTTTTCTTTAAGGAATAAATGTGCAAAATTTGTGACAAGATACGCACTGACAGAGGTGGCCTTGATCCATCTCCTATCCCATCTGCTTCCTTAACCATTGCTTCTGTTAAAAGTTTCCAATTCACCATGGTGACGGACACTATGGTCACTACTGCATTACTTAAGCTTAGGTCGGCCTCCCCCACGGACCCCATTCCACTTCACATTTTGCAAAATCTATCGTCCAGCCTCGTCCCTTTCCTTACTCTTGCTCTTTGGCATTCTCTATCCACAGGCTACCTCCCAGCCACATTCAAACACGCCATTGTCTCTCCCTTTTTAAAGAAGCCTAAGCTTGACCCGGATGTGGTTGAGAATTATTGACCTATTTCTCTCCTCCCTGTGACGATTAAGTTGTTGGAAGTGATTTTCGCTCCTCAACTGTCTTCCTTTTTGGAATCTCACCATCATTTACATCCCTTTCAGGCAGGCTTTCGTCCGTGTATTGGTACAGAATCCGTGATCGTATCCCTCATGGACGACATTGCTCTACTTCAGGACCACGGAGAGGCCGCTGTTCTTATTCTTCTTGACCTCGCCACAGCCTTTGATACTGTCGATCACCAAAGGGTTTTGCAGTGTCTTCTTGATGTGGGAATCTCAGCCAACCCTTTAGAGTGGTTCTCATCCTTTTTATCAAATCGGACCCAGTCTGTTTTTGTCCCACCTTTTATGTCTTCTTCGGTGGCATTGGATTGTGGAGCTCTGCAGGGGTCGGCTATCCTGCTTCTCTTGTTCAACTTATACATGTTTGCTTTAGCCAAACTGATCGCCAGTCACGGCATTCGTTTTTCCATATATGCCGAAGACACCCAATTTTTTTTAGGCTTAATGCCTCTTCTGCTGACGCTCCATGTCAGCTAAAAAAAATCTTTTGCCAGTTTCCGAATGGATGTCAACCAATTGGGTGAAGCTCAACGGCGAGAAGACAGAAGTACTACTGGTCGGCTTTGCCTGTGCCATCTCCGCCTGGTCTACTGACTATTGGCCTTCTTGCCTCGGCCCTTGCCCTGCACCTATTATGACAGTAAAAAGTCGCCCAGATGATGTCATCAGGTTCTAGGTCTGCCCAAATCGCGGCCATTTGTCAAACTGGGTTTGCTAAACTTAAAACATTAAAAAAGGTTCTCCCTTTTCTTCCACCCGAATTGATCTAAAATTGTCACAGCCTCCATTATGGGTTCCATTGGCTATTGCAATAGAATCTATTTGGGTCAGATCGAATTTCTGATTCAGCGGCTTCAAATTTTACAGAATTCAGCGGGTCGTCTGTCCTTGAAGGCTCTTAGACTGGCTCATTCACAGGCACTTCAGTGACAGCTTCATTGGCTTCCTGTATGAAGCCGCATCAAATTTAAGGTTCTTTGCTTGGTGTATGGAGCAACTCATAAAGAGGGAGCGGAATTCTTACAATCCAAGCTGATTCCTTATCAGCCTTGCCGGGCTCTCCAGTTGGCCAACCTCTCCCTGCTCTGCATTCCATGACTCAGTTTATCAAGGGCAGGGGGGAAGTTTATTTTCTGTGCTTGTTCCTACCTTAGGGAATGCTCTTCCAGTTAAGATCAGTTCTATTCCACACTTTCTCTCTTTTCGCAAGCAAATGAAGACTTTTTGCTATGGTCAATATGGGTTGAATGTCTATGAGTTGGTTCAGGGGGTGGAAACAGACTACGAATTCAATGGCTGTTTTTATCACGATGTCCCGATTGTTACCCCGCAGGGGATTTCAATACTTTGACCGGTACTACATATGCACAGCTGTATAGACGCACCCTGTTGAAACAGACTTTCCTAGCCAGTCGAAGTGTTCGCATCATCACTATCTTGGAACACAAATGTTACACAATGGTGCGGAACAATCCAGAAGTGGGGTGTTTTCTTAAAGAGAGAAATCTGCCGACCTCCTAAACCACTGCAATGCATTGTACGGCGGCCGCACAAATGCTTTAAAGTTACATCATCACATCTCAGAGTGTGAGCAAATACACTACCTAGATTTCACCAGTCTATACCCCTCTGTGAACAGTGACAAACCCTATCCTATGGGGCAACCCAAGATCATCTGTAGGAATTTTGGCAATATAGACCAGTATTTTGGTCTGATCAGGTGCAAGGTCTACCCACCCTGATGTCTTTATTTACCAGTGTTACCCTATAGATGCGACGGTAAGCTAATGTTTCCGCTTTGCCGTACATGCGTCAAGACAAAACATGCCAGGTGTACAATCGAACTATAGGCAGCTTTGAAACAGGGGAATCGGCTGGGCCGCATACACGAAATATGCCATTTTTAAACAGTCCCCATCAAGCTCTTCTGTGGTTATATCTGCATGTTCCTACAGCAAAAACAGGAAGCCTCTGGCTTTCTGGTTTGGTGTGTGGACGACGCCTCTAAACAGGCCTACATCAATGATTGTTATAAATGTCAGGGAATGCGCTTGTGTATGGAGCACCTTGAGGACAAAACCGCTCAGCTGTTTTTGGCCAAACTATATCTTAATTCGTTGTGGGGTAAATTTGCACAAAACGTTCATTTGCTAAACACAACCATATTCACAGACCCCTGTGTGCTTCACACATATCTAGTTGATAATTATTACGACGTTAGCAGCTGAGTGTTCTTAGATGATGAAACGGCTTGTCTGTGCCAGTGCTATACCATGGAGTATTCAACAACTTCAGACAACACTACAATGTTCATAGCCACATTTACATCTGCTCACGCTCGCTTAAAATACAAGAGTGAGTTATGTACCATGACACTGATAGCATTATCGTTGTCAGCCGCCCTGGGGATGTAACCCGCCCACAAGTGAATATCTAGGTGACCTAACTTCAGATCTAGCCCCCGGTGAGAACATTGTGGAGTTTGTATACACATGCCCCAAAACATATGCCTATCGCACATTACTAGAGAACATCAGTATGAAGGTAAAGGGTATAAAGCTGAATATTAACAACACAGCTGAAATATCATTTGCCAGTTTAAAAGTTCTGGTACAGTCCGTTGCACATAGAGCCGCATGTGACAGCCCACAGTCTATCGTCATTACACAACCCAATATAGTGCGTGATACAAAACAATGGGATTTAACACTGTTGCTCTGCAAAATACACTCTGCATTGTGTTTGATAAAAGGATGCCGGCACTGGGTGACTTGACGCATACCTAAGGCTATTAAGTATTTTGGTGTTAATCTTCACCCACACTCTCACTATTCCACACTACCACTATCACCTCTAGCTTTGGATTATCTAGGTACTAATACACAACTACATGCCAGACATGGTCGCCCCATCATTTCTGGGTCTTTTATATTAGCACTGTGAACCACACTTTGCCTATAAAGTGAATTTGCATAGGGTGGCCATGCCAGACTCTATTTACACGCTATGAAAAATTGTAATAAATAAAAAAAATTACAATTATAGTAATGACTTTTAAAAAACCATTTACAATTATATAAAATGTATATCCAAGTTTGATGTTACTAGCTGATGGAGCTAACTCTCTAACCTTTGTCATTGAGATTCCATTTGATATACATTGTATATCAAATGGAAAAATGTTGATATCAAATTGTTTGCCAACTTTGTATAAAATAATATATATTATTTTTACATCAAAACAATATAATTTTAGTATTATGTTTATATTTTTAAAAAAAATTGTTATATTATTTTTGATATATATATTTGTATATAAAAATATATAAATGTTTAGAGCATCATCTGTAAAAGTGTTGTTTTAAGCAGGCCCCGCCACTATGGCCCCTAAACTCATGGGTAGCTCTGATATCCATGCAAGGGAGAGCCGGTGTGGCCATATCATCTTTGATGCTATCGATCTCCATAAGCAAAATACAGTCCTTACATAGGTTATTATCACAACCCCCCCCCCCAGCTTTCAAGTTAATTTGAACAGCATGCACAGTAAATATTCATAGTCTCTGCTACAGCTCAAAGCCCTGCTTTACATCAAGCCCCCGGTGGGTGCGGTCACTCTCTGGTGTCATCACTGCGTCAATCTGCAAAGCCCTAGATTCACAGTCCTTGTCTTCAGAGCTCACTCTGCCCTCGATGGTTGCCCAGGCACCACGAGCTGCGGCTGGTCCAATGTTTATATGCATTTTATATCAAATCAATATCAAAAATGTTTGACATCGTTTTGATATAAAATTTATTTTAACTTTATATCAAATTGATCTCAAATAGTATCAAAACATTTTAATATCAAATGTATATCCACTTTATATAAATATATACATTTTATATCAAATCGATATCAAACATTGTTTATATATTTTTATATAAAATGTATATTCACTTATCAAATCAATATCAAAAGGGGGAGGGACTAGGCGTGGGAAAAGGGGCGTGTCCCCTGTCAACATGTTGATGGAGACAAAAGGGAGCCCCTTATAATAATGGCTGGGATACAAAAAGTTTTCAATAGGATTAAATGTCTGTGTGGAGGTTGTGAGTGGGACTCTTCAACAAATTATTCACATTTTTACATCCAACCAAAATATTCAATAGTCGAAATTCGCTTAAGTAAAATACGGAGAAGAATTTCTCAAAACGCTAGGTACACAGCCTTGCAACGTTTAGGACCTCACAAACCAACAGCCCATCTCAACAAATGGTTCACCCCTGAATTAAAGATCCTCTGGAACGCCAAAATTGTGGCTGAATCCATATGGAGAAAATCAGCTACCATTACCAATTAGGCTCGATTTACCAATGCTGCCTCGACTTACAAATCTGCCATACATAACACGAAAAAAGAAACCTATAACAACAGAATCCTTAACGCCAATTCTAGAACCACGGAACTCTTCAGTATCCTAAGGGAACTTGAGTCTCCAGCCCCACCCACTGAAGCCTGTGTGAAAGATGCAGACTGGTGCGCTAAAATTCAAAAAGCTCACACCGATAAAATCACATTGCTTCAATCTAAAATTGCATTAAAAAAGAACAGCCTAGCCAAAAATCCTAACACCTCTCCTGCACCTAACCACATCACCCCCACATGCCCACCCTTCACCTTCACACCAGTCTTACCTAAAGAAGTTGAAAATATCATCAAATACATCAAACCTTCAAGATGCCAAGGTGACATCTGTCTCGCCACCATCATTCAGGAAGACGCCAAAGACTTAGCCCCTTTCATCACCACACAGATCAATTGTTCGTTCGAGTCAAGCTCAGTCCCTAACTATCTCAAGGAAGCTTGGGTTATGCCCCTTATAAAGAAATCCAGCCTAGACCCAAATATGCCCACTAACTATAGGCCCATCACCACTGTCCCCCACCTACTAAAAATATTAGATAGAGTGGCCTATCTACAAATCCAGAAACACCTGGAGGACAACAATCTACTTGGTCTCAGACAATCGGGCGTCAGGCCAAGACATGGCACTGAAACAGCCCTCTTGGATGTCAAAATCCAAATGGATGAGGCCAAGGATGATGGTAATCTGGCTATGCTCCTGTGTTAGACCTATCGGCAGCATTTGACCTTGTTGATCACCAGATCCTCACTGATCACCTGACCACAGCAGCTGCCTTCTCTAACAACGCTTCTACCTGGATACAGTCTTTCCTCGCCAACCGACCCACTAGGGTCTTCGCACCCGCAGCTTCAGCTGACCCAATCCCCATCTATTGCGGCATGCCACAAGGGTCCTGTGTCTCGCCAACGCTTTGCAACATCTTCACAAAGCTCCTCTTCGACCGCCTTGACAACCTGGGTGTCACATATATGAATTACGCTGATTACACCTAGGTTCTCATTACACAACAGGGTGCTATGGTGATGATTCTAAACTGATTAACAAAATATATCTGTAGATTCAGGCATGGATGGCAGACCATAGCCTCTGTCTCAACAATGAGAAGACAGAGCTCCTGATCATCGGCTCCCAAATTCGCTTAAACAAATTAGATCCACGTTACTCCGCATTCAATATCGATGGGAACTTGATTACAGTTGCCAAAGAAATTAAAACTCTGGGAGTCTACCTAGACTCCACCCTCTCACTAAAGAAGCAAGTGAATGCCATTGCTTCCATGACTGCTTACACCAACAAGCTGATTAACGCTTGTAAATCATTCCTGTCACCGAACAGCTGCACTACACTGGCCAGGGCTCTAGTACTCTCCAAGATCAATTACTGCAACACCCTATTCTTAGGCTCCACTGAACAGACCCTTAATAGAATACAGATCTTACAAAATAACGCCTTGAGATCTGCACGGAACATACCCAGATCCAGCCACATCACTAGCTTCAGACAAGATGCCCACTGGCTGCCGGTACGTGATAGAATTTCTCTACGCACTCTAGTCATCACCCACAAATGTCTGACCAACTCTGCCCCTAAGTATCTATCAGATAAATTCACCAAACACCACCATCCAGACCTACGAGAGCTCTGTAGTCGCATTGCCCCACTCACCTTAGGGTCAAACTAAAAAGAGCCAGAGGAGCTAGCTTCCCCTTATTAGCCGCCAAATACTGGAACACCCTCCCCATCACCATCAGAACACAACCTTCATTCTGGATCTTGAGAGCTTAAGTAAAGAGTTGGCCTTTCGAGAAGAACCTCTAAACGAATGCCTAAGAAGCCTAGCAAAACTCAACTGCCTGCTCTTTCCTCCTGTTATTATATGTAATACTGTCAGTCGGCTTTGAACGCCCAAACTGTAACACCTAGCGATCCGTATTCCGGCCTACCTATACTTTCTTCTCTAGCGTATTGTATTTTTCTGGTGACATTATTGTAACCTTTGGTAGACCACCTGCACTTTCTGTTGTTGTTTATTGTGATCCTTTGTATGCCTGTAACACTTCTTATGTCTGGCGCCCAGTTATGCTAGGGTTTGGTGCACGGTACAAATAAATAAAATAAACTAAACTAAACAATGAGAGCCCAGCACAAAACATCAAAACATTCCAATTACAAAGAAATTGGTGCTATTTAAACAAATCTTCCTAGAAAAGGACCAGTTGTTTTAGGATTATCCTTCCGGTTCTTGAGGGAATTGTGGGCATTCCTACAGACACCTTCCGAGAAAGAATAAACCACTCAGGGGGGGTGGGGGGGGGCAAGTCAGTTTTTCCCACATTTTCCTCCACCATGCCTCGAGGCCAACATGATAACCTGCTACGAAATATGAAAATGAATACATTCACAAGCTTCTCAAATGGGTGACAGGTTAGAAAGTTGAATATCTATTTACTTGCTTAATAGACATTTGCTTGTGCGTCTGGAGGCACACTGAAAAGCTGATTCTTCATTCAGTTGCACAGCCGCCATTCCTGAAATGACGCAATCTGGGATGTGGTCAATCACACCGCTCGTATAGAGCATGCTTAGCACTCCTGCATGCTTTTTATGAGCCATATCATTACACTAGTATACACTATAAACTAGCCGTTCGGTGAGCTAAGCCCTCGCCCCTGATATCTGTGCACACCCTGCTGTGGCAGGTTTGAATCCCAGTAGGGTCAACTCAGACTTTCATGCTTCCGAGGTCGATAAATTGAGCACCGCTCTGTGGGATAATACTGTCTTCTGTAATTTCAGCACTCTGAGTCCTATGGGTATGTAGCGGATTCGTATGGCGGATTGGAGTCATTGATCTTAATTTGGGAATTTATCACCCCAATTTTCTGACCGGGCACATTCAACCTCTTTTCCGCCTGCATCAGATTGTGATGCTAGGGGAGATGCCACGTATTCCTGCGGGCTGCTCCAAGTTTTCGCTTTTGATCGGAATCTATGTAAATGCCTATGACCGTGCTACATTCATGGGCACCAGGGTCCCCTTGGGATTTCCATGCCTTTTTTGCTCTTCACAGTTCTGTGTATTAACTGAAATGTGTACAGTTGTAAACTATAACACATTAAAATTAAATAATTAAATAAACGTCACTGTTAAACCAAGCATTAGTGCATGGAGGGGGCTAGCTATAAGGAAGTGCACATAGATGCTGTCCCATGTAGCAACACTATAGAGATCTTTTTTTTTTTTTTTTTTTTTTAAATAGTGTGCTACTATTTGAATGCCACAACAACGAATAGAAAGCACAGGGTTGCCCTAAATATATTTCTTGCTAAATGCAACGAATAAGGAGCAAGAGAGCCCAAAGAATACAGGAAGAATACACTCTTCCTTTGTAACTCTGAATGCTGTGACTTATTTGCAACCTATCAGAAGAAGCCTTTCCAAGTGATGCTATGCGGTCTCACACTCTTATTTTCACAACCAGGGGACAGAGAGAGCATTCCTTTAAAACTAGACTGTACGAGAGTCCTTTAGGGTTCTTCCATGAAATCCCTTTGGGAAGAGTCCAACCACTTCTCTGGAAAGGATGGTTTGGCTGACGTCTGCCTTTCTTACCGGATTTTTAGCATATTGTTGAGTCTATGTTCAAAACGAAAGTGCCACTGTTTCTTTGTCTGGCAGATGTCTTCTAACCGGGGCTTTGTGGGGCTTTTTTCTACACAGCTGAAAGTAACTACCAAATGATGTTTGGAAATATATTTACCTGTTCCCAATATTTCTTTAAGAAAGTGAACTCATGCCTCATCTTGTTTTGTTGACAGGTACTTTTCTAGAAATGATAAACTGGAAAGTCTCAGTGCGCCTTAAAGCCAGAGGGACTCAAGGGGCCATGGCTGTAAAACACTGAACATTCAGGCCGAGGTGAGCCGCATGTTTATAATCTGTTGCCAGAGAGAACAGCAGCTGGCTAGTAACATCAGAATATGTTTAACCCCTTCTTGGCGGTCGGACGCCATCCTCCTTGTGACGTTACGAGCGGGGGCGGCGTGGTGAGAAAACCGGCCCTCACCGCTCTCAACGTTCGGGCCTTCTTCCGGCCCTGGGGCGCTGCGTGCAATACTTCAAGCTCGCGGGCGCACAGAAGGACGCGACCACCAGGTTTGGATTCTAATCCCGGACTGGCGCCATGACGCCAGTTCCGGTTCTAACTTTATTTCCTGCTTCCGTGTCACGTGACCGCCGTCTCACGGGGCACGTGACACCACATTCCTCCCCAAATTGGAGGTGCTTGCACAGCTGTCAAACTATACATTTTAACTGGTATTTAACACTAGGGTCAAAATTGCGGTTACAAACATGCACCTTAACATTTCGGTCAAAACTTGCGGTTGTATTCAGGGCTCGCCTCGGCGTGATCTTGGCTGGCCTATTCTGTCCACCACGTATCCTTTGAAGCGGGATGACGGCTGGGGCTTCTCCCTCAGATGATATCGTGTGTTTTTTTTTCCGGGTACCCCTGTTGTGGGGGACAGGGTCTCGTCTCCTCCTGTTTGCTTATGTGAACTGTCTGACGTTCCTGGGGTGGCTGTGTTCCTTGGCACCGCTTGGTCAGGGGGTGAGGGCGGTGTTTCTGTTTCTTCTCTCGGAGGTGTCGACCGTTCTTCCCACTGTTCTGGGGGTACTTTCCTGAAGTGCGACACGTTTCTCGTCACTGTCTCTCCTCCTCGAGTGGCTGTGACCGTGCTGTGGTTTGCGGTGCTCACTGTCCATGGTTGGAGTTCGAAGTTGAGGGACATCTTTTTTTGTGGGGCACGGTTCCTGACGATGACGGTGTCCCCTGGCACCAGCTCTCTGTGACGGGCTCGCCTGGCGATGCTTTCTTGCTCATTTTGCCTCTGCCGCCTGGCGTCTATGGCGGGGATGTCGGGTTCCGGTGCTATCCATTGGGGGTGTATGGGCAGCTCCGCCTGTATGGGTACGCCTAGCATGAGGGCTGCCGGGCTGATGCCTGTGGAGGAGTGTGGGGTTTGTCTGTGTGTTCTCAGGAACCGGTAAACTGTTTTCAGCCACGGGCGTCCCTGTTCTTTTGCGATCCTGATGACTTTGTTGAGCGACCCCATGAATCTTTCGGCGTCTCCATTCGCTTGGGGCCACCTTGGGGTGATTCGCTGGTGTTTGACGTTTACTTCTTTGAAATATTTGCGTAATTCTTGACTGGTGAATGATGGTCCGTTGTCACTTTTCACTTTTCTCGGTATCCCGTGAGTGGCAAATATTTTTTCGAGTGCGAGGATGGTGGTCTCTGCATTGGTGGATGCTACGTGCTCCACCTCCGGGTATCGGCTAAACTCGTCGATCACCACGAGGAGGTATCCCTCCCCGGCAATCGTGCAGTGGTCCATGCTGACGGCGTCCCAGCGTTTGCAGCTCCTTGGGGCACTGCTGATGGGTTCGGGATTTTCCGGTCTCCTGGATGCTTGGCAGGCTGCGCAAGCATCTACTAGCTCTACCACTTTTTGTTGCATGTTCGGCATCCACATCCTGGACTTCAGATAGGCGTTGGTCTTAACCATACCTTGGTGTCCACTGTGTGCTAGGAGGAGGGCCCTTTCTTCTAGTGACTCGGGCACTATGATCCTGTGTCCCTTGAGTAGGACACCTTCAGGGGCTACCGAGAGTTCATGTCGAATCCCAAACAGGGCTCTGAGTTTGGCTTGGGCTGGCGCGGTGCGCTGGGCCATTGACGTGAGAAAGGTCTTCCAGCTTCCTGATCGGATGGTATTGGCAGTATGTTGTAGGATGGTGTCTGCTTCTGTTTCGGTGGCTACTTCGTGCAGGGTAAGGGCCCTTGGTCTTGCGCAGGTGACTATGTGGCAGACGTGCTCGTCGGTTTCTTTCGCTTGACGCCTCTCACTGTCGGTAGCAGGCCGCGGGTGGTGGGATAAGTAGTCTGCTGGGTTGTCAGTTCCAGGGCGGTATTCCACCTCAATGTTGTAGGGTTGCAACTGCAGCATCCACTTCTCTATGCGCGCCGGTGGGTGGGGAGCAGACCCCCGGAATATTGGGATCAGCGGTTTGTGGTCCGTGAGGACTTTTGCTCGTTTGCCTAGCAGGTACACTTTGAAGTGTCGGCATCCCCATAGAATGGCTAGGGCTTCCTTTTCTATGTGGGCATAGTTTTGTTCAGGTTTTGTGAGAGCTCTGCTGGCAAATGCCACGGGGAACATGTTTCCTTCGTTGTCGGTCTGTGTTAAGACTGCTCCGAGGCCGACAGGGCTGGCATCGACCAGAAGTTCGGTTTGCCGGTCGGTGTTGTAGAACGCCATGGTGGTGGATGCCGAAAGGGTGTCTTTAATCTGTTGGAACGCCTTCTGGTGAGTTTTGGTCCATGCCCACGTTTGGTCTTTCTTCGTGAGTTCTCTGAGCGGGCTTGCTGTGCTGGCGAGGTCGGGGATGAAACGTGCACAATATGTTGCCATTCCCATGAAGCTTCGGACTTCGGAGGCTGATTGAGGTGCTTTGGTGTCTTTTATGTCCTGTACCTTGGATGGGTCTGGGGACACGCCCTTAGCGCTGAAAATATGTCCGAAGAAGCATATCTCCTCTTTGTTGAACTCGCACTTTTCTGCGTTAAGCGTCAGGCCTGATTCTTCTAATCTTGATAGGACTGCTTCCAGTCGTTTGCGGTGATCGCCTTTGTTCGACGCGTACACAAGGATGTCGTCACTGATATTGGTAGTGCCTTCTAGCCCTGTGATGACCTTGCGGATTTCATGCTGGAACACTTCCGCAGCGGATGATATTCCAAAGTTGAGGCGTTTGTACCTCATCAGGCCGAGGTGAGAGGAGAATGTAGTGATATATCTCGACTCTCTGGCTAGTCTCAGTTGGTGGTAGCCTGATCTGAGGTCGAGTTTGCTGAAGATGGTGGCTCCGGTAAGGTCTACGATGAGCTTGTCTATCGTGGGTGTTACATGACGTTCTCTCCCAATGGCTGCGTTGGGAAGCCTCATGTCGATACAAATTCTTACCGCGTCTGGTTGTTTGGGCTTCTGGGCTACTACCATGGGCGAGACCCACGGGATGGGTCCTGACGTTCTTTCAATGATCCCTTCATCCTCTAGCTTGGTTAGTTCTTTCTCTACGGCTCCCCTCAAGTGGAACGGGATTCGACGATGCCTTACTGCCTTGGGTTCGATGGTGGGGTCTATGTGGAGCTTGATGGTTCGCCCTTTTAGGCACCCGATGCCTTGGAACAACTTCTTGTGTTTTTCTAACAGGTTGTCAAGATTGTCGTGTTGGAGCCCGAAGGCGAAGTGGATCAGCTCTAGCTTTTCTGCTGTCCTGCAGCTCATCAGTGTTTCGCAGCCGGCGTCTACTATGTAGATGCGTGCTCTGTAGTTAGTGTTTTTGTGAGTAAAGTCTGACTTGAATGATCCTCGTACGGGCAATGGCTTCTTGCTTCCGTAGGCATATAGCTGAACTTTTTTCCTCTGGAGCGTAGGCTTCGGGCAGAGTTTGTTGAATGCCGTCACCGGCATGACGTTCACGGTCGCCCCGGTGTCTATGACTACCTTCAGGGGTGCTCCGTTGGAAAGAACTGTGCACGATGGTCTTTTCCTTTTTCGTGTTCGATGAGGTTCGATTGCTGAGATGAGGTGTACCCTGTGAATCCGCCTGCTCCCCTTCTTCCGTCTAGGTTTGTCTCTCCTCTCTGGGGACGAGTCGTCATCGCTGTCGTCGCTGCTACACGTGTCAGGGGATCTCTGGAGGTCGTCGACGGCTCTTGCTTGACCTTTCCGTTCTTGTCAGCGGGAAGATTCTCTAGGCGCGAACTTTTTCCTGCGATCTTGCGAGGGTTGTTGCGTTGCGTCATGTTTGTTCGGTGGATTCAGGCAGACTGCAGCGTAGTGGTTAAGGCGAATGCACTTCCTACACATGGAACCCCATGCTGGGCACGAATCACCTTTGTGCCATGGGCCTCCGCACCACTTGCAGTTTCTGTCTCGCCCTTGTGTCGTGGTGGGCCTTTGGCTCTGTTTCGTGCGACTGTTCTGATGCTTGGAAATGGCTGCAACGTCTTCCGTGGGTTTGGGGTTGTCTAGCGGCATTCTTTGGATGGCAGCTTCCATGATCGCTACTTGATCATCTGTTTGCTCGCGGAGACGCGCCATTTCTAGGATGCGAGAGAGACGGATGTTTTTCTCGGACAGGATGGCCCGTCTCAGTTTTTCTGAGGATATCCCGTTGATGATCTGGAGACGGATGGCGAACTCTTCATCCGGGAACTCGCATCCTACTGCCATTTCTCGTAGGCGAGCATGGAATTTGTCTAAGGTCTCTTTCTCGCGCTGCCTCGCCATGCAGAAATGAAAACGTTCATAGTCCGGGTTGAGATCAGGTTTGAACATGTTCGTAAGTGCGGCTTTGGCTGCGTCATAGTTGTTGTCGTTGCCCCGGTTCGAGGTGGCGTTGAACAGGCGTAAGGTGGCTGCTCCAATGTTGAGTAGGAGGAAAATGCGCTTCTTTTTCGCTATGGTAATGTCTCTCGCATCTAGGTGCATCTCAAATTGTTGTAGCCAGATCTCCCACCTTATGGCTGCACCCGTGGTAAAAGGGTCAAAAGGTGGCATAAACGTTGTTTGTGTTGGGTCCGGGGGGTCCAGGGTGAGGCTCCTTCTGGATGACGCGCCTATGCTGGCTCTCATGGGACTGGTGTTTAGGCTGGACATGTTTTGGAACACCTCTTGCCGTATTGTATGTTTGCTTCTCCCTTACCACTGTACTCCTTACTTGGTTTTAAAGCGTGGTACCTCTCACTGCGCGGTGGGCCTTGTGTTCTTGGTCCTCTGCACGTGGAGTGTTTGGAGGTGTTGGGGGGCGAGATGCTCGCTGCGCCTCGGCTTGTTGGGTGCCTCCCACTGTTTTCACGGAGGCAGAGGATTTCTCTGGAGCGGTTGTGTGGATCTTTTTTTTTTTTTCCGCTTGCACGTCGTGGGGGGGGTTGATGCTACGCGGCTCCGCGTGTGTTTCAGGGTGCGGGCCGATCCCGCTTCGTCGCCAGTGTGACGTTACGAGCGGGGGCGGCGTGGTGAGAAAACCGGCCCTCACTGCTCGCAACGTTCGGGCCTTCTTCCGGCCCTGGGGCGCTGCGCGCAATACTTCAAGCTCGTGGGCGCACAGAAGGACGCGACCACCAGGTTTGGATTCTAATCCCGGACTGGCGCCGTGACGCCAGTTCCGGTTCTAACTTTATTTCCTGCTTCCGTGTCACGTGACCTCCGTCTCACGGGGCACGTGACACCACACTCCTATTTTAAATTTCCTTAGGATCGAAGTGTTTATCAAGTCCAGGGAAAATCGATGTAGGTAAACTGTAACCTACCCTAATTTCCATGTGCTGCAGAGTTTGGTAATCTTCAGAAATGTTTGAGGTTCTGAAAAATCAGATGTACAGAATTCAGTTAACCTATCAGGTCAAAAGTGCTCAGTATTTCCTGCCTGGGGCTTTATACATGAAAAAGAGTGGGGGATTCTGAAAACATTGTACCTGTGCTCGATTTGTCAAATTCTGCATGAATGAGAAGCACGAGCACACAGTGTAGGCGCAGAATGAGGGCAAAAGGTGTAAGGCATGCCAATCAACACAATAAAGCCCTCAAGAGGGGTCTTACCATCAAACGTAGGCAATAATGCTTCCGAAATACTAGACACAAAGATGTAGCCAATGACTTGCTGCTAAACGTGTCCATTGGCATATGCTCCAAACACAACGTACAGGAAGAGACCCTGAAATGTGTGCAAGGGATGTCTCCACCTAAAGAAGTGATACATTCCAGTCCGTCTGAGCACACAACACAGTGTAAATGTCCATCACATTCCAAGAAGGTACACCTTTCCAAAATGGCCTATCTAGAAGTCATTCTGCCTCTGCCTTCATTCAGGAGGAAAAGCAGGAAGATGAGGAGGCAGGGGAGTATCAAGCATTGAAAGAGTGCGGGGGGAGAGCCACAAAACAAGTCCTGCTACTTCTCCCCCAAATGCAGTGCACGCAATTCCATATGGTCTCATTCGTGTCCACACACCACCCACCCCTGCCCCATCCTACTTTTTTGGTAACATTAGTGGCAGATGGCATTTTAACACATAACAAAATAAATAAACCTGCAAATCATTACAGATGCCGGGAACTCATCTATTAGAGCTCTGCCCAGGCGCTCTGGGGCAAAATACATACAAACCTGCTAATTTGCACCAACAGAAATGACTTCACAGAAATGGACATCGCAAGGAGCATCTTCAATCTTTGATACTTAGAGGCACCATGGAAGCAACTTTAGAATAAGTTGCCATAAGTAAGCCAAGTGGCAAATAACATTGTGGTGCAAAATAACTAAATTGCACTATTGTTATATATGGAACAACTCTGTAGTCAGGCTTTTTTTTAAATAACAGCATGCTATATAAACATAAACTCTGAAGTGAATCACTTACAGAGCTTCAGATAAGACACAGTGTGATTAAATAATCTGCCCAGGATCACACATTTTGGTTAAATGGTGAAACCAGGGTGTGGACAATATAAGCAACTGTCACAGGTTTAGTTGATATAGATATTTATAAAGGTTTCCCTTTGAATTTCATGTGCTTAAATAATACTGTGTAGCAATGCCTTGGAAGCAAAGCACATTACACAATAAACTATCCTTTCATAATTAACTTTACCCTATATATATCGTTGTAGAAATATTTTGAGCAATACGAGAATGGCTTTCGATTTAATCGCCCCATCCTTCATGCAAAGTCACAACAGCATCACGCATATTAATGTGAGCCTAACAAATCCCCTTTGGGTAAAGCCATAGCCATTATTTCATAAGGCCTGCAGAATTATGCACCCTTCTCACTCCCTCCCATGCACACATCTAAAGGGACAACAGTCCCTGCTAATAGTCCACCCTCCATCCCTCCCATCAGTGCCTAATGGCTCACATTGAAATGCGCTGTTGACCCAGAACAACGTGAGAGCCCCTCTGCTGCTGCCCAGAGCTCTTTGGGACATTGTCCTGCAGCGGGATACCTCTCCCGTTCGAAAAGGTTAAGGTGTCCTACTGCCAGGACAATGAGCGTGCTGAGCAGCACACATTGTCCTCCCAGCTGGACACCTTTACTGTTGGGCACCCTCATTGAAGTCAGGGCCATCTTAAACACTTTTTGGCCCTGGGTAACAGACACCTTTGGGACCCCCCTCCACTGAACCAAAGGAATTAAAAGATCCAAAATATCTGGACGTGCCCTCCCTCATCGTACTCACAACCCAGAGCTTGATATGCTGCTTTGCAGTTATCAAAATAATCATAGGTACTCCCTTTCTGTCCCAATACTCTCTTAATTTTTGCTGTAATCTGAATGAAAAACAAGTAGCATTTAGAAGTGAACAGCAAGGGTACTTGTGCTATAGCATAGGTAGAGGAAAACTTTCATCAATAGCAGGCACGAGGAATGTAGACCGGCCATGCTATAAATGCAGAACACAGACCGTATGAAAAAAGGTGCACATAATCCTGAATAGACAGACGACTCAGATTAGATGCCTAAAAGAATGCAAAAGTGCTGATGCATGGATACAGGAAACCAATTGAAATCAAGGAGACAGATACAGATACCATAGTATAGCTAGTGGATAAAGATTAGAAGCCACGAGGAACAAGTCCATATTCAGGCATATTGAGATTAGAAGTGGGACATGGATAGCAGGAGGTGTTGCCATTAGAGAGAAAAGTAGCTCTGGTGTGCAATATATCAAAGCTCACTTTTATCATAGCAGAAGCATCGCTATAGCCAGTGAAACCATGAGTGAGGCATTTTTAAAGATGACATCTTGAGAACAAAATCCCTCTGAAGAGTGACAATTTCCATAGGTTTAGGTACTGGTAATTTTGACAGGTTAGGCAATACGAGATTACATGAGATTACCAGGATCACACATTGGTTAAGAGGTGAGGTTGGGAATTGCACCCACTCTGCAATGTCTGCACTTTACCATTTTCTATTCCAGTTCTTACCATGAACTAAAAAAAAAAAAATTGATAGAAATGACTGTCAAAGTACACAATGCACATAATCCAACATGCCAATTTCTGAAAACAAAAAGTTATAGAAGCATATGATGCAATATTGAATGATTCTAGCTTCACTGTTTCCATCATCAAGGGAAGTATATAAGTACCAGCATTTGATTTACTGTGATCCTAATATATTTTATCTGGGTCTCTCTTTTTTATTTAACAGCTTTAAAAACACCCACAATACGGACTTGTGAAATTGTTATTTATAGGCGTGCAGAAAAACCTGTGAATTGTACAAAAGGACAAACCGTTTTTTGTGTCAAATAAGAAGAGCTTAAAATATGCTTTAATGCCTGTGCTGTC
The DNA here is from genome assembly GCF_040938575.1 of Ambystoma mexicanum. Taxonomy (NCBI): domain Eukaryota; kingdom Metazoa; phylum Chordata; class Amphibia; order Caudata; family Ambystomatidae; genus Ambystoma; species Ambystoma mexicanum. The sequence continues at coordinate 117,668,802 of NC_090935.1, read as the reverse complement.
TGGTCCAGCATCTTCTCTCTAGAACCCCTTCCACTACAGGCGGAAAGATTTAGGAGTTGTGTTGCAGTGAATGCACAAACTATGAATGCCACAGTGAACACAGAAAACGCAGAATGTACCTGTCAACAACAGATACAAAATATGTTTACAGTCTAGGCAGCATGCATAAAAGGTACTACTTAAGTTTGGTGAGCAATGTAAGTGACTTTTTTTAGATATGGCTGCCTTGTGGGGTCCCACTCCAAGGTGGGGGCCTGGGGCAAGTGCCCCTTTTTCCCTTCCATAAAGACATCTCTGATTGAGGTGTCGGATAGGAGAGGTGTCCTACTCACAAAAGTCCCAGTCAGACTGTCAAAAGAGGCTGTTGGGGGCTGCTTTCCCCCTCTACCCTCACCTCCGGATCGGGACGCCACTGTGAGGAGGAGGGAAAGAATATACAGAGGTACATTCTGCTCTGTTTTCTGTGTTCACTGTGGCATTCATAGTTTGTGCATCTGTTACTTGGGGGATGAGGAGGTCATCTCGAGGTATTGCTTGCCCCACCCCTCTCTGCCATACTGGAGATGCAAAGGCAGAGAGAGGGGGTTTAGCCAAATGTATCTACCATCCAAGCGCATGACATAGAACTGCTAGTGACGATGGTAGCTGACATGCCTTTTTTTGCAACATGCTCCTACCAGAGGACCAGGGATGTCACAGCCGGGATGTCCCAGGCCACACCTTCATGTGCCCTACGGCAGGTCTTTCTATCAGCCAGGCAATATACAACCATGCATCAAATTCACATAGAAGGGTGGAAATAACAAGGGCATTTTATGACATAGTTGGGTTCTCTGGGGTGTGCAGTTCTGTTGATTGAACACTGTCAATTCTCCTGCAGTTTCTGTACAGGAATAAAATACAGCCGAATTACAGGACTACTAGATAGAATTGCCAAAGTCAGTTCGAGAGACTGTAGGCCATCAAAACTGGTTCTCTCCAGAACTCGCAAGCTTAAAAAAGGCTAAAAGAAAACTAGAAGCAAAATTATTGAAAATTCCCCTCTGAGGCAAACAAAGCGGCTTGGACAAATCATTAAAATGTTTATAAAAACACTATTGAAGAGGGAAAATCGAGACCAAACCCATGCCCCCTCACCCCAAGCGCATATATAGAAGAACAGCAGGAAGAACAAGGAGCGCACTTATCATTTGAACCAGGCCCCAGCGCACCCATGGGTGACAAATATGCTGAAACACACCCACTTCACCAACAGTGCAACTTCCATGCTACATTAGAATCAATGCTGCAATATCAGAATCTACAAACACAAAAATCCCTGTTTAAAGGCTTGCAAATGCCTATATGAATTAACATGGTCTAAATGCACAGTGTAAAGCCATGTTTCAGGAAAATTACAGCCAAGTTCATTTCACTCACTGAACACTGGCTGCGGGAGCCTCATCAATGTTCCTCACAAAACATCCGAACTGCCACGGCCGCAAATTCAAGATAAAATTGCTTTCTGCAGACAAACATTCCTCGCAAAAACCCCCAAACTGCCAAGGCCGCACATTCAAGATAAGACTGCCACAAATGCGAATAAATCACGGCAACCCAGTGTGCTTTTTTTTTTCTTTCTGGGAAAGAAAGACATTTTCTCAAGGACTCGCACAACATGTGAAACATAAATTGTAACAAGAATGGCGCAGCCCAGCCAATCTGCGCCCAGAGCCCAGATGCGAACTGCTTGTTCAGCTAAAAAGTTATGGGAACAAAGTCATAATGTAACAGGATAGAATTAGGTAATGGGGGCTGGCACAGCTAAATCAACCCACTGACGCAGAAAGGCTAACACCCAATTGTCAGGCTCACTATAAGGGCTACATAGGTAACCTACCACTTAGCAGCCAATAGCAGGAGGAGATAGGTTTCTGGGAGCTGACCCAATTCTGTGAGGTCAGCCTGCAGTGTGATTACAAAGCTGGCTTGCAAGCCAGCCCCGGGGGAGACGGCGCCTGAACTCGCGGTGTGCACGATGCTTTGTGTGGTTTTTTTTTCTTTTCTTTGCCTAGAAATAAATGCAGTTTGAAACATGCTGCTGCCTGCTTGGGACTCTGTTGCATTTCTGGGGGCCATATGGGAGGTGTTGGGGCCTCCCATAGCTGGTGAGGGTATGGCTGCTGGCCCCCCACTGCCCTGGGGGGGGGGGTCGAGCTCTATTATCACCACTAAAAAGACATTCTTTGACAAACCTATTAAGGACACTCCTAATAAATCTAAGAAATTGTTCCAGATTTTAAACTCTATCCGCCCAGTGCTCAATCACTATCATGTTCACCATTACCTCAAGATTGTGCTAATGTAAATAAAAAAGATATAGCTGTTTTTCCTACTATAACCTATTTGCTTGATCTTCCCAAATGTATGTTCTACCCTATCTCTCTTGCGAACATGGGAAGAACTCTTGATTCTATGCCCCCATCACCCCGTCCTGAAAATAGTCCTCCTAAACTTATTCTGGACCACAAAAAAGTTTTAGTCCCGTTCTTGGCTCGACTGGTCAATGCATCGTTTGAAGATAATCACGTGCCTGTGGCCATCAAGTCTGTCTCAGTCAACCCCCTGATTAAATAAAAAGGCCTGGACCCGAAGGAGGCCTCATACCTATGTCCCATCACTAATGGCAATTCTCTCCTGAAGGTTCTGTGCAAAATGGCCACCTCACAGTGTCAACTATTCATAGAGTCAAACATGCTTCTCCACAGTAGCCAATCAGGTTGTAGACCAATACATAGCACTGAAACGGGGCTCATTGACTTGTAAACACACAGGTTAAGCATTGTTGACAAAGTTAAGATGGGCCTCATAGTCCTGCTCGATCTGTCGGCGGAGTTCGACCCCTCAGATCACGAACGCCTGATCAGCACCTTGGGGGATCTGTGCAACTGTAGTGCTGACACAGTGGCCTGTGTTAAATCCTTATCTCAATGCTAATCCAGCACACACTGGGGGGACTCCTCGTCACCACCAGCTCCCATTAGCTGTGGTGTGCCCCAGAGTGCGTGAGAGTCTCCAACCCTATTTAATATCTACATCAGACCTCTTTGTACACTGCTAGAGGAAAAGGGGATTTTCTTTATAAAACCAAGCCAATGACCTGCAACTCGTCATCAGGCTTAGTGGATGCTATGACTCTGACAAGGTCAACATGAATACATTTACCAACTGTTAGAATCCTGGATAACAGATAGTTGGGTTTGTCTTAACGGGAACAAACCTGAACTGATCTTCGTGTCTAACCAAGAGAGATCCAAATTGTAGCCAGACTATCTAAGCTTTAAGATTCTGAATGACGAGATCACAGTGCTTGTTAAGTTAAAAACTCTTGGAATTTACCTAGAGCCCTCCTTAAGTGCAGAGACTTGGGTCAAACAGATTGCTAGGACCTGTGCCTACCACCTTAGGCTTCAACATAACATCTGCCCCTATCTCTCGGAGACCAACTACCACAATAGCAAGGGCTACCATCCGATCCAGACTCAAATCATTGTGTCAAGCTATACTTCGGCCAGAAATCTGCGATCATCTGCTTTGTCCCGGGTTAAGTGTGGGGGATTCAAATGCAAGAATGGATTGGGCAGACCCGTTCCTATCTGTGCAGCGAATGCCTGGAACTCACTTCCACACAGTATTAGACACGAGCAAAACCCAACCACCTTATGGCAGTCTCTAAAAACGTATTTATTCGAGTAGAGAGTTCACCTCTCCTCCTTTTCCCCTCACCAGTTTTGCACTGTCCACAATGTGTTAATGTGCACCCTTGTGCCTGTGGGCTACCGCCGTGTTATAAGTAAATAAATACATCTGAATAAATAAAAAAATGCACTGGCAGTCCATGAATGTACAGATTGTGAACATCACCATGAATATGAATGAAAGCTACACTGGAGCTTAGTATGACAGCTACATGTACTGCACTCTCCTATTGCATTTCAGCTTGAGGTCGAACTGTATGGTGATAATCAGGAAATTATGGCACGCATCCTTCCGCACATGTCCATATGTTTATTTGGTAAGACACGTCACATGAGTATACGTTCATCCACAGGTGACAGTAGTCACCCCAAAAGGAGATGCATACTCACCCTTTTCAAGAACCCTGTGAGCAGCGGCCAGCAACATTACAATCCTGCACACATACACACCACGTATCCCATAGAGAATGGATTTGTTATACTGAAGTCATATTTCAGGAGCCTTGACCACTTAAAGAATGAATGAGAGGTCCCTGTCGATAGTAAAGCAGCGAGAATTTACACTGAGTTAGAGTTGAGGCAAGAATCCATTGAGCTTCATGTCAATCAGCCAATTCTGGACCTAGGTATGTTTAGTTGAGTCACCTACGGGAATTAATTCATTCTTTGTAGGTAGTTGATATGCCAGCTTAAAAAGTGGGAAAGATAGTGCTTGTATTGAAGTGTTGTCTGTGTATTGGTTCCTCTTAATGTGTTACGCTCACCTGGTATACACGGGGGCGCCACACAATGCTTGATAGGCGACTGCGCGCTATTTCGGAATTACTCTGCTTCGTGATTTTCCTGGTGGGGGTAGCGCCTATAACAGGAGAATGGAGTAATTAGGTTAGGTCCGTGGTGGGTGAAACTCCCACCTCCTCTGACCCCGAATTCCCTTCCCCTGGGGTTATTTCTCACCTTGGGTTTATATGCGTAGAGCTCTGCGTCCCGCTTCTCTGTACAGGGCGCGTTGTGAAAGCTGGCATTCCGTTGGACCTAGTTTCTTCACTGGTCTGTGGGCTCATGCATGCTGTGACTCCGACTCTTCTTGCTGTCTTCAGGTGAGTTATTGTTTCTTTTCAGATTCTAATCTGTCCCTTTCTCCTCCCTCCGTTTTGTCCTTCTTTTCAATGTTGTCTTTTCTGACTATGCATCCTCTCTAATAATGTCTTTTGTCTCTGCAGGGATGGTTGCGGTTAAAGCTCTTGACAATGATTACATGTAAGTGTTGATGCATGGAGCACAGCGCTGTATTGGATTTATTGCAAGTTTGCTAACCTGTATTCTCTCTCCTCTTTCTCACCCGTACAGGTTCATGTGATGTTCCGGAGTGGCGAGCGAGCGAAGAACGGAATGATTCCAGAATCCGCGGCTGAACCAGGTAAGTGTTGTTAGTAATGCTGTCCTTGTTTCTACCTCCTTTGCAGGTTTCGGTGAGGTTCCCTGGTGGCGAGCAAGTGAAGTGCGTTGTGGTTTCTGGATCCGTTGCGCACTCAGGTAAGTGTTGTTAGTAATGCTGTTCTTGTTTCTTCCAGGTCGGTGATGGAATCCAGATCGATGGCTTCAGGATCGGGCCAGAGATAAACAAGTAAGCAGGAGCTGGACATGGTGAGCGTTACACTGCAGGAGTGCAGAATAATGCAAAGCGTGTGTTCCAGCCTGGGCATGGCTTAAATAGCCAGCCACACCTGAAGGCCCCGACCACACCCAAAGCACTGGTCTGCATAGTTCAGTTCGAGGAACTGAACTGTGTTACAGGTATCCATGTTGGATTTAAACCCATGACAGATACTTGTACTATTCATGATAATGAGCCTGGCGCCAGAGGCGCCAGGACTAATTCCAAGAGTTCTGATTACAGTGTTTAAAGGCCCTTGGGGCCACTTTTAAGGGCTGCAGTCCCACTGTTGCTGGTGGGCTGTTATGCTTTGAGGGTGTCAGGGGCATGAACCGTGACAGCACTCCCCCGTAAGGCCCCTCTCACGGTGATCCCTCTGTCTGGTCCTGGCTTGGTTGGATGGTTTCATTGGAAATGTTTTCCCAAACGTGGTACATGGATGTGATCTCTAGGTTCCCATGTCCTGTCTTGAGGGCTGTATCCCTTCCAGTCTACTAAATAAAATAACTTGGATCTAGTGATCTTTGAGTCCAGGATATCTCTGAATTCGAATTCGAATTCAGGTTCATCCGATAAACAACACCGGATTTGGTGGTGACTTGACCCGAGTTCCGGGCTGAACAGGTTTTAGGAGTGATACATGGAATACTGGATGGATTTGCATATTTGATGGTAAGGCTAGTTTTACAGCCACAGGGTTTATTATGGCTTTGATGGTATACAGTCCTAGGTACCTGGGACGAAATGTTTGACTTCCTTTTATGGGCACATGCCAGGATGCCAACCAGACTTTGTCTCCGACTTGGTATTATGGAGACTTCCTTCGTTGTTGGTCAGATAACCTTTTCTGTCTTTCTTTAGTTTGAACCAGCTGTTCTGCTGCTCTATTATGGCCTGAGTCATGGTAGTATGTACGTTTTTTACCGCAGGCATTTCCAAGACCATGAGGGATCCAATTTGGAAGTACGTGGATGCCTTCCATACATGGTATAAAATGGAATCTGTCCAGTGATGGTGTGTAGCGAATTGTTGTAGGCATATTCAGCTATCCATAGCACATCTTTCCAATTCCCTTCAACCTGATGTAGCATGCACCTTAGCTATTGTTCCAGTGTCTTATTCGTCCGCTCAGTTTGACCATCAGTTTGGGGATGGTGACTAGTGGATAGACAGATATCAATTTGGGCAATTTCACAACTTTTCTTACAGAAGTTAGAAATAAATTGGCTACCTCGGTCTGAGATCAAGATGAATGGAAAACCATGTAATCATACCATTTGCTTTAAAAGCACCTTCACCAAACTGGATGTGGTTGGTAGGCCCTTGAGTGGAATTAAATGGAGCATTTTGGAAAATAGATCAACTACCACCAAGATGGTGTTAAATCCGTGGCAGGGAGGCAGATCTGTGCTGAAGTCAAGGGAGAGTGTATTCCAAGATGCTGGCGGAATTTCCAAGGGCTGTAGAAGGCCCGCAGGTTTTTGTTTTTGGGATTTATTCTGTGCACAAATGCTGCATGATAACACAAACTGCAGGATGTCTTTTAGCCAGGTCAGCCACCAATAGTTCCTTTTTACCCTAGCTAGAGTCTTGCCAATTCCTGGATGTCCTTCTAGCAGGGAATAGTGATAGCTGGAAACAACTTGTTCTTGTAATGTCTTACTCGGGAGTTGGCTCCTTGTCGTATGGTGTTCACTCCGGGTGGTCCATTCTTGTAACGCCTCGTTGTTCATTAGGAGCTGAATTCCTTCTTGGAAATTGTCCAGAGACAACGTTTTCGTAAGCCCTAGCAGTCTTTCACCCGGAATAATGGCTACAGGGTCTGGGGCTGGATATGCGTTTTCATCGATACTCATGCGGGACAGGATCTCGGCCTTTCAGTTCCGGACTCCAGGTCGGTACGTGATCACATAATCGTATTCTGCAAAGAATAAGGCCCATCGGAGTTGACGGGATGATTGAGTCTTTGCTGTTTTAAGGTATTGCAGATTACAAAGATCTGTGATTACCGTGATGGTATGTCTGGCACCTAAGAGATAATGTCGCCAAGCCTTAAAGGCCGCCTTGATTGCTAAGAGTTCCTTATCTGTTATTGCATATTTAAGCTCGGGCGTAGAAAACGTATATGGCCAAAAGGCCACAGGGTGCAGCTGGCCAGTCTCAGGATCTCTTTGGGAGAGAACAGCCCCCATTGCCATGCTGGAGGCATTGGTTTCCACTACGTACAGAAGATCTGGGCGGGTTGTCGCAGCACCTGGGCTGAGGTAAATCTTTTCTTGAGTTCCTGAAAAGCCTTTTCCGCCTCATCTGTACATTGGAAATGTTTGTTTTTACGTAATAAAGAAGTAATTGGGTGTACAATCTTTGAGAAACCTGGGATAAATCGGCAATAAAAATGTGCAAAGCCGAACATGCTCTGAACACCTTTGACTTATGACGGTGATGGCCAGTTAAGAATGGCTTCCACTTTATGCATATCCATCCGGGACCTCTGGGAGTGAGGACAAAACCAAGGAACTCGACTTCGGTAACATGGAAGAAGCATTTTTCAAGTTTGACGTATAGCTGGTGCTGCCAGAGTTTTTCAAGGATGGAGCGAACGTGCCTGACATGGTCCTGCTTAGAAGTGGAGTACACAAAGATGTTGTCGATGTAAACCAGGGCACACACGTCGATCAGCTCAGGCAGTACGTCGTTCATGAAGTACTGGAACGCTGCAGGAGCGTTGAAAAGCCCAAAGGGCTCACCTGTTATTCATACAGCCCATACTTGGTACGAAAAGCGGTCTTCCATTCGTCTCCTTTCTTTATGCGCATAAGATGGTATGCCCCCCTGAGGTCCAATTTAGTGTAGATTTGGGCATCCTTGACTAGGTCCAGCAATTCTGGGATAAGGGGTAATGGATAGTGGTTTTTTACTGTCACTTGGTTTAATCCTCGATAGTCGATGCACGTTCTCAGGTCCCCCTCCTTCTTGAGTACGAAGAAGAGGGGTGAGGCTGCCGGGGTCTTTGATGGGTGGATAAAACCGTTTGCTAGGTATTGGTCCGGATAGGATTTCAAATGGAGATTCTCTGGTTCGGTGAGTGTGTAAATCCGACTACATAGGATTTACGCACCAGGTAAGAGGTAGATCTGACAGTCATATGGCCTGTGAGGGGGTAGACTATTGGCCTGCTCCTTTTGGAAGACGTCTTGATAGTCTTGATATTTGCTTGGTAACGTGCTTGTTACGCCAAGTACCACCGCCTCTCCTTCGGATCTGACAATGACATTTCCACCTGGTAGCATGTGTGAGCACATTCGTTGGAGAAGGTCATATGTTTTGCACACCAGTCGATGTTGGGATTATGAGCCACAAACCACGGCATCCCTAGAATCACCCAGAACTGAGGGGCATTGATAAGGTCGAAGGCAATGGCTTCCTGATGTCCATCTTGACACAGAAGAGTCATTTCCGCTGTGCGTTGCATCACAGGACCTGAAGATATTTTGCTGCCGTCGACAGTGGTGACTTTCTCAGTTGTCATTTTTTGACAAAGGGGAAGCCCCATCCTTGTTGCCAGGTCTTGGTCTATATAGTTACCAACGGCTCCACTGTCTATGCCTCCACAGCATGTATCCGAGATGGGTGTTGGTGACTGATCAAAATCACAGGCAGGGCAAGGTGTGAGGTCTATGGCTCCTTCCTTTCGCTCGACAAGCGGACCTCTACGCTTGCCGGGCCTGGAAGTTTTCCGACTCTCGTTCTCCTTCCTCCTTATCTGTAGCCCCAACTGTTCTCCTAGAGGGTTTCACTGGACATTCTTTGAGGAAGTGACCTGATTTCCTGCAGTACAGGCATAACTGCTCTTTCCTCCTTTTGTCTCTTTCGGCTTTGGCTAACGGACTCCGTACCCCTCCTATTTGCATGGGTTCAGAAAAGTTCTCTGATGAACGCGAAATGTTCTCCTTTGGGCGTACATACAAAGTACGATTGTCCGTTCTGGCTCGGTCAGTTCTTCGATCTTGTAGCCTGTGGTCTAACTGTACAACAAGGTTGATGAACTCTGCACAGTTCTTTGGAGGGTTTACCACCTGGGCTAATACGTCCTTCAGTTCCCCTTGTAGAAGCCGATAGAACAATGTGGTCTATTTCTACTCAGGCCACCCAGTTTCAATGACAAGTCTGTTGAAGGTTGCGATATATGTTAACACATTTTGGCTGCCTTGGCGGAGAGATAGGAGTTTGTTGTCCAGGGCTTGGCCCTGGGTATGTTGGGCAAACAGCTTCTCCATCTCCTGTTGAAACCCTCTGAAATCCTGCAGGAGTGGATCATTCTGACTCACTAATGGTACTGACCAATCTGCGGCACTGCCACCCAGGTATGATAATACGAAAGCAACCCGCGACTGATCGTTAGGAAAGGCTCCCGGTCTGCAAAGGAAATGAAGGCGGCATTGGTTCATGAACACCGCATATCTTTTTGGATCCCAGTAAAACGTTCAGGTGGGGCCAAGAGGACTGCCCCAGGAAGGACCACCTGCACTCAGTTGATGGATGTGGCTGGAACCAACGGCATGCTACTTGGCAACGGGGATTGGCCAGCCTGCGTCTGAAGTAATTGTCTGGCTAGCTCATCGTTGCGATCCTTGGTAACTATCAACTCCCTCCTAAGGGCGTTGGTTTCTTGTCGGGCAGAGTGCACCTAGGCCCGTAATTCCCCCAACAACTGGACTAGCTGGTCCATCTCTGACGTTTCAATGATGCCCTGGTGGATGTTTAATTGAGGCTTTGCGGTCTGTTACGCTCACCTGGTATCCACAGGGGCGCCACACAATGCTGGATGGGCGGTTGCGCGCTATTTCAGGCTTTCTCTGCTTTGTTATTTGCCTGGTGGGAGTAGCACCTATGACAGGGGAATGGAGTAATTAGGTTTAGGTCCGTGGTGGGTGAAACTCCCACCTCCCTCTGACCCCGAATTCCCTTCCAATGGGGTTATTTCTCACCTTGGGTTTATATGCGTAGAGCTCTCCGTCCTGCTTCTCTGTCCATGGGCGCGTTGTGAATGCGGGCATTCTGTTGGACCTAGTTTCTTCACTGGTCTGTGGGCCCATGCATCGGGTCCAGACCGACTGTGACTCCGACTCTTCTTGCTGTCTTCAGGTGAGTTATTGTTTTTTCTCAGATTCTAATCTGTCCCTTTCTCCTCCCTCCATTTTGTCCTTCATTTCGCTGTTGTCTTTTCCGACTATGCAGCCTTTCTAATAATGTCTTTTGTCTCCGAAATGGATGGTTGCGGTTAAAGTTCTTGACAAGGTGCCGGATTAAAATTAACTTGAAGCGCCGAGCAGTGAAGATTACAGGTAAGTGTTGATGCGCGGAGTGCAGCGCTGTATTGGATTTATTGCAAGTTTGCTAACCTGTATTCTCTCTCCTCTTTCTCACCCATACAGGTTCCTGTGATGTTCCGGAGTGGCGAGCGAGTGAAGTGTGGTGTGATTTCTGGATCTGCTGCGCACTCAGTTAAGTGTTGTTAGTAATTCTGTTCTTGTTTCTTCCAGGTCAGTGATAGAATCCAGATGGATGGCATCAGGATCGGGCTGGAGATAAACAGGTAAGCAGGAGCTGGACACGGTGAGCGCTACGATGCATGAGTGCTGAATAACGCAAATCGTGTGTTCCACCCTGGGTGTGGCTTATATAGCAAGCCACACCTGAAGGCCCCAACCACAAACAAAACACTGGTCTGCATAGTTCAGTTCTAGGAACTGAACTCTGTTACAGGCCTCCATGTTGGATTTAAACCCATGACAGATACTTGTCCTATTCCTGATAATGATCCTGGTGCCAGAGGCGCCAGGACTGACTCCAAGGGTTCTGATTACGGTGTTTAAAGGCCCTTGGGGCCACTTTTAAGGGCTGTAGTCACACTGTTGCCAGGGGGCTGTTATGCTTGAGGGGGTCAGGGACATGAACCGTGACATAATGTCAACGTTGGGGAGAAGTTCACCCAGTCGTTTCACAGAGAGGTCTTATATGACAGTGGACAGGATGGACCCTTCTGAAACCATCTTGATTTCTGAGTGTGGATGGGACCTATTGGGGCCCATCTGGATTATTTTCTCTCTGTTGGAAAGGTATGATGTGAACCACTTAAACAACTATTCTCTTCAGCCCCATACATGTAGCGAGGACAATCAGATAGGGTTCGTGGTCAATGGCTTTAAAAGAAGCCGAGACGGCCAGGAGGATGAATAAGGAGGTGTCGCAATTTTCCCGGATGTGTAGCTTGTCATTGATGATTTGGATGGTAGCCTTCTCTTTGCTACATCAGATTGGTACAGGAGATGGCGCTGAGGGATCCTTTTGTGCAACTGGATGGTTGCAGTCTTCTCAGTTGTTTTTTCGGGGAAGGGTAGATGTGTGATGGGGTGAAAGTTGGCCTGTTTGGACGAACGTGGGTTTCTTCAGCAGGCGGAGGATCTGTCCCATTTTCACTACAGTTGAGAAGGTGCCTTGTGTAAGGAATGTGTTGATGACATGAAGAAGTGTTGTGAGTGCTTTATCTTTATCGATCTTCACACTGGAGGAGTGCAGAATGTTGTCTTTGTAGGTGGGTTTGAAGGCAGAGAGAGTGTGGGTGAGGTCTCCCAAAAAATTATTTTTTCCTAAATGAGGTCCATCTTGATATGTTCTGAGCTGGAATGGATGGGATGTCTGCCGTTTGTTTGGAGGCATCACTATGTTTCTGTATCTTATCTATCTTCTCCGTGTGGAAGCTAATGATAGAGTTGAATTTGTCATTGGATTATGGTATTGCGGTGTCTAGCAGGAGGTTGATGCAGACAGTGCTCATGGCTTGGAAGATCACTCTGCTATTGTGGGATGCTTTCATGACCTGTGCTGGGCAATAGTTTTCTCTAGCTGTGGTGAAGAGTCTCCTGCATGCTATTCAGAGGAGGGTCACAATGATTTGTTCTTTTAGTTGGTGGACTTCTTTTCAGAACTGGTGCATTTGCTCTCAGTGTGTTTCTATGTGTACCACAGTGAGAGGAGCTTATGTTTGTAGAATCAAATTTTCAGTGGTGCATGACTGCTGGTGACATTCCCCAAGAGGTCAGACATGGAGTTCATGGTGATTTGGTTTGTTTACAGGGCATCATAGAGAAGTTCTACAACACGCGTTTGGTTGTCTTAGTCAGTTTGGGTTTGCCAATATGGGAATGAGTTTGTGGTTTAATAGAATGAGTATGGCTTCATAGTTTGCAGAGTCCAAAGGTAGTGGGGGAAGATAAACATTCTCTGAAGAGGTGGTGACAACCAGGTTACGTCTCTTGACTGTGTTGTGGGTTGGTACTGATAGGATGCTTGATAGCCACTTCATGGAGTCAAGTACTTCCACTTGACTTTCTCTGGCTTTTATGGCGGACTTGTTTCAGGGCAGGTCAAGGTCACTAAGGAAAATGTTAGTTGTGTTGTTGTTGAACGCTGTTGCTATGATGTCTGTGATTTTGTCGACAAAGGCATTGTTTTTTTGTGGTTGGTAGATCAGGTGGAAGGTAGCTATCTGAGTGTGGGTATGTGGGAATGTGGCAAGTGAAGAGTTCCATGGATGCAAGTGTGGTGAGCTCCTGGACTGTGCATGTCCATGACGTCATACGGTCTAATGGATTATAGCAAGCCCACCACCAGTCTTTCCTTTGTGGTCCTTTTGTTGGATGCTGCAACCTGTGGTGATGAGGACATTCAGGATTGTATGGAGGGGTGAATGAACTATTTCTAGAGGATGTCTATTTTTTGAGTGGTGATGAGGTCAGCAACGTCGTCTGAATGCAGTACTGTGTAATGAGCATTGATGAGAGCAGTGTTGTGTTTGTTATGGAGGACCGGTGTGGTGATAATTAGAGGGATGTAGTTGGCATTCTGTGGGTTGGAAGTGTGTTGGAGTGAGGTTTGGTAACAGGAATGTGTGAAGCATATGCTGCTAGATTATTTGTGATGTGTGGAGCAGGGGTACCAGCAGCAGCAAAAAGGAATTGCACTTTTCTACATCTGCCCTTTGCTTCGGAGGCCAAGCATAAAGGCACTCTGTGATTTAAGAGTAAAGAAGGGAAAAAAAGTGATGGGGCTAAGAAAAACAGCACGAAAAAGGGCAGACAAAAGATGAACATTGATTAGCAGGTGAGAGGATCAAAGGTCATGTGACACAGAACCGCTTGCACCAGCTGGCCAACTGCAACAGGAAAGGGCCTGGAAGGCAGCTAAAGAAAGGAAAGAAAGGGGTTGAGCTACGAAAAGTAGTGTCACAAAAGGCATCAAAAGATTAGACATGATAAGAAGGTAGGTGGGTCAGAGGTCAGGTGACCTAGATCCAAATGAAAAGGGGCTGGAAGGCAACTTGAAAAGGGAACGAAGATACAGGGCTAAGAAGGGCTAGGAGATGTGGCAGCAGGCATTAGGCATGACATGGGTGCAAGATAATAAAAATAATAAAGCATGCATGCCTCCGAGGTCCTGGACAGTGGTCCTTGTGCATGCATGATAAGAATGTGGGTCACTGACCAGTGTTAAGATGGATTTATAAACTCTGACCTGGTGGGCAGACGTTTAGGAGGACACCCTCGGTTTAGTGAAACAGGGGAACCTTCTGGACAAGCCAGTCCATTCTAGGTAGCTTGGCAGGATGTCAAGAGTAAGTGTAAGGAGGGGTGAGAGTGATCGGATGTCCACAATGAGCACACTCAGCAACAAACTACAAATTACTCTTAGACAAGTGTATATGAAAAATATCTATACATTTATTGTCGGCCAGGCCAATAGACACAAGTAAACTTTAGTTATGCAAAAACAGCTATCACACAAAATCCTTATACTATACAACATATATACATTACATTTCCTAATACACTACAGTGGTAAAATACAGCCACAGCCTGCAAAGAGAGAGTTGATTAAAACATTTATAGCATTAGGCAATTCTTCAGAGTTGTTCCCTAACATTCGAGGTTAACCCTAAGAAGAGTGGAGCCTTGTGCTCAACAGTACAGTTTGTCCATAAAAGCGCACTATCCCGCGGGTGAAGCAAAGAGCGGGTCTTCTTGGGAGGGCTGTAGCGAATCAGAAGAGGCTTGAGGAGATGAAGAATTGGTTCTCTCTTCTCAAGTGCGATCTGCACTGCAGAGCAGTTTTCAAAAGGTGAGAATAGCTAGGGAACGCAGGCTTCCCAAGCCAAGATCGACTAAGGAATTCTCGTGCGTAAAAGTGAATAGTTGTGCCAGAGGGCCACTGGTAAGTGATGCAAGTACTCACTGACCCTCGGCACCATCCGAACCAAACTTTGCCAGTTTAGGCAAGGTCACTAGTAGGTTCTATTCCTGCAGTTTTGCAGCACTCCGGCTCTCAGCGGCTGCAGGGGAGAATGATTGTCCGTGATGGGACAGTGCCTTTTTTCAGCTTCCGGAGGAGGTATGAAGACATTTCTGGTGCAGCAGGGTACAGGAGAGCAGAACAGCAAGGAATCTACAGCGCCCATCCCCAACAGGTAGTGATGCGGGAATCACAGATGCAGGCAGCTTTATACACTCTCCTAATTTTGGACCCAGAGGAGTTAGGCCTGCTAAATTTGGCGGGAGAATGCAAGAGACCACCTGCAAGTGATGTCCCAAGTCTCGGGTTTGCACTCAAGACGGCAAGCGGTTCTGTGGGATACCCAGAGGTAGAGCTGTACAGTTCACTGGATAGCCCAGGAACACTTCCGAAGGGGCTTGTTCGGTGGGTAAGCAGGGGTTGCCGAGAGTAGTTGTTCCAAAGGGGTGAAGAGCCTTGGCAGGCCTTCTTGATCAAAGAAGAAAGCAGGGGTCCAACGGGAAAGCAGAGGGCAAAAGATGCCAATACCTTCCAAAGCATATCTGGTGGTTTCACAAGTCCATTTCTTTCTGCAGGAGGCTTGGCTCCTTCGGTAGTTTGGTAAAAACTCAGGTGATCGACATAGAATGGGTGCAGAGCCTCTTCTCTTATCCAAGATTATCTTTGCACCAAAATCAAGGACTTCCAATTGAAGATCTGCTCTCATGCAGGCATCCCAGTCATGGACCAATCACAGTCCACGGTGGTCTCAGTTATTCTGGCACTCCAGACATCCTGGCACCAGTAGTGTGAATTTGGACCAGACAGTCCAAACCTGCTTCCTGGACACACACATGTGACAGACAGAAGCCTGTGAAAGGGATCGGTTTTCGCGGGAGGCTGCATGCCCAAATAAAGAAAACCCAGGTTACTCGACCTGGGTGAAGGCAAGGTACAAAATGGCCATGGGACAGAACAAAAGACTTTGTGGCTCGGTCATTTTCAGACCTGGCCACAGTCTTGAACAAAACGTGGTAAATGCAGTGTGATTCAGTAAAACAATGTAAAACATTATAAAAAGTAACTGTCGCCACCATATCGTTCAAGGCACACTCGTACAATCACCCAAAAAAATCCTTCGAGGGTGTCTAGGGCCATAAAACAAAAAGGACCCCAGCACACGGTACTGGAAGGTACAGTGTACACTGTTAAGAAGTTAGCAAGAAATGGCAATATAGTCAAAGACTAAGGGAAGCAAAGTTTTCCAGTACTGATAGTCCGAAGGGCGTGTCAGTTTCCCCATAACAAGTGAGCAAAAGCCATGGGGAGTTCAGCTGAAGGCTGCGCTCCACTGGAGAAAGTTAGGATAGGAAAGACAAACAAAAGCAAAAAGTTTGGGGAGGTCTACAAATGGAGGGAAAATTACACATAAATGAAATCTTTCCTAACAGCCAGTGACTGTTTCTGACATGCCAGTATCCACAGCAGTGGCTCGCCAACACATGATTCCAAGGCACACCCTGCCTCTGCCATGAGGTTCAACATCTTCCTCTATGTTCTGTCACAACATAGAGATAGCTTTATTAATTACATTGCTTTCTCTGCAGGGTGCAAGTGCATCCAACACTCCAGACTAAAAGTATATAATCAAGTGCACAAAAACCATCATGATACTCTACATAACAATGATCTAGAAATTGGTCTATTGACCCCATAAACGGTAGGCAACACCTTCCACCCCGGGAAATGAAGCACAACATCCCTGTACCAATGCTGAATAGGCAGCGCAGTCATCAGAATCCAAACACACACACACACACACAACCACGTCACACACGTCAGGTGCTGAAACATGATTTATGCCTGTCTTATTTGTAGACATATTATTTTCCAAAATGAATAATTAAAAAATAGAAAACATTGACCAAACTCCCCCAATGTGGCAACACTAAGAATGAAGGCAGATAAAATGTATATGCTTGCTGATCATCTGGCCAACTCCAACTCTGTGACTACAAGCTCTGCCATCTGCTTGCCCCAATTGTGTTTCAAGGTCGGTTTGCACAAGCATAACACTTGTTGCTAAAAAGCAATACTTGGTGTCCCCATAGTAAAGGAGATGCCCATGGCGACCACATAATCCTCTGTTGGCCACTTAGATATTTTCTGAGTATTGGTGTATTAAGAGATGGCCTTTCCTCCAAGCAGTTCAGTGCTGAGCGTAGGCTATTTCAACAAGGGAATGGTATGGTAGTGCCTACTTGTAGAGCAAACACTCGCTTAAAAAAACACCTAGGCTCTAGGCGGAACAATAAGAAACCGAGTTACCAATAAAATAAGGTTTAGAGGGGGAATAAAAAGCTTTTCAGATTCTTCCTAAATTCCAGGTGATTATTCTGAAGTTGTAAATCAACCAGCAATGTATTCTAAAGTTTATCAGCCAAAAACGAGAATGAACGACCCCTTCATCTGGCTAATGTGGGTCTAGATACCTTTAAGAGACCAGCATAAAAGACTTTGGAAGTTGTGATGGTAGACAATGAGTACATCGCTCCCTGAAAAAGGGAGGAGTCAAATTACAGAAGGATTGATGTTATGTTAGGCACAGATATTTGAATTGGGTCTGTTCCTCCACTGAGAGACAGTAGAGCAATTTTAATGCTTGAGAAATGAGTGACCAACAATTGCGAATGAAGCATTACGGGCTGCAGCATTTTGCACAATCTGTAGTTTGCAATAACCCCTAATATGCTGCATTCCAGAAATCTAGGCGGCTATAAACACATTTACCAAATCGATTCAATGAGGAAATGAAAAGTAATCCGAAATTCTCTTTGGAGTGTGCAGATGATAAAAACTAATGCTGGACACTTTATTGATCTGATGGTCCAGTGAAAACTGGGGATTCATCCAGATCCACAAATCCCTCACTTTATGAGAGGGGCTGGGGCAAGGGCCAAGAGTATTTGGCCAGAAATCCTTTATCCTGTGATTGAAATACACAAACATAAAGGTGGAAATTGAGCAAATCATGATCTGTGTTATTCTTTTTTTCAATGTTCAATTGTAAGTGATTGGCATTCATCCAGATATGAGCCTGCTTGAAACACTCTTTGAAGCATTTTGTTCAATTTCCATCTCAACTGAAAAATCATTTGGGTATTGTCTGCATAATCATAAAAAGGTGGTCCTGTTGGTCCAAATAATATCTGCCAGGGGTTTCCTATTTAGATAAAATAGCAGTGGGCTAACAGTAACCATTTTATGGCAAGATGGCAAACAGGCTTCAGGAAGGGGAGGGGGGCACTTTTAAACGGTATGCTGGTTAAATGCATACAGAGTATGGCATGGGTAAAAGGGTCCCGACTGGTCTACTTGGCCACAATTGATCTGGCCACGGCTTTTGATGCACTGAACCAAGCTCACCTTTGTTCCACAAGGATGGGGAATCCCTTCAGGACTCCTTTGACTACTTATTAGGCTTCACAAAGAATCATCTATACAACTTTGCCTTAATCATCATGGCAATTTATCCCGCCTAATAAGAACGTTTAGAGGAGTAAGACAGTGGGCCACATCGTGCCCCCCTGTCTTTACAACCTCTACATGGCAGAAATAAACCCCTACTTACAAGCGGCTGCTCTGGCATCGACTCAGATCGCATGAAATAAGGTAGTGTGGACAGGGTACACCGATGCTTTTAGTACATGTGTCTGTGAGAATGCCTTAAAGGTTAATCCTGCTAAAACCAAAGTAATGGAAATCTCTAATAAGTGCAGGTTTGCAGCTTATAAATGGCATATGTAAGACATACCAGTGCAGAGGATCGATTCTTTTATCTATTTGGGTTCCTACATTACAGCTAAACTATCACATACTCCTATTCACGCAAGGCTACACTCCAAAGCAGTAAAACTAGCAACTCAGCTGCAACAAGAGGATGCCAAATTCAGCAAGTTTTCTCTTTTACCTGATATGGAATATTACAAAGGTAATATTATCCCAGAATTACTATTTGGGATTGAGATTTACAATCCTGCTTTAGATGAATATCTGCCGACTTTGGAAGCCTTTATTTGGCGTAGAGTCTAGTGCCTTTCTTCGTCTTTCCACCATTCAAGTAATAGATATGAACTAGGACTTGTCTCACTTAAGGCCGGAGCACTGTGACAATACATGTAATTTTCTAGGAAGACACTTGTCCCGACCCCAGATTCACTCTGGGGGCTGTTTAGTGAGGCATCAGTTGGGAGTGGCCCAGTTGCCTTGGCCAAATTAAAAGAGCTCGCCCACTTGTCACTGCTGGAGGTTGGCTGTTCAGAGAAAGACCAGATTGACAACCTGTACAGGGTGTGAACACATTGTTATTTAAGGCTCAACGGGCGCACACAGTAGCAGAATTTCATGCAAACCCTGTCGTAAGTCCTCTTATTTCTGACCATAAAAAGCAGAGCTGTTTGGCCCCCTATCTGTCAATGTATGCCAGTAGGGTGGCAAGCTCTACTTTCCTGAGGTTCCGGTTAAATCTAACAAGGACTAGAACGACGCTTCTGTGATATAGTTTGGCTATGGAAGCTAAACATTTTGCAGGTTTTGCAAGAATTGTATAGTTAGAGAAACAACACGCCATCTGCTTTTGGAATGTCCAGCCCTGTAAAAAAATACAGATTAAATACTTGCACAAATTCAATAGGATGAGTTGTGAGAGAATTGAATTAATCTGGCATTGCCGCTTGTCTGGTAATGCTACCTCTACCGTTAATGCGGTGGTGGCATTACTGGACTCTCTTGGCCTTGAGGGTGCTATACATTTAAAATAGATTCTGAATTTATATTACTTGCTTTTTATTTATTGTTTTCTTCTTTTTCTTAAAGATTTACGAGCCGATTCATGGAATTAATGTGCACCGAAAATTCCCGCGCATAGGTGCCAAAACGTGTGAAACGCAGTAAAAGTGCAAAAATCGCAGTGCAACTGCGAAAATCGCAGGGAAACCAGCACACATCGATTCATGGAAGTCCGTGCGCGAGAAAAATATTGGATGTGCACTGAAAAAGTGCACGGCACACGCCGGCCCACAGGTCATCCAACGGTGTGCGCCACGGCTGCTGCGAAATCGCACATAGCGCGTCGCGCATTACAAAAGTAGGTGGAACACGGGGCGTAACACTCGGAATGGGGAACAACGCGTGAAAATATGGGCGTCACGGGGGAAGTATAGGAGGCAAGTGCGCGGAACGCCCACATTCTCGCCTGCAACTCGTATTCATGGAATCGAATAGGGCAAACCAGCGCACGGTCAAAGACGCGCACAGGGCCAAACAAGTACACCACAAGAAAGCAGGCGGTAGCGTCCCTGCGCCTGAAATAAATGTGCGCCAAAATGTGCGCTAACAAAAAGCACCCATATACAGCTATGATGAAAGATCCATACAGTGGCCCTCTAGGACAAATGAGGTGCAAAGGGGTACCGACAAACACAGACACCCGCTGTGTGAAAAATAGTGTGTGCGTGTATTAAGGGGTTCGCAGGAAGTTCCACACGCGATTGGCCTGGGCACGTGTATTCCGGGGTGCGCAGGAAGTTTCACACGCAAATTTGCAGGGTACGTGTATTTCGGTGTGCACGTGAAGTTCCACATGCAATTTCCGCAGGGTACGTGTACTCCGCGTGCGTGGCAAATTCCACACACAAATCCAGCAGCCTACATGTATTTCGGGGGTGCCGGGGAGTCCCACACATGAATTGGCCGTGTGGGTCCTCCCAGCTGTTCCCTCTACACCCTCCACGGCCCCTGCAGGCGGCCCACACCACAGGGGACTACCCTGCACCCCTGCACATGTCCCGCAGGCAGCCCATCCACCATGGCCATGCCCCCCAACTAACCCACATGTCACCTTGCACTACTGCCCACCAACAGACATGTGTCCCCCAACCCCCAGCATCTAGGGGCACCCTCCACCAGGCCCCCACTCATGTCTCCCAACACCCCCACCCCCCTGCATCCAGGGGCACCCTCCACCAGGCCCCCACTCCTGTCCCCTGCACCCCCACCCCCCTGCATCCAGGGGCACCCTCCACCAGGCCCCAACTCCTGTCCCCCTGCACCCCCACCCCCAGCACTGTAGGGCACCCTCCACCAGGCCCCCACTCATGTCCCCCTGCACCCCCACCCCCCTGCATCCAGGGGCACCCTCCACCAGGCCTCCACTCCTGTCCCCCTGCACCCTCAACCCCCTGCATCCAGGGGCACCCTCCAAAAGGCCCCCACTCCTGTCCCCCTGCACCCCCACCCCCCTGCATCCAGGGGCACCCTCCACCAGGCCCCCACTCATATCTCCCTGCACCCCTCCCCCCAGCACTGTAGGGCACCCTCCACCAGGCCCCCACTTCTGTCCCCCTGCACCCCCACCCCCCAGCACAGTAGGGCACCCTCCACCAGGCCCCCACTCTTGTCCACCTGCACCCCCACCCCGCTGCATCCAAGGGCACCCTCCACCAGGCCCCCACTCCTGTCCCCCTGCACCCCCACCCCCCAGCACTGTAGGGTACCCTCCACCAGGCCCCCACTCATGTCCCCCTGCACCCCCACCCGCCTGCATCCAGGGGCACCCTCCAAAAGGCCCCCACTCCTGTCCCCCTGCACCCCCACCCCCTGCATCCACGGGCACCCTCCACCAGGCCCCCACTCATGTCTCCCAGCACCCCCACCCCCCAGCACTGTAGGGCACCCTCCACCAGGCCCCCACTCCTCTCCCCCTGCACCCCCACCCCCCTGCATCCAGGGGCACCCTCCACCCGGCCCCCACTCATGTCTCCCAGCATCCCCACCCCCCACCACTGTAGGTCACCCTCCACCAGGCCCCCACTCCTGTCCCTCTGCACCCCCACCCCCCCTGCATCCAGGGGCACCCTCCACCAGGCCCCCACTCATGTCTCCCAGCAACCCCACCCCCAGCACTGTAGGGCACCCTCCACCAGGCCCCCACTCCTGTCCCCCTGCACCCCCACTCCCTTGCATCCAGGGGCACCCTCCACCAGGCCCCCACTCCTGTCCCCCTGCACCCCCACCACCCTGTATCCAGGGGCACCCTCCACCAGGCCCCCACTCCTGACCCCCTGTACCCCCACCCCCTTGCATCCAGGGGCACCCTCCACCAGGCCCCCACTCCTGTCCCCCTGCACCCCCAGCACTGTAGGGCACCCTCCACCAGTCCCCCACTCATGTCCCCCTGCACCCCCACCCCCCTGCATCCAGGGGCACCCTCCACCAGGCCCCCACTCCTGTCCCCCTGCACCCCCACCCCCTGCATCCAGGGGCACCCTCCACCAGGCCCCCACTCATGTCTCCCAGCAACCCCACCGCCAGCACTGTAGGGCACCCTCCACCATGCCCCCACTCATGTCCCCCTGCATCCCCACCCCCTGCATCCAGGGGCACCCTCCACCAGGCCCCCACTCCTGTCCCCCTGCACCCCTACCCCCCTGCATCCAGGGGCACCCTCCACCAGGCCCCCACTCATGTCTCCCAGCACCCCCACCCCCCAGCACTGTAGGGCACCCTCCACCAGGCCCCCACTCCTGTCCACCTGCACCCCCACCCCCCTGCATCCAGGGGCACCCTCCACCAGGCCCCCACTCCTGTCCCCCTGCACCCCCACCCCCCTGCATCCAGGGGCACCCTCCACCAGGCCTCCACTCCTGTCCCCCTGCAGACCCACCACCCTGCATCCAGGGGCACCCTCCACCAGGCCCCCACTCCTGTCCCCCTGCACCCCCACCCCCTGCATCCAGGGGCACCCTCCACCAGGCCCCCACTCCTGTCCCCCTGCATCCAGGGGCACCCTCCACCAGGCCCCAACTCCTGTCCCCCTGCACCCCCACCCCCCAGCACAGTAGGGAACCCTCCACCAGGCCCCCACTCATGTCCCCCTGCACCCCCACCCCCCTGCATCCAGGGGCACCCTCCACCAGGCCCCCACTCCTGTCCCCCTGCACCTCCACCCCTCTGCATCCAGGGGCAGCCTCCACCAGGCCCCCACTCATGTCTCCCAGCACCCCCACCCCCCCAGCACTGTAGGGCACCCTCCACCAGGCCCCCACTCCTGTCCCCCTGCACCCTCATCCCCCTGCATCCAGGGGCACCCTCCACCAGGCCCCCACTCCTGTCCCCCTGCACCCCCACCCCCCTGCATCCAGGGGCACCCTCCACCAGGCCCCCACTCCTGTCCCACTGCACCCCCACCCCCCAGCACTGTAGGGCATCCTCCACCAGGCCCCCACTCATGTCCCCCTGCACCCCCACCCCCCTGCATCCAGGGGCACCCTCCACCAGGCCCCCACTCCTGTCCCCCTGCACCCCCACCCCCCTGCATCCAGGGGCACCCTCCACCAGGCCCCCACTCATGTCTCCCAGCACCCCCACCCCCCAGCACTGTAGGCCACCCTCCAACAGGCCCCCACTCATGTCTCCCAGCACCCCCACCCCCCAGCATAGTAGGGCACCCTCCAACAGGCCCCCACGCATGTCCCCCTGCACGCCCACCCCCTTGCATCCAGGGGCACCCTCCACCAGGCCCCCACTCCTGTCCCCCTGCACCCCCATCTCCCCAGCACTGTAGGGCACCCTCCACCAGGCCCCCACTCCTGTCCCCCTGCACCCTCACCCCCCTGCATCCAGGGGCACCCTCCACCAGGCACCCACTCCTGTCCCCCTGCACCCCCACCTCCCTGCATCCAGGGGCACACTCCACCAGGCCCCCACTCCTGTCCCCCTGCACCCTCACCCCCCTGCATCCAGGGGCACCCTCCACCAGGCCCCCACTCATGTCCCCCTGCACCCCCACCCCCCTGCATCCAGGGGCACCCTCCACCAGGCCCCCACTCCTGTCCCCCTGCACCCCCACCCCCCTGCATCCAGGGGCACCCTCCACCAGGCCCCCACTCATGTCTCCCAGCACCCCCACCCCCCAGCACTGTAGGGCACCCTCCAACAGGCCCCCACTCATGTCTCCCAGCACCCCCACCCCCCAGCACTGTAGGGCACCCTTCAGCAGGCTCCCACTCATGTCTCCCAGCACCCCCACCCCCCAGCATAGTAGGGCACCCTCCAACAGGCCCCCACTCATGTCCCCCTGCACCCCCACCCCCTTGCATCCAGGGGCACCCTCCACCAAGCCCCGACTCCTGGCCCCCTGCACCCCCATCTCCCCAGCACTGTAGGGCACCCTCCAACAGGCCCCCACTCATGCCCCCCTGCACCCCCACCCCCTTGCATCCAGGGGCACCCTCCACCAGGCCCCCACTTCTGTACCCCTGCACCCCGATCCCCCTGCATCCAGGGGCACCCTCCACCAGGCCCCCACTCCTGTCCCCCTGCACCCCCACCCCCCTGAATCCAGGGGCACCCTCCACCAGGCCCCCACTCATGTCTCCCAGCACCCCCACCCCCCAGCACTGTAGGGCACCCTCCACCAGGCCCCCACTTCTGTCCCCCTGCACCCCCACCCCCCAGCACTGTAGGGAACCCTCCACCAGGCCTCCACTCCTGTCCCCCTGCACCCCCACCCCCCTGCATCCAGGGGCACCCTCCACCAGGCCCCCACTCCTGTCCCCGTGCACTCCCACCCCCCAGCACTGTAGGGTACCCTCCACCAGGCCCCCACTCATGTCCACCTGCACCCCCACCCCCCAGCACTGTAGGGCACCCTCCACCAGGCCCCCACTCCTGTCCCCCTGCACCCCCACCCCCCAGCACTGTAGGGTACCCTCCACCAGGCCCCCACTCATGTCTCCCAGCACCCCCACCCCCCAGCACTGTAGGGCACCCTCCACCAGGCCCCCACTCCTGTCCCCCTGCACCCCCACCCCCCTGCATCCAGGGGCACGCTCTGCCAGGCCCCCACTCCTGTCCCCCTTCACCCCCACCCCCCTGCATCAAGGGGCACCCTCCACCAGGCCCCCACTCATGTCTCCCAGCACCCCCACCCCCCAGCACTGTAGGTCACCCTCCACCAGGCCACCACTCCTGTCCCACTGCACCCCCACCCCCCTGCATCCAGGGGCACCCTCCACCAGGCCCCCACTCCTGTCCCCCTGCACCCCCACCCCCCTGCATCCAGGGGACCCCTCCACCAGGCCCCCACTCATGTCTTCCAGCACCCCCACCCCCAGCACTGTAGGGCACCCTCCACCAGGCCCCCACTCCTCTCCCCCTGCACCCCCACCCCCCTGCATCCAGGGGCACCCTCCACCAGGCCCCCACTCCTGTCCCCCTGCACCCCCACCCCCCTGCATCCAGGGGCACCCTCCACCAGGCCCCCACTCCTGTCCCCCTGCACCCCCATCCCATCCATCCAGAGGCACCCTCCACCAGGCCCCCACTCCTGTCCCCCTGCACCCCCACCCCCCAGCACTGTAGGGCACCCTCCACCAGGCCCCCATTCATGTCCCCCTGCACCCCCACCCCCCTGCATCCAGGGGCACCCTCCACCAGGCCCCCACTCCTGTCACCCTGCACCCCCACCCCCCTGCATCCAGGGGCACCCTCCACCAGGCCCCCACTCATGTCTACCAGCACCCCCACCCCCAGCACTGTAGGGCACCCTCCACCAGGCACCCACTCATGTCCCCCTGCACCCCCACCCCCCTGCATCCAGGGGCACCCTCCACCAGGCCCCCACTCCTGTCCCCCTGCACCCCTACCTCCCTGCATCCAGGGGCACCCTCCACCAGGCCCCCACTCATGACTCCCAGCACCCCCACCCCCCAGCACTGTAGGGCACCCTCCACCAGGGCCCCACTCCTGTCCCCCTGCACCCCCACCCCCCTGCATCCAGGGGCACCCTCCACCAGGCCCCCACTCCTGTCCCCCTGCACCTCCACCCCCCTGCATCCAGGGGCACCCTCCACCTGGACCCTACTCCTGTCCCCCTGCACCCCCACACACCTGCATCCAGGGGCACCCTCCACCAGGCCCCCATTCCTGTCCCCCTGCACCCCCACCCCCCTGTATCCAGGGGCACCCTCCACCAGGCCCCCACTCCAGTCCCCCTCCACCCCCACACCCCTGCATCCAGGGGCACCCTCCACCAGGCCCCAACTCCTGTCCCCATGCACTCCCACCCCCCGAGCACTGTAGGGCACCCTCCACCAGGCCCCCACTCATGTCCCCCTGCACCCACACCCCTCTGCATCCAGGGGCACCCTCCACCAGGTCCCCACTCATTTCTCCCAGCACCCCCACCCCCCAGCACTGTAGGGCACCCTCCACCAGGCCCTCACTCCTGTACCCCGGCACCCCACCCCCCATGCATCCAGGGGCACCCTCCACCAGGCCCCCACTCCTGTCCTCCTGCACCCCCACCCCCCTGCATCCAGGAGCACCCTCCACCAGGCCCCAACTCCTGTCCCCCTGCACCCCCACCCCCAGCACTGTAGGGCACCCTCCACCAGGCCCCCACTCATGTCCCCCTGCACCCCCACCCCCCCTGCATCCAGGGGCACCCTCCACCAGGCCCCCACTCCTGTCCCCCTGCACCCCCACCCCCTGCATCCAGGGGCACCCTCCAAAAGGCCCCCACTCCTGTCCCCCTGCCCCCCCACCCCCCTGCATCCAGGGGCACCCTCCACCAGGCCCCCACTCATGTCTCCTTGCACCCCCACCCCCCAGCACTGTAGGGCACCCTCCACCAGGCCCCCACTTCTGTCCCCCTGCACCCCCACCCACCAGCACAGTAGGGCACCCTCCACCAGGCCCCCACTCCTGTCCCCCTGCACCCCCACCCCCCAGCACTGTAGGGTACCCTCCACCAGGCCCCCACTCATGTCCCCCTGCACCCCCACCCCCCTGCATCCAGGGGCACCCTCCACCAGGCCCCCACTCCTGTCCCCCTGCACCCCCACCCCCTGCATCCAGGGGCACCCTCCAAAAGGCCCCCACTCCTGTCCCCCTGTACCCCCACCCCCTGCATCCAGGGGCACCCTCCACCAGGCCCCACCTCATGTCTCCCAGCACCCCCGCCCCCAAGCACTTTAGGGCACCCTCCGCCAGGCCCCCACACCTGTCCCCCTGCACCCCCACCCCCCTGCATCCAGGGGCACCCTCCACCAGGCCCCCACTCATGTCTCCCAGCACCCCCACCCCCCACCACTGTAGGTCACCCTCCACCAGGCCCCCACTCCTGTCCCTCTGCACCCCCACCCCCCTGCATCCAGGGGCACCCTCCACCAGGCCCCCACTCATGTCTCCCAGCAACCCCACCCCCAGCACTGTAGGGCACCCTCCACCAGGCCCCCACTCCTGTCCCCCTGCACCCCCACCCCCCTGCATCCAGGGGCACCCTCCACCAGGCCCCCACTCCTGTCCCCCTGCACCCCCACCACCCTGCATCCAGGGGCACCCTCCACCAGGCCCCCACTCCTGTCCCCCTGTACCCCCACCCCCTTGCATCCAGGGGCACCCTCCACCAGGCCCCCACTCCTGTCCCCCTGCACCCCCAGCACTGTAGGGCACCCTCCACCAGGCCCCCACTCATGTCCTCCTGCACCCCCACCCCCCTGCATCCAGGGGCACCCTCCACCAGGCCCCCACTCCTGTCCCCCTGCACCCCCACCCCCTGATCCAGGGGCACCCTCCACCAGGCCCCCACTCATGTCTCCCAGCAACCCCACCGCCAGCACTGTAGGGCACCCTCCACCAGGCCCCCACTCATGTCCCCCTGCACCCCCACCCCCCTGCATCCAGGGGCACCCTCCACCAGGCCCCCACTCCTGTCCCCCTGCACCCCTACCCCCCTGCATCCAGGGGCACCCTCCACCAGGCCCCCACTCATGTCTCCCAGCACCCCCACCCCCCAGCACTGTAGGGCACCCTCCACCAGGCCCCCACTCCTGTCCCCCTGCACCCCCACCCCCCTGCATCCAGGGGCACCCTCCACCAGGCCCCCACTCCTGTCCCCCTGCACCCCCACCCCCCTGCATCCAGGGGCACCCTCCACCAGGCCTCCACTCCTGTCCCCCTGCAGACCCACCACCCTGCATCCAGGGGCACCCTCCACCAGGCCCCCACTCCTGTCCCCCTGCACCCCCACCCCCTGCATCCAGGGGCACCCTCCACCAGGCCCCCACTCCTGTCCCCCTGCATCCAGGGGCACCCTCCACCAGGCCCCAACTCCTGTCCCCCTGCACCCCCACCCCCCAGCATAGTAGGGAACCCTCCACCAGGCCCCCACTCATGTCCCCCTGCACCCCCACCCCCCTGCATCCAGGGGCACCCTCCACCAGGCCCCCACTCCTGTCCCCCTGCACCCCCACCCCTCTGCATCCAGGGGCAGCCTCCACCAGGCCCCCACTCATGTCTCCCAGCACCCCCACCCCCCAGCACTGTAGGGCACCCTCCACCAGGCCCCCACTCCTGTCCCCCTGCACCCTCATCCCCCTGCATCCAGGGGCACCCTCCACCAGGCCCCCACTCCTGTCCCCCTGCACCCCCACCCCCCTGCATCCAGGGGCACCCTCCACCAGGCCCCCACTCCTGTCCCACTGCACCCCCACCCCCCAGCACTGTAGGGCATCCTCCACCCCCACTCCTGTCCCCCTGCATCCAGGGGCACCCTCCACCAGGCCCCAACTCCTGTCCCCCTGCACCCCCACCCCCCAGCACAGTAGGGAACCCTCCACCAGGCCCCCACTCATGTCCCCCTGCACCCCCACCCCCCTGCATCCAGGGGCACCCTCCACCAGGCCCCCACTCCTGTCCCCCTGCACCCCCACCCCTCTGCATCCAGGGGCAGCCTCCACCAGGCCCCCACTCATGTCTCCCAGCACCCCCACCCCCCAGCACTGTAGGGCACCCTCCACCAGGCCCCCACTCCTGTCCCCCTGCACCCTCATCCCCCTGCATCCAGGGGCACCCTCCACCAGGCCCCCACTCCTGTCCCCCTGCACCCCCACCCCCCTGCATCCAGGGGCACCCTCCACCAGGCCCCCACTCCTGTCCCACTGCACCCCCACCCCCCAGCACTGTAGGGCATCCTCCACCAGGCCCCCACTCATGTCCCCCTGCACCCCCACCCCCCTGCATCCAGGGGCACCCTCCACCAGGCTCCCACTCCTGTCCCCCTGCACCCCCACCCCCCTGCATCCAGGGGCACCCTCCACCAGGCCCCCACTCATGTCTCCCAGCACCCCCACCCCCCAGCACTGTAGGGCACTCTCCAACAGGCCCCCACTCATGTCTTCCAGCACCCCCACCCCCCAGCATAGTAGGGCACCCTCCAACAGGCCCCCACGCATGTCCCCAGCACCCCCACCCCCTTGCATCCAGGGGCACCCTCCACCAGGCCCCCACTCCTGTCCCCCTGCACCCCCATCTCCCCAGCACTGTAGGGCACCCTCCACCAGGCCCCCACTCCTGTCCCCCTGCACCCTCACCCCCTTGCATCCAGGGGCACCCTCCACCAGGCACCCACTCCTGTCCCCCTGCACCCCCACCTCCCTGCATCCAGGGGCACACTCCACCAGGCGCCTACTCCTGTCCCCCTGCACCCTCACCCCCCTGCATCCAGGGGCACCCTCCACCAGGCCCCCACTCCTGTCCCCCTGCACCCCCACCCCCCTGCATCCAGGGGCACCCTCCACCAGGCCCCCACTCATGTCTCCCAGCACCCCCACCCCCCAGCACTGTAGGGCACCCTCTAACAGGCCCCCACTCATGTCTCCCAGCACCCCCACCCCCAGCACTGTAGGGCACCCTTCAACAGGCTCCCACTCATGTCTCCCAGCACCCCCACCCCCCAGCATAGTAGGGCACCCTCCAACAGGCCCCCACTCATGTCCCCCTGCACCCCCACCCCCTTGCATCCAGGGGCACCCTCCACCAAGCCCCGACTCCAGTCCCCCTGCACCCCCATCTCCCCAGCACTGTAGGGCACCCTCCAACAGGCCCCCACTCATGCCCCCCTGCACCCCCACCCCCTTGCATCCAGGGGCACCCTCCACCAGGCCCCCACTTCTGTACCCCTGCACCCCCAACCCCCTGCATCCAGGGGCACCCTCCACCAGGCCCCCACTCCTGTCCCCCTGCACCCCCACCCCCCTGAATCCAGGTGCACCCTCCACCAGGCCCCCACTCATGTCTCCCAGCACCCCCACCCCCCAGCACTGTAGGGCACCCTCCACCAGGCCCCCACTTCTGTCCCCCTGCACCCCCACCCCCCAGCACTGTAGGGAACCCTCCACCAGGCCTCCACTCCTGTCCCCCTGCACCCCCACCCCCCTGCATCCAGGGGCACCCTCCACCAGGCCCCCACTCCTGTCCCCGTGCACTCCCACCCCCAGCACTGTAGGGTACCCTCCACCAGGCCCCCACTCATGTCCACCTGCACCCCCACCCCCCAGCACTGTAGGGCACCCTCCACCAGGCCCCCACTCCTGTCCCCCTGCGCCCCCACCCCCCAGCACTGTAGGTTACCCTCCACCAGGCCCCCACTCATGTCTCCCAGCACCCCCACCCCCCAGCACTGTAGGGCACCCTCCACCAGGCCCCCACTCCTGTCCCCCTGCACCCCCACCCCCCTGCATCCAGGGGCACGCTCCGCCAGGCCCCCACTCCTGTCCCCCTTCACCCCCACCCCCCTGCATCAAGGGGCACCCTCCACCAAGCCCCCACTCATGTCTCCCAGCACCCCCACCCCCCAGCACTGTAGGTCACCCTCCACCAGGCCACCACTCCTGTCCCACTGCACCCCCACCCCCCTGCATCCAGGGGCACCCTCCACCAGGCCCCCACTCCTGTCCCCCTGCACCCCCACCCCCCTGCATCCAGGGGCACCCTCCACCAGGCCCCCACTCCTGTCCCCCTGCACCCCCACCCCCCTGCATCCAGGGGCACCCTCCACCAGGCCCCCACTCCTGTCCCCCTGCACCCCCATCCCATCCATCCAGGGGCACCCTCCACCAGGCCCCCACTCCTGTCCCCCTGCACCCCCACCCCCCAGCACTGTAGGGCACCCTCCACCAGGCCCCCACTCATGTCTCCCAGCACCCCCAACCCCCAGCACTGTAGGGCACCCTCCACCAGGCCCCCACTCCTGTCCCCCTGCACCCCCACCCCCCTGCATCCAGGGGCACCCTCCACCAGGCCCCCACTCCTGTCCCCCTGCACCCCCACCCCCCTGCATCCAGGGGCACCCTCCACCAGGCCCCCACTCCTGTCCCCCTGCACCCCCACCCCCCTGCATCCAGGGGACCCCTCCACCAGGCCCCCACTCATGTCTTCCAGCACCCCCACCCCCAGCACTGTAGGGCACCCTCCACCAGGCCCCCACTCCTGTCCCCCTGCACCCCCACCCCCCTGCATCCAGGGGCACCCTCCACCAGGCCCCCACTCCTGTCCCCCTGCACCCCCACCCCCCTGCATCCAGGGGCACCCTCCACCAGGCCCCCACTCCTGTCCCCCTGCACCCCATCCCATCCATCCAGGGGCACCCTCCACCAGGCCCCCACTCCTGTCCCCCTGCACCCCCACCCCCCAGCACTGTAGGGCACCCTCCACCAGGCCCCCACTCATGTCCCCCTGCACCCCCGCCCCCCTGCATCCAGGGGCACCCTCCACCAGGCCCCCACTCCTGTCCCCCTGCACCCCCACCCCCCTGCATCCAGGGGCACCCTCCACCAGGCCCCCACTCATGTCTAGCAGCACCCCCACCCCCCAGCACTGTAGGGCACCCTCCACCAGGCACCCACTCATGTCCCCCTGCACCCCCACCCCCCTGCATCCAGGGGCACCCTCCACCAGGCCCCCACTCCTGTCCCCCTGCACCCCTACCTCCCTGCATCCAGGGGCACCCTCCAACAGGCCCCCACTCATGACTCCCAGCACCCCCACCCCCCAGCACTGTAGGGCACCCTCCACCAGGCCCCCACTCCTGTCCCCCTGCACCCCCACCCCCCTGCATCCAGGGGCACCCTCCACCAGGCCCCCACTCCTGTCCCCCTGCACCCCCACCCCCCTGCATCCAGGGGCACCCTCCACCTGGACCCTACTCCTGTCCCCCTGCACCCCCACCCCCCTGCATCCAGGGGCACCCTCCACCAGGCCCCCATTCCTGACCCCCTGCACCCCCACCCCCCTGTATCCAGGGGCACCCTCCACCAGGCCCCCACTCCAGTCCCCCTGCACCCCCACACCCCTGCATCCAGGGGCACACTCCACCAGGCCCCAACTCCTGTCCCCATGCACTCCCACCCCCCGAGCACTGTAGGGCACCCTCCACCAGGCCCCCACTCATGTCCCCCTGCACCCACACCCCTCTGCATCCAGGGGCACCCTCCACCAGGCCCCCACTCATTTCTCCCAGCACCCCCACCCCCCAGCACTGTAGGGCACCCTCCAACAGGCCCTCACTCCTGTCCCCCTGCACCCCACCCCCCATGCATCCAGGGGCACCCTCCACCAGGCCCCCACTCCTGTCCCCCTGC
This sequence comes from Ambystoma mexicanum, assembly GCF_040938575.1. Taxonomy (NCBI): domain Eukaryota; kingdom Metazoa; phylum Chordata; class Amphibia; order Caudata; family Ambystomatidae; genus Ambystoma; species Ambystoma mexicanum. The sequence continues at coordinate 117,636,598 of NC_090935.1, read as the reverse complement.
ACCCCCACCCCCCTGCATCCAGGAGCACCCTCCACCAGGCCCCAACTCCTGTCCCCCTGCACTCCCATCCCCAGCACTGTAGGGCACCCTCCACCAGGCCCCCACTCATGTCCCCCTGCACCCCCACCCCCCTGCATCCAGGGGCACCCTCCACCAGGCCCCCACTCCTGTCCCCCTGCACCCCCACCCCCTGCATCCAGGGGCACCCTCCAAAAGGCCCCCACTCCTGTCCCCCTGCCCCCCCACCCCCCTGCATCCAGGGGCACCCTCCACCAGGCCCCCACTCATGTCTCCTTGCACCCCCACCCCCCAGCACTGTAGGGCACCCTCCACCAGCCCCCCACTTCTGTCCCCCTGCACCCCCACCCCCCAGCACAGTAGGGCACCCTCCACCAGGCCCCCACTCCTGTCCCCCTGCACCCCCACCCCGCTGCATCCAAGGGCACCCTCCACCAGGCCCCCACTCCTGTCCCCCTGCACCCCCACCCCCCAGCACTGTAGGGTACCCTCCACCAGGCCCCCACTCATGTCCCCCTGCACCCCCACCCCCCTGCATCCAGGGGCACCCTCCACCAGGCCCCCACTCCTGTCCCCCTGCACCCCCACCCCCTGCATCCAGGGGCACCCTCCAAAAGGCCCCCACTCCTGTCCCCCTGTACCCCCACCCCCTGCATCCAGGGGCACCCTCCACCAGGCCCCACCTCATGTCTCCCAGCACCCCCGCCCCCAAGCAGTTTAGGGCACCCTCCGCCAGGCCCCCACACCTGTCCCCCTGCACCCCCACCCCCCTGCATCCAGGGGCACCCTCCACCAGGCCCCCACTCATGTCTCCCAGCACCCCCAACCCCCAGCACTGTAGGGCACCCTCCACCAGGCCCCCACTCCTGTCCCCCTGCACCCCCACCCCCCTGCATCCAGGGGCACCCTCCACCAGGCCCCCACTCATGTCTCCCAGCACCCCCACCCCCCAGCACTGTAGAGCACCCTCCACCAGGCCCCCACTCCTGTCCCCCTGCACCCCCACCCCCCTGCATCCAGGGGCACCCTCCACCCGGCCCCCACTCATGTCTCCCAGCACCCCCACCCCCCACCACTGTAGGTCACCCTCCACCAGGCCCCCACTCCTGTCCCTCTGCACCCCCACCCCCCTGCATCCAGGGGCACCCTCCACCAGGCCCCCACTCATGTCTCCCAGCACCCCCACCCCCAGCACTGTAGGGCACCCACCACCAGGCCCCCACTCTTGTCCCCCTGCACCCCCACCCCCCTGCATCCAGGGGCACCCTCCACCAGGCCCCCACTCCTGTCCCCCTGCACCCCCACCCCCCTGCATCCAGGGGCACCCTCCACCAGGCCCCCACTCCTGTCCCCCTGCACCCCCACACCCCAGCACTGTAGGGCACCCTCCACCAGGCCCCCACTCATGTCCCCCTGCACCCCCACACCCCTGCATCCAGGGGCACAATCCACCAGGCCCCCACTCATGTCCCCCTGCACCCCCACCCCACTGCATCCAGTGGCACCCTCCACCAGGCCCCCACTCCTGTCCCCCTGCACCCCCATCCCCCTGAATCCAGGGGCACCCTCCACCAGGCCCCCACTCCTGTCCCCCTGCACCCCCACCCCCCTGAATCCAGGGGCACCCTCCACCAGGCCCCCACTCATGTCTCCCAGCACCCCCACCCCCCAGCACTGTAGGGCACCCTCCACCAGGCCCCCACTTCTGTCCCCCTGCAACCCCACCCCCCAGCACTGTAGGGAACCCTCCACCAAGCCTCCACTCCTGTCCCCCTGCACCCCCACCCCCCTGCATCCAGGGGCACCCTCCACCAGGCCCCCACTCCTGTCCCCGTGCACTCCCACCCCCAGCACTGTAGGGTACCCTCCACCAGGCCCCCACTCATGTCCCCCTGCACCCCCACCCCCCAGCACTGTAGGGCACCCTCCACCAGGCCCCCACTCCTGTCCCCCTGCACCCCCACCCCCCTGCATCCAGGGGCATGCTCCGCCAGGCCCCCACTCCTGGCCCCCTGCACCCCCACCCCCCTGCATCAAGGGGCACCGTCCACCAGGCCCCCACTCATGTATCCCAGCACCCCCACCCCCCAGCACTGTAGGTCACCCTCCACCAGGCCACCACTCCTGTCCCACTGCACCCCCACCCCCCTGCATCCAGGGGCACCGTCCACCAGGCCCCCACTCCTGTCCCCCTGCACCCCCACCCCCCTGCATCCAGGGGCACCCTCCACCAGGCCCCCACTCATGTCTTCCAGCACCCCCACCCCCAGCACTGTAGGGCACCCTCCACCAGGCCCCCACTCCTGTCCCCCTGCAACCCCACCCCCCTGCATCCAGGGGCACCCTCCACCAGGCCCCCACTCCTGTCCCCATGCACCCCCACCCCCCTGCATCCAGGGGCACCCTCCACCAGGCCCCCACTCCTGTCCCCCTGCACCCCCATCCCATCCATCCAGGGGCACCCTCCACCAGGCCACCACTCCTGTCCCCCTGCACCCCCACCCCCAGCACTGTAGGGCACCCTCCACCAGGCCCCACTCATGTCCCCCTGCACCCCCACCCCCCTGCATCCAGGGGCACCCTCCACCAGGCCCCCACTCCTGTCCGCCTGCACCCCTACCCCCCTGCATCCAGGGGCACCCTCCACCAGGCCCCCACTCATGACTCCCAGCACCCCACCCCCCAGCACTGTAGGGCACCCTCCACCAGGCCCCCACTCCTGTCCCCCTGCACCCCTACCCCCCTGCATCCAGGGGCACCCTCCACCAGGCCCCCACTCCTGTCCCCCTGCACCCCAACCCCCCTGCATCCAGGGGCACCCTCCACCTGGACCCTACTCCTGTCCCCCTGCACCCCCACCCCCCTGCATCCAGGGGCACCCTCCACCAGGCCCCCATTCCTGTCCCCCTGCACCCCCACCCCCCTGTATCCAGGGGCACCCTCCACCAGGCCCCCACTCCAGTCCCCCTGCACTCCCACACCCCTGCATCCAGGGGCACCCTCCACCAGGCCCCAACTCCTGTCCCCATGCACTCCCACCCCCCAGCACTGTAGGGCACCCTCCACCAGGCCCCCACTCATGTCCCCCTGCACCCACACCCCTCTGCATCCAGGGGCACCCTCCACCAGGCCCCCACTCATTTCTCCCAGCACCCCCACCCCACAGCACTGTAGGGCACCCTCCACCAGGCCCTCACTCCTGTCCCCCTGCACCCCCACCCCCTGCATCTAGGGGCACCCTCCACCAGGCCCCCACTCCTGTCCCCCTGCACCCCCACCCCCCTGCATCCAGGAGCACCCTCCACCAGGCCCCAACTCCTGTCCCCCTGCACCCCCACCCCCAGCACTGTAGGGCACCCTCCACCAGGCCCCCACTCATGTCCCCCTGCACCCCCACCCCCCTGCATCCAGGGGCACCCTCCACCAGGCCCCCACTCCTGTCCCCCTGCACCCCCACCCCCTGCATCCAGGGGCACCCTCCAAAAGGCCCCCACTCCTGTCCCCCTGTCCCCCCACCCCCCTGCATCCAGGGGCACCCTCCACCAGGCCCCCACTCATGTCTCCTTGCACCCCCACCCCCCAGCACTGTAGGGCACCCTCCACCAGGCCCCCACTTCTGTCCCCCTGCACCCCCACCCCCCAGCACAGTAGGGCACCCTCCACCAGGCCCCCACTCCTGTCCCCCTGCACCCCCACCCCGCTGCATCCAAGGGCACCCTCCACCAGGCCCCCACTCCTGTCCCCCTGCACCCCCACCCCCAGCACTGTAGGGTACCCTCCACCAGGCCCCCACTCATGTCCCCCTGTACCTCCACCCCCCTGCATCCAGGGGCACCCTCCACCCGGCCCCCACTCCTGTCCCCCTGACACCCCCACCCCCTGCATCCAGGGGTACCCTCCAAAAGGCCCACACTCCTGTCCCCCTGTACCCCCACCCCCTGCATCCAGGGGCACCCTCCACCAGGCCCCACCTCATGTCTCCCAGCACCCCCGCCCCCAAGCACTTTAGGGCACCCTCCGCCAGGCCCCCACACCTGTCCCCCTGCACCCCCACCCCCCTGCATCCAGGGGCACCCTCCACCAGGCCCCCACTCATGTCTCCCAGCACCCCCAACCCCCAGCACTGTAGGGCACCCTCCACCAGGCCCCCACTCCTGTCCCCCTGCACCCCCACCCCCCTGCATCCAGGGGCACCCTCCACCAGGCCCCCACTCATGTCTCCCAGCACCCCCACCCCCCAGCACTGTAGAGTACCCTCCACCAGGCCCCCACTCCTGTCCCCCTGCACCCCCACCCCCCTGCATCCAGGGGCACCCTCCACCCGGCCCCCACTCATGTCTCCCAGCACCCCCACCACTGTAGGTCACCCTCCACCAGGCCCCCACACCTGTCCCTCTGCACCCCCACCCCCCTGCATCCAGGGGCACCCTCCACCAGGCCCCCACTCATGTCTCCCAGCACCCCCACCCCCAGCACTGTAGGGCACCCACCACCAGGCCCCCACTCTAGTCCCCCTGCACCCCCACCCCCCTGCATCCAGGGGCACCCTCCACCAGGCCCCCACTCCTGTCCCCCTGCACCCCCACCCCCCTGCATCCAGGGGCACCCTCCACCAGGCCCCCACTCCTGTCCCCCTGCACCCCACCCCCCTACATCCAGGGGCACCCTCCACCAGACCCCACTCCTGTCCCCCTGCACCCCCACACCCCAGCACTGTAGGGCACCCTCCACCAGGCCCCCACTCATGTCCCCCTGCACCCCCACACCCCTGCATCCAGGGGCACCCTCCACCAGGCCCCCACTCCTGTCCCCCTGCACCCCCACCCCCCTGCATCCAGGGGCACCCTCCACCAGGCCCCCACTCCTGTCCCCCTGCACCCCCACCCCCCTACATCCAGGGGCAGCCTCCACCAGGCCCCCACTCCTGTCCCCCTGCACCCCCACCCCGCTGCATCCAGGGGCACCCTCCACCAGGCCCCAACTCCTTCCCCCTGCACCCCCACCCCCAAGCACAGTAGGGCACCCTCCACCAGGCCCCCACTCATGTCCCCCTGCACCCCCACCCCCCTGCATCCAGGGGCACCCTCCACCAGGCCCCCACTCCTGTCCCCCTGCACCCCCACCCCCCTACATCCAGGGGCACCCTCCACCAGGCCCCCACTCCTGTCCCCCTGCACCCCCACCCCGCTGCATCCAGGGGCACCCTCCACCAGGCCCCAACTCCTGTCCCCCTGCACCCCCACCCCCAAGCACAGTAGGGCACCCTCCACCAGGCCCCCACTCATGTTCCCCTGCACCCCCACCCCCCTGCATCCAGGGGCACCCTCCACCAGGCCCCCACTCCTGTCCCCTTGCACCCCCACCCCTCTGCATCCAGGGGCACCCTCCACCAGGCCCCCACTCCTGTCCCCCTGCACCCCCACCCCTCCTGCATCCAGGGGCACCCTCCACCAGGCCCCCACTCTTGTCCCCCTGCACCCTCACCCCCCTGCATCCAGGGGCACCCTCCACCAGGCCCCCACTCCTGTCCCCCTGCACCCCCACCCCCCCACCAGGCCCCCACTCCTGTCCCCCTGCACCCCCACCCCCCTGCATCCAGGGGCAGGCTTCACCAGGCCCCAACTCCTGTCTCCCTGCACCCCCACCCCCCAGCACTGTAGGGCACCCTCCACCAGGCCCCCACTCATGTCCCCCTGCACCCCCACCCCCTGCATCCAGGGGCACCCTCCACCAGGCCCCCACTCCTGTCCCCCTGCACCCCCACCCCCCTGAATCCAGGGGCACCCTCCACCAGGCCCCCACTCCTGTCCCCCTGCACCCCCACCCCCCTGCATCCAGGGGCACCCTCCACCAGGCCCCCACTCCTGTCCCCCTGCACGCCCATACCCCTGCATCCAGGGGCACAATCCACCAGGCCCCCACTCATGTCCCCCTGCACCCCCACCCCACTGCATCCAGTGGCACCCTCCACCAGGCCCCCACTCCTGTCCCCCTGCACCCCCATCCCCCTGCATCCAGGGGCACCCTCCACCAGGCCCCCACTCCTGTCCCCCTGCACCCCCACCCCCCTGAATCCAGGGGCACCCTCCACCAGGCCCCCACTCATGTCTCCCTGCACCCCCACCCCGCTGCATCCAAGGGCACCCTCCACCAGGCCCCCACTCCGGTCCCCCTGCACCCCCACCCCCCAGCACTGTAGGGTACCCTCCACCAGGCCCCCACTCATGTCCCCCTGCACCCCCACCCCCCTGCATCCAGGGGCACCCTCCACCAGGCCCCCACTCCTGTCCCCCTGCACCCCCACCCCCTGCATCCAGGGGCACCCTCCAAAAGGCCCCCACTCCTGTCCCCCTGTACCCCCACCCCCTGCATCCAGGGGCACCCTCCACCAGGCCCCACCTCATGTCTCCCAGCACCCCCGCCCCCAAGCACTTTAGGGCACCCTCCGCCAGGCCCCCACACCTGTCCCCCTGCACCCCCACCCCCCTGCATCCAGGGGCACCCTCCACCAGGCCCCCACTCATGTCTCCCAGCACCCCCAACCCCCAGCACTGTAGGGCACCCTCCACCAGGCCCCCACTCCTGTCCCCCTGCACCCCCACCCCCCTGCATCCAGGGGCACCCTCCACCAGGCCCCCACTCATGTCTCCCAGCACCCCCACCCCCCAGCACTGTAGAGCACCCTCCACCAGGCCCCCACTCCTGTCCCCCTGCACCCCCACCCCCCTGCATCCAGCGGCACCCTCCACCCAGCCCCCACTCATGTCTCCCTGCACCCCCACCCCCCACCACTGTAGGTCACCCTCCACCAGGCCCCCACTCCTGTCCCTCTGCACCCCCACCCCCCTGCATCCAGGGGCACCCTCCACCAGGCCCCCACTCATGTCTCCCAGCACCCCCACCCCCAGCACTGTAGGGCACCCACCACCAGGCCCCCACTCTTGTCCCCCTGCACCCCCACCCCCCTGCATCCAGGGGCACCCTCCACCAGGCCCCCACTCCTGTCCCCCTGCACCCCCACACCCCAGCACTGTAGGGCACCCTCCACCAGGCCCCCACTCATGTCCCCCTGCACCCCTACACCCCTGGATGCAGTGGCACCCTCCACCAGGCCCCCACTCCTGTCCCCCTGCACCCCATCCCCCTGCATCCAGGGGCACCCTCCACCAGGCCCCCACTCCTGTCCCCCTGCACCCCCACCCCCCTGAATCCAGGGGCACCCTCCACCAGGCCCCCACTCATGTCTCCCAGCACCCCCACCCCCCAGCACTGTAGGGCACCCTCCACCAGGCCCCCACTTCTGTCCCCCTGCAACCCCACCCCCCAGCACTGTAGGGAACCCTCCACCAAGCCTCCACTCCTGTCCCCCTGCACCCCCACCCCCCTGCATCCAGGGGCACCCTCCACCAGGCCCCCACTCCTGTCCCCGTGCACTCCCACCCCAGCACTGTAGGGTACCCTCCACCAGGCCCCCACTCATGTCCCCCTGCACCCCCACCCCCCAGCACTGTAGGGCACACTCCACCAGGCCCCCACTCCTGTCCCCCTGCACCCCCACCTCCCAGCACTGTAGGGTACCCTCCACCAGGCCCCCACTCATGTCTCCCAGCACCCCCACCCCCCAGCACTGTAGGGCACCCTCCACCAGGCCCCCACTCCTGTCCCCCTGCACCCCCACCCCCCTGCATCCAGGGGCATGCTCCGCCAGGCCCCCACTCCTGGCCCCCTGCACCCCCACCCCCCTGCATCAAGGGGCACCGTCCACCAGGCCCCCACTCATGTATCCCAGCACCCCCACCCCCCAGCACTGTAGGTCACCCTCCACCAGGCCACCACTCCTGTCCCACTGCACCCCCACCCCCCTGCATCCAGGGGCACCGTCCACCAGGCCCCCACTCCTGTCCCCCTGCACCCCCACCCCCCTGCATCCAGGGGCACCCTCCACCAGGCCCCCACTCATGTCTTCCAGCACCCCCACCCCCAGCACTGTAGGGCACCCTCCACCAGGCCCCCACTCCTGTCCCCCTGCACCCCCACCCCCCTGCATCCAGGGGCACCCTCCACCAGGCCCCCACTCCTGTCCCCATGCACCCCCACCCCCCTGCATCCAGGGGCACCCTCCACCAGGCCCCCACTCCTGTCCCCCTGCACCCCCATCCCATCCATCCAGGGGCACCCTCCACCAGGCCACCACTCCTGTCCCCCTGCACCCCCACCCCCAGCACTGTAGGGCACCCTCCACCAGGCCCCACTCATGTCCCCCTGCACCCCCACCCCCCTGCATCCAGGGGCACCCTCCACCAGGCCCCCACTCCTGTCCCCCTGCACCCCCACCCCCCTGCATCCAGGGGCACCCTCCACCAGGCCCCACTCATGTCTACCAGCACCCCCACCCCCCGGCACTGTAGGGCACCCTCCACCAGGCACCCACTCATGTCCCCCTGCACCCCCACCCCCCTGCATCCAGGGGCACCCTCCACCAGGCCCCCACTCCTGTCCGCCTGCACCCCTACCCCCCTGCATCCAGGGGCACCCTCCACCAGGCCCCCACTCATGACTCCCAGCACCCCCACCCCCCAGCACTGTAGGGCACCCTCCACCAGGCCCCCACTCCTGTCCCCCTGCACCCCCACCCCCCTGCATCCAGGGGCACCCTCCACCAGGCCCCCACTCCTGTCCCCCTGCACCCCCACCCCCCTGCATCCAGGGGCACCCTCCACCTGGACCCTACTACTGTCCCCCTGCACCCCCACCCCCCTGCATCCAGGGGCACCCTCCACCAGGCCCCCATTCCTGTCCCCCTGCACCCCCACCCCCCTGTATCCAGGGGCACCCTCCACCAGGCCCCCACTCCAGTCCCCCTGCACTCCCACACCCCTGCATCCAGGGGCACCCTCCACCAGGCCCCAACTCCTGTCCCCATGCACTCCCACCCCCCAGCACTGTAGGGCACCCTCCACCAGGCCCCCACTCATGTCCCCCTGCACCCACACCCCTCTGCATCCAGGGGCACCCTCCACCAGGCCCCCACTCATTTCTCCCAGCACCCCCACCCCACAGCACTGTAGGGCACCCTCCACCAGGCCCTCACTCCTGTCCCCCTGCACCCCCACCCCCCTGCATCTAGGGGCACCCTCCACCAGGCCCCCACTCCTGTCCCCCTGCACCCCACCCCCCATGCATCCAGGGGCACCCTCCACCAGGCCCCCACTCCTGTCCCCCTGCACCCCCACCCCCCTGCATCCAGGAGCACCCTCCACCAGGCCCCAACTCCTGTCCCCCTGCACCCCCACCCCCAGCACTGTAGGGCACCCTCCACCAGGCCCCCACTCATGTCCCCCTGCACCCCCACCCCCCTGCATCCAGGGGCACCTTCCACCAGGCCCCCACTCCTGTCCCCCTGCACCCCCACCCCCTGCATCCAGGGGCACCCTCCAAAAGGCCCCCACTCCTGTCCCCCTGCCCCCCCACCCCCCTGCATCCAGGGGCACCCTCCACCAGGCCCCCACTCATGTCTCCTTGCACCCCCACCCCCCAGCACTGTAGGGCACCCTCCACCAGGCCCCCACTTCTGTCCCCCTGCACCCCCACCCCCCAGCACAGTAGGGCACCCTCCACCATGCCCCCACTCCTGTCCCCCTGCACCCCCACCCCGCTGCATCCAAGGGCACCCTCCACCAGGCCCCCACTCCTGTCCCCCTGCACCCCCACCCCCAGCACTGTAGGGTACCCTCCACCAGGCCCCCACTCATGTCCCCCTGTACCTCCACCCCCCTGCATCCAGGGGCACCCTCCACCCGGCCCCCACTCCTGTCCCCCTGACACCCCCACCCCCTGCATCCAGGGGTACCCTCCAAAAGGCCCACACTCCTGTCCCCCTGTACCCCCACCCCCTGCATCCAGGGGCTCCCTCCACCAGGCCCCACCTCATGTCTCCCAGCACCCCCGCCCCCAAGCACTTTAGGGCACCCTCCGCCAGGCCCCCACACCTGTCCCCCTGCACCCCCACCCCCCTGCATCCAGGGGCACCCTCCACCAGGCCCCCACTCATGTCTCCCAGCACCCCCAACCCCCAGCACTGTAGGGCACCCTCCACCAGGCCCCCACTCCTGTCCCCCTGCACCCCCACCCCCCTGCATCCAGGGGCACCCTCCACCAGGCCCCCACTCATGTCTCCCAGCACCCCCACCCCCCAGCACTGTAGAGCACCCTCCACCAGGCCCCCACTCCTGTCCCCCTGCACCCCCACCCCCCTGCATCCAGGGGCACCCTCCACCCGGCCCCCACTCATGTCTCCCAGCACCCCCACCCCCCACCACTGCAGGTCACCCTCCACCAGGCCCCCACTCCTGTCCCTCTGCACCCCCACCCCCCTGCATCCAGGGGCACCCTCCACCAGGCCCCCACTCATGTCTCCCAGCACCCCCACCCCCAGCACTGTAGGGCACCCACCACCAGGCCCCCACTCTAGTCCCCCTGCACCCCCACCCCCCTGCATCCAGGGGCACCCTCCACCAGGCCCCCACTCCTGTCCCCCTGCACCCCCACCCCCCTGCATCCAGGGGCACCCTCCACCAGGCCCCCACTCCTGTCCCCCTGCACCCCCACCCCCCTACATCTAGGGGCACACTCCACCAGGCCCCCACTCCTGTCCCCCTGCACCCCCACACCCCAGCACTGTAGGGCACCCTCCATCAGGCCCCCACTCATGTCCCCCTGCACCCCCACACCCCTGCATCCAGGGGCACCCTCCACCAGGCCCCCACTCCTGTCCCCCTGCACCCCCACCCCCCTGCATCCAGGGGCACCCTCCACCAGGCCCCCACTCCTGTCCCCCTGCACCCCCACCCCCCTACATCCAGGGGCACCCTCCACCAGGCCCCCACTCCTGTCCCCACTGCACCCCCACCCCGCTGCATCCAGGGGCACCCTCCACCAGGCCCCAACTCCTGTCCCCCTGCACCCCCACCCCCAAGCACAGTAGGGCACCCTCCACCAGGCCCCCACTCATGTCCCCCTGCACCCCCACCCCCCTGCATCCAGGGGCACCCTCCACCAGGCCCCCACTCCTGTCCCCTTGCACCCCCACCCCTCTGCATCCAGGGGCACCCTCCACCAGGCCCCCACTCCTGTCCCCTTGCACCCCCACCCCTCTGCATCCAGGGGCACCCTCCACCAGGCCCCCACTCCTGTCCCCCTGCACCCCCACCCCTCCTGCATCCAGGGGCACCCTCCACCAGGCCCCCACTCCTGTCCCCCTGCACCCTCACCCCCCTGCATCCAGGGGCTCCCTCCAACAGTCCCACACTCATGTCTCCCAGCCCCCCCACCCCCCAGCACTGTAGGGCACCCTCCAACAGGCCCCCACTCATGTCCCCCTGCACCCCCACCCCCTTGCATCCAGGGGCACCCTCCAACAGGCCCCCACTCCTGTCCCCCTGCACCCCCACCTCCCCAGCACTGTAGGGCACCCTCCACCAGGCCCCCACTCATGTCTCCCAGCACCCCCACCCCCCAGCACTGTAGGGCACCCTCCACCAGGCCCCCACTCCTGTCCCCCTGCACCCCCACCCCCTGCATCCAGGGGCACCCTCCACCCGGCCCCCACTCATGTCTCCCAGCACCACCACCCCCCACCACTGTAGGTCACCCTCCACCAGGCCCCCACGCCTGTCCCTCTGCACCCCCACCCCCCTGCATCCAGGGGCACACTCCACCAGGCCCCCACTCATGTCTCCCAGCACCCCCACCCCCAGCACTGTAGGGCACCCTCCACCAGGCCCCACTCCTGTCCCCCTGCACCCCCACCCCCCTGCATACAGGGGCACCCTCCACCAGGCCCCCACTCCTGTCCCCCTGCACCCCCACCCCCCAGCACTGTAGGTCACCCTCCACCAGGCCCCCACTCATGTCCCCCTGCACCCCTACCCCCCTGCATCCAGGGGCACCCTCCACCAGGCCCCCACTCATGTCTCCCAGCACCCCCACCCCCCAGCACTGTAGGGCACCCTCCACCAGGCCCCCACTCCTGTCCCCCTGCACCCCCACCCCCCTGCATCCAGGGGCACCCTCCACCAGGCCCCCACTCCTGTCCCCCTGCACCCCCACCCCCCTGCATCCAGGGGCACCCTCCACCTGGACCCTACTCCTGTCCCCCTTCACCCCCACCCCCCCTGCATCCAGGGGCACCCTCCACCAGGCCCCCATTCCTGTCCCCCTGCACCCCCACCCCCCTGTATCCAGGGGCACCCTCCACCAGGCCCCCACTCCAGTCCCCCTGCACTCCCACACCCCTGCATCCAGGGGCACCCTCCACCAGGCCCCAACTCCTGTCCCCATGCACTCCCACCCCCCAGCACTGTAGGGCACCCTCCACCAGGCCCCCACTCATGTCCCCCTGCACCCACACCCCTCTGCATCCAGGGGCACCCTCCACCAGGCCCCCACTCATTTCTCCCAGCACCCCCACCCCACAGCACTGTAGGGCACCCTCCACCAGGCCCTCACTCCTGTCCCCCTGCACCCCCACCCCCCTGCATCTAGGGGCACCCTCCACCAGGCCCCCACTCCTGTCCCCCTGCACCCCACCCCCCACGCATCCAGGGGCACCCTCCACCAGGCCCCCACTCCTGTCCCCCTGCACCCCCACCCCCCTGCATCCAGGAGCACCCTCCACCAGGCCCCAACTCCTGTCCCCCTGCACCCCCACCCCCAGCACTGTAGGGCACCCTCCACCAGGCCCCCACTCATGTCCCCCTGCACCCCCACCCCCCTGCATCCAGGGGCACCCTCCACCAGGCCCCCACTCCTGTCCCCCTGCCCCCCCACCCCCCTGCATCCAGGGGCACCCTCCACCAGGCCCCCACTCATGTCTCCTTGCACCCCCACCCCCCAGCACTGTAGGGCACCCTCCACCAGGCCCCCACTTCTGTCCCCCTGCACCCCCACCCCCCAGCACAGTAGGGCACCCTCCACCATGCCCACACTCCAGTCCCCCTGCACCCCCACCCCGCTGCATCCAAGGGCACCCTCCACCAGGCCCCCACTCCTGTCCCCCTGCACCCCCACCCCCAGCACTGTAGGGTACCCTCCACCAGGCCCCCACTCATGTCCCCCTGTACCTCCACCCCCCTGCATCCAGGGGCACCCTCCACCCGGCCCCCACTCCTGTCCCCCTGACACCCCCACCCCCTGCATCCAGGGGTACCCTCCAAAAGGCCCACACTCCTGTCCCCCTGTACCCCCACCCCCTGCATCCAGGGGCTCCCTCCACCAGGCCCCACCTCATGTCTCCCAGCACCCCCGCCCCCAAGCACTTTAGGGCACCCTCCGCCAGGCCCCCACACCTGTCCCCCTGCACCCCCACCCCCCTGCATCCAGGGGCACCCTCCACCAGGCCCCCACTCATGTCTCCCAGCACCCCCAACCCCCAGCACTGTAGGGCACCCTCCACCAGGCCCCCACTCCTGTCCCCCTGCACCCCCACCCCCCTGCATCCAGGGGCACCCTCCACCAGGCCCCCACTCATGTCTCCCAGCACCCCCACCCCCCAGCACTGTAGAGCACCCTCCACCAGGCCCCCACTCCTGTCCCCCTGCACCCCCATCCCCCTGCATCCAGGGGCACCCTCCACCCGGCCCCCACTCATGTCTCCCAGCACCCCCACCCCCCACCACTGCAGGTCACCCTCCACCAGGCCCCCACTCCTGTCCCTCTGCACCCCCACCCCCTGCATCCAGGGGCACCCTCCACCAGGCCCCCACTCCTGTCCCCCTGCACCCCCACCCCACTGCATCCAGGGGCACCCTCCACTAGGCCCCCACTCCTGTCCCCCTGCACCCCCACCCCCCTACATCCAGGGGCACACTCCACCAGGCCCCCACTCCTGTCCCCCTGCACCCCCACACCCCAGCACTGTAGGGCACCCTCCACCAGGCCCCCACTCATGTCCCCCTGCACCCCCACACCCCTGCATCCAGGGGCACCCTCCACCAGGCCCCCACTCCTGTCCCCCTGCACCCCCACCCCCCTGCATCCAGGGGCACCCTCCACCAGGCCCCCACTCCTGTCCCCCTGCACCCCCACCCCCCTACATCCAGGGGCACCCTCCACCAGGCCCCCACTCCTGTCCCCCTGCACCCCCACCCCGCTGCATCCAGGGGCACCCTCCACCAGGCCCCAACTCCTGTCCCCCTGCACCCCCATCCCCAAGCACAGTAGGGCACCCTCCACCAGGCCCCCACTCATGTCCCCCTGCACCCCCACCCCCCTGCATCCAGGGGCACCCTCCACCAGGCCCCCACTCCTGTCCCCCTGCACCCCCACCCCCCTACATCCAGGGGCACCCTCCACCAGGCCCCCACTCCTGTCCCCCTGCACCCCCACCCCGCTGCATCCAGGGGCACCCTCCACCAGGCCCCAACTGCTGTCCCCCTGCACCCCCACCCCCAAGCACAGTAGGGCACCCTCCACCAGGCCCCCACTCATGTCCCCCTGCACCCCCACCCCCGGCATCCAGGGGCACCCTCCACCAGGCCCCCACTCCTGTCCCCTTGCACCCCCACCCCTCTGCATCCAGGGGCACCCTCCACCAGGCCCCCACTCCTGTCCCCCTGCACCCCCACCCCTCCTGCATCCAGGGGCACCCTCCACCAGGCCCCCACTCCTGTCCCCCTGCACCCTCACCCCCCTGCATCCAGGGGCTCCCTCCACCAGGCCCCCACTCCTGTCCCCCTGCACATCCACCCCCCCATGAGGCCCCCACTCCTGCCCCCCTGCACCCCCACCCTCCTGCATCCAGGGGCAGGCTTCACCAGGCCCCAACTCCTGTCTCCCTGCACCCCCACCCCCCAGCACTGTAGGGCACCCTCCACCAGGCCCCCACTCATGTCCCCCTGCACCCCCACCCCCTGCATCCAGGGGCACCCTCCACCAGGCCCCCACTCCTGTCCCCCTGCACCCCCACCCCCCTGCATCCAGGGGCACCCTCCACCAGGCCCCCACTCATGTCTCCCAGCACCCCCACCCCCCAGCACTGTAGGGCACCCTCCAACAGTCCCACACTCATGTCTCCCAGCACCCCCACCCCCCAGCACTGTAGGGCACCCTCCAACAGGCCCCCACTCATGTCCCCCTGCACCCCCACCCCCTTGCATCCAGGGGCACCCTCCAACAGGCCCCCACTCCTGTCCCCCTGCACCCCACCTCCCCAGCACTGTAGGGCACCCTCCACCAGGCCCCCACTCATGTCTCCCAGCACCCCCACCCCCCAGCACTGTAGGGCACCCTCCACCAGGCCCCCACTCCTGTCCCCCTGCACCCCCACCCCCCTACATCCAGGGGCACCCTCCACCCGGCCCCCACTCATGTCTCCCAGCACCCCCACCCCCCACCACTGTAGGTCACCCTCCACCAGGCCCCCACGCCTGTCCCTTTGCACCCCCACCCCCCTGCATCCAGGGGCACACTCCACCAGGCCCCCACTCATGTCTCCCAGCACCCCCACCCCCAGCACTGTAGGGCACCCTCCACCAGGCCCCCACTCCTGTCCCCCTGCACCCCCACCCCCCTGCATACAGGGGCACCCTCCACCAGGCCCCCACTCCTGTCCCCCTGCACCCCCACCCCCCAGCACTGTAGGTCACCCTCCACCAGGCCCCCACTCATGTCCCCCTGCACCCCTACCCCCCTGCATCCAGGGGCACCCTCCACCAGGCCCCCACTCATGTCTCCCAGCACCCCCACCCCCCAGCACTGTAGGGCACACTCCACCAAGCCCCAACTCCAGTCCCCCTGCACCCCACCTCCCTGCATCCAGGGGCACCCTCCACCAGGCCCCCACTCCTGTCCCCCTGCACCCCCACCCCGCTGCATCCAGGGGCACCCTCCACCAGGCCCCCACTCCTGTCCCCCTGCACCCCCACCCCCCTGCATCCAGGGGCACCCTCCACCAGGCCCCCACTCATGTCCCCCTGCACCCCCACCACCCTGCATCCAGGGGCACAATCCACCAGGCACCCACTCATGTCCACCTGCACCCCCACCCCCTGCATCCAGGGGCACCCTCCACCAGGCCCATACTCCTGTCCCCCTGCACCCCTACCCCCCTGCATCCAGAGGCACCCTCCACCAGGCCCCCACTCCTGTCCCCCTGCACCCCCACCCCCCAACATCCAGGGGCACCCTCCACCAGGCCCCCACTCCTGTCCCCCTGCACCCCCACCCCGCTGCATCCAGGGGCACCCTCCACCAGGCCCCCACTCATGTCCCCCTGCACCCCCACCCCCAGCACAGTAGGGAACCCTCCACCAGGCCCCCACTCATGTCCCCCTGCACCCCCACCCCCCTGCATCCAGGGGCACCCTCCACCAGGCCCCCACTCCTGTCCCCCTGCACCCTCACCCCCCTGCATCCAGGGGCACCCTCCACCAGGCCCCCACTCCTGTCCCCCTGCACCTTCACCCCCCTGCATCCAGGGGCACCCTCCACCAGGCCCCCACTCCTGTCCCCCTGCACCCCCACCCCCCTGCATCCAGGGGCAGCCTTCACCAGGCCCCAACTCCTGTCTCCCTGCACCCCACCCCCCAGCACTGTAGGGCATCCTCCACCAGGCCCCCACTCATGTCCCCCTGCACCCCCACCCCCTTGCATCCAGGGGCCCCTCCACCAGGCCCCCACTCCTGTCCCCCTGCACCCCACCCCCCTGCATCCAGGGGCACCCTCCACCAGGCCCCCACTCATGTCTCCCAGCACCCCCACCCCCCAGCACTGTAGGGCACCCTCCAACAGTCCCCCACTCATGTCTCCCAGCACCCCCACCCCCCAGCACTGTAGGGCACCCTCCAACAGGCCCCCACTCATGTCCCCCTGCACTCCCACCCCCTTGCATCCAGGGGCACCCTCCACCAGGCCCCCACTCCTGTCCCCCTGCACCCCCACCTCCCCAGCACTGTAGGGCACACTCCACCAGGCCCCCACTCATGTCTCCCAGCACCCCCACCCCCCAGCACTGTAGGGCACCCTCCACCAGGCCCCCACTCTTGTCCCCCTGGACCCCCACCCCCCTGCATCCAGGGGCACCCTCCACCCGGCCCCCACTCATGTCTCGCAGCACCCCCACCCCCCACAACTGTAGGTCACCCTCCACCAGGCCCCCACGCCTGTCCCTCTGCACCCCCACCCCCTGCATCCAGGGGCACCCTCCACCAGGCCCCCACTCATGTCTCCCAGCACCCCCACCCCCGGCACTGTAGGGCACCCTCCACCAGGCCCCCACTCCTGTCCCCCTGCACCCCCACCCCCCTGCATCCAGGGGCACCCTCCACCAGGCCCCCACTCCTGTCCCCCTGCACCTCCACCCCCCGGCACTGTAGGGCACCCTCCAGCAGGCCCCCACTCATGTCCCCCTGCACCCCCACCCCCTGCATCCAGGGGCACAATCCACCAGGCCCCCACTCATGTCCCCCTGCACCCCCACCCCCCTGCATCCAGGGGCACCCTCCACCAGGCCCCCACTCATGTCTCCCAGCACCCCCACCCCCCAGCACTGTAGGGCACCCTCCACCAGGCCCCACTCCTGTCCCCCTGCACCCCCACCCCCCTGCATCCAGGGGCACCCTCCACCAGGCCCCCACTCCTGTCCCCCTGCAGCCCGACCACCCTGCATCCAGGGGCACCCTCCACCAGGCCCCCACTCCTGTACCCCTGCACCCCCACCCCCCTGCATCCAGGGGCACCCTCCACCAGGCCCCCACTCCTGTCCCCCTGCACCCCCACCCCGCTGCTTCCAGGGGCACCCTCCACCAGGCCCCAACTCCTGTCCCCCTGCACCCCCACCCCCCAGCACAGTAGGGCACCCTCCACCAGGCCCCCACTCATGTCCCCCTGCACACCCACCCCCCTGCATCCAGGGGCACCCTCCACCAGGCCCCCACTCCTGTCCCCCTGCACCCGCACCCCCCTGCATCCAGGGGCACCCTCCACCAGGCCCCCACTCATGTCTCCCAGCACCCCCACCCCCCAGCACTGTAGGGCACCCTCCAACAGGCCCCCACTCATGTCTCCCAGCACCCCCACCCCCCAGCATAGTAGGGCACCCTCCAACAGGCCCCCACTCATGTCCCCCTGCATCCCCACCCCCTTGCATCCAGGGGCACCCTCCACCAGGCCCCCACTCCTGTCCCCCTGCACCCCCATCTCCCCAGCACTGTAAGGCACCTTCCACCAGGCCCCCACTCCTGTCCCCCTGCACCCTCACCCCCCTGCATCCAGGGGCACCCTCCACCAGGCCCCCACTCCTGTCCCCCTCCACCTCCACCCCCCTGCATCCAGGGGCACCCTCCACCAGGCCCCCACTCCTGTCCCCCTGCACCCCCACCCCCAGCTATGTAGGGCACCCTCCACCAGGCCCCCACTCATGTCCCCCTGCACCCCCACCCCCCTGCATCCAGGGGCACCCTCCACCAGGCCCCCACTCCTGTCCCCCTGCACTCCCACCGCCCTGCATCCAGGGGCACCCTCCACCAGGCCCCCACTCATGTCTCCCAGCAACCCCACACCCACTAGCACTGTAGGTCACCCTCCAACAGGCCCCCACTCATGTCTCCCAGCACCCCCACCCCCCAGCACTGTAGGGCACCCTCCAACAGGCTCCCACTCATGTCTCCCAGCAACCCCACCCCCCAGCATAGTAGGGCACCCTCCAACAGGCCCCCACTCATGTCCCCCTGCACCCCCACCCCGTTGCATCCAGGGGCACCCTCCACCAAGCCCCCACTCCTGTCCCCCTGCACCCCCATCTCCCCAGCACTGTAGGGCACCCTCCAACAGGCCCCCACTCATGCCCCCCTGCACCCCCACCCCCTTGCATCCAGGGGCACCCTCCACCAGGCCCCCACTTCTGTACCCCTGCACCCCCACCCCCCTGCATCCAGGGGCACCCTCCACCAGGCCCCCACTCCTGTCCCCCCACACCCCCACCCCCGTGAATCCAGGGGCACCCTCCACCAGGCCCCCACTCATGTCTCCCAGCACCCCCACCCCCCAGCACTGTAGGGCACCCTCCACCAGGCCCCCACTTCTGTCCCCCTGCACCCCCATCCCCCAGCACTGTAGGGAACCCTCCACCAGGCTCTCCACTCCTGTCCCCCTGCACCCCCACCCCCCTGCATCCAGGGGCACCCTCCACCAGGCCCCCACTTCTGTCCCCGTGCACTCCCACCCCCCAGCACTGTAGGGTACCCTCCACCAGGCCCCCACTCATGTCTCCCAGCACCCCCACCCCCCAGCACTGTAGGGCACCCTCCACCAGGCCCCCACTCTTGTCCCCCTGGACCCCCACCCCCCTGCATCCAGGTGCACCCTCCACCCGGCCCCCACTCATGTCTCCCAGCACCCCCACCACTGTAGGTCACTGTTAGGCGATCCTCTGCACACCAGGCCACGACACATCAGAACACTGCTCACATTCCCCCAACATCTCCTCCCAAGCTTCGAGGCTCAAGTGATTCGGTGAAGCCACAGAACCGAAGACTCCGTACCGTTGTACGGGCTCGATTGCAACCCTTTCTGCATTGGCAACTGCCTTGGAGAACGTATAGCAGAAAGGGCGGCCTTACGTCTCCACGCCGGTCACGTGATATGCTATGGCGTTCCCCGTGTGATCTTGGTGAACGTCACATGACCCAGAGAAGTCACGTGACCCGGCGGCGATTAGTATAAAGGTCTGAGAGACAGAACGCTCATTGCTTCTCAGCTGGCTTCGGACACTGTTTGGCGTTACAAATTGCTCCTTGTTACCTTGATCACGGAACTCTATCTCGGACTCCCTTGGACACCCCTTGGTACTTTTGCTTGGAACTGTTTACCTGTTGCCGGATATTTGGACTGCACCTCGACTTGTCTTTGGATCATCCCTTGGTACCCTGCTGATCTTCTACGCCTTTTTCCCTACTGGGGATTCAAGTCTAGCCCTGACTCCCACAGGTGGCTACCCTTCATCCACGCTAACCTGCGGTTCTACTATTCCAGGGACCGCCGCATCTAATGAGCCTCGAACCTCCCTACTAGGTTACCTGGGTCTCCCTTACACCAGATAGGTAAGACGCTTTAGTTTCTTTTGTTTACCTGCCTGTATTGTGATTGCCTGGTGCTTAACCTCCTTCCTTCTTGACAGCAGCATCGGTGTTCCAGAGGCTCCGTGGATCTGGGAAGACATCTCTCACCTGTGGCCTCAAGGGTCGCACAGTGGGTTTCTATTTTGTTCCCCTGTGCGTCACTTGGGGACGGAGGTCTCATCGGTCTACACGACACTCAAGTCAGAACAGACTGAGAAGCCGTATAGTCGTGTTAGACGATGCAGGGGTCCACGGACGAGCCCATAACTGCTTTAGTTCAGGCAATTACAATACTAAGGGCAGATATGGCCGCCGCGAACACAGTGATCCACCAAAGGCTGGATACTATACAGAGCGTTCAGCATCCCCTTCCTGCAGACCCGGAGTTCGGAGAGGGCAGCTCCTCCCTTACACCGCCAGTACCTACTCCAATAGTCCTCCCAACTCCTTCCCCCCTGGCTGCTCCTGAACGTTACCAGGGTGATCCCAAGACATTTAGAACCTTTGTTTAACCAGTGCAAGTTACATTTCTTATGCAGGCCTTTGGCTTTTCCCACGTCCACTGCTAAGGCCGCCTTCGCCCTTTCCCATTTAGCTGGAACAGCTGCCGCTTGGGCTAATCCCCTGTTTAGAAAACAATAGCCCGGTTCTTTATGACTTTGATACGTTGGTCCTAGAAATGTCCCGAGTATTCGATACTCGGCACAAGGCTCAGTCTAGGGATTTGGAATTGTTGGAATTGACTCAGGGCAAAAGAACGCTGATAGAGTACATCACCAAGTTTAATCAGCTAGTTGCAGAAACATCATGGCCAGAAAATAAGCGGGCGGTGGTTTTTTTACAGGGGGTTGAGTAACACCATGAAAGACGCTTTAGCAGTAATCCCTTCTATGCCTACTCAGTACCAGGAATTGGTTGATCTCGTCCTGCAGGTAGATGCACGCCGAGCGGAGCGTAGAGCTGAATCGGGGGCCTCCTCTCTCCTCCTCTTGTTAACACTCCCGTTTCCGTTACTGAAGAACCTATGCAAGTGGAGGGGTACGCAGTCCTATTACAACATCTGAGAGGGAACGAAGAAGGGTTGATAACGCGTGCTTTTACTGTGGCACCACTGGACATTTCGTGAAAGAGTGTCCTCGACGTCCCAAGAAGAGTCAGGTTTTTCGGATGGCTCGACCTTAGGACCGGAGACCAGGTCGAGTTTCCCATCATCTTCTCCGGGAACCCCTCTTACCTTTGCTCGTGTTCAACCTTTCTCCGTAAAGGCTACTCTATGTCCCTCTACTGGCCTTCTGCATGTAGTCAATATCATTATTGATTCTGGTGCCACTGGTAATTACATAGATATTGATTTAGCCCATTCCCTCAATCTACCTTTAGTGGTAAAAACACGACCGGAACCTGTCCAAAGCCGTAGACGGCTCCGCATTGATTTCTGGTCCTGTTAGACATCAAACCGCACCCCTCTTGTTGAACATACAGGACATACACACAGAAACCTTGAGCTTTGATTTGATCACCGCACCTCAATTCGGTATCATACTAGGGATACCCTGGTTACGTGAACATAACCCATTGATCAATTGGCAAGCAGGCACTGTACTCTTTGAGTCCGATATTTGTCAGAATTATTGTCTCCCGATCCATCAAGCCTCTGACACACCCTCTCGGGTCTTGGGAGCACTAGCACAACTCACACTGACGGTTGACGATCCAGAAGTCATACAGTCTCATACTGTTGGGGGGTTGGTGTCTGGGATCCCACCAGAATATCTGGCTTTCGAATCAGTTTTCGATCGAGGCTCGTCTGAGGTACTTCCTCCACATAGACCTTATGACTGCCCGATCGAACTGCTTCCTGAGTCCACCGTTCCTTCGGGCAGGATCTACTCTCTGTCTCCTTCGGAGGAACTGGTGTTAAAAGAATATGTACAGAACGCCCTGCGTTTAGGACACATCCGCCCCTCCACTTCACCAGCGGCAAGTCCTATCTTCTTTGTACCTAAGAAGGAGGGGGATTTACGTCCTTGTGTGGATTATCGGCGTCTGAACGCGATCACCAAGAAGGATAGATATCCCATCCCGTTAATCACTCCACTCTTAGATCACTTAACACATGCCATCGTTTTTACCAAACTTGATCTACGCGGCGCATACAATTTGGTACGCGTTCGCGAGGGAGACGAGTGGAAAACTGCTTTCTGTACACGTTACGGATTGTACGAATATCTTGTCATGCCTTTTGGCTTATGTAACGCCCCGGCCACGTTCCAACGATTCATGAATGACATCTTCAGGGATATTCTGGATGTGTACATGGTTGTATATTTGGACGACATCCTGATCTTCTCTCGTGACCTGGATGATCATGTAAAACACGTCCGAGAAGTATTAACCCGTTTAAGCAAACATTCCTTATTTGCCAAACCTGAGAAATGTCAGTTCCATAAGACCTCTGTTGAGTTTTTGGGTTTCCATATCACCCCTGGGGCGGTATCCATGAACGAGTCTAAGGTCAAAGCAGTCTTAGATTGGCCAGTACCTCAAACACTCAAGTCCTTGCAGGCCTTTTTAGGATTCGCCAACTTCTATAGGCGTTTCATCTCTTCCTTTTCCACGATTGTAGCCCCACTCACGGCCCTGACTAGCCCTCGGGTGCCATATCAGTGGCAGAGAGAACAGCAGGAGGCTTTTGTGACTCTGAAAACCGCCTTTACTACCGCACCGGTACTCCAACATCCCAATCCGGATCTTCCGTTCATAGTCGAGGCAGATGCCTCTTCCTTTGCCCTCGGGGCGGTGCTGTCGCAAACGTGTCCTAACACCGGCAAGTTACATCCGGTGGCATTCCACTCCCGTAAGTTTTCCAGTACTGAGTCTCATTATACCGTTACGGAAAAGGAACTCTTGGCGGTCATGGACGCGTTCCGTGTTTGGCGTCATCATCTTCTGGGGGCTAAGTATCCTGTCACAGTATACTCCGATCATCGGAACCTACAGGATTTGGCCTCCCTGAAATGCATTAATAGCAGACAGGTCCGATGGCATCTTTTCTTTTCCTCCTTCGACTTCCGTATTATGCACCGTCCTGGAACGGCGCATGGGAAGGCGGATGCCTTGTCACGTTCCCCGGGGGGGGTCCAACTGCCTACATTCCCCGACACTGTTCTCGAAAAGAGTCATGTGATTTGTCTCTGTACTCCCTCATTGTCACTGATAGACTCGGTTCGATCCTGGACTAGCGATCATTCTGACCAGTTACGAGAATGGGATCCGGTATATTCTGATGGTTTACCTTTCGTACATGAACGCCTGTTCCTTCCTACACCTGATACACGTAATCTTGCCCTTGAGTGGTCTCATGACGCCCCCTTTAATGCCCATCCCGGACAAGAGCGCACTTTAGACCTTCTCAAGCGTTGGTGTTGGTGGCCTTCTATGAGGCGCGATGTGGAGTGTTACGTCAGGTCTTGTGCGGTATGTGCTCAGGCTAAACATCAAAGGGGTCGACCGATTGGGTTGTTGCTTCCGCTTCTGGTACCTCCCAGGCCCTGGCATACTTTGACGATGGATTTCGTTACCGATCTCCCCAAGTCGAAAGGCTTCGATACCATCTGGGTAGTAGTGGACACGTTCACAAAAATGGCCCGTTTTGTCCCTTGCAAAGGTGTCCCTTCGGCCCCTGTCTTGGCGGACTTGTTTTTTGAACATGTGTTTATGCTATTCGGCCTCCCTTCGGTCATTATTTCCGATCGAGGTTCACAGTTCACCTCTCGGTTTTGGAGATCCTTGACGAAACTATTGGGCATTGATACAAGGTATTCTTCGGCCTATCATCCGGAGACCGATGGTCAGACCGAAAGGACGAATCAATCGATGGAACAGTACCTTCGTTGCCTCATATTGCAACACCAGTCCTCTTGGTTGGCCGTTTTGCGGCTTGCGGAGTTTGCGTATAACAATGCGGCTCATTCAGCTACTGGTTATTCTCCTTTTTACGCCCTCTATGGTCAACATCCCAAGGTTTTGCCGGTCCCTGATGCCTCTGGTTCTTTGAATCCTGCGGCCACGACATGTCTTAGGGATCTTTCTGCTATTCATGCGAGTACAGTGGTTCATCTCACTGAAGCAAAGGCCTCTATGAAGGCCCGTGTGGATGGCAAACGTCGTGCTGCTCCCCCTCTGGTGGTGGGTTCTAGGGTCTGGTTGTCTTCCCGACATCTTCGCCTGGTGGGTTGCCGGAAGTTGCTGCCTCGCTTTGTCGGGCCGTATGTGATCTCGCAGGTTGTTAATCCGGTGGCTTTCCGTCTGGTACTCCCCAGCTCTTGGCGTATCCATCCTGTGTTTCATGTCTCCCTCCTCAAACCCTGTCCTGACTCAGTCCGTCTTCGTGCCCCTATTGCGCCGGTGTCCTTGACCTCTCCTGATGTTTTTGAGGTATCGGCCATATTGGGTTCTAGATGGTTTAGGGGTAGGCTCCAGTTTCTGGTGGATTGGACGGGTTACGGCCCGGAGGAGCGTTCGTGGGTCTCCGCATCTGATGTGAACGCCCCGCGGTTGGTAGCCCGCTTCCATAGGGATCATCCGTCCTGCCCACGGGGTCGTGGGCCGTTGGGGGGGGGCTATGTTAGGCGATCCTCTGCACACCAGGCCACGACACATCAGAACACTGCTCACATTCCCCCAACATCTCCTCCCAAGCTTCGAGGCTCAAGTGATTCGGTGAAGCCACAGAACCGAAGACTCCGTACCGTTGTACGGGCTCGATTGCAACCCTTTCTGCATTGGCAACTGCCTTGGAGAACGTATAGCAGAAAGGGCGGCCTTACGTCTCCACGCCGGTCACGTGATATGCTATGGCGTTCCCCGTGTGATCTTGGTGAACGTCACATGACCCAGAGAAGTCACGTGACCCGGCGGCGATTAGTATAAAGGTCTGAGAGACAGAACGCTCATTGCTTCTCAGCTGGCTTCGGACACTGTTTGGCGTTACAAATTGCTCCTTGTTACCTTGATCACGGAACTCTATCTCGGACTCCCTTGGACACCCCTTGGTACTTTTGCTTGGAACTGTTTACCTGTTGCCGGATATTTGGACTGCACCTCGACTTGTCTTTGGATCATCCCTTGGTACCCTGCTGATCTTCTACGCCTTTTTCCCTACTGGGGATTCAAGTCTAGCCCTGACTCCCACAGGTGGCTACCCTTCATCCACGCTAACCTGTGGTTCTACTATTCCAGGGACCGCCGCATCTAATGAGCCTCGAACCTCCCTACTAGGTTACCTGGGTCTCCCTTACACCAGATAGGTAAGACGCTTTAGTTTCTTTTGTTTACCTGCCTGTATTGTGATTGCCTGGTGCTTAACCTCCTTCCTTCTTGACAGCAGCATCGGTGTTCCAGAGGCTCCGTGGATCTGGGAAGACATCTCTCACCTGTGGCCTCAAGGGTCGCACAGTGGGTTTCTATTTTGTTCCCCTGTGCGTCACTTGGGGACGGAGGTCTCATCGGTCTACACGACACTCAAGTCAGAACAGTCACCCTCCACCAGGCCCCCACGCCTGTCCCTCTGCACCCCCACCCCCTGCATCCAGGGGCACCCTCCACCAGGCCCCCACTCATGTCTCCCAGCACCCCCACCCCCGGCACTGTAGGGCACCCTCCACCAGGCCCCCACTCCTGTCCCCCTGCACCCCCACCCCCCTGCATCCAGGGGCACCCTCCACCAGGCCCCCACTCCTGTCCCCCTGCACCCCCACCCCCCGGCACTGTAGGGCACCCTCCAGCAGGCCCCCACTCATGTCCCCCTGCACCCCCACCCCCCTGCATCCAGGGGCACAATCCACCAGGCCCCCACTCATGTCCCCCTGCACCCCCACCCCCCGGCACTGTAGGGCACCCTCCAGCAGGCCCCCACTCATGTCCCCCTGCACCCCCACCCCCCTGCATCCAGGGGCACCCTCCACCAGGCCCCCACTCATGTCTCCCAGCACCCTCACCCCCCAGCACTGTAGGGCACCCTCCACCAGGCCCCACTCCTGTCCCCCTGCACCCCCACCCCCCTGCATCCAGGGGCACCCTCCACCAGGCCCCCACTCCTGTCCCCCTGCAGCCCCACCACCCTGCATCCAGGGGCACCCTCCACCAGGCCCCCACTCATGTCCCCCTGCACCCCCACCCCCCTGCATCCAGGGGCACCCTCCACCAGGCCCCCACTCCTGTCCCCCTGCACCCCCACCCCGCTGCATCCAGGGGCACCCTCCACCAGGCCCCAACTCCTGTCCCCCTGCACCCCCACCCCCCAGCACAGTAGGGCACCCTGCACCAGGCCCCCACTCATGTCCCCCTGCACCCCCACCCCCCTGCATCCAGGGGCACCCTCCACCAGGCCCCCACTCCTGTCCCCCTGCACCCCCACCCCCCTGCATCCAGGGGCACCCTCCACCAGGCCCCCACTCCTGTCCCCCTGCACCCCCACCGCCCTGCATCCAGGGGCACCCTCCACCAGGCCCCCACTCATGTCTCCCAGCAACCCCACACCCACTAGCACTGTAGGTCACCCTCCAACAGGCCCCCACTCATGTCTCCCAGCACCCCCACCCCCAGCACTGTAGGGCACCCTCCAACAGGCTCCCACTCATGTCTCCCAGCAACCCCACCCCCCAGCATAGTAGGGCACCCTCCAACAGGCCCCCACTCATGTCCCCCTGCACCCCCACCCCGTTGCATCCAGGGGCACCCTCCACCAAGCCCCCACTCCTGTCCCCCTGCACCCCCATCTCCCCAGCACTGTAGGGCACCCTCCAACAGGCCCCCACTCATGCCCCCCTGCACCCCCACCCCCTTGCATCCAGGGGCACCCTCCATCAGGCCCCCACTTCTGTACCCCTGCACCCCCACCCCCCTGCATCCAGGGGCACCCTCCACCAGGCCCCCACTCCTGTCCCCCCGCACCCCCACCCCCCTGAATCCAGGGGCACCCTCCACCAGGCCCCCACTCATGTCTCCCAGCACCCCCACCCCCCAGCACTGTAGGGCACCCTCCACCAGGCCCCCACTTCTGTCCCCCTGCACCCCCACCCCCCAGCACTGTAGGGAACCCTCCACCAGGCCTCCACTCCTGTCCCCCTGCACCCCCACCCCCCTGCATCCAGGGGCACCCTCCACCAGGCCCCCACTTCTGTCCCCGTGCACTCCCACCCCCCAGCACTGTAGGGTACCCTCCACCAGGCCCCCACTCATGTCTCCCAGCACCCCCACCCCCCAGCACTGTAGGGCACCCTCCACCAGGCCCCCACTCTTGTCCCCCTGGACCCCCACCCCCCTGCATCCAGGTGCACCCTCCACCCGGCCCCCACTCATGTCTCCCAGCACCCCCACCACTGTAGGTCACCCTCCACCAGGCCCCCACGCCTGTCCCTCTGCACCCCCACCCCCTGCATCCAGGGGCACCCTCCACCAGGCCCCCACTCATGTCTCCCAGCACCCCCACCCCCGGCACTGTAGGGCACCCTCCACCAGGCCCCCACTCCTGTCCCCCTGCACCCCCACCCCCCTGCATCCAGGGGCAACCTCCACCAGGCCCCCACTCCTGTCCCCCTGCACCCCCACCCCCCGGCACTGTAGGGCACCCTCCAGCAGGCCCCCACTCATGTCCCCCTGCACCCCCACCCCCCTGCATCCAGGGGCACAATCCACCAGGCCCCCACTCATGTCCCTCTGCACCCCCACCCCCCGGCACTGTAGGGCACCCTCCAGCAGGCCCCCACTCATGTCCCCCTGCACCCCCACCCCCCTGCATCCAGGGGCACCCTCCACCAGGCCCCCACTCATGTCTCCCAGCACCCTCACCCCCCAGCACTGTAGGGCACCCTCCACCAGGCCCCACTCCTGTCCCCCTGCACCCCCACCCCCCTGCATCCAGGGGCACCCTCCACCAGGCCCCCACTCCTGTCCCCCTGCAGCCCCACCACCCTGCATCCAGGGGCACCCTCCACCAGGCCCCCACTCATGTCCCCCTGCACCCCCACCCCCCTGCATCCAGGGGCACCCTCCACCAGGCCCCCACTCCTGTCCCCCTGCACCCCCACCCCGCTGCATCCAGGGGCACCCTCCACCAGGCCCCAACTCCTGTCCCCCTGCACCCCCACCCCCCAGCACAGTAGGGCACCCTCCACCAGGCCCCCACTCATGTCCCCCTGCACCCCCACCCCCCTGCATCCAGGGGCACCCTCCACCAGGCCCCCACTCCTGTCCCCCTGCACCCCCACCCCCCTGCATCCAGGGGCACCCTCCACCAGGCCCCCACTCATGTCTCCCAGCACCCCCACCCCCCAGCACTGTAGGGCACCCTCCAACAGGCCCCCACTCATGTCTCCCAGCACCCCCACCCCCCTGCATCCAGGGGCACATTCCACCAGGCCCCCACTCATGTCCCCCTGCACCCCCACCCCCCTGCATCCAGGAGCACCCTCCACCAGGCCCCCACTCCTGTCCCCCTGCACCCCCATCTCCCCAGCACTGTAGGGCACCCTCCACCAGGCCCCCACTCCTGTCCCCCTGCACCCTCACCCCCCTGCATCCAGGGGCACCCTCCACCAGGCCCCCACTCCTGTCCCCCTCCACCTCCACCCCCCTGCATCCAGGGGCACCCTCCACCAGGCCCCCACTCATGTCTCCCAGCACCCTCACCCCCCAGCACTGTAGGGCACCCTCCACCAGGCCCCCACTCCTGTCCCCCTGCAGCCCCACCACCCTGCATCCAGGGGCACCCTCCACCAGGCCCCCACTCCTGTCCCCCTGCACCCCCACCCCCCTGCATCCAGGGGCACCCTCCACCAGGCCCCCACTCCTGTCCCCCTACACCCCCACCCCCCAGCACAGTAGGGCACCCTCCACCAGGCCCCCACTCATGTCCCCCTGCACCCCCACCCCCCTGCTTCCAGGGGCACCCTCCACCAGGCCCCCACTCCTGTCCCCCTGCACCCCCACCCCCCTGCATCCAGGGGCACCCTCCACCAGGCCCCCACTCATGTCTCCCAGCACCCCCACCCCCCAGCACTCTAGGGCACCCTCCAACAGGCCCCCACTCATGTCTCCCAGCACCCCCACCCCCCTGCATCCAGGGGCACATTCCACCAGGCCCCCACTCATGTCCCCCTGCACCCCCACCCCCCTGCATCCAGGGGCACCCTCCACCAGGCCCCCACTCCTGTCCCCCTGCACCCCCATCTCCCCAGCACTGTAGGGCACCCTCCACCAGGCCCCCACTCCTGTCCCCCTGCACCCTCACCCCCCTGCATCCAGGGGCACCCTCCACCAGGCCCCCACTCCTGTCCCCCTCCACCTCCACCCCCCTGCATCCAGGGGCACCCTCCACCAGGCCCCCACTCCTGTCCCCCTGCACCCCCACCCCCCAGCTATGTAGGGCACCCTCCACCAGGCCCCCACTCATGTCCCCCTGCACCCCCACCCCCCTGCATCCAGGGGCACCCTCCACCAGGCCCCCACTCATGTCTCCCAGCACCCCCACCCCCCAGCACTGTAGGGCACCCTCCACCAGGCCCCACTCCTGTCCCCCTGCACCCCCACCCCCCTGCATCCAGGGGCACCCTCCACCAGGCCCACACTCCTGTCCCCCTGCAGCCCCACCACCCTGCATCCAGGGGCACCCTCCACCAGGCCCCCACTCCTGTCCCCCTGCACCCCCACCCCCCTGCATCCAGGGGCACCCTCCACCAGGCCCCCACTCCTGTCCCCCTGCACCCCCCACCCCGCTGCATCCAGGGGCACCCTCCACCAGGCCCCAACTCCTGTCCCCCTGCACCCCCACCCCCCAGCACAGTAGGGCACCCTCCACCAGGCCCCCACTCATGTCCCCCTGCACCCCCACCCCCCTGCATCCAGGGGCACCCTCCACCAGGCCCCCACTCCTGTCCCCCTGCACCCCCACCCCCCTGCATCCAGGGGCACCCTCCACCAGGCCCCCACTCATGTCTCCCAGCACCCCCACCCCCCAGCACTGTAGGGCACCCTCCAACAGGCCCCCACTCATGTCTCCCAGCACCCCCACCCCCCAGCATAGTAGGGCACCCTCCAACAGGCCCCCACTCATGTCCCCCTGCACCCCCACCCCCTTGCATCTAGGGGCACCCTCCACCAGGCCCCCACTCCTGTCCCCAGGCACCCCCATCTCCCCAGCACTGTAGGTCACCCTCCACCAGGCCCCCACTCCTGTCCCCCTGCACCCCCACCCCCTGCATCCAGGGGCACCCTCCACCAGGCCCCCACTCCTGTCCCCCTGCACCCCCACCGCCCCGCATCCAGGGGCACCCTCCACCAGGCCCCCACTCATGTCTCCCAGCAACCCCACACCCACTAGCACTGTAGGTCACCCTCCAACAGGCCCCCACTCATGTCTCCCAGCACCCCCACCCCCCAGCACTGTAGGGCACCCTCCAACAGGCTCCCACTCATGTCTCCCAGCACCCCCACCCCCCAGCATAGTAGGGCACCCTCCAACAGGCCCCCACTCATGTCCCCCTGCACCCCCACCCCCTTGCATCCAGGGGCACCCTCCACCAAGCCCCCACTCCTGTCCCCCTGCACCCCCATCTCCCCAGCACTGTAGGGCACCCTCCAACAGGCCCCCACTCATGCCCCCCTGCACCCCCACCCCCTTGCATCCAGGGGCACCCTCCACCAGGCCCCCACTTCTGTACCCCTGCACCCCCACCCCCCTGCATCCAGGGACACCCTCCACCAGGCCCCCACTCCTGTCCCCCCGCACCCCCACCCCCCTGAATCCAGGGGCACCCTCCACCAGGCCCCCACTCATGTCTCCCAGCACCCCCACCCCCCAGCACTGTAGGGCACCCTCCACCAGGCCCCCACTTCTGTCCCCCTGCACCCCCACCCCCCAGCACTGTAGGGAACCCTCCACCAGGCCTCCACTCCTGTCCCCCTGCACCCCCACCCCCCTGCATCCAGGGGCACCCTCCACCAGGCCCCCACTCCTGTCCCCGTGCACTCCCACCCCCCAGCACTGTAGGGTACCCTCCACCAGGCCCCCACTCCTGTCCCCCTGCACCCCCACCCCCAGCACTGTAGGGTACCCTCCACCAGGCCCCCACTCATGTCTCCCAGCACCCCTACCCCCCAGCACTGTAGGGCACCCTCCACCAGGCCCCCACTCCTGTCCCCCTGCACCCCCACCCCTCTGCATCCAGGGGCACCCTCCGCCAGGCCCCCACTCCTGTCCCCCTGCACCCCCACCCCCCTGCATCAAGGGGCACCCTCCACCAGGCCCCCACTCATGTCTCCCAGCACCCCCACCCCCCAGCATTGTAGGTCACCCTCCACCAGGCCACCACTCCTGTCCCACTGCACCCCCACCCCCCTGCTTCCAGGGGCACCCTCCACCAGGCCCCCACTCCTGTCCCCCTGCACCCCCACCCCCCTGCATCCAGGGGCACCCTCCACCAGGCCCCCACTCATGTCTTCCAGCACCCCCACCCCCAGCACTGTAGGGCACCCTCTGCCAGGCCCCCACTCCTGTCCCCCTGCACCCCCACCCCCCTGCATCCAGGGGCACCCTCCACCAGGCCCCCACTCCTGTCCCCCTGCACCCCCACCCCCCTGCATCCAGGGGCACCCTCCACCAGGCCCCCACTCCTGTCCCCCTGCACCCCCACCCCCCAGCACTGTAGGGCACCCTCCACCAGGCCCCCACTCATGTCCCCCTGCTCCCCCACCCCCCTGCATCCAGGGGCACCCTCCACCAGGCCACCACTCATGTCTACCAGCACCCCCACCCCCCAGCACTGTAGGGCACCCTCCACCAGGCACCCACTCATGTCCCCCTGCACCCCCACCCCCCTGCATCCAGGGGCACCCTCCACCAGGCCCCCACTCCTGTCTCCCTGCACCCCTACCCCCTGCATCCAGGGGCACCCTCCACCAGGCCCCCACTCATGACTCCCAGCACCCCACCCCCCAGCACTGTAGGGCACCCTCCACCAGGCCCCCACTCCTGTCCCCCTGCACCCCCACCCCCCTGCATCCTGGGGCACCCTCCACCAGGCCCCCACTCCTGTCCCCCTGCACCCCCACCCCCCTGCATCCAGGGGCACCCTCCACCAGGCCCCCACTCATGTCTTCCAGCACCCCCACCCCCAGCACTGTAGGGCACCCTCCGCCAGGCCTCCACTCCTGTCCCCCTGCACCCCCACCCCCCTGCATCCAGGGGCACCCTCCACCAGGCCCCCACTCCTGTCCCCCTGCACCCCCACCCCCCTGCATCCAGGGGCACCCTCCACCAGGCCCCCACTCCTGTCCCCCTGCACCCCCACCCCCCAGCACTGTATAGCACCCTCCACCAGGCCCCCACTCATGTCCCCCTGCTCCCCCACCCCCCTGCATCCAGGGGCACCCTCCACCAGGCCCCCACTCATGTCTACCAGCACCCCCACCCCCCAGCACTGTAGGGCACCCTCCACCAGGCACCCACTCATGTCCCCCTGCACCCCCACCCCCCTGCATCCAGGGGCACCCTCCACCAGGCCCCCACTCCTGTCTCCCTGCACCCCTACCCCCTGCATCCAGGGGCACCCTCCACCAGGCCCCCACTCATGACTCCCAGCACCCCACCCCCCAGCACTGTAGGGCACCCTCCACCAGGCCCCCACTCCTGTCCCCCTGCACCCCCACCCCCCTGCATCCTGGGGCACCCTCCACCAGGCCCCCACTCCTGTCCCCCTGCACCCCCACCCCCCTGCATCTAGGGGCACCCTCCACCAGGCCCCTACTCCTGTCCCCCTGCACCCCCACCCCCCTGCATCCAGGGGCACCCTCCACCAGGCCCCCATTCCTGTCCCCCTGCACCCCCACCCCCCTGTATCCAGGGGCACCCTCCACCAGGCCCCCACTCCAGTCCCCCTGCACCCCCACACCCCTGCATCCAAGGGCTCCCTCCACCAGGCCCCAACTCCTGTCCCCATGCACTCCCACCCCCCAGCACTGTAGGGCACCCTCCACCAGGCCCCCACTCATGTCCCCCTGCACCCACACCCCTCTGCATCCAGGGGCACCCTCCACCAGGCCCCCACTCATTTCTCCCAGAACCCCCACCCCCCAGCACTGTAGGGCACCCTCCACCATGCCCCCACTCCAGTCCCCCTGCACCCCCACCCCCCTGCATCCAGGGGCACCCTCCACCAGGCCCCCATTCCTGTCCCCCTGCACCCCACCCCCCTGCATCCAGGGGCACCCTCCACCAGGCCCCCACTCCTGTCCCCCTGCACCCCACCCCCCTGCATCCAGGAGCACCCTCCACCAGGCCCCAACTCCTGTCCCCCTGCACCCCCACCCCCAGCACTGTAGGGCACCCTCCACCAGGCCCCCACTCATGTCCCCCTGCACCCCCACCCCCCTGCATCCTGGGGCACCCACCACCAGGCCCCCACTCCTGTCCCCCTGCACCCCCACCCCCTGCATCCAGGAGCACCATCCAAAAGGCCCCCACTCCTGTCCCCCTGCCCCCCCACCCCCCTGCATCCAGGGGCACCCTCCACCAGGCCCCCACTCATGTCTCCTTGCACCCCCACCCCCGAGCACTGTAGGGCACCCTCCACCAGGCCCCCACTTCTGTCCCCCTGCACCCCCAACCCTCAGCACAGTAGGGCACCCTCCACCAGGCCCCCACTCCTGTCCCCCTGCACCCCCACCCCGCTGCATCCAAGGGCACCCTCCACCAGGCCCCCACTCCTGTCCCCCTGCACCCCCACCCCCCAGCACTGTAGGGTACCCTCCACCAGGCCCCCACTCATGTCCCCCTGCACCCCCACCCCCCTGCATCCAGGGGCACCCTCCACCAGGCCCCCACTCATGTCCCCCAGCACTGTAGGGCACCCTCCACCAGGCCCCCACTCCTGTCCCCTGCACCCCCACCCCCCTGCATCCAGGAGCACCCTCCATAAGGCCCCCACTCA
This sequence comes from Ambystoma mexicanum, assembly GCF_040938575.1. Lineage (NCBI taxonomy): Eukaryota > Metazoa > Chordata > Amphibia > Caudata > Ambystomatidae > Ambystoma > Ambystoma mexicanum. The sequence goes on along the minus strand of NC_090935.1, from coordinate 117,602,478 downwards.
TGTCTCCCAGCACCCCCACCCCCCAGCACTGTAGGGCACCCTCCACCAGGCCCAAACTCCTGTCCCCCTGCACCCCCACCCCCCTGCATCCAGGGGCACCCTCCACCCAGCCCCCACTCATGTCTCCCAGCACCCCCACCCCCCACCACTGTAGGTCACCCTCCACCAGGCCCCCACTCCTGTCCCTCTACACCCCCACCCCCCTGCATCCAGGGGCACCCTCCACCAGGCCCCCACTCATGTCTCCCAGCACCCCCACCCCCAGCACTGTAGGGCACCCTCCACCAGGCCCCCACTCCTGTCCCCCTGCACCCCCACCCCCCTGCACCCAGGGGCACCCTCCACCAGGCCCCCACTCCTGTCCCCTTGCACCCCCACCCCCCTGCATCCAGGGGCACCCTCCACCAGGCCCCCACTCCTGTCCCCCTGCACCTCCACCCCCCTGCATCCAGGGGCACCCTCCACCAGGCCCCCACTCCTGTCCCCCTGCACCCCCACCCCCCAGCACTGTAGGGCACCCTCCACCAGGCCCCCACTCATGTCCCCCTGCACCCCCACCCCCTGCATCCAGGGGCACAATCCACCAGGCCCCCACTCATGTCCCCCTGCACCCCCACCCCCTGCATCCAGGGGCACCCTCCAGCAGGCCCCCCACTCCTGTCCCCCTGCACCCCTACCCCCCTGCATCCAGGGGCACCCTCCACCAGGCCCCCACTCATGTCTCCCAGCACCCCCACCCCCAGCACTGTAGGGCACCCTCCACCAGGCCCCCACTCCTGTCCCCCTGCACCCCCACCCCCCTTCATCCAGGGGCACCCTCCACCAGGCCCCCACTCCTGTCCCCCTGCACCCCCACCCCGCTGCATCCAGGGGCACCCTCCACCAGGCCCCAACTCCTGTCCCCCTGTACCCCCACCCCCCTGCATCCAGGGGACCCTCCACCCGGCCCCCACTCATGTCTCCCAGTACCCCCACCCCCCACCACTGTAGGTCACCCTCCACCAGGCCCCCACTCCTGTCCCTCTGCACCCCCACCCCCCTGCATCCAGGGGCACCCTCCACCAGGCCCCCACTCATGTCTCCCAGCACCCCCACCCCCAGCACTGTAGAGCACCCTCCACCAGGCCCCCACTCCTGTCCCCCTGCACCCCCACCCCCCTGCACCCAGGGGCACCCTCCACCAGGCCCCCACTCCTGTCCCCCTGCACCCCCACCCCCCTGCATCCAGGGGCACCCTCCACCAGGCCCCCACTCCTGTCCCCCTGCACCCCCACCCCCCTTCATCCAGGGGCACCCGCCACCAGGCCCCCACTTCTGTCCCCCTGCACCCCCACCCCCCTGCATCCAGGGCACCCTCCACCAGGCCCCCACTCATGTCCCCCTGCACCCCCACCCCCTGCATCCAGGGGCACCCTCCAGCAGGCCCCCACTCCTGTCCCCCTGCACCCCTACCCCCCTGCATCCAGGGGCACCCTCCACCAGGCCCCCACTCATGTCTCCCAGCACCCCCAACCCCCAGAACTGTAGGGAACCCTCCACCAGGCCCCCACTCCTGTCCCCCTGCACCCCCACCCCCCTTCATCCAGGGGCACCCCCCACCAGGCCCCCACTCCTGTCCCCCTGCACCCCCACCCCGCTACATCCAGGGGCACCCTCCACCAGGCCCCAACTCCTGTCCCCCTGCACCCCCACCCCCAAGCACAGTAGGGCACCCTCCACCAGGCCCCCACTCATGTCCCCCTGCACCCTCACCCCCCAGCACTGTAGGGAAACCCTCCACCAGGCCCCCACTCATGTCCCCCTGCACCCCCACCCTCTGCATCCAGGGGCACAATCCACCAGGCCCCCACTCATGTCCCCCTGCACCCCCACCCCCTGCATCCAGGGGCACCCTCCAGCAGGCCCCCACTCCTGTCCCCCTGCACCCCTACCCCCCTGCATCAAGGGGCACCCTCCACCAGGCCCCCACTCATGTCTCCCAGTACCCCCTACCCCCAGCACTGTAGGGAACCCTCCACCAGGGCCCCACTCCTGTCCCCCTGCACCCCCACCCCCCTTCATCCAGGGGCACCCTCCACCAGGCCCCCACTCCTGTCCCCCTGCACCCCCACCCCGCTGCATCCAGGGGCACCCTCCACCAGGCCCCAACTCCTGTCCCCCTGCACCCCCACCCCCAAGCACAGTAGGGCACCCTCCACCAGGCCCCCACTCTGTCCCCCTGCACCCCCACCCCCTGCATCCAGGGGCACCCTCCACCAGGCCCCAACTCCTGTCCCCCTGCACCCCCACCCCCCAGCACAGTAGGGCACCCTCCACCAGGCCCCCACTCATGTCCCCCTGCACCCCCACCCCCCTGCATCCAGAGGCACCCTCCACCAGGCCCCCACTCCTGTCCCCCTGCACCCCCACCCCCCTGCCTCCAGGGGCACCCTCCACCAGGCCCCCACTCATGTCTCCCAGCACCCCCACCCCCCAGCACTGTAGGGCACCCTCCAACAGGCCCCCACTCATGTCTCCCAGCACCCCCACCCCCCAGCATAGTAGGGCACCCTCCAACAGGCCCCCACTCATGTCCCCCTGCACCCCCACCCCCTTGCATCCAGGGGCACCCTCCAACAGGCCCCCACTCCTGTCCCCCTGCACCCCCATCTCCCCAGCACTGTAGGGCACCCTCCACCAGGCCCCCACTCCTGTCCCCCTGCACCCTCACCCCCCTGCATCCAGGGGCACCCTCCACCAGGCCCCCACTCCTGTCCCCCTCCACCTCCACCCCCCTGCATCCAGGGGCACCCTCCACCAGGCCCCCACTCCTGTCCCCCTGCACCCCCACCCCCCAGCTATGTAGGGCACCCTCCACCAGGCCCCCACTCATGTCCCCCTGCACCCCCACCCCCCTGCATCCAGGGGCACCCTCCACCAGGCCCCCACTCCTGTCCCCCTGCACCCCCACCGCCCTGCATCCAGGGGCACCCTCCACCAGGCCCCCACTCATGTCTCCCAGCACCCCCACCCCCCAGCACTGTAGGGCACCCTCCAACAGGCCCCCACTCATGTCTCCCAGCACCCCCACCCCCCAGCATAGTAGGGCACCCTCCAACAGGCCCCCACTCATGTCCCCCTGCACCCCCACCCCCTTGCATCTAGGGGCACCCTCCACCAGGCCCCCACTCCTGTCCCCCAGCACCCCCATCTCCCCAGCACTGTAGGTCACCCTCCACCAGGCCCCCACTCCTGTCCCCCTGCACCCCCACCCCCTGCATCCAGGGGCACCCTCCACCAGGCCCCCACTCCTGTCCCCCTGCACCCCCACCGCCCCGCATCCAGGGGCACCCTCCACCAGGCCCCCACTCATGTCTCCCAGCAACCCCACACCCACTAGCACTGTAGGTCACCCTCCAACAGGCCCCCACTCATGTCTCCCAGCACCCCCACCCCCCAGCACTGTAGGGCACCCTCCAACAGGCTCCCACTCATGTCTCCCAGCACCCCCACCCCCCAGCATAGTAGGGCACCCTCCAACAGGCCCCCACTCATGTCCCCCTGCACCCCCACCCCCTTGCATCCAGGGGCACCCTCCACCAAGCCCCCACTCCTGTCCCCCTGCACCCCCATCTCCCCAGCACTGTAGGGCACCCTCCAACAGGCCCCCACTCATGCCCCCCTGCACCCCCACCCCCTTGCATCCAGGGGCACCCTCCACCAGGCCCCCACTTCTGTACCCCTGCACCCCCACCCCCCTGCATCCAGGGACACCCTCCACCAGGCCCCCACTCCTGTCCCCCCGCACCCCCACCCCCCTGAATCCAGGGGCACCCTCCACCAGGCCCCCACTCATGTCTCCCAGCACCCCCACCCCCCAGCACTGTAGGGCACCCTCCACCAGGCCCCCACTTCTGTCCCCCTGCACCCCCACCCCCCAGCACTGTAGGGAACCCTCCACCAGGCCTCCACTCCTGTCCCCCTGCACCCCCACCCCCCTGCATCCAGGGGCACCCTCCACCAGGCCCCCACTCCTGTCCCCGTGCACTCCCACCCCCCAGCACTGTAGGGTACCCTCCACCAGGCCCCCACTCCTGTCCCCCTGCACCCCCACCCCCAGCACTGTAGGGTACCCTCCACCAGGCCCCCACTCATGTCTCCCAGCACCCCTACCCCCCAGCACTGTAGGGCACCCTCCACCAGGCCCCCACTCCTGTCCCCCTGCACCCCCACCCCTCTGCATCCAGGGGCACCCTCCGCCAGGCCCCCACTCCTGTCCCCCTGCACCCCCACCCCCCTGCATCAAGGGGCACCCTCCACCAGGCCCCCACTCATGTCTCCCAGCACCCCCACCCCCCAGCATTGTAGGTCACCCTCCACCAGGCCACCACTCCTGTCCCACTGCACCCCCACCCCCCTGCATCCAGGGGCACCCTCCACCAGGCCCCCACTCCTGTCCCCCTGCACCCCCACCCCCCTGCATCCAGGGGCACCCTCCACCAGGCCCCCACTCATGTCTTCCAGCACCCCCACCCCCAGCACTGTAGGGCACCCTCTGCCAGGCCCCCACTCCTGTCCCCCTGCACCCCCACCCCCCTGCATCCAGGGGCACCCTCCACCAGGCCCCCACTCCTGTCCCCCTGCACCCCCACCCCCCTGCATCCAGGGGCACCCTCCACCAGGCCCCCACTCCTGTCCCCCTGCACCCCCACCCCCCAGCACTGTAGGGCACCCTCCACCAGGCCCCCACTCATGTCCCCCTGCTCCCCCACCCCCCTGCATCCAGGGGCACCCTCCACCAGGCCACCACTCATGTCTACCAGCACCCCCACCCCCCAGCACTGTAGGGCACCCTCCACCAGGCACCCACTCATGTCCCCCTGCACCCCCACCCCCCTGCATCCAGGGGCACCCTCCACCAGGCCCCCACTCCTGTCTCCCTGCACCCCTACCCCCTGCATCCAGGGGCACCCTCCACCAGGCCCCCACTCATGACTCCCAGCACCCCACCCCCCAGCACTGTAGGGCACCCTCCACCAGGCCCCCACTCCTGTCCCCCTGCACCCCCACCCCCCTGCATCCTGGGGCACCCTCCACCAGGCCCCCACTCCTGTCCCCCTGCACCCCCACCCCCCTGCATCCAGGGGCACCCTCCACCAGGCCCCCACTCATGTCTTCCAGCACCCCCACCCCCAGCACTGTAGGGCACCCTCCGCCAGGCCTCCACTCCTGTCCCCCTGCACCCCCACCCCCCTGCATCCAGGGGCACCCTCCACCAGGCCCCCACTCCTGTCCCCCTGCACCCCCACCCCCCTGCATCCAGGGGCACCCTCCACCAGGCCCCCACTCCTGTCCCCCTGCACCCCCACCCCCCAGCACTGTATAGCACCCTCCACCAGGCCCCCACTCATGTCCCCCTGCTCCCCCACCCCCCTGCATCCAGGGGCACCCTCCACCAGGCCCCCACTCATGTCTACCAGCACCCCCACCCCCCAGCACTGTAGGGCACCCTCCACCAGGCACCCACTCATGTCCCCCTGCACCCCCACCCCCCTGCATCCAGGGGCACCCTCCACCAGGCCCCCACTCCTGTCTCCCTGCACCCCTACCCCCTGCATCCAGGGGCACCCTCCACCAGGCCCCCACTCATGACTCCCAGCACCCCACCCCCCAGCACTGTAGGGCACCCTCCACCAGGCCCCCACTCCTGTCCCCCTGCACCCCCACCCCCCTGCATCCTGGGGCACCCTCCACCAGGCCCCCACTCCTGTCCCCCTGCACCCCCACCCCCCTGCATCTAGGGGCACCCTCCACCAGGCCCCTACTCCTGTCCCCCTGCACCCCCACCCCCCTGCATCCAGGGGCACCCTCCACCAGGCCCCCATTCCTGTCCCCCTGCACCCCCACCCCCCTGTATCCAGGGGCACCCTCCACCAGGCCCCCACTCCAGTCCCCCTGCACCCCCACACCCCTGCATCCAAGGGCTCCCTCCACCAGGCCCCAACTCCTGTCCCCATGCACTCCCACCCCCCAGCACTGTAGGGCACCCTCCACCAGGCCCCCACTCATGTCCCCCTGCACCCACACCCCTCTGCATCCAGGGGCACCCTCCACCAGGCCCCCACTCATTTCTCCCAGCACCCCCACCCCCCAGCACTGTAGGGCACCCTCCACCATGCCCCCACTCCTGTCCCCCTGCACCCCCACCCCCCTGCATCCAGGGGCACCCTCCACCAGGCCCCCATTCCTGTCCCCCTGCACCCCACCCCCCTGCATCCAGGGGCACCCTCCACCAGGCCCCCACTCCTGTCCCCCTGCACCCCACCCCCCTGCATCCAGGAGCACCCTCCACCAGGCCCCAACTCCTGTCCCCCTGCACCCCCACCCCCAGCACTGTAGGGCACCCTCCACCAGGCCCCCACTCATGTCCCCCTGCACCCCCACCCCCCTGCATCCAGGGGCACCCACCACCAGGCCCCCACTCCTGTCCCCCTGCACCCCCACCCCCTGCATCCAGGAGCACCATCCAAAAGGCCCCCACTCCTGTCCCCCTGCCCCCCCACCCCCCTGCATCCAGGGGCACCCTCCACCAGGCCCCCACTCATGTCTCCTTGCACCCCCACCCCGAGCACTGTAGGGCACCCCTCCACCAGGCCCCCACTTCTGTCCCCCTGCACCCCCAACCCTCAGCACAGTAGGGCACCCTCCACCAGGCCCCCACTCCTGTCCCCCTGCACCCCACCCCGCTGCATCCAAGGGCACCCTCCACCAGGCCCCCACTCCTGTCCCCTGCACCCCCACCCCCCAGCACTGTAGGGTACCCTCCACCAGGCCCCCACTCATGTCCCCCTGCACCCCCACCCCCCTGCATCCAGGGGCACCCTCCACCAGGCCCCCACTCATGTCCCCCAGCACTGTAGGGCACCCTCCACCAGGCCCCCACTCCTGTCCCCTGCACCCCACCCCCCCTGCATCCAGGAGCACCCTCCATAAGGCCCCCACTCATGTCTCCCAGCACCCCCACCCCCCAGCACTGTAGGGCACCCTCCACCAGGCCCAAACTCCTGTCCCCCTGCACCCCCACCCCCCTGCATCCAGGGGCACCCTCCACCCAGCCCCCACTCATGTCTCCCAGCACCCCCACCCCCCACCACTGTAGGTCACCCTCCACCAGGCCCCCACTCCTGTCCCTCTACACCCCCACCCCCCTGCATCCAGGGGCACCCTCCACCAGGCCCCCACTCATGTCTCCCAGCACCCCCACCCCCAGCACTGTAGGGCACCCTCCACCAGGCCCCCACTCCTGTCCCCCTGCACCCCCACCCCCCTGCACCCAGGGGCACCCTCCACCAGGCCCCCACTCCTGTCCCCTTGCACCCCCACCCCCCTGCATCCAGGGGCACCCTCCACCAGGCCCCCACTCCTGTCCCCCTGCACCTCCACCCCCCTGCATCCAGGGGCACCCTCCACCAGGCCCCCACTCCTGTCCCCCTGCACCCCCACCCCCCAGCACTGTAGGGCACCCTCCACCAGGCCCCCACTCATGTCCACCTGCACCCCCACCCCCTGCATCCAGGGGCACAATCCACCAGGCCCCCACTCATGTCCCCCTGCACCCCCACCCCCTGCATCCAGGGGCACCCTCCAGCAGGCCCCCACTCCTGTCCCCCTGCACCCCTACCCCCCTGCATCCAGGGGCACCCTCCACCAGGCCCCCACTCATGTCTCCCAGCACCCCCACCCCCAGCACTGTAGGGCACCCTCCACCAGGCCCCCACTCCTGTCCCCCTGCACCCCCACCCCCCTTCATCCAGGGGCACCCTCCACCAGGCCCCCACTCCTGTCCCCCTGCACCCCCACCCCGCTGCATCCAGGGGCACCCTCCACCAGGCCCCAACTCCTGTCCCCCTGCACCCCCACCCCCCTGCATCCAGGGGCACCCTCCACCCGGCCCCCACTCATGTCTCCCAGTACCCCCACCCCCCACCACTGTAGGTCACCCTCCACCAGGCCCCCACTCCTGTCCCTCTGCACCCCCACCCCCCTGCATCCAGGGGCACCCTCCACCAGGCCCCCACTCATGTCTCCCAGCACCCCCACCCCCAGCACTGTAGAGCACCCTCCACCAGGCCCCCACTCCTGTCCCCCTGCACCCCCACCCCCCTGCACCCAGGGGCACCCTCCACCAGGCCCCCACTCCTGTCCCCCTGCACCCCCACCCCCCTGCATCCAGGGGCACCCTCCACCAGGCCCCCACTCCTGTCCCCCTGCACCCCCACCCCCTTCATCCAGGGGCACCCGCCACCAGGCCCCCACTTCTGTCCCCCTGCACCCCCACCCCCCTGCATCCAGGGGCACCCTCCACCAGGCCCCCACTCATGTCCCCCTGCACCCCCACCCCCTGCATCCAGGGGCACCCTCCAGCAGGCCCCCACTCCTGTCCCCCTGCACCCCTACCCCCCTGCATCCAGGGGCACCCTCCACCAGGCCCCCACTCATGTCTCCCAGCACCCCCAACCCCCAGCACTGTAGGGAACCCTCCACCAGGCCCCCACTCCTGTCCCCCTGCACCCCCACCCCCCTTCATCCAGGGGCACCCCCCACCAGGCCCCCACTCCTGTCCCCCTGCACCCCCACCCCGCTGCATCCAGGGGCACCCTCCACCAGGCCCCAACTCCTGTCCCCCTGCACCCCCACCCCCAAGCACAGTAGGGCACCCTCCACCAGGCCCCCACTCATGTCCCCCTGCACCCTCACCCCCCAGCACTGTAGGGCACCCTCCACCAGGCCCCCACTCATGTCCCCCTGGACCCCCACCCTCTGCATCCAGGGGCACAATCCACCAGGCCCCCACTCATGTCCCCCTGCACCCCCACCCCCTGCATCCAGGGGCACCCTCCAGCAGGCCCCCACTCCTGTCCCCCTGCACCCCTACCCCCCTGCATCCAGGGGCACCCTCCACCAGGCCCCCACTCATGTCTCCCAGTACCCCCAACCCCCAGCACTGTAGGGAACCCTCCACCAGGGCCCCACTCCTGTCCCCCTGCACCCCCACCCCCCTTCATCCAGGGGCACCCTCCACCAGGCCCCCACTCCTGTCCCCCTGCACCCCCACCCCGCTGCATCCAGGGGCACCCTCCACCAGGCCCCAACTCCTGTCCCCCTGCACCCCCACCCCCAAGCACAGTAGGGCACCCTCCACCAGGCCCCCACTCTGTCCCCCTGCACCCCACCCTCTGCATCCAGGGGCACAATCCACCAGGCCCCCACTCATGTCCCCCTGCACCCCCACCCCCTGCATCCAGGGGCACCCTCCACCAGGCCCCAACTCCTGTCCCCCTGCACCCCCACCCCCCAGCACAGTAGGGCACCCTCCACCAGGCCCCCACTCATGTCCCCCTGCACCCCCACCCCCCTGCATCCAGAGGCACCCTCCACCAGGCCCCCACTCCTGTCCCCCTGCACCCCCACCCCCCTGCCTCCAGGGGCACCCTCCACCAGGCCCCCACTCATGTCTCCCAGCACCCCCACCCCCCAGCACTGTAGGGCACCCTCCAACAGGCCCCCACTCATGTCTCCCAGCACCCCCACCCCCCAGCATAGTAGGGCACCCTCCAACAGGCCCCCACTCATGTCCCCCTGCACCCCCACCCCCTTGCATCCAGGGGCACCCTCCAACAGGCCCCCACTCCTGTCCCCCTGCACCCCCATCTCCCCAGCACTGTAGGGCACCCTCCACCAGGCCCCCACTCCTGTCCCCCTGCACCCTCACCCCCCTGCATCCAGGGGCACCCTCCACCAGGCCCCCACTCCTGTCCCCCTCCACCTCCACCCCCCTGCATCCAGGGGCACCCTCCACCAGGCCCCCACTCCTGTCCCCCTGCACCCCCACCCCCCAGCTATGTAGGGCACCCTCCACCAGGCCCCCACTCATGTCCCCCTGCACCCCCACCCCCCTGCATCCAGGGGCACCCTCCACCAGGCCCCCACTCCTGTCCCCCTGCACCCCCACCGCCCTGCATCCAGGGGCACCCTCCACCAGGCCCCCACTCATGTCTCCCAGCAACCCCACACCCACTAGCACTGTAGGTCACCCTCCAACAGGCCCCCACTCATGTCTCCCAGCACCCCCACCCCCCAGCACTGTAGGGTCCCCTCCAACAGGCTCCCACTCATGTCTCCCAGCACCCCCACCCCCCAGCATAGTAGGGCACCCTCCAACAGGCCCCCACTCATGTCCCCCTGCATCCAGGGGCACCCTCCACCAAGCCCCCACTCCTGTCCCCCTGCACCCCCATCTCCCCAGCACTGTAGGGCACCCTCCAACAGGCCCCCACTCATGCCCCCCTGCACCCCCACCCCCTTGCATCCAGGGGCACCCTCCACCAGGCCCCCACTTCTGTACCCCTGCACCCCCACCCCCCTGCATCCAGGGACACCCTCCACCAGGCCCACACTCCTGTCCCCCCAAACCCCCACCCCCCTGAATCCAGGGGCACCCTCCACCAGGCCTCCACTCATGTCTCCCAGCACCCCCACCCCCCAGCACTGTAGGGCACCCTCCACCAGGCCCCCACTTCTGTCCCCCTGCACCCCCACCCCCCAGCACTGTAGGGAACCCTCCACCAGGCCTCCACTCCTGTCCCCCTGCACCCCCACCCCCCTGCATCCAGGGGCACCCTCCACCAGGCCCCCATTCCTGTCCCCGTGCACTCCCACCCCCCAGCACTGTAGGGTTCCCTCCACCAGGCCCCCACTCATGTCTCCCAGCACCCCTACCCCCCAGCACTGTAGGGCACCCTCCACCAGGCCCCCACTCCTGTCCCCCTGCACCCCCACCCCTCTGCATCCAGGGGCACCCTCCGCCAGGCCCCCACTCCTGTCCCCCTGCACCACCACCCCCCTGCATCAAGGGGCACCCTCCACCAGGCCCCCACTCATGTCTCCCAGCACCCCCACCCCCCAGCACTGTAGGTCACCCTCCACCAGGCCACCACTCCTGTCCCACTGCACCCCCACCCCCCTGCATCCAGGGGCACCCTCCACCAGGCCCCCACTCCTGTCCCCCTGCACCCCCACCCCCCTGCATCCAGGGGCACCCTCCACCAGGCCCCCACTCATGTCTTCCAGCACCCCCACCCCCAGCACTGTAGGGCACCCTCCGCCAGGCCCCCACTCCTGTCCCCCTGCACCCCCACCCCCCTGCATCCAGGGGCACCCTCCACCAGGCCCCCACTCCTGTCCCCCTGCACCCCCACCCCCCTGCATCCAGGGGCACCCTCCACCAGGCCCCCATTCCTGTCCCCCTGCACCCCCACCCCCCAGCACTGTAGGGCACCCTCCACCAGGCCCCCACTCATGTCCCCCTGCTCCCCCACCCCCCTGCATCCAGGGGCACCCTCCACCAGGCCCCCACTCATGTCTACCAGCACCCCCACCCCCCAGCACTGTAGGGCACCCTCCACCAGGCACCCACTCATGTCCCCCTGCACCCCCACCCCCCTGCATCCAGGGGCACCCTCCACCAGGCCCCCACTCCTGTCTCCCTGCACCCCTACCCCCTGCATCCAGGGGCACCCTCCACCAGGCCCCCACTCATGACTCCCAGCACCCCACCCCCCAGCACTGTAGGGCACCCTCCACCAGGCCCCCACTCCTGTCCCCCTGCACCCCCACCCCCCTGCATCCTGGGGCACCCTCCACCAGGCCCCCACTCCTGTCCCCCTGCACCCCCACCCCCCTGCATCTAGGGGCACCCTCCACCAGGCCCCTACTCCTGTCCCCCTGCACCCCCACCCCCCTGCATCCAGGGGCACCCTCCACCAGGCCCCCATTCCTGTCCCCCTGCACCCCCACCCCCCTGTATCCAGGGGCACCCTCCACCAGGCCCCCACTCCAGTCCCCCTGCACCCCCACACCCCTGCATCCAGGGGCTCCCTCCACCAGGCCCCAACTCCTGTCCCCATGCACTCCCACCCCCCAGCACTGTAGGGCACCCTCCACTAGGCCCCCACTCATGTCCCCCTGCACCCACACCCCTCTGCATCCAGGGACACCCTCCACCAGGCCCCCACTCATTTCTCCCAGCACCCCCACCCCCCAGCACTGTAGGGCACCCTCCACCATGCCCCCACTCCTGTCCCCCTGCACCCCCACCCCCCTGCATCAGGGGCACCCTCCACCAGGCCCCCATTCCTGTCCCCCTGCACCCCACCCCCCTGCATCCAGGGGCACCCTCCACCAGGCCCCCACTCCTGTCCCCCTGCACCCCACCCCCCTGCATCCAGGAGCACCCTCCACCAGGCCCCAACTCCTGTCCCCCTGCACCCCCACCCCCAGCACTGTAGGGCACCCTCCACCAGGCCCCCACTCATGTCCCCCTGCACCCCCACCCCCCTGCATCCAGGGGCACCCACCACCAGGCCCCCACTCCTGTCCCCCTGCACCCCCACCCCCTGCATCCAGGAGCACCATCCAAAAGGCCCCCACTCCTGTCCCTCTGCCCCCCCACCCCCCTGCATCCAGGGGCACCCTCCACCAGGCCCCCACTCATGTCTCCTTGCACCCCCACCCCCGAGCACTGTAGGGCACCCTCCACCAGGCCCCCACTTCTGTCCCCCTGCACCCCCAACCCTCAGCACAGTAGGGCACCCTCCACCAGGCCCCCACTCCTGTCCCCCTGCACCCCCACCCCGCTGCATCCAAGGGCACCCTCCACCAGGCCCCCACTCCTGTCCCCCTGCACCCCCACCCCCCAGCACTGTAGGGTACCCTTCACCAGGCCCCCACTCATGTCCCCCTGCACCCCCACCCCCTGCATCCAGGGGCCCCCTCCACCAGGCCCACACTCCTGTCCCCCTGCATCCAGGGGCACCCTCCAAAAGGCCCCCACTCCTGTCCCCCTGTACCCCCACCCCCTGCATCCAGGGGCACCCTCCACCAGGCCCCACCTCATGTCTCCCAGCACCCCCGCCCCCAAGCACTTTAGGGCACCCTCCGCCAGGCCCCCACACCTGTCCCCCTGCACCCCCACCCCCCTGCATCCAGGGGCACCCTCCACCCGGCCCCCACTCATGTCCCCCAGCACTGTAGGGCACCCTCCACCAGGCCCCCACTCCTGTCCCCCTGCACCCCCACCCCCCTGCATCCAGGGGCACCCTCCACCAGGCCCCCACTCATGTCTCCCAGCACCCCCACCCCCCAGCACTGTAGGGCACCCTCCACCAGGCCCAAACTCCTGTCCCCCTGCACCCCCACCCCCCTGCATCCAGGGGCACCCTCCACCAGGCCCCCACTCCTGTCCCCCTGCACCCCCACCCCCCTGCATCCAGGGGCACCCTCCACCAGGCCCCCACTCATGTCTCCCAGCACCCCCACCCCCCAGCACTGTAGGGCACCCTCCAACAGGCCCCCACTCATGTCTCCCAGCACCCCCACCCCCCTGCATCCAGGCGCACATTCCACCAGGCCCCCACTCATGTCCCCCTGCACCCCCACCCCCCTGCATCCAGGGGCACCCTCCACCAGGCCCCCACTCCTGTCCCCCTGCACCCCCATCTCCCCAGCACTGTAGGGCACCCTCCACCAGGCCCCCACTCCTGTCCCCCTGCACCCTCACCCCCCTGCATCCAGGGGCACCCTCCACCAGGCCCCCACTCCTGTCCCCCTCCACCTCCACCCCCCTGCATCCAGGGGCACCCTCCACCAGGCCCCCACTCCTGTCCCCCTGCACCCCCACCCCCCAGCTATGTAGGGCACCCTCCACCAGGCCCCCACTCATGTCCCCCTGCACCCCCACCCCCCTGCATCCAAGGGCACCCTCCACCAGGCCCCCACTCATGTCTCCCAGCACCCCCACCCCCCAGCACTGTAGGGCACCCTCCACCAGGCCCCACTCCTGTCCCCCTGCACCCCCACCCCCCTGCATCCAGGGGCACCCTCCACCAGGCCCACACTCCTGTCCCCCTGCAGCCCCACCACCCTGCATCCAGGGGCACCCTTCACCAGGCCCCCACTCCTGTCCCCCTGCACCCCCACCCCCCTGCATCCAGGGGCACCCTCCACCAGGCCCCCACTCCTGTCCCCCTGCACCCCCCACCCCGCTGCATCCAGGGGCACCCTCCACCAGGCCCCAACTCCTGTCCCCCTGCACCCCCACCCCCCAGCACAGTAGGGCACCCTCCACCAGGCCCCCACTCATGTCCCCCTGCACCCCCACCCCCCTGCATCCAGGGGCACCCTCCACCAGGCCCCCACTCCTGTCCCCCTGCACCCCCACCCCCCTGCATCCAGGGGCACCCTCCACCAGGCCCCCACTCATGTCTCCCAGCACCCCCACCCCCCAGCACTGTAGGGCACCCTCCAACAGGCCCCCACTCATGTCTCCCAGCACCCCCACCCCCCAGCATAGTAGGGCACCCTCCAACAGGCCCCCACTCATGTCCCCCTGCACCCCCACCCCCTTGCATCTAGGGGCACCCTCCACCAGGCCCCCACTCCTGTCCCCCTGCACCCCCATCTCCCCAGCACTGTAGGGCACCCTCCACCAGGCCCCCACTCCTGTCCCCCTGCACCCCCACCCCCCTGCATCCAGGGGCACCCTCCACCAGGCCCCCACTCCTGTCCCCCTGCACCCCCACCGCCCCGCATCCAGGGGCACCCTCCACCAGGCCCCCACTCATGTCTCCCAGCAACCCCACACCCACTAGCACTGTAGGTCACCCTCCAACAGGCCCCCACTCATGTCTCCCAGCACCCCCACCCCCCAGCACTGTAGGGCACCATCCAACAGGCTCCCACTCATGTCTCCCAGCACCCCCACCCCCCAGCATAGTAGGGCACCCTCCAACAGGCCCCCACTCATGTCCCCCTGCACCCCCACCCCCTTGCATCCAGGGGCACCCTCCACCAAGCCCCCACTCCTGTCCCCCTGCACCCCCATCTCCCCAGCACTGTAGGGCACCCTCCAACAGGCCCCCACTCATGCCCCCCTGCACCCCCACCCCCTTGCATCCAGGGGCACCCTCCACCAGGCCCCCACTTCTGTACCCCTGCACCCCCACCCCCCTGCATCCAGGGACACCCTCCACCAGGCCCCCACTCCTGTCCCCCCGCACCCCCACCCCCCTGAATCCAGTGGCACCCTCCACCAGGCCCCCACTCATGTCTCCCAGCACCCCCACCCCCCAGCACTGTAGGGCACCCTCCACCAGGCCCCCACTTCTGTCCCCCTGCACCCCCACCCCCCAGCACTGTAGGGAACCCTCCACCAGGCCTCCACTCCTGTCCCCCTGCACCCCCACCCCCCTGCATCCAGGGGCACCCTCCACCAGGCCCCCACTCCTGTCCCCGTGCACTCCCACCCCCCAGCACTGTAGGGTACCCTCCACCAGGCCCCCACTCCTGTCCCCCTGCACCCCCACCCCCAGCACTGTAGGGTACCCTCCACCAGGCCCCCACTCATGTCTCCCAGCACCCCTACCCCCCAGCACTGTAGGGCACCCTCCACCAGGCCCCCACTCCTGTCCCCCTGCACCCCCACCCCTCTGCATCCAGGGGCACCCTCCGCCAGGCCCCCACTCCTGTCCCCCTGCACCCCCACCCCCAGCACTGTAGGGCACCCTCCACCAGGCCCCCACTCCTGTCCCCCTGCACCCCCACCCCCCTGCACCCAGGGGCACCCTCCACCAGGCCCCCACTCCTGTCCCCTTGCACCCCCACCCCCCTGCATCCAGGGGCACCCTCCACCAGGCCCCCACTCCTGTCCCCCTGCACCCCCACCCCCCTGCATCCAGGGGCACCCTCCACCAGGCCCCCACTCCTGTCCCCCTGCACCCCCACCCCCCAGCACTGTAGGGCACCCTCCACCAGGCCCCCACTCATGTCCCCCTGCACCCCCACCCCCTGCATCCAGGGGCACAATCCACCAGGCCCCCACTCATGTCCCCCTGCACCCCCACCCCCTGCATCCAGGGGCACCCTCCAGCAGGCCCCCACTCCTGTCCCCCTGCACCCCTACCCCCCTGCATCCAGGGGCACCCTCCACCAGGCCCCCACTCATGTCTCCCAGCACCCCCACCCCCAGCACTGTAGGGCACCCTCCACCAGGCCCCCACTCCTGTCCCCCTGCACCCCCACCCCCCTTCATCCAGGGGCACCCTCCACCAGGCCCCCACTCCTGTCCCCCTGCACCTCCACCCCGCTGCATCCAGGGGCACCCTCCACCAGGCCCCAACTCCTGTCCCCCTGCACCCCCACCCCCCTGCATCCAGGGGCACCCTCCACCCGGCCCCCACTCATGTCTCCCAGTACCCCCACCCCCCACCACTGTAGGTCACCCTCCACCAGGCCCCCACTCCTGTCCCTCTGCACCCCCACCCCCCTGCATCCAGGGGCACCCTCCACCAGGCCCCCACTCATGTCTCCCAGCACCCCCACCCCAGCACTGTAGAGCACCCTCCACCAGGCCCCCACTCCTGTCCCCCTGCACCCCCACCCCCCTGCACCCAGGGGCACCCTCCACCAGGCCCCCACTCCTGTCCCCCTGCACCCCCACCCCCCTGCATCCAGGGGCACCCTCCACCAGGCCCCCACTCCTGTCCCCCTGCACCCCCACCCCCCTTCATCCAGGGGCACCCTCCACCAGGCCCCCACTTCTGTCCCCCTGCACCCCCACCCCCCTGCATCCAGGGGCACCCTCCACCAGGCCCCCACTCATGTCCCCCTGCACCCCCACGCCCTGCATCCAGGGGCCCAATTCACCAGGCCCCCACTCATGTCCCCCTGCACCCCCACCCCCTGCATCCAGGGGCACCCTCCAGCAGGCCCCCACTCCTGTCCCCCTGCACCCCTACCCCCCTGCATCCAGGGGCACCCTCCACCAGGCCCCCACTCATGTCTCCCAGCACCCCCAACCCCCAGCACTGTAGGGAACCCTCCACCAGGCCCCCACTCCTGTCCCCCTGCACCCCAACCCCCCTTCATCCAGGGGCACCCTCCACCAGGCCCCCACTCCTGTCCCCCTGCACCCCCACCCCGCTGCATCCAGGGGCACCCTCCACCAGGCCCCAACTCCTGTCCCCCTGCACCCCCACCCCCAAGCACAGTAGGGCACCCTCCACCAGGCCCCCACTCATGTCCCCCTGCACCCCCACCCCCCAGCACTGTAGGGCACCCTCCACCAGGCCCCCACTCATGTCCCCCTGCACCCCCACCCTCTGCATCCAGGGGCACAATCCACCAGGCCCCCACTCATGTCCCCCTGCACCCCCACCCCCTGCATCCAGGGGCACCCTCCAGCAGGTCCCCACTCCTGTCCCCCTGCACCCCTACCCCCCTGCATCCAGGGGCACCCTCCACCAGGCCCCCACTCATGTCTCCCAGTACCCCCAACCCCCAGCACTGTAGGGAACCCTCCACCAGGGCCCCACTCCTGTCCCCCTGCACCCCCACCCCCCTTCATCCAGGGGCACCCTCCACCAGGCCCCAACTCCTGTCCCCCTGCACCCCCACCCCCAAGCACAGTAGGGCACCCTCCACCAGGCCCCCACTCTGTCCCCCTGCACCCCCACCCTCTGCATCCAGGGGCACAATCCACCAGGCCCCCACTCATGTCCCCCTGCACCCCCACCCCCTGCATCCAGGGGCACCCTCCACCAGGCCCCAACTCCTGACCCCTGCACCCCCACCCCCCAGCACAGTAGGGCACCCTCCACCAGGACCCCACTTATGTCCCCCTGCACCCCCACCCCCCTGCATCCAGGGGCACCCTCCACAAGGCCCCCACTCCTGTCCCCCTGCACCCCCACCCCCCTGCCTCCAGGGGCACCCTCCACCAGGCCCCCACTCATGTCTCCCAGCACCCCCACCCCCCAGCACTGTAGGGCACCCTCCAACAGGCCCCCACTCATGTCTCCCAGCACCCCCACCCCCCAGCATAGTAGGGCACCCTCCAACAGGCCCCCACTCATGTCCCCCTGCACCCCCACCCCCTTGCATCCAGGGGCACCCTCCAACAGGCCCCCACTCCTGTCCCCCTGCACCCCCATCTCCCCAGCACTGTAGGGCACCCTCCACCAGGCCCCCACTCCTGTCCCCCTGCACCCTCACCCCCCTGCATCCAGGGGCACCCTCCACCAGGCCCCCACTCCTGTCCCCCTCCACCTCCACCCCCCTGCATCCAGGGGCACCCTCCACCAGGCCCCCACTCCTGTCCCCCTGCACCCCCACCCCCCAGCTATGTAGGGCACCCTCCACCAGGCCCCCACTCATGTCCCCCTGCACCCCCACCCCCCTGCATCCAGGGGCACCCTCCACCAGGCCCCCACTCCTGTCCCCCTGCACCCCCACCGCCCTGCATCCAGGGGCACCCTCCACCAGGTCCCCACTCATGTCTCCCAGCAACCCCACACCCACTAGCACTGTAGGTCACCCTCCAACAGGCCCCCACTCATGTCTCCCAGCACCCCCACCCCCCAGCACTGTAGGGCACCCTCCAACAGGCTCCCACTCATGTCTCCCAGCACCCCCACCCCCCAGCATAGTAGGGCACCCTCCAACAGGCCCCCACTCATGTCCCCCTGCACCCCCACCCCCTTGCATCCAGGGGCACCCTCCACCAAGCCCCCACTCCTGTCCCCCTGCACCCCCATCTCCCCAGCACTGTAGGGCACCCTCCAACAGGCCCCCACTCATGCCCCCCTGCACCCCCACCCCCTTGCATCCAGGGGCACCCTCCACCAGGCCCCCACTTCTGTACCCCTGCACCCCCACCCCCCTGCATCCAGGGACACCCTCCACCAGGCCCCCACTCCTGTCCCCCCAAACCCCCACCCCCCTGAATCCAGGGGCACCCTCCACCAGGCCCCGACTCATGTCTCCCAGCACCCCCACCCCCCAGCACTGTAGGGCACCCTCCACCAGGCCCCCACTTCTGTCCCCCTGCACCCCCACCCCCCAGCACTGTAGGGAACCCTCCACCAGGCCTCCACTCCTGTCCCCCTGCACCCCCACCCCCCTGCATCCTGGGGCACCCTCCACCAGGCCCCCACTCATGTCTTCCAGCACCCCCACCCCCAGCACTGTAGGGCACCCTCCGCCAGGCCCCCACTCCTGTCCCCCTGCACCCCCATCCCCCTGCATCCAGGGGCACCCTCCACCAGGCCCCCACTCCTGTCCCCCTGCACCCCCACCCCCCTGCATCCAGGGGCACCCTCCACCAGGCCCCCACTCCTGTCCCCCTGCACCCCCACCCCCCAGCACTGTAGGGCACCCTCCACCAGGCCCCCACTCATGTCCCCCTGCTCCCCCACCCCCCTGCATCCAGGGGCACCCTCCACCAGGCCCCCACTCATGTCTACCAGCACCCCCACCCCCCAGCACTGTAGGGCACCCTCCACCAGGCACCCACTCATGTCCCCCTGCACCCCCACCCCCCTGCATCCAGGGGCACCCTCCACCAGGCCCCCACTCCTGTCTCCCTGCACCCCTACCCCCTGCATCCAGGGGCACCCTCCACCAGGCCCCCACTCATGACTCCCAGCACCCCACCCCCCAGCACTGTAGGGCACCCTCCACCAGGCCCCCACTCCTGTCCCCCTGCACCCCCACCCCCCTGCACCCAGGGGCACCCTCCACCAGGCCCCTACTCCTGTCCCCCTGCACCCCCACCCCCCTGCATCCAGGGGCACCCTCCACCAGGCCCCCACTCCTGTCCCCCTGCACCCCCACCCCCCTGCATCCAGGGGCACCCTCCACCAGGCCCCCACTCCTGTCCCCCTGCACCCCCACCCCCAGGACTGTAGGGCACCCTCCACCAGGCCCCCACTCATGTCCCCCTGCACCCCCACCCCCTGCATCCAGGGGCACAATCCACCAGGCCCCCACTCATGTCCCCCTGCACCCCCACCCCCTGCATCCAGGGGCACCCTCCAGCAGGCCCCCACTCCTGTCCCCCTGCACCCCGACCCCCCTGCATCCAGGGGCACCCTCCACCAGGCCCCCACTCATGTCTCCCAGCACCCCCAACACCCAGCACTGTAGGGAACCCTCCACCAGGCCCCCACTCCTGTCCCCCTGCACCCCCACCCCCCTTCATCCAGGGGCACCCTCCACCAGGCCCCCACTCCTGTCCCCCTGCACCCCCACCCCGCTGCATCCAGGGGCACCCTCCACCAGGCCCCAACTCCTGTCCCCCTGCACCCCCACCCCCCTGCATCTAGGGGCACCCTCCACCAGGCCCCCACTCCTGTCCCCCTGCACCCCCACCCCCCTGCATCCAGGAGCACCCTCCACCAGGCCCCAACTCCTGTCCCCCTGCACCCCCACCCCTCTGCATCCAGGGGCACCCTCCACCAGGCCCCCAATCTTGTCTCCCAGCACCCCCACCCCCCAGCACTGTAGGGCACCCTCCACCAGGCCCCCACTCCTGTCCCCCTGCACCCCCACCCCTTGCATCCAGGGGCACCCTCCAAAAGGCCCCCACTCCTGTCCCCCTGCCCCCCTGCACCCCTGCATCCAGGGGCACCCTCCACCAGGCCCCCACTCATGTCTCCTTGCACCCCCACCCCCCAGCACTGTAGGGCACCCTCCAACAGGCCCCCACTTCTGTCCCCCTGCACCCCCACCCCCCAGCACTGTAGGGCACCCTCCACCAGGCCCCCACTCATGTCCCCCTGCACCCCCACCCCCTGCATCCAGGGGCACAATCCAGCAGGCCCCCACTCATGTCCCCCTGCACCCCCACCCCCTGCATCCAGGGGCACCCTCCAGCAGGCCCCCACTCCTGTCCCCCTGCACCCCTACCCCCCTGCATCCAGGGGCACCCTCCACCAGGCCCCCAATCATGTCTCCCAGCACCCCCAACACCCAGCACTGTAGGGAACCCTCCACCAGGCCCCCACTCCTGTCCCCCTGCACCCCCACCCCCCTTCATCCAGGGGCACCCTCCACCAGGCCCCCACTCCTGTCCCCCTGCACCCCCACCCCGCTGCATCCAGGGGCACCCTCCACCAGGCCCCAACTCCTGTCCCCCTGCACCCCCACCCCCAAGCACAGTAGGGCACCCTCCACCACGCCCCCACTCATGTCCCCCTGCACCCCCACCCCCCTGCAGCCAGGGGCACCCTCCACCAGGCCCCCACACTGTCCCCCTGCACCCCCACCCCTCTGCATCCAGGGGCACCCTCCACCAGGCCCCCAATCTTGTCTCCCAGCACCCCCACCCCCCAGCACTGTAGGGCACCCTCCACCAGGCCCCCACTCCTGTCCCCCTGCACCCCCACCCCCCTGCATCCAGGGGCACCCTCCACCAGGCCCCCACTCCTGTCACCCTGCACCCTCACCCCCCTGCATCCAGGGGCACCCTCCACCAGGCCCCCACTCCTGTCCCCCTGCACCCCCAACCCCCTGCACCCAGGGGCACCCTCCACCAGGCCCTCACTCCTGTCCCCCTGCACCCCCACCCCCCTGCATCCAGGGGCACCCTCCACCAGGCCCCCACTCCTGTCCCCCTGCACCCCCACCCCCCTGCATCCAGGGGCACCCTCCACCAGGCCCCCAATCCTGTCCCCCTGCACCCCCACCCCCCAGCACTGTAGGGCACCCTCCACCAGGCCCCCACTCATGTCCCCCTGCACCCCCACCCCCCTGCATCCAGGGGCACAATCCACCAGGCCCCCACTCATGTCCCCCTGCACCCCCACCACCTGCATCCAGGGGCACCCTCCAGCAGGCCCCCACTCCTGTCCCCCTGCACCCCTACCCCCCTGCATCCATGGGCACCCTCCACCAGGCCCCCACTCATGTCTCCCAGCACCCCCACCCCCCAGCATCCAGGGGCACCCTCCACCAGGCCCCCACTCCTGTCCCCCTGCACCCCCACCCCCCTGCATCCAGGGGCACCCTCCACCAGGCCCCCACTCCTGTCCCCCTGCACCCCCACCCCCCAGCACTGTAGGGCACCCTCCACCAGGCCCCCACTCATGTCCCCCTGCACCCTCACCCCCCTGCATCCAGGGGCACAATCCACCAGGCCCCCACTCATGTCCCCCTGCACCCCCACCCCCTGCATCCAGGGGCACCCTCCAGCAGGCCCCCACTCCTGTCCCCCTGCACCCCTACCCCCCTGCATCCAGGGGCACCCTCCACCAGGCCCCCACTCCTGTCCCCCTGCACCCCCACCCCCTGCATCCAGGGGCACCCTCCACCAGGCCCCCACTCCTGTCCCCCTGCACCCCCACCCCCCTGAATCCAGGGGCAGCCTTCACCAGGCCCCAACTCCTGTCTCCCTGCACCCCCACCCCCCAGCACTGTAGGGCACCCTCCACCAGGCCCCCACTTCTGTCCCCCTGCACCCCCAACCCTCAGCACAGTAGGGCACCCTCCACCAGGCCCCCACTCCTGTCCCCCTGCACCCCCACCCCGCTGCATCCAAGGGCACCCTCCACCAGGCCCCCACTCCTGTCCCCCTGCACCCCCACCCCCCAGCACTGTAGGGTACCCTCCACCAGGCCCCCACTCATGTCCCCCTGCACCCCCACCCCCCTGCATCCAGGGGCACCCTCCACCAGGCCCACACTCCTGTCCCCCTGCACCCCCACCCACTGCATCCAGGGGCACCTTCCAAAAGGTCCCCACTCCTGTCCCCTGTACCCCCACCCCCTGCATCCAGGGGCACCCTCCACCAGGCCCCACCTCATGTCTCCCAGCACCCCCGCCCCCAAGCACTTTAGGGCACCCTCCGCCAGGCCCCCACTCCTGTCCCCCTGCACCCCCACCCCCCTGCATCCAGGGGCACCCTCCACCAGGCCCCCACTCATGTCCCCCAGCACTGTAGGGCACCCTCCACCAGGCCCCCACTCCTGTCCCTCTGCACCCCCACCCCCCTGCATCCAGGGGCACCCTCCACCAGGCCCCCACTCATGTCTCCCAGCACCCCCACCCCCCAGCACTTTAGGGCACCCTCCACCAGGCCCAAACTCCTGTCCCCCTGCACCCCCACCCCCCTGCATCCAGGGGCACCCTCAACCCGGCCCCCACTCATGTCTCCCAGCACCCCCACCCCCCACCACTGTAGGTCACCCTCCACCAGGCCCCCACTCCTGTCCCTCTGCACCCCCACCCCCCTGCATCCAGGGGCACCCTCCACCAGGCCCCCACTCATGTCTCCCAGCACCCCCACCCCCAGCACTGTAGGGCACCCTCCACCAGGCCCCCACTCCTGTCCCCCTGCACCCCCACCCCTGTGCACCCAGGGGCACCCTCCACCAGGCCCCCACTCCTGTCCCCCTGCACCCCAACCCACCTGCATCCAGGGGCACCCTCCACCAGGCCCCCACTCCTGTCCCCCTGCACCCCCACCCCCCTGCATCCAGGGGCACCCTCCACCAGGCCCCCACTCCTGTCCCCCTGCACCCCCACCCTCCAGCACTGTAGGGCACCCTCCACCAGGCCCCCACTCATGTCCCCCTGCACCCCCACCCCCCTGCATCCAGGGGCACAATCCACCAGGCCCCCACTCATGTCCCCCTGCACCCCCACCCCCTGCATCCAGGGGCACCCTCCAGCAGGCCCCCACTCCTGTTCCCCTGCACCCCTACCCCCTGCATCCAGGGGCACCCTCCACCAGGCCCCCACTCATGTCTCCCAGCACCCCCACCCCCCAGCACTGTAGGGCACCCTCCACCAGGCCCCCACTCCTGTCCCCCTGCACCCCCACCCCCCTTCATCCAGGGGCACCCTCCACCAGGCCCCCACTCCTGTTCCCCTGCACCCCCACCCCCCTGCATCCAGGGGCACCCTCCACCAGGCCCCCACTCCTGTCCCCCTGCAGCCCCACCACCCTGCATCCAGGGGCACCCTCCACCAGGCCCCCACTCCTGTCCCCCTGCACCCCCACCCCGCTGCATCCAGGGGCACCCTCCACCAGGCCCCAACTCCTGTCCCCCTGCACCCCCACCCCCAAGCACAGTAGGGCACCCTCCACCAGGCCCCCACTCATGTCCCCCTGCACCCCCACCCCCCGGCATCCAGGGGCAACCTCCACCAGGCCCCCACTCCTGTCCCCCTGCACCCCCACCCCTCTGCATCCAGGGGCACCCTCCACCAGGCCCCCACTCTTGTCTCCCAGCACCCCCACCCCCCAGCACTGTAGGGCACCCTCCACCAGGCCCCCACTCCTGTCCCCCTGCACCCCCACCCCCATGCATCCAGGGGCACCCTCCACCAGGCCCCCACTCCTGTCCCCCTGCACCCTCACCCCCCTGCATCCAGGGGCACCCTCCACCAGGCCCCCACTCCTGTCCCCCTGCACCCCCAACCCCCTGCATCCAGGGGCACCCTCCACCAGGCCCCCACTCCTGTCCCCCTGCATCCCCACCCCCCTGCATCCAGGGGCAGCCTTCACCAGGCCCCAACTCCTGTCTCCCTGCACCCCCACCCCCCAGCACTGTAGGGCACCCTCCACCAGGCCCCCACTCATGTCCCCCTGCACCCCCACCCCCCTGCATCCAGGGGCACCCTCCACCAGGCCCCCACTCCTGTCCCCCTGCACCCTCACCCCCCTGCATCCAACGGGGCACCCTCCACCAGGCCCCCACTCATGTCTCCCAATACCCCCACCCCCAGCACTGTAGGGCACCCTCCAACAGTCCCCCACTTATGTCTCCCAGCACCCCCACCCCCCAGCACTGTAGGGCACCCTCCAACAGGCCCCCACTCATGTCCCCCTGCACCCCCATCCCCTTGCATCCAGGGGCACCCTCCCCCAGGCCCCCACTCCTGTCCCCCTGCACCCCCACCCCCCTACATCCAGGGGCACCCTCCACCAGGCCCCCACTCCTGTCCCCCTGCACCCCCACCCCCCCTGCATCCAGGGGCACCCTCCACCAGGCCCCCACTCATGTCCCCCAGCACTGTAGGGCACCCTCCACCAGGCCCCCACTCCTGTCCCCCTGCACACCCACCCCCTGCATCCAGGGGCACCCTCCACCAGGCCCCCACTCATGTCTCCCAGCACCCCCACCCCCCAGCACTGTAGGGCACCCTCCACCAGGCCCCCACTCCTGTCCCCCTGCACCCCCACCCCCCTTCATCCAGGGGCACCCTCCACCAGGCCCCCACTCATGTCCCCCTGCACCCCCACCCCGCTGCATCCAGGGGCACCCTCCACCAGGCCCCAACTCCTGTCCCCCTGCACCCCCACCCCCCTGCATCCAGGGGCACCCTCCACCCGGCCCCCACTCATGTCTCCCAGCACCCCCACCCCCCAACACTGTAGGTCACCCTCCACCAGGCCCCCACTCCTGTCCCTCTGCACCCCCACCCCCCTGCATCCAGGGGCACCCTCCACCAGGCCCCCACTCATGTCTCCCAGCACCCCCACCCCCAGCACTGTAGGGCACCCTCCACCAGGCCCCCACTCCTGTCCCCCTGCACCCCCACCCCCCTGCACCCAGGGGCACCCTCCACCAGGCCCCCACTCCTGTCCCCCTGCACCCCCACCCCCTGCATCCAGGGGCACCCTCCACCAGGCCCCCACTCCTGTCCCCCTGCACCCCCACCCCCCTGCATCCAGGGGCACCCTCCACCAGGCCCCCACTCCTGTCCCCCTGCACCCCCACCCCCCAGCACTGTAGGGCACCCTCCACCAGGCCCCCACTCATGTCCCCCTGCACCCCCACCCCCTGCATCCAGGGGCACAATCCACCAGGCCCCCACTCATGTCCCCCTGCACCCCCACCCCCTGCATCCAGGGGCACCCTCCAGCAGGCCCCCACTCCTGTCCCCCTGCACCCCTACCCCCCTGCATCCAGGGGCACCCTCCACCAGGCCCCCACTCATGTCTCCCAGCACCCCCAACACCCAGCACTGTAGGGAACCCTCCACCAGGCCCCCACTCCTGTCCCCCTGCACCCCCACCCCCCTTCATCCAGGGGCACCCTCCACCAGGCCCCCACTCCTGTCCCCCTGCACCCCCACCCCGCTGCATCCAGGGGCACCCTCCACCAGGCCCCAACTCCTGTCCCCCTGCACCCCCACCCCCAAGCACAGTAGGGCACCCTCCACCACGCCCCCACTCATGTCCCCCTGCACCCCCACCCCCCTGCAGCCAGGGGCACCCTCCACCAGGCCCTCACTCTGTCCCCCTGCACCCCCACCCCTCTGCATCCAGGGGCACCCTCCACCAGGCCCCCACTCTTGTCTCCCAGCACCCCCACCCCCCAGCACTGTAGGGCACCCTCCACCAGGCCCCCACTCCTGTCCCCCTGCACCCCCACCCCCCTGCATCCAGGGGCACCCTCCACCAGGCCCCCACTCCTGTCACCCTGCACCCTCACCCCCCTGCATCCAGGGGCACCCTCCACCAGGCCCCCACTCCTGTCCCCCTGCACCCCACCCCCCTGCATCCAGGGGCACCCTCCACCAGGCCCCCACTCCTGTCCCCCTGCACCCCCACCCCCCTGCATCCAGGGGCAGCCTTCACCAGGCCCCAACTCCTGTCTCCCTGCACCCCCAGCACTGTAGGGCACCCTCCACCAGGCCCCCACTCATGTCCCCCTGCACCCCCACCCCCTGCATCCAGGGGCACCCTCCACCAGGCCCCCACTCCTGTCCCCCTGCACCCCCACCCCCCTGCATCCAGGGGCACCCTCCACCAGGCCCCCACTCATGTCCCCCAGCACTGTAGGGCACCCTCCACCAGGCCCCCACTCCTGTCCCCCTGCACCCCCACCCCCCTGCATCCAGGGGCACCCTCCACCAGGCCCCCACTCATGTCTCCCAGCACCCCCACCCCCCAGCACTGTAGGGCACCCTCCACCAGGCCCAAACTCCTGTCCCCCTGCACCCCCACCCCCCTGCATCCAGGGGCACCCTCCACCCGGCCCCCACTCATGTCTCCAAGCACCCCCACCCCCCACCACTGTAGGTCACCCTCCACCAGGCCCCCACTCCTGTCCCTCTGCACCCCCACCCCCCTGCATCCAGGGGCACCCTCCACCAGGCCCCCACTCATGTCTCCCAGCACCCCCACCCCCAGCACTGTAGGGCACCCTCCACCAGGCCCCCACTCCTGTCCCCCTGCACCCCCAACCCCCTGCACCCAGGGGCACCCTCCACCAGGCCCCCACTACTGTCCCCCTGCACCCCCACCCCCCTGCATCCAGGGGCACCCTCCACCAGGCCCCCACTCCTGTCCCCCTGCACCCCCACCCCCCTGCATCCAGGGGCACCCTCCACCAGGCCCCAATCCTTTCCCCCTGCACCCCCACCCCCCAGCACTGTAGGGCACCCTCCACCAGGCCCCCACTCATTTCCCCCTGCACCCCCACCCCCCTGCATCCAGGGGCACAATCCACCAGGCCCCCACTCATGTCCCCCTGCACCCCCACCACCTGCATCCAGGGGCACCCTCCAGCAGGCCCCCACTCCTGTCCCCCTGCACCCCTACCCCCCTGCATCCATGGGCACCCTCCACCAGGCCCCCACTCATGTCTCCCAGCACCCCCACCCCCCAGCATCCAGGGGCACCCTCCAACAGGCCCCCACTCCTGTCCCCCTGCACCCCCACCCCCCTGCATCCAGGGGCACCCTCCACCAGGCCCCCACTCCTGTCCCCCTGCACCCCCACCCCCCAGCACTGTAGGGCACCCTCCACCAGGCCCCCACTCATGTCCCCCTGCACCCCCACCCCCCTGCATCCAGGGGCACAATCCACCAGGTCCCCACTCATGTCCCCCTGCACCCCCACTCCCTGCATCCAGGGGCACCCTCCAGCAGGCCCCCACTCCTGTCCCCCTGCACCCCTACCCCCCTGCATCCAGGGGCACCCTCCACCAGGCCCCCACTCCTGTCCCCCTGCACCCCCACCCCCTGCATCCAGGGGCACCCTCCACCAGGCCCCCACTCCTGTCCCCCTGCACCCCCACCCTCCTGAATCCAGGGGCAGCCTTCACCAGGCCCCAACTCCTGTCTCCCTGCACCCCCACCCCCCAGCACTGTAGGGCACCCTCCACCAGGCCCCCACTTCTGTCCCCCTGCACCCCCAACCCTCAGCACAGTAGGGCACCCTCCACCAGGCCCCCACTCCTGTCCCCCTGCACCCCCACCCCGCTGCATCCAAGGGCACCCTCCACCAGGCCCCCACTCCTGTCCCCCTGCACCCCCACCCCCCAGCACTGTAGGGTACCCTCCACCAGGCCCCCACTCATGTCCCCCTGCACCCCCCCCCCCTGCATCCAGGGGCACCCTCCACCAGGCCCACACTCCTGTCCCCCTGCACCCCCACCCACTGCATCCAGGGGCACCTTCCAAAAGGTCCCCACTCCTGTCCCCCTGTACCCCCACCCCCTGCATCCAGGGGCACCCTCCACCAGGCCCCACCTCATGTCTCCCAGCACCCCCGCCCCCAAGCACTTTAGGGCACCCTCCGCCAGGCCCCCACTCCTGTCCCCCTGCACCCCCACCCCCCTGCATCCAGGGGCACCCTCCACCAGGCCCCCACTCATGTCCCCCAGCACTGTAGGGCACCCTCCACCAGGCCCCCACTCCTGTCCCCCTGCACCCCCACCCCCCTGCATCCAGGGGCACCCTCCACCAGGCCCCCACTCATGTCTCCCAGCACCCCCACCCCCCAGCACTTTAGGGCACCCTCCACCAGGCCCAAACTCCTGTCCCCCTGCACCCCCACCCCCCTGCATCCAGGGGCACCCTCCACCTGGCCCCCACTCATGTCTCCCAGCACCCCCACCCCCCACCACTGTAGGTCACCCTCCACCAGGCCCCCACTCCTGTCCCTCTGCACCCCCACCCCCTGCATCCAGGGGCACCCTCCACCAGGCCCCCACTCATGTCTCCCAGCACCCCCACCCCCAGCACTGTAGGGCACCCTCCACCAGGCCCCCACTCCTGTCCCCCTGCACCCCCACCCCTGTGCACCCAGGGGCACCCTCCACCAGGCCCCCACTCCTGTCCCCCTGCACCCCAACCCCCCTGCATCCAGGGGCACCCTCCACCAGGCCCCCACTCCTGTCCCACTGCACCCCCACCCCCCTGTATCCAGGGGCACCCTCCACCAGGCCCCCACTCCTGTCCCCCTGCACCCCCACCCCCCAGCACTGTAGGGCACCCTCCACCAGGCCCCCACTCATGTCCCCCTGCACCCCCACCCCCCTGCATCCAGGGGCACAATCCACCAGGCCCCCACTCATGTCCCCCTGCACCCCCACCCCCTGCATCCAGGGGCACCCTCCAGCAGGCCCCCACTCCTGTTCCCCTGCACCCCTACCCCCTGCATCCAGGGGCACCCTCCACCAGGCCCCCACTCATGTCTCCCAGCACCCCCACCCCCCAGCACTGTAGGGCACCCTCCACCAGGCCCCCACTCCTGTCCCCCTGCACCCCCACCCCCCTTCATCCAGGGGCACCCTCCACCAGGCCCCCACTCCTGTTCCCCTGCACCCCCACCCCCCTGCATCCAGGGGCACCCTCCACCAGGCCCCCACTCCTGTCCCCCTGCAGCCCCACCACCCTGCATCCAGGGGCACCCTCCACCAGGCCCCCACTCCTGTCCCCCTGCACCCCCACCCCGCTGCATCCAGGGGCACCCTCCACCAGGCCCCAACTCCTGTCCCCCTGCACCCCCACCCCCCTGCATCCAGGGGCAACCTCCACCAGGCCCCCACTCCTGTCCCCCTGCACCCCCACCCCTCTGCATCCAGGGGCACCCTCCACCAGGCCCGCACTCTTGTCTCCCAGCACCCCCACCCCCCAGCACAGTAGGGCACCCTCCACCAGGCCCCCACTCATGTCCCCCTGCACCCCCACCCCCCTGCATCCAGGGGCAACCTCCACCAGGCCCCCACTCCTGTCCCCCTGCACCCCCACCCCTCTGCATCCAGGGGCACCCTCCACCAGGCCCGCACTCTTGTCTCCCAGCACCCCCACCCCCCAGCACTGTAGGGCACCCTCCACCAGGCCCCCACTCCTGTCCCCCTGCACCCCCACCCCCCTGCATCCAGGGGCACCCTCCACCAGGCCCCCACTCCTGTCCCCCTGCACCCTCATCCCCCTGCATCCAGGGGCACCCTCCACCAGGCCCCCACTCCTGTCCCCCTGCACCCCCAACCCCCTGCATCCAGGGGCACCCTCCACCAGGCCCCCACTCCTGTCCCCCTGCACCCCCACCCCCCTGCATCCAGGGGCAGCCTTCACCAGGCCCCAACTCCTGTCTCCCTGCACCCCCACCCCCCAGCACTGTAGGGCACCCTCCACCAGGCCCCCACTCATGTCCCCCTGCACCCCCACCCCCCTGCATCCAGGGGCACCCTCCACCAGGCCCACTCCTGTCCCCCTGCACCCCCACCCCCCTGCATCCAGGGGCACCCTCCACCAGGCCCCCACTCATGTCTCCCAGCACCCCCACCCCCAGCACTGTAGGGCACCCTCCAACAGTCCCCCACTCATGTCTCCCAGCACCCCCACCCCCCAGCACTGTAGGGCACCCTCCAACAGGCCCCCACTCATGTCCCCCTGCACCCCCATCCCCTTGCATCCAGGGGCACCCTCCCCCAGGCCCCCACTCCTGTCCCCCTGCACCCCCACCCCCCTACATCCAGGGGCACCCTCCACCAGGCCCCCACTCCTGTCCCCCTGCACCCCCACCCCCCTGCATCCAGGGGCACCCTCCACCAGGCCCCCACTCATGTCCCCCAGCACTGTAGGGCACCCTCCACCAGGCCCCCACTCCTGTCCCCCTGCACCCCCACCCCCCTGCATCCAGGGGCACCCTCCACCAGGCCCCCACTCATGTCTCCCAGCACACCCACCCCCCAGCACTGTAGGGCACCCTCCACCAGGCCCAAACTCCTGTCCCCCTGCACCCCCACCCCCCTGCATCCAGGGGCACCCTCCACCCGGCCCACACTCATGTCTCCCAGCACCCCCACCCCCCACCACTGTAGGTCACCCTCCACCAGGCCCCCACTCCTGTCCCTCTGCACCCCCACCCCCCTGCATCCAGGGGCACCCTCCACCAGGCCCCCACTCCTGTCCCCCTGCACCCCCACCCCCAGGCACTGTAGGGCACCCTCCACCAGGCCCCCACTCATGTCCCCCTGCACCCCCACCCCCTGCATCCAGGGGCACAATCCACCAGGCCCCCACTCATGTCCCCCTGCACCCCCACCCCTCTGCATCCAGGGGCACCCTCCACCAGGCCCCCACTCCTGTCCCCCTGTACCCCTACCCCCCTGCATCCAGGGGCACCCTCCATCAGGCCCCCACTCATGTCTCCTAGCACCCCCACCCCCCAGCACTGTAGGGCACCCTCCACCAGGCCCCCACTCCTGTCCCCCTGCACCCCCACCCCCCTGCATCCAGGGGCACCCTCCACCAGGCCCCCACTCCTGTCCCCCTGCAGCCCCACCCCCCAGCACTGTAGGGCACCCTCCACCAGGCCCCCACTCCTGTCCCCCTGCACCCCCACCCCCCTGCATCCAGGGGCACCCTCCACCAGGCCCCCACTCCTGTCCCCCTGCACCCCCACCCCTCTGCATCCAGGGGCACCCTCCACCAGGCCCCCACTCTTGATCCCCGGCACCCCCACCCCCCAGCACTGTAGGGCACCCTCCACCAGGCCCCCACCCCTGTCCCCCTGCACCCCCACCCCCCTGCATCCAGGGGCACCCTCCACCAGGCCCCCACTCCTGTCCCCCTGCACCCTCACCCCCCTGCATCCAGGGGCACCCTCCACCAGGCCCCCACTCCTGTCCCCCTGCACCCCCACCCCCTGCATCCAGGGGCACCCTCCACCAGGCCCCCACTCCTGTCCCCCTGCACCCCCACCCCCCTACATCCAGTGCCACCCTTCACCAGGCCCCAACTCCTGTCTCCCTGCACCCCCACCCCCCAGCACTGTATGGCACCCTCCACCAGGCCCCCACTCATGTCCCCCTGCACCCCCACCCCCCTGCATCCAGGGGCACCCTCCACCAGGCCCCCACTCCTGTCCCCCTGCACCCCCACCCCCTGCATCCAGGGTCACCCTCCACCAGGCCCCCACTCATGTCTCCCAGCACCCCCACCCCCCCAGCACTGTAGGGCACCCTCCAACAGTCCCCCACTCATGTTTCCCAGCACCCCCACCCCCCAGCACTGTAGGGCACCCTCCAACAGGCCCCCACTCATGTCCCCCTGCACCCCCACCCCCTTGCATCCAGGGGCACCCTCCACCAGGCCCCCACTCCTGTCCCCCTGCACCCCCACCTCCCCAGCACTGTAGGGCACCCTCCACCAGGCCCCCACTCCTGTCCCCCTGCGCCCCCACCCCCCTGCATCCAGGGGCACCCTCCACCAGGCCCGCACTCCTGTCTCCCTGCACCGCCACCCCCCAGCCGTGCGATTTGCCTGGGTACGTGTATTCCAGGGGTGCGCAGGTAGTCTCACACGCGATTCCATCAGGGTACGTGTATTATGGGTCCGCGTGAACTTATACCAGCAGGGTATGTGTATTACGGGGTTTGCGGGAAGTTCCACACGCGACTGGGCCTGTGAGAGTGAGGTACGTGTATTCCAGGGGTGGGCGGGAATATTTACTCGCGACTGGGCCTGGGAGAGCGTGTTACGTGTTTTCCTGGGGTGGGCGGGAAGATTTAAAGGTCCAATCCTGAAACACGTATGCAGCATGAAGCAGGCGCACGTCTCGCGCAGCATAAAATAGTGTGCAAACAACAAACAAGCTCAGACGCCAGGTTGAATATACCGTTCCTAGCAGCAGTGGCCGTGAGATACCACAGGAGGAGGAGAAGGATAGTCACGGCCAGAAACTTCACAGCCAGAACCAGCCTATTTGGTATGCCTGATGACCAGGTATATGGGAGGTACAGGTTTCCACCACACATAATACTCGACCTGGTCAGTGAGTGGGAGGATGACCTCACATCACCCACCCTGTGCTCCCAAGCACTCAGCCCACTGGAGAAGGTCCTCATTGTACTGCACTTCTTGGCTACCGGATCATTTCAGCGGACAAGTGCCATAGTGGGGGGGTGTCATAGGCCACGCAGTCACGGTGCCTACACCAGGTGTTGGCCATCATCAATTCACACCCATCAGTCCGCAGGCACATATACCTGCCCAGAACGCCTGCAGAAAGGCAGGCTGTCAGCCAGGATTTGTACAGGGTGGCACAATTCCCCAAAGTGCTAGGTGCCATTGATTGAACCCATGTGGCTCTACGTCCCGCAAGGGCATCTGAGCACATCTATAGAAACCGCAAGCACTGGCATTCCATCAACGTCCAGGTAGTAATTAGCTGGTGATGCCAAGGGAATCATCACCTCAGTATATGCCAACTATCCAGGGTCCACCCACGACAGCTTCATTTCCAGGATGCATGGCTGCTTGGTGAGTAGAAATGCCACAGCACACGCATGCATGACAGATACAGAGTAATGGCAATACCCCACTAATGATCCACATCACCACCTCCCCAGGGGACAGTGCCTACCCTCTGAGCACACACATGATAACGCCAATTCGGAACCCCATCACGCCTCCTGAGGTAAGATACAACACAACCCATATTGCAACACGGGGCATAGTGGAGCGCACATTCGGAGTGCTCAAGTCACGCTTTCGCTCCCTTGACTGTTCTGGTGGGCAGCTGTTATACGCTCCCCCAGTAGTGTGCAGGATCTTAGTGGCAGCATGTGTCCTGCACAATGTTGCAACACGCCGGGACCTGGCTGTGGACATGGTGGTGCCCCCACATCCCCAACCACATGCACGCCCGCTGCGCATGGGAGGGGAAAGGGCACGGGGTGAGGCAGCCTGTACACAGCTGGTGGCTAATTACTTCACATATAAAGCACACCCCTGTGGAGTGCACACAGCCCTGGCACACACCATCTGACAATCAATGATGACTCAATCTGACAATTCAGTCAACTGTCAGAACCATAGCAGCCTGAGATTGTTCATCTGGAAGTGTCACAATATGTGCATCCCTTCCTACACAAACACCACCAATGCATTGTCATCAAAAGACACACTTCCATGCAGCAAAAATGAATACCCACTTGCAAAATACAACATGAGAACAGTGCCATGTCACCCAACCCCTCCCCGGCACGGCCACACAACACACCACGGCATGTCATGCAATGTGAGTGCAAACAAATTAATCCCCACAACATGCCCCAAGTGTCACCAACTACAGTGTCCCTAATGGAAACTGGCCACACATGAAATGCTCACAGTAATGCAGGACCAACAACACACATTACTGAATACTTACCAATAATACCAATCACCTACACAATCTCCAACCTACCATAAACATGACAGTACAGACTTAAAAAATTGGTAGCCTCACTACCTGATAATGCCAGCACTTTGAACACTTCCAACTATACAGTGTTAGCGCCACGCAAGAGTGTAGGTGCACTGCTTACAACATGGACTCCAGTTCCAAAGTAGACCGCCTTGTGAAGACATGAGAAATGGACCTGCAAATTAGGAGGATGAGATGGATGCAGAGGCACATATCAATACACCATGCAGTGTACAATACATCACCAATATGCACTAGGAATGTATACACAGTATTGACTACAGACTGCCCACACATCAAATGGGAGTCCAACGTCACTGTGTAAGTCAATGTCACTTGGGCACACCCTTTGCAAGCCCATGGAAACGGGAAGCAGGAGGGGTGTGTGTCACACAAACCCAAGCATCTGACCCAAATTCAGGACAAGCCTGTATGTGCCCAGCCACAATGCAGCGTATGCCCACGGGAGCCACACAAGGCAACACACTGTCAAAATAATCAAGATTCAAAAATCAAAAAAAAAAAAAGAAAAAAACAAAAATCAAAAATCAAAAATGGCCATGAATGGGCCTGGGGGGGTGGGGGAGGCCACCCAGGAGGTCCGAGGACAGGGTGCACACCAAAACCCACCTGTGTGGATCTTGCAAAAAAAAACACCACCATGGGCTCATGGCCTGCACGGCTACCCTATTGTGGGAGAATCGCTGCTGTCGCTCTCCTCACCCTCTGCAGCTGCATCAGGAGGTGGTGGCACTATGGGAGGCAGCCCACGCAAAGCCCTAGTCTGGTCCACTATGGCAGCAAGCATGCGGGTGTGGAAGGTCTGGTTCTGGAGGATAATTGTGCGGAGGTCCCCATGCAACAACTCACGGGATGCCCGCACCTCCTCCCTAGTTGCCTGCATCTCAGCTGAGAGCGTACGTGTGAGCCGCTCCAGCTGCTGTTCTGTCCTCGTGTTAACTGAAGCCTCAAGCTCAACCAGAGTTGCCCTGAGCTGACGGAGTTCCACCCTCAGGGCTTCCCTGTGGCCCTGGGACTCAATAGAAATGGCTTCCCGCAGAGTCTCCAGTGCCGCCCGCCTGTCCCTGTTGGACGCCAACATGTCCTCCCTGTGTGACTGGCTAATGGAGTCTATTGCCTGCTGTAGTTGTTCAATTAGCATTTCTTGGGGGACAATGGAAGTGGCCACCCTATCCATGGCCTGAGCCATCATCTCAGTTGATGCTGCCTGTTGGTTTGCCATACCGTATATGGATTGCTCCCATGCAGTATTGCCAGGTGGTGTACGGCCACCGCGTCGGCGGGCACCAAACCTGTCTGGGGCAAGACGAACTGCACCTTGCTGTGCCGGCACTGCCTGAGGCTGCAGGACTGCATTCCCCCTCTGATCTGCTGGCCCAGGAACAGGATCAGATTTAGCAGAGTGTGACCCTGCATCCGTAACCACCAAAGGCGGACCTACCAACACTGACCTCCCCATTGAGGGTTCTACCCCTGGTGCAGGTGGGTTGGACAGTACAGAATCCCTCCCAGAAACACCTGCGACGGCACATAGGTCTCATCATCCGAATCGACACCTGAGTAGAGCTCGGGGAGGTGCACCCAGAGACACCCCTTGAGATGACGGCCTGTAGCAAGTGTGGGTTCTCACCCACCACCACACCACGTCCCTCACTGGTTCCCGGTCGGGCCTGAGACCCCTCCTGGGTCTGCACCATCTCCACAACCCCAGCAGTATCAAGTGCGTCATCCCCTGCAAAGACATGAAAGAAAAGAAATGGGAACAGGCATTAGCACCATGGAACACAATTAAGGCTGAGAAGCAACAGAAACAGTACTTCATTGACACATGTACCACATGACTATAACCCTCCCATGCATGCACTGTCACTGCGTATGAAGGGGAGGCAAATGGCACACATTGATGACACCAAGATGAAGACCAACACATTTGCTGCATGCTGCCTAGCAGTGCCATCACACATTGGCCTGTGATTGACATGTCCAATACACATACATGACACATGCCATCACACAGATGGCATGTACCCTAGCCATGTCACACATGTGACAATAGGACTGAGAAATGCCTAATGAAAGTGGTGGAATGTAGACAATCAGCCTGAATGAACACAGAATAACATGCAACTATGTTGTAGCAAGATGACAATTCAAGGGCAACTGGCGTGAGGTTGGGCTGAATGTCTACTGTTGCCAGAAGGGATACTGCAACACCCAAATCCTGGTGCGCAGAATGTATTGGATGAAGCACATGGGTGACCCAAACCACTCAGGCACACACCCCCTCACCTGGCACTCAATCAGAAGCACTCACACACACACCATGCACATGGATGACACACACATGCATGTGCACTCACCGGACAATGCCTCGTAATCTGGCAGGTCTCCCAAGCCTTGATCTGTTCCTCCGTGACGTAGGTCCCAGCAACATACTCATGTGGAGTGAGTTCTATGTCCTCTGCCGGAGACCTACCTCCAGTCACTAGAGTTGCGGCATGACTTGAGGCCAGCTTTTTCTTTGCCCTGCGCTTAAGGTCATTCCAGCGCTTGTAGCAATCATTAGCTGTGCACCTCACAAATCCAAGGGCACTTTTGAGTTCCGCAATGGTCTGCAAGTGTGCCTGACGTTGTGCAGGTGTGGTC
Source organism: Ambystoma mexicanum (assembly GCF_040938575.1). NCBI lineage: Eukaryota > Metazoa > Chordata > Amphibia > Caudata > Ambystomatidae > Ambystoma > Ambystoma mexicanum. Next base: position 117,565,502 of record NC_090935.1, on the reverse strand, counting down.
TTGCATCCTGCAGTAATCAACATTTCGCTGTCATGTGCGGACACATACTCCACAAGTGCATCAAGTTCGGCCTGATTGAAGCTGGGCTTCCTTGGTGGGCCGGACTGTGTAGCCGTGTCTGGGGCATCAGCCTGTACTGGACGAGCACTCTTACTCTTCCGCTTGGAAGGTGGTGGTGATACTGAGTGTCCTACGCCGCTCTGGACACTAGGGGCAGGAGCCCCAGTGGACTGTGGACTAGGAGTGTGGGAATGAACATTCACCATGGGACTTGGTGCAGGCATTAGCGGAAGTGTGATGTAGTCAGGGGGAACTTCAGCAGGATGGACTAGGACCGACACTGTCCTGGCTGGGACACTCAGAGCTGGGGTGGATGGAGCCGCAGCTGCCTCTGCAGCCTCCCCACCCTGCCTACTCGGGGCAGCAGATGACATAGCTGCCCCTGATCCACATGGGCTGGTGACACCAATGTGCACCACCACACGTGGCCTAGACCTGCTGACCTGGAAGTCAGCCATGGAGTCACCCAGTGCCAGGTCTGGTGCCACAATGGGCTGGTCCAACAAGGGCTGAGCAGGGATGGTGTCAGCCACGTTACCCTCAACCAGGGGGGGGCATGGGTGTCCCTGACTGGTCACCCACACATGGGGGGCTAGGGGCACCCTGCAAGTCCTGGCCACATCCCCTACCGTATCCACCACGGCCACCTCTTGTGGCTCGCCCACCTTTGCCACCCTTACCGCGTGCTCGCCTCCCATCCATGGCACTGATGTTGTTGTGCGTCTGGGAGTTGCAGTAAACTATTGTGCTGGGCAATTGGGCGTCAAAGGGGTAGGGTACTAGATGGAATTCATACCCTAGTGCTCTAGCAAGGCTGTATGTGACCCCTGCGGGAAGATGACGGGTCACGCAACGCACAGGCATCCCGAAAAAGGGGGATAATGTGCACGCAACCCCTCCTAGACCACGTGCGTGGAAAAAAAAACCTGCACTACGCTGTGGCACCCAGAAACACAAAAATGAACGTATGCGTGTCACACGCAGCCTAGACTGACCTCTGAAAGGGCAAGCACAGATGTCAAATATGTGCGCTACTCACCATCTGCCAGGAAAAATCGCGAAAAAATACGCACGTGTGCGCGTTGGCAACACTCCCGCCAAAGAAGAATTGTACGCTCTCTGAGGAGACAGGACAACAGGAGAAGTGAACGCTGTTTGAGGAAACAGGCACAGGAAAAACGCAAGAAGACAAAAAGCTGTCAGAGGTAACAGGGAGTACGAACTTGGAACGCTGTGAAGTAAATCGCGTGTGAACCGACAAGAAGTATAGATTTCACCCACTCGCTCTCCATGAAAAGCACGTACAAGGAAATGGCGTTCTACATGTACCTTTTAAACATGCCCACACATCCAGCATCACTTCCGCGTGTACGCGCTATGGCCCCACCCTCCAATTACACGAGCTGACACTCTGACGTGCAGTCATTTGACGTGTAACATGCACCCGTATACAGGGAAACGCCCGTGCACGCATGTCACAGATGCGCATACACGCTGGTGGCCTTTGGGACAATGAATTTGCGTACGTGTGCTGACGTGCTTATGCGCTAAGGCCCTTTCCTCGAATTACACGCAGACGTGCTGGATTTTCACGTGCCAAATCACTCTGCATCAAGCTGGCCACACGTAAGCACACGGAAGACCACGCTCCTGCCCAGAAGGCCGAATTACTGCCCCCCAGAGCCCCGAGCACGCTCCCATCTGCTGTCTGCTGCTGCCTGATTGCCTGCTGCCCACGTGCCCTGCCATTTGCTGCCTGCACATCAGCCAGGGGTGCTGTTGCTGTGACCACCCCTGCTGGAACCGAAGACTCCCGATTGGGATTCCATCGCTCCACAGCCCAGCCCCAGGACCCAGTTGCCCACCCACTCCTGCCTCTGGGGTTGTCATGTCGGGCACTGCAACATCTGGCACCACTGTCAACCCCCGGCCAGAGAGGCAGAGGGGCACCAGCTTCACTGCCACCGAAGTTGGTGTCCTGGTGGAGCAAGTCCTAGGGCAGTATGATGCCCTCTTTGGAAGTTTGCGCGCCGACAAGGAAGGACAGACTCGGATCTGGACGGACATCGTGACTGCCATCAATGCGGAGGGGGTGGCAGTCCGACTATTCCATCATGTCAAGAAGCGCTGGGAGGACTTCAGGTCCAGGACCCTCAACAAGGCCCGGCGCCTCTTGACGGCAGCGGATGCTAAGAGGCGCCGGGGCCACTTGTCGGACGATCAGATGAGGGTCCTGGAACGCATATCCCCAGCGCTCCATGTCCTTGAGAGGCAGACCCATCTGGAGTCGAGCGGTAAGTGTACATGCATCATGATTGTAAGCTGTGCGTATGGTGATGTGCCAATAGTGTGCAGGTTGCACATGTGTTTGTATGGGGCCAATTATGGGTGGGGTGTACAGGGCCGTGAGGCTAACACATGCGAGGGCTCTCATGTGTGAGACATGGATGGTGCTTGTGTGTGTAGGCTTGCATGCTAAATGCAGTTGTGTGGGCACACATGTTTGGATGAATGTGTATGTAAGTAGGCATGTTCGTGATGTCACACATGGATGTTGTTTTCAGCTGCATGTATCAGCACTGTGTACATGTGCATGTGTGTGTATTTGACAAGGTTGCAACAGTGATGCAACATGGATGCATGTGACAGCGGGATGTGGAATCCTGATTGGCAGATGTGACATGGATGCCGATCTGAACACTGCGACAGTTGGCAGAGGTGTACACATGCATGGAAGTGTGGTGGTGTGTGTGCATGTGTAATGCACTCCCTGTGTTGCATGTGATGTCTGGCTCACCTTTGCCTGCTCATGCTGTTGTATGTGTATGGATGGTGCTGGCTGTTGCGATATGGCTGTGGTATGGTTCATGTGTGCAAGTTGAAATGACATGTGTTTTGGCGATTGTGATGCCATGTCTGAGGTTTGCCAATGCCACTCATGTACAACTGTCATGTGTGTATGTGTCCATTGTACAGTGCCCTGATGCCTGTGTTTTATTTCTCCCTGTCTGCAGCGTCAACTGATGAAGAGGGCGGAGAAGGTGCTGTGGAGCACAGCGGCGGGCGTCGCACCGCCAGCCGGAGACGCAAGGCCCGGCTCCCCTCCCAGGTTGTGATCTCGTCGGGGAGTGAGGAGTCCGGTGTCGCGTCCCAGGCCGCAGCTGCCGGGGGGAGGTCCAAGAGGCGGAGGTCGGAGTTGGACTCCTCGGCAGCAGAAGGGGCAGCTGGGGCCCCACAGGGCCCAACGGGGGAAGATGGCACGGAGTCATCCAGGTTGGTGGGGGGTTTGGTGGAGGAGGAGGCCGTGAAAGCAACAGAGACGGGGTCTGGAGGTCAGGATTCCACTGGTGCTAGTGGTGCAGTGCAGGACCAGGGACAGGAGGCAGCACAGGCCGCCGCGGAGGTGCCTGTGTGCAATCCTGTCCCTGATCCTGTCACTGCATCATCTTGCACCAGCAGGGATGCCTATGTCCAGACCCGTTTTCAGGCAGGGGATGAGCTCACAACAACTGGCCTTCCTCTGCCTGCAGACGTGGCTATCCGGGTCCGGGTTGAGCCTGTCCTGACTGGTGTGGCGTTGCGTCAACGGGCCATGCGAGGTGACCTGCAGTCGTTTCATGAGGAGACTGCACGTCATCTCGAATGGCTCGTTGACCGCATCGGCCTACTGGGACAGGTCACCCAGGCCGGATTCCTCCATTTGATGGGGCTTGCTCCGACCCCCTCCTCAACTGAACCCCCTATGCTCCAGTCGTCCTCCGTGCCATCTTCCCACCCATTAGTCACCTGGGTGCCCTGTGGAGCTGCCTCTGACGGTGCAGCCAGGCTGGTGGAGGAGGCATCCCTGCCACAGTCGGGAGTCGGACGTCCAGCAGGGGTGGCCACATCAACGACTGCACCCCAGCCGATGGAGGATGTGCAGGCAGCAGGAGCCAGGGCACGGGCACAGGCACAGCAGCAGCAGCAACGAGGTGGGAGCCATGATGGCTCGGGGCCTTCGACATCGGAGGTGCAGGCATCGGCCGGAGGGCAGGAGGACCCAGGATGGGAAGTGTCTTCCGTGTGGCAGCGGTTGGGCCATGCCATAGATGCGGAGCGGCATTAGGCGTAAGAGGCACGGCTCACGATGGTCAGGGCGGAGAACTCCATGCGTAGGGCCCTGAGGCGGGCCGAGTGCCTCGAGGCAATCCGCAGGGAGTTGGAGGTGAACATGTCGACGGCCTGCGGACCCTCGGGGCCATGGAGGAGGACCGTCTCCGGGACTTTGAGCAGGAGTTCGATGATGCCCTGGCCCGGAACATCCCGAAGTGAGCCGTCGGACTGACCCGCTGCCCTTGTAAATAGTTCTGTAGTTAGTGTTAGGTTTCCTTTGGTTTTGCATTTTTTTTGGACCTTTTGGACAATGGGCCACATTTTTGTATATAGTTTTTTTTATTAGGTAGTGTTATTAGATAGGTTTCATTTCTTCTGTTGGGATCATGGACCCTGGATTGTTTATCTGTATATAGTTGACTGTTGGATTTTCTATTTTTTTTTTTTTATAATTTACCCATGCAGCAATGGTTTTTGATTTTAATTTTCCATTGGATTTACTTTTGTGAACTGTGACTTTGGACACCTTTCCTTTGGATTATGATTTGTGGTTTTACATTATTTTACGGACATGCTGCTTTCTTTTTTTTAATTCCCATTTTCGTTTGTTTATTTTTGATTCAATTTATGTTGCTTTTAATACATATTTTTTCTTCAAACTTCAATGTGTAGTATCATCTCATTGGTTTCATGCATATCATGATATGGGTTTTGACATTCACTGACACCCATTGTGTGTATGTGAGGGACATGTGTTCATTTACAAACTTGCAATTGGGGTTGTATCATGTAATTGCCATTTCTAAGTGGGTGGATGCAATACTTGGGTGGGTGTTTGGCATTTGGAGGCTGCCCATAAGGCCCAGGGATCTAGATTGTGATGACGTGTTGGCTGGGGGACATGTGTGGGGGCCTGCTGGCAGGTGCCCCTGACTGGTGGGGGGTGGGGGTGCTGGGAGACATGAGTTGGACATGAGTGGGGGCCTGGTGGAGGGTGCCCCACAGTGCTGGGGGGTGGGGGTGCTGGGAGACATGAGTGGGGGCCTGGTGGAGGGTGCCCCACGGTGCTGGGGGGTGGGGGTACAGAGGGACATGAGTGGGGGCCTGGTGGAGGGTGGCCCACAGTGCTGGGGGTGGGGGTGCTGGGAGACATGTGTTGGACATGAGTGGGGGCCTGGTGGAGGGTGCCCCACAGTGCTGGGGGTGGGGGTGCAGGGGGACATGAGTGGGGGCCTGGTGGAGGGTGGCCCACAGTGCTGGGGGCTGGGGGTGCTGGGAGACAGGAGTTGGACATGAGTGGGGGCCTGATGGAGGGTGCCCCACAGTGCTGGGCAGTGGGGGTGCTGGGAGACATGTGTGGGGGCCTGGTGGAGGGTGCCCCACAGTGCTGGGGGGTGGGGGTGCAGGGGGACATGAGTGGTGGCCTGGTGGAGGGTGGCCCACAGTGCTGGGGGGTGGGGGTGCTGGGAGACATGAGTTGGACATGAGTGGGGGCCTGGTGGAGGGTGCCCCACAGTGCTGGGGGGTGGTGGTGCAGGGGGACATGAGTGGGGGCCTGGTGGAGTGTGCCTCACAGTGCTGGGGGGTGGGGGTGCAGGGGGACATGAGTGGGGGCCTGGTGGAGGGTGCCCCACAGTGCTGGGGGGTGGGGGTGCTGGGAGACATGGGTTGGACAAGAGTGGGGGCCTGGTGGAGGGTGCCCCACAGTGCTGGGTGGTGGGGGTGCAGGGGGACATGAGTGGGGGCCTGCTGGAGGGTGCCCCACAGTCCTGGGGGGTGGGGGTGCTGGGAGACATGAGTGGGGGCCTGGTGGAGGGTGGCCACAGTGCTGGTGGGTGGGGGTGCTGGGAGACATGAGTTGGACATGAGTGGGGGCCTGGTGGAGGGTGCCCCACAGTGCTGGGGGGTGGGGGAGCTGGGAGACATGAGTTGGACATGAGTCGGGGCCTGGTGGAGGGTGCCCCACAGTGCTGGGGGGTGGGTGTGCAGGGGGACATGAGTTGGACATGAGTGGGGGCCTGGTGGAGGGTGCCCCACTGTGCTGGGGGGTGGGGGTGCTGGGAGACATGAGTTGGACATGAGTGGGGGCCTGGTGGAGGGTGCCCCACAGTGCTGGGGGTGTGGGAGCTGGGAGACATGTGTGGGGGCCTGGTGGAGGGTGGCCCACAGTGCTGGGGGGTGGGGGTGCTGGGAAATATGAGTTGGACATGAGTGGGGGCCTGGTGGAGGGTGCCCCACAGTGCTGGGGGGTGGGGGTGCTGGGAGACATGAGTTGGACATGAGTGGGGGCCTGGTGGAGGGTACCCCACAGTGCTGGGGGGTGGGAATGCAGGGGGACATGAGTTGGACATGATTGGTGGCCTGGTGGAGGTTGCCCCACAGTGCTGGGGGTGGGGTTGCTGGGAGACGTGTGGGGGCCTGGTGGAGGGTGGCCCACAGTGCTGGGGGGTGGGGGTGCTCGGAGACATGAGTTGGACATGAGTGGGGTCCTGGTGGAGGGTGCCCCACAGTGCTGGGGGGTGGGGGTTCAGGGGGACATGAGTTGGACATGAGTGGGGGCCTGGTGGAGGGTGCTCCACAGTGCTGGGGGGTGGGGGTGCTAGGTGACATGTGTGGGGGCCTGGTGGAGGGTGACCCGCAGTGCTGGGGGTGGGGGTGCTGGGAGACATGAGTGGGGGCCTGGTGGAGGGTGGCCCACAGTGCTGGGGGGTGGGGGTGCTGGGAGACATGAGTTGGACATGAGTGGGGGCCTTGTGGAGGGTGCCCCACAGTGCTGGGGGGTGGGGTGCTGGTAGACATGAGTTGGACATGAGTGGGGGCCTGGTGGAGGGTGCCCCACAGTGCTGGGGGGTGGGGGTGCAAGGGGACATGAGTTGGACATGAGTGGGGGCTTGGTGGAGGGTGCCCCACAGTGCTGGGGGGTGGGGGTGCTGGGAGACATGTGTGAGGGCCTGATGGAGGGTGCCCCACAGTGCTGGGGGGTGGAGGTGCAGGGGGACATGAGTGGGGGCCTGGTGGAGGGTGGCCTGCAGTGCTGGGGGGTGGGGGTGCAGAGGGACATGAGTGGGGGCCTGGTGGAGGGTGGCCCACAGTGCTGGGGGGTGGGGGTGCTGTGAGACATGAGTTGGACATGAGTGGGGGCCTGGTGGAGGGTGCCCCAGAGTGCTGGGGGTGGGGGTGCTGGGAGACATGAGTTGGACATGAGTGGGGACCTAGTGGAGGGAGCCCCACAGTGCTGGGGGGTGGGGGTGCAGGGGGACATGAGTTGGACATGAGTGGGGCCCTGGTGGAGGGTGCACCACATTGCTGGGGGGTGGGGTGCTGGGAGACATGTGTGGGGGCCTGGTGGAGGGTGACCCGCAGTGCTGGGGGGTGGGGGTGCTGGAAGACATGAGTGGGGGCCTGGTGGAGGGTGCCCCACAGTGCTGGGGGGTGGGGGTGCAGTGGGACATGAGTGGGGGCCTGGTGGAGGGTGGCCCACAGTGCTGGGGGGTGGGGGTGCTGGGAGACATGAGTTGGACATGAGTGGGGGCCTGGTGGAGGGGGCCCCACAGTGCTGGGGGTGGGGGTGCAGGGGGACATGAGTGGGGGCCTGGTTGAGGGTGGCCCACAGTGCTGGGGGTGGGGGTGCTGGGAGACATGAGTTGGACATGAGTGGGGGCCTGGTGGAGGGTGCCCCACAGTGCTGGGCGGTGGGGGTGCTGGGAGACATGTGTGGGGGCCTGCTGGAGGGTGCCCCACAGTGCTGGGTGGTGGGGGTGCAGGGGGACATGAGTGGGGGCCTGGTGGAGGGTGGCCCACAGTGCTGGGGGGTGGAGGTGCTGGGAGACATGAGTTGGACATGAGTGGGGGCCTGGTGGAGGGTTCCCCACAGTGCTGGGGGGTGGGGGTGCAGGGGGACATGAGTGGGGGCCTGGTGGAGGGTGCCCCACAGTGCTGGGGTGTGGGGGTGCAGGGGGACATGAGTGGGGGCCTGGTCGAGGGTGCCCCACAGTGCTGGGGGGTGGGGGTGCTGGGAGACATGGGTTGGACAAAAGTGGGGGCCTGGTGGAGGGTGCCCCACAGTGCTGGGGGGTGGGGGTGCAGGGGGACATGAGTTGGACATGAGTGGGGGCCTGGTGGAGGGTGCCCCACAGTGCTGGGGGTGGGGGTGCTGGGAGACATGTGTGGGGGCCTGCTGGAGGGTGCCCCACAGTCCTGGGGGGTGGGGATGCTGGGAGATATGAGTGGGGGCCTGGTGGAGGGTGGCCCGCAGTGCTGGGGGGTGGGGGTGCTGGGAGACATGAGTTGGACATGAGTGGGGGCCTGTTGGAGGGTGCCCCACAGTGCTGGGGGGTGGGGGAGCTGGGAGACATGAGTTGGACATGAGTGTGGGCCTGGTGGAGGGTGCCCCACAGTGCTGGGGGGTGGGGGTGCAGGGGGACATGAGTTGGACATGAGTGGGGGCCTGGTGGAGGGTGCCCCACAGTGCTGGGGGGTGGGGGTGCTGGGAGACATGAGTTGGACATGAGTGGGGGCCTGGTGGTGGGTGCCCCACAGTGCTGGGGGGTGTGGGAGCTTGGAGACATGTGTGGGGCCTGGTGGAGGGTGGCCCACAGTGCTGGGGGGTGGGGGTGCTGGGAGACATGAGTTGGACATGAGTGGGGGCCTGGTGGAGGGTGCCCCACAGTGCTGGTGGGTGGGGGTGCTGGGAGGCATGAGTTGGACATGAGTGGGGGCCTGGTGGAGGGTACCCCACAGTGCTGGGGGGTGGGGGTACAGGGGGACATGAGTTGGACATGAGTGGTGGCCTGGTGGAGGTTGCCTCACAGTGCTGGGGGGTGGGGGTGCTGGGAGACATGTGTGGGGGCCTGGTGGAGGGTGGCCCACAGTGCTGGGGGGTGGGGTTGCTCGGAGACATCAGTGGGGGCCTGGTGGAGGGTGGCCCACAGTGCTGGGGGGTGGGGGTGCTGGGAGACATGAGTTGGACATGAGTGGGGGCCTGGTGGAGGGTGCCCCACAGTGCTGGGGGTTCAGGGGGACATGAGTTGGACATGAGTGGGGGCCTGGTGGAGGGTGCCCCACAGTGCTGGGGGGTGGGGGTGCTGGAAGACATGAGTGGGGGCCTGGTGGAGGGTGGCCCACAGTGCTGGGGGGTGGGGGTGCTGGGAGACATGAGTTGGACATGAGTGGGGGCCTGGTGGAGGGTGCCCCACAGTGCTGGGGGGTGGGGTGCTGGTAGACATGAGTTGGACATGAGTGGGGGCCTGGTGGAGGGTGCCCCACAGTGCTGGGGGGTGGGGGTGCAGGGGGACATGAGTTGGACATGAGTGGGGGCCTGGTGGAGGGTGCCCCACAGTGCTGGGGGGTGGGGGGGTGGGAGACATGTGTGGGGGCCTGGTGGAGGGTGGCCCACAGTGCTGGGGGTGGGGGTGCTGGGAGACATGAGTTGGACATGAGTGGGGGCCTGGTGGAGGGTTCCCCACAGTGCTGGGGGTGGGGGTGCAGGGGGACATGAGTGGGGGCCTGGTGGAGGGTGCCCCACAGTGCTGGGGGTGGGGGAGCAGGGGGACATGAATAGGGGCCTGGTGGAGGGTGGCCCACAGTGCTGGGGGGGAAGGGGTGCTGGGAGACATGAGTTGGACATGAGTGGGGGCCTGGTGGAGGGTGCCCCACAGTGCTGGGGGGTGGGGGTGCTGGGAGACATGAGTGGGGGCCTGGTGGAGGGAGGCCCACAGTGCTGGGGGGTGGGGTGCTGGGAGACATGAGTTGGACATGAGTGGGGCCCTGGTGGAGGGTGCCCCACACTGCTGGGGGGTGGGGCTGCTGGGAGACATGTGTGGAGGCCTGGTGGAGGGTGACCCGCAGTGCTGGGGGGTGGGGGTGCTGGGAGACATGAGTGGGGGCCTGGTGGAGGGTGGCCCACAGTGCTGGGTGATGGGGGTGCTGGGAGACATGAGTTGGACATGAGTGGGGGCCTGGTGGAGGGTGCCCCACGTGCTGGGGGGTGGGGGTGCTGGGAGACATGAGTTGGACATGAGTGGGGGCCTGGTGGAGGGTGCCCCACAGTTCTGGGGGGTGGGGGCGCAGGGGGACATGAGTTGGACATGTGTGGGGGCCTGGTGGAGGTTGCCCCACAGTGCTGGGGGGTTGGGGTGCAGGGGGACATGAGTGGGGGCCTGGTGGAGGGTGGCCCACAGTGCTGGGGGGTGCGGGTGCTGGGAGACATGAGTTGGACATGAGTGGGGGCCTGGTGGAGGGTGCCCCACAGTGCTGGGGGGTGGGGGTGCAGGGGGACATGAGTGGGGGACTGGTGGAGGGTGCCCCACAGTGCTGGGGGGTGGGGGTGCAGGGGGACATGTGTGGGGGCCTGTTGGAGGGTGCCCCACAGTGCTGGGGGTGGGGGTGCAGGGGGACATGAGTGGGGGACTGGTGGAGGGTGGCCCACAGTGCTGGGGGGCGCTTGTGCTGGGAGACATGAGTTGGACATGAGTGGGGGCCTGGTGGAGGGTGCCCCACAGTGCTGGGGGTAGGGGTGCAGGGGGACATGAGTGGGTGCCTGGTGGAGGGTGGCGCACAGTGCTGGGCGGTGGGGGTGCAGGGGGACACGAGTGGCGGCCTGGTGGAGGGTGCCCCTGGATGCTGGGGGGTGGGGGTGCAGGGGGACATGCGTTGGTGGGCAGTAGTGCAAGATGACATGTGGGTTGGCGGGGGGGGGGCACGGGCATTGTGGATGGGCTGCCTGCGGGACATGTGCAGGGTAGTCCCTTGTGGTGTGGGCCGCCTGCAGGGGCCGTGGAGGGTGTCGAGTGAACAGCTGGAAGGACCCACACAGCCGATTCACGTGTAGGACTGCCCGGCACCCCCGGAATACACGTAGGCTGCTGGATTTGCGTGTGGAATTTCCCTTGCACCTTGGAATACACGTACCCTGCTGAAATCGTGTGTGAAACTTCACGCGCATCCCGAAATACACGCACCACGGACAATCGCGTGTGGATCTTCCCGCGCACCCTGAAATACACATGCCCAGGGCAATCGCGTGTGGAACTTCCCGCACACCTTAGAATACACGTACCCTGCTGAATTCGCTTGTGGAACTTCCCGCGCACCCCGAAATACACGTGCCCTGGGCAATCGTGTGTGGTACTTCTCGCGCACCTTGGAATACACGTACCCTACTGAAATCGTGTGTGGAACTTCCCGCGCACCCCGAAATACACGTACCCAGGGCAATCGTGTGTGGAACTTCCCGCAAACCCTGTAATACACGTACCCTGCTGATATCGCGTGTGGAAGTTCACGCGGACCCATAATACACGTACCCTGATGAATTTGCGTGTCAGGCTACACGAACAACCCTGATATACACGTACACAGGCGAATCGCACAGCTGGGGGGTTGGGGTGGTGGTAGAAAGGAGTGGGGGCCTGGTGGAGGGTGCCCCTGGATGCTGGGGGGTGGGGGTGCTGGGAGACATGAGTCTGGGCCTGGTGGAGGGTGCCCCACAGTGCTGTTGGGTGGAGGTGCAGGGGGACATGAGTTGGACATGTGTGGGGGCCTGCTGGCAGGTGCCCCACAGTGCTGGGGGGTGAGGGTGCTGGGAGACATGCGTTGTTGATCAGTAGTGCAAGGTGACATGTGGCTTTGCTGGGGGGCATGGCTATGGTGGATGGGCAGCCTGTGGGACATGAGCAGGGGTGCAGGGTAGTCCCCTGTGGTGTGGGCTGGCTGCAGGGGCCGTGGAGGGTGTAGAAGGAACACCTGGGAGGACCCACATGGCCAATTCACGTGTAGTGCTCCCCGCGCACCCCTGAAATACAAGTGCCCTGATGGAATCGCGTGTGATACTTCCCGCGCACCCCTGAAATACACGTACCCTGATGGAATTGCATGTGATACTTCCCGCGCACCCCTGAAATACACGTACCCTGCTGATTTTGCGTGTGATACTTCCCGCGCACCCCTGGAATACACGTGCCCTGATGGATTTGTGTGTATTACTTCACGCGCACCCCTGATGTACACGTACCCAGGACAATCGCGTGTGAAACTTCCCGCGAACCACTGAAATACACGTTCCCTGCTTGGCGTTTGCTGTTTGGCAGCCCTGTGAACTGGTCCAGGGTTAGCGCAGCCCTTTGCGATGAATTGGGAATTTTGATGGCTTTTCCTTGCGCGAGGGCGTTCTTGGGGGCGGAACTGGCGCTGCTGCAGGGTCGCTGCGCCACTCTGCGCCACGGCTGGTTTTGGAGGCTAAAATCCATGAATACGCTGTGCGATGAAATGGATTTTATCGCACGCGGCTGGCGCAGTGTATCGCACGGGGACACTGTGCGCCAGCCGCGTGCGCCACTTTTGTGCGAAATTCTATGAATTACCCTGTTAATGGTTTAAACAATTATTCCTTTTTTTACTGTTTTTTCTTTTATGTCTGATAAATTAATACTTTGTATTATTTGGAAAAATGTTAAAGGTTAACTTGTTTAACCAATAAAACATTAACAAAAACTAATAATAGAAATAAAATAAAATAGCAGTGGTCTCAGAGTAGAGCCCTGTGGGACTCCACAACTCACCAGAGATATAGAAGATTCAAGAGGGTGCAGCACATCTGACTGGGCTCTCCCTGTTAGGATGGAGGAGACCCAAACACGTGCCTTGTCTCTCATGCCAACATTATGAAGGTGAAAGAGTAACACAGAGTGGTAGACTGACCGAATTGAAAGCAGCCAACTGATCCAACAGGAACAGGGACCCTGAACCGCCAGCATCCACTATACACACCAAATCATCTATAGCAGCCACTATCAATACTGTGACCTGGACTGAATCTGGGCTGGGCCTTATATGACAATCTCTATTCTTCTACAAAGGCGTGCAATTGAGATGTAGGCACCACCTCCATTAATTTGTTTGGATATGGGAGTAGTGAAATTGGTCGATAATTGGTCAAGCATTTTCCTGCTGCAATTTTTAGGTGATCAGGAACTGTGCTAGTATTAAAGGAGCTATTGATAAATTGACAGAGGTCAGTGACCACTGCAGATCTAACCCTTTTAGTAACTCTTGCAGGAAATGGTTGATATGGGGAGATCTTGGTTATCTGCTGAAAGCTGAAAAAGATTTGGGTGAAAGGTTTGGTAATTGCCAGCTTTACATAGAGACCAAGCCACTACCATCTGGACAAGACGCAACCAAGTCATTTTGTATCTTCATTATCTTGTCAGTGAAAAATTGAGACAGACTATTGCAAAAAACCTTTGATGGAACAAAAGAATTGTGTAAAGAGTGGGGGGGGGGCGAAGCTTGGATAGAACTTCAAAAACTTCTTATGCAACATTAGAACTTCAAAACATGTGTCTAGAGTAATATGTGCGTTTAGTCTGCAGCAAAGGTTTTCTGTATTTGCGTGAGTTAACTTGTAGAGCCTTTTCAAATTAGTGCCAGATTCTTTCCTCCCTTTGCATTTTTATTGCCTCAATTTATTCCTTTACATTTTACGTTCTAGAAAGAACAAACTTTTATTTCACGCTTCATTAGCTTTTACTGATTTGTTTTGATTTATTTATAGTGTATTCTAGTTTCAAAGGCAAATAATGCAACAATCTGAAACTTCTCACACTCTACAGTTCTACAAATAGATCACAGTAAATACAATCACAATAAAAAAAAATAATTCATACAAAACTATAAATATCTGCAATCACCACTAACAAGAGTACATAAAAGTTCATATAAATACAAATAAACAGTTATAAATAGAATCATCAATACCCTAGTTCATCAGTATATTAAAAAGTTTCTTCCTTGAGTATTTGATTTGCAAACCTCACTGCTGCTATACAAAGTTCGTCCGTTGGTACTGTTAGAAGAGAAAACCACATCCATTCCCATGATGGCATCCCCGTTTTGACCATCAAATTACCAAATACAAGTGCACACACAGCAACTAATCCCATACATTTCATTTATAGATGATATAGTGTTTGTACATTTTCACCACAAAAACGACATACTCTTTGATTTTTAAGAATTTTACATCTTGCCCCCACAACATCTAACATTGGTAATGTATTTAGTTTCACCCTTAACAGCAAATTTCTATTTTCTTAGAAGGGTATCTCCATAAATATGGTTGTACAACATTGAATGGTTTGATCTCAAATTTAAAATGGTCAAATATCTTATAACCAGACCAAGTTTGTCTGTTGTTTATCCAATCTTGTTCAAAGATTTTCCATTTTACTTTATGTGGGAAAGACAACAATTTATCTAGTGAGTAATCCATCAAACTCAGGAAGATTAGACCAGCACCTACCCATAGCAACAATATTTCACATGAACCATTATGCCATAATTCATTTAGTTTGACAAAAAGAGTACCCTCTGGCAGGCTAAGCAGATTTCTCATCAGCTGCGTACGCCGCAAATCTATGTGTGCCTTTAGTGAGGTAATCCCTAATTCATCTCTGATTGCTGCCAACGGGACTCCTGGTAGCAGTGACAACACTCCTTTCCATAGCTTAGATTCAAATTGTTCCCATTCAACCTCGTATTCCTGGGTCTCTGCTCCATAAATGACTCTTGGTACTATCTTCTGATTATTCAATTTGATTACTGGATGTAAAGAAAAGAAACCATATTTTTTGTTCAACGCCCGAAGTTGTGCTGCAGCAACAGCTCCTGCACTGTACAAAGCAGCCTTTCTGGCCTTCCGTGTTTCTTCACCAATCATCTTAATTCCTAAGTATTTGAAGCTTTGAACACACTCTAATTTTAGATTGCCAATCTTTCAACCAAACAATGTTTTTTTGGCCTCTTAGCTTACCAATGGGATTCAAGAGCATAATCTTTGACTTTGGAATAGTGATCTCTAAGTCTAGATTCTGTACATATTTCTGTACTGCTGTTAGTGAACGCTGGAGTCCAATTGGTGCATAATCAGACAGGATCACGCCATCGGCAAACAGAAGATAATGAATGGGAAGACAGTCCAACTTTGAGGGATTTGCCCCTACCTCACACAAGCATTCATTCAAGTCTGAAATATATGCATTAAACAGAAACGGGGCCAAAATGCAGCCATGGCGCTGGTCCCATTCAGTTGATATCCAGGCCCAGAATGCTCCATGCAAGTCCAGCCTCACCCTCATTCTTGTGTCTGTGTGTAAGAATGTCAGGAGAAGAAAAGGCAGAGCCCCAGGGCACTCCTGCCCCCTAATCTTCTCCCATAGCTTTGCTTTTATCACACAGTCAAAGGCAAAGGCTTTACTGATATCTAAAAAAGCTTAGTAAAGCGGTCTTTTTGCACATGTATCCTGTTTGTATAAAAGATTTGATTTGATCTGATTTGGAATGTATATAGCTGAAATACCATGAAGGAACCAAGCGGCAAGCCACATCTATCCCCAGAGCTTACATACAGTACAATGAACCGTCGTAAAGCCCCTCACATGATCTTAGTCGAATAAAAATGTTTTCAGCTGTTTTCTGAAGACTATCAAGGATTCTATCCTCCTTAGATAAGGCGGTAAGCAGTCCCATGCACGAGGGCCATCCACCAAAAACTTTCTATCCCCCCAGTGAACAAATCTGGAGATGGGACCCACCAGTTCATTTTGCATCTTAGATCGCAAGGATCTATTTGGAGTGTAGGTTTGAAACTTAGCAGATAGATAATAGGGTGCACGGCCATGTACACACTTAAAGATCAGGCACAGGAGCTTAAAATGGATCCGTCGATGGACCGGATGAATTGCAAAACAGTTTAGTGAGGAACTACTGCCTCTTTTAAATCCAGGTTGACAATAATCGGAACACTTCCTATTCTTAGAAAGGCTATTAATCTAAAGCTATTATTTTATAAAACACATCTAACAATGAAGTTGGGCAATAATTTGATGGACCCGATCTGTCTCCACTTTTGCATATTACTATGACCGTCAAATTCCTAAATGATGGAGGACAGGTTTCAAAATGTTGAATGTTCTGTAACAGATCAAATGAGATTGTTGGCCATAAAGTTGGATCTGACTTTAATGTTTGATTTGAAAGGCTATCAGGTCCTGGTGCATTGGACACATTCACCCTTATAATTGCATGTTGCACATCAAACAATTCAATGTCCAAAATGTCCCATGACACACTCTGGCTGGTGTCCAGTCTGTGCTAATCAATGCCTGGTTTCCACTTGAGATATAAGAATAAAGCTTCATGAAGTATGGTTCCCATACTGTGAATGCTATTATTTGCATCTGACTAAAATGTGGAAAGAGTTTGATTTTATCAGGGACCAAAAGACTGCATCATTACATGTCCCTATCAAATTTGACATTGCTGCCAAATCTTTCTAGTATAATACAAATCTGTGTCCCTTAAGCCAATTTTAATATATTTGTCTTACCCTTTTGATCTTAGGGATACCAACCTTACCTTCCTTCTGAGACTCCCTAACCTGTCTCCTAAGCAGCCTTTTCTTCTCCTGCACTAGTACATCAAATGCATGACTCTGTGCAGTGTTCCCAGAACTTGTATTCAAAACCCTCTCTAGGGTTAAACGTCCTAAGACCTGCTGCATATATGGAACAAAGTCTACATGACCCCCACTTTAATACAGACATTTCCCATTTATCAAAAATCATTTGAATTGCTCTCACTCTGTCTCTCAAATCCTGGGATACCTTCCGCCCCCCTTCAAAATGATAGCACGTGGCTTCTAGGCATTCACTGTTCAAGTCGCCAACAAGAATTAAGCTTGTGTCTGGTTCTAATGAATATACCTTTAGGAGCACTAATATTATGATATGATATGATAGGTTATTTATAATGTGCTTAATACCCAGAGGTTTCTAAGCGCGGTCCCAGGGATCAAATCTTTGTTGCTCCGTGTTATCTTGCTTCCAAGGCGAGCACGTTGCACCTGAGCTATCCTCCTGAGACAAAAATAGTGTTTCAAGTAATTCTGTTAGGGCCATAATGGCAGTATTATAGTAAACATCTATGATGATACATGTTCTTTCTTTCAAGCTTACAATATCCCACCATTATAATTGTATTCCCAGAACATCACTCCTAACCACTTCCAAGTTTTCTATAATGATACCAGGGTCCATGAGTACAGCACACAGCAAGCCACCATAAGGTGCCCTTCTACATCCCTTTCTCAATGGCTCAAAACAGATTTCAAAGCCATTCAACACAGACATATCAACCAACTAGGTCTCCTGGAGACAGAGTATATCACAAGAAGACCATGAATCGTAATTTGTTCTAAGATGTTTGAAACCACGTGTATTCCATGAGGCGCGTTTTACAGAGGCACGTCAACATTCTTTTTGTGTGTCAATATCTTTTCCATGAAGTGAGTTCAGGTGAAAGTCCACTCGTACGTTAGAGCTCTTTCCACCATATTATTAAAAAATGCCCCACCTTCTCTTTATCCATTGAATGTTTACCTTGAATTACTAAAGGGTCCATGGCCATTAATACCTGATTGCTTAATGTTACATCTGCACTTGTGCCCAACATTACCGGGTCAACTGCATGGGCTATTACAGAGCCCAGTTGAATAAACACCAGTACTTCTGACAATGCAATATTTTTTAACAGTTCAGAGAAAAATCCCAGTCTTACTACATCTACCCGACCGCTGATTTAACAACTCCTGGAGCTAACTGCAGAACAAGAGCAGAGGTCTGATAAAATGCTTTGAGAAATGTGTGTAGATCAGTAGGCATCATGTCAGACTCGGAAACATCATGAGAAACTTGGAAGGAAGGTGCTATATTTTCTACGTAAATATTATCCTGTTTATGGATAAGAGCAGAATTTGTCCTAGGCACGTGAACATATGTCACTCCTAATGACTCAAGCGTAAAGGGGATAACAACGTAGTCCGTCCATCACAAAGAGATAGGGCAGTCTGTTTTCTCCAGGCCAGAATTGTCAAATACGCTGTGCAGGATAAGCCCTGCTCGGAGAGTTGAGTGTGTCCTTAGCCAAACCCAGATTAGTCAATAAACCCAGGAATAACTTTGCTTGTCTATTACTTGGGTCATCCAAGTGATCATTGCTCCAGCATTGGTACAATACCAAAATCCCCCTCATCTGACATCTAGACCCATTATTGCAGCCACACCCATTTTGCATCCAGAACCTCAAATACCTGTTGTCTTACACATATGGCTGTGGATATACATTTGGTCATGGAAGCATCAGCAATGCTATCTTGCTACACGTGCATGCAATCAACATCATTGTCTATGAGGAATCTCAAGAATGTAACAATGGGATCATTTGTGTTAACACACACCCAGCAGACATGGCCAGACATGAAGCACACAGCATCTCAACATCAGTGCTTTCTGTGACCTCATATATTTGGACATTGTGAAGCTAAATGAAACCACATAAAAATACACTAATCGGCCTACTCATGGCATATGCTGTACCACCCGTGGCATGGAGGGGTGATTTGTTGACGACACTCTTTGCCTGTAAAGTCCACTGCACACTGCAATTACACAGCAGATGTCAATCCGCACAATCAGGATAGTGGCCTTTTGCAGAGCCTTACCTGGCTCCTCAGGAACTAGTTCAGAAATTCTGATTTAGCATTGTTAGGGAGAATTCTCTGTTTAGGCTGAATTTCCTAACCTAGTGAGTCCCCCAGCAGCTTTGCTGGATTTCGGGAGTTTGTTTTTTTCCTCCCACTCTTGGACATGTATGTGTGTAATTCCTTTGAATGTCAATGTGTTCGATGGGCTATGGGGTCTTTTACTCCATAGGGTCTCATATGTTTTTCTATGTGTCTTACACTGCACCCTATGTGCCGTAACACTGGGGCGTCCTAGCGGACCTCCACCATAGACTCCATACCCGGGGACTGACTACTGTCTCCCCGGGCATGTAAAGTCACCATTGGCTTTACTAGACCTAAATTTACTAACAGGACTAGTACAAACCATCTTATTGTGGATGTACTAGTAGGGGTAATTCGATTACTCCTGGACCTGTTACTCGAGGGGGCACTGTCCCGTCCCCGCTCGTCGAGTTTTGGCTGGTGGCAGTGGAAACTACTTGTTATGTTCGACCACGAACCTAACCCTATGGGATTCGTCCCATTGTTGGAGATTGATACTTTTTCTCGTTAATCTCTAACTTACCACCGATTTACTTATCTTAAATAGGTTTATCGGATGGTATTTTCTGCCAGAACTCGGTTTGTAAAATGGCGTCTGTGTTCGTCTCTATGACTCCTAAACCAAAGGTTGAGCCCTTTGTTCCACTTTTGGCGGGCTCTGTACAGAGACCCTCCAAAGTGGTGCCATTCTGTCTGGGTTACCACAGGGATGTGGGAGGGGGTTTAGGCACCCTGGACCGAGTTTCCTTGCCAACTCCGGTCGCACTCTGGAGTGATTGGCCCAAGTGGTGAGCCTTCCCGCTCACCACTTAGCATGTGTTGATTGACAGCTAGGCTGAATGAATGGGGGTTTTCTGCATAAAAGCAGAGCTTTTGGGACTGGATCTTCAGAAGTCGCCACAGGACCTAAGAATCCGACGAGGGTAACGCTGAGCCGACCTGCAACGACGACACCTCCGGTGGAGCCCTGCTGAGCCGACTCACCACTTCCCGACGACAGAGGAGATCTCCCTGCCGGAGAGTCTCTTCCCCTGACTGGTGGGAACAACCAGTCCCCTTTGCTTTTTATTCGCCTCAGGACGCAGTGGTCGAATTGCCCGTGCAGAGCACCTCGGCAACCGGATAGCCACAACCCCTGTACCGCGACCAAAAGGTGGTGCCTTGTGACGGAGCACTCCGCGGCTGGTCTCTTCCCTGGTGGTGCACCGGACTTCACTTTCTTCGACGACGAGAACCTCTCTACTCTTGGCAAAGACCCGACGTGCATCCACCACCAGGAACAACTGCCCCCGCCGGAGCTGCCCTCCACAACAAGGTACCGTGTCCGCCTGGCTTCCCTTTCGATCGGTTCGAGTGAGGTGTCTTAATCCTCTCCATTCCGTTGGGTCGCCTCCAAGCTTTTCTCATTTGTTGTTCTGAACTGGTTCAATCTGCCGATAACAATTTGCTACAAAGACTTGAATGCATCTCTGCTAGAGACTTTTTGGGACATAGCGCTTTGCCTCTCTCCGAGTGGGCCTGGCCTCTGAACTTTATGATCTATTGTGATTCTTGCCTTCTTGCCGTGCATTTTACACGCAAAGTATTGAACTACGTTGATTTCGTAACCTGCCTATCTTTTTCTCTCCCGTCCTAACTAATGTTCGAGTGTCATCTAGGTTGAGGTATACACCTCTTTCTGAAAATAAGTGGTACCAGTAGAACCAGTAGAGTTGTCGAAATATTGCTAGGGGGATTGATCGTTTTCTGCTTCGTAGAGTAATGGTGTTTGATTTGTTTGCCGTGATAGTGCTATAGTGTTTTTCATAGATGTTCGGTTATAAATAAATACCTTAATATCTTTACACTAAGCCTCGTTTCGTGTTTACTTGTCTTGCTGTGAAGGATTGCCCTATTTTGTATACTCCACATACTGCTCAACTCTTCTTGAGGGAAGTCTGACTGCTCAGCCACAGCTACCAAGTGAATCTGTGTGGTACAGACTGCTACCAAGTGGGTTCACCGCCAAACGCCTGTAGTCCTAAATCTTTTGCAGTGGTCCCAGAGGGAACTGAACAGGTTTCCGCCTAACACTGGTGGCAGCGGTGGGATTTGTATCTAGTATACAGTTTAGAGTGCTTTTCGACACTGTAGGATAACTAACCACAAAACTTTGCACAAAAAGCAACTTTCAAAAAACATGTCTACGATGGAAACTTACAGTCAAGAGTCCATGTCACGTGAAAATACTGAGAGTTTGCGAGCTCTCTGTAGGCAAGCGAATCTTTATGTAAGAGGCAAGAAGTTAGAACTAATCGAGAGACTGCTGGCGAACCAAAGTCTGGGTACTGGTTCAGAGGAACCAAGCTCCCCAGCAAATGTAGATAACAGTAATGGTGTTGATCTAAATCATAATTCTGATGATAGCGATGAAGAGGCTGATGAGGACGGCGAGGCTAACGAAACTGTCTCCCCTGCTCCTCTACCCGCCTTACCAGCTGTGCCTACGGGGCCCATACCAGGTCCCACAAGTAACCCTGCTTATTTTGAACTTGAAAAAATGAAGCTCGAATTAGAATACAAACGGTTCTTGGACCAATCTGAACGAAACCAAGAGCTCGAGTTCAGACGGATGAATGCCCAGGCTGAGCAGAAGAAAGCTGAGTTAAGACTCAGGGAAATAGAACTTAATCACGAGTTAGAGATGAAAAAGTTGTCTATGGAAAATGCTTCTCTCTCCTCTGGTTCCTCTAGGAGCTCCAGTCCCAAAAGACCCCGGATGCCGAAGGAATTAGTGGGTATGTATGAACCGAGATTGGATGTGTTGGATTGGTTGAAACTGTTTGAATACAATCATGGGCTCCAGGACATCACCGGGAATGCTTTACTTCCCTGGTTGTTCTCTAGGCTCCCTCCTGTTGCGACTGATGTGGTAATGGAGTTGGGGGAGGCGGATAAGACGGATTACGAAAGTGTGAAACTAGCTTTAATAGCTAGATTCGGGAAGACCCCTTCCCAGTATCTTAAGAGGTTTAGAACCCTCAAAAAGCATGATGGTACCCCTTGGGCTACCTGGGTGAGTGAAGGGTTGAAGAACTTAGAGGGATGGATTAAGGGTTACAAAGTGAGCACTTATGAGGGTATGAGGAATCTTTTTATGTTGGAGTCTATTTATGATGCCTGTTCTCCTGAGCTCAGACAGCACTTGGCTGATTCGAAGGAATTGGATTCCCGGGAGCTAGCTAAGGCTGCTGACTTATGGGTTGCCAACCGGGCTACTCATAAGGATTCTGGGGCAACTCAGAAAAAGGATGAGGGAAAACAGCCTAAAAAAGACTCAAAAGAGAATTCTAATAACTCACATTCCAAAGAGGGCCCCAAACAAAACCAGAAGGGTAAGCCACAAGGAAATCCACAGCAGAATAGTGTGCCTTCTGGTGCCAAACCGGAAGGAGGTCAGAACAAGCCACCATTCCAGAAAGCATTTGGTAAATGCTTTGTTTGTGGCTCGACTGATCACGTGAAAGGAGATCCCAGATGTAAGGGTAAACCTTCAGGGGTCCAGCTTGTCTCCTTAGCCTTCGCTCCAGAGGAGGAAGTCCAAATGACAAGTGGAAACTTTCTACTGCTAGCTGACGAACCCATTGGAGTCTCAGCCAGCGTTTCTTTAGTATCTCTGGGGTTGTGGGAACAACAGAATTTAGATGTCTATAATTCTATCCCCGATAATACTAAAGAGTATTATAAGGACAGTGTCCAGGTGAATGGTCAGGAGACTCCTGCCATTAGGGACACTGGGGCCAGCATAACTGTGGTGGATAAATCGTTTTTTCAGGCTGAATATGTTGCTACGGCACCCAAACGCCTCACCAAGTTAGCTGGAGGGCCTGTGCAGATGCTTCCCCAATTACCAGTCCTCATACAGTGTAACGACATGACTGTGAAGATACCTGTCAGCATACAGAGTGAGGTACCAGGACGCGTACTGTTGGGTAACGATTTGAAAACTCTCGGAGTTGTATCGCATACTCCCAGACCTCCTAGTAAATGGTTACAGGAGCTAACCAGACCTGCAAGAGAGAGGATCATGCGCGGTACTCTCCAGGAGATGAGGAAGAAAGAAATCACTCCTGCTCCACTGGAATTGTCGGCCGCTGTCTCCAAGAAATCAGAAGCGAAAGGGAAACCTAAGGCTTCTATCCAGAAACCAGCAGCCCGCATTCCAGTGCAGCCAACACGGACTTCCCCGCGGTTGTCCAAAGTTACACCCGTAACTCCACCTCCAGCCGAGGCTGAGAGGGAGGTACAACCCTGTGTGGTAGAATTAGACTCTGAGGAAGAGCTAATGGAAGACCAGGAACTCATTGGAGATCTGGATCCTGTTGACCATCCTGAGCTGCAGTCTTTACTGGCAGAAGGTGGACCCAGCAGGGCAGACTTCAGTAAGGGACAGAGAGAATGTCCAACTCTGGAAGGTCTTCGCCACCAGGCAGAAGCTCAGTCTGAAGGGCAAGAGCCTGGGAAATACAGGTTGCACTGGGAAGATGGCCTCTTCTACAGTGAACCGACCGAGTCTGCACCTGTAGACTACAAACGACTTGTAGTTCCCCAAGGGAACAGACCACAGTTCTTGCAGTTAGCCCACGAGATTCCTTTGGCTGGTCACTTGAGTTTCAAGAAGACTAAGGAAAGGCTCTCTCTCTATTTCTATTTGCCAAAGATGGGGGCCGAAGTAGAAAAACACTGCAGGAGCTGCCACACCTGCCAGATCTCTGGTAAAGTTGGCTCCAAGAATGTGGCACCGTTAGTGCCTCTCCCAGTTGTGGGAGTCCCATTTGAGAGAGTAGGGATTGACATAGTTGGTCCCCTTGATCCTCCAACCTCCTCAGGCATCAGGTTTATACTTGTTGTAGTAGACCATGCTACTAGGTATCCTGAGGCAATTCCTATGAGGACTGTTACAGCTCCGGCTGTGGCTAAGGCCCTCCTTGGTATTTTTACTAGGGTCGGGTTTCCTAAGGAAGTAATCTCTGACGGGGGGTCAAACTTTATGTCCCACTACATGAAGGCCATGTGGAAAACCTGTGGAGTTACTTACAAGTTCTCAACAGCTTACCACCCACAAACCAATGGGTTGGTAGAACGGTTCAACCGAACCATGAAGAGCATGATAGGCGCTTTAGAGGAACCCCTTAAGCGTAAGTGGGACCTTCTACTGCCATGCCTTCTCTTTGCTTATAGAGAAGTCCCTCAGAAAGGCGTAGGTTACTCGCCCTTCGAACTACTCTATGGTCATCCCGTCAGAGGTCCATTGGCCCTGATTAAGGGGGGGTTGGAGAGTGCTCCTTCCCCGAAACCAGTCAGAGTGACTGACTACGTGATAGGTCTCCGGAGGAGAATGTCACACATGATGACGGAAGCAAGCGATAACTTGAAAGCTGGACAAGCATTGGTCAAGCACTGGCACGATCAAAAGGCTAACATGGTTGAGTTCGCTCTAAACCAGCTCATTCTCTTTATGATCCCAACAAGGCAGAGGGCCTTGCAAGATAAGTGGATGGGACCCTTCCGAGTAGTGGGTAAACTCGGAGAGGTTAACTATCTGGTGGACTTGGGCAATCCCAAGGAGGCTCCGACAGTCTTTCACACCAACCGACTTAAAGCGTATGTCTCGCGACCTGATGTAGGAGCGTTGCTTCTAGCGTCATCCGAGGAAGAAGAAGAGAGTGAAGCTCTTCCGGATCTCCTCAGAGGCTTACCTTTAGATGAAAAAATTGAAGGAGTGAATCTCTCCTCCAATCTGACACCCGAGCAACAAGAAGAGTGCAAATCTATGTTGAATCAGTTTGCCTCTCTGTTCTCGCTTTCACCAGGCTTGACCCCTTGGGGCCAGCACGACATACTCACTGGTGACTGTCTGCCAGTCAAAAGCAGAGGATACCGCATGTCAGAAAACGTACGAACCCACATCAAAGGTGAGGTCAGCAAGATGCTTGATCTCGGGGTAATAGAGCCCTCTACTAGTCCATGGTCTAGCCCAGTTGTGTTTGTACCAAAGGCCGGATCTAAAGAACTTAGATTCTGCGTGGATTACAGAGCTCTTAATGCAGTCACCAAGACTGATGCCCACCCTTTGCCAAGAACAGATGAGTTGGTGGATAAACTTGGCGCCGCCAAGTTCCTCAGCACATTTGACTTGACGTCAGGCTATTGGCAAATAGCCCTGACAGACCATGCCAAGGAGAAAACTGCATTTTCTACCCCCGTTGGCTTATACCAGTTTAAGGTAATGCCGTTCGGATTGAAGAATGCACCTGCTACGTTTCAACGGATGGTAAACCAGGTTCTGAATGGGATGGAGGACTTCTGCATGTCATACTTGGATGACATCGCAGTGTTCAGCAATTCCTGGGAAGAACATGTAACCCACCTGAGAGATGTTTTGCAGGCTCTTGGACGAGCCAATCTGACCATAAAGGCGAGCAAATGCCAAATTGGACAGAGTAAGGTAGTCTATCTTGGGCATGAGGTAGGCGGTGGAGAAATAAGGCCTTTGCTCAGTAAAATTGAAGCTGTGCAAAATTGGACAACACCGACTACTCAAACCCAGGTGAGAGCCTTCCTAGGCCTCACTGGGTATTACAGGAATTTCATAGAGAACTATGGGACCATAGCTTCGCCACTGAATGTCATCTCCTCGCCCAAATTTCCTAAGAAGGTTAGATGGAACGAGGAGTGCAATCAGGCTTTTGAAAACCTGAAAAAGGCTCTTTGCCAAGCCCCTGTACTCAGAGCTCCTGATTACCACCAACACTTCATTGTGCAGACAGATGCTTCAAATGTAGGAATAGGTGCAGTACTCAGTCAACTGGATGGGAAAGGTAGGGAGCACCCCGTTTGCTTCATCAGCCGCAAGCTGAAGGATCCTGAAACAAGGCGGGCAACAATCGAAAGAGAGTGCTTTGCTTTCGTGTGGGCGCTGAAGAAGTTTAGGCCGTACTTGTATGGTTCTACTTTTGTCATTCAGACTGACCACCAACCCTTGAGATGGTTAATGCAAATGAAAGGGGAAAACCCAAAACTATTGAGATGGTCGATCTGCCTGCAAGGGTTTGATTTCACCATTGAGCACAGGTCAGGATGTCACCACCAAAATGCTGATGGTCTCTCTAGGATGTATGTCATCGACTAGAGGTATGAGATTCATCCAGGAGTGGATTAAATCCTCCTGTCCCTTAGTCTGGGCAGGGGCGAGTGTTAGGGAGAATTCTCTGTTTAGGCTGAATTTCCTAACCTAGTGAGTCCCCCAGCAGCTTTGCTGGATTTCGGGAGTTTGTTTTTTTCCATTCTGCCAAGAGTGAGACTCTTTTCCTCCCACTCTTGGACATGTAGCTGTGTAATTCCTTTGAATGTCAATGTGTTCGATGGGCTATGGGGTCTTTTACTCCATAGGGTCTCATATGTTTTTCTATGTGTGTTACACTGCACCCTACGTGCCGTAACACTGGGGAGTCCTAGCGGACCTCCACCATAGACTCCATACCCGGGGACTGACTACTGTCTCCCCGGGAATGTAAAGTCACCATTGGCTTTACTAGACCTAAATTTACTAACAGGACTAGTACAAACCATCTTATTGTGGACGTACTATCAGGGGTAATTCGATTACTCCTGGACTGGCACTGTTGACTGGCCAGCAGTTGACTGGCACTGTCCCGTCCCCCCTCGTCGAGTTTTGGCTGGTGGCAGTGGAAACTACTTGTCATGTTCGACCCCGAACCTAACCCTATGGGATTCGTCCCATTGTTGGAGATTGATACTTTTTCTCGTTAATGTCTAACGTACCACCGATTTACTTATCTTAAATAGGTTTATCGGATGGTATTTTCTGCCAGAACTCGGTTTGTAAAATGGCTTCTGTGTTCGTCTCTGTGACTCCTAAACCAAAGGTTGAGCCCTTTGTTCCACTTTTGGCGGGCTCTGTACAGAGACCCTCCAAAGTGGTGCCATTCTGTCTGGGTTACCACAGGGGTGTGGGAGGAGTTTAGGCACCCTGGACCGAGTTGCCTTGCCAACTCCGGTCGCACTCTGGAGTGATTGGCCCAAATGGTGAGCCTTCCCGCTCACCACTTAGCATGTGTTGATTGACAGCTAGGCTGAATGAATGGGGGTTTTCTGCATAAAAGCAGGGCTTTTGGGACTGGATCTTCAAAAGTCGCCACAGGACCTAAGAATCCGACGAGGGTAACGCTGAGCCGAACTGCAACGACGACACCTCCGGTGGAGCCCTGCTGAGCCGACTCACCACTTCCCGACGACAGAGGAGATCTCCCTGCCGGAGAGTCTCTTCCCCTGACTGGTGGGAACAACCAGTCCCCTTTGCTTTTTATTCGCCTCAGGACGCAGTGGTCGAATTGCCCGTGCAGAGCACCTCGGCAACCTGATAGCCACAACCCCTGTACCGCGACCAAAAGGTGGTGCCTTGTGACGGAGCACTCTGCGGCTGGTCTCTTCCCTGGTGGTGCACCGGACTTCACTTTCTTCGACGACGAGAACCTCTCTACTCTTGGCAAAGACCCGACGTGCATCCACCACCAGGAACAACTGCCCCCGCCGGAGCTGCCCTCCACAACAAGGTACCGTGTCCGCCTGGCTTCCCTTTCGATCGGTTCGAGTGAGGTGTCTTAATCCTCTCCGTTCCGTTGGGTCGCCTCCAAGCTTTTCTCATTTGTTGTTCTGAACTGGTTCAATCTGCAGATAACAATTTGCTACAAAGACTTGAATGCATCTCCGCTGGAGACTTTTTGGGACATAGCGCCTTGCCTCTCTCCGAGTGGGCCTGGCCTCTGAACTTTATGATCTATTGTGATTCTTGCCTTCTTGCCGTGCATTTTACACGCGAAGTATTGAACTACGTTGATTTCGTAACCTGCCTATCTTTTTCTCTCCCGTCCTAAATAATGTTCGAGTGTCATCTAGGTTGAGGTATACACCTCTGTCTGAAAATAAGTGGTACCAGTAGAACCTAGAGTTGTCGAAATATTGCTAGGGGGATTGATCGTTTTCTGCTTCGTAGAGTAATGGTGTTTGATTTGTTTGCCGTGATAGTGCTATAGTGTTTTTCATAGATGTTCCGTTATAAATAAATACCTTAATATCTTTACACTAAGCCTCGTTGCGTGTTTACTTGTCTTGCTGTGAAGGATTGCCCTATTTTGTATACTCCACATACTGCTCAACTCTTCTTGAGGGAAGTCTGACTGCTCAGCCACAGCTACCAAGTGAATCTGTGTGGTACAGACTTCTACCAAGTGGGTTCACCGTCAAACGCCTGTAGTCCTAAATCTTTTGCAGTGGTCCCAGAGGGAACTGCACAGGTTTCTGCCTATCAAGCATCAGTGCATGTGTGTTTTCCTATCAATACTGTCCTTTATCCTCAAGCGCTTTGGACAGTGGACTTGCATTGTCACATCCATGCTAAAGGCATGTAAATCTAACTAGATCATTGTAGAGCGATTTACCTTCTTACAAGGTTTTTCAGGCCTACCACCCCAATATTTTAAATTAAGATGCCCATCTTAATTTAGGTCAAGGAGAAAGGGTTCGTTTATGCATAACAGAGATCTTCCCCTTATTTGTCATTATAATTGCATCTCTCCTCTGCACATCTAGCAATAGAACAGCTTGTTTCTGATGTGGTTATATGAACCCCTTGTATAAGCTAAGCAGTGTCCAACCACTAAAGGGCTTTTGTTGTTTGCACTTCACTTTAGTGCGTCTCATATGTATACAATATTAATCTCTCTTAAATTCCTGTTAACAAACAATCATCGTCAGGCAGATCAAGTATGGCCAATGTAGTTTTCTATAAAACATTTTTATTGGATTTGCCAAGTTGAATGATATAGTTGCTCAATATATTTTCTGAATGCTCCGCTCTAGGCTTCATCTTTTAATCTGACACCATTAAATGTGTCTTTTGTCACATGCAAAATGGTCATGGCTTGATTCTGTCTAGTTCAATGAGCCACGTTTTACACATTTCTGATGGTTCTACCAATAGCCCATACTCTGACTATACAATATGATGTTATTATTGTCGAATTTGTGCATATAAATTATGATTATATCTTTTTTTCTTAATGTGGTAGAAGTATCATTATATTTATTTTTTCTTTTTCACATTTATTCATTGTTCTTTACACTTTATTTATTTTTCTTAGATGCAATACAAATAATACAGTCTTTTGTCTAAGCTTTGGGTGTCAGCCAGACATTGGCCCTCATGCGATGTTGGGAGGTAAGGTCAACAGTAATTCCGCTGGACGGAATTATCGTTACCGCTGTGTTGTTACTGCCACATTACAGGTTTATGGGTGTGCCCTCACAAAGAATCAGCAATAATGGTGATTCTGTCTGGTGGAATTACTGCTGAAAATCAAAAAGGTAAAACCTCTAATTTTGTTACCACTGGAACAGTGGAGAAATGACCAAATGGTAATTCCCGAGGTGGAATTACTGCTGAGCAAAAAGAGCGTAATTTTAAAAATGGGAAGCTCAGGGGTGGCCAAAAATAACCGTCCTTAATCTCTCATTTCCTGTAGGCTTCCAAACACAACGAGTGAAAGAAATTTCCGAAGAGAAAGCCAAATCCAAAGTGCCTGAAATGCAGCTGTGTAAACAGAAAAATCAGCGAGGCCAAGCTGCAGGTCCTCACTGTCAAGGTAGTGGCCCATACTGAGAAGATCTTCAGAGGAAGACATCAGCCCAGAGGAAGAATGCCATCTGGGCCACAATACGAGGCATGGTGGTGACAATGGGCATAGTGCCACATGACTATGAGGACTGCCGGAAGGGATGGAATGACTTTAAGGCCAGGGTCCGCAGCCTCCTGTCAAACTACCAGCAGGAAACAGTTGCCACAGGAGGTGGCACTGTACAGCCACTTGCCCTCATACCATGGGAGGAAAAAACCAGCAGCATCCTCCACCTGGAAGGCCTTGATACTCGAGATCGGCGTCAGCATGCCTCAACAAAGGTCTACGCAGATAGAACCACATCACCCTGGCCCTCATCAACCTTAGCTGGTTCCCACTGCATGCACAAATCACCTTCAGGTCTTGCTGCATCATCTATAAGGCAGTCTCCCTCAAGTTACCCAGCTACCTTGTGGAGAAACTCAGCATCTCCGGCGGATAGCGCATCACTAGAAGTCAGGACATGTGCAGACTTGAAATCCACTGCTGGAAAAATGAAAGAACCAGAAAACAAGCCTTCTCTGCCTATGCCCCATGACTATGGAACCTATTCCCCATCAGCATTAGACTCACCCCCACGCTCCTACAAATCAGAAAAGAACTCAAGTCCCACCTATTCAAGGAATCTCTCTGCCTGAACACCAAGGGAATAATACTGCCTCGCGCTCCACCTGTCTTGTTAGACGCCACCCGCCCTCTCCTCCCTGCCATCCCTAACAGCTGTACCCCTCCTCTGTGCCTCTCTGTTTCCCACCCCCCACTGTATATCTGTGCTGTTGTTACCTGTGAAAAGCCCTCTGTAATGCATCTGTACTGTTGTGTACCTATGGAAAGCGCTCAGTTATGTATCTGTATTATTGTGTACCTCTGTAAAGCGCTTCTTTGCTTCTCGAAGCTAGGTCCGCGCTCAATAAATACCATAATAATAATGATAACAATAATAATAATTGAGGGTGTAGGACGCGCCAAAGTCAACATAAGGCGGGTGAGTATGAATACGAAGTCTGCCGTGACAATGCACTGCCAAAATCTATATGCGTCTCGCAGCATTGATGGCCACAATGTACAGGGGAATGCCTTACCAATTGGCATTGTGGACAATAGCACTGCAGCAAAATGTATGAGCAAGGGAAGGTGGAACACTGTACAACTAGATAGCCACCATTGTGTAAATGTGCATGTGACCTCATGCAATCATGTGACAAACCCATGCGGGCAGGACATTACAAAGTGTCAAAGTGAACCACCTGTACCCACCTCTATCACTCAGACCCCCAAAAGGCAATCAACCTACTTAGCAAACACCCACGCAAATGACTACCCCAATACATGTAAGCCATTTGTGCAAGCCATTTATGAGGCCATGCATTTGAGGTGGAGACAGTCTACTGATCCGTAGTACCACCTTGCAGAAGCAGTGTCTTTGACCCGACAACCTATTCTGGCCATGACCCCTGTTCATCCCACTGCCCAATGCAGAGATGACACGTATCACCTAACACCATGTCACACCAGATACAGACCTCACATCCTGTAAGGGGTGTGTGCCACATGGGTCTTATCTGGTGAAAATATTGAGCACATCTTCCTGCAGTATGTTAAACCACTGTGAATCCAATTGTGAGTAGGATCAGCATCCATCATAGCACGAGTGTCTTGCAATACCATGCAAAAGTAATCATGATAAATGACTTCATATCATTCACCACCAAACAGGTTCGCAGTCAACTCAGATGCCTGCTCAACCACATTCCAGGGCTCATCCACTGCCCCAAGAACCTCAACCTGCACCCCTGTGTCGCACAGCCATGTGAAGAGCAGGAAGACAATCAGGAGCGAGACACTTGCCACAGGCAACAGCAGCATGTCATCTGCAGGAAGCAGACACACTGCAACCATTGGAGCAAGTGTGGCAATGGACCCCACCACCAGCATTACACATGCCACTTCTGACACACAGATGCCAGTATAGGAGGCACAACTGCAGGAGCTTCATGCCCAGAAGCTGCTGAGGCTACTCCAAAGCCGGCCCCTGTGGACACACTTGCAGAGCCACATGAAACCATTGCCACCCAAGCGGTGACCCGTCACTCATCCATCTGACCCTACCTCCTCCTTCTCACTTTAGTCATTAATCCAATGCCATCAGCATCATGGCACTTACACAGGGAGCGATTATGTGGCATTGGACCAGTAGATGCAGGTGGTAGGGGCTTCAAGTCCCCTTGCTTCAGCACACACCCTGTACATAACCCTGAGCGTGTGCCACAGCATTCGCTGGATACCATCTGGAAGCGGCTAACCATCATAGAAAGATGCCAGGTGCCGAACGAAAATATAACTGAACTGCAGCTACAACATCTGCAGGCAATCCGGGATTCTGTGCAGTGCTCATCCAGCAGATTTGCCAGGTCCATGGACCAACAGGGCCGGGATCGGTCAGTGGCAACCGCTGCCTATACTTTTGTGGGCCAGTGGGTCAGGGAGCTGCCTGATACCATCTCTGTGTATGCAGAAAACATGCAGAGCACCATGCTCATGACCCTCCAGCACAGGGCAAGGAGTCAGAAACTTCCACCTTTGTCAACCCCATGCTGGCCTCACTGCCTGAGAGCCTACAATGCTGCTCCCAGGGGAATGTGGCCCGCTCACAGTCTGAATAGGTTGCCATGCCCAAGAGGGCATGGAAATAACAACTCTTCAGACAATTATACCGTGCACAATAGAGGTGGGAGGGCATGAGTGTTGGGGATTGAGGGCATGGGTGTTGGGGATGAGGGAGGTGTGAGGGCATGGTATTGGGGATTGAGGGAGGCTGGTGGGCATGGTTGTTTTGTACATCACTAGATAAGTCACATGTAAACTCAAACACATGCAAGAACAATGCTTTATGTGTGTGAGTGAGCTAATATGTGTCTATGTGCAAAAGAGTAATGCTGGTGCATAGAAATTACAGGGTCGGCAGTTACCAGCTGGTGCGACGGGCAAGTAGCTGTTGACCCTGTAACACTTGTTTCCGCTGCCTGATATCCCGGCAGCACACCGGTGCCACCGGGATATCACGAGTTGCAGTGGAAAGGACACTGAAGCACCGGTGCTGGTGCTTCAGTGAGAAGTCTGCTGGTAGGGGCCTGAGTTCCTGGCAGGTCAGGCCTATTGGGAGTTTGGTGGCCCCTACTCGCAGACTCTGAGTTTGCTGGTTCGGAACGGGTGCTGGTACGTTGCTACCTGCACCCTTATTTGCAGACCGGCAAACTTCTAATGAGGCATGTCTATGAGTTCTTGCTGCACCATACGGCTGTCCCTGCCCTCATCACACTCAATACATGGCAACACTTCATCAGCAGCAAGTATGTCCTTCTCGGGAGGAGGCATTTTGACATCAGGGGGAAGTGGGAAATGTCGCCTGATGCAGATGTTCTTCAGCATGGCAGAGACTACAAAGATTGTTGTATCCATCTCTGGCCTACACTTCAGGGCCCCGCCGGTCAGGAGGAGACACCGCAAATGGACCTTAGCTAGGCCAAAGGTGCACTTGATGCACAGCATGATCATGACATGTGCCTCATTGTAGGCCACCTCCTGTGATGTACATGGATTGTGCAGCGGTGTCATCATCCACCAAAGCTTTGGGTTTCCAGAGTCACCTGCACGGGCAAAGATCACAGGTGTCAGCAACAGAACACGAGTATGCATAGCTTTTTTTGATGGCAGGTTGATGAACACTTTTGTGATGAAGTTAGGGCATTATGTACATCCATACCTAAATGTATGTGTCATGTGCTATGGGCATACATATGCAATGTCAGGTTGGGATTCCCCGCTTTCAAATCTCTCAACACAAATTGTAGCATTCATGCACTTTGACAGGATTAGCAACGTACATGCTGCCTGTGATGGCTGTGTGCTGTGCTGTTCTGCATGTGCCCTGAACGGCGTATGGTTGCTAGTGTACATTTTTATGGTTTCAGCGTTCCTGCTCTCATGGAAGGACATTCATGGTTTACAGCGTACATGCCATCAAAGTTTGGCTATGTTGCGTTATCATTGTGCAGTGGTAGACTGTTCTATTGCCTGTGTAAGTATTGCTTCCCTATGCATTGCGGTACCTGTAGTCCTCAGTGGATTACTCACTTGCTAGAGCAATAAGCTTTGAATGTCCTGCTACTGCATTGTCCTGCAGGGCGTAGTCCTGCAGCTTGGTGGCTGTAATGTGTGGGGTTAGAGGGCAGGTCCTGCATGCACAAGGTTTTGACAGCGCATGCATTGATTAGTCATTGTCATTGGCCTCCCGCCTTCAGGAATCATTACACTTGTGACTAAAGTTTGTAATGTGTGATGACAGTTGTTCTTACCCAGTATCCATGCCCGTTGCCCTCTGTGTCTCTCCATGTAGTCAGACAGTGTGCTGTACTGAAGGACTATGGCATAGTGGGTGGAACCAGGAAAGCAGGTGCAGCAGTGTGTGATCGTGATACCAGCATCGCAGGTCACTTGTACATTCAGTGAATGGTACTGCTTCCTGTTGAGGTATACATCTTCTGCTGCCTAGGGGGCCTCCAAGGCCACATGTGTTACGCTCACATGGCTCCCACAGGGGTGTCGAGCGGAACTGGACAGCCACGGTCTCCACCAACGTGATGCGTAGTACAGAGATGACTGACTGGACTGGCCCATCTAGCTTTGTCTGCTTGACCCGTAGAAGTAGTCTCCTAAAGACGGGGAAAGGGAATTAGCCACCCAGGATTTGAGCATTAACACCTCACTGTGTCCCCACTTATCACTTCTGACATTCCCTTTCACAAAGCTCACCTTATAGTTTTGTATGATGAGCTCTCCATCCTGCGAAGAATGCAGGGGCGCGTTGATGGCCAGTTACTTCACTGGCTTGAGGATATTGGAAGAGTTCTGGACAAATCGTGGCTCCAAACCTCCGGGCGAAAGGCTGTAAGCATATAGTTCTAATGAGTTCAAGATGTCCGTTTAATCACTCTAGTCCAATTCCTTGTTTCTTTTGCAGCTTAGACCCAAAAGATGATCGTCTTGTGGCAGCTGAAAGAGTTCAGGTAAGAGTCTGTGTTTTGTAACACTGTCCGGTAAATGATGCGAAGGTTTAGCTCGCTGCTTTCCCTTTTCTTGCAGGTGCAGCCTAGGAAGATTTGGCATGCTGGTGGATAATACCTCCTACGGTAAAATCAGGTAAGCATATGGTGGCAAGAGATTGTCCTTGTTTGTTCACTTGGCTCACCTTGTTGTTTTCTTGTCCCCCTTAGGCGCTGGAATGCGGCAACCAGGTGATGGAGACAGCGCCGGATCGTAGAGATGCTGCAAGGAACGATGAGTATGGCACAGCGCTGCTGCTGGCGATGCGACGCGTTTAAAATGAAGTCTGTTTTTGGTTCGAAGATGGCTGAATCCGAAATCAGGTAAGAAATCCAGTAAAGTTCTCGTTCTAACCTTTCTTCTTCTTTCCCTTCTTTCTAGGCGCTCTGGACTCGAGGCGGGCGTGGCAGGATGCTGGATGCTGACTGCAGACACGGTGAGCGTTACGCTGCTGGATGCAGAATAACGCAAAGCATGTGCTGCTCTTCGGGCGTGGTTTAAATAGCCTTCAAAGTAGTCCCAGGTAAGTATTCCTCCACAGCCACGTACGAGTAACAAAATAGTCCCTAAGATAAAATAGTCCCTTCAAGCCTCACGTGGGCTTGGATGCTTGGATCCCTTGCAGCATGGTCTGCATCAGGTACGTTTTAACATATGACACCAGGACTGATGTCCCATATGAGCCTGGCGCCATAGGCGCCAGGACTGTACCCAGATAGCCCCTAACAGGGGTTGCTGGGTTTGCTCCAGGTAACATGATGCCTGCTTCCAGGGTTGATGGACTTGGTCTGGATGCCCGGGGGTAGGCATCATGACAACATGTGTGCAATTTAGGGTTGCTATGATGTTGGGCAGTTGTGCTAAAATGATGCCTTTGTGGCATTTACCTGTATCGGGGCAGTGAGAAGGGAGATGTGCTGGGGTGCATGCCGCAAGAGTGCATCCAGTACCTGCCCAAACTTGATTGAAAATGTGAGCTGCGACATGCCATGCAGCATGCCCATAGTGTGCTGTTAGGTGCCTGTGTAGAAATCCAGCACCAACATGAGCTTGAGCAGTGGTGATAAAAACATTTGGACATTAATCAGGCTAAGGACGTCATCCTGGATCAGGGAGAGTAGCTCAGAAATAGGCTCCTGGTTGAGCTGGTACAGAGTTATGATCTGTTAATGCCCTGGGTGATAGCCTGACCTGGGTAATGGGTGCTCTCCTTGCATGGCATCTCCTCTGCCTCTCTGTACTATGTGGTCTGTGGTGATGTTCTTGCCTATGCACCTCAATGTGCAGAAGGAGGTGCTGGATTTCCAGGTTAGCAACTGCTAGTGGCTGCACGGTGGGCAAAGTGTGTTTGCGGAGGTTGTGGGCCTTACATACCCTTTCTGGGTCCATTGGGTGCACCTGTGGCTTCCTTTCCATCACCTGCATGCAGCTACCTTCACCTTTTAGGGGTGTTTTTGTCAGAATTTCCACCCATCTCAGCAGCAATTCTGCAGTATTTCCACGTTGAATTGCCATTTTGTTTTCTAGGCGCTAATTCCTACAACAGAATACGCACCAGGGCTAATTCTGCCAGATGCCAGAGGTAATTCCGCCAGTGCTAATTCCGCCAGTGCTAATTCCGCCGGTGGATTTAGGGTTTTCTGGAATGCCTAATTCGGCAGAGCGGTAAAAGTGGAGTTATTTCCCCTACTGCCACTTTTTCCACTTACTGCCGAACTCGTAATGAGACCCATTGTCTAATTTTAAAACAGAAGCTAGATGATATTGCATGAAGAGATTAATTTCTGTTTTCAGATTGTTCTGAAGTGCACATTTGGTTTTAGTTAATTAATGTCCAGTTTTACGGAGACAGGGTCATGGTAATAGATGTGGATGTTATGAGTGCCCAGTGTCTGCAAACAGGATTTCATTTATTACATTACATTACATTTCATTTGTTATGCGCGCTATTGACCCGAGGGCATAAAGGCGCAGACAACGAAAAAACATACAACACAAATGAGGACAGGCTTAGAGGTGAGGATCAAAGCATCCTCAGTAAATTATTCCACTATTCCCTGTAGTATGATGCAGTCTGTTGGAGAAATCCGTGAGTTACTTTGTACTATGTTTGGAAATCAGTCCGGATTAGCTGCTGTGGGCCTCTCATTAAAAGCTGTCTCGTCCTGTTTGGTAATAAAGATTCAGGACGCTAGAAGGAAAAATCCTGCTCCCACTTTTGTCAAACAAAATCACTGTTATCGCCTCCACCATCTGGAACAGGCTTCCACCCAACGTCAAAGAAGACCCCTCCTATCTGGCCTTCTGCGAAAACATCAAAACACTTCTGTTTAACAAATATGAGCAATAGCTCCCTTGCTTAAAAGGCGTTGTCTGTAACAGAAATCTGCCTTCCATCACTCTGTTGTTGCCTGCATGTCTCAAATGTACTGATTTAATGTAACTCTAGCGCTGTGATTCCTCCAGTCCGGGTCTTGGGCGCTATCAGTAAATGAAAGAAATAAATACAAATGAATAAAAAAATTAGTTTGTTACATTTTCTTGTAGTTTTACTTCTTTTAATCAAGGAACCTTTCTCTTTTTGACATCCTCAAGTGAACGACATCCGTTTTTCAATCATGTTCCTTCTCGCAATGAACTTAGTCATGTATGCAAGGATCAGTATTACCTAGATATTCTGACCTGCATTCATCTTACATTTTTTCAGCTTGTTTTTCAGCTAAATATGTCCTTTATAAGATTGCACCGTCAGTTAGTTTTAAACTTTAAAAATGCCATTAAAGTTCTTTACTTCTCTAGATTATTAGAAGACTTCACATTTCACAAAACCCTCGCAAGTGGATCGACGATGGCTCTAACTTTATAAGAATCCTAACGAAGATTTAACAGGGCGTCTATAAAAGAATGTCAAATACTATGCATGAAAGCTAAACAGATACAGTAGAAAGGTGCTTTATGTAGTTCAGACCAAACCAAGCAGGCCATAACTCCTAAATGAGTCTGGGTAGTCAATCTGACCAAGTCCAGCACAAAATGGGATGCATTTAGAATATTATTAAAGATGAGTGACTAGCTTTATAAATTAAGTTAGATCGAGGCGTTTTGAGGTTAAACAATACTAGGCCACTTGGGATATTTTATCCGGTTTATAGTGATAATACCGAAAACAAAAATCTCGAAAACAAAAATCTCGAAAACAAAAGACCGAAAAAAAAAAATATCGAATTTTTTTTATGACGTTTTTTTCTCGAAATGGGGGGGTTCCCCCCCAACCCCCCTTTTTTCTATTTTCTTTTTATTTTAACCCTTTTTTTTACTTACCTGACCCCAAAAACACATATAAATAAATAAATAAATAATTCGATATTTTTTTTTTCGAGATTTTTGCAGTTCGAGATTTTGTTTTCGGTATTTTGACCGACCACCATTTTATCCAACAAATTGGTGCAGTGTCAATTAATATTTCAAGTGACTTATTTATTTGTGCTACCTTTATTGTTTAACGCAGCAGTTTTAAGACACTCTCTAGTGCCGTTGCACTACTGTGCCCTAAAGCAGAGAGCCAATCGGTGCCCTGATGCCTGTGGGCTTCAGCGTCTTACAAATCCAATTCAAATTCAAATCATGTCTGTCCTGTGATCCCCTCTCGACCACATTATTACAAGCTCTTAATCTTGCTGGTGTAGAACTAATGACATGACCTTTGGCCATTATTAGTGGACGGATATGTGCTTATGGTGGTGCCATCCATACCGGTCCATCACTCCTTGGTACCCCCTTCACCATCACTGTTCGCATCCATACCTTCATCCTCTTACTGATCCTTCCCTACCCTTTTCTCAGATTCTCTAAGCTCAACAAAGCATCCGCACTAGTCCTTCTACTTTCCACTACCACTCTCTCTTATGGCTTCCTTGTTCTTTGCGTGTACCATGGAGATCAATTGCAGTGTATACTATGCTGCCCCACCCCCCCCCCCCCCCGTTCTTAACACACAGTACCTCCTTCTCATTTCACGGATCCCCCTATTGGCCTATGGAGTTCTCAGTCCATCTGCAAAAAAAAATTCTTTCCTCGGACTGCTTTTACTGTCAAAACACCAACCTTGTGGTCATGGTTATTACAGAAACTTGAAAAGCTCCCATTGGCTCTACACGCTGACTCCGCCACCTTCATTCACTTTCACTGCATAAGAAAAAAAGCAGGTAGGCTTGCCATAGTGAACAACAACAACAGCTAATTGATTGTACCCACCCCTGATTATCCTCCAGATGTCAATGCAATTTCAATTCTTCATTTGTGACCCTGATATCCTTCATGACTCTGCTCAAAGTTCCTGCTCTTCTTCTATAATGTATGTGCACACGCCCATCACTAATCTCTTAATCTCAACTTTCTGTCATGCTCCACATAGCCTCAAAATTAACACTCAAGATGGCTTCCCTCTGATTCACTTTGACATCTCTCTTCCTCCTCCTCTCTCCCTCGCCCATCTTTTGCCATCCCCAAATTCAAGTTCATACTTACATTTCTGGCCACTTAACTGGCAAAATCAGATTGTTTTGGGATTGTTCAGCCAAAGCGTAACCCACAGTTGACAGGTGGCTTTGTATTAACGATAGTTGAAAATTACAAGCCCCTTAAATTGAGCAGCTCAGCATCCTACAGATTCAACGGACTCCTTATTTTGAAAAAGTTTCCAGAGAACGTTCTGAATATTTCATGAGTTATCCTCTTCTGTTGCAATCCTACCTACATCATGAGCAAAGTCAGAGGGCCTGCATCACAATCAGGGAAACATTAACATGTAAATAAAAGGTAAAATAGTTAATATAACTTTATTCTCCAAACATGTTCTGTCTGTTCCTCTGACCTCTGCCATCAAACAGGCCTTTGGCAACTTCATTCTGGCTCAAGCACCCTATCTGGAAACACCTATGCTACCCAATGACTGCCCCAAGCCCTGGCACGTTAATCATGGGTTGCATTGCCACCAAGATTTGCCTACTTTATACCACATACATCTTTATCTGTCCTGGTGGCACAAATCCTGAACCCATACATTCCTTATTATTAAAAACATCCCTTTGTACACTTACTCTGGCTCCGACAAGTTTGAATACTCCAACAGTCCTATAGC
The DNA here is from genome assembly GCF_040938575.1 of Ambystoma mexicanum. NCBI lineage: Eukaryota > Metazoa > Chordata > Amphibia > Caudata > Ambystomatidae > Ambystoma > Ambystoma mexicanum. Next base: position 117,525,748 of record NC_090935.1, on the reverse strand, counting down.
TTTCCTGCACTATCAGCCCAGTAAACTATAATCTATTGTTTAAGCCAGACTGGACCTGCTCCACCATTGAGCTATCTCATACACCCTCTCAGGTAATGATTTTGGTGCCTATTTCTCACCTAACTTCTGTAAGATCTGTCATACCCTTGTCAACATCCTCCCACCCCCACTACCCATATTCATCTCCACTCTAGATGACTTCTCCTTCTCCCTAACATCACCTAATGAGTTGGCACCAATCTTACAGGCATGTAAGCTATGGTATTCCAAAATGGACTCCTTTGTCCCTCAGGCTATCAAAGAACTATGCTGATTAAAATGACCATGGGATTTTCACTGTCTGCTTCAAGATAGACACTTTACCAGTTCTTCAAATGCCTCTGCAACCCTGAACTTTCTTTTTTCTCCCCATCAGTCAACAAGCCTAGCTGACATCAACAGGATCACCAGCTGTTTGGAAGCTAATGAGTTATGTGCCGGTCCAATCTGGCTCTGGCCCATGTCTCCAACTTTCTAACCTTTTGCCATCACCTCAAACTCTCGTTTATCCTCATCCTTGGCAATTTTTCTGCCACCTTTGGTATGGTTTACAACCCCACTATCCTTCTGAAAATCACTAAATGTCAGATCTGGGGCACTCTAGATGGAAGTATAAGCCGTGGAAGAGGATAGCATGTTAATATGTTTGGTCATAGTGAGATTGGCGTCTAGGTATACGCCTAATGTTTTCACTTGCTTCAGAACTGGGATCAGGGTACCGTTGATATTGATAGAGAAATAGCCTGGATGTAGGGTAGCTATTTTAGACGGGGATCCCACGATGAGAACTTCAGTCTTCTCATCGTCAAGACAGAGAATATTCAGTGTCAAATAACTCATCCCAACCTGTTCCTTGCGGGATTCCCTCACGGCTCTGCCCTTGATCCTCTACTCTTAATCTTTTACTCTTCCTCCACTGGTAAACTTACCTCCTCATTTGACTTCCCCAACCACCTCTTCACCAATGACAATCACATCTTCTTCTCTATCACCCGGATCTCTTCACCAGGGCCTCCTGTTGCCTTTAAGCCCACAGTCACTGGATGGTGTCTCACTCTTTTACGTTCAAATCCTCTGACATCTAAGTCATGTATTTATTGTCCCAAAATGCCCCACTTCTCAACTCCTCACATACATCATTTCCCCCAACCTCCTCGCCCATACCCCTAAGCCTTGCAATCCGACAGCAATCCGAAACTCCAAAACCTCATCCATTCTATGACCACGACTGTTGAATATCAAAAAGATTTGCCCTCTTCTCACCTACCACACAACTAAGCCTCTTCTTTCTGCACTGGTACTCGATCTCTGTGGAACCTGTCTTTTGCCATTGTTGTCTCTACTCCCCTTCCACATTTGATTGAATGTTTGACATTTTCTCTCAGTATTTACATTTCCTATGGTTATCAGTTATCTCTCTCAATCCTCTTCACATTAGTTCCTGCTGATAAAACCTTACATGAGCTAGCTCCCTTTCTGTCTGGCTGCTTCTATATGCCTCTACTCTCCCCATTGCTCCTTGCATTCAAGCACTGTCCTCAGTCTCTCTCTTCCTCGCCCAGACAGTACATCCTCTCACTTCCACAACTTTATTAACCCCCCCCATCTCTGGGACATGATAATCCCCAACAGCATGTATGCATTCAAGTTGGCCCTCAAACTCCATCTCCAACACTTGGGTGGGGAATCCATGCTATCCAAGCACATTATTGCCCCCTATATGACTTCTTTCGTGTTTACTCCAGCTTGTTACCATGAATGACGCGGGCCCTCTTGAAGTGTAACCCATCAGCAATAAGCTGAACAGCACACACAGAGATGATATAGCTGAAACTACCTCAGAAAGACAAGACAAATATGAGTAACAGCTGACCTCTGTTTCAAGCCTAGGCTGTTATTGTGCACTTTGTTCTCCTACCGATGCACTGTACTAACGCTGTGATAATCTTGGGTCTGGGCGTTTCAAAAATGTAAAAAGAAAAATTAATAAATAATTAAGGTATGGTGGCGCCTTCTAGCCATATCAACATTATTGCCGCTCAGCATTCCTCTCCTGGGGGCACCTTCCTCCCCATGTAGGCACTCACTTTAATCACCTACCCAGGCTGCATCTAATTGCTACCACCTCATCCCTCCCTCCCCCCAGCAGAGTGGCCTGCACAGCATGGCCAGAGTCTTCATTGTTGAAAATTAACAGGGAGAGACCAGGTGATGTGTAGCACTTTACCCTGTCATGCTGTGCTTTATCTAGCCACTGGAAGCTCCCTCACACCCTCTCAAAAAGGGATTTCTGTTCAAATCATACAGCAGCAGTCACTACATCTGTCTACCCAGCCTAACTCCTGAATCAGGCTATACATCGGATGTCCTGCTCCCCCTCGCTGGACATTAACTTCCCTTCCTACTGGTTCCTGGGGCACCCCTTTGCAAAGAGCTCCTAGGCCAAGACCTGTTTGGCCCTGGGCCTACCACTCTGCCTCACAGAGCATGGCATTGCTGTAAATGCCTCTGCCTTCCTGGCCAAAGACCCTGATTGTTGTATGTCCGCATATGTGTAGCTTATGACATGCACACCCTGATTGTAAGAGACTGCATAATGTCTGTTTCCCTGCGCACGCTCATTGTATTATTACCGCATATTGGTCGGCTATGGCCCTGCACACCCTGTTCATAATCTTCTTGTGTCATAAGCCGCTGCACAACCTGATCTTATTTTCATGATATATTAGCCACCTATGGCGCTGCGCACATTAATTGCACTGTTGCTGTATTTTGGTCGTCTACCACCCCGTAGTCACCTTTTCGCTCCGTGCACCCTGATTGCATTGTGCCATTGTGCCTGCATTGTGGTCTCCTCTGCCCATGCACACCCTGATTATATTTTGTTGGTATGGTATATTGGTCGCATATGGCACTGCACACATTGATTGAATTGTGTTTGCATTTTAATTGCCTACCTCCCGGCTCACCCTGATTACATTGTGACTTCATCATTCATGTAACCCTTTATATGTGCTGCCCTATTGAACCTGTATCTTAACTACCTGTATTTCACCCCCTCTCCCCTGCTATCCCCATCCTATAGTCTCCCTCCCTTCATTCATGGCTTACCTACCTCTTTCATGCACTACTTACTCAAAACAGATTTATCCTGTCCATTCTCCATCATGCTCTAAGCACCCAGCTGTTGGGAGGAGAATGACCCCATCCCATCCCCTTGGCACTATAGGGTAAAGCAAGTCCCATTGGAAGACCTGTAACATACTAGGGGGGGAAGGGCGTCTCAAGAATCCCCACACAATCATATTATATATGATATAGACATAGGGCATGCATATAGATAGAGGCCATTTTGCAGTCAGTCGAAGCACAGGGCCTCCATGGCCAAGGAGTATTCTGCGCGCTAAGCACAGGCTGCAAGCCTGAAGAGGGAATCTAAATAGGGCCAAGAGCTGATGAGAGAGACCCACGCTGCTGCTAACTTTCACAGAAACTCCTCTTTGTTCCCAAAGTGTTGCCAATATATTGCTCTAAGAAAGAATGTGCCCAGCAAGGCCATGAGATAGTGCTGGGTGCCTTGGTGTACGTGTTATCACAAACAGGCCAAAGGAGGCCTCTGACACCCCACCCAGCCAACCATGTGTTATGGCCCATGCCCCAATCCCAAGACCTCTGAATTCCAGGATACTAGTTGACCCCAGACCCCCCACCATAAACCCATCAACCATAAACGATCCAAGAACATGGGTGTCTCACCTTTATTCAACAATTGCATGATTTGTAAAGTGAGGTACAGGGAGGGATAAATTATAGTTACAAAACGAGGGTGGAAGAATTGGAAGCACAGGGACGTGATCGGGATGAGTGCAATGTGTGTGTGTGTGTGTGTGGGTTAGTGTGACCTAGTGACTCCCATGTGTCAGTCTTCGAGCCTGCCAAGTGCACTGTATAATGATGGAGCAGCACAATTTTTCAAATGTAGCTAATTGCTCTTTTGGCCTTGATTCCCTGGAGATGATGAGCCCACAGACTCCACGTGATGGAAGATGGACGGAATGGGCTGAGACCAAGAGCATGGCATCCTCTATGGAGCAGGCCACCCATGTGTAGGGTTGCTCCAACCAGTCGCGCAGGTTTTCCCCATATGTAATGATGTCACCGTTGACGATGTGCCCCCTTTTAAACTTCTGCGTGTACCATTTCTCCTCAGAAGGTTCCTGGGCAGCAGAGTTCTTTGCTGGCATGCCTATTTTTGTATAATTAAAAACTTGCTATCCTTGCAAGAATCTATTGCCCCTTTTTTTCCCTAGGTTGTATTTTTTCTGGTGTGAGCATTTAGGGGCATGCCTTCACTCCCCATCATCCTATCTGTCCCCACCAACCTACCCCTGGGCCTCTGGAATGACTAGTATATGTGCAATAAAAATCAATTTCAACAAAAACCACTTCACCTCCCCAAGCTCTCAGCAATGGCCTTCACCGAAACCTAAGCCTTGCATCATGCCTCTGCACTGCCTACCTATTTTGCCACCTTTTCTCTTTCCTTTTGACTCACTCTCATAAGGAGATGGTATTGTCCACTTTGGCTTTACCCCCTCCTACTTTAAATACCTTAACCTCCCCACCATTATTAAGACTCACCAATTTTAAATTGCATCAACTCTCTCCAGTCACTTTCACCTAACCTTAAATAGCCTTCCCACCCTGAAGCTCTCTTAATATCTTGCAAGAAACAAAGACCATCTACAGAAGAAAAAGAACACTGATGTCCAGCAGTGATATACGTCTTGAACCCAAAGAATATTGGAAAATGAAATATGGTGGATTAGGTTTTTCAAACTTTTCGAAGAAATTTGGGAACTCCGGCCCCAAATACAATACACATTAAAGGAACACCTGACCTTCCGTAAATACAAGGGTCATCGAAGTGCTGACCTAACTCGTCAAACCATAGCCCTGGTCAAATGGAAGCATAGAGATTTAATCCAAGGAGGTACAGTATGAAGTACAGCGTCTTGGGCTGGGATTCCCGGGTCATGTGATCCAAGCATATTGGCCTACTACTGAAAGCGAGACCTAACATCAGTAACCACTGCACAATGGGTGTCAGTTTAATAAACAAACAACCCTCATAACAATGATTCAACTCAATACCCTGGTACAAGGATCACTCACCTAATCACCCACTAATCCAACTAAAACTGTCCATACTACCGCAATATGCACCACACACCGATCAACTAGGGTACCCACACATGGCAGCCACAACACGAAACACACACACACACTAACATCAAACAGCAAAACTCCTCAGCGCCTCAAATAAATCATACAATCAAAACAAGGTCAGTGCACCCCTATAATACAGGCATTTAAAGCCTCCCACACGGACTAAAGTGTCCACACGTTCACCAACCTGTACCACCTAGAAGCAAGCACACACACAGTGACAGTTCTTTCCAAAATGATCCTACGAATTCAACAGCAAAAGCATTTGTGTTCTCTCCCTCTTCTGCCACTAACACACCCACCCCTTCCTCTTTTTTAGATCCCTCTGAGCACTTGGAGACCTTGCAAATGGCAGTGGTGCCAGGTATAAATCCCATTAACATAACATAACGTCATCCTATCCTCCGCTCTGCACTGCTATGCCCTCTCTTTGTACACCTTGTCCTCTGGCCACTCACTCATGCATTTTATCATAAATATGCTCACCACCCACATATACCCACCTTTTATCAATTATTGCACTGCTCTTAACTCTGCCAAATCATCCTACTATTGTGACCTTATATCATCTCTTCATTGGCACTCTCGCACACTCTCCATGACACTACAAGATATGCTCTCCCCCAACAATCCTACCCTTAATCCTCCTCTCTTAGCTGGTGACACTGCCACCTACTGTGCTTCTTCTCCAATAAGAAAGAGATATGCAACACCTTGACAACTGTACTATCTCTCCCACTGCCTCTTTCCTTCACTGCACCCACCACCAGCCATACCCTCTCTTCCCTTTACATGTTTGTTTCCATCTCCCCAACCAAGCCCCTACCTATGCCCAGCTCAGGAAACCCATTTTGTGCTCCAGTCTACCCTTTTCACCTATAAAAATATAAAATAGCTCACACTAGCCAACATCCTGTACGCTCTCCCTCTGCATAAATGTTCCATGCCGGCTATGAAGTCTTCAACCACAGTGTCAGCTCGTTCGAGGATCACTCATTATGCAAACCCTCCGATTAGGCTTCGAGAGAAAACACATCACCAAGCCTGCCCTCAACCATATCTCACATTGTCTTGACACTGCTCACCCCTCTAACCTCTTCTCTATTGAAATCCTACTTGATCTCTCTGCTGCCTTTGAAACTGTAGATTTTACCTACCTCCTCCAAATGAATGTTTTGCCAAAGGACACCACACTGAACTGTGTGAACTCTGATCTCTCTGACTGTTCTTTATCCATCTGATTGAACTTTAACAGTTCCTCCCTCACGGTCCTTTCCATTTGGGTCTCCCAAGGATCTGCCCTGGGCCCACTCCACTTTACACTCTACACCATCTTCCTGTGTAAACTCACCTCTTCCTTTGGCTCCACTTCTATATCTTTGCCTATGAGACCCAAATCATGTTCTACTTTCCCCCCTTCATTTCGGCTTTACCTCACTCAACCAATTTCTTGCTGCCTCACTGCCAATTGAGTGGCAGAGCTGTGATGGGTAAGGTGGTGTGCCAATGCGGGGACCTCCTCCACGTACAGTTGGAGGAAACTCACAGCCATGCCTACAGGTCACAAACATTTACATTTTCAAATAAAATAAATGGTATATGCATTTGTGTGTTTGCTTGTGTCTGTGTCTGTGTATGCTTTGGGGCTGGGGGAGAGGGCAGCCAGAAAATGAATGTGAATAAATGCTGGTGACAGGGTGGGTTCCCCATGATCAGAGGAGCCAGTGTGAGGCTTGCAGATTGGGGCACCACACTAAACTGGCATCTAATTTTGGACAAAGTTAAAGTGAGTATTAAATGAAGGGACCAGCCTACCAAATGTCACATGTTTTCTTACAGTGGCAAGGCATTTTTTACTGGTACTATTGGAAAAGGCAACTTGGTGAGTGTTTGAATATGGCCATAATGGTCTACATAGATGCAGCCATCTGTGGGGTAGGACATGTTTTCTTACAGTGGCATGTGTGAGGGATCAGAAATGTGAGGCAGACAATTTTGTGATGGTTTTTCAACAGATGCCATTTATTTTTATCTCAGAAGGTTTAATAAATGTCTTACTATCCCTACCATGACAAGGATTTCTCTGCCTAAAATAAACAAAAGGAAAACACTCTAACAAAAGGTTTCTGTCCCTCACAATTGTATACACACCAAATCAATAAGGACATATATGTAAGTTTAACAATAATAAATAGAACAGTATAAGTCACACCACAATAGCTGCTTTTTCTGATAAACTGGGTGAATTCCCACTCTCCGGATTCAAGCACTTGACAACACAATGTTCCAACTTGTATTCCAAGGATGGTTCGCAATTGTTTAAATTGTTAAAAAGCTCTTTCCACTGGTATTGAAGGTCTGGAGACAGCTTCTTGTCATCAACAATGAATCTTTCAGGGCATCATTAGCTTCAAAACAAATGTCTTTGTTGGAATATTTTGGCACCACTTTGCTCATAAGGTTTACCCCACCACAGTACTTTATGAGGTTCCACCTGGTTTACTGTCAGGCCAGATTTACCACTTCTACAGCACTTTGCTTTGGTGTACTCTTGCCAGAACAGAACCAATGGTTAAGAGCGCTCTTGGTCTGGTATACTCTCCTGCCAGCCAAAATAAACTGATGCAGTTCTCTCTTCGGGTATACTAGCCTGCCCAAACAGAGCCAATGGGCACATCGTTCTAAGTCCTGGTATACTCCCTTGCAAGGCCCAACTACTACCTCTAGCTACTTCTGTGGTAAGGGTCAACTTCAAAGGTTTTACAGAAAATGTCTTCTTCTTTACACAATTAGATTTCGGATTACTACACCTAAGTGCTTGCCACATGCAAGGCAGGCAATTCTTCCTTACTCCTGAGCCTCTTTTATCAGAAGGTCAGCCCTCCTGCCATTCTTGTTCCATCTTTGTATTATTAACCAAATGCTGATAATAACTCTTCCTCATCTACACACTTCTTTGGCTATGACAATGTGGGTTTAAAGCATTCTCTAAACTTGGGCAATATCTTTCATGCACACTGTTAAGCTCATTTATTTTCTTTTGGCTTAGACAACTCTGGCTGTTTGTTAATCATCTTAATGTGTGTCCATTTTGACTTGGGCAATGGTGGTTTGAGTTCCCTTCTTGAGATATTGCCTCTTCGTGTGGTTGGCTGTTATTATCACCCTGTATACAGTATCACCTCCTTTAGATGGGATCTTTGGACTCTCTGTAAGCAAATTGCTTTGGTTTACATCAGCTTGGCAAATGTCATAGTCAGTAATGTGTTTTACATTAGTTCGGTATTCAATAGGGAGCCTGGATTCTGGCAACGGGTAACCACAGAGCGCTCCAGGGTCTCAATATAAATGTGAACACACTGGTGGTGTGCGCGTCCATGTACCTCGCTGCACCCAGCTCATCTGCTTCATATCTCCGGCATGGCAACCTATAATTCCAAAGTCTCTGAGCCCTCGCAGCTTCCTGTCAAGGCCACTGGTCAAGGGCCATTACCTTCATGCCCTGCACGGTCCCAATGGACCCAGTACTGGCACCTTTGGTGCCAAGCTCATTTAATAGTGTGCTCTGCACACAGTGTGCCTAAGGCACGTGCATCCAGGCCGGGCGCGGCCGTCCAAAGACATTGGAGGCACGTGCATAAGTGATAGGGAGTGGTAAGGTGGGGACAAAAGGCGGGGCCTAAAGGCAGTGGCTGGGGCCAGGCTATATAAGCCAGCCCCACCCGCATGCTGGCACTTTGCGTTAGTCTGCTGGAGCAGTGTAACGCTTGCCACTGTCTACAGTTCCTTACCTGTTTCCAGTTCATCACGTTTATCTTCAGTCTCCGGAACTCCATCCTACAGCTACTGCGCACATCTTACCTGAGACTAGCCACGCCATCGCTCGAAACACTGCCACCCGATCCAACTCTGCAGTTACAGTGTGCATTTTACCTGAGCCCAGCCACGCCATTGCTCGAAGCACCGCTACCCGATCCAACTCTGCAGCTACCGCGTGCATCTTACCTGGGACCAGCCACGCCATCGCTCAAAGCACTGCTACCCGATTCCAACTCTGCAGTTATCGCGCGCATCTTACCTGTCTCTGCTGATCCAACTCTTGCAGCTCTTTGCATCCTTACCTGTTCCGAACGCCCGACAACACAGGAGTCATCTTCCAGCTCAACATCCTCGCAGATCCTTCCATCTGGCAGCAGACAGGTGTTCGGAACATTGTTCCCCATCAAGCACCATCTGGTTGAACCTGCAAGGGAGACAGAAAGCACAAAGGTTAGCAACTGCATAAACTTTAAATTCCTTGGCCGCGCAACTCATATAATTGCGCTTCACCTGGAAACCCAATTTATCTACTAGTGGGCTCTTCTGGATCCTCTTTGGCATCGTTTAGAACCCTCTTCCATCACCGCGCCTCTGCGGGCCATCTTCATACCTAAGGGGAAAGAAAGGACATTACAACGTTACGGACAATAATCATTGGGGAAAAATCAACACAAGCCGGTCTGGGCCACCACGCATAAGGACCAGTGACGCAACTTGGTCTGTCCACGGCACCCCTGCTCAGAGAAAACAGGATGGCGAGCTCATCGTTACAGAACAACAGGTGAGGCCATATGGGAAAACGCATGCTCATATCATTCTGGCACAAAAGGTCCGAGGGGGATCGCACTTCCACCGCAGCCTTCTCATTGCCTCTTACCTTCTCCCAGGGGTATAACCAGCAGTTTGAGCAGTCTACACTATTGCAGTCGAGGGAAGAACTCGAACATGAGGAGTCCCGTCCAGGGAAGGCTCCAACCGTGCCCCAACGCCCCCGCAGAGACCCGGTGAGCGTAACACTTCCACAGCAATCTGGTCCTTACCTGCCACCGCCGAATGCTGCTCTTTGAGGAAAGTCACAAACAGGTGCACTTTCCGCTGCGCAGCCTCTCCAGTTGATGTGACCCCAGTGTCCCGGTGCTCGCCTGCCACCACTGAACGCTTCACTTTGGGGAAAGTTATAAACAGGTGTGCTTTCCACTGCGCAACCTATTCAGCTGAACTCTGGGAATTCTGTGACTCGTAGTCCCTAACACAAATGTCACTCCTTTTAACAGCTTCTATTTTACAATAAGCTATTAGGAGATGGGAGTCTTGAGGAAAGTTACTTAAGGGGGCCTCCCCTTCCTCCTGACCTGTTCCCCTCCCATGTCATCCTTCTGGCTAACACCGCCCCCAGGGTCAGGACCAGAAAGCGTCTGCCTTTCCCATGCCACATGAAAGGGGTTCCAGGACAGGTTTCCTATTTGAATCATCTCTGATTTGTCTTACATGGCATGTTGTAAAGGTATTATGGGCAAAGACAACATGGCCTACACTTGTGAAGCCAGTATGGACATATTTACTTGCATTGGCATGATATGTTTGACTCACATTATGGGCAAAGCAAACATAATAAAAGTTCTTACATTGGAACATAGGCCTACTTTGGTGCTGCCAGTATTGATATGCTTTGTTACAGTGCCATGGTATTTTTGACTTTAATTTAGTACAAACCTAACATGCAGAGTGATTTTGGGTGGGAAAACTGTCCTTAATTGGTGCACCCAAAGATGGACTTGTTTTTTTAAAGTGTCATTTATTCTTTACTTGCATTATTGGCAAAGGGAACATGACTAGGTTCTTTCACAGGCATATTACATATATTGGCGCAACCTGTATGGACATGGATTCTTCTATTATCTTTGTTGGTTGTATAGGCAAAGCAAACATGAATATGTCCTTAGGTAGGAATGCTGGCAGCTATTGGTGCAGCCAGAATTGGCATGCATGTGCACCGCCAGAATGAAAATATGTTTTACACTGGAATAATACTGACATGTAACAGATGTTTTAATCTGTTATCCTATGAAACTGATTGGAACCTGTGTGTTCTTTTACCAAAATGTTCATAAAAGAGTGTGCTGTAAAATGCACCATTTGCATTCAGTCTTTAAAACATCCTCCTTGGTCGAATATGGCTCACTTGCTTTGCTCCGGCACTCACACACATGCATGTGCAATGTTTACGGCCATTCATTTAAATAATTCACCACCCACCACTTCTCAAGAATGTACTGTCAGTGGAGCCACAGAATGCAGTTCCAGTCTACTGCATGTTCTTCCTGGGAACTGACAGAGTGTACTGGCTGAAGAACTCTCCTCGTGTCAGCATCCTTCTTTTGTTGTTGCCGGTGTCGCCCCCTGCTGCTACTTCCTGGCTGCTCAGAAGCATCTCTTGCCCTCTTTGACTTTGAACATAAGTAGTCTTAGACATGCTGGTTCTAGACGGGATTGGAGTCTGTAGACCCCCTAATTGTTGTGAGTCATCTGGCATAGGCGGGGCAGACCCTGGCATCATGTGGCTAGTGGAGAGAGGAGAGATCTCTTAGGTGTGCATTCGCTGCTGGCGGTGAATTTGCGTTAGTGGCTCACCTTGCTGTGCCCTCCACTGCTGGCCAATGCGTGCCAGATCTCCAATGAATGGGAAGGTGGAGTTTGCAGCAAAGCATTTTGAGTGGCTTTAAGAATAAAGCCAAAGTGAGCATCCCTGCATGGACATACAGGTATCCACTGATTACAGAGAAAACAATTACAGAGAGGGAATTTATAATGAAACAAAAACTGTGAATCTTTGTGGAAATATCGATGGGGTGGAGTAAGGGGATAAAACTGGTGGGGACAGGGTTGAGGCCGTCTTAAACACATAGGGAACCAGGGAATTTAAGTGGGCATCCCCCAAACAGAAAACAAAATTGATATTTGTTTTGCTGTTTTTGTTTTAGGTGAAACAACCCTCTCTGTCATATATTCGCTATAATCACATATAACCGGACATACGGTCATGGGCACAGCCATCAGTGACAGGTTTTCTGGATAGGGCATGACATTATCAGTGTCATTAAGAGAGCGTGAAGTGTGTGTTCTTAGATAGGAATACTGGTACACATGGGCACAGGCAACATGAAAATATTTAGTTACACTGGCAGAATATTGGCATATATTTAATGCAAAGGCCTCATCAAAATGAATTGGAAAATGGCACTGTGTGCTGCAGGTGACCTGATCTCCACTGGCATTACCATCCAAAATTATAAATCATATGCCTTTTTAAACACTTTTATCTCAAAAATGTGATTTTAAAAAGTACAATATTAACCGATTGTATCAAAAAATGTATATATATTCTCAGGGAGAATATGTTGTGACCCCAACTTGGGTGGTTGGGCAACTTTGCAACACTCAGTCACTTCCACAAATGTATGCATTTAGAATGAACAAATTCACGAGCTCCAATGAAAGTCGGTGCCCTGTTAGAGGTCCCTTGTCCTGGGCACCAAGGGTTGCCACAGCCACTGTGCCATCTGCCATTGGACAGCTCTCCACTGCCTGATTCTAAGCTCTTACCAAATGGAAATCGATCTGTCACTCATACCAATTCCACTCTCTAATCTCGAATGCCCTTTCCCCCAGAAACATCCTCTTGCCCTCACCCAAGTCTCGTGACCTGGAAGTTTGCTTTCACAGGGACTTCAGACTCCAACAGTTCATCAGGGCCACTGACACCACTGCTGGATATTACCATCTAAACATCAAGTAAATCTATCCTCATCTCACCCACCACTTGGTCCAAAGGCCTATCACTACAATTGTGCCCAGCAAACAAAACAAACTACTGCTTGCGATTACTCCTTGGTCTCCCCCTGTATGCCTGCTCTAACCTAAACAAAATCCAAACCATTGCTCCTCGCACCCTCAACAACTTACCCTCATCCTCCGTCACCTGAGTACCATGCCACCTGCCGGATGGCTCGCTGTGAAATATTACTCTTTACGTTTCTAGTTCTTGAACACAAAGCCATTCAAAGCCGGGCTGGTCTTTGCACAAGGCATCCCAAGCAGGTGCCTTAGGTGCAAACATGTAGGGGGCGCCAACAACAGGGTGACAAAGTTAATCAAGTCCAGTGTTCTCTGTAAAATGCACAGCTGGGCGCCCTCGCACATTGTTTCCAAAGGCTGCGCATGAAGTGTTAATTACGGCACACTGTATCTTTCTTCCCAGCCTGTTACGCGTGTAGCTAATTGCAAGCTGTACAATTAAAAATCATGCTTTTGCGCAGAGTGGCTGCAGCAGTGCGTAACTGTACGTGCTGCGTTGATGCAGCCAATGAAACACAGCCCCTGCAGCATGCCGGGCATTTTTGGCTTTGGTGTGAAAGGATTTGTGACTGATACAGCTTTGCTTTCCTCTCCTCCTCTGACTGTGCCAGCCTGTCATTTATAAGCCCATACATTTGCTGGATTACCAGTGTTACAGGGAACTCTTTCTGAGACCAAACATTGCATTTTAAACCGAGCAGGCCCACCTCTTCACAGCGTGAGTTGACAAGTTCTGTTCAGCTGATCGCACATTAGACAGCAACAGAAGTGCAGAGCGTGCTGATTTGGAAAGATAAATGGTGAATCACTGGAATGCTGTTTCTTACACATTTCAGCGTATGTGGCACCAATGGGGTTTACTTCTAACCAGCATTTACCTCTGAATAATGAACCCAACACATGGAACGTTTTGCTTTCATTTTATATGTAAAAGATACATCAAATAATGTATGGTGGTTGCTGGATCTTTTGCCATGGAGTGATATTGTGAGCGATGACGGGAGGCCTCATGTGGTAGATTTGAAATGTTGGGCCTTTTCTGTGTATTTGCAACAACTGTGGAGCCGAGCAATTTCTTGTTTTTAGTGTCTAATTGTGTTTTACATGAGCCTTCTTGTGCCCTACCCCCTTTCTTAGCTTTGTGGGCACAGGTAATGTGGGGCAGTGCTCATGAAGGTCTGTGGCAGCATATGGTTGCACACGCTGTACATGGCATTAGACCACTGACTCCATACTGTAGGAGAGGCCACTGGAGATCACTAGCTGACCTGCTCCATCCCCACGTTTCCCCCTTTCTCACCCGATGTTGTAGGATCTGGAATTTGCTAGAATTCTTAACTAGCACAGCAACTGCTGGCCCGCTAGATGTTAACAAAATAATTGCTTGAGGAACGTAACGTTTCACATTTACGGGCTAAGCAAGAAAGTCTTAGTGCACAAGCAAAAAAGCCAGGTAGTGTCCAGCATCCCACAGTGAAAAGGGTAGTTTTCTCCACAAAGATTTGTTCTTAAGGGGTTGTCACACTGATTAAACAAGGAATGCTGTGTGATGGTATAAATAGTAATGTGCTCTGTGCCTGTTTCTACTGCGATCATGCCAGTGCGTCTACATCCGACCGTATTACTTGGAAGCAGACTAGTGAAATTATTTCAGTAATTATTAGCTTTAGTAAAGTATGGTCTCTGGTAAATAGCAGGCTCACCTCTGTAATGCAGAAAGATTTCAAGGCATTTTGTATCAAGTACTAATAAACTGTTCCTAACAAACAATTGAAATAGAAGCATAGGTCATGACCTTAAAGGGGCCTGATACACGAGATATTGCTAATGCAAGGCGCGCCTTCTTTATACTCCAGATAGCACTAGATGATGCCAGATTCCCTCTCATTTGGAATTGGCAGTACTCAGTCATCCCCTCCCTGTTAACAGCCATCCGGCTATCAGACAGGTTTTACAGAACAGGCACAGTATGTTCTGTGACCATGCCATTTCGACAAAGTTGTTTTGATAGAAAGTAATCAGTAAAGTACTTGTAATTAATGGATGGTCGATGGCTCTGCACTGGTGTCCCCTTTGCAGTAAAGGACTAACACGTCTAGGGTCAGAAGAGGTACTGTACACTGCATTTCTGAAAAACATATTGGTTGCCCCTTCCCCATTTCCATACTGCATATCATTTCATTTTATGAAAAACAAGCCAATGCACTTGTAACATCCACTGCAGTCAGTTCTCACCTTTTGAGAGTGGATTGTATAATTGGATAGCACAGGGGCAATGCGCGGGTCTTGGAAGGAAGACCACGGAGAGCAGCAGAGGTTTGAATCCCGGATCCGTACTTAGAAACCGACCTTGGGTACGGTATTACGCGCTATATAAAAAAACAATTAAATTAAAATAATTTGTCAGTGTAAAGAGAGTAGAGCTTATAAATGCAGACACTGAAGTGAGAATACTTCCTGTAAAGTATTAATTGCACATTATTGTAAAGGTAATGAAGTATTGCATGAGCTGTGGGCCTGCTCTGGCCTTTGTGATCAAAGCACACCATAACACAATATATAGCCATATCATGGATCTTAACGTTTCATGAGCATACACACTGCCCGCTCCGACCCTACTTCCCAGACCTTCCCACGGAAATGATAAATGCATTACTTTTCACCACTTTCCCTCGATTTGCAATTCGACTATCTTTACCACTACTACACACCCCTCTTCCCCAGGTCATCTTCAGCAGGAAATACAGGGAAGGGTTTCTTTCTACAGCTGCACATTTAAGGATTTAGTGTGCATGTATGGAGTCAGGGAATCAAGTCTTCCTCCTGTGTATTAATGGTAGATTTTAATGTGAATTTTACAATCAAAAACGTGTCACTTTCTCTAGAGTTGAAAAATACAGATCTTCATTAGTGTCTTTCTATGCTGGTGGCTTCGCCATACAGCCAAACTGTGGCTATGCTTAGAGGTGTGGTATCCCAGTAGGGTAATGCACATGCTGGTCACAGGTGCAGGTCCTCACAGGAATTGGGGTATCTTCCATGTTTTTAGAATTATAAACAGTGTACCAACAGGTTGGATAGCTAAACATCTTATATTTATGATCCCAGAAGAATTGAAGATTTATACAACACAGATTGACTTGCATTTATCCAGATTTCAAACTGAAACGGTGAAATACGGTGAGATTCTTCTTGCATGATGCGGGGGTAAATCCTCCATGCTTCCTCCAAACGTCAGCGGAATTACCACTCAGTAATTCAGCCAAAAATGACCAACTCCATAAATGGGGACAACCACTGCCCTACCACCACTTGTAATCCCCCTGGTAAACCCACAGGACCACGTGGTGGTAACGGAAACTAATTAATTGGCAGTATTTTGGCAAATTTACTGGCAAAATACCACTAAACTCTGAATGATGCCCACTGTGTGGCAATGTATATTTACAATAATTACACAATACATTTTTTGTGGTCATTTTGGAGACCCATTTACCAACTGTCTAGTACAAAGATCCGACCGCCCTGACCCATTATCTATTCCCGTTCCAGACAAAAACTAGGAAGACAGGTTCAGACAGACTTCCAGCCTGGACAAACGGATGACATCACATACCAATACCTTTTTGTGATGCTTCACTGATTTATTTATGTTGCAGGCGCAGATGAAATGTCTTACTTGCCACATTCTGCTTTGTGTGCTCTGTATATAGTAGGAGTCTCATTCGTCTCCAACCGGTTTCTCACTCATGTCTGTGTATGTAACAACTGAGGTCCCACAACAGTAATAGAGAAAAAGAAATGAAAGGACATTGAACTAAAACAATGCTAAAGTAGGGAAAATAACCCCCTCCTGAGCATTACATTTGGTACAAGCTGAAGTGAGTATGCTTTTTGTTCTGCTGAGTTGTAAATAAACAGCCACTAATTAGCTTCCTTAAGAACAAATGCACATCCCGTGCACAAGTAATTAGTCTATTAGAACACACCCTTTTCATTATAGAGCATTTTGGAGATCTGTCAGCAGGATGACGGTGGTGAGCCACCAAGGATTCTTCCTGCCTGGGGTGCAGTCTGGTCTAAGACCGGCCCTGCCCATCAATAGACTGCATCGCACCCTACTCTTCCTCTCGTAGTCTAGGTACCTTCAATCTCTTTAACCTCACGCCCCCACAACCTCCCATAACGATTCCTCTTTGCTTTCTTCTCCCTTTGTGCCCTCTCCACTTGAATACCCTCCCGCCGGACATCAAAGCCATCCCTTGAATTGAGCCGGTCAGATAGCACAGTGAGCTAAGCACTTGCCCCTTATATCTGTGCGCAGCCTGCTGTGGCATCTTTGAATCCCGGCAGGGTCAACTCCACCTTTCATCCTTCTGAGGTCGATAAATTGAGTACCACTCTGTGGGATAATAATGTCTTCTGTTATTTCAGCGCTCTGAGACCTATGGGTGTGTAGCACTATATAAGAAATACATTAGTATTATTATTAATAGTTCAAATCTAGACTCAAGCTCTGCCTTTTTCCTCTTTCTTGTGACCAGTTCCTGCAACTCCCTATCGCACTCCACTCCTATGCACGAATTGTACATATAAATAAATACATCACTCCTAGCCACCTAGGGGCCGTAGTGTATGACGTATTTATAAATATTTTTGTATGTGTCTGGGCCTCATTACGATTTTGGAGGTAGCTATGCCCTTAATAAGGGAATGGCTACCCCAAACCCGGGTCCGGGTTCCCTGAATTGGGAGATACCGGGCCATTCCGACCTTGGAGTGCCCGGTATTTCCCCATTCAGGGAACCCGGTCCCGGATCATCCCCATTCCCATTTGAACCCCCATAGGGTTCAATGGGAATGGGGAGCATGCTAACAACGGGCCTGTTAATGACGGGCTAGTTGTTAGCATGCTGGGCTGCTCGCGTGACCCGCTAAGGACGTCCGGGAAAACCAGGCGTCCTGAGTGGGTCCCGCGAGCAGACCTTGTAATGGGGCGGTATGAGAATAACGGCTCCGGCACCTTTACCAGCGCCGTTAACCCCTTACCGCCCTCCTCGTAATGAGGCCCTCTGTCTGTTCTCCTGCTCGCTTGTGGAAGTCCCAGATCAGTGTCACCCTCACCAACTAGTTAATAAAGCTCAAGATACCTTGGTGCTACTGTGATGCGACCCCACTCAGCGCCTTACTCCATCCTCTGTGTCGCTTCCTATGGTTGAGGAAGCGACACAGGGGATGTCGCTTCCTCGACTTCTCCTACCAAATGTCACCCTATAGTAAAAACAATTTGCCTGCATGGGTTTTGAAATAGCATGACATCAATAAATACATGTAAACAACACAGCACACAGTTAAGCATCTGAAGCAGAGTGCTTGTCTCTGTCACTTCTCAGCTTCTGCTGCCTTTCCAAGCCTCCTGTTCATTCCCCATTCAAGAGCCCCCCCTCAGATTAATGCTCACAGTCTGGACACGTAGTTCATTTTGAAAAAAATGGTGACCATCATTAGCCAGTCAAGTGGCACAGCGAGTAGAGCGCTCGCTTTGATATCCGTGGAGAGGTCGATAAATGAGCTCCACACACCGTGGGTAATAACAAGCAGGCTCAGATACCCGAAGGTTCGTAGCGCTATATAAACGTGAAATTATTATTTTAACACTTTTGCACTTAACCACAATTATCACTTAACCTTTAACATGTTAAGTACCTATTTGAGTGTTTTATACACCACCCAGCCTTCAGACAACATGTTTTATATCAAGTAAATCCGCCTACCTTTCCACAAATCACCCTATGTTTTTCAAAAGTAATCTTTGAACACAATCCTAACACTTTAGTGTTCAATTTAGCAACTAAAGCTAATGATACTGTTCTAGAGAATTAGCCCCCATGGGTTTCCCTTCACGTTTTTACATTTAGGAATGGTGCGCCGGTGGCAACAATTGTTGTATTTGTTGAAAGATTGTAAACTCGGTGGGGAAGCCAGTGTTGCTTGGATACTTAAATCCCTGCTAACTCTCCCTACCTTAATAATAAATCCTGCTCCCTTGCTGTAGAACGTTTTTCATCATTATGGCCTCCTGATGTGACAAATGACTTATATCTGAATAATGACACGTATGCTGTGCCGGCCCTTCCCATATTGTCGATACTTGATGAGCTTTTCTAATCACTGTTTTTGTGCCGTGTTGTTGCTGGATTTCTAGGATTTGAATTTTTACCTGAGAAGAGTGTGAGGCTTTTTTCCCACTCTTTCATGTATTTTGATGTGTGTTTTACTTTTGTGTTCTTTGGATATGGGGTTTTAAACAACTCCATAGGCATCATCTTTTTCTTGTATGCCACACAGCACCTTCAGTGCAGTGGCAGAGGGGTGCCTTTGAGACTTCTCAAGGTTTAAATACCTTCTCTGGGACTGACTACCATCTCCCAGAGCACGTAAAGTTAAATTGACTTTGCTAGTATTTTTAAATCCATAGACCCAGCACACACTATCTTCCTATCGAGTGCTGGAGCAGTTTCCTAGCCTCCCCTGTGTCTAAACACTCATGTAACACTCAAATGTTACCCTTTCCTCTTGAAATCGCTGGTGGCAGTGGTTTTAGAACAAACTACCATGATTTTTCCTGATCGCGAACACATATAGCTAAAAATCGGTTCAGCCATGTTTTTCAATATGCCTGAGTGTCTGGGGTGGATAGGATGTGAGGAAGGTGCCCGAAACTCCCTGTGCTTAGTCTCTTAGGAGACCTGAATGCACTCTGGCGTGATTGGCTGGCTGACTCTCCGGCGAGGACAGCCACCATGCTGTGCGGGTGGCAGCTAGGCTGGGATGAATGGGAGAAAACTGTTCAAAAGCAGGTCTCTGGGACTTGGAAGGCAGAGTCGATCACTGGAACGAAAGAACCGAAGACGTGCTGAAGGAAGACGACTACTGCAACTCCTGGACCATTGGTTTGCCTGGTTAAGCCCTACTGAAGTCCGAATTGCCTTAAACTCCATTGACAGAGAGGCTCCTTCAAGGACGGCTTTTTCCCCTGAGCTAGTGGAAACGACCAACTCGTAAGCCACCTGGACACCGTCTACATACTGGTCGAATTTTCATCAGAGTGCTGTTGAAAACCGGATAGCCAGTGAGAAGTATACCAGATTGTGGACTTTAAGGCACTCGCACCTTAAACCGACGCTTAACCAAGCTTGTGGCATCTTCCATTGGCAGTGCAGGAACCTCCTGAGGTCCTCCTTCTTGTCCTCACGACTGAAGTTCAGGAACAGCGAGATCTGCAGGAACTGCCAGGAAGAACTGCCTCAGCTACAGCTTTTCTTCATACCTAAGGTACTGTTTAAACGCGGTGTGGAAATCTTTTCTACCGCGTGAAAGTTTGTGAAACTTTCCCAACTTTGGAGTCTTGTTCACTCCTAATACGACATATTACTCTTTTTCTGGCAAACTACTTCCTCGAACATTGGCAAAGACTTAACGTTTTACTACCAGAACTGTGCTATCCTATCCAAGACTCTGAACAACTGACTTTGGCCCAGGCCTATTGAATTGCAGTGCCAGTTGTAGTGAACTGAAACTATTTTCCCTGCCAATGAAAGTAATTGTGCTTTAACCTTTGTCCTTCTACTCCTTTTGAAAGTTACTGAAGTGCCATTTTGCTCCCACTTCAGGGGAGCCTAACTTGTTCAGAAACATATTGGTTGTGTACTGCAGTGTATTAAGATTGTGATATTAAGCTTCTTCTTACGAGTGGGATGTTTTCCAACTGACTGTGTAAATAAATGTATATTCTTTTACCAAAAAACCTTGAATAGTGTTTGTTTGAACTACTGTGATTGCAAGTTCTTTGTGTAACATCTTGTACTGCTTACATCCCTCTTGAGATAAGCCTGGCTTCTCAGCCACTGCTACCACATAACTGTGTAGTGCTAATCATCTTATATTTATGATCCCAGAAGAATTGAAGATTTATACAACACAGATCGACTTGCATTAAAGGTGAGATTGTGCTTACACCTTTAGTCTTAATTGTGTGTCATGTTCCCAAAAGGAACTGCATGTTATTCTGCCTAACACTCACCCTTAAACACTATCTTCTCTCCCAATATGGAGGACACGACTCTTGGATTGCTATCTCTCTCAAACCCCACATTGTATAAATCGAAGAAAAAAAGACCTGCGGGTGAGTGGCACGTTATAGAAATTAAAATAAATAAATAATAGCTAATTTTGCCAGCAGCTGTCTTTTCCCCCTTTGTATACATTCAATACTTTTAAGAGGGACACTGCTGGTCAGGCCAGTGTTGCTGTCAAATAGAAGCACTCATCGAGGCTTCGGGCCTGCTGATCGTTTCCAAAGTGCTATTTCTGAGCAAATTGAATTGCTTTAGTATTTTAACTTTTTAGATGTTATGCCCTCTGCATGGGAGGGAATGACGGTTCTAGAGGCGCACATTGTGATGTGCTCCCCTTTAAGGAGTAAGGAGTCCCAGCCGGGGGACTTGTGCGGTGTCACATGTCCGAGCACCATGTGATTAATACAATAAAAGAGCCGAGCGGTTTGCGGGCCGTCACTGCGCTGACCCAGTGAAATCATCTCCACTGTCCCAAGAACACAGTTCAAGAAGCATATCAAAACGTGACTACACACTCAACTAGAGAACTTGGAGTAATGAGGCACAGCCTCGGTATCTAACATCCGCCACTGACAGATCAAAACTGTCAGCAAGACAAAGTTCTCTCGCCGCAGGTCAGTCGATTCCACAAGACCCCTTCCTACTGTGTGTTCTAGACAGCGCCGAAAGGGTACCAGGCGGGGGCAGGTAATCTGTTCCCCCTGGCTGACAGGTCGGGGAGAGGGAAGGGGCAGCATGAGCACAATGACCCCGACACAGGGCTGCTCTCCCTCTCCCCAGTCACTCTTTCATGACCCCCTTGGGGGCAGTCACAACGACGCCAGACTGAGCAAGAGGAAGGAAGGGCAAGGTGGAACCAACACCTTGCCCTTCTTCACAAGGAGGTGCTAAGCACCGGAGTCAGGAGAAGCAGGAAATAGCCAGGGACCTCCAGAGAAAGCACCTTGGGTGTGCATGCAACACAGTCCCCCACACATGCACAACAAAGACCCAGCCAGCCCCTGGGTCCCACATAAGGAGCTGCTTTGGCAGCAGAACAGCAGAAACCAGCTTGGGACTCTGCACAGGGACCCAAGCAAAAGAGTACTTTGTGTATGCACAGTCTCTCTTCTTTTTCCTAGAACCCTACCACCTTAGAAAAAGGGAGAGAAAAAAGAGAAAGAAGACAGGTCACCGTACGGTGAACACACTATCGTGGGACAAGGAAGGCGGCGCAGGCCAGAGGGTGCAGCCTCAGGGCCTGGTGCTCAAAACTACAGCACATTATGGTTACTGTAATTATGTTTACGTTTATTACCATAAGTTGTGCAATAAATTTCCACTGCCTTTTATTGCCAAAACTCACCCAATATTTTTGTGCATTACATAGCGGGGGAGGGGGGAAGATAGATGGTTCTATCCAGATTTGTATTCTTATCCTGTCTGCATATAGGGACTGTTTGCTGGGTGATCCCACACCATGTGTCTGATAAGGGGATCCCGATCCCAAGAGGGTGTCTCCCCTGTTATCTGGAGGCTGCATGATGGCGGTATGAGCTGTCCTGCTCAGTGCCCCCAGCAACTTGGTGCATGCTTGGGTGCCTCTGAGCAAGTCATAACATTGGCAATGGGATTTAGGGGCCCCCGTGCCCAGTGCTGGTCATGTAGGTTGTATAGAAGTGCCCCCTTGCTGTGGGAAGCGGCTCTGTTTTCTGGCAGCCCTGCATCCACAAATAGGTAAGCTGTCGCCCCCCTGTACTCCTGGGGTGTGTGCAGCGAAGGATCAGGAGTGGCTGCTGCCACTCTAACTACATCCCTTGCAGGAAGAAAGGGGCATCTGCTCGTCGGTGCTGCATTCAATCATTCCGTGGGAGCCCCTCCCTCTCCTGCTGGTGGGGCCGCTCGACTCGCTGCTGCATAGTGCTGGCTCCAAACACATTCTGAGGAGAGAAGGTGGGAGCCGGATCACCCGTCGGTGAATTCTCCTGCCATCGGAGCTCTTTTGCTAATCTGATGTTAGCGGCCTGGCTGCCAGCCTGCGTTTTGCTGTGCCCCAGGAATGGAGTCATCCCAAGCCCACCGGCGCTGAAAAGTAACGTGCTCCATGTCGGAGCACAAGTACATGAATGAAGAGGCTGCCCGCGCTTCTAGGAGACGCCGGCGGCCGTACTTGCAGGCACTCTGCCATGCCGGATTCCCTTGTGTTCCGGGGCTGCTGGGCGGTGACTTGTGAGAGACACAGGTTTTGGAGTTTTGATAAAGAATAGAAAAAGGTGAAAAATCTTTGGTGTGGTTGCTGGCACTCTCCCTGAAAGGCCCGGGCCGCTAGGTGGTGATGTTGTCCGGTTCAGGGCTTAGTGAAAGAGGAAGGGAATAAAGTGTCATGGCCGCCCACACAAGCGGCAGACTATCCCAGTGTTCCTGGGCCAAGTGGCGGTGACAGTCGGAGAAATAAAAAGAGGTGAATGTTTGCTCCATGGAGCAGTAGGAGAGAAAGTGAACCGGGACAGCCGACGCAGCCCTTTAAGACAAGGTAGGAATACCTTGAGATGAATGGGGATGCAAAAGATACTCAAACATCAATAATAAAAATGACTCAGTAAATTGGCAAAATTGACTGTTTTAATATCAATTATCTAAAACGCAGTACAACGGACATCAACGGTCGTCTCATAGCGTGGTCTCTCAATGCATTTCATAGAAAACATTCTTTTATAACAAAAACTCATCATTGATGACATTAACCTACGTGTTCGCTAACGTCATCCTACGTGACAAACTACAAAAACCTAGTGGCAAATGTAATAGGCTTAAGGGGAACATCTAAGTATATGTTCCATATTAGTCTAAGAAATGATAGGCTCTTCAACATCAGGTGGGACTACTAAACCCGTCCCTCAAGCAAGTCCCTATGAACATCACTAAAAACACGACGTCCCATTGGCTACACGAATTACAGGGCCCTTAATTATGTGGCACCCTATAATTGATTAGCACTCTTACATCCGTCAGTACTTTTCCACCCTCGTGAGCAGCACGCAGGCTGGACTTCCAAGTGATGGTGAGCTGGTCATAACCATAGCTTCCCACCTATTAGCATATCATCTATCATCACCTCAGTGGTCTGCACGTCAATTAAGGCTTTGAACTTAGCCTTGGAAATGTTCTTTGCTCTGGAGAATTCAGGGGAGTAGAGGCACACCCTGCCTCTCTGCGTAGGTATGGTTCATCATGTTTGTCCAGTTTCATCCTTCCACGTGGCTGAAGACCTCAAATTTGAGCTCTGGTACAATTAAAATGCTACTATTTTATGAATGAACCTCTGATGTCTTCCCTCGTTTTCGTCCATGCCTGCTGAAGAGGAGTTTCATTCTTTCACATGATTGTAACTAATGTCTGCTCATCCCTGTCCGATAAGACATTGGCTTCTTGGGGCTGATCCAGCCTCACCTTTCTGAGATTCACTTCTGTAATTCAATTGTTTTTCAATGGGGACACACTGGAAAAGGCATTCCTTCTCTGGTCCAGCTCTGCTATAATACATAGTGGAAACATCCATTCTTTACTTTCTCCTATGTATGTATACATTGGCGCTTGCTGCAATCTATTCACTACAAAGCTAGCCACAAGAATACCTTGTCTGCTTGCGTTTCTTTACATCTGTACATGAGTAAAATGAATTGATATCTTCATTGTTTCTGTAGCATAAGCCTTTTCATCTCGAGCCTGAGATGTCACTTATCTTTGATACTTTCTTGATGCTTATTTTTTATTTTCAAATCTGTTTATTGGCATTTATTATTTATTACAAGCACAGGAAAAGTGCCATGAGTGCCATCAAACAATAAATCACATTGCATCTCGGATTATTAACATTTACAACTTAACATTAAAACTTAACTATCTCGAAATGTTTGTATCTTGAGAAGCCGGTGCCGAGTGGGGCACAGGGGGGGATTGGGACTTTCAGGGGGGGGGGGGGAAACTTCCCGTGACAGGGATCGCATGAAGTTTGGATTGGGCTGCCTCGAGGGGTCCAATTCTGTCCGTGGGTCTACCCACTGTCGGTTTGTGCTGGTTCATGGGGGCTTATCGTCGGAGGGGTAGAACAAGGGGTCTGTGAGTCCTTTCCAGGCGTCTAAGGTCGTGCTCGAGACATCTGTGGATCTGGCCACGCTTTCCTCCCAGGCTCTCGTTTCTGCCAGCACCCATCGTTTCAATTCACTGTGCCAGATTTTCTGTTGCGGTCCCGATGGTTTCTTCCAGGACATTGCAATTGTCCTCTTGGCCAGGATGCACATAATGTCCATTAATCTAACGAGGTGCTTTAGCTTTGCTGGTCTGGGGTATGTGCCGAGTAGGCACTCCGCAGGAGTCCATTTATATCTGGTCAGCCCCAGGTTTTCACTTGTCTGCTGAATTAAAGACCACAGGGACTGTGTTCTGGCACACCGCCAGAATGCGTGGAACAGGTCTGCATTGTCCATTTCGCACCAGGTGCATTTGGAGCTCTGGGTTTTATGGAGTTTGGCCAGCCTGGATGGGGTTAGATATGTCCGATGCAGAAGATTCAATTGTATTTGTCTAAATCTATGATTTCTGGATACTGTTTTTGGAAATGTCAGAGCTCTTTCCCATTCCCCAACTGTTAATTCTCGGCCTATGTCTGTTTCCCATCTGGACTTCAGTCCATCACTGCGTGGGTTGGGGGTATCATTTAGGTGGCTATAGATCTGAGACACTGGTCTCCCTCCTTCTCCCAGTTCATACAGTAGCGTAAGCAGGGGGTTTGTGTCTGGTTCCTCCGGCCATGTCGACCATCTGGCGCGTGCCGTGGATCTTAATTTTTGATACCACAGAAACTGGCCTGTGTGGACATCATTTTCTTCTTGAAGTATTTCAAATTCTTTGAACACCCCCTCCGTGTATAAGTCCCCCCATGAGTATATCCCTTTCTGTTCCCAGTGCCTGAGGTGTTGCAGATCCCCGGGGGATCTGCATAGGTCCGAGACAAGCGGTATGTTCGGGGAGTATTGGTGTTTGACATGGGCGAGGGATTCAGTCCTATGCCAGATTTTGCGTCCAAGAGTGACCATTAGGGGGGCATTTCTTATCAGGTGGGTGGGGGCCCAGGAAAGTTCTTTCATATACAACGGGGAGACCAGTGATTGCAGGAGAGGGGTTTCCGATGTGGCATCGTCTGCTAGCCACTTGGTGACAAAGCTAAGCTGCGCTGCCAGATAGTATTTTTCAAAGTTCGGGAGTTGGATTCCCCCCTGAGTATACGGTAATGACAACGTGGTAAGCGCTATCTTGCGTCTTCCCTTCCCCCACAGGAAATCTCTCAGCATACTTTCCAGTAGGCGAAAGAAGGGCGCTTTGATGTAGAAGTGTACGTTCTGAAATCCATACAAGAATCTGGGAAGGACGATCATTTTAGTTATGGAGGCCCTGCCCATCATGGATAGGGGAAGTTTTGCCCAGAAGGCTATAGATTTCCTCAAGACCGGGAGAGCAGCCTTAGTGTTGCGCTCATGCATTTGTTCCGGGGAATGCATTATGTGTATGCCTAAGTATTTGAACGAGGTATGTTCCCACCGTATTCCCACCGAGGGAAGCTCCGATTCTTCCTGTCCCTTAAGATTTGCCAGGGGGAAGAGGCAGGATTTAGCTCTGCTGAATTTTATTCCTGAAACCTTCGCGAAATTGTCTAGGACCTCCAGCATCGTGGGCACATTGTAGTATGGGTCTCTAACAAATAAAAGAATATCGTCCGCATAGAGAGAGATAATGTGGTCAGTGTCTCCCAGCCGGATCCCAGCATCAAAAAATTGCTTACGGAAATAGATAGCAATGGGTTCTAGGCCTAGTACGTAGAGCATGGGAGAGAGGGGACAACCCTGTCTAGTTCCTCTGCATATGTTCCAGACCTCCGATATGTGCTTCCCAGTTTTTACTCTGGCTCTAGGTTCCGTGTATAGTATCTTGATCCACCTAATGAACCTCGGGCCGAAGCCAAACCCCTCCAGGACTGCCAATAGCCATTCCCAAAAGATCGAATCGAACGCCTTAATGGCGTCCAGGGACAGCAGTGCGTATGCTTCTGTGCAAGCTTCAGTTTGGGCGATAACGTGCTGCACTCTGCGCAAATTCATGGTTGTGTTTCGGGCTGGTATAAAGCCGCATTGGTCTTCATGTACTACTCCCCCTATAATTCTGGCCAGTCTACTTGCTAACACTGTTGTCAGAATTTTCGCATCGTAGTTAAGCATTGCTATCGGGCGGTAGGAGTCACATCTATCAGGGGGTTTATTAGGCTTAACAATCGGGATCAGGAGGGTCTCTCTCATGCTATCGGGTAATATCCCTGTCTCGTGTGCTTCTTGAAAGACCTCGTGTAGCAGGGGCGTTAGGGTGGACTCATACGCCTTATAAAACTCCGTGGGCAGACCATCGCTCCCAGGCGCCTTGCAAGTAGCTAGTGATCTAATAGCTTCTGTGATGTCCTCGGTTGTGATTTCTGCATCTAGGGCCTCTGATTGTTCAGGGGGCATCTTGTGGAGTTCAATCTCTTCGAGGGTGTCCATGATTTTGTCTAGGGGGATCTGGTCATTATGAGAGTAAAGGCGTTCGTAGAAGCCCTTAAAGGTATCGTTTATGGCTTGCTGGGTCTGTGCTATCCCCCCCTCTTCAGTTTGTACCCCAGTGATTGTATGTCTGGGGTGTTCTTTCTTGCAGAGCCAAGCTAGCAATCTGCCTGGTTTGTCTGCCTCCGTGTGTATTCTATTAGTTTTGGTGGCATAATCAAATTTGGCGAGCCTATTCCATGCTAAGGTAGAGTTAGTTCTGAGTACTTTGAGGCTATCCTCCCTTTGTTCTGTGGCGCCCGGGGCTGCTTCCAATTGCTCTATTTGCTGCTCCCAGTGGATCAGCTCGTCCGTAAGTTGTCTCTTAATGCCCCCTGCCTTTGCTATTATTTCCCCTCTCGTTACTACCTTTAGGGCGTCCCACATTGTGCTTAAGCGATCTACGCTTCCGGTGTTTCTTTCTATGAAGCTTTCTATGAATTCGTGT
The DNA here is from genome assembly GCF_040938575.1 of Ambystoma mexicanum. Taxonomy (NCBI): domain Eukaryota; kingdom Metazoa; phylum Chordata; class Amphibia; order Caudata; family Ambystomatidae; genus Ambystoma; species Ambystoma mexicanum. Next base: position 117,497,615 of record NC_090935.1, on the reverse strand, counting down.
AGGTCTTCCCTAAATGTCGGATCTCCCAGGGCATCTATCGGCATTCTCCACATTGGGATAGGAGGTCTGGGGCCAGTGTGATTCCAACCCACCAGAAGTGGCGAGTGGTCGGAAATGGTTCTGCCCAGATATTGGGCTTCTTCTATTTGTGGCAGGTGTTCGTTACTTATGAAAACATAGTCCAATCTGGTGTGGAGACCGTGCGGAGAGGAGAAATATGAGTACCCTCGAGCGTCAGGGTGACACTCTCTCCAGGTATCTGCCAAGTGTAGCCTGTCGACTAACAGGGAGAGGGCTGTTGTGGCCGCTGAGGGCCCTTTTGGATGCGGGAAGGACCTATCAATTATCGGATCATGGACACAGTTGAAGTCTCCCCCCCAAAAAAGGGTTTCATGCCTATGTGGCGCAATCTTGGCGTACATGGAGTTTAGGTGCGATGGGATGTTAGTGTTGGGGAAGTAAGAGTTCACTATGCAAATATCTATTTGTTCTAGCCTGCCCCATAGTATTACAAACCTTCCCTCTGGGTCTACCTCGGACTTAATTACTTGGAAAGGGAGTTGTGGGTGAATCCAGGTATATACCCCTCTAGCATACTTAGAGTATGAAGTTCCGACCCCCTGGCCTCCCCAATGTTCACTTAGCCTCGCTAGGGATTCAGCCGTGCAGTGCGTCTCTTGCAGTAGCGCTATCTGCACCCTCTTTCTGTTTAAATAGGACTTGATTCTGTTCCGGCGTGGGTATGAACCCAGGCCCCTCACATTCCAGGTCAATATTTTTACATTTGTTTTAGCCGCCATTGCGGGGTAGTTGAGTAACACTCACAGTTGTCCGTCTCCTGTTGACCTCGTTGGTCCTTCCATCCTGTCCTGATCTTCTCCCCACCTGTCCTCTCGTTCCGGCCCCAAGTCTTTCGCTGGTTGGAGATTTTTGAACTTGTGTAAATCCCATTGTGTTGAATGGGGGAAAAAACTAAACAAAACTTTCCAAACAGACCCTAGCAGCTGCTTTTAACTTACAGCGCTCAGGGGCTCCTGAGCCTTCCAGGCCACTCCTGGCCTTCCGGATCAGGATTGTGTGTGAGCAAACTGCTTACACCTTTTCTGGTGGGGTGGGTTGTTTGTCCGCCGCTTGCGTGTTCCTCCGATCTCGCGTCCGATGTTGCGAGATTTGTAGTAGGACTTTCATAGTGGTTCGTCCGACTACGGTTCGTGTTGATTTCCTTTTGTTATCTGCAGGGGCTGCCTTCTGCTTGTGTTCGTCGGGGGGTGGGTGGTCATCCTCGATCTGAGTTCAGTGGTTCTTCCTTGTCGTCCGCCAGGTTGTTGTGCTCAAGCCACATGTTTGCTGCGGCTGGGGTCTCTAGGAACGTTGCTTTCCCTTTATATAGAATTTTGAGACGTGACGGGTATAAGAGCATGTATTTCAAGTTGAGCTTTCTCAGCCGGGCTTTTATTGGAATGTAAGAGTTTCTGGCTCGTTGTACTGCAGGGGTGTAGTCCGGGTATATAACTATTGTTGAGTCGTTTCTTTTTATCTCCCCGCCTTCTCTAGAGAACCGCAGTATGGTTTCGCGGTCTCTGAAATTTAAAATCTTTGCTATGATTGGGCGTGGATGAGATCCAGGTGGGGGACGTTTCTGGAGAGACCTGTGGGCCCTTTCGACAGAGAACCCCTGGGAGAGGTTTGCCGCCCCTATTTCTTGCTGTAGGAGCGTTTCAATGAAGGTCGTCGGGTCTGGACCTTCTAGGTCTTCCGGGACCCCCAGTATACGAATGTTATTACGGCGCGCCCGACCTTCTGCATCCTCAGAGCGGGCCTCTAGCCTTGCCACCTTTTGTTCTAGATCTCTGACCGTCATCTTTAGGTCTCGGGTGCTCTCAACATTTTCCTGTAGAGCGGTCTCTGTCACCGTAACTCTTTCCGTTAGGTTACGGGCGTCCTGTCGCATGAGTTGCATGTCTGACTTCACCTCTTCAAGCCGTCCCTCGAGTGATGTGCGGAGGGCGGCTATTGCTTGGAGGACTTGCGTGTGTTTAAGGTCTTCCTCTTGTTGAGGCGAGTCTTCAGGGAATTCTCGGTCTTGTTGAGATGACTGCCGTTGGGGTCTGACCGTCGTGAATGAGTCCATCGTGACTAGTTTCGGCTTGGTCCTGGGGGGAGACATCTCCTGGTTTGAGGACTACAAGTGCTACCCCCTGCAGAGTGCAGATCTGTCGACGATCCCTGTATCAGAGTTTACGTGTGGGCTTCAAGGGAACTTTGGACCCAGGGATCCAACCCCAGCTTTTCGGATGTTTCTGGTCGCTGGTGTTTCCACAATTAGGTTTCAAGATCTTGACCAGTGGCTGTGGGCACAGGTTGTATGGAGGGCCTAGTTCTGGGAGTCGTAGTGGTGCAAATAAGTCCCGGGGTGCAGGTAGCGATCAGTTTAGTTCTGGTTCCTGCCTGCGTCTCCAATGGGTTACTGGCAGGCAGGTGTCGTCCCGCCGCCTGTGGGTCAGGCTCCCTGGGGCTCCCAGTATATTATTCGCCCTTCTCTTCCTCAGGCCTTAGTGAGTGGGATCTTTCTGCTGGGGTCTACCTTACATGGAACTTCCTGCGTATCAGGCAGCCTCTAGGGCGAACGGGGTCCCACAGGTCTAGGCCAGTCCTCCTCGCGAGAGTCAGCGTTAGGCCTTCGCTCCTTCAGGCTGCTGGGAGGCCGTATGGGGCAATTTCATGTGATCCCGTTAGGAAGTGTCGTGAAGGGAACCCAGTCCCGCTTTCAGTGTCCCGCCGCCTTCTGTACCGTTCCCCGTATCTCCACTCAGCTGTGAGCTGTGATCGTGGTCACGCTCACCTTCATGCCGCTGGAGCTGTTCTGTGTTCCAGGCTCCAGCGTCCGCGGCGGACACAACCTCCTCCTGGCCGCGCCCACGCCACGGTTCCTCCGACCTCCGCGGCTGCGGCAGCAACCAACGTCGGCCTCCCGCTCTCGAGTGTCCGTCGGCGGAGCAGGCGACAGGCTCCTCCACAGCGGCCACCCCAGCTGCAGCGGTCCGTAGGATGACCCGGGGGGCCGAGGCCGGCTCGATCTTACTCCGCGGCGGGCGCCGCCATCTTGGAGTCCCAGGGGGCTCGGCTTCGGGCTTCCCGTTTTCCGTCGTCCGCACTCCGATTCCGCCCAGTATTGTTGCCGAGTGCTGGCAATCGGTTCCCCCACAATATTCTGGCCTCAACTCGTGTTGAGAACCTGGAATCAGCGAAAGTTAAGCATTAGTCTCAGGATCGCGGACGGAGCTTCGTGGAGGTCTGTCTTTACGGCATGCGTGCTGGCCACGCCCCCCTTCTTGATGCTTATAGACTATCTTCACTTTCGTGTGTCTGCATCTCTTCTAGGTGCGTCACTTTTACTTTGTGTGATGTCACCAATCTGCTCTTTTGCGCTTTTTTTTCCATGCTTCATCTAGGATTTCATTCAAATGGCCATCACACTGTCCATATGCAGGTATGGCTTTCTCAATGGGAACCTTGCTTCCAGGATTCGCCTTGGTATCTGTATTTTCACTGGTACTGCACGTGTTTCACACTCTGGTTCCCAACATATAGGCAATATGGGCGAGATGCTTGAGGTGGGGCTACTTAGCTCCTTCTCTACACTACCCCCTCTGGGCGATACATCAACCACTGTCCCATCATCCTTCATATCCAGACATCCTTATCTGAAGAAATGCTTCTTTGGGACCCATATCTTTATTACTCCTTTCAGGCATCCAGCTGATTTCACATGCTCGTCCTTGTTCCAAGTCATGAGCATCCACTGGCCACTTGGATTGCAAAAATCTATTTTCCCACATACTTCTTATGGTTCTTTGGATGCAGGAATTTCGTTCAGTCCGGTGCATGGATGCTGGCCTTAACAAAATCTCTGATTTCTTCCTCTGTCAGCTCCTTGGTTTTCCATCCTGACTCAACATCAATCATGATCTTCATCCCTATGGCTTTCTTTGCAGTCTTTTTGCATTGTGAGTTTGTTATCCTAATCACACAGAATTGAAGCAATATCATCACTATCAGGGCTCCAAGGAATCCTATCTGCCATCCATTGTGGAACCCAAGAAAAGAGCTATCCAAACCAGCTATCATCAGCAATGTCTTCCACTTTGTCCACCACTTGGACGTGCAGCTTCATCAGCATCTCTATGGCCTCTATCAAAGTGCCATTCTCTTCATCATGAGAAGGTGTAAATGTACTCCAATTTTTGCACAAACACCTCCATCCACATCTGTGATCATGTCCAGGATGTATCTCTTCTGAAGAGTCATCAATCGAATGGCTCACAGCTCTTCCCTGATAGCATTGAATTCCTTTATGGCAGTGTTGATTGTCTGCAACAACTCCCATCCGGTGATTTGCAGCCATTTGGTATTTGCTGCAGTATGAATCCTTGGCAGAAGATCAACGTGAATATCGAGGAAGTCTGGCTGAACAATCTGTGCTCATATGGGATAGAATCAAAGGCTTCTATTAACTTGGCTGGGAAATAGTTCTCTCTCTTGATTCTACTTATCAGCGCCACAGATCTCCTCTTCCTCAGGCGAGTGTCTGCTTTAGGAAAGCTTCTAATGATCAAGTCACCTTTAGGAATAACCAACGCTGGCACATGAACATTTACGATGGAACATCGTCCACCCCAGTCCTTGGGCAGCTTCATGTAAGCTCTGGATCCACACGCCCAGTAGTGATCCATTTTCACTGCTGTTCAAATGCTCATACCTGGTACATCGAAGATTCAACCACAGTTCTGGTTTCTCCAACTTTTCTTGTGTCATTGTTTCTGAAGCACAGCTTTGCACTTTCCAAAGGCACTATCTGCAAAGGTCCTCCTTTATCTTCAACCCATGTCAGTAGTTTGGCAAGTCTCAGCCATAGACGCTTGCATCTATTCTGCACTATGTCAATAGTTGGCTGATAGAAACCAATGACTACCCAGGCTCTGCAGATAACCACTCCTTCTTCCCATTTATTACCAGGGCTGGAATGCCCTGGTAGATCCCCATTGGCGGGTGCCAGTAATTTCATGACTCTGGCGGCAGCAGTGCCGGTAATTACTGGCACGGCTACCGGCGGACTCATAATGGGGCCCTTTTCAAAAATCATCTTAGAACAAAATTCGAACACTCTAGTGTTTAACTTAGCAACTAAACCTGATGATACTGTTCTAGAGAATTATCCCCCATGGGTTTCCTTTCAGGTTTTTACATTTAGGAATGCTGCACATTTCTTCAGGAGAGGTGGTAACACTTATTATTTTTGTTGAAAGATCATAAACTATGTGGGGAAGTCAGTGTTGTTTGGATACTAATCCCTGATAACTCTCCATATGTGACATATGCTGTAGGTGTGTTTCAATTTGCTTTGTTCTAACGCGATGTATTGTTTCGGATTCCTCCCCATCCCCGTTAATGTTTTGCCCTGTATTCTATGACTGTATACATTTCGTTAAATATCCAGGAATGGGTCTAAAGTTATATGAGTAAATGTTCACGGTCTGGAAAATGCCCAGCAGCTGTATTTCTGGAACACTGTGAGATTCTAGGACCCAGGCAAAGGATTTGCCAGCATAATATTGAGGAGGCCCTCCTCCGAGGGCTGTATCAATCTTCATTTCACAAGGGATTGAAACCACTTCCGGGACATTATCTGAAGTGACGAAATCATGCCCTTCCCCAAAACAGACAGGGGTTTATGTACTACTTGGACAAGTGAAATACCATGGCAGCTCGGATGTGATTTCAACATAATACTCTAATCTGTCTGTCTGTGTTTTCATGTGCTCCCCGAGACCTACGGGTGAGTGGCGCGTTATAAGAATTACAATAAATAAATATTAGCTCATTTTGCCAGCAGCGGTCTTTTCCCCACGTTGTATACATTCAATACTTTTATTAGGGACACTGCTGGTCAGGCCAGTGGGGCTGCCAAATAGGAGCACTCATCCGGCTTTGGGTCTGCTGATCATTGCCAAAGCGCTATTTCTGAGCAAATCGAGTTGCTTTTGTTTTTTAACCTTAGATGTTATGCCCTCTGCACGGGAGGGAATGACGGTTCTAGAGCTGCACATTGTGATGTGCTCCTCTTTAAGGATTAAAGAGTCCCAGCTGGGGTCTCATGCAGTGTCACGTGTCCATACACCATGTGATTAATAAAATAAAAGAGACAAGCGGTTTCCCGCACGTCAGTCGATTCCACCACCAGACTCCTGCTTGCTGTGTGTTCCTTCCACGCTGCACCTGCAGAGCCCTTTGCAATGGCAGAGCCCCTGTGTGGCAACTCTATCGCTTGTCTCCGTGTCCCAGAAGACAGAGCCCATGCATGGGAACTTTGTAATTGGGTCCCCTGTCCCGTGTGCCCACGGAGCTAGGGACTGTTTGCTGGGTTATCCTAGCCTATGTGTCTGATCGGGTGATCCCGATCCAAACATGTTGTCTCCCCTGTTATCTGGAGGCTGCATGACCGCAGCATGAGCTGTGCTGCTGAGTGCCCCCAGCAACATGGTGCATGTCACGGGTGCCCCCGAGCAAGTCACAACATTGGCAATGAGGATTTCGGGGAAGAAAGAGGCATCTGCCACCGATGTAGGATTAATCAGGTGCTCGTCGTCGCTGCATTCAATCTTTCCATGCGTACCCCTGCTGGTGCGGCCACCCAACTCGCTGCAGCATAGTGCTGGCTCCGAACACGCTCCAAGGAGAGAAGGTGGTGTTGCATGCCAGCCCTGTAGGGAGACATGGTATCTCTCAGTGCGTGTTCCTTGGTCACATGGTCCCCATGTGACCAAGTTAATAAAACGTATGAGCTGCTTCCGGCTCATCAGTCTGACCAACGAAAGGCTCCGGTGTCGTTCTTGCACCACACCGCATGTTGTAGGCCCGAGGATGGGGCCCAGCACCAGGACGGTGCCCCGCTGGGCAATGCCGTCCCTTGGGATATACAAGCTATGTGAGCATGGCTATTGAGGCAACCCCAGCCTGGGTGCCCCCAGTGCAGGGGCCGTCATGTGCTGGGTGCCCCTGGCCACGTGTGTGCCTCCGGTGATCCGGAGTGGGTGGTGTGACCCCCACCCATGAATCCGCGGCGTGATCGCCGCACTGTTGAAGCCTATCGGGTGATCCCGAAAAGAGCATGGGGCGTGCCTGGTGACCAGGAGCAGGACCCCAACAGGTGGGTCCTGAGACCCCAGAGTAATCCCAGGTCACACGGCGGTGAAAGCTCCTGTCATCAGTGCTTTTTTGCTAATCTAACTGATGTTTGCATTTTGCTGTGTCGGCAGGAAAGGAGTAATCTTGGGCGCATCGGCGGTGACGAGTAACGTGCTCCATGTCGGAGCAGAAGTAAATGAATGAAGAGGATGCCCACGCTTATGAGAGACGCCAGCAGCAGTACTTGCCGGCTCTCTGCCATGCCAGTGCTCCCCTTGTATTCCCGAGCTGCTGGGTCGGTGAGTTGTGAGAGGCTCCGGTTTTGGAGTTTTGATAAAGAAAAGAAAAAGATGGAAAATGTGTGGCGTGAGTGCCGGTGCTCTACCTGAGTGGCACAGGCCACTGGGTGTTGATGTGCTCCTGTTCAGGGCTAAGTGAAAAGAGAAAGGAAATAAAGTTTCATGGCCACCCACACCAGTAGCAGTTCACGCCTGCACTTGCCATGTCGGCACTACCCCAGCGTTCCCGGGGGCCAAGTGGCGGTGACAGTCAGGAAAAGAAAAAGAGGTGACTGTTCGCTCCATGGAGCGCTAGGAGACAAAGGGTGTGTGCTCTGCCACATTCATGTGAAAAAAGGAAAGGAAGAACCAAACTAGCATCTCCACAATAAGGAGACCCTGCAGTTGCCCAAAGCAGGTGCACATGAGGGTTGCAGCTCTGTATGAGTGCGTGTGTGCCTAATGCTGCCGGCAGTGTCATGCCAACACCCCTGCCAGCGGGAGTGAAATAAGTGGCCTAATCACCCTTCCACCAGTGCTTTGTTGCTGCATTCCCCACCATAAAGGGACTAGGCCGATGTGACCCCCACTCCCCCCGGGTGCATCTTTGCCAGCCTCCAAACTGTGCTGTCAACTGTCTTGGACTGATACTACTGCAACCCCACCAATGCTCACAAAGGACTCAATAAACGTGTATTTTGATATTGTGAGCCTGCATGTCCTTTATATGCTTAAAGTGGTCTCAGCATGAATTTGTATATGAAGCTATGCTCCTGCAGATGGTAGGCGTGCTCTATATGGTGCCAGTAGCTGACAATGGTGCTATTCGGTATTTGAAGTTTCCGTTTTCCCCTTGGTGAATAAAGTTTCCCTCAGAGTGTGGTTGGTGTGCCAAAACAACACCAATCCCGGCAATTACGCTCAATGTTGGTACAGATTCTTCAGTATATGTTTTGTGTTTGCCACTTTGTGAGTCCCCATGTATGTGGTTAGTGTTTTGGGTTTTATGATTATCAATTGTTTCACGTATTGCTATTCTTGACCATTAATTTTATTGAATGTCCAGTGATACTTGTCTTTGTTTTATTTGTTATGAAAAAGGATGCTTGTGGTGTGCTCCCGTTTAAGGAGTAAGGAGTTCCTGCAGGGTGGTCGTGCTGTGTCATGTGTCCATGCACCATGTGATTAATGCAATAAAAGGGATGAGCGGTTTCCAGCCACATCGAGAATACTCAGCAGAAGGCAACAGGAAAGATGGCAGTGCGGTACCCACTCCTGAAGACCAAGTCCATGCCCCTCCGGACAAAGATCAACATCTACAAGACGATCATCAGACCAATTCTGATGTATGCCTCCCCAGCATGGATGACCTGCCATGAGCGACAACGGAAGAGTCTTCAGATAGTCCAGAACAAGGTCCTGCGGATATCGTCTGGAGCTCCAATCTTCACAAGGATAGCTGACCTTCAGAGAGACCTGGACATCGAGATGTTGGACGAACATCTAGCGAAGCTGAGTAAGAACGTCTGCCAAGGACTGGATCAGAACCTGAACCCTCTGATCAGAAGACTCACTGCCACCGCTGCAAAACCCTTTTGACCGCTACCCGCGGCCCATCACTGTGAAGACCCTGTGAAACCTGCCCTACTGTGACAAGACCACAGAGACCAAGAAGAATACAAACCCACAACTACATACTCAACCCGAGAAGATTGAGTAATGAGGCTCAAGCCTCGGTATCCAAAAATCAGTGCTGATTGAAAAAAATCTATCAATAAGAAGAAGAAGAAGCATAGGCGTTGGTCGATTCCACCAGACTCCTGCCTGCTGTGTATCGCTTGCACGCTCAGCCAGCGTGACCTTCCATACAGAGGGCCTGCACCCGCAGAGCCTCTCACAATGGCAGAGCCGGTGCGTGGCAACTCTGTCACCTGCCTCTGTGTCCCAGAAGCCAGAGCCCATGTGTGGCAACTCTATATTTTGTGTCCCCTGGCCCGTGTGCCCACGAAGCCAAGGATTGTTTGCTGGGTGATCCCAGCCCATGTGCCTGATCGGGTGATCCCGTTCCCAACAGGATGTCTCCCCTGTTACCTGGAGGCCACATGCCCGCATGAGCTGTCCTGCTGAGTGCCCCCAGGAGCTTGGTGTATGGCTCGGGAGTCCCCGAGCAAGTCATAACACCCATGTAGCGTTTTTCGGCTTGAAGCAGGTAACAGAGTACCCTAGGCCTCAATTAACATATTCACTACTGCCCCCCATCCCTTTTGTTGTGTGCTGCATGTTATGCTTTCCAAGAATGGACTGAGTTTTTGTGGTTTTGCTTTTTTGTGTGAAGTCGACGTGTTTTAATGTTAGTTGCTGGGAGGGGAGTGCTACCTTCAGGTGCTGGCGGGTGTCATTTGAAAGTATGTGCTGCCTTGTTAGCCGTCTTGAGGTCAGTTGAGGGACCTCTGGTACTTGCAGGGCCTCAACGCGTGATTCTCCAGGGCTGAAGTGTGTGTTTTCTTTCCTCCGGATGGCCTATTTGGTTTGTAATGATGGCTTGGCGTTTGCACTATGAGCACTGACTGATCTGTACAAATGAATACATGATTTAACTTATGCAGTGTAATGAACAGGCCGGTCTTCGACCCCCCAGGATCCGTGACGCTCTCTTTACTGCAGAAGCATATGTCGCAGGGACGTTGTTGTTTCCCACACTGCGATTTGAGTGATGGGCACAGTTAAGGTGTACCTGGAACGTGGACTTGAGGGTGGTTCAGAATTTTGATCATTCGCATACTGTTTTTTGTTTCTTCTCCTGGCAGCACGGAATGCTTTGCCCTCCATGTACTTTGTTCGTTCTTTTAACGTTTGTTCTCGAATGGAAAGCGTTGCTCCATGACCTTACAACAAAGTGAGTTTTAAGACCCCTTTTTGTGGGAGGACTAACCATGACTGATTATGGTAATAAATAAATAAATCATAATCAATGAAAAACAATGTCACAGATATGGGCGTGTTGACCCCTACCTCGCATTCCCCTCCCCCACATTTACCACTCTTCGGGTTGAGCCCTTTTCGACATCATTATTTTCCTGGCCATGGATTGGGCATCACATGAAAAGCTTTTGCTTAAATATTTATAAACTTTGCAGAGCTGTGACTTGTCACCTCTGATACTCGGAACCAACCCAGTGATTTTGGGCACGTGCAGATTTTTGACATATCCAGGCTATGGCTAGCGGTCACCCCATCATATGTGATTTGGGCATGAGGGGTAACACATGTAAGAAGATTCAATTCAACACTACAGCTAAGTCAATGCCTAGTCTGGGATACTGAATGGAAACCCTTATTGATATATTTTTATGTCCAGTTCATAAGTTCTGGATGACTACCCCTATATAAAACCCCTCTCTTGGAATCCCCCTGACCCCACTGAGCCAAGAAGTAGTTCTGTTTTGCAAGTTTAAAAGGTTTATTTGAGAATTTAAACAATATATATATATATCACACTTTTATAATGAATTAATAATTGAATATCACACTTAATCTGAGCAGTAATCAATAAAGGATAGTCTGGCACTAGCACACTTCTTTATAATCAATGATGAGTGGGTATAGGATGGATAAGATAGGAACAATACTTTTATGGTTTCAAATAGATGCAATGTGGAATGAAAATGCAGTACAGAAAATAACTTGATAGGATTTCAGCAAAAGACAATGTAATCACTTTCTTGGACAATTCACCCCCCCTTTATGCAATGTAAGGAGATGAAGATGAGAGCACACAGTTCTTAGGAATGCAATCAAATAGAATTCAGTTCAATTCCCCCCCAGCAGCTTATACAACAGATAGGAGTTTTGAAACACAGGCAAAATGCTTTGAATATGGTGACAATGCAGTGAGAAATATGCTGAAAATGCTTTTAATTCCCTTCAGGAGGTTCAGGGTGAGTGGTATCTAGTTAATATTAGTTCAGGCTCACTCTAACAATGATTCAGGGATGGTTCTTAGGAGGAAAACGAAATTTTAGCAGTTCTGGCAAAAGCTGCTGATTTTTACAGGTGGCTGAAATCAGGCCAAATCGCAAATTGCGGTAAAATTCGCGAGTGCGTGAATCGTGATTACGGAGGCAATATAAGGAGTCGGTTTCAGGTTCTTTGGCAAGCCTAGATTCCAAGCTTTCAGAGGAAAGTTAAATCAAGGTCCTAGCACAAACGGTTATGAAGTAATGAACGATTTTGTGAAGGTTGTTTTTCGGATTTGAAATTTTAAAAGTTCAAAGCGACAGGTTACAGCTTGCAGCTAGAAAATGACGACAGTTCTACTTAGGTTAAATAGATTGAATTATATTATATTAAACTAAGGGATATGTTCTGAGTTTTGCTGAGTACTCACAAGAGATTTTGGACAGGAAGGCGACTTTGTCACGGATCCGGTCACTGCGCACAGCACTTCACAGCGATCTGGTCTCCGGTTTCGAGTAGAGCTCTGCTTTCTGGGTCACCGGCACTGCTCCTGGATCTTGGGTTCTGCTGGTCTAGTCTAGCACTGGTCTGCACGGCTCCTGGTCCCGCTTTCTCCGGACACAGCGCTGATATGCACGGCTCCTGGACACTGCTACCGGTCCCGGCAATGTTCTAGGCAGGGAATTCAAACAGCTTTCCCGGCTGTTGATAGTTGGTTAGGTTTGCTGGATGCTGAGGCCTGCTGAGAAGAGTTCTCAGTCTGTAGGTTTAGGCCCTTACTTTGAGTTCTGGATCAAGTTCTTTGGAGTTTTAAAGTCTAAGTGTTGGATCTGGTGCCTTCTGGATGCTGTGTGGTCCGGCATAGCGCGTTGCAGCAAATGGATTTCAATCCCCCAACCTGGGTTTCAATGTTCCTTTTATATGTTTTGAAAGTGGGTGTGTGCGCAGCATCACTAATCCAGCCCGTCTCTCAATTTATCATTGGTCAAGCTTTCCTTTCTCTCTTGATTGGGGGAAAGAAGTGGAGTGTCAGAGCGATGTCATTATATGGCCTGCAGAAAGGACACTCCCCTGTCAAATTACACACAAATCTATATTTGACCTAAAGACATATTTCATAGATACACAGTGGTTTGAAATTACATGCACCCATCACGTATCACATGAGGTATACTCTGTTCAAACTCTGATGTTTCTAAGAGCTCGCATTCAGAAATGGCAACATTTTGTTTTTTAACTGATTTTGCAATATTGGTTTTTCATTAAAAATTATACACATATACACGGCCTGTCCATACATGCTCCAGTAAATTCCCATGTCTCTAGCTTAAACACAGAGTCTGTAGTATCAATAAATGGCGGGGTTTTGCCCCAGAACATCACACAAATTGGAGTTTGGGCTTGAATTGTAGGCAAAGTTTCCATTTTAAGGAAGTTGTGCATTCCTGTCATTTAGTCCCAATAAGTTATCAGTGTTTCTGTAAAATATATATTTTGCTTTCAATTCAGTTCTCAGAGTGTTGGAGTCCGCCTCCAAGATTTGGGTGGGTCAGTGATCATATGTGTCTCCTGGCCGGCAGGTCTTTGTTGACAGGAAACAGTCAAAATCAACATATTCTATTCAAGTGCAAGAGCCTATTGTGTGGTCTCCAGGAGGCTGCCAGCCAGTCTGCCTTCTATCAATCAATAGGTCATGTGAGATTCTAACTCCTGGTGTGAATCTCTGGAGGTGAGAGGTTTCCCAGCCTTTTGGCCTGTTAATTAAATCAGATTGTCTTCTGGGAACAGCATGTGGTTAAGATTTTAATTAACTCCCAGCCTTTGATGTAAAGGCCTCTCCTGCAACTCCTGACATGCAGTTTCCCTGTCAGAGTTTAGACCGCTAGCGCCGCCTTGAGGTATTTATCGGTACTGCGTCCATTTTTTGCATCAGTCTTGAATGAATGCATTCCAAACAAGAGAATTTACATTGAAGTATATTATCCAGGTTCAGCACATGGCACTGGTGTGGTTCTGCAGTAAAATAATTTTGTGCCCATTGAAGGAATGAATTCCCAATAGTTGTGGGTTGCTTTTGGCAATCAGCATTGCCCCTTTTGCAATGGTTTCAGGCTACTGTGTGGGTAGCCCAATGGTGGTTTTAGGCAGTGCCCTCCTGTGCTCACAACATAGGCAAAAATGGGTGGCAAGTTAGGTAACCATTTTGGTGTGCGCACAAAATGCGTGGTTCTCCTGGATTCTGGCGCACATGTGGGCTTTTTGGCCATCTTGGATTTTCTAAGCCCACAGCACCAAATGTTGCAGCATGATAGCTCAAACGTGGGTCAGGACACCCAACAAGGCCCCCCCACCCGACTGCACTTTAAATCTGAGTCGATGGGGAGTCGGGTGCAAAGAGTGTTTTGACCCACGTACTGATATGTCCGCATAATCTTCTCCCAATTCTGCAAATGGCACAGTTCAGCATCTTTTCCTCCATCCGGTACTGATCGATCGGTTCTCCTCGCCGGTCCTGATGGGAATATTGGGCGGTACCCCGGGTCCCTTGGGTCTCTGCTCCCGGTCTCTGAATCGTCCTCCTTGGCCAGTCTCCAGGTTTTCTTTCTCCTAGAACGACAAAGGAAGAGCGGCAATACCTACTCATGGACATTTCTCCCCCACCATTTATATAGTGGGGTGGCATATATATTTTAGAACTCAACAGATATGAACATGCACATTTTTTTAAATTAAGAGACAGGAACACATAAACTTGAGAAACACATAATTTGATAGGCTATATGTAGGATCTTTTAGGGTTGGAATTGAATTACTCTGGAGTGGTACCCTCTGGGATTGCAGAGGACTCCTCCAGTTGCTGCAAAGTGTGCCTGGGATGGCAACACTTCAACTGGTTTATGTGGACCCACTTGTCTTCCCCCTCTGCCAAACCGCCTTTGGGGATGCGGATCTTGTAGGCCACAGGGGAGATCTTGTCTATAATCTCAAAGGGTCCCTTCCATGTAGGCAAGAATTTTCGCTGTTTGGCCTGGTTCCTTTGGAAATTATATAGATAGGCCCGATCACCCACCTTATATTCCTTTCGGGTAGTTTTTAAATCATAGTGGGTCTTCATGCTCTCGGCTGATCTTTCTAGATTCCGCTGAGCATAGGCAAAAGCATGCTGAAGGTGTTTCCTTAAATTCCCCACATACTCATCGGTTGTGGAGGCATTTATCAATGTTTGCTCTTGGGTTCTGTAGAGCAAATGCTGAGGAAGCACCATCTTGCGTCCAGTCATCAACTCAAATGGTGACATTTTGGTTGCAGATGAAGGGGTAGATCTGATGGGCATTAGGACCACAGGTAATCGGATATCCCAACTTGGCCCAGAATCTGCCACAAACTTTTTTAAGATGCTCACAATTGTCCGGTTGTAGCGTTCTACTGCTCCAGAAGAAGCTGGCCTGTAAGCAATGTGTAGCTTTCTCTTGACCCACAGTATCTCCCACATCTTTGTCATCACTTCACTGGTGAAGTGGCTACCTCTTTCTGAATCAATCCTTTGAGGTAGACCAAAACGTTAAAAGATGTGGTTAATCATCAAGGCAGCTGCAGTTTCTGCCTTGCAGTTTGGGGCTGGGAGACATTCCACCCACTTGGTAAACAAGCATGTCACAGTCAACATGTACTTATTCCCCCTAGCGGAGCGAATCACGGGGCCTACAAAGTCGATTTGGAAATCTGACCATGGGAGTGTCATTACCCTCTTTTGGAGAGGTGCCCGGTGTGTGAGGGATGTTGGCTGAAATTGTGCACACACAAGACAACCCTTCAAATATTGGTTGAGGTCCTGGCCCATTTGTGGCCAGTTGGCAACCTCTCTTAAGATCTCAAGTGTTGTATGAAACCCCCTATGACCGGCGGTAGCCGCATCATGGGCGTGACTTAACATCAGGCTTCGGAAGGAGGTAGGAACCACCCACTGATCATGGCCAGCTTGGGATTTCCTTACCAACAAACCGTCTTGGATCCGGAACATTTTTGGACATTTCATCAACACTCTAAGGTCCTCTTTCCCGTTGTAATCGGTATCCGTCAGGGGAAAGTTCTCAGGGTCCTCAATGTGTTGGTAAAATTGACCAATTATTGGATCCCCCTTCTGAGCGGTAATCAAATCAGCATCAGGGGTCTCCTTACTCCATTGTGCAGTTGAAAGATCATTGTGAGCATTTGTCTGGGACCTAGTGATAGCAATGACCTGGATTTCCCCCAACAGGGAGTCACTCTCAATTAGATCCCCTTGGATGGCCCCGGTTTTGGCCAGCTGATCAGCTAAGTCATTTCCAGTTTTGTCTGGTCACTCTACTTTGGAATGACCCTTGATCTTTTTCCAATAGATGGTCATCTCATTCGAGGTGACCAGATCATCAATGTTTTGGATCAACTTCCCATGTTTCAAGGGTTTGTTGTTAGCACATAACATGCCTCTGGTTTTCCAATTAACCAGGTGCTCCACGAACCCGTTCCGTACATAATCTGAATCTGTGATTATGACCAGTTCGTGGAGTTGATGTTGGACAGCAGTGAGGATGGCCTGATGCACAGCCATCAATTCTGCCACCTGACTACTTCGGGGGCCAATTTTGTATCCAGCGGAGGGTCCCGGAAACTCCTTCACCCAGGCATTCCCTACGCTGGCCACCAGTTCTTTCTCCCCGTTGTTGTCAAAATGGTACGAGCATCCATCCACATAGACAGTGGGCATTCCCTCACACTTGTCCTCTTCAAAGACTTTGTGTGGGGAATTAAGGTATGCCTCCGTGTTGTCCTTGATTTTTAGACTTTCGTCCTCGAGACAGTTTTCTCTGGCACAATCATGCAAGTCAGCCAGACCTTGCGCGAAGGGACTCTTCTTGTTTTGGCCATATCTGACCACCACAGGAAAGCCTTGCATTGACAGAATTCAGGAAGTAATTTGGGAATTACTCACATTTCCGGCCCGGATTCTATCACTTTGGAGATATTGCAGAGGCTGGTGTGGAGTCTCCACTATGATGTGTTCCCCCTGGATAAACGGGCGGTAATTCTTCAATGCCCACACCGTTGCCAGGAGTGCCTTCTCACAATCGTTGAATTTTTCCTCCACAGAGGATAAAGTTTTGCTCGCATAGGAGATTACTTTATTGACCTTGTCATGCTTTTGGTATAATACTGCCGTCAAGCACGTATTAGAGAACCCCGTCTCCAGGAAGAACTCCTTGTTTCTGACAGGGTAAGCTAGGCAAGGCACTTGTGAGAGGCTTCTTTTGAGTTGTCTTACCGCCTCGGCTTGTTCTGGACCCCATTCCCACTTGACCCCCCCTTCAGGAGATGAATCAGGGATCTGGTGATCTCTGCGTAGCCCTCAATGAACTTTCTGCTGTAATTAGTCAGTCCAAGGAGGCTCCTTAGTTCCCGCAGAGTTGTGGGGTCTTTCAGTTTCTGGAGTGCTTCCACCTTCTTTTCCTGGGGACAGAGACCCTGAGGAGTAATCTCATGCCCCAAGAAATTAACACGGGTTCTACACCACTGTTCTTTCTGTAAGGAAAGTTTTGCTCCGGCTGCCCTCAACTGGGTCAGAACATAACGGATCTCCGCTATGTGTTCCTCCACAGATGAACTTTTGATGAGGACATCATCTACATAAGCCAGGTTACCCCTCGCACCCAGGTCGGGCATGGCCTTATGTAGGAAAATGTTGAATTCATTGCCGGAGTTGAGGTATCCGAAGGGAGTCCGGGTCCAGGTGTACTGCTGGCCCCCAAAGGTAAAAGCCAGTTTGTATTGGTCCTCCCTACTGACAGGCACGGTCCAGTATCCATTGGTCAGGTCTATTGCTGTGAATACCTGTGACCCCTGAATCTGGGCCAGCCCTTGGTCAATGTAGGGCAGAGGCCATCGGGAAGTATGGACCCATTTGTTGAGCTCCCTAAGGTCGGCGCAGAGTCTCCACTGGCCGTTTGGCTTCAATATTCCCAGCACCGGAATATTGAAAGTGCTGTGGACTGGACAGATTATTCCCCGGGACTCTAGGTTCTTAATTATTTCAGTAAGGGACTCCATGGATGCGAGAGGCAAGCGATATTGCTTCACAAACACTGGAGTCATTCCAGGGTTCGTGGGGATTGTTGTTGTGTGGATGTCGGTGCGGCCACAGTCATATGAGTCTACCGCAAAGAGATCTTGGAAATCCCAGAAAACTTGTTTCAACTTTTGCTTCTGTTCCAGATTCACACAGGCATCAGCTAGGTTGACTCTCTCTTCCACCATCTGCCTGAAGCCTGGAAAGACTTCTGGTTTGGCTATCTCAGCGGCCTCCTCCAGCTGGGAGGAGAAGTCCCTGGTCAGAGTGCTGATTTGGACTGGAGGCCTCAGGTGGGAAAGGCAACCCTCATGGACCTGGAAAATCACCTCATTCCTCCTGAAGTCACAAGTCACATCTTCCTTACCATAAGGGCAAGAAGTGTACACCAGGAAGTTCCCCCCATGCCGGGTGAATATCCCGTCTGGTGTTGTATTGTCCTCACTGTCACTGTCAAAACAGTCCTTGGGGATTGGTCCTAACAGTTCATTTTCTAAATCAATGGAGAAATGTCGGTCATCAACCGCCATTCCAATAGTGGTGCCTGCGGCTAGAGTAATACTCTGTAAGTCGCTGTTATCCACCTCTATTGGGATGGTGTCATGTTCTATGTTGACTAATGGAGTTGGGTTTACCCCCAATCCTTGCTGTTGGAGAGAAGCGTTTAGATGTATGTAAGCATCAGGGTTTTTCAAATGTTGTCCTCTTTTAACTTTCACTTCCAGGGAGAATTGTCGGGTCCTTTCTGGGATGGTGACTTCCTCTTTAATCTGAATTTCAACTGCATAAGGTAGCAATTGAGCTGACCTAAATGCTTTTTCTGGATCATCAAAGCCCATGGGATTATCCGATCCGCTAATCGGGACCAAGCTTTGAAGTTTATTAGGTCCAAACTAATGGCAAAGCGATTGAGAATGTCACTGCCTAAGTAAAAGGCGGCAGTGACGTCTCGCACGACCCAACAATTATGGACTATGCTCTTGTTGCCAATGGAGATTTTGAGCATACACCTGCTTGGCAGGAGCTGTTTGGAATTAGGTGCTTCCAGGTCCATTTCCCATTTGTCTATAAGTTTGAATGTGGGAATGGCTGGATCTTTTGGGAGTTGGCGGAACATGGCTTCGCTGATGAAGCTCTTACCGTTGTTCACGCACACTCGAGCGAGTCCTTCCCATGATTTAACTGAACAGGGATGAACAACTGCTCTCCAATTTGCTGAATATCAGCCAGGCTCTGAGCTGATTTCACATCTTTCTGGACTATAGGAGTGGGAGTTTCTGATTGTGGATTAGTAAAGAATTTCAGGGTGTTTCCTTCCAGTGTGGAATACCACCTTAAACTGGAAGGAAGGTTGATTTTCATAAATAGAGAGGACCCCCCATCACCAGTCTTTTGTCCTACTGCTATTACGGTCACGTCTGGAGTTTGGTTGTTCTGGAAGTGAAATTCTACTTGGTCAGATTTTTGTTTAACCATGTGGCAGATGCCGTTTAAACTAACATGGTTGACACTCTGTTTTAATTTTATTGATCGGCTAGTCTGGGTCCAGAGGACCTTGTTTACACAATCTATTAGGGGTGACAACCTTCTCAGGAGGTCATTCCCTAGTAAACAAGGGGTGCCCTCTGGAGTCACTACTATGACCGGGTGTTTCACCTTGTGTCGCCCAATTTTGAGGTCCAAATCTGCAGTCCCCTCGACAGGAATTTCCTTCCTGTCAAAGTTCTGCAGTTGTCCAGGAAGAGAGGTGAGAGGAATACGGTAATTCTCCCCCCTTCCTGCATTTAGTTCCTCAAAGGCCCTTTTGGACAGAAGGGTAGCTTGGGATCCAGTGTCCACCAGTGACAAAATTGTACCCTGCCCCTGTACTTGTACCGGGGCATAGTATCTTCCCTCCTTCTCCTCAAGGGGGCACAGATAATGCACATTTTTGGACAACTGGTGGGCTAATTTTCTGGTTTTGGACATTGCTAGTGAAGAGATTTCGGCAGAATTCTGTGGAGAGCCTTGGGAATCTAAAAGAAAAAGTTGGCAACTAGAGATCAGAGCCATTGTGGGTTCCCCTGGTTCCGGTTCTGGGCCGCCCCCCCTTTTTGGAGGCAGTCACCAGGATGAGTTTGAACCAGGGTATTGTCGGTTCTGGGATGAGATGATGGGCGGCGGTAGCTCAGTCTCCACATCTCCCCAGTCTGAATTGGCATCCCTTGGGACCCATTTTTCCTTGGGAGGAGTTCCCCCATCTCTAAAGGAGAAAATCCTTTCCCCAGGATCCTCTGAGGATCCCTCTCCCTCAAATTGGAAGACCTGTGCCTCCTCCACAAAGTGGGTCTGTTTGGGTCCTTTGTTTCTCCTACCCCCCCTCTGCTCCTTGGGAGGCAGACTTTCAGGGGCAGGAGATTTTGTTTCCGGTTCCTGGTTTTCCAGGGGCTGTTTACAAGTTGGGAAGGAAGCTTCCTCCAAGGCTTTACACCCCCCTTCCCCTTGTGCCTCCTCCCTGGGAACCGGTGGGTTATCGGGGTGCTGCCCCCGTCATTGTTCTGGAGCACCAGGTCCAGAGTTTGGGGCATTCTGCGGTGGCATGCTCATCTGAGGGTTCTATTGAGCCCTCAGTATGTGACCCAGATCCCGTGCCATATTTTGGACCTGGCGCTCTAACTGGGAAACCCGCTCAGGCTGATACGGGACTCTATTTTCTCCCCTGGGCTAATCCCGGGAAGGGTAGCTATCCCTTCTCTGGTAGTACGCCTGGTTGGGAAGATTTTGGTACCCCTCCACCCATGGCCTCCCCTCTCCCGGATTAGGTTGTCTGGGCTCAGGGAATTGGGGAAAGAAGGATGGA
The DNA here is from genome assembly GCF_040938575.1 of Ambystoma mexicanum. Lineage (NCBI taxonomy): Eukaryota > Metazoa > Chordata > Amphibia > Caudata > Ambystomatidae > Ambystoma > Ambystoma mexicanum. The sequence continues at coordinate 117,477,253 of NC_090935.1, read as the reverse complement.
TGATTTTGGGGCGGGAAATTGTGTGGATACCTGGGGAAAAAGTTCTGCCCAGGATTTGGAGAATTTCTGCCCTCCTGGGGGAAGTTAGGAGGGAAGTTCCCCGGGTCAGGTGCTTGGCTGGATCCCCCCCTTGGGCTGGAGGAGTCCACACATAACCCAGGATTGGTCGGTTTCCCTTGTAGCGGGGACTTACATAGTCAGGGGAGCGGGGGACCCCATTTGTGGGACTACCTCCTCGACTCCCTGTCTGTGACTGGCCCGCGGGCCTTCTGGGCTGTGAATTATTTGGTGCAGGCAGGTTTTTAGGCCCCCCCATCTCCAAATCTAAAACGGGGGCAACCTTTACCTCTGCCACCTTGGCAGCAGCAGGGGTGCTGTTGGTTTTGGGGTTTTTCGGCGCGTTATTTTTATTTTCGATAGGCTTCTGCACCTCATAGATCCGGGTAGCCTGTTCAATGACCCAGTCTAAAGATCTTTTCTCATGAAAATCTCTCACGAGCTGGGTCATTATGTATTTGGGTAAGGCATGGAAAAACGTATTGATAAATTCTCTGCTATCCGTGCGCACCCTTCTGGTGGTCTGCGCAAAAGCACGTTTTAATTCTTGCACAAACTCTTGTGGGGCCTGATCCTCCCCACATTGCAAATTGTAGGCTGCCTTGCGAGCCTCTTGAGGATTTATGTGAACAGAAAAATGTTTCAAGATGGCCGCCTTATAGGTGGACCATCTTAAATGATTTTGGTCCTCCAGCCCCGCAAAGAAACTGGAGTATTCTGGGGAGAATGTCCATTTGACGTACTGGATGCAGATACTATTGTCCTTCAAATGGAAAGTCTCCATCATTTGCTCATAGAGCTCCAAGTGTTCCCATACGGAATACTTGGCGTTCTTATGATAAGGCGTGATAACACTCCTTATTACCTTTATTTGCTTCAATGGGTCCTTAAGCAAGGCCCTTTTTGCCTTATTGGCCTTTTTGGTTCGGGTAACCCTGGTCCATTCATCCTCTGACTCAGAGGCACTGCTCCCAGAGGTTCCTGTCTGTTCTTCCAGGTTTTCCCGGATTCTGCGAGCCTGGGAATGGCTGGCAGAATGTGGGGACCTGGTCTCCTGTGTCCTGCGCCGTTCAGAGGAGTCTTCAGATTCCTCTTTGCTGCCAGGATTTGATGGGTACCCCCCCCACTGACCTAACTGGGCAGAAGTTTTCAGGATGCCCTTAATGGGCCTACTCTCCTGGGGTTCCCCTCTAAATTGCACTGTGCTTGGGTGCCCATACCCGGATGCCCACCCCTCCATTCCTGGGTGGTACTGGCCTATGAGCCCCATACTTTTAGCTGGATAGTAATCTGCCATCCCTGTGGCCCCGTGCTCATGTGCACCAGGCAGCATGGGGGTGGCAGAGTCCAGGGACTGGGAGAGATGAAGGCCTCTGCTACTAGGGCTCCTGAGGTTATGCTCAGGAGTTTCTCTTTCCCAGCGAACCTCATCTCTATCCGCCCCTGTTCCCTGTTGCAATGCAAGAGCCTGCGCCTTCAGTTCCTCAGTTAAGGCCTTACTAGACTCTATCAGTCTCCCCTGCATCGCTACCTGTTGCTGGAGCCTATCATTGTGCTGACAGAGAGCCTCATTCTCTCTCTGTGCTTCCTGATTGGTCCTTGAGCACTTGGCCAGTCTTTGCTGCAGGAGGCTTACCTCCTGAGCTGTGTCCCTATTGGCCTGCTCCTTTCTTGCCAGAGCATCCTCCACCCTCCTGGTGTGCTCTAACAAGTTCTGGTGTTCTTTTTGGCGGTCACCCAGTCCCTGGAGGGCCAGGTGATTTTCTTCCATTTTCCTTTTTAAGTGACAGACTTCCTGGTCTAAGGTATCCCTTTCCTGACTAAGAGCCTGCATCTGTGCCGCCAGGTCGTCCCTTTGCCTTTGGAAAGCACCAGCTTTCTGGCGCTCCTGATCAAACTCTGCCTGAGTATCCAGGTCTTTTAGAATCAATTTATTGCTTTCCTCTTTCTCTCTGTCTAGTTGGATTTGCAGGGTGGCTACCTGCTCTGTGCATGCCCTGTTGAAATTGATCTGTTGCTCCAGCTTTTTCTGGCACTGCAGTAAGGAGTCCAAACTGTCTTGGTGCTCCTTCTGCAAATCCAGAATTCTGGTATCCTGGTCAGCCTTTTAGAGCCTATTGTGTGGTCTCCAGGAGGCTGCCAGCCAGTCTGCCTTCTATCAATCAAGAGGTCATGTGAGATTCTAACTCCTGGTGTGAATCTCTGGAGGTGAAAGGTTTCCCAGCCTTTTGGCCTGTTAATTAAATCAGATTGTCTTCTGGGAACAGCATGTGGTTAAGATTTTAATTAACTCCCAGCCTTTGATGTAAAGGCCTCTCCTGCAACTCCTGACATGCAGTTTCCCTGTCAGAGTTTAGACCGCTAGCGCCGCCTTGAGGTATTTATCGGTACTGCGTCCATTTTATGGATCAGTCTTGAATGAATGCATTCCAAACAAGAGATTTTACATGGAAGTATATTATCCAGGTTCAGCACATGGCACTGGTGTGGTTCTGCAGTAAAATAATTTTGTGCCCGTTGAAGGAATGAATTCCCAATAGTTGTGGGTTGCTTTTGGCAATCAGCATTGCCCCTTTTGCAATGGTTTCAGGCTACTGTGTGGGTAGCCCAATGGTGGTTTTAGGCAGTGCCCTCCTGTGCTCACAACATAGGCAAAAATGGGTGGCAAGTTAGGTAACCATTTTGGTGTGCGCACAAACTGCGTGGTTCTCCTGGATTCTGGCGCACATGTGGGCTTTTTGGCCATCTTGGATTTTCTAAGCCCACAGCACCAAATGTTGCAGCATGATAGCTCAAACGTGGGTCAGGACACCCAACAAACACTAGGGCAACGCCTAACCTTTCACTACACTGCAATCGAGGGGATGTGTAAGAATTGTCATTGGGATTGTCCGCAAGTCTCTTCTTTTTGTGAAATACATGTGTAGACAAGTCAGGAGACTTTTCATTGGCAAAAACTGCTAAAAACCACTCTCTTCAACTAACCTCACCACACTCCTTTTTAATGACCGTATGTAACAACTGTATGTTTCGATAATATGACCCTATGTAACTACTGTATGTAATGACTGTAAGTAACACACTCAACTTCTTAACTGCTCTAATTCATGCACCCTGTATGCTATGTACTAAGTGAGTCTACCTTATCAGCGCCACGATGCCCCCGCGCAGATGTGCGCTATACAAATCCAAATAAATAAATAAATAAACAAGGCCAATCTTTAAGGACACAGCGAATGGAAAAGATATCCAGGTTTACTAATGTAGCAGCATGTACATTTACTAATGTTGCAGCATGTTTATAATTCAATATGCATGATGATCTTTTTTCACAGCATCTGAATTGAGTCAGCAAATGTGCCAATGGTCCATCATTTGGTACTTGGCATCTCTACAGAAGTTGTGAAAGAGAGAGTACTTTTATTCTTTTTAGACATATTTTTTAACACAGATTGTTAGCAGTTTGTTACGTGCATAAAGATGTGAAAATGTTAGAGCCGTAAATGCTGTCGAAGGCAATACCCACTCATACATGTTTTTATACCGAGTTGTGAGGTGACTGGCCCTCTCAGCACTGTCTGCAGCAGCAGGCAGCGTAGCAGGCCCTGTGAGGTTCAGGCCAGGACTCGGTTGTGGGGCGCTGTGCCCTGTGCACGGCCTCAGACTACACCTGTGCATTACCACTGCATGTTCCCTCGTGACTGAGGCTTGTGCAAATGTTCTTCTTCTCTTCTTGATTGTCGTCTGTTCTGGACCCTCCATAACCCACCTTGCACACTAGCTTCAGCCTGCTGCTGCCGTGGGTGGTGGCCCGGCCTGCTGAGAGAGACTCAGACACATGCAGAGCACAGGCAGGTGAGGGGTGCCCTATTGTTATAGTTGTTCTGCCTCTCAGTCTCATGAGCTGCAATAGCCCAACTGGGCAGGATAGAGAGTAGATGTATGGAAGCGGGAGAGAGAATGAGTGTATACATGTATGCATGTGTCATTGTGACTCCTGTGGCCGTGAGCCGTAAATTAACTGGGGTCAGCTGGACCATTTGACAGGTCCAAGATCAGCAGGGCGAGGAACAGGGGCCAGGGTCCAGGGCTGATGTTATAGCTGCCAATACTCCTTTCCTATTCAATAACCGCCTAGAAAAGCAGAAACTGAGTGACATGGACACTGTGACTGTAACAATTCCATCACTTTTCCGGTCGTTATACGCTCATTGCCCCATAGGCTACTTGTCTTTCATTTTGTACTGTACTTTGAAACGTCTAGTCTCTGATTCTGGACGTTAAACAAACAGAAGTACAGTTGTGCCTGCGTTTGTTCTGGAACTGAGGTGTGCGTATGCCCATCTATCCATCAGGAAATGGCACTGCTGTCTGCCACCAGCTTTGCCTTTGACCACAGGACAGGTCCTGAAAGCCGGCCTGCTGCACTGCCCCTTCCAAGGCTCAGCATGGAAGACAGACACAGAGCTCAAGTTAACTCGCCCCTGTTATCTGCAGCCCCAAAGCTGCCGCTCTCATATGCTTTCCTTTAGTCCTAGGTTTATTGCAGTTTACCAAATGTTTGAGGAGGCACTGCAGTTGAAACCACACATCACAAAGCAGGGCTTCACTGTACATGGTTGTTGTTTATTTACTCTACCTGGAGAGTGGGAAATGAGTCTTTCTGTGTTTTGTTTTGCCCCACACCTATCTTCCTTAGTCCTTAGTTTTGTGGTCTCGTCTCCGGTTGTCCTCTGCTAGGGCCCTTCTGTCTTTCATTATAGAGACCGTTAAATAAACGTTTTCACAAGGAGTTGCTATGTGGTTCGTTGCTCTGCCCAAAATTAGGGTTTAACAGCACAGAGATTGTGCCTAGGAGGGAATACTGTAAATCACACTTTGGAAACAAAACTATGACCCAGGTCTTGCCAGGTGTATTCAACTAGGGTCAGGGGGCTTGAAAGGAGGCAACAATGCAGAGTAGCATCCTGCCTTAAACCTCCAAGTTACTATGTCTGCAGAAGCAATTCCTTTCTTGCCACTACTCAAGTGCTGGAAGACATGTATTTTATTTTCAAGCTTTGTGGCAGGAATGATGATCAAATGAGCGAAAGTAACTTCTCCCTTTTAATGAGTGTGTCAATGTTTCAGGTTGCCTTATTTGCAGACCAACCTTCTGTTTGCTAGTGTCTATAACTGAGCTTAAATACCCATGTTTTCTGTGTCTGACGTCAACAACCATATAACTGGGGCCAGGTGGTTGCAGCAATCAGTAACAAAATGGGGACGGTTGGTTGCGAAAGTTTATGGACCCCAGAGTGGGGGGCTCCAGGCTGACACTTTGCCTAGGGTAGCCTCATTCCTTGCACTGGCTCTGCTTGTACAAGGGGCTTTTAGACAACATGTATTTTGGTGAGGAGGAGCGTATAGAAATAGCATTAAGAAACAGGATGGTCATTCTATTCAATTCCAGCGGGAGTTAAAAGGCAGACTAATAAGCTAAGTAAAAAAGTTCTTGCTTTACTAGTGATGTGGAAATATTTGAACATTAAATACGGTCTATATTTTCGGCACCAGGCATACAAATTGACAGAGTTGATTTTTTGAGGATCTTTAACTACTTGTTATCTATTCGCCTTCTTTATAGCCTTGTATTTCCTTTCCTCCCCCAGAATGAAATTTACCAGGACTGTCACAATGGCAATGATATGTCAGGCAGATTCAAAGGGTAGAAGCAGCAGTACAATGGCAACACTGTCCCAACAACCAGCAAATGTGTACCAGTTTATTTTTATTTTTTTATTTAATTGTTTAAAGTGTGGACTGAGCTTGAGAGCCGTCAAGCACTGTTCAGGCTGTGGGTAGCCAGCGTTTGGGCTGGCATCTTTAAACAGTAGTGCAGTGCTGTGAGTTGCGGTCTGTGCACCCATTGGGATTAGTCCTTGGTCAGCTGTTGTCAAAAAAGCCACGTTTTGAGAGATTTGCAAAACTGGAGAAGTGTGGGGGATTCCAAGCCAATACCGGGATTGAGTTCCAGAGGGTGGGTGAGGTGGCCAGAGGCATTACGTTTATTTGCACACAGTAGCGTTATTTATTTTATTTATGTATTTTATTTATTGTGTATTTGAAAGGCGCCTATACAGCAAAGTGTTTCCAGGCGCCATAAGCAAAAAAAGGAAAGGGTACAGGGGACGTAACCAACAATAACGGTCCTACTAGGCCTTGTGATATTCTGATTGTGCAAGTTCAGTAACGAGAAGTGGGTAAGGTTGGCCCAGGAGCTAGGAAAGTCTAGATGGGAGAGCAGGGGGTAAGTGCAAGGGGGTGGATCAGACTCGGGGGGGGTGCAAATAAGGGAGGGGGGCCCGAAATGGCAATACTGGCAGAGGAGTTCTGGTATGACCGATCAAGGAGAACCTGGTAGACTGTAAGACTCAAATGGGGCCAGGCCAGTAGTCGCAGCAGCCTAAGTGAAATTAGCAAGGAAGGGCGAGAGGGAAAGAGGTTGAGAAAAGAAGGGCCTTGAGAAGTTTCCGTAACCTAAGGAGATCCGGCTCAAGTATGAGAGGGGCAAGGAGGCTATTCTAGAGGACGGCACCTGCCAAAAAGAGATATCTACCCCCGACTCTCTGCTCAGAGAAACGTCTTTGCTTTCAGAAGCCATAATCTTCGTATTCATAATCAATCTATTTGAGACTGACCCTAACATGTCTTTCCCTTTCTGAGGATGTGGCCATCAGGAACTGCTACACCAGTGAATTCGTGCCCATTGCGTTATATAGGCATTGCTATGAGTCTCGGGAGGGTTCTAGATTCAAAGTGCAACAAAAGCTGAGCTGCACTCTGCTCAAGAGTGGCTTTTATCTCTGTAGCGCTGAGAAGCAATGATGTTTCAGCGTGAAGTCCTGGTTTCACTTCAGCAGCATGGGTGGCGCGGTTTGTCTAGCGTACTAGAGGACTCTGTCAGAAAGCTTTCACATGGATACACCTTCTGTTACTAATTTCAAAACACTTGGCATATCATCTCAGGGAATTTTATTTTTCTTTGGCACGTACATACATGTGATTTATGTTTCCCTCTTTGTGTAAATGGTTTCCTCGGGCAATACATGGCTTCTTCGGAAGCGGCTGGGAAAGTTGAACAAGGGGAGCTTTGAAAATCGAATAATTATATAAATTTGAAATCAAATTAGCAGTGAAATATTAGGTGAGGTTCACCTGCCAGGGCCACACTTACGCAATTGTGACGATATTAAACACAGTTTGGATCTAAATGTCCTTTATCAAGCAACACACCCTGGATGCAAACAACTGCAGCATGATCTGTAATTTCTAACTTGATAAACGTTTGAGGCCTGTGTTTGCCAACCCTCCAACATGCCAGTCTCCCACAATCACAATGGCTCTGCGTCCATAAACCGGATTAGAACTGCCCTTAGGTATGCACACGATGACACAATTCATTTAAAACGCAGAACGATTCCGGAAGCCTCCCAGAAGTTGGGAAATCCCGAAATGTACAGAATTGAGTTGTGCTCCACACTATAACATGTCCTCACAGCATTATTATGTAAGATATAGACTCTAATTGCCCCTGCATAAGGCTGCTGAACAGAACACAAATTTCAAATATAGGATTCTGCTGTACTGAAAGAACATTGTTTGCTTAACTAAACTAAAATGGGGTAGTTTGTGTGACCAGTTCGGTTTCCACAACTGCGCTTTCAGGGTACTGCTGCAGAGCTGCCTGGGATAACATCTCACAAGCATTCAAAAGAGATTCCATTAAGGAAAGTGAATGTTTATTGTATTGAAACATAGTGTGCCCATTAGACAATTCACCAAATGTCAAGTCCAACACAAACAATCCATGTCATGTCAAGTGTTAACAAAGTTAAGGAATGTTTACTTGGGTGTGTGTGTCACCTCTGTAGGCACAAAAGAAAGCAAAGTGTAAACATTAGCTTGCAAAAGAGAACATTATCTTGCAAAATAGCTGTTCTTGATAAAGAAATGTACTTCCGAGTGAAAACACTGGTTACAGATTTCGAATGGCAGGAACATGGGAACATACCTGTCCGCAGGATAACATTTACTGTGGAGAGGGATTGCACTCCCTGTGTGGCCAGAAATGTCCATAGGGCTGAAATGGATCAGTGCAAGTAAATGGAGTAGTTGCAGGGAAGGAATGTCACCACCCTGGGTGAGAAGAAGTCTGGGGATAAGTGACACGGGCGCGATTGGGAGGTTTCATCGCAGAGATTCGGTCGAATCCAAATCCATGAAATCTCTTTGGCCGAATTTGGCTGCAAATATATGTGGGGTTTGGGTAAGGGTAATAATTAAGGTGGGGGGGCAAAGGGCAGCCGACGGGGGACCTTCCCCTCTTATATTTGCAGCCAAATGGCTTGAAAAAAAACAAAATTAGATGGATTTGGATGCGACCAAATCTCCTCGATGAAAGCACATAGATCACGGACAGCGGTTTTCCTGTACTGTCAGGAAATTAAGTATCTTTTTGTGGTTCCGGGTGGACTTTCTTTTAAGTGCGTTCAAAGTAGGCCTTTGCAATGAGTGAGGGATTCCAAGCTTAGCTGATTGTTTAATTGCCCCAGGTATGGTACGGCTGCCTTGATAAGAGTGTTAAGGCTCTATGCTTCCTTGAAAAGAGGGAAGTGATTGTAAAGACTGGAGGGGGGTGTCTGTACTCCTGCTCTCTATATGACAGAGGAGAGGCACAGTTGCACCCCAGTCAAGATTCTCTATATTCGTAAAACGTGGCGAGCAATCAAGGCTTAGCTCTCAGGAGGTGATGCAGCCTGGTTCTTAAGTACAGTGTGGTCCCCAAGCACCCAAAAAGGAATGTCCACACAGTATGTTAGTTAAAACACAGCTCTTTATATAAGGTTCACGTTATATACACAATCACAATAACACACTTTGTGCTCCAACAAATCTAAAATGGTAAATGTATACAGTTCTAGGTGGTACCACTATGACTCCGATTCTATTAAAATGCATCAACTGTACTCAGTTAAAGTAGCATACGAATCAACACAGCAAAACGATATCAACCATAGATTTAGGAGGAAGACAAGTTGGTTAGACAATTGGCAGAATACTGGGCCCCTACCACTAGGCACAGTTTTGCATGAGGATCCCCCCACCTGGGCAACCTGTAAATGAAGATGCACTACAAGCCCAGTTCAGATATTGTCTAATAGAGTCTTATCTCCTTCTATTCAAGTTCCACTGCCCCAAAGTGCTTGGTTTCATAGAGTTCTTCGGTGAGTCGTCGACAGGCCCTTCTTGAGAGCACTCCCTTTAAGGCAGGAGCCGCGGGTTGTCGAGCTTCCAAGAAGAAAGCTGCAAACTGTGGTCATTGGGGAGCAGCATCGATATTTGCGTTGCATGTTGACGAAAGCTCGTAAACGTCCTGTGAAGAAGAGGCGTGCTGGGCACCTCGACAATGAGTGTTTGTTGTCGCAAAGAGTCAATGAAGAACTTTGGCCCAGCAAGGGCGTCGAGTCGTCGGCGTCTGGCATCGGTGAACGGGATATGACCACGGCTGGCTTCAGTAGATTCGTCTTCGTGTGGTGGGAAACCCACCGGCGGATTCTCCTCAGCCGTCGGCAGTCTTGACTTTCTACGGCAGGACGAAAGCATCGACAGTGATGAACAAGGGAGTCCTTGGATCAAAATGTTCTTAGGTAAAGGGAGCACTGCGGCTCCGGTCGGAGACAGGGGTCAGTGACAGTGGACGGCTATCCGGTGCTTTTTTTCGTTCTCCTCGGTGGTCCCCTTCTCCGGTCAGCAGCCTTTCTCAGGTCTGTCTACCAGGGAGCTTTGGCAAAGATCAGCTGTATGTAACACTCGTAACTCGGGAAGAGGTCTCCAAGCCAGGTCCTCTCTTGGATCAGATCTTGAAGGCACAGAAGCTTCCATATTGCAATGAAGGAAACATCGGTTCACCTTCTTCTTCTGGCTTCATCAAGTATCAACTTCAGCTTCTGAACAATTTCTAGCAGTGATAGGCCCACAGATATACTGTTGATCTCCCATTCACTCTGCTGGGTCACACTCAGGCAACCAATCACTCAGGAGGGCATTCGGGCAGTCAAGCAGCCAATAAGCTCACAGTGCATTCAGGCCATTCTTCTCCACCCAGGCACTCACAACACAGAATGTGAATTCAGACTAGCACTCTGCCATTCACCACTACACACTGCATTCATACCAATTTCGGGCAGGGCTGTCTCAGTCATTGTGTCAACCACCAGATACTAGACACCCATAACACGGAATGCATATTCGTCACACACTTCATTCACCCAAGTCCCACCCCGCAGGCATACCCACAAGATACAGTAATTTGGAAGGCTCCAGCCAGTCTGGCCTGGACTTCCCCACAACACCATATATGGAACTTCCACCCAACAGCCAGTCAGGTGGAAGGGACTGAGTTAGGCCTTCCTGGGACTTTTGGAAAATAACAGGCGATAGAAAGCAAGAGGCCACAGGGGCCATCTTGTTTCCTATCAGGAATCCACTGATTCCATTGATAGGGCCCGGGCATCCCAAAATGGAGGACGCTCAGGTCACCTGTAAATTCAGCATACAGCTGCCACCAGCCTGTTACCCTGCTCTGTGGGCCACACACAGGTGCCCAAAAACATACATTAGGAGTACAGATTCATACTCCCACCCTTAGGTGCCATAAGGGTATCCCAAGGGTCTGTTCACCAAACCAAAAAGAGGAAGAGCCGCACCGCCAGGAGTCCCACATGAACTACTGCATGGAAAACAGGACAGAACATACATGATATGGCAATAAAGGATAAGGAATATGGAGGCTTTGTGCCTCCAATGCATTTCAGCATCACAGTGATACATAGAGTGTAGAAACACAATCCTGATTATTCAGTGGTGAGCCACTGTATCCTGCTGTCATCTTCAACTGGCCATCAATTGCCTAAATACTTCACTCATCAACGTATTTCTGTTGTTTCGAATTAGCCATCCCTGAAATTTCAAAGCTTCCAAAACGTGTCCACTTCAAGACCCCAAAATGGTTCCCTCCACTCCTCTGACAAAAACACATTAACATACATTCCACCATCGTGCTGCAGCCAGAATGTGATATGCATTTCACCATTCAAGAACCCTAGCTGTGACACATATGCACCAAAGCCAACAATCTTGCCTTGAGAAAAAGATCAAATGCCATATTTGTATGTTTTTCAGAGAGTTATTTCTTCCACTGTTTCCAACCATATAGTGGATTATTTCACTGTTTTTAACAAGAGAGTTCATTCTTCCACTGTTATCAACCAGAGAGTTGTTTTCCACCAGAGAGTTGATTCTTCCACTGTTTTCAACCAGAGTTGTTTCTTCTGCTGTTATTAACCAGAAAGTTGTTTCTTCCACTGTTTTCAACGAGAGAGTGGATTTTTCCACTGTTATCAGCCATACTTGTTTCTTCCCATGTTTTCAACCACAGAGTTGTTTCTTCCACTGTTTTCAGCATGATCTCAATTTCTCCATGCCTTTCATATACTGCTGCATCGTGCGGCCACGTATTGCCACAATGGTGGTTGAAGATTATTGAGAATGCAGCTGCCCATGAGGATACACCCACATTTAGATGTAGATCCTGCTGTGGCTGGATACACCTGGCTTTAAAGCTCCCTTCTCAAATGACCCTAACATACTAGCAGACATATATTCCTCTACTTTATCTATGGCAGTCAACACGATTGCCCCGTTAAACCCTCACAAAGCTAAACCAGTCAGACACTGTAACTCTATTATACCCCAGACTTACTAGAGTTGCGCAACAAAAATGCCAGTGAGAACTACTGTGACAAAAAAATTCTTCAGACACTATAAAAAAATGATTTCACCCAATTTGCCAAACTCTATAAGCCAGCAATTATATCAGCTAAATCCAAGTCATACAACAATAGTATTTCCAGCGCTAGCTCAGACACCAAAGAGATCTTCCCCATATTCAAGGAACTTGAGAACCTTACCCCACTGCCCCCACCTTCTCTAAGGATGAAGCATTGTGCGTAAGCATTTCAACAGCAATTCTCAACAATATCAACATGCTAAATATCAAAAGCCTGAACAAATCAAACTAACTTCCACACACACCCCAGCACGTCAGCCCTCACCCCCTCCTCTGACATCCCAAACCACCCTCCCATCCAGTTTCACTTTAAATAGACCTTGATACAAGAAATCCTTGCCATCATCAAAGGCCTAAAACCTTCCAGGTGGAAAGGAGATGTTTGTCCAGCCTGTGTATCAACAACTGGTCAGAATACTTAGCCCGCTCATCACCTCATTCATAAACGCCTCCTTCTCAACAAGCACAGTGCCTGCCAGCCTCAAGGAAGCCTGGGTACACCCCTTCTAAAAAAAAGTCATTAGACCCTTCTATTCCCACCAACTACAGGCCCATCACGACTGTTCCCTTCCTGTTAAAAATCTTCAATTGGGCGGCCTATCTGCAAGTTGAGAATTTCCTAGAAACCAACCACATCCTCGGCATGAGGCAGTCTGGTATCCGTCCAGGCCACGGCACAGAATGAGCCCTGCTGAACCTAAAAACACAAATGGCTGAGATCAGGGATAAGGGGAAGCCTGCACTTCTCCTGGATCTGTCTGCTGCATTCAACTTGGTCAATCACAAAATCCTGTGCCATTACCTCACTACCGTTGTCAGCTTCTCTCCAATGGCTGCCGCCTGGATTACCTCCTTTCTGGAAGGAAGAGCCATGAGAGTATTTGAAGAAAACACTAGTGCATGTCCATCCCCTGTTCCATGTGGAGTACCTCAAGGCTCATGTATATCCCCAACACTCTACATCTTCACTAAGCCCCTCTTCAATACCTGGATTCCTGCGGCATAACCTACACAAACTATGCCAATGACACCCAGATTCTACTTCCTCTCCCACGGGACAAAAACAAAGACGACTGACACCCTCAATGACACCTATTCCACGATTCAGGTTTGGATGGCAGCCAACCACCAATGGGGAGAAAACCGAAATCCTTCTAGTTAGATCCCCTGCACCTTTAAAAACGTATTACACAATACACAGCCTTCTATGTTGATAACATTCTGATCCTCGTCTCATCATCATTAAAGACCTTAGGGGTCTACCTTGACGTCACTTTCTCCATGTCCTACCAAGTGAACGCTATTGCATCCTCAGCAGTCTACACAATAAAAGTCATAAATGCTTCAAGAATTTTCTTCTCTAAAGATATCTCCCTAACTATCAGCCGAGCAATCATAGGCTCAAGGCTAGACTACTGTAATGCCCTCTTTGCAGGCACCTTCTCCATAAACCTGCAGAAACTACAAGTGATACAAAACAATGCCCTGCGAGCAGCACTTAATATTCCAAAGAAATAAAGCATCTCACCCGCCAGAAAAGTCGCTCACTGGCTGCCTATAAGTAAATGCATCATGTCAAAATTATGTCTATCACTCATAAGTGCTTTACCAAACACTGCCCCCCCTTACCTCACATGTACAATTACCAAAGCCCAATCTACCAGACCCTCCAGAACACTATATGCACACCATCTACTCTTACCCAAAGAGTAAACATTGGAGGCTCCAGTTTCCCTTGCATCGCAGTCAAACACTGCAATGCACTCCCACCCTCACTCAGAACAGAAAAATCATACTGGGTATTACTCAGACCTCTAAAGACCCAAGTGATTAAAAAAAAACTGCCCTGCTTACTTTCTGCCTTCCCCGCACTTACCTGCTATGCCTGAACAATTTTCCTAATTTTGTCTATAATGACGTGTTCCTGTAACCAGTGCCTCAATGCCCTTGGGTTTTTTGTGCGCTTTATAAATTGAATTAATAAATAAATAAATAAAGTGATGTAATTCTTCCCATTACATAAATGTTCCAAGCGGTATTGACACACTTCGCTTTCACTGACAGCAATTACCTGTTCCAGTACATGCCCGACATGCCATATCCACTAACCGCAGGAAATGTGTGTTAGGAAAGATTTATTTTTACTGCACTTTTCCTTCCATTTTTATGGACCCCCAAAGTTTCTGCTTCTATTTTTGATCCTGACCTGCACTTTTTGCAGTGCAGTGAAGTCTTAAGCTTCACTACACTGTATTTTGCTCATCTGTTATGGGAAAACTGACATGTCGTTCTGTCTGTCAGTGCTAGGAAACATTGTTTCCCTCAGTCTAGTTACTTGGTTACTACTTTTAGTACTTTTAGTAACTGGTTATTACTTGTGGTAACTCTTTATCATTGTACAATGCATCTTGCAATGCAGTACAATGAAGTACACTTTTTGTTTTAACCCAGACTTACTCTCAGGGGAGTTTTGGTTACACTAGGGGCGGTGTCAGGGCACAATTACTGTTGAGTGGTATCTGCATTAACGCTAGAAGTTGGGGCTCAAACTACGCCCTATCACATGTCGGCAGGTACACGCACACCGCCTGGGTGTTAACGCTAATACTGTTTGGCTGTAATAGAGGCTGCAAATCCCCAAACCCAGCAAACATCGCGTTAGTGTCGGCGGTCCCCCATAGAGTGCACTAATAGCGCACGCCTATTGTGCATGCTAATACCACCGCAGAAAGAAACGTCATCGCCGGAATGGGAAACAAAGCGGCGGCCATTATGGAAATCCCAATCCACAGAAAATTGGAGCCCCTGGAAGATATCCTCTCCAAAAAAGTTCTGAAAATGTCCCTGGTGCGTGTGAGGTGCAAGTCTGGTCTGGATAGGCTGCACAAGCCCAAGTTCTCTGACAGTGAACTGGCAATACTTGTGGAGGAGGTGATTTCGCACCAGGACGAACTGAATATTCTTTGTGGATCCTTAGTGCAAATACTAATCTGTACCTTTCTTTTCAGGGGTTTCATCTATATTTTGAACTAAACCAGTGACTGTAAGGATGTATCTAATTTTAGTATTGTGTGATAAAATTACATGTTACTAGTCATTTTTCACTGTGTGTTTTGGCCATGAGTAAAGAAGTCTTTTTATACTTGATTGTCTAAGTGTATTTTTTGATTGCTACACTGTGTTTACTCATTGGGGACCCTTACAAGGTCACCACCTCTTGAGATTTAGCCTACACCAATCGTCACTGCTACCTTGCACGGATTTGGCTACAGCCAGATCACAAAGTTGACTCTGTCACAATATAGGTTGGCCTTCTATACATCTGTCCCCCAGGCCAGAGTATAGAAAGTCATATTCAAAATTATACCCCCCTCAATTTCCTCCAACCCAAACAACACATGCAGTGTTGTTCACCCTCGAGAGACTCTGTCTATCTCCTTTATTCGAGGAAGCACCTCTGTCCAGTAAATCTGCACATTAGAACACTCCCACCATAATCAGCGCAAGCATCACAATCATGGCAACAAAATTGGCTTACCCCAGGAAACATCCTAGAGAGCCACACTGGGTCATATTTCCACATATGTAATTATTTTATAGGGTGGAGTTTATATTTGACAGGCGACCAAAGCATTAAAAACTCTACAACACATTTTACACCATACCATCCCATCTATTTCCAAGCCAATATCCCATTCCCACCGACCCCGGAGTGAATCAGAGCTTTAATCAGGGTACCATATATAAGAGAAATCAACCCCCTCATCTCCACTTGGAAATCAAGTACTTTTTCTGTCGGGGTGAGATTGCGTTGTATCTAGCCTTTCCAGGTTTCCGCCGTGAGCACCGCCTTCAATTGCAGATATGAAAACACTGATAGTTTCCCAATTTCCAGGGCCTCTTCCAGCTCCAATATAGAAGTAAACATGCCCTTTTCCCAGAGCTGTCCGATCCTCACCAATCCTGAAACCTATCCAAGAAACCTATCCAAGTGTTGAATCTGAGCCCTCACTCTTGGGGCCCACAAATGGCTGAATGAGTGGGCCAGGTTGTAATCCATTCTTCTCCGTCCCCTTGCACCATATATTCCAAATAACTCCAAGGTGCTCCCTAATCCTGCCTGGCATCTGGTTTCTCTGAACCCATAACCACTCCCACACCACAGCGGGCCAAAGATGGAAATTATCTAGCCCTACCGACTGGCATTCATCTTGCTTCTGCAAATAAGGTTCCATGAGCCTAAGCTGGGCCACCTTATAGTATACACACAGATCTGTAAGACCCATGCCCACCCCTCGCTTTGGCAAGTACTAACTGAGCATAGGCTACCCAGGCTGCCTTGCCCTGCCACAAAAAACTCAAATGCACCCCTTAGCTTCCCTAAACATCGAATCAGGGACCCTGATAGGCAGCATCTGAAATAAATAAACCAACCTGGCAGGCAAGTTCATCTTTATGGCCTTAACAGATCCCATCCACTAGATAATGAGACTGTCCCACGACCCCGTGTCATTGTTTGACATCTCCATCAACAGGGGGTAGTTATCCTCGTATAACCCCTGTGATGTGGACCTCACGATAGCACAAATTGTCCTCCCTTACTACCATTCCCAAATGTGCCAGCCCCTCCACATCCCGATCTCGTTCCTGCTCAAGAGGGAACAAAATGAGTTTAGCCCTATTAATTAAAAAACCTGAGAACATCCCAAATTTGCTGATCAACTCCACTACTGCCGGGACTGGTCCAAGTGGGTTCCAAAGGTGCAAAAAAATATTGTTCACATTTGGCTGGAGAAGCAGAAGGCAATAACCCTTTTGAATGACCTGCAAGTCCCAAGCATCGGACTGGTCTCTGACAATTACGTGCTGCACAAGGAGGGCCACCCCACACCAGAGACACTTGGTATAACACGTCACTGAGGTTTGTTGACTTGGGGTGTGGCCGGGACAGAGCGCTCTGAAGCACTTCACTTGTGTATGAGCATTTTACTAAAACAATTACAATAAAGCCTGAGTTTATATTCCAAATTATACATTCCACCCGAGGGTCCTCCCTTAAACTTTGGGCCAGCAGCTCCAGGGAGAGCGCAAAAAGTAGTGGCTGCAGGGGGCATCCCTGCCTCCAAACTCTAATCCAACCCACCTGGAAAATCTTCCATTCACTGCGATGCATGAAGCGGGCTTCTAACGTTCACAATCATTTCCTCCAAAAACCTCAGTTGCCCTTGATTAGGGGCATATATCATTGCAAAAGACAACAGCAGCCCCACAATGGTTCCAGTATCCTGCCATCTACACTCCTCCACACCTTCACCCCCTCCATCCTTGGAATCACTGGATGCCCAGTGCACCTGCCCAATTAAGCCTCACAGAATCCACCTTTCCTCTCCCTTCAACAGCCTTGTTTCTTGAAGAAGTAAAACATCCAGTCCCCCCCTCTGGAATTACATAGCCACCAAAGAGTGTTTCATCACTGAATGTATCCCCTTCACATGTAATGTGCCTACCCGTAAACGATCTGCCCACCCCCCCCCCCGAATCACGTCTTTCTTTGCCATGTAATCATCAAGCTCTGCTCACATATATCACCTCACTAGAAAAGACAAATTCACTGGTCTCCATGCGCATCTTAACCAAGTTCCCTATACCAGGTCCCCTGACCCTTCTCAAAACCCCCAACCTTAAACATACCCTCAATCCCTACCCACACTGAGAGGCCCATTGAGAAATAACAATGTGCCACCAGGATCACCAGTACCCTCTCCTGCCCATTCTAAATAAACACATTACAATCGAAGAACTGCCAAAAAAACATCTTCTCCACTTAAATAAAGTTCCAAACTGGTACACTCATCCCTGGAGGACCTCTCATTTCACAGGTGAAGGAGTGTTCAATCTCCTATGTTTGCAGACCCTTGGCACACGTTTCCATTGCATTAGTCCCCCCATCTCTTCCCATGTAGCAGCCGAGGCACCCTCACTCAGTGGTGAGCCCGCTCCTCATCTTCCAAAAGATGCTGAAGAACCCCCCCATGCCGTGTGTCACATGATTCTCCACGTTCCCAGTTTCAAATGTCTGGACACATTGGAAGGCCCACCTGTAACGTACCCCTCTCTCTGTGAGCCAAGTGGTGAGATGCCTATAATCCCTCTGTCTGCACAGGGTAAAATTAGAAAGAAAAATAGACTCAGTGGGTTCGATATGAGTACCGTGTGCTAATGACCAATCTCAATTTGAGAAAGATAGTCATTCTTGACCGGCAGCGGACACCCTACTCTCCCAAACCCACCCACTAGGGTTTGAAAATTGGGAAGAAAGAATCAGAAAGTTGCGAAGGGCGACTCACACTCAGGATGTTGTGTCTCTAAACAGCTTGGTAATCTTACAACCAGATATACAAATAACAAGTTGTTCTACTGTAGTAAAGGATTTATACCATCGTGTACAGCCGACACATGTTTAGACCACCTGGTCGTTCTCAAGGCTGTTGATCATCACAAGCATAAAAAACAATCTCCAACACATATTGATGAGGAGTGCATTCAATACCATAGTAAGGCAAAACATTGGATCGAATTGTGCACTGAAACAATAAAAAATGTTTAGCACATAGTATATTACATAGTAATGAGAACATAGATAAAAACAAACCAAACATACCACATTTCAGGTCAGAAGCAGGGAGTGAAACGGATTGGTCAAAAAATGAGAACAGAGACAAAAAATAAATAAAAAATAAGTATGTAACTTCGACATTATTAGTAAATTGTCACATCTTGAGTATGAGAATATGATCAACGCTTAGATGGCTCAAATATCTATGAACTTGTCAGAAGAGATACAAAAGCAACTGACTTGTCACCATTTATTGCTATGATAACTACAGAGGTGCACCCCTCGTGACCGTAAAATAGGTTGCGGGTATTATGGATAAAAATGACCCATGCGCGTGAACCAACTATTATATTGGGAATAGGTGTCTCAGGGGACCCTTGGGGCTAGTGGTCATTCAAAATTGTATGATACAATGATTAAGAAATGTAGTAGTGGTCATAAATAAAGGCACAGATATTCTAGAGGAGGGAGCTTACCCTGTTTCCAATGATTAGATTTCCTTAACCTAGGCTAAGGACACAATTGATTAAAAAAAACTAAATAATTAGTGCAGACTACATAGATAGTGTTCATCTATAAATGAATATGTATCAAGTGAGTAGAAAACATACCTGATGGAATGTAATGTTCTTATTAGAAAACATGTAGTTTTGGTTGAGCAATGTAGTTCATATCCGGTTACATGGACCAAATGGTCAGTGTCTGCCTCATCTGGAAAATAACCAGTAAGTTATGTAGAGACCATTGATCTCTACAGGTAAAATCATTTACTATGACCAAGAACCATACCTGATGTCAGGTTGATGAGTTTCAGCGACGAATTACAACAAGCGTCTGAGTCAATTAAAAGATCAGACAGCAAATCGAATCTCCAATTCAGTGCGAGATAATATTGAAAGGATTCCATAATACCTACAAAATAATCGGAAGAATGGCTTATGATATGGCATAAGCTAGTGAGACTATATTAGTCACCACTGTATTATAGCATTAGAAGAACTGCTGTTGTCCAAAAAATCTCACATTATGATGGGAGCCATTATTGATATACATTCTAGTCTAATGGAGCGTGCTCCCAACTTAAGTGTAGTAAGATTTTTTTTCCGCAAGTTCTGATTATTTTGAGCCCCGGTCTGGAGCCTTAGCGAAATATTATTAAGAAAGAACATGAGAATATCGTAAGAAAGTATGTAAAGATAACTAAGTGATCATAAGCTTGGCAGGTACCAGTAACAAACCACCCTGACCATGTCATTATGCTTGTATAAGTTAAGAGTAAAGCTTGTGCTGACTATTACATAGCACAGATCCCAATTATAATGGTTGCAAAACGCATCCCTGTGTTGTAGCAAATTGATGAAATTATTCTCAAAGAGTGTGATGTCCTTACCTATAATAGGCAGAGGTTAAGTGTAGGGATCAATCCCTCAAACAGTTTTAGAACAGCTGATGCCATCGGCAGAACGCCTCATGTAAATGGCATTCTTTCCGTTGCGGATCATCACGCACAGTGACTGCCTCACGTGATGATGTCAAGCACATCGAACGCATGATATCATAAATAAACACAAAGAAACAGCACATCCATCACGGGATACTAATAGCTCCCAAATGTACCACAGAATTCTAGTATTGGGTTTGCTATATGCTGTTATTGATACAGTGTTCCAATATGAAGTATAATGTGAATAGAACATATAGTATTGAGCCAAATAATTGTACGGCATGTCTGCGTGATAATTATTTGTGAACTCGGAAATTGCTCCCGACAAAAGTATGAGAGGTCTTTCTATACCTATGGTTGGTAACAATAAAATCACTACATTAACATATTCCCATGGAAGTAGCGTCAATGGTCAAATCAGAATTGACCCTTAGGAATAGTTTAAAAAAACCATGCTGTGTATCACACCAGCATGAGGTTAATAAGTATGACCTAGTATGGTGGTTGAATATTATTTTCGAAGGTTTAGGGATTAGTCTATGGTAAGGGTTGGAATAACAATCGACCTTCTTATCTCATTTCAAATTAGTTTGAGCCTCATTACGAGGTGGGCGGTAAGGGATTACCGGTGCTGTTAAGGGCACCAGTACCAGTAATCCCTTACCACTCTATTACGAGCTCCCTTTGCGGGTCCTCCCTTAATGCATGGTTTTACCAGGCGTTAAGGACAGGACCTGCAAAGGGACTTTGGTGCTAATAACGGTACCGCAATTTGCGGTACCGTTATTTGTGCCTTCCCCATTCCCATTGAGCCCTGTGGGGGCTCAAATGGGAATGGGGAAGAGCCCTGGTGAATGGGAAATTACCACCCCCGCCAACCTTGTAATGGGGCGGTAATAGCTCCATTCAGCAGGGCGGAGTCGGTAAGGATTTGGAGGCAGCCATGGCGCTATAGCGCCATGGTTACCTCCAAACTTCTAATGAGGCCCTTTGACTGTTGCAATATTATATAATGGCCACAGGAAAGATATGTGTTACATTATGGGTGCAAGCAACACAGGTGTGCAAGTTAGAGAGGCCATATCATTCGAATGCACTACTCATATCATAAAAAGACATTCATTTCATGGTCAGTATTGAGACCAATAGTAGTACATCGTAAAAAACTAATCAGTTTGCATTCCAATTGCCTCAATTTGAGTTGTATATTCCCACCTCTTTTCTGCCACTTGGCTTTCATTAATCTAATATATCGTATTTCCCCTTTGCTGGCTAACTGATGTTCTTTCTGCCAATGCACTGCAAGTGGTAAATTTGGGTCAGTGCTATTGAGGCTAGCCAGATGTTCCCTAATTCGAACTCTCATCTGTCTGATGGTACTTCCAACATATGTTATGCCGCACACACATATTAGCACATATACACCAAACATGTCTTGCAATTGATAAAATCATTAATCTTGGCAGATATGCCTGAAATATCAATAAAGACTTCACAATTGTCATATGCATATTTGCACAAATTACAGTTTCCACATTTTAAAAAAACCTCTTGTTGTTTTGAGCCAATTCGTATTAGTTTGTTGGTCACTTGTATTTAGAAAAGATTGGCTCAGTTTCTGTTGGATCGTGTGCGCTTTGGTGAAAGTGAATTTCAGTTTGTCAGATATGTCAGATCATTATCGAGTCTAAGAATGTGAAAACTAATTGGTATACGGTAGAGGATTCCCTGGAGAATTGAGTAATAATTGCAATTTGTTGCATGTGAACTGTGCGCTTGTCCTTTTTCAACTAGGAGTTCTGATTGCTTGGTATTGACATATGTTGTTGGATGCTTTCTTAATGGTGTCAGGCTTATAGACTCTGATAAAAAAATGCTGAGTAAGTATGTCACACTCTTAGTATAATCAATGTGAAGACTACAGTTCCTTCTTGCCCTGTAAAATTATACCCCGGTATATTGTTAATAGTGGTCCATTGGTGACTACTTTGGGCATAGAGCACAGTGTTAACCTCTGTAGGTTTTCGATACATCTTTGTCTGAGCTGTTCCAGCCTCTATAAAAATGTATAAATCCAAAAAATCAATAGATGATCTACTGGCATGGCCAGTTAGGTTAACACCAAAAGTGTTATTGTTGCTGTGTACCACAAAAAGGTCAACAGATTCTTGTGATCCCTTCCAGACAATCAGAATGTCGTCTATGTTACGCCTCCAAGCAATCAAATTATTGCAGTAGGCTTCTTGATTGTAAATGTGTGTGTCTTCATACTGTGGCATAAACAGATTTGCCGGAGAGGTCAAGTATTTGGCACCCAAGGCCACCCCCTTTGATTGGATGTAGTAATTGTCATTAAACAAACAATCATTGTTGCATAAAGTAAATCTCAGGAAACTCTTGAGCATCTCAATGTGCTTGAAGTATGAAGCGGAAGAGTTGTAAAAGGTATAATCTATAGTTTTTACTGCCAACTCATGATCAATACTGGTGTATAATGACGTCACATCTAAAGTTGCTGTGATAAAGTCAGATTGCCATTCCAAGGTCTTCAGGAACTGAAGTACTTGTGTACTGTCTCTTATATAAAATTTACTGTTAAGGACATATGGTTTGAGGACCTCTTTTATATAATGTGACAGTCCTTCCATAGCCCAACCAATGCTGCTCATAATTGGCCTAACTTCAGGCAGTCTTTGGAATGGTTTATGAATTTTCAGTAAAAAATAAAGCGTAGGCATGGTTGATTCTGTGATAGTTAAAAATCTTTTCTCATCTTCTGTCAGATACCCCCTACTATACCATTCTTGTAATAGGGCCTGTAGGTCTAACACAACCCTCTTGGTAGGGTTGGATTTGAGTTGAATATAGCAATTGGGAGTGGCAAGATGTTGCATGCCCATTTCAATGTAATCTGATGTGTTTAGTACGACTACGTTCCCACCCTTGTCTTAATGGTTATGTCAATGTCCTTTGAAAGATCTTCAAGAGGCTTGGTTTCCTCTCTGCTAAAATTGGAAGAGATAGTGCTGCTATGGCAGCAAAGAGATGAAGAGTGGGAGGAAGTGAGAAGACATGTAAGGGATGTAGAAGAAGGACGTTGGAGACATGGGCAGATACTTGTTATATTGGACAACACGGTTATCAGAATAGTTGAGGTGGATATGGAGAACAGGGATGCTTCCAAGGGCACAGTGGACAGGAGACAGAAGACAGCACCCTATGGTGGTGCTGATTATGCTTCCATGCCTGTAGAAAGGTCAGGGGGTGCAATTTCCGGAATAGGTGATGAAGAAGGAGAGGAATGGAATGCTCTAGTAGCAGCGATAGAAAGCACACCATTAATCGATTGGATGTGATAGCGCACTTGCATGGCTTTAGCAAGTAGTAGGGGAGAGATGGAGGAAGCCCTAGAAAAATGGGGGTAACTCAGTTTCTGTTGGTCCAGAAGGGTCTGGGAAGGGCATATTATGTCCTGTAGTCACACATGGAATTGAGTAACTTGATAAAGACACTCCAGGGGCGGGAATGTGGATTTATACATTAGAGAAACACACTGTTGGTGTCATGTTGGCCATACGGACCGTGAAGAGCTTATTCATGGCCCTAATGGGGGAGCTGTCAAATGAGCTTCAGAAGAGATCGGGCTATCCAGGAGTTTAATTGGAAACAAATACCCATGATGAAGCAACTTTTAATAATTTTAGGGCACAGGTATGGCTGGCTTTGTGGATTATGTATCCCGATACGCCTGATATCAATAAAACTTTAGCTAAGGCAATGAACTTGGGTGATGATCTTGCCGCACACATCCAGTTAATTCAGGAGATGTGTGCGGCAGAAAGAGGAGAACCATGGGACAAGAATGTGGTGATTTTTTGCCACATGCTGAAGAAGGGACTTCCTAATAAAGTCCAGCACGATTTAGAAAAAGTGGTAGGGATGGAAGCCAAGAGTTGGCTGGAAATTCAGGCACACCTTGTGCATTTATGCAAGAGAAGACAGGAAAAAGCGAGGGATAATGTAGAGCAGGCACACAAAGCAGGCGCTAAACTTGTTCAAAAGAAATTGGCAAAGATTTGTTTATAAGGGGCAGTAATTACAAATTCTATGGAGGGACAGCAGGGTCAATTGGAACAATAGGTACAGAGTAAACTGGGAATGACATAGGGTTGGGTGAGTGTGGATGTTCCGCCCCAAGACCAATGAAAGGGATTCACAGGAGCAGGGGAGGATTTCCATTGGGAAGTGGGCCGTTCGGCAAAATTGGAGTAATGGGTCCTTGGTTTAATGGGCCGGTGGGAAACAATTATGGAGGATTCTATGGGATTCAGTGTTTGTCATGTGGAAGTTTGAGACACGTGTCACGGAATTGTCATGAACGACCACAGTCCTTGACATGGGAGCTCAGCCGATGCATGCCCCGACCCTGCCATATGCCCCAGGCTCTGTGCAATCGCAGCAGTAATGGGCTCAACAGAACCCAGCGGCTCAGGCTGCACAGACCTTCAGGATCCCACCAACCATGCCAGCACAAGCATCGGTGCAGACATGGGAAACAAATCCTTTACCCCAAGGAACAGTTGCACACTGAACTGGAGCGCGTGTTTTTGGGGTTAATCTATTTTCTCTCCCAGGTGCTAATATGTGCCAGTAGTCGGACAGCCCACAGGGATCTCTGATGTGTCCAGTACAGTCCATTATCACTGATCTGTTAGAGGATCCCTGGATAGGTGTACAGGTAGGTGACCAAGCGTTTTCATTTAATTGTCTAGGAAGGTTAGCTCAGCAGCAATTTGCTCGCCTTGGAAGCAAGACGACACAGAGCAACACAGGTGTGATCCCCGGGTCCGTGCTTAAAAATGTCTCGGTATTAAGCACGTTATAAATAACTAATCATATCATATCATGCTTCGCACAGGGTCTACCAAGTCTTGTATCATGGAAGGTGAGTTCCACTTGTCAGAAAAAAAATGGAAACATGGATTCTCTGGGGCTAGTGCTGAAGATCTTTGTATCAAGGTAGGCAATAAAAGTTTATCAGCCCCTTTGTTGTATTGTATGGCCACCCCAGCAAATCCTTTGGGAAGGAACATGCTGAGCAAGTTGCAGATGACGACTGCTTTCACGGAGGAGGGTATAGTAGGCTCAACCCCAGGGTTGTATCCGGTAAGGAAAGCAGTGCATTTTCAGCCCTATTTTAGCAACAGCGCGATCAGGGGGTTTCCCGTGCATGCAGCATTATTTCTTTATGGGGTAATGGTTTTGTAGTATTGGGTCACAGGGATCAGAAATCAGGCCTGGTGAGCACCATTTGAAGTTTTATTTCAGCCTGATGTGCCATAGGATGTAACACCAGGCACCATTGTTATGATTCTCTTAGAGGCCATAGTGATCAAGAAGAACAGGATGGATCTCTCAGGCACAGATGTGGAGAGACGAGGAGAGTGGTGCACATTTCCGTGCATCCATCTGACCTTATTGCTAAGGGAAGTGTCAGACGAGAAATTGTTCAAAGACTTTGAAGACACATGAGAGCTGGTCTTTGAAATTGGCGTGACTTGCTGATTAGCGATAGATTAAATGGAAGTATCACAGTCCATGCTCATCGTTAAACATACATCACCAATTTGGAAGGAGGATTTGGGAAAAGTACCAGACCATTTTTGGACCAGCAAACCTCATGATGTGGGACTGCTAATCAGTGTTGAAGCGGTAAGGGGAAAATTGAAAACTGTTGCAATATCTCCACGGGTTAAGCAGTACCCCATGTCTACGGAAGCAGACAAAGGTATTTATGAGACCATGATGACGTTACTAAAGCAAGGCATAATAGAACCTTCGGTGTCCCCTTGCAATACGGCTATCTACCCTGTGGGGAAAGCAAAGGGGTCCAGTTTAAGGATTGTCCAGGATTTGCACCCACTCAATAATAATGTTGAGGCATAATTTCCAGCGGTGCCGAATCCTGCCACCATTCACAGTCCTACTGGGTCGACCCAATTCATGGTAACTGATTTAAAAAAATAATTTTTCTCTGTTCCCCTTACACCCTGATTCTCATGGCATTTACATATTGTGGTCAGAGATTCGAGTACACAAGATTGCTCCACGGGTTCTGCGAATTTCTGATTGTTTTTAACAGGGTGGTTTAGATAGATTGGGGAATTTATATGTGTCTATTACTGTAATTCAGTACATGGATGATCTATTAGTCTGCAGCACTTCAGAGGAGCAGTGTCAAGGAGACTCAATAATGCTCATCACCCTGATAACAGAGTAGGGGTACAAAGAGGAAAAAGAAAAATTGCAGTACTGTCAGACAGAGGAAGTATATTTGGGGCAAGAAATATCACCTGCAGGAAGAAAGGTAATCCCCGAGCTAGCTACCGCCGTTCAGAAAATGCCTCAGCCAGACAGAGTGAAACAGATGCAGCAGTTTTTGGTGCTCTGTAACTATTGTAGATCGTGGCTCTTCCATTACTCTAGTTATGTGAGGACCTTATTGCGGGGCCTAGGAAGCAGAGAAGGTGAAATGTCTGATAGTGTGGTCGGAGGAAATGGGGACTTGCTTTCAGGATCTCAAGGCTGCGATCAGCAATGCTGCAGTCTTGGCGACCCCAAATTACAAGAGGTCATTCTTTTTATATTCCTGTCCAAATGGGCAGGAGATGACAGCGGTCTTGACAAAGCAAACATCACTAGGCCACAAACCATTCGCATATTAGAGTGGACTCCTAGACCCAGTAATGCAGACGCAGTTCCCTTGTGAGCAAGCTCTGGTGGCAGCAGCTTTTGCAATTCAAAAGCACTCGACAATTACTTGGGTTTGCCTAGTGACATTTTACGTGGAGCATGCAGTCTTCGCAATTCTAGAAAAGTCTTAATCCTCATTGACAACTCAGAGTTTCAGGGTATGAATTCACTTTTTCAAATGCATCAAATCATCCAATGTGATGTCACCTAGTAAATTTTGTGAAATTCAATGCAGAGCCAGCGTAGCCTGAGGATATTGTTCATAATTGTACCATGTATGAGGGAGAAGAGGAAGAGGGGGTGAATGTGAAAGAGGATGCCCTGGAGGGCAGTTAGTTGATTTCTCTTGATTTTTCTTCGACCATCAACCAGGAGATGGGTGAGAGGCATATGGGTGCAGCTATTGTGGGTCTTGTGGATGTGGAGTACTGGATCAGATTGAAGAAGCAGTGCCTTCTCATTACTCTGAACAAACGGCAGAACTTGTGAAACTTACAAAATACATAAGGGGAAGACAGTCACTGTTTATTCTGACTCTGTGTACGTCACCTCCACCATCCATTTAGGATGGTCTGACGGGTCTCCTGTACTGCATGCTGCACTGCTATCCCAGCTAATTGAAGTGGTAACCTTGTGAGCAGAGATAGGCCTAGTAAAGTGTGCTGCCCATTCTAACCACACTTATTCAATGGCTCTCAGAGATAATGCCGACAGACAGGGCGGCAAAGGAAGCAGCATATTTACCTTTCACAGATTCTTAGAAAATGGACACCATGCTCCAGATAATAGACATGCAAGGGAAAGCCCCCAGAGAAGAAGATGAGCTCTGGAAAAAGAGAGGATGTGTTCTTTAACCCTCAGATTTTCTTTGGACACAGGAGGTGATGGGGAAGGTAGTAATGCATGTAAAGCTGCTTCTTATGGGTCTAGAGCAAAAACATTACCCATTGCATAGTTCTTGAACTTCTTGATGACAAACCACAGCAGAGCTCTAGGAGGACTGGGTTATCCCTAACTTACAGGAACAGGTACGTAGATTTGTAGGGAATTGTGTGGTGTGCAAGGAGTTCAATCCCAGAGATATTGTTAGGTCTGTGAGAGTGGTCTTGCCCAGGCCCTCTGGTCCATTCAAGGAGCTCCACAACGGTTTTGTGGACATGATAATGAGGTGCTGTAACTTCAGAAATATAATTGGTGTGGCTTT
This sequence comes from Ambystoma mexicanum, assembly GCF_040938575.1. Classification (NCBI taxonomy): domain Eukaryota; kingdom Metazoa; phylum Chordata; class Amphibia; order Caudata; family Ambystomatidae; genus Ambystoma; species Ambystoma mexicanum. The sequence continues at coordinate 117,449,289 of NC_090935.1, read as the reverse complement.
CCCATTCTCCCGGTGGCTTGAGTTTGGTCCCTGCATACTTCCTGAAGCTAAATCAGCAGTGAGATTTCTGGTGAGAGAGGTATTTTCAAGATATGGGAATTTGCAAGATCTTAAAATCCAACAACAAAACCCACTTCTTTAAAGCCTTGTTCACAGAAATTATTTTGTTGCTAAGAATAAAGCATAGATTCTGCTAAGTGTACCACCCGCAGGCCAACGGATTCCTGCAAGCCATGTGCAAATCAATAATTAGGGTTTAAACGGCTTTGGTCAGCTATTGTTATGAATTATGTTTCAGTACCAATGTTTAACCATGTGCTGACGTCATGACCTACTACGACGAATGCTAAGAAGAGGTGTGTTATGAATGTGATCTGAAGATGACTATTAAGATAAAACTGGGCAATTAAAAAGTAGGAATTTGGAAAAGATGGAAGAAATCACTAATAAACTCCCCTCCCGACAAAAACACATGTTAGCGGGAGCTAGAAAATACACATGACACAGGGTTGCTGTCTATAATGCCCTGTCAGTCCATCTTTAGCCAACACATATTTTGGTGTCTCCTATACGACCTGATGGCCATTCCAATTGCCTCCTCATCCCGCATTAACACATGCACAGCATAGCAACTATTTTCTGATTCTGCATCAACTCCTCAAGCACGTGTTATGGCGCCTGCTTTACGCGCTGCGCCATAATCCATGGCAATGGAAGTGCCATCCTTTTGTGTGCTTCCTACATCCACTTACACAACCACACATATTCACATTCTTAACCCAACAATCCTTACAAAAACAAGCACACGAAACACACTGCAAACTACATACCCATCCACTTACCACTGATAGACCAATCTATACACAATTGATCTTAAAACTAGTCAGCCCCATAGGACTGTTCAGTGCTCCTTTGTTTCTGTCTGTTATACTTGTGGGCAACTTTACCACAGTCGCAGTGCACGCACGTATAATAGATGTTGTTCATTTGTTATTTATATAGCCTAAGCACTGTACATATTTACATAGATGAATCAACCCAACCGAAGATGGTACTCATTTATTGACCTCGGAGGGATGAAATGCTGAATTGGCCTTGCTGGGATTCAAACCTGTGACCTTGAAATCACACATAGATCACAGCAGCGAGCGCTCAACCTGCTGAGATATCGTACTAGCTAGATGCCCTTACAGTAACAATATGATAATCAGAGATTCTAAAACCCACACAATGGTGGTCATTTTCCATTAAGTGGAGTGCAAGATGGAAGTCTAACAGCAATGTGTATTACGTGTATGCTTTCATTTTACTCTCCTTCTCATTTTTGCACCCCTCCAAGGCGTGGGAGCGAGCCAGCCTCTCTGCTTCATTTTCCAACTCTGTCTTGAAAGTGCTCCAGGTTTTATGCCTGCATGACGTGTTAAGCCAATAGACATCTTGGGAATCCACTTCACATTTGCACCTGCTAAGAAGCAGTATTAAACTGTCTGCAAAGGAGTAATTTTCAGACAGCATTTATGATTTGGAACACGGAGCGTAAAAGTGAAGAATAAAGAACATTTTGCAGAGTTTCTTCACAATTACATTCTGCCTTGCACATGTGGTAGATTGCATGCAGGAGACCCAACAGCACATAAGTGCTAGCATTATATGCAATTTGCACTTTCTTTAAAAGGACCAGATTTTTTCTTGTGGGGGGTATGTATATACATCGTCAGCCAAGATACTGACTTCAGGTCATTGAGGCAGCGTAAGAGCAAATTGAACTTCAGCCAGCAATAATTTGAGCCAGCTATACATTGTTCTCATGCCAATAAACTGTTGTGATGTAAGCTGCTTGGCTGACAAAAATCCCCTAAAATAACAGCATGTAAACCACCCATAAGCCCTCATGCTACATTCCAAGAAACAGCTGGACATGATGGCCTTGGGAACTGTTAACCATTGAAACTGGAAATGAGAGTTTGGGACTATTACAAGAGGATAGCCTATTATCTCTATAAAAAGTGTTTACGTTAAACATTTCTTTAACATAGAACAATAGAATAGGTGTGAGAAAATAAAAGATGAAATCAGAAGTTTAGTGGCAGTAAAAGTAAGAAAAGGCCAGACTTTACAAATATTAAAGACATGATAGCGACCAGAGAGAGAAGTAATAGAAATATGATACGAAAAGGAAAGAGCTGTATCAAGATAAAGACCAAGATTCTGGCAGTAGAGTAAATCGGAAGGCGAGTAGGAGGAAACAGGAACAAAGATGGGGGAGGGGGAATTGGTACAAGATGGAAAGAAAAGAACCTGAGTTGTTGAAGCATTAAGAACAAGAAAGTGATCAGACATCCAAGTCCTGATAGCACAAAGGCAGGATGAACTATTACTGTGAATAGCAGGTGTAAAGAGGAGAAGGACAAAAAGAGCTGAGTATTATCAGTATAAAAATGGTTAGATAACCTAAAAGAGGAAATAATAGATCCAGGTGGGGAAGAGTAAAGAGAAAAAAAAGGACCAAGCACAGAACCCTGTGCAAAACAGTGAGAAAGGGGGACCGACTCGGAATAAGCACCTGCCCAAGAAACAGAATAGGTATTCTTATATAAATAGGAATGAAACCAAGATAGCACAGATCCAGAGAACCCAAAAGAAGAAAGAGACTTTAGCAGTAAAGCATGATCCACCATGTCGAAGGCAGCAGAGAGATCCAAAAGAATAAGAATAGATGAGTGTTTAGAATAACGAGCAGTAAGCAAAGAGTCACACACCGAAAGAAGAGCAGTTTCAGTGGAATTGAGTTTACAGAGTCAAAAGAGGATACCAGAGCGTAAACAAGCCGCTCAGAAGCGTAGAATGATAAGGAAGAAGAGAAATTGGATGAAAGTTAGAGGGAGAGGACGGATCCAAAGGAGATTTTTTTTAGAATAGGAAGAATAGTCGCATACTTGAATGAAAGAGGGAAAATAGAAGTACAAAGAGAAATATTGAAAAGACTAGTACGATAAGTGAAGGATAGATTTCTGGAGATAAAAGAAGAAGGAATAGGATTGTTAACCGAAGTGGTGGGATGGGCCCGTGAAAGAAGCAAAGGAGTTTCAGAGTTAGAAATTGGAAAGAAAGAGATAATAGCCAATGATAATGGAGATGATGAAGAAGAAAGTTGAAGGGAAGGCGGTAAAGATGAAACAATCGCAGCACGAAGCACCTGCAAAGGCAGGTCCCCTCCGCGTGGTGTATGAAAGGGGGCGTAACTGCTTGTATGCCACCCTTTGAATCAACGTTACCTGCCATTCATGCTTTGGCTGGCAGGTTTACAATGTATTCCTATGAAATCTGCCTGCTTTTTGCTGGTGTAAAAAACAGACAGATTCCATAGCAATATATGAAAATAGGATTTGAATCTCCTCTCAGGCGAGGGGCTTTAAAATAAATTAAATGTGTAAAAGTCTTAGGCACAACTTTAACACATTTAATTTACATTACGTGTCAATGAAAATGAGTTCCTATATCTTTTCTTCATTCAATTTAGGAAAGTAAATTTTGTGTATTAGGCATTAGTACCCAGCGAGGGACAATCAGATTGTAACAAACAATCTGATAGGCCCTTTCCAGGTCGTTACCCGGTGGAAAAAGACTCACCTTCTGTGGGACCAAGCTCCGCATCCTACAGAGTTCTTTTTCTTTCTTCATCAGGCTGCCCTAGAAAGGGAGAGGGGATTACATGTAGTCCCTTCTCGCCTTCCATGGTGGTTATTTTGTTTGTTTACTCTTTTTTCCCTATCTTTTTAATGGCTTCGCTCAGCCTCATAACTCTCGCCCGCGGTCATTACTCAACCGGCAACACCCCCTCCACAGGTTCTTTTGCTTAATTAAATGCCTTCCAAAATGTATGGACTATGTTTGATGAACACTGTAAATGTAAATGCAGCTGCTGGTAACAACCTGCAGCCTAAGATCAGGGCTCAAAAGAAATGCGGATTGCTCAATTTGGGCGGCAGGGTCCGGATCAGCCTTCCTTGGAGGATAAAAATAAATGTTGCCCTTAAGTTAAAACCCCCTAGTGCTAACGGCTCTTTTTGTATGGTGGAACAAGAGAACTCTTACCAGCGCCATGGACAATGCTATGCATACTTCTATACTCTGTTCATGACGTTGCAGAGGGCGCCATCTGCATGCAAATCCGCAGCGCCAGCATCTGCTTTTGTTGTTGTTGCTGGCAGCAATACTTTCCTATATAATTCACTTGCTTTTCACACCAGTTACAAGCAGGTGGATTTCATGGTAATCCATTCTAAGTGTTGCCTGCATGTGTAGATGGCATGCACAGTTCAAACAATTAGCACTACGAAGTGTGAAAACAAGACACCACGCTGCTATTGCCTACGTTTACATTGTTTTTGTGTGTGTAATGCATAGTGCAAAGGAGGACACCTGCCCAGAGAGGAACTTTTTGCAAATAAATGCAAATGTAACAGGTCTCCTCGGTGCAATGTATGAAGTCTTGGAAAGTCACCTCCACATGCAATCCGTGGAAGTAATTTCATTAGGGCATAGGTGCACATTTGCACACGGCAGAGCATCATTACCTTTCATTAGTAGCATCCTTTCTTGACAGAGATTAATGCACATAAGTGCATGAGCTTCATTGGATCAGATTGCTATACTAAACAGTGATGGGTTACTCTAGTATAGGTGATGCATAGAGTGCCTGGACCTTGTGTATAGAGAGAGCACATGTAGAACACTGGTGCAGGAAAGGCTGATGCGAGAATACCAAGGCATAACAGGACATCCTGCTGGGCAATGATAGCTCAGTCCTTGGTGCTGCTAGAAGCAGGTAGAAGGTAAGCGGGGCAAGAACTTGGGGGAGGGTCGTAGAGGAGCAGGGAGCACAATGTGTGTGTGTGACAGGCTCCAGGGGGAGGCAGGGAGCATGGATGCCTAATATGCAGCGGCCTTGTGACCCTGATCCATATAGAGGCTCCTTGCCCTCTTTTGTGTGTGTCATGGTGACCCTAAAAAATGAAAGTTTTTCACTTAAAGATGACCAGGCTCGGTTCAAAATGTTACCTATTGTATTTGCAATGTTTACACTCCTAATTGGGTGAACTCAAAAAGGCTGCAGTTCTTTGAGGAAGAGTGTCTCTTCTGCCTCTATGAATTGTATATCATCTGCCAAGCAAAGTTTTTTGTTTCGATTTTAGTTTGTAATTATGAGATTTTGTCTAGAAGTGTTTTTTGTATATTTGAACACCAAGTTGCATCTTTAGTGCAGGTTTCTGGTGGGGGTGCAAGAGGATGGTAAATAGTTATTTGTTCTGAAGTTACCTTTCGTGATTTTGTCATTATAGGTGTCCCTTTTTGACTGGAGTATGGCAGTTGTGTAGCTAATTGAGCTATTAGTAAATATTTCTTTGTTCAGGTCTGGCAGGAACATTTTTCCAGTTTGCTTCTGTGCTCCTTTTTTTATGGCATAAGGTTTTGAGGTTGGAAGTGAACCAAGTATTGAGATGGGTGCATGGCTTGGCTTTGCACATTTTTAAAGGCGCTACTTTGTCAATAGCTTGACGTAGAGTATGGTTGTATAGCTCAACTAGTGAGCAAAGGTCCAAGCTAGTGTGGATGGGGTCCCTGGTGATAGGTTCCAAGAGTGGCATTCATTTCACTACTGTGATGTTGAGATTATTTCTAGCCAGTGCGGGAGGTGCATGTGAGTTACTCAAGTTAGGCCAAAGGCTGTCCTGGATGGTGAAGGAGATAATGTTGTGATCCAAGCACAAGGTACATTAGATGTGATCTTGATGTCGCAATACAGGTCTGTGAGCCAGTCTAGGGTTCTCCCTTTGATACGGTGTGTGAGCCCTAGTTCCGAGATGAAGTTCGCAAGGGATAATGTATTGTCGTCTTAAATGTCATGGAGGCCTAGATTAAAGTCTTGCATTAAGACCATTTGGGAGCTGGGTTTGGTATTCATGGTGAGGAGTCGTGTGATGTCTTCCTCAAAGGATGATAGTGGACCTGGAGGTCTGTCCAAAAGGTGTATCGTTACAGCGTGAGATTAGCGGTAAGAGGTAGTTTGATTGATAGTAGTTCACCAGAAGAGAATAGTTGATTTGGTATTGCCCTTAAGCCAAGCTGGGTTTTGGCAATAAAGGCTACTTCACCTCTTCTAGACGTTTCTCTGTCTAGTCTCAGGATGGTGTATTTTTCAGGGATGGCTAAGGAGAGTGTGGGGCCTGCAGCATCATGAATCCATTTTTTGTTACTCTTGCACAGTTTATACAAAATGTGAATCGACCGAATGACATAGTGGGGGGAGATTTTGATGTCACTCTAGAACCAAAATTGGATAAAAGTGTAGATACTATGAGTAATGAAGGTACAATGAAATGAAAGGCCTTGAGGGAGTTCATGGCGGAGTGTAATCTATTAGATATGTGGAGACTACAACATCCTTTAGTCAGACAATACACTTTTCACTGGCCGTCATAAATTGTATTCTCGGCTTGATCTACTTTTGACATCAGGATTAAGCACCCAGAACTATAAAGGAGGAAACATTAAAAGTATCTTAATCTCAGATCATGCCCCAGTCTCACTTGAAGTGACTCTGACGTATCCAATGGCAAAATCAAGTACATGGAGAATGAATGTAACACTTCTCGAAGATGCAGAAATATTGGATAAGATTGTAAAAGAGTCTAGGTTCTTTGTGGAAAAAACTGGACTGAAGATGAGGAGGTGGAATACGTGTGGAAGGCCTTCAAAGCCTATATGAGGGGCATGCTGATTGGCCTTTCAAGTAAAAAGAAAAAGGAAAGTGAAACGGAAAGGCAAACCGAGTTAAAGAACCAGCGTGAAGAGATTGTTAAACTTGAAATGCAAACAATTATAGATTACTCAATGGACTCTTACTCTTAACCTCCTGGTTGCATTAGAAGGTTTTGGGCTGGGAGAAAACATGGTTCGTCGGATACAGCTTCTATATTCCAGACCGACGGCTAGTGTGAATACAAATAGTCTTTCGTCAACAGGATTTGAACTGGCAAGGCTGACAAAACAATGATTCCCCCTTTCCCCGTTGCTATTCGTCTTCGCAATGGAACCTCTAGCAGAAAAGAGAAGAGAAGATACACTAATTCAAGGAATACAATTCGGAGACGCCACTCAAAAAATATGGCTTTACGCTGACGATATGCTCCTGGTACTACAAAACATATTTTTATTTTATTTTATTTGTTCATTTATAAAACGCTCCTGACCCTTAGATATCTGGGAACATACACGAAAGCTTATCTTACAGTTGCAGTTACAAAAACTGGAGTTACACGAAGAAGGCATAGATCATCACATTAGACATAACAGAAATATTTGGTGTATTAAACAGATGCACAAGGTACATTACAAGTGTATTCTCGGAAAGATCGATATCGACCAAGGATCATGTTTGCAAGACCGTATATAGGTGAACAGCATGGGCCAAGGTACATATGACTTATGGGCGTTCTTGTATGAATAGTCACATTTTCACTTTTTTCCTGAAACCCCAGAAGGATGATTCTGCTCTTAACTCTACTGGAATGGAGTTCCATAGTTTAGCGCCTAGTACCGGAAATCGGTTGCCCCTGCTTTTTGAAGCTAGAATTTGGGAACTTTAAGGCAAGAGGTTTTTGGTGACCGTGTAGGTTTGTTGGACTGGTTTCTGTTGATTTTGCAGGTAAGATATTTGGGAGCTAAGTTGTAAAGACATTTATGGGTTAGTGCTAAGGTTTTGAAAGCAATTCTATCTTGAATAGGCAACCAGTGGGCTTTGCATCTAGCTGTGGAGATACAGTGGGTTTTTGGGATGTTAAGAGCAGACCTCAGTGCATTATTTTGCAGTATTTGTAGATTTTTTACATTACCTTTGTTGGTCCCTATGTAGAGGGCATTACAGTAATCGAATTTAGACGGTATGAGGGCTCTTGCTAGGGTAGTGCAGCTTTCCGTAGATAAGAACAGCCTGCAGGCAGTGATCAGTTTGTATGTATTTGCCGTGGCAGAAGCTGTAGCGTTAACTTATTTGGTAAGAGTGAGTGGAGAGTCTAAATAGATTCCTAAGGTCTTCACTTCCTTGGAAACATTAATGTTGATATAGTGGATATTGAAGGATTTCAATTGATCGTCCAGTTTGTTCAATTTAGTCTGGGATACCAAAAGAAGTAGCTCTGTCTTGTCATCATTGAGGCATAGGCCGTGGATGGCATCCAGGCTTGAATAGTCAAGTAAATATCATTGAGCAGTTTAGTGTCAGTGTCGTAGTCACCTGTGATTGGGATGAGAATTTGGGTGTCATCTGCATAGTTGGGGTAGGTGACACCCAAAATGTCCAGGTTGTTGAATAGAGGCTTAGTAAAGATGTTGTATAAAGTAGGGTAGACGCATGAGCCCTGTAGAGCTCTGCAGGTGACAGGCACAGGTTTAGCTGAAGGTGCGAATACCCTCATGGTTCTGTTATCGAAGAATGATTGTATCCAAGTAGTGGCTTTGGGTGAGAAATGGGCCGCTGAAGATAGATATTTACACAGGACTTTATGATCGACTAAATCAAAGGCAGCTGAGTGATCAAGTAACAGAAGGAGGACAAGCTTGCCTTTGTCCTTTAGTTTGTCCATTTGAGTTTTTAAGTCAATCAGATCTGACTCAGTGCCGTGCCTTGGTCTGAAGCCTGATTGTCTCCGGTCATGGAATTGTTCAATTCTAGGTGCTTCTGGATTTGCAGGTAGGCGGCCCTGTCTAGGATTTTTAAGAGGAAAGGCACTGTTGTTATAGGTCTGTAATTGGTTGGTATGTTGGGATTAAGGTTTTTATTTTTTTTTAAATAGAGGTAGGACACAGGCGTCTTTTAAATTAGTTGGGACCATGCACGTTTTGAAGGAAGCGTTAATTAACGTAGTTATGAATGGCTCAAGCACCTCAGCAGCCTCTTTGAAAATTGTAGCCAGGCAAATGTCCCCTTGACATCTTGTAGGTTTGAGGCTGGTTATTATTTTCTCTACTTCTCGAGTAGAGACATGGGTGAACTTAAAAAGGCTGCAGTTCTTTGAGGAAGAGTCTTGTGCCTCTATTAATTGTATATCATCTGGCAAGCTAAGTATTTTTGTTTTGATTTTAGTTTGTAATAGTGAAATTTTGTCTAGAAGCACTTTTTGTATACTTGAACACCAAGTTGCATCTTTAGTGCAGGTTTCTGGTGGGGTTGCAGGAGACTCTAATTCTCTGAGGATGGTAAATAGTTCTTTCATTCTTGAGTTACCTTTTTTGATTCTGTCATTATATGTGTCCCTTTTTGACTGGAGTATGTCAGTTTTGCAGCTAATTTAGCTATTAGTAAATATTTCTTTGTTCAGGTCTGACGGGAACTTTTTCCAGGTTGCTTCTGCGTTTCTTTTTTCATGGCATAAGGTTTTGAGGTTGGAATTGAACTAAGTATTGAGATGGGCATGTGGCTTGGCTTTGCACATTTCTAAAGGCGCTACTTTGTGAATAGCTTGAAGTAGAGTACAGTTGTATAGCTCAACTAGTGAGCAAGGGTCCAAGCTAGTATGGATGGTGTCCCTGGTGATAGGTTCTAAGAGTAGCATTCATTTCTCTACTGTGATGTTGCGATTGGTTCTAGTCAGGGCAGGAGGTGCATATGAGTTACTCAAGTTAGGTCAAAGGCTGTCCTGGATGGTGAAGGAGATAATGTTGTGGTCTGACCAAGCGCAAGGTACATTAGATGTGATCTTGGTGTCACAATTCAGGTCTGTGAGCCAGTCTAGTGTTCTCCCTTTGATATGCGTAGGATTAGAGATACAGTGTGTGAGGCCTAGTTCCGAGATGGTATTTGCAAGGGCTAATGCATTGTCATCTTAAATGTCATGAAGGCTTAGATTAAAGTCTTGCATTAAGATCATTTGGGAGCCGAGTTTGGTATTTATGGTGAGGAGTCCTGTGATGTCTTCCTCAAAGGATGATCGTGGACCTGGAGGTATGTACAAAAGGTGTATAGTTACAGTGTGAGATCAGCCGTTAGAGGTAGTTTGATTGATAGGAGTTTTCCAGAAGAGAATAGTTGATTTGGTATTGCCCTTAAGCCAAGCAGGGTTTTGGCAACAAAGGCTACTCCACCTCCTCTAGACGTTTCTCTGTCTAGTTTCAAGATGGTGTATTTTTCAGGGATGGCTAAGGATAGTGTGGGGCCTGCTGCAGCATGAAACCAAGTTTCCAATATTGCTAGGAGGTCAAGGTCATTGCTTACTATAAGGTTAGCTATGTCTAGCGCATGTGCTAGTAACGAATTAGCGGTTATAAGTGTGCACTTTATTAGAGGGCCGTTGACATTAGGACTATCTATAGATGAAGATTTCTTGGCTGGTGGGATGGAGATTGTGTTGATTCTGCCGTTGATGTGAGTAGCTCTAATTTTTCTTTTCTTTAGGGAACATAGTCTTAGTACTAGTTCCTATTCTGTAGTTGGTTGGTGGAGATTGTATTTTCTTTGGTCTGGAGCCTAGTCTAGAATTTCTAATATTTACAGGGCACAGTTGGTTGGGCATGGGGCGAGCTGTGTATCTGTTAGGCAGAATCACATGCAGTACCCTTTGGGAGCACTACATGCAATTAAGACTACAAGTGTAAGCACAATTTCACCTTTGGTACAAGCCTGAAATACACAGTAAAGTGGTAGCGATGGCTAAGCAGCCAGATTTATGTCAAGAGTTTAAGTGAGCAGTAGAATAAATTACACAAAGGACCAACTAATACAGTGATTCAAACAAACACTTACTCAAGGTTTCTTGGTAAAAGAATATACATTTATTTACTCAGTCAGTTTAAAAACATAACACTAGCATAAGCAGTTCAATATCACACACTAATAAACCACAAAAATGCAACTGGTAAGTAAACGAACAAGTTTAGCTCTCCTGAAGTGTGAGCAAAATGGCACTTCACATATTTAATAACGGGGTAAAAAGACAAGGTTATTAGAATCAACAGCACAAATGCATTCATAGGCAGGGCAAAGGGTTTCAGTAACTACAACCAGCAATTCATCTCATAGGCCTGGGCCAAAGTCAATGGTTCAGAGTCTTTGTATTAGATAGCACAGTTCTCGTAGTAATGGTAAAGTCTTTGCCACAGAGTTTAGAAGAATTTGGCTAGGCAAAAAGTTTGACAAATGTTTAGGGAAGGACAAGCCATCGAAGTTGAGAAAGTTTCCACAAACTCTCGCAATGGCCAAAAAGATTTCCGGACCGCATTTGCACAGTACCTTTGTATTGAAGAAGAGCTGTACCTGAGGCAGTTGTTCCTGGCAGTTCGAGCAGATCTTGCAGTTCCTGAGCTTCAGTCGTGGGGACAAGAAGGAGGACATCGGCAGATTCCTGCACTGCCCAGGGATGAGGCCAAAAGCTTAGCAAGACGTCGGTTTAAGGTATGAGTGCCTTAAAATCCATAAGCTGGTTTTCTCCCTCTGGCTATCCGGTTTTCAACAGCACTCTGATGAAAATTCGACCAGATGGGGACGGTGTCCAGGTAGCTTATGATTTGGTTGATCCCACCAAACTCAAGGGAAGAAGTTAACCTTGAAGGGCTTCTCTGTCGATTGGAGTTTCAGGCAATTCAGAGCTACAGCAGGGCTTCACCGTTCGTCCAGGAGTGGTAGCAGTCCTCTTCCTTCAGCTCGTCTTTGGTTGTTTCGTTCCAGAGGTCGCCTCTGCTTTCCAAGTTCCAGAGACCTGCTTTTAAACAGTTTTCCCCCATTCTTTCCAGCCTGGCTGTCACTCACACAGCAGGGTGGCTGTCCGTGCTGGACAGCCAGCCAGCCAATCACGCCAGAGTGCATTCAGTCTCCTAGGAGACTAAGCACAGGGAGTTTCGGGCACCTCCCTCACATCCTGTACACCCCAGACACTCAGGCGCCAGAGGAGGGCTTCAGCACTGAAGCCCGCCAAAGGCCAACGGACAAAGGGACCAAACCTGGTTTGGCGCGCAAAGACAAACACAAGATGGACTTTCCTAAAAGAAATGTTGAAAAAAGATGACAGAGTCTGTTTTTACAGATATGTCTTGGGTGCCATATTGAAAAACATGGCTGACCCGATTTTTAGCTACCGTTATTAGCGGTCGGGAAAAATCACGGTAGTTGACCTCAATCACTGCCTCCCGCCATTTAAAGTAGGAAAGGGTAACATTTAACTGTTATTTGATTGTCTTGACTCAGGGGAAGCTAGGCAACCCCTCCAGCACTCTATAGTAAGATAGTGGGCGCTGGATCAGTAAATTTAAAAAGACTAGTAAAGTAAATTTAACTTTACATACTCTGGGAGATGGTTGTCAGTCCCAGAGAAGGTATTTAAACCTTGGGAAGTCTGAAAGACATCCCTGTGTCACTGCACTGAAGGTGCTGTGTGACACACAGAAAACAATGATGCCTATGGAGTTGTTTTAAAACTCCATAACCAAAGAACACAAAAGTAAAATACATTGAAAATAAAAAGTTCAAAACCCCAAAATATAGCAAAAGAGGTAGAGGGCTCTAAGGTAGAGGGAATTAAGCACGTTTGTGAGAATTCTTCCTAACAGTATCGCTGGATCCATTGCATAGGGGTGAGTAGATCAAGGCTGCTTACTGTCGTCTGTGAGGTAGTGGTGGGCGTGGTAGTACCGAGTAGTAGAGTGGGTAGGAATTTAGTGGGTGTTATGATGTGAGAAGGAGGTTGTAATGTGGACAAGATTAATGTGACGCTATGTTTGTCCGCCAGTGGACAGGAATGTGGTGATTTTTTGCCACATGCTGAAGAAGGGACTTCCTAATAAAGTCCAGCACGATTTAGAAAAAGTGGTAGGGATGGAAGTCAAGAGTTGGCTGGAAATTCAGGCACACCTTTTGCATTTATGCAAGAGAAGACAGGAAAAAGCAAGGGTTAATGTAGAGCAGGCACACAAAGCAGGCGCTAAACTTGTTCAAAAGAAATTGGCAAAGATTTGTTTATAAGGGGCAGTAATTACAAAATCTATGGAGGGACAGCAGGGTCAATTGGAACAACAGGTACAGAGTAAACTGGGAATGACGTAGGGTTGGGTGAGTGTGTATGTTCCGCTCCAATACCAATGAAAGGGATTTGCAGGAGCAGGGGAGGATTTCCATTGGGAAGTGGACCATTCAGCAAAATAGGAGTAATGGGTCCTTGGTTTAATGGCCGGTGGGAAACAATTATGGAGGATTCTATGGGATTCAGTGTTTGTCATGTGGAAGTTTGAGACACGTGTCACGGAATTGTCATGAACGACCACAGTCCTTGACATGGGAGCTCAGCCGATGCAGGCCCTGACCCTGCCATATGCCCCAGGCTCTGTGCAATCGCAGCAGTAATGGGTTCAACAGAACCCAGCGGCTCAGGTTGCACAGACCTTCAGGATCCTACCAACCATGCCAGCCCAAGCATTGGTGCAGACATGGGACACAAATCCTTTACCCCAAGGAACAGTTGCACACTGTACTGGAGCGCGTGTTTTTGGGGGAAATCTATTTTCTCTCCCAGGTGCTAATATGTGCCAGTAGTCGGACAGCCCACAGGGATCTCTGATGTGTCCAGTACAGTCCATTATCACTGATCTGTTAGAGGATCGCTGGATAGGTGTACAGGTAGGTGACCAAGTGTTTTCATTTAATTGTCTAGGGAGGATAGCTCAGCAGCAACTTGCTCGATATGGAAGCAAGACGACACAGAGCAACACAGGTGCGATCACCGGGTCCGTGCTTAAAAATTTCTCGGTATTAAGCATGTTATAAATAACCAATCATATCATATCATGCTTCGCACAGGGGCTACCAAGTCTTGTATCATGGAAGGTGAGTTCCACTTGCCATAAAAAAAGATGGAAACATGGATTCTCTGGGGCTAGTGCTGAAGATCGTTGTATCAAGGTAGGCAATCAAAGTTCATCAGCCCCTTTGTTGTATTGTATGGACACTCCAGCAAATCCTTTCGGAAGGAACATGCTGAGCAAGTTGCAGATGACGACTGCTTTCACGGAGGAGGGTATAGTAGGCTCAAACCCAGGGTTGTATCCGGTAAGGAAAGCAGTGCATTTTCAGCCCTATTTTAGTGACAGCGCGATCAGGGGTTTTCCCGTGCATGCAGCATTATTTCTTTATGGGGTAATGGTTTTGTTGTATTGGGTCACAGGGATCAGAAATCAGGCCTGGTGAGCACCATTTGAAGTTTTATTTCAGCCTGATGTGACACCAGGCACCATTGTTATGATTCTCTTAGAGGCCATAGTGATCAAGAAGAACATGATGGATCTCTCAGGCACAGATGTGGAGAGATGAGGAGAGTGGTGCACATTTCCGTGCAACCATCTGACCTTATTGCTAAGGGAAGTGTCAGACGAGAAATTGTTCAAAGACTTTGAAGACACATGAGAGCTGGTCTTTGAAATTGGCGTGCCTTGCTGATTAGCGATAGTTCAAATGGAAGTATCACAGTCCATGCTCATCCTTAAACATACATCACCAATTTGGAAGGAGGATTTGGGAAAAGTACCAGACCATTTTTGGACCAGCAATCCTCACGATGTGGGACTTCTAATCAGTGTTGAAGCGGTAAGGGAAAAATTGAAAACTGTTGCAATATCTCCACGGGTTAAGCAGTACCCCATGTCTACGGAAGCAGACAGAGGTATTTATGAGACCATTATGACGTTACTAAAGCAAGGCATAATAGAACCTTCGGTGTCCCCTTGCAATACGGCTATCTACCCTGTGAGGAAAGCAAAGGGGTCCAGTTTAAGGATTGTCCAGGATTTGCACCCACTCAATAATATTGTTGAGGCTTAATTTCCGTCGGTGCCGAATCCTGCCACCATTCACAGTCCTGCTGGGTCAACCCAATTCATGGTAACTGATTTAAAAAATTAATTTTTCTCTGTTCCCCTTAGACCCTGATTCTCATGGCATTTACACATTGTGGTTAGAGATTCGAGTACACAAGATTGCTCCAAGGGTTCTGCGAATTTCTGTTTGTTTTTAACAGGGTGGTTTAGATAGATTGGGGAATTTATATGTGTTCATTACTGTAATTCAGTACATGGATGATCTATTAGTCTGCAGCACTTCAGAGGAGCAGTGTCAAGGAGACTCAATAATGCTCATCACCCTGATCACAGAGTAGGGGTACAAAGAGGACAAAGAGAAATTGCAGTACTGTCAGACAGAGGAAGGATATTTGGGGCAAGAAATATCACCTGCAGGAAGAAAGGTAATCCCCGAGCTAGCCTCTGCCGTTCAGAAAATGCCTCAGCCAGACACAGTGTAACAGATGCAGCAGTTTTTGGTGCTCTGTAACTATTGTAGATCGTGGCTCTTCCATTACTCTAGTTATGTGAGGACCTTACTGCGGGGCCTAAAGGAAGCACAGAAGGTGAAAGGTCTGATAGTGTGGTCGGAGGAAATGGGGACTTGCTTTCAGGATCTCAAGGCTGCGATCAGCAATGCTGCAGTCTTGGCGACCCCAAATTACAAGAGGTCATTCTTTTTATATTCCCGTTCAAATGGGCAGGAGATGACAGCGGTCTTGACAAAGCAAACATCACTAGGCCACAAACCATTCGCATATTAGAGTGACTCCTAGACCCAGTAATGCAGACGCAGTTCCCTCATGAGCAAGCTCTGGTGGCAGCAGCTTTTGCAATTCAAAAGCATTCAACAATTACTTGGGTTTGCCTAGTGACATTTTACGTGGAGCATGTGGCAATTCTAAAAAAGTATAAATCCTCATTGACAACTCAAGAGTGTCAGGGTATGAAGTCACTTTGTCAAAAGCATCAAATCATCCAGTGTGATGTCACCTAGTAAATTTTTGTGACATTCAATGCAGAGCCAGCGTAGCCTGAGGATATTGTTCATAATTGTACCATGTATGAGGGAGAAGAGGAAGAGGGGGTGAATGTGAAAGAGGATACCCTGGAGGGCAGTTAGTTGATTTCTCTTGATTTTTCTTCGACCATCAACCAGGAGATGGGTGAGGGGCATATGGGTGCAGCTATTGTGGGTCTTGTGGATGGGGAGTACTGGATCAGATTGAAGAAGCAGTGCCTTCTCATTACTCTGAACAAACAGCGGAACTTGTGAAACTTACAAAATGCATAAGGGGAAGACAGTCACTGTTTATTCTGACTCTGTGTACGTCACCTCCACCATCCATTTAGGATGGTCTGACGGGTCCCCTCTACTGCATGCTGCACTGCTATCCCAGCTAATTGAAGTGGTAACCTTGTGAGCAGAGATAGGCCTAGTAAAGTGTGCTGCCCATTCTAACCACACTTATTCAATGGCTCTCAGAGATAATGCCGACAGACAGGGCGGCAAAGAAAGCAGCATATTTACCTTTCACAGATTCCTAGAAAATGGACACCGTGTCCCAACAGGTACAGTTATCAGCCCTGTACACCACAGTCCTGGTGCTCCAGATAATAGACATGCAAGGGAAAGCCCCTGAAGAAGAAGATGAGCTCTGGAAAAAGAGAGGATGTGTTCTTTAACCCTCAGATTTTCTTTGGACACAGGAGGTGATGGGGAAGGTAGTAATGCATGTAAAGCTGCTTCTTATGGGTCTAGAGCAAAAACATTACCCATTGCATAGTTCTTGAACTTCTTGATGACAAACCACAGCAGAGCTCTAGGAGGACTGGGTTATCCCTAACTTACAGGAACAGGTACGTAGATTTGTAGGGAATTGTGTGGTGTGCAAGGAGTTCAATCCCAGAGATATTGTTAGGTCTGTGAGAGGGGTCTTGCCCAGGCCCTCTGGTCCATTCAAGGAGCTCCACAACGATTTTGTGGACATGATAACGAGGTGCTGTAACTTCAAAAATGTAATTGGTGTGGCTTGCCCATTCTCCCGGTGGCTTGAGTTTGGTCCCTGCATACTTCCTGAAGCTAAATCAGCAGTGAGATTTCTGGTGAGAGAGGTATTTTTAAGATATGGGAATTTGCGAGGTCTTAAAATCCAACAACAAAACCCACTTCTTTAAAGCCTTGTTCGCAGAAATTATTTTGTTGCTAGGAATAAAGCATAGATTCTACTCAGTGTACCACCCGCAGGACAACGGAATCCTGCAAGCCATGTGCAAATAAATAATTAGGGTTTAAACGGCTTTGGTCAGCTATTGTTATGAATTATGTTTCAGTACCAATGTTTAACCATGTGCTGACGTCATGACCTACTACGACGAATGCTAAAAAGAGGTGTGTTATGAATGTGATCTGAAGATGACTATTAAGATAAAACTGGGCAATGAAAATGTAGGAATTTGTAAAAGATGGAAGAAATCACTAATAAACTCCCCTCCCGACAAAAACACATGTTAGCGGCAGCTAGAAAATACACATGACACAGGATTGCTGTCTATAATGCCCCGTCAGTCCACCTTTAGCCAACACATATTTTGGTGTCTCCTATACGACCTGATGGCCATTCCAATTGACTCCTCATCCCGCATTAACACATGCACACCATAGCAACTATTTTCTGATTCTGCATCAACTCCTCAAGCACGTGTTATGGCGCCTGCTTTACGTGCTGCGCCATAACCCATGGCAATGGAAGTGCCATCCTTTTGTGTGCTTCCTACATCCACTTACACAACCACACATATACACATTCTTAACCCAACAATCCTTACAAAAACAAGCACACGAAACACACTGCAAACTACATACCCATCCACTTACCAGTGATAGACCAATCTATACACAATTGATCTTAAAACTAGTCAGCCCCATAGGACTGTTCAGTGCTCCTTTGTTTCTGTCTATTATACTTATGGGCAACTTTACCACAGTCGCAGTGCACGCACGTATAATAGATGTTGTTCATTTGTTATTTATATAGCCTAAGCACTGTACATATTTACATAGATGAATCAACCCAACCGAAGATGGTACTCATTTATTGACCTAGGAGGGATGAAAGGCTGAATTGGCCTTGCTGGGATTCAAACCTGTGACCTTGAAATCACACATAGATCACAGCAGCGAGCGCTTGTAAGAGGATTCAATTCAACACTACAGCTAAATCAATGCCTAGTCTGGGATACTGAATGGAAACCCTTATTGATATATCTTTACGTCCAGTTCATGCGTTCTGGATGACTACCGCTATATAACACCCCTCTCTTAGAATCCCCCTGACCCCACTGAGTCAAGAAGTAGGTTTGTTTTGCAAATTTAAAATATTTATTTGAGAAATTAACAATTTATAGATATATCACACTTTGATAATACATTAATAATTGATAGCACACTTAGGCATATGAGCAGTAATCAGCAATAAGCAATCCTACAATAGCACAGTTCTGGTGACTTATGACTAGGAACAGGGGAATAAAGTATCAGAGAATGCTTTATGGTTTCAATGAATTGCACAGATGAAAAAGAATGCAGCACAGAAATCGACTTGATAAGACTTCACTAAAAGACAATGTAATCACTTTTCTTTGAAAATTCACTCCTCCCTTTATGCAATATAAGGGGATGTAAAGGAGAGCACACAGTTCTCAGGAATTCAATCAATACAATACGAAATTCAGTTCCCCCCAGCAAGCTTAGAGGAAAACAGGTCGGAGTTTTAAACACAAGCCCAAAATGCTTTGAATGTGGTTTGCAAGGAAGTGAAAAATATGCTAAAATGCTTTTAATTCCCTCTAGAGGTTCAGGGTGAGTGATAGATACTTTGAATGAGTTCAGGATCACTTTAGCAATGCTCTATGAATGGTTGTCAGGTTGCAAACGAATTTTTGCAACGGAAGGCAAGCAGCTGCAGATTTTTACACGTGAGCTAACCTTTCAATTCGCGGCAAAATGTCAAATCGCGGCAGATTTTTCCGAGTGCGCCGGGCGCGATTACAGAGGAAATACAAGGAGTAGCACTATCATTATGGGGTCCTAGGACAGCCTAGGATCTCAGCTTCCAGATGAAAGTTAAATTTCGTTCCTAACCCAAACGGTTCCGGTGTTATGAACAATTTAGTAAAGGTAGGTTTTCGGATTTAAAACAACTCAAAATGACAAGTGACAGCGTGCAACTTTGGAATTACATATGACAGCTCTCAGCTTAAGAATGACAGGTGACAGGATCTCTAGGAGACAGTTCTACTCAAGTTAAAATAGCTTGCATTAGATTATTTTAACTAAGAGATTGGGTTCTGCTCAGTTTTGGCGGATACTCACTCCTAATTTTTAGAAGGACTGGGCCTCATCACGATCTGGTCAGCGGGTTTTCTTCACTCGCCACGGACGGTCTCTGCACACAGCGTCTGGGTCAGCTCTTCTCTGCTGGTCTGGTCTGGGTCTCTGGTTCTGATCAGGTCTGTGGGTCCGGATACAGCGGTCTCCGGTTCAGCTGGTCTCTCTCTGGATACAACACTGCTTTCTGGCAAATGGCAAGAGTTCTTGCAAATAATTCAAAAAGCTCGCCTGGCTGTGAATAGTTGCAATGATTTGAGGCCTGCTAACGAGGGATTTAGCTGGTATTGACCTCTCTGCTACAAATTCTGAAGTAAAGTCTTGGTCTCTGAAGGTGGATAGATTGAAGTCTCTGTGTTGGCTCTCTGGAGGTTGATGGAGGTAAAGTATGGATTTTCCCGGCAGAGCGTCCCGCAGCAGATGGAATAGAATCTCCCTATCTGTCCTGACTGTCTGCTTTTATGTGTTTTGTAAATGGGTGGAGAGGCTAGCTTTCTAGGCCCTACCCCTCTCCACTTGTCATTGGCCACTTCCTCCTCTTCCCCTTGATTGGGGGAATGAAATGAAGTGTCATCATGATGAGGTCTGTTTATGATACAGAGAACCCACCTCTGTCACCTTTACACACAATCTATATTTGACCTAAAGACATATCTCATAGATACACAGTGGTTTGAAATTACATGCACCCATCACATTTACTGATGGTAGCCCCTGTTCCAATTCTGTCGTTTCTAGGAGCTTGGGTTCAAAAATGGCAACATATTTCACTTTTTGGTCGGGTTACCAATATTGGATTTGTCCCCGCATTTACACAAATGTTCGCAAAACATGTGGGCATTAGGTGGTGGAGTGTCAGATTTTTAACATACATACATTTAGAGTAATATCCTCTTTTCCGCTAAAAACCCCCCTGAACATACCACCGGGTCCTAACACGTCTTCAAATGTGCACAGAAAAATCACAAGAATAATGATATCACTTATAAAATTTTCACAAGTCCGCTCTATGAATGATCCATCTTTTTAGATTTATGTTCTGGCCCCAAAGGGGTGTGGTTTCCCGAAACACATGGTGCAGAAACCAGTTTATCCAGTTTCTGCCAAGCTCAGAGACCCTGCCCCTCCCAGCTCCTGCCAAGAGGAAGCTATTTTACGGTCCCCCTAATAAACCATCTGCCTGGGCCCTGGAAGGCCCATTGTTCAAGAGGAAGCCATTTATGGCCTCCCCCCAATAAACCCTCTGCCTGGGCCCAGGACAGGCCTTTGTTCAACTCCCTGTAGCTGCTCCACCCCTAATCTAATGAGAGAGGTGACAACTCCTTTTGGCAAGGGGAAGAGTGGCTGAGCAGGTTTTAACTCATGTGGGGGTAGATGTCAGGCAGAATTCAGTTCCTTAAACCAGGCCCCAGCTAATGTCACTTCTAGTTACCCAGTTTTCTGCATTCAAATAAACTAACAATTTTTACACATGCAGCTAGAATGCTGATTCTAAGTTCAAAACTATGACATTTTAACAGTGACAAACTATGTGGCAGCCACAAGTCTGTCCCTCAGTTTATTTACACATTTCGATTTTTGGTAATTTTAAATCCAGTTTCAGTTTAAGCCGCTGCAGACCTGCAGAGCTCAGCCAGTCTTGTTATAAACCTTCAAGTCACTTCAGAATATAACTTTACATTGTATCCACCTCTTAGTAAGTCTTTCTTTGGCCTGCTTTGGGTTCATTTATTCAGTTTTACACAAATGTCTGGTGTTGTTTTAAAACGCCGGCTTTCTGATAGTGGTGAGTACTGGTAATGCAACCATTTTTGGGATTTAAGAAATGAATTCCCCACAGTTCTAGGTTGCTTTTGGCAATCAGCATTGCCATTCCCAATGGTTTCAGGCTACTGTGTGGGTAGTCCAATGGTGGTTTTAGGCAGTGCCCTACTGTGCCCATAACATCGGCAAAAATGGGTGGCAGCCTATTCTTCATGCATTTCCCTGGGCATTTTCTGGGAAGCTCTGGCCATCATGATGTTTTCAATGCCAGTACTGCACAGTTTTTGTGGTAGGGCTCGGATGCATGGGTAAAAACATCCCACAAGCCCCCCTCTTGCGATGGCCATTCTGTTTCACTGATGGAACTCGCAAGATCTGGGATGTTCCCTCATCTTCTTCCGGTAAATGGCACAGTTCTGCATCTTTTCCTCCATCCGGTACTGATCGATCGGTTCTCCTCGCCGGTCCTGATGGCCCTTGCGTCTCTGCTCCCGGTCTCCGGATCATCCTCCCTGGCCAGTCTCAAGGTTTTCTTTCTCCTAGGACGACAAAGGAAGAGCGGCAATACCTATTCATAGACATTTTTCCCCCACCATTGATATAGTGGGGTGGCATATAAATTTATAGTCAAAACATATGAACATGCACATTTCTTTTTGCATTCAAAAACAAAAACACCCACATTGAGAAACTCAGAATTTGATAGGCGATATATAGGATATTTTAAGTTAGAACTGAATTAATCTGAGACAGTACCCTCTAGGATTCCAGAGGATTCCTCCAGTTGTTGCAGAGTGTGCCTGGGATGGCAACACTTCAACTGGTTAATGTGGACCCACTTGTCTTCCCCCTCTGCCAAACCGCCTTTGGGGATGCGGATCTTGTAGGCCACAGGGGAGATCTTGTCTATAATCTCAAAGGGTCCCTTCCATGTAGGCAAAAATGTCCTCTGTTTGGCCTGGTTCCTTTGGAAATTGACCCGGTCCCCCACCTGTTATTCCTTCCTGGAAGTTTTCAGGTCATAGTGGGTCTTCATACTCTCAGCTGATCTTTCTAGATTCCGCTGAGCATAGGCAAAAGCATGTTGAAGGTGTTTCCTTAAATTCTCCACATACTCATGAGTTGTGGAGGCATTTATGAGTGTCTGCTCTTGGGTCCTGTAGAGCAAATGCTGCGGAAGCACCATCTTGCGTCCAGTCATCAACTCAAATGGTGACATTTTGGTTGCAGATGAAGGGGTAGATCTGATGGCCATTAGGACCAGAGGTAATCGGATATCCCAACTTGGCCCAGAATCTGCCACAAACTTCTTTAATATGCTCACAATGGTTCGGTTATATCTCTCTACTGCCCCAGAAGAAGCTGGCCTGTAAGCAATATGCAACTTCCTTTTGACCCCCAGTATCTCCCACATCTTTGTGAAGTGGCTACCTCTGTCTGACTCAATCCTTTGACGTAGACCAAAACGGGAAAAGATGTGGTTAATCATCAGGGCAGCTGCTGTTTCTGCCTTGCAGTTTGGGGCTGGGAGACATTCCACCCACTTGGTAAACAAGCATGTAATGGTCAACATATACTTGTTTCCTCTAGTCGAGCGAATCACAGGGCCTACAAAGTCGATTTGCAAATCTGACCATGGCAGTGTCATTCCCCTCTTTTGGAGAGGTGTCCGGTGTGTGAGGGATGTTGGCTGAAATTGTGCACACACAAGACACCCCTTCAAGTATTGGTCAAGGTCCTGCCCCATGTGTGGCCAGTATGCAACCTCTCTTAAGATTTCCAGTGTTGTGTGAAACCCCCTATGACCGGCGGTGGCCGCATCATGGGCGTGACTTAACATCAGGCTTCGGAATGAGGTAGGAACCACCCACTGATCGTGGCCATCTTTGGATTTCCTTACCAGCAAACCGTCTTGGATTCGGAACATTTTTGGACATTTCATCAACACTCATAGGTCCTCTTACCCCATGTAATCGGTATCCGTCAGGGGAAAGTTCTCAGGGTCCTCAAGGTGTTGGTAAAATTTACCAATTATTGGATCCCCCTTCTGAGCGGTAATCAAATCAGCATCAGGGGTCTCCTTGCTCCATTGGGCAGTTGAAAGATCATTGTGAGCATTTGTCTGGGACCTAGTGATGGCAGTGACCTGGATTTCCCCCAACAGGGACTCTATTTTGATTAGATCCCCTTGGATGACCCCGGTTTTGGCCAGCTGATCAGCTAAGTAATTTCCAGTTTTGTCTGGTCCCTCTACTTTGGAATGACCCATGATCTTTTTCCAATAGATGGTCACCTCATTCGAGGTGACCAGATCATCAATGTTTTGGATCAACTTCCCATGTTTCAAGGGTTTGTTGTTAGCACATAACAGGCCTCTGGTTTTCCAATTAACCAGGTGCTCCACGAACCCGTTCCGTACATAATCCGAATCTGTGATTATGACCAGTTTGCGGAGTTGATGCTGGACAGCAGTGAGGATGGCCTGATGCACAGCCATCAATTCTGCCACCTGACTACTTCGGGGACCAATTTTGTATCCAGCGGAGGGTTCTGGGGACTCATTCACCCATGCATTCCTTACGCCGGCCACCAGTTCTTTCTCCCCGTTGTTGTCAACATGGTAAGAGCATCCATCCACATAGACAGTGGGCATTCCCTCACACTTGTCCTCTTCAAAGACTTTGTGTGGGGAATTAAGGTATGCCTCCATGTTGTCCTTGATTTTTAGACTTTCGTCCTCGAGACAGTTTTCTCTGGCACAATCATGCAAGTCAGCCAGACCTTGCGTGAGGGGACTCTTCTTGTTTTGGCCATATCTGACCTCCACAGGAAAGCCTTGCATTGACAGAATCCAGGAAGTAATTCGGGAATTACTCACATTTCCGGCCCGGATTCTATCACTTTGGAGATATTGCAGAGGCTGGTGTGGAGTCTCCACTGGCCGTTTGGCTTCAATATTCCCAGCACCGGATTATTGAAGGTGCTGTGTATTGGCCGAATTATTCCCCGGGACTCAAGGTTCTTAATTATTTCAGTAAGGGACTCCATGGATGCGAGAGGCAAACGATATTGCTTCACAAAACACTGGAGTCATGCCAGGGTCGTGGGGATTGTTGTTGTGTGGATGTCGGTGCGACCACAGTCATATGAGTCTACCGCAAAGAGATCTTGGAAATCCAAGAAGACTTGTTTCAACTTTTGCTTCTGTTCCAGAGTCACACAGGCATCAGCTAGGTTGACTCTCTCTTCCACCATCTGCCTGAAGCCTGGAAAGACTTCTGGTTTGGCTATCTCAGCGGCCTCCTCCAGCTGGGTGGAGAAGTCCCTGGTCAGAGTGCTGATTTGGACTGGAGGCTTCAGGTGGGAAAGGCAGCCCTCATGGACCTGGAAAATCACCTCATCCCTCCTGAAGTCACAAGTCACATCTTCCTTACCATAAGGGCAAGAAGTGTACAACAGGAAGTTCCCCCCATGGCGGGTAAAAATCCTGTCTGGTGTTGTATTGTCCTCACTGTCACTGTCAAAACAGTCCTTGGGGATTGGTCCTAACAGTTCATTTCCTAAATCGATGGAAAAATGTCGGTCATCAACCGCCATTCCAATAATGGTGCCTGCGGCTAGAGTAATACTCTTTAAGTCGCTGTTATCCACCTCTATTAGAATGGTGTCATGTTCTATGTTGACTAATGGAGTTGGGTTTACCCCCAACCCTTGTTGTTGGAGAGAAGCATTTAGGTGTATATAAGCGTCAGGGTTTTTCAAATGTTGTCCTCTTTTAACTTTCACTTCCAGGGAGAATTGTCGGGTCCTTTCTGGGATGGTGACTTCCTCGTTGATCTGAATCTCAACTGCATAAGGTAGCAATTGAGCTGACCTAAATGCTTTTTCTGGATCATCAAAGCCCATGGGATAATCCGCTAATCGGGACCAAGCTTTGAAGTTTATTAGGTCCAAACTAATGGCAAAGCGATTGAGAATGTCACTCCCTAAGTAAAAAGCGGCAGTGACGTCTCGCACGACCCAACAATTGTGGACTATGCTCTTTTTGCCAATGGAGATTTTGAGCATACACCTGCTTGGCAGGAGATGTTTGGAATTGGGTGCTTCCAGGTCCATTTCCCATTTGTCTATCAGTTTGAATGTGGGAATGGCTGGATCTTTTGGGAGTTGGCGGAACATGGCTTCGCTGATGAAGCTCTTACCATTGTTCACACACACTCGAGCGAGAACAGAGTCCTTCCCATCATTTAACTGAACAGGGATGAACAACTGCTCTCCAATTTGCTGAATATCAGCCAGGCTCTGAGCTGATTTCACATCTATCTGGACTATAGGAGTGGGAGTTTCTGATTGTGGATTAGTAAAGAATTTCAGGGTTTTTCCTTCCAGTGTGGAATACCACCTTAAACTGGAAGGGAGGTTGATTTTCAGAAATAGAGAGGACCCCCCATCACCAGTCTGTTGTCCTACTGCTATTACTGTCACGTCTGGAATTTGGTTATTCTGGAAGTGGAATTCTACTTGGTCAGATTTTTGTTCAACATGTGGCATGTGCCGTTTAAACTAACATGGTTGACACTCTGTTTTAATTTTATGGGTCGGCTAGTCTGCGTCCAGAGGACCTTGTTTACGCAATCTATTAGGGGTGACAACCTTCTCAGGAGGTCATTCCCTAGTAAACAAGGGGTGCCCTCTGGAGTCACAACTATGACCGGGTGTTTCAACTTGTGTCGCCCAATTTTAATGTCCAAATCTGCCGTCCCCTCGACGGGAATTTCCTTCCCGTCAAAGTTCTGGAGTTGTCCAGGAAGTGAGGTGAGAGGAATTTGGTAATTCCCTCCCCTTCCTGCATTCAGTTCATCAAAGGCCCTTCTGGACAGAAGGGTAGCTTGAGATCCCGTGTCCACCAGCGCTGAAATCGTACCCTGCCCCTGTACTTGTACCGGGGCATAATATCTTCCCTCCTTCTCCTCAAGGGGGCACAGATAATGCACATTTTTGGACAACTGGTGGGCTAACTTTCTGGTTTTGGACATTGCTAGAGAAGAGATTTGGGCAGAATTCTGTGGAGAGTCTTGGGAATCTGAAAGAAAAAGTTGGCAACTGGAGATCAGAGCCATTGTGGGTTCCCCTGGTTCCGGTTCCGGAAAGCCCCCCCTTTCTTGGAGGCAGTCACCAGGATGGGTTTGAGCCAGGGAATTTCGGTATTGTGGGTTCTGGGATGAGATGATGGGCGGCGGTAGCTCAGTCTCCATATCTCCCCAGTCTGAATTGACATCCCTTGGGACCCATTTTTCTTTGGGAGGATTTCCCCCATCTCTGAAGGAGAAGATCCTTTTCCCAGGATCTTCTGAGGATCCCTCTCCCTCAAATTGTAAGACCTGTACTTCCACCACAAAGTGGGTCTGTTTGGGTCCTTTGTTTCTCCTACCCCCCCTCTGCTCCTTGGGAGGCAGGCTTTCAGGGGCAGGAGATTTTGTTTCCGGTTCCTGGTTTTCCAGGGGCTGTTTACAAGTTGGGAAGGAAGCTTCCTCCAAGGTTTTACACCCCCCTTCCCCTTGTGCCTAATCCCTGGGAGCCGGTGTGTTATCGGGGTGCCGCCCCCGTCATTGTTCTGGAGTACCAGGTCCAGAGTTTGGGGCATTCTGCCGTGGCACGCTCATCTGAGGGTTCTGTTGAGCCCTCAGTATGTGACCCAGATCCCGCGCCATATTTTGGACCTGGCGCTCTAACTGGGAAACCCGCTCAGGCTGATACGGGGCTCTATTTTCTCCCCTGGGCTGATCCCGGGAAGGGTAGCTATCCCTTCTCTGGTAGTACCCCTGGTTGGGAAGATTTTGGTACCCCTCCACCCTTGGCCTCCCCTCTCCCGGATTAGGTTGTCTGAGCTCAGGGAATTGGGGAAAGAAGGATGGATGATTTTGGGGCTGGAAATTGGGTGGATACCTGGGGAAAAAGTTCTGCCCAGGATTTGGAGAATTTCTGCCCTCCTGGGGGAACTTAGGGGGGAAGTTCCCTGGGTCAGGTGCTTGGCTGGATCCCCCCCCTTGGGCTGGAGGAGTCCACACATAACCCAGGATTGGTCTGTTTCCCTTATAACGGGGACTTACATAGTCATGGAGAGCGAGGCACCTCATTTGTGAGACTACCTCTTTCACTCCCGGTCTGTGACTGGCCCGAGGACCTTCTGGGCCTAGCATTATTAGGTGCAGGTAGGTTTTTAGGCCCCCCCATCTCCAAATCCAAAATGGGGGTGACCTTTACCTCTGCCACCTTGGCAGCAGCAGGGGTGCTGTTGGTTTTGGGATTTTTCTGGGTATTGCTTTTATTTTCTATGGGCTTCTGCACCTCATAGATCCGGGTAGCCTGTTCAATGACCCAGTCTAAAGATCTTTTCTCATGAAAATCTCTCACGAGCTGGGTCATTTTATATTTGGGCAAGGCATGGAAAAAAGTATTAACAAATTCTCTGCTGTCTGTGCGCACCCTTCTGGTGGTATGCGCAAAGGCACGTTTCAGTTCTTGCACGAATTCTTGTGGGGCCTGATCCTCCCCACATTGCAAATTGTAGGCTGCCTTGCGAGCCTCTTGAGGATTTCTGTGAACAGAAAAATGTTTCAAGATGGCCGCCTTATAGGTGGACCATCTTAAATGATTTTGGTCCTCCAGCCCCGCAAAGAAACTGGAGTATTCTGGTGAGAAGGTCCACTTTACATATTGGATACAGCTTTGGCTGTCCTTCAAATGAAAAGTCTCCATCATTTGCTCATAGAGCTCCAAGTGTTCCCAAACAGAGTACTTGGCGTTCCTATGATAAGGCATGATGACACTCCTGATTGCCTTAATCTGTTTCAATGGGTCCTTAAGCAAGGTCCTTTTTGCCTTATTGGCCTTTTTGGTTCGGGTAACCCTGGTCCATTCATCCTCTGACTCAGAGGCACTGCTCCCAGAGGTTCCTGTCTGCTCTTCCAGGTTTTCCCGGAATTTGCGAGCCTGGGAGTGGCTGGCAGAATGTGGGGACCTGCTCTCCTGTGTCCTGCGCCGTTCAGAGGAGTCTTCAGATTCCTCCTTGCTGCCAGGATTTGATGGGTACCCCCCCACTGACCTAACTGGGCAGAAGTTTTCAGGATGCCCTTAATGGGCCTATTCTCCTGGGGTTCCCCACTAAATTGCACTGTGCTTGGGTGCCCATACCCGGATGCCCGCCCATCCATTCCTGGGAGGTACTGGCCTATGAGCCCCATACTTCTGGCTGGATAGTAATCTGCCATCCCTGTGGCCCCGTGCTCATGTGCGCGAGGGAGCATGGGGGTGGCAGAGTCCAGGGACTGGTAGAGATGAAGGCCTCTGGTACTAGGGCTCCTGAGGTTATGCTCAGGAGTTTCCCTTTCCCAGCGAACCTGGTCTCTATCCGCCCCTGCTCCCTGTTGCAATGCAAGAGCCTGCGCCTTCAGTTCCTCAGTTAAGGCCTTACTAGACTCTATCAGTCTCTCCTGCATCGCTACCTGTTGTTGGAACCTATCATTGTGCTGGCAGAGAGCCTCATTCACTCTCTGCGTTTCCTGATTGGTCCTGGAGCACTGGGCCAGTCTTTGCTGCAGGAGGGTTACCTCCTGAGCTGTGTCCCTATTGGCCTGCTCCTTTCTTGCCAAAGCATCCTCCACCTTCCTGGTGTGCTCCAACAAGTTATGGTGTTCTTTTTGGAGGTCACCCAGTCCCTGGAGGGCCAAGTGATTTTCTTCCATTTTCCTTTTTAAGTGGCAGACTTCCTGGCCTAAGGTATCCCTTTCCTGACTAAGAGCCTGCATCTGTGCCGCCAGGTCATCCCTTTGCCTTTGGAAGGCACCAGTTTTCTGGCGCTCCTGGTCAAACTCTGCCTGGGTATCCAGGTCTTTCAAAATCAGTTTATTGCTCTCTGCCTTCTCCCTATCTAGGTGGCATTGCAGGGTGACTACCTGCTCAGCACATGCCCTATTGAAGTCTAACTGTTGCTCCAGCTTTTTCTGGCTCTGCAGTAGGGAGTCCAAACCTTCTTGGTGCTCCTTCTGCAAGGCCAGAAATCTGGTATCCTGGTCTGCCTTTTCCTGTTGCAGCACATCCATATCCTCCTTTATTTTAGTGATGTACCGTCTGCTGTCATTTTCTGACTCCTGGCTCCTGAGCAGCCTCTGCTCAGAAGAGTCCAGATCAGATTGGGCCTTCTGTAGTGCCAGCAGTTGCCTACTCGCCAGATCTTGGCCTTCAGCACATTTGTCCTGCATGGCTCCCATATGTAAATATAAATATGCCGCTACGCTGGCAATCTTGTGGTGCTCATCCTTGGCCTTCGGGGCCATGTATAGTTCACTCAGGGCCACATGTATGGGACCCTGATCTCCCCATATATCTGACCCTGTTTCAGTGACATGTTGCGCGATTGCCTGCAACCAGACCGTTTGGTCCTGATGATTCCACTCACCTCTCACAAATAGCTTATGTAAGAAGTGTTCTCTGGCTATTTTCATATCTACCAAGGTCGTCATTCTGGAATTTGAGTTCCTTCCTGACTTACAGAAGTTTATATTTTATTTTTGCAAAACAGACCTTTTCCTTAGAGCGTTCCTTTGAGGAGTGCTTTACAGCGTAACACAGCGTGGTGATCCGACCGGATATGTGTATCTGGTCAGCTGGCACACTGTATTAATCTGCACAAGTGATAGATCTAACCCAAACGTCCGGCTCGAGCCCCCAATTTGTAAGAGGATTCAATTCAACACTACAGCTAAGTCAATGCCTAGTCTGGGATACTGAATGGAAACCCTTATTGATATATCTTTACGTCCAGTGCATGCGTTCTGGATGACTACCCCTATATAACACCCCTCTCTTAGAATCCCCCTGACCCCACTGAGTCAAGAAGTAGGTTTGTTTTGCAAATTTAAAAGATTTATTTGAGAAATTAACAATTTATAGATATATCACGCTTTGATAATACATTAATAATTGATAGCACACTTAGGCATATGAGCAGTAATCAGCAAGAAGCAATCCTACAATAGCACAGTTCTGGTGACTTATGACTAGGAACAGGGGAATAAAGTATCAGAGAATGGTTTATGGTTTCAATGAATTGCACAGATGAAAAAGAATGCAGCACAGAAATCGACTTGATAGGACTTCACTAAAAGACAATGTAATCACTTTTCTTTGAAAATTCACTCCTCCCTTTATGCAATATAAGGGGATGGAAAGGAGAGCACACAGTTCTCAGGAATGCAATCAATACAATACGAAATTCAGTTCCCCCCCAGGAAGCTTAGAGGAAAACAGGTCGGAGTTTTAAACACAGGCCCAAAATGCTTTGAATGTGGTTTGCAAGGAAGTGCAAAATATGCTAAAATGCTTTTAATTCCCTCTAGAGGTTCAGGGTGAGTAATAGATACTTTTAATGAGTTCAGGATCACTTTAGCAATGATCTAAGAATGGTTGTCAGGTTGCAAACTAATTTTTGCAACGGAAGGCAAGCAGCTGCAGATTTTTACACGTGAGCTAACCTTTCAATTGGCGGCAAAATGTCAAATCGCGGCAGATTTTTCCGAGTGCGCCGGGCGCGATTACAGAGGAACTACAAGGAGTAGCACGATCGTTTTGGGGTCCTAGGACAGCCTAGGATCTCAGCTTCCAGATGAAAGTTAAATTTCGTTCCTAACCCAAACAGTTCCAGAGTTATGAACGATTTAGTAAAGGTAGGTTTTCGGATTTAAAACAACTCAAAATGACAAGTGACAGCGTGCAACTTTGGAATTACATATGACAGCTCGCAGCTTAAGAATGACAGGTGACAGGATCTCTAGGAGACAGTTCTACTCAAGTTAAAATAGCTTGCATTAGATTATTTTAACTAAGAGATTGGGTTCTGCTCAGTTTTGGCGGATACTCACTCCTAATTTTTAGAAGGACTAGGCCTTGTCACGATCTGGTCAGCGGGTTTTCTTCACTCGCCACGGACGGTCTCTGCACACAGCGTCTGGGTCAGCTCTACTCTGCTGGTCTGGTCTGGGTCTCTGGTTCTGATCAGGTCTGTGGGTCCGGATACAGCGGTCTCCGGTTCAGCTGGTCTCTCTCTGGATACAACACTGCTTTCTGGCAAATGGCAAGAGTTCTTGCAAAGAATTCAAACAGCTCGCCTGGCTGTGAATAGTTGCAATGATTTGAGGCCTGCTAAAGAGGGATTTAGCTTGTAGTTGACCTCTCTGCTACAAATTCTGAAGTAAAGTCTTGGTCTCTGAAGGTGGATAGATTGAAGTCTCTGTGTTGGCTCTCTGGAGGTTGATGGAGGTAAAGTATGGATTTTCCCGGCAGAGCGTCCCGCAGCAGATGGAATAGAATCTCCCTATCTGTCCTGACTGTCTGCTTTTATGTGTTTTGAAAGTGGGTGGACAGGCTATCTTTCTAGGCCCTACCCCTCTCCACTTGTCATTGGCCACTTCCTCCTCTTCCCCTTGATCGGCGGAATGAAATGAAGTGTCATCATGATGAGGTCTGTTTATGATACAAAGAACCCACCCCTGTCAACTTTACACACAATCTATATTTGACCTAAAGACTCATAGATACACAGTGGTTTGAAATTACATGCACCCATCACATTTACTGATGGTAGCCCCTGTTCCAATTCTGTCGTTTCTAGGAGCTTGGGTTCAAAAATGGCAACATATTTCACTTTTTGGTCGGGTTACCAATATTGGATTTGTCCCCGCATTTACACAAATGTTCGCAAAGCATGTGGGCATTAGGTGGTGGAGTGTCAGATTTTTAACATACATACATTTAGAGTAATATCCTCTTTTCCGCTAAAACCCCCCCTGCACATACCACCGGGTCCTAACACGTCTTCAAATGTGCACAGAAAAATCACAAGAATAATGATATCACTTATAAAATTTTCACAAGTCCGCTCTATGAATGATCCATCTTTTTAGATGTATGTTCTGGCCCGAAAGGGGTGTGGTTTCCCAGGTCACATGGTGTAGAAACCAGTTTATCCAGTTTCTGCCAAGCTCAGAGACCCTGCTCCTCCCAGCTTCTGCCAAGAGGAAGCTATTTTACGGTCCCCCTAATAAACCATCTGCGTGGGCCCTGGAAGGCCCATTGTTCAAGAGGAAGCCATTTATGGCCTCCCCCCAATAAACCCTCTGCCTGGGCCCAGGACAGGCCTTTGTTCAACTCCCTGTAGCTGCTCCACCCCTAATCTAATCAGAGAGGTGACAACTCCTTTTGGCAAGGGGAAGAGTGGCTGAGCAGGTTTTAACTCATGTGGGGGTAGATGTCAGGCAGAATTCAGTTCCTTAAACCAGGCCCCAGCTAATGTCACTTCTAGTTACCCAGTTTTCTGCATTCAAATAAACTAACAATTTTTACACATGCAGCTAGAATGCTGATTCTAAGTTCAAAACTATGACATTTTAACAGTGACAAACTATGTGGCAGTCACAAGTCTGTCCCTCAGTTTATTTACACATTTCGATTTTTGGTAATTTTAAATCTAGTTTCAGTTTAAGCCGCTGCAGACCTGCAGAGCTCAGCCAGTCTTGTTATAAACCTTCAAGTCACTTCAGAATATAACTTTACATTGTATCCACCTCTTAGTAAGTCTTTCTTTGGCCTGCTTTGGGTTCATTTATTCAGTTTTACACAAATGTCTGGTGTTGTTTTAAAACGCCGGCTTTCTGATAGTGGTGAGTACTGGTAATGCAACCATTTTTGGGATTTAAGAAATTAATTCCCCACCAGTTCTAGGTTGCTTTTGGCAATCAGCATTGCCATTCCCAATGGTTTCAGGCTACTGTGTGGGTAGTCCAATGGTGGTTTTAGGTAGTGCCCTTCTGTGCCCATAACATCGGCAAAAATGGGTGGCAGCCTATTCTTCATGCATTTCCCTAGGCATTTTCTGGGAGGCTCTGGCCATCATGATGTTTTCAATGCCAGTACTGCACAGATTTGTGGTAGGGCTCGGATGCATGGGTAAAAACATCCCACACGCTTAACCTGCTGAGCTATCTTACTGGCTAGATGCCCTTACAGTAACAATATGATAATCAGAGATTCTAAAACCCACACAATAGTGGTCATTTTCCACTAAGTGGAGTGCAAGATGGAAGTCTAACAGCAATGTGTATTACGTGTATGCTTTCATTTTACTCTCCTTCTCATTTTTGCACCCCTCCAAGGCGTGGGAGCGAGCCAGCCTCTCTGCTTCATTTTCCAACTCTGTCTTGAAAGTGCTCCAGGTTTTATGCCTGCATGACGTGTTAAGCCAATAGACATCTTGGGAATCCACTTCACATTTGCACCTGCTAACAAGCAGTATTGAACGTTGTCTGCAAAAGAGTAATTTTCAGACAGCATTTATGTTTTTGGAACACGGAGCGTAAAAGTGAAGAATAAAGAACATTTTGCAGAGTTTCTTCACAATTACATTCTGCCTTGCACATGTGGTAAATTGCATTCAGGAGACCCAACAGCACATAAGTTCTAGCATTATATGCAATTTGCACTTTCTTTAAAAGGACCAGATTTTTTCTTGTGGGGGGTATATACATCGTCAGCCAAGAAACTGACTTCAGGTCATTGAGGCAGCGTAAGAGCAAATTGAACTTCAGCCAGCAATAATTTGAGCCAGCTATAGATTGTTCTCATGCCAATAAACTGTTGTGCTGTAAGCTGCTTGGCTGACAAAAATCCCCTAAAATAACAGCATGTAAACCACCCATAAGCCCTCATGCTACATTCCAAGAAACAGCTGGACATGATGGCCTTGGGAACTGTTAACCATTGAAACTGGAAATGAGAGTTTGGGACTATTACAAGAGGATAGCCTATTATCTCTATAAAAAGTGTTTACGTTAAACATTTCTTTAACATAGAACAATAGAATAAGCGTGAGAAAATAAAAGATGAAATCAGAAGTTTAGTGGCAGTAAAAGTAAGAAAAGGCCAGACTTTACAAATATTAAAGACATGATAGCGAACAGAGAGAGAAGTAACAGAAATATGATACGAAAAGGAAAGAGCTGTATCAAGATAAAGACCAAGATTCTGGCAGTAGAGTAAATCGGAAGGCGAGTAGGAGGAAACAGGAACAAAGATGGGGGAGGAGGAATTGGTACAAGATGGAAAGAAAAGAACCTGAGTTGTTGAAGCATTAAGAACAAGAAAGTGATCAGACATCCAAGTCCTCATAGCACAAAGGCAGGATGAACTATTACTATGAATAGCAGGTGTAAAGAGGAGAAGGACAAGAAGAGCTGGGTATCATCAGTATAAAAATGGTTAGATAACCTAAAAGAGGAAATAATAGATCCAGGTGGGGAAGAGTAAAGAGAACAAAAAGGACCAAGCACAGAACCCTGTGCAAAACAGTGAGAAAGGGGGACCGACTCGGAATAAGCACCTGCCCAAGAAACAGAATAGGTATTCTTATATAAATAAGAATGAAACCAAGATAGCACAGATCCAGAGAACCCAAAAGAAGAAAGAGACTTTAGCAGTAAAGCATGATCCACCATGTCAAAGGCAGCAGAGAGTTCCAACGGAATAAGAATAGATCAGTGTTTAGAATAACGAGCAGTAAGCAAAGAGTCACACACAGAAAGAAGAGCAGTTTCAGTGGAATTGAGTTTACAGAGACAAAAGAGGACACCAGAGCGTAAACAAGCCGCTCAGAAGCGTAGAAAGATAAGGAAGAAGAGAATTTGGATGAAAGTTAGAGGGAGAGGACGGATCCAAAGGAGGTATTTTTCAGAATAGGAAGAATAGTCGCATACTTGAATGGAAGAGGGAAAATAGAAGTACAAAGAGAAATATTGAAAAGACTAGTACGATAAGTGAAGGATAGATTTCTGGAGATAAAAGAAGAAGGAATAGGATCGTTAACCGAAGTGGTGGGATGGGCCCGTGAAAGAAGCAAAGGAGTTTCGGAGTTAGAAATTGGAAAGAAAGAGATAATAGTCAATGATAATGGAGATGATGAAGAAGAAAGTTGAAGGGAAGGCGGTAAAGATGAAACAATCACAGCACGAAGCACCTGCAAAGGCAGGTCCCCTCCGCGTGGTGTGTGAAAGGGGGCGTAACTGCTTGTATGCCACCCTTTGAGTCAACGTTACCTGCCATCCATGCTTTGGCTGGCAGGTTTACAATGTATTCCTATGAAATCTGCCTGCGTTTTGCTGGTGTAAAAAACAGACAGATTCCATAGCAATGCATGAAAATAGGATTTGAATCTCCTCTCAGGCGAGGGGCTTTAAAATAAATTAAATGTGTAAAAGTCTTAGGCACAACTTTAACACATTTAATTTACATTACGTGTCAATGAAAATGAGTTCCTATATATTTTCTTCATTCAATTTAGGAAAATAAATTTTGTGTATTAGGCATTAGTACCCAGCGAGGGACAATCAGATTGTAACAAACGATCTGATAGGCCCTTGCCAGGTCGTTACCCGGTGGAAAAAGACTCACCTTTTGTGGGACCAAGCTCCGCATCCTGCAGAGTTCTTTTTCTTTCTTCATCAGGCTGCCCTAGAAAGGGAGAAGGGATTACAGGTAGTCCCTTCTCGCCTTCCATGGTGGTTATTTTGTTTGTTTACTCTTTTTTCCCTATCTTTTTAATGGCTTCGCTCAGCCTCATAACTCTCGCCCGCGGTCATTACCCAACCGGTAACACCCCCTCCACAGGTTCTTTTGCTTAATTAAATGCCTTCCAAAGTGTATGGACTATGTTTGATGAACACTGTAAATGTAAATGCAGCTACTGGTAACGACCTGCAGCCTAAGATCAGGGCTCAAAAGAAATGTGGATTGCTCAATTTGGGCGGCAGGGTTCGGGTCAGCCTTCCTTGGAGGATAAAAATAAATGTTGCCCTTAAGTTAAACCCCCCTAGTGCTAACGGCTCTTTTTGTATGGTAGAACAAGAGAACTCTTACCAGCGCCATGGACAATGCTATGCATACTTCTGTACTCTGTTCATGACGTTGCAGATGGCGCCATCTGCATGCAAATCCGCAGCGCCAGCATCTGCTTTTGTTGTTGTTGCTGGCAGCAATAATTTCCTATATAATTCACTTGCTTTTCACACCAGTTACAAGCAGGTGGATTTCATGGTAATCCATTGTAAGTGTTGCCTGCATGTGTACATGGCATGCACAGTTCAAACAATTAGCACTACGAAGTGTGAAAACAAGACACCACGCTGCTATTGCCTACGTTTACATTGTTTTTGTGTGTGTAATGCATAGTGCAAAGGAGGACACCTGCCCAGAGAGGAACTTTTTGCAAATAAATGCAAATGTAACAGGTCTCCTCGGTGCAATGTATGAAGTCTTGGAAAGTCACCTCCACATGCAATCCGTGGAAGTAATTTCATTAGGGCATAGGTGCACATTTGCACACGGCAGAGCATCATTACCTTTCATTAGTAGCATCCTTTCTTGACAGAGATTAATGCACATAAGTGCATGAGCTTCATTGGATCAGATTGCTATACTAAACAGTGATGGGTTACTCTAGTATAGGTGATGCATAGAGTGCCTGGACCTTGTGTATAGAGAGAGCACATGTAGAACACTGGTGCAGGAAAGGCTGATGCGAGAATACCAAGGCATAACAGGACATCCTGCTGGGCAATGATAGCTCAGTCCTTGGTGCTGCTAGAAGCAGGTAGAAGGTAAGTGGGGCAAGAATTTGGGGGAGGGTCGTAGCGGAGCAGGGAGCACAATGTGTGTGTGTGACAGGCTCCAGAGGGAGCATGGATGCCTAAAATGCAGCGGCCTTGTGACCCTGATCCATATAGAGGCTCCTTGCCCTTTTTTGTGTGTGTCATGGTGACCCTAAAAAATGAAAGTTTTTCACTTAAAGATGCCCAGGCTCGGTTCAAAATGTTACCTATTGTATTTGCAATGTTTACACTCCTAATTGGGGGAACTCAAAAAGGCTGCAGTTCTTTGAGGAAGAGTTTCTCTTGTGCCTCTATGAATTGTATATCATCTGCCAAGCAAAGTTTTTTTGTTTCGATTTTAGTTTGTAATTATGAGATTTTGTCTAGAAGTGTTTTTTGTATATTTGAACACCAAGTTGCATCTTTAGTGCAGGTTTCTGGTGGGGGTGCAGGAGGATGGTAAATAGTTATTTGTTCTGAAGTGACCTTTCGTGATTTTGTCATTATAGGTATCCCTTTTTGACTGGAGTATGGCAGTTGTGTAGCTAATTGAGCTATTAGTAAATATTTCTTTGTTCAGGTCTGGCAGGAACATTTTTCCAGTTTGCTTCTGTGCTTCTTTTTTTATGGCATAAGGTTTTGAGGTTGGAAGTGAACCAAGTATTGAGATGGGTGCATGGCTTTGCTTTGCACATTTTTAAAGGCGCTACTTTGTCAACAGCTTGACGTAGAGTACGGTTGTATAGCTCAACTAGTGAGCAAAGGTCCAAGCTAGTGTGGATGGGGTCCCTGGTGATAGGTTCCAAGAGTGGCATTCATTTCACTACTGTGATGTTGAGATTATTTCTAGCCAGTGCAGGAGGTGCATGTGAGTTGCTCAAGTTAGGCCAAAGGCTGTCCTGGATGGTGAAGGAGATAATGTTGTGATCCAAGAACAAGGTACATTAGATGTGATCTTGATGTCGCAATACAGGTCTGTGAGCCAGTCTAGGGTTCTCCCTTTGATATGCGTAAGATTGGAGATACGGTGTGTGAGCCCTAGTTCCGAGATGAAGTTCGCAAGGGATAATGCATTGTCGTCTTAAATGTCATGAAGGCCTAGATTAAAGTCTTGCATTAAGACCATTTGGGAGCTGGGTTTGGTATTCATGGTGAGGAGTCGTGTGATGTCTTCCTCAAAGGATGATAGTGGACCTGGAGGTCTGTCCAAAAGGTGTATCGTTACAGCGTGAGATCAGCGGTAAGAGGTAGTTTGATTGATACTAGTTCACCAGAAGAGAATAGTTGATTTGGTATTGCCCTTAAGCCAAGCTGGGTTTTGGCAATAAAGGCTACTTCACCTCTTCTAGACGTTTCTCTGTCTAGCCTCAGGATGGTGTATTTTTCAGGGATGGCTAAGGAGAGTGTGGGGCCTGCAGCAGCATGAAGCCATTTTTTGTTACTCTTGCGCAGTTTATACAAAATGTGATTCGACCGAATGACATAGTGGGGGGAGATTTTGATGTCACTCTAGAACCAAAATTGGATAAAAGTGTAGATACTATGAGTAATGAAGGTACAATGAAATGAAAGGCCTTGAGGGAGTTCATGGCGGAGTGTAATCTATTAGATATGTGGAGACTACAACATCCTTTAGTCAGACAATACACTTTTCACTGGCCGTCATAAATTGTATTCTCGGCTTGATCTACTTTTGACATCAGGATTAAGCACCAGAACTATAAAGGAGGAAACATTAAAAGTATCTTAATCTCAGATCATGCCCCAGTCTCACTTGAGTTGACTCTGACGTATCCAATGGCAAAATCAAGTACATGGAGAATGAATGTAACACTTCTCGAAGATGCAGAAACATTGGATAAGATTGTAAAAGAGAGAAAGAGAAAAAACTGGACTGAAGATGAGGAGGTGGAATACGTGTGGAAGGCCTTCAAAGCCTATATGAGGGGCATGCTGATTGGCCTTTCAAGTAAAAAGAAAAAGGAAAGTGAAACGGAAAGGCAAACCGAGTTAAAGAACCAGCGTGAAGAGATTGTTAAACTTGAAATGCAAACAATTATAGATTACTCAATGGACTCTTACTGTTAACCTCCTTGTTGCATTGGAAGGTTTTGGGCTGGGAGAAAACATGGTTCGTCGGATACAGCTTCTATATTCCAGACCGACGGCTAGTGTGAATACAAATAGTCTTTCGTCAACAGGATTTGAACTGGCAAGGCTGACAAAACAATGATTCCCCCTTTCCCCGTTGCTATTGGTCTTCGCAATGGAACCTCTAGCAGAAAAGAGAAGAGAAGATACACTAATTCAAGGAATACAATTAGGAGACGCCAGTGAAAAAATATGGCTTTACGCTGACGATATGCTCCTGGTACTACAAAACATATTTTTATTTTATTTTATTTTATTTGTTCATTTATAAAACGCTCCTGACCCTTAGATATCTGGGAACATACACGAAAGCTTATCTTACAGTTGTAGTTACAAAAACTGGAGTTACACGAAGAAGGCATAGATCATCACATTAGACATAACAGAAATATTTGGTGTACTAAACAGATGCACAAGGTACATTACAAGTGTATTGTCGGAAAGATCGATACCGACCAAGGATCATGTTTGCAAGACCGTATATAGGTGAACAGCATGGGCCAAGGTACATATGACTTATGGGCGTTTTTGTATGAATAGTCACATTTTCACTTTTTTCCTGAAACCCCAGAAGGATGACTCTGCTCTTAGCGCTACTGGAATGGAGTTCCATAGTTTAGCACCTAGTAGCGGAAATCGGTTGCCCCTGCTTTTTGAAGCTAGAATTTGGGAACTTTGAGGCAAGAGGTTTTTGGTGACCGTGTAGGTTTGTTGGACTGGTTTCTGTTGATTTTGCAGGTAAAATATTTGGGAGCTAAGTTGGAAAGACAT
The DNA here is from genome assembly GCF_040938575.1 of Ambystoma mexicanum. Classification (NCBI taxonomy): domain Eukaryota; kingdom Metazoa; phylum Chordata; class Amphibia; order Caudata; family Ambystomatidae; genus Ambystoma; species Ambystoma mexicanum. The sequence goes on along the minus strand of NC_090935.1, from coordinate 117,409,641 downwards.
TTATGGGTTAGTGCTAAGGTTTTGAAAGCAATTCTATCTTGAATAGGCAACCAGTGGGCTTTGCATCTAGATGTGGAGATATAGTGGGTTTTTGGGATGTTAAGAGCAGACCTCAGTGCATTATTTTGCAGTATTTGTAGATTTTTTACATTACGTTTGTTGGTCCCTATGTAGAGGGCATTACAGTAATCGAATTTAGACGTATGAGGGCTCTTGCTAGGGTAGTGCAGCTTTCCGTAGATAAGAACATCCTGCATGCAGTGATCAGTTTGTATATATAGGCCGTGGCAGAGGCTGTAGCGTTAACTTATTTGGTAAGAGTGAGTGGAGAGTGTAAATAGATTCCTAAGGTCTTCACTTCCTTGGAAACACTAATGTTGATACAGTGGATATTGAAGGATTTCAATTGATCGTCCAGTTTGTTCAATTTAGTCTGGGATACCAAAAGAAGTAGCTCTGTCTTGTCATCATTGAGGCATATGCCGTGGATGGCATCCAGGCTTGAATAGTCAAGTAAATATCATTGAGCAGTTTAGTGTCAGTGTCGTAGTCACCTGTGATTGGGATGAGAATTTGGGTGTCATCTGCATAGTTGGGGTAGGTGACACCCAAAATGTCCAGGTTGTTGAATAGAGGCTTAGTAAAGATGTTGTATAAAGTAGGGGAGACGCATGAGCCCTGTAGAGCTCCGCAGGTGACAGGCACAGGTTTAGCTGAAGGCGCGAATACCCTCATGGTTCTGTTATCGAAGAATGATTGTATCCAAGTAGGGGCTTTGGGTGAGAAATGGGCCGCTGAAGATAGATATTTACAAAGGACTTTATGATCGACTAAATCAAAGGCAGCTGAGTGATCAAGTAACAGAAGGAGGACAAGCTTGCATTTGTCCTTTAGTTTGTCCATTTGAGTTTTTAAGTCAATCAGATCTGACTCAGTGCCGTGCCTTGGTCTGAAGCCTGATTGTCTCAGGTCAAGGAGATTGTTCGATTCTAAGTGCTTCTGGATTTGCAGGTAGGCGGCCCTGTCTAGGATTTTTAAGAGGAAAGGCACCGTTGTTATAGGTCTGTTATTGGTTGGTATGTTGGGATTAAGGCTTTTTTTTTTTTTTAAATAGAGGTAGGACCCAGGCGTCTTTCAAATTAGTTTGGACCATGCACGTTTTGAAGGAGGCGTTAATTAACGTAGTGATGAATGGCTCAAGCACCTCAGCAGCCTCTTTGAAAATTGTAGCCAGGCAAATGTCCCCTTGACATCTTGTAGGTTTGAGGCTGGTTATTATTTTCTCTACTTCTCGAAGTAGAGACATGGGTGAACTTAAAAAGGCTGCAGTTCTTTGAGGAAGAGTCTTGTGCCTCCATTAATTGTATATCATCTGGCAAGCTAAGTATTTTTGTTTTGATTTTAGTTTGTAATTCTGAAATTTTGTCTAGAAGCGCTTTTTGTATACTTGAACACCAAGTTGCATCTTTAGTGCAGGTTTCTGGTGGGGTTGAAGGAGACTCTAATTCTCTGAGGATGGTAAATAGTTCTTTCATTCTTGAGTTACCTTTTTTGATTCTGTCATTATATGTGTCCCTTTTTGATTGGAGTATGTCAGTTTTGCAGCTAATTTAGCTATTAGTAAATATTTCTTTGTTCAGGTCTGACGGGAACTTTTTCCAGGTTGCTTCTGCGTTTCTTTTTTCATGGCATAAGGTTTTGAGGTTGGAAGTGAACCAAGTATTGAGATGGGCACGTGGCTTGGCTTTGCACATTTTTAAAGGCGATACTTTGTCAATAGCTTGAAGTAGAGTACAGTTGTATAGCTCAACTAGTGAGCAAGGGTCCAAGCTAGTATGGATGGTGTCCCTGGTGATAGGTTCTAAGAGTAGCATTCATTTCTCTACTGTGATGTTGCGATTGGTTCTAGTCAGTGCAGGATGTGCATATGAGTTACTCAAATTAGGTCAAAGGCTGTCCTGGATGGTGAAGGAGATAATGTTGTGGTCTGACCAAGCGCAAGGTACATTAGATGTGATCTTGGTGTCACAATTCAGGTCTGTGAGCCAGTCTAGTGTTCTCCCTTTGATATGCGTAGGATTAGAGATACGGTGTGTGAGGCCTAGTTCTGAGATGGTATTTGCAAGGGCTAATGCATTGTCATCTTAAATGTCATGAAGGCTTAGATTAAAGTCTTGCATTAAGATCATTTGGGAGCCGGGTTTGGTATTTATGGTGAGGAGTCATGTGATGTCTTCCTCAAAGGATGATCGTGGACCTGGAGGTATGTACAAAAGGTGTATCGTTACAGTGTGAGATCAGCCGTTAGAGGTAGTTTGATTGATAGGAGTTTGCCAGAAGAGAATAGTTGATTTGGTATTGCCCTTAAGCCAATCAGGGTTTTGGCAACAAAGGCTACTCCACCTCCTCTAGACGTTTGTCTGTCTAGTTTCAAGATGGTGTATTTTTCAGGGATGGCTAAGGAGAGTGTGGGGCCTGCAGCAGCATGAAACCAAGTTTCCAATATTGCTAGGAGGTCAAGGTCATTGCTTACTATAAGGTTAGCTATATCTAGCGCATGTGCTAGTAACGAATTAGCGGTCATAAGTGTGCACTTTATTAGAGGGCCGATGACATTAGGACTATCTATAGATGAAGATTTCTTGGCTGGTGGGATTGAGATTGTGTTGATTCTGCAGTTGATTTGGGTAGCTCTAATTTTTCTTTTCTTTAGGGGACGTAGTCTTAGTACTAGTTCCTATTCTGTAGTTGGTTGGTGGAGATTGTTTTTTCTTTGGTCTGGAGCCTAGTCTAGAATTTCTAAAGTTTACAGGGCACAGTTGGTTGGGCATGGGGCGAGCTGTGTATCTGTTAGGCAGCATCACATGCAGTACCCTTTGGGACCACTACATGCAATTAAGACTACAAGTGTAAGCACAATTTCACCTTTGGTACAAGCCTGAAATACACAGAAAAGTGGTAGCGATGGCTAAGCAGCCAGATTTATCTCAAGAGTTTAAGTGAGCAGTAGAATAAGTTACACAAAGGACAAACTAATACAGTGATTCAAACAAACACTTACTCAAGGTTTCTTGGTAAAAGAATATACATTTATTTACTCAGTCAGTTTAAAAACATTACACTAGCATAAGCAGTTCAATATCACACACTAATAAACCACAAAAATACAACTGGTAAGTAAACAAACAAGTTTAGCTCTCCTGAAGTGTGAGCAAAATGGCACTTCACATACTTAATAACGGGGTAAAAAGACAAGGTTATTAGAATCAACAGTACAAATGCATTCATAGGCAGGGCAAAGAGTTTCAGTAACTACAACCAGCAATTCATCTCACAGGCCTGGGCCAAAGTCAATGGTTCAGAGTCTTTGTATTGGATAGCACAGTTCTCGTAGTAATGGTAAAGTCTTTGCCACAGAGTTTAGAAGAATTTGGCTAGGCAAAAAGTTTGACAAATGTTTAGGGAAGTACAAGCCATCGAAGTTGAGAAAGTTTCCACAAACTCTCGCAATGGCCAAAAAGATTTCCGGACCGCATTTGCACAGTACCTTTGTATTGAAGAAGAGCAGTAGCTGAGGCAGTTGTTCCTGGCAGTTCGAGCAGATCTCGCAGTTCCTGAGCTTCAGTCGTGGGGACAAGAAGGAGGACATCGGGAGATTCCTGCACTGCCCAGGGATGAGGCCAAAAGCTTAGCAAGACGTCAGTTTAAGGTGTGAGTGCCTTAAAATCCACAAGCTGGTTTTCTCCCTCTGGCTATCCGGTTTTCAACAGCACTCTGATGAAAATTCGACCAGATGGGGACAGTGTCCAGGTAGCTTATGATTTGGTTGATCCCAACAAACTCAAGGGAAGAAGTTAACCTTGAAGGGCTTCTCTGTCGATTGGAGTTTCAGGCAATTCAGACCTACAGCAGGGCTTCACCGGTCGTCCAGGAGTGGTAGCAGCCCTCTTCCTTCAGCTCGTCTTTGGTTGTTTCGTTCCAGAGGTCGACTCTGCTTTCCAAGTTCCAGAGACCTGCTTTTAAACAGTTTTCCCCCATTCTTTCCAGCCTGGCTGTCACTCACACAGCAGGGTGGCTGTCCGTGCTGGACAGCCATCCAGCCAATCACGCCAGCGTGCATTCAGTCTCCTAGGAGACTAAGCACAGGGAGTTTTGGGCACCTCCCTCACATCCTGTACACCCCAGACACTCAGGCGCCAGAGGAGGGCTTCAGCACTGAAGCCCGCCAAAGGCCAATGGACAAAGGGACCAAACCTGATTTGGCGCGCAGAGAAAAACACAAGAAGGACTTTCCTAAAAGAAATGTTGAAAAAAGATGACCAGAGTCTGTTTTTACAGATAGGTCTTGGGTGCCATATTGAAAAACATGGCTGACCCGATTTTTAGCTACCGTTATTAGCGGTTGGGAAAAATCACGGTAGTTGACCTCAATCACTGCCTCCCGCCATTTAAAGTAGGAAAGGGTAACATTTAACTGTTATTTGATTGTTTTGACTCAGGGGAAGCTAGGCAACCCCTCCAGCACTCTATACTAAGATAGTGGGTGCTGGGTCAGTAAATTTAAAGAGACTAGTAAAGTCAATTTAACTTTACATACTCTGGGAGATGGTTGTCAGTCCCAGAGAAGGTATTTAAACCTTGGGAAGTCTGAAAGACATCCCTGTGTCACTGCACTGAAGGTGTTGTGTGACACACAGAAAACAATGATGCCTATGGAGTTGTTTTAAAACTCCATAACTAAAGAACACAAAAGTAAAATACATTGAAAATAAAAAGTTCAAAACCCCAAAATATAGCAAATGAGTTAGAGGGCTCTAAGGTAGAGGGAATTAAGCATGTTTGTGAGAATTCTTCCTAACACTATCGCTGGATCCATTGCATAGGGGTGAGTAGATCAAGGCTGCTTACTGTCGTCTGTGAGGTAGTGGTGGGTGTGGTAGTACCGAGTAGTAGAGTGGGTAGGAATTTAGTGGGTGTTATGATGTGCCAAGGAGGTTGTAATGTGGACAAGGTTAATGTGACGCTATGTTTGTCCGCCAGTGGACAAGAATGTGGTGATTTTTTGCCACATGCTGAAGAAGGGACTTCCTAATAAAGTCCAGCACGATTTAGAAAAAGTGGTAGGGATGGAAGCCAAGAGTTGGCTGGAAATTCAGGCACACCTTTTGCATTTATGCAAGAGAAGACAGGAAAAAGCGAGGGATAATGTAGAGCAGGCACACAAAGCAGGCGCTAAACTTGTTCAAAAGAAATTGGCAAAGATTTGTTTATAAGGGGCAGTAATTACAAATTCTATGGAGGGGCAGCAGGGTCAATTGGAACAACAGGTACAGAGTAAACTGGGAATCACGTAGGGTTGGGTGAGTGTGTATGTTCCGCTCCAATACCAATGAAAGAGATTCACAGGAGCAGGGGAGGATTTCCATTGGGAAGTGGACCATTCAGCAAAATAGGAGTAATGGGTCCTTGGTTTAATGGGCTGGTGGGAAACAATTATGGAGGATTCTATGGCATTCAGTGTTTGTCATGTGGAAGTTTGAGACACGTGTCACGGAATTGTCATGAACGACCACAGTAACTTAACATGGGAGCTCAGCCGATGCAGGCCCCGACCCTGCCATATGCCCCAGGCTCTGTGCAATCGCAGCAGTAATGGGTTCAACAGAACCCAGCGGCTCAGGTTGCACAGACCTTCAGGATCCTACCAACCATGCCAGCACAAGCATCGGTGCAGACATGGGACACAAATTCTTTACCCCAAGGAACAGTTGCACACTGTACTGGAGCGCGTGTTTTTGGGGGAAATCTATTTTCTCTCCCAGGTGCTAATATGTGCCAGTAGTCGGACAGCCCAAAGGGATCTCTGATGTGTCCAGTACAGTCCATTATCACTGATCTGTTAGAGGATCCCTGGATAGGTGTACAGGTAGGTGACCAAGTGTTTTCATTTAATTGTCTAGGGAGGATAGCTCAGCAGCAACTTGCTCACCTTGGAGGCAAGACGACACAGAGCAACACAGGTGCGATCACCGGGTCCGTGCTTAAAAATTTCTCGGTATTAAGCACGTTATAAATAACCAATCATATCATATCATGCTTCGCACAGGGGCTACCAAATCTTGTATCATGGAAGGTGAGTTCCACTTGCCATAAAAAAAGATGGAAACATGGATTCTTTGGGGCTAGTGCTGAAGATCGTTGTATCAAGGTAGGCAATCAAAGTTCATCAGCCCCTTTGTTGTATTGTATGGACACCCCAGCAAATCCTTTGGGATGGAACAAGCTGAGCAAGTTGCAGATGACGACTGCTTTCACGGAGGAGGGTATAGTAGGCTCAAACCCAGGGTTGTATCTGGTAAGGAAAGCAGTGCATTTTCAGCCCTATTTTAGTGACAGCACGATCAGAGGTTTTCCCGTGCATGCAGCATTATTTCTTTATGGGGTAATGGTTATGTTGTATTTGGTCACAGGGATCAGAAATCAGGCCTGGTGAGCACCATTTGAAGTTTTATTTCAGCCTGATGTGCCATAGGATGTAACACCAGGCACCATTGTTATGATTCTCTTAGAGGCCATAGTGATCAAGAAGAACAGGATGGATCTCTCAGGCACAGATGTGGAGAGACGAGGAGAGTGGTGCAAAGTTCCGTGCAACCATCTGACCTTATTGCTAAGGGACGTGTCAGAAGAGAAATTGTTCAAAGACTTTGAAGACACATGAGAGCTGGTCTTTGAAATTGGCGTGCCTTGCTGTTTAGCGATAGATCAAATGGAAGTATCACAGTCCATGCTCATCGTTAAACATACATCACCAATTTGGAAGGAGGATTTGGGAAAAGTACCAGACCATTTTTGGACCAGCAATCCTCATGATGTGGGACTTCTAATCAGTGTTGAAGTGGTAAGGGGAAAATTGAAAACTGTTGCAATATCTCCATGGGTTAAGCAGTACCCCATGTCTACGGAAGCAGACAGAGGTATTTATGAGACCATTATGACGTTACTAAAGCAAGGCATAATAGAACCTTCGGTGTCCCCTTGCAATACGGCTATCTACCCTGTGAGGAAAGCAAAGGGGTCCAGTTTAAGGATTGTCCAGGATTTGCACCCACTCAATAATATTGTTGAGGCATAATTTCCGTCGGTGCCAAATCCTGCCACCATTCACAGTCCTGCTGGGTCAACCCAATTCATGGTAACTGATTTAAAAAATTATTTTTTCTCTGTTCCCCTTACACCCTGATTCTCATGGCATTTACACATTGTGGTTAGAGATTCGAGTACACAAGGTTGCTCCAAGGGTTCTGCGAATTTCTGATTGTTTTTAACAGGGTGGTTTAGATAGATTGGGGAATTTATATGTGTCCATTACTGTAATTCAGTACATGGCTGATCTATTAGTCTGCAGCACTTCAGAGGAGCAGTGTCAAGGAGACTCAATAATGCTCATCACCCTGATAACAGAGTAGGGGTACAAAGAGGACAAAGGAAAATTTAGTACTGTTAGACAGGAAGTATATTTGGGGCAAGAAATATCACCTGCAGGAAGAAAGGTAATCCCGAGCTAGCCTCTGCCGTTCAGAAAATGCCTCAGCCAGACACAGTGTAACAGATGCAGCAGTTTTTTGTGCTCTGTAACTATTGTAGATCGTGCTCTTCCATTACTCTAGTTATCTGAGGACCTTACTGCGGGGCCTAAAGGAAGCACAGAAGGTGAAAGGTCTGATAGTGTGGTCGGAGGAAATGGGGACTTGCTTTCAGGATCTCAAGGCTGCGATCAGCAATGCTGCAGTCTTTCTGACCCCAAATTACAAGAGGTCATTCTTTTTATATTCCCGTTCAAATGGGCAGGAGATGACAGCGGTCTTGACAAAGCAAACATCACTAGGCCACAAACCATTTGCATATTAGAGTGGACTCCTAGACCCAGTAATGCAGACGCAGTTCCCTTGTGAGCAAGCTCTGGTGGCAGCAGCTTTTGCAATTCAAAAGCATTCAACAATTACTTGGGTTTGCCTAGTGACATTTTACGTGGAGCATGTGGCAATTCTAGAAAAGTCTTAATCCTCATTGACAACTAAGAGTGTCAGGTTATGAAGTCACTTTGTCAAATGCATCAAATCATCCAGTGTGATGTCACCTAGTACATTTTTGTGACATTCAATGCAGAGCCAGCGCAGCCTGAGGATATTGTTCATAATTGTATCATGTATGAGGGAGAAGAGGAAGAGGGGGTGAATGTGAAAGAGGATGCCCTGGAGGGCAGTTAGTTGATTTATCTTGATTTTTCTTTGACCATCAACCAGGAGATGGGTGAGAGGCATATGGGTGCAGCTATTGTGGGTCTTGTGGATGGGGAGTACTGGATCAGATTGAAGAAGCAGTGCCTTCTCATTACTCTGAACAAACGGCGGAACTTATGAAACTTACAAAATACATAAGGGGAAGACAGTCACTGTTTATTCTGACTCTGTGTACGTCACCGCCACCATCCATTTAGGAATGTCTGACGGGTCCCCTGTACTGCATGCTGCACTGCTATCCCAGCTAATTGAAGTGGTAACCTTGTGAGCAGAGATAGGCCTAGTAAAGTGTGCTGCCCATTCTAACCACACTTATTCAATGGCTCTCAGAGATAATGCCGACAGACAGGGCGGCAAAGGAAGCAGCATATTTACCTTTCACAGATTCCTAGAAAATGGACACCGTGTCCCAACAGGTACAATTATCAGCCCTGTACACCACAGTCCTGGTACTCCAGATAATAGACATGCAAGGGAAAGCCCCTGAAGAAGAAGATGAGCTCTGGAAAAAGAGAGGATGTGTTCTTTAACCCTCAGATTTTCTTTGGACACAGGAGGTGATGGGGAAGGTAGTAATGCATGTAAAGCTGCTTCTTATGGGTCTAGAGCAAAAACATTTCCCATTGCATAGTTCTTGAACTTCTTGATGACAAACCACAGCAGAGCTCTAGGAGGACTGGGTTATCCCTACCTTACAGGAACAGGCACGTAGATTTGTAGGGAATTGTGTGGTGTGCAAGCAGTTAAATCCCAGAGATATTGTTAGGTCTGTGAGAGGGGTCTTGCCCAGGCCCTCAGGTCCATTCAAGGAGCTCCACAACGATTTTGTGGACATGATAACGAGGTGCTGTAACTTCAAAAATATAATTGGTGTGGCTTGCCCATTCTCCCGGTGGCTTGAGTTTGGTCCCTGCATACTTCCTGAAGCTAAATCAGCAGTGAGATTTCTGGTGAGAGAGGTATTTTCAAGATATGGGTATTTGCCAGGTCTTAAAATCCAACAACAAAACCCACTTCTTTAAAGCCTTCTTCGCAGAAATTATTTTGTTGCTAGGAATAAAGCATAGATTCTGCTCAGTGTACCACCCGCAGGCCAACGGATTCCTGCAAGCCATGTGCAAATCAATAATTAGGGTTTAAACGGCTTTGGTCAGCTATTGTTATGAATTATGTTTCAGTACCAATGTTTAACCATGTGCTGACGTCATGACCTACTACGACGAATGCTAAGAAGAGGTGTGTTATGAATGTGATCTGAAGATGACTATTAAGATAAAACTGGGCAATTAAAATGTAGGAATTTGGAAAAGATGGAAGAAATCACTAATAAACTCCCCTCCCGACAAATACACGTTAGCGGCAGCTAGAAAATACACATGACACAGGATTGCTGTCTATAATGCCCCGTCAGTCCACCTTTAGCCAACACATATTTTGGTGTCTCCTATACGACCTGATGGCCACTACAATTGCCTCCTCATCCCGCATTAACACATGCACAGCATAGCAACTATTTTCTGATTCTGCATCAACTCCTCAAGCACGTGTTATGGCGTCTGCTTTACGTTCAGCGCCATAACCCATGGCAATGGAAGTGCCATCCTTTTGTGTGCTTCCTACATCCACTTACACAACCACACATATACACATTCTTAACCCAACAATCCTTAAACAAACAAGCACACGAAACACACTGCAAACTACATACCCATCCACTTACCGCTGATAGACCAATCTATACACAATTGATCTTAAAACTAGTCAGCCCCATAGGACTGTTCAGTGCTCCTTTGTTTCTGTCTATTATACTTATGGGCAACTTTACCACAGTCGCAGTGCACGCACGTATAATAGATGTTGTTCATTTGTTATTTATATAGCCTAAGCACTGTACATATTTACATAGATGAATCAACCCAACCGAAGATGGTACTCATTTATTGACCTCGGAGGGATGAAAGGCTGAATTGGCCTTGCTGGGATTCAAACCTGTGACTTTGAAATCACACATAGATCACAGCAGCGAGCGCTCAACCTGCTGAGCTATCTTACTGGCTAGATGCCCTTACAGTAACAATATGATAATCAGAGATTCTAAAACCCACACAATGGTGGTCTTTTCCACTAAGTGGCATGCAAGATGGAAGTATAACAGCAATGTGTATTACGTGTATGCTTTCATTTTACTCTCCTACTCATTTTTGCACCCCTCCAAGGCGTGGGAGCGAGCCAGCCTCTCTGCTTCATTTTCCAACTCTGTCTTGAAAGTGCTCCAGGTTTTATGCCTGCATGACGTGTTAAGCCAATAGACATCTTGGGAATCCACTTCACATTTGCACCTGCTAACAAGCAGTATTAAACGTTGTCTGCAAAAGAGTAATTTTCAGACAGCATTTATGTTTTTGGAACACGAAGCGTAAAAGTGAAGAATAAAGAACATTTTGCAGAGTTTCTTCACAATTACATTCTGCCTTGCACATGTGGTAAATTGCATTCAGGGGACCCAACAGCAGATAAGTGCTAGCATTATATGCAGTTTGCACTTTCTTTAAAAGGACCAGATTTTTTCTTGTGGGGGGTATATACATCGTCAGCCAAGATACTGACTTCAGGTCATTGAGGCAGCGTAAGAGCAAATTGAACTTCAGCCAGCAATAATTTGAGCCAGCTATACATTGTTCTCATGCCAATAAACTGTTGTGATGTAAGCTGCTTGGCTGACAAAAATCCCCTAAAATAACAGCATGTAAACCACCCATAGGCCCTCATGCTACATTCCAAGAAACAGCTGGACATGATGGCCTTGGGAACTGTTAACCATTGAAACTGGAAATGAGAGTTTGGAACTATTACAAGAGGATAGCTTATTATCTCTATAAAAAGTGTTTACGTTAAACATTTCTTTAACATAGAACAATAGAATAAGCGTGAGAAAATAAAAGATGAAATCAGAAGTTTAGTGGCAGTAAAAGTAAGAAAAGGCCAGACTTTACAAATATTAAAGACATGATAGCGACCAGAGAGAGAAGTAATAGAAATATGATACGAAAAGGAAAGAGCTGTATCAAGATAAAGACCAAGATTCTGGCAGTAGAGTAAATCGGAAGGCGAGTAGGAGGAAACAGGAACAAAGATGGGGGAGGGGAAATTGGTACAAGCTGGAAAGAAAAGAACCTGAGTTGTTGAAGCATTAAGAACAAGAAAGTGATCAGACATCCAAGACCTGATAGCACAAAGGCAGGATGAACTATTACTATGAATAGCAGGTGTAAAGAGGAGAAGGACAAAAAGAGCTGGGTATTATCAGTATAAAAATGGTTAGATAACCTAAAAGAGGAAATAATAGATCCAGGTGGGGAAGAGTAAAGAGAAAAAAAAGGACCAAGCACAGAACCCTGTGCAAAACAGTGAGAAAGGGGGACCGACTCGGAATAAGCACCTGCCCAAGAAACAGAATAGGTATTCTTATATAAATAAGAATGAAACCAAGATAGCACAGATCCAGAGAACCCAAAAGAAGAAAGAGACTTTAGCAGTAAAGCATGATCCACCATGTCGAAGGCAGCAGAGGGATCCAAAAGAATAAGAATAGATGAGTGTTTAGAATAACGAGCCGTAAGCAAAGAGTCACACACAGAAAGAAGAGCAGTTTCAGTGGATTTGAGTTTACAGAGACAAAAGAGGATACCAGAGCGTAAACAAGCCGCTCAGAAGCGTAGAAATATAAGGAAGGAGAGAAATTGGATGAAAGTTAGAGGGAGAGGACGGATCCAAAGGAGGTGTTTTTCAGAATAGGAAGAATAGTCGCATACTTGAATGAAAGAGAGAAAATAGAAGTACAAAGAGAAATATTGAAAAGACTAGTATGATAAGGATAGATTTCTGGAGATAAAAGAAGAAGGAATAGGATTGTTAACCGAAGTGGTGGGATGGGCCCGTGAAAGAAGCAAAGGAGTTTCAGAGTTAGAAATTGGAAAGAAAGAGATAATAGCCAATGATAATGGAGATGATGAAGAAGAAAGTTGAAGGGGAGGCGGTAAAGATGAAACAATCACAGCACGAAGCCCCTGCAAAGGCAGGTCCCCTCCGCGTGGTGTGTGAAAGGGTGGCGTAACTGCTTGTATGCCACCCTTTGAGTCAACGTTACCTGCCATTCATGCTTTGGCTGGCAGGTTTACAATGTATTCCTATGAAATCTGCCTGCTTTTTGCTGGTGTAAAAAACAGACAGATTCCATAGCAATGCATGAAAATAGGATTTGAATCTCCTCTCAGGCGAGGGGCTTTAAAATAAATTAAATGTGTAAAAGTCTTAGGCACAACTTTAACACATTTAATTTACATTACGTGTCAATGAAAATGAGTTCCTATATCTTTTCTTCATTCAATTTAGGAAAGTAAATTTGGTGTATTAGGCATTAGTACCCAGCGAGGGACAATCAGATTGTAACAAACGATCTGATAGGCCCTTGCTAGGTCGTTACCCGGTGGAAAGAGATTCACCTTCTGTGGGACCAAGCTCCGCATCCTGCAGAGTTCTTTTTCTTTCTTCATCAGGCTGCCCTAGAAAGGGAGAAGGGATTACATGTAGTCCCTTCTCGCCTTCCATGGTGGTTATTTTGTTTGTTTACTCTTTTTTCCCTATCTTTTTAATGGCTTCGCTCAGCCTCATAACTCTCGCCCGCGGTCATTACCCAACCGGTAACACCCCCTCCACAGGTTCTTTTGCTTAATTAAATGCCTTCCAAAATGTATGGACTATGTTTGATGAACACTGTAAATGTAAATGCAGCTGCTGGTAACGACCTGCAGCCTATGATCAGGGCTCAAAAGAAATGCGGATTGCTCAATTTGGGCGGCAGGGTCCGGGTCAGCCTTCCTTGGAGGATAAAAATAAATGTTGCCCTTAAGTTAAACCCCCCTAGTGCTAACGGCTCTTTTTGTATGGTGGAACAAGAGAACTCTTACCAGCGCCATGGACAATGCTATGCATACTTCTGTACTCTGTTCATGACGTTGCAGAGGGCGCCATCTGCATGCAAATCCGCAGCGCCAGCATCTGCTTTTGTTGTTGTTGCTGGCAGCAATACTTTCCTATATAATTCACTTGCTTTTCACACCAGTTACAAGCAGGTGGATTTCATGGTAATCCATTGTAAGTGTTGCCTGCATGTGTAGATGGCATGCACAGTTCAAACAATTAGCACTACGAAGTGTGAAAACAAGACACCACGCTGCTATTGCCTACGTTTACATTGTTTTTGTGTGTGTAATGCATAGTGCAAAGGAGGACACCTGCCCAGAGAGGAACTTTTTGCAAATAAATGCAAATGTAACAGGTCTCCTCGGTGCAATGTATGAAGTCTTGGAAAGTCACCTCCACATGCAATCCGTGGAAGTGATTTCATTAGTGCATAGGTGCACATTTGTCACACGGCAGAGCATCATTACCTTTCATTACTAGCATCCTTTCTTGACAGATATTAATGCACATAAGTGCATGAGCTTCATTGGATCAGATTGCTATACTAAACAGTGATGGGTTACTCTAGTATAGGTGATGCATAGAGTGCACAGACCTTGTGTATAGAGAGAGCACATGTAGAACACTGGTGCAGGAAAGGCTGATGCGAGAATACCAAGGCATAACAGGACATCCTGCTGGGCAATGATAGCTCAGTCCTTGGTGCTGCTAGAAGCAGGTAGAAGGTAAGTGGGGCAAGAACTTGGGGGGGGTCATAGAGGTCATAGAGGAGCAGGGAGCACAATGTGTGTGTGTGACAGGCTCCAGTGGGAGGCAGGGAACATGGATGCCTAATATGCAGCGGCCTTGTGACCCTGATCCATATAGAGGCTCCTTGCCCTCTTTTGTGTGTGTCATGGTGACCCTAAAAAATGAAAGTTTTTCACTTAAAGATGACCAGGCTCGGTTCAAAATGTTACCTATTGTATTTGCAATGTTTACACTCCTAATTGGGTGAACTCAAAAAGGCTGCAGTTCTTTGAGGAAGAGTGTCTCTTGTGCCCCTATGAATTGTATATCTTCTGCCAAGCTAAGTTTTTTTGTTTCGATTTTAGTTTGTAATTATGAGATTTTGTCTAGAAGTGTTTTTTGTATATTTGAACACCAAGTTGCATCTTTAGTGCAGGTTTCTGGTGGGGGTGCAGGAGGATGGTAAATAGTTATTTGTTCTGAAGTTACCTTTCATGATTTTGTCATTATAGGTGTAACTTTTTTGACTGGAGTATGGCAGTTGTGTAGCTAATTGAGCTATTAGTAAATATTTCTTTGTTCAGGTCTGGCAGGAACATTTTTCCAGTTTGCTTCTGTGCTTCTTTTTTTATGGCATAAGGTTTTGAGGTTGGAAGTGAACCAGGTATTGAGATGGGTGCATGGCTTGGCTTTGCACATTTTTAAAGGCGCTACTTTGTCAATAGCTTGACGTAGAGTACGGTTGTATAGCTCAACTAGTGAGCAAAGGTCCAAGCTAGTGTGGATGGGGTCCCTGGTGATAGGTTCCAAGAGTGGCATTCATTTCACTACTGTGATGTTGAGATTATTTCTAGCCAGTGCAGGAGGTGCATGTGAGTTACTCAAGTTAGGCCAAAGGCTGACCTGGATGGTGAAGGAGATAATGTTGTGATCCAAGCACAAGGTACATTAGATGTGATCTTGATGTCGAAATACAGGTCTGTGAGCCAGTCTAGGGTTCTCCCTTTGATATGCGTAGGATTGGAGATACGGTGTGTGAGCCCTAGTTCCGAGATGAAGTTCGCAAGGGATAATGTATTGTCGTCTTAAATGTCATGAAGGCCTAGATTAAAGTCTTGCATTAAGACCATTTGGGAGCTGGGTTTGGTATTCATGGTGAGGAGTCGTGTGATGTCTTCCTCAAAGGATGATAGTGGACCTGGAGGTCTGTCCAAAAGGTGTATCGTTACAGCGTGAGATCAGCGGTAAGAAGTAGTTTGATTGATAGTAGTTCACCAGAAGAGAATAGTTGATTTGGTATTGCCCTTAAGCCAAGCTGGGTTTTGGCAATAAAGGCTACTTCACCTCTTCTAGACGTTTCTCTGTCTAGTCTCGGGATGGTGTATTTTTCAGGGATGGCTAAGGAGAGTGTGGGGCCTGCAGCAGCATGAAGCCATTTTTTGTTACTCTTGCGCAGTTTATACAAAATGTGAATTAACCGAATGACATAGTGGGGGGAGATTTTGATGTCACTCTAGAACCAAAATTGGATAAAAGTGTAGATACTATGAGTAATGAAGGTACAATGAAATGAAAGGCCTTGAGGGAGTTCATGGCGGAGTGTAATCTATTAGATATGTGGAGACTACAACATCCTTTAGTCAGACAATACACTTTTCACTGGCCGTCATAAATTGTATTCTCGGCTTGATCTACTTTTGACATCAGGATTAAGCACCCAGAACTATAAAGGAGGAAACATTAAAAGTATCTTAATCTCAGATCCTGCCCCCGTCTCACTTGAAGTGACTCTGACGTATCCAATGGCAAAATCAAGTACATGGAGAATGAATGTAACACTTCTCGAAGATGCAGAAATATTGGATTGTAAAAGAGTCTAGGTTCTTTGTGGAAAAAACTGGACTGAAGATGAGGAGGTGGAATACGTGTGGAAGGCCTTCAAAGCCTATATGAGGGGCATGCTGATTGGCCTTTCAAGTAAAAAGAAAAAGGAAAGTGAAACGGAAAGGCAAACCGAGTTAAAGAACCAGCGTGAAGAGATTGTTAAACTTGAAATGCAAACAATTATAGATTACTCAATCGACTCTTACTCTTCACCTCCTGGTTGCATTAGAAGGTTTTGGGCTGGGAGAAAACATGGTTCGTCGGATACAGCTTCTATATTCCAGACCGACGGCTAGTGTGAATACAAATAGTCTTTCGTCAACAGGATTTGAACTGGCAAGGCTGACAAAACAATGATTCCCCCTTTCCCCGTTGCTATTCGTCTTCGCAATGGAACCTCTAGCAGAAAAGGGAAGAGAAGATACACTAATTCAAGGAATACAATTCGGAGACGCCAGTCAAAAAATATGGCTTTACGCTGACGATATGCTCCTGGTACTACAAAACATATTTTTATTTTATTTTATTTTATTTGTTCATTTATAAAACCCTCTGACCCTTAGATATCTGGGAACATACACGAAAGCTTATCTTACAGTTGCAGTTACAAAAACTGTAGTTACACGAAGAAGGCATAGGTCATCACATTAGACATAACAGAAATATTTGGTGTATTAAACAGATGCACAAGGTACATTACAAGTGTATTGTCGGAAAGATCGATATCGACCAAGGATCATGTTTGCAAGACCGTATATAGGTGAACAGCATGGGCCAAGGTACATATGACTTATGGGCGTTCTTGTATGAATAGTCAAATTTTCACTTTTTTCCTGAAACCCCAGAAGGATGATTCTGCTCTTAACTCTACTGGAATGGAGTTCCATAGTTTAGCGCCTAGTACCGGAAATCGGTTGCCCCTGCTTTTTGAAGCTAGAATTTGTGAACTTTAAGGCAACAGGTTTTTGGTGACCGTGTAGGTTTGTTGGACTGGTTTCTGTTGATTTTGCAGGTAAGATATTTGGGAGCTAAATTGTAAAGACATTTATATGTTAGTGCTAAGGTTTTGAAAGCAATTATATCTTGAATAAGCAACCAGTGGGCTTTGCATCTAGCTGTGGAGATACAGTGGGTTTTTGGGATGTTAAGAGCAGACCTCAGTGCATTATTTTGCAGTATTTGTAGATTTTTTACATTACCTTTGTTGGTCCCTATGTATAGGGCATTACAGTAATCGAATTTAGACGGTATGAGGGCTCTTGCTAGAGTAGTGCAGCTTTCCGTAGATAAGAACAGCCTGCAGGCAGTGATCAGTTTGTATGTATAGGCCGTGGCAGAAGCTGTAGCGTTAACTTATTTGGTAAGAGTGAGTGGAGAGTCTAAATAGATTCCTAAGGTCTTCACTTCCTTGGAAACATTAATGTTGATACAGTGGATATTGAAGGATTTCAATTGATCGTCCAGTTTGTTCAATTTAGTCTGGGATACCAAAAGAAGTAGCTCTGTCTTGTCATCATTGAGGCATAGGCCGTGGATGGCATCCAGGCTTGAATAGTCAAGTAAATATCATTGAGCAGTTTAGTGTCAGTGTCGTAGTCACCTCTGATTGGGATGAGAATTTGGGTGTCATCTGCATAGTTGGGGTAGGTGACACCCAAAATGTCCAGGTTGTTGAATAGAGGCTTAGTAAAGATGTTGTATAAAGTAGGGTAGACGCATGAGCCCTGTAGAGCTCTGCAGGTGACAGGCACAGGTTTAGCTGAAGGTGTGAATACCCTCATGGTTCTGTTATCGAAGAATGATTGTATCCAAGTAGTGGCTTTGGGTGAGAAATGGGCCGCTGAAGATAGATATTTACACAGGACTTTATGATCGACTAAATCAAAGGCAGCTGAGTGATCAAGTAACAGAAGGAGGACAAGCTTGCCTTTGTCCTTTAGTTTGTCCATTTCAATTTTTAAGTCAATCAGATCTGACTCAGTGCTGTGCCTTGGTTTGAAGCCTGATTGTCTCAGGTCATGGAGATTGTTCAATTCTAGGTGCTTCTGGATTTGCAGGTAGGCGGCCCTGTCTAGCATTTTTAAGAGGAAAGGCACTGTTGTTATAGGTCTGAATTGGTTGGTATGTTGGGATTAAGGCTTTTTTTTTTTTTTAAATAGAGGTAGGACCCAGGCGTCTTTTAAATTAGTTGGGACCATGCACGTTTTGAAGGAAGCGTTAATTAACGTAGTGATGAATGGCTCAAGCACCTCAGCAGCCTCTTTGAAAATTGTAGCCAGGCAAATGTCCCCTTGACATCTTGTAGGTTTGAGGCTGGTTATTATTTTCTCTACTTCTCGAGTAGAGACATGGGTGAACTTAAAAAGGCTGCAGTTCTTTGAGGAAGAGTCTTGTGCCTCTATTAATTGTATATCATCTGGCATGCTAAGTATTTTTGTTTTGATTTTAGTTTGTAATAGTGAAATTTTGTCTAGAAGCACTTTTTGTATACTTGAACACCAAGTTGCATCTTTAGTGCAGGTTTCTGGTGGGGTTGAAGGAGACTCTAATTCTCTGAGGATGGTAAATAGTTCTTTCATTCTTGAGTTACCTTTTTTGATTCTGTCATTATATGTGTCCCTTTTTGACTGGAGTATGTCAGTTTTGCAGCTAATTTAGCTATTAGTAAATATTTCTTTGTTCAGGTCTGACGGGAACTTTTTCCAGGTTGCTTCTGCGTTTCTTTTTTCATGGCATAAGGTTTTGAGGTTGGAATTGAACTAAGTATTGAGATGGGCACAGGGCTTGGCTTTGCACCTTTTTAAAGGCGCTACTTTGTCAATAGCTTGAAGTAGAGTACAGTTGTATAGCTCAACTAGTGAGCAAGGATCCAAGCTAGTATGGACCTGGTTATAGGTTCTAAGAGTAGCATTAATTTCTCTATTGGGATGTTGCGATTGGTTCTAGTCAGTGCAGGAGGTGCATATGAGTTACTCAAGTTAGGTCAAAGGCTGTCCTGGATGGTGAAGGAGATAATGTTGTGGTCTGACCAAGCGCAAGGTACATTAGATGTGATCTTGGTGTCACAATTCAGGTCTGTGAGCCAGTCTAGTGTTCTCCCTTTGATATGCGTAGGATTAGAGATACGGTGTGTGAGGCCTAGTTCCGAGATGGTATTTGCAAGGGCTAATGCATTGTCATCTTAAATGTCATGAAGGCAAGATTAAAGTCTTGCATTAAAATCATTTGGGAGCCGGGTTTGGTATTTATGGTGAGGAGTCCTGTGATGTCTTCCTCAAAGGATGATCGTGGACCTGGAGGTATGTACAAAAGGTGTATAGTTACAGTGTGAGATCAGCCGTTAGAGGTAGTTTGATTGATAGGAGTTTTCCAGAAGAGAATAGTTGATTTGGTATTGCCCTTAAGCCAAGCAGGGTTTTGGCAACAAAGGCTACTCCACCTCCTCTAGACGTTTCTCTGTCTAGTTTCAAGATGGTGTATTTTTCAGGGATGGCTAAGGAGAGTGTGGGGCCTGCAGCAGCATGGAACCAAGTTTCCAATATTGCTAGGAGGTCAAGGTCATTGCTTACTATAAGGTTAGCTATCTCTAGCGCATGTGCTAGTAACGAATTAGCGGTTATAAGTGTGCACTTTATTAGAGGGCTGTTGACATTAGGACTATCTATAGATGAAGATTTCTTGGCTGGTGGGATTGTGATTGTGTTGATTCTGCAGTTGATTTGAGTAGCTCTAATTTTTCTTTTCTTTAGGGAACGTAGTCTTAGTACTTGTTCCTATTCTGTAGTTGGTTGGTGGAGATTGTATTTTCTTTGGTCTGGAGCCTAGTCTAGAATTTCTAATGTTTACAGGGCACAGTTGGTTGGGCATGGGGCGAGCTGTGTATCTGTTAGGCAGAATCACATGCAGTACCCTTTGGGACCACTACATACAATTAAGACTACAAGTGTAAGCACAATTTCACCTTTGGTACAAGCCTAAAATACACAGTAAAGTGGTAGCGATGGCTAAGCAGCCAGATTTATCTCAAGAGTTTAAGTGAGCAGTAGAATAAGTTACACAAAGGACCAACTAATACAGTGATTCAAACAAACACTTACTCAAGGTTTCTTGGTAAAGGAATATACATTTATTTACTCAGTCAGTTTAAAAACATTACACTAGCATAAGCAGTTCAATGTCACACACTAATAAACCACAAAAATACAACTGGTAAGTAAACGAACAAGTTTAGCTTTCCTGAAGTGTGAGCAAAATGGCACTTCACATACTTAATAACGGGGTAAAAAGACAAGGTTATTAGAATCAACAGCACAAATGCATTCATAGGCAGGGCAAAGGGTTTCAGTAACTACAACCAGCAATTCATCTCATAGGCCTGGGCCAACGTCAATGGTTCAGAGTCTTTGTATTGGATAGCACAGTTCTCGTAGTAATGGTAAAGTCTTTGCCACAGAGTTTAGAAGAATTTGGCTAGGCAAAAAGTTTGACAAATGTTTAGGGAAGGACAAGCCATCTAAGTTGAGAACGTTTCCACAAACTCTTGCAATGGCCAAAAAGATTTCCGGACCGCATTTGCACTGTAACTTTGTATTGAAGAAGAGCTGTACCTGAGGAAGTTGTTCCTGGCAGTTCGAGCAGATCTCGCAGTTCCTGAGCTTCAGTCGTGGGGACAAGAAGGAGGACATCGGCAGATTCCTGCACTGCCCAGGGATGAGGCCAAAAGCTTAGCAAGACGTCGGTTTAAGGTGTGAGTGCCTTAAAATCCACAAGCTGGTTTTCTCCCTCTGGCTATCCGGTTTTCAACAGCACTCTGATGAAAATTCGACCAGATGGGGACGGTGTCCAGGTAGCTTATGATTTGGTTGATCCCACCAAACTCAAGGGAAGAAGTTAACCTTGAAGGGCTTCTCTGTCGATTGGAGTTTCAGGCAATTCAGACCTACAGCAGGGCTTCACCGTTCGTCCAGGAGTGGTAGCAGCCCTCTTCCTTCAGCTCGTCTTTGGTTGTTTCGTTCCAGAGGTCGACTCTGCTTTCCAAGTTCCAGAGACCTGCTTTTAAACAGTTTTCCCCCATTCTTTCCAGCCTGGCTGTCACTCACACAGCAGGGTGGCTGTCCGTGCTGGACAGCCAGCCAGCCAATCACGCCAGAGTGCATTCAGTCTCCTAGGAGATTAAGCACAGGGAGTTTCGGGCACCTCCCTCACATCCTGTACACCCCAGACACTCAGGCGCCAGAGGAGGGCTTCAGCACTGAAGCCCGCCAAAGGCCAGCAGACAAAGGGACCAAACCTGGTTTGGCGCGCAGAGACAAACACAAGAAGGAGTTTCCTAAAAGAAATGTTGAAAAAAGATGACCGGAGTCTGTTTTTACAGATATGTCTTGGGTGCCATATTGAAAAACATGGCTGACCCGATTTTTAGCTACCGTTATTAGCGGTCGGGAAAAATCACGGTAGTTGACCTCAATCACTGCCTCCTGCCATTTAAAGTAGGAAAGGGTACCATTTAACTGTTATTTGATTGTCTTGACTCAGGGGAAGCTAGGCAACCCCTCCAGCACTCTATAGTAAGATAGTGGGCGCTGGGTCAGTACATTTAAAAAGACTAGTAAAGTAAATTTAACTTTACATACTCTGGGAGATGGTTGTCAGTCCCAGAGAAGGTATTTAAACCTTGGGAAGTCTGAAAGACATCCCTGTGTCACTGCACTGAAGGTGCTGTGTGACACACAGAAAACAATGATGCCTATGGAGTTGTTTTAAAACTCCATAACCAAAGAACACAAAAGTAAAATACATTGAAAATAAAAAGTTCAAAACCCCAAAATATAGCAAAAGAGGTAGAGGGCTCTAAGGTAGAGGGAATTAAGCACGTTTGTGAGAATTCTTCCAAACAGTATCGCTGGATCCATTGCATAGGGGTGAGTAGATCAAGGCTGCTTACTGGCGTCTGTGAGGTAGTGGTGGGCGTGGTAGTACCGAGTAGTAGAGTGGGTAGGAATTTAGTGGGTGTTATGATGTGAGAAGGAAGTTGTAATGTGGACAAGATTAATGTGACGCTATGTTTGTCCGCCAGTGGACAGGAATGTGGTGATTTTTTGCCACATGCTGAAGAAGGGACTTCCTAATAAAGTCCATCACGATTTAGAAAAAGTGCTAGGGATGGAAGTCAAGAGTTGGCTGGAAATTCAGGCACACCTTTTGCATTTATGCAAGAGAAGACAGGAAAAAGTGAGGGATAATGTAGGGCAGGCACACAAAGCAGGCGCTAAACTTGTTCAAAAGAAATTGGCAAAGATTTGTTTATAAGGGGCAGTAATTACAAATTCTATGGAGGGACAGCAGGGTCAATTGGAAGAACAGGTACAGAGTAAACTGGGAATGATGTAGGTTGGGTGAGTGTGTATGTTCCGCTCCAAGACCAATGAAAGGGATTCACAGGAGCAGGGGAGGATTTCCATTGGGAAGTGGACCATTCAGCGAAATAGGAGTAATGGGTCCTTGGTTTAATGGGCCGGTGGGAAACAATTATGGAGGATTCTATGGGATTCAGTGTTTGTCATGTGGAAGTTTGAGACACGTGTCACGGAATTGTCATGAACGACCACATTACCTTAACATGGGAGCTCAGCCGATGCAGGCCCCGACCCTGCCATATGCCCCAGGCTCTGTGCAATCGCAGCAGTAATGGGTTCAACAGAACCCAGCGGCTCAGGTTGCACAGACCTTCAGGATCCTACCAACCATGCCAGCACAAGCATTGGTGCAGACATGGGACACAAATCCTTTACCCCAAGGAACAGTTGCACACTGTACTGGAGCGCGTGTTTTTGGAGGAAAACTATTTTCTCTCCCAGGTGCTTATATGTGCCAGTAGTCGGACAGCCCACAGGGATCTCCGATGTGTCCAGTACAGTCCATTATCACTGATCTGTTAGAGGATCCCTGGATAGGTGTACAGGTAGGTGACCAAGTGTTTTCATTTAATTGTCTAG
This sequence comes from Ambystoma mexicanum, assembly GCF_040938575.1. NCBI lineage: Eukaryota > Metazoa > Chordata > Amphibia > Caudata > Ambystomatidae > Ambystoma > Ambystoma mexicanum. Next base: position 117,386,747 of record NC_090935.1, on the reverse strand, counting down.
GGAGGATAGCTCAGCAGCAACTTGCTCGCCTTGGAAGCAAGACGACACAGAGCAACACAGGTGCGATCACCGGGTCCGTGCTTAAAAAATTCTCGGTATTAAGCACGTTATAAATAACCAATCATATAAGATCATGCTTCGCACAGGGGCTACCAAGTCTTGTATCATGGAAGGTGAGTTCCACTTGCCATAAAAAAAGATGGAAACATGGATTCTCTGGGGCTAGTGCTGAAGATCGTTGTATCAAGGTAGGCAATCAAAGTTCATCAGCCCCTTTGTTGTATTGTATGGACACCCCAGCAAATCCTTTGGAATGGAACAAGCTGAGCAAGTTGCAGATGACGACTGCTTTCACGGAGGAGGGTATAGTAGGCTCAAACCCAGGGTTGTATCCGGTAAGGAAAGCAGTGCATTTTCAGCCCTATTTTAGTGACAGCACGATCAGAGGTTTTCCCGTGCATGCAGCATTATTTCTTTATGGGGTAATGGTTATGTTGTATTAGGTCACAGGGATCAGAAATCAGGCCTGGTGAGCACCATTTGAAGTTTTATTTCAGCCTGATGTGCCATAGGATGTAACACCAGGCACCATTGTTATGATTCTCTTAGAGGCCATAGTGATCAAGAAGAACAGGATGGATCTCTCAGGCACAGATGTGGAGAGATGAGGAGAGTGGTGCACATTTCCGTGCATCCATCTGACCTTATTGCTAAGGGACGTGTCAGACGAGAAATTGTTCAAAGACTTTGAAGACACATGAGAGCTGGTCTTTGAAATTGGCGTGCCTTGCTGATTAGCGATAGATCAAATGGAAGTATCACAGTCCATGCTCATCGTTAAACATACATCACCAATTTGGAAGGAGGATTTGGGAAAAGTACCAGACCATTTTTGGACCAGCAATCCTCATGATGTGGGACTTCTAATCAGTGTTGAAGCGGTAAGGGGAAAATTGAAAACTGTTGCAATATCTCCATGGGTTAAGCAGTACCCCATGTCTACGGAAGCAGACAGAGGTATTTATGAGACCATTATGACGTTACTAAAGCAAGGCATAATAGAACCTTCGGTGATCCCTTGCAATACGGCTATCTACCCTGTGAGGAAAGCAAAGGGGTCCAGTTTAAGGATTGTCCAGGATTTGCACCCACTCAATAATATTGTTGAGGCATAATTTTCGTTGGTGCCAAATCCTGCCACCATTCACAGTCCTGCTGGGTCAACCCAATTCATTGTAACTGATTTAAAAAATTAATTTTTCTCTGTTCCCCTTACACCCTGATTCTCATGGCATTTACACATTGTGGTTAGAGATTCGAGTACACAAGGTTGCTCCAAGGGTTCTGCGAATTTCTGATTGTTTTTAACAGGGTGGTTTAGATAGATTGGGGAATTTATATGTGTCCATTACTGTAATTCAGTACATGGCTGATCTATTAGTCTGCAGCACTTCAGAGGAGCAGTGTCAAGGAGACTCAATAATGCTCATCACCCTGATAACAGAGTAGGGGTACAAAGAGGACAAAGAAAAATTGCAGTACTGTCAGACAGAGGAAGTATATTTGGGGCAAGAAATATCACCTGCAGGAAGAAAGGTAATCCCGAGCTAGCCTCTGCCGTTCAGAAAATGCCTCAGCCACACACAGTGTAACAGATGCAGCAGTTTTTGGTGCTCTGTAACTATTGTAGATTGTGGCTCTTCCATTACTCTAGTTATGTGAGGACCTTACTGCGGGGCCTAAAGGAAGCACAGAAGGTGAAAGGTCTGATAGTGTGGTCGGAGGAAATGGGGACTTGCTTTCAGGATCTCAAGGCTGCGATCAGCAATGCTGCAGTCTTTCTGACCCCAAATTACAAGAGGTCATTCTTTTTATATTCCCGTTCAAATGGGCAGGAGATGACAGCGGTCTTGACAAAGCAAACATCACTAGGCCACAAACCATTTGCATATTAGAGTGGACTCCTAGACCCAGTAATGCAGACGCAGTTCCCTTGTGAGCAAGCTCTGGTGGCAGCGGCTTTTGCAATTCAAAAGTATTCTAAAATTACTTGGGTTTGCCTAGTGACATTTTACGTGGAGCATGTGGCAATTCTAGAAAAGTCTTAATCCTCATTGACAACTCAGAGTGTCAGGTTATGAAGTCACTTTGTCAAATGCATCAAATCATCCAGTGTGATGTCACCAAGTACATTTTTGTGACATTCAATGCAGAGCCAGCGTAGCCTGAGGATATTGTTCATAATTGTACCATGTATGAGGGAGAAGAGGAAGAGGGGGTGAATGTGAAAGAGGATGCCCTGGAGGGCAGTTAGTTGATTTATCTTGATTTTTCTTTGACCATCAACCAGGAGATGGGTGAGAGGCATATGGGTGCAGCTATTGTGGGTCTTGTGGATGGGGAGTACTGGATCAGATTGAAGAAGCAGTGCCTTCTCATTACTCTGAACAAACGGCGGAACTTGTGAAACTTACAAAATACATAAGGGGAAGACAGTCACTGTTTATTCTGACTCTGTGTACGTCACCGCCACCATCCATTTAGGAATGTCTGACGGGTCCCCTGTACTGCATGCTGCACTGCTATCCCAGCTAATTGAAGTGGTAACCTTGTAAGCAGAGATAGGCCTAGTAAAGTGTGCTGCCCATTCTAACCACACTTATTCAATGGTTCTCAGAGATAATGCCGACAGACAGGGCGGCAAATGAAGCAGCATATTTACCTTTCACAGATTCTTAGAAAATGGACACCGTGCTCCAGATAATAGACATGCAAGGGAAAGCCACTAGAGAAGAAGATGAGCTCTGGAAAAAGAGAGGATGTGTTCTTTAACCCTTGGATTTTCTTTGGACACAGGAGGTGATGGGGAAGGTAGTAATGCATGTAAAGCTGCTTCCTATGGGTCTAGAGCAAAAACATTACCCATTGCATAGTTCTTGAACTTCTTGATGACAAACCACAGCAGAGCTCTAGGAGGACTGGGTTATCCCTAACTTACAGGAACAGGTACGTAGATTTGTAGGGAATTGTGTGGTGTGCAAGGAGTTCAATCCCAGAGATATTGTTAGGTCTGTGAGAGTGGTCTTGCCCAGGCCCTCTGGTCCATTCAAGGAGCTCCACAACGGTTTTGTGGACATGATAACGAGGTGCTGTAACTTCAGAAATATAATTGGTGTGGCTTGCCCATTCTCCCGGTGGCTTGAGTTTGGTCCCTGCATACTTCCTGAAGCTAAATCAGCAGTGAGATTTCTGGTGAGAGAGGTATTTTCAAGATATGGGAATTTGTGAGGTCTTAAAATCCAACAACAAAACCCACTTCTTTAAAGCCTTGTTCACAGAAATTATTTTGTTGCTAGGAATAAAGCATAGATTCTGCTCAGTGTACCACCCGCAGGCCAACGGATTCCTGCAAGCCATGTGCAAATCAATAATTAGGGTTTAAACGGCTTTGGTCAGTTATTGTTATGAATTATGTTTCCGTACCAATGTTTAACCATGTGCTGACGTCATGACCTAATACGACGAATGCTAAGAAGAGGTGTGTTATGAATGTGATCTGAAGATGACTATTAAGATAAAACTGGGCAATTAAAATGTAGGAATTTGGAAAAGATGGAAGAAATCACTAATAAACTCCCCTCCCGACAAAAACACATGTTAGCGGGAGCTAGAAAATACACATGACACAGGATTGCTGTCTATAATGCCCTGTCAGTCCATCTTTAGCCAACGCATATTTTGGTGTCTCCTATACGACCTGATGGCCATTCCAATTGCCTCCTCATCCCGCATTAACACATGCACAGCATAGCAACTATTTTCTGATTCTGCATCAACTCCTCAAGCACGTGTTATGGCGCCTGCTTTACGTGCTGCGCCATAATCCATGGCAATGGAAGTGCCATCCTTTTGTGTGCTTCCTACATCCACTTACACAACCACACATATTCACATTCTTAACCCAACAATCCTTACAAAAACAAGCACACAAAACGCACTGCAAACTACATACCCATCCACTTACCACTGATAGACCAATCCATACACAATTGATCTTAAAACTAGTCAGCCCCATAGGACTGTTCAGTGCTCCTTTGTTTCTGTCTATTATACTTGTGGGCAACTTTACCACAGTCGCAGTGCACGCACATATAATAGATGTTGTTCATTTGTTATTTATATAGCCTAAGCACTGTATATATTTACATAGATGAATCAACCCAACCGAAGATGGTACTCATTTATTGACCTCGGAGGGATGAAATGCTGAATTGGCCTTGCTGGGATTCAAACCTGTGACCTTGGAATTCACACATAGATCACAGCAGCGAGCGCTCAACCTGCTGAGATATCTTACTAGCTAGATGCCCTTACAGTAACAATATGATAATCAGAGATTCTAAAACCCACACAATGGTGGTCATTTTCCACTAAGTGGAGTGCAAGATGGAAGTCTAACAGCAATGTGTATTACGTGTATGCTTTCATTTTACTTTCCTTCTCATTTTTGCACCCCTCCAAGGCGTGGGAGCGAGCCAGCCTCTCTGCTTCATTTTCCAACTCTGTCTTGAAAGTGCTCTAGGTTTTATGCCTGCATGACGTGTTAAGCCAATATACATCTTGGGAATCCACTTCACATTTGCACCTGCTAACAAGCAGTATTAAACGTTGTCTGCAAAGGAGTAATTTTCAGACAGCATTTATGTTTTTGGAACACGGAGCGTAAAAGTGAAGAATAAAGAAAATTTTGCAGAGTTTCTTCACAATTACATTCTGCCTTGCACATGTGGTAAATTGCATGCAGGAGACCCAACAGCACATAAGTGCTAGCATTATATGCAATTTGCACTTTCTTTAAAAGGACCAGATTTTTTCTTGTGGGGGGTATATACATCGTCAGCCAAGATACTGACTTCAGGTCATTGAGGCAGCGTAAGAGCAAATTGAACTTCAGCCAGCAATAATTTGAGCCAGCTATACATTGTTCTCATGCCAATAAACTGTTGTGATGTAAGCTGCTTGGCTGACAAAAATCCCCTAAAATAACAGCATGTAAACCACCCATAGGCCCTCATGCTACATTCCAAGAAACAGCTGGACATGATGGCCTTGGGAACTGTTAACCATTGAAACTGGAAATGAGAGTTTGGAACTATTACAAGAGGATAGCTTATTATCTCTATAAAAAGTGTTTACGTTAAACATTTCTTTAACATAGAACAATAGAATAAGCGTGAGAAAATAAAAGATGAAATCAGAAGTTTAGTGGCAGTAAAAGTAAGAAAAGGCCAGACTTTACAAATATTAAAGACATGATAGCGACCAGAGAGAGAAGTAATAGAAATATGATACGAAAAGGAAAGAGCTGTATCAAGATAAAGACCAAGATTCTGGCAGTAGAGTAAATCGGAAGGCGAGTAGGAGGAAACAGGAACAAAGATGGGGGAGGGGAAATTGGTACAAGCTGGAAAGAAAAGAACCTGAGTTGTTGAAGCATTAAGAACAAGAAAGTGATCAGACATCCAAGACCTGATAGCACAAAGGCAGGATGAACTATTACTATGAATAGCAGGTGTAAAGAGGAGAAGGACAAAAAGAGCTGGGTATTATCAGTATAAAAATGGTTAGATAACCTAAAAGAGGAAATAATAGATCCAGGTGGGGAAGAGTAAAGAGAAAAAAAAGGACCAAGCACAGAACCCTGTGCAAAACAGTGAGAAAGGGGGACCGACTCGGAATAAGCACCTGCCCAAGAAACAGAATAGGTATTCTTATATAAATAAGAATGAAACCAAGATAGCACAGATCCAGAGAACCCAAAAGAAGAAAGAGACTTTAGCAGTAAAGCATGATCCACCATGTCGAAGGCAGCAGAGGGATCCAAAAGAATAAGAATAGATGAGTGTTTAGAATAACGAGCCGTAAGCAAAGAGTCACACACAGAAAGAAGAGCAGTTTCAGTGGATTTGAGTTTACAGAGACAAAAGAGGATACCAGAGCGTAAACAAGCCGCTCAGAAGCGTAGAAATATAAGGAAGGAGAGAAATTGGATGAAAGTTAGAGGGAGAGGACGGATCCAAAGGAGGTGTTTTTCAGAATAGGAAGAATAGTCGCATACTTGGATGAAAGAGGGAAAATAGAAGTACAAAGAGAAATATTGAAAAGACTAGTATGATAAGGATAGATTTCTGGAGATAAAAGAAGAAGGAATAGGATTGTTAACCGAAGTGGTGGGATGGGCCCGTGAAAGAAGCAAAGGAGTTTCAGAGTTAGAAATTGGAAAGAAAGAGATAATAGCCAATGATAATGGAGATGATGAAGAAGAAAGTTGAAGGGGAGGCGGTAAAGATGAAACAATCACAGCACGAAGCCCCTGCAAAGGCAGGTCCCCTCCGCGTGGTGTGTGAAAGGGTGGCGTAACTGCTTGTATGCCACCCTTTGAGTCAACGTTACCTGCCATTCATGCTTTGGCTGGCAGGTTTACAATGTATTCCTATGAAATCTGCCTGCTTTTTGCTGGTGTAAAAAACAGACAGATTCCATAGCAATGCATGAAAATAGGATTTGAATCTCCTCTCAGGCGAGGGGCTTTAAAATAAATTAAATGTGTAAAAGTCTTAGGCACAACTTTAACACATTTAATTTACATTACGTGTCAATGAAAATGAGTTCCTATATCTTTTCTTCATTCAATTTAGGAAAGTAAATTTGGTGTATTAGGCATTAGTACCCAGCGAGGGACAATCAGATTGTAACAAACGATCTGATAGGCCCTTGCTAGGTCGTTACCCGGTGGAAAGAGATTCACCTTCTGTGGGACCAAGCTCCGCATCCTGCAGAGTTCTTTTTCTTTCTTCATCAGGCTGCCCTAGAAAGGGAGAAGGGATTACATGTAGTCCCTTCTCGCCTTCCATGGTGGTTATTTTGTTTGTTTACTCTTTTTTCCCTATCTTTTTAATGGCTTCGCTCAGCCTCATAACTCTCGCCCGCGGTCATTACCCAACCGGTAACACCCCCTCCACAGGTTCTTTTGCTTAATTAAATGCCTTCCAAAATGTATGGACTATGTTTGATGAACACTGTAAATGTAAATGCAGCTGCTGGTAACGACCTGCAGCCTATGATCAGGGCTCAAAAGAAATGCGGATTGCTCAATTTGGGCGGCAGGGTCCGGGTCAGCCTTCCTTGGAGGATAAAAATAAATGTTGCCCTTAAGTTAAACCCCCCTAGTGCTAACGGCTCTTTTTGTATGGTGGAACAAGAGAACTCTTACCAGCGCCATGGACAATGCTATGCATACTTCTGTACTCTGTTCATGACGTTGCAGAGGGCGCCATCTGCATGCAAATCCGCAGCGCCAGCATCTGCTTTTGTTGTTGTTGCTGGCAGCAATACTTTCCTATATAATTCACTTGCTTTTCACACCAGTTACAAGCAGGTGGATTTCATGGTAATCCATTGTAAGTGTTGCCTGCATGTGTAGATGGCATGCACAGTTCAAACAATTAGCACTACGAAGTGTGAAAACAAGACACCACGCTGCTATTGCCTACGTTTACATTGTTTTTGTGTGTGTAATGCATAGTGCAAAGGAGGACACCTGCCCAGAGAGGAACTTTTTGCAAATAAATGCAAATGTAACAGGTCTCCTCGGTGCAATGTATGAAGTCTTGGAAAGTCACCTCCACATGCAATCCGTGGAAGTGATTTCATTAGTGCATAGGTGCACATTTGTCACACGGCAGAGCATCATTACCTTTCATTACTAGCATCCTTTCTTGACAGATATTAATGCACATAAGTGCATGAGCTTCATTGGATCAGATTGCTATACTAAACAGTGATGGGTTACTCTAGTATAGGTGATGCATAGAGTGCACAGACCTTGTGTATAGAGAGAGCACATGTAGAACACTGGTGCAGGAAAGGCTGATGCGAGAATACCAAGGCATAACAGGACATCCTGCTGGGCAATGATAGCTCAGTCCTTGGTGCTGCTAGAAGCAGGTAGAAGGTAAGTGGGGCAAGAACTTGGGGGGGGTCATAGAGGTCATAGAGGAGCAGGGAGCACAATGTGTGTGTGTGACAGGCTCCAGGGGGAGGCAGGGAACATGGATGCCTAATATGCAGCGGCCTTGTGACCCTGATCCATATAGAGGCTCCTTGCCCTCTTTTGTGTGTGTCATGGTGACCCTAAAAAATGAAAGTTTTTCACTTAAAGATGACCAGGCTCGGTTCAAAATGTTACCTATTGTATTTGCAATGTTTACACTCCTAATTGGGTGAACTCAAAAAGGCTGCAGTTCTTTGAGGAAGAGTGTCTCTTGTGCCCCTATGAATTGTATATCTTCTGCCAAGCTAAGTTTTTTTGTTTCGATTTTAGTTTGTAATTATGAGATTTTGTCTAGAAGTGTTTTTTGTATATTTGAACACCAAGTTGCATCTTTAGTGCAGGTTTCTGGTGGGGGTGCAGGAGGATGGTAAATAGTTATTTGTTCTGAAGTTACCTTTCATGATTTTGTCATTATAGGTGTAACTTTTTTGACTGGAGTATGGCAGTTGTGTAGCTAATTGAGCTATTAGTAAATATTTCTTTGTTCAGGTCTGGCAGGAACATTTTTCCAGTTTGCTTCTGTGCTTCTTTTTTTATGGCATAAGGTTTTGAGGTTGGAAGTGAACCAGGTATTGAGATGGGTGCATGGCTTGGCTTTGCACATTTTTAAAGGCGCTACTTTGTCAATAGCTTGACGTAGAGTACGGTTGTATAGCTCAACTAGTGAGCAAAGGTCCAAGCTAGTGTGGATGGGGTCCCTGGTGATAGGTTCCAAGAGTGGCATTCATTTCACTACTGTGATGTTGAGATTATTTCTAGCCAGTGCAGGAGGTGCATGTGAGTTACTCAAGTTAGGCCAAAGGCTGACCTGGATGGTGAAGGAGATAATGTTGTGATCCAAGCACAAGGTACATTAGATGTGATCTTGATGTCGAAATACAGGTCTGTGAGCCAGTCTAGGGTTCTCCCTTTGATATGCGTAGGATTGGAGATACGGTGTGTGAGCCCTAGTTCCGAGATGAAGTTCGCAAGGGATAATGTATTGTCGTCTTAAATGTCATGAAGGCCTAGATTAAAGTCTTGCATTAAGACCATTTGGGAGCTGGGTTTGGTATTCATGGTGAGGAGTCGTGTGATGTCTTCCTCAAAGGATGATAGTGGACCTGGAGGTCTGTCCAAAAGGTGTATCGTTACAGCGTGAGATCAGCGGTAAGAAGTAGTTTGATTGATAGTAGTTCACCAGAAGAGAATAGTTGATTTGGTATTGCCCTTAAGCCAAGCTGGGTTTTGGCAATAAAGGCTACTTCACCTCTTCTAGACGTTTCTCTGTCTAGTCTCGGGATGGTGTATTTTTCAGGGATGGCTAAGGAGAGTGTGGGGCCTGCAGCAGCATGAAGCCATTTTTTGTTACTCTTGCGCAGTTTATACAAAATGTGAATTAACCGAATGACATAGTGGGGGGAGATTTTGATGTCACTCTAGAACCAAAATTGGATAAAAGTGTAGATACTATGAGTAATGAAGGTACAATGAAATGAAAGGCCTTGAGGGAGTTCATGGCGGAGTGTAATCTATTAGATATGTGGAGACTACAACATCCTTTAGTCAGACAATACACTTTTCACTGGCCGTCATAAATTGTATTCTCGGCTTGATCTACTTTTGACATCAGGATTAAGCACCCAGAACTATAAAGGAGGAAACATTAAAAGTATCTTAATCTCAGATCCTGCCCCCGTCTCACTTGAAGTGACTCTGACGTATCCAATGGCAAAATCAAGTACATGGAGAATGAATGTAACACTTCTCGAAGATGCAGAAATATTGGATTGTAAAAGAGTCTAGGTTCTTTGTGGAAAAAACTGGACTGAAGATGAGGAGGTGGAATACGTGTGGAAGGCCTTCAAAGCCTATATGAGGGGCATGCTGATTGGCCTTTCAAGTAAAAAGAAAAAGGAAAGTGAAACGGAAAGGCAAACCGAGTTAAAGAACCAGCGTGAAGAGATTGTTAAACTTGAAATGCAAACAATTATAGATTACTCAATCGACTCTTACTCTTCACCTCCTGGTTGCATTAGAAGGTTTTGGGCTGGGAGAAAACATGGTTCGTCGGATACAGCTTCTATATTCCAGACCGACGGCTAGTGTGAATACAAATAGTCTTTTGTCAACAGGATTTGAACTGGCAAGGCTGACAAAACAATGATTCCCCCTTTCCCCATTGCTATTCGTCTTCGCAATGGAACCTCTAGCAGAAAAGGGAAGAGAAGATACACTAATTCAAGGAATACAATTCGGAGACGCCAGTCAAAAAATATGGCTTTACGCTGACGATATGCTCCTGGTACTACAAAACATATTTTTATTTTATTTTATTTTATTTGTTCATTTATAAAACCCTCTGACCCTTAGATATCTGGGAACATACACGAAAGCTTATCTTACAGTTGCAGTTACAAAAACTGTAGTTACACGAAGAAGGCATAGGTCATCACATTAGACATAACAGAAATATTTTGTGTATTAAACAGATGCACAAGGTACATTACAAGTGTATTGTCGGAAAGATCGATATCGACCAAGGATCATGTTTGCAAGACCGTATATAGGTGAACAGCATGGGCCAAGGTACATATGACTTATGGGCGTTCTTGTATGAATAGTCAAATTTTCACTTTTTTCCTGAAACCCCAGAAGGATGATTCTGCTCTTAACTCTACTGGAATGGAGTTCCATAGTTTAGCGCCTAGTACCGGAAATCGGTTGCCCCTGCTTTTTGAAGCTAGAATTTGTGAACTTTAAGGCAACAGGTTTTTGGTGACCGTGTAGGTTTGTTGGACTGGTTTCTGTTGATTTTGCAGGTAAGATATTTGGGAGCTAAATTGTAAAGACATTTATATGTTAGTGCTAAGGTTTTGAAAGCAATTATATCTTGAATAAGCAACCAGTGGGCTTTGCATCTAGCTGTGGAGATACAGTGGGTTTTTGGGATGTTAAGAGCAGACCTCAGTGCATTATTTTGCAGTATTTGTAGATTTTTTACATTACCTTTGTTGGTCCCTATGTATAGGGCATTACAGTAATCGAATTTAGACGGTATGAGGGCTCTTGCTAGGGTAGTGCAGCTTTCCGTAGATAAGAACAGCCTGCAGGCAGTGATCAGTTTGTATGTATAGGCCGTGGCAGAAGCTGTAGCGTTAACTTATTTGGTAAGAGTGAGTGGAGAGTCTAAATAGATTCCTAAGGTCTTCACTTCCTTGGAAACATTAATGTTGATACAGTGGATATTGAAGGATTTCAATTGATTGTCCAGTTTGTTCAATTTAGTCTGGGATACCAAAAGAAGTAGCTCTTTCTTGTCATCATTGAGGCATAGGCCGTGGATGGCATCCAGGCTTGAATAGTCAAGTAAATATCATTGAGCAGTTTAGTGTCAGTGTCGTAGTCACCTCTGATTGGGATGAGAATTTGGGTGTCATCTGCATAGTTGGGGTAGGTGACACCCAAAATGTCCAGGTTGTTGAATAGAGGCTTAGTAAAGATGTTGTATAAAGTAGGGTAGACGCATGAGCCCTGTAGAGCTCTGCAGGTGACAGGCACAGGTTTAGCTGAAGGTGCGAATACCCTCATGGTTCTGTTATCGAAGAATGATTGTATCCAAGTAGTGGCTTTGGGTGAGAAATGGGCCGCTGAAGATAGATATTTACACAGGACTTTATGATCGACTAAATCAAAGGCAGCTGAGTGATCAAGTAACAGAAGGAGGACAAGCTTGCCTTTGTCCTTTAGTTTGTCCATTTCAATTTTTAAGTCAATCAGATCTGACTCAGTGCTGTGCCTTGGTTTGAAGCCTGATTGTCTCAGGTCATGGAGATTGTTCAATTCTAGGTGCTTCTGGATTTGCAGGTAGGCGGCCCTGTCTAGCATTTTTAAGAGGAAAGGCACTGTTGTTATAGGTCTGAATTGGTTGGTATGTTGGGATTAAGGCTTTTTTTTTTTTTTAAATAGAGGTAGGACCCAGGCGTCTTTTAAATTAGTTGGGACCATGCACGTTTTGAAGGAAGCGTTAATTAACGTAGTGATGAATGGCTCAAGCACCTCAGCAGCCTCTTTGAAAATTGTAGCCAGGCAAATGTCCCCTTGACATCTTGTAGGTTTGAGGCTGGTTATTATTTTCTCTACTTCTCGAGTAGAGACATGGGTGAACTTAAAAAGGCTGCAGTTCTTTGAGGAAGAGTCTTGTGCCTCTATTAATTGTATATCATCTGGCATGCTAAGTATTTTTGTTTTGATTTTAGTTTGTAATAGTGAAATTTTGTCTAGAAGCACTTTTTGTATACTTGAACACCAAGTTGCATCTTTAGTGCAGGTGTCTGGTGGGGTTGAAGGAGACTCTAATTCTCTGAGGATGGTAAATAGTTCTTTCATTCTTGAGTTACCTTTTTTGATTCTGTCATTATATGTGTCCCTTTTTGACTGGAGTATGTCAGTTTTGCAGCTAATTTAGCTATTAGTAAATATTTCTTTGTTCAGGTCTGACGGGAACTTTTTCCAGGTTGCTTCTGCGTTTCTTTTTTCATGGCATAAGGTTTTGAGGTTGGAATTGAACTAAGTATTGAGATGGGCACAGGGCTTGGCTTTGCACCTTTTTAAAGGCGCTACTTTGTCAATAGCTTGAAGTAGAGTACAGTTGTATAGCTCAACTAGTGAGCAAGGATCCAAGCTAGTATGGACCTGGTTATAGGTTCTAAGAGTAGCATTAATTTCTCTATTGGGATGTTGCGATTGGTTCTAGTCAGTGCAGGAGGTGCATATGAGTTACTCAAGTTAGGTCAAAGGCTGTCCTGGATGGTGAAGGAGATAATGTTGTGGTCTGACCAAGCGCAAGGTACATTAGATGTGATCTTGGTGTCACAATTCAGGTCTGTGAGCCAGTCTAGTGTTCTCCCTTTGATATGCGTAGGATTAGAGATACGGTGTGTGAGGCCTAGTTCCGAGATGGTATTTGCAAGGGCTAATGCATTGTCATCTTAAATGTCATGAAGGCAAGATTAAAGTCTTGCATTAAAATCATTTGGGAGCCGGGTTTGGTATTTATGGTGAGGAGTCCTGTGATGTCTTCCTCAAAGGATGATCGTGGACCTGGAGGTATGTACAAAAGGTGTATAGTTACAGTGTGAGATCAGCCGTTAGAGGTAGTTTGATTGATAGGAGTTTTCCAGAAGAGAATAGTTGATTTGGTATTGCCCTTAAGCCAAGCAGGGTTTTGGCAACAAAGGCTACTCCACCTCCTCTAGACGTTTCTCTGTCTAGTTTCAAGATGGTGTATTTTTCAGGGATGGCTAAGGAGAGTGTGGGGCCTGCAGCAGCATGGAACCAAGTTTCCAATATTGCTAGGAGGTCAAGGTCATTGCTTACTATAAGGTTAGCTATCTCTAGCGCATGTGCTAGTAACGAATTAGCGGTTATAAGTGTGCACTTTATTAGAGGGCTGTTGACATTAGGACTATCTATAGATGAAGATTTCTTGGCTGGTGGGATTGTGATTGTGTTGATTCTGCAGTTGATTTGAGTAGCTCTAATTTTTCTTTTCTTTAGGGAACGTAGTCTTAGTACTTGTTCCTATTCTGTAGTTGGTTGGTGGAGATTGTATTTTCTTTGGTCTGGAGCCTAGTCTAGAATTTCTAATGTTTACAGGGCACAGTTGGTTGGGCATGGGGCGAGCTGTGTATCTGTTAGGCAGAATCACATGCAGTACCCTTTGGGACCACTACATACAATTAAGACTACAAGTGTAAGCACAATTTCACCTTTGGTACAAGCCTAAAATACACAGTAAAGTGGTAGCGATGGCTAAGCAGCCAGATTTATCTCAAGAGTTTAAGTGAGCAGTAGAATAAGTTACACAAAGGACCAACTAATACAGTGATTCAAACAAACACTTACTCAAGGTTTCTTGGTAAAGGAATATACATTTATTTACTCAGTCAGTTTAAAAACATTACACTAGCATAAGCAGTTCAATGTCACACACTAATAAACCACAAAAATACAACTGGTAAGTAAACGAACAAGTTTAGCTTTCCTGAAGTGTGAGCAAAATGGCACTTCACATACTTAATAACGGGGTAAAAAGACAAGGTTATTAGAATCAACAGCACAAATGCATTCATAGGCAGGGCAAAGGGTTTCAGTAACTACAACCAGCAATTCATCTCATAGGCCTGGGCCAACGTCAATGGTTCAGAGTCTTTGTATTGGATAGCACAGTTCTCGTAGTAATGGTAAAGTCTTTGCCACAGAGTTTAGAAGAATTTGGCTAGGCAAAAAGTTTGACAAATGTTTAGGGAAGGACAAGCCATCTAAGTTGAGAACGTTTCCACAAACTCTTGCAATGGCCAAAAAGATTTCCGGACCGCATTTGCACTGTAACTTTGTATTGAAGAAGAGCTGTACCTGAGGAAGTTGTTCCTGGCAGTTCGAGCAGATCTCGCAGTTCCTGAGCTTCAGTCGTGGGGACAAGAAGGAGGACATCGGCAGATTCCTGCACTGCCCAGGGATGAGGCCAAAAGCTTAGCAAGACGTCGGTTTAAGGTGTGAGTGCCTTAAAATCCACAAGCTGGTTTTCTCCCTCTGGCTATCCGGTTTTCAACAGCACTCTGATGAAAATTCGACCAGATGGGGACGGTGTCCAGGTAGCTTATGATTTGGTTGATCCCACCAAACTCAAGGGAAGAAGTTAACCTTGAAGGGCTTCTCTGTCGATTGGAGTTTCAGGCAATTCAGACCTACAGCAGGGCTTCACCGTTCGTCCAGGAGTGGTAGCAGCCCTCTTCCTTCAGCTCGTCTTTGGTTGTTTCGTTCCAGAGGTCGACTCTGCTTTCCAAGTTCCAGAGACCTGCTTTTAAACAGTTTTCCCCCATTCTTTCCAGCCTGGCTGTCACTCACACAGCAGGGTGGCTGTCCGTGCTGGACAGCCAGCCAGCCAATCACGCCAGAGTGCATTCAGTCTCCTAGGAGACTAAGCACAGGGAGTTTCGGGCACCTCCCTCACATCCTGTACACCCCAGACACTCAGGCGCCAGAGGAGGGCTTCAGCACTGAAGCCCGCCAAAGGCCAACGGACAAAGGGACCAAACCTGGTTTGGCGCGCAGAGACAAACACAAGAAGGACTTTCCTAAAAGAAATGTTGAAAAAAGATGACCGGAGTCTGTTTTTACAGATATGTCTTGGGTGCCATATTGAAAAACATGGCTGACCCGATTTTTAGCTACCGTTATTAGCGGTCGGGAAAAATCACGGTAGTTGACCTCAATCACTGCCTCCCGCCATTTAAAGTAGGAAAGGGTACCATTTAACTGTTATTTGATTGTCTTGACTCAGGGGAAGCTAGGCAACCCCTCCAGCACTCTATAGTAAGATAGTGGGCGCTGGGTCAGTACATTTAAAAAGACTAGTAAAGTAAATTTAACTTTACATACTCTGGGAGATGGTTGTCAGTCCCAGAGAAGGTATTTAAACCTTGGGAAGTCTGAAAGACATCCCTGTGTCACTGCACTGAAGGTGCTGTGTGACACACAGAAAACAATGATGCCTATGGAGTTGTTTTAAAACTCCATAACCAAAGAACACAAAAGTAAAATACATTGAAAATAAAAAGTTCAAAACCCCAAAATATAGCAAAAGAGGTAGAGGGCTCTAAGGTAGAGGGAATTAAGCACGTTTGTGAGAATTCTTCCTAACAGTATCACTGGATCCATTGCATAGGGGTGAGTAGATCAAGGCTGCTTACTGTCGTCTGTGAGGTAGTGGTGGGCGTGGTAGTACCGAGTAGTAGAGTGGGTAGGAATTTAGTGGGTGTTATGATGTGAGAAGGAGGTTGTAATGTGGACAAGATTAATGTGACGCTATGTTTGTCCGCCAGTGGACAGGAATGTGGTGATTTTTTGCCACATGCTGAAGAAGGGACTTCCTAATAAAGTCCATCACGATTTAGAAAAAGTGCTAGGGATGGAAGTCAAGAGTTGGCTGGAAATTCAGGCACACCTTTTGCATTTATGCAAGAGAAGACAGGAAAAAGCGAGGGATAATGTAGGGCAGGCACACAAAGCAGGCGCTAAACTTGTTCAAAAGAAATTGGCAAAGATTTGTTTATAAGGGGCAGTAATTACAAATTCTATGGAGGGACAGCAGGGTCAATTGGAAGAACAGGTACAGAGTAAACTGGGAATGACGTAGGTTGGGTGAGTGTGTATGTTCCGCTCCAAGACCAATGAGAGGGATTCACAGGAGCAGGGGAGGATTTCCATTGGGAAGTGGACCATTCAGCGAAATAGGAGTAATGGGTCCTTGGTTTAATGGGCCGGTGGGAAACAATTATGGAGGATTCTATGGGATTCAGTGTTTTTCATGTGGAAGTTTGAGACACGTGTCACGGAATTGTCATGAACGACCACATTACCTTAACATGGGAGCTCAGCCGATGCAGGCCCCGACCCTGCCATATGCCCCAGGCTCTGTGCAAACGCAGCAGTAATGGGTTCAACAGAACCCAGCGGCTCAGGTTGCACAGACCTTCAGGATCCTACCAACCATGCCAGCACAAGCATTGGTGCAGACATGGGACACAAATCCTTTACCCCAAGGAACAGTTGCACACTGTACTGGAGCGCGTGTTTTTGGGGGAAAACTATTTTCTCTCCCAGGTGCTAATATGTGCCAGTAGTCGGACAGCCCACAGGGATCTCTGATGTGTCCAGTACAGTCCATTATCACTGATCTGTTAGAGGATCCCTGGATAGGTGTACAGGTAGGTGACCAAGTGTTTTCATTTAATTGTCTAGGGAGGATAGCTCAGCAGCAACTTGCTCGCCTTGGAAGCAAGACGACACAGAGCAACACAGGTGCGATCACCGGGTCCGTGCTTAAAAAATTCTCGGTATTAAGCACGTTATAAATAACCAATCATATCAGATCATGCTTCGCACAGGGGCTATCAAGTCTTGTATCATGGAAGGTGAGTTCCACTTGCCATAAAAAAAGATGGAAACATGGATTCTCTGGGGCTAGTGCTGAAGATCGTTGTATCAAGGTAGGCAATCAAAGTTCATCAGCCCCTTTGTTGTATTGTATGGACACCCCAGCAAATCCTTTGGAATGGAACAAGCTGAGCAAGTTGCAGATGACGACTGCTTTCACGGAGGAGGGTATAGTAGGCTCAAACCCAGGGTTGTATCCGGTAAGGAAAGCAGTGCATTTTCAGCCCTATTTTAGTGACAGCACGATCAGAGGTTTTCCCGTGCATGCAGCATTATTTCTTTATGGGGTAATGGTTATGTTGTATTAGGTCACAGGGATCAGAAATCAGGCCTGGTGAGCACCATTTGAAGTTTTATTTCAGCCTGATGTGCCATAGGATGTAACACCAGGCACCATTTTTATGATTCTCTTAGAGGCCATAGTGATCAAGAAGAACAGGATGGATCTCTCAGGCACAGATGTGGAGAGATGAGGAGAGTGGTGCACATTTCCGTGCATCCGTCTGACCTTATTGCTAAGGGACGTGTCAGACGAGAAATTGTTCAAAGACTTTGAAGACACATGAGAGCTGGTCTTTGAAATTGGCGTGCCTTGCTGATTAGCGATAGATCAAATGGAAGTATCACAGTCCATGCTCATCGTTAAACATACATCACCAATTTGGAAGGAGGATTTGGGAAAAGTACCAGACCATTTTTGGACCAGCAATCCTCATGATGTGGGACTTCTAATCAGTGTTGAAGCGGTAAGGGGAAAATTGAAAACTGTTGCAATATCTCCATGGGTTAAGCAGTACCCCATGTCTACGGAAGCAGACAGAGGTATTTATGAGACCATTATGACGTTACTAAAGCAAGGCATAATAGAACCTTTGGTGATCCCTTGCAATACTGCTATCTACCCTGTGAGGAAAGCAAAGGGGTCCAGTTTAAGGATTGTCCAGGATTTGCACCCACTCAATAATATTGTTGAGGCATAACTTTCGTCGGTGCCAAATCCTGCCACCATTCACAGTCCTGCTGGGTCAACCCAATTCATTGTAACTGATTTAAAAAATGTATTTTTCTCTGTTCCCCTTACACCCTGATTCTCATGGCAATTACACATTGTGGTTAGAGATTCGAGTACACAAGGTTGCTCCAAGGGTTCTGCGAATTTCTGATTGTTTTTAACAGGGTGGTTTAGATAGATTGGGGAATTTATATGTGTCCATTACTGTAATTCAGTACATGGCTGATCTATTAGTCTGCAGCACTTCAGAGGAGCAGTGTCAAGGAGACTCAATAATGCTCATCACCCTGATAACAAAGTAGGGGTACAAAGAGGACAAAGAAAAATTGCAGTACTGTCAGACAGAGGAAGTATATTTGGGGCAAGAAATATCACCTGCAGGAAGAAAGGTAATCCCTAGCTAGCCTCTGCCGTTCAGAAAATGCCTCAGCCAGACACAGTGTAACAGATGCAGCAGTTTTTGGTGCTCTGTAACTATTGTAGATCGTGCTCTTCCATTACTCTAGTTATGTGAGGACCTTACTGCAGGGCCTAAAGGAAGCACAGAAGGTGAAAGGTCTGATAGTGTGGTCGGAGGAAATGGGGACTTGCTTTCAGGATCTCAAGGCTGCGATCAGCAATGCTGCAGTCTTTCTGACCCCAAATTACAAGAGGTCATTCTTTTTATATTCCCGTTCAAATGGGCAGGAGATGACAGCGGTCTTGACAAAGCAAACATCACTAGGCCACAAACCATTTGCATATTAGAGTGGACTCCTAGACCCAGTAATGCAGACGCAGTTCCCTTGTGAGCAAGCTCTGGTGGCAGCAGCTTTTGCAATTCAAAAGTATTCAACAATTACTTGGGTTTGCCTAGTGACATGTTACGTGGAGCATGTGGCAAATCTAGAAAAGTCTTAATCCTCATTGACAACTCAGAGTGTCAGGTTATGAAGTCACTTTGTCAAATGCATCAAATCATCCAGTGTGATGTCACCAAGTACATTTTTGTGACATTCAATGCAGAGCCAGCGTAGCCTGAGGATATTGTTCATAATTGTACCATGTATGAGGGAGAAGAGGAAGAGGGGGTGAATGTGAAAGAGGATGCCCTGGAGGGCAGTTAGTTGATTTATCTTGATTTTTCTTTGACCATAAACCAGGAGATGGGTGAGAGGCATATGGGTGCAGCTATTGTGGGTCTTGTGGATGGGGAGTACTGGATCAGATTGAAGAAGCAGTGCCTTCTCATTACTCTGAACAAACGGCGGAACTTGTGAAACTTACAAAATACATAAGGGGAAGACAGTCACTGTTTATTCTGACTCTGTGTATGTCACCGCCACCATCCATTTAGGAATGTCTGACGGGTCCCCTGTACTGCATGCTGCACTGCTATCCCAGCTAATTGAAGTGGTAACCTTGTGAGCAGAGATAGGCCTAGTAAAGTGTGCTGCCCTTTCTAACCACACTTATTCAATGGCTCTCAGAGATAATGCCGACAGACAGGGCGGCAACGGAAGCAGCATATTTACCTTTCACAGATTCTTAGAAAATGGACACCGTGTCCCAACAGGTACAGTTATCAGCCCTGTACACCACAGTCCTGGTGCTCCAGATAATAGACATGCAAGGGAAAGCCCCTAGAGAAGAAGATGAGCTCTGGAAAAAGAGAGGATGTGTTCTTTAACCCTCAGATTTTCTTTGGACACAGGAGGTGATGGGGAAGGTAGTAATGCATGTAAAGCTGCTTCTTATGGGTCTAGAGCAAAAACATTACCCATTGCATAGTTCTTGAACTTCTTGATGACAAACCACAGCAGAGCTCTAGGAGGACTGGGTTATCCCTAACTTACAGGAACAGGTACGTAGATTTGTAGGGAATTGTGTGGTGTGCAAGGAGTTTAATCCCAGAGATATTGTTAGGTCTGTGAGAGTGGTCTTGCCCAGGCCCTCTGGTCCATTCAAGGAGCTCCACAACGGTTCTGTGGACATGATAACGAGGTGCTGTAACTTCAGAAATATAATTGGTGTGGCTTGCCCATTCTCCCGGTGGCTTGAGTTTGGTCCCTGCATACTTCCTGAAGCTAAATCAGCAGTGAGATTTCTGGTGAGAGAGGTATTTTCAAGATATGGGAATTTGTGAGGTCTTAAAATCCAACAACAAAACCCACTTCTTTAAAGCCTTGTTCACAGAAATTATTTTGTTGCTAGGAATAAAGCATAGATTCTGCTCAGTGTACCACCCGCAGGCCAACGGATTCCTGCAAGCCATGTGCAAATCAATAATTAGGGTTTAAACGGCTTTGGTCAGCTATTGTTATGAATTATGTTTCAGTACCAATGTTTAACCATGTGCTGACGTCATGACCTACTACGACGAATGCTAAGAAGAGGTGTGTTATGAATGTGATCTGAAGATGACTATTAAGATAAAACTGGGCAATTAAAATGTAGGAATTTGGAAAAGATGGAAGAAATCACTAATAAACTCCCCTCCCGACAAAAACACATGTTAGCGGGGGCTAGAAAATACACATGACACAGGATTGCTGTCTATAATGCCCTGTCAGTCCATCTTTAGCCAACGCATATTTTGGTGTCTCCTATACGACCTGATGGCCATTCCAATTGCCTCCTCATCCCGCATTAACACATGCACAGCATAGCAACTATTTTCTGATTCTGCATCAACTCCTCAAGCACGTGTTATGGCGCCTGCTTTACGTGCTGCGCCATAATCCATGGCAATGGAAGTGCCATCCTTTTGTGTGCTTCCTACATCCACTTACACAACCACACATATTCACATTCTTAACCCAACAATCCTTACAAAAACAAGCACACAAAACGCACTGCAAACTACATACCCATCCACTTACCACTGATAGACCAATCCATACACAATTGATCTTAAAACTAGTCAGCCCCATAGGACTGTTCAGTGCTCCTTTGTTTCTGTCTATTATACTTGTGGGCAACTTTACCACAGTCGCAGTGCACGCACATATAATAGATGTTGTTCATTTGTTATTTATATAGCCTAAGCACTGTACATATTTACATAGATGAATCAACCCAACCGAAGATGGTACTCATTTATTGACCTCGGAGGGATGAAATGCTGAATTGGCCTTGCTGGGCTGCAAACCTGTGACCTTGAAATCACACATAGATCACAGCAGCGAGCGCTCAACCTGCTGAGATATCTTACTAGCTAGATGCCCTTACAGTAACAATATGATAATCAGAGATTCTAAAACCCACACAATGGTGGTCATTTTCCACTAAGTGGAGTGCAAGATGGAAGTCTAACAGCAATGTGTATTACGTGTATGCTTTCATTTTACTTTCCTTCTCATTTTTGCACCCCTCCAAGGCGTGGGAGCGAGCCAGCCTCTCTGCTTCATTTTCCAACTCTGTCTTGAAAGTGCTCTAGGTTTTATGCCTGCATGACGTGTTAAGCCAATATACATCTTGGGAATCCACTTCACATTTGCACCTGCTAACAAGCAGTATTAAACGTTGTCTGCAAAGGAGTAATTTTCAGACAGCATTTATGTTTTTGGAACACGGAGCGTAAAAGTGAAGAATAAAGAAAATTTTGCAGAGTTTCTTCACAATTACATTCTGCCTTGCACATGTGGTAAATTGCATGCAGGAGACCCAACAGCACATAAGTGCTAGCATTATATGCAATTTGCACTTTCTTTAAAAGGACCAGATTTTTTCTTGTGGGGGGTATATACATCGTCAGCCAAGATACTGACTTCAGGTCATTGAGGCAGCGTAAGAGCAAATTGAACTTCAGCCAGCAATAATTTGAGCCAGCTATACATTGTTCTCATGCCAATAAACTGTTGTGATGTAAGCTGCTTGGCTGACAAAAATCCCCTAAAATAACAGCATGTAAACCACCCATAGGCCCTCATGCTACATTCCAAGAAACAGCTGGACATGATGGCCTTGGGAACTGTTAACCATTGAAACTGGAAATGAGAGTTTGGAACTATTACAAGAGGATAGCTTATTATCTCTATAAAAAGTGTTTACGTTAAACATTTCTTTAACATAGAACAATAGAATAAGCGTGAGAAAATAAAAGATGAAATCAGAAGTTTAGTGGCAGTAAAAGTAAGAAAAGGCCAGACTTTACAAATATTAAAGACATGATAGCGACCAGAGAGAGAAGTAATAGAAATATGATACGAAAAGGAAAGAGCTGTATCAAGATAAAGACCAAGATTCTGGCAGTAGAGTAAATCGGAAGGCGAGTAGGAGGAAACAGGAACAAAGATGGGGGAGGGGAAATTGGTACAAGCTGGAAAGAAAAGAACCTGAGTTGTTGAAGCATTAAGAACAAGAAAGTGATCAGACATCCAAGACCTGATAGCACAAAGGCAGGATGAACTATTACTATGAATAGCAGGTGTAAAGAGGAGAAGGACAAAAAGAGCTGGGTATTATCAGTATAAAAATGGTTAGATAACCTAAAAGAGGAAATAATAGATCCAGGTGGGGAAGAGTAAAGAGAAAAAAAAGGACCAAGCACAGAACCCTGTGCAAAACAGTGAGAAAGGGGGACCGACTCGGAATAAGCACCTGCCCAAGAAACAGAATAGGTATTCTTATATAAATAAGAATGAAACCAAGATAGCACAGATCCAGAGAACCCAAAAGAAGAAAGAGACTTTAGCAGTAAAGCATGATCCACCATGTCGAAGGCAGCAGAGGGATCCAAAAGAATAAGAATAGATGAGTGTTTAGAATAACGAGCCGTAAGCAAAGAGTCACACACAGAAAGAAGAGCAGTTTCAGTGGATTTGAGTTTACAGAGACAAAAGAGGATACCAGAGCGTAAACAAGCCGCTCAGAAGCGTAGAAATATAAGGAAGGAGAGAAATTGGATGAAAGTTAGAGGGAGAGGACGGATCCAAAGGAGGTGTTTTTCAGAATAGGAAGAATAGTCGCATACTTGGATGAAAGAGGGAAAATAGAAGTACAAAGAGAAATATTGAAAAGACTAGTATGATAAGGATAGATTTCTGGAGATAAAAGAAGAAGGAATAGGATTGTTAACCGAAGTGGTGGGATGGGCCCGTGAAAGAAGCAAAGGAGTTTCAGAGTTAGAAATTGGAAAGAAAGAGATAATAGCCAATGATAATGGAGATGATGAAGAAGAAAGTTGAAGGGGAGGCGGTAAAGATGAAACAATCACAGCACGAAGCCCCTGCAAAGGCAGGTCCCCTCCGCGTGGTGTGTGAAAGGGTGGCGTAACTGCTTGTATGCCACCCTTTGAGTCAACGTTACCTGCCATTCATGCTTTGGCTGGCAGGTTTACAATGTATTCCTATGAAATCTGCCTGCTTTTTGCTGGTGTAAAAAACAGACAGATTCCATAGCAATGCATGAAAATAGGATTTGAATCTCCTCTCAGGCGAGGGGCTTTAAAATAAATTAAATGTGTAAAAGTCTTAGGCACAACTTTAACACATTTAATTTACATTACGTGTCAATGAAAATGAGTTCCTATATCTTTTCTTCATTCAATTTAGGAAAGTAAATTTGGTGTATTAGGCATTAGTACCCAGCGAGGGACAATCAGATTGTAACAAACGATCTGATAGGCCCTTGCTAGGTCGTTACCCGGTGGAAAGAGACTCACCTTCTGTGGGACCAAGCTCCGCATCCTGCAGAGTTCTTTTTCTTTCTTCATCAGGCTGCCCTAGAAAGGGAGAAGGGATTACATGTAGTCCCTTCTCGCCTTCCATGGTGGTTATTTTGTTTGTTTACTCTTTTTTCCCTATCTTTTTAATGGCTTCGCTCAGCCTCATAACTCTCGCCCGCGGTCATTACCCAACCGGTAACACCCCCTCCACAGGTTCTTTTGCTTAATTAAATGCCTTCCAAAATGTATGGACTATGTTTGATGAACACTGTAAATGTAAATGCAGCTGCTGGTAACGACCTGCAGCCTATGATCAGGGCTCAAAAGAAATGCGGATTGCTCAATTTGGGCGGCAGGGTCCGGGTCAGCCTTCCTTGGAGGATAAAAATAAATGTTGCCCTTAAGTTAAACCCCCCTAGTGCTAACGGCTCTTTTTGTATGGTGGAACAAGAGAACTCTTACCAGCGCCATGGACAATGCTATGCATACTTCTGTACTCTGTTCATGACGTTGCAGAGGGCGCCATCTGCATGCAAATCCGCAGCGCCAGCATCTGCTTTTGTTGTTGTTGCTGGCAGCAATACTTTCCTATATAATTCACTTGCTTTTCACACCAGTTACAAGCAGGTGGATTTCATGGTAATCCATTGTAAGTGTTGCCTGCATGTGTAGATGGCATGCACAGTTCAAACAATTAGCACTACGAAGTGTGAAAACAAGACACCACGCTGCTATTGCCTACGTTTACATTGTTTTTGTGTGTGTAATGCATAGTGCAAAGGAGGACACCTGCCCAGAGAGGAACTTTTTGCAAATAAATGCAAATGTAACAGGTCTCCTCGGTGCAATGTATGAAGTCTTGGAAAGTCACCTCCACATGCAATCCGTGGAAGTGATTTCATTAGTGCATAGGTGCACATTTGTCACACGGCAGAGCATCATTACCTTTCATTACTAGCATCCTTTCTTGACAGATATTAATGCACATAAGTGCATGAGCTTCATTGGATCAGATTGCTATACTAAACAGTGATGGGTTACTCTAGTATAGGTGATGCATAGAGTGCACAGACCTTGTGTATAGAGAGAGCACATGTAGAACACTGGTGCAGGAAAGGCTGATGCGAGAATACCAAGGCATAACAGGACATCCTGCTGGGCAATGATAGCTCAGTCCTTGGTGCTGCTAGAAGCAGGTAGAAGGTAAGTGGGGCAAGAACTTGGGGGGGGTCATAGAGGTCATAGAGGAGCAGGGAGCACAATGTGTGTGTGTGACAGGCTCCAGGGGGAGGCAGGGAACATGGATGCCTAATATGCAGCGGCCTTGTGACCCTGATCCATATAGAGGCTCCTTGCCCTCTTTTGTGTGTGTCATGGTGACCCTAAAAAATGAAAGTTTTTCACTTAAAGATGACCAGGCTCGGTTCAAAATGTTACCTATTGTATTTGCAATGTTTACACTCCTAATTGGGTGAACTCAAAAAGGCTGCAGTTCTTTGAGGAAGAGTGTCTCTTGTGCCCCTATGAATTGTATATCTTCTGCCAAGCTAAGTTTTTTTGTTTCGATTTTAGTTTGTAATTATGAGATTTTGTCTAGAAGTGTTTTTTGTATATTTGAACACCAAGTTGCATCTTTAGTGCAGGTTTCTGGTGGGGGTGCAGGAGGATGGTAAATAGTTATTTGTTCTGAAGTTACCTTTCATGATTTTGTCATTATAGGTGTAACTTTTTTGACTGGAGTATGGCAGTTGTGTAGCTAATTGAGCTATTAGTAAATATTTCTTTGTTCAGGTCTGGCAGGAACATTTTTCCAGTTTGCTTCTGTGCTTCTTTTTTTATGGCATAAGGTTTTGAGGTTGGAAGTGAACCAGGTATTGAGATGGGTGCATGGCTTGGCTTTGCACATTTTTAAAGGCGCTACTTTGTCAATAGCTTGACGTAGAGTACGGTTGTATAGCTCAACTAGTGAGCAAAGGTCCAAGCTAGTGTGGATGGGGTCCCTGGTGATAGGTTCCAAGAGTGGCATTCATTTCACTACTGTGATGTTGAGATTATTTCTAGCCAGTGCAGGAGGTGCATGTGAGTTACTCAAGTTAGGCCAAAGGCTGACCTGGATGGTGAAGGAGATAATGTTGTGATCCAAGCACAAGGTACATTAGATGTGATCTTGATGTCGAAATACAGGTCTGTGAGCCAGTCTAGGGTTCTCCCTTTGATATGCGTAGGATTGGAGATACGGTGTGTGAGCCCTAGTTCCGAGATGAAGTTCGCAAGGGATAATGTATTGTCGTCTTAAATGTCATGAAGGCCTAGATTAAAGTCTTGCATTAAGACCATTTGGGAGCTGGGTTTGGTATTCATGGTGAGGAGTCGTGTGATGTCTTCCTCAAAGGATGATAGTGGACCTGGAGGTCTGTCCAAAAGGTGTATCGTTACAGCGTGAGATCAGCGGTAAGAAGTAGTTTGATTGATAGTAGTTCACCAGAAGAGAATAGTTGATTTGGTATTGCCCTTAAGCCAAGCTGGGTTTTGGCAATAAAGGCTACTTCACCTCTTCTAGACGTTTCTCTGTCTAGTCTCGGGATGGTGTATTTTTCAGGGATGGCTAAGGAGAGTGTGGGGCCTGCAGCAGCATGAAGCCATTTTTTGTTACTCTTGCGCAGTTTATACAAAATGTGAATTAACCGAATGACATAGTGGGGGGAGATTTTGATGTCACTCTAGAACCAAAATTGGATAAAAGTGTAGATACTATGAGTAATGAAGGTACAATGAAATGAAAGGCCTTGAGGGAGTTCATGGCGGAGTGTAATCTATTAGATATGTGGAGACTACAACATCCTTTAGTCAGACAATACACTTTTCACTGGCCGTCATAAATTGTATTCTCGGCTTGATCTACTTTTGACATCAGGATTAAGCACCCAGAACTATAAAGGAGGAAACATTAAAAGTATCTTAATCTCAGATCCTGCCCCCGTCTCACTTGAAGTGACTCTGACGTATCCAATGGCAAAATCAAGTACATGGAGAATGAATGTAACACTTCTCGAAGATGCAGAAATATTGGATTGTAAAAGAGTCTAGGTTCTTTGTGGAAAAAACTGGACTGAAGATGAGGAGGTGGAATACGTGTGGAAGGCCTTCAAAGCCTATATGAGGGGCATGCTGATTGGCCTTTCAAGTAAAAAGAAAAAGGAAAGTGAAACGGAAAGGCAAACCGAGTTAAAGAACCAGCGTGAAGAGATTGTTAAACTTGAAATGCAAACAATTATAGATTACTCAATCGACTCTTACTCTTCACCTCCTGGTTGCATTAGAAGGTTTTGGGCTGGGAGAAAACATGGTTCGTCGGATACAGCTTCTATATTCCAGACCGACGGCTAGTGTGAATACAAATAGTCTTTTGTCAACAGGATTTGAACTGGCAAGGCTGACAAAACAATGATTCCCCCTTTCCCCGTTGCTATTCGTCTTCGCAATGGAACCTCTAGCAGAAAAGAGAAGAGAAGATACACTAATTCAAGGAATACAATTCGGAGACGCCAGTCAAAAAATATGGCTTTACGCTGACGATATGCTCCTGGTACTACAAAACATATTTTTATTTTATTTTATTTTATTTGTTCATTTATAAAACCCTCTGACCCTTAGATATCTGGGAACATACACGAAAGCTTATCTTACAGTTGCAGTTACAAAAACTGTAGTTACACGAAGAAGGCATAGGTCATCACATTAGACATAACAGAAATATTTTGTGTATTAAACAGATGCACAAGGTACATTACAAGTGTATTGTCGGAAAGATCGATATCGACCAAGGATCATGTTTGCAAGACCGTATATAGGTGAACAGCATGGGCCAAGGTACATATGACTTATGGGCGTTCTTGTATGAATAGTCAAATTTTCACTTTTTTCCTGAAACCCCAGAAGGATGATTCTGCTCTTAACTCTACTGGAATGGAGTTCCATAGTTTAGCGCCTAGTACCGGAAATCGGTTGCCCCTGCTTTTTGAAGCTAGAATTTGTGAACTTTAAGGCAACAGGTTTTTGGTGACCGTGTAGGTTTGTTGGACTGGTTTCTGTTGATTTTGCAGGTAAGATATTTGGGAGCTAAATTGTAAAGACATTTATATGTTAGTGCTAAGGTTTTGAAAGCAATTATATCTTGAATAAGCAACCAGTGGGCTTTGCATCTAGCTGTGGAGATACAGTGGGTTTTTGGGATGTTAAGAGCAGACCTCAGTGCATTATTTTGCAGTATTTGTAGATTTTTTACATTACCTTTGTTGGTCCCTATGTATAGGGCATTACAGTAATCGAATTTAGACGGTATGAGGGCTCTTGCTAGGGTAGTGCAGCTTTCCGTAGATAAGAACAGCCTGCAGGCAGTGATCAGTTTGTATGTATAGGCCGTGGCAGAAGCTGTAGCGTTAACTTATTTGGTAAGAGTGAGTGGAGAGTCTAAATAGATTCCTAAGGTCTTCACTTCCTTGGAAACATTAATGTTGATACAGTGGATATTGAAGGATTTCAATTGATTGTCCAGTTTGTTCAATTTAGTCTGGGATACCAAAAGAAGTAGCTCTTTCTTGTCATCATTGAGGCATAGGCCGTGGATGGCATCCAGGCTTGAATAGTCAAGTAAATATCATTGAGCAGTTTAGTGTCAGTGTCGTAGTCACCTCTGATTGGGATGAGAATTTGGGTGTCATCTGCATAGTTGGGGTAGGTGACACCCAAAATGTCCAGGTTGTTGAATAGAGGCTTAGTAAAGATGTTGTATAAAGTAGGGTAGACGCATGAGCCCTGTAGAGCTCTGCAGGTGACAGGCACAGGTTTAGCTGAAGGTGCGAATACCCTCATGGTTCTGTTATCGAAGAATGATTGTATCCAAGTAGTGGCTTTGGGTGAGAAATGGGCCGCTGAAGATAGATATTTACACAGGACTTTATGATCGACTAAATCAAAGGCAGCTGAGTGATCAAGTAACAGAAGGAGGACAAGCTTGCCTTTGTCCTTTAGTTTGTCCATTTCAATTTTTAAGTCAATCAGATCTGACTCAGTGCTGTGCCTTGGTTTGAAGCCTGATTGTCTCAGGTCATGGAGATTGTTCAATTCTAGGTGCTTCTGGATTTGCAGGTAGGCGGCCCTGTCTAGCATTTTTAAGAGGAAAGGCACTGTTGTTATAGGTCTGAATTGGTTGGTATGTTGGGATTAAGGCTTTTTTTTTTTTTTAAATAGAGGTAGGACCCAGGCGTCTTTTAAATTAGTTGGGACCATGCACGTTTTGAAGGAAGCGTTAATTAACGTAGTGATGAATGGCTCAAGCACCTCAGCAGCCTCTTTGAAAATTGTAGCCAGGCAAATGTCCCCTTGACATCTTGTAGGTTTGAGGCTGGTTATTATTTTCTCTACTTCTCGAGTAGAGACATGGGTGAACTTAAAAAGGCTGCAGTTCTTTGAGGAAGAGTCTTGTGCCTCTATTAATTGTATATCATCTGGCATGCTAAGTATTTTTGTTTTGATTTTAGTTTGTAATAGTGAAATTTTGTCTAGAAGCACTTTTTGTATACTTGAACACCAAGTTGCATCTTTAGTGCAGGTTTCTGGTGGGGTTGAAGGAGACTCTAATTCTCTGAGGATGGTAAATAGTTCTTTCATTCTTGAGTTACCTTTTTTGATTCTGTCATTATATGTGTCCCTTTTTGACTGGAGTATGTCAGTTTTGCAGCTAATTTAGCTATTAGTAAATATTTCTTTGTTCAGGTCTGACGGGAACTTTTTCCAGGTTGCTTCTGCGTTTCTTTTTTCATGGCATAAGGTTTTGAGGTTGGAATTGAACTAAGTATTGAGATGGGCACAGGGCTTGGCTTTGCACCTTTTTAAAGGCGCTACTTTGTCAATAGCTTGAAGTAGAGTACAGTTGTATAGCTCAACTAGTGAGCAAGGATCCAAGCTAGTATGGACCTGGTTATAGGTTCTAAGAGTAGCATTAATTTCTCTATTGGGATGTTGCGATTGGTTCTAGTCAGTGCAGGAGGTGCATATGAGTTACTCAAGTTAGGTCAAAGGCTGTCCTGGATGGTGAAGGAGATAATGTTGTGGTCTGACCAAGCGCAAGGTACATTAGATGTGATCTTGGTGTCACAATTCAGGTCTGTGAGCCAGTCTAGTGTTCTCCCTTTGATATGCGTAGGATTAGAGATACGGTGTGTGAGGCCTAGTTCCGAGATGGTATTTGCAAGGGCTAATGCATTGTCATCTTAAATGTCATGAAGGCAAGATTAAAGTCTTGCATTAAAATCATTTGGGAGCCGGGTTTGGTATTTATGGTGAGGAGTCCTGTGATGTCTTCCTCAAAGGATGATCGTGGACCTGGAGGTATGTACAAAAGGTGTATAGTTACAGTGTGAGATCAGCCGTTAGAGGTAGTTTGATTGATAGGAGTTTTCCAGAAGAGAATAGTTGATTTGGTATTGCCCTTAAGCCAAGCAGGGTTTTGGCAACAAAGGCTACTCCACCTCCTCTAGACGTTTCTCTGTCTAGTTTCAAGATGGTGTATTTTTCAGGGATGGCTAAGGAGAGTGTGGGGCCTGCAGCAGCATGGAACCAAGTTTCCAATATTGCTAGGAGGTCAAGGTCATTGCTTACTATAAGGTTAGCTATCTCTAGCGCATGTGCTAGTAACGAATTAGCGGTTATAAGTGTGCACTTTATTAGAGGGCTGTTGACATTAGGACTATCTATAGATGAAGATTTCTTGGCTGGTGGGATTGTGATTGTGTTGATTCTGCAGTTGATTTGAGTAGCTCTAATTTTTCTTTTCTTTAGGGAACGTAGTCTTAGTACTTGTTCCTATTCTGTAGTTGGTTGGTGGAGATTGTATTTTCTTTGGTCTGGAGCCTAGTCTAGAATTTCTAATGTTTACAGGGCACAGTTGGTTGGGCATGGGGCGAGCTGTGTATCTGTTAGGCAGAATCACATGCAGTACCCTTTGGGACCACTACATACAATTAAGACTACAAGTGTAAGCACAATTTCACCTTTGGTACAAGCCTAAAATACACAGTAAAGTGGTAGCGATGGCTAAGCAGCCAGATTTATCTCAAGAGTTTAAGTGAGCAGTAGAATAAGTTACACAAAGGACCAACTAATACAGTGATTCAAACAAACACTTACTCAAGGTTTCTTGGTAAAGGAATATACATTTATTTACTCAGTCAGTTTAAAAACATTACACTAGCATAAGCAGTTCAATGTCACACACTAATAAACCACAAAAATACAACTGGTAAGTAAACGAACAAGTTTAGCTTTCCTGAAGTGTGAGCAAAATGGCACTTCACATACTTAATAACGGGGTAAAAAGACAAGGTTATTAGAATCAACAGCACAAATGCATTCATAGGCAGGGCAAAGGGTTTCAGTAACTACAACCAGCAATTCATCTCATAGGCCTGGGCCAACGTCAATGGTTCAGAGTCTTTGTATTGGATAGCACAGTTCTCGTAGTAATGGTAAAGTCTTTGCCACAGAGTTTAGAAGAATTTGGCTAGGCAAAAAGTTTGACAAATGTTTAGGGAAGGACAAGCCATCTAAGTTGAGAACGTTTCCACAAACTCTTGCAATGGCCAAAAAGATTTCCGGACCGCATTTGCACTGTAACTTTGTATTGAAGAAGAGCTGTACCTGAGGAAGTTGTTCCTGGCAGTTCGAGCAGATCTCGCAGTTCCTGAGCTTCAGTCGTGGGGACAAGAAGGAGGACATCGGCAGATTCCTGCACTGCCCAGGGATGAGGCCAAAAGCTTAGCAAGACGTCGGTTTAAGGTGTGAGTGCCTTAAAATCCACAAGCTGGTTTTCTCCCTCTGGCTATCCGGTTTTCAACAGCACTCTGATGAAAATTCGACCAGATGGGGACGGTGTCCAGGTAGCTTATGATTTGGTTGATCCCACCAAACTCAAGGGAAGAAGTTAACCTTGAAGGGCTTCTCTGTCGATTGGAGTTTCAGGCAATTCAGACCTACAGCAGGGCTTCACCGTTCGTCCAGAAGTGGTAGCAGCCCTCTTCCTTCAGCTCGTCTTTGGTTGTTTCGTTCCAGAGGTCGACTCTGCTTTCCAAGTTCCAGAGACCTGCTTTTAAACAGTTTTCCCCCATTCTTTCCAGCCTGGCTGTCACTCACACAGCAGGGTGGCTGTCCGTGCTGGACAGCCAGCCAGCCAATCACGCCAGAGTGCATTCAGTCTCCTAGGAGATTAAGCACAGGGAGTTTCGGGCACCTCCCTCACATCCTGTACACCCCAGACACTCAGGCGCCAGAGGAGGGCTTCAGCACTGAAGCCCGCCAAAGGCCAGCGGACAAAGGGACCAAACCTGGTTTGGCGCGCAGAGACAAACACAAGAAGGAGTTTCCTAAAAGAAATGTTGAAAAAAGATGACCGGAGTCTGTTTTTACAGATATGTCTTGGGTGCCATATTGAAAAACATGGCTGACCCGATTTTTAGCTACCGTTATTAGCGGTCGGGAAAAATCACGGTAGTTGACCTCAATCACTGCCTCCTGCCATTTAAAGTAGGAAAGGGTACCATTTAACTGTTATTTGATTGTCTTGACTCAGGGGAAGCTAGGCAACCCCTCCAGCACTCTATAGTAAGATAGTGGGCGCTGGGTCAGTACATTTAAAAAGACTAGTAAAGTAAATTTAACTTTACATACTCTGGGAGATGGTTGTCAGTCCCAGAGAAGGTATTTAAACCTTGGGAAGTCTGAAAGACATCCCTGTGTCACTGCACTGAAGGTGCTGTGTGACACACAGAAAACAATGATGCCTATGGAGTTGTTTTAAAACTCCATAACCAAAGAACACAAAAGTAAAATACATTGAAAATAAAAAGTTCAAAACCCCAAAATATAGCAAAAGAGGTAGAGGGCTCTAAGGTAGAGGGAATTAAGCACGTTTGTGAGAATTCTTCCTAACAGTATCGCTGGATCCATTGCATAGGGGTGAGTAGATCAAGGCTGCTTACTGGCGTCTGTGAGGTAGTGGTGGGCGTGGTAGTACCGAGTAGTAGAGTGGGTAGGAATTTAGTGGGTGTTATGATGTGAGAAGGAAGTTGTAATGTGGACAAGATTAATGTGACGCTATGTTTGTCCGCCAGTGGACAGGAATGTGGTGATTTTTTGCCACATGCTGAAGAAGGGACTTCCTAATAAAGTCCATCACGATTTAGAAAAAGTGCTAGGGATGGAAGTCAAGAGTTGGCTGGAAATTCAGGCACACCTTTTGCATTTATGCAAGAGAAGACAGGAAAAAGTGAGGGATAATGTAGGGCAGGCACACAAAGCAGGCGCTAAACTTGTTCAAAAGAAATTGGCAAAGATTTGTTTATAAGGGGCAGTAATTACAAATTCTATGGAGGGACAGCAGGGTCAATTGGAAGAACAGGTACAGAGTAAACTGGGAATGATGTAGGTTGGGTGAGTGTGTATGTTCCGCTCCAAGACCAATGAAAGGGATTCACAGGAGCAGGGGAGGATTTCCATTGGGAAGTGGACCATTCAGCGAAATAGGAGTAATGGGTCCTTGGTTTAATGGGCCGGTGGGAAACAATTATGGAGGATTCTATGGGATTCAGTGTTTGTCATGTGGAAGTTTGAGACACGTGTCACGGAATTGTCATGAACGACCACATTACCTTAACATGGGAGCTCAGCCGATGCAGGCCCCGACCCTGCCATATGCCCCAGGCTCTGTGCAATCGCAGCAGTAATGGGTTCAACAGAACCCAGCGGCTCAGGTTGCACAGACCTTCAGGATCCTACCAACCATGCCAGCACAAGCATTGGTGCAGACATGGGACACAAATCCTTTACCCCAAGGAACAGTTGCACACTGTACTGGAGCGCGTGTTTTTGGAGGAAAACTATTTTCTCTCCCAGGTGCTTATATGTGCCAGTAGTCGGACAGCCCACAGGGATCTCCGATGTGTCCAGTACAGTCCATTATCACTGATCTGTTAGAGGATCCCTGGATAGGTGTACAGGTAGGTGACCAAGTGTTTTCATTTAATTGTCTAGGGAGGATAGCTCAGCAGCAACTTGCTCGCCTTGGAAGCAAGACGACACAGAGCAACACAGGTGCGATCACCGGGTCCGTGCTTAAAAAATTCTCGGTATTAAGCACGTTATAAATAACCAATCATATAAGATCATGCTTCGCACAGGGGCTACCAAGTCTTGTATCATGGAAGGTGAGTTCCACTTGCCATAAAAAAAGATGGAAACATGGATTCTCTGGGGCTAGTGCTGAAGATCGTTGTATCAAGGTAGGCAATCAAAGTTCATCAGCCCCTTTGTTGTATTGTATGGACACCCCAGCAAATCCTTTGGAATGGAACAAGCTGAGCAAGTTGCAGATGACGACTGCTTTCACGGAGGAGGGTATAGTAGGCTCAAACCCAGGGTTGTATCCGGTAAGGAAAGCAGTGCATTTTCAGCCCTATTTTAGTGACAGCACGATCAGAGGTTTTCCCGTGCATGCAGCATTATTTCTTTATGGGGTAATGGTTATGTTGTATTAGGTCACAGGGATCAGAAATCAGGCCTGGTGAGCACCATTTGAAGTTTTATTTCAGCCTGATGTGCCATAGGATGTAACACCAGGCACCATTGTTATGATTCTCTTAGAGGCCATAGTGATCAAGAAGAACAGGATGGATCTCTCAGGCACAGATGTGGAGAGATGAGGAGAGTGGTGCACATTTCCGTGCATCCATCTGACCTTATTGCTAAGGGACGTGTCAGACGAGAAATTGTTCAAAGACTTTGAAGACACATGAGAGCTGGTCTTTGAAATTGGCGTGCCTTGCTGATTAGCGATAGATCAAATGGAAGTATCACAGTCCATGCTCATCGTTAAACATACATCACCAATTTGGAAGGAGGATTTGGGAAAAGTACCAGACCATTTTTGGACCAGCAATCCTCATGATGTGGGACTTCTAATCAGTGTTGAAGCGGTAAGGGGAAAATTGAAAACTGTTGCAATATCTCCATGGGTTAAGCAGTACCCCATGTCTACGGAAGCAGACAGAGGTATTTATGAGACCATTATGACGTTACTAAAGCAAGGCATAATAGAACCTTCGGTGATCCCTTGCAATACGGCTATCTACCCTGTGAGGAAAGCAAAGGGGTCCAGTTTAAGGATTGTCCAGGATTTGCACCCACTCAATAATATTGTTGAGGCATAATTTTCGTTGGTGCCAAATCCTGCCACCATTCACAGTCCTGCTGGGTCAACCCAATTCATTGTAACTGATTTAAAAAATTAATTTTTCTCTGTTCCCCTTACACCCTGATTCTCATGGCATTTACACATTGTGGTTAGAGATTCGAGTACACAAGGTTGCTCCAAGGGTTCTGCGAATTTCTGATTGTTTTTAACAGGGTGGTTTAGATAGATTGGGGAATTTATATGTGTCCATTACTGTAATTCAGTACATGGCTGATCTATTAGTCTGCAGCACTTCAGAGGAGCAGTGTCAAGGAGACTCAATAATGCTCATCACCCTGATAACAGAGTAGGGGTACAAAGAGGACAAAGAAAAATTGCAGTACTGTCAGACAGAGGAAGTATATTTGGGGCAAGAAATATCACCTGCAGGAAGAAAGGTAATCCCGAGCTAGCCTCTGCCGTTCAGAAAATGCCTCAGCCACACACAGTGTAACAGATGCAGCAGTTTTTGGTGCTCTGTAACTATTGTAGATTGTGGCTCTTCCATTACTCTAGTTATGTGAGGACCTTACTGCGGGGCCTAAAGGAAGCACAGAAGGTGAAAGGTCTGATAGTGTGGTCGGAGGAAATGGGGACTTGCTTTCAGGATCTCAAGGCTGCGATCAGCAATGCTGCAGTCTTTCTGACCCCAAATTACAAGAGGTCATTCTTTTTATATTCCCGTTCAAATGGGCAGGAGATGACAGCGGTCTTGACAAAGCAAACATCACTAGGCCACAAACCATTTGCATATTAGAGTGGACTCCTAGACCCAGTAATGCAGACGCAGTTCCCTTGTGAGCAAGCTCTGATGGCAGCGGCTTTTGCAATTCAAAAGTATTCTAAAATTACTTGGGTTTGCCTAGTGACATTTTACGTGGAGCATGTGGCAATTCTAGAAAAGTCTTAATCCTCATTGACAACTCAGAGTGTCAGGTTATGAAGTCACTTTGTCAAATGCATCAAATCATCCAGTGTGATGTCACCAAGTACATTTTTGTGACATTCAATGCAGAGCCAGCGTAGCCTGAGGATATTGTTCATAATTGTACCATGTATGAGGGAGAAGAGGAAGAGGGGGTGAATGTGAAAGAGGATGCCCTGGAGGGCAGTTAGTTGATTTATCTTGATTTTTCTTTGACCATCAACCAGGAGATGGGTGAGAGGCATATGGGTGC
This sequence comes from Ambystoma mexicanum, assembly GCF_040938575.1. Lineage (NCBI taxonomy): Eukaryota > Metazoa > Chordata > Amphibia > Caudata > Ambystomatidae > Ambystoma > Ambystoma mexicanum. The sequence continues at coordinate 117,350,534 of NC_090935.1, read as the reverse complement.
AGCTATTGTGGGTCTTGTGGATGGGGAGTACTGGATCAGATTGAAGAAGCAGTGCCTTCTCATTACTCTGAACAAACGGCGGAACTTGTGAAACTTACAAAATACATAAGGGGAAGACAGTCACTGTTTATTCTGACTCTGTGTACGTCACCGCCACCATCCATTTAGGAATGTCTGACGGGTCCCCTGTACTGCATGCTGCACTGCTATCCCAGCTAATTGAAGTGGTAACCTTGTAAGCAGAGATAGGCCTAGTAAAGTGTGCTGCCCATTCTAACCACACTTATTCAATGGTTCTCAGAGATAATGCCGACAGACAGGGCGGCAAATGAAGCAGCATATTTACCTTTCACAGATTCTTAGAAAATGGACACCGTGCTCCAGATAATAGACATGCAAGGGAAAGCCACTAGAGAAGAAGATGAGCTCTGGAAAAAGAGAGGATGTGTTCTTTAACCCTTGGATTTTCTTTGGACACAGGAGGTGATGGGGAAGGTAGTAATGCATGTAAAGCTGCTTCCTATGGGTCTAGAGCAAAAACATTACCCATTGCATAGTTCTTGAACTTCTTGATGACAAACCACAGCAGAGCTCTAGGAGGACTGGGTTATCCCTAACTTACAGGAACAGGTACGTAGATTTGTAGGGAATTGTGTGGTGTGCAAGGAGTTCAATCCCAGAGATATTGTTAGGTCTGTGAGAGTGGTCTTGCCCAGGCCCTCTGGTCCATTCAAGGAGCTCCACAACGGTTTTGTGGACATGATAACGAGGTGCTGTAACTTCAGAAATATAATTGGTGTGGCTTGCCCATTCTCCCGGTGGCTTGAGTTTGGTCCCTGCATACTTCCTGAAGCTAAATCAGCAGTGAGATTTCTGGTGAGAGAGGTATTTTCAAGATATGGGAATTTGTGAGGTCTTAAAATCCAACAACAAAACCCACTTCTTTAAAGCCTTGTTCACAGAAATTATTTTGTTGCTAGGAATAAAGCATAGATTCTGCTCAGTGTACCACCCGCAGGCCAACGGATTCCTGCAAGCCATGTGCAAATCAATAATTAGGGTTTAAACGGCTTTGGTCAGTTATTGTTATGAATTATGTTTCCGTACCAATGTTTAACCATGTGCTGACGTCATGACCTAATACGACGAATGCTAAGAAGAGGTGTGTTATGAATGTGATCTGAAGATGACTATTAAGATAAAACTGGGCAATTAAAATGTAGGAATTTGGAAAAGATGGAAGAAATCACTAATAAACTCCCCTCCCGACAAAAACACATGTTAGCGGGAGCTAGAAAATACACATGACACAGGATTGCTGTCTATAATGCCCTGTCAGTCCATCTTTAGCCAACGCATATTTTGGTGTCTCCTATACGACCTGATGGCCATTCCAATTGCCTCCTCATCCCGCATTAACACATGCACAGCATAGCAACTATTTTCTGATTCTGCATCAGCTCCTCAAGCACGTGTTATGGCGCCTGCTTTACGTGCTGCGCCATAATCCATGGCAATGGAAGTGCCATCCTTTTGTGTGCTTCCTACATCCACTTACACAACCACACATATTCACATTCTTAACCCAACAATCCTTACAAAAACAAGCACACAAAACGCACTGCAAACTACATACCCATCCACTTACCACTGATAGACCAATCCATACACAATTGATCTTAAAACTAGTCAGCCCCATAGGACTGTTCAGTGCTCCTTTGTTTCTGTCTATTATACTTGTGGGCAACTTTACCACAGTCGCAGTGCACGCACATATAATAGATGTTGTTCATTTGTTATTTATATAGCCTAAGCACTGTATATATTTACATAGATGAATCAACCCAACCGAAGATGGTACTCATTTATTGACCTCGGAGGGATGAAATGCTGAATTGGCCTTGCTGGGATTCAAACCTGTGACCTTGGAATTCACACATAGATCACAGCAGCGAGCGCTCAACCTGCTGAGATATCTTACTAGCTAGATGCCCTTACAGTAACAATATGATAATCAGAGATTCTAAAACCCACACAATGGTGGTCATTTTCCACTAAGTGGAGTGCAAGATGGAAGTCTAACAGCAATGTGTATTACGTGTATGCTTTCATTTTACTTTCTTTCTCATTTTTGCACCCCTCCAAGGCGTGGGAGCGAGCCAGCCTCTCTGCTTCATTTTCCAACTCTGTCTTGAAAGTGCTCCAGGTTTTATGCCTGCATGACGTGTTAAGCCAATATACATCTTGGGAATCCACTTCACATTTGCACCTGCTAACAAGCAGTATTAAACGTTGTCTGCAAAGGAGTAATTTTCAGACAGCATTTATGTTTTTGGAACACGGAGCGTAAAAGTGAAGAATAAAGAAAATTTTGCAGAGTTTCTTCACAATTACATTCTGCCTTGCACATGTGGTAAATTGCATGCAGGAGACCCAACAGCACATAAGTGCTAGCATTATATGCAATTTGCACTTTCTTTAAAAGGACCAGATTTTTTCTTGTGGGGGGTATATACATCGTCAGCCAAGATACTGACTTCAGGTCATTGAGGCAGCGTAAGAGCAAATTGAACTTCAGCCAGCAATAATTTGAGCCAGCTATACATTGTTCTCATGCCAATAAACTGTTGTGATGTAAGCTGCTTGGCTGACAAAAATCCCCTAAAATAACAGCATGTAAACCACCCATAAGCCCTCATGCTACATTCCAAGAAACAGCTGGACATGATGGCCTTGGGAACTGTTAACCATTGAAACTGGAAATGAGAGTTTGGAACTATTACAAGAGGATAGCTTATTATCTCTATAAAAAGTGTTTACGTTAAACATTTCTTTAACATAGAACAATAGAATAAGCGTGAGAAAATAAAAGATGAAATCAGAAGTTTAGTGGCAGTAAAAGTAAGAAAAGGCCAGACTTTACAAATATTAAAGACATGATAGCGACCAGAGAGAGACGTAATAGAAATATGATACGAAAAGGAAAGAGCTGTATCAAGATAAAGACCAAGATTCTGGCAGTAGAGTAAATCGGAAGGCGAGTAGGAGGAAACAGGAACAAAGATGGGGGAGGGGAAATTGGTACAAGCTGGAAAGAAAAGAACCTGAGTTGTTGAAGCATTAAGAACAAGAAAGTGATCAGACATCCAAGTCCTGATAGCACAAAGGCAGGATGAACTATTACTATGAATAGCAGGTGTAAAGAGGAGAAGGTCAAAAAGAGCTGGGTATCATCAGTATAAAAATGGTTAGATAACCTAATAGAGGAAATAATAGATCCAGGCGGGGAAGAGTAAAGAGAAAAAAAGGACCAAGCACAGAACCCTGTGCAAAACAGTGAGAAAGGGGGACCGACTCGGAATAAGCACCTGCCCAAGAAACAGAATAGGTATTCTTATATAAATAAGAATGAAACCAAGATAGCACAGATCCAGAGAACCCAAAAGAAGAAAGAGACTTTAGCAATAAAGCATGATCCACCATGTCGAAGGCAGCAGAGAGATCCAAAAGAATAAGAATAGATGAGTGTTTAGAATAACGAGCAGTAAGCAAAGAGTCACACACAGAAAGAAGAGCAGTTTCAGTGGAATTGAGTTTACAGAGACAAAAGAGGACACCAGAGCGTAAACAAGCCGTTCAGAAGCGTAGAAAGAAAAGGAAGGAGAGAATTTGGATGAAAGTTACAGGGAGAGGACGGATCCAAAGGAGGTGTTTTTCAGAATAGGAAGAATAGTCGCATACTTGGATGAAAGAGGGAAAATAGAAGTACAAAGAGAAATATTGAAAAGACTGGAGATAAAAGAAGAAGGAATAGGATCGTTAACCGAAGTGGTGGGATGGGCCCGTGAAAGAAGCAAAGGAGTTTCAGAGTTAGAAATTGGAAAGAAAGAGATAATAGCCAATGATAATGGAGATGATGAAGAAGAAAGTTGAAGGGGAGGCGGTGAAGATGAAACAATCGCAGCACGAAGCACCTGCAAAGGCAGGTCCCCTCCGCGTGGTGTGTGAAAGGGGCGTAACTGCTTGTATGCCACCCTTTGAGTCAACGTTACCTGCCATTCATGCTTTGGCTGGCAGGTTTACAATGTATTCCTATGAAATCTGCCTGCTTTTTGCTGGTGTAAAAAACAGACAGATTCCATAGCAATGCATGAAAATAGGATTTGAATCTGCTCTCTGGCGAGGGGCTTTAAAATTAATTAAATGTGCACAACTTTAACACATTTAATTTACATTACGTGTCAATGAAAATGAGTTCCTATATCTTTTCTTCATTCAATTTAAGAAAGTACATTTTGTGTATTAGGCATTAGTACCCAGCGAGGGACAATCAGATTGTAACAAAAGATCTGATAGGCCCTTGCCAGGTCGTTACCGGGTGGAAAAAGACTCACCTTTTGTGGGACCAAGCTCCGCATCCTGCAGAGTTCTTTTTCTTTCTTCATCAGGCTGCCCTAGAAAGGGAGAAGGGACTACATGTAGTCCCTTCTCGCCTTCCATGGTGGTTATTTTGTTTGTTTACTCTTTTTTCCCTATCTTTTTAATGGCTTCGCTCAGCCTCATAACTCTGGCCCGCGGTCCTTACCCAACCGGTTACACCCCTCCACAGGTTCTTTTGCTTAATTAAATGCCTTCCAAAATGTATGGACTATGTTTGATGAACACTGTAAATGTAAATGCAGCTGCTGGTAACGACCTGCAGCATAAGATCAGGGCTCAAAAGAAATGCGGATTGCTCAATTTGGGCGGCAGGGTCCGGGTCAGCCTTCCTTGGAGGATAAAAATAAATGTTGCCCTTAAGTTAAACCCCCCTAGTGCTAACGGCTCTTTTTGTATGGTGGAACAAGAGAACTCTTACCAGCGCCATGGACAATGCTATGCATACTTCTGTACTCTGTTCATGACGTTGCAGATGGCGCCATCTGCATGCAAATCCGCAGCGCCAGGATCTGCTTTTGTTGTTGTTGCTGGCAGCAATACTTTCCTATATAATTCACTTCCTTTTCACACCAGTTACAAGCAGGTGGATTTCATGGTAATCCATTGTAAGTGTTGCCTGCATGTGTAGATGGCATGCACAGTTCAAACAATTAGCACTACGAAGTGTGAAAACAAGACACCACGCTGCTATTGCCTACGTTTACATTGTTTTTGTGTGTGTAATGCATAGTGCAAAGGAGGACACCTGCCCAGAGAGGAACTTTTTGCAAATAAATGCAAATGTAGCAGGTCTCCTCGGTGCAATGTATGAAGTCTTGGAAAGTCACCTCCACATGCAATCCGTGGAAGTGATTTCATTAGTGCATAGGTGCACATTTGTCACACGGCAGAGCATCATTACCTTTCATTACTAGCATCCTTTCTTGACAGAGATTAATGCACATAAGTGCATGAGCTTCATTGGATCAGATTGCTATACTAAACAGTGATGGGTTACTCTAGTATAGGTGATGCATAGAGTGCACAGACCTTGTGTATAGAGAGAGCACATGTAGAACACTGGTGCAGGAAAGGCTGATGCGAGAATACCAAGGCATAACAGGACATCCTGCTGGGCCATGATAGCTCAGTCCTTGGTGCTGCTAGAAGCAGGTAGAAGGTAAGTGGGGCAAAAACTTGGGGGAGGGTCGCAGAGGAGCAGGGAGCACAATGTGTGTGTGTGACAGGCTCCAGAGGGAGGCAGGGAGCATGGATGCCTAAAATGCAGCGGCCTTGTGACCCTGATCCATATAGAGGCTCCTTGCCCTCTTTTGTGTGTGTCATGGTGACCCTAAAAAATGAAAGTTTTACACTTAAAGATGACCAGGCTCGGTTCAAAATGTTACCTATTGTATTTGCAATGTTTACACTCCTAATTGGGTGAACTCAAAAAGGCTGCAGTTCTTTGAGGAAGAGTGTCTCTTGTGCCCCTATGAATTGTATATCATCTGCCAAGCTAAGTTTTTTTGTTTCGATTTTAGTTTGTAATTATGAGATTTTGTCTAGAAGTGTTTTTTGTATATTTGAACACCAAGTTGCATCTTTAGTGCAGGTTTCTGGTGGGGGTGCAGGAGGATGGTAAATAGTTATTTGTTCTGAAGTTACCTTTCGTGATTTTGTCATTATAGGTGTCCCTTTTTTGACTGGAGTATGGCAGTTGTGTAGCTAATTGAGCTATTAGTAAATATCTCTTTGTTCAGGTCTGGCAGGAACATTTTTCCAGTTTGCTTCTGTGCTTCTTTTTTTATGGCATAAGGTTTTGAGGTTGGAAGTGAACCAGGTATTGAGATGGGTGCATGGCTTGGCTTTGCACATTTTTAAAGGCGCTACTTTGTCAATAGCTTGACGTAGAGTACGGTTGTATAGCTCAACTAGTGAGCAAAGGTCCAAGCTAGTGTGGATGGGGTCCCTGGTGATAGGTTCCAAGAGTGGCATTCATTTCACTGCTGTGATGTTGAGATTATTTCTAGCCAGTGCAGGAGGTGCATGTGAGTTACTCAAGTTAGGCCAAAGGCTGACCTGGATGGTGAAGGAGATAATGTTGTGATCCAAGCACAAGGTACATTAGATGTGATCTTGATGTCGAAATACAGGTCTGTGAGCCAGTCTAGGGTTCTCCCTTTGATATGCGTAGGATTGGAGATACGGTGTGTGAGCCCTAGTTCCGAGATGAAGTTTGCAAGGGATAATGTATTGTCGTCTTAAATGTCATGAAGGCCTAGATTAAAGTCTTGCATTAAGACCATTTGGGAGCTGGGTTTGGTATTCATGGTGAGGAGTCGTGTGATGTCTTCCTCAAAGGATGATAGTGGACCTGGAGGTCTGTCAAAAAGGTGTATCGTTACAGCGTGAGATCAGAGGTAAGAGGTAGTTTGATTGATAGTAGTTCACCAGAAGAGAATAGTTGATTTGGTATTGCCCTTAAGCCAAGCTGGGTTTTGGCAATAAAGGCTACTTCACCTCTTCTAGACGTTTCTCTGTCTAGTCTCAGGATGGTGTATTTTTCAGGGATGGCTAAGGAGAGTGTGGGGCCTGCAGCAGCATGAAGCCATTTTTTGTTACTCTTGTACAGTTTATACAAAATGTGAATCGACCAAATGACATAGTGGGGGGAGATTTTGATGTCACTCTAGAACCAAAATTGGATAAAAGTGTAGATACTATGAGTAATGAAGGTACAATGAAATGAAAGGCCTTGAGGGAGTTCATGGCGGAGTGTAATCTATTAGATATGTGGAGACTACAACATCCTTTAGTCAGACAATACACTTTTCACTGGCCGTCATAAATTGTATTCTCGGCTTGATCTACTTTTGACATCAGGATTAAGCACCCAGAACTATAAAGGAGGAAACATTAAAAGTATCTTAATCTCAGATCATGCCCCAGTCTCACTTGAAGTGACTCTGACGTATCCAATGGCAAAATCAAGTACATGGAGAATGAATGTAACACTTCTCGAAGATGCAGAAATATTGGATAAGATTGTAAAAGAGTCTAGGTTCTTTGTGGAAAACACTGGACTGAAGATGAGGAGGTGGAATACGTGTGGAAGGCTTTCAAAGCCTATATGAGGGGCATGCTGATTGGCCTTTCAAGTAAAAAGGAAGGAAAGTGAAACGGAAAGGCAAACCGAGTTAAAGAACCAGCGTGAAGAGATTGTTAAACTTGAAATGCAAACAATTATAGATTACTCAATGGACTCTTACTCTTAACCTCCTGGTTGCATTAGAAGGTTTTGGGCTGGGAGAAAACATGGTTCGTCGGATACAGCTTCTATATTCCAGACCGACGGCTAGTGTGAATACAAATAGTCTTTTGTCAACAGGATTTGAACTGGCAAGGCTGACAAAACAATGATTCCCCCTTTCCCCGTTGCTATTCGTCTTCGCAATGGAACCTCTAGAAGAAAAGAGAAGAGAAGATACACTAATTCAAGGAATACAATTCGGAGACGCCAGTCAAAAAATATGGCTTTACGCTGACGATATGCTCCTGGTACTACAAAACATATTTTTATTTTATTTTATTTTATTTGTTCATTTATAAAACGCTCCTGACCCTTAGATATCTGGGAACATACACGAAAGCTTATCTTACAGTTGCAGTTACAAAAACTGTAGTTACACGAAGAAGGCATAGATCATCACATTAGACATAACAGAAATATTTGGTGTATTAAACAGATGCACAAGGTACATTACAAGTGTATTGTCGGAAAGATCGATATCGACCAAGGATCATGTTTGCAAGACCGTATATAGGTGAACAGCATGGGCCAAGGTACATATGACTTATGGGCGTTCTTGTATGAATAGTCACATTTTCACTTTTTTCCTGAAACCCCAGAAGGATGATTCTGCTCTTAACTCTACTGGAATGGAGTTCCATAGTTTAGCGCCTAGTACCGGAAATCGGTTGCCCCTGCTTTTTGAAGCTAGAATTTGGGAACTTTAAGGCAAGAGGTTTTTGGTGACCGTGTAGGTTTGTTGGACTGGTTTCTGTTGATTTTGCAGGTAAGATATTTGGGAGCTAAATTGGAAAGACATTTATGGGTTAGTGCTAAGGTTTTGAAAGCAATTCTATCTTGAATAGGCAACCAGTGGGCTTTGCATCTAGCTGTGGAGATACAGTGGGTTTTTGGGATGTTAAGAGCAGACCTCAGTGCATTATTTTGCAGTATTTGTAGATTTTTTACATTACGTTTGTTGGTCCCTATGTAGAGGGCATTACAGTAATCGAATTTAGACGGTATGAGGGCTCTTGCTAGGGTAGTGCAGCTTTCCGTAGATAAGAACAGCCTGCAGGCAGTGATCAGTTTGTATGTATAGGCCGTGGCAGAAGCTGTAGCGTTAACCTATTTGGTAAGAGTGAGTGGAGAGTCTAAATAGATTCCTAAGGTCTTCACTTCCTTGGAAACATTAATGTTGATACAGTGGATATTGAAGGATTTCAATTGATCATCCAGTTTGTTCAATTTAGTCTGGGATACCAAAAGAAGTAGCTCTGTCTTGTCATCATTGAGGCATAGGCCGTGGATGGCATCCAGGCTTGAATAGTCAAGTAAATATCATTGAGCGGTTTAGTGTCAGTGTCGTAGTCACCTGTGATTGGGATGAGAATTTGGGTGTCATCTGCATAGTTGGGGTAGGTGACACCCAAAATGTCCAGGTTGTTGAATAGAGGCTTAGTAAAGATGTTGTATAAAGTAGGGTAGATGCATGAGCCCTGTAGAGCTCTGCAGGTGACAGGCACAGGTTTAGCTGAAGGTGCGAATACCCTCATGGTCTGTTATCGAAGAATGATTGTATCCAAGTAGTGGCTTTGGGTGAGAAATGGGCCGCTGAAGATAGATATTTACACAGGGCTTTATGATCCACTAAATCAAAGGCAGCTGAGTGATCAAGTAACAGAAGGAGGACAAGCTTGCCTTTGTCCTTTAGTTTGTCCATTTGAGTTTTTAAGTCAATCAGATCTGACTCAGTGCCGTGCCTTGGTCTGAAGCCTGATTGTCTCAGGTCATGGAGATTGTTCAATTCTAGGTGCTTCTGGATTTGCAGGTAGGCGGCCCTATGTAGGATTTTTAAGAGGAAAGGCACTGTTGTTATAGGTCTGTAATTGGTTGGTATGTTGGGATTAAGGCTTTATTTTTTTTTTTAAATAGAGGTAGGACCCAGGCGTCTTTCAAATTAGTTGGGACCATGGACGTTTTGAAGGAAGCGTTAATTAACGTAGTGATGAATGGCTCAAGCACCTCAGCAGCCTCTTTGAAAATTGTAGCCAGGCAAATGTCCCCTTGACATCTTGTAGGTTTGAAGCTGGTTATTATTTTCTCTACTTCTCGAGTAGAGACATGGGTGAACTTAAAAAGGCTGCAGTTCTTTGAGGAAGAGTCTTGTGCCTCTATTAATTGTATATCATCTGGCAAGCTAAGTATTTTTGTTTTGATTTTAATTTGTAATAGTGAAATTTTGTCTAGAAGCACTTTTTGTATACTTGAACACCAAGTTGCATCTTTAGTGCAGGTTTCTGGTGGGGTTGCAGGAGACTCTAATTCTCTGAGGATGGTAAATAATTCTTTCATTCTTGAGTTACCTTTTTTGATTCTGTCATTATATGTGTCCCTTTTTGACTGGAGTATGTCAGTTTTGCAGCTCATTTAGCTATTAGTAAATATTTCTTTGTTCAGGTCTGACGGGAACTTTTTCCAGGTTGCTTCTGTGTTTCTTTTTTCATGGCATAAGGTTTTGAAGTTGAAATTGAACTAAGTATTGAGATGGGCACGTGGCTTGGCTTTGCACATTTTTAAAGGCGCTACTTTGTCAATAGCTTGAAGTAGCGTACAGTTGTATAGCTCAACTAGTGAGCAAGGGTCCAAGCTAGTATGGATGGTGTCCCTGGTGATAGGTTCTAAGAGTAGCATTCATTTCTCTACTGTGATGTTGCGATTGGTTCTAGTCAGTGCAGGAGGTGCATATGAGTTACTCAAGTTAGGTCAAAGGCTGTCCTTGATGGTGAAGGAGATAATGTTGTGGTCTGACCCAGCGCAAGGTACATTAGATGTGATCTTGGTGTCACAATTCAGGTCTGTGAGCCAGTCTAGTGTTCTCCCTTTGATATGCGTAGGATTAGAGATACGGTGTGTGAGGCCTAGTTCCGAGATGGTGTTTGCAAGGGCTAATGCATTGTCATCTTAAATGTCATGAAGGCTTAGATTAAAGTCTTGCATTAAGATCATTTGGGAGCCGGGTTTGGTATTTATGGTGAGGAGTCCTGTGATGTCTTCCTCAAAGGATGATTGTGGACCTGGAGGTATGTACAAAAGGTGTATAGTTACAGTGTGAGATCAGCCGTTAGAGGTAGTTTGATTGATAGGAGTTTTCCAGAAGAGAATAGTTGATTTGGTATTGCCCTTAAGCCAAGCAGGGTTTTGGCAACAAAGGCTACTCCACCTCCTCTAGACGTTTCTCTGTCTAGTTTCAAGATGGTGTATTTTTCAGGGAGGGCTAAGGAGAGTGTGGGGCCTGCAGCAGCATGAAACCAAGTTTCCAATATTGCTAGGAGGTTAAGGTCATTGCTTACTATAAGGTTAGCTATGTCTAGCGCATGTGCTAGTAACGAATTAGCGGTTATAAGTGTGCACTTTATTAGAGGGCGGTTGACATTAGGACTATCTATAGATGAAGATTTCTTGGCTGGTGGGATTGAGATTGTGTTGATTCTGCAGTTGATTTGAGTAGCTCTAATTTTTCTTTTCTTTAGAGAACGTAGTCTTAGTACTAGTTCCTTTTCTGTAGTTGGTTGGTGGAGATTGTATTTTCTTTGGTCTGGAGCCTAGTCTAGAATTTCTAATGTTTACAGGGCACAGTTGGTTGGGCATGGGGCGAGCTGTGTATCTGTTAGGCAGAATCACATGCAGTACCCTTTGGGACCACTACATGCAATTAAGACAAGTGTAAGCACAATTTCACTTTTGGTACAAGCCTGAAATACACAGTAAAGTGGTAGCGATGGCTAAGCTGCCAGATTTATCTCAAGAGTTTAAGTGAGCAGTAGATTAAGTTACACAAAGGACCAACTAATACAGTGATTCAAACAAACACTTACTCAAGGTTTCTTGGTAAAAGAATATACATTTATTTACTCAGTCAGTTTAAAAACATTACACTAGCATAAGCAGTTCAATATCACACACTAATAAACCACAAAAATACAACTGGTAAGTAAACAAACAAGTTTAGCTCTCCTGAAGTGTGAGCAAAATGGCACTTCATATACTTAATAACGGGGTAAAAAGACAAGATTATTAGAATCAACAGCACAAATGCATTAATAGGCAGGGCAAAGGGTTTCAGTAACTACAACCAGCAATTCATCTCTTTGGCCTGGGCCAAAGTCAATTGTTCAGAGTCTTTGTATTGGATAGCGCAGTTCTCGTAGTAATGGTAAAGTCTTTGCCACAGAGTTTAGAAGAATTTGGTTAGGCAAAAAGTTTGACAAATGTTTAGGGAAGGACAAGCCATCGAAGTTGAGAAAGTTTCCACAAACTCTCGCAATGGCCAAAAAGATTTCTGGACCGCATTTGCACAGTACCTTTGTATTGAAGAAGAGCTGTACCTGAGGCAGTTGTTCCTGGCAGTTCGAGCAGATCTCGCAGTTCCTGAGCTTCAGTCGTGGGGACAAGAAGGAGGACATCGGCAGATTCCTGCACTGCCCAGGGATGCGGCCAAAAGCTTAGCAAGACGTCAGTTTAAGGTGTGAGTGCCTTAAAATCCACAAGCTGGTTTTCTCCCTCTGGCTATCCGGTTTTCAACAGCACTCTGATGAAAATTCGACCAGATGGGGACGGTGTCCAGGTAGCTTATGATTTGGTTGATCCCACCAAACTCAAGGGAAGAAGTTAACCTTGAAGGGCTTCTTTGTCGATTGGAGTTTCAGGCAATTCAGACCTACAGCAGGGCTTCACCGTTAGTCCAGGAGTGGTAGCAGCCCTCTTCCTTCAGCTCGTCTTTGGTTGTTTCGTTCCAGAGGTCGACTCTGCTTTCCAAGTTCCAGAGACCTGCTTTTAAACAGTTTTCCCCCATTCTTTCCAGCCTGGTTGTCACTCACACAGCAGGGTGGCTGTCCGTGCTGGACAGCCAGCCAGCCAATCACGCCAGAGTGCATTCAGTCTCCTAGGAGACTAAGCACAGGGAGTTTCGGGCACCTCCCTCACATCCTGTACACCCCAGACACTCAGGCGCCAGAGGAAGGCTTCAGCACTGAAGCCCGCCAAAGGCCAACGGACAAAGGGACCAAACCTGGTTTGGCGCGCAGAGACAAACAGAAGAAGGACTTTCCTGAAAGAAATGTTGAAAAAAGATGACCGGAATCTGTTTTTACAGATATGTCTTGGGTGCCATATTGAAAAACATGGCTGACCCGATTTTTAGCTACCGTTATTAGCGGTCGGGAAAAATCACGGTAGTTGACCTAAATCACTGCCTCCCGCCATTTAAAGTAGGAAAGGGTAACATTTAACTGTTATTTGATTGTCTTGACTCAGGGGAAGCTAGGCAACCCCTCCAGCACTCTATGTTCCAGCACTCTATAGTAAGATAGTGGGTGCTGGGTCAGTAAATTTAAAAAGACTAGTAAAGTAAATTTAACTTTACATACTCTGGGAGATGGTTGGCAGTCCCAGAGAAGGTATTTAAACCTTGGGAAGTCTGAAAGACATCCCTGTGTCACTGCACTGAAGGTGCTGTGTGACACACAGAAAACAATGATGCCTATGGAGGTGTTTTAAAACTCCATAACCAAAGAACACAAAAGTAAAATACATTGAAAATAAAAAGTACCGCTGGATCCATTGCATAGGGGTGAGTAGATCAAGGCTGCTTACTGTCGTCTGTGAGGTAGTGGTGGGCGTGGTAGTACCGAGTAGTAGAGTGGGTAGGAATTTAGTGGGTGTTATGATGTGAGAAGGAGGTTGTAATGTGGACAAGATTAATGTGACGCTATGTTTGTCCGCAAGTGGACAGGAATGTGGTGATTTTTTGCCACATGATGAAGAAGGGACTTCCTAATAAAGTCCATCACGATTTAGAAAAAGTGGTAGGGATGGAAGTCAAGAGTTGGCTGGAAATTCAGGCACACCTTTTGCATTTATGCAAGAGAAGACAGGAAAAAGCGAGGGTTAATGTAGAGCAGGCACACAAAGCAGGCGCTAAACTTGTTTAAAAGAAATTGGCAAAGATTTGTTTATAAGGGGCAGTAATTACAAATTCTATGGAGGGACAGCAGGGTCAATTGGAACAACAGGTACAGAGTAAACTGGGAATGACGTAGGGTTGGGTGAGTGTGTATGTTCCGCTCCAATACCAATGAAAGGGATTCGCAGGAGCAGGGGAGGATTTCCATTGGGAGGTGGACCATTCAGCAAAATAGGAGTAATGGGTCCTTGGTTTAATGGGTCGGTGGGAAACAATTATGGAGGATTCTATGGGATTCAGTGTTTGTCATGTGGAAGTTTGAGACATGTGTCACGGAATTGTCATGAACGACCACAGTACCTTAACATGGGAGCTCAGCCGATGCAGGCCCCGACCCTGCCATATGCCCCAGGCTCTGTGCAATCGCAGCAGTAATGGGTTCAACAGAACCCAGCGGCTCAGGTTGCACAGACCTTCAGGATCCTACCAACCATGCCAGCACAAGCATTAGTGCAGACATGGGACACAAATCCTTTACCCCAAGGAACAGTTGCACACTGTACTGGAGCGCGTGTTTTTGGGGGAAATCTATTTTCTCTCCCAGGTGCTAATATGTGCCAGTAGTCGGACAGCCCACAGGGATCTCTGATGTGTCCAGTACAGTCCATTATCACTGATCTGTTAGAGGATCCCTGGATAGGTGTACAGGTAGGTGACCAAGTGTTTTCATTTAATTGTCTAGGGAGGATAGCTCAGCAGCAACTTGCTCGGCTTGGAAGCAAGACGACACAGAGCAACACAGGTGCGATCACCGGGTCCGTGCTTAAGAATTTCTCGGTATTAAGCATGTTACAAATAACCAATTATATCATATCATGCTTCGCACAGGGGCTACCAAGTCTTGTATCATGGAAGGTGAGTTCCACCTGCCATAAAAAAAGATGGAAACATGGATTCTCTGGGGCTAGTGCTGAAGATCGTTGTATCAAGGTAGGCAATCAAAGTTCATCAGCCCCTTTGTTCTATTGTATGGACACCCCAGCAAATCCTTTGGGATGGAACAAGCTGAGCAAGTTGCAGATGATGACTGCTTTCACGGAGGAGGGTATAGTAGGCTCAAACCCAGGGTTGTATCCGGTAAGGAAAGCAGTGCATTTTCAGCCCTATTTTAGTGACAGCGCGATCACGGGGTTTCCCGTGCATGCAGCATTATTTCTTTATGGGGTAATGGTTTTGTTGTATTGTGTCACAGGGATCAGAAATCAGGCCTGGTGAGCACCATTTGAAGTTTTATTTCAGCCTGATGTGACACCAGGCACCATTGTTATGATTCTCTTAGAGGCCATAGTGATCAAGAAGAACAGGATGGATCTCTCAGGCACAGATGTGGAGAGATGAGGAGAGTGGTGCAAAGTTCCGTGCATTCATCTGACCTTATTGCTAAGGGACGTGTCAGACGAGAAATTGTTCGAAGACTTTAAAGACACATGAGAGCTGGTCTTTGAAATTGGCGTGCCTTGCTGATTAGCGATAGATCAAATGGAAGTATCACAGTCCATGCTCATCGTTAAACATACATCACCAATTTGGAAGGAGGATTTGGGAAAAGTACCAGACCATTTTTGGACCAGCAATCCTCATGATGTGGGACTTCTAATCAGTGTTGAAGCGGTAAGGGGAAAATTGAAAACTGTTGCAATATCTCCATGGGTTAAGCAGTACCCCATGTCTACGGAAGCAGACAGAGGTATTTATGAGACCATTATGACGTTACTAAAGCAAGGCATAATAGAACCTTCGGTGTCTCCTTGCAATACGGCTATCTACCCTGTGAGGAAAGCAAAGGGGTCCAGTTTAAGGATTGTCCAGGATTTGCACCCACTCAATAATATTGTTGAGGCATTATTTCCGTCGGTGCCAAATCCTGCCACCATTCGCAGTCCTGCTGGGTCAACCCAATTCATGGTAACTGATTTAAAAAATTAATTTTTCTCTGTTCCCCTTACACCCAGATTCTCATGGCATTTACGCATTGTGGTTAGAGATTCGAGTACACAAGGTTGCTCCAAGGGTTCTGCGAATTTCTGATTGTTTTTAACAGGGTGGTTTAGATAGATTGGGGAATTTATATGTGTCCATTACTGTAATTCAGTACATGGCTGATCTATTAGTCTGTAGCACTTCAGAGGAGCAGTGTCAAGGAGACTCAATAATGCTCATCACCCTGATAACAGAGTAGGGGTACAAAGAGGACAAAGAAAAATTGCAGTACTGTCAGACAGAGGAAGTATATTTGGGGCAAGAAATATCACCTGCAGGAAGAAAGGTAATCCCGAGCTAGCCTCTGCCGTTCAGAAAATGCCTCAGCCAGACACAGTGTAACAGATTCAGCAGTTTTTGGTGCTCTGTAACTATTGTAGATCGTGCTCTTCCATTACTCCAGTTATGTGAGGACCTTACTGCGGGGCCTAAAGGAAGCACAGAAGGTGAAAGGTCTGATAGTGTGGTCGGAGGAAATGGGGACGTGCTTTCAGGATCTCAAGGCTGCGATCAGCAATGCTGCAGTCTTTCTGACCCCAAATTACAAGAGGTCATTCTTTTTATATTCCCGTTCAAATCGGCAGGAGATGACAGCGGTCTTGACAAAGCAAACATCACTAGGCCACAAACCATTCGCATATTAGAGTGGACTCCTAGACCCAGTAATGCAGACGCAGTTCCCTTGTGAGCAAGCTCTGGTGGCAGCAGCTTTTGCAATTCAAAAGCATTCAACAATTACTTGGGTTTGCCTAGTGACATTTTACTTGGAGCATGTGGCAATTCTAGAAAAGTCTTAATCCTCATTGACAACTCAGAGTGTCAGGTTATGAAGTCACTTTGTCAAATGCATCAAATCATCCAGTGTGATGTCACCTAGTACATTTTTGTGACATTCAATGCAGAGCCAGCGTACCCTGAGGATATTGTTCATAATTGTACCATGTATGAAGGAGAAGAGGAAGAGGGGGTGAATGTGAAGGAGGATGCCCTGGAGGGCAGTTAGTTGATTTATCTTGATTTTTCTTCGACCATCAACCAGGAGATGGGTGAGAGGCATATGGGTGCAGCTATTGTGGGTCTTGTGGATGGGGAGTACTGGATCAGATTGAAGAAGCAGTGCCTTCTCATTACTCTGAACGAACGGTGGAACTTACAAAATACATAAGGGGAAGACAGTCACTGTTTATTCTGACTCTGTGTACGTCACCGCCACCATCCATTTAGGAATGTCTGACGGGTCCCTTGTACTGCATGCTGCACTGCTATCCCCGGCGGCAAAGGAAGCAGCATATTTACCTTTCACAGATTCATAGAAAATGGACACCGTGTCCCAACAGGTACAGTTATCAGCCCTGTACACCACACTCCTGGTGCCCCAGATAATAGACATGCAAGGGAAAGCCCCTGAAGAAGAAGATGAGCTCTGGAAAAAGAGAGGATGTGTTCTTTAACCCTCAGATTTTCTTTGGACACAGGAGGTGATGGGGAAGGTAGTAATGCATGTAAAGCTGCTTCTTATGGGTCTAGAGCAAAAACATTTCCCATTGCATAGTTCTTGAACTTCTTGATGACAAACCACAGCAGAGCTCTAGGAGGACTTGGTTATCCCTAACTTACAGGAACAGGTACGTAGATTTGTAGGGAAGTGTGTGGTGTGCAAGGAGTTCAATCCCAGAGATATTGTTAGGTCTGTGAAAGCGGTCTTGCCCAGGCCCTCTGGTCCATTCAAGGAGCTCCACAACGATTTTGTGGACATGATAACGAGGTGCTGTAACAATTGGTGTGGCTTGCCCATTCTCCCGGTGGCTTGAGTTTGGTCCCTGCCTACTTCCTGAAGCTAAATCAGCAGTGAGATTTCTGGTGAGAGAGGTATTTTTAAGATATGGGAATTTGCGAGGTCTTAAAATCCAACAACAAAACCCACTTATTTAAAGCCCTGTTCGCAGAAATGATTTTGTTGCTAGGAATAAAGCATAGATTCTGCTCAGTGTACCACCCCCAGGCCAACGGATTCCTGCAAGCCATGTGCAAATCAATAATTAGGGTTTAAACGGCTTTGGTCAGCTATTGTTATGAATTATGTTTCAGTACCAATGTTTAACCATGTGCTGACGTCATGACCTACTACGACAAATGCTAAGAAGAGGTGTGTTATGAATGTGATCTGAAGATGACTATTAAGATAAAACTGGGCAATGAAAATGTAGGAATTTGGAAAAGATGGAAGAAATCACTAATAAACTCCCCTCCCGACAAAAACACGTTAGCGGCAGCTAGAAAATACACATGACACAGGATTGCTGTCTATAATGCCCCGTCAGTCCACCTTTAGCCAACACATATTTTGGTGTCTTCTATAGGACCTGATGGCCATTCCAATTGCCTCCTCATCCCGCATTAACACATGCACAGCATAGCAACTATTTTCTGATTCTGCATCAACTCCTCAAGCACGTGTTATGGCGCCTGCTTTACGTTCTGCGCCATAACCCATGGCAATGGAAGTGCCATCCTTTTGTGTGCTTCCTACATCCACTTACACAACCACACATATACACATTCTTAACCCAACAATCATTACAAAATCAAGCACACGAAACACACTGCAAACTACATACCCATCCACTTACCACTGATAGACCAATCTATACACAATTGATCGTAAAACTAGTCAGCCCTATAGGACTGTTCAGTGCTCCTTTGTTTCTGTCTATTATACTTGTGGGCAACTTTACCACAGTCGCAGTGTAAGTGAAAAGGGGTGGTCGTAGAATATAAAAGGCGGGAAGGGACCAGATGTCTTGTTTTGGCGCAAGTTTGTACAGATGTGGCAAGGTAAGGTCGCTGACTATGCAGCACTTAAGACTCAGGATCTATCAAATACAGAATAGGTTGTGGCAGCGTGATTGTTGGCAGGTTGGTGACCAGGCAATGGGTAAATACACATGGCACTTAAGATTTTAGCAGCTAAACTGTGCAATCATGGTTTGGCATGCACAATGAGGAAGCAATTGATAGCAGCAGTAAGAAAAAAATAACATTTCAGCAAGTGTCCTGCACGAGCGAAGGTATGGCAAGCACAGTACATTAGTAATTTATGCAGTTGACATTTAGGTGAGTATGTTAAAGAAACAGGATGAGGCGTGCAAATAGGTTAGCTGTTGTCAGCGATGGCTGGCATATCTGGCAATTCAGATTTGAGCATGTGTGCGGCAAACACGGTATATTAACAATATGCAGTTAACATTGTAGCAGGAATATTGAAAAGAATGGGTAAGGCGTACAATACAGTTATCATCGGTGACTAACGGCAATGGCAGTTAAGATTTAGGCAAGTGTGCTGCGCGTGGGAGGTGCAGCAAGAACAGTCTGTTAGCAACGGTGGTATGCAAAGTATCCATTGTAGGGACGAACACAATGAATTGACACTTATCCTGCTGTACAAGTAAGGTGTAGCGTGCAGATTATATTACCAAATGAGCAACAGGTAGGTTAGAAGGATTTGATTTGCTTAGGACAGGTATGGAGTCGGGTGAAAGTTAAATGCTGCCAGAACCGTGGTACACATGCAGCAGTTGGTAGCAATTTGCAGGGTTTGGGCGTTTAGTGCACGATTAGGTTGCTAATCATTGTTCATGCTACCACAATATGCAGGTCAGTGTTATAGCAAATGCTAGCATAGGCAGTGATGTTCGACGTGAGGCACAATAGCAGGGGGGCGTCGCGCTTGAGGGCGTGGTTTCAGCTTACCGTGGCTGCTAGATTCCAGGTCGATAGTTGGCGCGAGTAAATCGCGAATTAGTGTTTTTGTTTGTTTGTTTTATTTATATTGCGTGCCTGACGCGAAGGTATCTGGGCACATTTGTAAGCAGATACAAGATTTAGGTTACATATATAGTCATCAGGATACAGTGTACAGTGTTAGTACAATAAATAAATGCATAGTAAGAAGCGGGCATACATGGAGTTAAGGCAACATTAGCAATATTCAAGTAGCTAACCACAGTACCGGGGCAGTCAATGGTCATTTCATACTATACAACCTTTGAGGTTAGTCCTGAAGTTCATGAAATATAGGTTCATTCACAAGTGAGTCGGAAAAGCATTCCAACATTGGCAGCTTGACCTGGAAAGCTCGAGCCCCTGCCTTTTTCAAGTTGGGTCTGGGGACTATGATAGAGTTTGAGTTAGCTGATCTGTTAGGTCGTGCCGAGCATTTTGTGGTGATTTTGTATATTAGGTAAGGTGGGGCAGCGTTGTTCAGGCAGTTATGTGTGATAGATGCAATTTTAAGGTGGATTCTATCCTTGTTAGATAGCCATTTGGTGCTTCTTCTCACTTCTGAGATGTGGTGGTTCAACATCTGCAATTTCTTCAGCACCTGTGTATTCGCGCCAGCATATAGAGCATTGCAATAATTGAGTTTGGATAAGATTAAAGCCCTGGCTAGAGTGATACAGCTACGTTGCAGAGGACCGGTTTGCAGGCTCGGATCAGTTTACACGTATATGCTGTAGCGGATGCAGTAGCATTGACTTGTTTCCCTAGATTCAAAGTTGAGTCCAGGTAGAAGCCTATTGTTTTAGTCTCCTTAGCAGTTTTGATGACAGTACCGTCTATATTAAAAGAGTTGTATTGGAGTCCAATTTTGTCCATGTTAGCTGGGGCCCCCAATATCACAATCTCAGTTTTGTCGTCATTCTGCAGAGGCCATGTGTGGCAATCCATGCCTGAATGATTGAGAAGATGTTATTAACTTGAGCCAGATCTGAATTGCAATCACCCGTAAGGGGTAGGAGTATCTGGGTATGGTCTGCATAATTAGTGTAGGTAATAACGAGATAGTCCAAAATGTAAAACAAAGGCTTAGTGAATACATTGTACATGGTTGGTGAGACACATGAACCTTGTGGGGCTCCGCAAGTAATGGGAGAAGGGTCAGCCATAGCCAGTGGAGAGAAGACTTTCATTGTTCTGTTATTAAGGAACAATTGGATCCAATTTGTGGCTTTTTGGAAAGGTTAGCTGCAGTGGCTAGATGTTTGCAGAGTACATCATGGTCCACTAAGTCAAACACCGCTGATAGGTCCAACAGGAGTAGTAGGGCACATTGTCTGTTGTCTTTTAAGAGGTCAATTTGCGTTTTTAGATCAATGAGGGCTGTTTCCGTGCCATGGAGCGGCCTAAAGCCTGATTGGCGTAGTCCTAACAGATTGTTCGCTTCTAGGTATGACTGTATTTGGATATATGCAGCTTTGTCAATTATTTTAAGCAAAAATGGGACGGTAGTTATAGGCCTATAATTTGTGGGGATAGTTGGGTCTAAAGAGGCCTTCTTTAGAAGCGGCATCACCCATGCATCCTTGAGGTTGTTTGGGACATTACAGTTGAGGAAGGAGGCATTTATAAGTTTAGTGATAAAAGGTAGCAAGTCTTTGGCAGCATCTTTAATAATTTGTGCTGGACAAGTATCTCCCTGGCATCTACAAGGTTTAAGTGCGGTGATGATCTTTTCCACATCTTGTATGGTAACTTGGGAGAATTAAAATTTTGGCAGAGAGCTCTGGGCCTTTTTTTGTAGGTTATTAGTCATTTTATTGCCTCAATTTTGTTTTACAGAGAGGTAATTTTGTTGGCTAAAGCATTTTGGATGCTAGTGCACCATGTTTTATCCTTTATACACAGATCCTGCGGTTGAGTAGGGGATTCTAGTTCCATTAGGATCACAAAGAGTTCTTTGGTATTAGAACTAGCTTTGTGGATCCTTTCATTGTATATTTCCCGTTTGGTTTGTAAAATGTCTGATTTGTATTTCATGGATAATTTATCCAGGTTTAGTTTGTTTTCTTTAGATGGTAAGTTTTTCCAAAGGGCCTCCATTTTTCTTTTCTCTGCCTGGATGATTGTAAATTGGGGAGTAAACCAAGGGCAATAGTGTTGAAGGCTTGACTGATGGAAGAGTTGCGGAGGTCTACTAGTGCAGAGGGGTCAAGGGACTCTGGTGCAGCGTTCAGAATAGGGATAAGGAGAGGCATGAGATTCTCTGCTGTAATATTTCTCTTATTCCTAGAGCTATATTTGGAGCCATAGGCTTGTTTTTGATAGGTGGGCGTGTGGCTGAGATGTTAAAGGATACTAGATGGTGGTCAGTCCAAGACTGAGGTTCGACTGCTGTGGTTTCAGTCTTGCAGTTTAAATCTGTGACCCAATCTAAGATTCTGCCTTATTCATCCATGGGTTAGTTGACTTTTTGCGAAAGATCTAGTTCAGTTAAGGTCTCAGAGAAAGTTTTGGCTTGTAGGTCATTAAGGGCACTAAAGCCTAGGTTGAAGTCGCCTAGTAGAAGTATGAATTGTGAAGTTAGAAGTTTGAGTTAGGTTTGGTATCTGAGAGAATGGTCATAATATCCTCCTCAAAACAATCTATGGGTCCTGGCGGCCTGTATATGAAGCGACTAGTTAGCATAATCGCCTTAGAAGTGGCAAGTTTGCCAGTAAGTATTTCACATGCTTTTACTGTAGGTGGATTGGTGATTCTAAGGCCTCAGTTAGATTTGCCAGTCAAAGCAATTTGGGCGCTTCTATAGGCTAGGTTTATTGGAGGACTTTGGGCATGCCACACGGGCAGCGTACTAGTCTCTATGGCGCCAGAGGCCCCGGACAGGCACCAGAGAGGGCCTTTTGACGCGGGCCTTATGACAGGGGCTGGTTTCCGCCTACCGGCCAATACGATTGGCTGATGTAGGGGAAGCTGGCCAATCAGCAGGATCTGTAAAGGTGTTAGGTATCCTCTAGCGAGGTACAAGCAATGCAACGGCCATTTTACAATGGTGGATGGTGGCTGCTCGCACTATGATGCAAAAATAATTTTTAGCACAAAGACGTGGTTTGGAATCACGTTGATGTCGAAGGCTGTAAGCAGGAGTGTGCTCAATAAGACTGCACAAATTGTAGGAGTGGCAAGTGACGGTGAGTGGAGACCTTAATCGCCTCACAAAGCTCACTGAAATTAAGATGGTGCCAGGCTGGTTCCTCCTATATGTCCGACGTATAATCCTGAAGGAGAGGGAAACTGCCTTCTCGATGAGCGTGTTGGTGCAATACTGATCCAGGCACCAGTGAGTACAAAATCATAGATAAAACGGTCCTGGCACAAATTAATCTAATTGATATCGTTCATGAGTAGTCAGGTTATAAAATAAACTGTTCAAAACCGGAAGCTATGCCAGCTTCAAAAGCATGTACAAGTCAGCAGCTGAGTGCCTACAGTTTCAAATGGTGGCATGAAAAAATGCGCTACCTGGGTATTTGGCTAACGAAGGAAGTAGATAAAATGATGGATGTGAATCTGTCATACGTTACTGAAAACCTGGAAAAAGACTGACGAAGATGGAAGGAATTGAGACTAAGGTTTGAGGGAGGGTGAATGTAATAAGGATGACATCAACTCCAGGCATTAATTACATACTAATCATGATCCCTCAAGTGTGTAAAAAGAAAACTATAAAGAGGATTGAAAGAATGATACAATAATTTCTGTGGAATGGAAAGCAACCTGACTTAGAACTCTGGAAACTTCAATTATCATTGGAAAATGGAGGTCTGGGAGTGCCAGATTTTGAGAATTATCATCTGGCATTTGGTGCACGGCATCTGTTACCTTTTTTAGAAAACTCTTTGGATGTCTGAACTCAAGCTGAGACTAGTAAGTGCACTGCTTTGGCACCCAGGGCTGTACTGACATCGGAAGATGCTGCCGGATGCAGATCCTATGCACCAACAACATTTCTAAGGGTATGTTGGAAAGGGCTAATGAAAAAACCAAGAAAGATATCTCTAGTTCTAGTAGCTCATCACTATGGCTAAATCCAGACATTAAACTAGGAAGGAAAACATTACGTTGGCCAAATTGGCTCTTGAGTGGACTCCAATGGTTGGGGGTCCTATTTGAAGATGAAAAATGGATTAGTTTAAAAAAAATAACCCGGGAAAAGGATCTTAAAGACTGCACTTTAGGGGAATACAGGAAACTGAAAAGAGCAGTGAAGGATAGGATTTCAGGGAAAGGCAAAGACTGGCCTGAGTGGTTGCATGTTTATAAATTGGATGGTCACATAGACTCAAAGGTATACAAAAATCTAGCACAATGCAAGGTTATTAATAAAGAGCTACTAGACAAATGGTCAGAAGGGATAGAATCTGAAATGAGTGAAACCAGGTGGATCAATGTATGCAGGAATGTGGCATAGACATCATTGAATCTAGAGGAAATCCTGAACAGAGTGTACTGGACTCCGGAAAAACTATATGCAAGAGGATTGTTAGAATCAGAGGTCTGGTGGAGATGTAAGCATAGTATGGGTACATTTGAGCACATGATTTGGGAATGCAGCCGCTTAAAAAACTTTTGGAAAGAGGTTAAACAATGAAAAAGGTACTGATGCTGGATATAGATTATGATTACACAAGTATTATTCTTGCGGAAGAGGATCTGGTAGAGGATCTGTCTTTCACGCAGTTTTGCTGGTTTTTCAGGGCTTTGAGTTCTGCAAAAACAATTATTCTACGGTAATGAAAAAGTGAGCAAACGCCAGCAGTGTCAGATTGGGAATGGAGAGACTGATTCTATGCAGAGATAAGAAAACAAGCTTGAATGAACAAATTTGGGAAAGGTTTTTAGAGCTGTGATTCAGTCCTTTAAATTAATTATTGGTATATGAAATGATTTTACAATTTGTCACTGTTCAATGAAATTGAGCTTTATTTAATCGGTATATACGTTTGATTTTAGTTGTTATGTTAAGTGCTTATGTTTAAATATTCAATACATTTGTAAATACAAAAATGTATCATGGTCATGTTTCTTGTCCAAGCAGCGAGTACACATTGGCAAGTCCCTTTTCCATGGAAGCATTGGGACTAATACTGGTACTGGGCCTAAGGTGTCTTCCAGGCCTTCTGTGCCTGTGGATTGTGTTCTTGGGACAGGTGGGATCTGCCCAGTCTCATTGATTAGCCTGACAAGTAGGCCATTTGCTGTGGCGGTCACTGTATGGCTATTGTCTCCCAAGAGCTGGATAATCCTTTCTAAGTTATATAGCCATTGGTGGGTCTTACTACTGCAACAACCCTTCTCTATAAGCAGGGTTGTCCAACTCTGGGCTTCGAGGGCAGGAAACATGTCAGATTTTCAGGATACGACTCATTAGTATGCAGACATAAATTTGCATACCATGATTGGAAATGTATGCAATTACTTCTCTTGAATATTAATGAGGGATATCCTGAAAAACGATCAGGGTTTCGAGACCTCGAGGTCTGGAGTTGGAGAACCCTGCTCAATGGTGAGTGAGTGTTGACTACAGCGTGCTGCGGTTCCTGGTTCTAGGTTTGGTGTGGTGTCTGCCTGATAGCCTTATATCGCCTTAGATTCTGCGTCATTACTTGATTTTCCGTTACTTGGTGACAGTGTTGACATTGGAAAGTCCCAAAAATGTTGTTGTAGAGTGCAAATGTCATCTCTTGACAAGAGCAAGAATGCAATGTCCACTGACGTACCATTTTCTTCCCCATATCCTTACATAAAATGTATTGTCCCACACGGTCATGTCATGCTTTTGGGAGATAGCTCAGAGGGTTGAGTGCTCGCTGCTGCGATCTGAGCGTGATCTGCAGGTCGCAGGTTCGATCCTGGCAAGGCCAACTCATCCTTCCGAGGTCGATAAATGAGCACCAATTTCGGTTGGGTGATATTGTATGTAAATATGTGCTCTGTAAAGCGCTTGGAATAAAGGTGCTATGTAAATAACACATAATTATCATCTATCACAGCCCCTTGCATACATTAGGTCGATTTTATATATACATCTATTTCTTATTATACTTGGGCTGAAATAATTCTACGAATGAGTGTATTTTCCATAGCGACAAATGACCTCCTTCCTAGAGCATTGCGTATTATCATATGTTGCTGAGCATCCATGGAGAGCGACATTTATGGACATTATGGTTTCTGTTGATTCTAATTGACCAGTTTAGGGTCTATTAGCATTATTAAATGCAAGCATAGACAAGTATTATGCAGGGTGATCAAGCAATTAGCTAGTTGCCAGGAATGTACTGTTAGAGGGGAAACCTTAACAAGAAAGCCGGTGTTTTATTACAGTTGTTGATTGTGCAAACGTTTCTCCAGTTCTTGTGTTAAGCTTGCTAGATATCTCTTGCATTTAACTTAGATAATGCATTCCAGGTTAGTTTAAGTGCCTGCTTCTGTTGCTTATCTTTAGCAAGAACTGTTCAGCTTTGGCAGAAGCATTTTTGTTGAGAATGAGCAGGTTGGGCTTCTAGTAGGTTCAGTGATCCCAGTTTTAGCCACCTGATCAGCATGGGGAGATATTTTGGTGTTCGGGTGTGGGATCCATCACAGAGATTTAAGCTGAGTTCGAACTCCGATCGTGACTCAATGTTCGGTCTTTAACGCAAGGATAATGTGGTTGGATCATTGTAATCTGAGGAGCAGGCGTGTAGAACAGTTCGGAGAGCTCTGGAGTTTATTAGTGATTTCTGCCAGCATCCATGTGCCCTGTGCACACTACATTGCAGTAGTCCATGAGCAACATATGTACTGAGCGTAAGGGTCATTCAAGGTGGCCTGGAGAGTAGAGAAATGATTCCTCTCCAGAGGAGAAGACACTGGAATACTGTTTTGATGAGTAACTCCACTTCGGAGCTGAAAGAGTCAAAAAGCTCTCGAAGGTTTACCGCATTGTGAAGGGGTTATTGATGGGGTCCATTGAGGCTGGCCAGCTGAATGGAAAGGCTGTGTGGTCAGTCCTAAAAAGACGTCCACCCCAAGAAGATGCATAATTGCACATCTCATTGCAAAGTGCACATCCACTAACATTGCCAGTCAAAATGGACCCTGTGCAAGAAAAAAGTGCAATTAAGTGTACATATCACACGACGTGCATACTTCTATTACATGTGCACATTTTCATACAGAATTGAACAAGTGACATGTTGATTCATAAAAGAACATGTGTATCACACACACACACAGCAGAATGGAGCATGCTACTATATCCCACGGTGCTGGAGGGCCACAGGACATATTTGCAAGCACCCACCTCCCCAACATAGCATCAGGAAGGCCAGAAGCCAGAGAAAGTCCATGGAGCCAAAAAAATGGGCTGCAGCTGTATCATGGAGTATCAAGGAGGTCATGACCAATTGCGCGGCTGACCATTCCAAACGAACAGTCAAAAATGCCCTTTAGAATCAACTGAATACTGAACCGACTGCAAATGTCAATGTTCTAGGATTTGCCAATCCCACCGCAAAGGACATGAAAAAAGAGGTGGGACGACATGAAGAGGCGCACCAGAGAGAAACCTGGCACTCAGCTGGCCCATGCCAGAACACCTGGACTCATGGTGCAGTCCTGCTGGCCGGGGTCGTCATTGAAAGCATTGGGGACCTGACACAGCAGCACAACAGCCAGGAAAGTCAACCCAATATCTGAAGTGCACGTGGTCAATGAAGGCCATGTAGACAGCATGGTCCCATAACTGCTGCCCTGCATCACATAATGCCTCCATCCCAGAAACACATGCTCTTCGTTAATGTGCTTTTTTATGTGCAAACGTATTTGTATTTGAATGCAGTAGAAGTACCGCTGTGAAGATCTTTTAACTCCCATTGCTGCTCGTTTTACTAAATTAGTTTTACAAATAATTTCCTTTTAAAATATATTGTGCCTTCATTTTACAAATAGAATTTACATTGTTAAGTTCCCTGCTTTCTGCCGCATTGCATGAATCAAGTTGTCTGGAAGGAACTAGGGGCCCCATTCTCATCTTGGCGCAGTGAGCCAAATAGCACGACTCACTGCGCCATTTCTTGACGCCCAGGCACCACTGCTATTGGCTGGGAGTCTTCGCAAAGCACAACAGTGCTTTCGCTGTAATCCGCCTGTTTCTAATGGAAACAGGCAGATTGCAGAATCTCGGCAGCATTTTTGGTAAATAACGAAGGAATCGTCATTTAACGAAAATGCTGCCGTGGGTCCTATTCTCAACTTGGCGCAGTGAAGGTGCTAAACAGCACGATTCACTGCGCCAAAATAGGACGCCCAGGCTCCACTACTATTCTCAAGTGGGCCGGGGTGTCCTCGTAGAGCACGACAGTGATCTTTGAGGATTGCGCCTGTTTTAAGAAGTTATGGGCACAATCCAATCTCTGCAGCATTTTTGTAAAATAACGACATATTCGTTATTTTACAAAAATGCTGCGGAGAACACAGTTCCTATACATCAAAGTGAGCGGCTTCAACATTGCAGGATGTTGAGGCTGCTTACTTTGGTGTACAGGAAAGTGTTCATATACAACACGGGTGGATGGACACTTCCATTTACACCAAACAAGGCTTCTTGTGGCACTCCTCCAGTGTAACGACACAAAAAGCAAACCGTAAATGTGTGTTAGTTTAGCGCACATA
Source organism: Ambystoma mexicanum (assembly GCF_040938575.1). Classification (NCBI taxonomy): domain Eukaryota; kingdom Metazoa; phylum Chordata; class Amphibia; order Caudata; family Ambystomatidae; genus Ambystoma; species Ambystoma mexicanum. The sequence goes on along the minus strand of NC_090935.1, from coordinate 117,322,326 downwards.
TTAAACTGGAGGAGTGCCACAAGAATAGGCTTCCAAAAAGCCAGTTTACGAATGTGGTGGTTGCTAGGTTGGTTTCCAACCCATCCTAGCAACTGCTACATGTATTCCGCAAGTGGTGCATTCCTTCCGACTTCGGAAGAATGGGCCACCTTCAGAATAGGTCTTAAGTACCGAAAAGGTTGTTAAGCCTTTTAACGTCCTTTTCGGTTCTTAACACCTGGATGACAATAGGGCCCGAGAACACAGATTAACACGTTCCTATACACCAAAGGGAGCAGCTTCAACATTGCAGGATGTTGAAGCTGCTTACTTTGGTGTACAGGGAAGTGTTCATATACACCTGTATGGTGTATATGAACACTTTCATTTAAAGCGAGCAGCTTCAATGTTTCAGGGTGCAATGTTGAAGCTGCTTGCTTTGGTGTACATGAAAGAGTCCATATACAACACACGGGTGTATATGAACACTTTAATTTACACCAAACAAGGCTTCTTGTGGCACTCCTCCAGTGTAACGACACAAAAAGCAAACCGTAAATGTGTGTTAGTTTAGCGCACATAGTAAAGTGGCGGAGTGCCACAAGAATAGGCTTCCAAAAAGTCCATTTACGAATATGGTGGTTGCTAGGTTGGTTCCCAACCCATCCCAGCAACCGCCACTTGTATTCCAAAAGTGGCGCATTCCTTCCGACTTTGGAGGAATGCGCCATCTTCAGAATACGTCTTAAGTACCGAAAAGGTCGTTAAGCCTTTTAACGTCCTTTTCGGTACTTAACACCTGGATGAGAATAGGGCCCGAGATGAAAACAAAAATGCACATGCTTTTTGGATGCGCAGATGCTGACAGGTTGGTCCTGCACTGAATTTGTTTAAGTTTATTTGCAGAAGAGTGCATACTGCCATCCATCTGGATAAAGATTAGAAAAATGCAGTGCTGGACCCACCTGTCACCATCTACACACCCAAACAGCTGTGTGCTTCTTGCGGCACTCCTCCTGTACGACACCAATTTGGTGCCGTACTTCAGCGCCAAATTCAAGCGCTTGCGGAATTGGAGGAGTGCCAGAAGAATAACCATGCAAAGGGAGAGATAACGAAAGTGCCGGTTGCTAGGTCGGTTTCCAGCCTTTCCTAGCAAATAGCACCCATATTCCTAAAGTGGCGCAATCAGTCCGACTTCGGAAGATTCCGCCACCTTCAGAATAGGTCGTAATTACCGAAAATGTAGTTGGCACTTTTTACGACATTTTCGGTAATTAGCACCAACTTGAGAATCGGGCCCTAGGTTTAGCTGTAGCTGCCATCTGAACAACAAACCCCAGCATTTTTAAGGTCCTGTAGGACTATTTCTTTGCAGATCAGGCGCAAGAGCGCTGGCACAAGAGGAACCAGCCAGTTAGTGCAGGCACATAAAAGGAAGCCTTTCTTCCATTTGGCTTCCGTTAACTTCGTTAATGTGCTTTTTTATGTGTGAACGTGTGAATATTTGTATTTGATTGAAGTAGAATTGCCACTATGAAGATATTTTAACTCCCATTGCTGCTTGTTTAACTCAATTTGTTTTAAAAATAATTTGCTTTTAAAATATATTATGCCTTCATTTTACAAATGTTAAGTTCCCTGCTTTCTGACGCATTGCGTGAATCCAGTTGTCTGGAAGGAACTAGGTTTAGTTGTAGCTGCAGTGTGAACTACAAACCACAGCATTTTTGTAGTCCTGTAGGACTATTTCATTGCAGATCAGGCGCGAGAGGGACCAGCCGGTTGGTGCCGGTTGTGTCTGGTTTGTACCCGTATACCAGATCAAGGGCGGTGCGAGGTCTTACTGCATGGTATTTTGTTTGTAAGTTAAATATCTTTCATTACTTAAAAATGTGCAACAAATTGCGCAACCTTCGGCAGCACCTTAAGGGCAAAGCGATTCATCTTACCCCTTTTGGGGAATCTCCCCAGATACCGGGTTCTATAGACCCAGAAAATATTGTGCTCTCACCACTCTCTCCTAAAAACGCTCAGTGCGACAAAAATAAACAAACCTCCCTGCATGATTCCTTCTTTGGCTAAGCATGAGGTTGAAGTCTCTGATTATTTGTCTGATACCTCCTGTGACCTTTCAGCTATTAATGAATCATGGCTATCAGCTTCCATTCCAAATGCTGCCATGTTGGCTATTCCGTCTGATTACACTATGTTAAGAGCAGATTGCATTGGCCGTAGAGGAGGTGGCTATTATTGTCAAGAAATGTATTGATACATATAAATGCCCATCTGTCTCCTGATGGATGTGATAGTTTGGTGGCAAAAATGAAGTTGAATGCTAACTACGCCTTGACTGTTGTCATGTATCGCCTACCGTCTATCTCTTCCGTTTTTGAAGAGCAATTCCTCATCCTCATTAATACAGTGATTAAGGCAGATGATCTTAGGGCCATACACGCAGTCTCTCTTCTTAATGCCCTTACTGCTGTGGGTTATTCCCAGTATATACAGGTACCCACGCATAGGGACAGAGGCTCCCTTGATTGTGTCCTAGCCCATCAGGTAGCGACTCTGCACACTGTAGTTACTGCCTGTCCATTGTCCGATCATTCATTGGTGAAATGTACCCTCGCTATACCCCTTTCTACTTTGCCAGGGAAAACAGGAAGGGAAAAAGTTTGAGATGGCATGCAATTTATAGAAGGCGACACCTTCTATGTGTGTTTAGCTACAAAACAAACTGCCTGCTGCAGATATTTTTAATATGTCTGATGAACTAGCTAAACACATTATGGATACTCTTAACGACATTATGAACACCCTTGCTCCAAAAAAGCACAAGTTAGTGAAAAATAAATCCACTAAGAGTTCTTGGTTTGGAAATACCATTGGTGTCTCTCAGCGTCTTAAAAGGAACGCAGAGAGAGATTGGCGAAAGTCCCCTTTACCTGTAACATTGGCTATTTATAAACAAGCATTAGTTGACTTAAAACAAACATTCATTGTTGCTAAAGCTGAAAGTTTTAATGACAGAATCACATCGGCTGATTCCAGCTCTAGTAAAATCTTTCAGATTCTGAAAGAATTTGAAGACAACTCACCCTCAACCCTTTCATGTAACAAAAACACTGATTGGTGTCAAATGATTCATCATGGATTTCACTGCAAAGACACTGAACATCAACATGCAATTTCTGTTAGGTTGTTTAATTCACATGTTACTGTAGATCAACTAGGCAGAGGAGTGAGAGAGCAGCCAGCCAGTCCTGTTTTTGAATTTAGTCCATGTTCGGAGGCTGAAATTATAAAAATTGTGTCATGCATGGAGCCCACCACCTGCTTGGGTGATAGTTGCCCAGCCAGCATATTCAAGGCATACATGGTTACCCTTGCCCCATAGGTCACCAAACTGGTCAACTTTTCCTTTGCAGAGGCTGCTGTTTCCTTTGCAGAGAGGAGAGTGAAGAGTAGTGGGAGTAGAGTGCAGTGTATTGGGAAGTGGAGTAGTATGATTGGGGAGCAGTGAGAGGAGGGAGTAGTAGAGAGTAGATGATGGTTAGAGTGTTAAGAGGAGAGCGTAGTGATATAAGGGAGTATAAGTAAGTAGGAATACACGAGAGAGAGGGACAGAGGGAGAGACGGAGAGAGAAAGAGAGAGAGAGAGAAAATGTTAGAAAGAAAAAGAGAGAGGGAAAGACGGTGTGGAGGATAGGGGAAGGAAAAGCAGGAAGGAGTGTAAAGGGAAGGGAAAAGAGACAGAGAAGATCAAGGCATGATGTGTAAGGGCGTGAGCGGCAAGCTCAAGTGAAAACTGGGCAATGGGATGACACCCACCACTGTCGTTAAAATCATTGCTCTTCTTGTGGGCCCCCTGGATAGGATCCACCTAGAAGACTGCAGAGGGAATCATCTAAATAAGGTGTTTGCCTTTAGGCCATCACAAATAGACAATCAGCTATTAGATTGCAGGGGTTACTGATCATCTCAGGACTTAGGGACACCTGGGTTAAGTGGGAAGAACCCATAGGAGATGAGGGAAAGAGAGGGATGGGCCATAGCGAACCCCTTTTGAAATATTTTAATACAAATCTTTGAATGCTCTTGGACAGTTGGTGTGTTCTTGGGCCCATCTGTGTCATGTGCATGTATGTCATTGTGGGATCGTTCAGACTAGGTTATAGAGGTCACCCAAAGCCAAAGTAAATGTTGAGAATAGTGCAATGGCTATGACTGCCCAAACTCCAACTAGAACAATACCCAGAGTCAGAGGATGTAATCTGTATGGGCTTGAGGTGCTCACTCCACCCTGGGGCAAGGCCCTAGTCAAAACCAACCTTAAGGAGGAAGTACCAGAGGGACTTCTAGGTGGATTCTCCCAAAATCAGGATTGGCCCATGAACCTCCCCATGAGTAATACCAAATGAAAGAGAGGCTAGTCCTCTTCAAACTGAGAAATTGCAAATAGGTCATAAATCCCAGCCAGCCTATATCCCAATTGGTGTGTAAGAAGATCAAAGTCACAGAGATTGTAGAAATAGAAGATCTAGATGACACCCAGCAAGCTGAAGCTGGGCGTGAAGATATGACCGAGCCGCAGAGAGAAGACTCCCACAACCCTCAGTCGAATTTGCAGAAGCCCAGAGAGTGGTTCCTCTCCTGGAACAGGCTTGTAAGACCTTAGTCCCCGAAATCTGAAGACTCCACCTTTCATCGACAGGAATGAGCTCCTGCATCTATTATCCCTTAATCCCTAAGCAATCCCAGAAAGTGGTTAAGGAATTACCCCACTCCAATCTGATAGCTAGGTACCCAGGCCTAGAGAAAACACAGAAAATCAGAGTTAACAGATTCTACTGTCTTGACATATATGCCCTTGTCAAACAGTTCTGCACGGCCTGCCCCTCTTGCCAGAAAACCTTACCAGTTGATGTTCCCAGCGCCCACTCCAACCTCTGCGTATCATTGAAATTCCTTTCCATTGGCTAGGCATGGATATTGTGGGGCCCCTGGAGCCCACCAGCGTGGGGAACAAACACAGCCTTGTAATCTTAGATTATGCTACGAGATACCCAGAGGCTTTTCCCTTATGGAGTAACAACACCAAGACAATTCTCAATTCTCAAGGTGATTAGTCCAGTATCTACCTGGTCAGTGTCTCAACTGAAATACTAGCACACTAAGGCCGCAGTTTCATGTCTAAGCTGATGGGTGAAATGGAAGCCTACTTGAAGACCAAGAACCTGAGAACATTTGTGTACAATCCTCAGACTGAGAGTCTGGTGGAGAGCCATAGCCAGACTCTGAAATATATCCTGAGAAGGTTGGTTGTGATGATGGGAAGGACTGTGAACATTGAATTCCTTGGTCTCTTTTTGCTGTAAAAAAAGACGCTACAATCATCCCCGGCCAAAACACAAGTGAATGGTGGTGAACGGCTAAAACCCAAGTGCCTGGTGGAATATCATGAGAGAAGAGTGTGAAGGGGCCGGTAATCAACAGATCAGCGATCACCTCATTGTACAAAAGACCTGGGAGTACATGGAAAAGGAATGTAGCCTAGAAAAGGGTGCATCTTCTAACAGCCCAAGTCTTCCAAGGGGGGGAAAATGTGTGATATTACTCCCCACCACCACCAGACCAAGTTACTGGCCCTGTGGCATGGGCCATATGTGTCACGATCCTGCGGTTCTGGCGTGAAGGTAGCACAAACATCTTCCTCCCTGTCTAGTCTTGGCATATGTACCTTTACAGTACACTGAACAACCGCAACCTTACGGGGAAAGAGGGTTACGGTCCGCAGGATTGGAAGGGTGGGGGGTTTTAGGGCAACCAGAAAGAAGGTTAGGGAGCGGTTGTGGATGGGTAGGGGAAAGTGCGGAAATGCTCCTCGATTCCTGGATGCTGCGCCCACACAAGCACACACAAAACAAACACTCTGTGGATGGTGTCTGAGTACACCTTAGTATATAGCTCTTTATCATGACCTTGCACTTACATTGGTGTGCTTGTTTTATATTGCATTACCTCACACATACATTTGTGTATCTGCATTACCTCATACAGTACATTAGCATACTTGCATTTCCTCAATTCCACATAGGTTGCAATTCTTGATTTCCTCACAATTAATGTGGTTTAAAGGATTAAGTCTTATGAGCTTCTTGTTTTGTAGACAGTTCCTGGATTTCTCCCTATTTCTGATGAATCAGCAAGGATTGGATGCTGCTGTTCGCTCAATTCTGGAACTGGTAGGAGTGTTTGTAGCTTTCATTGAATACTTTTATGAGCTCTGCGCAGTCCCTAGAGCAACAATACACGAATGTAGGCAGCACCAACAAATCAAAGAAGTAATAATATAATGTTTTATTCCATTTACTCGCCGTAGTTTGCCACACAAAGGCTGCTGTTTTCTTGTATCTTAAATAGAGTACTGGAAATAGTTAATAGTTAACCATTTTTGTCTGTCTCTCATGGAACATTATTTCGTTCCCCTTTCTTTAAGATTTGGCTGGTGGCAGTGGTACCTACCATTTTTTCCCTACTGCGGACTATGAAAATAGCCTTGGTACTGTTTTAGGCTTTGTTAGTAGCCTCGAACTGTAATCCGCTGGTTCCGGCTGGGTTTATTCGCCATTTCTTTTTGTAAAGGTCTTTCTCGTGTTTTACTCTGCGTGCCAAACCAGGTTTGGTTCCTTTGTTCGCCTTCCTTTGGCGGGATTCTGCACAGAAGCCCTCCTAAGGCACCTGAGAGTCTGGGTGGACAGGAAGTGAGGGAGGGGTTTTAGGCCCCCTGCACAGGACAGCCACCCTGCTGTGTGATTGATAGCCAGGCTGTTTGAATGGTGGAAAACTGCCTAAAAAGCAGGCCTCTGGGACTTGGAAGGCAGAGACACCACTGGGTCAAGAGAACCAAAGAGAAGCTAAAGGAAGAGGACTGCTGCAACTACTGAACATCCCGGTGAAGCCCTGCTGAAGGTCCGAATCACCTACACTTTGACGACAGAGAAGATCTGCAAGGAATCTTCTTCCCTTGGACTGTTGGGACAAACCAGTTCGCCAAACACCAAGCAAGGCCTCCCTCCCCTGCTCAAATTTGCTGTGCATCTATGCCAGATAGCCAGATAACCAGATAGCCAGGAGGACCGGACCCTGTTTGGGTTTTAAGGAGTGCACCTTTAATTCATTGCTTTGCTCTGCTGATGGTTTCTTCCCTGGGCAGTGCAGGACCCTCCAGTCTTCCTTCTTCATGTCAGTCCAACAGTCGCTTCAGGAACCGTGAGCCTGCAGGTCCTGCCAGGAACTTCTGCCTCAGCTACAGCATTCTTCTTTTAAAGTACTCTTCAAACCCGGTTGTTCATTCCGTCCGACCGCGGTGAAAGTGTTTTAAATCGTTTGCCAATCCTAAGGCTTGTCCTTCTCTACTCTTTTAAATAACTTTTCCTCCAAACAACTTCGTTTCGAACTCTTGGCAAAGACTTAACCGTGAACTACTCTGAACTGTGTGAACCTCTGCAAAGACTCTGAGCCATTAACATTGGCCCAGGCCTATTGATTTGAATCCTAGTTGTAGTAAGCCTTTTCTAGATTGCCCTGCCTACTTACTCATTGGTGGTATGTGATTTTGAATAACCTTGACTTTCCCTCCCTTTTTGAATTGCTGGAGTGCCATTTTGCTCACACTTCAATTTGAGCTTAACTTGTCCAGAATTGATTGGGGGTTGTGTAGTATATTAAGATTGTTATTTTCTGCTGCTGTATAATAGTGAATTGTTTTATAACTGATGGTGTAAATAACTGTATATTCTTTTACTCAGAAACCTTGAGTCAGTGTATGTTTGAACCATAGCAATTTCTGTCCTTTGTGTAACTTCTGATACTGCTCGCTTTACTCTTGAGATAAGTCTGGCTGCTCAGCCATTGTTACTACTTTACTGTGTAGTGCAGGCTTGTACCAAAGGCGAATTTGTACTTACGCTTGCAGTCTTAACTGTGTGTGGTGTTCCCAAAGGGTACTGCATATGATTCTGCCTAACACTGGTGTACAGTGGTGATGACAAAGTATCGTGATTACACTTAGGGCCTCATTCCGAGTATGGCGGTAAGGGATAGCGGCCACCGCTAACGAGAGCGGTGGCGGTAATCCCTTACCGCCATACTCCGAGTTCCCTTTGCGCCATGGAGGTTTTAACACCTGCTTTTAGCAGGTGTTAAAAACCATGGCGCTAAGGGACCTTGATGTTAATTATGCCACCGTAATTTACGGTGGCGTAATTAACGCCTTCCCCACTCCCATTATGCCCTATGGGGCAAGAATGGGAATGGGGAAGGGTAAATGGGGATTGGGGAATTACCGCCCCGCCAACCTTGGAATGTGGCGGTAATTCCGCCATCCACCAAGGCGCTGCCGGTCCGGCGTCAACCAAGGCGTTAATAGCGCCATTGGTTAGCGCCGTACTCGGAATGAGGCCCTTAGAGTGCTGCTATTACCTTGGATCAACTAACCACAAGGCTAAACACCACTAAAAGCAATTTTAATCATGTCTGATATGGAAGGCTACAGTTAGGAGACCCTCCTTAGTAACACAGTTGATTATCTGAACAATCTGTGTAGAGAAAGGAATCTCTCTGTTAAAGGCAAAAAGTCAGAATTAAGTGAAAGGTTGTTAGAGAAACAAAGGGGGTCATTCCGAGTAGAGCGGTAAGGGTTAACGGTCACCGGTAACGAGACCGGTGCCGTTAAACCCTTACTGCCCTATTCCGAGTTCCCTTTGCGGGTTGGTACTTAAAGCCTGCTTTTTGCAGGCATTAAAAAACCAACCCGCAAAGGGACCTAGGAGCTAATTACGGCACCGTAATTTACGGTGCCGTAATTAGCGCCTTCCCCATTCCCATTGAGCCCTATGGGCCAAAAATGGGAATGGGGAAGGGCCCATGGTGAATGGGGAATTACTGCCCCCGCCAACCTTGGAATGGGGCGGTAATTCCGCCATTCACCATGGCGGAGTCGGAAAGATAACGGCGTCAACCAAGGCGCTAATAGCGCCTTGGTTAAAGCCAGGGTCAGAATGAGGCCCAAAGTCTGGAGAGTGGGACTGAAATACCTAACCCTCCAGGAAATGTGGAAAATAATGAGGATGATAATGTGGCAATTATAATGGATGAGTTAGTTGAGGCAGATGTGTCTCACAATGTAGGCCTTACTGCTCCTCTACCTGCTCAACAGCCTCAACCTGTGTCCACTGGGACTCCTACAGGTCCTACACTCAGTCCTGAATTCATTGCTCTAGAAAAGATGAGGCTTGAATTGGAATTCTAACTTATTAATGCTCAAACTGAACAAAAGCATCAAGAACTAAAGTTCAGAGAAATGGAGTTGAAACATGCACTAGAAATGAAAAAGTTGTCTTTAGAAAATGCTTTCGTCCCAGAATCTTCTAGGTCTTCCAGTCCTAAAAGACCCCATATGCCTAAAGAAATTGTGGGTATGTATGAGGTTAAGCTTGATATTTTGGATTGATTAGCAATGTTTGAGAATAACCATGGGATTCAAGACATTACAGGGAATCAGTTGCTTCCTTGGCTCTTCTCTAGGCCACTCACTGCTGAATCTGATGTTGCGATGGAGATGTGGGAGGTGGATAGGATGGATTATGAGTGTGTGAAGCTAGCTTTAATTGCTAGTTTAGTTTAGTTTAGATTAGTTTCTTCATTTATACCGTGCGCCGAACCCTGGGGTAACTGGGCGCCGGAGACTTAGAAGAAGTTACAGCATAGTATAGACATACAGTAAAATTAACAATAAGTGCGATTGACCGGGTTACATGATGGTCGACAGTGGAAGAGTACATTTAAAAAGAGAATCAGATGGCGGTGGAATTCTTGTTGGCGAGCCAAGATTTAGTTTTGGCTCTAAAAGTCCAAAAGGAGGGTTCTGCTCTGAGGTTCAGTGGTGTGGCATTCCAAGCTTTGGCGGCTAGGACCGGGAAGCTGGAGCCGGCTGCTTTTTTTCGGGAGAATATGGGGATGGAGAGGCAGTGTGAGTATGGTGTTCTGGTTGGTCTGGTTGACGTGTGTTTACTTGTCTGCCAAGCATTTGGGAGCGTCATTGGAGAGGCATTTGTGGATGATAACAAGGGATCTGAGAGTGATTCTCTCTCGTACAGGGAGCCAGTGAGCATCTTGTCTGATGCTGGAGATGTGAGCGTGTCGTGGGATACTCAGGGTGGCTCTGAGGGCGTTGTTTTGTAGCACCTGCAGTTTGTTCAGATTGCGTTCTGAGGTGCCGAGAAAGGGAGTGTTACAGTAGTCCATTTTTAAGAGGACTAGCGCTCTGGCTAGGGTAATGCAGCTGGATGGAGAGAGGAAGAGTTTGCAGGCATTGATGAGCTTATTTGTATAAGCTGTGGCTGAGGCCGTGGCATTCACCTGTCTTTTGAGTGAGAGAGTGGAGTCTAAGGAGACCCCAAGAGTTTTAATTTCTTTGGCAACAGAAATGTGGTTACCATCTATGATGATGGACGCGTAACGGGGCTCCAGTGTGTTTAGCCGTAGTTGGCAGCCGACAAGAAGGAGCTCTGTTTTCTCATTGTTGAGGCACAAGCTATGCTCTGCCATCCAGGCTTGGATCTCCAGGTAAAGATTGTTGATCTTATTGGAGTCCTCCTCGTAGCACCTTGAAAGGGAGATGAGAACCTGGGTGTCATCAGCGTAGTTTGTATAAGTGACGCCCAGGTTGTCAAGGCGGTGGAACAATAGCTTGGTGAAGATATTGTATAAGGTTGGCGAAATGCACAAACCTTGTGGAACGCTACAGAGGATAGGGATGGGGTGGGCTGAGGACCCCAGGGAGAAGACCCGGGTGGTTCGATTGGCTAAGAAGGATTGGATTCAGGCAGTCGCCTGGTTAGAGAAAGCCGCTGAGGCCGTCAGATGTTCCAAGAGGATCTGATGGTCGACAAGGTCAAAGGCTGCTGAGAGATCAAGCAGCAGGAGGATGGCTAGCTTGCCCTTATCCTGTGCCTCACCCATCTGGATTTTTAGGTCCAGGAGTGCTGTCTCTGTTCTGTGCCTTGGTCTGAAACTTGATTGTCTAAGGCCTAGGAGGTTGTACTCTTCCAGATGCTTTTGGATTTGCAGGTAGGCCACTCTGTCTAAGATCTTCAGGATGTAGGGAACAGTGGTGATAGACCTGTATTTGGTGGGGTTGTTGGGGTCTAGGTTGTTTTTTTTTAGAAGAGGCATGCCCCAGGCCTCCTTGAGGCTGCTAGGGACTGAGCTTGATTTGAAGGATGCGTTGATTAGGGTGGTTATGAAGGAGGCCAGATTGTTGGCACCTTCATGGATAATGGAGGTTGGGCATGTGTCCCCTTGGCATCTGGAGAGCTTGAGGCCTTTGATGATGCTTGCCACTTATTCGAGGAAAAGGAGAAGGGGGGTAAGATGGTGCCTCAGGGGTGGGCGGTTTGGCTAGGGTGCGCTTTTTCTGTTCGATTTTGGTTTGTAGCATGGCAATTTTGTCTGCCAAGGCTTTTTGGATCCTCTCACACCAGTCTGCGTCTTTCAAGCAGGTTTCTGAGGGTGCGGGTGGCGACTTCAGTTCTCTGAGGATGGTGAAGAGCTCCTTGGTTTTAGATTTGGCGCTCTCAATTCTATTGTCATAGGTCTCTTTTTTGACCCTGAGGATGGAAGTTTTGTATGAGGTAGCTGCTATTCTGATTTCTGTTTTGTTGGCTTGGTTAGGAGTTTTTCTCCAGGTGGCTTCTGCAGCTCGTTTAGTATTCCGAAGGATTCTAAGCTCCGAGGTGAACCATTTGTTCAAGTGGGCTGCTGGTTTAGGTTTGGTGAGTTTGAAGGGGTGATGGTATCTACTGCTGATTCAAGAGTTTTATTATAGAGGTCAGCGAGTTTATCCGCATCTAGGTTGGCATAGTTTTTGGAGGTGAGGATGTTGTGGATAAGGGGGTGAAGGTTCTGAAATGTGATGTTGCGGTTGTTCCTGGTGAATGTTTGTGGGCTGGGGGGGTGGTTGGTCGTGACATCCCTTGGATGGAGAAGGAAATGGCGGGTTGGCCTGATCATGCAATAGGCTCGTTTTTAAGGATGGTTGTGGAACAGTTGAGATACGCTAACCAGTCCAGGGTCTGCCTTTGTTGTGTTTTGGGGCTGTAATTCTGAGCTTAAACCCTAGTTGGGAGATTGTATTTTCTAGGGAGAGTGCATTGGCGTCATTAGGATCGCCGAGGCCAAGGTTAAGGTCTCCTAGTAGGATGATTTGAGATCCTGTTTTGGTGTTAGTGGTCAGGAGGTCAGATATTTCTTCCTCGAATTAAGAGATGGGGTCTGGGGGTCTGTATGTGAGGTGCAGAAGTGCATTTTGTGTGGCAGAGAGTTGAAGTTTCGCTGACAATAGTTCTGCGGACCGGAAGCTGAAAAGTGGAGTTATTCTGAGGCCAAGAGATGTTTTGGCGATAAAGGCTACTCCACCTCTTTACCCGAATCCCTATCATTCAAGAGTATTGAGTAGCCTTCTGGGATGGCGAGGGAAAGAGCTGGACCAGCAGTCTGGTGCAGCCATGTTTCAGTGATGGCCAAGAAGTGGAGGTTGTTGGCAGAGATGAGGTCTGCGATGTCTTGCGCATGGACGACTAGAGAGCGGGCATTGATGAGAGCACCTGTGATCAGGAGGTGTTCAGTGATGCCAGAAGGGGCTGTTTGGACGACATCCAAGGTGCTGGCTTGAACTTGGTTGGGTATGGGGTGGGGGTGTTTTTTAGTGAGTGATTTAGGGGGAAGGAACCGAGAGCCGAGTCTCCGGTTTCTGTCCTTCACTGGGCATGGGAGCCAGGGCGTGGGTGGAGCAGCAAATCGGCAGATCCATTCTATGGGGCTAAGGGTGCCATTTGGCTGGTCGATTTGTTTAGTCTTGGTGTACACCATCGTCAAGATATATGTGGAGTGTTGAAGTGTGTTGAGGTGGAGCAGGGCGAGAGTTGCTGTCAGGGTGAGAGTGGTGAGGTAGAGATTTGCCATGAACAAGCAGTTTGAGTCTTGGAATGTAGTTAGGTGCAGTTGACTTGGGACGGTTTGGATTGGGGAGAGAGCAGGGTGGTTCATGATAGGTGGGTCAGCACAAATTAGGCCAGGTGGCCTACAAAGGGCTGGTTCAAGAATGGGCACAATGGCAAAAACAGGCAGAATAAGCTATTTCCGAAACAGGCACAATAGGCTAGTTCAGGGATATGCAGAGTCACAGGCAAGAACAAGCAAAACTAGGCAAGACTAGGCTATTTCAGAACAGGCATAGAGGGCAGAAATAGTCTAATTTGGGGAAAGGCACAGTCACAGGCAAAAACAAGCAGAAATAGGCTATTTCACAACAGGCGCAGTGGGCAGCAGGCAGGCTAGTTCAGGGATAGGCACAGTCACAGGCAAAAACTGGCTATTTCAGAACAAGCACAGTGGGCAGCAGGTAGGCTGGTTCAGGGATAGGCACAATCACAGGCAAAAACAAGCAAAAATAGGCTATTTCAGAACAGGTACAGTGGGCAGAAGGTAGGCTAGTTCAGGGATAGGCACAATCACAGGCAAAAACAAGCAAAATATGCTATTTCAGAACAGGTACAGTGGGCAACAGGTAGGCTAGTTCAGGGATAGGCACAGGCAAAATAGGAGATACATTAATGGACTGGACTAATCGGCAGGTTCGCCAAGCAGAAGGTGTGTAGGGCACTAAGTATTCATATAGTGCTGGCACCAAATGAGAGGTACGCTACAAACAAGGGTAGTAACAGCTATTAAACTTGTGTCGGGTCAGTAGCAAGGCAGGCGATCAGGTGAGGGAGGCACTAGAGCATTTTAAGTATGCTGCAGCATCGTGGACTGGACAATAGGCAGTGAGCATGCTGTGAGCCCTCGTGTAATTGAATTGAAGTCACTCTGGTACTGGCAGCGCCTCAGTTCGAGACCGTACAGTGCAAGGGCGAGTGATACAGAGTGGTACAAACAGTAGAGCAGAAACAGCAGGAAGGCGGGGGAAGCGGGTCGCCTTGGTTGGTGGATTAGTGCAAAATATAATCAAGAGGTGGGATGGCAGTCAATGGCAGTTTTAGAATACAAATATGCATACATGCTGGGTACTGTGTGTATGACATGCGTCTTGGACAAGCAGTGCTGGTACATCCAGAAGCTTAACACGAGGCGTGGGAGAACAAATATAGAGGAAATTAAGGGCGAAAAGGCGGGGTAAGATGTATAGGGGTGCTAATTAACGTAATGGTGAAAATGTGTAACAGTCGAAACGAGCTAGTGAGCGCGTCATAGAAGGTCTGCATACTGCATATTGCATTCAGCCTCATGTGGAGATGGTAGCCACGTTTTACGGTTGCTCGGATAAGTTTGGAGCAGTACTTGGGAACGAATAGGCAGAGGGCGAAAAGGGCAGGGGACGTCAGCAAGAGCCGGTTGCGGTTGGTCAGCTCAGTCAGCAGCCTTTTTCAGAGAGCCTACTTCGGAGGGCTGGCGCTCGCCTGCCGGCGAGGTCTGATTGGCCTGATGAATGGGCAGCAGCCAATCAGGGTGCTACAATGCACACAGCTCAACAGGAGAATGTAGAGGTTTTGGGAGCAGCCATCTTTAAATGGGTAAACCTTGTGGTGCTCAATGGGGGAAGCTACCTGATTCAGAATAAAACACAGAACAATGTTTCAGCAAACATCTTGGCGATCTCCTGACAAAATTCTTTGTAATTAGGCAATTACGGCTGAGGCTGCACGAAGTTGTGCATCCGCGCAAAGATAGATTCTGGTGTGGTGGCAATGAACCTTGGCTTACCTTAACACCCATAGGGTGAAAGGTGCTCTGCAAGCTGCTCCTGCAGCCTGGACAGAGGTGGTCAAAGCTCCTGCTCTGGTGGATGGGGGTCTGGGACCAAATGCTAGATTTGGGAAACCCCTTCCCAGTACCTTAAGAGGTTTAGGACCCTCAAAAAGCATGATGGTACCCCTTGGGCTACCTGTGTTTGTGAATGTTTGAAAAACTTGGATAGTTGGGTTAAGGGTTACCTGTGTTTGTGAATGTTTGAAAAACTTAGATAGTTGGGTTAAGGGTTACAGAGTGAACACTTATGAAGGTATGAGAAATCTTGTTATGTTGGAGTCAATATATGATGTCTGCTCTCCTGAGCTCAGACGGCAGTTGGCTGATTCTAAGGAGGTAGATCCAAAGAAGTCTTGTGGGTTGCCAATAGGGCTACTCACAAGGATTCTGGGGGCAACTCAGAAGAAGGATGAGGGAAAGCAGCCACAGAAAGATAACAAGGAGAATTCTAACACCTCCAATCCAGAAGAGGGCCCTATGCATAACCAGGCTAAGCCACATGGGAAACCAAATAGGGCTAGTGAATCCTCTGGTGCCCAAACAGTGGGAGGTCAGAAGAAACCTCCATTCCAGAGAGAACTTGCTAAATGCTATGTTTGTGGGTCAACTGACCATGTGAAAGGAGATCCCAGGTGCAAGGGTAAACCTGCAGGGATCAGCACTGCCTCCTTAGCCTTCTCCCCAGAGGAAGAAGTACAAATGGCTATTGCCCACTTTCAACTATTGCTGAAGCACCCTTGGGTCTTCGGGTCACTGTATCCTTAGAGTCCATGGGCCTGGGTAAGAAACAGAATATGGATGTGTACAACTCCATTCCAGAGAACTCTAGAGGGTATTATATGGACAGTGTTCTTGCCAATGGCCAGGATACTCCTGCCAGGAGAGACACTGGGTCCAGCAGAACAGTAGTGGATGAAAGCTTTTTCGAGTCTGAGGATGTTGCTAAGGCACCCAAAGTCCCACTAAATTATCTGGAGTCCCTGTCCAGTTGGTTCCAATTCTATCAGCTCTCATTCAGTGTAATAATATGACATTGAGGATCCCTGTCAGTGTCCAGAATGAGGTGCCTGGGAGAGTACTGTTGAGGAATGATTTAAAAACTCTAGGAGTAATATCCAGTACCCCCAAGCCTCCCAGTGAGAGAAAACAGAACCAAACGAAATTGACAACCTTAAGAGACCACTCTGAGCCCATGGGAACCCCTACAGAGAACCCCACTGCAAGCCCTGGTGTTAGTAAATTGACCTCTAACCCAGTCAAATCTGGGGCTAGTATAGTAGGGAAATGGGAGCCCCAACCAAGCTCTATCATTGCCCATCCAATTGTAAAGTCTTTGACCCCCTGCTTCTGAGGAAGAGGTGGATAGACAAATTGGACCCCTCTCTAGGGCTGTGAGAACTGGTAATTCTCAAAGCTGGTGGAAAACCAGGAAAAATAGATCTAAGGCTAAAAACCTTAAGACTGTTGAAGCTTCTACTGAAGACTCCACTGTAAATCCAAGTGTTAGGAGGGAAAATTCTAAAATAGGTACGTTCAGATCTCAGAGGAAGTGGCAGCATGCACCTTGCTTGACCACAGCCCCTCCAACCAAGATACCTGAGACCCAACCTGCTCTTGTGAGAGAGGTGGTAAGGAACCATGGAGGCCCCTCTAGATCTAAGGGATTCCCTACTAAGGACCCCTTGAAAAAGCCTATTGTAGATTCAGAGGTTGTTACAACTTCTTAGAGATGTTCCACAGCAAGTTTGTAGGTCATATAGTTTGCAAATGAAAACTACTAAAATGTTCAAATCTGCCTGCAAGGGTTTGATTTCACCATTGAGCACAGGTCAGGATGTCGCCACCAAAATGCTGATGGTCTCTATAGGATGTTTATAACCGACTAGAGTGAAGAGATTCATCCAGGAGTGGATTACATCCTCCTGTGCCTTAGTCTGGGGGGAGGGGGCGAGAATGGTTATTTTCCCTTACCTACTGAGTCCCTCAGCAGCTTTCCTGGATGTGCTGGATTTATTTTTTTCACCTGGTAAGAGTGTGAGCCTGTTTTCCCACTCTTACATGTGTTATGCTGTGCGTTTTACATTTTTTGTGTTCATAGACTGTGGAGTCACACCTACTGCATAGGCATCATCTTTTTACTGTGTTTCTCACAGCAGCTTTAGTGCAGTGACACAGGGTTGTCTTTTTCAGCCTTCCCATTTTAAGCTCCATATTCTGGGACTGACTACTGTCTCCCAGAACATGTAAAGTTGCCATTGACTTTGTTAGTGTTTTTAAATTCACAGACCCCGTACAAACTATCTTACATAGAGTACTGGAAAGGGTTAATAGTTATCCCTTTTAGTCTGTCTCTCATGGAACATTATTTTGTTCCCATATCTTTAAGATTTGGCTTGTGGCAGTGGTATCTACCATTTTTTTCCCTACCGCGGACTATGAAAATAGCCTTGGTACTGTTTTAGGCTATGTTAGTAGCTTTGAAATCTAATCCGCTGGACCCCATTTACTTTTATTTGGTTCCGGCTGGGTTTATTCGCCATTTCTTTTTATAAAGGTCTTTCTCCTGTTTTACTATGTGTGCCAAACCAGGTTTGGTTCCTTTGTTTGCCGTCCTTTGGCGGGCTCTGCACAGAAGCCCTCCTTAGGTGCTTGAGAGTCTGCGTCGACAGGATGTGAGGGAGGGGTTCTAGGCCCCCTGCACAGGGTCTCCTTGGAAAGGCAAGTCACACTCTTGTTTGATTGTTTAGTTGACTGTCCTGCCAGGACAGACACCCTGATGTGTGACTGACAGCCAGGCTGTCTGAATGGGGGAAAACTGCATGAAAAGCAGGTCTCTGGGCCTTGGCAGGCAGAGTCGCCACTGGATCGAGAGAACCGAAGAGAAGCTGAAGGACGAGGACTGCTGCAACTACTGAACCTCCCAGTGAAGCCCTGCTGCGGGTTCGAGTCTCCTACACTTCGACGACCGAGAAGATCTGAAAGGAATCTTCTTCCCTTGAGCTGGTGGGACCAACCAGTTCGCCAAATACCAAGCAAGGCCTCACTCTCCTGGTCAAATTTGCTGTGCAGTGCTGCAGTGAACTGGAAAGCCAGGAGGACCGGACCCTGTTTGGGTTTTAAGGCGCACCCCTTTTATTTGTTGCTTTGCTCTGCTGCTGGTGTCTTTCTAGGGCAGAGCAGGACCCTCCAATCTTACTTCTTCGTGTCAGTCCGACAGTCATTTCAGGAACCGTGAGCCTGCAGGACCTGCCAGGAACTTCTGCCTCAGCTACAGCATTCTTCTTCTTTTAAGGTACTGTTCAAACCCGGTTGTTCGTTCCGTCCGACCACGGTGAAAGTGTTTTAAATCTTTTGCCAATCCGATGGCTTGTCCTTCTCTACTCTTTTAAATAACTTTTCCTCTGACCAATTTCGTTTCAAACTCTTGGCAAAGACTCAACCGCGAACTACTCTGAACTGTGTGATCCTCTGCAAAGACTCTGAACCATTAACATTGGCCCAGGCCTATTGATTTGAATCCTAGTTGTAGTAAGCCTTTTCTAGATTGCCCTGCCTACTTACTCATTGGTGGTATGTGATTTTGAATAACCTTGCCTTTCCCTCTCTTTTTTGAATTGCTGGAGTGCCATTTTGCTCACACTTCATTTTGAGCATAACTTGTCCAGAATTGATTGGGGGTTGTGTAGTATATTAAGATTGTGATTTTCTGCTGCTTTATAATGGTGAATTGTTTTATAACTAGTGGTGTAAATACATGTATATTCTTTTACTCAGAAACCTTGAGTCAGTGTTAGTTTGAACCATAGCAATTGCTGTCCTTTGTGTAACTTCTGATACGGCTCACTTTACTCTTGAGATAAGTCTGGCTGCTCAGCCATTGTTACCGCTTTACTGTGTAGTACAGGCTTGTACTAAAGGTGAATTGTTACTTACACTTGCAGTCTTAACTGTGTGTGGTGTTCCCAAAGGGTACTGCATATGATTCTGCCTAACAGAGGGGAATTATAGTAGACGTGTTGTTAATGACTTCAATTCAGCAATCCCACTAAGTCAGTGCCTCGTCTGGGACGCCCAAGGGAAGCCCTTATTTATATATTTTTATGACAAGTTATACTCTGGATGATAAACCCTTATATAACACCCCTCTCCTTGAATCCCCCTGACCTCACTGAGCCAAGAAGTAGGTTTGTTTTGCAATTTAAAAGGTTTATTGAGAACGTAAACAATATATATATATATATCACACTTTAATGAATAAATTAATATTTGATAGCACACTTAGGCATATGACAGTGATCAACAATGGATGATGTTACACTAGCACACTGATTTAATTACTGAGGAGTTAGTATAGGGAGGATAAGGTAGCTGAGAATGCTTTTATGATTTCAAGGAAATGCAATAATGAATAAAAATGCAGTACAGAAATAAACTGATAGGGTTTCACAAGAGCAAATATGTTCACTTTTCCCCTTGTGGCATTTCACTCCCCCCCTATGCAATAAAAAGAGATGGAAGGAAAGCACACAGTTTTCAGGAATACAATCACAATACAATACAAATTTCAGTTCCCCCCTAGCAAGTTTAGAGCAACAGGGACGGTTTTAAAACACAGGCAAAAATACTTTAATGTGATTTGCAAGGGAGTGAAATATGCTAAAAATGATTTTAATTCCCTATCGGAGATTCAGGGTAGGTGATAGCTACTTAAGATTGGTTCAAGTCCATACTACCAATTATTCATGAGGGACTATTAGGTCGAAAAACGAATTTTAGCAGTGCAAGTAAAAGACAGCGATTTTTTTGACAGGTGAAGAAATCGGGCCACATCGCAAATCGCGGCACTTTTTCCGAATGCGTTGAGTGCGGTTACGGAAAAACTATAATGAGTAGATGGTTTATGGCTTGTTGAAAAGCTTAGAATCTTAGCTTTAAAATGAAAGTTAAATCTCGTTCCTAGCACACGCGGTTCAAGAGATACAGACGATTTTGTGGAGATCGGTTTTCAGAAGTAAATTAAAGTTTCGGAATGACAGATGCGCTGTTTAAGGTTTTGGATCAACAGGATGGACACACAATTCTATGATGCAGTTCTAGATAGGTGGAAATGGTTTGAATTAGATTATTTTAAACTAAGAGATTGGTTTGCACAGTTCTGGCTGAGTACTCACACTATACATTTGAAATAGGCCATCAAGGTCTGGTTAGGTTTGGACTGGACTCCTGGCGGGTGGTTCTGAAGTCACAGCTCTCTGGGTCAGCTCTGCTCTGCTGGTCTGGTCTGTCACTCGGCACTGCCCGGCGGTCTGGATCTCTGGTTCTGCTGGTCTGGATCAAGTGGATTCTGGATACAGCACTGCTTTCTGGGTACTGGCACAGAGTTCTAGTCAGAATCAAACAGTTCAGCCCGGCTGTTTGAATAATTTGCAAAAGATTTTGAGGCCTGCTGAAAAAGTTTTGAAGTCTGGATTCTAAGTTCTGGAGATGGTCCTTCTGGATAGTGGGCCTCATTACACGGTAGGCGGTGAGCCATGGCGCTATTAGCGCCATGGCTCATGCCGGTAAAATACCGGCACCGCCTTGGCGGAAAGGGGATTTACCGCCCCATTCCAAGGTTGGAGGGGCGGTAAATCCCCCTTCCGCCATTGCCCTTCCCCATTCCCATTTCTGCCCCATAGGGCTCTATGGGAATGGGGAAGGCGCTAATTACGGCACCGCAATTTTGCGGTGCCGTAATTAGCTCCGAGGTCCCTTAGCGGGTTGGATTTTAACGCCTGCAAAAAGCAGGTGTTAAATCCCCCAACCCGCAAAGGGACCTCGTAGTAAGGCGGTAGGGATTTACCGGTACCGGTATTTTACCGGTACCAGTAAATCCCTACCGCCATCCGTGTAATGAGGCCCATTGTCTGGTCCGGCAAAATGCTTCGCAAGAAAATGGAAAGTGAGTCCTTGCCTGTCCAAAGCAGTCTCTTTTTATGTGTTTTGAAAATGGGTGTGTGCGTGGGCATAACTAAGCCTGCCCCTCACAACTTATCATTGGCCAAGCTCTCCTCTCTCCCTTGATTGGGGGAAGGAATGGAGTGCCATCAGGCATCAATTGTATGGCATACAGAAAGAACACTCCCCTTGTTAATTTGCACACAAATCTGTTTTTGATCCAAATACATATTTATCTATGTACCATTTTTCTAATATTATATGTCCAGTTAACATATTTTCCATAGCACCAAACCATCCGATCCCTGTCTTTTTTAGATGTTGTGTCCACTTATGACAGAATTCTGTCCTTTTCATCAAGAACACAACCTCTAAACATTTCCAGAATTTACACAAACATGCACAAGGAATATGGGCATCAGATGATAAAGTGTCAGATTTTGAACATACAGACATTCGGAGTAATACCTTCGCTACTACCTCCTAGAACATACCACAGAATCCTAACACCTCTTAAAATGTGCACAGAAAAATCACAAGAATAATGATATTAATTATTTAATTTTGACAAGTGCGTACTATGAATTATCCATCTTTTTTTTTAAATTATGCTCTGGCCCAGAGGGGTGTGGTTTCCCAAAGCACATGGTGGAATTTCTGGTTTGTCCACTTCCTCCAACTCAGGTTGCTCACAGAGGCACTGCTCCTCCCAGTTTCTTCCAAGAGGAAGCCATTTATGACCCCCCCTAATTTAACATTTGCCTGAGCCAAGGAAGGCTCATTGTTCTGTTTCCCTGCTCCCAGGTGCTCCTCCCCTAATTCAATCAGGTAGGTGTCATCTCCTTTTGGTGGGAACAGCAGAAGGCAGCCAGGCCTGGAATGCACTTGCGGGGCAAGTTTCAACTCCTGTCGGGGGTAGTTGCCGGGCAGAATTCAATCTCTTCAAGCCAGGCTTCAGCTAAATGTCACTTTTGTTCCAGTTTTCTTCATTCAAATCAAACTTACAATTTTTACACATGCAGCTAGAACGCTGATTCTAAGTTCAAAACTATGACCTTTAAACAGTTGTAACTTATGTGACACTCAAATGTAGGTCACTCATTTATTTTAAACATTTCGATTTTAGTGGTTTTAAATCCAATTTCACTTAAGCTGCTGACCTCCACAGCTCAGCCAGTTTTGTTATACACGTTGCTTTAGGCTCTTCATCTTTCCAGATTTTGTATGCACACAAGACTACATTCTGCCAAATGTCTGCTGATGTTCAGTGAGATTTTTGAATATCTTGCAATGTTTAAAATAGGCATTTTTAGCTTGCATTTCAGAGAAACAAAGGTGATTTCAAAGTGCTTTTTGAGCTAACAGGCACTGCTGTTTTTCCTTTGGCACCACGTTTCACTCATGGGGCTTCTGACTCACCCCGCTCGCACTGGTGGTTGGCAGGTTAGGCGACCATTTTGGTGTGCGCAAAACTGCGTGGTTTTCCTGGTTTCTAGCGCAAATGTGGGCTTTTCGGCCATCTTGGATTTTCTAAGCCCACAGCACCAAATGTTGCAGCATAATAACTTGAACGTGGGTCAAGACACCCAACAGTGTGCAATGTAAGGTACTGGTTTGTGAGCGGAAATGCTGCTTGGGTTTGAAAGTGCATGTATGGTGATTGAGGGAGATGTAAGGAGAGAGCTAGATAAGGTGTTTGCCTTTAGGCCATCACAACTAGCCAGTCAGTTATTAGATAGCGAGGGTTGCTGATCTCTAGTAACAACATTGGGATTTAAGGACACACACATTAAGGAGTGCAAAGCTCAAGGGAGAAAACAGAGATGAGGACAGACTTCAGTAAGCCCCTTCTCAAGTATTTCAATAAAAGCCCTTGAACCATCTTCAAGAGTTGGTGTGTTCTTGAAGCCATCTGTGTCATTACACTACATTGGTCTTCGCATGTTCTCTGCACAGGTTTTTTACAAACTATTCCTAACTGGCTGTAGCTGTGAGCTTCACAGTATTCACAGGACTCCACACCACATAAGTGCCGGAGAGATGGACATTTCTACTTCTGGAGCCTTAAAGAAATCATTCTGTACATAGAACCAAAACTGACAACTTCCACAGAAGACGAGTCTTGGAAATTCTTGTAGCCAGTGGTTGAAGTAAGCTTGAGCGGTTGGGAGCGGTGCTCCTATACATTTAAAAAAAAAAAGGTTTTACCATTTCTATAGGTTTTTGTTAAAAAAGAAACCGTTCCGGAATGGTTTAGTTTTAAAACAAGTGTCGGAAGAAGTTGAAACTTGCAATTCAGTGCACTGTACTGAATGTTCCCTTAACAGCAGGCGTGTTTGTTTGGTGAGGTTTGGATTGCGTGTGGTAGTGGCATGTCGATGGGTGGTGTGGGAAGCTGGTACAGGCCAGCAGGGAACATATTTCCACTACTTCTTTTCATACGCTTCAACCACTGCTTGTAGCTAGTCTTTCTTTTTATCCACTACAACTGTTTCCAATAATTCCTAGAATTTGAAAAAAGACTAACTACTTGGAAGTTGACCGAAAGCAAGCTCTGCTTGTTGCAAAATAGTAAATGCAAAGTATCTGAAGTCATATAGATCGATCTGGGACGTAAGCAATTGGAACCTGATTTGATGAGGCCAGATAAGGAAAGAGTACACCACCTAGAAAATGAGAAACTAGAATTAGAAGCTGGCCAGTTCCACTTATTCTAAGTCTGGAACGAACTTGGATCTCATTCTAGTTCTGTGTTCACTGAGGACCTAGTCAAGAAGTGTGTGTTGGTTAATAACATTCCTTCCAGGGACAGAGATAGAAGCCCCTGCTGCCCATTTTCAAGTACCTGCAGCATCGTGGATCATCCTGGTCTTGACGGCTGCAGGGTCTCGCCTCGAGGTACCCGGATGCAGTCCTTTGCTCTAGGGCATACCCTGACCTGTTTTAAAGGGTCTCAATTGCATTGTGCTTCCTCACTGATGTTGCTGTCGTTAAGTAACTAAAAAAGTTCTAACCTGTTAATTTGACTAGAATATGTCTTTAGATCGTGGTTTTGTTTTTTAAGGCCAATTTATTGTTTCATTTTTAACTTCTTTCTGTTTCTAAAGTGCTTACCTGTGTAATATACTTTGTGGACCATCTATTAATTGGTGCTGATGTGTGCATGAAAGCTGTTTCTTCATGACCATCCTTCTACCCTCCTAAAAGTGTAGGCAGACTACCCTGCCACAACGTCCACTGTGAGTGTGAGGATTAACTCAAGGGACCACTTCGCAAGCTGTACCTTCTTAAGACCTCATCAGATGACTTGTGGAAAATCTCGCTAACAACTTTAACATTTCAGTCTCATTCAACAGCATACTATTGGGAAATTCAAGAGAGAGGTGTAGGGGCACTAATTCCTAGAATATGTCTGTCAGCCCTTTAGTGTGGTGGTCTGATTCTAATTCAGATTCAGGCAGTAGAGGGTAGCTAGGCTTCCCTTGGGTAACCTTTAGGTAGGAGTGGCTCATGGTCAGACTCTCAGAAGGGTATCAAGGCAGATGTAAATACAGGTTGACACGTTACCACTTTGAATAATGACATGTCCACATAGAAGTATATAGGATGTCGAGGAGCCATTCTTACACTGAGGCTGGCTACAATTCTATCTAGAGGAAGGAAAACATTAGCTCCAGAAGGGGCTTAGACCCAAATCAAGTGAGTGATTTAGCAGCCATTCTATCCTCTTATCCAAAACCTTAGCTCAGTCGAATACGTTTTTATTCTTTGATTGT
The DNA here is from genome assembly GCF_040938575.1 of Ambystoma mexicanum. Lineage (NCBI taxonomy): Eukaryota > Metazoa > Chordata > Amphibia > Caudata > Ambystomatidae > Ambystoma > Ambystoma mexicanum. The sequence goes on along the minus strand of NC_090935.1, from coordinate 117,297,760 downwards.
ACAAATATGTTAAGGCTGTGGTGAGTCTTGTTAAGAATGAAATGGGTGACAACACCAGTATGCATTTTGTGCTTGGAGATTCAATACTGCAACTCTTTTAGCGCATATCAATGTTTAAAATATACAAGACTGCCAGCATTCTTAAGTTCCCAAACATGATCTTTGTTTTTATGCAAAACAGGCTGGAACCCTCATATGTGCTATTTGTCCAATTCCTAGTAATCATAGGAGTATTGTGTAAGAGTAAAATAGGAGTGTAAGAGTGTGTCCATCTTGGAATGATTACCTCCTATTAGTAAATCATTCATATGGATATTCTAGGTTTTGATCATGTGCTTTGATCAGAAATACTTTAACATTTATATTGTGATTAAACTATATACTGAAAGGCATCCCTAAAAATGAATATTGTAACATTTTTAAAAAGAGAAAAAGCCTGTCTAATAACTTACTTTTTATAGCTAACACCTCTGTCCTTTTCCCCAAGATAGCTGTTTGTTTTTACTGTGGTCGCACGGCAGTCCTCAACAGCTTGGGTGGTCCTAGCAAACGCACACCTGACTATATAACTCCCACCCACATAGGAAGAGACAGACACATAGATTGAGAAAGAGAATGCATCACACGATGGATGGAGAGGGAGTGAGATGGAGAGAGTGACTGCAACCATTACATTGGCATTGATGCTGGGTATGGATAGGGATTAATAAGAGTAATATCACAGGTCCATATATTCGACTGTAATAATATAATTACCCAATTTAGAGGTTCTGGTAGAGCCATCCTAAAGGTAAGTAAGATCCAGATGTAAAACAATGATTAAATTAGACCTTAGACTGGCCTAATTCATAGGTTGGACGCACTCAAGTGCTTCTAATCATTTGAGTGTTAACTGCAAGGTGAGGTAGGACTTAAGGGTCACAAGTGAGCCATATAACATGTGATGTGTGACGCATTGCCCTAGGAGATTCTGGTCCACTTTCAGGTTGACTGCAAGTGTTCTTATTTGGACAACATCAAGGTATAGATTAGTAGTTGGTCAATGGCTGTTTGGCTGGTTTAGAAGAGGGGGGTGAAGCTGAGCTATGTAACGTGTAAGATAAAAGTGGGATGTGTGGTCCAGTATTGCTGCTACTCTGTATTCTCATGTGCCATGGATGTCACTATCCAGTCTGTAATAATGCGGCTATGCGAGATCACTGGGATGCAAAGCAGCATTTCGGTTAAAAGTGCAGCCGACAGTGTCGATGTTTAGTTGAACTTGTATTTGGTGCATGTAGAAACGTCGAGGACTTGGTTGTGGGAAGCGAAGGAGTAGAGGGCTACTCCAAGAAGTAAACCCATGCAGTAGTACAGTTTACTGAGCTCAAGAGTAGAAATACACGTTTTAGTTGCATGGTGCATGAGGTGTGTAGGATGTTCCTAATATTTAGGCGGTTGAGTCTGGCGGCGGTGGCAGTGGCCTCTGATAGGATGAAGAGTTTCAGGTCACTGTCAAAGAGAAAGGTTGCGGGCATGATTTGGGGGTGAAGCAAATGGGGAAACGGATGGGAGAGAAGAGATTGGTGTTGATGTTGGAGGTAGGAGAAATAACTTCTGCCATTAAGGAATTGGGGATGATAGAGTTTAGAGCCATCCATTGGTGGATGGTGGTTTGACAGTTGGTTACGCATTCAGAGATTGCAGCAGTGGAGGAAAGGGAGTAGAAGAAGGTCTGAGTATTGTCAGCACAGAGGTTATAGTTCATGCCAAAGTGATAATGAAATTTCCGAGGGATGAGGGTTATCGGCTGAAGTGAAGATGGCCATCAATTGGAATTATTGAACACCTATATTTGTGGTGACTCTGCAGTTGATTCTAAAATGTCTTGTTAGTATTTCATTCAATGTGGTCCCATTGAATACGGTATCTTGATCCGGTGCTCTCCATTCTGAAAGCTCAGCCCAGATTGCTCAGTCATGCCTGCCAGCAGATGAAGAAAGCACAGCTTACAGATCCCTGTGTTCTAACTTCTAGAACGAGTTCTGTGAAAGACTCCATTTCTGGAGCATTGCAGGAGATAGCATGCAAGCCAGTAAAACAGTTGAATTGGAGGATCTGTAACATGCAGGCCTTCCAAGGTACTTCTAACGAAGCACTTTTTTCATGCAACTTCGGTTCCTGGGGTTTGCATGTTCCTGGTATGTGCATGACCTGTTTCTAATTTGCATAGCAACTATGGCTCCAGCTTCCATATACTTATTTCCATCTACATGTAATCTCATGTAATCAATGTCTACCATTAACCAACAGAGAGCCTGAGGTTGATGGGTCTACTCTTGGAAATCAGCTCCACTTTTCTATTTCTTCTTGGCTGGAACATAAGTACAGTCATGCCTAAAAATCACGAATTAGATGTGCACTGCCATGGTCAGTACGATGCAGCTGACATGCAAACAGAGACAGGCAAGAGTGGCCCATCAATAATTAAAGTGAGCACATGACACTATTTATTTATCATATTGTTTCCACTAGAGCAATGTTTGTCAATTGCACTATCAATTGGAATTAAAAAGGTGCTAAAACCGAGCTTGATACATTTTTGCCACATTGCATGCAAAGTCAAGGCATGTGGTTGGCATTTGCAATGTATTCCTATGGAATCGGTCTGATTTTAGTAGGTGCTAAAAAAGCTAATTTTTAAGGAATCCAATGCATTAATTCCAGCATGAAAATGCCTCTAAGTGCACAAACAGGTGCTAAACACGGTGTACAACTTCTACCATGGGTTTCTACACCAAGTCTGCAGCATAGGGATTTGGAAAATTGAGTTGATAATGTGTTGCTCTATGGATGTACCTTCTTCAGATTATCAGGCAACAAACATATCGGCTTCTATCAGATATTAAGGCAGTGGAGCAACACAATCACCACAGGGGAACCAGATGCAAATGACAAGTGTTCGGGTCATAAAAGGCAGGGATGCGCCTACGTCGTAGAACAATGATCTCATCCATGAGCCACAGGAGGATTTGGCGAGCCACTGGAGGACAGTTGCCCGAAAACAAGATCAGTGCTGTGATTGTGGCTACATATAGTCATACACATTGGATATATAATAGTTCTAAAAGAATCTTTTCCTCGAAAAGCAATGGAATTTCTAATTAGACACATTGGGCCTCATTACAACCCTGGCGGAACGGGTTAACGGGTGCCGCAAAAGATGCGGACCCGTTAAACCCGTTCCGCCACAATACGAGGTCCCCTTGCGGGACACTGTAAGCACGCCTGGTAAAACCAGGTGTGCTTACCGGGTCCCGCGAGGGGAAGAGGGAGCAAACAACGGGCCAACTCGTAATGGCCCGTTGTTTGCTCCCTCTCCCATTCCCATTCAGCCCTATGGGGGTTGAAATGGGAATGGGGAAGGACCGGGTCTGGGTACTTGGAGGGAGGAATTACCGGGCCTTCCAAACTCAGAATGGCCCGGTAATTCCTCATTCTATGGACCCGGGTCCGAGCGCGATTTCGGCGGCAGCCATGCTGCCAATAGCGGCATGGCTACCGCCGAGGTCGTAATGAGGGCCATTGTCAAAATTAACATATAAGATCATCGACGTTGTGCACAGTCAAGATGGCTGCAGGCTCCTCATGGTTGTGCATAATCACGAGCGATTCTACTGGAGGATCCCAAGAATGAGCACTCCCAATGCCCCCCACAATTATCTTTCCATTGCTCTGTTGGAAAAAATGTTCAGGATTCCGTAGTCTGCATCTAAGTCGCGTGCCAGCATCGACTCCTTCACAGTTTCTTCCTGAAATGGGACACACTGTTTGTACAGGAATAACTAAATTAGCTCCTAATTGTTAAAGTATTTTTCAACTATGTTCCAGCTGAAAAAAAAACATTTCCATGTATATTATTTCCCACATTTGTGTATGCCCTTTTCTGCCTACGATTGTCCTGTATTATGCCACCTATTTTCAAACCAGTAATGAGGAAGTGACATCAGAAGACGAGAGGGAGTGCTGTCTGCAGACCCATCATGGAAGCAAAGGGGCAAAATAACATGTTTCATTCCTTTTACTTTACAATAACAAGTTGACTTACCTGCTTATCCTGTCCCCAGAGGGATCAGTGAAAGAAGTAGCAGTGGTGGCATCAAGTACCAGTGACATCATATAAAGTGACATCACATGCCCATGGGACGTGATGACAATAAAGGAAATGACGTCTTATGACATTTGGCCCAGTTGCATTTAAAGGCAGTGATATCACAAACGTAAACAAACAAAAAACAATCTACAATGACAATAAAATAACAGTACCAACGTGGGCAAAAGGCTACTTTAGTTTTCAACAATATACTAAATGAGGTAGTGTCTTAATATGTACTGGGTGTAGTAATATTGGGCTGGAATCACACACAGCAGAACAATCATAGGCCAGGCCACTGTGTTCTTATGCAAGTGCAGGTTATTTTGGTCAGTTAATGCTAATGTATATTGCCATTCTTTGGCAAAGGCTCACATGGCAGGCATAATCATACAATGCTAGATACTGGCGTTTATGCCAGGCACAATGATAATATGCTAAGCACAGCTTCATATAGCCAAGTAATTCTAATGTAAAGCACGTGAATCCTCATGCAACATGTTTAGTCACCATACACAAGATCACGTGCCATGATCCTATGCCAAGTGTAGCCTCAGTCAGCTAAGTGTAGCTAGATCACAACAGGTAATATTTGATATTGGTGGTGGTTGGCCGAAGACTCACATTATCGAATCAAAAATGCTTCAGCAGATTGGGTGGCAGAGTGACTGAAACTACACTCCATCTACTACCACAATGCTGCAAACTGGAAAAACTATTTGCCCTCAACTCTCTTAGATATGTTTCCATTGATGAGAATATTGCCGAAGATCAATTCTGCTCTCAGCTCTTCACAGCAGATTTGAGGGTGTTATCAAATTATGTTTTTAATGTTTGGAAACACATTTGTTTTAGGGTGGACATAAAATCATTATGGTGATATTCTTTAATGTCCAACACTTGCTCATACTTGACATTTTCTATTTAATCATGTATATGTATACATTTAATATATGTTATTTATTCATTACCAACTAATAATATATTGTAACTGTACGTTGTTTGTGTAAAGGTTATTTGTTTAACCAAACACATTTAACACATTTCTTTTAATGTATAATGGCCAAAACATTACTTGCCATGAAAACGGGTGCCTTCCATGCCTACTGCTATGTCACTGTTCAGTGAAAGCTATGGCTGTTAATGTGCCAGTGCTCAGCACAATAGCAGCTGCTAACCAAGAGAGTAAGACTTCACTGTAAGCTATGTTTGTTCTATTAAATAACTGCTCTTGAAAAAGCACCCCAACCCTATTGGATTGTATTGTTTTGTATTCATTGTTTTTGAGGGCATATGCTTGCCTCTAAAGAGGCCTGGCCTCACTGGAAGGGACTGGCATCGATAGAGTGAACAGGTTAGAACACAAAGTATGCAAGAGCAAAGTAAAGCAACTAGAATAACTATGCAGGGCAAGAGCTAGTTTAGATGAAATATGAAGAGCCATGGGGCGGGGTTGGGAAAACAGTACAATCTGGCCCATTGTTTTCTGAGACCTGGAAACCTCTGTCCTCCACGAGAATATGCACAGGCTCACTGGAGGTAGCCAGATATTCCCGTAGTCGTCATGCCATAACAAATACAAACTGTGCATTATTCTATTACGTGGGCTGGTAGACGGAGCTACGCCAAACTGGCAACAATTGTAGATCTCCCAGAGGAGCGCTGAACATCCTACTGGGGATGGATGAGCCGCCAGACCTGGAATACACACACCTATGCCTGAATTGCCTGAATTGGATTCAAGATTGACAGATTAGTGGTCCTGAAGAAGATGACTTCCAATTTAATCTGCTATCGAAACCGGTCGACCATTGTTCACGTGTGCTTCCGTGACCAGCTCTAGATAACTCAAATATACAAGGGGGATACTATACTCTTCACTATTAAGATCTACTCATGGTTTGTGAGTTCTTAAGATTACCCAGAGTGTATGGGTTTTTTAACCATGAAACAATAGAATTGAACGATTGTGCTTTGGGAAGCCAAAATCTTGACCAACCCTACAGGTCATTTATGATCCAGACAAGATCTAATACTCAGGTCTTGCCTGTTGAATTACACACACAACGCGAATGGTTCTTCTTTATAGTTTCAATTTAAACTATGCAAACTCTGTTTTGTTTTGAAATTGAACAATAAGTTGAGGTACAGTTTCCTTCTTACCTATCCCTATTAGATAGGTGGTGCACCATCCGTCGCCTAGGGCCAGGCACTCCTGTCAGAGACAGGGTGTTCTTCCACTAGGGACAGTCAGGCCATTGTTCTTTAACCTCTCTTTTGAGCCAAAGCATAGTAAAAATCACAGTAATTTGTTCTCCCACTGAACCGTTGTTTTTGTGTTATATAGACTGTTTTGTTAGGGAACACATTTAGTTCTCACTAGGTTTTCAATCTAGCCCTGTTGTGGGAACGCCAGTCTGTTCTGACCAATCTGGTAGTAAGTAGGAATTATGCCCACTAATTACTGGTCGGAGCCCCGAATTTCTCAGCCGTTCGGGCTCAGAATTCTGTTCCTACTGCTTCTATCTTGCTCACAGGTAACTTGTCTTCCCTGGCCTTGTGCTCCACCACTCCGCAACTCCATCCTGCGCAGCTGGGGTCTGTCACTTGCCATGCCATCTCTGGCCCAATCCCCGTATGGCACACACCTCCCCTCCCTCACAATCTGCGGTGGAGCGGTCAACGGCAGAATCATGCATGCCTTCCATGTACACAATACTGTGTTGCCGAGACAATGCAGCACCACAAACCAGCATCACAGCCATGGCTTGTCGTTTCACTCCTCTTTGTATATACAGCAGTCCTCTACCCTGCCTCTCCCTCTCTACCCTCATCCACTGGTGATAAAAGCCTTAGCACTCTTGGGGGGGCAACATTTCTGGACAAGGGGTATCGAAATCTTACCTTAATTGCCCTCGCTTCACTCATTTCCATTATGTTGAGCATGCCAAGCAACTAAGGGCTAGAAATTACAACCCCGGGAACACTAAGGCCTAATTAGGAAAGAGCGTTGGGCATTTTCCCATTCCGGATTATCTGAATACGTTAATTGAATTTTTTCTTGCCAGGGAACACAAAAGGGTGAAGGTTGTTACATTCCTAGAAAACCTCTAAAAGTTACAATCTCTTTCCAAAGAGTAGTCTGTACAGGTGTGCTGACATGACCGTATTTATTTCCAGGAGTAAATTATCTTCACTTGTAAGACATGGGATAACGTCCAGCAGAAGTCATTTTTGTTTTTGTCGTTTTTTCGTGGTGTAAGCCACAAAAATATCACCAAAACAACACTAAAATGTGCCAAAACCAACAAGAGAAAAGGGGTGCCAAGAAGCAGTCTTTGTGGTTGGCATGATGACTGAAAATTCCGTGGCATACAATTGCCAACGAACAAACTGTTAATTCCTGTTGTACTATGCGATGTAATCCCATAGTGGCTTATTTAACATATTTTAGATCAATCTAAGTACTGTCACATGTTACGTGTCTGTGTGACTTTCAACGTGGGATCCACGGAGTGATCTCTTTTTTGAGACGGAGACTGTGTAGGAGGGTTTTTCCTCACTATAAGTTGCAGCCATTTGCGCTGCTTTAACTGCAAGCTCATCTCAACCAGCCAGCTTTCTGCTGTGCTACAGCATTGAGTACCCGGACATTCAGCTGCCCAACCTGCTGGGGCACGAGACGCACTGAAGGAGTTGTTGTAGCCGGCCTCCTCCTGGATTCCGCCGGTGCAGAAGCAAAAGTTCTTGTTCACGTTTGCATCGACAATCTGGACAAGACCACCCAGCCGCGTGCCCATCTTGTCCACCTTCGGCTTCCCATAGGCCGACATGCTGGATTGCGACCGCTTCCCCCAGCACAATGAGCTGTGCATCCCGCTAGCTGCCGCCGACCAGGACATGCCACCCACCCGTCATACATGCAAGATGTTTTGATATTTTGCTTCTTTTTTTAACTTTCCCTCTCATCAAATGTGACGCAGTTTGGCTACCTGGCTCCTTCTGCTGCGTAATCCCATTCCTTAGTTCAGCAGCGCTACCCCACAATTCTCGCGCGCTGAATTATCTCACTGATTGGGAAATAGCAACGTAATAAACCACCTACGTGAGGGTGCTGCCCCATCAACACATTACTCAATTTTTATGACATATTTTACTAATAAAGTAACAGGGGGCCATAATGCATTTGCTGGCAGTGTTTTCCTAAGTCAAAATCTGAACTTGCGTCGTTTCACCAAATGTCAACATTGTACGAATGCTGCAATTAGTTTTCGGAAGAACTGACCATACCATACCCGCATGATACAAATATAATTGTTTAACACATCCTTCAACTGCATGAAAGTGCTTCAAATCGATAGGAGAGAGAAGGAACTGGGTGGAGGCGTGGGTGCCACAGTTGTCAAAGGATCGAAAACAAAGGATCGAATGCCCTTTTGTTTGAAACCAAAAGGACCGGAAAAAAAAATTCAAATGTTTTTATATTTATTTATTTATATATTTTTTAGTTTAGTATGCATAAAAACGTTTTTTTAAAAAGGAAAACGGGTGGTTATGGGGAACCCCCCATAAAAAAAGAACTAAAAAAACGCATTTGAAACTTTTTTTTTCTGCACTTTTGGTGTCGAAAAAAAGACATTTGATTCTTTTGTTTTAGATCCTTTGACCTGCAACCCGCTGCTTGCCTGCGAGAGGAGCAAACTGTCCAGAATTGCCTAGCAATCTCCATACAGTGATGTGCCAGGACTTTTTTTGATGCATGAAAGTCAAGTCTACTGATAGCAATGGGTTCTTTCAACACATCTTTTAAATTTAAATAAAGTTTACCCAATTTTTGGTCAGTGGGTAGCGCATTGGTGGGGGATCCTACAACTTGTAAGAACGAATGTAATATATAAAAGAATAAAATGCCAGATACAAGCGTGTTGCGTGTAGAGCAATGCAGAAGCGCCGTTAACAGAATGAGTGTAACATCATAGTGGGACTTAAGCATGGTGAGGAAGCCAGTCAGGCCACCAGCGTAATGCAGAAAGAGCAACTAGAAGGAATCTCAGAAGAGGGTGCGAAGTGTCTGTGCTGTCTGAAAGATGAGCAGTGAGCTTTGTGCAGGAAGTACGTGAAAGAGGAGTGGGTGAAAGCCCATTGCTCGATTAGATAGTTCTTTTTACAACTGAATTTTGGTGTTTGATATGGAGGTTAGGGTAAGCAAGGGGCTGTGTTCAGGGTACGTCTTGTGCAGCGCTGCATCTGGTGCGCCACTCTACCCCCACTCTCTCTACCACCACCCACCCAACCTACCCTACTCTCTCTACTCCACCCTCTCTACCCCAACCTACCACCACTCTCTCTACCCCCACCAACCCTATGCCCACCCACACTACCCCTCTCTCTCCCTCACCTCCTCTCTCTACTGCCATCCACCCACCATACACCCTTTTTCTATCCCCTCTCACCCGACCCCCCTCTCTGGATCGCCTCCAATCCTACACCCCTCTCTATGCTACTTCCACCCACACACACCTTCCCCCTCTAGCTCCCTGGTATTAACCAAATTGCAAATTGTTCATTTACAATTGTTCGAAACAAACAATTGACCGAATTTAAAGGGTCACAATTGACCTTTTCACAATTGACCATATATATATATATATATATATATATATATATATATATATATATATATATAGGGGGTTTTGGGTGGGTTTGGGTTGGGTGGGGGATTGCGAGGGGTTTCCCCCGCATATATGTTACAATTGACCTTCACAATTTGGTCAATTGTGAAAAGGTCAATTGTCATTCGAACAGTTGTAATACGAACAATTTGTATACAACCAGCTATCTAGCCCCACCTTACCTATACCCTTTATTCCCCCACCCACCTAACTTACCTCTACTCTCTGACCCCTCTCATCCTTCCTCTTAAACTCCCACTTTATTTCTTACCCTCTCACCCTTTCTCGCTCATATTTCTACTTGCTCATCATCGATGGCACCTTCTATCAATGGCTTCCTCCCTTGCTCTATTCCCCTCCTCATGCTCTTACACACCTGCACACCCCTTATCGCATCCGCCTTTAAAACTTTGCACTCTCCTCCTTGCACCCTGGTGCCTATAAATGCATAATGCAAAGAACAACAGTAAATGCCAAAACTATTGGCATTGCCAATGTTTGTTCAAGTTGTATTGGAACAGTCATAGTCTTAGATAAGTGGGATGTGAGTTCGGAATGAGAGACATGTTTGAATGTGGTGTGTAATTAAGCTCCATCGGGCATTGAGTAGTCTTTTGTGAGACTGTGCGCACTTGGTGGCAAGATGCTTTCCAAAGCATTAACATTATCTCTCGCCTCACTTCTGATTTGTAAGTTTGATGTTGAGGATATCTGAAGCACAGGCCTGTGAGGTGGAGGATCAATATGGGGAGGGAAAAGTAAGAGCATGAGGTTCTAATTGCTAAGAGGAGCCGGATAGTTAAGGGCTCACAATTAGAGCAGGGTTAGTGTTAGAGGAGACGTTGATCAGTATTAGCGTGGAATGTTAGGTATTGTGTAGGGCAGGTCTCATCTTCCTACATGTAAAATCCTACACGCACAAAGTGGATTAGTTGTGAGCTGCACGCACCTGCTGCAATCCTCCTTTCATTTGGGCCGCTGCGTCAGGAAGGAAGATCGCCTGGTGCACATTAATGGCAATGAAGTAAGTCAACATGTCTTTTCATCCAACTGACCAGTACAGCACCTCAAACACTCTGAGTATAATGTGATGTTACAACTGCGTCACAACCCTGAACTGCAAGTAACGCCAACTGGCTATTTTAGCAGACGGGGTTTACTATTCTCCTAAGCCACTAAAAACATGTTTGTTTTTCTGATAAAGCAGAACATTTCACTGACTGGATTGAGAAAGAAACATCATATGAATGTCTTTTGACCAAGCAGTAAATCCCAGTGACTGACTTGAGAGTGTGACAAAGAAACATAAACTATTTCTGTGGGGGTGGAAAACTGCAGTGACTGCCTTTAGTGAAATACGAAAGTGTGGCTTTCTGAGTGAGATACATATAAGTGTCTTCTTTCTTAGGGAGCAATGAAAGGGGAGACAGACAGGATCAGTGCAGAGATAAAGTGAAGAGATCTCAGGTCCTAGCGTGTTCTCAGCACCCCGACGTTTTGAGAGTGGAGGGGGCATGTAGCTGGTGTATGTTTTCCCAGAAGGACACATGCTCTATGCACTGAATGCCAGAAGTATCGCTGATTCTTTGCAGCCATTACTTAAGCAAACCACACCTCAATATTGAGGAGTACGATATTGGCAGAAACCTGAAACAGTTGCGCCTCAGTACTTCCAAGAGATTTTTTTTTTTTATTTTGATTTTTTTGCATTTTTAAAGCGCTCACACAGCCTGGGGGCATTGAGGCGCTGTTACAAGAATATGACTTAGTTGCTTATTTATAACGTGCTTAATACCCAGAGGTTTCTAAGCGCGGACCCGGGAATCAAACCTTTGTTGCTTCGTGTCATCTTGTTTCCAAGGCGAGCACGTTGCTGCTGAGCTATTCTCCCGGGATGTTTTTTTTTCTAAATTCAATTAGTTTCAAGATGCAGTTGTGCACCTTGGGCTGTTAATGACCGATCAAGCGACAGTGCAGCAGAAAGTTACCGAGTGATATGACCTGCCCACAGGTTATGGCCCGGGGCTAAACTGAGGCCATAATTGGGGAAGGGTCAATATCCCAGGCGTTAGTAACCCAGAGGTCTATCATGCTATTAGCACATACTGGTAATAGCAATATACGTTTTGGATGTATGGCTGTAGAGTGAAAAACATTGTTTACTAGTTAGTAAAATAAATACAAAAAACATGATAGCAATTTAAATGTGTTTTTATTTTGTAAAATAAAAAAAACAGATTTTGCGTTCACCTATTAATTATTTGAATTGCAAACTTTGTGCAACTGCCACTGTTTTAATGTGAATATGCCTTGTGGGTAATGTACATTTAAGTTGTTTATTAGAAAGTGAAAGAATGTTCACAAATATAGGTTTTCTACTTAATGTGTTAAATTGGATGTAGCAGTGACCAAAACGTCCTTCAGACATGGAGTGTCGGGAAATTGCACTGCTGTTTGCCTGTCTGCTTTTGAAGCCAAAACATTATGTCAATACCAGCATTTAATGACTGCACGCGGGGAATTCTGATTTACTAAGAAGAGGTCAGCAATGACTTCCGTGTGCTAATAGCAGTTACTTTGGGGCATAAGAGCATGTTGTGCAAATGTATCTATCTAGTCAAGCATGCGGACAAGCAACACAAAGGGCTTGATTACAAGTTGGGCAGTAAAACATGCAGGATTTCAAAATAGTGCCAAATATAATACCCCTTTGTTAAGATGGCGTGGGAAGTCGCGTTTACACAGAGGTTCCGGAGCCAGGTCAAACCAGACTCAATAACGGAAATAGAAAAAGTGCAGGGCAAAACACAGCTTTAATGTCATCAAAATAAAGCAGGGACAGCATACAAGTATTAACAAGTCATCAGTCTCAGCGTACTTATCAAAAACAACAGCTTTTATATTCAATATTCATCATAACTTGCAACATACTGTATTCTTAGTTACCAAACCCTACGGGGTGCAGGGATTGGTTAATAGTGGTTATTACATATACATTTTATACGGGTTACATTTCTAATTGGGTAAAGGTTATCTGATGCCTCCTCCTGAGACCACCTCTAAATTGATAGTAGTAAAAAGACATCGCTACAATAAACTATTCGTTGGCATATCAGGGCCTCAGTGGGGTAGAAATTGCAGGCCTGCCGTTTGGTGCCTTAGGTGTAGGTGCAGGTCTGCAGGAGGATCGATCAACCTTTTACTGACAATATTTAATGGCATAAGGGCATGGATCTTGTAGATCTCTTTGTAGACGGGGTCTGTCGGGTTGTGGATGAGTGATGGGGTCCCATCCAGATGGGAAGGTTACAGTCATGGGTCATCTGAATGCAGTCTGTGATCATTCCCACCAATTGTGGGAGCCTGTTGAGACTCCTGTAGGGAACTCGGGGAAGAAATTTGCTTGACAGAAGTGGAGTGTGGGATTAGGGGCCAGGGGATTATTTCCTCTTGTTGATTCCCCTAACATTAGTGAATGGCATACCTGGCACAGAGGGGACAGTTCTTCCTCGATTGATTATATTTTTGTTGACTCCTTCCTAATGAATTGTTGCCGGTCATTTGATATTCTGAGGACTGACTGGAGTGATCATTCCATTCTTACTGCAAAGTTTGACGGGGTTCCTGGTACCAGGAAATGTCGGCAAAAGCTCCAACTGACTGCTAATGTAGCGGGTAATGCAGTCAGGCTTACTGATTTGAATATCCGCTGTCTGAATACTAACATACTACAGGCACTCAGTCGTTCGACCTATGAGTGGAAGATCTCTAACTTTAATGCGTATGAGTTCCAGTAATTTGTCGATCAAATGATTGATGAGTTGGGCGTGGGGTATTGAGTTAAAAGACATGGACAGGTTAGACATGTCCACTGTTACAACGCCGAACTGGCCTATGCAACAAACAAAAAAACTTGAGGAGTGCAGTGAAACAGATCCAGTGTGCTGACCACGACGAGGATACCCATAGGGAGTTAATTAGGAAACACAAGCAATCATATTGAAATTATTGTAAATCAATTAAATACGATATGCTACAAAGTGATGTAGAAAAGATGCTTGGGATCCTAATTACTGCCGATGTGAGTGTCTTTTGGTATGTGGTCAACGGGCAGGACCCCAACTATGCAACCTGCCAGTCAAACTCAATATCTGAACAAGACTTGGTCAAGTTCTAAGAGGAAAGGTTTGGGCTGTCTAAGGTAGACCCCACATTGATATTAGATCTAACCAGAGTTGTAAGGTGGAATCCTCCACTGGACCTTGACATCATTCAAAAACTGATGCCCAGGTGCAAGCGATCATGGGCCCTAGGGCCTAACAGCCTCACAAATAATACTTTTAAGGATAATCAATCTACCTGGGCTCCTCTCTTGTACATGGAGTTTAGTGACATTCTTTCCAAAGGTGTGACTCCAATCTCTTGGAATACAGCCCACGTTATCCAACTCTTCAAGAGCGGTAGCAGGACTGACCCATCGAATTACCGCCCTATTTCACTCATTGACGCGGATTGTAAGGTCTTTTCATCTTTCCTGCTATCTCATCTTGAGGAGTGGGAACGTGTGTACCATCCATTGGATCAATTCCAGACTGGTTTCAGGAAGGGCCAGTTGACCAATATTAATGGGCTTGCCCTTAAGTTCTTGCAAGAAGCGGTTTGGATGACATCAGGGGGCTGCACACACATGGTCTCTATTGACCTGACTGCCACGTTCAATTGTGTAGATCGAGGCAGACTGTGGAAAAAGCTGGCCAATTGGCTCTTGAGGTTAATTATCAGTGTCTATGAAAACTGTGGTGTCCAGGTCTGTTTAAACCAAAGGGGGGACCTCTCAAAGAGAATTCTATCCCACAAGGGGGTTAGACAGGGTTGTACACTGGTCCCCTGGCTCTTCAACCAATATTTGATGAATATGAATATAATGAAGGAAGGAGTTCTTGCTCCTGAATTTGGCAACGAAAAAATTATATGTCTTGCATATACAGATGACCTATTAATTTTTGACCTCACCAGGGTGGGGTTACAACGGTCTCTTACAAATTTTGAAGTATATGCTCAAGCCAATGGACTAATAATGAATCCTAACAAAACCAAATTGTTATCCTTCAGGAAAGCAAGGGCAAAGACCTTGGGGTCTATTGGAAAGATGGGTGGGATTCCCCTGAAAGTTGCTGGGTCAGTGCAATACCTGGAGTTCAACTTTTCAGCCTATCAGGGCTCCAAGGTAGTTATTGAGGCCATTATACATAAGGCTAAATTATTGGAGGCTCAGTTGTTAAAGATTGACAGAAGGTTTGTGAAATTTTCCCTGAAACCCGCTTTGATCTTTTTTGAAAGCAAAATTATTCCCAAATTGACCTATGGCCTGGAACTACAATCCGAGAAAGTAAGTGGAACCCTGAACCAAATAGAGGGACACATTTGGAGAAGAATTTTGGGCGTCCCGAATGCGGTTCCTATTCCTATCCCTCTTTACTCCACTTGAATCATGAACATAGAACCCGAGGTTTGCCTATGAAGGTTATTCTGCAATTTCCAGATAGATCTTATAGGGTCACTATTCTTAGGGCCTGATGGAATGTCTTACCTACTAGGGAAATGTTAGCAAGGAGATCGCTAATCCCTTTGGGCAAAGCCAGTGTAGGTTCTGCTCGGTCAAGTAGGAGACTCTAAAACATCTGGTTATGGAGTGTGTGTTACTACAGCCATTGAGGGTACAATTATTTGAGCCCCTTAATGTGAATTCTATTTTGTACCGTGAAGAGTGGGCATGGAAACAGTGCCTTAACATCCACACCATTCGTGAGGGTTTAGCACTATCAGGTTTTATTCAAAGCATAAATCTGTAGTATGTATCCACTGCTATTCGTTGTTTTTTTTTCTTTTATTTATTTATTATTATTTTTTTCTACACTTAAATTCTTTATTGTATATGGATTATGATATAAGAATCAGATGTATGTTTTTTACTTGTGTTTTATTCCTTAAGAGAGTCTATGTATATACATATATAATTGATGTTGTTTGGGTATGTCTTAATGTTAACTTGTTTTCTATGTAGGCATATGAGGAAAAGTGTGTCTCCATTGTGTATTTAGCATCTTCTCATTTTATTATTATTAATGTCGATGTTGGACTGTATTTTTTTTATGTTTCTTGATTTTATTATGTTTCTCTTGCTGTTTTGTAAAGGTTTAAATAAAACAAATAAAAAATAAAAAAAATTGGTTGACATATTACCTAATCAGCAGCATAACATTAGGGGTTTTCATTGGTTGGCTTCATACTACCCAGCCATAGACAACTGACAGGTTGTCATGACGTGAGCTAGCTAGGAGTAGAGGGAGAGAGGCCCACAAATGGCTTTCCTTTCAAGTAAAGAAGATACCATCCCTCATTTCTAGGTCATGAGCCAGAATGATCCTTTTGTATTTGGCTTTGTGTGGTGTCTAGTGTCTGGGGATATTTGTAAGCACTGAGACATGTGTCTTATCTGTGTCTGCTGCTAATGAATAGACAGTGTTCTTCAATTATGGGTCATATGTGATGGGACCATGTTTGGAATTATTTCACCCTGCATTTATTAGGATTTTAGCTAATATTGGTGCAAGTGTTATGGTTTCCACTACCACTGGGGACACTATCAAGCTATTCCCCATAGACTCTTTGGACTTTCAATTATCCTGTACCTGATTTAGAAAGGCTGGTTTTCTCGTAAAACACATTAATGAACTTCAAATATCCGTCTTGTGTCTTGGGAATTGCTGTCTCATGTTTTCACTGCAACCTTACTATCCTCCCTTATTCATGGTAACCTTGGCTTGTTTCATTAGCTATTGTCAGAGCTCTGCATCGAACTGTATTTCATGATTTCAGCATTTTGTGTTCTTGTGAAGCCTTGTGGCCTTTTGTTTACTTAGAAGCGTATTGCAGTTTCCATTTTGGAAAAAAGATGGCTGCTCATTACTGTTGCATTTCTGTGTTAGTGAGCTATATTCATGTGTCATTTGTGTTGCATTCAGCTTATCCATTGCTTATGTTAGTATTCTTCATGTCTTATGGATGCTATGTTCATATTTCTCATGTATAAATACACGTATTACCTAGTGTTCGTGTTCTTCATGTCGACTGCATATTTGCTTCGTGTCTAGTGCATGCACATGTATTGTAACGTTGGTTTGGTTTATTCATGCCATCTTCAGCATTAGATTGTATCAATCTCCTTGTGTACCTGCCTGGGATAAGGGTGGTATGGTTGCCTTAGTGAGTAACATTTCTCACCTGTGCAATATTGGCCTGGGGGAGGGTCAGAAGCTGTGGATGACATATTCATCTGCCTCTCAACATCCCCTCCTCTGGTTGAATTCTTAACCACACTCTTCCTTCTATCCCACCCCAGATAGGGCTCTTTGGGTATTCATATTGAAGTCACCCCCCTCAAGCAGCCTGTATGTCTAACATGCTCGTCTAGTCTCCAGGTCATATAGCAGAATTCCCCGTTGGAATCAAAATATACCCAGTGTTCTGTTTAATTGTGATATATTTTGATCCTGGAGGGGCAGTAGTGCTTTCCATTGCTTGAGCAAGGGGGAGGTAATCCATTTGGATATACTCATGTATGTGAGTATCCAAGTTTATTACTATTTACATTCCTACTGCCTTTTTAGCTGTCTTTTTGCACTGGCTTAATGCAATTCTTAGAACACTGAACCCAAATAGTATTAGCATTAGTAATAGAATGGCCACTAGTACCTTGAATGCATTAGCCAACCATGTGGGGATCCATGAGAAGAGGTAATTAAACCAGTCATCCTCAGCAATATCGTCTACTTCCTCCACCATTCTTATGTGCATTTCTGTTAAGGTAGCTATGGCCGCTGTGGGAGTTCCATTGTCCTCATGGGCGGGTGGGTATGCAAAGCAAGAAGGCCCAATATCTGCACACATGCCCCCTCCAGGGCTGTTATGAGCTTGAGAACTTACCTATTCTGGAGGTTCCTTAGTCTTATTGCCCTCAGCTCTTCTTTTATGGTATTGAAGCCTTATATTGTTGTGTTTACCGTCTTCCCAGCAGGTTATATGCAGCCATTTTGCATTTGTGTTTGCTTATAACCTGGCAGCAAAGAGAGATATGAAGAACATCTCAGTTCTACTCAATAATGTATGTTCGTCTTTTATGGCGTTATATGACTCTTCCATCTTCATTGAGTTATAGTTGCTCCTCTTCATGTGTGTAAGTGTGTGGTTACTCTTATTTCTTGTTTGTGTGTTCATTTTTGGGAAATAACCAATCTGCAGCTCACTCTAGGGTTCTACCATGCTGGTGCACTTATGATTACCTTGGAGCATAGGCTTTGCCAATTTGGGGGAAGTTGCATGCAAGCTTTGCAACAACAAGCCCAATAGTGGTCCTTTCTCATGGGTGTTCCTACTTTCATGCCTGGTACATTGAAAATACGTGTACACTGTAAGAGGATTCAATTCAACACTACAGCTAAGTCAACGCCTAGTCTATAATACTGAATGAAAGCCCTTATTGATATATCTTTATGTCCAGTTCATGCGTTCTGGATGACTACCCCTATATAACACCCCTCTCTTGGAATCCTCCTGACCCCACTGAGCCAAGAAGTAGTTCTGTTTTGCAAGTTAAAAGGTTTAATTGATAGTTTAAACAATAGGTATATATATCACGCTTTATAATAAATTAATAATTGAATATCACACTTAATCTGATCAGTAATCAATAATGAATAGTCTGGCACTAGCACACTTCTTGATAATCACTAATGAGTGGTTATAGGATGGATAAGATAGCAACAATACTTTTATGGTTTCAAATGGATGCAATGTGGAATGAAATGCAGTACAGAAAATAACTTGATAGGATTTCAGCAAAGACAATGTAATCACTTTCTTGTACAATTCACCCCCCCTTTATGCAATGCAAGGAAATGGAAGGAAGGCACACAATTCTCAGAAATGCAATTCAAATGTAATTCAGTTCACCCAGCAACTTAGACTACAGAAGTTGAAAACACAGGCAAAATGCTTTGAGATGTGCTGGCAATGGAGTGAAAATATGTTAAAATGCTTTTAATTCCCTCTAGGAGGTTCAGGGTGAGTGAAATCAAGTTAATATTAGTCCAGGCTCACACTAGCAATGATTCAGGGATAATTTTTATGAGGCAAACGATTTTTTTCAGAGGAAAGCAAAAGCAGCTATCTTTTTGCAAGTGGAGAAATTTGCAAATCGCGGTAAATCGTTTTGGGGTCCTAGGAAAGCCTAGGATCTCAGCTTCCAGATGAAAGTTACTGCAAGTCTCTAGCACAAACGGTCGCGGAGATATGAGCGATTAAAAAAAGGTCGTTTTTCAGATTTTAAATTTTAAAGTTCAAAAAGACAAGTGCAGCTTGCAACTAGAAAATGACAAGTGACAGCTTTGCAAATGACAGGTGACAGTTAGGAGGCAGTTCTACTTAGATTAAAATAGCTTGGATTATATTATTTTAACTAAGAGATTGGTTCTGCACAGTTTTCTAGGTACTCACACTATATTCTTGAGTGAAATGGGCCTCGCCATGGATCTGGTCAGGTTTTAGACGGGACTCTGGTCTCTGCACTTCACAGTGATCTGGGTCTGCTCTCTCTCTGGATTCTGAAGATTGAGGGATTTAAAGTCTGGATCTTTCTGCACAGCTTTCTCTGGAGATTGATGGAGGTAAAGTATGGATTTTCCGGCAGAGCTTCCGGCTGCAAATGGATTTGAAAGTCCTATCTGTCCTGTCTCTCTGCTTTTATGTGTTTTGAAACGGGTGTGTGTGAGCATCACTAGACCCTACCTCTCTCTCAGCTTCTAATTGGTCAAACTTCCATTTCTCATTTGATTGGGGGAGCTAAGTTGTGTCAGAGTGATGTCATTTTACAGCCTGCAGAGAGGACACTCCCCAGTCAAATTGCACACATTCTATATATGATAACAAAAGACATATTTGCACAGGTAAACATTGGTTTAAAATTACATGCACACATTTTGAGTAATATCCTCTTTTCCGCTAAAACCCCCCTGAACATACCACCGGGTCCTAGCACGTCTTAAAATGTGGGCAGAAAAATCACAAGAATTATGGTATCATTTATAAAATTTTCACACGTCCGCTCTATGAGTTATTCATCTTTTTAGAGTTATGTTCTGGCCCCAAAGGGGTGTGGTTTTCCTCCAGCACAAGGTTGAATTTCTGGTTTTTCCAGTTCTGCCAAGCCAGCTTGCTCTCACAGGCAGTGCCCCTCCCCTTTGCTTCAGGAGGAAGCTACTTTACGACCTCTGTAATAAACCATCTGCCTGGGTGAAGGGGGTTGCATTGTTCAGAGCTCCTGTGTTCTGTGGGGCTCCCCCTAATTCAATTATCAGAGAGATGGCATATCCTTAGTGTGGCCAGCAAAAGGCAGATAGGCCTGGGAACACAGTTGTGACTCAAGTTTCACTAATGATGGGGGTAGTTGCCAGGCAAAGTTCAGTTCCTTAAGCCCGTTTTTTTTTTTTTTTAGATAAAATGTCACTTCTGTTCCCCAGTTTCTGCATTCAAATAAACTAAACATTTTTACATATGCAGCTATAATGCTGATTCTAAGTTTAAAACTATGACATTTAAACAATTGCAACCTATGTGACACTCAAAGTAGGTCACTCATTTCTTTTAAACATTTAGATTTGTAGTGTCTTTCAGTCCAAATTTACTTAAACTGCTGAAATCCACAGCTAAGCCAGTCTTGTTATAAACCTTCAAGTCACTTCAGAATATAACTTTACATTGTATCCACCTCTCAGTAAGTCTTTCTTTGGCTTGCCTTGGGTTCACTTATTCAGTTTTACACAAAAAAGTAAAATCTGGTGTTGTTTTAAAACGCCGGCTTTTGGATAGTGGTGAGTACTGGTACTGCACCCCTTTTTGGGATTTAAGAAAATGAATTCTCCACAGTTATGGGTTTGCTTTTGGCAATCAGCATTGCCATTCCCAATGGTTTCAGACTACTGTGTGGGTAGTCCAATGGTGGTTTTAGGCAGTGTCCTTCTGTGCCCATAACATCGGCAAAAATGAGTGGCAGCCTATTCTTCATGCATTTCCCTGTGCATTTTCTGGGAAGCTCTGGCCATCATGATGTTTTCCATGTCAGTACTGCACAGTTTTGAGGTATGGCTCGGATGCATGGGTAAATACATCCCACAAGCCCCCCTCTTGCGATTGCCATTCTATTTCACGAATGGGACTCGCAAGACCTGGGATGTTTCCTCATCTTCTTCCAATAGATGGCACAGTTCAGCATCTTTTCCTCCATCCGGTACTGATCGATCGGTTCTCCTCGCCGGTCCTGATGGGAAGATTGGGCGGTACCCCGGGCCCGTTGCGTCTCTGCTCGCGGTCTCCGGATCGTCCTCCTTGGTCATTCTCCATGGTTTCATCTCTCCTAGGATGATAAAGCAAAAGCGGCAATACCTACTCATAGACGTTTTTCCACCACTGTTGAGATAGTGGGGCAGCATATGCATTTCATCATAACAAAACATTACATTCTTATTTTGAAAAAAAAAAACAGTATAACTAAGAGACAGTTTCATGCAAATCACAATATTTTAGAGACTAGATGTGGTATGTTTTATGGTTGGAACTGAATTAGTCTGAGACAGTGCCCGCTAGGATTCCAGAGGATTCCTCCAGTTGTTGCAGAGTGTGCCTGGGATGGCAACATTTCAACTGGTTTATGTGGACCCACTTGTCTTCCCCCTCTGCCGAACCGCCTTTGGGGATGCGGATCTTGTAGGCCACAGGGGAGATCTTGTCGATGATCTCAAAGGGTCCTTTCCATGTAGGCAAAAATTTGCGCTGCTTGGCCTGGTTCCTTTGGAAGTTGTATAGATAGACCCGGTCTCCCACCTGATATTCCTTCCTGGAAGTTTTCAGGTCATAATGGGTCTTCATGCTATCAGCTGATCTTTCTAGATTCCGCTGAGCATAAGCAAAAGCATGTTGGAGGTGTTTCCTTAAATTCTCTACATACTCATGAGTAGTGGAGGCATTTATTAGTGTCTGCTCTTGGGTCCTATAGAGCAAATGCTGCGGAAGCACCATCTTGCGCCCAGTCATCAACTCAAATGGTGACATTTTGGTTGCAGATGAAGGGGTAGATCTGATGGCCATTAGGATCAGAGGTAATCGGATATCCCAACTTGGCCCAGAATCTGCCACAAACTTCTTTAATATGCTCACAATTGTCCGGTTATATCTCTCTACTGCCCCAGAAGAAGCTGGCCTGTAAGCAATATGCAGCTTTCTCTTGACCCCCAGTATCTCCCACATCTTTGTCATTACTTCACTGGTGAAGTGGCTACCTCTGTCTGACTCAATCCTTTGAGGTAGACCAAAACGGGAAAAGATGTGGTTAATCATCAAGGCAGCTGCCGTTTCTGCCTTGCAATTTGGGGCTGGGAGACATTCCACCCACTTGGTAAACAAGCATGTCACAGTCAACATGTACTTATTCCCCCTCGCGGAGCGAATCACGGGGCCTACAAAGTCGATTTGTAAATCTGACCATGGCAGTGTCATCCCCCGCTTTTGGAGAGGCGCGCGGTGCGTGAGGGATGATGGCTGAAATTGTGCACACACGAGACACCCCTTCAAGTATTGGTCGAGGTCCTGCCCCATGTGTGGCCAGTATGCAACCTCTCTTAAGATTTCCAGTGTTGTGTGAAACCCCCTATGACCGGCGGTGGCCGCATCATGGGCGTGACTTAACATCAGGCTTCGGAATGAGGTAGGAACCACCCACTGATCGTGGCCAGCTTTGGATTTCCTTACCAGCAAACCGTCTTGGATTCGGAACATTTTTGGACATTTCATCAACACTCTTAGGTCCTCTTTCCCAATGTAATCGGTATCCGTCAGGGGAAAGTTCTCAGGGTCCTCAAGGTCTTGGTAAAACCTACCAATAATTGGATCCCCCTTCTGAGCGGTAATCAAATCAGCATCAGGGGTCTCCTTGCTCCATTGTGCAATTGAAAGGTCGTTGTGAGCATTTGTCTGGGACCTAGTGATAGCAGTGACCTGGATTTCCCCCAACAGGGACTCAATCTCAATTAGATCCCCTTGGATGGCCCCGGTTTTGGCCAGCTGATCAGCTAAGTCATTTCCAGTTTTGTCTGGTCCCTCTACTTTGGAATGACCCTTGATCTTTTTCCAATAGATGGTCATCTCATTCGAGGTGACCAGATCATCAATGTTTTGGATCAACTTCCCATGTTTCAAGGGTTTGTTGTTAGCACATAACATGCCTCTGGTTTTCCAATTAACCAGGTGCTCCACGAACCCGTTCCGTACATAATCCGAATCTGTGATTATGACCAGTTCGTGGAGTTGATGCTGGACAGCAGTGAGGATGGCCTGATGCACAGCCATCAATTCTGCCACCTGACTACTTCGGGGACCAATTTTGTATCCAGCGGAGGGTTCTGGGAACTCATTCACCCATGCATTCCCTACGCCGGCCACCAGTTCTTTCTCCCCGTTGTTGTCAACATGGTAAGAGCATCCATCCACATAGACAGTGGGCATTCCCTCAAACTTGTCCTCTTCAAAGACTTTGTGGGGGGAATTAAGGTATGCCTCCATGTTGTCCTTGATTTTCAGACTTTCGTCCTCGAGACAGTTTTCTCTGGCACAATCATGCAAGTCAGCCAGACCTTGCGCGAGGGGACTCTTATTGTTTTGGCCATATCTGACCTCCACAGGAAAGCCTTGCATTGACAGAATCCAGGAAGTAATTCGGGAATTACTCACATTTCCGGTCCGGATTCTATCACTTTGGAGATATTGCAGAGGCTGGTGTGGAGTCTCCACTATGATGTGTTCCCCCTGGATAAACGGGCGGTAATTCTTCAATGCCCACACCGTTGCCAGGAGTGCCTTCTCACAATCGTTGAATTTTTCCTCCACAGAGGATAAAGTTTTGCTCGCATAGGAGATTACTTTATTGACCTTGTCATGCTTTTGGTATAATACTGCCGTCAAGCACGCATTAGAGAACCCCGTCTCCAGGAAGAACTCCTTGTTTCTGACAGGGTAAGCTAGGCAAGGCGCTTGTGAGAGGCTTCTCTTGAGTTGTCTTACTGCCTCGGCTTGTTCTGGACCCCATTCCCACTTGACCCCCCCCTTCAGGAGATGAATCAGGGGTCTAGTGATCTCTGCGTAGCCCTCAATGAACTTTCTGCTGTAATTAGTCAGTCCAAGGAGGCTCCTTAGTTCCCGCAGAGTTGTGGGGTCTTTCAGTTTCTGAAGTGCTTCCACTTTCTTTTCCTGGGGACAGAGACCCTGAGGAGTAATCTCATGCCCCAAGAAATTAACACGGGTTCTACACCACTGTGCTTTCTGAAAGGAAAGTTTTGCTCCGGCGGCCCTCAACTGGGTCAGAACATAACGGATCTCCGCTATGTGTTCCTCCACAGATGAACTTTTGATGAGGACATCATCTACATAAGCCAGGTTACCCCTCGCACCCAGGTCGGGCATGGCCTTATGTAGGAAAATATTGAACTCATTACCGGAGTTAAGGTATCCGAAGGGAGTCCGGGTCCATGTGTACTGCTGGCCCCCAAAGGTAAAGCCAGTTTGTATTGGTCCTCCCTGCTGACAGGCACGGTCCAGTATCCATTGGTCAGGTCTATTTCAGTGAATACCTGTGACCCCTGGATCTGGGCCAGCCCTTGGTCAATGTAGGGCAGAGGCCATCGGGAAGTATGGACCCGTTTGTTGAGCTCCCTGAGGTCGGCGCAGAGTCTCCACTGGCCGTTTGGCTTCAATATTCCCAGCACCGGATTATTGAAGGTGCTGTGGACTGGACGGATTATTCCCCTGGACTCAAGGTTCTTAATTATTTCAGTAAGGGACTCCATTGATGCGAGAGGCAGGCGATATTGCTTCACAAACACTGGAGTCATGCCAGGGTCCGTGGGGATTGTTGTTGTGTGGATGTCAGTGCGACCGCAGTCATATGAGTCTACCGCAAAGAGATCTTGGAAATCCAAGAAAACTTGTTTCAACTTTTGCTTTTGTTCCAGAGTCACACAGGCATCAGCTAGGTTGACTCTCTCTTCCACCATCTGCCTGAAGCCTGGAAAGACTTCTGGTTTGGCTATCTCAGCAGCCTCCTCCAGCTGGGTGGAGAAGTCCCTGGTCAGAGTGCTGATTTGGACTGGAGGCTTCAGGTGGAAAAGGCAGCCCTCATGGACTTGGAAAATCACCTCCTCCCTCCTGAAGTCACAAGTCACATCTTCCTTACCATAGGGGCAGGAAGTGTACACCAGGAAGTTCCCCCCATGCCGGGTAAAAATCCTGTCTGGTGTTGTTTTGTCCTCACTGTCACTGTCAAAACAGTCCTTGGGGATTGGTCCTAACAGTTCATTTACTAAGTCGATGGAAAAATGTCGGTCATCAACCGCCATTCCAATAATGGTGCCTGCGGCTAGAGTAATACTCTTTAAGTCGCTGTTATCCACCTCTATTAGAATGGTGTCATGTTCTATGTTGACTAATGGAGTTGGGTTTACCCCCAACCCTTGCTGTTGGAGAGAAGCGTTTAGATGTATGTAAGCATCAGGGTTTTTCAACTCTTGTCCCCTTTTAACTTTCACTTCCAGGGAGAATTGTCGGGTCCTTTCTGGGATGGTGACTTCCTCTTTGATCTGAATCTCAACTGCATAAGGTAGCAATTGAGCTGACCTAAATGCTTTTTCTGGATCATCAAAGCCCATGGGATTATCCGCTAATCGGGACCAAGCTTTGACGTTTATTAGGTCCAAACTAATGGCAAAGCGATTGAGAATGTCACTGCCTAAGTAAAAGGCGGCAGGGACGTCTCGCACGACCCAACAATTGTGGACTATGCTCTTGTTGCCAATAGAGATTTTGAGCATACACCTGCTTGGCAGGAGATGTTTGGAATTAGGTGCTTCCAGGTCCATTTCCCATTTGTCTATCAGTTTGAAGTTGGGAATGGCTGGATCTTTTGGGAGTTGGCGAAACATGGCTTCGCTGATGAAGCTCTTACCGTTGTTCACACACACTCGAGCGAGAACAGAGTCCTTCCCATCATTTAACTGAACAGGGATGAACAACTGCTCTCCAATTTGCTGAATATCAGCCAGGCTCTGAGCTGATTTCACATCTTTCTGGACTATAGGAGTCGAAGTTTCTGATTGTGGATTAGTATAGAATCTCAGAGTTTTTCCTTCCAGCGTGGAGTACCACTTTAGACTGGAAGGAAGGTTGATTTTCAGAAATAGAGAGGACCCTGCATCACCAGTCTGTTGTCCTACTGCTATTACTGTCACGTCTGGAATTTGGCTATTCTGGAAGTGAAATTCTACTTGGTCAGATTTTTGTTCAACCATGTGGCAGGTGCCGTTTAAACTAACATGGTTGACACTCTGTTTTAATTTTATTGGTCGGCTAGTCTGGGTCCAGAGGACCTTGTTTACGCAATCTATTAGGGGTGACAACCTTCTCAGGAGGTCATTCCCTAGTAAACAAGGGGTGCCCTCTGGGGTCACAACTATGACCGGGTGTTTCAACTTGTGTCGCCCAATTTTAATGTCCAAGTCTGCCGTCCCCTCGACGGGAATTTCCTTCCCGTCAAAGTTCTGGAGTTGTCCAGGAAGAGAGGTGAGAGGAATTTGGTAATTCTCTCCCCTTCCTGCATTCAGTTCATCAAAGGCCCTTCTCGACAGAAGGGTAGCTTGAGATCCCGTGTCCACCAGTGCCAAAATTGTACCCTGCCCCTGTACTCGGACCGGGGCATAGTATCTTCCCTCCTTCTCCTCAAGGGGGCACAGATAATGCACATTTTTGGACAACTGTTGGGCTAACTTTCTGGTTTTGGACATGGCTAGCGAAGAGATTTGGGCAGAATTCTGTGGAGAGCCTTGGGAATCTGAAAGAAAAAGTTGGCAATTGGAGATCAGAGCCATTTTGGGTTCCCCTGGCTCCGGTTCTGGGCCGCCCCCCCCTTTTTGGAGGCAGTCACCAGGATGGGTTTGAACCAGAGGATTTTCTTGCTGTTGGTTCTGGGATGAGATAGTGGGCGGCGGTAGCTCAGTCTCCACATCTCCCCAGTCTGGATTTGCATCCCTAGGGACCCATTTTTCTTTGGGAGGAGTTCCCCCCTCTCTGAAGGAGAAGATCCTTTTCCCAGGATCCTCTGAGGATCCCTCTCCCTCAAATTGGAATACCTGTACCTCCTCCTCAAACTGAGTCTGTTTGGGTCTTTTGTTTCTCCTACCCCCCCTCTGCTCCTTAGGAGGCATACTTTCAGGGGCAAGAGATTTTGTTTCTGGTTCCTGGGTTTCCAGGGGCTGTTTACAAGTGAGGAAGGAAGCTTCCTCCAAGGCTTTACACCCCCCTTCCCTTTGTGCCTCCTCCCTGGGAACCGGTGAGTTATCGGGGTGCTGCCCCCGTCATTGTTCTGGAGCACCAGGTCCAGAGTTGGGTGCGTTCTGCGCCGGCACGCCCATCTGAGGGTTCTGCTGAGCCCTCAGTATGTGACCCAGATCCCGCGCCATGTTTTGAACCTGGCGCTCTAACTGGGAAACCCACTCAGGCTGATACGGGGCCCTGTTTTCTCCCCTGGGCTGATCCCGGGAAGGGTAGCTGTCCCTTCTCTGGTAATACCCCGGATTGGGAAGATTTGGGTAACCCTCCACCCTTGGCCTCCCCTCTCCCGGATTAGGTTGTATGGGCTCAGGGAATTGGGGAAAGAAGGATGGATGATTTTGGGGTTGGAAATTGGGTGGATACCTGGGGAAAAAGTTCTGCCCAGGATTTGGTGAGTTTCTGCCCTCCGGTGGGAAGTTAGGAGGGAAGTTCCCTGGGTTAGGTGCTTGGCTGGATCCCCCCCCTTGGGCTGGAGGAGTCCACACATAACCCAGGATGGGTCGATTTCCCTTGTAACGGGGACTTACATAATCAGGAGAGCGAGGGACCCCATTTGTGGGGCTGCCTCCTTGGCTCCCTGTCTGTGACTGACCCGAGGACCTCCTAGGCCTAGCATTATTAGGTGCAGGTAGGTTTTTAGGCCCCCCCATCTCCAAATCCAAAACGGGGGTGACCTTTACCTCTGCCACCTTGGCAGCAGCAGGGGTGCTGTTGGCTTTGGGGTTTTTCTGGGCATTACTTTTGCTATCTATCGGTTTCTGCACCTCATAGATCCGGGTAGCCTGTTCAATGACCCAGTCTAAAGATCTTTTCTCGTGAAAATCCCTCACGAGCTGGGTCATGATATATTTGGGCAAGGCATGGAAAAACGTATTAATAAATTCTCTGCTATCCGTGCGCACCCTTCTTGTGGTCTGTGCAAAAGCACGCTTTAACTCCTGCACAAATTCTCGTGGGGCCTGATCCTCCCCACATTGCAAATTGTAGGCTGCCTTGCGAGCCTCTTGAGGATTTCTGTGAACAGAAAACTGTTTCAAGATGGCCGCCTTATAGGTGGACCATCTTAAATGATTTTGGTCCTCCAGCCCCGCAAAGAAACTGGAGTATTCCGGGGAGAAGGTCCACTTTACATATTGAATACAGCTTTGGCTGTCCTTCAAATGGAAAGTCTCCATCATTTGTTCAAACAACTCTAAGTGCTCCCAAACAGAATACTTAGCGTTCTTATGGTAAGGCGTGATGACGCTCCTGATCGCCTTAATCTGCTTTAAGGGGTCCTTAAGCAAGGCCCTTTTTGCCTTATTGGCCTTTTTGGTTCGGGTAACCCTTGTCCATTCGTCCTCGGACTCAGAGGCACTGCTCCCAGAGGTTCCCGTCTGTTCTTCCAGGTTTTCCCGGATTCTGCGAGCCTGGGAATGGCTGGCAGACTGTGGGACCTGGTCTCCTGTGTCCTGCGCAGTTCAGAGGAGTCTTCAGATTCCTCCTTGCTGCCAGGATTTGATGGGTACCCCCTCCACTGACCTAACTGGGCAGAGGTTTTCAGGATGCCCTTAATGGGCCTACTCTCCTGGGGTTCCCCATTGAACTGTACTGTACTTGGGTGCCCATACCCGGATGCCCACCCCTCCATTCCTGAGTGGTACTGGCCTATGAGCCCCATACTCTTAGCTGGATAGTAATCTGCCATCCCTGTGGCCCTGTGCTCATGTGCGCCAGGGGACATGGGGGTGGTAGAGTCCAGGGACTGGGGGAGATGAAGGCCCCTGGTGTTAGGGCTCCTGCGGTTATGGTCAGGAATCTCTCTTTCCCAGCGGACCTCATCTCTATCCGCCCCTGCTCCCTGTTGCAATGCAAGAGCCTGCATTTGTGCTTTCAGTTCCTCTGTTAAGGCCTTACTCGACTCTACCAGTTTCTCCTGCATCGCTACCTGTTGCTGGAGCCTCTCATTGTGCTGGCAGAGAGCCTCATTTTCCCTCCGTGCTTCCTGGTTGGTCCTGGAGAACTGGGCCAGTCTTTGCTGCAGGAGGGTTACCTCCTGAGCTGTGTCCCTATTGGCCTGCTCCTTTCTTGCTATAGCATCCTCCACCCTCCTGGTGTGCTCTAGCAAGTTCTGGTGTTCTTTTTGGAGGTCACCCAGTCCCTGGTGGGCCAGGTGATTTTCTTCCATTTTTCTTTTTAAGTGGCAGACTTCCTGGCCTAAGGTGTCCCTTTCCTGACTAAGAGTCTGCATCTGTACCGTCAGGTCGTCCCTTTGCCTTTGGAAGGCACCAGCTTTTTGGCGCTCCTCATCAAACTCTGCCTGGGTATCCAGGTCTTTCAAAATCAGTTTATTGCTCTCTGCCTTCTCCCTATCTAGGTGGCTTTGCAGGGTGACTACCTGCTCAGCACATGCCCTATTGAAGTCTAGCTGTTGCTCCAGCTTTTTCTGGCTTTGCAGTAGGGAGTCCAAACCTTCTTGGTGTTCCTTCTGCAAGGCCAGAAATCTGGTATCCTGTTCTGACTTTTCCTTTTGCAGCACATCCATATCCTCCTTTATTTTAGTGATGTACTGTCTGGTCTCATTTTCTGACTCCTGGCTTCTGTGCAGCCTTTGCTCAGAAGAGTCCAGATCAGATTGGGCCTTCTCTAACGCCATCTGTTGCCTTTTTGCCAGATCATGGCCTTCAGCACATTTATTCTGTATGGCTCCCATATATAAATATAAATATGCCGCTATCCTAACGATCTTGTCGTGTTCATCTTTGGCCTTAGGAGCCATATATAGTTCACTCAGGGCCACATGTAATGGACCCTGATCTCTCCATAGGTCTGACCCTGTTTCAGTGACCTGTCGCGTGATGGCCTGCAACCAGGCATCCTTGCCCTGCTCAGCCCATTCACCTCTCACAAATAGTTTATGTAAGAAGTGCTCTCTGGCTATTTTCATATCTACCAAGGTCGTCATTCTAGAGATTGGTCTCTGTCCTGACTTACAGAAGTTAGTATTTTATTTTTGCAGAACAGAACTTTTCTTGGAGTGTCCCTTTTGAGGAATGCTTCACAGCGTAATGCAGCGTGGTGATCCGACTGGATGTATGTATCCCGTCAGTTAGCACACTGTATTAAGCCGCACAAGTGGTATTCTAACCCAGAATCCCGGATACGAGCCCCCAATTTGTAAGAGGATTCAATTCAACACTACAGCTAAGTCAACGCCTAGTCTATAATACTGAATGAAAGCCCTTATTGATATATCTTTATGTCCAGTTCATGCGTTCTGGATGACTACCCCTATATAACACCCCGCTCTTGGAATCCTCCTGACCCCACTGAGCCAAGAAGTAGTTCTGTTTTGCAAGTTAAAAGGTTTAATTGATAGTTTAAACAATAGGTATATATATCACGCTTTATAATAAATTAATAATTGAATATCACACTTAATCTGATCAGTAATCAATAATGGATAGTCTGGCACTAGCACACTTCTTGATAATCACTAATGAGTGGTTATAGGATGGATAAGATAGCAACAATACTTTTATGGTTTCAAATGGACGCAATGTGGAATGAAATGCAGTACAGAAAATAACTTGATAGGATTTCAGCAAAGACAATGTAATCACTTTCTTGTACAATTCACCCCCCCTTTATGCAATGCAAGGAAATGGAAGGAAGGCACACAATTCTCAGAAATGCAAATCAAATGTAATTCAGTTCACCCAGCAACTTAGACTACAGAAGTTGAAAACACAGGCAAAATGCTTTGAGATGTGCTGGCAATGGAGTGAAAATATGTTAAAATGCTTTTAATTCCCTCTAGGAGGTTCAGGGTGAGTGAAATCAAGTTAATATTAGTCCAGGCTCACACTAGCAATGATTCAGGGATAATTTTTATGAGGCAAACGATTTTTTTCAGAGGAAAGCAAAAGCAGCTATCTTTTTGCAAGTGGAGAAATTTGCAAATTGCGGTAAAATTCGCGAATGCGTCTGGTGCGATTACAGAGGAACTACAAGGTCTTTCAAAATCAGTTTATTGCTCTCTGCCTTCTCCCTATCTAGGTGGCTTTGCAGGGTGACTACCTGCTCAGCACATGCCCTATTGAAGTCTAGCTGTTGCTCCAGCTTTTTCTGGCTTTGCAGTAGGGAGTCCAAACCTTCTTGGTGTTCCTTCTGCAAGGCCAGAAATCTGGTATCCTGTTCTGACTTTTCCTTTTGCAGCACATCCATATCCTCCTTTATTTTAGTGATGTACTGTCTGGTCTCATTTTCTGACTCCTGGCTTCTGTGCAGCCTTTGCTCAGAAGAGTCCAGATCAGATTGGGCCTTCTCTAACGCCATCTGTTGCCTTTTTGCCAGATCATGGCCTTCAGCACATTTATTCTGTATGGCTCCCATATATAAATATAAATATGCCGCTATCCTAACGATCTTGTCGTGTTCATCTTTGGCCTTAGGAGCCATATATAGTTCACTCAGGGCCACATGTAATGGACCCTGATCTCTCCATAGGTCTGACCCTGTTTCAGTGACCTGTCGCGTGATGGCCTGCAACCAGGCATCCTTGCCCTGCTCAGCCCATTCACCTCTCACAAATAGTTTATGTAAGAAGTGCTCTCTGGCTATTTTCATATCTACCAAGGTCGTCATTCTAGAGATTGGTCTCTGTCCTGACTTACAGAAGTTAGTATTTTATTTTTGCAGAACAGAACTTTTCTTGGAGTGTCCCTTTTGAGGAATGCTTCACAGCGTAATGCAGCGTGGTGATCCGACTGGATGTATGTATCCCGTCAGTTAGCACACTGTATTAAGCCGCACAAGTGGTATTCTAACCCAGAATCCCGGATACGAGCCCCCAATTTGTAAGAGGATTCAATTCAACACTACAGCTAAGTCAACGCCTAGTCTATAATACTGAATGAAAGCCCTTATTGATATATCTTTATGTCCAGTTCATGCGTTCTGGATGACTACCCCTATATAACACCCCGCTCTTGGAATCCTCCTGACCCCACTGAGCCAAGAAGTAGTTCTGTTTTGCAAGTTAAAAGGTTTAATTGATAGTTTAAACAATAGGTATATATATCACGCTTTATAATAAATTAATAATTGAATATCACACTTAATCTGATCAGTAATCAATAATGGATAGTCTGGCACTAGCACACTTCTTGATAATCACTAATGAGTGGTTATAGGATGGATAAGATAGCAACAATACTTTTATGGTTTCAAATGGACGCAATGTGGAATGAAATGCAGTACAGAAAATAACTTGATAGGATTTCAGCAAAGACAATGTAATCACTTTCTTGTACAATTCACCCCCCCTTTATGCAATGCAAGGAAATGGAAGGAAGGCACACAATTCTCAGAAATGCAAATCAAATGTAATTCAGTTCACCCAGCAACTTAGACTACAGAAGTTGAAAACACAGGCAAAATGCTTTGAGATGTGCTGGCAATGGAGTGAAAATATGTTAAAATGCTTTTAATTCCCTCTAGG
Organism: Ambystoma mexicanum; assembly: GCF_040938575.1. NCBI lineage: Eukaryota > Metazoa > Chordata > Amphibia > Caudata > Ambystomatidae > Ambystoma > Ambystoma mexicanum. The sequence continues at coordinate 117,264,987 of NC_090935.1, read as the reverse complement.
AGGTTCAGGGTGAGTGAAATCAAGTTAATATTAGTCCAGGCTCACACTAGCAATGATTCAGGGATAATTTTTATGAGGCAAACGATTTTTTTCAGAGGAAAGCAAAAGCAGCTATCTTTTTGCAAGTGGAGAAATTTGCAAATTGCGGTAAAATTCGCGAATGCGTCTGGTGCGATTACAGAGGAACTACAAGGAATATCACTATCGTTTTGGGGTCCTAGAAAAGCCTAGGATCTCAGCTTCCAGATGAAAGTTACTGCAAGTCTCTAGCACAAACGGTCGCGGAGATATGAGCGATTAAATAAAGGTCGTTTTTCAGATTTTAAATTTTAAAGTTCAAAAAGACAAGTGCAGCTTGCAACTAGAAAATGACAAGTGACAGCTTTGCAAATGACAGGTGACAGTTAGGAGGCAGTTCTACTTAGATTAAAATAGCTTGGATTATATTATTTTAACTAAGAGATTGGTTCTGCACAGTTTTCTAGGTACTCACACTATATTCTTGAGTGAAATGGGCCTCGCCATGGATCTGGTCAGGTTTTAGACGGGACTCTGGTCTCTGCACTTCACAGTGATCTGGGTCTGCTCTCTCTCTAGATTCTGAAGATTGAGGGATTTAAAGTCTGGATCTTTCTGCACAGCTTTCTCTGGAGATTGATGGAGGTAAAGTATGGATTTTCCGGCAGAGCTTCCAGCTGCAAATGGATTTGAAAGTCCTATCTGTCCTGTCTCTCTGCTTTTATGTGTTTTGAAATGGGTGTGTGTGAGCATCACTAGACCCTACCTCTCTCTCAGCTTCTAATTGGTCAAACTTCCATTTCTCATTTGATTGGGGGAGCTAAGTTGTGTCAGAGTGATGTCATTTTACAGCCTGCAGAGAGGACACTCCCCAGTCAAATTGCACACATTCTATATATGATAACAAAAGACATATTTGCACAGGTAAACATTGGTTTAAAATTACATGCACACATTTTGAGTAATATCCTCTTTTCCGCTAAAACCCCCCTGAACATACCACCGGGTCCTAGCACGTCTTAAAATGTGGGCAGAAAAATCACAAGAATTATGGTATCATTTATAAAATTTCACACGTCCGCTCTATGAGTTATTCATCTTTTTAGAGTTATGTTCTGGCCCCAAAGGGGTGTGGTTTTCCTCCAGCACAAGGTTGAATTTCTGGTTTTTCCAGTTCTGCCAAGCCAGCTTGCTCTCACAGGCAGTGCCCCTCCCCTTTGCTTCAGGAGGAAGCTACTTTACGACCTCTGTAATAAACCATCTGCCTGGGTGAAGGGGGTTGCATTGTTCAGAGCTCCTGTGTTCTGTGGGGCTCCCCCTAATTCAATTATCAGAGAGATGGCATATCCTTAGTGTGGCCAGCAAAAGGCAGATAGGCCTGGGAACACAGTTGTGACTCAAGTTTCACTCCTGATGGGGGTAGTTGCCAGGCAAAGTTCAGTTCCTTAAGCCAGTTTTTTTTTTTTTTTTAGATAAAATGTCACTTCTGTTCCCCAGTTTCTGCATTCAAATAAACTAAACATTTTTACATATGCAGCTATAATGCTGATTCTAAGTTTAAAACTATGACATTTAAACAATTGCAACCTATGTGACACTCAAAGTAGGTCACTCATTTCTTTTAAACATTTAGATTTGTAGTGTCTTTCAGTCCAAATTTACTTAAACTGCTGAAATCCACAGCTAAGCCAGTCTTGTTATAAACCTTCAAGTCACTTCAGAATATAACTTTACATTGTATCCACCTCTCAGTAAGTCTTTCTTTGGCTTGCCTTGGGTTCACTTATTCAGTTTTACACAAAAAAGTAAAATCTGGTGTTGTTTTAAAACGCCGGCTTTTGGATAGTGGTGAGTACTGGTACTGCACCCCTTTTTGGGATTTAAGAAAATGAATTCTCCACAGTTATGGGTTTGCTTTTGCCAATCAGCATTGCCATTCCCAATGGTTTCAGACTACTGTGTGGGTAGTCCAATGGTGGTTTTAGGCAGTGTCCTTCTGTGCCCATAACATCGGCAAAAATGAGTGGCAGCCTATTCTTCATGCATTTCCCTGTGCATTTTCTGGGAAGCTCTGGCCATCATGATGTTTTCCATGTCAGTACTGCACAGTTTTGAGGTATGGCTCGGATGCATGGGTAAATACATCCCACAACACTTGGGTTTGTTTCAACACACATGGTGCCAATATTTCTGAAGCGCGGGTGGCATCTTTCAAGGGTATTATGGGTACTGGTCCTCTTTTATCTGCTACCCAGGTAAGACATTTTGTGTATTAAGTCCATTTCTCGAGGCATCATGTATTAGCATTTTGCACAACATCTTCAGGCAGCTCAAGGATTGCTAATGCTTTGCCACCTAGTAATCCTTCCACCATCCTTCTGCCACAAGTATGTATCCTTTTTTTTGTAATTGTCCTCTGTTCCAGCACCCAGGTATTTAATTACCTTGTGCATGATTAAATCGTAGAATTAAATGTCTTGTATTTTGAACCCTCCCCCATTCATGTCCACTGGTAGGTATTTTACTACTTTGTGTTATGTATGAGCTTTTATCACAGTGTTCTTTTGCTTTATGAAACTATGCTTCTGTGGAGACTTTACTTCTGTCACCCACTCTATGTCAGCTGTCACCCCTTGGAATTGCCCTGAGGTCATACTTAGTGCAAGGTGTGTGATACAATGTGCCGCATTTGTGGATACTTCTGTGGCTATAAACGTTCTGGAGACGCTCACAGAGTAGGGTATGAGGGAACACACAAAGCTACTCCTGATAACTTCTCTCTCCCTGCTTTGCTCATCTGCTTGTACCACATGTTGTTGGTAACATGGGCTGACTCTTCAATATATTTGGTCATGTGTATCGAGTCGTCAAGCATGTTTCTTTATAATCTTTTCATCTGTGTGTTAACTACAGGGAATTCTTTTGATGTCATTGTGTTCATCATTTCTACAGTGCTTATACTCATGTTTACTTGTCTAGCAGTATTATAAATGATCATTTCTCAGGCTGCAATAAAAAACATATTATATGCAAACTACACACTGTAAGAAACATTGCTATTATCATTATTGCTAGGAATCTACTGTCTGCACATTTCTGCAATTCAATTCTCTTCATACCCCTAAGACAGAATATTTTGCATTGTTTAAAATATGCATTCTTGTTGCAGGAAAGTGGTTCCTTTATCATCCTTGAAAGCAAACGTTCACAAGAAAAACCTTGTCAATATTGAAAGAAAATGTCTTTGCAACACTATGTAAGCCTTCAGATTGAATAACAGTATAGGTATGCAGAGGTTTCAGGCTCTCAAAAAGGGATATGTGTTCATAAAAAAGGATAACACCAAGAAAAATATTATTACTATAGGAAACATCTGTTATTTTCCATTCACTGTAGAGGTTATATGCTTTATTTCAGGCAAGCGTAATTGAAAGTATGTTGAAATGTCTTGTTTATGTATCTATAGAGAAAACAAAGTTTTGTATTCTTCTTGCTGCTGATTAGTCCTCGTCATCAACCTTGTTTGGACTCTTCCCACATCTTCCTTACCTTTGTGCTCAATGTTGGTGGACAGGGGGGCGTCTCCTTTGTAGAGATTGCCGTCAAGAGGCGGCACGTCTTCCTAGGAGCTTTCCCGCTGTTTGTGTAAATGCTTCCACTATAAACAGTCCCTCAAAACGGAGCTTATGCCACCATCTTGTAAAATTTCTATGCAGAACCTTGTCTCTTGGAAACAGTATTAGTGGCGTCAGTAGAGCTTCTACATCGACTTGTTCATTTGCTTCATCAGCTTTCTTCAAACCCCCCTGCCACGCTCGTACCTGTTGTGACATACATTTAAGAGATTTAAGAGATTCTGTCATAGTTGTGTCATGATGCCTACCCCCGGGCATCCAGATCGAGTCCATCAGCCCCGGGAGCAGACATCCAGATACTCATTAAAACCCCAACAGCCCCGGATTTATCCTGTTATATACGCTTTTCACTCGATATATCGAGCCATATAATTTTTCGGCCAATGTGGCATTCTGTACCTTGTTCTTTTCCATTCGTTATATGTCCCAAGTGACGGGAATTATACAGCACTTTGAATTGGATATCACCAGTGACTTGATGATCTGTAGTTTTGTGTGCCTTGAAAACGACCCAAGTGTCGAAACACGTGTCGGCTGTTCTTCAAAATACTAAGATTAAAAACAATGTATTGAGCAAGATTGTTGATTAACTACAGTGTAATAGTGTTTGAGCGCATTCCTACCTCTTTCATTATACTATTGCATACTTAACTTCAGCCTTTGTGGATTGGCTGATGGGTATTGGATTGCTGCTGAACACTGCTCTTTTGTGAATTTAATAGTGATAAATAGCGCATAGGTATCTTGTTTGTGACTCCACATCCTTTTACTACTGTTTGGATTCAGTCCTGGCGCCTTAGGCGCCAGTCTCATCATAGTAATCAGTCCTGGCGCCACAGGCGCCAGGCTCATAGACTTTACTTACCTTATGCAGACTATGGATGAGGCCTGGATGAGACTATTTTATTACAGGGACTATTTTTCACTCGGGTGTGGTTCTGGGGAACTTCTTACCTGGGACTACTTTGCAGGCTATTTAAACCACGCCCGAACAGCAGCCCATACTTTGCGTTATTCTGCATCCAGCAGCGTGACACTCACCGTGTCTGCAAGTCAGCATCCAGTCTTCTGCCACGCCCACCTCGAATCCAGAGCTCCTAGACAAAAGGAAAAGAAAGGAGAAGAGGTTAGATCACAGACATTAGTTGATTCCTTACCTGATTCCGGACCCAGCACATCTCCGAGCATGGAAAGGACTTTTTTTCAGCACGCGTCGCTTCGCCAGCAGCAGCGCCATGCTATACTCACCAGTCCACCGCATCTTTCGACTCGGTGCTGCCTCCATCATTTTCTTCGTCGAAACCCAGCACCTGGGGGGAAAACAAAAGGAATAACAAGGTGAGCCGAGAAAACCAACAAAGACAATCTCTTTGCCACCATAGGCTTACCTGCTTACCACCGAAGGTATTATTCTTTAATTCGCCGCATCTTCCTATGCCGCACCTATAAAGGGGGAGAAAACAGCAAGTTAAACTCATGCAACTTTTACCGGGCAGTGTTTGGTAACACAGACTCTTACCTGAACGCCATCAGCAGCCTCCAGGCAATATTCTTTTGGACCCAGCTGCAACCCAACGAGGGAATGGAACAAGAGTGAACATCGGACATATTGAACTCTTTGAACTTTATAGACACTGGAGTCAATATTCCTCCGGAACTCCTCCAGTACCTTCAACCCAGTGAAGTAACTGGTATCTACGCGCCCCTGCATGCCATGCAGGATGGAGAGCTCATCATTAAAAAACATAAGGTGAGGTTACCAAAAGGGGATATCGGAGGTGATTAGTGGGGAGAACGAGAACTGTTGGGGGGCCATCACTAAAGTCCACGGGTGGCTAAATCCCTTTCTCCACTTGCAGGAGAATACTTCTACGAGTCCAGCAGACAAGATTAGGCGGGCCAGTCCAGACTGTCATCTCTTCACTACGCATCACGTAGGTGGAGACCGCAGCTGTCCGGGTCCTATCGACACCCCTGTGGGAACCAGGTGAGCGTAACAAGTTGTCAAATAATCGTGCATTTCTTTTCCTAAAACCGTGGCAGCATTTTCTGCATCAGTTTGAGCTCGAGTGGGAGGAGCAAGGGGTGTGTGCATTCAGCGTCCTGTCACCAGCTCATGCAGAGTTAGGTGATTGTCAAAACCAGGTTGATTGCATAATGCAAATAGGGCTAAAGGAAGGCAATGGTGCCAACCTTTTTTCAGTGTCTCTTTTAGTTTGGAAATTCTCTCCTTTAGGGGCCGCTGAGGCACTCGCAAAGGTTGTTTGCTTGTGGGTGATAAGTGATTGACAATGGGCCTCATTACAAGTCAGCCGGTCTGGAAACAACGGTGGCAGTAACTCCGCTGCCACCGTTGTTTCCGGACTGGCTGATTCCGAGTCCTGCAGGTGGGAGGTGTAACTCCCGCCAGGTCTGAGCTGGTGGAAGTAACACCACCCGCCTGCAGGCAGACATGGAAACACTGGCTCTGTCATATACGGAACCAGTGTTTCCATGGTCCCCATCCCCATGGAGTCCTATGGGACTCCATGGGAATGGGGATTTACAGAATTCTGCCTCTGGAATTACCGGGTCACCGGGGTTGTAATGCCCCAGTGATTCCGGCACTCATGGAGGAGGAATGGTATTACCGGTCCGGCGGGAGCCTGCCGGTTTTTCCGGCATGGCTACCGCCGGATTCGTAATGAGGCCCAATGTATGCCAAATACCCAGAAGGATAGTGATGTGCACAAATACCACATTTATAAAATCTGGTTAATTTTCAGACCGGAGCACTTCCCACACTCCCCATCTTGAAATACCTCACGCTTGAGGAACTTTGCTGCACATGCAGCCTCTGGATGTATGCATGGACCTGCTTCAATCCATCAGAAAAAGGGACTTATGAACACTACGATATAACCTATAGCCTTTACAAAATTGGAGCATATATGCATAGTTGATATGCAAATACTGAAATGGTGCAGTAGGAAAGGTTATTGCTCCTCTCACTGTTTGCAAAGTAGGTCCAGCAGTAGACTGCTGGCAAATCAGACAATTCATAACAAATTCTGCAACATGTTCTGCAAAATTTTGAATAAACCAACACTCCGAGATCATTACTGCAAAACATACTCCTGATGTATATCCTGGGTAATGCAATTGGTCTCATCCAATTTTGAGTAGCACTAGAGTCATGACTGGTCTTCTGGTGCTGCCATGTCGCCACATTGCATCTTTAGGGGACAATGAGCAACCCTTTTATTTCCATTATTCTTGCTCTTCTGGTGGCGCTCTTCCCTGTAGTTCTACAATTTGGGCTGCGGTTAGTGTATTAAAATCCTCTTTCATCACCATGTTGTGTGCACGTGTGGATTTATTCGTAGTTGTTGGAAAATGATATATTTCAGAAAAAATATGTTGCTCTTTTTGCTTCAAGTTCGATGGCCCGGTTGCCATGAGAAATCAAATCCACACCTCTGGTGTACACTGCACACTTCACCACAGTGATGGTCAATGAGAGTTGGAGTGTGTCTATGATCCTGTCCAATAAAGGCACATGTTGCACTGGTGTACCCTCTGCGCTTAAGAAGCCACACCTCTTCTAACATGACAGTACTGCATGTACTGTTGACATCAAGTAGGCAGAATTGGAATATACCACCTCTTCATCATGCACCTCAAGTGCCAAAATCAGCACTACAAATTCTGCTGCTTGTGCTGAGAAATGCTCTGGAAATCTTGCACCCGTCACTGCCTGAAAGCTGTCATTTTCTTTTGCATCCAACTGTGTCATTTGCCAGTGCTCTGGTCTATTAAAGATGACCCGTCAATGAAGAAAATTATCCCCCCTATTAGGGCATTTTCTTTGACACGTGGTATTTCATCATACTATTCAGAGTACTTCGGCAATCATGAATGTTATCTCCTTGTTTTACTGGTTCTGCTATGAATCTGGCTGGATTTGCCACTCGGCACTTGGTAATTTTGATTGATGGGTTGGATATACTTACTTAATAATCAGAGGATCTCTGTGTTTTTGAAGTGCTTTGGGGCTTTTTGAGTATAACAAATAGGGCCTGCTCAACATATAATGTAACTGTGCATCCCATAGTTATGCTGGCATAGTTCTCAATTACAAAGGCTTCTGCTGCCAATGCATGCTCTCAAGGGGTATCAAGTAACATTATCCGCATAAATAATATTGCCATACATATAATAATTCATGAGGTAAATGGGTGCAGGTGTTGCAGGGATGTTGCCCGCTCCCTTTAAAAAATATGGGGGTTGCAGGGGTGACCCGCACAGGTTCCATGGAATAATATTGCCACAAAATGATTGTGTCATTCTTGTATGGCGATATCTTCGCTGGGATATTATCACATGAAATCTCTCAAGGGTGATTACCTCTCATGACTGTATCTAAAATCCATTGTAGAAAGCTAAGGGTTTGTGTCCCAGGGTAGTTTTGAATAGTAAGATAAAAATAATTCTTCATTGTAATCGGAGATCCCTAACACTGGAGTTGTGCTAATTGCTAGCTTAAATTAATCAAAGGCATCTATCATCTCGCCTGACCAGGCTACATCACTGTTGTCATCACTGTTGTCTTCCTGCACCTCTTTCTGTCTTCTGACCATACCTATGTACTGTAGTCGAAAACCATGGCCGTGCAGTAGTTGAACACACCTAGAAATTGCTGTAACTCTTTCATTGTCTCTGGTTTTGGTGTCTTCATAATTGCTTCTGCTCTTTCAGGTGTCACCTTCCTTCCTTCTTTTGATATTATCTGATCTATATATGGTACTTCATCTTGTCATTTTTGCATTTTAACTTTTTACACTGTGTAACCTTGCTCGGCCAACACTCAGTTTTATTGAATCTGTATTGCACTCTTCCTCCATGTTGCTACAAGCTAAAATGTCATCTACATATTGTATTACTGTAATGTCAAGTTGTATGTTTACCCACTCCATCTGCAGCACTCGCTTAAAGACTGAGAGGGACTTACAATACCTCTAGGGTAACCAAGTATATGTTAGTTTAATCCTGTGGTAAGAGAGCAAAGCCAACTACTGGAATTATTCATGCAAGTGGATGGTAAAGAAAACATTCTTTAAATCAATCACTGCAAAATATATAGCTTTGGATAGGATATTATAAGATATTGTGGCTGGGTTCGGAACCAATGGACCAATATTCTTCTGCGGGTGTAAGTCCTGAATAAATCTCCACCACTCTCCTAATGTTTTCTTTCACTAGGTAATGTGAGAGTTCAGAAATGGGAGATGGACAAGTAGAGTTTTCACACAAATAGCCATTTTATTAAATAACAAGCAGTACCACCCAATGCTGCACAGGCCTGTGGCTGGCATGCACGTGGGGTTCTGCTATAAACTTGTGTATGCTTTAATGTGTCTGTAAGAGGATTCAATTCAACACTACAGCCAAGTCAATGCCTAGTCTGGGATGCTGAGGAAAACCCTTATTAATGTATTTTTATAATCAGTTCAGTACTCTGAATGACAACCCTTGTATAAAACCCCCCTCTTAGAATCCCCCTGACCCCACTGAGCCAAGAAGTAGGTTTGTTTTGCAAATTAAAAGGTTTATTTGAGAATTTAAACAATATATATATATATCACACTTTATAATAAATTAATATCTGATAGTACACTTAGACATATGATGTTGATAAACAATGGGTAATCTGGCACTAGCACACTTCTTTACAATCAATGAGGAGTTAGTATAGGATGGATAAAGTAGCAAAAATACTTTTATGATTTCAAGGGAAAAGCAATAAGGAATAAAATGCAGTACAGAAATACTTGATATGATTTTAGCAAAAGATAAGATAATCACTTTATCTCTGTCAATTCACCCCCCCCCCATGCAATGTAAGAAATGGAAGGAGATGGAAAGAGGAGCACACAGTTCTCAGGAATGCAATCAAATACAATACAAAATTCAGTTCCCCCCCAGCAAGCTTAGAGGAAACAGGTAGGAGTTTGAAACACAGGCCCAAATTGCTTTTAAATGTGATGGCAATGGATGGGAAAATGTGCCAACTGATTTGAATTCCCTCTAGAGATTCAGGGTGAGTGGGAGATGCGTGTTGGTATTAGTTCAGGCTCACTTTAGCAATGCTTTATGAGTTATTACCAAGTTGCAACGGATTTTAACAAAAGAAAGAATGGAGCTGCTATTTTGACAAGTGGAGAAATTAAGCCAAAATCGCAAATCGCGGTAAATTCGCGAGTGCGTGAATCGTGATTGCGGAAAAAGTATAAGGAGGAGGAAGTCGGTTCTAGGCTTGTTGGAAAGCTTAGATTCGTTCCTAGCCCAAACGGTTCCAGAGATACGGACGATTAAATAAAGGTAGATTTTCGGATTTAAAGTAAAACTCAAAATGACAGGTGATAGCTTGCAGGTTCAGAATTGACAGGTGACAGTTGCGCAGCTTTACAAATGACAGATGACACGATTTCTAGGAGGCTGTTCTACTTAGGTTAAAATAGTTTGGATTAGATCATTTTAACTAAGAGATTGGTTCTGCACAGTTCTGCTAGGTACTCACAATATAAATTTGAAATAGGCCTCGCCACGGATCTGGTCAGTTTTTGGACTGGACTCCGGTTCTGGTCTCGGCACTTCACAGTGATCTGAGTCAGCTCTCTGGTTCTGCTCACAGCGGTCTGGGTCACTCTGGATCTCTGGTCTGGTCTCTGGCAATTGTTCTTGGCAAAAGAATTCAAACCGCTCGCCCGGCTGTGAAATAGTTTGCAAATGATTTTAAGGATGCTGAGGCCTGCTGAGAAGAGTTCTCAGTTTGTGGGTTTAGGCCCTTGCTTTAAGTTCTGAAGTAAAGTTCTGGTCTTTGGAGATTGATGGATTTGAAGTCGTGATCTCTGGATGTGAAGTCGTCGGTCAGCATGCTCCGCAGCAAATGGAATTGAATGTCTCTACCTGTCCCAGCAGTCTCTTTTTATGTGTTTTGGAAAGTGGGTGTGTGCGTTGGTCATAACTAAACCTGCCCCTCTCACTTGTCATTGGCCCAATTCTCCCCTCTCCCATGATTGGGGGAAGGAAATGGATTGTCATCATGATGAAGTCTGTTTATGGGTTAGGGGATCCTCCCCTGATCAGTTTGTCCACAAATCTAATTTTTAATTCAAATACATCCTTCACAGATATACAATTTGTTGAAATTACATGTACACATTATATATTCCTTATGGTCCATGCTTGTCTGCCTCTGATCTTCCTGGGGGCTTGCATTCAAAAATGACAACATTTTGCGCTTTTTAACTGGTTTTGCAATATCGGACATTTACCCAAAATTACACACATGTGCGCTAGGAGTATGGACATTAATTGATGAAGTGTCAGATTTTTAACATGCAGACATTTGGAGTGAGACCCTATTTTCCGCTAGCAACCCCCCAGAATACACCACAGGGTCCTAACGCCTCTCAAAATGTTCACAGAAAAATCACAAAAATAATGATATTACTTATATAATTCTGACAAGTCCACACTATGAGTTATCTATCTTTTTAAAATTATGCCCTGGCCCAGATGGGTGTGGTTTAGGCTCCAAAGCATATGGGGGAAGCTTCTGCCTGTCCCCGCCTCCAGCTCGGGTGGCTCCCAGAGGCACTTCTCCTCCCACTTCTCCCAAGAGGAAGCCACTTTTACGACGCCCCCAATATAACATTTGCCTGAGTCCAGGACAGGCCTTTGTTCAACTCCCTTTAGTCCCCAGCTGCTCCACCCCTAATCTAATCAGAGAGGTGACAACTCCTTTTGGCAAGGGGAAGAGTGGCTGAGCAGGTTTTAACTCCTGTCGAGGGTAGTTGTCAGGCAGAATCCAGTTTCATTAAGCCAGGTTTCAGCTAAATGTCACTTTTTGTCCCCAGTTTAAATCACTTACAATTTTTACATATACATTAAATAATTACTTCCTTCAAGTCATTTCAGAATATAGTTTTACATTGTATCCACCTCTTAGCATGTCTTTCCTTGGTCTGGTTTTGTTTAATTTGTTCAGTTGTACACAAAAGTCTGGTGGTTTTAAAACGCCTGCTTTCTGATAGTGGTGAGTACTGGTAATGCAACCATTTTTGGGATTAAGAAAATGAATTCTCCACAGTTCTGAGTTGCTTTTTTGGCAATCAGCATTGCCATTCCTAATGGTTTCAGGCGTGTGTAGCCCAATGGTGGTTATGCAGTGCCCTCCTGTGCTCACGACATAGGCAAAAATGGGTGGCAGCCTATTCTTCATGTTTTCCCTGTGCACTCTCTGGGGAGTTCTGGCCATCATGATGTTTTCCATGCCAGTACTGAACAGTTTTCCTATTCTGGCGTGAATGTGGGCGGCGATAGCTCATCCCCACATCCACCCAGTCTATTGATTTAGTTTGTTCTGGGATAGAATAATGGGTGGTGACAGCTCATCCCCACATCTACCCAGTCTATTGATTCAACATGGGTCAAAACCCATGACATGTCATAACTTCCTATTTTTCAAAAATTGCTAAATCGTTAATCTCCCCTGTGCAGGACGAATGCGATGGGTTGGTCAAATTTAACTATCACCAGTACACCCCAGACTGGTATGTCAACCTTGACCCAAAATGTCAGCCCAGCAACTGTTATGGGGGTGGAGCCAAACCCAAACATAAAAACACACTTTCACAAATATATATAGATATGGGTGAGACAAACACCTATCTTTTCCTTACCTAACAAGGACTTGTCTCCAGGGCCGGAGCCCCTTCCATAGAATCAATTGAAAATATTTCAACCCAATAACGACTCTTAAAAACAATTGTAAAAGTTTCCATGAACATCTTCACACATTCAGTCAATAATCCAAATAATTCTCTTCTTTGAAGACCAATTACTTTTCATCAAATCACATTTCTACTTTATAAGTAACACAGTTTTGTCAGGATGGTTTTACAACAGTTCATCAGAACACATTTATCGGACTTGTCACTTTCTTCCCACCACAACCTTCTACCACACTGCAGTACTTCAAATTGTCTCCACTCGCCTGCCAGGACCAACAACTAATTGTCTCTTTTCTGGTATACTTGCCTGCCAGGATAAAACTCCTACTACTACTAGTACTCTGTGGTGAGGTTTGCTTCAGACTTTCCAAAAAAATCTTCTTGGATAAGTCCTTTGACTTTCAACAACAACAAGGGGTTTATAACTTATTTCACAAGGATACAGCACAAATTAATGATTTCACACTGATTAATTTGCCATAGGCAATTCAGGTTACATTTCTCTTCCTCCTCTATGATTCCCATAAGGGGGGGCGTCTTTCCTTCTACACCACCAATAAGCTGCTGGTAATGTAGTTTATAATGTTTCCTTTCCAGGTATCTCTCTTTTGGGAAGTTGTATCACTTTTCATTTATAATTGGCTTTCTTTGGCTTAGACAATGCTGGTTATAATCTTCTTGAATAGGTAATCTCCTTGTTTGAAGATTATAGTCATAATTTTCGAATATTGTTCATTTTTACTTTGGAAATGGTTGGTACAATATTCTTATACTCTATCTCTCTCAAACACAGAGCTGCACACAAAATGATTTACTTTCAGTCAGCAGTTTATTTCAGAGTGCCCCAGGGTTACCTATTGAAGGCTAACTCACTGTTCTTTAACTGTTTCTATATTGGACCTGCTGCTTTGGTTTCTTCATTCATCGGGATGGTAGGGGCGCATGGCAGCTCCAGTAAAAGCTCCAGTAACATTCCTGCTGCTCGCGCCTCCAAAAAAGGGAGCTTTCTCTGCTCCTCGCGTACTTCACTGAATGCCACCCACTGGAGTAGGATGCAGTACTAGGAGAGCTTCTACCTCCCATGGCACAGCTAGTCTTAGTGCTGCTTCCCACTGCACGTCCTCTGCATTCAGGATTCCCGACTTCTGCTTCTCAATGCACCGTCCCGCTCGCAACACAGTGGTGCTTCTGGCGGCTCCTTCTCCCGCCTGCTTCTGCTGCTTCCACTGGTTCTTCTTAATGACCCGCACCTGAAGGGCCTCTAAATGTTCAAAGATCCAACTCAGGTGTGGGTGATTACCTCGACTAAACTGCACACTACGAGCCCTTCTTTCTTGTCTCAGAACTAAGAGAGCATTATGGGACTTGAAGTATCCAATGTTCTTATGCATTTTAACATCATTTACTTCACTCTGGTTTACTGATTTCTAGAATGTACATTTAAGGGAGGCTTTCAAAGTAATTAATGGTTGATTCTTGGTGTGATAATTCAAACATAATGTAGAATTATAACTATCAGAAATAGCTGTATTTTCTCCCCGACCTCTACATATATCATTCCCATGTTTACCATAAGGGTTTTCACAACTGACATGTTGGGATGATGTGGGAGGGAAAACTTTACTATGACAACACATCATTAGGTATTCAGACATTTGAGAAATGTCATCCTCAGAAGAGGATGAATACTGTGTTTTTCCTAACAGAGTCATCATATTCCCTTGGTAGGGTTCTCATCCCAGGTGATCCACCCAGCTGATACCACCCCCAGTGTTAGGACCAGGAAGCACCTACCATCCCCTGCTACCTGGAAGGAGACTTTAGGCTGGGATTCGGTGAGGACTCTGTAGGATTCATCACAGTACACAGCCATGTTACATGGGGATTCTGAATGCACTAATATCCCCTGTAGCACTAACGCGGCTATAGTGTCATAGATACCCTTGTCCGCTTCATTTGACTTGGGGTATTGTCTTACTTGAGGTAAAATAGCTCCCTGATTCAATTTAATTGTGACTGTCCCCACTCCTTTTAATAGGCCAATGCCATAGGGATTTCTGGTCACACAATATGCTTGGTACATATGCCAAATCTTCCTGGAGAAAGGATGATACCTTTTTCATTAGTGAAATTATCTGAGGTATCCCCCTGTTCTAAATTTTTACTTGATATGTGAGACTTATATTAAACATCACTTTTTCATCAGAGTCTTCGTCTATCAACAATATTTAATCTGTTAAGTAAGTTAATCTATGCCCTTCATCAAGAGCTATCACAATTCTCCAGTTTGTCCCTTCCCACATAATATCTGTATCTTTTCTCACTGTTGCTAACTCAATTGTAATTATCTGACCTTCCTCCACGTCCGTGGGTACTTCTGGCCAGAACATACATTCTGTGGGTAACCGCAATAGTCTGTTCCACATTCTTGGAAGCCATGCTAACAATAAGTATACCCCATAAAGGAATACGTCTGGCTTCATAGGCATTCCTCTTTGTGCTTCCTGGCCATAAAATGCTAGTATACATTTGTGTGCATTCACATAGTGAATCCCTGGGGTAGAACATATTATCCCCTGGTCAGTAATTGAGATTTGCATGTTTAATTTACCCATCAAGTCTCTCCCTAATATATTAACTGGTGTCATGCAGGAATATAATAATGGCATGGGCATGTTGTTTTCTCTGCACTGGCTCCCAATGGCTGCAAGGATTAAATTCAAAACCCTCTGCATTATCCACAAGTCCTTCTGGGGCCTGGGGCTGCATTACCTTCAACTCTCTCTTCCTAAATACCTTCCTTCTCGGGCTCTTCGCTCATCTGCCGCCAACTCCCTCAGGGTTAGCGGCTTCTCCAAGCAACGAGTTGGTGGTCGATCTCTCTCCTTGGCTGGGGCCTCCCTCTGGAACAGCCTTCCTGCCTCCCTGAAACTTGAGGAGAACCATCTCCTGTTCCGGAAACACCTCAAAACCTTCCTCTTTGCCTCTGCTTTCTCTGCCTCTCTCCCCTGCTGAAATTCCTGCCGATTCTGCACTGGTTACCTGGCCACCCTTTCTGAACTTGGGGCCAGGTCCCACCTTTTGCACACCTGCCCTGCCTCCCTGGCAACCCCATGCACTTAGGGACTGGTTATGCATCCCTTCAGTCCCCTTACCAGCACTTATGTCTGCTCTTACCTTGCACTTGCCACCATCAGGCCGTTGTATTTATCGTATTTAATCTTCTTTCCCATGTACTGCACTGTCCCCTTTCCCTTCCCCCTGGCACTCTTCCCTTTCTCCCTACCCTCGCACTTGCATGATCTGAATGACACCTGGCCTAGTAGGATCGTTGTCTGTCTTCCACTGTTTTCCCCTCCCTTGCCTCGTCGTGCCTTGAAACACTTGTGTATAGGCGCTTTATAAATGCCATATCATATCAGTGATAATAGGTAGTCTATAAAAGGAACCATAGTTGTCGCCCCAGAAAATCCTTGTGTGTTCATGACAATGTATGACATTGGGTACCTTCCCTCTTTTACACAAGATCGAGTCATCCTTGTATCTACTAAGAAGGATAATGTTTTGTCACCTTTAATCACCCCGTCTCTTGATTCCTCTTGTGGGTCTGGTGTAATCGATTGAATGGAACACTTAAAGTCCTTTGGTAGGCTCTCCTATTTTGGATATATGTCCAGTCCTGTTCCAGTGAAAGGGGTCCCTCGGACTACTGTCATCCCCTTATTCTAGATGTAGGTGTCTGTGGCAATATGCTGCATTCCATGGTGTCCCAGTATTATGTTGTGCTAGTGACTGTATCTGCATGGGTGCTTGCTATATCTGCATTGGAGCTTGCCGTGTTTGCGTCTGTGCTGGCTGCATGTGGTGGGCATCGCTTGTTGTGTCTGATGTATTAATGGTGCTTGTGTCTGATACTGCGTGTGATCCTGGGCATAATATTCTGGTGGCTCGGTGCTACAAAGTGGGGGGTATGCTGTCCCCCCTCTTTGATCTGCTGCTTGCTATTTTTGTTGCATTCCTCCCCTGATTCTGCATACACGTGAAATGTGCCTCATCTTCCCACATGTCCAACATTGCTATGTTTGTTCCCCAAATCTAGTTTGCACCCATGAAACCCTCCTCCTTGTGGAGCTTGAAATTCTGAACCCTCTGCCTCTGGGTGCAAACACTCAACCTCGTGAGAAATGATTCTATTCTTGCCTTCCTGCAAATGTTCTGTTCACTGCTGGCTATGCCGGCAGTGCCTGCTGTGCCCCTTGTGCATTAAAACATTCTCATCCACTTGTCAATACTGCTCCTTCCACTGAGAATTTCGACCGTATCTTCTGGACTAACTTTGCTTTGTCAATCATCCTGTCTTCAACTTTCCTCTATTTTTCCATTGTTTTAACCGACAGTGGTGAAAAATCATCATTTGTTTCTCCACCCATGGCTTAACTTTCATGCCCACTATCTTCCCCAATTGTCTTTGCACTGCCTCAGGAAGTCCCTCATATAAAATGTGATAAATATTAGTTATGTTTTGTCCAACAGTTCTCTGGTTTCTAACTGACATTTTTCTGAATGTCCAGAACATAAGCTATCAGATCTTCACCCGCTCTAATTTTATGTCATAATGGTGCTCATGTCTGATTAATCTGGGTACTGAACCCTAAGTACTACGCATACATTAGCTCAATAGTTATTATAGGTATTGAAAGGCGCTCTGTCATGGTTAGTATTTTGTGCTGTCACCCCAGTATATCCCGCCTGCTTCCAAATGTCATCTGATTGCTACGCCAATATGGCAGCAAGTAGGCTTTTTATGCCACCTACTGATAAGGTCAATCCAGATATCATTATCTCTAATTAATAGATAATTTACCCACCCCTGATGTAAGTGATAGCAATTTACAAATTACATTATATTTGTCCATTGCAAACTATGTCCTCTTCTACAACAAGGCAAAAAAGAAGTCAAGCTTCCGAATGGAGAAATTAAACAAATTCACCAATTAATAAATTCCAACTCTACATATGTATTCTATGGCATATTATGCATTTGCAACAAATTGTACATAGGTAGTACAATAAGGAATTTGAAAGTTCACATCTTTGAGCATTTGAGAGCTATTAAAAATCAGGACCTCAGATCGCCCCTGGCAGTCACATTCTGGAGAACCACTCCGTCCTTGAAATTTCAGATCTAAAGGTCTTTGGCTTGGAAAAAATGTGGTTACCTCCCAGAGAGGGTATCAAGGAAGAATTGTTAAGGAGACAGGAGTGCAAGTGGATTTGTACTATGGATACTTTTATATCAGGCCTAAACAGAGATACAGAGATGTATAATTTGCTATAATAACATTGGTATTAGGTTTACAAAAAAGATATATGTTTTGTTTTAAAAAATGTGTAACTTTATCAAAACAGAAACGATGGATATTTAATTTATATTCAACAACAAAGTTCAATGTTAAATAGTGTGCTTCATTCTATATATATACTGTATATTTTATATGTTCTATTTCTCTCAATTAAGTTTCTTGGTTTAACATTTCTGAATACATTATTATTAGAAATTCTTTTTTATAGCCTTTTTCTGTCATTTCCTTAGTCAAACTCACTTACTCCATGCAAACACTAAATGAATATATCTCTTTCATTTAAATTTACAAAAAAATTTGTATTTTTAGACTGCGTTAAATATAGTCTTTCAATCAGAATAAATAGCTAGCAGATCGTCCCATTTCAAAATGGCAGCCGGATGTTTTTTAAACAATGCGATGATGTCATCGTGCGGCACGTGACTACGCAGCCACGATGACGTCATTGCGTCATGTCCAAATGAATATAAAAGCCCGGATCTGTGCTTATCAAGGCATCCATTACTTTTTGAAGTCCTGAAACTCAGCTACTTTAGACCCTAGGTAAGACATGCTCTAATTCAGAGTAAATTTTGTTTACCCTGACTACCTTTTCTTCCTTTCCAGGTCAATTTGATATGTATATACAACAACAAGACTTGACATAGCCTCCTCTTTCTATTTTAGAATCACCGAAATGTATTCAAGCCATACTCACAACTAATATTGAGTTGAAGTCCCAACAAGTACATAAAAGATTAATACTAAACAGTCAATAGGAAGAGTCAAAAAAACCTTCCTACTTATACATTACATGCAGACCTATCTATTGTTATGTCTAAATTCCAAAACCTACCAATGCTGCTGTAAACTTTTCTTTCTATCCTATCTTTTCTTTTTTCCTGTACAAACCATTTCCTCTCTTGATGAACCATTGAATAAGCAATGGGGAAACACGTATTAAGAGCAATGTTTGTTTCAAAGATAAAGCAATAATTAATATTTGGAGGTTTGGGAGCAAAGCCCATCTCAAGAAACAATTGTACCTTTGAAGTCAGTGCAAGTGTGAAATTTAACACTGGAAATTGTACTCATTTGAATGCAAGGGAATATAATTACCTATGGTGTGATACTTAACACCAACTGAGAAGCCTGAAAGTAAAGCTTTTTTCAAAAAACAAATGACATTTTAAAGTTTGAGAAAGTGTGAAAAGCAACACTGAAAGTCGCATTGATTTTGTACTAAGGAGAATGTTACTATTTGTTGGTGTGACAACTAACACCAAGTTAAAATAAATATACTTTTCAACGTTCTTTGAAACAAGTCTGTGTTATCATTTTTCTGCAACAATAAGATAATTTGAATCTAGCACATTTGACTCACCAACCAAGCTTTGTCATTTTTTTAAGTTGGCGCATTAGTGTAATTTGTTTTCCCACTTGAAAAGAAATTTTTACAATTTGTCAATTTGTGGCCATGGGATATATTGTGGCAGTCCTCCCCCTTTCTCCAATAAGGGGAAATGGGTAAACTCAGCACTCTATCCAAGTGCAGCCGCACCCTTTATCTTTGTCCCTGACTCTGTCATACTCTTTCATCCTGGTAAATTCCTCAGTCTGTTCTAATATGTTGTTCTCACCTCTAAACTATTTGATCGTGCCTTTGGGCATCTGGAATATTTAACAGATTCTGGGCTTATCGCCGGTTCTTGCAAATCTAACCATGTTATATATTTACCTATCCCATTCTTGTAGACAGGGTTCATGTGGCCTCCTACTCTCCACCTTCCTCTCTCTCTCTTTGTCTTCTAACATAGTGTCATCACTTTCATCATCTTCTCTGTTTTTAAAGTCTAGTCTCCCAAGGGGTCTCATCCTATACATTCCACTCATCACCTCCTCCAATATATTCTTTTCTTCATCTTGCAGAAACTCTCCTCTTCATGGTGCTAATGCCATCCATCCTGTTCCTATACAAATTGCTAATCCTCCTTCATATGACCCCCTCCTCTCCTTCATCTGGAAGAGTATGCTTTCTAAGAATTTCATCTACTTTGTTGCAGCGTCTTTCTAAGCTCCTCTCTCTTTCTACCTGTTCTTGTTTCCTGTCTCTCTCTCTCTGTCTGGGAGAGTGCATCCCATAATAATATCGTCAAGTTCTTTGTGTCACCTTTTCCTAATTCTTTCCACTTCTCGTTGTATCTCTCTGCCCCTCTCTTCTTGTTTTTGCCTTTATTTTTCCCTCTCTATGTCTCTTCATCTCTCCCTTTCTCTTTCTTCTTCCCGTCTCTTCTCCCTTTCTCTGTCTGCTTCTCACTTCTCTCTTTCTCAATCTTCTTCATTCCTTCTTTCTTTCTCTCTCTTCTCTCTTTTCCGATATTTTTCTCTCTCCTCCTGTTTTCTTTTAGCTTCTTCTTTATACTGCCTTTCTCTAACTTCCCTTACCCTTTATTTCACATCATCCATGCCCTTTCCATCTACTTTGAGCATTATCTGTCCTCCATTCATTGTGTGCAATTACCGTTCCATCCTTATTACCCTGCCTTCCAGTTTCTCTCTAGAATTCCTCCTCAACTTCTGTTACTTTTCCTTGTAAATCATAGTGCTCATCATATTCTACATGTGTGGACACTGCTCTTTGCTTATTTATTATTTCTCAACCTATAATATCTTCACTGATGTACGCGGGTGACACATATGTGGGTTTAGTATACCCCGCCAATGCTTTTAATGTTCATAATGGATATAATCCCTGTGCTTCCGAAGACAGATCACAGCTCTGGGAGGAGGAGGAGGAGTCGTGGGTGCTATGCCTGCTTCTACATGCTGATTCCCCCATGGTAATGCGTCACAGTTTAACTTACCCATACTTACCACATTTTATTTCAATTCTCACAATCTTTTACCTCCCTTTCACACTTTTCCCCAATAATACTTCTCTTGCACTTAATACTTCTGCATCTTTCACTGAGGAAATACCTAATGCACCACCCATTGCTTCAGAGCAGCACCACAAACACCACTCATGCTCCGAATAGCCCACCTCGCTGTTCCCTCAAACCTTCTGAGCGAAACAACACCTGTCACTAACACTCTGAGCAGCCCCACCTCATTGCTCCCACACTGGACCACACTCCTCGGTCCACACCACAAATTCACTTCCTCCACAATATATACCAATAAACACCAAAATGCACCTATGAGTATGGTGCCAACAATTACTACACACATAAATACACTAGGGCTGTCTTCCCAACTCCTAGTGAGGTATCCTTACAATATTATCACCCCATAACAAGGTGTACCACCTGATCTCTGATGACCTTTGTCAGAAGATATCCCTTTAATCTCTTATCTCTTTATTTCATCACAATCCCTCAATACATAAACAATCCCCTGACCCCGTTTTGCCAGGCCTGTCATACTTACACCAGTGGATCCGCTTAGTGTTTTCAGTGATGAGTCTCCTCTATCAGCCAGCTACTCTTCGACACTAGAGGATGTCCTGCCAGGATCGGACAGGACTTTCTCAAAGGGGACTCCTGTAAACCTCTCTCTGTCTTGCATTATTACGCTCTCCACAGGCCACCGCCATAGTCTTGGGGCCACAGCATGGACCCCTCGACAATCCGACAAATATAGCGAACCATCCTCTGCTGCTATCTGTTAAGATGACCTGGAAAGTCCCATTTACAAAGATGTTCTGGAGCCAGATCAAACCAGACTCAATAACAGAAATAGGCAAAGTGCAAGCCGAAATCCAGCTTTATTGTCATCAAAATAAATCAGGGACAGCATACAAGCATTAAAATAATGTTGCTCTCTGTGTGCTTATTTATCAAAAACAACAGGTTTTATATTCGACATTCATCATAACTGAGATCATACTGTAATCTTAGTTACCAAACCCTACAGGGTACGGGGATTGCATAATAATGGTGACTACATATACATTCTATAGGAGCTACATTTCTGTTTGGTAACATGTATCTGATGGCTCCTCCTGAGACCACTTCCAAATTGATAATAGGAAAAATACATCATCTCTACAATAAACTATTGGTTGGCATAATACATATTGGGTGGCATAACATTAAGGGTTTTTATTGGTTGGCTTCGTACTACTCAACCTTGGACAACTGACAGGTCGTCAAGATACAAGCTAGGCAGGAGTAGGTGGAGAGAGGTCCATGGACTGCTTTCCTTTCAATTAAAGAAGATACCATCCTCATTTATAGGCTATGAGCCAGATTGAACGCTTTGTATTTAGCCTTGCATGGTGGCTCTTGTCTGGGGATATGTGTAAGGAGTGAGGCAGGTGTCTTATCTGTGTCCAGTACTAATGAATAGACAGCGTTCTTCAAATATGGGAAATGTTTGATAGGACTGTGTTTGGAATTACTTCACCCTGCATTTATTAGGATTTTTGCTAATATTGGTGCTATGGTTTCCTTTACCAGTGGTGACACTCTTGAGCCATTCCCCATAGAGTCTTTGGACTTTTAATTATCTTGTACCGGCCTTAAAAAGGCTGGTTGTTGTCTTCTAAACTTTAATTAACTTGGGAGTCTATTTCTTGCATCCTTGAAATTGCTGTCTCGTGCTTTCATGGCAACGGTGCTATCCTCCTTTTTTGCGGTAACATTGGCTTGTTTTGCTAGCTACTGCCAGAGCTCTGCACAGATTTGTATTTTATTATTTCAGCATTTTTAGTTCTCGTGAAGCCTTGTGGTCATTCCTTTACTTAGAAGCGTGTTGCAGCTTCCATTTTGGAAATTATGGCTGCTCATTATTGTTGCATTTCTGTGTTAGTGAGCTTTATTTGCATATCATTGATGTTACATTCAGTTTATACATTGCTTATGTTAGTATTGGTCATGTCTTATGGATACTATGTTCTTATTTTTCATGTATAAATGCACGTGTTACATAGTGTTGAGTTTCTTCATGTTGAATGTATATCTGCTGGATGTGTAGTGCATGTACATGAATTTTTGTAACATTAGTGTGGTTGATTCATGCCATCTTTAGCATTAGATTGTATTCATCTCTTGCTGTACCTGCTTGGGATAAGGGTGGTACGGTTGCCTTAGTGAGTAATGTTTTTCACCTGTATCAGTAAAATTTACCATAATTTCATATAAAAAGGGGGAAGGAACATTTAAGCTAAACATAGTCATAGAATACATGTGTTTTTCCTATCATTCCTTTCCAAATACTTTTAAATTCATCATGTGCAAGAAAATACACAAATAGCACATTCATAAATTCTAAAACATTCTAAAACCCTCATAACTTAATAAATCCTAGTTCATTCAAAAACCTCAAGAAACCTATTGATAAAAACTGTTGCTTTCCTGCCAATAACCTCCACCAAAGGTCCTCAGTTTCCAGCCAGGCCTCATTATCCACAAATATCGAAAAATAATTTATTCTCAAAGATTTTGAGGCAACACATTAAACCAGCAGATGTTTTAAGGTTTGCATCATTTATGCCCCCACATATGTGACAATTCCCCTCAGTAGTTGCAACCTCCCTGCGGACATTTTTGAATGTCCTTTATTTCAATCAAGTTCAGATGCAATCTCAATAAATTAGCTCTCCATTTTGCATTTTGCATTGGGGAAGCGCCACAGATATGGCAGAACGTGACCTTTTGGTATGACTGGGAATGATTGAAAGGATTTAAGATCATTAAATATTGTTTTTGTAGCGATCCAATCATTCTCCATCATGGCCATCTTCACCTTCATTGGATTTTCAGTCAAGTTGAGTGCAGACTGATCACATGCTTCCAATATGTTCGACACATTGTTTTTTAAATTGGACAACACTTCACATTGCCCACGCTCAAGGTGAACGCCAATGTCGACATATAAAGAGTTTCTCACATGCTTCAAAATCAATCTATATAGGGAGATCCTCCTCCAATCATAATATAGTTTGAGTGTTTGTAGTCCCAACTCCTTACGTAAACGGACTACTGTTAGCGACCTCGGGAGGCTCAATACTTTCTTCCAAATGCGGCCCTCTATAACTGTACATTCTATCTTTTGGGCACATGGCTCTATCTCCATGCCATAGAGAAGTACTGGCACCACCTTCCCTTCAGAAAACTGTATCAGGGGAAGGAGTAAAAATCTGCAATAAGCAGACAGTATTTTTTTCATTTGACACTGCAGCTGCAGTGCCTTTTTTTAATATCGATCTCTATTGCTTTGGTGGACGTCCATGTACTCTGAAGCCCAGGTACGTTATTTCCCTACTCACTGGTTTCACTTGCACCATCTGCATTCAGTGTTGCTGCATTTCAAAACATTTTTGAGGTGTGTTGCTTAATTTGAATGTGGGTGCTTCTGTTTCCCTTGCACCATTTGCATTCAGTGTTGCTGCATTTCAAAAGGTTTTTGGGGTGTGTTGCTTAATTCGAATTTTGGTGCTTCTGTTACCCTTGCACCATGCTGTACTGTGTTTCATTCTGCTGTGCCCGATATCGAACTTTGCTGTGTGCACATGGTGCATTGTGTTTCATTCCGCTTTAGCTAAAATCGAACACGGCTGTGTACTTGCTGTTACCATTTTTTTAAAATCACTTTTTGATGGGTGCACAACTGTTACTTTACTACCTTTAAAAATAGTGTTTTCTGTGAGTACATCCTGCAGTAATGTCTTACACTACCTACCTTGTCGCCTGTACACCCCTACCCACTGTGCCCACCCCCATGTTTTCCCCACCCCCCCTTGTGCTTCTGTACATCAGCCTGATAAGTGTCATCCTCACCACTGCAGCTACCATGTTTCTATCTATCTCTCTTATCTTCTCTAACTGCTTCTCGATTTCCTATAGCTCTCCTATCACTAAATCTGGCTGGAAGAAACTGAAGAAGGACATACTGGACTCCAACCCAAGCCTTCCTATTCAGACACCTATGTGATGGCTTCCGCCAGAGAGACTCTCACAGACATTCTCTTTGTTGTTCCCTACTTGTAGACTATCCACATGGTCGCCTTTCTCTCTCCTATAACCTCTTCTCCCATTAATGGCGACACCCGTTTCCAGGGTCATCATTAATTTCTATCGGAATGGAACCATCATGGTTCAGGGTCCTCAGCCCAACCTTCTCCTCTTTGATAGGCTCCTACCTTGCCTCTCAAACCATACCTCTGCCCCTGGACAGGCTCCCTTGCCTACTGGCCCTTCCTCCTCCGCACAAGCTTCCTTGTCTGCTGTGCCTTCCTCCTCCTCCACACAGGTTCCCTTGCCTATTGTGCCCTCCTCCTCCGCTGCATCACCTTTCCTCACTGTCTTAGCTCTCTTGCCGGCCTTGGCTCCTCCGCCAACCTCCACTATCCCTCTGGCTCTTCTGCCACCCTCCACTATCCCTCTGGCTCTTCTGCCACCCTCCACCATCCCTCTGGCTCTTCTGCCACCCTCCACTATCCCTCTTGCTTTTCTGCCACCCTTGGGGGGACAACGCACCCCGCTGCGGAAGACATTCAAAGATGGCAAACTGCTCCATATTGCCACGCTTAACTCTCGCTCTGCTGTCAAACACTCGTCTGACATCTGCACCCTCTTTGAACTCATGGATCTTGATGTGCTTGCCATCAAAGAGACATGGTTCAAGGACAGCTCTGTCACAAGCTTTGACACACTCCTCCCTGAAGGAATCGAGATCCTTTCTGTTCCCAGGCCCAACGGGACAGGAGGGGTAGTGGCCCTGATCTTGCCAGAATGGATACCTGTGTCCATCATCCCGACCCAGGCCTATTCCTCCTTCGAGTGCCTAGTCTGCAGGCTCTCCCTCGCTCATAAATCTTCTTTCCTTATGGCCACCTTCTATCAGCAACCAGGACAGTCCACTCTCTTCCTATCAGAATGGGCTGACCTGGCTTCCTCTGTACTTTTTTCCTCCTCTCAAATCCTCCTGGTGGGTGATCGCAACATCCATCTAGACTCTCCTGACTACTCGGGACCCTTCCACAACCTATGTGATTCTCTCTCCCTCTATATCTTACCTCCTGCCTCCACGCACACAGCGGACAGCACTTTGGATGTTTTCATCTCTACCAACATCCCTCTCTCTATCCCTCTAACTACCTCTCTTTCTTGGATGGACCACTCTCATCTCTCATCACACTTAAAACACATCTCTCCTCTTTCATCGGCACACCCAGTGCAGCCACTTGGTCTCAAAGTCACCAGACCCATGAAAAAAGTGATTGCAGCTGCCTTTGCCTCCACCTACTCTCCGCCTCCTACTCCTGCGGCTGACCCCCACCCTGACACAGCCCTCGCTAATTTCAATCTCTCTATCTCTAACAACCTTGATACTCTTGTCCCGGTCACGAGGGTCCAACTAAATCCTTCCAAAAAGTGCAACTCTTGGTATGACTCGGATCTGGTTGCCCTTAAACGCAAGTGTAGGGCATCTGAGCGGAAATGGAATTTGTCAGGTGGACCCTCTACAAACAAGCCTGCATCCCCGCGGCATCAAACAACACAGCCAAACTTTTCAAAGTCTTTACGGAACTGGCCAATCCTACAGCTGTCTCCTCTTCTGTCACTTCCACCCAGGACCTTTGCTCGGCCCTTGCTGCACACATCACCGTAAAAACCCCAAGACATCCTTTCTCTCTCTCCTCCACACCACCAACCCTGGAGCCTCCCTTGGCTTCACCGCCACTTCTCTCTTCTCTCACTCCCGTCACACCAGATGAGGTCACCAGACAAGTCTGATCTATTTGGGGACCTACTCGGTGGAGCAGGATTTCCACCGAGTAGGTCCCCACCCTGCAGGAGCAGCGGGCCTATTGAGGAGCAGCATACCCCACCTACGAGCACATTCCGGTAGGCGCTGTCACCTCGCGCTACTTTTCATAAATGTGCAATCACAGCTTTTCATAATTGCACACAGGCGTTCCTGGAAGCCCTGCAATGAAAATCGACCTCTGCCCCTGGACAGGCTCCCTTGCCTGCCCAGAATCATCTGACTAAAAGGAGCACTATTTTGTGCCTTTTACTCTTATCCAGGTACACGAGGTACCTATACTGTCCAAAATGGCCGCCCGTTGTTGCCTGGAGCCTCATCAGCTTAACCAGACTCCCTGCACACCCAACGCCATCCGCTAATTGGCTACTGAACCCTCTTAACAGCCATTGGTCGCCGGCAGGCGAAGCCGGCCCACGTTCTCCAAGGCCCAAGGAATCAAGTCTGTTGCCTGTTATATGCCTGTTTGATGCCGTTTGACTGCTGTTCGCCGGACTCCCCATTCAGAGGTAACATTTCATACCCTCCCCTGCTGCCCTTGTACAAGCGACACCATCCTAGTCACGTGTTACCGCCGCCCAACATTGGGTAACGTGCACTTCGGAGCTATTGATCTGTGTATTCAAGTGTAACCCAGTGCCACAGAACTGTCCACATATGCTATGTGATTGCCATCTGAATGATCTTACCAAGCCCCCACTCACGAGACATGCGCTCCTCCACCTCACCCATTGCCTACTGTGCATGCATAGCCCCTTCCACCTTCTAAGTCAGTGTCCCTATAACCGTAAGCGTTCTGCAGTCCTACTGCCCCTGCTTCCCGACGGTCTTTGCCTGCTATCCGCCTGCAGTGTTAACGCTCACTCATGCCTCATATGGTGCCTATTGTGTTAACTGCATGAATTCCCAATGCTTCCATCAGCAAAATCGATTTTGCCTATTTGTGCACACTACCTGCAAACTTGAACCTACCTATTGTTGCATTTTACTAGCCTTGCCTATTTAGCCTGCTTTATACTGCCCTAGCAAAATAGAATTTGCCTATTTGCGCACACTATTTGCAAAATTGAACCTACCTATTGTTGCATTTTACTAGCCTTGCCTATTTAGCCTGCTTTATACTGCCCTAGCAAAATTGAATTTGCCTATTTGCGCCCACCATTTGCAAAATTGAACCTACCTATTGTTGCATTTTACTAGCCTTGCCTATTTAGCCTGCTTTATACTGCCCTAGCAAAATTGAATTTGCCTATTTGCGCACACTATTTTAAAAATTGAACCTACCTATTGTTGCATTTTACTAGCCTTGTCTATTTAGCCTGCTTTATACTGCCCTAGCAAAATCTAATTTGCCCTGCGTCGTTTCTACAGCATTCCTAGCCTGTGTGCTTGGTCGTATTTACAATGATTAAGCGTCAGTGTATTCCCACCACCTCCTCCACCTCCTGGTGCGACTCATCTTGCTCTTAGGTGGCGTGCACTACCACCATGCTCCTTAGGGCGCTCCTTACACTGTACCACGTTCTGCCCTTTCAGGCAGCAATTACTACTCAGTTACTCACACATCCCCCACGGCCGACAATCAATCAGCCTTTCGACACCCCGATTCACCTAAGCCCCATCCACCCGACTTTGCTCAGTGTGACACCTACAATGGGCCCCGCAACGACGGCCATAGGCCTACACTACATCAACAACGACACCAAACCATACTTCAATGACCCGGCCCTCTGGCTGGAACACTTTGCGAGGAAACCCACTCTGAATAAACTGTGCTCTTTATCTCTCAGAAACAAGAGACTAGGCACCAGATTCCGCATACGACCTACCCGCAGTAACATCCCCAAGCGAACATTACATACACCACCGCGCTCACCCACTCCAACCATTAATAGCAAATCCTCGACTACAGAGGCTAAACCGCCTCTCATCAAGGGCACTCTGATCAACGCCAGATCCCTTCCACCGCACGCCCTAGACATAGCAGACCTCATTACATCCTCAGATCTTGACTTTACTGCCATATCTGAAACCTGGCTGCATGCCGCATCCGGCCCCTCCCTGACCCTTGCCTTACCACCCGGCTACGGTATCACGCGATGTGACCGCACCACTGCTGCCCACACCAGAGGTGGTGCATCATCCATAAAATCACTCTTGATTTAAGAGTGTCGACTAACTCCAAACTTGAGTCAGTGAAATACAGTCAAACTCTCACTAACGCCCAATCAAACAGCCACCCTCCACCTTATTTACAGGCCCCCAGGCCCTGCACCATCCTTTGTCGATGAAATATCCACCCTCCTCCTGAAAAATGCTAAAACTAACTCTCAAATTATCATTTTAGGTGACTTTAATTTGGGACTTGGTGACCCTAAAGATCCCATTGCACTAGACCTGGAGAACGCCCTAACTAATTTTGGTTTCACCTTGCACATTCAAGAGCCTACTCATTCTAAAGGCAGGACCCTTGACTGGCTAGCCGGCTCCAATTGCAATATTAATGTCCTTGCCAATACACCTTGCTTATGGTCTGACCACCCCATCATCACCTTTAATATTGAAGCCACCCCCTGTGCCCCGACTCTGATAGCTCCAGTCCTCCTTACCAGAAATAAAAGGGACAGAGAAACTTCTCCCTCTGCTACTCCCATCTCTTAATGTTGCCACTGGCCAGTGCAGGCTCACACTGCCCCCCCTTTCTGGACGCAAATCCCTCAAAGGCATTACACATCATACCTAGAAAGATGCCAGGCATGCAGAGCTCAGGGCTCTTCCTATCTGCACCTTCAGCAGAAACCAATGCAATCTCACTTTTTTACTTATTTTTTATTTATCTTTGGATTTGTAAAGCGCCTAGCAGCCCAGGGGCATCGACGCGCTGTTTCAAGGAAGTTTCTTAGTTACAAGATTGCATTAGTCAGTACAAGGTTACAGTAGTCGACTGCCTTACATGTTTCCCTCTCCTCCCAAACAACCAAGCTCTCCATACTCCTTCAGTGCCGCCGGAGCAACTAGAGACCATTGGCAGCAGGGTTCAAATCCTAAAAACATGACATAACACAGCATAACACATTAGTGTTTTCGCTAGAATATTAGGTTGGAGATGTAGGTGATTGGAAATGCACTGAGGTATGTAAATGCTTTGAAAAACCTCAATATATTCCTCCAAGTTGTGCTGAACAGGCTAGGGCACGCACATTCTGGGGCAAATATAATACAGCATTTGTGAACAGAGATCAGTGTTGCAGAGCAGAGCCCTTAAAGCACAGGTTTAAAAAGGAAAGGAAGAAGCATGTTCAGGCATTTTTCCAGGAACGCTGTGTTCCTGGATAATTCAGTTGATGCCAGAGAAGCCTGAACTGACAACGAAGGCAGCGCAGCTTGGAGTCAAAATTGGCTTTGGGTATCTGTAGGTCACAGTTGGTTGATTAAATCAAGATCAGCATTGGGTCTGGCTAGAGAGAGCACTGCTCTCTTAGGCTAACACAACACAGTGGAGTTGAATGAAAGAGATTTGTTGCTGAAGTCATTGACAGGCATGAGCTGATGAGCGATCCGTAGCATGCTGCCTATGGAGCAAATTGCCTTATCTCACCAGATACAGTAACAATATATGACATAACATATATATTATAATAAACAATTTTGTCTTAATGACCTTTCACGACTGTCTGATGCTTTCAATGCTGTTTCTCACCATTGTATCCTTTCCGCTCCTTTTTCCCTAGACTTCCAGGGGTTGGTTCTGGATTGGTTAATTTTATATCTGAATGACACTATTTACTCTACCGCTTGGGATGGAAAAACCTCTTCAACTCTATTTCTTAAATATGGGGATCTAAAAGGTTCTGTCCCTGCCCCTTCTCTTCTCTCTCTACACTCCGCCATGAACATCTATCATTTCATATTTTTGTCTTTCTCACCATCTCTACTCAGTCTGCTCTCATAATTTACTTTCCTTTTCCTCCTTTAATTATTCTCTTCGTGTGACTCTTTCTGTATTTCTCTTCTCGCCATCCATTCCTTGATGTTGGCTAACTTGCGTCATCGCAACCCCTCAAAGGGTTCGATAATTTACTTCCTTGCTTCAAATATTCTATCTCCTCCATCAACTATTTGAGTCCTTCCTTCTTTACTCTCTCCTAATTGTTCCGCCTGCACCCTAGGAATCAGATTCCACTTTTCTCTCTCCTTCTTGAGCCCGGTCTTGCCATTTCCAATTTTTAGCAAAGCTCATCTCATTCTCGTTGCCACGTTGCTGGGTTGGATGGGAAGGGCCTTTCGTTCATCTTTACCCGCTTAGTCCATTTCCGTACAAGAAACCGAATGCAATTTGACTGAATCCCACTTTTTCGAAAACGATTTGTTCGAAATATACAATGTTTTCAAATATTCAAGCATTGCTTGTTGGGAAATGTTTATTTGTTGAGAGCCGTAAGTCACTCATCCCAAAGGCCTTGTGAAGAAGTACAGAATAAATTAAGTGAATCTAGGGAAGGTTGAATGTTGGGTTTTGCGCTTCACTATTTACAAAGCGATGCATGATATAAGATCACTGATCGTACAAGTAAACCAGGTCGACACTGCCTTTTGAGAGCTGTTTTCTAGGGACTCCAGAGACCGGGTGTTGAGATGCTGACCATGTCGAATGAACCAGTGTCAAACTGAAACTCTCTACATCCCGGTCCTAAGCTAGACGAGCAATAGTGTCAAATTTCTTGAAATGGTGATAAAATATAACTTTCTTTTGTATGCCTGAGTCTGGCGTCATCTTTTGTAGTGTTACAGGCAATGTGCATGTGAAACCTCTAGTTTATGGAACTCTTCTAACATTAAGTCACATTTTGGTTTTAAAAGCATCCTGCTCACTTCGCATGCTCAGCATATGTGAGGTCTTTGGTCACATTTTACCAATCCTTAATCTGTTTTTGTCAAATCTCAATTTTGAAATTCAACAAACTACTTGCATCTAACTTGCACTGGAAAGTAATGTCATTATAGCGTATGTAGTGCTGAAGAAGGGTTGCCCTCTCGCCTTCACAGTCCACTTCACACTTCCCCATCCTTAACCAACTGGAACTACACAAGTTCCCACCTCCCAAAGGCCATCAGGTTTTTAAACTATAACACTCTTTAATTCATGTTTCCTATTTTCAATGTTGGCTGCAACCAGATGGCGTGTGAATTCCATTTTGTAAACCTGTCCAGCTTTAGTTGCTGAACACATTCCTCTTTCAAAGCCAAATCTTTATTTTTATGTTTTTAATTTTTCCTTAAGACCAGTAAACACACAACCATGCAAATTAGAAACAAAGAGAAAAAAGAAGACACATAGATCAATAAACAAGGAAACCAAACAATTTATTAACAAACTACACTTCCCTCGAACTACAAAAAGATACAATTGGCTTTGCCTTACAACTTAATTTTTGACCCTTATACTTCAACTTCTTTCCATTTTAAACGGTTATTCTACACATGTTTAACACTAGAACCAAAGTCAAATCTAAGCTCTTTAAATTCTCTAACCAGGTAATGCACTCTACAAAATTCATATCTAGCTATAATGACCTATTGGCAACTGAGGCCACACTACCCAAGGAAATCAAACTTAAATGCCCAAAACTAGTCTAATGGATGAGTCAACAACTAATTAAATACTTAATTTCCAAGGAAGGTGACGTTAGTTTACAAATCAGAGCAATGCATTTTCATAACATTTCTGTATTTAAAAAATAAGTATATCGACATTTTTTCCACATTATAATTAATTTCGAAAATCTCACCTTTTTGATCACTTATCCATAGTCATTTTAGAACACTTTGCACTTTCGATCACTTACTTTCAGTAAAATCACCTACATCAGCTCTGTCAACCCTAGTTGTGGGGATGCACATTGGTTTCGTGTAATCACACAATAGTGTGTGAATAAGGCCATCCGTTCCGTTGCTCTCATATTAGCCAGGATTGTTTTTGTGCAGCTTGGGTCAGAAATGCGCATTACGCAATATGGTGTTATTGGGTAGGAATAGTTTTCGGTTATACCACCAGCGCCATACAATTGTGTCCTTGATGCCTTGCCCTATGGTCTTTAATGTTCAGCACCTTTCTGATTCTGAACACCCACTTAACTTTTAAGTGTTACTTTCTGAACGGGATGGCAGGGGGACTATTGTATATCGTTTAAGCAGTTATAGTAAATGTTAGTTTGAAAAGCATATGCCCCTCTCTTTTATGTCATGAATGCTGCAACTGCGAGTTCATGTGCTTGCAGGTAATGTAATTGCAGCATACGCTAAACACGCTGTGCATTTTTAAACTGAATGCCTGCCCAATTTCCGGAAGAGTGGTGTCACAGATTAGCTTTTGGGGAGGTACAGGGCCATCTTCATGGATTTTGGGGCCTGGTTCACGGGCATCTTTGGATAACCCGCACCCCCCTGCCCAAGAACATCTAGCTGTAAACCCCTCCACCCCCCATCTGTTCAATATGTAAAATCCTTCTTTGGATGGACACAGCTCTAAACCTGCCATATATGCTTTGCTATCAGCAACATTTGTATAATGCAGTACGTGTATTTATCTCAGAGGGAGCTATAGGCAAACTCTCCATTGTCCGGATGTGGAAGTGTGATAGCTATGAACACACATTGTTGCAACAAATGCTTAACACACTAAGCTATATTCTGAACCATCGTGGCACTCAAGGCTATCAATATGCCTTTCTTTGAACTTAATTATTGCATGTGATCAATGCATTCTCCAAAGAAAAATACAAATGCTAAGCAGTTTCTGCTATAGTACCTAAACACACACACTATACTAAACACAGGATGCATTACAAGGTTAAGTGGTCAAATCAGAACATAGTTTTTAAGAACAGCCAGGCAGAAGAGACAGGGCCTCAGCAGCAAATATCAAGACATGTTAATTATATTTAGGAAAATGAATGCACTGACATCTTTACATCAGGCAGCAAGCTTGGGCACTTCCCCAAACCCGCTGCTTAATGTGTGTGCCCAGGGCACATGTCGCTTTTGACCTCTTATAAAGATGTCTCTGGGGAGGAACACATTGATGTGTGTGGTTAGAACTCAATGGCAAGATGGTTGAGATTCCCCAATGATAAGTGTTCTCTATCAACCCCAAAAACACAGAAGGCATTGCCACCTGGAGTCCACTGTATGCCCACAGCTGAGGTTACTGCAGGAGCAACATTTGCTTGCCATTGATTTATTTTTTATTTTATAGTTCATTTATGCACAGGTGAAGTGCTTCAAATCGCTTGCTATTGATTCAAATCTAAATTACTAAACATAGGGCATTTGAACCAGGACAAACCACAGGCCATTTCCAGGGGCAGTGCCATTGGATATTAGCATATTTAAAACTAGCGGGAGGCACGAAATTCGAATGAATAGAAGTATGCATGCAACTGAGATGGGGGTTATATTTTTATTATACATTTTTTAACAATTAGTAGGGTGGTCTTCCCAGTGCAGGATACCATCTCTGAGGCAGCTTGAGTCTCACACGTTGGATCCCTGTATAGCAGGGTTAGTGCCTCTTAAGGCCTCAGCCAGGAGCCCGCCGCCCTCTACACGTCAGATGAGAAGGCTGCCTCCCCATTGGTGCTATCGATACAGGTCATTCAGAGGGCGTTAATCACCCAGAAGCCAGGGAAAGCTCTTGGCCCGGATTTAGTTCTAATTGATTGGTTTAGATAGAAGCCTACCATATGGCTTCCCTGTCTGCATAAGCTTTTTAATGCTCTGCTGGTCGCTAACAGGGTTCCCTATTGTTGGACCCAGGCAAACCTTGTCCCCATATTTAAAAAGTATGACTGGGCCTGTCCGGCTGATTGTCCTTCAATTTCGTCCAAATTATTACCTGTGTTCCCATTGTTACCACTTGTGAAATAAGGTATCAAGCCATATCTCATCCAGAAAAAGGATTTACACATCCATACATAATTATTCTGGTGTTTTGTATAGCGCCTCTATGGCCAGGAAGCTGGTTGCTGGGCACTTGGTATCATGTGTTAGTCATGATCACCAAGATTACCTACATTTTTATACTCGATTTGCAACCTCAAATGGATGAGCCCTGCTGGAGGAGTAGTGGACGCTTACAATACAATAAATATCCGACATAGCAGTGATATATGTGGAGTTATACTCTCCTTCTCATTGCCCTACACCAGTCATAGCGTTGTGTCATCAAAGCTGCATATTTTCCTGACACACCAGATGCGACGTATTGTCAAGCTATATACTGGATGTGCAATTGCTGTCCTTTGCCGGCAGCCATTTTAAATTATTAATAAAATCCCTCTTGTCACTTTACAGTGCATTTGTTAGGGTTCAAGTATTCGCCACAATACAGCACATTACTACAGCTTGCTGTAAAGATGAGACGGTTTTCACCACAGTAGCATGAACTGGAACAGATTAAGACAATGGTCCTCATGACAAGTTTGCCGTTCGGGAAATAAGGGTGCCAGTAGAAAAGTGCCACCACCCTTTCTAGACTGCCAAACTCAGATCCTGTTGGTAGGGGAATGGAATTCCCGCATGTCAGGCGTGCTGAGAGTTCTGTTCCCCTACCAACAGGATCTTAGTTTGGCAGTCTAGAAAGGGTGGTGGTACTTTTCTACCAGCACCCTTATTTCCCGAACGCCAAACTTGTCATGAGGACCATTGTCTTACTCTGTTCCAGTTCATGCTACTGTGGTGAACACCCTCCCATCTTTACGGAACTCCCAGCACGCCTGACATACCGGGAATTCAGGCTCCTACCGGCAGTGTTTTCACTGAAGCACCGGCACTGTTAGCAATGGTGCTGGTGCTTCATTGACCCGGCCGCCTGCCATAATATCCCAGTGACACCGGGATGTCACGTGGCGGAAACAGTGTTTCCCGGCAACCCTGTGATGAGGGCCAATGTATCTATGCACTTTTCAACATATCTTTCCAGCACTAGATCTTGTTTGTAGAAATATTTGAGTGACTGGTAAAGTATTCCATTCCATGTTCACGCTGCCATTTTCCTGGCTCGGTTCAGGTTTGACCTTTAAAGCCAGGCAAGACCCCAGGGCTCGGTGCGGGCTCAGCCCCGCACCCGAATGGCCTGGCAGACCGATTCCGAAATCAAACCATGAATATACTAGTTGAACTATATTGGCCCAAACACCCTTATATGCCCTGTCTCATCATTGTACTGGGTTTGGTAAAAACCTGTTTCATGCGAAACTGCCAATACTCGAATGCCTCAGGTTTTGAGTGAATACGTTGGCCCATGTTAAACTGTAAGCACCATTTCAATAAGCACTGCACATCAAAAAAAGGCCATACAGTGTTTCACGAAAATCGTTCTTAATACTTATATTTTGACTGGGATGATTTAAACATTTTGTGTAAGACTCGGAGTAGGGTCTTTGCCATTGAGAATGTTATTAAGCAGAATGTCTGTATTTAAGCTTTGCAGCGCTGTGGTAAGGGGAACTTGCACTTTTGCATGGAGAGATTTAGGGGAGTTTTTCTGCTGCTCATATTTAAAATTCCCAGAATTGGCCTATTTGGCCCTTCCTGCAGTAACCTGGTGTTGTGCAACAGTGACATATTATCTAAGTGTGCCAAGCCACTATACATTGGACCCATGCCTACCCTCTTAAATGGAGCTGTAATGAGCGTATAATTGTTCTGGAAGTGATAAATAACACAGCCAGACACATCCATTCATCACCTGCGCTGCCTCCAAGAAGCTCCTGCTGCCACAATGTGCAAGACCGTGCTTGAAATCCAATCAGGCTGCATGCCCACAGTTCAATCAGGCTGCATGCCCACAGTTCAATCAGGCTGCACGCCCACCGTTCGCACAATGAGGCTGGAACGGGAGGTTTTGCCGCCGCAGATTCATCGAGTTTTTATGAATGGATTTGGCTGAAAATATAAGTGGGGGTGGGTTTGGACTAATAATTAAGCAGGGGAGGCGAGGGGGGCGCCTACAGGGGTTTCCTCCCTGCATATATTTACGGCAAAATCAACCGTTAAAAAAAAAAGATTCGATGAAATCTAAGGCGATAACAAAAAAAAACTTGGCAACATCACATAGAACGAGATTAGGCAATTCACATCGTCCTTAAATATCCGCATGGAGCAAACAGATCACCTATAAAAACAAAGGACCCAATTTTACAAAAAATCCTCACAACATACAATCGTGGTTGTATATCAGAGACGACCACCGACCAATTTCCCATTTGTACTTTTTACAAGTATGTGTTTTGAGGCCTGCTTCCGCCGGGAACAACTACAGAATGTTGCAAGTGCTAGCACCATTCACAGGGAGTTTACATCTGAACCCTCATCTGAAATCCTTGTTGTGGATCTGCGCCCATAAAAGCAGCTTCATCAGGGCTGAAATTGTAGTTGGCACAGGGAAGAAGTCCCCAGGAAAGCTTGGTCATTTCAAGCTTCACAAAGGAGCAGAACACTTGCCTGTCAGAGACAGCAGGCCTCTCACCCTCAGACGTCTGTATGCAGAGGCGTTGCCGCCATTTTGTAACGAGTGGTACGAAAGAGATAATGTAGTACGAAGCACGTTGAGGTGAACCGGCAGAGGCAAGAGCGCTTCTTCGGGCCCTGGCCGAATGCGCAAGATACACCAAGTCTAGCAAGTGGGTGCAAACCAATCAAGGAAGATCGGTGGGATCTACCCCAAGAATACTTTTTAAATAAAAGGTTAAAACGGTGTTTTTCACAGTACACTTTATTTGATAAATTAGCTAAAAAGCCACACAGTTTACAATCGTTTTAGTAGGGTAAGACATGAAAAGATTCCATTAGATGCCGAGTCAGCAACAATGCACTGGCGCCTTTGGCCACCATATGCCAGTACTCTGCAAGTGTAAACAACATGTCCATACTGAATACCATCTCCATTCTGGTGCATCTACATAAGCAGTAATAATACATAACAAAATACTCAGGTTTGTGTTGCTCATGATACCCGTAATGATACTATAACAACACATGTTCATGCTGGTTCTGCCAATATGTGACAGTATCCCAACCTATCACCATACTTCTGTTGGCTTTGCCTTGATGGCCAATGTAAGAACTCGTATCATGCACCAGTAAAAAATGCCAGGCCATAGTAAAGCAACATGCCCTGCCCTCCAGATGTAAGAGCACTCATCATGATGGCTTTGCCCGTAATATGAGTTCAAACTTCCATGCCAC
Organism: Ambystoma mexicanum; assembly: GCF_040938575.1. Taxonomy (NCBI): domain Eukaryota; kingdom Metazoa; phylum Chordata; class Amphibia; order Caudata; family Ambystomatidae; genus Ambystoma; species Ambystoma mexicanum. Next base: position 117,227,196 of record NC_090935.1, on the reverse strand, counting down.
AGTAGTACCCGGCTAACTCTGTTCTAATATCCCCCATGCCAACCCCTCGTTCACATAATGTCCTCCCCATGCCAACCCCTCCTTCACATAATAGTACTCAAGTTGACATTGCTTTGACCAAAACACAAGTAAAATATGCAATGCCCCAGTCAAAAAAATGCCATGCTCCAATGCCCTTCCCCAGGGCCCCATGCACAGGCACACAAAGAGAAACACATGCACACACACAGTCACACATACATGCAGACACACAGACACTCACAGGCAGACTCACACATCCACAGACAGTCTTACACACACCCACACTCACACAGACATCCACACATTCTCAGACACTCACACAGACACTCACACATAGACACTCACGCATATCCACACAGACACTCACACAAACACACAGACACTCAAAGTATACAAACAGATACACACACTCACACTCAAGATACACAGGCACCCACAAAGAAAATCAAACACAATCACACACAGAGATACACACACTGAGACACCCAAGATACACACTTGCAGATACGCACTCACAGATACACACGGACAGATACACACACACACACACAGATACACACACATTCAAACACATTCATACACCAGTACTGCACCCATACAGATTTGCTGTCATTCACATGAGCACCCAGAACATTTACAGTACATTCACATGTGCACTCGCATCCTTGTGCACCATTCAAACTACATTCATTTATATGCATTAGCTTACAGACACTCCCTCACATACAAACATACACTCACTTACACAACCCCTTTCCTGCATGCACGCATGCATTCACATATATTACAGGGTGGCGGTCACCATCCTATAGTTAATGTGAGACAGGGATCCATAGGAAATCCAAAACATAAATTGCTAATAACATTTGATTTGCAAGATGGATTTGGCTGAAAGTTTGCAGACAATTTTGCATGCGACTGGAAAGTTTGTGAAAGATCTGTTAAAAAATTAAAAAATTAAAAAGTTATTAAGAAAACAAAAACAGCTCTTTTGGCATCTTTCCATAGACAAAAAAGGTACATTTTTGCTTGACCGCACAGCCAGAACCGCTGGACAGATTTGGACAGGATTGAAACAACTTAGGCATAAAGCATTGATTGACAAACCGTTTGTGGATTGAGGTTATTCCATCTAGTACTTTTATAAATATTTGACCACAAAGGGGGTGCAGCCTTCTGAAAATAAATAGCTGTATCTGCCCGGAATACATTTAGTATCCGGGTGTTTAGGTTGTTTATAAATAAAACAGCGACAATCTTTTTATTTCTCAATGTGTGTATCCAAGTTTATACCCCAGTTTATATCCAATGGTAAAACGTAGAAAAGAAAAGTAAAACGTAGACAAATGCAATTTGCAGATGAAAAAACAGACCCATACATGGATATTTAAGTATCATGTCCAAAACATGAAAAAGCGATTAGGCTATGAGGGCCGAGGGGGAGGCACGAGGATACCATGTGAAATTTGGGAGTTGGAGGGGGATAGGGACCAAGGTTGCAACAGGAGGCTCAAACATTTGTCACATACCCTTGGCTATAACCTGGGTATAACCATGGCTACCTGACATCTCAACTGAATCTGCGTCACAGGAACGAATGTTGTGGGGAGAATGGGAGAGGGCAGGGCAGTTGAGGAGACCATCAGGAGATGGGGTGAGCTGGCACAGATGTGGGGGGCACTTGGTGAGGGCATGGGTGGGCAGGGAAGCATTCTTTTCTCACAGTTTTACTCAATAGCTTCGGTTATAATGAAGAGAAATAAGTGAATTAATTGGTTGTGGGAATATGTGCTGTTATGTGGCATCGTGCCTTGGCATAGCTGTGTTAACGTATTGTGTCACCTGATTGGTTGTTCCTTTTCATGCAGCTATGTGTCATGTGTAGGTGTGAAACTGTAGCATGCAATGTGATTGCTGAATTGTGTACGTGCAAAAAAATAAAAAGTTCCCTTTTTTAACCCTTTGTTATATGTGTCAACCCTAGTGTTCTTCTCTTCCACGTTCCTTCCTCCTCCTTCCCTCTCCCCCAAAATGGCCCATTTCAGGGACAACTTTTCAGTTTTTTTTTAAATAGACATTAAAAACATAGACTGTATAAATGGATGCATATGTGTTATATCACTCATTTAATACAGTTTGTGTGAGAAAAGTGACACATTAGGGATATGTTCCATAACTGCGGCTACAATGATTGTCTATGGGTCTTGGTACAATTTCTTGTGAGCCTATTCCATAGCAATGTGTAGACACAGCTAAATCCAAATACCGTACACTATGGAATAAGCTGACAGAAATTTAACCAGGTCCCATAGGTGTTCATTGCAGCCGCAGTTATTGAAAATATCCCAAATATGTCACTTTTCTCACACAAACGGTATTAAATGAATGATATAACACTTATTCAGCCATATAAACAGTCTGTATTTTATTACTGTGTATTTTTTATTTGTGTATTTTATAGCCTGTGGCTAGAACTGTCATGGCAGCTGCGTGTATACATGCGTCTATAGCTGCAACTCGCAAACAATTTACACAGGAAAAACATACTATTTTGTGTATGTTGGAGGTCAAAATTTCACATATAATTTTTCCCTCTCCCCGCCTCTAGCGTGATGTAATTTGAAGTTTGAAACTCCTGCTCTTACGTTGCGCACTAGGACCCCAACTGGCACATAGAGCTGGGGGTTTCCCAATAGCCCTTTAAGATGAGTAGCAGCACCCTTGAGATGGATGGGGATGCAGATTAATACTCTTGCATCAAATCAATAATGACAACTCAATGGTTTGGCAAAGGGAATCCGTTTAATGACAAGTACAAAAAACGGGGAGTTCATGAATATCAGCAATCACTCGGTCTGCCTTCTTGCTTCAACAACTCCAATTAATTTCATAAAAAGCACATCATTTATACTAAACACTTGTCATCACTGATGTGTAATGCTTAAAATCTGGCATGCAATTCTATTGGTTCTAGGTAGGTAACTTTAATATAGGTGCTATTTCTGTATATGGTAATGGAGAGAGGGGATTGGATAAACAGTGTCAGGTGGGGCATCTAAGCCCTTCCTTCAAAATGGCTACAGTAGATGTCACTAAAAGTATGACGTCTCATTGGTTCTACTAACTATAAGACTCTAGATTACTTGGTCCACTATGATTGGGTTGGCATCAACCCCATTCATACTTTTCCACTAGCTTAGCAGCATGCAGAATTGCCGGCCAGGTGCAGGGAGTTACGTCTGCACCCCCAGCTTCCCTCAAATGATTGCAACAATCAATCATCAGTGGTCATGTGTCAATTATTTCTTTGTATTTTGGCCTCGAGACTGCTTCTTTGTCTGGAAAAGTTAAAGCGTCTGGGCATGGCAAAGTTTCATCCCTTCTGCTTGCTCGGTCACGTGATTTTGACACCGTGAAATCGTCTTATTCTTCATGCAATTTGTGTATTTGATTTAATTTTGCCTGCCATCTGCCATCTGTGGCTTATCTTGACCTTTCTGAATAGGATACTCTGTTCTTCTCTTCATTAATTGTATCCACTGTGGGTCTATTTCAGCTGATACAACCTTGGCTTCTTGGCACGATTTGCCTTCGTCTGAGTTTTTTTCTGTCTTTAATTCTTGCTTTGCTTGCTGCGAGGCTCTCCTCTTGAGACCTTTAATAACCTTTGGTTGATTCTGCTCTTGTGCATAGTGGAAGTATACTTGTATAAAGTGCTCCTTTTGAGGTAGATATGTATAGGTGTTCTTGCCGCAATCTATATTACTACTAAGCTTAAGCAAGACTCATGAATTCTTGCTTCTTGTGGTTCCTTGCATATGTACACATTTTAAGTGGCTGAATATCTTCATCACGTTCATGGCATACGTTTCTGACATTTGACATCAATTATTTCACTTTAAACTCAGGATATCACTTATCCATGGTGTTTCGTCTCTCTGCATCATTCACAGGTCATCATATTTTCTATATGTGAGTCAGTCCGGGTTCTTATGATGTCACCATTCGTCTTCTTTTAGTATCTTCTTGGATTCTTCAGGTATTGCATTCTGACATTTGTCATACTGTCTCACTTGTCGATATGGTTTTCTCAATGAGTACCTTACTGTCCAGATTTACTAAGGTGTTGGTACTTCAATAGGTGCTGTCAGTCTGATAGGTACTGGACAGAGCCCCACTGCTGCTCTCTGCTGGTGTGTTTGCTCATCATATGTCACATATTTTGGCGTAAACATTCCTGGTACTTCAAAATGGGCGGTTGGAGTGTGAACGTGCTTGGGACCTCCTCTACACTCCCCCCTCTGGGTGATTCATCAACCACTTTCACTTCTTCCATGGTATCTACCTTGGTATCTACCTTTGCTTCATCCTCTGGGTCCACTTTTCCACACATATAGGTTTGAAGAATTGTATCTTTGGGGTCCATATCTTTAGGACTCCCTTCAAGCATCCTGCTGTTCTCACATGCTCATCCTTGTTCCAGGTCATTAGTTGTCATTGTCCACTTGGACTGCAATAGATCCATTTGCCCACATAATTTCTATGTTTCCTTGGATATTGTAACTTTGTTCCTTCTGGTGCATAGATGCTAGCTTTCACAAAGTCTCTTATTTCTTCATCAGCCAGGTCCTTGGTCTTCCATCCTGGTTCAACATCAATCATGATCTTCATCCCTGTGGCCTTTTTTGCAGTTTTCTGGCACTGAGAGATTATTATCTTGATAACACAGAATACAAGCAATATCATCATTAGCAGGGCTCCTAGAAATTTGAATGCATCAGCCATCCATTGTGGAGCCCATGAAAATAGTGATCCAAACCAGCTGTCATCATCAACTTTGTCAGCTTCATCGATCATCTGATTGTGTAGTTTCGTCAGCATACCTATGGCCTCTGTTAAGGATCCATTTTCTTCATCGTGAGATGGTATAAATGTGCAACATGATTCTCCAATTTTTGCACAAACACCTCCATCCATAACTGTGATAATTTCAGACATATTTGTTCTGTAGAGTCATTAGTCAAATTGCACTCAGTTCTTCTATGATTGCATTGAATCCTTTTATGGTTTTGTTTATGGTCTGCAGTAACTCCCATCTGGTTATCTGCAACCATTTAGAATTTGCTCCAATTTGAACTCTTGGCATAAAAATTAAGGTGAACACTGAAGAAGTCTGACTGAACACTATTTTCATATGGGATAGCATCGAAAGCTTCTATGGATTTGGCAGAAAAGTAATTCTCTGTCTTCATTCGGCTCATCAGTTCCACAGATCTCTTCTTCCTCAGGTGAGCATCTGCTTTCGGGAAACTGTCAATATTCAGATCACCTTTTGCAATCACCAGCGCTGGAACAGGGACATTCACTATTGTGCATATACCTCACCAATTCTTCGGCAGCCTGATATATGCTTTGGATCCAAATGCCCAATAATGATCTATGATCACTGCAGTACCATGTACCATTCCTACAGCATCAAAGACTCGGCCACAATTCTGATTCTCTACCATGTTTCTTGTACCATTATTCCTAAAGCAGAATTTCGGACTCTCCAATGGCACTATCTGTAAGTTTCCTCCTCTGTCTTGGACCCATCTAAATATTATAGCGAGTTTTGGCCATAATGATTTGCATTAATTTCGCACTATGTTAATGGTGGGCTCGTAGTGACCGAAGACCATCCATGCTCTGCAAATCACTACTCCTTTCTCCCATCCGTCTGGTGAAAGCACTGTTCCCCAAATTTGCATTTGGCCTCTGTTCTTCCACTTTCAAGTTTCTTTTGGAGTCATTCCTTGAACTTTCAGTTTTTGATTTGCTTCTCTTCTGATCTCTGCTCCTTTGACTCCAGGCTTCTCGTAACTGATCACAATGTGTTTTGTTTTTCCATTGTTTCTTGTCTTTAAGTCTTGGATATAATCGTCTTCATTTGGATCTGATGCTTCAGTTGCCCATTTCAGTGAAGCATCACTTCCCATGAACTGGCCTCTGGTCTTGCACATTGCTACGTGCGATAGACAGTGCGCTGTCTGGACATCCATTTCCAGAGGCTACGAAGATCTTTGACTTCCCCATGCTGTAAGGTAGCAGTGCACAAACAAAGCATTCCTCCTTTAAATTTTGCCTTCCAACTTCTTTTATATGTTGATACCAGATGTTATTTCCCAAGTTTGCTGTGCTGTCCAGGTAGTCATTTAGTTCATTATCATCTTCTTGTATGCTTCTTTTTATTCTCAGAGTTTTCATGTAGTTTGCTATCATCACATTCTTAATAGCATCCATGTAGCTTCTTCTCACTGGAGGATTCTCAGGTACACCAATCCATGGTTCAGGCGTCTTCATCTGTACCAGTCGATCTGAAGAAAATCTGGAAATTCTTTCCTTGTCCTCTTGTCTTTTCCTGGCTCTGGTTATGAACGGCCAAATTGATTCTGCTATCATCTCTGTACGTGACAGTTTTGCAGGAATTGTTCTTGTTCTCTTCATTGGATTAGGTGTGTGCTTGTCAATGCTGTCTCTGTTGGTTTATTCTCCAACTCCTCCTGTCTCTTTAAAAGTTCAGCTTTCTCCATTTGTCCTTTTACTTCACTTATAGTGGAACTTCTCATAGTAGGCTGTCTAAACTTCTCCCCTTCTTTGGCCTGTGGTTCTGCAGTTATTAACACTAGACCTGGTGTAGGTGCACTCATCGTTTGCGTGTGTATGTCTTTCAGTAACCTTTTCTCATTCTTACTCTGCCAACCCTGTCTCCGGCTTTTCAACTTGCTTGTTACCACATGTGTCCGTGTGTCATTGCTAATCACACCCATTCAAGTTCTCTCACTCCTTTGTCTGACCTTCTAGGGACTGGAATGACTATAAAAGGTCTGGGTGAATTTGAGGGTGTCATGTGTACATCATTAGGTGGGTTCACAGGAATTGGAACACTTTGTGCACCAATGAAAAATGCAGTTCGAATCGTCAGTGACAGTAAAACAACGATAAATATAATGCATAGGTACATGATTCCTCTATAGGTCAGTCTGCAACACTTAGTTCTGGAACAGTACGAGCGCTTCTGCTCTTGAGGGATGACAACATTACTACTTAGGTTGCCAATCTCTATCATTTAAGGAAAGAAAACTAACAGTTTAATACACTCTAGATAATATCGTTATCTCTGAGTTCTGCTGTTTCTGCTTGTAGGTTGCAGGTACTGGAACGATTGTCCTTCTTTGCCTGACTGATAGATTGTTTCTCGTCATGGCACACAGTTCTTTTTGCTGCATATGAAATTGTCAAAATAAGGTCATAAGTTCAGCTAGTCACTAGTTGGCATGTTCAAAATAAACAAGCTCCCAGTCAATGCCTCTTATCTGTTTCACTCCGGAAGACATGTCACTTCTCTGCCAGCAAAAGTGTATTCTCTGTCAATACTTTCTCGATTTGTCCCTCGGCAGAAAGTTCACAATCTTCTCCGAAAATTCTGATGATGATTAGAAAGTTCGCCTTGCATCACGATACATATGCAGGAGCATGCTCATCTGTGTTGAGTCCTCTGGGTCTCTGATGAAAGTGAGGACGTCAACAACGGCAGGCCTTCCCACAAGCTCTGGAAAGTCCTCGATTAGGTGAAAGAAGACGTTGCTTGCCAATCTGCTATCTTCTGGTGACAGGGACATTTGTCTTGTGCTTGCTGAATTCTGGAACTGCTCGGCCTTTACTGGGAGCAGCTTCTGTGATTTCAATGAGCTTGAAGTGCAACCTGAATTCTGATTCCGTTCAGGATTATACTCAAACATTCTGTGTGTGATCTCGAAGAAATGTCAAGACATCAGTGTGTCTCCCAACAAGATCTCGAGAGTCTTCAATTAAGCAAAAGAATAGCATGCTGATACGCCTATTCGCTGCTTCCTCTGCTTGGGACATTTGTCTTGTCCTCCCTGTATTCCGGAAGCAACAGAAACTGCTTAGTATTCACAATGAGCAGCCTCCTTATCATTTTTTCGTTTTCAGGGTTTTAAAGAAATTCAGTGATGTTAGTGAGCCTTCCCACTAACAACAGGTATGATCTCAATACTAGCTCGAAATATGTTAAAATATCCTTAGTGATGTCACTGCTGTGGGACACCATAAGTGAGTCGAAATAAGGATCTTGTGTGAAAGGAGTCCGGTTACTGTATTTGCTTCCAGTTTGTGTGTCCTTGTTCACAATTTGGCATATCCTTTTCTTATCAAGGCTTCAGTGTGCCTTAGTCCAAACTTCAAAGTCAACAGAATATGTTGTGGCTTATACGTGCAATTTTCTTCTTCACCCTGAAACTAGGATGCCCAGAGTGTCCATTTTTATGTCCCTATCCTCTTTTTTGCTCAGAGGAAATGTCCAAATTTAAGCCACAACTTGCACAAATGTTATTTGTCTTTATTTTGCTGGTCATGCGTCCTTCTTCCTCGTCATGGATTTCATCTGCATGTGCTGTGGTTCTTCCCTGTTGTCTGTAGTCTCTACGCATTGGGGTGCGGGCAGGGGGCCTTCTCCGATGTATGGCTTGATATCACCCAGAAATATCCAAGCTCTTCTTCCTTCTAGCTTGACTGGAGAGGGAGTAAATCTCTCCACTCTGAATGGACCGTTGAACCTTGGCTCGTCCCACTTCTTTCTTGTGTGGTAACTGGTAGATGTAAACCTTGAATCGGGTCTGTTGTAGTATCTCCTTCTGTGTTCTGTGCTGCCCTGCACCCTTTTTGTTGTCACTGCAGCTGTCCTGAAATTACAGTAAGACAAGATGTCATGAGATTCAAGTAATTTTGCATTTTAGACCCTAAAACCTCTCCTGTTGGCTGAGCATCACATCTAGCTCTAGCTCGGGGGTGTCAATGTATTGTGCATCCTTCTGCCAGTTGCTTTCTCGTGCGACGTAAGGTGATGGTCAGAACCAGGCCAGTTTCTGAGTGCATATAGTGCCAATGGAAGGCAGTGTAGCCATCCTTTCTTTAGATTAAGCTTCAACTTTGCTATCCTTTCCTTTAACAAGCCGTTGAGCTTCTATCATAGTCCATTACCTTGAGGATGATACGCCGAAGAGAATGTGTGCTTTATACCAAGCAACAAGCTAATCTGTTCAAAGACTGCATTAACAAAGTGAGGTCCATTATCTGACCTCATAACCTCACATACACACTAGAAATGTGGCCGCACAGGTTGAGTCTAGGTGTGTGCATGGACCTGCTTCTATCCATCTAGAGAATGGACACACCACAAGAATTAGATACCTGTACCCATTACATGCTTGAATCATATTGAAATAATTGACATGCAAGTTCTGAAAAGGTCCACTAGGCCTTGGGATGACTCCTCTAATTACTCTTAGTGTGTGCCCAGCTGTGAACAGTTGGCAGATTATACAGTTCACCATAAAAAATGCAACGTGCTCTGCTACGTTCGGTATAAACCAGTCTTCAACGATCGTTGCTCCTAGATTCTCTTTTGACATGTGCGCTCTATAATGCAATTGTTCCAATACTATTTTTGACAGGACTATAGGCATCACCGTTTACCAGTGCTGTCTTGTCACCACAAGCTCTCGGAGGGTTTTAAAGAACACACTTGCCGCTTCCAAAGATTTTTATCCTCCTTTGGTGCTTCCCCTTGGAGTTCCATTAAATGGGTTTGCCCCATGTTACTATAACCCTCAGGTTCGCTTCGTGCAACAATCATTCTCTCACGCACATCAGTTATGGCCACATTCATTATTATTTCGTCCTTGGTCGCCATATGCTTGGCTTCCGTGTCTGCTGCTTGATTTCCTCGTGAGATCAAATCTGTCCCTCTCGTGTGGGCAGCGCATTTCGAGACTGCTATGCCCACTTGGAGCTGTAGTGCCTTAATCAGTCTGTCCAATAGGGCTGCGTGACATGCCATCTGCTCCGAGGTAGCCCCTCCTTTTCCAGTGTGCTAAACCTGCGTGCACTGTTGACGTCACATAGGCAGAGTCACTGTACACCGTCACTTCCTGGTCTGCGTGATTCTCGAGTGCGAGTATCAATGCCAATAATTCTGCAGCCTGTGCTGAGTAATGAGTGATGAGATGGTAATCGTGCACTAATAAGTACTCGTAACTCTCAATTTGCTTTGTGCTTCATCACAGCAGTGCCTGTATATCTTTGCCCATAATTTTGATCGATTAATCGAAGAACCGTCAACAAAGACAATTTCTCCTTCTGCTAATAATATGATATTTTATGCATTTTCTTTCACTCTGGGAATCTCATTATACAATTCTTCATAGTTCACACAGTCATGGATAGGCTCTCCTTCAGTGACTGGTTCTGCTATAAACATAGCTGGGTTCACTATTGAATTATCTTAATCGATGGATTCAAAATGATCACCTCATATGCAGAAGCTCTCTGAGATGTCAATGTGCCTTTTGGTTTCTCTAGAATGGAAAATAGTGCATGCTCGATGAACGACGTCATTGGGCATCCCATCACAATGGATGTAACCTTCTATATGGCGAGCGATGTGGCAGCTAAACTTAGTTTGCACGGGAAGTGACCCCTCATCACTGGGTCTAAATTCCCACTGTAGTATGCCAAATGTGGTCCGAGTGTAATTACTCCTGTCATAACACTGCCATTTGTGTGTGAAAACAGGTAGAATTTCTCTGCATAATTGGGAATTCCTAAAACTGGTGCCATGCAAATGGCTCTTTTTAGTTTGATAAATCCTTGTTCCATGGTGTCAGTCCATTCCATTTTTTCTTTCGTCCTCTGTGCCTTCTTTAGGGCTTGTAACAAAGGCTTAGTATACGAGTTTTAGTCAAAGACCCATGCCTTGACATAATTGCATAATCCAAGAAACCTCTGCATATGTTTTATCGTGTGTGGCTTGGCTCTGTTGAATATGGCTTCAGCCCTTTCAGGGGTAACCCTTTTCCCCTCATGTGAGATTAGCTGGCCTATGCACAGCACTGCTTGTTGACAGTATTGTAACTTCTCTTTGTCAACTTTATATCCTTTCTCAGCCAGTATAGTCATCAGCTGAATAGAATTGTGTCTGCACTTTTCCTCTGTTGTACTGCAAATCAAGATGTCGTATTCTGCGTTTGCAAGCTTTGCTGTTCTCCTGGCGTTAGCTGTTGCACCGTGTGATTTTGTGCAACTCCATTTCCACCCTGCTGCAAAAAACATAGGTGGATTTACCTTTCCTACTCATGGTTCTTGGTCGTTTTGCACCATGCCTTGACTTCTGCATGTGCATGCTAGATGCCCTGTTATCCCACACGTCCAACATATTGGTGGTGGTCTGATTATTTGCCCATTTGACATATCCTGATTACCATTTTGCATGTTTTGAAAACCTCCCTGATTACCTTGGAAACCTCCCTGATTACTCTGCCATCCTCTTCCTCAAAAGCCTCTCCCACTGGGGTAAAACCCATCACTGCCCTGATTAACCTGCTGTTGATTATTGGCCTGCTGTATTTTCAGTCCGTCTGTGCTAGTTATCATTGCCCCTTCAATGGCGTATTTTGAAAAGTTTTTCTGCACTAATTTTGCCTCTTGAGATTTTCTTGCAGCCTCTTTTTTGCGATTCTTTTCTTGCAGTAGCCTGTAATAGTGAGCTATGGTGAACTGTATTTCAGACCACGGTTTGGCCTTGATTCCTACCAAATCTTGAGCTGCTTCTGTACCTGATCTGGCAGCCCTTAGCATAATATATGGTAAAATATGGGTATGGATTTCCCACAAGATTCCTGAGTTTCCAATACCCAGGCGTCTTGGAAATTCTGAATGTAAAGCAAAGGATCCCCTGACTCCTTCATTTTTCGTGTGCTTTCCATACCATGGCTCTGCAATTGTTAAATGGAGCTCCATTGTGCGCAGTATTAACTGTAGTTACGCCAGGATAACCTGTCCGTGTCCCACATCGTCAGCTCTATCACCAAGTATGGCAATTAAAAGACCCTTGATGACCCCAATAGCTAACGTGTTCCCTCCCGTCATTTTTTCTAGCTCATGTATACATTTTCCAGCTCCCGATGTTAACATTGGGAGCTTATTTTTCAGATTTTCTCGATCTATATGTGGCCATGGAATATACTGTGGTCTTGTTCATCCTTTTTTTTCAGCAACGGGAATTGTAACACATGGCACTCCTTTTCCTCTCTCATCATTTATCTATCCACTGAAGGGGTAATAGTCCAGCAGCACCGTCTACCTGGCAATGTCCTTAGTCTGCTCACATAGGGCGGTGGAGATACTCCCCTCTGACCGTAAGATACTTCTTCGTGTCTGTCTGATTGCGTGGCTGACTCTGATGCCTTAGGTGCAAACTCGCTAGAATCTGACCATCTTATTCCTTTTCCTCCAGAGAAGCGTTTTTTGTGTCTTCTCTTATCTTCCTTTTCCTCATATTCCTCTCTTCCTGCACCTGATATTGTCTGTGCCCAAATCGTGTAACTCCTCTCATCTTCCTCATTCCTATTTAGTGTCCACTTAGCTAGGGACAGCTCTCTAATTCTGCTATTTCTGGATGCGTCCGCAGTGTCATACAACTGAGTGCTCTCAAGACACATGTCCTTCCTCTCCCTTGGGGTATCTGTTCTAGCCCCATTTCATCATATATTCTATCAATCGTCTCTCCGATGCTTCTGGTGTCAAAGTCATCTTCGATATTTGCCCTAGACGTGCTCGGTGCTACATCGTACTCTGGAAATATTTCTTCTATGTCTTCCCAGTCTACTACTGGATTGGGTTTTTTAACCTCTCTTTCCAGATATTCAAGATCCTGTGCTCTCTGTCTTCGCTTACATTCTATGTTGTCATCAAACTCTCTGTGCTTCCTCGCTTCCTCTATGACCCTATCTTCTTCTTGTTTCTTTGCATCTCTACGTTCATTTGCCCTTCGTATCTCCTCATCCCTTTGTCTTTTTATTCACTTCTCTGTTATCTTTTGTTCTTCTTCCTCTATCCTTTGTTGTTCTTGCCTGTCGTGATCATGAGCTGCTTTTGGCTTATGATCGCGTTTCCGTTCTTGCTCTTCGCGATACAGCTGTTCTCGTCTCTGTCTATCTTTTTTCCTGATCCTCTCGTCTCTTAATCCTTTTTCCTTTTCCTTCTCTTTTCGCTTTGAATCGTCTGACTCCCCCTTTTGTCTCCCGTCCTCTATGCCATTACCATTGAGTTTCAATAGAATCTGACCTCCCATCCATGTGTTCTGTGTGAATGCCATCTCATCAGTTCTGTCCTTATCTCCTTTCCATCTATTTCCCTCTCTATTCATGTCTGGAGATGTACTTGCTTGTGCTTGATCTCCTTTTTCTTTCTCGTGCCTCTTTTTGTCTCTCTGGACTGCGGAGGTGATTTCTCTATCTCTGTCTTTGTCTAGGTTTTCATCACTACTTTGCATAGGTGACTCATATGCCGGGTTGCTATATCCCGTGGCTGCTTTAATTTCCCTCATTGGATATAATCCTTCGTCTTTACTGACTTCGCTTTTGGTTTCAGACGGGGCGAGTGGTGCAGAAGGCGTTTTACCCCCCTCTGTGCATATATTAAGTATCCAATCTAAAAGCGGCTCCACCTCCTTATCCTATTGGCACATCTTCCAAAAACTATCTTAGCGTTTATCTAACTTGTTTTACCGTGTATGTGGCGTGCAAATATGCCATTATGTGTTGCAGGACCGTTTTAGATAGTGATCCACCCTGGGGCCATGGCATAAACATTTTGTGGGAGGTTCCTTTAACCCATTCTGCACTGTACTTTTTCAACTTAGATGTGTGTTTTGGCAACTGTTTGCACAAGTGTACTAACAGTGTGATGTCTTCCATGCTTAACTTTATTTATCTTCTCCTCATACAACACTTTGTTACGTTTTACATTTCTTAAACAAAATCAACAATATGAGCGAGCACCAGTCGTCGCAAGCTCCAATCCCATTTTTTCACAAATAATGCCTTTTTACTTTTGCAAACAACAATCATCAATTCATGTCATACAACATCCTAGCTATCCAATCGCATAATTTTCATGCTGTTTCCCCCAAAAATGTTATTACCTTGTGACGTCAGAGAGAAAGAAAAAAAAAACATAAGGCTGGCATAACAGACTAGACAGACTCCGGCTTGCTACACAAATCTCATGCCGCTATCATTATCCAGACATGGAACTTAAGCCCATCCCTTTCAGATCGCCTCTTTCATCGATTCTGGTTTCCTATTGTGTGCTATCTTTTCAGGATTTTGAATGCAGGCTTCTTGTAACCGCTATATTAAATGATAGGTATTTGGGCGTATCTTCTCTCTGCTCAGGTATCCTCGTGGTATCCTCTCTCTAGCTCGGGTAACCTCTCGCTATCCTCTATCTGCTCGGGTAACCTCCCGGGTATCCTCTATGCTCGGTCACCCTCGAGTCAATATTTCTTTCCCCTTATATATACATTCTACTCTTACTCTGAAGTTATGTTTGTCCCACCTCCCTCCGTTACCTTCCCTTACTTGTTCTAAGGAATGCAATTTTTGCCAAAGTATTTAGTCTTTTTTCACTCACCATTCGCATTTTTTTCCTCTCTGCACGCTCGGGATCATCTCCTTTGTTACTGCCTCTCCTTGCTTTTTGCTCCATCAGCTGCTTGTAGAAGTGGGAAACGGTTCATGGGAGAAAGCACAGGTTCTTTCAGACCTCAACCTGCAGGTTTTCCAATTTTGGCTAACCACTATCTACGGGAAGTCTCTCGGTCTACTTAGCCGGATAGCAAAGGACTTGTGATATTGCTGAGGACTTAGAGTTACTTATGTCGACGGTCAATGGGTGTCTTATCTAATCGATAGTTGATAAACCATCCTATCTCTGCTACCAGGTATGCAATAGGACCCCAACTGGCCCATAGAGCTGGGGGTTTCTCAGTAGCACTTTAAGATGAGTAGCAGCACCCTCGAGATGGATGGGGAGGCAGATTAATACTCTTGCATCAAATCAATAATGACAATTCAATGGTTTGGCAAAGGGAGTCCGTTTAATGACAAGTACAAAAAACGGGGAGTTCATGAATATCAGTGATCGCTCGATCTTCCTTCTCGCTTCAACAACTCCAATTAATTTAATAAAAAACACATCATTTATACTAAAAACTTGTCATCACTGACGTGTAATGCTTAAAATCTGGCATGCAATTCTTTTGTTCTAGGAAGGTAACTTTAATATAGGTGCTATATCTGTATATGGTAATGGAGTGAGGGTATTGGCATAGAAGCCCTTCCTTCAAAATGGCTACTGTAGATGTCACTGAAAGTACGACATCTCATTGGTTTGACTAACTATAGGACCCTACATTACTTGGTCCACTATGACTCGGTTGGCATCAACTCCACTCATACTTTTCCACTAGCTTAGCAGCGTGCAGAATAGCCGGCCAGTTGCAGGGAGTTTCTTCTGCACGCCCAGCCTCCCTCCAATTATTGCAACAACCAATCATCACTTCAGTGGTCATGTGTCAATTATATCTTTGTATTTTGGCCTCGAGACTGCTTCTTGGTCTGGAAAATTGAAGGCGTCTGGGCATGGCACAAGTCCATGAGTAGGTGTGAAAGTTTCATCCCTTCTGCTTGCTCGGTCACGTGATTTCGACAGCGTGAAATTGTCTTATTCTTCATGCAATTTGTGTATTTGATTTAATTTTGCCAGCCCTTTGCCATCTGTGGCTTATTTTGACTTTCTGAATAGGATACTCTGTTCTTCTCTTCATTAATTGTATCCACTGTGGGTCTATTTCAGTCGATACGACCTTGGCTTCTTTGCATGATTTGCTTTTGTCTGAGTTTCCTTCTGTCTTTAATTCTTGATTTGCTTGCTGCAAGGCTCCCCTCTTGAGACCTTTAATAACCTTTGGTTGATTCTGATCCTGTGCATAGTGGAAGTATACTTGTATGAAGTGCTCCTTTTGAGGTAGATATGTATAGGTGTTCTTGCCGCAATCTATCTTACTACTAAGCTTAAGCAAGCCTCAAGAATTCTTGCTTCTTGCGGTTCCTTGCATATGTACACGTTTAAACTGGCTGAATATCTTCATCACATTCATTGCATACGTTTCTGACATTTGACATCAATTATTTCACTTTAAACTCAGGATGTCACTTATCCATGGAGTTTTGTCTCTTTTCATCATTCACAGGTCTTCTTATCTTCTATATGTGAGTCAGTCCGGGTTCTTATGACGTCACCATTTGTCTTCATTTATTATCTCCTTGGCTTCTTCAGGTATTGCATTCGGACAATCGTCATTCCGTCTCATTTGTCGACATGGTTTTCTCAATGGGTACCTTACTGTCCAGATTTTCTTAGGTGTCGGTACTTCAATAGGTGCTGTCAGTCTGATAGGTACTGGACAGAGCCCCACAGTGGCTCTCTGCTGGTTTATTTGCTCATCATACGTCACATATTTCGGCATGAACGTTTCTGGTACTTCAAAATGGGCGGTTGGAGTGCAAACCATGCTTGGGACCTCCTATACAACGTGTTTTTTGAGAATGCATTAATTACTTATACCCGTGGCTACAATGGGTCACCTTGTAGCCACGGTTATTGACAAAACAATGAGATGCCGGTTTCTATAGCCGCCGCAACACAGGCAAGGTATAAGTGTACAATTATTCTCGATCACAATAATATTTTTAAGTGATTATTTGATTGCTTGTTCCAAGCCACATGTTGAAAGATGTTATCGTATAATTGGATGGTGGTATTCATTTCGGATTCTGCTGGGAAAGAACTGTGTCATTGGCAGTTGTAGGAGTTGAAGAGTTCAAACAGACTGTTGTTGGAGTACTTTTGAGGTATACTATTTTGGGAGAAAGACGAAGAAATAGAGCAAAGTTGTGAACCAGTATCTGACAATTCATTTTAGTGATTTGTCAGGGGATGAATCGCCTTCTTCAGATAACTATGAGGAAACGTATTGAGAGACTGCGACAAACAGTGGTGTTGAAGCAATTGGGAAAGTATGTGAGAAGCATTGACTACGTACCTGTTTCTGGTATCACCACAGAACTCTGGAAGGAGTTTTTGAAAGAGTAGCTCTCTGTATGGATTTTTGACAGATATGTTTGGCGAGGAAATTTAGGTTATTTTATGTTTGGTAAATTAATAAAACATCTGAAGGAACATCACAGAGACACATTGCATGTTTACTTCTAAGCAAGCTTGTAACGGGAATACAGAAGTAGACACACTGTCCGAATAAAAACTGAATTTTATTGTATAATTTTGAGTTAAAAACACAGAAGCTCTTTTAAGAGCCACCCATAGGACATATATTTTACTATTGTAAAAGTCAATTGTGGGGTGTAACTTTTTTATATAGTCACAGCCAGTGCCATCTTAACAGTTTCTGGTGCCCTGGGAACACGCAGCCTACTACTACACGCAGCCTACCTAATTCATGTCCTACTCCCACCCCCTCAAAACCCAGGTCACCCTGCTCCAAAACCAAGCCCTTCCCAATCTGAAAAATTAAGGGATTACATATCTTGAGTCAAATTCAACAGATACTCGTCTAAGCTTTAAATGGATGATCTAGTTATTAATAAAATAAATTCTTCAGTACCATTCATTCATGCACATGTAGAACAACCTGCCTGCCTGCCTGCCTCATGTGAGCGACTCTCTGGGCCTGCATGGGATGCAGTCATTGTTTTCCTATTTGGGGCCAGTTATTGCATTTCCAGCTGTTTCTAGCTGCTCCCAGTTCTGCTGGGGGGCTGCAGTTTACCGTCCCACGGTGATTACCAGTGTAGACAGTCTGCAGATACCTTATCTCACATGAGCTTGGCTACTGTTCAACTCCAGTTTATCAGAGCTATGAGTGACCCATCCACACCCCAGCCCTGAGCCTCATGCCTCATTGTACAGGTGTCTCCCTGAAGACAATAATAAGGTTACCCACAGCATGCTCTGCCCATTTCCATCCTGTGTTGGATCTCATCTTTTTGATCCGGCGGGGCCTTCTCCAATTCACATAATATGACATCACGATCATCCCGCCACCCGTTCCTCTCCAGTCCATTCCTGGCCCAGTCAGGGAGGGACCCCATCTGTAGTCGAAACTTGTTGCTGCCCAGAGATTTCACACTGTGCTATCAGCAAATGCATTATGCATATTTGTCTATAGTCAGAGTGTCCTTCCCACTCGGACACTCCAGATGACTACTTCAATAAACTAAACACACATGAGTGGCGCTGCCACACACATCTCCCTCCCCTCCCCATTGTCTTTCACAAACTGGACTCAAGTTTATCAGAGCTGTAAGACAAGAGAGATCTCCTTGATCTGTCCTCTGCTTATGACACAGTCAACCATGCCATCATGTTCAAGCACCTCTGTGATAACCTGGGTATCACTGATCAGGCCCTGGCCTGGCTGACCTCCTTTCTCACTGATTGGCCCTCTCAGGTTCAACTGGGGTCCTTACTCTCTTCTATCTCTCTCTCTCTCTCTCTCTCTACCTGTGGTGTACCCCAGGGGTCTAACATCTCTCCCTGGCTGTTCAACCAATACCTGGCTCTTTTCGCCTAACGAATAGCTGCTCTCTGCTCCACCTTTCATTATAATGCAGATGAAACTCAGCTCTCTCTCAGGCTCAGTACTATGATGACAGGTTTTGTGAGGTTTTTTAAAAGCCTCTTTTCAAGGCTGATGGCAATTACACTATATCTCCATGCACCCACATAACTGAGCCCTAGAAAAATTGCTTTAAAACTGCTACCAGCAATGCAACATTTGACAAAAAAGTGCAAAAAGTGCAAATCTTAAAACATCGCCATTCTTTGCACATTCTTTGCACAACATATGGGCAGATAAAAAAGCACACACATCACGCTTCTTACTGGAACTCTTAACACATAGTGATGGACCTAAGCACTGCTGGAAAGTATGCTTGCCCGCGGTAGAGTTTCTTGGTGTCAACCCTTCCCTGGTGACCTGAAAGGATTTTAAGCTGAAAGAAACCCATGCATCCTTTGTATTTTTCATTTTGCGTTCTTCAAAAATGGTGTTAACCAGGATGTGCATGACTACTTCAATAAACTAAACACACATGAGTGATACTGACACCCGCATCTCCCCCCCAACCCATTATCTCCCATGAGTTGGGCTCCTGTTCAGCTCCATCTTATCAGAGCTCTAAGACAAGTGGCCCATCCATTACAGTAAGATTGACCCGCCACTAATATGGATGTAAGTATATATTTTTTTCTTAGAAATCGCTTATTGCCCCTGATGAAGAGTGTGTAATACTCGAAACGCGTTGGGCCCCTTTTGACTACTACATCATGAAAATGAATAAAAAGAAGATGGTTTCTTGTGACCTAAGTTTGTGTTAATGAGCTTTTCTTTAAGTTATTGCATTTCTAAAAAAACATTTGTAACTACTAAATGTATAATTTAAACACAACTAATTGTTGGTCTGGTTTTCCAGTCAGTGAAAGGGAACTTATCTTTGTTTTTTGTAGCACTTAATGCAACCTAGGTGTCAAGGCTGCATCCTTCTCCCCTGCACCTTAAATATATTCTTAATATCATTAAGACTTTCCTTTTTTATTAACATACCTAGACATTTAAAAAGGGTGTGCTTCTGGCGTCTGCTGTTCTTTCGCAGAAGCCTAGAAGAGCACATGGGGCCTCGTGCAGCTTGACTCTGCTGCATGCAGTGAACGGGCGGAAAGAGCCTCAAAGACACACCCATCCCGTAACAAGTCAGAAGCTGAAACCATTGGATGACAGAAGCTGCATGGCAACAGGATTCTGATTCCTGATTGATTGACAGTGTTGTAGGGGCAGAGCCAGCACTGATGGCATGACTCATGAGGCTGAACAATCAGAATTATTTTTTTCTAGTCAGTTGTTCCAGGCTCTTCTAGACACACTGGCCCTAGGAGTGATCATGTGGCCTGTAATCACCCGTGCACTTGCGCTGTTGTTTCCTCCGTGACCTGTACCCCTGCGCTGTTGTTTTTCTCTGATTGTGGGTGATCCCTCGCGCTTAGGCCATATCTGTTCCCTTGCATTCCTTGATCGTGTGTGCTCCTCGCCTCCTGGCCTGCATGCATTCCAATGCATGCCCAGATTGTGTGCGCTCCCTCACGCTTAGGCCACATGTATTCCCTTGCATTCCGTGATTGCATGTGCTCCTCGTGTCCTGGGCCACTTGCTTTCCCACTCATCCCTTGATCGCACAGGCTCCTTACGGTCCCTTGCATACGGGGATTGCGTGCGCCCCCACGCACACCTAGCTGCATGCACTTCCTCGCATTCTGGGATTGTGGGTGCCCCTCGCATCCTTGGCTGCGTATGTTCCCACCACGCATTCCTTGATTGTGTGGGCTCCTCGCATCTTTGGCCGCATGCATGCCCGCGCATTCTCGGATTGTGTGTGCTCCATCTCGCTTATGACGTGTGTGCTCCCTCCCAACACTAGGCTTTCTTTTCCACCTGCTGCACGCCCTCCGCTGCCACTGCAAGCCCTTTCTTCCCCTCCTAACCTCTTCACCTGACCTACTGTTTACTATGTGATTTTGTTCTCCATGGTTTGCTGTTTTCTCTGCCTCTGGGTTCCCTTGGTAGTTGTCCTGCTCATGGTTGTTTACTATTCAGGACTGCCTGCATCCTTTGTTCCTCCTTTTTAGGTTCCCCGGTTGATTGCGCTATCTTTGTGCATTCTGTAGCTCCTGGTTGTTTGCATTCACTGTAACCCTGCTGTTCTTTCCCTTCTAGGTCCCTGATCAATTGCTCTTTCTTTGCGTTTTTTGTTTCTCCTTGTTATTTGCATCATTTGATTGCCTACATCTTGCTATTCCTTCCTTCTTTCAGAATCCCTGTTTGCTTGTTCTGTTTTCTAGCAGCATTTCTACTCTTCTTGTTTGCTTGTCTATATTTGTATATGAGCAGTGTTCTCCTTGATCTGTGCTCTGCTTATGACACAGTCAACCATGCCATCCTGCTCAAGCGCCTCTATGATATGAAATGGAATTTATAACCTGGGTATCTCTGATCAGGCCCTGGCCTGCCTGACCTCCTTTCTCACTGACTGGCCCTCTCAGGTCCAACTGGGGTCCTTCCTCTCTTCTATCTCTCTCTCTACCTGTGATGTTCTCCAGAGGTCTACCATCTCTCACTGGCTGTTCAACCAATACCTGGCTCTTCTCGCATACTTCATAGCGGCTCTCTGCTCCAACTTTCATTGTTATGCAGATGACACTCAGCTTTCTTTCAGGCTCCGCTCGGGCGTCTATAGTCCTTCTCACTTTCCCGACTGTCTGTCTGCTGTTCCAGAGTGGTGACCCCTAATGATCTCTGCCTCAGCAAGTAAGACAGAGATCCTCCACATTCTAACACCAGCTCCCTTTTCTCTCTCTCTCTCTGGCCACCATCTCTGGGTCCTCTTCCCTCTCCTACCTGTGAGGCTAAGAACCTCGGGGTCATCCTCGACTCCACCCTCTCCTTCTCTCCTCACATTTCTGACATCTCTAAGAAGTAAAACTATCGGCTGCACCACCTCAGAGTTATTCTTCCCTTCCTCACTTTCCCCCAGAAGCTCACCGTCTCTAGAGATCTGGTACTTCGAAGGCTGGACTACTGAAACAGTCTCTTTCTAAACCTTCCTGCCTCTACTCTCCATCTTCTACAACTTATCCAGAACAGGACGGCAAGACTTGTCCTTGGCCTCAAGCCCAGGGATCGTATCCCTCCATCTCTGAAATCTCTTCATTGGCTTCCAGCGGCAGCAAGGATCAAGTTCAAGACCCTCTGCATTGTCCACAAGGCTTTCTGGGGCCTGGGTCTGCACTACCTCTAACTCCCTCTTCCTAAGTATCTCCCTTCTAGAGCTCTCTGCTCATCCACCTCCAACTCTCTGAGGGTCAGCCGTTTTTCCAAGCAGAGAGTTGGGGGCAGATATCTTTCTTCGGCTGGGACCTCCCACTGGAACAGCCTCCCTGCCTCTCTCATGCTTGAGCAGAACCATCTTCGGTTCTGAAAGTAACTCAAGACCTTCCTCTTCACTTCCGCTTTCTCTCTTCCTCTCCCCTGCTGATGACCCATATGTTCCATGCATCTGGTTTACCTGGCCACCCACTGAACCAGGTCCCTGCTCATCCAGTTACTC
Source organism: Ambystoma mexicanum (assembly GCF_040938575.1). Classification (NCBI taxonomy): domain Eukaryota; kingdom Metazoa; phylum Chordata; class Amphibia; order Caudata; family Ambystomatidae; genus Ambystoma; species Ambystoma mexicanum. The sequence continues at coordinate 117,205,033 of NC_090935.1, read as the reverse complement.
CTCGCACTACCTCTTGGCCCTCTACCGCTTGTGGTCCGTATCTGTAACCCTATGGCCCACCCACTCCATGCAATTATTAGCCACCCACTGGCTGCACCCCTGATTACTGGCACTTAGCCACCCATTTGCTGCACTCTGTACCTAAACATATCCCTCTTCCCTCCCTTGTGCACTTCTCCACTCCTCCTACCCCCTTCTTGCACTTCTCTCCTCCCCCTCCCTGCGTTTGTGCGATTTGAATGACACAAGGCCTAGTAAATTCATTGTTTGTATTCCCTTTGTTTCGACCTCCTTGTCTTATCACACCTAGAAACACTTGTGTACAGGCGCGTTACCAATGCCATATCATATCATATCATAATGACAAGCTGCAATTGGTACACTTGAAATGGCGTGGGGGAGCACGGAGCAGACAGAATCATAAGAGACTTCACACTTGCTCAACCTCAATTATCCAATTGAGCTTTTGTCTTTTCTCCCAATGATCACTGAAACACTACATCTCCCGCCCGGACCCCCCTCCAAAGTGGTGGTGGCCACCCTTAAAGGATCCCAGGATTGGGGGCCCGGCGACATCACTGGTCGCGACTTTGCACGTGGCTATGACTTAATGGTTAAAAAAAGAATATTGTACGTTTTTACATATGTAAATGTGTTTAACAAATAGTTCTTAAAATAACTGTTTTGGCTTATAATGAGGGTAGTATTTCAGCACAGTTGGAGTATTTCTCTAATGTTGTCAAGCAGAAGAGCATTCCCTTCATCTGTTAGGTGTACTCCATCATGTCTATACAGGTTAGACATGTAGAACTGGATGTTGTTCGATATCCATAATTGTTTTTGGTCTACGATGAAAGCTGAAACTACCTTATTAAAATGTCTCTGATCTCTGAGATGTTTCATTTTGGAATTACATCTGGTGTACCACTTCCATTTTTGCCTCTGAGTCAGGTTGGAAAAGATGAAGGTGGTACAAGGAAAGAATTCCATGAGTTTCTTCAAATCTTGTTTCATTAATAAAACAGGAGACATACCTCATACATTACCCAAATCATTGTCAAGACAATGAATGAGTATGACATCTGGCTGCCCTGTGCTACTGAGACTCAACAACATAGGAAAGACTTGGGACCATCACATTCCCCACAATCCACACCATTTAACTCTAAAATCTGGCAAACCCAAAAAGTCAGTGACCAAAATAGCCAGCTGTCTCTAATCAGCCACACAGTTATAAAATGTGCTATGGTATCTGCAGTCCTTCGCTGTTTGCAGGAAAAAGACTCCTAGATTGAATATCTACTAATAGTAGGAATAGGGCATGCATGATGCCTGTGTTTTGGAGTTTGTAATTGGTTGGAGTTACTGTTGCAATTGTGTACTTGTCTCTGATAGTTTGCAGTGAAAATGTGTCGGCCATTTTAATAGTTTGCCTACTATAGTCCTCTTTTTGTGCCAATGACTTTTTTTAAAGTATGATCGGCACCATTCTGAATACTTTTGACATTCTGATTGCAGAACCCACGCTGTGCAGATGCTGAGTCTGTGGCTTATGTGAAAATCTTTGGATCTTTTGGATAAGTTGAAAGTGTCAGTAAATGTTTACATATTAGAAGATTTATTTGCAGTGTGGGTGAATAGGTATGTTGACTATTTAGTTGGGCATTGAGAATGAATGCCGTATACAAATATGGAGTGGGTGTTGCCCTGTAAAGCATTACCTTCTTTAAATTTAGGAAAGGTAGTTTTGCACCACATGCACACTTGCTAGTCGTAAATGTACTTTTTCCTCCCCAAGAAATGGACACATATAAATGGCCGCACAGTACTGCTCTTTGGGTATTTACAGATTTTGAGTTGCTCTAGCCCGGTCAAGCTTTCTGCAGCAAACATCTCAATGTTGGCCCTGCTTTTGAAATTGAATTCCTACCTAAGAAGTTAGTGTCATGACAAGAACCTGTTTTTTTGATCCTACAAAGTAAAACTTTATTAGAAAACCTGTATGTCTTAACAAATATTTCTGCCCTGGTAAATATGTCTAGCGTTTTAAAATCTCAATTCCTCTTACCAGTGTAGCCTCATGATGAAGTCATGCTTCCAATTCTTATCATGCATATGTGTAAATGCCTAAACAGAGCAGCCCTCTGTACATATACAGTTTTGGGGGTAAGTGTGTTCCAGCAAAGCATTACTTTCTTTAGATTTTGCAAATTGTATTTTGCATCTCATGCAAAGTGTACCTTATTGGTTCACCGCTTTGTTTAGACACTATAGTGTAGGTCACCATTTCAATCTTAATTCTCTAAATACTATTGTATCCAGTAAATGTAGTTTTCCCTCTCCAATGAAATGAACACCTATATATGCCTGTATCATACTGCTCTGGGGGCAATTACAGGTTTTGAGTGTTCCTGCCATACTCGGGCTTGCTACAGCATGTATGTGGCTTTAGGCCATGCTTTTGCAAGCCTAAATCTGATCCACCAGTTATTTATATTCCAAGAAACTGTTTTGTTGCTATTAGCCCAATAAATTGTATCTAATTACTGTCTTTCTTAGGAAATATTGTCCCCCTCTTTAATATTTCCATCTGTTAAAACCCTAACTTTCTGCAACCAATTGAGCCTCCTATCGAGAATCATTAACCTGTGTAAATGCTCAAACAGCACTGCTCTGAGTACATTTACATTCGGAGTGGGTGTTGCCCAGTTAAGCATACCTTCTTTACATTTAGGAAATGTAATTGTGCACCACATGTACACTCTACCCTTTTGCTGCAGATCTTTGTTTTCCACACTAGATACTAGGGGCCTCATTACGACTTTGGAGGCAGCCATGGCGCTAGTAGCGCCATGGCTGCCTCCAAAATCGTGGCCGGGTTCCCTGAATGGGGAATTACAGGGCCATTCCGAGTTCGGGGGGCCCGGTAATTCCTCCTTCAGGGAACCCGGGCCCGGTCCTTCCCCATTCCCATTTGATCTCCCATAGGGTTCAATGGGAATGGGGAGGAAGCCAACAACGGCCCGTCAATTACGGGCCCGTTGTTATCTCCCTGGTTCCCTCGAGGAACCCGCTATGGACGTCTGGAAAAACCAGACGTCCAGAACGGGTCCCGCGAGGGGACCTCTTAATAGTGCAGAGTGGGTTTAACGGCGCCGGCACCATTACAGGCGCCGTTAAACCCATTCCGCACTACTCGTGACGAAGCCCTAGGACTGAGTTGCAGTTTGAATTCTCTGAAAACCAGGGTTTCTAGTAGACTCCCCAATGAAAAGAATATCTATAAATGGCTGCACACTACTGCTCTGTGGGTAGTTCCAGATTTTAGTGGCTTTAGCAGAGTCAGGCTTTCTGAAGCATTCATCTCAATATAGGGCCTGCTTTTGAAATCTAACTCCCATCTAAGATGTTAGTCTCACAGCAAGAAACTGCTTTTATGATCCTACTAAGCAAAATTGTGTTTTAAAACGTTTATGTCTTACCAAATATTTCTGCCCTGATTAAATATGTCTAGTCTTTTGAACTCTAGATGTCTCTAACCAGTGCAGCCTCATGATAGTCATATGTCCAATTTCTAATCATTTATATAATTAAATGCCTAAACAAAGCAGCTCTGTGTATATATGCAGTTTTGGAGCAATTGTTATCCAGTAAAGAATGACCTTCTTTAGATTTTTCAAATGTAATTTTGCATCTCATGTAAAGAGTATCTTTTTCGTTCACTGCTTTGTTTAGCACAGGTCACATTTGTAATCTTAATTCTCTAAATACTTTGGCATCCAGTAAATTTAGTTTTCCCTGCCCAATGAAGAGAACACATAAATATACCTGTATAGTACTGCTCTGTGGGCAATAACACATTTTGAGTGATCCTGCCATACTCTGGCTTGCTACACCATGCATGTGAATTTAGGCCCTGCTTTTGCAAGCCTAAATCTGATCTAGCAGTTGCTTAACTACCAAGAAACGGTTGTGTTGTTCTTAGTTACCAAATTGTATTTGATTCCTTTGACACTGTCAACCATTTCATCCTGCTAAAGTTTATCCGTGATAACCTGGATATCACCGGTCAGGCCCTGTGGTGGCTGACTTCCTTCCTCTCTGACCGACCCCCCCAGGTCCAACTGGGGTCCTTCCTCTGTGCTATCTTTTTCTATACTTGTGGTGTCCCCCAGGGGTCTAAGCTCTCCTTGGCTGTTCAACCAATACCAGGCACTCCTTGCCCACTGCATTGCATTGCCACTCTCTGCCACAACTTTCAGTGCTATGCAGATGACACTCAGCTCATATTTAGGCTACCTTTTGCCACCTTTTCCCTGTCTCTCATCTCTGACTATCCAGGAGTGCTGTGCTGCCAATGACCTCTGCCTTAATGCCAGTAAGACTGAGATTCTCCTCATCGGCAATCCCACTCCCTCCTTTCCTGTAGCTCTCTGGCCAGCCTCTCTTGGCCCTCTTCCTGCTCCCACGTACAAGGCTAAGAACCTGGGGGTCATCTTCGACTCCACACTCTCTTTCTCCCCTCACATCTATAACGTCTCTAAGAAGTCACATTACCAGCTGCACCTCTTCAGAGGTATTCTTCCCTTCCTCTCCTTCCTCAGAAGCTCACTGTCGCCAGAGCTCTGGTTCTTTCCAGGATGGATTATTGCAACAGCCTCTTTCTAAATCTACCTGCTTCTACTCTACGCCCTCATGCAACTCATCCAGAACAGGACTGCGAGATTTGTCCTTGGCCTCAAGCCCAGGGATCGTACCTCTCCAGGACTGAAATCTCTGCACTGGCTTTCAGTGGCTGCGAGGAAAAGTTCAAAACCCTCTGCATTGTCCAAAAGGCCTTCTGGGGCCTAGGGCCTCAATACCTTCAACTCTCTCTTCCTAAATATCTTCCCTGTCGAGCTCTTTGCTCATCCGCCTCCAACTCCCTCAGGGTCAGTTATTCTTCCAAGCAACGAGTTGGTGGTAGATATCTCTTTTTGGCTTGAGGCGAACCATCTTCGGTACCGGAAGCACATAAAAACCTTCCTCTTTGCTTCTGCTTTCTCTCCCCCTGCCCCCTCCTGAAATCCTAACTGATACTGAGACTGCACGGGTTACCTGTCCACCCATCTGATCTGTGGCCCAAGCCCTGGCAGTTGCACACTTGTGCTGACTTCCTGGCAACCCCTGCACCTGGGGACTGTTTTCTGTATCCCTACAGTCCCCTAACCAGCACTTATGTCTGCACTCACACTGCACTTGCCACGAGCTAGCCGCTGTTATTTATTTTATGTTATTATTATTATTGTCCCATGTACTGCACTTTCCTCCCCCCGCACTTTTCTTTTCCCCCTTCCCTTGCACTTGTGCAATCTGAATGACACCTGGCCTAGTAAGATCATTGTCTGTCTTCCTTCTGTTCCCCTTCCCTTGCCTCGTTGCACCTTGAAACACTTGTGTATAGGCGTGTTATAAATCCATATCATATCATATCATTCCTGTGTTTCTTAGGAAATATTTTCCCCCTTCGTAAAATTCCATCTGTTGAAAATGTAACTTTCTGCAACCGGTTGAGCCTCATTATATAGTCATGCTTCCTATTGACAATTATTAACCTGTGTAAAAGTGCAAAAAACACTGCTCTGTGTACATTTACAAATTTGTGGTGGTTGTTGCCCATTGAAGCATTACCCTCTTTACCTTTAGGAAATGTAATTTTGCAGCACATGCAAACTCTACCTTTTTGGCGCAGCTGTTTGTTTTTCCCACTACATACTTGGACTGAGCTGCAGTTTGAATTCTCTGAAAACTATGGTTTACAGAAAATGTATTTTCTACTTCCTAATGAAATTGAACACATATAAATGCTGACAGGAAATGCTGTCTGTGAATTTATTTTGTGTGACCATGGCTTTTATTGTACGTTACAGAGCTGTAGTGGTGAAATGTATGTGCTCACTTTGTTTCTTTCTCTACAATATAGGTGAAGAATGCCTTCAAAGATACAGGGCCTCACTACAGGGATGGCGGTAAGGGTTTACCGGTACCGGTATTTTACCAGTACCAGTAAATCCTTACCGCCTTACTACGAGGTCCCTTTGCGGGTTGGGGAATTTAACGCCTGCTTTTTGCAGGCGTTAAAAACCAACCCGCAAAGGGACCAGGGAGCTAATTACGGTACCGCAATTTGCGGTACCGTAATTGGTGCCTTCCCCATTCCCATAGAGCCCTGTGGGGCAAAAATGGGAATGGGGAAGGGCAATGGTGGAAGGGGGAATTACTGCCCCGCCAACCTTGGAATAGGGCGGTAATTCCGCTTTCCACCAAGGCGGTGCCGGTATTTTACCGGCATGAACCATGGCGCTAATAGCGCCATGGTTCACCGCCATCCGTGTAATGAGGCCCATAGACACTACATGTGAAGAGGAAGGATTGCTTGCAGGGAAGTAAAACATTTAAATTTGAAAATGTTAATACTGATCTTTCATGTTTTGTAGAAACGTGATCTGATGGCAATGTACAAATCCCTGTTACTGATCAAGTATTTGAAAAACTCCAAATTGAGACAGAAAACATGTCAACTAATGAAGTGTATGGAACCAAGCACATTTCAAGTCACACTGATAATAGGAAAACTGTACCAATATCATCACTGCACATTATAAACCACAACTTTTAAAGAAAATAGAAACCAGAACTTTTTTGTTAGAAAGAGGAATACGAATATTCATAAAAAGAATGTTCCACTCATAAGACTAAGAAAACAAACTCAGTATGAACTGAAATGTAATTCTTTGTGTAATATTGACATGTTATATTGTAAAGTCCTAAAAAGATTCTTACAAATGTTGCACAAAAATGACAATGTACAGACAAATCAAGATGTTGCAGAGAATAGATGGATGCAAAGTTTATGAAAAAGCAGACTTCCGGGTCATTCTGTTGCTTGCCTTGACAAACACAGATGTAAGAGTCAGCTCCATCATATATGGATGCTGGCTGCATACCATACCAAAATATGATATATTCTTGTTGAATTATATTAGTGCCAAACCCCATGTGTGTCACTTGCACTGTTAAATAAAACACTGACTACTGGAACAGTAGAAAGATACCTTTCTACACTTTAGTTTGGTGAAAAAGACCCATTTAAAAGATTGTGTGTATGTAGATGAAACACTTGTAGGAAGTGGAAATGATGATCCTATGCTTTCAAATGATCTAATTGTTTTAGCAGTACAAAAAAGCTAATGCAATGTTTGAGTTGTCTTCAAGTGAAAAACGTGACATTGTTTGTGTGTCCTGTCGACACACTTTCTATAAACCACAAATATAACTGGTGTACATTGAGGTGAAAGGCCTGTACAGAAGATGTTTGGAAGGACCTTTTTCTGTATCTTGAAACGTGAGATTGATGATTATTTGTTTTAGTTAATGGTGTTGCAATGAAGGACAAACAAGTTTGGCAACAGCTTAAAGATATTAGAAAGGTAACAGAAGCTGTATAGTTTCTAATGAAACACAATGATGTGTTCAAAGACAGTCTGACAGTTGCTGACTTGTCTATACTTGATGTTGAATTAACAAGAAAGAGCAGGGAAGGTCAGTTCCAATGCCTAACTGTTGCAGAAGGGAATAGTGTTAGGGAGAATGCTCTGTTTAGGCTGAATTTCCTAACCTAGTGAGTCCCCCAGCAGCTTTGCTGGATTTCTGGAGTTTGTTTTTGTCCATCCTGCCAAGAGTGAGACTCTTTTCTCCCACTCCTGGACATGAATGTGGTTAATTCCTGGGAATGTCAATGTGTTCTATGGGCTATGGGGTCTTTTACTCCATAGGGTCTCATGTGTTTTGCTATGTGTGTTACACCGCACCCTCCGTGCCGTAACACTGGGGTGTCCTAGAGGATCCCCACCATAGACTCCATACCCTGGGACTGACTACTGTCTCCCAGGGCATGTAAAGTCACCATTGGCTTTACTAGACCTAAATTTACTAACAGAACTAGTACAAACCATCCTATTGTGGACAGACTAGTAGGGGTAATTCCATTACCCCTGGGTCTGTTATTCGAGGGGGCACTGTCCCGTCCCCCCTCATCGAGTTTTGGCTGGTGGCAGTGGAAACTACTTGTTATATTCGACCCTGAATATAATTTTATGGGATTCGTCCCATTGTTGGAGGCTAATACTTTTTCCCGTTAGTCTCTAACATACCGCCGGTTTATCTTAAATAAATCTACCGGCCGGTATTTTCTGCCAGAACTCGGTTTTTAAAATGGCGTCTGTGTTCACCTCTGTAACTCCGAACCAAAGGTTGAGCCCTTTGTTCCACTTTTGGCGGGCTTCGGCACAGAAGCCCTCCAAAGTGGTGCCATTCTGTCTGGGTACCACAGGGCGTGTGGGAGGGGGTTTAGGCACCCTGGACTGAGTTGCCTTGCCAACTCAAGTCACACTCTGGTGTGATTGGCCCAAGTGGTGAGCCACCCCGCTCACCACTTAGCGTGTTTTGATTGACAGCTAGGCTGAATGAATGGGGGTTTTCTGCATAAAAGCAGGGCTTTTGGGACTGGATCTTCAGATGTCGCCACAGGACCTAAGAATCCGACGAGGGTAAAGCTGAGCCGACCTGCAATGATGACACCTCCGGTGGAGCCCTGCTGAACCGACTCACCCTGCTGGAGAGTATTCTTCCCCTGACTGGTGGGAACAACCAGTCCCTTTGCTTTTTCTTCGCTTCCAGGGCGTAGTGGTCGAATTGCCCGTGCTGAGCACCCCGGCAACCGGATAGCCACTAGCCAGTACCGCGACCAAAAGGTGGTGCCTTGTGACGGAGCACTCCGCAGCTGGTCTCTTCCCTGGTCGTGCAACGATCTTCAACTTTCCTTCGACGACGAGACCATCTCATCTCTTGGCAAAGCCCCGACTTGCATCCACCACCAGGAACAACTGCCCCCGCCGGAGCTGTCTCTCCACATACAAGGTACTGTGTCCGCCTGGCTTCCCTTGTCACGGTTAGCGTGAGGTGTCTTAATCCTTGCCTCTCCATTGGGTCGCCTCCAGACCTTCTTAACTTTTTGTTCTAAACTGGTCCAACCTTTCTGTGACAATTTGCTACAAAGACTCGAAGTGTATTTCCACTGTGATACTTGTTGGGACATTTCGCCTTGCGTCTCTCCGAGTGGGCCTGGCCTCTGAACTTTGGGATCCACAGTAGACCCTGCCTTACCTGCCTTGCATTTGCTTCGTAAAAGTGTTGGTACTGAGTTGGTTTCATACCCTGCCTTTTTCTCTCCCGTTCTAACGAATATTAAAGTGCCATCTAGGTTAAAGCATTCACCTCTGTCTGCAAATAAGTGGTGCCGTTGAACCTAGACTTGTCGAAATATTGTTAGGGGATTGATATACTTATAGTAATTGTGATTGAAGTTGTTTGCCGTATTAGTGCCAGTGTGTTTTTCATAGATGTGTTTTTATAAATAAATAACTATATATCTTTACACCCAAGCTCTGTTCCGTGTCTGCTTGTTCTACTGTGTAAATTGCCCTATTTTGTATACTCCACATACTGCCTAACTCTTCTTGAGGGAAGTCTGACTGCTCAGCCACAGCTACCAAGTGAATCTGTGTGGTACAGACTGCTACCAAGTGGGTTTACTGCCAAACACCTGTAGGCCTAAATCTTTTGCAGTGGTCCCAGAGGGAACTGCACAGGTTTCCGCTTAACAAATAGTTTTTATGAATATTATACTATTCATCCACTACACTCACGTAAAGTAATGGGTGACAGTTTAGAATCGTACCAGATGAAACTAACAAAAGGTACACCAATCATCTTAAAAAAATATTAGAAGCTTATTGTTTCCCTATGCTTTGTCCCAATGGAAATGGGGGCAGATTGGATGATCAGAAGGTTCCAACTTCTTCTTCAGAACCACCAATTCCACACCAATAATGAGTACATTTTTCAGTTATTCGATGAAAGTTGCTCATACACTTCAAGCAGAAACTACATTTTAAAATGTTTCTTCATGTGAGATGCTGCAACAGGTGAAACAAAACAATGACGTTTTAGAAGGATATTTAACCAATATCCTGGCCACAATTGGTGGAACTAAGGAATATTGGTATCGAAGACATTTAGAGATTAGATGCATCATTAGAAACCAGGGCCCTCCAACTAGGTTTGTGACTTTAAGTTGTGCCCAGTTTGGTTGGGATGATCTTGCACAGTGGGTTTGTGAAGGAAATCCAGATATAGAAGGGAGAATTGTGTGCAGTGGACCCCGTAAGTGTATAATGATTTTCCCATCACTGATTTTTAGACATTTTCCATTTTATTTGTAATAAAGAATATGGTCCACTAGGTACTGTGGAACATTTCTTTTGGTGGAAAGAGTACCAGAAACATGGGGCTCCACATATACATATTGTTGTGGATCTAAAATGCTCCTCAGTATGGTAATGAAAGTGGCAGCTGTGTAATGGAGTTTGTACAAAAGTATGTTACTTGTTCTATCCCTGCTCAGCATGTCAGTGCTGATCTACGGAACAAGGTTGAAAGGTTTCAAAGGCACTTGTGTGGGAAGTACTGTCAGAGAAAATATAAAAGTAAAGACAAGTACTAAACTGAGTGCAGATTTGGATTTCCTAGGCCTATTACACCAGTCGGTCAAGCAAATAGCCCTATGTCATCTATTCATCATCATGTGATTGGAAAGTCACCAAGGAATAGGACCACTTAGAGATAAGGAATGCCAATTAATAAATTATTTAAATTCTGTCATTGCTGAACTTTGTAATGCAAATACTGATGTACAGTATATTTCAGACATTACAACAGCTGTTGCTCGCTATGTTTCAGCATACATGACAAAAGCTGAAAGGAGTGTGGAAGCTATGGAGCTGTAGATCGGCTATCTAGTTTGCCTCTGTATGGCCGTAGCATTCATTTAGTATGGTTACGTCTTGGCCCAGGTACTACAATAAATCAGCTACTAACGTCTTTGAGTGAAATTCAACAGTTAGCTGAAAGAGAACCTGATAGTACAAAGATCTTGAAATCCAACTTGATTGATACCTATTATCCAAATAGGTCTGCCACGTTGGAAGATCTTTGTATGAAGTAGCAGAATGTTACTCATATTGAAATATAGAAGCACACAATGACAAGATGATTTAAAGTACAAGGATGCACTGGTTAATTAGTGATACATGAAATGCCATGCCTCATCAACCACATGAAACTGTCTTGCCAAACTGCAGGGAAAAAGTAACTATTTCATTTTTGCCTTTTGCAGTTGTTCTTCCTATGGCATGCAGAGAGATATTTGCTTGACAGTTTTGAAACATTTGAGCAGTTCTTTTATTCAAAAAAATATATTATTACATATCCAAAGTTTGAATAGTACTTAGATCTACTGGAAAAAGAAATACACCAAGAAGAACTTGTGGCAGCTGAATGGACAAAAGAGGCTCCTGAGGGCTGTCAAGGTTCTGTAGAAGGAAGTCAAACTGTGGTAGGCGAGCCAATTATTCAAACTGATGTTGAGCTCACCATGGAAGGAGTAGAGAGTGCAATGTAACAGGCTAAAGCTGCACATCCAAATTATGACACACTTGTAAGTACTCTAAATGAAGAGCAGAAAGAAGTTTATTGTAATATCAAAGTTAGCTTCTTAAACGGCTTAAAACATGACAAGCATGAATGTTCTTGTTTCCAATACAGACCTCTATTGATGTATGTTAGTGGACAAGCTGGAACAGGAAAAGCATCTTTAATTCATGCACTGAGAGCAATGATACAACAGGTCACTGATTGTTCTCTGTCGTGTGTTCTCACTGCTCCTACAGGCTTAGTAGAATTCAAAATAGGTAGTGTTACTTTACATTGATTGTTGATGCTAGAAGGAATGTCATATGTGGCACTGTCACATTTCCAAAAAATCAAATTTTTGGTTTTGATAAACTTTGACGGGTCTAAAGGGACAGCTGAAACTTCAGGTATTGAAGGATATAATAGATTATGTGTACTGTATGTTCCTCACCTTGATCTTCTTCCTGGACCTGCAAATCTTGTTACAGAAAAAAAAGTAACAGCTAAAGCTACATTTAAACAAAAAGGTTCCTCTTAAATATACAAAAGAAGACAATCTACCAGAGTTGGAAAGTCAATCAAATATGACATACTGCCACTATAGATTTAGTATTGAAACAGGGGTTGAATGCTATTCGAATGCAGCTTTGTTTCAAATAACACCACTGATGCATGAAATAGTTTCATCAGTAAAGAAAAAAGTATGCAGAGAACTTTCTATTCTTAAAGTATAAGTAGATGAAAGACCACACAATTTATATTTGGCAATGTCAATCCGAAGTGTAGTGCCTGTAGAGAGTGGAAGAGAACACTTTTATGACAATACTCAGGAAGATACTCAAGAATTTGTAATGACTATATTTGAGGTGTTAGAGCAGGAAACAGTTGGTGTTGATAGATATGTAGGAATGTCTTCTGAGTGGAATCATGAGTGTACACAATGTCAAAAACAGGAAATTACTTGGGATCTTAAAGAAAGATTTCTATATTGTCCTGCCCCAGATCAGAAAAATGTGAATGTGACTAATCTAGTAAATAAAAAATGCCATACAATGAGATGCAGTTGGTATAGTTGTAATTTACAATGAATAGTGCAAAAACAAGTTTATAATAAGTACCTTTCAGTAATTTTTCAAAGATAAAGTATGGATGGACGGAAAATAAACAGTGTTCTGTTAAACTTTGGAAACATGGGTGAGTACAGAAGTAGATTGGCGTGTGTGCAATGACTCTATGGTAGCAAGCCAAGCTAGATTGCCAAAGGGTTTGAAGAATGCTTACTAGAACCTAAGATTTCAAGAAGGTTGTATATTCATTGTGGATGTATACATACTATATAGATATTTAAAAAGGTAAAATGAGTAATGTCATTTCTAAAAGCTAAAGAATAGAGATTTACTAGGTTGAAATATAAAGTCACTGCAAAACAAATGTGTATAGTAAATAGTCAACATCCTATAAATTATTTAAATAGGAGCTCCTGCAATCTTCCACTTTTGTTTCAATATTTAAAAAACTATGTATATGTTAATGTGTTAAACTGTTCGCTATAAGTACTAGATCATGTATGTGGTACCATGTAAATTATTTTGATAGGTAGGGAGGGCTGTTACTGATAACTGTTTACATATGAAACAAGTAAACAGTAGAAAACAGAGCAAACAAGAACAGTAAAGTATTCAAAAATAAATCAGTGTGGACACAAAAACTGACATTTTAAGGAAAGATTGTAGTGTGTTGTCATTAGCGTGTTATGTGTGGAGGTGGGCAAAATAAGGATGCACACTGACTTTACAAGAAGTATTTTAAGAGTAAATTAGTATAGTTTTATGAAATAGTTGTATAAAATGAAATCATGAGTATTAAAAATATTAGTTTAGATTATTAGTGTTGTAAAAATAGAAAACAGTTTAGATGTTAAAGTTTGAATTAACCTCAGATTTTAGTAGGGTGAGAAGAGGTTTTTTTTTTTTCTCTCCAACGAGAAGTGTTTGCATTAATAATCATAGCCTTAATTGGTTGAGTACTAAGAATACATTTAGTATTCATTCAGTACTAATATGAAATAAAAGTCACTGTTGTTTTGATACATTCATTTTGACATATCTTCCATTTTCTTTCACAGATTTGTTGGTGAGTGACCTGACAAAGTGGAGAAAACAATGAGGAAGTTAGATAAGAAATACAGTTTGGTTTGTGAATTGTTTTTAATTAATATTTAGAAATTAAGTGTTTGCCTTATAATTATTTTTAGAAAATATATAACTAAGAAAATGTTGAAACTATAGTATAGCAAAATCTTTGAAATTCAAGGGGAAACAACTTTAGTAGCAGGGATATTAAGGTGAGCAATACATTATAACAAAACCTTTAAAATTCAGGAAACAACTTTTGTTTCAGGGACGTTAAGGTGAGAATTTAATGTAACAAACACCCTTAAATTCAGCAAAAGCTTGGATGGTAAAGAGGCTACAGCTGGGGCTGTTTTTGCACGTTTTCCTCGTCCACCACGAGTGGCCTTTTTCGGGCCTCTTTGACTTGCCATTCCTCTCGCCTTTAGATATGAGGAGTAGTAACGATAGGATAGTCCCCTCAAAGATTGTCCTGATGCACGAAAAGGCTGGGGTTGCCTAAAAGCAGCTCCTGAAGACGTGGCAGCCGCTTTTGAGGTCTGCAACCTCTCGTCAGCCTTGTTGCTAAAAAGGTGAGGCCCATCAAAGGGCATGTTCAAAAGACGGTTTTGCACGTCTGGTGCGAAACCAGACTTTCGCAACCACGCAAATCTGTGCATTACTCTGCTAGTGCCCATGGACCTGCTCACACTATCTGCAGTGTCCAATCCAGACTGAAGGGATTCATGCATGGCCTCCTTTCCATCTTTAACAATGGCTAGGAATCCCTCCCTTTCAACTCTTTCTGGTAGGTGCTCTGCCACCATTGCAATGCACTCGCACAGAGTGTACGAAAATGTTGCCAAGGCACATGTGGAAATGGCCGATTTTAACACCATACTCCCAGCTGAAAATACCTTGCACGCCCACCCATCCACACGCTTGTTGTCCCTATCTGGAGGGATGGAAGGGTATGCCATGCTTTGCTCAGAAATCAGGCATTCTGGGACATTTGGGATGCCATAGTCCAGTCCAAAAGGAACATTCTCCTCATCAGACCTCTCCTGTTCTTCAAAAATTGAAGTTAAGGATTTGAAATATTCTTTCCTTGGAAGAGGTTTAAAAACCTTTTCTGGGAGAGGTGGGAGAGGTGTATCAGTGTATCAGTGGAGCCTGAAAGCTTTACAGCCTTTTATTGTTCTGTTATTTTGGCAGCTTCTGGCTGAATTGGAGCCTTTAGAATATTTGGCGCCGAGGGCTTCGGGGTTGACGTCGACAAAGGCGTCTATGCTGCTGACGAAATGGTGGTCGTCGATGGAGCTGGCTTCGAGGCGCTCTTCGAAGGCTCACCCTTTGAGGTGTGTCTGGTTCCGGACGGCGTAGGTGACCTCGATACGATCGACTCGACTCGAGCGGTCTTTTTTGCTCGGCGTCCTGGAGGGTTCCCGATCCTTTCTCCTGGGCTCGAGGGCGCGCGAGTGTCAGAATGGTAACGCTCCCGGCTGGCTTCCAAAGAAGGCGCGGACCGAGGCTTAGTCTTTTCAAACAACTCCATCATTTTTATTCTAAATGCTTCCCATCGGAGGAAGAATGTTTTGTGGGGCATTTCATTCTTTTGGGGGATTCGTCAAAGGACAAGGTGGAAGGGGACCGACGGCATCTTTTCTTGGACTTTTTCGTCAAAGACGACGAGTGGTGTGAACCACCTCTGGACCTAGACCGATGCTTTTGCCTTTCGCGTTGAGAAGATTTCACCTCACGGGATCTCGACTCGACACTAGAGGCTTTTCGGTTGGGTTTTCGACCTACCTGCAGTTTTCCTTCCTCTCTCGCAAGGCCTTCCCAGTCATTGCCTGACACTTCGCACAGGCCTCCATGTCATGGCCTTCGCCGAGGCACCACAGACATTCTCGGTGAAGGTCCATGATGGACATTTTGCAACCGCAGGATTTACACTTTTTGAACCCCGAACGCGGGGTAGTCGGGGTCGACGACGAGGACGTTATTGAATATCTTCTTCATTAACTGCGTCACAGAAGTACTCGAGGTGCGCCGAGTCTCCGAAGCTACACAAACTACGGAAAAACGGAACTGAGTCCAACAGGCGCCACGCGTGCTACTTGTATACCCAATGACGTCACCCTCGACGGAGGCCTCCAAGGACCTCGACACACTGAGCCCTCTGCCGAGGAAAAAATGTCCAAAGCAGCTAAAGCTGGATGGAATACATCTAAGATGAGCAATACGTTGGAGGACACAATCCATTCGGAATTAGCCACACAACAAGATATGAATAGATTTTCACTGATGACTGGCGGAATCCTGAAAAGAAATCTGGCTGTCCTGAAGACACGAACCCAGAGAAAAGGTTATGTAGGCAGGGAGAGAGGGGTTTTAGGTCTGGGGAGCGGAAAACAAATATGTGAATACGAACAGAAGGGTCGTTGACCCTAAAAGTACTGAGCAAGTCTGGGACCTGCACCCAAATAAAAGTAAAGTAGTATGAAAGATAGTCTGAAACTCACGAGAAAGATACATCTGATTGGCAGGAGAGTAAACCAAGCTACGAAAAAGGCACATTGCGAGTCTGGGAACAGCACCCAAGTAGAAGCTTACAAATAGAAAGGTCTGGGACCCTAGGAGAAAGCAGGGCATACAAGAGAAAAGCAAAAGGCATGGCAGGAGAGTGAACCAAGCTGGGAAAAAGCTGTATTGAGAGTCTGTGCCCTGCATCCATTTGAACAACAAATCCCAAGATGACCAGGGGAGAAGTCATCAGTCCCTGGTGGGAGTGAACAGTGTGCTAAACTAAGAAAGAAGAACTACTCTCTTAGCATTTTGAAGGATTTGAAGTTAAAGAACAACCAGGGGTAAGGAGTAAATTATCCTGGTGCATATGGACATTGTAAGGAAACACGAGGAAGGAAGTCCTTTCCCCAGATGTTGGAGTCCTATAAAAGTTTGTGGACACTTGAAAAATAGGAAAATCTGGGGAGTGAAGTAATTTATCCAGGAATTGTGTTTTGTTGAACATCTGAAAGAGTCAGGGGAAGGGAAAAGTATCAAAGCCAATAGGACGGAGGCATCCCCTTGGTCCTTTTGTTTGGAATCTTTGTTGTGCACGGATTTGAACTTCATTGAATTGTATTCGTCACTTATATAGCGCCCTTTCCCCCATTTGTATGGCCTCAATGCGCTTTGTGGTTGTTACGCCCTCAGTGACCATAGTCCATGTGCAGGAGGTTCTAAGAGTTTAAAATAAAGATGCTTGTGCGCATTTTTGCCAGGCTAGACTCCAGTGAAAGAAAACATCTACGACACATCATCCGAAGGAGAGCCCTATACACTTTATTCTTAAATTGTTAATGTGAGGGTCGGAAATAGGCTTATCAACACAACGGTGGACTTTTTACTTTTGTCATCCTGACTGGCCAATTAGTTCATTTCTTTGAGGTAAGAAACCCCTCTTTGCCTTTCTTTAACATAAACGTTTATAGCTAAAAGTGTACCACCTGTGGTCAATCTCCTTACTTCTGCACTCTTACACACCTTATGAGCTGAATTGGGCATGTTCAGTTTGAAGATGTCGGGCTAGTTAAGATTTTTAACATTTTTTAAAAGCACATATGGATTTTCTACTAATAATAAAGTGAATTTTAGTGTAAGCGTGATTGAAGCCTCCGCATGTGAAGAAAAATACTTGTGGTAGGGTGGTTGTAGGGCTCTATCCATTTGGATAGGGGTGGGAACTAACTAAATTGGCCTCATTAGGTCAACTCTGTCCGATGGGGAGAGAGGCAGATGTTCAAAATATACATGGACTGCACTCTTTAGCTTTAAATGCAGACTTACGTACACATATAAAATGGAAGGAGAAATCTGTGGAATAAGGTCCCCAGAATGCAGGAATGGTACGTTTAAATGTATTCACCCCTCAATACATTAAGAAGGGTGTGCAGGAGGAAGCACAAAGTGTGCCCACAAAATAGGAGTCAAAGATTTGGTTCATTTTCTGTTAATATTTCATCGGTTCTCTGTTTTGCGTAAACGAGGACATGCATGGGAGCTATGTTTTATATAATTGTAATGATCAGGGTTTTTTATAGAGGCTGTTTGAATATGTTAAAGCTGCTATTTTATTTTTGGCTTGTTCACTGTGAATTTAATAAAAATATGATACAGATTTCCAAATATTGCTAACTTAATGGAGAAATATGATTAAATAAAAATGGATTGAGTAATACTGGTCACACATGAAATTCCTGTAATACCCAGTGAGGCCCTAAAAGGTACTCACCTGGGTATTGGTAGTGGGGGTCTCCCAGTATTTTCCAAACTTTATTTTGCTTGGTATCGGCTGAACCAGGCTCCCATCGACCTTGTGTCCAAGGTTGGTCACTGAACCCTGACCAGTCTTGCTCTTGGGTGCCTTTATGGTCAGGTGGGCCAGCTGAAGGGCCTGCGACACTTGTCTCAGATGTTCAACATGTTGCTCACAGCTCTTCTCTGCTGGTCTGGATCTCTGGTTCTGGTAAAAGTCTGGCACTGCACAGCGGTCTGGTCTGGGTCTGGTCTGCGGTTTGGATACAGCTATGCTTTCTGGGTCTGGTACTGGCACCGCGGTCTGGTCTGGGTCTCTGGTTCCGGCAAAAGTTCTAGCCAGAAGCGAACAGCACAGCCCGGCTGTTGAATAGTTTGGGTTGGTGGCTGGATTCTGAGGCCTGCTGAGAAGGATTCAGCTTTTGGACTAGGCCTCACGGAACATCTTTGGATATTTCATCAACACTCCTACTCATTACCAATGATTGGATCCCCCTTTTGAGCTGTAATCAAATCAGCATCTGGGGTCTCCTTACTCCATTGTGCGGTTGAAAGATCATTGTGAGCATTTGTCTGGGACCTAGTGATAGCCGTGACCTGGATTTCCCCCAACAGGGCCTCAATCTCTATTAGATCCACTTGGATGGCCCCGGTTTTGGCCAGCTGATCCGCTAAGTCATTTCCAGTTTTGTCTGGTCCCTCTACTTTGGAATGACCCTTGATCTTTTTCCAGTAGATGGTCATCCCATTCGATGTGACCTGATCATCAATGTTTTGGATCAACTTCCATGTTTCAAGGGTTTGTTGTTAGCACATAGCCTGCCTCTGGTTTTCCAATTGACCAGGTGCTCCACGAACCCATTCCGTACATAATCTGAATCCGTGATTATGACCAGTTTGTGGAGTTGCTGTTGGACAGCTGTGAGGATGGCCTGATGCACAGCCATCAACTCTGCTACTTGACTACTTCGGGGACCGATTTTGTACCCAGCGGAGGGTTCTGGAGACTCATTCACCCACGCATTCCCTACGCCGGCCACCAGTTCTTTCTCCCCGTTGTTGTCAACATGGTAAGAGCATCCATCCACATAGACAGTGGGCATCCCTTCACACTTGTCTTCTTCAAAGACTTTGTGTGGGGAATTAAGGTATGCCTCCATGTTGTCCTTGATTTTTAGACTTTCGTCCTGGAGACAGTTTTCTCTGGCACAATCAGGCAAGTCAGCCAGACCTTGCGCGAGGGGCCTCTTCTTGTTTTGGCCATATCTGACCTCCACAGAAAAGCCTTAAATTGACAGGATCCAGGAAGTAATTCGGGAATTACTCACATTTCCGGCCCGGACTCTGTCACTTTGGAGATATTGCAGAGGCTGGTGTGGAGTCTCCACTATGATGTGTTCCCCTGGATGAATGGGCGGTAATTCTTGAATGCCCACTCCGTTGCCAGGAGTGCCTTCTCACAATCGTTGAATTTTTCCTCCACAGAGGATAAAGTTTTGCTCGCATAGGAGATTACTTTATTGACCTTGTCATGCTTTTGGTATAATACTGCCGTCAAGCACGTATTAGAGAACCCGGTCTCCAGGAAAAACTCCTTGTTTCTGACAGGGTAAGCTAGGCAGGGCGCTTGTGAGAGGCTTCTTTTGAGTTGTCTTACTGCCTCGGATTGTTCTGGACCCCATTCCCACTTGACCCCCCCCTGCAAGAGATGAATCAGGGGTCCGGTGATCTCTGCGTAGCCCTCAGTGAATTTTCTGCTGTAATTAGTCAGTCCAAGGAGGGTCCTTAGTTCCCGCAGAGTTGTGGGGTCTTTCAGTTTCTGAAGCGCTTCCACTTTCTTTTCCTGGGGGCAGAGACCCTGAGGAGTAATCTCATGCCCCAAGAAATTAACACGGGTTCTACGCCACTGTGCTTTCTGAAATGAAAGTTTTGCTCTGACAGGCCCTCAACTGTGTCAGAACATAACAGAGCTCCGCTATGTGTTCCTCCACAGATGAACTTTTGATGAGGACATCATCTACATAAGCCAGGTTACCCCTCGCACCCAGGTCGGGCATGGCCTTATGTTGGAAAATGTTGAACTCATTGCCGGAGTTGAGGTATCCGAAGGGAGTCCGGGTCCATGTGTACTGCTGGCCCCCAAAGGTAAAAGCCAGTTTGTATTGTCCTCCCTACTGACAGGCACGGTCCAGTATCCATTGGTAAGGTATATTGCAGTGAATACCTGTGACCCCTGAATCTGGGCTGGCCCTTGGTCAATGTAGGGCAGAGGCCATCGGGAAGTATGGACCCGTTTGTTGAGCTCCCTAAGGTCAGCGCAGAGCCTCCACTGGCCGTTTGGTTTCAATATTCCCAGCACCGGATTATTGAAGGTGCTGTGTACTGAACGGATTATCGCCCGGGACTCAAAGTTCTTAATTATTTCAGTAAGGGACTCCACGGATGCGAGAGGCAAGCAATATTGCTTCATAAACACTGCAGTCATGCCAGGGTCTGTGGGAATTGTTGTTGTGTTGATGTCGGTGCGACCACAGTCATATGAGTCTACCGCAAAGAGATCTTGGAAATCCAACAAAACTTGTTTCAACTTTTGCTTCTGTTCCAGAGTCACGCAGGCATCAGCTAGGTTGACTCTCTGTTCCACCATCTGCCTGAAGCCTGGAAAGATTTCTGGTTTCGCTATCTCAGCAGCCTCCTCCAGATGGGTGGAGAAGTCCTTGGTCAGAGTGCTGATTTGGACCAGAGGCTTCAGGTGGGAAAGGCAGCCCTCATGAACCTGGAAAATCACCTCATCCCCTCTGAAGTCACAAGTCACATCTTCCTTACCATAAGGGCAGGAAGTGCACACCAGGAAGTTCCCCCCATGCCGGGTAAAGATCCTGTCTGGTGTTGTATTGTCATCACTATCACTGTCAACACAGTCCTTGGGGATTGGTCCTAACAGTTCATTTCCTAAATCAATTGAGAAATGTCGATCATCAACCGCCATTCCAATAATGGTGCCCGCGGCTAGAGTAATACACTTTAAGTCGCTGTTATCCACCTCTATTGGAATGCTGTCATGTTCTATGTTGACTAATGGTGTTGGGTTTACCCCTAACCCTTGCTGTTGGAGAGAAGCATTTAGATGAATATAAGCATCAGGATTTTTCAATTTTTGTCCTCTTTTAACTTTCACTTCCAGGGAGAATTGTCGGGTCCTTTCTGGGATGGTGACTTCCTCTTTAACCTGAATTTCAACTGCATAAGGTAGCAATTGAGCTGACCTAAATGTTTTTTCTGGATCATCAAAGCCCATGGGATTATCCGCTAATTGGGACCGAGCTTTGAAGTTTATTATGTCCAAACTAATGGCAAAGAGATTGAGAATGTCACTGCCTAAGTAAAAGGCGTCAGTGACGTCTCGCACAACCCAACAATTATGGACTATGCTCTTGTTGCCAATGGAGATTTTGAGCATACGCCTGCTTGGCAGGAGATGTTTCGAATTGGTTGTTTCCAGATCCATTTCCCATTTGTCTATCAGTTTGAATGTGGGAACGGCTGGATCTTTTGGGAGTCGGCGGAACATGGTTTCGCTGATGAAGCTCTTACCGTTGTTCACACACACTCGGTCAAGAACAGAGTCCTTCCCATCATTTAACTGAACAGGGATGAACAACTGCTCTCCAATTTGCTGAATATCAGCCAGGCGCTGAGCTGATTTCACATCTTTCTGGACTATCGGAGTGGGAATGTCTGAATGTGGATTAGTAAAGAATTTCACAGTGTTTCCTTCCAGTGTGGAATACCACCTTAAACTGGAAGGAAGGGTGATTTTCAGAAATAGAGAGGACACCCCATCACCAGTCTGTTGTCCTACTGCTATTACTGTCACATCTGGAATTTGGTTGTTCTGGAAGTGAAAATCTACTTGGTCAGATTTTTGTTCAACCATGTGGCAGGTGCCGTTTAAACTAACATGGTTGACACTCTGTTTTAATTTTATTGGTCGACTAGTCTGGGTCCAGAGGACCTTGTTTACGCAATCTATTAGGGGTGACAACCTTCTCAGGAGGAAATTCCCTAGTAAACAAGGGGTGCTCTCTGGAGTCACTACTATGACCGGGTGTTTCACATTGTGTCGCCCAATTTTGATGTCCAAATCTGCAATCCCCTCAACGGTAATTTCCTTCTCGTCAAAGTTCTGAAGCTGTCCAGGAAGAGAGGTGAGCGGAATTTGGTACTTCTCCCCCCTACCTTAATTCAGTTCATCAAAGGCCCTTCTGGACAGAAGGGTAGCGTGAGATCCAGTGTCCACCAGCACCAAAATTGTACCCTGCCCCTGTACTTGTACCGGGGCATAGTATCTTCCCTCCTTCTCCTCAAGGGGGCACAGATAATGCACATTTTTGGACAACTGGTGGGCTAATTTTCTGGTTGTGGACATTGAGAGAGAAGAGGTTTGGGCAAAATTCTGTGGAGAGTCTCAGGAATCTGAAAGAAAAATTTGGCAACTTGAAATGGTTTCGGGTTCCCCTGGTTCCAGTTCTGGGCCGCCACCCCCTTTTTGGAGGCAGTCATCAGGATGGGTTTTAACAAGGGGTTTTTGGTATTGTTGGTTCGGGGATAGGATGATGGGTGGCGACAGCTCGATCCCCACATCTACCCAGTCTACTGATTCGGTTTTAGGTTCTCCTGGTTCCGGTTCTGGGCCGCCCCCCCTTTTTGGAGGCAGTAACCAGGATGGGTTTGAACCAGGGGTTTTCGGTCTTGTTGGTTCTGGGATAGAATGATGGGCGGCGACAGCTCAATCCCCACATCTACCCAGTCTGGGTTGGAATCCCTTGGAACCCATTTTTCCTTGGGAGGAGTTACCCCATCTCTGAAGGAGAATATCTTTTTCCCAGGATCCTCTGAGGATCCCTCTCTCTCAAATTGGAAGATCTGTACCTCCTCCACAAAATGGGTCTGTTTGGGTCCTTTATTTCTCCTACCTCCCCTCTGTTCCTTGGGTGGCATACTTTCAGGGGTAGGAGATTTTGTTTCTGGTTCCTGAGTTTCCAGGGTCTGTTTACAAGTGGGGAAGGAAGCTTCCTCCAATGCTTTACACCCCCCTTCCCCTTGTGCCTCCTCCCTGGGAACCGGTGGGTTATCGGGGTGCTGCCCCGTCATTGTTCTGGAGCACCAGGCCCAGAGTTTGGGGCATTCTGCGGTGGCATGCTCATCTGAGGGTTCTGTTGAGCCCTCGGTATGTGACCCAGATCCTGTGCCATATTTTGGACCTGGCGCTCAAGTTGGGAAACCCGCTCAGGCTGATACGGGGTTATGTTTTCTCCCCTGAGCTGATCCCGGGAAGGGTTGCTATCCCTTCTCTGGTAGTGCCCCAGGTTGGGAAGATTTGGATACCCCTCCAACCTTGGCCTCCCCTCTCCCAGATTAAGTTGTCTGGGCTCAGGGAAGTGGGGAAAGAAGGATGGATGATTTTGGGGCTGGAAGTTGAGTGGAAACCTGGGAAACAAGTTCTGCCCAGGATTTGGTGAATTTCTGCCCTCCTGGGGGAAGTGCGGAGGGAAGTTCCCTGGGTTGGGTGCTTGGTTGGACCCCTCCCTTGGGCCGGAGGAGTCTACACATAACGCAGAATTGGACTGTTTCCCTTATAGCGGGACTTACATAGTCAGGGGAGCGAGGGACCCCATTTGTGGGACTACCTCCTCGACTCCCTGTCTGTGACTGGCCCGAAGGCCTTCTGGGCTTAGAATTATTTGGTGGAGGCAGGTTTTTAGGCCCCCCCATCTCCAAATCTAAAACGGGGCAACCTTTACCTCTGCCACCTTGGCAGCAGCAGGGGTGCTGTTGGTTTTGGGGTTTTTAGGCTGATTCTTATTTTCCACCGGTTTCTGCACCTCATAGATGCAGGTGGCTTGCTCAATGACCCAGTCTAAAGATCTTTTCTCATGAAAATCTCTCACGAGCTGGGACATTATGTATTTGGGGAGAGCATGGAAAAATGTGTTGATGAATTCTCTGCTGTCCGTGCGCACCCTTCTGGTGGTCTGCGCAAAGGCACGCTTCAATTCCTGCACAAATTCTTGTGGGGCCTGATCCTCCCCACATTGCAAATTGTAGGCTGCCTTGTGAGCCTCTTGAGGATTTCTATGAACAGAAAAATGTTTGAAGATGGCCGGTCTATAGGTGGACCATCTTGAATGATTTTGGTCCTCCAACCCCGCAAAGAAACTGGAGTATTCTGGGGAGAATGTCCATTTGACGTACTGGATGCAGCTACTGCTGTCCTTCAAATGGAAAGTCTCCATCATTTGCTCAAAGAGCTCCAAGTGTTCCCAAACATAATACTTGGAGTTATTGTGATAAGGGGTGATGACACTCCTTATTGCCTTGATCTGCTTTAAGGGGTCCTTAAGCAAGGCCCTTTTTGCCTTATTGGCCTTTTTGATTCGAGTAACCCTGGTCTACTAATCCTCTGACTCAGAAGCACTGCTCCCAGAGGGTCCCCTCTGATCTTCCAGGTTTTCCCGGATTCTGCGAGCCTGGGAATGGCTGGCAGAATGTGGGGACCTGGTCTCCTGTGTCCTGGGCCGCTCAGAGGAGTCTTCATATCCCTCCTTGCTGACAGGATTTGATGGGTAGCCCAATCCCCCACTGACCTAAGTGGGCGGATGTTTTCAGGATGCCATTAGTGGGCCTACTCTCCTGGGGTTCCCCACTAAACTGTACTGTGCTTAGGTGCCCATACCTGGATGTCCGCCCATCCATTCCTGGCAGGTACTGGCGTATGAACTCCATACTTTTGGCTGGCATCCCTGTCGCCCTGTGCTCATGTGCGCCAGGGCAGATGGGGGTGGCAGAGTCCAAGGACTGGGAGAGATGAAGGCCTCTGGTACTAGGGCTCCTGAGGTTATGTTCAGGTGTTTCCCTTTCCCAGCGAACTTCATCTCTGTCAGTCCCTGCTCCCTGTTGCAGTGCAAGAGCCTGTGCTTTCAGTTCCTCAGTTAAGGCCTTACTAGACTCTATCAGTCTCTCCTGCATGGCTACCTGTTGCTGGAGCCTATCATTGTGCTGACAGAGAGCCTCATTTTCTCTCTGCGCTTCCTGATTGGACCTGGAATACTGGGCCAGTCTTTGCTGCAGGGTGGTTACCTCCATGGCACCATCCCTACTGGCTTGCTCCTTTCTTGCCAGATCATCTACTACCCTCCTGGTGTTCTCTAACAAGTCGTGGTGCTCTTTTTGGAGTTCACCCAGTCCCTGGAGGGCCAGGTGATTTTCTTCCATTTTCCTTTTTAAGTGGCCAACTTCCTGGCCTAAAGTATCCCTTTCCTGAGTAAGAGCCTGCATCTGTGCCGCCAGGTCGTCCCTCTGCCTTTGAAAGGCACCAGCTTTCTGGCGTTCTTGATCAAACTCTGCCTGGGTATCCAGGTCTTTCAAAATCAATGTATTGCTTTCCCTCTTTCTCTCTGTCTAGTTGGATTTGCAGGGTGGCTACCTGCTCTGTCCATGCCCTGTTAAAATCTAGTTGTTACTCCAGCTTTTTCTGGCTCTGCAGTAGGGAGTCCAAACCTTTTTGGTACTCCTTCTGCAAGGCCAGAAATCTGGTATCCTGGTCAGTCTTTTCCTGTTGCAGGATATCCATATCCTCCTTTATTTTAATAATATACTGCCTACTATAATTTTCTGACTCCTGGCTCCTCTGCAGCCTCTGCTCAGAAGAGACCAGGTCAGATTGGGCATTCTCTAATGCCATCAGTTGCCTATTTGCCAGATCTTGGCCTTCAGCACATTTGTCCTGTATGGCTCCCATAAGTAATTATAAATATCCGCTACCCTGGCAATCTTGTTGTGCTCTTCCTTGGCCTTAGGGGCCATATATAGTTCACTCAGGGCCACATGTAAGGGACCCTGATCTCTCCATATATCTCACCCTGTTTCAGTGATCTGGAGTGCGATTGCCTGCAACCAGACCGCCTGGTCCTGATGAGCCCACTCACCTCTCACAAATAGCTTATGTAAGAGGTGTTCTCTGGCTATTTTGATATCTACCAAAGTCGTCATTCTGGAACTTGATTTCCTTCCTGACTTACAGAAGTTTGTATTTTATTTTGAAAAACAGACCATTTCCTTAAAGCGTTCCTTTGAGGGGTGTTTTTACAGTGTAACACGGCGTGGTGATCCAACAGAATTTATATATTCTGTCAGTTAGCACACTGTATTAATCTGCACAATCTGTATTAATCTGCACAAGTGCTAGATATAATCCAGAATCCCCGGCTACGAGCCCCCACTCTGTTAATGACTCCAATGAAGCATTCCCACTAAGTCAGTGCCTTGTCTGGGATTGCTCAGGGAAGCCCTTATTTATATATTTTTATGACAAGTTATAATCTGGATGATGAACCCTTGTATAACGCCCCTCTCTTAGAATCCCCCTGACCCCACTGAGCCAAGAAGTAGGTTTATTTCACAAATTAAAAAGGTTTATTTGAAAAATTAAACAATAGATATATATCACACTTTTATAAATAAATTGATAATTGATAGCACACTTGTGAATATGAGCAGTAATCAGCAACAGGTAATTCTACAGTAGCAGAGTTCTTGGTTACTTATGAATAAGAACAGAGGACTAAGGTAGCAGAGAATGCTTTATATGGTTCAGGGAAATGCAAGGTGAGACAGAATGCAACACAGAAATAATTTGGTACGATTTCAGAAAAAGATAATATGATTACTTTTTCTCTGACAATTCACTCCCCCCCAATGCAATGTAAGGGGATGGAAGTAACACACACAGTCTTCAGGAATACAATCACAGAACCATCCGAATTCAGTTCCCCCCTAGCAAGTTTAGAGAAACAGCGATGATTTTAAACACAGGCAAAGTACTTTAAAGGTGGTATGCAAAGAAGGGAAAACATGCTTAAAATGCTTTTAATTCCCTCCAGGGGTTCAGGGCGAGTGAGAGCTACTTTAAATTATTTCAGGATCACTTTAGCAATGCTCTATGAATGATTGTCAGGTTGCAAACGAAATTCAGCAAAGGAAAGCAAGAAGCTGCTATTTTGACAAGTGAAGAAATTTGAACCAAATCGCAAATCGTAGCACTTTTTCCGAGTGCGTCGAGCGCGATTACGGAAAAAGTATACTGAATAGAAAGTCTGGGTTTGTTGGAAAGCCCAGAATCTTAGCTTTGAAATGAAAGTTAAATCTCGCTTCTAGCACAAACGGTTCAAGAGATACAGACAATTTTATGAAGGTAGTTTTTCAGAAATTAAACAATGATTCAAAACGGCAAAATGACACTTTTACAGATTTAAAATCGGAGAAGGGACACACGATTCTATGATGCAGTTCTGGACAGGTTCAAATGGTTTGAATCAGATTAATTTAAGTTAAGAGATGGGTTCTGCACAGTTCTATCTGGGTACTCACTCCTAATTTTGGAAGGAATGGGCCTCGTCACGGATCTGGTCAACAAGTTGGACTGGACTTCTGGGCGGTTTCTGGTACTGGTTCTCTGGTTCTGGATCTCTGGTTCTGGATCTCTGGTTCTGGTCTGGTCTGGTCTGGATCTCTAGTTCTGCTCACAGCGATCTGGTCTGGGTCCGGTCTGCACTTCTGGATGCAGCTCTGCTTTCTGGTTGTTTCTGGCACAGGGTTCTAGGCCAGAATCTGACAGCTCAGCCCGGCTGTTTGAATAATTTGCAAATGATTTTGAGGCCTGCTGAAAAAGGATTCAGCTTGTGGATTCAGGCCTCTCTGCTACAAGTTCTGGAGTCTGGATTCAAAGTTCTGGTCTCTGGAGATTGATGGATTTGAAGTCTGGAGTCTCCCGGCAAAGCGTCCTGCAAGAAAGTGGAAAGTGAATGTATCTCTACCTGTCCTGCACAGTCTCCTTTTATGTGTTTTGAAAGTTGGTGGGTCGGCTCATTCTGCATGCCCAACCCTCTCAACTTATCATTGGCCAATTCTTCCTCTCTCCCTTGATTGGGGGAACTGAGCTGTGAGTCAGAGTGATGAGGTAGGTTTATGGTCAGAGGATCCTCCCCTTGTCAAATTGCACACAAATCTATTTCTGATCCAAATACATATTTCCCAGATACACAATTTGTTGAAATTACATACACACATCATATATCACATAAGGTAGTTTCTGTTCCAACTCTGATGTTTGTAAGAGCTTGGATTAAGAAATGACAACATTTTGTACTTTTTGGTTGGTTTCCCAATATTGGACTTTTACCCAAATTTACACAGAGGTACCCTGTCTCTCTACACATATTCCAGTAGATTTCCATGTCTCTAGCCTAAACCCAGTGTCTGCAACATGAATAAATTGCGGGGTTTGCTCCCCGAACATCGTACAGAATTGAGTTTAGACTCAAATTGTAGGTACAATTACATTTTAAGGATCTCCAAATTGTACATTCCTGTCATCTGGTTACAATTAGTTATCAGTGTTTTTATAAAACATATATCTGCCTTCAATTCAATTCACAAAAAGTGTCTGGCCCGCCCCTAGGAACTGGGTGAGTCAGGGATCACATGTCTCTTCTTCCAGGCAGAGCTCTTTTTACAGTCCACAGCCAAATCAGCATATCCCATTCAATTGAAAGACACTATTATGTTGGGTCCTGCAGGCTGGAGGAGAAACACCTCCCTCTCAATTAACAGGGCCATGTGATATCCTGCCTCCTGGTGTGGGTCTCTGGGGTGTTAAGAGTTCTCAGGAAAGGCATGTCTTTTGAACATTTAATTACATAAGACCCCCTTCTGTTCACTGCACAGTTCTGCAAGACAGCTCTCCTGTCAGGATTTATAGAATGCCAGCGCCGGTCAGTGTCCAATGCCGGTACTGCACCTATTTTTGACAGCTGTCTTGAATTAATACATTTCAAAAGGAAAGTATTTTACTTGATAGCATATGATCCTTGCTTGACATGGCATTCATGTGGATCTGTAGTAGAGTAAAGTAAAACACTCAACCATAGTTGGATTTTTGTTTGGTGGTTCCGGGCCCATGATATTAGCAATTTTTGACATTAATAAAAACGGGTTTTGGACAGAACCATCTTTCTTTGCACTGGTGGGTGGCAGGTCAGGGGACCATTTTGCTGTGCACAAAACTGCACGGTTCTCCAGGATTCTGGTGCAAATGTGGGCTTTTCCGCCCTCTTGGATTTCATAAGCTCACAGCACCAAATGTTGCAGCATAATAGTCCAAACGTGGGTCAGGACACCCAACACTTTGCAAGAAATCAGTTTGAAGTGGAAAGTGAATGATCCCTACCTGCATCTCTGTGGCTCTTTGTATATCTTTTGAAAATGGGTGGGAAGGCTGACTTTCTATGCCCAACCCTCTGAAGATCCTTATAGGCTATAGGATTCTCTGTCGCCTGACTGGGAAACTGAGTTGTGAGTCATCCCGTGTCATGAGAAATCATTTTTATGGCATACAGAAAGAACACTCCCCTTGTCACTTTGCACACAAATCTATTTTTGACTTAAATGCATATTTATCTATGTTCAATTTTTCTAATATTATATGTCCAGTTAACATATTTTCTGTAGTGCCAAACCATCTGATCCCTGTCTTTTTAAGATGTTGTGTTCACTTCTGACAGAATTCTGCCCTTTTCATCCAGAACACAATCTCTAAACTTTTCCAGCATTTACACAAATGTGCACAAGGAATATGGGCATCAGATGATGAAGTGTCAGATTTTTAAAATACATACATTTGGAGTGATACCCTAGTTTCCGCTCCTACCTCCTAGAACATGCCACAGAGATCTAACACCTCTTAAAATGTGCACAGAAAAATCACAGGAATAATGATATTATTGATATAATTTTGACAATTATGTACTATGAATTATCCATCTTTCTAAAATTATGCTCTGGCCCAGAGGGGTGTGGTTTCCCAAAGCACATGGGGAATTTCTGATTTGTCCACTTCCTCCAAGCTCAGCTGGCTCACAGAGGCAGTGCCCCTCCCATTTCCTTCCAAGAGGAAGCCATTTATGACCCCCTGATTTAGCAATTGCTTGGAGCAAAGGGAAGTTCATTGTTCTGTTTTCCTGCAGTCCCAGACACCCCTCCCCTGATTCAATCAGAGGGGTGTGAACTCCTTTTGGTGGTGCAGCAGAAGGGAGGCCAGGCCTGTGAATACAGTTGCTGGACAAGTTTCAACTCCTGTCGGGGGTAGTTTCCGGGCAGAATTCAGTCCCTTTAAACCAGGCTTCAGCCAAAGGTCACTTTTGTTCCCATTTTTCTTCATTCAAATCATACTTACAATTTTGACACATGCAGCTAGAATGCTGATTCTAAGTTCAGAACTATGACATTTAAATAGTTGCAACCTATGTGACACTCAAAAGTAGGTCACTCATTTATTTTAAACATTTCGATTTTAGTGGATTTAATCCCATTTCACTTAAACTGCTGACATCCACAGCCCAGCCAGTTTTGTTATGAACATAATTTTAGGCTCTTCATCTTTCAAAATTTTGTATGCACACAAGACTTCATTCTACCAGACGTCTGCTGGTGTTCAGTAAGATTTTTGAATATCTTGCAATGTTTGAAATAGGCATTTTGAGCTTGCATTCAGAGAAACAATGGTGATTTCAAAGCGCTCTTTGATCTAACAGGCAGTGCTGTTTTTCCTATGGCACCACGTTTCACTCATGGTGCTTCTGGCCCATCACGCTTGCACTGGTGGGTGGCAGGTCAGGCGACCATTTTGGTGTGCGCAAAAACTGCATGGTTTTCCTGGATTCCAGCGCAAATGTGGGCTTTTCCGCCATCTTGGATTTTCTAAGCCCACAGCACCAAATGTTGCAGCATAATAACTTGAATGTGGGTCGATAGACCTGACAAGCCCCCTACCCGACTGCACTTTGATTTCGAGTCGAGGGGGAGTCGGGTGCAAAGGATGTTTTGATCCATGCACTGGGATGCCCGCATCATCTTCTTCCGATTCCGCAGATGGCACAGTTCAGCATCTTTTCCTCCATCAGGGTGGATCAATCGGTTCTCCTCGCCGGTCCTGATGGGAGTTTCGGGCGGTACCCCGGGCCCCTCAGATTTTTGCTCCCGGTCCCCAGGTCGTCCTTCTTGGTCAGTCTCAATGGTTTATCTCTCTCTCTTCTCACCTAGGATGACAAAGCAAAAACGGCAGAAACATATTCGTAGACATTTCCTCACCACTATTAATGGTGGGGCGAACATATACATTTTATACATCAGGAGACATTTGCATTCAAGAATCATAGAATTTTATAGGCTATATGTGGAATATTTTATGGTTGGACTTGGATTACTCTGGAGCAGCCCCCTCTGGGATTGCAGAGGACTCCTCCAGTTGCTGCAGAGTGTGCCTGGGATGGCAACACTTAAGCTGATTAATATGGACCCACTTGTATTCCCCTTCCGCCATACTGCCTTTGGGGATGCGGATCTTGTAGGCGACTGGGGAGATCTTGTCTACAATTTCAAAAGGCCCTTCCATGTAGGCAGAAATTTCCGCTGTTTGGCCTGGATCCTTTGGAAATTGTATAGATAGACCCGGTCTCCCACATTGTACTCTTTCCTAGTAGTCTTCAAATCATAATGAGTCTTCATGCTATCGGCTGATCATTCTAGGTTTCGCTGAGCATAGGCAAAAAGCATGTGAAGGTGTTTCCTTAAATTTTCAACATACTCGTGAGTTGTGGAGGCATTTATCAATGTTTGCTCTTGGGTCCTGTAGGGCAAATGCTGGAGAAGCACCATCCTGCGTCCAGTCATCAGCTCAAACGGTGACATTTTAGTTGCAGATGAAGGGGTAGATCCGATGGCCATTAGGACAAGAGGTAATCGGATATCCCAACTTGGCCCAGAATCTGCCACAAACTTTTTTAAGATGCTCAAAATGGTTTTGTTGTAACGTTCTGCTGCACCAGAAGAGGCTGGCCGGTAAGCAATGTGTAGCTTCCTTTTAACCCCCAGTATCGCCCACATCTTTGTCATTACTTTGCTGGTAAAATGGCTACCTCTGTCTGACTCAATCCTTTGTGGTAGACCAAAACACGAAAATATGTGGTTGATCATCAGGGCAGATGCTGTTTCTGCCTTGCAGTTTGGGGCCGGGAGACATTCCACCCATTTAGTAAATAAGCTTGTCACCGTCAACATGTACTTATTCCCCCTAGAGGAGCGAATCACGGGCCCTGTGTAGTCGACTTGCAAATCTGACCATGACAGTGTCATCCCTCTCTTTTGGAGAGGCGCACGGTGTATGAGGGATGTTGGCTGAAATTGTACACACACAAGACACCCCTCCAAGTATTGGTCGAGGTCTGCCCCATGTGTGGCCAGTATCCAACCTCTCCTAAGATTTCAAGTGTTGTATGAAAGCCCCTATGACCGTATGGGGCCGCATCATGGGCGTGACTTAACATCAGGCTTCAGAATGAGGTAGGAACCACCCACTGATCATGGCCAGCTTGGGATTTCCTTACCAACAAACCGTCTTGGATTAGGAACATTTTTGGACATTTCATCAACACTCTGAGGTCCTCTTTCCCAATGTAATCGGTATCCATCAGGGGAAAGTTCTCAGGGTCCTCAATGTGTTGGTAAAACTTACCAATTATTGGATCCCCCTTCTGAGCCATAATCAAATCAGCATCTGGGGTCTCCTTACTCCATTGTGCAGTTGAAAGATCATTGTGAGCCTTTGTCTGGGAGCTAGTGACAGCAGTGACCTGAATTTCCCCCAAAAGGGACTCAATCTCTATTAGATTCCCTTGGATGGCCCTGGTTTTGGCCAGCTGATCAGCTAAGTCATTTCCAGTTTTGTATGGTCCCTCTACTTTGGAATGACCTTTGATCTTTTTCCAGGAGATGGTCATCCCGTTCGAGGTGACCAGATCATCAATATTTTGTATTAACTTCCCATGTTTCAAGGGTTTGTTATTAGCACATAACATGCCTCTGGTTTTCCAATTAACCCGGTGCTCCACGAACCCGTTCCGTACATAATCCGAGTCTGTGATTATGACCAGTTTGTGGAGTTGATGTTGGACAGCAGTGAGGATGGCTTGATGCACAGCCATCAACTCTGCCACCTGACTACTTCGGGGACCAATCTTGTATCCAGCAGAGGGTTCTGGGCACTCATTCACCCATGCATTCCCTACGCCTGCCACCAGTTCTTTCTCCCCGTTGTTTTCAACATGGTAAGAGCATCCATCCACATAGACAGTGGGCATTCCCACACACTTGTCTTCTTCAAAGACTTTGTGTGGGGAATTAAGGTATGCCTCCATGTTGTCCTTGATTTTTAGACTTTCGTCCTCGAGACAGATTTCTCTGGCACAATCATTCAAGTCAGCCAGACCTTGTGTGTGGGGACTCTTCTTGTTTTGGCCATATCTGACCTCCACAGGAAAACCTTGCATTGACAGAATCCAGGAAGTAATTTGGGAATTACTCACATTTCCGGCCCAGATTCTGACACTTTGGAGATATTGCAGAGGTTGGTGTGGAGTCTCCACTATGATGTGTCCCCCTGAATAAACGGGTGGTAATTCTTCAATGCCCACACCGTTGCCAGGAGTACCTTCTCACAATCGTTGAATTTCTTCTCCACAGAGGATAATGTTTTGCTCGCATAGGAGATTACTTTATTGACCTTGTCATGCTTTTGATATAATACTGCAGTCAAGCATGTATTAGAGAACCCTGTCTCCAAGAAAAACTCCTTGTTTCTGACAGGGTAAGCTAGGCAAGGCGCGTGTGAGAGGCTTCTTTTGAGCTGTCTTACTGCCTCGGATTGTTCTGGACCTCATTCCCACTTGATCCCCCCCTTCAAGATATGAATCAGGGGTCTGGCGATCTCTGCTTAGCCCTCAATGAACTTTCTGCTGTAATTAGTCAGTCCAAGGAGGCTCCTTAGTTCTCGCAGAGTTGTGGGGTCTTTCAGTTTCTGAAGTGCTTCCACTTTCTTTTCCTGAGGACAGAGACCCTGAGGACTAATCTCATGCCCCAAGAAATTAACACGGGTTCTACACCACTGTGCTTTCTGAAAGGAAAGTTTTGCTCCGGCGGCCCTCAACTGTGTCAAAACATAACGGATCTCCGCTATGTGTTCCTCCACAGATGAACGTTTGATGAGGACATCATCTACATAAGCCAGGTTACCCCTCGCACCCAGGTCGGGCATGGCCTTGTTTAGGAAAATGTTGAATTCATTGCCGGAGTTCAGGTATCCGAAGGGAGTCTGGGTCCATGTGTACTGCTGGCCCCCAAAGGTAAAAGCCAGCTTGTATTGGTCCTCCCTACTGACAGGCACAGTCCAGTATTCATTGGTAAGGTCTATTGCAGTGAATACCTGTGACCCCTGGATCTGGGTCAGCCCTTGGTCAATGTAGGGAAGAGGCCATCGGGAAGTATGGACCCGTTTGTTGAGCTCCCTAAGGTCGGTGCAGAGTCTCCACTGGCCGTTTGGCTTCAATATTCCCAGCACCAGATTATTGAAGGTGCTGTGGGCTGGATGAATTATTCCCCAGGACTCAAGGTTCTTAATTATTTCAGTAAGGGACTCCATGGATGCGAGAGGCAAGTGATATTGCTTCACAAACACTGGAGTCATGCCAGGGTCCGTGGGAATTGTGGTTGTGTGGATGTCGGTGCGACCACAGTCGTATGAGTCCACCGCAAAGAGATCCTGGAAATCCAAGAAAACTTTTTTCAACTTTTGCTTCTGTTCCAGAGTCACATAGGCATCAGCTAGGTTGACTCTCTCTTCAACCATCTGCCTGAAGCCTGGAAAGACTTCTGGTCAGGGTGCGAATTTGGACTGGAGGCTTCAGGTGGGAAAGGCAGCCCTCATGGACCTGGAAAATCACCTCATCCCGTCTGAAGTCACAAGTCACATCTTCCTTACCATAAGGGCAGAAAGTGTACACCAGGAAGTTCCCCCCATGCCAGGTAAAGATCCTGTCTGGTGTTGTGTTGTCATCACTGTCACTGTCAAAACAGTCCTTGGGGATTGGTCCTAACAGTTCATTTCCTAAATCAATGGAAAAATGTCGGTCATCAACTGCCATTCCAATAAGGGTGCCTGGGGCTAGAGTAATACTTTTTAAGTCGCTGCTATCCATCTCTATTGGAATGGTTTCATGTTTTATATTGACTAATGGTGTTGGGTTTACCCCCAATCCTTGCTGTTGGAGAGAAGCATGTAGATGAATATAAGCATCAGGGTTTTTCAATTTTTGTCCTCTTTTAACTTTCACTTCCAGGGAGAATTGCCGGGTCCTTTCTGGGATGGTGACTTCCTCTTTAATCTGAATTTCAACAGCATAAGGTAGCAATTGAGCTGACCTAAATGCTTTTTCTGGATCATCAAAGCCCATGGGATTATCCGCTAATCGGGACCAATCTTTGTAGTTTATTAGGTCCAAATAAATGGCAAAGCGATTGAGAATGTCACTGCCTAAGTAAAAGGCGGCAGTGATGTCTCGCACGACCCAACAATTATGGACTACGCTCTTGTTGCCAATGGAGATTTTGAGCATACACCTGCTTGGCAGGAGATGTTTGGAATTGGGTGTTTCCAGATCCATTTCCCATTTGTCTATCAGTTTGAATGTGGGAATGGCTGGATCTTTTGGTAGTTGGCAGAACATGGCTTCGCTGATGAAGCTCTTACCGTTGTTCACACACACTCGGGCGAGAACAGAGTCCTTCCCATCATTTAACTGAACAGGGATGAACAGCTGCTCTCCAATTTGCTGACTATCAGCCACGCTCTGAGCTGATTTCACATCTTTCCGGACTATTAGAGTGATAATGTCTGATTGTGGATTTATAAAGAAATTCAGAGTGTTTCCTTCCAGTGTGGAATACCATCTTAAACTGGAAGGAAGGTTGATTTTTCAGAAATAGAGAGGACCCCCCATCACCAGTCTGTTGTCCTACTGCTATTACTGTCACGTCTGGAATTTTGTTGTTCTGGAAGTGATATTCTACTTGGTCAGATTTTTGTTCAACCAGGTGGCATGTGCCGTTTAAACTAACATGGTTGACACTCTGTTTTAATTTTATTGGTCGGCTAGTCTGGGTCCAGAGGACCTTGTTTACGCAATCTATTGGGGGTGACATCCTTCTCAGGAGGTCATTCCCTAGTAAACAAGGGGTGCCCTCTGGAGTCACTACTATGACCGGGTGTTTCACCGTGTGTCGCCCAATTTTAATGTCCAAATCCGCAGACCCCTCGACGGTAATATCCTTCCCGTCAAAGTTCTGAAGTTGTCCAGGAAGGGAGGTGAGAGGAATTTGGTAATTCTCCCCCCTTCCTGCATTTAGTTCATCGAAGGCTCCTTTGGACAGAAGGGTAGCTTGGGATCCAGTGTCCACCAGTGCCAAAATTGTACCCTGCCCCTGTACTTGTACTGGGGCATAGTATCTTCGCTCCTTCTCCTCAAGGGGGCACAGATAGTGCACATTTTTAGACAACTGGTGGGCCAATTTTTTAGTTTTGGACATTGCGAGAGAAGAGATCTGGGCAGAATTCTGTGGAGAGTCATGGGAATCTGCAAGAAAAAGTTGGCAACTGGAAATCAGAGCGTTGTGGGTTCCCCTGGTTCCGGTTCTGGGCTGGCCCACCCTTTTTGGAGGCAGTCACCACAATGGGTTTGAACCAGGGGATTTTGATGCTGTTGGTTCTGGGATGAGATGATGGGCGTTGCTAGCTCAGTCCCCACATCTACCCAGTCTGAATTTGGATCCCTTGGGACCCATTTTTCTTTGGGAGGAGTTCCCCCATCTCTGAAGGAGAAGATCCTTTTCCCAGGATCCCCTGAGGATCCCTCTCCCTCAAATTGGAAGATCTGTACCTCCTCCACAAAATGGGTCTGTTTGGGTCCTTTGTT
Organism: Ambystoma mexicanum; assembly: GCF_040938575.1. Classification (NCBI taxonomy): domain Eukaryota; kingdom Metazoa; phylum Chordata; class Amphibia; order Caudata; family Ambystomatidae; genus Ambystoma; species Ambystoma mexicanum. The sequence goes on along the minus strand of NC_090935.1, from coordinate 117,168,111 downwards.
TCTCCTACCTCCTCTCTGCTCCTTGGGTGGCAGACTTTCAGGGGTAGGAGATTTTGTTTCTGGTTCCTGCATTTCCAGGGGCTATTTACAAGTGGGAAAGGAAGCTTCCTCCAATGCTTTACACCCCCCTTCCCCTTGTGCCTCCTCCCTGGGAACCGGTGGGTTATCGGGGTGCTGCCCCGTCATTGTTCTGGGGTACCAGGCCCAGAGTTTGGGGCATTCTGCGCTGGCATGCTCATCTGAGGGTTCTGTTGAGCCCTGAGAATGTGACCCCGATCCAGTGCCATATTTTGGACCTGGCGCTCTAACTGTGAAACCCGCTCAGGCTGATACAGGGTTCGGTTTTCTCCCCTGGGCTGATCCCAGGAAGGGTAACTATCCCTTCTCTGGTAGTACCCCGGGTTGGGAAGATTTGGGTACCCCTCCACCCTTGGCCTCCCCTCTCCCGTATTAAGTGGTCTGGGCTCAGGGAATTGGGGAAAGAAGGATGGATGATTTTGGGGTTGGAAATTGGGTGGATACCTGGGAAAAAAGTTCTGCCTGGTATTTGGGTAATTTCTGTCCTCCTGTGGGAAGTTAAGAGGGGAGTTCCCTGGGTTAGGTGCTTGGCTGGATCCCCCCCTTGGGCCGGAGGCGTCCACACATATCCCAGAATGGGTCTGTTTCCCTTGTAACGGGGACTTACATAATCAGGGGAATGAGGGATCCCATTTGTGGGACTACCTCCTTGACTCCCTGTCTTTGACTGGCCAGAGGGCCTTCTGGGCTTAGAATTATTTTGCGCAGGTAAGTTTTTAGGCCTCTCATCTCCAAATCCAAAATGGGGGCAACCTTTACCTCTTCCACCTTGGCAGCAGCAGGGGTGCTGGTCGGTTTGGGACTTTTCTGGGCGTTATTTTTATTTTCTATGGGCTTCTGTACTTCCTAGATTTGGGTGGCCTGTTCAATGACCCAGGCTAGTGACATTTTCTCGTGAAAATCTCTCACTAGCTGGGTCATGATATATTTGGGCAAGGCATGGAAAAAAGTGTTAACAAATTCTTTACTGTCCATTCGCACCCTTTTGGTAGTCTGCGCAAAGGCATGCTTCCATTCCTGCACAAATTCTTGTGGGGCCTGATCCTCCCCACATTGCAAATTGTAGGCTACCTTGCGAGCCTCATGGGGATTCTGGTGAATAGAAAAATGTTTCAAGATGGCCGCCCTATATGTGGACCATCTTGAATGGTTTTGGTCCTCCAGCCCTGCAAAGAAACTGGAGTATTCTGGGGAGAATGTCCGTTTTACATACTGAATGCAGCTCCTGCTGTCTTTCAAATGGAAAGTCTCCATCATTTGCTCGTAAAGCTCCAAGTGTTCCCAAACAGAATACTTGGCGTTCTTGTGATAAGGGGTGATGACACTCCTTATTGCCTTAATCTGTTTTAAGGGGTCCTTAAGCAAGGCCCTCTTTGCCTTATTGGCCTTTTTGGTTCGGGTAACCCTGGTCCATTCATCCTCTGACTCAGAAGCACTGCTCCCAGAGGTGCCCATCTGATCTTCCAGGATTTCCCGGATTCTGCGATCCTGGGAATGGCCGGCAGAATGTGGGGACCTGGTCTCCTGTGTCCTGTGATGCTCAGAGGAGTCTTCAGATCCCTCTTTGCTGCCAGGATTTGATGGGTACCCCCCCCCACTGACCTAACTGGGCAGAGGTTTTCAGGATGCCCTTAGTGGGCCTACTCTCCTGGGGTTCCCCACTAAATTGCACCGTACTTAGGTGCCGATACCCAGATGCCCGGCCATCCATTCCTGGGTGGTACTGGCCTATGAGCCCAATACTTTTGGCTGGATAGTAATCTGCCATCCCTGTGGCCCTGTGCTTATGTGTGCCAGGGGACATAGGTGTGACAGAGTCCAGGGACTGGGAGAGATGAAAGTCTCTGGTACTAGGGCTCCTGAGGTTATGCTCAGGTGTTTCCCTTTCCCAGCAAACCTCATCTCTATCAGCCCCTGCTCCCTGTTGCAATGCAAGAGACTGTGCTTTCAGTTCCTCAACCAAGGCCTTACTAGACTCGATCAGTCTCTCCTGCATGGCTACCTGTTGCTGGAGCCTATCATTGTGCTGACAGAGAGCCTCATTCTCTTTCTGTGCTTCCTGGTTTGTCCTGGAATACTGGGCCAGTCTTTGCTGCAGGAGGGTTACCTTCTGCGTCCCATCCCTACTGGCCTGCTCCTTTCCTGCCAGAGCATCTTCCACCCTACTGGTGTGCTCCAACAAGTTTTGATGCTCTTTTTGGAGGTCACACAGTCCCTGGAGGGCCAGGTGATTTTCTTCCATTTTTCTTTTTAAGTGGCAGACTTCCTGGCCTAAGGTGGCCCTTTCCTGACTAAGAGCCTGCCTCTGTGCAACCAGGTTGTTCCTCTGCCTTTGAAGGGCACCAGCTTTCTGGCGCTCTTCCTCAAATTCTGTCTGGGTATCCAGGTCTTTCAGAATCAGTTTATTAATCTCTGCCTTCCCCCTATCTAGGTGGCTTTGCAGGGTGACTACCTGCTCTGCGCATGCCCTATTGAAGTCCAGTTGTTGCTCCAGCTTTTTCTAGCTCTGCAGTAGGGAGTCCAAACCTTCTTGGTACTCCTTCTGCAAGGCCAGAAATCTGCTATCCTGGTCAGACTTTTCCTGTTGCAGGATACCCATATCCTCTTTGATTTTAATGAGATACTGGCCCTCATTCTGACTCAGGCGTTAAGGGGTTTACGGCGCCGTAAATGGCGCCGACCCTTAACGCCTGATTACAAGGCTCCCTTTGCGGGATGGCTTTTAACGGCTGCTTTTTTGCAGCCGTTAAAATCCATGCCGCAAAGGGACCTTGGCGATAATTACGGCACCGTAATTTATGGTTCCGTAATTATCACCTTTCCCCATTCCCATTATGCGAAAATGGGAATGGGGAAGGGTAAAATGGGAAATGGGGATTTACCGCCCCACTCACCTTGGAATGGGGCTGAAAATCCGCCAACCACCATGGCGTAAACACAGTTTACGCCATGGTGGTAAGGGTACGACCCAGGCGGTAACTTACCGCCTGGGTCGTAATGAGGGCCACTGTCTACTCTCAGGGAAGCCCTTATTTATATTTTATTATGACAAGTTCATAGATCTGGATGATAAACCCTTGTATAACGCCCCTCTCTTTGAATCCCCCTGACCTCACTGAGCCAAGAAGTAGGTTTGTTTTGCAAATTAAAACATTTAGTTTACAAATTAATCAATATATATATCACACTTTTGTAAATAAATTAATATTTGATAGCACACTTATGAATATGACAGTGATCAACAATGGATAATATTACACTAGCACACTTTTTTTAATCACTTAGTAGTTGGTATAGAAAGGATAAGGTAGCTGAGAATACTTTATGGTTTCAAGGAAATGCAATGATGTAAAAAGAATGCAGCACAGGGATAGACTGATATGGTTTCAACAAGAGAGAATATAATCACTTTTCCCCTTGTGGCATTCACTCCCCCCTATGCAATACAAAGAGATGGAAGGAGAGCACACAATTTTCAGGAATATAATCAAATGCAATACAAATTCTAGATCCCCCTAGTAAGCTTAGAGCAACAGGGATGATTTTAAAACACAGGCAAAAATACTTTTAAATGTGATTTACAAAGGAGTGAAAATACGCTAAAAATGATTTTAATTCCCTATAGGGTAGGTGACAGCTACTTAAGATTGGTTCAGGTCAAGACTATCAATGATTCATGAGGGATTATAAGGTTGAAAACAAATTTCAGCAATGGAAGCCAAAGACAGCTATTTTTAATGTGTCGTAAAACTGAGCCAAATTGCAATTCGCTGCACTTTTTCCGAGTGCGTCGATCGCGATTACGGAAAAACTATAAGGAGTAGAAAGTCGATTTTGGGCTTAGGTTCTTAGCTTTAAAATGGAAGTTAAATCTCGTTCCTAGCACGTATGGTTCAAAAGATATGGACGATTTAGTGGAGGTAGTTTCTCAAATTAAAGTAAAGCTCAGAATGACAAATCACACTTTCACAGGTTTGAAATCACAGAATGTACACACGATTTCTATGCAGTTCTAAATAGGTTGAAATGGATGGAATGAGATTATTTTAGACTAAGAGATTGGTTCTGCACAGTTCTGGCTGGATACTCACACTATAAATTTGAAATAGGCCATCAAGATCTGGTCAACAGGTTTAGACGGGACTTCTGACGGGTGGTTCTGAAGTCACAGCTATCTGGGTCAGCTCTTCTCTGCTGGTCTGGATCTCTGTTTCTGGCAAAGGTTCTGGCAAAGTCTGGTCTGGGTCTGGTCTGCGGTTTGGATACAGCTCTGCTTTCTGGGTCTGGTACTGGCACTGCGGCTGGTCTGGGTCTCTGGTTCTGGCAAAAGTTCTAGCCAGAAGCGAACAGCACAGCCCAGCTGTTGAATAGTTTGGTTAGGTGGCTGGATTCTGAGGCCTGCTGAGAAGGATTCAGCTTTTGGACTAGGCCTCTCTGCTGCAAGTTCTGAAGTCTGGATTCTAAGTTCTGGTTCTGGAGTCTTCTGGCAAAGCGCTTCGCAAGAAATCAGTTTGAAGTGGAAAGTGAATGTCCCTACCTGGATCTCAGTGGCTCTGTTTATATCTTTTGAAAATGGGTGGGAAGGCTGACTTTCTATGCCCAACCCTCTGAGGATCCTGATAGGCAATAGGATTCTCTGTTGCCTGACTGGGGAACTGAGTTGTGAGTCATCCCGTGTCATGAGACATCATTTTTATGGCATACAGAAAGAACAATCCCCTTGTCACTTTGCACACAAATCTATTTTTGACTTAAATGCATATTTATCTATGTACAATTTTTCTAATATTATATGTCCAGTTAACATATTTTCTGTAGTGTCAAACCATCCGATCCCTGTCTTTGTAAGATGTTGTGTTCACTTCTGACAGAATTCTGCCCTTTTCATCCAGAACACAATCTCTAAACTTTTCCAGCATGTACACAAATGTGTGCAAGGAATATGGGCATCAGATTATGAAGTGTCAGATTTTTAACATACATACATTCGGAGTGATACCCTATTTTCCGCTACTACCCACCAGAACATACCACAGAGTCCTAACACCTCTTAAAATGTGCACAGAAAAATCACAGGAATAATGATATTATTGATATAATTTTGGTAATTATGTACTATGAATTATCTATCTTTCTAAAATTATGCTCTCACCCAGAGGGGTGTGGTTTCCCAAAGCACATGGGGAATTTCTGGTTTGTCCACTTCCTCCAAGCTCAGCTGGCTCACAGAGGCAGTGTCCCTCCCATTTCCTTCCAAGAGGAAGGCATTTACGACCCCCTGATTTAGCAATTGCTTGGAGCAAAGGGAGGTTCATTGTTCTGTTTTCCTGCAGTCCAGGTACCCCTCCCCATATTCAATCAGAGAGGTGTGATCTCCTTTTGGTGGGGCAGGAGAAGGGAGGCCAGGCCTGTGAATACAGTTGCTGGGCAAGTTTCAACTCCTGTCGGGGTTAGTTGCCAGGCAGAATTCAGTCCTTTAAGCCAGGCTTCAGCCAAAGGTCACTTTTGTTCCCATTTTTCTTCATTCAAATCATACTTACAATTTTGACACATGCAGCTAGAACGCTGATTCTAAGTTCAAAACTATGACATTTAAACAGTTACAACCTATGTGACACTCAAAGGTAGGTCACTCATTTATTTTAAACATTTCGATTTTAGTGGCTTTAATCCCATTTCACTTAAGCTGCTGACATCCACAGCCCAGCCAGTTTTGTTATGAACATTATTTTAGGCTCTTCATCTTTCCAAATGTTGTATGCACACAAGACTTCATTCTACCAGACGTCTGCTGGTGTTCATTAAGATTTTTGAATATCTTGCAATGTTTGAAATAGGCATTTTGAGCTTGCATTCAGAGAAACAAAGGTGATTTCAAAGCGCTCTTTGAGCTAACAGGCACTGCTGTTTTTCCTTTGGCACCACATTTCACTCATAGCACTTCTGGCCCCTCACGCTCACACTGGTGGGTGGTGGGTCAGGCGACCATTTTGGTGTGCGCAAAAACTGCGCGGTTTTCCTGGATTCCTGTGCAAATGTGGGCTTTTCCGCCATCTTGGATTTTCTAAGCCGACAGCACCAAATGTTGCAGCATAATAACTTGAACGTGGGTCGATACACCTGACACCTCATTGTGCTGTCTCTCCTCCACCCTTTGTGTTGTCCATCCTCCCTTCCTTGTGCAGTCTCTCCTGCCTCCCTTTTGTTGTCCCTCCTCCCTCCCCTGGCTCTGTCCCTCTTCCCCCCATCGTGCTATTGCTCCATCCACCTTGCCTTGTCGGTCTGTTTTTCTTGCACTGTCACTTCTTTCCAATTTGCCCCTTTGCTCCTTTCCCATTTGTACTTTTCCTTCTCCTCCCCTTGTACTGCCCATTCTCCTCCCCTGGCCCTGTCCCTCCTCATCCCACTGTGCTGTTGCTCCTCCCCCTTTGCACTGTTGAGCCTCGATGTTGCTGTCTTGTGCCTCTCTCAATGTCTCTCGTTCCCCCCTTGTGTTCTCGCTCCTTCCCGCTTTACTGCTGTGGCTCAACCCACCTTTTCGCTGTCGATCAGCCAGCCCCCTTTGTGCTGTTGCTCTGACCTTCCGTTGCCATGTCACTTCTTCCTCCCTTTTGCGCTGTCATTCCTTCCTTCAAATGGTGTACCAAGCTCCTGCATACTATTGATGACCTAACTTTTATCTATTGGCTTTTTTCTCCCTCGTGGTGCCATCTATTTCTTATTTCTTCCCCCACAGTGGTTCCCTCACACCCGGCACTGCCCTTTGTCCCTCCCCCATGCTGTCATTTCTTCCTCCCTGTGCTGTCATTTGTCATTCCTTCCCTCCATGCTAAATGTAAAATGCAATATTCAACTACAAAATCCAACATTATTTTATATGCCGATGCTTGTTTTCTCTATCTGCTGTTTACCTCCAGACTCGACACACTGCCGCGTCCTCGACTGCTCCTTAGGCCCCCAGAGCGCAGGGCTCCATACAGACAGGAACCAGGAAGCAGAGAGATCTTCCTGGTTCCTGGCATGCGTGGAGCACTGGAGCCGGAGAGTGGCCCCTGCGGCTCTCTCTGCAGGGTGACATCTGTAAATGCCAATATAGCACTGCATGCTGGGTGGGCAGTAACAGATTTTGGGTGGGCCTTGCGTGCACAGGGCCTACTCTGTCCACGCCGCTGGCACTGAACCACAGCATATTCGCGGAATAGGAAAGTGGTAAACACTGGCATATTATTTTATTGCAAATGTGAATCTGCTTGCAACAATCAATGCCCTCTTAAGAGGTTGTCATAAACTCAAAAATAAATGTTGTGTACAGGCATAGCTTAGTGCCAGGCATTGACAGCCTCTGCACACCTTGCATTCTGGAATAAATGAGGAGATCTGTGAACCTGCGCATAAAGAGTGTGCTATAGTATATTGCATGAATGCATTCATCAGCTAAAGTAGGGATGCACTCATCAGTTAAAACAGGGATGCATTCATCAGTTAAAGCAGGGATACACTCATCAGTTAAATCAGGGATGCATTCATCATTTAAATCAGGGATGCATTCATCAGTTAAAGCAGGGATGCATTCATCAGTTAAAGCAGGGATGCATTCTTCAGTTAAATTAGGGATGCATTCTTCAGTTAAATCAGGGATGCACTCATCAGTTAAAGCAGGGATGCATTCATCAGTTAAATCAGGGCCTCAGGATTTTAAATGAAATGTAATATGCCAAATGATCTGTCATCAGACATTCAACGCACAATTGCATTTTTGCAGCGTCTTGGCCAGCATGGACTGCAATTTACATGCGACAGAATTCACATGTTGCATTAGGGGAACGCCACATGTGCAGCGTGGTGTGCGCATGCAGTGATGCTGTTCAAGAATCCCATTTCACGCCATATTTGTTTAACCTGTTGTCCCCATTGCTTCTGCCGTAAAATAATATGCATTGCCTTATTCTGGATTAGCATGAGAACGGGGCATAGTGGATAGGGCGGAAATGAAAGAGCATAGGTTTGCCCCGCCGACCTGCTGTACCATAGCCTCCAGGGTTGGTCCTCTGCAGTTTTAGGGCAGAGTCGGTGCATGGAATCACACCCTCTGCCCTTCTCCGTCTAGCCAATGGCTGCTTCAACATTGTGTGACACGTTCTGCAGCATGCTCCCCTCAACGGTCATCATTATAAACAGATGGCTGGTCACTAGCCATCTGCATACACACAGCTTATGGTCACATTTTCTTCTCCTCCGCTGGACTCTTGTGATAACGTTCCTCAATATATTTGATTTCTGCCATTGGACACGCCCCCAATATCCACATGAATAAGGATTTCAGGAAAGTGGAGATATTTTTCCCAAAAGTTTGAGCTGAATCGGAGCTCTAGGAAAAAATAAATCAAGCAGTAACATCCTTTCCTCTTTAAATATTGGGTAGCTTCTAAAGGCCATATCATGTTTTTCGTCCCATCATTTCATACGGTAAATGAGCCAAAGACATCAAACTGTCTCCACACAACTTGAGCATAGAATTCTTTTCGGAGTGTAGTCAGCCCAGCTGCACAATTTACAGAAGAGCCAAAGTGTGTATTGCACTGTCGAGCCCAGGTGGCCTCTGTCTCTGAAATAATGCGCCAGACTACAGCGCTCATGTACATTATGAGGTGCCCAGTGCCTAATGAACCCCATTGATTGCAGAATATGCTAATTAAGTGATGTTGCTTCACAGCGGAATGTAATGTATTGCAATCAGACAAACTTACAGATAAATATGTAGCAGGGAAACCATTCATGGAAGCACGTGTCTAACAAAAGACCATCACGCACAGAATAGTTTGAAAGTGATCAGAAAGTCACGTGGGCTAAAAGAGACGATTGACCAGAGAACAAATAACGGGCGTATCAAAAATATCAATAGACAGCAAAAACAATATGAATAAAGATTGATTTTTAACAATATTTAACACATTCAATTAAGTATTAATGTAATTTATGGCTGCTGGTAGTAATGGGTATTTTACCAAACCACATTCACAAATAACAAAGTAGTGTCACACTGAAATTATCAGTGGTAGAAGTGTATCAACAAAGTAGTGCAACTGTGACTCCAGCAGGGCACATAGTAGGACGAAAGGGAGCAACGTGCAGCACATTTTTCAAGGGTTGCAGTCATGCTGCTTGAGAGCCAATTGAGTTGAAACATATTTTAGTTTAGCTGTAACTGATATCTGCTGTTAAACTAAAGATGTGTGCTTTAACTTCACAAAGAACAGTTATGGGATGGTGAAAATGGTTGCAACAAGTTGTTGAGCTGTTAACAGTAACAAATCAAAGTAGTGGAACACCGTTCCGGAGCGTTCCCGCTCACTTCGACCACTGGAACTTAAGCGTAAGCAATACTGCATTCGCAAAGGGATCTATCGAATAAGAGAAAGTGCTCAAAAAATGTGTTTGCATGATCAAACTCAATTAGGAAAGATTATTGTAAGGTACTCATAGAAATTCTTTAATCAAATGAATACAAAAAATGAACAATTCTAATGAATAATAACTATATCAGTTAAATACACACAAAATGTGATAAGCTTTACATCATAGCTGTTCCATCTATTGTTATATCTAATCTGTTCAATATCTTTCAATATCGCTACAATATTCACTTCCAATATATAATTAGTGAGTCAAGTCAGACGACATGCAAGTACTTCTACGTTAAATGTCCCATTGCGGCATTGTGATATTCACAAAGCTCAACGAGTTTTGGGTTATTTTCCCCTTCTTCAGGAGCAAGATATTGTAATATCTTTAAAGATTCTATGAAATAATAAATATAAATATGTGAAAAGTTTTGAGAAGTAAGGGAATATGAATGCATTAGAAATACCTTTCTTGTAGCAACATATAATGAGAATAAAGATCTGGCCTTAAAGATCAGCAAATTCCAATACGGAAATGCGTCCCCTGTGTATAACAACATTACATATACTATCTAAGAGCGGATGTATACATTTTAATATTTGTATTTGTATTTATTGTTTTATATAGCGCCTTAATCCAAGGCACTTTACAATTAACAACAAGAATACATAAACATGGAACAGTAGAAGCAATAACAGTAAAAATGAATCAAACCAGAAAATTGGCATGTAGAACAATTTGCATGAGAAAAGGGAAAAGGAGAGGAAGGGGGTGTGTGGAAGGCGGGAAGAGGGAGAGAAAGTAGTGAGTAGAGTGAGTAGTAGGAGGAAGGAGCATTTAGAAGAGAAGGGGAAAGATAAAGAGAACAAAGGCAAGGGTACTAGAGGGAGAGAGAGGAGGGTGGGATAGATAGATGACAATAGGTGCAGTAATGGTTTGGAGGGATGCTTAAAGGGGATAATCTTCTTAGGACTGCTAGGTGAACCCTCAAGATGTAGAAGGTCTGGCTTTAGGGTTGATATGAATAAGTATATGCTGGTGGTATTTTCGCTTTTTGGTGGAAGGAGTTCCAGTGGAAGGAGCTGAGGGAGGAAGAAAAGAAATAAGAGGGTGCTAAAGGTGGGTTATTGGGGGACAGGTCAAGGAATATGCAAGACGGAAGAGTGTGAGTAGGAGAGTAGCAAGAGAATTTGTGAGCCAGGTGGGGGTGTTTTTGCCAATGGTTTTGAAAACAAATAATAGGAATTTACATGGAGAGGCAACCTGCAAAGTGGCAGTGGGGGGAGGTGGGAGAGGAGCAGGGGAGATTGCACAGGGTGTGGGTGGCAAACTTGACGATTTCATCAAATGAACGAAAGGAGGAGAGAGTGAGGATTTAGAGGAGGCTCGAGCAGTAGTCGAAATGACTGTAGAGCACGACAGAGTTGAGAGATGTAGTGGAATGGTAGTTTAAAAGGGGAAGATCTTATGGATGTCCAGAAGATAGAGTCTAGCAGCAGTGACTGGGGGCGGGGGATCATGTGACAAAATGACTTTTGCTATGAAGGAATGTAAGAATGAGTTGTGGCTAAACCCCCTACTGGGCCCCCACGCTGCTGCAAAACAAAAGTGATCTCAATTATAAAGGTAAAACAGGCGCAGCATAGCGATATACCTCCTTTGACTTTTGTGGTAGTGAAGAATATTCTCGGAGGATAGCTTAGGGGGAACATGTTCGCCTTGGAAGTAAGACGACACAGCGCAACACAGGTCCGATCCCAGGGCCCGAGCTTAGAAACCTTGGGGTATCAAGCGCATTATAAATAACATATCGTATCATATTGTTATGTAATGATCCACATGGATCCTAAGGATTGCTTCTCTGGGTTTATTCATCCATCCATCACAGCCTTCAGTAGCTCGCCTTCAGTAACGGTCCTGCTTGGAACTCTCAGCTTCTAGCAGCCTGCCATGCAATACATTAGCATTCTGCACTAATCCCAGTGCAGGTTAAAGCAAGGATACCACTCACTTCCACACTTTACCACTAACATGACATAAAACACAATGGCAACTATTTCCCCTGTTTGGCTATAATGACTACCAATAAAAAGACAATAGTAACTATATACACATTTTGGCAATAATGACTAACAATAAACATCTCCATACATTTCACTTCACATCCAATCATTCCAATAAAGTGATTAAGCTGCCCGGTTCTTGAGCATTTCTCCTCACATGCACACCACTACCATTGCTCAGAGCTACCACCCTGCTCGAACACCTAACCTTCCATCCAGACGTCGTTATTGCTCTTTTATACTTCCTTACTACTTGTACTGGTTTAGAGAATCTCGCACCTGCTTTGCACATCTTCTTTGTAAACTTGATCATAACCCAATATTCCAGTTCCACATTAGTATGCCTTACCGAGCCTTTCACATTGAACAGCTTTGCCATCTTATTCACATTCTCACAGATCAGCTCATCACTTACACATACCTTTTTTTCCAGTTTCCATCCAAGGTGGAACAAGCTTTGGGTGTCATTTCAAATGGTATAGCTCCTGTTGATTAAATCTTGGCGAACCGTAATGCCACTAACCTCTCATACACCACATGCTTCCATCGTTGGCCTCAACTCTTGGCCATCCTCACTCCTTCCATAATTACAGGATTCACTCGTTCTACTGCTCCATTGCACTGTGGGTGATACAACGTTGTCTTCTTATGGGCAATGCCACATCTCCTCAAAAACTATACAATTTCTCTGTTAATGAATTGACCTCTATTGTCAGACAGGAATTCCCCATGTATTCCTTCCCTGTCAAATATTTTCTTTAGGAATTTCACCACTCTGCTGGACATTGACATATTCAATCTCAGCCTACTTCAAATACATATCTAGTTATGTAATCCGTACCTATGGGTATCGAAATGTCAATAGAAATCATTACCCAGACTCCACTTGGCAGAGGTATTGGGTTCAATGGTTGAGTAGCCACTCTTTGCCACTTACCAGACTCCTCACATTCTGTGGGCCTCATAACACGGTAGGCGGTAAACTATTGCGCTATTAGCGCCATGGTTTATGCCGGTAATTTACTGGTACCGCCTTGGAGGAAAGGGGAATTACCGCCCTATTCCAAGGTTGGGAAGGCGGTAATTCCTCTTTCCTCCATTGCCCTTCCCCATTCCCATTTTTGCCGCATAGGGCATAATGGGAATGGGGAAGGTGCTAATTACGGTACCGCAAATTGCGGTACTGTAATTAGCACCCTGGTCCCTTTGCGGGTTCGTTTTTTAACGCCTGCTAAAAGCAGGCGTTAATGTACCAACCCGCAAAGGGACCTCGTAGTAAGGCGGTAAGGGTTTACCAGTACCGGTAAAATACCGGTACCAGTAAACCCTTAGCACCTACCGTGTAATGAGGCCCTGTGCATTTTGAAATCCACGGTTCAATCATTTGATCCATGCTTGGGCACCAATAATCATCTTTCAACCTATAATTAATTTTAGTCATGCCAATGTGTCCCTCATGCGCTATCTCAATTAGTGTATCCCTCAGCGAGACAATTGCAACATCTCTAGCAGCTCTGTACAACCTTCCCCTTCAGTACTCAATTCATGCCTCACCTACCAAAACTCCTTTAAAAATGTGATCAATGATGCTTTGCACTTCCATCCTTCAGAAATTTCTTTGACGGAACCTTTATGGATTTGTCACACTTGCAGTCGCCATCCCACTCAATTTTTTAGACACCGGAAGTGTACTGCAAGTGTAGACTGTTGGACTGCAGCCTACGGATAGTGTGTCACGCCGCTGAGGATTTGTTTTAACTTTGGACTTTGGCACCCTGGACGTAGTGCACAAGAGGAAGGACAGTGTATCGCAGGCAGTCCCGCCTCCCTCACTGCTGCTGATTGAGGAAAATTAATCAACTACCCCGGTTACGCACACCGCGTGCGCACCGGAAGTGTACTGCAAGTGTAGACTGTTGGACTGTTCGACAGTGCGGCGAGTGGCGTGTGGAGATGACCTATTGAAATCTGAAGTAAGTCAAGTAACAGTGGCAAGTGACTATATGCTTAGAACTTACTTAGTGCCACTGGCTCTGGATATATTATCAACTTTACACTTTGTGTTTTGATACTCGATACTACAGTGTGTCTAATCATGGTGGGGAGTCTGCCCAGTGGTAAGAATGTTTCAACTACGAAAACTGAATCTGTCTCAGACGGCTCAGTGCCGTTACAAAATCATGATTCAAGCACTGAGGTAAAAAATGCAATGGCTCGTGACGTGGCCATTTCTGAGCGTGAAATGGACAGGAACTCAGTCCCCTACAGTCACCAATCACTTTTTGTAGAACCCAATGATAATGTGGGAACAAGTATAGCTATCCATGGGCATACATATAGGGGCAGACTCTTACTTATGCTGATTCATCCCAAATGACTCCTTTTAAAGGAAAAGTTACCATAAATCAAAAACCCCTGCTGTCTGCGCACAAGATTCATCAAAATGAAATTTTAGATGTTTCAATTATGGCTCCTGCATTAGTGAACAAATGGGAAAAACGTTGTCGTATTTCACTGGGACCCAGTTCGCCAGCTCTAATTCTTCCCTCTCAATTGGAAAGTATATGTCTTCACAATCTTCATGATGAAATGCACCCATGCTAGAGAATGATATAACACCAATTCCCTCGCATCAAAATCCCTCTACTAGTTCTCCTACGAATCTGCCTTAGAGGGGGGTGGGGGGTTCATAAGGCGTGGATTCTGATGTAGATCTGCACGCCAATGCAGCAGAAGAGCAAAGAGCAAAATCATTATCTTAGCAAAGAGGTGAAGAAAAAGAAGAGACATTTAGATACAGATGTAGATTATGTCACACATCCTGTGGGAGGTGAGTATGAAACTGTTCCATTCCCAGTGATCACCTCAATATTAAACTTATTAGACAAAGGACATGACCTTACCCACGTATATTTAAAGTCCATTAAGGACCAGATTGCAGACTTGTCTGCAAAAACATCTAAAATAGAGGGATTTATGCATGCTTCTGTTTCATGCCAGTCAGAAAGAATGAATGCATTAGACTCCCGTCAGTTGGAGAGATTTAATCACATTGACTCCAGATTTTCGGAGTGGATGAATCAATTTGACTCCCGATTAATAAAAATTGCACAAGTTGACAAACAGAGGCTGGTTGATCAATGTACACAAACTGAGGAATTGTCATATGCTAAAGCTTTAAGTGTTGGAACAAAAACAGAGATTAGAGTGGATGATGTGTCAAATCTACCTTTGCTAAATGTGATTCAAAATTGATGATGTGTTGCAGATTTTAGCATTACAACAATGTTCACGTACAAAAAGTATTGAAAGTGAAAAGTATGCAGCAGAGTTTTGCATGTCTATGCCTGATAGTTTAGAAGAGAATTCCAACAGCCCTTCCCTGCTTGTAAAATTGATTGAAAGTGACAAATTCAGAGTGGCAAAGCAGGGCTATGAGAATGTGTCGATGGGTCATACTGAGGCTTTAGGCAACCCTGCTCTCACAGCAAACTCATTGTTACATGAAAATGTTGAAACAGATACGGTGTTCTATTCTCGTAAAATGAAACGTGCGCAAGCAAAAGCCCTAAAGAAAATGAATCAAAAAAAGAAAAGAAATATTAATCAAAATATACATGACACTTCTATAAACAAAAAAACAAATAAAAATGAAAATTATTCCGGTGCAACTAAAAACAAGGTGTTAAAGTCGTTGGGTCCTTAAGCGGACTCGGGCAACGAATTGGTTATAGATCGGACACAATTAAACAAGGCGTCAAAGACATTGCTCAGCCAAGCTCTCCCCTTGGAACCAAAACTAAAGATTCCTAATGAGAGGGCTGTTCTGAGCCATGGTGTTGGTCAGATTATACTAGGCCAAGATGTGACAAATTGTCAGAAGCAAGGTAGATTATCTACATATTATCCAACAGTAAAAATCAAAACTAGTAGAAATGAGGGCTCAAAAGATGTGATAACTATGTCTGATAAAGTGGAAAGACCTACAAGTCCATTGAACGTGAGGACTAAAGACCAAAGTGAAAAATAACAAGAGTTTAATCGAGATAGTGCTCTGGGAAGTGGTCTGAGTCCTGGTTGCAGGGGGTGGCATGAGGATGCTGATATAGATGAGTCAAAAACAAAGCATAAATCACGAAAGAATTTAGATACGGTGGCATCCCAAGATGAGATTGAAAAGCACGTTGAAAAATGCTGATACAAATTCAGTTATGGAGGATAGGCACCAATACACGCAACTTCCAAATTCACAAAGAAATTCTGATATAGACACCAACGAAATATCTTTTTCAAGGGACTCCCGATATATTTTGTGATGGAAAAGCGACCCAAAATGTAATGGTCAGCAAAGATTAAATAGATCATTTCTATTTGATGTCCTGAAAGGTAGTCCCCAATTGAGAACTCTAGTCTCAGATGATATAGAATGGATCAGACTAGCAAATCACAACAACCTCCCTATGATTTGCGCTCTGCAATCTTTAATCATAACAAGGTTATTGTGGGAACATAAGAGAGATTTTGAATCACGTGGGTTGGACCTGTGTCTGCTTCGGTCTATGGAAGAGGCAGACTCCTTTTTAGTTGAACCAATTGCAGTAGAACAAACTGTTTGGCGACAAAAGTACATCGCCGAATATTGATCAAACGGCTGCCATGATTGCACAAATTTCCACGCTGGTTGAAGCAGCGACTAACTTGACTTGGTTAGCTCCACTTATGACATCTATTATAGATATGGAAGCTAAACAAAAGAAATCCTAGTATAAGAGAAATTGCATTCATTTCATGGAACTGCTGTGGAATGAATAACTTGACAAGCTGGTTAAAATGTTCTGAGAGGCCTATCTCTGCTACGGTTCTATTTGTGCAGGAAACAATGTGTATGAATTTGTTTGTGATTGATGGTTATGCACCTTTTAGTTCCTCGGCACGACAAGGGATGGTTGGTCGTCCGTTTGGGGGTGTTGCTATTTTAATTAACAATGAAGTGAATCAGAAATCGACAAATCTATACTCTAGTTATGATACACTGGCACTTGAGGTTTGTGAAATTGATTGCCCCGGTTTAGTTTACTTATTGATATGTTTATATTTCAATCCAGCTGCTCAAAATCTTGAGAAATATTTAGATGAAATTGATGTAATTTTACAGCCTGCACTCGAGTCAAAAATGTAATTACACGATAATAATTGGAGGCGATTTTAACTCCATATGCTTAGGTTTGGGTCAACAAGATGTAAATTTAGAAACATTGAAGCGAAAGGCAATCTAGTAAATCAAGAAAAGCAATGGAATGAGTACTTTAAAGTTTGGGACATTGTGCGTGTTGACTTTGATGTAGGGCCTCATGTAGGAACCTGGGGTAGAGCTGGTGCTACATCTTACCTGGACTATTTTTATGTCTCTGTCAGACTAATGGACAGAGTAAATAGAGTAGCAATTATTAATACCTCTTTCAGTGATCATGCCCCTATTCATATGATTGTAAAAACGCGTTTAGCAAGCTGGATAAAAACCCTGCACTGGCACTACTTAAGATAAATCGATCTCAGCATTCTGTTAGGTGGGACCCGTATTATTGTAGACAATTGAATTATCTTGTGCATAGAGATGTGTGGCGAGTTATTGAGGGAGCGGATATGAGCTACAATGCATCTTTAAGAGAGTCATGAATACCTTGATAATTAACAAACATCTCCTATTTATAGTAGAAAGTATGAAATTGTCATCTCAGTACCCTTATCAAAACTACAATAATGAGATTGCTGTGATTAAACGGGAAAAGAATCGTAGCCTTAGGAAATTGTTAAAATCTAAATTAAATCCAGGCTTGTATAGTACTATCAAGCACGCTTTGAATCAGAAGTATCGGAATATGATCATTCGTATCAAGCACAAGATCCATCTATCCAAAAATCAAAGGATCATGAAAACATTGATTAATAAGGATATGCGGTGTCTTTGGTCGAACATTAATGAAAATAAAAAACATGATGAACATGACCTTAGCTCTTCCATCTCTGCTAAAGCTTGGATAGAACATATCTGTGAAAAATATAGATTGCCTTACAACTTTCTGAATATTAACTCCGAAATCTTGTATAATTTTTACCCAGATGATATCCACTTTTCGAAAGAGGATATCGCAGAGGCTATTAAAGATTTGAAGGCATGTAAAGCCGCAGGCCCAGGTGGCATTCCTGCGTGCATACTTAAGGATGATCCAGTATTCTGGGCGTCCATTCTTCATCTAAAATTCACCAACATTATGAAATCTAATTGTATTCCTAAATCGTGGCTGAATGTAATTATTGTCCCGATTTATAAGAAGGGCGATCCCAAAATTCCCTCGAATTTTAGGCCTATCGCCCTTATGGATGCCTCGGATAAGGTATTTGCAATTCTGTTATTAAAACAGATGCAAAAATATAGTGACTCGAATAACACACTTTCAAAATTCCAAACGGGATTCAGGAAGCATATTGGAACATCCCTATATGCAATTATAATATTGCATTTGCTGGCTAAATCTAAGATTCCAGGGACAGGACCGATATATATTGCGTTACTGGATCTCACTAGTGCATTTGATTGCATTATTAGGGAAGTTCTATGGAAGAAACTTCTTCACCTTGGATTTCCCAAAAGGCTTGTGCAACTAATTGCAATGCTCCTTAGTAATGCATCTTACCAAGTACGATTAAATAGAGAAGGGTCTCTCACTCCTCCGATTGTCACCGAGGTGGGGGTGAAGCAAGGTTGAAATTTTGCCACTACCCTCTTTAACTTATATCTTTGCAAGATAGATTCTCTGTGGACCGGATCTCATATGTTCCCAGCCAGATTGGGGAATCTTAAAATGGATTGGTTATGTTTGACAGACAATATTATTTTATTTGATAGGACCCCCCCCCAGGACTTCAAAATAAATTAAATCGCTTTCAGGAATATGCCACGAATAGTAATCTAGTGTCCAACCCAGCAAAATCACAAATCATTGTCTTTCGAAATAACAGAAAGTTGAAATATTGCTTTTGGACAATCACAGGAGTTAAACTTGAACAAATAAAATCAACCAGATATATTGTTATCCGTTAGCAGAGACAAATTCTGTCAAGTTCTGGGTGGATTATCTGAAATGCGAAACTCGCACCATGTTTTCCTTAATGAAAATCTTATATGGGAAATACTGTAAATTCTCGGTGTTGGCCTTGATTGATTTCTATCTATTAAAGGTTGAACCTAGTATTCTTTTTTGCCTGGACATGTGTCTACTTAATGTAGACGTTATTTTGAACAAGATCCAAGGAAATCTGTGGAAACGTACGTTAGGTTTGGCTGCCTCTACTCCTAATTCTATAGTATGCCACGAGATGGGATTATCTTCATTGGCATCAAGATGGAAATGGCGACAACTCTCAAGATATAATAAAATACTATCCCCTCCCAGAGATCCTCTCTTCCAGGACTTAAACACATTACTAAGTGAAGGGTCAGTAACTTCGCTGACACAGTTTAATGAAAACGTGGATAAAATCCTAGAATTAATTGATGTCTCCATGGAGGATTTTCTAATTGGACTCCCTAAAAACAAAAGTACATTTTATGACGGGGATTGGATTGAGACCATAGACTCCATGAAAAAATATTCAGTTTATGCTGAATATGCATCTAGACCTAGGAAGAGGGGATCTCGTCCTACTTATATCATCCAGTGTCCATGCAGTAAAGTCAGAAATATATACCTGAGATTTAGGGGGTAATTCATAGAATCCAGCGCACAAGTGGCGCACGAGGCTGGCGCACAGTGTGCGCGTGCAAATCCCTGCGCCAGCCGCGTGTGCTAAAATCCATTTCCGCGCACAGCGTATTCATGGATTCCAGCCACCAAAACCAGCCGTGGCGCACAGTGGCGCAGCGACCCTGCAGCAGCGCCAGTTACGCCCCCAAGAACGCCTCTCGCGCAGGGAAAAGCCATCAATATACCCAATCCAGCGCAAAGGGCTGCGCTAACCCTGTACCAGCACAGCATGCGGGCTACGTGTATCACTGGAGTGCGCGGGAAGTACCTCACGCGATTCCATCAGGGTATGTGTATTTCGGGGTGCGTGTGAAGTTCCACACGCGATATCAGCAGGGTACGTGTATTTCAGGGTGCAGGGGAAGTTACACACGCGGTTTCCGCAGGGTACGTGTATTTCAGGGGTGCGCGTGAAGTTCTACACGCGATTGGGCTGCGTGCGTGTATTTCAGGGGTGCACGGGAAGTTCTACACGCGAATGGCCTGGGTGCGTGTATTTCAGGGGTGCGCGGGAAGTTCTTCACGCGATTGGCCTGGGCGCGTGTATTTCAGGGGTGCGCGGGAAGTTCCACACGCGATTGGCCTAGGCGCGTGTATTTCAGGGGTGCGTGGGAAGTTCCACACGCGAATGCCCTGGGCGCGTGCATTCCAGGGGTGCGCGGGAAGTTCCACACGCGATCTGGCCTGGGGGAGCGTGTGCATGTATACCAGGGGTGTGCGGAAAGTTTTACACGCGATTTCAGCAGGGTACGTGTATTTCAGGGGTGCCGGGGAGTCCTACATGTGATTTGCCAGTGTGGGTCCTCCCAGGTGTTCCCTGTACACCCTCCACGGCCCCTGCAGGCAGCCCATACCACAGGGGACTACCCTGCATCCCTGGTCATGTCCCGCAGGCAGCCCACCCAACATGGGTATGCCCCCCAGCAAAAGCACATGTCTTCTTGCACTAATGATCACCGACTCATGTCCCCTTGCACCCCCACCCCGAGAATTGCGGGGCACCTGCCAGCAGGCCCCCACCCATGTCCAACTCATGTTCCCCACCCCCCCCCCACCCCCCAGCACTGTGGGGCACCTGCCAGCAGGCCCCCACCCATGTCCAATTCATGTTCCCCACCCCCCCCCACCCCCCAGCACTGTGGGGCTCCTGCCAGCAGGCCCCCACCCGTGTCCAACTCATGTTCCCCACCCCCCAGCACTGTGGGGCACCTGCCAGCAGGCCCCCACCCATGTCCAACTCATGTTCCCCACCCCCCAGCACTGTGGGGCACCTGCCAGCAGGCCCCCACCCATGTCCAACTCATGTTCCCCACCCCCCACCCCCCAGCACTGTGGGGCACCTGCCAGCAGGCTCCCACCCATGTCCAACTCATGTTCCCCACCCCCCCACCCCCCAGCACTGTGGGGCACCTGCCAGCAGGCCCCCACCCATGTCCAACTCATGTTCCCCACCCCCCCACCCCCCAGCACTGTGGGGCACCTGCCAGCAGGCCCCCACCCATGTCCAACTCATGTTCCCCACCCCCCCTACCCCCCAGGACTGTGGGGCACCTGCCAGCAGGTCCCCACTCATGTCTCCCACCACCCCCACCCCCCCAGTCACCAGGGGCAGCCTCCACCAGGCCCCCACTCATGTCCCCCTGCACCCAGGTCCTCACAATCCCCAATCATGTGCGTTATGGTCAGCCTCCACAGCCAAAAGGCCCTACCAAGTAACCCATTCACCCACATGGAAATGGAAATTACATGTTACACCCCCAATGTTCATAAAGCAAATGAACCCATGTCCGTCACACACAGTGGTTGCAAATGAATGGGAAAACACCCAACATGACATGCATGAAACCAATGAGATGATACCACACAGTGAAGTATGAAAACAAAATTGTATTAAAAAAAATTGAATGCAAATGAAATGAAACAAACTACAATGGCAATGAAAAAAAGCTAAGCTGCATGTCCGTCCATAAAAATCAAAACTACAAATCCAAATCCAAAAAAAGTTGTTCAAAGTCACATTAAAAATAAAATCAATCCAATGAAGAACTATGTACAAAACATCCAAGGGTCCATGAGCCCAACTGAACAAAGGAAACCTACAAAAAACCCTAACTAAAATGCAACTATATACAAAAAGTGGAGCTGTGTCCGTCGACTCCAAATCATAAGAAGAAACAAATGAAACCTAAAACTAAAGAACTATATACAAAGGCAGCGGGCAAGTCCAGCGGCTCACTCCGTGGTGTTCCGGGCCAGAGCATCATCAAACTCCTCGTCTATGTCCTGGAGGCGGTCCTGTTCCATTGCCCCGAGGGTCCGCAGGGACGACGCCATCTGCTCCTCCAACCCCCTGCAGATTGCCTCGAGGCACTCGGCATGCCTCAGGGCCCTCCGCATGGAGTTCTCCGCCCTGACCATTGTGAGCCGCGCCTGTTCCGCCCGCCGCCGCTCCGCACCTATATGCTGGCCCAACCGCTGCCACACGGAAGACACTTCCCGTCCTGGGTCCTCCTACCCTCCGGCCGATGCCTGCCCCTCCGATGTTGATGGCCCCAAGCCATGATGCCTCCCACGTTGACTCCGCTGCTGCCTCCGACGCCACTGCCTTTGCCAGCACGACGGCATCCAGGCTGATGGAATCCACCGACGCCGTCGTGCACGTGCCCTGCCTGATGATGCCGGCACATCCTCCATCTGCTGGGGTACAGTTGCTGTGGTGTCCACCCCTGCTGGACCTCTGACTCCCGACTGTGGCAGGGATGGGATCCCCAACGAGCTGGCTGCATTGGTCAGGGCAGGTCCACAGGGGGCCCTGGTGGCATCTGGGCCAGAAGACGGCAAGGAGAACGACTGGCGTATAGTCTCCACAGAGGAGGAGAGGGCCGCCAGATTGGCCGACACATGCAGGAAACCCCCGAACACGGACGACCACAATTGGGCCACGTTGGCACGGTGCTCTTCGTGATGACGTGCGTGCTCCTCCTGGGAAGCACGCACGGCATCACGAATCACAGCAGTGCGCATCGCGACCCCAATCAGGACCTTCTCCATACGGCCAGGGGTCCCCTCGTCCGCAGGTGGAGGGGAGTCAGATGACATGGACATCCCCTCTACCTGCGGACGGGCCTGGGACGGGGCATCCCTGCTGGTGCATGGTGGTGCACCCACAGGGTCAGGGACAGCGACATGCAAAGGCCCCTCCATGGTGACCTGTGCTGCCTCCTGCCCCTGGACTGCACCACTTGCACCAGCAGGGATGCCCCCACCAGGCCCCATGTGCGCCTCAGTGGCGGCCTCCTCCTCCTCTGTGGAAACCACCAACCTGGATGGCTCCTCACCATCTTCCGCCGTAGCAGGCCCCTGTGGGGGCTCACCCACCCCTTCCGCTGCAGCCGTGTGGGCATCCCCGCCGCCTTGCTCCACAGCGCCGTCTCCGCCCTCTTCTTCACTAGCCGCTGCGTAGAGGGAGACATAGAACACAAGCATCAGGGTACTGTACAATGGTCCCCTAGACAGGAAGCAATAGCAGATGAGTGCCACTGTCAAAGTACACTTCCATCATGTCCCTCCACAACACATGTGTCAGTCCAGGCAAAACACACACAGTGACAGTCATGGTGCATGCCATGGACATTTCCATACATGTCCAATGGACTCTCGAAACATACAATGTAATGGAACTCACATGCATCATGGGTCATGCCTATCACATGCACACACTTCACCTCAGTCACATCCATCTGGCCCCGTACACCCCAATCACAGTGGATACAAGGATGACTAGGCTGCATCAGTGAATCTGTACATTGTCACAGACATGTGTCATGCATCCATGGCATCCACAAGTCACAGACACGCAGGTCAGGCACACAGACATGGACACCATATATGTACCTGGCATCAGCACCCATCCCCCACCCCCACCCATGTCCAGGAACAGAGACTGCCATGCTCTCATGTGTACAATCTGCATAGGGCTCCCCATGTCGCATTTAAACACATGCAACAACCGTGCGGTTCACACATTACTGGTCGCACATGCATTACCATGATGTCCCTGCACACATACATGCGTACATGGCCTATGTCACACATACAGGCAAGTATCAGACAACCAGCACACTGCAACATGCCCTGTCTCACACAGCAATGCTTGGCCACTTACCGCTCAACTCCAGACGGGTCTCCCTCTCAAGGACCTTGGCGTGGAGCGCTGGGTGTACGCGTTCCAGGACTCCCATCTGGATGGAACTCATGCGGCCCCGGCCCCCCTCCACGAGGCGCCGGGCCTTCATGAGGGTCCTGGACCTCATGTCTTCCCAGCGCTTCTTGACCTTCTGGATGGTGCGGGTTGCCACCCCCTCCGCGTTGATGGCAACCACACAGTCGGCCCAGATCCTCTCCCGTCCTTCCTTGTTGGCGCGGGACGATCCAAAGAGGGCATCATACTGCCCCAGGACTTGCTCCACCAGGACACCAACTTCGGTGGCAGTGAAGCTGGTGCCCCTCTGCCCCTCTGGCCGGGGGTTGGCACTGGTGCCAGATGTGGATGTGCCCGACATGGCAACCCCAGGGGCAGGAGTGGGTGGGCAACTGGGTCCTGGGGCTGAACTGTGGAGCGATGTTATCTGAGTCGGGAGTCTTCTGTTCCAGCAGGGGTGGACACAGCAACTGGACCCCTGCAGATGGCTGATGTGCAGGCACCAAATGGCAGGGCACGGTGGCAGCAGGCAGGCAGGCAGGCAGTAGCAGATAGCCTGTGGGAGGCTGCTCGGGGCACTGGGGGGCAGTAATTCGGCCTTCTGGGCAGGAGCGTGGTCTTCCGTGTGTTTTCGCGTGGCCAGCTTGATACGGAGTGATTTGGCACGTGAAAATCCTGCACGTCAGCGTGAAAATCAAGGAAAGGCCCTTAGCGCGTAAGCGCGTCAGCACGCGTACGCGATTTCATTGGGCCGAAGGCCCTTACAGCGTAAGCGCGTCTGTGACGTTTTGCGCACGGGCGTTGCCCTGGCAGGGCTTGGAGATCCCGCGTGCCTTTACACTGTTCTGTACGTGCTTTTCGTGTGGTGCGTGTGTTTTCCATCCGTTGGGGTTCACACGCTATTACTTCACAGCGGGTGTTGGCTACGCGTTCTTCAACACGCAAGGCAGACGGTGAGTGGTACCCCACTCCCCCAGGCCCGATCGCGTGAGGAACTTCACGCGAACCCCTGAAGTACACGTAGCCCGCTCCCCCAGGCCCGATCGCGTGAGAAACTTCACGCGAACCCCTGATGTACACGTAGCCCGCTCCCCCAGGCCCGATCGCGTGAAAAAGTTCACGCGAACCCCTGATGTACACGTAGCCCGCTCCCCCAGGCCCGATCGCGTGAAAAAGTTCACGCGAACCCCTGAAATACACGTAGCCGCACAGGCCCAATTGCTGTATGTTGCCACTTTTGTAATGCGCAGGGACGCTACCGCCTGCCTTCGTGTGGCGGACGTGTTTCGGCTTGTGCGTGTCTTTGGCTGTGCGTGGCTTTGCCCTATTCGATTCCATGAATACGTGTGGTTCGAGTGCGTGTGGGCGTTCCGTCTGCTTCCCTGCAGTACATCCCCAGTTACGCCCTTATTTTCGTGCGTTGTTCCCCATTCCGCGTGTTACGCCCTGTGTCCCGTCCACTTTCTGGTGTATGCGCCGAGGTTGTGCGCTTTCACTGTGCGCGTCGCGCACGCCTTTCGGGATGTTGCTGTGACTTGTGCGCCATGCACGGGTTTGGCGCACATCCCGGGGTGTACACGCGCAGGGACTTCCATGAATCGCATGCCTGCTTGCGCCTGCTTGCACGTAGCTTTTCGGCGCACGTTTGTTCCATGAATCGGTCCCTTAAGCTCAACCAGTTTTCCACCTTGGAACGAATGCAAAGGTGGGATCTGGTGAAAGTCCAGGACGGAGATCTAACTTGTCGTTTCTGTTTATGTAAAAGGCAGATAGAAACAACAAAGCATCTATTGCTATGCTGCCCGTTTTTTGAAGAAGTGAGGCATACAACCTTGGGCGAATTTTGCCCAGATGAAACTGAAATTGCACAAGCTTTTTTTTGGGAACGATGCATGTCAAGAATGAGCATGCGGTTCATTTTAGCACTGTCTAGGTTACTATACAACATTGAGGATGCCTTGATAAATTTTAACATGAGCCTTAAGCAAAATATTGAAAATGACAGATTATAACTGTCCTGATGATGCGATAATCAGGTGGCCATTTAGTTGATTATAGGGGTAAATAAGATCCTTTGAGGTTGACATTTGTTTGTGGTGATATGTGTAAAAGTAGAATGGATTTTAATTAATGACTGTTGAAGTATAAGTATGAATTCAAGGAAACTCTGTTTTTATGTATCTAATGTTTTGATATGTTGTAAAAGTTTAATTATTTTTGTAAACTAAAACAACTTTTAAATAAATAAACAAACATTTTTTTAGATAAAACTGTCTGTCGTAACATAAAAAAAAGCT